>NC_135009.1:7634605-10462938 GCF_051020985.1 Nomia melanderi
GTTTTTAGCACCCCCCGCGCGGCCGGAGAACCGTTTTCATTGAATGCATCGGGCTGCCGACCGGCTCGCTGGTCGGTGCAACACATGCTGTATTTCGATCTATCGATCCGCGTCGTCGATTAATTCTCTGCCTAATAAATTTGTCTAATTCGAAAGCGTCGCGTCTCGATCCTTTGATCTTGGACTTCCTCTATGAACCCGCGGTCTCGCGTCGCCGACCGTAGAGAAATCGCTCTTCGATCCTCGATCGATGGATTTCGTTTCTTTCTCGTTTTTCTCTTTTTTTTTGTCTTTTCTCTTCGATCGTTTTTTCTCTGTTTTCATCGAGATCAAAGGAGGTTTCGACGACGCGGGACCGTGGCTCGATCGAGTATCGGACACCCTCGAGCGAACGATCCTTGAACCGGGAGATCCGGACGGCGTCGATCGCGCGTCCTCGATCCGCCGCGCGTCGCGGCCGCAATCCGCCGTCGATCGCGGCGTCCAGCGGTTTCCGGGTGGCCGCTCCTCTGCGTCCGGTTCATATACAAAACGGGCTATATAAAAATTCGTACGAAAGAACGATTAACGGTCACGCCTATAGAAATTATGCTACAAACACTTACACGATACGAAGTCACGCTAAAGGTAAGAAACTAGTTTAAGGGGGGAGGGTCCCGAGCGCGACAGATCGAGCGGATCGACGGAAGAAGGAAGCATCTCATTTTCTCTGTCCCCTTCGTTGGTTCTCTGTTTCGTGCAGCCCTCCTCCTTCGGACGATGTCTCGCAGGGTTCTGTTTTTGCGATCCACGAGCGAACGCGTCGACAGTCTCCGGCCTCGCGTATTCCGTACGTTTGTCCGACGACGACAAGATAAACACTTTTTGTTTTTAATACTTTTAGCACCTAGTGCCTGGCCCGCGGCTCACGGCACCACTTCCAGCCGCCATTGCTGTCTTCGCTGTACGCGGTCCCACGGGTCAGCATCGTCGACGCCCGATTCGTATAGTACAGGGGTAATGTTCAGAACAATCGAGAATCGCTTGGGAATTTGCTAATTATTAGCGAGTTGAGGTCTTGTCGGGGAGTGAACGTGAATGTTATATTCTAATGTATAATGTGTCGCAAGTAAATTATATTAGTGCCTCGTACGGTTTCGATAGGCTACGATAAGCTTCTAAATTTTCTTACCGAATTCAGATCTAAATGGAATTCTAACGTTGATTGAAACAAGATTGTTACAAGACTAATCTAATCGTTTATAAAAAGTAGAAAGTGAATATACTCTTACGCTATGAAACAAGGAACAAATGAACAGAGAGATAGTTGATTCATTAAAACCGAATCAAGTCCCATTGAAATTTCCATTTCATTCTCGTTTGAAAATCTTTGAGAACTATAAATGCATAAAGATCTGCAGTCTAACGAAAAGATCTATTTATTTCAAGTACAGATCGAGAAACAGTCTCGTTCATGATTCCCGCAAGACCCTGAAGAAAATAGGTAAACGTTAAGCGTTCACGGGTACCGGTCGCCGTTATGCTCTATCCGTCGAGGACAGCAATGGTGGTCTTTAATAACGTAATCACCTAATTAATCTCGCGAACACAGGCCGGTTGCGGCAGGTCCTCCACGGTAACCGTTTCGCATCGTCCCAGTGACCGCGCACGATCATGGGAAACAAGAAATGTCTCGGAAATCCCCGTGCCCGGAAGGAACGGCGCGGAAGTTCGGACGTGGCTGTCCCGGGATCGATAGGGACAGCGAGAAATTGAAGCTCGCTGTTCGATGCCCACGGAATTAGGAAAGTTCGCCAACACTTGGAGGAACTTTGACAAGCCGAAGATGTTGCCCGATATTATCGAACCTTCGGCGGCCATTTTAAATCCGCGTCAGACAGGATGGGCAGAATGATCGTCCAGATTAATTCTCGCGTGTCGCGTCTGCTTGTTTCCCGGTCGAGCGACGGACAATTCCGAAGCTTCACCTTTGTATAAGTAATATAAACCCTCCTGCTGTCTCATAGACAGTATTTCCACCCACGAAAGGAGCACTTCAATCGATTTACACCAACCGTTCATTTGCGTATAGAATACAAACTTCTAGGAGCTAACAACGCAGCTACTACATTCTTTCGAAATCTGCAACTTAGTCGGACGAATCTTCTAAAAAATAGTCTCTAATCCATCATCAGTTTCTTCTTTAAAGTGTTGAATCCTCGAGATATTCATTTGATTAGTTTCAAAGGATTCCATGAAAACTTGAACTTAGATGGTTAAAAGAAAATTCTGCCAATCCCGGCGAAACCGAGTCCGTCAGGGACGAATCTCGAAAAGCATCGAACCGCGGTGAGGATCGACCGCAACGACGGCCCGGCTCGTTCATCCTACGAACACGCCGCCAATCTCCCACATTCCCTCCCTACTCTCCTCCCCTGGTTTCAGCTCCCCTACGCTCTACTGCATTTATTATAAAAATAAAATGTAAAATCGTACCGAGGACGAGTTGTCCCGAACGGTATGGAACTGCGAGTCTCTCAGCGACCCGAGCCGACGAGCGATTCGTCCCCGTCCCCACGAGGATGAGAATCGTGTCCCATGAAAATCGTTTAATGATCGCCACCCCCGCTGGTCCTGGTCCGGTTCGCCGATGGTTCCAAGGGAACGAGTCGTCGCCTGCCCCACTCTCTCATTTTCTCTTCCTCTCTCTCTTTTAATCTCCTCTTTCTCACAATCCGACCTCTTTTTATCCCTGTATCAGGGTCGCTGCGTCCACAGGTAGTTAGAACAAGTAGTTCCGAACCGTTTCGCTAGAACCCGTGAAGATGAGTGCATATTCTTGAATATAATACATAGGCTCTACAGATATATCTCATTATCAATTCTCCGACTATACCAGTGAAAAAATAAATTATTACACGTTGGTAATATCTGTGTACGTGTTGGTGAAAAGTCGTGCGCGAAAGTGTCCAGCCACCCCCTTACCCCCAAGCAGGGGTGTAATTCTGTATGAATGGATATCAGAATGCTGTATACGCGTGTGTGTTTGTGTTTGTGTGTTACTATTGGGTCTGTATGTGTGTCCGTGGTGTCTCGCCAGGTAAAATGGATGAGAGTTTCGCTGGTTCTCGCTGTTGCGGATTCGTGACTCTGCATGTTTGCATTACATTGTTCATGTAAGTTGTATCCGATGGTGCAAGTGTCTGTCTGTTTTCCATGTACTCTCTATGTATTATGCCTGTGTGTGTTCGTGTGTGTGTATGTTACTCTTGGCGTGTCTCGCTCTCTCGCAGGTGTGTGGGCGCGGTGTGTCGCGTCGTTTCGATTTACACTCGGACCAGAACGATAAAAGGAGATATCGCGCGCGCGGCCTGGCCGATTCGCGACAGCCAGAAGGCAGGCGCCATTGTCTCGCGATCGGGTTCCGTGGATCGTTGGTTAGCAATTTGTTTTTTTCTCGGTTCTCGATGAAACGTTGGTGTGCGAAACGCGCGTCGCTCCGCGTTCGGTCGATCGCCCCGTCGATTCCGCGAGTGACCTCGCTGCGATCGACAGAAACCCATTCCTCTTTTAGCAATCGAACGCGTAGCCACCCGCGGTTCGGCACCCAGACGCGCGTACCGAAGAACTGTAAGAAATCCGTGTACACTCTCATTCTCTCTCTATCTCTCCCTCTTTCTCCCTTATTCTCTCTTTTACTCTCCCTTTCTTTCCTTCTCGCAAATCCGCTCGCATCTTCGTCGCCGAGGTGTCCTCGGTACGGCATCAGCGTTACGATCGGCGTCCTCCGATCATCTTCATCATCATCCTCATCATCATTCCCTAAACACAGAGGTAGTTGGACCAGCGAGAATCCTACCCGAACGATCGAGCCAACGAAGAGAATCGACGAGCTCCCCGGAACGACGATAACGATGACGATGACGGTCGATGATCGTTGGATGACTGTCAGTGTGTGACGCGCGTCTTCCGTGAACAATACCTCCGCTGATGAGAAAAAGGAATCAGATGCAGCTGGTTGGCTACGATGAGCAATCGGGGTTCTTGCGGCGCCCCCGCGCGAGGCCGCCGTCGGGCCGGATGGTGCAAGCGGATCGGTAGGTGTGTTTGTCATCTGTCAGACGGGAGCCGGTTGCGGTCTCTGGACGACGTCTCGACGCACTGGAGAGGCTGGAAGATCGTTCCCGTCTCCCCGGCCCTCTTCCTCTCCGTCCCGTGGCATTGGAGTTTGCTACCGCAGCGGCAGCGGCTGCGGCGACGGCGGCGGCGCCGAGCACCAGTCGCGACGACTCGAGCCGCGACGACGCTCTCCCGGCATCAGCACGCGTGTTGTTGTATTAGTTAGCCACGAGCAAGTGCTGGTACTGGTTGGCTGGATAGGAGGCGACCGAGCCCAGGCCGAAGTTGTTCAGGCCGTCGACCAGCGTGGTCTTGTCCTGTTGCTGGCCAGTTCCGTTCACGTTGCTAGTCGCCGCAGCAGAGCCGACCGGGCCCAAGTTGCCGGCATTTTGCGCGTTGCCAGTGCTGCCAGCCGCTGCGCCGCTGGTCCCGTTCACGCCGCCGCCATAGAACTGATGGCCGGCGATCGTTGTAGGGTCCAGGTACGAGGACGGGAAATTCGCACCCGTGTACAGGTCCGCGGACAAATAGCCGCCGTGGCTCGACGACTCGAACATGCTGCGGTGCGGGAACTGGGGATGGTACGCGGCTGGTCCGTGCTGGAAGAAGTACGCGCTCGGATCCGTGTGCTGTTGGCCAGCGCCAGCGACTATGCTGCCCGGCGACAGGCTACGGCTACGCGGGGAGCTCTGGGATACAGGCAGACCGCCAGCCGCTGCCGCTACCGCTGCTTGTTGCTGTTGTTGCTGTTGTTGTTGCTGCTGCTGTTGCGGGTGGTGGTGATGGTGATGGATCTGCTGTTGCATTGCGCGCTGCTTGATGTAGTTTGAGAACTCGGTTGGGGACATTCTACGGCAGAACAATTGGAGGCGTTCGTTAGTATGGTTTTAGGCTTCTCGTGAGTTTAAGATTTGATTGTAGCGTTAAGATGATGGATGGTAACATAATATTTCATGGAGACGGTAACTCTCAAGTACCAACCTGTTAGCTCGTTTGCTGCTGGTCTTCAACTTGGTGCTGCCGAACTTGGTTTGAGCGAAGGTGGCGGTGGTGAAGGTGAGCGGTGCTGTGGTGCGCGGTATGAAAGCTGGTACAGGGCTAGGCGAGCCCTTAAACGAGCTAGTAATCGGAGTGGGCGAGGGCGCCGATGAAGAGCCAGAACCGTGGCCGCTTTGCTGGTTGTTCGACGAGCCATTGCTGGCATTGCTGCCGAGCGAGCTCGGGAACGGCGAGGTGGATTTTGGACTGAGGCTGAGCCCACCGAGAGACGTGCCCACCGCCTCGATCGGCCTGAAACACTGCGCCTCGGGATTGAAGGTCTTGGTCACCTCGCGATCGGCCGAGCTTTCGTCATGAGGATCGCCGGTCTCCGAATAGAGGATCTTCACCGCGTTCATCTCGCCGATACGGTAGCTAACCTCGCCCGGGTCCACCCAGACGGCTAGCTCTGCCGGCAGGTTCTCCAGGATGTCCTGGATCGGTACGCCGCTCTCCTTCGCTGCCCGCTCGAGCACTGGGTCCACCGGGTCCCCTGTCTTCAGACATCTGAACGCGGATCCCTTGAAGGGCTTCTCCGGGTACCAGTGTCCCTTAAACTTGTCCTTGAGCGCTTTCTCGAGCTCCTCGCCGAAGATGTTCACCCGTCTACGAGGCAGCTTGTTATAGAGGTACGATATCACGAAGTTGAGCGCCACCTGCACCTCGATGTGCATCTTGCCCTTCGCTGGGAGAATCTTCGGGCTGGTGCTGGTCGGGGCAGTCGCGGAATAGCACCGAGGACGCTCACACGATCGGCCGTCTTGCTAGCGACGACCACCCGATGCTCGCGATGGTAGAATCTCACAATGGACGAATCTCGTGCAAGACTTTTGAGATGTTGCAGTGGAACTTATTGGGTCTGTGAATCTGGAACAGAGAAGATATTCGTTGTTAGATTTTTGTGCAGGCGTTTCTATGAAACAGTGTACAGTTGGAGAATATTTTCAAATTAACTTGATAGTATTCTTATGTTATATCTAAGTCTTTAGCCTAACGGTAACTCCCGTTTCCATATACGAACTCCAAAAAAGCAAAATCAACCTCCATTACGTCAAGTAGTACTTCCTACAAACACGGCGTTCTATTAAACTCTATCGAGATTTCAATTCCACTCTTTGTGGAAGATTCGTGCAAGCCGTATAGAGATCCGTATTTCAGTAATGATGCGGCCGACAAAGGGGTACCGAATAAAAATTCGCGAGTCATGCACAAAGGAACCCTATCGCTATTCGGAGAGCCTCTCCTCTCTTTCTTCCCTCGAACAGTGTGAAATCACATTAAAAGACGCCCGTAGAGTATCTTCGAAAGGGATTTGCTTTTACTCGGCAGCCGTGTTATCGGCTCCTTTCACGATCGCGCATTGAAACGGAACGCCGCTTCCGGTTACTCCGGGGGTGGCCCGCCTTCGGGTTTCAGCCGGGCCGAAGAACTCGAACGCGGAGCCAATCGTTCCCGACGTATTCGCGAGCGGCATAATGCCCTCCTCGGGCATCCGGCACTCTTCGACAAAGAGCTCTTATCCGTGCACCCGCCTTCCCATGAGTCCTCGCCGCAGCGTTCTCTTTCCCCGGTAATTTGGAACTCGATTATGCGCTGCATAAATCTCGACTCTCCGGAGCGTCGACTCGCTCCAGACAGATTTACGCTCCGCCGTAAGTTCTCGGGGCGCTCGAAAGAGTTATTCCGGAGAAATGTGATCGGCCATGCAATCTTCTAACATTTACTTTGACGTTTTAACGCTTGAAATCTTGGTCCATTCTCGAGCGCAGATTTTTGGCATTGGATCATCGTGATTCGCGTTTAAATCCTATTCATTCTTAGGTGCGTTGTTGATTCTAAAACGGATACTCGATTCGTAGTATTTCCTTGTGGAAAACTATTTATTGCATAAATGATATTGTTGTATAAATTTCATATTATTAATGATAAGTGGTTATAAACAGTGAAATTTCATTTATTAGTTTCTTATCCTAACATAGTTTCAAAGTTACTTTTTCCACTTTAAATATTACGACTTTTAATAGTTGAGAATCATCACCTTAAATATTGGATTTCCAACAATTAAAATGTACTTTACAGATTACAATATCTTCCATTCTACTTTGAATACAGCTTGACACCCCTGAAATACACGACCCACCAACACTCTAGTTAAACTTCCAGAGCCAAAAATAGTAAAAGAAAGATCTTGAAACGTCACAGGACTAGACAAACTCGAAGATCAACTTCCGTGAGGTGCTCGTTTCCAGTCGAGCGATCGGATAAAACTCTCGAGAGAGTGATGGAAGGTGCTCCCAGCCGATTCGAAACGCGTATTGGGTAGAGCCGCAAGTATCGAGCGACGAATATTCAACCGGTCGCGCGATTACCGTGAAACGAACGGCAATAAAGGGGATATCTCGTGCGCACCGCCGGCGAGTGGCCATTTTCTACGGGGAGACATATCGTCACGGCTGCGGGAGTTGCTCCCTGAACCCGAATGACATCGAGAGGGAAAGGCTTCTCTTTTCTTTTCACCGCAGAGCTTTGCTCTTTTCCCTCCCTCTACTAGCGATCCCTCGATTTTTTCTCTTTTCATCCACTTCACTCCCATTTTCTTCCACCTCCAACCCCTGGCGCGCCACTTTCTTCATCACGACACTGCCGCTAACACCGTCTTTCTCTTCTCCGACCTCTTCTTCGGGGATTCCTGGGCGAGTCTCGGCCGCGGAACTCAATTCCGTCTCGCTTCTCCCTTTCTTGCTGTGATCTTGCCAGAAGAAAAAGGATAAAAGAGGCAAAGGCAAGAGAGGGAGCGCGTGGCTGCCACCGAGGAGCTAGCTAGACCAGCAGCCATTTTGTAATGGGATACGAGAGAACATTCTTGCTCTCGTTTCCCTCGTTTCTCCGGTTTTTTTTTCTTTTTTTTTGCTCTCGTTCGTTCCCCTTTTTCTCTTTCTCGTTTCTCGCCGCTCGACTTTCATCCCCCCGCCGGGACCAAATATTGTGGCGGCCAACGCGGCCACGGGTATTTTTCAATTACGCGACTGCTGAATACCTCTACGGCCGCTCCGCGGCTCGTTCGCACCCCGAGCTTGCGGTCTTGCGTGTGGAAAAAAATGTTTTTCCGACTCCGGTCACCGGTATCGGCGAATAAAGAGAGGACAGTATTTTAATTCCCGGCTCGAGGAAATTCGCGGCGCTTGGGGCTTAGATTGGAGAATAATGGGGCAATTTGCGCACGCTTCCGCGCGACAGATGGTTGCGACGCTTCATCGAACGCAATGTAAGTTTGTAAAGGAAGTTTGAAGAAATGTATACTTTAACGTATGGTGGACCGATCGTGTGGATATTCGTGTTTACTTATATATAACATTAATCCAGTGTTGAAGTACAAAATTGTGTAAATCGTAAGTACAGTAAAATTTATTGCGTTCGGCAGTTTGCATGTTTTTTTCTGTAGGTATTTTTCTATACGCCGAATTGAAGTTTTAGTTTGAATACTATTATCTGTAAGAAATGATTTTATATAATTGGATCAATCATGTTTTTCATGATAAGGGGTGTATAACTTCTATGATCGTGGTTTCTGTGCGCATGAGCGCTTTAGGGTAAACTTTCTTCCATCGAACAGCATTTCCTATCGCGTCGAGAGTAACTCGTTCTGAAGACAGGCTGACGCGTGAGCAACATAAAATTAATAAAGTTCCATCGCCCCGCTAGTAAATAAACCATGAAGATCATCTGAACAACCCTTCATCCCCTGTAATTCAACGCAAACTTTCACCGAACAAAGTTCGTAATATCCGTTGGATGCATGGAACAAAATTTTCATCCCCCTTTCGCTTTTCCCGTTTTCCCTCGATCTTCCGTGATTCTAAATTAATCCGTTTGAGCGTAAGATCGGGCACGCGAGGATATCGAACGGAGCGATACCAATTCAGAATTAATGAGGTACATTCAATTCGCAAGGGTCGAAAGGAAACTCGTTGTGCTCGTGCGGTATGATTGTTAATTAAACATTTAAACACGTGGGATAGAAGTTCAGTCTCGGTATTTTAGAATACATGATAATGTAATAGGTAATAAATAAAATAAAATTACATATCTATATGAAAATAAAACCTTTCCATTTCTTGAACGTCGGAACTCGCGAGAAACTCAAATCAAATTCAGTAAATTCTCAGTTTCAAAAAGCACGTTATTTTACTAATATACGATAGATACTGGAAGTTCTCAGTAAATGTTTACGTTACTACAAAACTGGAAAATTAAATTCTACATTTTGATATTTTAATGCAACCCTTATTAACGAATTTCAATTTCACTCAATTAAATTAAATCCAATTGAATTGAATTGAATTCAGCTCTCGAAAATCGCTCCATAAAAGGTAATTACATCTCGTTCTAGCAGTAACACAATTTCTTCTCGAAAGCTCCCGCGAAACGGAAATCTGTAAGAATGAAAAATCCGTGGTCGGAACACCTCCGAGTCTCTGGGCGTCACAGCCGCGGGTTGATCCGAAAGAAAAATGTTTTTGTTCGCCGCTCCGGCTGTCGGAGCTGGATATGTAGGTTAACCCCGGTGCACCCTTTCTGCCTCCAACAGTAGTACACGACGACGGGGTGGCCGGAGGTATTGATCCCGGCCAGGGTTGCCGGAAGCTTCTCAAGTTAAAAATACACGGTCGGCCTTGCTGGTCTCTCGCAACTCCGAAATGTCCGCGCGCTTCTTCTTCGCGATTCTCTTCCTCTCCTTTCGTTTCTTGCGCGACGGATGTCTTAACCCCTTCCGATACAATGTGAAGACTCGACATTCATTTATATCCAACATTCATTAATCGTTTTACCAATCTCTCCTACATTCGTTCGTCACGTGATAATCACGTTGTATATAAATAAAATTTTAGTATTTGTCAAATATTTTTAAACAAATGAGAAGAGTGTCGTATTAACCTTTAATTCTGTGTAGCTTACAAAATTTTTAGATTCAAAGATCTATGTGAATTTGAAGATTTATATAGCACTCGTAAGAGATTGGTTTTCAAAAGGCTAACTATGAATCCAAGTTCCAAATAGCCCATGGTTTTTCTTTGTTGAAAGATAACGTTATTATATTTAATGTAATTAGAATTTCACTTTAGACACTTCGCCACAAAGAAACTTTCAGCATTTCAGCACGTAAAGAGAAACAATTGCGCTGAAATTCACTTGGACGGTTAAGACAAACAACAGCGAAATTGAGGAAAGTCGAGGCAAGTTTTGCTGAGAAAAACCAAGGACGCTTTGGACCGCAAAGAGTTGAGGGAAGCGGAACAGAGGTGGAGGGGGTTGAAAACGATTAACGACGGCTCGATAATTACCACGGAAGTGCACCCTCAGAAGAGGCCGAGTTCGAGTCTTGGTGTCCGTGGGTGCTTTACGACGCGCCAGCCAGGAGAACAACTATTAAACGACAGAGCGGGGCCGCGTAACTATTAATTAAGGCGCGAGAGACGCCGCTAGCAGGCAACTTACTCCCGAGGATAATTAAAAACGAATTGAACTGGGGAAATTGAGCCGGGCAAGAAGCAGCGCGACGCGGCTGGATCCTCTCTTCTTCGACTAGGGGCGCGACAGCGAGCGGGGATGGGTCGCCAGTCGCGAGCAACTGTGAGGCGAGGCTGCCAGACCGGAATCGTGGGTGGTTAGGCGCAGCGACGGAAAGTTTCTTCGTGTTCAGATGGTACCGCTGCATTTTGTATCACACGCGGTGGCGTAGTCGAAAGTTTCGAGTATCGTTCGTTTGTCCGAGGGACGGAGCTTTTACCGTCTACGTGTGCGTGAATTTGATATCGAAAATGTCACTCCGTCGCGAGGGAATTTTGCTCGAAAATATGAATAATCGTATTAGTTCGTCGTAGAGACTTTTTGGTTGGGTAGAAAATATTCTTACTTTGTCTGAGGGACGGCGCTTTTGCTGTGAACAATTGCAAGAATTTGATATGGAAAATATTATTTCTCGCGAGGAGATTTCACTTGGGAAGATGAATGAATATTTAAGTTCGAGATTTTTTGGTTAAATGGAAAATATTTTTGGTAGTGATGTTTGTTAAAGGATCATTGAAACGATATAAAATTTATAGTACATACCACCGCATGAATTTATGTCTTGAGAATAGCAGAATTTGTCTTCTATTGATTTTCTGGTAACAAGAATTGTTCTATTTGATTAACTGCGTTTTCTTCGGTTACCTTGAATAAGTGACTTGTGGATAGTATATTTCAAATGAGTTTAATGTTACAAAAAACAGGTGTAAGTACTTGTACCTATAATACAGCCGTAAATCGAAAATAAAGTGAAAATAGAATCAGAAAAGATTTCAAGATGGCTGGAAGCAAGTCTTTGGCAGGTCGAACTAAAAGTGATGCGGAAGTAACCTAAAAGTAGGCATCACGGGAATTACGAGCAACCCAAAAGTAGACTTAAAGGAAGCTAACAACGGACCGGAAGTAAGTTTACGTCTCTTCAAACTCGTACGCGTTGAGATCAGCTAACCATACATCCCTCGTAACGGTACATTAACTCTCGACTGCAATTTCCGGTACACTCATGCCTGGAATATCCGAAACAGAATTTAAATACACATCGTCATAATTTACTTTAATTTCTATGACACGTTTACTTTTAGATCCATCCACTACTAAAAAACTTTCATTATCATTAATCCCAGAATAAACAGAAAGTATAACAACATATACTTCCAAATTTATCTAATTCTACTTTCTTCCTTCTATCTTTGATATACCGTCCGCATAACTCGTGTACTAACAACCAATTAAAGAAAGAGAATTCAAAAGGGTTTTAGTTGTTCCAACTATGATTATCTCTTTACATCATATCACACTAGCTTAAACAATGATTTCCATCGTTTATCAGTCACCACGCAAACACTCGCACCGAACTCGGTGCCCCCTGTCTCTTGAAAACCCTTTGACCGCAGAACGTTTATCAAAGAAAAAGGAACCCTCGCAACCCTTCGCTCTCAACCCCAAAAGTTCAGCCACGAACAATCGCATTCTAGGCGCGATCATCCCTTTCCTCGGCCGCTATCCGAGCAGCGAAAGCGGATCCTGGAAATCCGGTAGAAGGCGGGGATGTCAGTTGGATTCAAAAGTACACCCTCGTCGCTTTGGAGGCTCGTTGGTGAGAAACGCGGAAGGTCGGCTGCAGGTGCGCGTAAAGACCCAGGAGTGCGCCCTTTTCCCGTCCCGCTGAATGGAGGCCACGTGGCACGGAGGGTGGGCCGACTGAATGTGGGCCAGACAAGTGTTCTTCAACGAACCGAGTCAATGGAGCACGGGGACTGCATCGTTTTCGGGCTGCGTTCACGGACGGGGTGGCTTTTATGTTTTCCTCTCCCCCTTTCTCTCTCAAACACGTCGGATGCGAGGCGCCAGGGAGGACTGTCGATAATTATGCCGCTCGATGTATCGAGTGGCCCGGCCAGGATGATCGGGGCTCGACGGGAATGGCGTCGTTTCGACTGACGACGCATAATTGCGCATCCGTGCATGGGGGACACCCCGTGGAACGTTCCACGTGGAGCTCGTCGACGGACGGATCGATCGCGAAGGCGAGGCTCCGAGGTTTTCGGCTCTCCTCGTGCTTCTTCTTGGATTAGAGCGACATTTTTTTTGGACGTGGAAGATTTGATTTAACGTTAGAAGATAATAATAGTAAATTGATTGAATCAATTCGATGGATATAGATATGGACGTTTTTTATGAAAGTTTCGAATTTGATTCAGTAAGAGGTTCATTTTGGCTAATCCATTGGGTTTTAGATGAATAATGGAGGAATGCGGGGGATGATTGTTCTGAAAGTATACTTTGCGTCTGTATGAATTCTTTGGTGTATTTTTAAAATGCGACTTCGTTCCTGTAAATTTCAATATACAATAGTATATCGATAATTTCACTTTGACTATAAAAAGGCGTATCGATTTTCTGAAATTTTTTGAAATAGTCCCGCATACTTGCGGATGGTGAGAGGCATTCCCGATACGAAGATAAAAAAGCAGGTCACAGAGGGTAGGAAACCGGGTTTACCGAAGTCTCGACCCAATCGGGTCAAGATACAGGTGCTCGATCCGACCCGGTCGTCCTTGTCTGCCATTATTTGAGTGGAAAGGTGTTTAAGTCCCGGTATTCGACCACGAGCGCTCGTCAAACGGCAGACCAAACAGACCTAAATACTGTATTAACCCTAAACTGCCAATCGCGCCACAGTGAACTTATCCGACCAATGCTGCTCGTGCAAAAGTAATGAAAGCGGGGTCACTTTCACGGCAATTCAACGAGGAAACCGATGTTTAGTGGTTCGATACTTATCAGACTTGCATGTTTAGGAGGATTCGTAATTTCAAGGGATACACGATTCGACGCAGATGACAAACGCTACAAAGAAGCATACAGCTATCAAAGCGTTAAGAATTCAAATTACATCAAATATCCCATAAAAGAAACATACTCTTCAAAGAAAGCTATTTTACAAAATATCCAATTACCAAATGATTAACCCAATTCGATTTACATTACAAATGTTCTATAGAAAGAACACATTTTTCAAACAAAGGAAGTTACCTATTTAGGATTTGCATCTAGGTAATATCTAAAGCATGTATTGTACTTTACATTTTTAACATCTTCGAGTAACAAAAGAACATACATTTTTCATCACCAATATGGATTACATTCCATTGTTCTCGTCCACAAATCAATCGTCTCCGAAGCAGCGTCTACGAATTATCGAACACGCCGTGCAATAGCTTGTTCCGCAGTAGTTTCTCAACTTCCCTCAAACGTTCGACGATGTTTCAGGCGAACTCAGAAGATCGAGAACCCGGTCGAGTCGAATTTGAGCAGCGTTAAACCTATCGGTGAATTAACGAACGACGTTCCCTCTTTCCTTCTCTCTCAGCCCCTTTCTCACTCTCTCTACCGGGTGCCACTGGAAACTCTCTGATTACTCTATTCTGACAATGAATAGATGGCGAGCGGGAGGAAACCGTGCGGAATCGGGTTACGTAACGACCGGTTATACAACAAATCGCGTTGGTCACGTGCGCGGCCCGTCCATCATGGCGGCCCCGACGTTTTAAAGGTCGTCCCGTCATCGCATAAACAAATCCAGTAACGTTACATACGTGAAACTGCCGGGATCGATCGTCGTCGGTCGAGTTTCCGCCGACTTCGGGCTTCGGAGGCTTAGAACCACGGTTTTGACGCAGCGTGCAACGTTGCGGCACCACGATTTTCGAGACCCGACGATCGATCTCGTGAAAAATTCAACTTGTACCGCTGCGCTTCCGGATTCTCTGGCATTTCCTGTGAACCGTTGCTGACAGTACTTGGTCTTCCCATAAGCAATGTCGTTTTTTAAGTAAATTTGTAAGATACGGTTAATCTTCGAATAATGCGATACTGTAATTACAGGGCTTTTTTAAAAATACTTTTTAGCAATTATTAACAGCGTATTTTACGCCGTTGACTAAAATTTTGTACAATTAGGCAGATACGTACTGGAGTTGTATTGTGCTTTGTACTATAATTGTAATAGATATTCAACTTTATCACTATGACAATACTGACTGAATGTACTTTTTCATGGTATTTTAAAAAGGAAAAAATTAATTCTTATGCTTCGTTTTAATCGTCGGCGCATTGGCATCGTTGTTATAACCTTTACCCATTTTTCAATTAAAATATCTTTTATCGCCATTTATTCTATCATTTTCATTTTAATCACTTTCAAATTAATTATAAGTGTTTTAGCACTGAAATTTGAAAATATTTGGAAAGTGAATTTAATCAGTTTGACCTGTGAACAACCCATACGAAGACGAGATTTGTTTCCTCGTTCTGTACGTTGCGTACATGTACGTAATAAATGTTCGTCATTATATATAATGTATGTAATTAACGTTTGTATTTTATGTATGTACGTACGCTATAGGTGAAAAAAAGTTTACGACGACTTTTCCCTCCTCAAAAATTGTTATTATCGTGTATTCACAGGGGATAGTATAAGTTACAATAAAACAGCTAACGAATAAATTTTTTCTTTACAAATGTTCCAGCGGCAACCGCTTCGGCGTATTAATAAAATCAATATTATAACTATTACTTCTCTTGTTTAACTGTTATTTAATTATCTTTTGCAAGCAAGAAACCTGCAATAAAGAAATCATAAAAATTTCACTAATGCGAACTACGAAATATCCTGCGGGATCGTAATCGTTAAAATGGACACCGGCGGGAATTAAAATAAATAGCGTAAGAAAATCCTTGTCGAGCTTGCCTTCAACGTAAAAATTAATTCTTTATTCCTCCGGACTCGAAATAATTTATTCAATGAAACGGGAACGTCGAAGTTTATCATGGCGATTACTCTTTTAACGCATCGCGTGTCATGTCATTCGTATACGAACGACAGAGTTTCTGGGTTATGTCATTCGTACATGTATGCACATCGAAAGAAGCTATTTTAATAAGTTTCTGTCTTGGCCCCACGCGGAATTTTTATTAAATTCTTTTGGCAAGCAACGCGTTAGCCTTCTCTTATCCATAAATTCTAAGAAACTTCGCTCTGCTAAATATATTAACACTTTGAACTTTGAATACTTTTCTCGAACCGAAATTACAAGAAATGCAAAAACTTATTCAATTTAGCTGTATTATTAGTATTGCATGTTTATCTTGCTGAATAAAGTTTTAAATAATCACCACTTAATAGAGCGATTAATAATTATTGATTCAATTAGTCATTCAACATGTTAATTTTAAATCTGAATGAAGAATCCCAGTATCATGCGATTTTGATATCACCGCCGCGTAAGACAATGTTCCAAGATATTCTTAATCTTAAAAATTAAATTATTGCGGAAACCCCGCGATGCTTAGCGCGAAACGCGAACTTTTCCTCGTTTGCGGCCGTGACATTAACCGAGAGAACACGTGCCACGCGAGTCGCGTGACACCAGGCTGATCTCGTTTCCCGAAAGCGACTAGAAAACGAGCTTGTCTGTTGACTCGTCCATCGTTGACCGCCGAACACGTCGACTAATTAACAATTTTTGCACGCGCCACGTCAACTCGGTTTCTTCCTACGTGCATTGTTTCGTTTCTACAGTTGACAGGAATTCTATGGCCGTGTCTTTCCATCGATATTTGATTTTCTTCCAATAGCTGTGTAGTTTATTAATGTTTTTTTATGATCACAGAATGTATGCATTTCTGATAAACCCGATCATGAACAACGTAGAAAAGACAACATTTTTAAAGAATTTATGGACGCTGTTTTACTTTCATTCCTTCGAAGTTCTTAACATAAGAAATAAATTTCTCGATTAAACTTTTTGAAATTGCGATTTTGTCGGACAGACATTTGTTTTCGTTTGCCAGTATCTCAAGGTTTCACGTTCCATGTGATTCACTGTGGGATCGTTTTTGTAACATTCGTGAAACGAACGTAATGTAACAAGTCCTCGACGCGAGTACGTGTTTCGGGAAGTTTCACAACGGCCGCGCGGTTGATCATGACACAAATAGATAATCGAATTCACGACACGATCCCGACTCCGTACCGATTTGACACGCGCTTGCGACACCCTTGTTTCCAGCGGAGTTGCGCAACCGTTGGTCCCGTAACCTTGGATCCTTGATCGAGCCGGACAACGGCCAATGAACTATCCGGCGATACGATCGTACCGAGCATAAATCGCTGGACGATGACCGAGAAATTTTTCGTTTTCTTTGGAACAAAGTTCCTCGAGTTTAAGACTGATCTATATTATTATTATATCACGATTTTTTTTCGTATTACTTATTAATAGAACTGATTATTATTTATTATTAGAACTAATCTCTTGTCATTCAAACGTGATAAGAATTCTCTTAGTAAGTTCTTAATCGTTATATTCGTATAATAAAATTCTTTGGTAGAGTTTTTAAAATGGGATAAAACTATTTTGCTCAGATGAATATATAATTTTAATATAGTAATTTGTATATCATTAAATGAATATTTTTCATCAACGTCAAATATGTTTCTTAAATAGGGTTTACAAATAGTGAGCGTTACAATAATGTTTCACTGTTATTAGAATAGGAACTCCGAAGACAGACAAGTGTGATTTATATAATTTCTTTATACATATTACGATCGAATGGGATGTAGTATGTTCTTATTCATAATTAGTGACATGACTATACATTATTTTTTGTATGTGTGCGCTGATTTCATACAATACGATATAATTAACCGTATAATTAACAATTCAATAACACTGTGTTATTATCAAGTAGAATAAGAATGTCTATTGATCTGAATTTCATCTGGGCTAGGTCTAGTTTACATTATGTTATTTTGTGAACATAAATCCCACCATGCTTCAACACCTGATAATCTTATCAATTCAATTTTCGTCTAGAGTCACGTTACGAATTCTTCATACAAAAAATTCCAGCACATTTCAAAACACGATAAACCTGTCGATTTCACTTCAATCGCCATTTACAATATAGAATAGGTGCAGGAATGTATAAGAAACAGTGCACGCATGATTAAGAAGAAAATCTAGAATTTTTTCCTCTTAATCCAACAATCTGGACTATTGAACTGCGGCCAGCATAGCATCGCATCGCGAGTCTTCGATTGGATTCGCCCGGAGGCGTCGCTCGCGATTCCCGGTCGAACCCGGTCGCAGAGCGGCGATGCTGCGGGGCCGCGATAAATTACCGGCTCCCTACTTTTCCCTCTCTTTCTTCGGCGTGTGCCGGCGAGCGAGCCGACAGATCAATACGACACAGCCTCCGCAGACACGGGCGCCACTGCTCTAGATAACAAGCGGAGAGAGGGGGGGGGGGGGGAGAGAGAGACAGAGAGAGATAGAGAGAGAAGGAGGGGGAAGAGGAGGACCTGCCCTATAAGCCTCTATTTAAATACCGCCCCAAATCCGAACGGTGAAGAATCCTCGCCGAGAGGAACAGAACTGGGAGCTAGGTAAGAGAAGAAGGCGGGGAGACACTGTGCACGCGTGTGGGAGAACGAGACGGAGAAAAAAGTCGAAACGAAGCCTCGACAGATTCGTGACCTGGGTCAATCTCTTCGGCTTTAAGCCTCCTCCCTGGAAATTACATCCGGCCGGGATCCTCCTCGTCCGTCGGATTCAAAGACACGATACTCGATTCTTGGCTATCGAACCTTTTCGAGGGCGGTGATCCGCGCGTGATAGGAGAACGCGACGCTTCAGCGATGCTTGGTTCTCTTGAAAAGGCATTGCTCGGATTCGAGGTTATCTTCGATTTTTTGCCGACGATCTTTGAATCCAATTTGTTACGTGTAATCCTGTTTATTTGATTCTAGTCTATCTTGTTGGGAGAATTGGAATGTTTTGTTGATTCGGTGGAACGTGTTCCTCGTTTCGGATGCTGATAGATGATTTTGGAGGAAAGATGTGTCAGTGGATTGGGTTTCGGTTATGAGTTGAAAGGCTTTGATGTATCATCTCGGGGTAATGCAAATTGTTATTTGAAATGTGTTTTATTTGCCTCTATTTCTGTACTTTATATCGTACTGTATTTCTAAAGCACAAAAACTTTCGTTATTTTAGTAAAATGCGTTCTTATTTTCAAACACCCATCTCTGGTTTCGAAAAAGGTATCAGATAGTTAAGTGTATCAAATTTAGATTAAGACATTGGTAACTTTGGAGATTTAGATATCGCGATAATGATCACCTTTTTCTGCTTTTGTAGAATTAATGGTTGCTGTGAAAAATTTTAAAAAATTTGAACTATCAACAGACTTTGCTTGACATTTGTAACGGAGAAGGAAAAACTTGAAAGAATTGAAAGAACAAGCAATTGTGCGTCGCAGAAAGCGAATACTACAAAAACAGATTTTATCATGTTATAATAATTACTTCTCTATTAAATTACATAAACTTGTTTTAATTTACATCATTTTAGAGATCGAGGTTAGATTGTTGTTAGTCGTTTTGTCTCATTACGCGCGGTTCCGGAAAAGTTAAGAAAGAAATTTAAATGTTCAATCGGATATTCGTTGAGGACTCGGGTTATCCGTGAGTACGATCGGTCTTCCGCAGTGCTGACGCAAGAATAGTACCATCCGAGATACGCGTAGGTGTCAGCAGGAAAACTTTATTAGCGTTTTTCGCGCGTCTGTCGTGACGCAAGTGAAGAAATTGCGAACCGGTCCGGGGAACCGCGAGCAAATAAGATTGTAGAGGAAGAAGTTCGATGTTTTTCTCATTATGTTAATACCTTGCGGACCTGATAGTTCGTCGCTGGCCAAGCTTAGCTACCCGCATATTTGTTTACGTCAAGTATTCGTAAGGTGATCTACTGATACGTAGGTAAAAAACGTTATCGCGTTGACCCTCTGAACTTATTTCTTTAATGTGACTTGACGTCAGTTTTGTTTGCAGGTGTTTTTACGCTGAGTCACACTTGACATTTCCAAATTGCGTAACACCATTTTCAATATTATCAAGAAGAATTATTTAAACCGGTTTCTATCGGTTGATTTTCATTTGCAGTATACTCCAAATGCAATACTTAAAATAATACGGAGTTATTAGAGAAAATATAAAAATAATTCCACATGAAAAAATGACAGAATAAATACTAAACTGTAAGACATTTAAAATTGCACTCATTTTCATAATGCTTATTAATTAAACATTTTCATGTACTAACGTTATACAATAACGAGTCAGACTTCTGGCGTAGCTTTTTAGATCAATATATTCAACGGAAATATATCTTACTCCGTTAGAATAGAAATTGAATTGTCCCTATTCCAAAGAAATTGAAATAAAAGACTGTTTTGCTGTTATCAAATTCTACTTGGAAAGTTCAAGAGTAAATACCTATAAGGGACACAAAGTTTCTTTGTATTCCCACAAATGATGGATGACGGAATGATTCTGATCAAAGTTGTAAAGAAAATTATACGGCAAGGGGTTGAGACTGCGCAAGAAACACGAGGTACTTCGTCATCCGTCCGCGATGCGTTAAACCGCCTCTTTTTCGACGCACTTGCCGCGCTACCTTTGAGCAATGCGATATCGCTTCGGAGAAGACAAACAGTTACGAATCGGTGAAATAAGCGCGTTGAACGAGTACAACTCTCCCCTCCGCCTATATTCTGGAAACGCCGTCGATTTACGACCGCACGGGATTAATTTGAAACCGCGGATCTCGAGCCACAATTCACTGAAACGTCGCTTTGTCTCCGGCGACGTTTTGATTGATTTATCAGGGGTTTTCCTCGCGTCGCGTCGAAATATTTCTGATAACTTGAAGCTGGGCTTGCTGAAGCCACCGAACAGAGGACGCGTCGATTATTTTAACGGATCATTAAACTTCGCTCCAAGTGCAGTATGTGGAATTGGCAGACAATTCATATTTTTAAGTGTGAGATTTTGTTACTTTTATCAGCGGAATTGCTTTAACCTTTTGCGGTGGGTAGTTTGTTAGGAATAAGAAGCTACATCACACGCTAAACTTTTAAATACGAGAAAAGAAAAAACTGATCGCTTTTTCTTCGAATGATTATATTATTTACTTGAAAATGTTCGTCTTCGAAGGGTTAATATCTTAGGTATAGTACATAACAAATACTTGTTGATTGATTTACTTCTTTACATGTGACTGGAGGATATTGTATTGTATATGTGTTGAGAAGATATTATAAATAAGAAACTTAAGAAACATCAATTTAAAATTATTAAGATAAATTAAGAGAACTGTTTCTTTCTTAATAAGTTTCCTAATATTTAGAGTCCAGTGAAGGCTTCGGTGAGAAAGAATCGATTAATTAAATTCCACAGTAATTATATTTAGTCCTAAACTAGAATTAACTGCTTCATGACAATTGCAACTAGCAAATTTGTGCGAAGATTACTTCTGAGATTGCGTCAATCAAATGAATCAACAAATTCCCGACGAGAGTCGATACAAATCGAACAAGTTGATAGAAATCTTGCTAAACATCGTTAATTACCAATCACCCGTCGATTGAGTGTTAAACAGCCTAAATAAAGAAAAAAAGAGAAAGAATAAATATCATTCATTGTTTCCACGAATCCGCCCAAAGTTCATCAAGATAGCAGTCTACGGAGAACAATGAGGATATCTTTTGAATCTTATCGTCTCAAAGTGCCTCGAGGAAAGTATTTTCAATCCTAACGGGACAAAGAGTTCGGGAAGTAGCAGGAGAATCCTTGGAAGATCGTCGAGCGTCGACAGGACACGCGAAATCTGATAGTAAGGATATTATTCTCAAGTGGAATGAAACTGTTCTGGCCAGACCGCAAAAATTACCGTCAATATCTAATCGTCTATAACTTTCTCCTTAACACTTATTCTTTATACCTTCTCATTTATTTATTTCTACAAAGATACAGTTTATTTAAAGCGAATAATAAATAATAAAATAATATTGTTAGAATAATACTATCTCCAAACTGACAATGTTGACAATTTGACAATGACACCATTTTCAAAGAAGAACGTTTCCTTAAAAGTTTAGGTCCTAGAACATTAGAAATCCTGGTAATAATGTAACTATTAAGTAGAATAAGACGGTTCGTATCAGACCACCAGAATTACTTTGAATATTAAATATACTCGCAAATACTTCTTTCTTCACATGTTCTGAAGAGAATTGACAAGGCACGATTTGTTTAAAGAAAAACTACAATGTTTAACAGTAGGTTTATTGAGATTTATTGTACAGTTTATTCTATTGTTCCTAGAAAAACTGATGTTCGTTCATAGGTCTTGGAAATCAGAGGTTTAAGAATAGGCAATTGTGATTCATATTCGAGCAGTCGCATCAGTCAAAATCAATATAAACATTTACCATATAGTGTGTATAAAATTCGATATACGTTAGATTGACGTGCCCTGTACACTTCGCGTTAAACCGACGATGCTGTGATTCTGGAAAAACGGGAATCGTTCGAGGGAGATGATCCAGCGCCGACAGGACGCGGAAGCGGGAATCTCGCGCGACCGCTCGATAATTTCATCGTCTGCAGGGAACGTTTGAATCGGTGGCAGCGAACTTAATACCTAAAAAGAGAGTATCCGTCGACGGCGGGGGACAAAGAAGAGATGAAGAAAGCCAAGACCATTATCCGGGGAAATACGGCCGGTTGTCATCTTCAGAGGCCGCTGCAGACGATCCAAGATTCGCTGGTCTATTCCGCCGACTCTTCCAGACCGATCTGACACGGGACTGCGATCGTGTCCGACGATCGCGGAAAAATATTTCGGAAAAACCTGATCGAGCATCTGTTTCATGAAATATCTAAACACTCTGCGCTGCTTTATCGTGTGTACCTTAATATCGGTTTTATTCACAGACATGTTTCCAGTCGAGACTGTAACGGTACGTGGCTCGCAGCGTTGGTAGGAAATAGCATTGACCGCTTACAGATGTTTAGGTATAGGCAATTAAGCCTACCCTAAAGTCTGTAAGTCGGCGAAAATATTTTACACTTTTTACACGTGCGTAGCTGATTAGGCTACCCTACCATAAACGCTGCCAGCCATGTCCCGTTAAGGCTTCTTCGGCCGCACGGTCAGCGCGGCTCGGAAAAAGTTTCCGAATTAGAAATTCACAATTTTTCCCCTGCCAAAAAAATCGAGGCGACGTTGGAGAAGGGAATTAGCTCCACCCTCGAAGTTTCCAAGGGGTAAGGCCTTTCCGAAGACGAAGATAAATAAAGCGGAAAGGCGCGAGGAAGCGCATTACAGTTCTGCCTCCGAACACGCGCCTACGTAAATAAATAACTTGTAAACATATTTGTCGCGAGTATTCAATAACACATTACATCCCGACAGAGACATTTTTAAATAGTATTATTATTATACAATTATAATTTCTCATATTTTTTACGGTTATCATGTTTCAAATATTTTTTACAATTACAATTTTTGTATTTTTTAATAATTTCACTTGGAGAATGAATAATTGAGTCTCGAGTTATAGAAAAATATCCACTGTTCATGATTATTATTATTTGATATTGAAGAAATGTTAGCAAAGAATATTGAATGATGAAAAGCTGACCAACTGACAGTAATTATTGTAAGACACTATAATTTTACACTGGTATTTACGATTTTATTATATGAATGTTTGTTATATAAGTTGATTCAAGTAGATCGTGTCTCGTAAAATTTCGTGTAACGCTAATAATACGGCTCGCGTTTATAGAAGAAATTATTTAAGGACTCGTGACCTCGTTTCGGAACAATTTTACCGATCGCGTTGAACGGTTGTCGCAGACCCAGCATTAATCTTTTCACGGTTCGCGGTTTAGACTGCTCCGCGACGCGAACGGCCTGACAAATCACTGGCAAGGAAAATGTTTTTCTGTCCTGAGAGCAAATATTGTGCCGTGATGATCGAGGAACGATGCTTACGAAATTCAATGCTTCCGCTTAGTCTGCGGGTGAATGGAAAATGTTTCAGCATTGGAGTTTGCTACAATGCAAACGCAATGGCCGGTGACTGATTCAAATTTCTATGCACTTGTGTCAAATATATAATAAATATGTAATCAAAAGTACAATACAATTGAGTTGTGTATTATTTTCATTCTAAAATTAATATCTTTGAGTTCCGCTTGCAAATTACAAGTAGAATTTATTTCGCAGCGTTTTTGGCCTTCAAAGCATTTTACAGTACTGTTCGTCGCTTACAGATCACTATGCAATTACATTATTAGTAAATATAATTCCAATTTCTAATTTTAATATAATACAATAAAAGTGAGACAAAACTGTAAATACAATATTAATTTGCAAGACAAACGAGAGTCTTTTTTGTATTCGTTTCGCACTAAAGACTAATCTATTTACAGAACTGAAGAGACTACACCAAAACAATTGTTTCTCTGCCAAAAACGAACGCATTTACATCCAAATTCCCCAACCGAATTATCCCCTATTACATCAACTTTCCAAGACCCTGATCCTAGCCAACACATCATCCGCCCCTCATAATTAACTCAGAAACATCAAATCCCACGTGTCCTCCGTCAAACGTCTCTTTCATTACCAGTGAAACCCGCTTCCACCATCATTCTCCACTCGACATCGAACGGCCAGTATTTATAAATTCCCAGGGAATCCTTACAGCGAAGTTACGCGCACGTGACGTGAGTATTTACTAGCGATCATCGTAAGAGTCATCGACCAGACGCGGAACGTCCAATTTCGGAGTGTTCGTAAAGATCAGGAGTTCCGGCGACTGGATAAAAGAGTCGATCATATTAGCTTGTAAATTTCCGATCAAATTTTCTCCGATGCGTTCCTTTCGAACCGTCACTTTTCCCTATAAAATATTCTCAATTACGTTTCTGGCGGGGGGTACCAGCGCTCTCAGAGAACTAGACGCGGTAGAACGGGGAACACGGAACGAGCCGCAATCGGGAGAACACCGGAGGAGACAGGACACTTGGGAAATCCCGACGAGAATTACTTCACCTTATCGTTCCTAGTTATTGCAGGAAGTAGTTGAGAAACGGCACCGTTCGCTCGATAATTGCCAGATAACGCTCGCCGACCCAACCGCGAAACAATTGATTTTCACGACGCGGAATGGGGGAAAGAGGGGGGAAAAGAATCCTGGAGAGAGGCTGTCGCGTCTTTACCCGATGATAAATAATGCAAAACAGCCGCCTCCCCTGTCTTCTTCTCTCATCCAGCGATCGCTTGCGTCAACGGAATTGTTGTTTGTTCGGTCCGCGCATAAACGCTGCCACTGCATAAGCGTTTTATCTTCGTTAATTCGGAATTAGTCACGGGCCGGTCTCTGCGAGATCGGTTCGCGGAAACATCGACGGCTTTCCGTTTCGATCCACGACGCGACTCGCGTTGAACTCCTCTTCTTTTACCGGCGCTCCGCGAGCAAAGAAACTTTTCTCGGCCCGTTTGGTTCTGAGCATTGTTCCGATGAGTCTGTTGACTGAAAGGGGATTTGTAATTCACGCGGATAACTGTTTCACGTTTATATTGGTTTTTCGTTGTGGCTAGAATTTAAATTAGCTTGAGAAGATGAAGACGTTTTAGTGTAACTTTCGTTCGAGTTTGAATATTCATGCGAAGCAGTGTTTGATAGTACTGGGGTTGATAGTACTATCGGATAAATATACGTTGCTGTTATGTACACACGAGTTAATATTGATTTCGCAATATCCTAATTTTTCTAGAATGATTTGTAAGATAATTTTTAAAATTCTTCTAATTCCTTTAGTGAGAAATGAAGAATTTCCGATTGAATCGGAAGAAACCTTTTTAAATAGTAAACACGATCTCTTAAAAGCCCGATTGCGAAATTCGTTCGCGCGGTCATCGTAAAGTTTATCTTCGAATCGATTGTGTTTCCAAGCAGGGTGTTCCGAATGAGAGGTCTCCTGGCGTTTTTTTTTGTTCCTCCATCCGTGGTTTTTCGATTTCGCGAAACGATTCGACGGAGAATAGCGTGTGGCGAAGTGGAGACGCGGTAAAGTTCGAAGTAACAGTCGAAACGTCGTCGGCCGTACCCGAAACCGCGATACGGAAGAGCAAACACCGATAGGATTTCCGCGGGCCGCGGTTTCCGCACGGATGAACGAAGAATTTCTTTGTTACCCGCCGGAGAACCGCTTTCCTTTCGCGGCTCGGGAATCTCGCGAAAATTTACGTCGCGTCGCTACGCTGGAGGACTCGGTTCAACGCTCCCGTCAATAATTTTAAGGCACGTTCGCGCGAAACGTTTCGCTCAAGACATTCGAATGGCAAAGACGTTCTCATTTTTCCAAGATTCCATAGGAAATCAATTCTGTCTTAAATTACAAACTTTTTAATTATAATCTTTTCCATTATGACATTTTTGACGTCCTTATAAATTGAATCGTTAAGAGTGTTACATTCTCTCATCATATATTATGCATAATAAAATGTTATTATATTAATATTACCAATAATAATAAACGAAGACAACCATTTTTAAAGATTTAATTTGTAGAATCATCGTAAAATGTCTATATAACATTCGAAAGGAACTTGATAATCTAATATTACACTTAATAATGCAAAATCAATCGTTCAGTCACAATATACCTATATTCTCCATTGAGATATTGTTCCAATACGTTCAATCCTCAGACATTCAACACAAAATTGAAGAAATCCCTTCCTGCAATATTAATCGACGCATCGTCCGAGACAATTCCCTTCCGCCGTGCAAGCGATTCGGTTTCATTCATTCAATCGGACAAGAATTCACCTTCCACGCGGGCCGGCCAACTTTCCACGATTTATTTCCCTTAGGAAAACTCTTTCGCCGTCAATCTAAAACAGTCCGGCGAACAATGGGTGGGTCGGTAGGCGGCGTCGACCGACGAAAAAAGGACCATTCAGCGTAATTTCAATTACCGCGTTAAAGGGAGCTACTCTGAAGCAGCTGACACGGACTGCATAAAGAAAAAAAGGGAAAGGGAAACACGCCAACCCTCTGAGGGTTGCGGAGGAGGGTTGATGGTGTTTGAAAGGCGGCGCAAAAGGGTTGCCAGCCTTCGACGCGTCGCCGCGTACCCGCGAAAAACCGTGCCGGCTCCTTTGAGGGTGTCTACCCAATAAAAAGAGCCGTTTTCTGGGGCGGCTGACCGCGATTTCCATTCCGGGGACCGGAAGGAAGAGAATGTGGGCGGGCTGATCGATCGGAAGCCGCGCCCGCCGCGGAATACAGGGCTGCTCTGTCGCGTCGCTCGAAAGAAAAAGGGCTTCTCGACTACACCCTTAACCTCTTGCACTGGAAATTAATTCAGAGATTTGGCGGAGTCTTGCGCGATGAATTTCGTTTTTATCTATTTCACGCAGATATATACAGTAGTTGAGCTACCCGTTCGACAAATCGATTAGCTTTACAAAATAGAAAGTAGAGAAACATGATGATCAAATCCAAAATCGAATCATCGTAATAGAATGTGTTTTATTTAATTCACACGGATACAGCCTCGATCTAAGAAATATGTGAAATACTTAATATAGTATATTCTTGAGGTCATTTTTATTATTACTGCAATTTTTCCATGACCAATAAAGAAGTTTATATTAAAAATATGTTAACAGTTAATGAAGCACTTTAGTGATACAATCTTAAAACATTCAGAGTGTGGAGTTAATCAATTTAACACGTCTACGGGTCAAAAGGTTAACGCTTTGTGACGAGCATCAAATTTTGGAAATGAAAAAGTATGGTTACTTTTTCGCGTTTTTCTTCTGTAAGGTGAGAACGGAGTTGAAAAAAATGGATCGCGGAAAGCAAAATGATAGAATCTTTACGGTTTATAATAATCTCGGAGAGAATGATGTACGTCTTCTTATTGTAAAGTCACGGAAGATCAGAGATTGACAATTTTTCGATTACGGCTTACTGATTTCTTCATTTTATGGAGTCACGTATATTAGTTATAGTATTTGAGTAAATGATATTCAGTTCCTGGCGAAATAGACGAGAATAAGTATTTTGCATAGACTCTCAAAGAACCTCGGGAATTTTAAAAGTAACTCCGGGGGTTGATGATAGCAGTGGCTGTAGCGTCCACACGCAGGGCGGAGAACTGGTTTTATTGCGGTTTAGAAATCGATAGTTGATGGTCCCCATTGAGAGACTTGAATATTGCAATTTTCAAGTAGCGGGGGATGATTTGGTCGATAAATGTCTGGGAAACTCTACAAAATAATTCTTTGTATTTTTCATTTATGTCTTCTCATATTGTCTGAAGATACAACATTTATGTTTTAAACGTTCGAACTTGTCACAGTCCAACTAAATCCATTTCACCACGTCACTGTCTGACTTTTAAAACAGTATTAAACAAGCTCGTGTAAAAAAGAAATCAAATATCCGTTTGGAATACGGTAAGACACCTAACACTCGAAGTTAAAAGTTTCTAAGTAACTAGGAAGAAAAAATAAATAAATGAGAATTATAATAAATGAAGAGAAAGATCTGTGATCGTATAAAGTATCGTGAATCGGATCGATCTGCACAGAAACTGGTTTCGGACGGGATTGTCCGGTTTATACATTTTTTAATGGAACATCATGGAAGCAATTAATATGAAATGGTTCGGAGCTCCGAGAATTACGAGGCCGTCCACGAGGCGGTCCTTTTTTTGTCAAGAAATGACTCCCATCCCCAAAGAGAAGTCTGCGAATTATCGACAACGGTAGATACTTGTTAAAGCGGAAACGAAAAGTTACGGGAAGAAGAGAAGGATTTGGACGGGGCCGATATCCAGCCGATATCTAGATCCCGGTCTCGTAAATCGAGATTTGCGGCGTTCACGACGCAATAACTTCGACACCGAGCTGCGGCTGTGGTTTGCTTCCGAAGAAATAGTTCTGGCTGCAGTTCCGCGGAAAATCCAAGAGGAGTTCTGAAAGGAAAAGAACTCGGAATCCGATAAATAACTGTACCCGACAGGGTTAATGGAAAACTACCCTCACTTGCGCTGCGATACTCGAAAATAATAGAAGCTATGCGTTCCCTGCTATTGTTCACTCTTATAATGTTACTCTGATACAGCTCAGTGGAACAAAATGAAATACCCCTTCAAAGTTTCTTTTAACCTTTGCCAACAACCTTCTTATCTTCAAGAACGAATTGAACCACACGTATAAAACATCAGCAAAGTTTCGAGTAATTCAAACGAATTAAAACTATGCATATTGTTATTAAATTCTCATTGTCACTAGCAGATATTCAAGATACCCTGCGCATTTCATAACAAACATAAACTAACATTACAACCACTTAATATTAGTCTTGACGAAAAAGAGAATAATTGATGATTCCGTAGTATTTAAAAAAAAACTTTCAAATTCAATAGCAGATTTATCACAGGGACTACTAAGAAATACTCAAGTAATCAGAAAAAAACCGCAAAAAAGAACCAATGATTCAACGAGTCAACGCCCTCGAACCGATCCAATCAATAAATCCATGGAGCGCTATGAGTCCTGGAATCTATACTTCAAACGTGTTTTCGATGAAAGTTTATTTCGTGCACGAAGAAAGCCCAGGGACAGGGGATTAAAACATAAAAATGGAGTCGAAGGAAACGGCCGCGGGAGGTTTCGAAGTTCTTGAAGCGTTCGGGAGTAAAAAATAGTCACGGGATCAATCCCGTCCACGCTCGCCGCTGCCGCTGCCGCCGCCGCCGCCGCCGTCGCGGATACGACTCGGCCGACGGGGAAACGGAGGCAAGAAGAAAAGAAAATAAAAGGTTTCCAAGACACGGGCCCGATCGATACCTTCTTCTCATGCAACGGACGCACCCCGTGCACCGGGAACGCGCACCGACCGGCTCTATAAACGGCAACTTTCGACCGCTTCCGTGCTCCCTCGCGATACCAATGTTCCCGGTATCGAAACTTCCCATCGGCGCGTCGTTCCTTAAAAGCTTCCGGGTCTGCGGAACATCCCGCCCGCCGCCCCGCCCTAAAATACGGTATACATCAACGTTTCCGGTATCCGTGGGAAAAAAACTGTTTGCTCGCTTAACAAATCGGGAATCCATTAACGCTACTCGACGTCGTTTCCTCTTACGTTGCTACGAAGGTTTAGGTAGCATGTTTCCGGTATTCCCTATTATGTGCATGACAATTTAACCCTTTGACTATGAATGTCGCTGTATTGATATTGTTCTGTCGTATATAGATTCTAAAATTGAGAGTGAATAATTTAATTATTTACAGTAACGAATAAATTGAATAGCTTCCTTTTGTTTTAGTATGTGAAAGTTTGACATATAATATAGCTTCTTATAAAGAAGGTTTTGAATGTTTCCAAAAATAACAGCAAAGGCTAAATTGTATTTTATGTTTTCAGGTAAGAGAGTTCGACTTTAGCAATAGTGTAATTAACTCGCGTGAAAGTTTCTTTAGGAGTAAAATATTTGGAAAATTGTATTTACTGAAATATTTCTGTTCAATGGTGCATATCGTTTCATCTGTTTCATTACAGAAGAAGATAATTCAGGTTTATTGAGCCTCGTGAGTTTTGAAATTCGATTATTTTGTTTATAGTTCCACGCAGACGAGTCGAGTTTCTCGAAAGAGTCGCGTAACCCTTGCCGAGTCGAGACGCGAAGAGACGAGACGAAACGAAGGCGAGCCACGCAAGCTCACCTCGAGCGACGCGTTCTCGAGACCTGTTTACGTAAGTGTGAATAAGACGTGCCGCATTCTAACTGTGATCTATTTGCGTCCCCTGCTCTACGAGATCCCAGCCCGCACGCGGCCCGAACAGACCTAATTTTATATTCGGAGCAAAAACTCCGGCACCATTGCCAAGTGGAGCTCTAACAATCGGCTCCTCGGCCCCCGTGCGCGCTCGCGCCGCGTCATCTAACCCGGATACCCGGTGCCGTATCTCACGATCAACCCTTTCCCATTTACACTGGAAATTTCCACGTAAATATCTTTAACGCAAATGTTTCTCGCTGGAACCTCTTCCCCTGGGAAACTGTCATTTGGTTTAAAGTCTTCGAATCAATTCTTCGCGGACGAAGACGCTTTTAAAGCAGTACTTTTACCCGAGGATGTTAAATTATATATCACTTGAATACCAGAAAAGAAGGATACTATGTACTTGTCTTTCGTTGTTTGAATAATTCAATTATTCGTTTGCAACTCTGTATCCCAGACATGAAAGTTTGATACCAACATGGCGACATTCTTCGCAGAGTTAAGGTTTAAAGAAGTATAGCGATGTCACGAGAATATGCTACTTTAAATAAAATTAGTATACGATAAATTAGTTCTAACAGATCACTTCATGGGTCTTTGCGATCGTGTATCGAAACAGACTGAGCATTTTATTCCAATATATATTTTAACAATTTTTGTCATAACTATATTATATAAAACTATCACTTCAGTACTTCCCAATCATTTTTGACCAAACGATTAAAGTATTATATTAAACTACAATTGAATCGAATAACCTTGACGCAAACTACGAAGTGAAAAACGAACAGTTCTCTAGGAGTTGAAATTTGCAGTAATTGTATGAGACACCCGGTACACAGGTCAGATTCGTCTAGCAGTAGTTCGTCAGTCGCTGACCACCGAGTTTCGAATTGTCGAGGAACTCGCTGCGGTGAAGACATTTCGAGCAGTTCGTAAAACCAAGACCAGTGACAGAGGAATCGTTCATTTCCTATGGTTTCCCATGGCGCTTTCCGCTTTAAGCCACCCTTTGTAATTGGATCGGCGAAACAAAAGAACGGGGGTAAAGTTTGACGGTCGAGACAAGAGATAATGCCCGCCATGAGGACAGCTTTCGGAGCTTCAACGGCAGAAATACGACAACGGGCTTCCAGGGATTTCTGTGGTGCACGAAGGAAGAATTAGTTGGCTAACCATGCTGTCATTCTCATATCTCAATCGTGATCGTGGATTTTTTACTTGGCCATTGTACCGAACATTCTACTTAATATTATATCCATTAATGATTGTAATGTTCGTTCCTCGTTAGATTGCAGATAGAAATGCAGATTTCATGCATTTATTGCGATCAGAATACTAACAAGTTTAACAGAGTAGAAAGATCTTGCAATTTTATTCAGTAAATGAAATGTTAGTTTCTGTAAATTAATCCTTCAAAATCAATTTACATAATCATCCGCCGTTCGCTCGTTGTGTACAGTTGCAAAACCTATAATCTATCTTACGCGCTTATGGATTATTCGATTGTGCAAACGCTAGAAAGATTCAATGTAACTCTTCCGTGAAACGCTCTAATGACATCACTGCAATGAATCATGTATTTTCTTTGATACAAGTTAGCTATTATTGTTAGATTGTAGATTTCATTAATGTTGCGTCGATGAAGCTCACAATTGCAAAAGTAAACTACTGTTCAACCGTAGTCCTTGAAAATTGAATCTTAAAAGATGGCACTTGCATCGAAGTGTGCAATCTGCTTTATTCAGCTCTCTTTTGTTTACGTTATTATATTAATACTAGTTTATAATCTGTTATCCATTACTCATTAACATAGAATCCAATAACATGTATGCGAAGCCGAAGATCACTTAACGGTCGGCACAACGTTAATTAACGTACACTAATCAAGATTCGCGGGTTCTGAGAATAAATTACATTCTCTTTCGCAATCCTCTTACGTTGTTTTCGGCATTTCGTCCTCCGTCGATATTAACCCGTGTCCGCGCGATGACTAAACTCGAAGGGCGCGCGAACACGAGGGCGCATACACAGCTGGCTCGTTCGTCATTATTAATTGCTACATCGAATTCGTGTTTCTGGCTCGAATTTGTCACCCGCCGATTATATATAGCGCGGCCGCGAGCATTCTATTTTCACGGGCCGATAAATAATTGCATTCAGATTCGTAACAACCGCGCCATGCGTTGCCAACGGTTGAGCCTCGTCGATCGGGATGTTGACGACAACATTATCGATAACTTTCGAATTAATTTTGAAACCGAGACACCGCGCAACGCCCAAAACGCGACACCCGTGGACGCGAGAAGCGGGCATGCGAAATGATGAACAACTTTGGAAAATTCTGACTCGAAAGACAGTCTAAGACGCCGGCACCGAAATATTTACGAGTGAGTTCAACGCCCGCAACGTCGTGCGTCAGCGATTCCGAACACGAATCCGTGTCTTATGCGATGAAAGGAGATCGAATGCTTGGAAAATAATCGATTTCGCTTGTAATCTCTTGGAAAGTGTCCAGTTTTTCCACACTCGTCCGTTAGGCTTTTATAAAATGATTCATATCCGACTTATCTTGTATAAAATAGGGAACTATATCAATTTCTGCGGAAACTATTTCAATTAACTTGAGGAAGTTGATAATATAAGGCATTTCTGTTTAAAACATTCTTATACACATATAACTATGTACAAGAATGAAAAATATCAATAAGAAGTGTGCATAGTAGAAAAACATAAAGAAATACGTTAGAAGAACTTAAAATTTTCTACTGTTAAAACCTTAGCAACGAAGTTTCTTAACCCCTCATTGTATTATACAATTTTCTTCGAAACTATAAAATTAACTACGTTCTTTAACTTCATTATACTATCAATAATTCACGAGGAAGACAGAATGAAATTTTCTATTCATCGCAAGCACGAAGCTTGCACTTTTCACCTTCGTTCGGTCATTATCTACCTTGTTCATCCTTGTTGCAAGCAAGCGTCGGCTACACACACATCTTTATCACGTATACACTTCTAATATTATTAAATAAATCTAAGTAACTTGAAAATGGTTACATCAATAACTCATATAGATAACGTTAAAAAGTATACCTGTGCTGTTTTGTAATTCTCGACTTCAATTCTTATAAGCCTGATACAATATTACAAAACAGGGGTTGACTGGTTTTACTTTATGCAGCTTGTAGTGTAAACTAGCCTGGCAATAGTCGTGGCGCGGAAAAGCGGGAGAACCGTGTCGGCCCGTTTCGCATTCCCGTTCAGTCAGTCAACAAGGAAGTCGATTGGCCGTCGAACGTGCAAACATCAGGCGACACGTGCCGTACACGACGCGACGCCATAAAACGCGTGTACCGCGCGACACGGCGTTTAAAGCGTTTTCACGAGGGGACACCGCCGCGCTATAAACTTTATCAGTTGGGATCTTCTGTCGCGATACCGACTTTCTGCCACGCTAATCACACGCAGCAATAAATCGTTCCTTCCGTGTTCCAAGGTGGATGCATCACGCGCGCGACTGCTCGTAAAATGGCGTCACTCGGGACTCGGGTTATACACTTTGAGAAACCTGACGCGCTTCGACGTTCACGAGAATCAACGAAGAGAACCTGTTGGTTCGCGTCTTCCATTAAATCTACTTACTCGTGGGAAGGATTTTATGGTTGCACCGCCGTTTCGATTCTGAGATTGAAGAAAGGAAAATCGCTTACCTGTAACAGAAACAAGAGGGAATGATGAGTAAAGAAATGGTTTTATCAAATTAATAACTACATTATAATTACTTAGATTATTTAGAAATTGAACTACGTCGGCATTATGTTTGAATATTGTGTTACTTTTATCGAACACCAAACCGGCGGAATATATTGAATTTCAGATATGATGTTATAAAGATATATTCATGATAAAGTAAATCCAGTAAATAAGATTCTTACAAAACGTCAAAAGACTTAATAAATGGTATTTTCTCAGAAGATCCATCAATAGAATACAATTTTCTTACGGCATATCTAGCATGTCCCTAACAATAAAGATAACTCATATATTAACCCCTACTATATCATTTCTGCCGCAATTCATCGCAATTTCGCTGTCTCCATCAACGAAAATACTATCTACAGTACTTCAATATAATCCCTAAATTGCGTTCTATACATATAACAACACTCTCCCCATGGAATTACATCAAAATTATAGCCAAATAAACAAGGCGAAGTAAAGCACAAACATATAGAAAATACTCCCACAAATTCCAAAATCTGGAATGATCACTTCAAACTTCCTGCGATGTATTTACTTCACGTGGAATCAGCGTGAACACATAAGATCGGTACCGTTGTATACTTTCGACGGTTCGAATAGGAAATTGTTGTTCGAAGAGACGCGCGGAGGTTTTTGGCGTTAATGGTGCTAGACAGACACGGAGTCTATTCTGGTCGAGGCCGGCCTATGTTTAGATAACTCGAGAACGTTTACCGAATATAGAGCTATGGCGGTCTCTATCCGCAGCTATTGACTGCGCGAAATTTTGGCCGGACTCGCCTGTAAGCTCGGATTCTTTATTCCCTCGTTCCACCCCTCCGCCTTCCGTGATTGCGGCGCGATTCACTTGGCAGTGATTTCGGTTGGCGAGCGCTCAGCTCTTCAGCGGCGCGGCTCTTGAACGGGACGCGGTCGAGCGCCGCCATTTGCGCGATCGTATCATCCGCGGAAAATGAATCGACGTTTCGAGAACCCGCGTCGATCCGTCGGTGTATGCCAAAGGCTGAACACATCGCGGTTAGTGTGTCTAAGTATACGTCGACCATCGCGCGTTTTTTGCAAGCGATTCAAACTTCTTCGAATGAAAACTCTCGTAAACCATGGCGGATGATTCGAGCGATAAATAATGATTTAACAGCAACGGTTCATTATTTTATATAACTCGACGATGAAGAGAATGACAGAAAAGGGGGAAAGAAAGCGCTAATGGCAGGAGATGCGTTGACAAGAGAAATGAGAGATCCTTCCCATTAGTTGATAATGTGTTAAGACATTGCCAGTCGGTGGGATTTTTGCAGTTCTGTGGTAACCTTTTCGAATTGAAACTCTCATAAAGCATGAAAGATGGCTTGAGCAGTAAATAATGATTTAATAGCAGTGGTTTGTTATTTTATGTAACTTGAGCGTAATGAAAGTAACAGGGAAAGAGGAAAGCGCTGATGGCAAAGGACAACGCGTTGTCAAGAAAAATGGGATCCTTCCCATTAGTTGATCATGTGTTAACACATCGGTGACTTTTCCGAATTGGAACTCTCATAAACCATGGGAGACGGTTCGAGCAATAAATAATGATTTAATAGCAGTGATGCGTTATTTTATATGACTCGGTCATAAAGAAAGTAACAGAAATGGGGGTAAGACAGTACTGATGGGAAAGGACAGCATGTTGTGAGAAACAGGGGATCCTTCCCATTGATTGATAATGTTAGAAGTTTATATTACATAGACCTTATTGCGATTTTTTTATCCTTTTATCCTGCTCAGATAAACGCAATGCATTAAACGCCTCGACCATGAGTCACCGCGCAAGATATTTAATCTTGTCTGCAATAATATCGATTCAAGGATTTTCGTTGATATTTATACATGGATAATCTTGTCCAAATGGATGCCCAGAATTTTGTTAAACGTTAATCCTGCTTTGATCCCATTCCACGAATTTATTCCGATGTTTGCGACAGTGGTTCGATAAATTTTGGTAAGGAAGTGAAACTTTTCTCTTTCACGTTTGTAACTGGTGTTCGAGGATCATTAAAACTGAATTTAGTTAAGCCTTAATCAAACTTTCCCCTTACCTAGTAATATCTTTTGTAAAACTAAAAGTTTATGTATATCAAATACAATAATATTATTATGTAACGAAGATCCATAGAATTTCTGAGTTTCTAGTTCGTCAGTTAAAGATTAGCAGAAATTTGTTCAGCCGTAACATAAATTTCCGGAAGCGTGGCAAATGATAAAGATCGATCTCAATATTACAAGGAAGATATCAGAATCTTCGTAGATCAGCGATTTCCATACCGTAACACATGAAGAGTTTAACAGAAATTAAATTTTATATCTTATTTTCTAAAGCATTATCATGTCGAGATTAGATATTTTTAAGGGGGCGTAGCAACATAAACTTTGGAAACCATTGCAGTAGATCATTTTTTTCTCTCGATTTGATCATCGACCGAAACAACGAAATTCGAGTTCCATCAGATAACGATCTCCCTTCTTCCGAAATGACGCAACGGCTCCGAAAAAAGAGGAATTATCGTGACCGGATAACGTTTCCAAGTAATGGAATCCTCCCGTGGAAACTTCGTCTTTTCCCTTGGTCGGTTATCGCGGCGGACGACGAATTTTTATCGCTCGTCTCGAGATAACGATACACACCGGTGCGAGTTAAGGGGCTCATGCTCGTTACGAGTGTGTTTATCGTACCGCGGGTTGCACAACTTTGTTAAGACGATTCTTCAGGCAATAATCGTAACGCGACTCGCCGCTGGGAAGCTCCTACGTAGAGGAACAAGTGTGTATAAATAAAAAGCACAGGACACGTCAGTTCTGTGGTAAAAGAGCACGAGCACAGAACGAAAAGCGTACGAGCCGAAGAGAAAGTTGTCATCAACGGAGACGGAAAGCAGTTCGAGTAAAAAAAGATAAGGGTGCAGCAGTAAAAGAAGGAGATAATTTAAATAAAAAGAAAAGAGTTTATCAGTAGTGTGGAAGAAGATAATGAGCACAGACTGAGGAATGTGTGAACAGGGAGAAAGTTTACACGAGACCAGACAGAAAATTGTTCAAGTAAAAAATAGAAGTACACAAGTGAAAAGAGGAGTATACACTTCCGGTAAAAAGTTTGGGACTACTTCACACGTAACGTCGCAAATGAAAAATTGTATATCTTATAAATATATAGAATAACATAACAAAAATGATGTATCTCAAATTTATAAAATAAAATAACAAAAAATATATACCTTTATATTTGACTAATATATTCATGTTCCTTTTCTACAAAACATGGAAGTTTTTATTTTGACCGACAGTGGATATTGCAAAGAGAGATTATTCACTATGTTCTGTGTTACGATAACCGTGAATGTATAAATTTGATACAGCGTTTCGATACGATAAATCCTTTAGCTTACGAGTGATTTTACTCGCCGCACACGTGGCCGCTCAACGGGTCTCCCACAAAACAAAGATGGCCCGGCGATATTGTTAAAAAGATTCGAACCAGCCCGCGCGCTCGTTTCGTCGAATCGACGAGCCGACCTTTGCGTCGACGCAATCGGAAAGCCCCGCGGATTTTACGGCAGGTCGTAAATTAACGTGCCCGCTGAAAAGTAATTACTCTATTGGTTTGGTTTGAAGCTTCGAGTCGGACTTAGCTCCTTGTTGCACGATGTTCTTCGCAATTAAGCCGGTTAGATATATGTTACTGTTAAAAATTTACAAAGGTGCAAGACAGTTTTCTTCTGGTTGCAGGTGTACAGTTAATTTAACCCTTCGAAGACAATGTTGGTATAACGTAGCAAGCTACTAGTATTTTTATACGAATTTTCATCTTTATATTAAAGTATATTGAATATTTCGAATAAAAATGATGTCATAATAACATTTCAATATCCTATACAATAATTTTCTTATTTCATTTTTTTTAAATATAAAGCTGCAGAAGAAATGTTATTTTGATACGTTAATTATACGTTAATTATCAATTAATATATCATTCATAATAGAAAAATAATTATTCATTTCGAACCGTATGTAATAAATACCATTACTTTTAATTAAACTGATTAAGAAATCTTTACTACGAGTTTCAAACGTTATAACACGGTAAAGGATTAAAGACGATGATATCGATATGTTCGAATCGAGCGACGCGATTGAATCGTCGATCTAGAAACTTCTGGATCCTTCGAACGGAAGTCATTCGCTGATAGCGGAATGGTTCAATGATCGATAGCGATTTTCTCGTTTGTTTTACCATTGTCTGTGGAACTCGTATCGATTTCTCGGTCGATTGAGCCGCGTTTCGACGCGCGCGCCCCAATTTGGCCCATATTGGCCAACTTGGCCAGGCCGAAACGATACTTTGCATTACCCACACGGGCTGCCAAGGTCTGGGTTCAAGCTCTCTATGTATTCGAACGTCGAGTCTGTGTCAAGGCGATCCTCAGGAACGTGTCTCGAGAAAAATCGGTTCTATGACGTTATTTTGTCGAGGCTTGGCTTAATTATTAACAATGGAAGTACCGAGTAAAACTGTAATAACTTTTGTAAGTTTCTGCTACATTATCTTACGTAACTTAAACTATTGATTTTATAAATAATTTTAGATATTTAACACCATTATAACATTCGTAATTTCAAAGTAAGGAAATTAAAAGTTACTTTAATTAATACGATAGTTCTACCGTTAATCTCGATATAATGGCTTTAAAACTTAATGATTCAAACTTACAAACAAGGCTGTTATTATTTATATAGTTTGTTAATAATAATCAAGCGTACGAATTGTCTTAAGAATGCATCAATTGTGCATCTTTAATGCTTTTATTTTTAGCTGCCTGATTTTGTGACCTATTTCCTCGGGTGGAATATAAAATTTGAAATTTTGTATCGAGTTTCATCGAATAAAGGGGACAATTATCGGCGAAATTTGTCAGTCGGCACATGTAGGTTCCCCTTAGCATGCGAATGTCGCATGTCAATGGATACTGCACAGACAATGGACGCGTTACACGCGTTCCATCGAATGCCACGGTCTAACAGTTGCGACTCCAATTTGCATGCAATTATTCGTAACAAGTTACCAATTGCGCAACTTGTTTGTGACCAAGACAATTCGACGTATGCGCATTCGTTCCGCGTAGAGTTCGCGAGGATCCGTTCGCCACGTGACGAAAGAATTAACGGCGCCTGGTTTCTTGCCTTCGACTCACGTAAACGGCTCGGAAGATACCGAAAAGGAAATATTCTCGTGTAAACGTGTAGTTTGGTTATTTCTTTAACTCTTCGTTCTTGAGAACTCTATCGATCATCTATGAAACAGACATTTATACATGTATTTTAATGAATGTAATGCTTTTCAATTCGATTGGATTACAGCTGCTATTCAATTAGGAGAAAACTTTTATTTATAATTCACTTCCAATAAATTACCAGTAATAAATTAGTTTAAATACGTATTTCTAAAATCGTAATATGATTAGAGATAATATTAAGTTCCATTCTGTTAATATTAGTGTGTCGCAAATTAAATTAGCTCAACGTTGATACCTAATTCAGAAAAAACTCTGTCTCGCACTCAATTGTAGAGTGTGTATAAACATTTAGCATTGAATTTATTGATCTAAAAGTGTAACAAAAAGTATTGAGAACAAAGGTCTTCATTTGTGCCGATGCCAGAATCGCACACGGGAATTAATAAACCGTAAAAGGAAAAAAACGACAACAACTAGATTTTTCACCGATCGTTTAAAGGTCGAACAAAATTCATACCTGAACGGAGGAACAAGGAACCGAGCTTTTATCTCACGAATTTTATGGAACTCGGCAAAACCGGTGCGGACCGCGATACAGTAGGATTCACCGGTGATAACGCCGCGACGAGCGCACAAGTGACAAGTTGCGACAGATGTCAATTTCCACGGTGACGCGAACACTCCCGATAACGACGCTAACAGGAACAACAATTATTCCGTTCCCCCGTTTCACCTTTTTCTCCCCGGCTTGTTCCAATTAATTCGCGGCCGCGTGTCAATTAAAAGTAACATTTTCGTTCGTCGGCTCCTAATCCGATCGAACCTGTTCGATCCACGACGCCACGAAGGAACCGAAGACAATAATTGCGTAGCTCTGTGTAGACATTAAATATTCGAAATCTATAGTTTAAAAAAACAGAGAACCGATATAATTATTAATATCATCGATTTTTATGAAGAAACATTTAGATTTTCGTGCGGAATGATTACAATACTATTACTATTACTATCATTAATCTCATTATTGTTGAATTCAATAACCAATAATTTCGATCACACCTGAACATTTCGACATTTTTATAGATTCAACGAATCCTACAGTACATCGATCCGCACGCCGTATATTCATTAACGCTAAAACTACGAGACGGGCTAAAATGACCCATTCCTGATTCCTTCTTTTTGCAATTATTAAAAAGGCAACAGACGTTCCTCTGAGAAATGATAGAAGAAATTAATTTAGCAATACGCAAACTGAATAGTAAATCAATTAAAACCCCAACAGATGCACTCTTGGAATTCCTACAGAGGAATTTCAAAAAGTCGACTTAACTGCTCGGTAGTTTTAGCGTTAATTACAACCATCATCCCACAAAAAAAATACGTTTCCAACACGATTCCATTCCCGAATCGCAATTCAGTAGCTTCCCCAATCCGCAAACCGTCTCAGAATCAACCCATTACAATTACCGCCAGCCAAGAATTGAAACAGAGATGTAGATAACCCACGTTAATCCTCGGTTTAGTGATTTCTGGCTCCCTCGATCACGCGAGACCGCGTGTTATCTCGCCGCGGTAATACAAGCGTTATCTGAAGCGACGCGATTGTTCGGGCCGCGATTATCGAAGAAAGAAAAGGAACCGGAGGATCGGGTGTCCGAGACGGAAAAAGAAAATACTATTCGCGTCCGCGGAGTCAAAGGGTCGGAGGGGAGAAAATAGAAGGAAGAACGGGGGAGCGAGAAATAGAGCGAGCCTCCGACGAAAGCGAAGAGGAACGCGCGCGCGCTTCACCAGAGATAACCCCGGCAGGTTAAAGGGTTGCGGTTCACGATCGATGTTATCGCGAAATTGGGATCGTGGGCGCGCGATGCCGTCTCTGATAACGTTTCACCCCCGTTTCCACATCCCACCAACCCCTCTCGGCCCAGCCCGCGATATCAGTATCCGGCTGTCCTTCTCTCCGCGCGCCGGCTGATCGCGGCTGCGTAATATTGCACGGTGACGTTAATCACGATAGAGCCGTTATATCGCGATATACGCGGCGTGCGTGCACGCGTGTAAAACGGCCCGATAAACTTCCAACCTCGAACGGACCAATTTCCGCGCCCGCGGGCGACCCAAGTGGCGTGGATTTTAGGGGGTCGTTTTCAATAAAACCGTGACTAACGATGCTCGTTGAAAGATTTCCGGGGCTCCCGAGCGACTCGGTTGAACCCCTCCAGACCTGCGCACGTTTAATGTACACTGTTTTAGTACTTCAATGAGAAAATATTAGAACTGTGAAAGGCAGCCGTGTGTACTATTTCTATTAGAAAAGTAGTATAATGTGTATCTACCATTATTTTGTTCGAAATAATGTTTCTCGTGATGGGTTGAATGGCTGTTCATTATTATTAGGTACATCGATGTAATTTTGTATAAAAATTCGCTATAAAGGGGTTAATTTTAACCTTCTAAGCCTTATCTGAAGATTTGGATACTTGGGTATCCGTTTTTGAAGTTTCATTGATGTAATTTGTTGCATTCTCGTGAGAATTTGATTATGTTACTTTGGATTGTTGATTTTTGAACCCGTTTAATGCAATTGTTTTGATTGGCTATTTAAGAGTTAGAATTTTTTTAGTGTTATTCACGGACTTCGAATTAAGTATTAGACTTGTTCCCATTTGATTGTAAATATTGAATTATCATTCAATTTCTGGTATGAACGCTTTTATGTTTATAACTCTGAAATGAAAGAAATTTGCGTTGATCAAGGGGAATTTTATAGTTACGATTGTAGAACACTTTATAGATACGATTGTCAGAACCACTTTGAATTTGAGTGGAATTTTTTGCTGCTATGAATGCGTTTATGTAGTTTTTAAGCTGTACAGAGGAGGAATAACAAAGGCCTAGGGCGAGACCAGCTAAAAAAGTCATACGATTTAGCGATTCGACTCGTGTTTAAGGACTCCCGTTATCGGATCGCGGTTAATTATCATCACGCGAGATCGTCATAATCTTTTTGATAATTCTTTGTGATTACCGCGGCTCAGGCGTTCCGTGAGATAAGAATAACGCGCAGTTACTTACGAAACTCGCCACAGAAACGTGGAATTTTACCTAACTCAGCTGAAACTATAGCGATAACCAAACTTGCCGCTATGGTTCTTGCATCTGTCAAATGCTTATTAACTTTCACAATATACGTCATTAACAATCCGTTCTTCATTTCTATTAAATTTAGTACGATATGAGTGCAATTCAATTTATATTAATTATTCAAAATTAATCAAAATCCTGCGATTTGAGTATCTGAATTATTCTTACCGAATTAATTGCCGATCCAAAAAGAAAACTTGATTATTGGAAACATCGATAATATTATCCAGCATTCTGTTCTATAATCATTGTCATTTATCTTTAAACACAGAAATTAGGTATCTTTCATTTAATTAATATGAATACTGTTTTCCGCTTACGAGTATTTAACTGTGAAACGGTAAATTCGCCTCCACGATAAAAACATAATTTTCTTCGCCACTGGAAATTATTAACAAAACGGTAACACTTCTGAGTTTAATCAAGATCAAAAAGGTTACCAGTTAATCCGCGACTCGTCTCGCCGGGTTTCGCGACACTTGCTCGTCGATAACGCGAGGGCCGTTAACGCTCGCCGCGTGTTCACTCTTTACGGCCGCGTTTTAATCTCGTCGCGGGAGCGTAATTCGCCCCTACCTCGCCCCCGTTGGCCTATGAAATCGACCGCAAGCAGAACAAACGGCGGTCATCGAGCTGACAAATTGAGCGGAGCGCTAATAAAGCTCCAATTTTGCCCCCTAATTACGGTTACACTTGTCGATACGTCTTTAGATTTATCCGACCTCGTAATTACACCGCGCCGCGTCAATTTCCATATCGGCCAACATCCGAAACTTTATCGTAATGATTACAACGATCGAAAGAGACTTTTCTAATGAAAAAAACGACGTGCGATAAGATCCGACCGGAATCGACAGACTGTTCAAACATCAGCCGAAGTTATTTGACTGGGTACGCTCTCGACTCGTTTCGCCGGTATTTCCAATGGCAGCATTTCTGCGCAGTTCCAGCGAAAACGCCGATAATCGCGGACCTTTCCGCGTTCGTTTGTGCGGATCGACTAAAGGATTCCGACTTTATGGCTGGATTTATTAAACATACAGGAACAATTTCACTGTCAGCCTCATTGTTTTCACGGTTTTCATCAATCAGAATTTCAGATACGACTCCGTCGTTTGATACGATAATAACTGATTCTACAAAACAAAAGGCAGAAGAATCTGTTGAAATTGTAAGATAAATCGACCCAGTTAACGGGAACCCATATCTAACTCGGAAAACTAAGATTGATTACAGATATCGATCAACTCTTTCATCTCTTCGGGTTGCACGGATCTTAACAAAACTAATATCACTCGATCCATCACTATGAAATCGAACTTTGGAACGTGTACTTACAAAGAATCGAGGAATCGATAATCTATTATACAACAGTCGAAGTATCGGAGATTAATAAAGAATCCCGAAAAAAGTTGACAGCGTTGAGCAATATGTTTGCACGTGGGAGCAAGCGGATTGTCCCGTAATTAAAAGCGATTACGATAGAGAAGAGTGTTCTCGCCGGCAAGATGGCGGCGCGCGATTACGGCGTCCACGTCGGTGGAAACAGCGCGCGCGCTTATAAGCGGCAGATAATTATTGCCGGAGTTTTTCAACGGCCTTCTTTGTAAAGTCGACGTCGCCGTCATCGTCGGGCTGTCACGAGGCCATAGGGCAGAGAAAGGCTTCGTTTAGAACGGTGACGCGAAGCACCTGCTCTGGCCTATAGGCCGATAATGCTTATGCACGACTTGCTCCGACCACTTTGAACTTGGAGGGTCGTGTAAATCGCATGGAAAACGGGCCACTGGGTCACCCGACGCCGCCAACTGACATTCCGCGATACATGTTAGGGGCTACTCTTCCGAGAACTACCCCCTCGGATCGCACGACCGATCCACTTTTACTTTTCAGCGACACCGTGGGAGCGTGAGACTCTACCACGCGCTCACCCTCCTCAAACTGTCTCCACGTACGAGTTTTCGCAGAGACCTCCGATTAAAAATGGCACCAAGTTTCCTTTAAATAAACTTGGATTTGATTCGTTTTCATTTTGAATATAATTAATGAGTATTGTAATGAATAATTGAACAAATAAAGTAGTAAAAGAGAAACTTTGTTTTGAACCCCTGTAGGGTGCATAGTTTCTGAAACGAATGTGAATTTTCTGTTTGTCCTATAGTGTTTTTTAATGAATGAGAAATATCGTTGACTATTTTCGACGAATTTTGAGTAGCATTACTGATCAAGGTTTAATCAAGGACTCACGGTGAAGGTTTTAAAAAAAACTTAACAAGCATAAATATTACTCAACTCTTTTGAACCAAAATTAAACATTATTCTTCTACTATCAATAATTATAGTTTAGAGCAAACGAGTACGTAGAATATGCCCAGAATTTTTCTCTTTCTACAATAAATTATTAACCATAAAGTATTCATATCAATCACAGTTGAGAAAGAAATCATAGGGCAACGGGTTAATGATAATTTACTAATACAAGCGCTTTATCGTATCTCTCGAATACCGAAACACCATAAAGACCCGCCTACTAAGAAATGTAAGAAACGAACTCCGTCATTTCATAACACGACGAACAGCTACAGGAACCATATTCTAAGACAAATTCCGCAGTCGCTATCGATCAGTAGCTAAAAAACCTACCCCCTAATAACAGCGACACAGTCTCACTTAACACGTTAAGCGCTGATGACAGATGCTGAATTACTTGAAAACATTCGTAACATGCAAGATAACCGATATAGAATGAAAATGTTTAATAACATAAGAAAGCTGATAATATTGTGACGCAAGAATAGTAACGACAAATAATTCATAATAGTTCCTGCTTTTCTTTATTACAAAAGAATAACTCTAATCGAAAGAATCAGCAGGTGCGTTAATCGTCGAAGTTCAGAGATCGATATCGACGACCGCTGTCTAACCTCAGCGAAACGTTTCTGGCCGTAGAACACCGTCGCGCGACGCGTGTAATTCCGATCGCGAAACGAGGCGGAATTGCCAAAGCAAACAGACCGGGGCGTGCACACGGCGCGGCGCGTCCGAGGGTTAAAATTACGCCTGAACTACAGGGCGAGCCTCGAGATTCGTTTGGCAACCCCGTCATTTTCTCAAGGGCCCTTAACGAGCCCACGGCCCTTCGCCGCGCAACACCCTCGAAAAGTGCAACCCCCGCTGGCCGCGCGGGAGTCAAGGTGAAATAAAAGCTGTTACGCTTGATAACGAGCTCGAAACAAGCAATAACGTCTCCGTGGAAATTTATTACGGTAAACACGGGCGCATCACTCGAGCCTCATTCTCCCCGTTCCGCCGCGATCACGTTCCACAATACGTCCGAAATAATTGCTCCGCCTGTTTCTGAAGGGAGGCCCTTCACAGGCGACACCGGAGACTCTGAAATATATTCTTTTCCATCGTTTCTTTTGTCATCCGTGCAAATCGCACGCGGCGATGCCTCGCTTTTTAATGAAAAGAAAGCTGTCTGAGTCACGACCAATGAATTTTTGTTTAACCTTGGACGCATGTTTCTGTGGGTTATTTGGGAGATTTTACATCATTCACGTGAAACCTTGATTTTAACACTAAATTTACGCACGTTTATTCTATAGTTTAATCTATTGCTCCTAGAAAACTACATGCTCATATAGATCGTAACTATTATTGCTTCAAAATTAGAGTATTACCATGCGTATTCGCATAATTGCACGAATCAAAATCGACTTAAACGGTTCCTAAATAATATTTAAAGAATTTAATATCCTACAAATTGACTGGTTCCATGAATCTAATGTTAAAAGGTATTTTAGCATCTACAACGTTAGATAGAATTTTGTCTCATTGATAAATTTAGCTTGAAACGTTTGGTTTATATTTGGAAATTATAAAACGATACTAATTCGAAAATTTAAATAACCAAGCAGCAAGCTATCACTTCATCATAAATATAAAAAGAACTGTGCTAACAAAGCACAGACTAGAAAGTTTCAAACCCGCCTCGGGCCAACATCGAATCACGCGCAACCCCGGAACGCGTATAAATTTCCCTGTGTTTACTACAATACTAAATTTCTACCGCGCACCAGCCGTAATTATACGCACCTTCGAGGACACATAAAAAATCTCTGTCATAAATTACTCGTTACAGGAAGTTTGAAAACTGCGACGTGTTCGTTGAGGCGCGTCTTAATCGGCGGTCCAAAAAAAATCTGTTCGAACAAACTCGTTCTTATCCGCGGCCAATCTCTAATCGCGAATAAAATATAATTACACGATGATTTTACTGGAAATATAAAATCTGCCCGTGCGACAGCCCCGTGAAATATAGTCGAGTTCAGTGGCGCTCTAAAACGGCCCGCAGGAACGCGATTAAGAGTGGAGAACGATGCTCGCGGCGTTCAAGTGAATTTATGCGTGAGGGAGTTCCTCGGTTTCGTAATCGATTATATAAAATCTCGGCGCATGCACGTGCACGAGACGCGAGCTGGCGTTCGTCACGGGCTGCCCCGCCGGATGATCTCGCGACGAGGGATCTGGGAACAGTTGGACGGTCGGTGCAACGGTGCCTCGGTGAAATATGGGACACGCTGGAAATCGATCGTTAAACGCGACCTCAGACGACGATTTTTGCTAACAATACGGCACGGCCTATAAAACCACGGCAGATATCCCTACCGTGGTTGGCTTCGTTATATTGGATTCTGCGAATCAATAAAACCCGCTTGCGTCACGACCACGCCGCGATCCTAATGCAATGCGGGGCTCGCGTCGCGCGCGTTTAACCTTTACCGGAATCTTTTTTCAGAAAAATAGTTCCTCATTCTTTCGTCGAATGTTTATGTTTACTGACGATGCGTTTGTGTTTGGAATTTGCAGAGTTGTACGGAGGTCTGGAAAAAAGGTTGTCAGGTTGGTGTTGTGACTGGGAAGAAGTGTGCGTAGTACGACAACAAATATCAATTCTTTCACAATTGCGTGGGATTAGTTTGTCTTAATTGTGACTGAGTCGTAGCAATTGATAAGAGAAAAATGATGTTCAATTTGAACTGGAAAGAATTGAATGCTATTTGTGCTCGTTAAATCCTCTTTGGAGTCTTCAGTACGAGTCTGACACGATATTGTAAAGTAATGGTTAACCCTTTTATTAATCATTGTCATAAGTGATGTACTGATACGTCCAAAACGTATTACATTTGTGGAATTGTAATTACGTTTGGTTGCTATATCGTCGTGTGTTCGTACTCGTAATGTTTGCCAGTTCGGTGGTTAGGTTTAGACAGCACGCGACAGCTTTCATAGCAAAGAGCTCAAACGTTGCCGCACGAAATGTGAGAATCATCGATTTTTATATTTTTATTTCTTAAAACGCGACGCACACTGTTTTTCCCGTTTAAACCGCATTTACGAAGATTCTATCGAAGCACGAGTTGTAATTTGTTAATCGAGTACAACCGTGATACGCGCAATTGTAGAGATCGAATGCATCTCAACATGCAATGGCCAGCTTACCAAGAGCTTTTAGCTATATCTCGCTGCGTTCGTATTAGCTACGTAAATTTATTCTGTGTCTTTCCTTTTCAGCTGTGTGTCGTTCGCGAAATGTACCATTGGAGAAACAAGTGTTTACAAATTAGCGATCGTTATTTGAATTGGTTGTTCAGTATTCAAATAAATATCTAAATCGAATTAATCGAGAGAAATTCCGCTTTCTATTTAAATGTAATGCATTGTAAATGATTGTTTAATTAAATCACGCACTATGAATTTGCATTATTATCTACTAGTTCTAACATAGGCGCAATGATACAATATAATATTTTTTATCTTTATAAATTGAAAACTAGAATCTCATCGTTACTCAGCGGTTCGAATTGCTTAGTCATTCGATAGTTTTATAGAAAGAATATATCTTCCATAGTTAATAGACAGTGTTATTTATTTTATCTTCGTAATATTGATAACGTAGAATAATTAAATAACCTTGAATTATGAAAAAACTGATACATGCTCGGTCTCGTAAAAAGATCGATAAAAACGAGCGATAGCGTAGCCTATTTTTACTCGTGTTTTTCCGTAATTTGCATGAATTTGTGTGGTCTTCTTTATTGGAACAATGTTGGTGCATCGTGTCGGCATTGCACTCGATTTTCGGCGTTATTCTTGGCCTGCCTCGGGGGCAAATGCGAAATTAATGGATCGTTTGCGATGACGCGAAACATACTCATTCGTGGCATCCAATGGAAATAAGGGTATCAAGTTTCTTTTTCTGCTATTATCGGTACTGCACAGTTATTTATATGGTAAGTCTGGGAACAAATATTCATTTATTCGATCGTATCGTTATCAATTATTGGAGACGTTCTGTCTCTCAGGTTAAATTAATAGTTAAATCAGAGTTAATTGAAATATTTAAATATTCGATTACTTTTTCCATTTAATGACAAACATTGAATAAATAGTTAAATTTCTAATTTTAGGAAATTTAAGAAGAAAAATGGGGCTCATTTTATATAATTCTTCTTACAGGCAAATGCTCTGATCTTATGTACCGTTCTTCCTGTCCTTTCTAAGCTAATCCCGTTTTTGGAAAACTTCACCAAGCCCCTATAATTAATAAACGGTGGTTATGCAAGAGGAAAGCGTGAGCGGCGAGGCTAAGTTTGAGCTTCCGTTCGAAAGGTGACGGGCAATGCGTTACATCGTTCCCCTACTGCACAACGTTTGTTGTTCCTCGTTCAGTTTCAACAAACACGGGAATGCGGGCGAGTAGTTTGGCCCGTACGGTTTTAATTAACGCCCGCACACGTTGCGCCCGCGACAATAGGCTGCGCGTATTATCAGGTTGGTCAACAAAATATTTATATTTCATAGGAACCGCCTGATTTCGATACACATACTAGGTGTCCTTTATCGGTTTAATAAAATCGTAAGTAGAATATACTTTTATTTGAATAAAATATCTTAAATATAGAATGAAATGAAATCATCCGAGCTCTCGTTTCCCAAAAAAATCGGATTTATTTTAGTCCTATTGCCAATTAAGTAAACACAGGTGTGCTCGTAAAGTTTTCCACATGGATTTTCTCGGAAACGAAATTTTAAACGTACAAAATTTTATTTCACTTTATTTTCCTATGTAAAATAGCAATATAGCTAGTTATATATATACAAGACGGCACGTACATATTCTTTAAGGTACACCGGGTGCCTGATAAAAAAGTGTTTCAGCTTCAATGAAACAAAAAAACCTCGAACGCGTATTAATAAACCGAGAGAAAAGATCTTAGCTAAAAAACAATTACAAGTAAATGAGCCTAGAAACGTTCTCCTCGCTCCGATAGTTTCCTTCATTCCATCGCGGTCGGTTGCTTCATTCATCGAACGGCATAATCCGTGGAAACCGTTTCTCAGACTCTGCCCTCTCGCCTGTGAACCCCAGTTTTTTCCTTGTTTGTCATCCGTTCGTAACACGTGTCAGGTAGAGGAAAGAATCCGAGATAATTATTGGTCTACGTCGATACGATAGTGTTTATCGAGAAATTTGTACGAGAGCTCGGAGTCCGAGGTCAAGGGTAACTTCTTAAGATTTCATATTCCTACTGTCTGTATATTATCGACACAATTAATCCTTTGACTACTGTTGGCGTCTAAAGGCAGTCAGTAAACTTGTACTTGCGATACTGTAGACGCTTAAAAATATTGCTCTTATGGTACTTTGGACGCCTATAAGCGCTTAAAATATTGCTTGAAAAGTTTCGCCGTTCTGGGTGTACGTCGCGACTGAAATCTTACCATATGGTATGGCTGGTGCGTCTCAAAATCTACCGTAGGCAAAAGATTAAGAAAAATAGCCCAAGAAACTCTCATATTCAAAACATAAAGTGAACGAAAATTATTTTTTTCTTCTAAGTCGTTTCCACCATATTGTCCAATTACCGCGAGAAAATTCAAAATCGAAGGAACGATCTTGAATGAACAGCATGTTCCGATCCCACTAAACACTCATCGTGCAAAGAATTAGTAGTTTTCCAACGCAATTAAGAAAAATAGGTCAAAAAATCCTCGCATCTGAAGCACAAAATGGAAAGAATTATTTTATTTTATTTCAATAAAATTGAATTGAAAATTTCCTTCATTTCGTCCAACCACCGTGCGATAATTCAAAACGGAGAAACAGCTTTGAACAACAGACAACGTGTTCCGGTCCCGATGATCACCGACCGCGCAAGAAATCGCAGTTTTTCCACGTGGTTCATACAAATTCTTACACGCGTTCCCACTAAGCACGTGGCGGAAAAACTCGTCGTGACTTAACGTATGATCTTACAGGAGAGAAAAAAGAGAAACCGGTCGTAAATGCATGATCGGTTAGGTGCTATACTTTACAAAACCGGCCTAAGCGATCCCCAGCGTTATAAATCAAACGCGCACACGCAAAAAGCGGTCGAAGGACGAAGTTTATGGAATCGTATCATTTTCGACCGGCACCTTTCTCAATTACGCCGGGACCCCCCCCCCCGGGGGGGAGGACAAAAAAGAGGAGCGAGCTATTGTGTGTACGCGCACAACACGAATCGCCGCTACGACTCCGGGATTAAAGAAATGTCGAGTAATTGAGCGATAATTCGTTTCCCGGGATTAATTAGGTCACGTCGCGAGCACGGCACGGTACGTGGAGCATTATTTTTAGCTTCGACCAACCATTTTCTCGCGCCTCGTTATTTCTGAATCGCTTTGTTTCCTCAATGGAAACGCGCTATCACGCCGCCGGAGCAATTACTTTCTCCCTATTTCACGGCTCTCTGTTTTTAATCTGCCTCTCGTGGGCCGAATATTAAACGCCCCGACGAAAAGTGGAAACGAGAAGTTGATCTTCTTTCCGCTGCGACGTGATTTCTAGTATCCAGAATAGAAATTTCCTTAACTTCTCAACTTTTCCGCTTTTCTTGAAATTTATACAGAAAATCAAAAAATTTTCGATAGTGACCTACATAATAAGCTTTAAAAAGTAGATTACCCATTTCTTGATAATCATTCATACATATAATAAACAGTGAAAAGGCCGATCACTAGAATTTTCCTTCTGATAAGAATTCAGAAAAATAAATTGTTCCATCATCACTTTCACGTGGAAATAATCGCCGAACATCGAAATCGTGTATTTCGCATGCAGAACCGAAACGGAAACGCTCGAAAATGATCAAAGGATAAATCTCTTTCTCTTCGCTTCGTTTTCGGGGGTCGTTTGTACCAGCGAGAATTCATTTTCCCCGAGCAGCGCGATTCACTGTAATCGCTTTACCGACGCGGAGAGCGGCGTGATATTAACGAAAAAGTAGTGCGAATCGCGGAACGATAATTAGCAGGGGACACTAATTACGAGACGATGCGGAGAGTTGCTGCTGCTCGTCGTTGCTTCCCGAGGCACGATTGATTTTATACCCGACTAAACCTCGGTCCCTCCGTTCCTCTTCCATCTCCGCCCTTTCCACCTCCGCTCAGTAACCCCCAGACCCCGTTCCTCATCCCCGAGTCTACTTTTTTCCACGGTGACTACGTTTAATCTTGCTTTCGTCGCGTAGGAACCCGTCGGAAGCGGAATTTATTGCCGGGACGAAATTCCCCGCGCCTTCAATAACGGCATATTAATTTTCGGGGACGCGGGAACCGGCGCGCTGCCGCGGACTCGTTTACCACTCGCCCGCCCGCCCGCCGCGTCGCGTATTTTCCCCGTATTTTCGTGACGATTCTCGTCTGAGTATTAGAACCGAGGCGTTCCCGAGGCGCGATAATTAAATCTACGCAGGCAATGAGCGGAGATAACGGTGGCGCGAATCGAAGCCTTTATTATTATTGCTGAGATGCGTCTGCTTTATTACACAGCGCTTCTGTACACAGCGATAAAACGAAGGAACTTGAAATGTTCAAGGTAGATAGCGCCCGTCAACTGCAGGGAACTACGTAACTCTGAGAAACCGACCGCGAATATTTATAATAATTCGTATTACTGGGAAAATAGTTAATTATAAGGGAAATTTTAGTAGAAGTTTGCGAATGTGTAGGATGTTAGTAGAGAATATTAAATCTGTGTTCGACTCCATTTATCCATTATCCTATAAATGGATATACTCCATATATCCATTAGGATTTGTAGAAAATGTAATGAAACTCTAACAAATAGGCGAGTATTTAGATTAATTTATATTTCTGAAAAAATAACTGATTACGACGAAGGTTTGATAAAAGTTTGCGAACGATAAAAAATATTGTTGATTCATGAAGAATATTAAATGTATATCTCAATTTCATTAGAATGTCCACCCAATTTTACACTTATCAGCATTTATTTCTACTGGTCCACTTTCTCGGTCGCCTAATTTAAACCCTTTTTCATAGGAGTTTCTCGAAAATGTACCTTTAAATTCGTCAATCCACCTTTGCAACCCTACCTGATCAACGATACGTATGCAATTCGCACAAGACAAACATTTACGAATGTAAAGTTTAACCAACCACCATTTCAAAATGCAACGCCATCGAAACCAACGAATTCCTCCGATCGAAACCCATTCATACTCCACGGTAGACGCAATCAATCAGTTTTTCTTTTCGATTATAATTTAACGTCCACCGCGGATCGTGACGGGGCAGGAATAAATGTTCCCACGCGCGGGAAACGGCGATCCCGATTTTTGATCGGCGATCCGCGTGTGTTTACCGATAAGTTGAATATAATTACGACGCGACGCGTTGCAACGCGTCGTGTTTGCGCTGGGCTCAAAAGCTTTATTTGCCGAGCCAGATTTTCCAATTAAACCATGATTAATCCTGCGCGACGAATGCTTAGGGAGCCGAATGTTTACGGCACCGGGGAAATAAGTTGCCGGTATACAGCCTCGAAAATCGATATATCGGCGAAATGGGGTAGAAAAGAGAGAAAGAGAGAGAGGATAGAAAAGAGTGGATGGGGAAGAGATGGAGAGGAATCGACGATAATCCGATTTCGATGGACGGCACGAGTTGGATAATTCGTTTGCTTCGTGCCACTCAATGGCGGGCAGGTGGAGGGACGAATGAATACGTGTCTTTCTCCCTCTCTCTCCTTCTTCTCAGTATTCTTCTCTCCCTCTCTGTCCTTCCACTGTTGATGGAACTATTGAATTCCGTTTTCCTTGATTCGCGTGACTCGAATTGCGAAAAAATTGAAACCGTGGAGAAAAAGAGATTTACGAATAACAATGTCACCCTCTTGGAACACTTTTATGTTTCACGGAGGAAGAGGAGGAGGAAGAGGTAGAGGAAAAGACGATCGAGGCAAAGAATCCGGGCTCGATAAATCTGTAAATTTGTTCACCCATGAGTTATTCACGAGCTGTATCATCGCGATTTTTAGCCGTTAATTAAGTCCAAAATACGGATTAATTGGTATGCGATCCCTGTTCCCCGACCGCCGCGAAATTCCCGTCGAAATAATTCGCGGAACCACGCGGTCGCGATCCAGAGGAATCACGTGTTTGACGCGCAAACAGCAGGGATCGACATGGGGCGAAATGGATTTCGGAGGTTTTGCACGTGGAATTTCCATCCCGGCTCGTATATCTAGCTCTTGAACTCTTATTTGCCTTCCTTGCCGAAAACTCGTGCGCTTAATCATTCGCCCATTAATCAGTGAAATCCGCTTGTTTCTGAACAAAAAGAGGAACGTTAAGAAGACAATTATACGAGAAACGCGTATCCTTTGAAACGAGAATCGTACACGTTCGTTTTGCAATAAAGGATAGAAAAATTCGCACTCGTTTTCCTTTTCAATAAATTTATCTGTAACACGGCGGAAAGAGAAATACAAATGCAGAATGGAACGGAAACTTTTCCTTTCGTAAAAGCACTTGACATCACGGAGTGATCGCGAATCGGAAAGAAAATTCGTTCGTGGTCCCCTTGACACGGTTCGTCGATCGAATCTGTTCACTCGTTGAAGCGTATCGCCGTGTGTCGCGGCGGAACCACGAGCCGCGAATGGAAATCGCCGTTTCTGCGATAGGAAACACTCGTTCCAGACGGTGTTGCGACCTTAACGTAATTTGTCGTAATAGGCATGTTTATTTGATGTAACGTTGATGAGGCTGAGTCACCGGCGTTGTCGTTCCAGATCGCTCGCACCGCAGCCGACCTTGGGTGGGAAAGAGAGGAAAAAAAGAGGAGCGAATCGGCTAGCGCGACGGGAATCCAGCAGCGCAATTTCCAGGCCGCCGATCGAGGAATCGAGACGACGACATTCGATCGAGCGATTTAAACGGGGCCGCATTCCAGCGCGCGCGAACACGTACGCGCCGCGTCGGCGGTATCGACCGCGTGCATCGATAACAAGCGCGGCTGTTCCGCCATTTCTCTACGACACCCCCTGCACCACCGCGAAACCTCAATTCCGAATGCAGGCGCGATCGATAATTGCTCGTGTAAATACATCCCGATGTCGCGTTTTACGGTGGCTCCAACCTGCACGAAGGACGTCTACGAAACCGTTTCCACCGTTGACCCGCATATGTCCCGTTTCGAAGCAATTAACCCTTAAGTGGTATAGAGATATTTTAAATCAATGCTAAGAAATAAACAAAAACTGCACAGAATTTCGATGATTGAATGTTAGAATTAAAAGAACACTGTTTCAACGTTATAAGTCATGTATGAAAGAGAATCCAGGTAAATAAAAATGTTGAGTTGTTTGATAAACTGACTGTAGTAGTTTAAGATTAAAGGAGACGGTATAATTTGCTTTGGATGACCTCAGTTTTTCGGCTTGATGTTTAAGGAAAGATATAACGATGATAATTACGAAAGTGTTGATGTGTCTGAGTACACTTGGTTTGTTTATGAATAAGTTTGCAAACATTGTTCGCAAATTTACGATGGAGACAATGATTACTGTGACTTGTATGGTTTCGAGCGTCCTTGTGCGGTGACTAAGTGACTAAAGTGTCATTCGGTTTCTAGATCCTTCATTTGTAATTGAAATTACGCGTTCAATTCCAGTTTTTAAGTAATTCTAGTTTTTACATTTGTACATTTCGATTGTCCCCGGAAGTCTGATAAATACTGAATTTGAAATATCTTTATAGAATTATTCCGATGACGTGCACATTGTCGAGAATTTTCTGTGCCTTATGAATTTTTATTCGGAGCGGTGACTCGCATCTTGTTATTCAGACACATTAAATCACTCGTGGAAAGTTTATCAAAACATGTGACGGCAAAACGACCAATCGAGGGTGATTACCGCACAACGCAAGGGTAAATTGCTAACTAATGATTCAAAAACACGAAGAACCTTATATTTCAATATTACTCTAGAAGTCTCCCACATTTTTAATCTCCTCTTGGAAAATTATTACTAACTTTTAACCGCACTTCCGGAGTACGTTCCCCAACACGTCAAACCAACCCCAAAGCTATTCCCACGGTATTCAAATAATTCAAAAGCAAAATTACTCAGAGTTTATCGAATCACCTAAACAAACTTCTCTTCACTTATAATCCCCAAGTTGGAACCGAAACTCGGGCACACAAAACGTGTCCATCGTTAACCAAATACCCCAACCACATTACAGAACCCAGTTGCGTGGAACTATCTCGAATCGATAACACAATATACCACAAAGCTACGTTGAAACTTCTTAATAAGAAATACCACCATTACCCTATAAACCACAGTACCTAGATTATCCAGCATTTTACGCGTGGTGCATAAAACACCCTCCTTACACTATCGCCTAGCGAAAAGGGAACGCTTGCGTTTCACCGATAATACGTTAACAAGAAATATAATCGATTAAACTTTACAGCGAAGCTTAAAACGAGAGATTCCATCTGGAATCCTAGAAAACGTGAAGGGGTAGATATCGCAGCGAAATGTTAGCGATCGCGTGACGCGTCAGAGGATCGGTACGACGCGGCGCGAGTTATAAATTACCGCAGCTGGTATCGTAACTCGACGTTCGATCGCTCGAAAACGCTCGAGACCGTTCCGAGCGCGCGTACGTAGCACAGCAGCGATCGGATACTCACGTGTGTGGTGTGTCTCGGTCGCGAGCACTATTCTCGTCGCAGAATCGCACGGAATCACGAAAGCGCGTCGCTGACGTCAGCCGGCGGATCACTGGGTTCCGTAACAACCCCGGAATATCCTTGTATCCAACACTCGTTCCCCTGGATCTCCACCCGACGAGATTCTCTGCCACTCGATTCTCCTCCTCGGAGAGCACTACCGTACGGCTATCATTCGCTGGTGTCTCACTTCAGCAACGAAAAAAACGATCGACCGTGTTGCGTAGAAAAATTGTTCATATACATCTAAAAGTATAAAAGTAAAAAAAAAATCGAAAACAACGAACAACGATCTTTGAGAGGGTGGCTAGCTAGCGAACGTTCGAGGGGTGGCTTGAAGGTGAAACTCGCGTTCTCCGTTTCTCTCGTCCGTTGGTACTGTCGGGGCGCAACGACGTTCGCGGTCTGGTCGGTTCTCGAAACGCAGCAAGATAGCACACTGCCAGGAAAAGAACTCGTCCTTTTGCGCGCGCGCGCGTTTCGCGAGAGAGGCTCACTCTCCGCGGGTAACACACACAAGAGAAGGCACACCACCACTCTCACACTTCGGCTCGCTTGTAACCGTGTGGACACGACTGTACGGTGTCGTCGTTGGTCGGCGGTGTATTTGTACGGAAACGATACGTCGGTCTTCTAATATACGTGGACGTATGATACCGCACGACGCGTGTCCCCGTGACGTCCTTCGCTTGAGTGAACGTCTTTTCTTCCTTTTCTTTTTTTTTCGTATTTCCCACTGTAACGTAACTGTTACGCGAACGATCCGCCACGAACAGTCACCCGCGAGTGCCGCTGCCTGACTGGAACGCGGGGAAACATGTGCGGCCTCTTACATACCTCTGCAGGCGCAGAGGGAACGTAGGCTGGTGGGGGTGCGCCAGCGACGAGTGGTGGCCGGTGGTAGGGGAACGTTTCCCACTCCGCTACTGTACCGGCGACCCGTGTGGGGGTAACTGGCAAGGACGCGAGACCTCGACGTGTCGCGAGTACTCGACGTACTACTTTTTTCCTGGTCCCCGCCTGCGCCTGTCCTCACTCGCGCTCCGCTTTGCTTTTCACGGTGATAAGGGAAGCGGCGGCGCGACGCTGCTACGCGCGCCCGGTGAGAGTTTATTCGACCGGGATACAGTGGTGCGGAAGGTCTATGATGTCTTAGCCCTTTACGGTTCGAGAAGTTCTTAGTTTTTCGCTTTGGGGCTTGTGTCAAGTGCCGTTTAGTATGTTTAATGTGATGTAATTATGGTATTACGAATGATTGTAACGATAACGAATTAACTACTTGGCTGTTTGAAGAAATTGAATGTTGAGTTTAGTTTGATGTAGGATTCTGGGGAGTTAGGGTGTGTTTATACTATTTGATTAGAAACGTGATGTTCTAGTTTAGATAAAAGTAATGTTTGTATCATTAATCAGGGAGCGTTTTGATTTAGATGTTGGAGGGTTGGAAAAGATTGGTTGCAATGATTTATGATTGTCGTCTTGTTCGGGTACGTTTCGACATTTGACAGCTGCTGTTTAGATGTATAGAAATACTTCTACTTTACTACCTACAAGTATAAATGCATTCTTAGGCTTGAATATTGTTTTATGGAGTAGGGTTGTTTTGTTTTATTGTTGGGAGTAACTCTGAATATTGTTTTAAGGGGTGGGGTAGTTATTCATATCGGGGGTGATGCGTTTAGTAATTTATTCTACGAATGATCTGGATAATGATGAACGTAAATGATGACGATGGAAAGTTAAGTACTATGTTTAGAAATTTATTTTAGTATACGCTTGAAGGACTTCATTGACGATGAACGAACCTAAATGATAGTAGAAAATTGATTTTACTCCCTAGTGGAAGAGACTTGTAGCCTTACCCTCCTTGATACGTTACTCTTTTTATTTTTAATCTAGGGAAGAGGGTAGTTATTCGTTTGGGAAATTTATCGATTAAACGAACCTCGTTGATAATAAATATGTATGGCAGAGATTTTATGTCCGTCATCATTGACACATTATTATTTTCATTATTGCATCATGAAATAGACAGTTATACGCGTACGAGTTCTATGCTGAGGTATTTATTCCACTATCGACACGAATGAACTATGACGATAATAAAGATAAAAGACAGCAATAGGAAATTGACCTTTTCTCTGTCGCAAGGGTGACTCGTATTTTTACCCCCACCGACGCATTATTATTTTGAGTGTTCCTTTATGAAAGGGTGTAGTTACGAGTTTAGGGGTCACTATATTTAGTAATTGATCTCACTGTCAACTCGATGAACTTCATTGATAATAAATATAAGAGACATAAATAGAACATATCAACTCTTCCTGTCTGCTGAAGGTGATCTCGACGGCTATTAAGATGTCATAAACAGTAGCCTGATACCAAGAGGATATCATATGTGCAATATTAATTCTCTTGGCAATTAGTTACGTGAATTACTATAAATACGAAGTCTCTTCTAAAAAACATATTTTATGACGAACAAAAGTATTGATTTATTAAGAATATGAAAAAAAGAACCACATTAATCAACATTAATCAACTATATTAATATGTTTTGTATTTCATTTTTTGTGTTTCATTCTTACTTATTTTTACTGGACACCATATATCCTGCGAACTTTAGCATCCACACTTCGTAACACCGAAGTAGCTGAATCCGATCACTGATCAGAGAACGGGCGCGAAAAGAACAATGTCGGGTTACCGTTTAATTGCGCCTGGATCAATTAAACTCGACCTTGATTTAGGCGAACGGGAGCTCGAACGTACAGGAAGCCCGTTATCTAAAGACGATCGCGACAAATCGCGAGGCAGATACCTATCGCAATTTCCGCGGTGAGGTAACAACGACGAAACGCAACGCGCGATTGTAAAGCGTCGGCCGTGTCCCACACGGGTAATCAGTCTTGTTTTTCTCCCTCTTTGTAACGCAACGACTGAGCTGTGGTTTCGAGAACATCACAACGGAGAATCTTCGGTCTCGAACGCCATCGATACGCTTCGAACCGGCGGCCATATTGGAAAGAATCGTTCGAAATCACAACAACGTTCCGGAGAGTCGCGGGTTACGTAAGAAGCTGCAGAACGTATCAATTAAAGAAAATTACATAAAGTATCGCAGCAAAGAATAGAAAAGAGAGGGCTATGGTGAATGAATAACACTTTAATGATACTTCATTCGTGAGTTTAAAAATATTCGGTTCGAATACCATGAACCTGCTCTGTTTGCTAACTTACTTAGACTAAGAATGAAAACTGGGTCAGACGAACCATATTTGATCGGGCAATTAATACAAGCCGTGGCACGCACGTCTTGGTCTATCCTTTAATTAACAACTCTTGTAAGTCTGGCAAGAGAACTGATTTCCAACGATAAATTCTCTGGCTGTTTAACTTTGGTACCGACCATTGTTGGTATAGTCTCGAAGACTTCGTCTATTTTTACTTTCGCTTGAACTTTCCAATCGAATTTTTCAATTCATATTTCAATTCTTACTCTCATCTAAACTTTATAAGCAAGCTGTCAGATTTAATTTAACTATGGAAATTGAGATTTTTCTAGAAACTCCGTAGTCAACAACGACGTTGATCACCCGTCGCGAAGGAAAGCACGATCCTCTTGTCCACGGATATAGCCAAACCCTCGCCGGAGCCTGTTTTCCTCTTCGAAGTATTTATATCGAACGCGGCGCACGCGTCTTTTAAGATCCTCCGTATTTGCCTTTCGCGGTATCGAATAAAATGTGTGACGAGAAGAGGGGCGATGGTTGTGACACGCACGAGCGGATGGTTTAGGGTTCAGACATGCGGAAAGTTCACCAAGAAAGGAACACCAGCGCGCGTGCACTTCGAACTTCGTTGTTGTTTCCTTTAGTTGTTTACCTTTTAATACGTTAGCCGACGAATATTAGCTTTTAACAAAATACTAAATACTCAAAACAATGTTCCTAACACAAACAGACACTGTATAGTAAAGATTTTTCATAAATTTAACAAGACATGTCATATATTTCATAGATTCAAATTCGATTTTATAGACTTCTATTCAGTTAAAAATTAATTTTCAATCCTTTGCACTCTAGAGGTGACTGTCTGATATAGCAAAATTATAAAGTTCGTTATTTAATATCAAGTTTTATACAATGGATGAATATAACAAACATTCACAGAAAATAGCATTGTTTCTTAATTTGTGTAATTCCTCGATAAGTTTTAGAAACTGTTGTGCATATTTCATCAGAAAGTATTGAATATCTTTGGTGAAAAACTTTCGAATGCAAACGGTTAAAACTATACAAAAGGTCATCGAATTTTACTGACATGCTAGTCTAAATGGGTAAATAAAATAAAAATAAATGGCGCTCGTTTCGCGTTATCCGCGGCTTCCTTTATCTTGTCACCCCCACATTCTGAAAATCTTGTCTGATTCTCTCTCGCCCCCAATCCACCCTCCGCGCTCCATTGAATTCGATTCAGTTTCTTTTCCCGGTATTATCGATCGGCCGTTTGTTCTTCCCTCTTATCGTTCCCGCCCCCTTCTTATCAATTTTTCTTACAATCCCGACTGCTCCTTTCGCTTCTGCCCGCAATCCCTTTTCCGCCCTCGTTTACACACTCTGCCCCTCAGATCTCATCTCCCCACCCAGCGTTGTTGACTTTCCTTTTAGTAGTATTTGCCGAATCCTATCTGTTGTTTGCCACCCCTTCCGCCCCCATGCTGGTTTTCGATACAACTTGATTTTCACTTGCAATCCCAGAATCGGCCACTCGTTTTCATTTCTTTTAATATCATGTTCCCGCAATCGTCTTTCAATAAAGTTCGCGTTTATCTATCAGGGAGCAATTCGTGAGTTCTTGTTTCCTCTTCTAGAGAGGGAAATTATTTTTTTATTTATTCTTCTGCCCATCCCCCGCCTCGTATTCGTTTTTACTTGCGAGTGTTCGGTTGTTTGCGTTTCTTTGTAATCGTTCCTTCTTTGTGCGTTCTTACTTTCGTTCTTGTATTTACCAACACTTTGTGCCTGGACTTGTCAATATGAGAGGACTAAGTTGATCTTAGAGAAAGTATGTTTTAAAAAAATTAGTTGTTTTCTTTCTCGGAAAGGAAGAATAATTTTTTAGATGAAGTGTCCTGTTTGTCGCGCGAAGGTTTTAAAGAAAACGTTTTTATTCGAAGGGTGTTATAAATACGTTTTGGATTTATGTTCAAATATCTTTGCTTTGACTCAGTATCCACTAAGTGCGGATTTACTTTGCCAAATATTATGGTTTCTCGTTATTATGATACCATTCCTTTGTGCAACTTACATTCATTGCCAAGAAATATTTTGAGTAGCCATTAGAAAAACAAGATTAAAATGTTTCATTTCGCACTTAAAACTATTCAAACCGATATATTTCACTTCTACAAACGTGGCTTTCAGCTCATTTAATTACAACCATTTACTCATCAACTTCTCCTCGCTCCATTTCATTTTTATTCTGCTTATAACCACTCGTCATATCTACGTTTCTTAATGATCATTCATCTTTCCTTCAAACTTCCAATTACCATTACTTCCACCACAGTATTTCAAAGATTATCAATCTGTGCAAACTACACAGACCTCCATAGAACCTACTTCTACAAAAACGTCTTATTTAATCTTCTTTAAAGAGCTGCAACCATTCCCCTCCACATCTTCACCAACCTCAATTAAAATAAAATTTCAAAGTATCTACACCACATGAATTAAGTATCTATAACATCAACATTCCATCACAGCTAAATACACAACAGTGATAACAATCATCACCACAAACTCTCATTACTATTTCAATATTACCATTCAACATCTTCCACCATCTCATCCTCCATCTCATTCCTGTCTCTCCGCCATTATTTCATCTCCAATCCAACTAATCCGTAACCCTCCAGGAAGCTGCTCAACGAACATCTCGTTCTTTCATCTCTAGATAGAAACCGCGACGATTCAGACAACCGTACAATTTCCCCCAGCTTAGAGTGAAAAATGCTCTCGAGTTTCTAGGCTCTAGGTTCTAATCTCCGCCCGGTTAAATATAACGCTTCCTCGACTGCCCCTCCCCTCCCTTGCTCTTTCGCTCTTCCGGTCTCGCTGTAGCATCTCGTTGCAGCGGGAGGGCACTCCCGGCCGGCTCTCCTTTCCTTTGTTGCATCAGTAAACAGGTTAGCCAATTTTTCTGGCGCAGGAAGCAGGAACGTGAGAGAAGCGCTGGAATAAGAATGTAACGGGCGGCCAGGTGAAGAAGAGGCGAAGGATAGAGGAAGAGGGGGGCGGTCTATCTTTAGGCGTGCAACTTTTATGTGTACAAAGGCGGTTGCGACGCGCAGGTAACGCACACAGCCGCGCCGCGTGCCGTGCATATTGTTCCGAGCAAGTTTTTCGACCGAGATTAACGGCGAGCACGTACACCTCGCGGCTCCTCGAGCCGCGCACGAGCCACGCCGCCTAAGTATGCCAAGGATTACCGGTATGAACTTTTACGTGGCCGGCTGCGGACGCGATAATCCGATAATACGCGGACCCCCCAGCGATCAGGAAACGCGAGCAGCGAGGGCGGACGTTTTCGACGGATCAACCCTTTAACTGTCGTGTCCACTCGGATTCGAGTGACACTTTGAAGAGGTTTAACGCTAAAACTACCGAGCAGTTAAATTGACATTTTGAAATTCGTCTATAAAAACTCTAAAAGTCCATCTATTGAGACTTCAATTGATTTACAATTCAGTTTGTGTATTGTTAAATTAATTTCTTTAATCATTTCTCAGAGAAACATCTGTTATCTTTTTAATAATTGTAACAAGAAGAAATCAGAAATAGGTCATTTTGACGCGTGTAATAGTTTTAGTGTTAACCTCTTGCCCTGTATTGTCTTGTTAGACTCGTGGCGAAAGTTTCGAATAGAATTTGACAAATATAAATGTTATTTCGTTTTTTCGAGTCCAAATTGAATATTGTTTTTCTATTAGCAATCGGAGTGCTTCGGAGTAAAGTCGCAATTCGAAAGTTACACTTTACCTGAATGCGAGTCCGGAAGTCACGGCGGCCAATGGAAAACTCGACGCTATCGGACCAATTAAAGTATCGTGTGTTGCAGGCGACTCAATCGCTTCTTGCCCGTCCTCTATGCTCACGAAACTTAATAGTCCGCGGATTATTCCGCGGCTGAGAAGCGTTCGAGTTTCTTTCTTCTTTATGCTCTTGTTTGGTCAGGTGGTTTGTCTTTTGTGATACAGCGATTTGGAGATCGGATTGCAATTAGATTGATCTTAGTAATTTGTAGATTATAGATTACATTATCGATTGTATTATATAGATTAATAATATTCTAAAGAGAGTATTGCTTCCGTGTAAAATGAAAGGTTGTACTGAAATTTCAAATTGAAGTTAAATTTTTACAAATTTTTGTATGTCACACTTTTTATTTTATTGAATATTCACGATTTCTTAATTTAACATTGAATCGTGTAAAATCGTCCCCAACAGATACATTATGTAAAAATATTCAATCCTATCCCACTTTATCAAAGACATATCGAAATCACCGTCAACGATATAACTTACGTACACATATGAATCCATAATTCGTAAGAATCCGTTGTTTCGAAAAAGGAAAACCCCACGTGCCGGGAAACAATTTTAATATCCACAGTTTCAGCGATACGAAGCGCGGAAGCTCCCTGGAACAATTCGTTTCACTGATCACTGCAATTATTTATGTTCCGAGCACGGCCGACGTCGGGCCCGTTAATTAAGAAATAACAATCGCGCGTGACCAAGGCTGGCTCAGCTTGCGATTCGTCGCGCAATTAACGGTCGCGCCGTTCTTTTTGTTTATTCATTTTTCAACGATGCGTTAACGAGGAAGAACGTAAATTTGCACGAGAAATCAAACGTTAAACAGTTTACTCTTTACGGTTCAAAGTATTCTCGGTTTTCCAATTGGTTTAAAACTTGTATCGACATTATATAATTCAATTACATTTTAAGGCATCACTTTAATCATTTATTTAAGAACATGTGGGAAATGCTAAAATTCTACTCGCACATGATATAATTATATTATTATAAATAATTATGGAAATAAATATAGAAATAATATAGAATAAATATAGAAATAGGTAGAATACCGAATACTTTGATAATCGGGCAACAGAAATTTTCAGTGATAAACGATTCCAGTTAGACTAGAATAAAGAATAAATAAAGAATAGGTAACAAAATAAATAAAGAGTGAATAAAAAATAAATAAAGAATATATAGTGAGCGATCTCTTTAATCGGTTATGCAACGTTTGCTCTGAAACGATGCCTCCATTCGATTAGTAATGCGTAATCTATTGAAATAAAATTGAATGTCAAGTCTGCCTTGATACAGGATCGCAAAGGGTTAACTGCGACTAATATCGAGGGTCTTCGGTAATCATGTTTATCCTTTGACGAAGGCATCAGCGCCACGCGCGCGGCAACCGAGTTTCTATTTTGCCGAGTGCGCGCTGCGCCGCGGCTTCGTGGTCACGGCCAACCGGCCTGAAAACACTTGTATTAGTATTCGCTCGCAAGCTAGCTAGCTAGCTAGCTCATTCGCTCGGCCGTCATTTTGCGTAACAAGCTAACGTTCCTCTCCGGCTCCGTTTTACGAGCGACCTCGCCGGACACGTGGACGGGCAAAATTCAACCGCGAGATATCGCGATCGCGAAATTTCCTCGAGAACCGAACGTTCCGCCATTTTATCGATAGTTCTTGTTGTTTTGCTCGTGCGCGTACTAATATCTCGACCTCTGTATTGAATTCAACAAGAGTAATTTCTTATAGTCATGGAGGAAATTTAAAGACAAATATTGCATTAGATGAAACTTTATTAGTTGTTAATACTAACTTATTCTATATTGCTTAATTTGATTGATGCATTTTCATTATTCCTCAATATTTATTTAAAATATTCATTTGTGTATGTATTGTAGTGTGAAACGTTATATTGAAAGGAGAAACGTGAAATTTTTTTGACCGGTTTAATATATAACAGCAATTTGAGATTAAAAAGGAATTAAATTGAATCTCGAGTTGAAAAGTAAGTTAAAAAGGAAGTGTATATCTTTTTACGACTGTTCGTTCACCATTATTACTTAATTACCTTCGTTAACCTTGACTTACATTATCGTTCGGATATATTCGATCGTTCGTGCTAGTCGTAGTCTAGAAGTAAAAGAGAAATAAAAGTTTGAAGATAAAAGGAAAATGAATAATAACCGCGGTGTGTTGTTTTATGATAGTTGGTTCGCCATTATTATTCAGTTGCAATGGTTAACTTTGACGCGCGTACAAGGTCACTCGACAATGTGCGATCGCTCACGGTAATCGTAGTACAGAATTAATAAGGTCATAAATATCTGCACATAAAAGGAAGTTAAGTAGTAATCGGATTTCGCTACTTTATGATTGGTTGATTACTACTATCGTTGCTCAATTACACGTGGGAATTATAACTTTGTAAACATTAAAAACACTCGCTCGTATATCTGTTACTAAAAAATAGACGATCATTGTTCACCTCACAAGTGATTAGATTATTGTATAATAGAGATTGCCTTATCTTTATACAAGATTCTATATTTTAAATTTTAATCTCTACGACTCCGTAGAAAGAACTGCTGTGTTGTCTCCAAGATGGCGGCCCTTGGAAATTACACGTGTTTACAATTTCACTCGACAACTGAAACTAATAAGAAACTCACAGCCATCGATTTTTACACGTGTTTTTATCATTAATATCGACAAACAGACACACGAAGAACGAGGAAGTAACCTAAAACAGTTTCAAACAATTAAGTACCTCCAAGAAACTCTAATTGTCTTTATTTTCCATCTTTAAACAAGAAAATCATCAGTTCCGAAGACCAATTACCAGAAATAGTACAGCAGTCACTGAACCGTCAACCCGACAATAAAAAAGAAACTGTTTAATTTTCGGTAAAGAACGTCGATCATCCCAGATCGGTATGCAAAGGGTAATCCTGATATTTTCTCGTTCAGGCGGTATCTACAGGCCTTAATGCCGTGCGATAGAACTTCCAGCGTGCATGAATTATGTATGTGTTTGTAGACCATCGGGCGATAGGTTCAAGGGTTTAGCGGTCTTATAATATTTATCAGGCAGATAGCGAGTAAAAAATTGAAGCGTCATTACGTCACCTAGTTCACGCATTTCATCGTGGGTAATAGTGACGGGCGGTCGGATAAAAAGGGGAAGCCGTACCTGCAACAAAGGAATTTCTTTATCAGACAACGCTGTGCATCGATCGGCGATGAGGAGACGGGCACTTGGAATAAACAATTCAACATTTAATTTGCCACCGGCCCCATTGGTTTTTTCGCCATTTTTCGTTTTTCCGTCAATTCGCGATGCGCTGGCTCGTTTTCGCAGAAATAGGCTTGCCGCGGTAGAAAAGAGTTCTCGGCGAGAAGAAACGGGCGCGCGGGACTCTATATCTCTCTCTCGATCGAGCAAAGACAAATATTTGGGCGGAACTGGCGCGAGCCGGAACGAACGCAATTGCGTGGCTCGCACAGTATTTTCGAAGGTGGCGTTCTGTGACGCCGCTGGCGAAATAGACCGCGAAAATAGAGCGTGATCCGCGCGACCTGGCATTCGCGGAACTTTTTTGACGCAGTTCCTCACTCGCCGGCACACCGTGGTTAAACCAGCAATTTATTAGTAATAAAGTTGATATTAACCCTTAACGGTCGACAATTCTATTAACTCTTTGCTGACGAGACTGTCTTAAACTTCTAACATTTCTTCTAATAAAAAACTGAATTATGCATTGAAATCTTAAATACTAAAGGAAAAAAAGACCACATGTCGGTCTCTCATTACTTGAATAATTAAATTATTCATTTGCAGTCTTCGATTTTGGATATAAATGCTCGAAAACGCCGTTACTGCGACGTTCGACCGCAAACAGTTAACGCTACAGTTGTCACTGATGACCGGAGCGTCTATATGACTTCAATGTAATTACAAGAAGAAAACTGATGTCGCATCAGAATATTTAGTTACGTAAATAGCTAAGTAATAATGTAACTTAAGAGCTACGAAGTCAAATCATTGCTACTTAATTCTAATACCATTTGCGTTTGTTATGATACGATAAGTAATGTTATACGAAATGCTCTGAATTCTCGTGGCGTTCTACATGTTAATATAAAACACCGGACTGAACTCGTGGCGGAATTCGATATGCTTCACTAGGCAAGTGTCATTATTGGAGCAAATCGTACTCGCACTCCTGACGAAATAGGGCCTTTGCGTTATATTCGCGAGAGACCTCGGCTCAAATGTTCCTTATCGATACGCGTATCCTTTGGAATAACGTAGTCATATGTACCGGGATATTTGTATTTTTGCATTAGCATAAATGACGAAGGTATGCATTCAATCAACCTAAAGATTTTACGATTGCCGCAACGAACGTTTTATTTTTAGAAGTTTCTGGGCTGGTATAGACGTACTGTTTTTCTAGATTATAGATACTACGTACTATACTATATTTTATACTATACTATATAGCACGACTATACTAGTTGACTATATTCGTTAGGAGACATTAAAAATGATTTTCTGAGTTAGAAAATTTCCAAATAATTTATCGCTGTTACCAAGACTAATATCGAAAAGTTCTTTTCATTTGATTAACCATCATTTCTACAGAAAAATTGTACTAAATGAATGATTGTAGACACGTGTAAGATTCTCCCTCGCAAAGTCCAGTTCATCTAGGATTAAGGATCGATGGCTCGACGCTTTCAACTTCGAGGAACACCTTCCTCAAGGATTCCCTCGCTAAATGGATTACCCGAACCAACGGTGATCGACAACGCCGTCGCGTGCGGAACTTTGACGGAACGATCTAATCAGAAACTTGTTTCGCCTGGTCCATCGAGATGATCGACGTCCGTTCTTAGAAACAACGGGCGAGAGGAAAGCACCGGTGCTTCCCGGGCTGGAAAGCTGACACGAAACACGGCTTCGTGCGCGGACAAGGTGACGACGTTGAAAAGACGAAGACCGTGCGGCTTCTTGCCCTGGGAACGTAGAAAAATGCAGAATTGACTTACTCGTTGACAACGTCCAGGCGTTTTTGCGGCGATAAATGCTGACGCCAGCGATAGTCAGCGGTATCAGGGACACCACTGCTAGACCGCCTATCGCCAAGTCACGTGTGCGTGTATATACTCGGACTACGTCGCTCATAGGTTTAGGTATAGGCGGAAAATTCACGGTTTTCCCCGTTTACACGCAATATTCTTGACCTATCTCGAAAATAAGGAAAATAGTTGTTTGTATCTATTAAGGTGGTTCTGAGAAATTGCTAATCGATGGATCATAGTCATTGATTTTATGGAATTAGGTGAGGTTAGGTTTAATAGTATATTTGTAACGCGCTGAATTTTATTGTACTTTGTGATCTTCGTTTTATGATTTTGCTTGCGTTTGTAATGAAAAGGTATTGTAATTATTACTTGTTTATATTGATAATAGCTTTTGTAAGCTCTGGGTCCAAGAGAAGTAAGATTCTAATCAATTTAATATTCCTATAAAATAATCTTGGATAATTTCTCGTTAACCTCTTTGAAAATTCTAGCTGTGGCGCAATTAACGACGAATTTCTTTTGCATCGTCCATCGTTATGAATTATAAACATGAATATTCTAATTTGATATTCTTAATACGATTTAAATGAATGGTATTCTTCAGTTAGCAAATTCATCGAGGTGTTCCATACTTCATTATACCATTCCGTCGTTTGTTATTTATTGTTTGCTAGAAACACGTTTATCGACCTCCTGAAACGGGACGATAAGCAGCGAAGTTTCTGTTGCCAATGAAAATCGCATCAATGTTTATAAATTATGCAACACTCTGGAAGAACGACCGTATGTAGTTGAGTGTCTGTACGTATGCACTAATACGCGGAGTAAAATGTTCTGAGTCCTTGAAATGGTTCTAAGTCACTGTACTCGATCGCAGCACATCTTTATCTGGTTTGATTAACTTTCTCTAAAACCAGTCGCACACGTCCAAATTCGGAAGATTATGAAAATCGGCTGAAACTAGTCTGCTTTCGACGCACAATTTTATTCACGTGTAGGCTCACGTGTACTTGGAAAGTTCTTTTTTTGATGCCGGACGTCTAAACAAGAACATTTTCAAAGTTTCTACTCGGTGTGTTCATTTTCAGCTGTTTCAATTGATAGGACTAACCGACGCAAAACATTTGTAGTGAAACGCCCTCTGCTTGTTATCAAGAATTTTTACTGTATCCAGTGTTAATCAATATCAAAAGAGTCTAAGGAGATAATAGGCCATTTCTTTTACATGTGTTGGATAATCAGAACTTTTATCGCATTGAACTGAGCTTACATTCCTCGTTGATTAATTTTCTAGTAAAGATGTTGACGCTAAAACTAAATAAGGTTTGTATTTTCTTGTAGACATTACAAGAATGCGTTTATTGAAGTTTAGATCGATATATATTTCGGGATATGCACTATTAGGATTTTAGGTATGAAATGTTGTATTTTTAGAGGATAAATAAAGATGTACATACTTTCTGACATGTCATAAATAACAACCTAATAATAATTCAATTTATTTAACTCTTTAGAAAAGTATTTCTGTCTTCGATAATCTTGAAAATGGAAATCTATACAACGACAACGTAATAGAAAATCAATCTATCTAACTTCTCAAGAATGCATATCTTCGATAATTCTGTAAAAGGAAATCTATATGCTAACAACCCAATAACAAACTACTATATCTAATCCCTCAAAAAATTATCTCTATCCTCAATACATCTTGCAGAAGAAATTTACCTAAAAACAAACAACAAACAAATCTACGAAAACCTAATAACAAATCACCTTATCTAATTTCCCAACAAAGCACCTCCACTCCCAATCATCCTAAAAAAACTCCACACACACTAACAATCTAACATCAAATCAATTTACCTACGTTTTCAAAAAACGATCTCCATCTTGAGCGACACTAACCGAGGAAACCAAAAATAGGTAATATCGGTGTTCCGGTAGTTTCAGCGTTGTGTCGGACGCGCAATTCGTAGCGGGGCACGAGCATGGAACGCTCGGGACGGCCATTCAAGAAGAAGTGGATCTGGTTTAAGGCGGATCCGCGGTGGACCGCGGTGCGGAGGCAGGCCGGGCGGCGCGCGTACGCGAGCCGCAGCCGAGTGAACCGGTTCACTCGATTTCATTCATTTGCCGGATAATCGGCGTGTTCCTGTTTGCGGCTCAGGGACGTACCAACGGCGAGTACACGCGCGCTCAAGGTCCCGCCGCTGCCGCACCGCCTTCGCGAGCTCTGTGGAGCTTTCCTCCCTTCCGTCACGCCCGTCCTCCGACGAGACGCCCGTCCACAGGCTGAGGGCGAGTAGTTTCAGCACGAAAGTGGTATGGGACGCGTGAAAGTCAGACGCCGAGCGTTCCTAACGCGACGCGACGACTCCATAAGCTCACGGAAGCTTCCTCCCCATTTTTTTACGTCTGCGCCGCCTCTTCCACTTCGCAGCAGTTAATTGTTAGCTTTATGCTCTGCGAGCAAGGGTGTGTGTACAACGGAGCTACTTTACTCGATCTGAGCGACGTTGTCGGAGCGCTGACGTATTACGATCGCTGAAAAGTCTCGGGGTATTTGTAAATAAAATTTTAACCCTTTCGTCCTTGAATATGTAGCTTTTCCTCTAAATCAAAGAGAGGGCGACGAGCTGTTTCGAAGTGAAACTGAAGCTTTTCTGAGACAGAAATTAGACAAGCACTAATAATAATAATAGTTAGCACTTAAGCTGTAATTTTCATTTTCCTTTGTCTTATAGGCGTTTTTTAATTTTCCATTGTGGCATGAAAGGGTTAAGGAAAATGCTTGGTTGAATTAAATTTGCTCTTTGGTTTATCTATTTGTGAGATTTATTTGTACATTACATATATCTGGGTTTAGAAGTTTCGTTATAATTAGTTGCAGACGTTCAGCGTGATAAGTCCACCGCCGAGGATGCGTCAATGCAGTGTTTCTTGCCAAACACGCATTAGCGGATCTTCGTCAGATACAACGTTGGCTGCGGTGACCTAATCTCTTGAATTCCCCAGATACAGAATAAACAAAAATTTTCTCTTTAATGTACTCTCAAAGTAAGCTGAACAATATTGTTCCTACTGATCCAGTACATCAGTAAAACATTCGCCGCTATAACCTCTGCCAACAACGCTAGCAATAACTTCAACGATACCCCCGCAAAACAATGAACATCAGGCCTCAACACGAGAATTATTTATTTTGTTGCAAGATGTCGAAACAATGCACTTCTTTCGTAACGAACAACAATTAATTCAGGGTTATGCTGCGGGAAACGCTCGCAGTGGGGTTATGAAACATTTTCAAAAGTTGCTTGCTTGCGCTCAAAAACCGTTGGGACGTGTGTCACTCGCGAAAAATAACATTCAACCGGTTACAAAACATTGCCTAAGGGAATTACAACCGTGGAACAGATTGTTGGACGATCGTTTTATGCGAATAATTCGTGAGAGATCAGACTTGCGCAAGAGAGGAAGTTATCGATCGCCGGACGATTTCTTGCGGCACGAGTTGCGAATCTTTGGCTTGGTGTCGCTGTTACGGAGGCGCGACGGACGCGCGTTCCGTGCGGCATTCTTTCTCGCGTGGGTTTTTCGCTCGTCAACCATAGAAAGCGGCGTATAGGAAGTCCGCCGGTTTCTCGGTCGATTTATGTAACGTGCGACAAGTCCGTCGCAAAGAAAAGCGTACCCGCGGACGGGGTTTACATAATGGTAAAAATATCGATTGTGTCGGCGATGGGCTCGTTCCGGGCGCGTCGTAATTGATCTACTGCGCAGCTACGCCGCGGCTGCCGCGCGCAGACTCTTCACCAAGGGCCGCTTCGCTGTTCCGAGGAATTCTATTCACGGCTACTGTCGAATTAAGCCTTCCGCGCACTTTTCGAAATAGTCTTGAGAACGTTGTAAACCGCTCGTGTGTTAACCCGTCGTCATATGATTTATTCGTTGGCTATGATCGATACATTTATTTTTTCGTGAATAATTTACTGAACAATGGATAATTCTGGCCGTTTATCTGTTGTTTGCTTTGAAGTATAATAATTGGTAACAAAAATAATATTTATCTCGAATTCAAAAGAATTGAGTAACATTTATTCATGTTAAATTCTATTTAAAATCTTCACTACGAGTCTGATACGTTATTGTAAGGCAAGGCGTTAATTAACGTTTCTGGTTCAATGCCGTTTTGAAGGTAACATTCTAACATCCCACTATTTAATGAATATATATATATATATATATTTAATTTCTGTTCCTGAGCAATTTTCTTAATGAAACAAAAACTAGAAGGACAAGAGTTTCCATTAACAACTTTTGACCTTCCTATCTCATGTGTCTAATACAATTCAGCTTATTATGTCACTCAGAGAAATAATTTCTAACTCTATATACAAAATATCGAATTTTAAGTAACAGTCGATGCGTTAATACTGAATTTAGACACTTTCCATGTCGAAAAACGATCGAAGAATCCAGAAACGAAACCGGTGACACAGTTGAACGCTCCCGATGTATCTTCTCTATGATATACGCGCGACCGCTTAGGCGTCTACCGTTGCCAGCTCGTTTGTCGCGAACGTATTAACACGTAGTAAACAGAAAACAGTCATGCGCATCGGCAGTATCGCGTTCGAAATGTCAACAACGCGACAGATGTCCGCGCCATTTATTCGTTAAGCAGGCGAAAGAGCCCGCGGAATAATACCGTGAACGTAACACGCGCGGGACTGAGACGGGTCGGCGCGATTAATACACTACTGGGTGTTCCGAAACGAGCGTCCGGAAAATTAACAGACGCGTTTTAATTACAGGCTCCTATGTGTACAATACCGGAGCGACGAGCTCAAAGGCGTCTACGCGCGGCAGCTGCACAGACGGTCTGGAAGGATCAAAAGCTGCGACGTGCCTTTTTAGCGACTCGGACTGTTAAGGAAATACCCTCTTCGCCGCGAGTGCCACGCAGCCACTCGACTCCCGAGGTAAATGGAGGTGAAAGATCAACATTTCGAGGCTTTTATCGTTCTAGATATTCGCGAAAAGAAGCGAGGCGTGTCCCGTTAGTTTTCCTCCAGCGTGTTCCGCGGCGAAACGGTTGACACCTTCTGCCGACGTTCGTCGTGAGCTTGCTTTTCTGATAGCTATACCCGATTTTTCCATTGATCGATATCTTTCAGCTTTGAGCAACGCGACAAGGTTCTTTGATAGAGATTACCATCTGCATGGATAAAAATGATGAATGAAATGAATGAATATCCGTTTTTGAATACCGCTATGCTTACCTTTACCGTTTTACCGTGTTATGGAAGCGTTTATTTTTCAATGAATGTTCCCCGACCGAATATTGTAAGGGCTAGATACAACAGTGCGCTTTTGTGGCGAGGACTAATCTAATAAACGAGGGCTAATGTAATATATATATATATATTGTAATCGATTGACAGTACAAATAGAAATATATAAATATATAAATTTGGCAGTCGAGATTATAGATGCCATTTTTTGAGCAACTTTAAATAATAAATAACAGAATACAACAAAATATGATAAAAATATACATTCTTCTATTATCAATATTTATACTTTCTTTTCGTTTTCTTATGTAATATAATATTGAGCATTTATTGTAGTATAATTATTTCAATTTCAATTTTTCTTTCCCTTTATTCATCAAGATTCTTCGCGTTTTCTCCAACAATCTTCCAATATTCGTGCGACAACGATCGAATTTTCCAGACTAATTGAACGCATCGCGACCGTGTCCCTACCACGCGTTTGCTGCTCGGTCCGCTCGGCCACGGTCGCCGCGGGACCTTGCTCGAGCACGCGCGCGTGGTTGTTGCGCGACGTTAAAGCGCATTGTTCCCTATCGGGTTCGTTTACGACTCGCGTTTTCACGGAAGGCGGGAGATAACGACGGTAGCGTTTAAATTGCAAATTGGGAGTTTTCTAGAAACCGGTCACCATTGGCGGAGCGCGAGCATACACCGGACCCGGACCGTTGACGCAGTTTCTTTAAGTGCGTTTTTGTCACCGAGACCGTGGCTGCTTTCCACGGCATGGCGCCGTTATGTTACTAATTACGCCGGAAAAAATGGAATACAGGACGTTACAAAAGCTAGGAACAAACTCGTATTACAAAGTGGACTCCTGTTAATAAAGTAAGGAGCTTCTCATGCAAACAGGTAACAGGTAATGGTGATGGTAATATTGTTTATGCAACATCGTTAGCAGATAAATTGCAATAGGGGTTAATAAGATTAAGGACGTAGAATTAACCCTTCGTCTTTTTGTAATGAAATACTGAATAAATTATTTATTGTACATTAACGAATCAATGGATTAAATTATTTTATTTTAATATTTCATACTACTCAGATGACATAGAATTTAATATTGAATGTCGAATTTTATAATTTTGCCATATCGGTCCAAATGATGTTAGTGAATCTCTCGAGTGCAAAGGACTAAATAACGTTGATGCAAGTTTCAAAGTACAAAACGAAGAACCGAGAAGGCGAAGTGTATCGGGCTGCAGAAGGTTAACCCTTTCACAGACCATTAAAAAAAGGAAATACCCGAAATAGCATTCAAAATAGACACTTTAGCTCGCCTTATTTTATCTGTACGACACACGAACTAAACTTTTTAACAAAATTCAATGTGTCTTTTCAAAGAATAAACAAATATATTTGGAAAGAATTTAGCTTATCCATATAACATACAGATTAAACGTATCGGTAAAATTCAGTTTGTCTCTAGAACGTACATACTGAACATCGGAAGGATTAATACGTAATACAGATTTTGTCCCAACACTTTGGAACACCCTGTATTCCTTCCTCATCATTATTTCCTTTGACGAGGCCGCGATACGTGGCTTTGGAACGACGCCGAAACGATCGACGACGATGCGTTTTCCCAACGCGGCAGCCCCGGACAATGCTTCCACGTTCGGCCATTAATTGGTCGATTTTCCAATGCGGAAACGCTCGCCTCCAGTTTCGCGAATCAATTTACTTTCTGCGTGACTGCGGGGGTAGGGGATAGGGGTTGAACACAGTCGAACGACATTCAACGGAGAGCTTTTTGTTCGGCGGGAGCCCAGCACCGCTGGGAATTTAACGCGTTCCACTAATCCGTTTTGCGAGTTCCATTGTGCCGAGAAACTTCGTGTAGATCTTCGCAGCGCGTCGGGTTCCGCTGGAAAATTTATTTACTTGCGGTGGGAAATCGATCCAGAAAGAACGGAGAACACGAATGTCGCTTGTTTAATTTCTATACTAAGGATTTGTACGCGAAACTAAAATATTCTTCGATTTAGGGAATCTAGCGCCAAGTAACAAGTGCCTTTTTTAGAGAAATGTAATAACTAAAATAACAGCATTTTTGAATTTGTAGGAACATTTCCATGTCTCAGATCGATCGTGTTTGTATTTGTTATGAATAAATAAAATTTTATGCAGCGTGTTAATTTGTATATAGCTATGGAACTGTAACTTACTTTCATTGGTTCCGGCCATTTTGGAATTCAATGAGAAATCTTTATAATATGCTTAACGTTGTACATGCAAGATTTTTAAATGAAATTCTAGTATTCCCGAGGTTCGAACGTCTGCCAAAAACTAATTTGCGAAGAAAAACATACATAAGACACGTATCTCAGGTGCCAACGCAACATTTGCTATCTTTTCGCATTGAAAGCCGCGGCGGCACAATAGAATCTTCCTCTCTTCCCATTTTGTGTCAGTGGGTCGCAGTCCCTCTCATCGCTCGTTTCGCAACGCACTCGTTGTTCAATGATTTTCCGTTTTACTTAAAAAATTCATGCAATTAATTGTGTATCGCGCGTAACTGACATCGCATTCGTGTCCGCCAGCTCGTGACGTTGCTATTCATTTTTAATTCCCCTCTTTCTCACTTTGACAGGCTGTTTACGTACGTCGCGTGTTTCGCAGGTTAAAAGGTTTAACAAACTGAGTATCCCCAGCAGACGCGGCTTGATCGGCGATTACTCACCGTCCCACGAATACTGGATGGGTCGCCGGTGACCCAGATGCCGGGACACACGTCAGAACAGAAACGATATGCCAAACGCGTCGCGATATTAGCTTCAAAAAGTACAGGGTGTCTTGGAATTCGGAGTGTGTGTCGGAGAATTGAATATTGATAATGTTCGTGAAATAATTTATCAGTATTGTGAATAAGACTTTATTAATATATGAATAAAATATTTGTTGAAAATAACATTATCGAAGTGTCTATCTGGCACACTTCAAATCTCGAAGAATCTGGTGAAGCACATTAAATGTGGCTTAGCTCCAATTTTTGTTGTCTTCAATGTTTGTAAAATGCTCCTGTTTGTTTAAAATATAATTCTGAATAGTTTCAGAATTCTGTCATCTTTCGAGGGAAACATAGAGATTGCAATCTTTAACTGTTTGTGTTCTTCTTTCGATTATTAATTCGAAGATTTGAATGAATCAAGATGTAACTGACAGTTACATATTGACTGTAGTTTGTAAATTGTTTTTAAAGTTTACGCTATTCTCTAAAGGAAAGAAATTATTTTTCCTTTAATGGTTGATTTGCCTAAAATCTTGAATGCCTTAAGACAATGCAACTGTTCCGTCAATCCCAAAGCTTCAAATGTCTCAATCAGATCCACAATTGTAGCAGTATTCGAGACTTATGCAATATTACGTAACTCATAATAACTCCAACGACATAATAACTAAACGACTAATATTTTGATTGCATAAGCACATATAAAATGCACGTCATGTTCTCAGTATAATTACTACATTTCGAAAAATCAGTCATTTCCATCCTCTCCACAGTTTTCCGGAATGAAACGTTTGAAAACTGTGGAGACACCCTGTACCTCGGTATCCTGTTCACGGGACTCTTGCAAAACTCGAATTCTTGCGATCCCACTCGTTAGAGAGCCGGGATTTGCATAATAGATTTACAGCGGGCAACGCGTGATATTTCAATCGAGCAGCGTGCGCATGTTTTTTCCCTGTGGCGCACTTGAACTTCTCGAAATGTCAGGGAAGTCTGCATATCACGTTATTGGGACCGTTCGCGAGCGGAAAAGCTCGACACGCCGTGCACGCGCGGAAAATCCGCGCGTCATCCGATGTTTTCCGATTGTTTGCTATGATCCTCGGGTCGCCGCGACTTTCTCGCTGTTAAAAGGAAACAATGGGACCATTCCGAGCGCGAGCGCAACGTCCCTGCAATCAATTTCGCGCGGGAGTAGCGGTAGCAAAGCGCACGACCGGTCAATCAGTTGGCCACCGTCGACGGGGTCAGCTTTCATTCGTATTTACAAGCCTGATTTAGTTCTTGTTTACATTTTCACTAACCCCACAAGGTAATGCGGGGTTAACAGAAATTATGTTTAACCATTTTACACGGGAAACTCATTTGTCGAGGGTAAAGGTAATCTGATTTTGATCACAGTTCTCGCGATATTGATGTTTGAAATACGGTAGGATGCGGTATAACGCGATTAAAAAATCCTGTGTTATAGAGATTTTACGTTTACAGATTTCGTTTAAGTTCCATCGACGTCGTCTTTTGAATCCAACTTCTTCCTCTACTTGTATCATTTTCTTATGAAGAAGTGCACTTTTATTTTTGAATTTTTTAATCGTGTTATAGGGAGTCCTACTGTACTTTTATCCGTTTTAGAGTGAAGAGTGTTTATAATGTTTATTCTTTCTTTTACGGTTATATTTTGAATTAGAGGACATTAAAATTAATGCAAAATAGTGAAACGGCATTTGAGTTTTACACTGTACCGATTTCGTTCTCGAATTTTTCGGTGAAATTATTCGCTCTATATCTTGGATATATATAACGTATATATCTTGGAGAATTGTATAGGTGTATCAATTACTTCATTAGAGTTTTGACAGTTTCTACTTTTGAACAACGTTGCCAATAATTTCGAATTGTATATTCTAACGTTCATTTGGCAGATCAGGAACATATTAGAATAGTAAGATAGGGAAACACGGGATTCGAACAAGAGGAATTGGTAGATTCAACGTAGAAGGTATGTTATTTCGATCCTTTATGATTCAAATTACATTCAGGCCTGCAGCCTAGTATTTTCGTCGGTATAATTAGTTTTCATATATACATATATAAATGCTATTTCAAAGCTACGTTCGTACATAATGCAACACAAATATAGGAATAGAACGATGTAGGTCTAACGCATGATAATCAAATTCAGCAGCTTCGGTAAATTTGAGGTAGCTGCCTAACCTTTAGTTACTATGTAACTAACTCTATGTGCACACCATAACATTTGGAGGTCGTTCGAAAGTTATCCTTAATCCTCCTACACTGTTCAGTTAAATGTTATATCAATACTTCGTACATTAAATGGAATTGAATGTAATATCGAACTAAAAGACGTAACACCATTTCGTCAAATAGCATTATATTCTAAAAAGTAAACGAAATCAAAAAAGAAATGTAACAAATTTCATTGTTCACGAACAGAAGTTCCAAAGAGAAACTTTCTCTATAGACTTCGTTAACTATTTTGCACATTTTATAACCATTTTATGGTTAATAATTTACTAGACATAAAAGTGAATCCCATGCAAAGATTTCACAAAGATCCGTAATTAATCATATACAAATGATATTTAATTTTAACTCAAAGGAATAGAATAACATTTGTTAATTTTTGTTCGAAATCTCCATTAAGAGCCTGACACGATATGATAAAGCAAGGGGTCAACGTTGAATATGTTCAATTCATAAGAACTTTGCTTCTTTCGTGATAAAAATTTGTAGAGGATTTTAATGGGAATTGTTTCAAAGCATTGTTCGAATTTTCACGTTCACCTGCTACATTCTCGATGCCATCCCTAGCTATTGCACAATGCGGGGATTGCGTGGCCCGGCCAAGTACAGCGCAATGCCATGATGTTAAATGCAATGTCGACGTTGCATCGTCGACGCGTGTTGCCTCGATAACAGCTTCGCCCACCAGGTGCTGCGTGCACGTGCGTGAAGGGTGTACGCGGTGGCGGAGGGCGTGCCCCTGCCAGGATTCAATCCCGCCATTCATGAAGGAAGATTGAAGCATCACGCGAGATCCTTCGCGAATAACAACATTCTCTTCCTATTCACCGCGCCGGCTAATTAAACGGCAAATTTTATGCATTTCACAATGACTCCTTATATTTTTTTGCATACTCTATAATATGACGAATGCAAAAAGGGTGACTTTTATGCGAACGAGTTAGAATAATAGTAATCCAACTCTTATTTCTGAGTTCTCGGGCGAGAAAGCTTTTGTGAAATATTTTTGGTTAATTAGATATTGATATTACAGTATCGTTGGTAATGTTAATCATTACTGAATATTAATATTAATAATTGTAATACTAATGTTTAATATTAATAATGAAAGATTTGATATTAATAACTATATTACAATGTTATAAAAAATATGAATTACTAATCATTTCAATGAAGCTTCTCGATTATTTTGTTTGTTATTTCTTCAAATTCAGGTATGAAGTGCTACTTATAAATAGTGTTTTACAGAAATATGGTTTGGTGAAGAGCCCATTAACAGAAATGTTAAATAAATTAGAACGCCTCTTAAATGAATTTTTCCGCTCGTAGATACATGGAGAGTAAAGTTGCAAATTAGTAGAAATTGATTTACGCCACACAATTTCGTAATCGTCCCGCGAATATCTTTCGTCCCGATTAAACACCGCATGCGATCTCGAAATTGTTCGCGCCGCTCCGAGAATGTTGATCTTTTTTGGTCACGTTTCCCGCCCATCTCTTTCCTTAATTGCATTATATAATCCTGCCCGGTGTCTTCCGGTTGTGTAACCGAGAATTAATAAGCCAGGTTTGTCGGATCGTGGACAATTCGATAACCGCTGGTGTGTCAACGGAGGTGGTCTTGATTTCGCCGCGTCGATTGCGCGGGACGTGTGCATTGAATCTTGAGGAATTAACGACTTATCGATGAGCATCGGTAATCAAGTTAATGGATAGGTAATCTAGGGGAAAAAAGCATTTCATTATCGATTTGGAATTTCGGTGGCTTAGATCACTTATATCTACGAAGAGTTTCAGTCAAGAAGTTGATAAACAACTCGTTCAACTGTCATATGGAAACAATGACTTTTACCGTTAAGTTTCCAGAACGCCTCAGTACATTATTTCGTAAATAGTGACGTCGACTTTGATTGATGAAGTTACCGTAATTTTTAAATCTTTAATTTTCGAGATTTAAATGAACGAACATAAATTTTTCCAGGAACAATAGACTAAATTATAATAAATGTCTGTAACGTTTCTTTTATTCCTCGGGTTTTCAATTTCTGATTCTACGTGTTATATAAGACCTCCTCTTCCCTTGAATCAACCGCGGAAACTATAATCGGGCAAGTGCGTCGCCAGTAATTTGTTAGTGATAACGGTTATCGGGGAGAAACGATAGAAAATCATCCGATCGGCATTACTCGGGAAACGTGTTGTTGACCCATTTAGATCAAATATATCGGGACTACCCGGGAAATAAATAAATCGTGCTCAGCGTGGAGAGTGTTTTGCTGTTTTTTTCTAAACCGCCGATGTTCATGGAAACGTATCAGCGGCACTTGTTTGTTTATCAACTTTCGTTCTGTTTAGATAAATATTGTAGCTTCGCCAGTTGCGACAGCGTTTCCTGTATTTGCTCTTGTTGTGTGCAAATTTTTTGTGATTGTACGATATCCTGTTAAAAGAACTTCAAAGAATTTTCGTAGAAATAGAAGATTTCAGTATTCATAAATTAGATGGACAGAATAACTTAATGTTAACTAGATAGATAGAAACTTAATGACCTGTTGCTTTATTGTATAAGAGGTTTTAGCGACAATTTCAACGAGAAGAGTCCTTATTACCAGTAAGATAAATAAAGCACACTAAACTTATCAATCCCTTTGCAAATAATCTTGAAAATTATCTTGTTCTGAGTTTATCCTTCAAAGTGTATGAAAATACTCCTAATATAATACTGACTGTGAATGGAATCAATTAGTGCATACTATTTTTTCTCACATATAGATTTTTCGAAGGTTTCCATCCTGTAAAATTTAAAAGTCCTAAGTGTTCTCAGTCTTTTGTTCTAAAACTTCCACATAAAACGAACGCCTGATAGATAATCTTGCTTACGAGCCCACCAGACCATTCTCTTAATTACCACTTCCCTTCGCACATTAATTACGATCGCCGAAGAATCTCACGCAACAGGAAATCGTTACCGATCGAGAAACCTTTTCAATGGCACGGTGCAATTATTTACCGAAACAGCACGCCGCCGTTCGCGGTGATCTAAAAATATAGTACCCGATTCATTCGTATAGTTAATTCGGCCCAATCTAGTCAATGAAACTGTCAATTAAATAAAACAAGTCTCTTGACCGGCTTTTATCAGGAGTTTTCTGATTCGTCGTATCGTCGATCGGGTACCATTATGATCCGGATGAAAGGTCAGACTCCACTTTCTCACGCTATCTGCGGCGTCAATGGCTGACACGTGCTCGATTCCTTGGCTTTTAATCGAACCGTAATTAGATTGCGGAGTTGGGCAAAATGTGATTTGATTGCGCATTAAGACTAACAGTCAAAGTGTCACTCTTCATCTATTTTATAACAAATTCTTTTCCTTCAGCTATTAATTCAGCTTTGGCTTACTGTGATTATCTCAATTTCAATTGTAAATTAGTAACGAGTGTTTATTACACTCTTTTTATTGGAGTGGATAGCTAATGGCTTCACAGTTCAACTGTTTAACAGTCCGATAGTTTGGCAGTTTGATAAATTAATTTGATTACAAGAAGTTAATCAGCAATCAGAATAATTCATTTCACGTTTTAAACGTCAGATTAAATTTTGCCCGACTCTGTTCGATCATTACGATCAGGATCGAAGGAAGTTTCTTGCTTCGGATCTACGTCACCGAAGAAAGATTAGCGTCTTTCCAGCTCCTTTTCTCGGAAACCGATCAGTTTCTGGTATGACAAAGTGTTTGTTTATTGTTCGCGTGATCGATGAATAACATTCGCGAGATCATCGATCCCTGGTGTCGGGGGTGTCAAAGGTCGTGGTTCCGGCAGAAACGGGACTCCGCATTCACGGAGTTCACTGATCATGACCGACTCCGTCCAGCCAGCTGGTATTGCTCAACTGACTGATCGCGAGCTCGGAATTGAACGGACGCGATCGAGTCCGCGAATATCGAGGCAGGGGCACGTGAGTGATACGTGGATCGAAAATTTCCGCGGCGGAATGTTCCGTTTTTAACACTTTCAGTGCAGAGCGTGAAATTTTGGAGATGAAAAGGTATGTTTACTTTTCCACCCGTTACGTAAGGCACAAACATCGTAGGAAAACATGATTCATGGAAGACGAAAGTACATGCTCCGCATTTTATAGCAAGCCCAGGTAGAATGCTGTATGACCTTATATTATTAAATTGCAGGAGTTCAAAGATCGTAAATTTTTCAATCACAATGTGATGATCATTTACTTTTGTGGAGTAGTGTATATCCATTATGTTTAAAAAATGAGATTTCTTATTTCCTGTATTAGGTTTACTTCCCTTTCTTTCATTAAGATTCGATTCCAATTCTTTTATTAAGTTTAATTCTAGTTCTTTCCTTAGGATCGAATTCTTCCGTTATTTCTTTTATTACGCTTTAATTATCATTTTTTTCTATCTCTTAAAATTAAATACAGCCGTAAAAACTATCAAAAGATTTAAATCGTTAACAAATTACGATAACATCTGTAACGAAGGAGAAAGAATCCGTTAGAATTGAGAGAAGTCGAAAATTTGGCATCGTCATTGCTGGGTTAATTGAATCCGTGGATTCGTGCCGGCATTTGCGTCAGTTCCGTTTACGTGACCGACGGAATTCCGCGGTCGTGGACACCGCCGCCCGGCGTGATTTCTTAGGCAGCCACCGCGTTAATTACCTCTCTTCAACGTGTTCGGGACCAGGCAGTGTATCGTTTAACCGTGCCAACTATCCAACTATTTTTATGCGTCGAAGATTTATGAGTCACTTACAGTTTCTTGAAGTTCGTTAGCAGTTACGAATCACTCTCACGTTACACTCTTAATTATAAGAAATACTTTCAACTCGTATACACATAAGCCGTATTTAATCTCTTGCATTTAATTCAATTCAATTTTGATACCGAATCACATTCGTGACTCACTGGTATTTCCGGTTTGAACAGACCCTTCTTGATTGAAACGTAATTCAGTAGCGCTCGATGAGTCCTCGAAAAATGATTCATTACCGGTTTCGAGTAACTCGTTCTCGAGAGGCGATCGAAAGAATAATTATCAGGAAAGATCAACCTCGATGATCGACGAATTATCAGATGAAATGTCGCACGTGTTTCCAATCGAGTCTACTCGGAAATGTTTGTCTGCTGTCGTTTCTATATGCCAAAAAATACATTTCGTGTGCTCGTAACGATTAATAGCAAAAATAAAGGATATTCATTTTCCCGAATTAATTTTATTAATTTCATTAATTTCACAAGAGGAAGATTCTAAGGTCTTGAATTTAGGAAGTTTCCTTCTTCTTTGGTTTCTAATGAGACGATAAAATGCGGAGGAAGCAGAAAATATACTTCGAATGATTGCATCGATTACTAGAAAAAGTAAATAGTATCTAATTTCCCGAATTTTACGGGAGAAAGATTCTAGAGTCTTGAATGAAGTAAGTTTTCTTTTCCTTTGGTTTCTAATGAATCGATAAACCGCAGGGGATAAAAAAGTCGAATCAAAGGCGTGCACGCGATCGAACAATAAGGCGGGCGCACGGCCATTGATCGACGCGTGCTTATCAGAAATCAAGCCACGCTTTCGTTCAGCGATCGCGGCGAAACCTATTACAAGATCGTTACGTAATGGCGGCCGTGATTTTGAATAATGCAATACGATTCTCATGCGGCGAATGCCCAATCTCGTCGGACGGACGATCGTTCTACGGTTTCTCGTTGAATTTTTCTTCTTCCAGTATTATACGACAGAAGAGACTACGTAAGTATATCCTTTTATTCTCTTTCTTTCCTTCTTCTTTAACGATGCAATTAATACCTGTCGACTCGAAGGAAATACTAGTTCGAACGTTCGCTTGGTTCGACGCAAGGTGAAAGCAGGCAGAGCATTTCGGGGCCTGCATAATTAGCACACGTATAAATAAAAGTGATTTTCTGTTGACAATTGGCACTTTCTAATCTGTCCGGTTATAGGTAATGTATTCGCATAATCTCTAAAAGTGAAATTGAATTAATTTCGATTGGCTGACAGATGATATGATTCTTTTCTATGCGGAATTGAGTTCCGACATCATTTGCATGGCAGGAAACTTGATAAATTCCATTTAATCATAATACTCGTAATAATCGTGGTACTTGTGTAATTAAACAAATTTATCGGTTTCATTAATATAAGAAAAAACCGGAAACACACGATAATCCAAATTAGTCTGTTGACAGAAATAATGTTAACTATTTACATGTCATCCCAGTAGTAGAATTTTAAAAGTTTATCAGTTTTGTTAGCGATAACAAGGCGTTTTTTCATAGACATTTTAGTCGCGAATGTCTGTCACAAATGCGCAAAGTCCGCGGTTCGATAATTATAGCGGCACGATTACCATAATTGAAAAATCAAGTAAGAACTAATGGAAACGATAAAGGAAACGGAATCGACGTCGCGATCGTTCGGCTCGTTTTCCTCAGTAACGAGGAAAAACTATGAATTTTTTCTGTTGGTTCGACAGGAGCGACGACGCCGTGGCATTTATCTTGTTTCTCGCTTCTGTAATTTGTTCCTGTTCCCTTTGCCCGTCTCCCATGGGCGACGATTGTCGGTCTAACCCTGGTCGGTAATCGATCGACGATCGACCGGCCTTCGAACGATGAAATATTGCGCGCAACAGACTCACGGCCGTCCAAGACATCAATATTAGTGGGTCAGTTAGCACCAATGAGACTGGCTTCCTCGGTAGCATCGTAAACAATTACGCGATCTTTTCCCCTTGATTTTGTGGTGACGTGATTTTCACGACGTTAACAATTACACCTCGCGAGTTCTTTGTTCCTGGATACGGAAAACGTGCTCAATGAGGTATGACGTGTCTTTATTCCTCTGTCAATCCAAAATTGATGAAAATGCTTTCTCTCGAATTAACAGCTTCCCTGCCACAGTGATCCCATGGGATTGGAGCTTCGAAATGACTTAAAAACAATTATAATTCATAAGACAACTGACGTCGAATAAACATGATCAATAGCGTAAATAACTAGACAGCAGTGTAAACACAAAAAGAATTGTGATAGCAAATAATTAATAGTTGTTCCCTTTTACCACTGTTACAAAGGAATAAGTGATACGTAAACCGCTGATTTTTTTCGTGGCAGTCAACGTGTTAACATGCAAGAATTTTCCTCAATAATCGGAAAGCGTTAATATTTCGTATTTGAAATAATATTAGCCTACTACTTCATTTTTCGGAGAATACAAAGTACTCCTTTCAATACACGAATGATTTCACTATAGAAAATTACTGATACAAGTTCCCCACGTTTACTATCGATTATAGGAAAATATTAATCGGTCGAGCAGGATGGAATACAGCAGATAAACAATAACATAGAATCACCGATAATGGTTTACAAAAGTGTGTAAAAATTATCTTGCAAAGAGACGTTAATGTTGACGTAGAAGTATCCAAAGAACCATTTTGTATCACGTGCAATGAAATCCCATTTCCAAATATCCGGTCTTTAATATGTTAATGCTGCAAAATCTACACAAAACTTTTACTCGCGGAGAAGTATACGACAAGAGAAGGTTGAAGTGATTCAATGATTTGTTAGTAACCTTGTATTTCAAATATGAAAGTCCGACGTCGTGAATATGACGAAGTTGACACTAGAACTACCATAACAGTCAAAATGTTTTCTTGTTTCGCAATTATTGATACCTTAAAAGCATTGAATATTCAAAATGATTTTGAACCTAAATAATCTCGCGTAAATACTATACTGAATATCTGAAGAAACTGACAGCAATCTGTTACAAATTTACAGGGATTACATATCAGTCGTATTAACACTTTGCACTTGACAGTTTTGTGCTGGAAATATTCGACACTCTTTAATAAAATATAGAGGATGTTTGTTCCAACTAATGTAACTAATTTAATCGACAAATTAAGGGATAAAAGTATTTTACCTTCATATTTCACATAGCAATACATTATGCAAAATTCAATATTAAACATTCAACTTTATAATTTTACTGTATCAAACCAAGTGATGACTGGGAGTCACCTTTCCTGTGCAAGAGATTAAATGCTCGGTAGTTCTAGTGTTAAATATCGTCTCGCTGTTGGCGACGGTAACGCGAAACAGTGACCAGAAAAATCGAGGGAATACCCGCGGCCGGTGGAAATCTCCAGTGAACCCGTGCCGGCTGTCGATGAACGATAAAATGTGGAAACGAGGATAGGCCGAGTGGGTGCGCAGCCCGACGACGTGATCGTGAAAATTAATTGGATCTGATTTTTCGCGGGGCTCGCGGGCTCACCGGCCATGGAATTGATTAGTGAATTCTTATTGGCTGCCGCGACGGTTTTCATTCCGTTCTCGCCACGATAAAACGATTTATATCCATTCCGTTCTCGCCGCGGCGAGATTGAGTTCCCGTGACTTCTTGCACCTGACTTCGACGGAATTCCACGGAAAAATGGCTGGCGACGTTTGACAGTCGCGCTTTCGCTCGCGCGACTTTCCAATAACGAAAAAAGGCGAATATCTGAAACGTCTCTTCTGCATGATTGGTTCACGTGAAATGTCTTTTTCGCGCAAGTGTATTTTATATGTTTAGAAGAAAATAGAAAAAGGAGTATTAATTTCAGTGCTTTTTGTTAAGTGATTTATTCGGTATTGTTGACTTGGCTTCGCTTTGCGTGCTTTTAACGGTTTTATTTTTGAGAAAATGCGGTTTGGAAAATTTAGAGACGGTGTAAGAAGCTGGTGGAGCTTTATGATAATCTTTTCAGTTCTAACATTGTTCTTTTGCATGCAATGGCAACATTTTTTCGACAGATTCATACATTTTTCCCTAAAACAAGCTAATGTATGTCCTGCGGTGTTTAGTTTTCTAGTGCAATCCGTTCCTTTTCTAAAACTAATGGTAAATTAAATAATTAGAATTAAATCTACTTTTCTGTATTTAGTTTATTTGTATCTTCTCTTATATATTACAATTATTATAAATTGAATTATCGTATATTCATTAGAATTACTATATATCAATACATATTATACTCAAAGTAACAACAATTTCTACCAATATCTACAAGAATTCACATCTACGAAAACGATACAGAAAAATTTTAAAAAAATTTCACCAGCAGGTAATACGACTTCTAATAAAACCCACCATCGTCAATTTCCAATAAACATCATACCACCACATTTCAAACAACAAACGTTTCATTAAGTCTCTAAACAACAAATCCATTCGCATCTACAAATACAACGTGCCGGTATTCCCAAGAAAACATTGCCAGCGGTTAATAAAACTTTGAACAGAACGTCCCGCGGAGCGTTAATTTCCGCGTCTTGGTCCGCGAGTCGTTACCAATGACGGAAAGATGCGCGATGGCGGCGCATAAGAACCCTCGCTGGTAATACCAATATCACCTGACACGACCGATCGATCCTCCTGGTCGCAAGTAGGGTACTCGACGGTACTATGACCCGTGACAGTATAATTAGTTCGCTCGACGGCCCCCAATTATGGAACGGTCCAGGGTCTCGTGTTTCAGCGACCTTGGAGTGGGAACGTGTCCGGCACTGGCCGACGATTATTTAACGCGACATCGCATAATCGTCGGCTACGTAACGACAGCATAATTCAACGATGTTACGTTACAGGCCCCTGTCTCTATCCCTCCTTCCACCTAACTTCACCGTTCGCCTCGGTTCGCCGTGAACCGACGTCCTTGAATTTCACTTCCCGGCCGCGTCCAATAAAATTCGATCGCGCGGGATACACATCGATGTTTTCATTCGATTAGAATCTCCCCATCGCCGGGACAAACGCCCGCGAATACTTCCTACGCTCGACTTTGTTAACCTATCGCGATTGACTCGATTTTCTGGTGCTGTTCCTTTCAGCAAACGGTACTCTACTTAGGAATTTTCTGGTGACATTTCTGTGGACTATTTATGAAGATCTTTTGGTGATTTTAGCGTGGAATTAGTGGGCCACTTGTGTGTTTTTATTTGGGCTTCAAATTCGTTGTAGTATAGTATTTTGTAGAGATTAAAATTAGTTAGAACTAAGGAAGCTATAGGCTTAGCTTTTCAAAGGATTCATTGATCGTTTCAGCTTGCGGTGGCCAACGTGACTTGAAGCTTGTATTAGATTTAATAAGAGGATGATATCTTTGCAAAGTTTGTTAGGAAAATATATTTAAGGAAACTGATGAAGTAGTTGATTCGTTGCTACTATAGGTGATTAAGAAAATAGGACCGGATACTTAGCTACAGAATTTTGTAACTTGAACAAAAATTTATTCGTCACTTTCTGCATTCTCCTTTGTCTTACCATTATCAATTTATCTCACTGGGTCGCCTATAACGATCGGATATTACGAATCCCCGACAATAGTATTTCCCGTGTCTCGCAACTCCATTTTTTCCTTACACATTCTAACTGCGGTTTATTACCACAGTCAGTCCAGCAATAACACTAAAAAAGGGTAGTAAAGTGTCGCGGTTAGTCTATCGTATGCTCTAGAAGCGTAATTGTCATCGTGGAAGCCACAAAGATTTCAGCGTGTTCCCTCGACCGAAGTCCTTGGGCCGTTCAGAGTAAACTCGTGCTAAAGATAAGAAGCCTGGTGCGTTTCGCGAACCGCACTCGTAAAAATTCGAAGAGAACGGGACCGCGATGGCGTCTCGCCTAAAAATATCGATGCGTTTAACTAAGAGAAACAAGAAGAGACGAAAGAAAATCGGCAAGAAAAACAAAGAAAATTCAGAAAACGTATTTCAGTTTGTCGGTGAATCATTGAGACGGGTTAATTGTATTTAGCAAAGGAAAAGGCAGGATAAAAATGTTCTAAGTTAACGATGCCTCGGCGAAATTGTTTTATCGTGTTCCACACATGAAAGGAAGGGTGAAAGATTAAAGGTGAAATACCGTAAGGCGAAGAGGCGCTCGGAATGTTCTAGATTAACGATGAATCAGCAGGATCGGTTAATTGTGCATAAGTGCGCCAGGTTAGAGTAAACGGAGACGAAGGGTGGAAAAGGTGACAGAGGCAAATGAGGAGCGTTCGAAAACGGCCACTGCCAAAACGTCGATGTGGCAATCGCCGCCGCGTTCTTTCGCTCCGCCTGCCAGCTCAGCACCTCTGCCATCGTTTTAATTTAAGACACCCCTTCAAATGTCACGAATACGCATTCCGTTTTCGCGCCTCGTCTCGTTGCCGGCACGAAAACATCGCGCGCCGTGCCACAGCGTTTCCTACCGCGTTTTCCTCGTCCTCGCCGGACTCGTGACTCATTTTTCGGGCTCACGGAAACGATCTTATGCAAGACGGATCGCGGCCGTTCAAATAAATTCCAGTGGAAAAATGTTCTCGCGTCGATCGATCGTCTTTTACTCGTTTCTCGCCGTAGGATACGCGGGACGCCATATTAGACTTGCTATTCAAAGCTATGAGATCTTTGAATATTTGATTCGTTGACTGCGACCGGAATTTTGTAGAGTTTTCAACTAAACATATTTTTATGTTTGCGCATATTAAATTCTCCGATGTGATAACCGTATGCGATTTTATTCATTCATTTGACACCAATTACACATCAGGTATATAATACAGTACCCATCTAAAAAGACTAATTACACACGAGTAAAGTAAAAATTAAAGGTGATGTAGATTGAAACATGTGTTTCAGGTTAAGACTTGAAAATGAATTTTTGAAAAGATTCCAATATTTCTATATAAATCTTTTCTATAATTTTTATATACAGATTTTTTAAATATGTAATGTAAATTGAAGAAAAGTTTTCATTCTTAAGTATTATGTTTAAAAAAAACCCATAGTTTCAAATAAATTAATTCTTAATAGACTGAAAATATTTGATGTGCCTTTTTCAGCATCCCCTATTTTAGCTACATCTGGCATCCGTGTTTAATGTCTCTTCGCAATCGATATCGCTTTTCTGCAGTGTTCTACAAGATCTTTCGTTAATCAAAGCATACAGAATTTTTCAGTCCGCGTACTTTTGTATCTCATTTCGAACAGTTTTTCCGGTTGTTGACAACGTTAGCTGGGCTTGAGTCATCGCATTCGGTATGGCGTGTCCGCGTTATCCCGCGTGCGTGCCGCCACGTCCGCGTCGGGGTGCGCGCATTTTTGTTTCGCGGGCTGTAGATGGAAGTGAAAAATACGGTCTGGAGCCTGGCCAATGAAACTATTCCCAGAGCAAGTGGCATAAATAGCGTTGTTGTGGTGAACAGGCAGCAACCGCTAGCTGGATCCTCTTCGTGAAACAGGAGGCCACTTTCCGCGAAAAGAAAAAGTCGACGAGCGGTCGCCGTGCGGACCTCCACGCTGCCAGCTGCCGCGGCCCGCTGTTTTCATGGAAACTTGATACGGACCCGTTGCGAACACTGAATATTTATTTACTGGCATAAACTCTTTTTCGATATTGCACAAGAAGAACCATGCAACAGTTAGAAAATCGTGGGATCAACGGCGCGTTTCAAGGATCCCCTGTAAAGACACGATTCTTTCGTTAGAGTAAAAAGTCACCTTTCAACATTTTTTTACTTTGAGGTCAATCTATTGTAGGTATAAGTTTATTGTCTATTACCTTTTTATTTATTAATATTATTCTTTGTCCTTTTTTACATATTAAGTTGTTTTATGGTTTCTGTTCCGTTTATCTTACGTTCATTTGAGTTTAAAATAAGAAGTATGAAATTATTAATGTAGAGTGGGTTTATGAAGCGTTTTCATTACGTTTCTGTTGCCACAGAGCAGTGAGAGAATAATTTTATTATTCAACGAGGAATCAGTAATGGAACTTTTGAAAAATCTCGTGAATTCCTGGAAAAAGTTCAGATTTGCTGAATTAATTAACAGCTTGGATAAGTCCTGTTTACGCAGTAGCACGTGTTCAGGACTTTTAGCAAGTCTGAAGCGTGAATCCGAGTGTTAAAATTCCAAGCTCATGGACAATCGATAGCGTGACCTTATTATTCAAGGAACTAATGCTCACCGTATGACATTTTGCCTGTAGGTCAATTAATGTTAAAAGATGCACGTCTTCTTCTCTTGTGCAATGATCTACGATCATCGCGGTTATAATAATATCTGGCGATTCTTTGTCACCGGGGAAAAGAGTACACTGTTTTCCAGAAGTTCTATGTTGCTCCGAATAGTCTTTGTTTTCGGGAAGAAAAGAGAATAAAAATAGAGGGCAACTTATTGCGACGCAAGAGACACAGAACAGTACGAGATGGCCGTTTTCTGCAGTTACATGTTAATAATTCGAGTCTTGGCGCGTTCCTGTTACATGAAAACTTAAAAAATTCGAAAATTATAAATCCGTACGTCTTCATATTTATCAAAAAATCCAACATTTTTTCTCATAAAACAAGCAATATTAAACTTACATCGAAATGGCGGTTTTTCCAGAAGGGGTCAAGGATCAGAACAATGAAAAACGTGAAATTGAACCGAAGAATTGAAAGGGAGTTTGCCATTCACGGTTAGAGCGAGGATAACAATATCTACTGGACAAAATAGAGCAGAACCGAACCGATCTACCATCACGATCGAATCACGACTCATATTACTTGTTGAATATGTAATCTCGTCTACTCACTTCGAAAATGTTATAAGCGCAACTCGAAAGATAACGATGTACCATCAGTTTCTTCTGCAATCTAATTTTTACGCAACGTTCGTTGTTTTGCGAAGTAATTTCCTTGTTAAAATAATTATTTTATATCATTTGAGTGTAAGTGAACCCAGTTGAGAAGTGAGTGAATAATACAAAATAAAGTAAAGAAGTCAAAGGACAATGTTATCGGAAGAAATAGGAGATCGTCTCCATTAATTTGCAATGGAATTTTTATTATATTCTGATGGGACATTGATTAAACTATCGATTCTATTAGAAACAATATACGCATCAATTGGTCGAATTATCGTATTTCAATATTTTATGTTTAATTATATTATACAATAATTAATATTGAATATTGAATTCATTATATCACACGAAATATTTTATTGTTAAAATAACGTAGTAATTAGCGAAGTTACGTAGGTACTTAGGTATTTATATAAAAACGAGATCTCTCGTTCCCGGTGTGCGATGTGTTAAGAGTGAAGGCCCATTCACACCGAGAGACACACGCCGGTCACTCGGTCGACCGTGGTATTCCTGGGGTGACACACGACGCGCACCTTCGCTCCGATGGAGATGAGGCCTCTCTATTTATAAATGTGGGTCAACGTGGCTGTCGCGCGGCCGGCTCGTTTCGCTGTTATTATGAGTCCACGCGGGAACCTCGGCGGGATCGCGTCCGGGAAACGGGATCGGGATTCCTGCTGTCCGGAAATCGAATCACCCATTCCTCTCTTTTATCAATTTGGTACAAGTAAATCAGATTAGACTCGTCGCCGTTTTATTAGAATGATGAGTTAGTTGTTAGAAACTAAATACATTTGTTAGAACATTAACTATACGTGACTAAGGCTTTAGGATAATGTTGGGCATTTGAAATTATTTACTAAATGATCATTAATATTTTTATTTAATTCGTATTCCTATGGATATTGTAGAAAATGGAATAGTAACTCGTATCATTTTGTGCAGTTGTTATTCTTGATCTAAAGTTGATCGCCAGTTGTTATTCTTGGCGAGAAGTTCTGACCAAATGATAAAATGTTTTCGCTACATTTCTCTAAATTCTTCAGTAAATTGTATCTAGTAAGTATCTAGTAATATTTGTTCAAGCATAGAAGCAATTCTTGTATTCGTCGGTGAGCGCTCATTAAATTCACCAAAGAGGAGGATAATAAAGTTTGTTCATGATGCCAGACACCTCGTAAAATTCGCACACGATCCTGAATCCCCAATTCAGTTTCAACCAGTATCAACCCCACGAATCTTCGACGAATATAGTGAAAGGTGTTTCATAAATTTCTAACGCATCCCTTATTTTGCACCCTCGAAATCGAATTGTATTCTACAGTACTGCGACCTAATTGACAGTCTGTTCGACATAATTTTAAAACAATTCCATGAATAAATAATCCGTGCCGTCTTTGTGCGCGACGAAACAAAATCCTAAAGACTCCTTCCGTCTCCTGTTTCTATACTGAATTAGCCGCTAAAGGTTAGGTTAAAAACAGCTTGTACCTGCACTTCGACTTCTGCATTACTAATGCAATCCCATATCCGTTTTTAAACCTGTTTCGTGATACATTCACGCTGTTCGTCGAATAAAGCAATAAATAAAAGAAAATAGTAATCAATTGGATTTGCAGTATAATTTAGATCGATGAAGTTGTATAATGATACTGAACAAGACTCATCTCGAAGACTTGACCGAAACGTCATTTTGTCTTTATTATTGAATATAACTTTTGAATTGCAATAAACAAATGAATAGAAAAACAACAAAGAATTATCGCATAAAATGAACAACGCAAAGCTTAACAGCACAAATCTAAGTTTAACCCTTTGCATTTCATTGGCTCCGCTGTAGAAACACAATTTGCATTATAGGTGCTGTATCAAATTATACCATTTTTCTTTCTCTTTTCATAAAAATTAAACAAATTGTCAAAAGAAATCGCACATACGAATCCCCAAATACTTAGAAAATTCTTTTTCAAAGTGGAACTTCAAATTTTCAAAAGCTTCGCTATAAAAATGATTTGTGAAGGTATTGATCTACCAATCTACGGTTGATTGTATCCAGCAATGTTCAAAGTGCAACAAAGCAAGGTGACTCCACAGAGTACAATCTCTCGATTTCGCAAAACACGAGATACTTTGTTCAAGAAGACTAAACTTGCAGATATAATACAATTCGTCCGTGAAATAAAGGCAATTCAAAGAGTTCCGCGGCGAACATGCGAGAAAACCGATCGAATTCCGCGCGTCACTGCTCGCCGGTTTCTTCCGCGTGTTTCGCGCGGTTTACGCGTCGGCGATGATTTATCCGTTATTATTAATATTTGCTAGTCGCGGCCGCGCTGAGCATTTTCCAATTTCCTCGGTCGCGCGCATTAGAAGGGTAAACGCGTGCCAGCTCCTACGCGACGGCCGCTGATTTATCGTCGCGTCGCTCGCGGGGACGTTAAGGGTCCGTTCGCGGCGGCGCGCTGTGGAAATTTAAATCGGCAGAATGTGTCGTAACGGCCGGGGAACGCCGGGCGTTCATGGTACACCGGGAAGAACGGCCTTGCTACAATATTAGACGCGACATTAAGCGTGCAACAAAGCGGCGAGCTTGCGGTTCGATCGGCTAACACCGGCCCGTTCTGCCAGATGCTGCTTTATTTTGCGTCGGCCCGGCAACGATCGCTATTCCCGCTTCAAAACAGATCGATCCTCGGCCTGGTAACTCGCGCACCAGCACTCTCGTGTTCATTTGTATCCTTCATCGTTCCTCGTTATTTTTTTTTTCGTTCGCTAGGGAAAAAAGAACTAGGTCGTCGATTATGTTTTCCATGCAATTCTCTTGGGCATTTTTCTCTTATACAGCTTACGTCGATTTCATTGGAAATTCGCGCGGTCTAATTAACCGTTTGATTGAAGAGGAATATGAAAAATGGCCGTGCGTTATGATTATAGTTTCGGTTAACGCTTTCAATACGAGAACTACTGTACCAGTCAGAATGATTTCCTTGTTGCACAATTATTAATACCATAAAAGCATTGATCTCGAAGATAGTTTCACTGGAATATCTATAACGAATATCTGAAGAAACTGAGAATATTGTTACAATTCTTATAGGGACTACATATCAGTCATATACGCTCGGTAGTTCTAGTGTCAACGGGAAAGCTTCACAGAGAATTTTCACGGATCTTAGACGGAAAGTTAAATTTATCTCGGTAACATTTCGTTGCGACTGGAAGCGATAATTTCGTTGAGAAATATATGATTTAAAATTACAAACACGCTTCTGTCGAGCGGGTAATTGGCTCGGCAGAAGGAGCGAACGTTTCCCGTCGTCGACCAACTGTTCAGAGGGAATAAAAAGGCGCGTAGGTCGTTGCGCAATTGAATATTCTTTAATTAGTATCAAGAGCAGGGGAACCGTTCCGGATCAATTGTTCTAATTCGGTGCGCCGCGTATCACTGACCACGAAACAAGCAAGAAAGTTACCGAACTGATTAAAATGTTAGCGCAAGGCGCAGTGTGTTTGTCGCGGGGACGGATGATCGGTGACATTTATTAAAGTTATTTATTACATCGGTCAAGAAAATCTCTTGGCACCGGGACGCGCGCGACCGTAACACACGCTGTAATAGTATATTCGCTACATGTTACGAGACATTAATTCCTGTTGGATCGCACGGAGAAATTCCACAGTGCGGATTTTATTTATAATGCCGTTTTCGGAACGTTCGCGTTAACAAATGAGCAGAAGTCGGTGGCTGCTCGAGTCGTGCAGCTTTGAAATTGACTAGCATTCGCGATTAACCTTTACCATCGGTGCCCTGAGCGGGGGAGTACGGTTATTTATTACTCGTTACTTAATATTAATTACGTGAAAGAGGAGGCATTCGTATCCTGACGATACGACACGATAGGACACCCGCGGGAACAGATTGATTTATTATCTCCAGTGAAACGCGCGGAGCTGCTCAATCGTCGCTGCGCAAGTCTCGAACGGATTATTAGCTGGCAATGATCGCGATTAATTTCACAGAAAGCGGGAGTTAACACGCGTGTCGCGCTCCCGTTTCGTTAATGATCGTGTGATTTATTGGCCGGCTCTTCAAGAAAATCCCGCCCTGCCGATGCACATTGACGTTTGTGACTCTATTATGTCGTTAACACTGTGTAGTAAATAAATTCATAGCGCCTTCTTGTATTCCAAGGAAATATACACGGTACTTGTTGCGTTTAAAATTTTTGTTTACACTGTGAACTAATTTTAATCTATATTATTAGTAAATTTAATTATTATCAAGCAGTATCTTCTTCAACTAATCAATATGGCTTAAAACTTGTTACTCTCTTCTGTTCTCACTATCAATTATTCCTCGCTTCCCTGTTCCAACATTGAAATTCCTTAAAGATCCTAAACGATTCATTTCAAATTTTCAGTGCATTATCAAAATCGCAAGAGAATTTTTATATTTCGCTATTCTTAGCTACAATAAATACAATCATTTAAATATCGACGAAACGTACTTCCAAAGCTTTCCGAAAAAATGAAAGGAAAACAATTCACTTTCACTGCTGGATGTATCCAGTATTACGATCAGCGAATGCTCGTAAATAGTGGAGCTATTTAGGAAAGAAAGTATTGTTAAGAATGCTTTCGGCAGCGTAAAAACGCGTGTGTATTCCAATTGGAAGAAAGTTGCCGGGCGATTCCCGGCGATTCATCAATCACACGTCAATTAAATTGATGAATTACTTTCGCGGCTAATGCACGGCCCCGAATATTTACCGAACGTATTATCGATGCCGCGGGGCTGGTTGAATGAACGAAAGCCGAACACGCGCGCGCAGGCGAGCGGGCGAGCGAACGCCAGCACAGGAGTGGAATATTAAGCTAACGCGACCGGAAGTGAGTCAGCGTTACGCGATATTACGCCACGAGCAATTATGATGTAACGGGGCCTCCTCGCAGCCGAAACTTGTTTCGGCTTTTGTTGCCAGTCGCGTCTCCCTTCCACGCCGGACATCCTACTGTTATGAATCTCCTTTAACGACGGCAATATATCGCATTCGGACTGTGGGTTTCCCGTGGATCGTTGAATAATTTAACACGTTCACGTAGGAGCGTGTCTTTTTTTTTTGTTTAGTCATAGATCGTGATAATAACAAAGCAGCGTCGGCAAGAGTGACGTCGGAGTGAATTCTTTTGTCACGTGTTTAGTATTTTAACACTAAAACTATTTAGCAATTAAATTGACATTTTGAAATTCATCTATAGAAACTCCAAGAGTGAATCTGTTGAAATTTTCATTGATTTGCAATTCAGTTCGGGTATCGCTAAACTTATTTCTTTAACAATTTCTCACAGAAACATCTAGCTTTTTAATCATTGTGAAAAAGTGGAATCAGAAATGGGTCATTTTGAACCGTCTAATAGTTTTAACGTTAACCTCAGTTGCTAATTGTGTAAGTCTAATATTTACACTTGAAATGTAACGCTTAGAGTGCCAGCGTCGCTTTCAGCAACTCTTTATTTTTGACAGCGATAAATTTAATCGTCAATAGAATTTTTCATATTTTCTGTTATATTTATTGTTATCAAAAATAAAATGTTGCTGAGAGCGATGCTGGCATTTTTTGGAAAATTTTTCAACGTTAGAGTTAATAAGCTTAGTGAATAATTCGATAAATAAATTGGCTACTAATGCTAATTTAGTTTGATGTTGTAAATTAATTATTTTGCTTCATATTGCAAATTAGCTGTCTGTAGGATAGTATTGGTGACACAGCAGCGTGAACGTGTTAATGAACCATTGTTACAAGCGTAAAATCGCCATGGAAAATGAAAATGGAGGACGCGGTTGTACAAACAGGGTCGCAAATAAGGTGAAAGCAACGTTACCTTGCGTGGTTTTGCCGTGATTCCGCGCTGCGTCTGGTCCGCCCGTCGCTCCGATCTGAAAACACGAGGAAAACGTCTTTGTTTTTAAGTCTGTTGAGCATTTTTCTTGGCTCACTGTGTATATCCAACTTGGCGCTTACTTGGGTAACGGTGGGAGTGCATAAATTAGAGATTGAAATCTAGGAGTCTATTAATAATTATATACAATAATTATCTAATAATTCTATAAATTGGAGATAATCCGTTTGAACGTGTAATTAAACTTTTCTTTAATATCAAAGAGATTGAAGTTGACTTCCCACTTTCCCACCAGTGCGCTTCATAAAAACGGCGCGGCGTACAAAGATAGTTACTAACCATGTTTCCTTCTTATCAAAGCAATTACTGAATTTTCCAGAAAAAGCGTTGCTTTAAATGATTTCAACTAGGGCACTACGTATTAGAATCTAAAGAAATTATTACCAAACACATTTCACACTCGATATTTTTGAATTAATATCAAAATAACATAGCAATGATATTATCATCGACGTCAACATAAAATTCTAATTAAGCGGAAGAACTAAACAGTGTCTTATTTGTAACGCAAGAAGAAATGAATCGGGTAGATGTTACGAGTCGTCATTAAGCCTGGTTCACGCTCGCCGGGTGAACGTTCGATTTTAGGCTCGTCGGACCGAATAGAAAACAGAAAGGTGTGGCTCAATTTATTCGACGGGGTTTCTTACGAGCGGGTTCGAGGAACGCTTTCACTGAACTACACAATGGGCAAAACGGTGACAATAGCGATCGGAGGCGCGCGAAATCAATTCGACGCGGTTTTCACGGATCAACGACCCCTCGGCGTGCTGTTGTCGAAACCATTGATCCATTTGTATCGACGGATCGGCGAATGATAATTAGCGCGCGGAACGCCGACGGGTTTTTACGGTAGTCGCTTCACTTTCTCGACTAGCGACCCACGAGATTAATCGACAAGAAAATAAGACTCGACCCTTTCCCACGAGATCCTTTATCCCGCGTTCCAATTTGTCGGACCGCGCGGACAACGCTTTCGGATTCCGAGAAAAAGCCAATTACGAAACGTACATTGATTTCACGGCGAAGCATTCAAAATCTTCTTCACATTTCGCGCGCAAGTAGCGCGAGAAAATTTACAGAGAGAACCCTAGATCATTCTCCAAGTACCTGCCACGAAGGCTTACCAAGGAGAGCCCCCATGGGCGAGGGACTGAGATTAAGCTCAGTCAGCTGAGGCCGAAGCCTTACCAGCGTTGCTTCCCGGGGATGACGAGTCCCATGGAAGTAGACTGTTGGTAGCGCCGAGTTACCTTTCCAAAAACTCTACCAGATTTCCTGTCTGGTCCAGGAGCAGGTGGGACGCTGCTCACGCGCCGAGACCCTCGAAAGGTCTCTGCCCAGCATGTAGGCTGCAACCACTGCCACTACGAATCCAACACCAATTGCACCGGCCGAGAGGACCCGGGGACAAGCACCCATGGTCACTCTCTGTGAGGGGACAAGGGGACTAGGCACCCTTCGTACGCCCTCATGGGCAACCGGAGCGCCCGTAGTACCAATCCAATCGCAGGTCTATTGGTAGGACCTGTCCGGCTTCTTACATACATGAATAAGCTGTGCCTGCCATATCAAGGTGTCTCGTCCACACCAAGGGTTGGTTAGACCCTAGCTAAGGAGCCCGGGGGCGCCACTCCCCGAACCGTGATCGCCACACGGCCCCTGGGGCAGCGAGAAAATTTACATCGGGATTCCTTTGCTTATTGTCGACTGAACGCAGCGAAGTTCACGGTGATGAAATTGCAACGATCCTCTATCCAATTTGACACGCTACAAGCCAATTCCGTGAATTGCTCGGTGGAACCGTAATTAAGTAAATTCAGTTGAATTCAACGGTTTTTGTTACAGTGTATAAAACCCAGACGAAAGTACACGAGAGGGTAATAATCTGTGTATATTGGAACTACAGTAATTAGGATTTGTAAGTTATTTCGTTAGTGATACGCGAATAGAATTATGCACTAGAGCATTGCGTTTGGTTAGTATATATTTAAAATTATTACTAGCGACCAGTCAAAGTGACTTTCCAACATTTTTCTATAGAAACTCGAAGGGTGCATCTGTTGAAAGTCCTGTGAACTTACAATTCAGTTTGAGTGTTGCTAAATAAATATCTTCAATCATTTCGAAGAGAATTATCTGTTATTTTTTCAATAATTGTAAGAAGAGAGACGGGGAATGGGTCAGTATGACTAGTTCGGTAACTCTAATGTTAATTTGGCGAGTATGAAAAGTTGTACATCGATGAGATTATTATCTAAGTAAATAATCTTGAAATATACGAGCGATGTATGCGGATAACGTGTTACGATCGATCAAACTAATTGGTTGCCTACGAAGTTCGGGGGTTAAAGTTCAAACGGGCACGCGTGACTTCCGCGTAAGTCGGTCACGAATGGTCCGCAGAGACAGTCTGGTCGCGATTGGCCCTGTTATTCTCAAGCGGCTTTCAGAATGTTCGCAACCTGTCTGTACACGTTTCTAAAACCTTTTCAGGTCCGCGTTACATGGCGCACCGTTGCGAAACAGTTACACCGAATTAACTGTGGGATGCGGTCGTGAATTATCGTGCCGAGGACCGGTACAATTGGTAAACCGGTTTTCGAGATTATTTTCCGCTCAAGTGAAACTGCTCATTAGTCGACAATATGGACCACGAAGTGTGGTGTTCGGTTACGTCGAACCCCGGATTACGGGTTTTATGCATTTTCGATGCATTCCGTTGAGCAGGGTACAATGAACAAAGAATTTGGCCTGTGTTGCAGAATATTGATGCACCATTTCTATTTTTTGCCTGATTTAATGTGTATGCAAATGGAAATGTTGCATGAAACATGCAGTAGGCGCGCTTATAAGGATACCCAGGAGCTTTGATGGGTGTTTCAGGGTGTTTGTTAACCATAAAACTTATTAAAGGGCACAGAAAATGTCATACTGAGTTTCTTTGGTAAAATCAAAGGATCAGAAGCCTAATTGGCAAGAAGTCTAACCTATAAGATAGAAATCTGAATAAATTCCAATGTCAGTTTAACATTCTTTTTTACTTAATAGAGATGCACATCCAGGTAGTAAGTTTTTATCCAATTCCTATTTTCATTAGTCAATATTTTAAACAAGTTTCTCTCCGTTAACGACATGAATATCTTCGAAACACAGCAGGATAGCGATTAACCAAGTCAGTCACTATTTCTCACAATCCAAATCGTTCAGAATCTCGATTATCCACAAAGTCAATCATTCGGATTTTCAAATGATACGTTAGTACACACGCGCAATCAAATTTTAATCATTCTGTTTAAAGAATCTTTTCTCGAACCTCCATGTATCTATACTGTTAACATTAAACGCACCGCGTCCGATCAAATGATCGGTTTTAAAACTTAATTTAATATTCTGTATCTTCCTTCGTCCATTTAACTTTATATCAATTCTTACCCCGTCATTAATCAGTTTTCTAATTTTCGCCATTACTTTTGCTTCCGTTTCCACTAAGAAAAGCGTATCCTTTAATCCTTGTTTACCTTTGCTTTATAACCAGTTATTTCACTGATTACGGTATGAATAGGTATGCCACAAAATGCCGGCACGTGTAGTATTAATAGCCCAAATAAATCGGATAATCGAGAATCTACCGTATGACAGTATTTACCAGAGGAAACAGAAAACTCGAATGCAATAGGGAAAAACTGAAGGGCCATAAACAGCGACGTCCACGGGTTTCGGCAAGTCCGCGAGCGAATCCGGACCGTTCGCGAAACGCGATCTCGTGAGTCAGCCACCCTCACCGACCCCATTCAATTTTTAAACCGAGCCGAATCGTCGGGGCGTGGACGCAGGGAGGCGAGAGTGCGGGGTCGATGGAACCGGGGGAGGGAAAAGGAAAGAGAGGTAGAAGAAAGAAAGTCGAGCGCGGAGGAGTGCAGGCGTGCATCGACGTTGAAACGCAATCGCGACGCGCCGCGATGCGCCCCGTCGGGATCAGAAATAGCCGGGCACCGGTAATAAAAGTTCTCGGAAGACGAACCCGTCGGCTGTCACCAATTACGGAGTTGTATAGGACGCAATGCCACGGACCGAAAATATTGGGAGTAATTGCCCGGGATCGTGTTACGAGGAATCGCGACACGCTAACTCGCGGCCTTTCATTAACCCCTTGCCTCGCAATAACGCGTGAGACTCGTGGTGACGATCTTAAACAGAATTTAACAAACACAAATATTACACAGTTCTTGTGAATTCAAATGAAATATTATTTTTTCGCTGTTACTTATTATATTATTACATTTCAGAGCAAATGTGAACATAGAATATGCATAGAATCTTTCTCTTTTTTCTATGTATTATTAATGACGAAGTTCTGTGTCGATCACAGTTGAGGAATAAATCATAGGGCAAGGGGTTAACGTTAGGGCTGCAGTACTCATCAAAATGACGGATTTTAGTTTTCTTGTTTTGCAATTGCAGTGGAATGATATGATATGAAACTGAGGTTTTTCCAGAAGAAACTGATACAAGCAGAAAACTTAGTTAATACAATTAGGATCAGTATACAGTAAGAGAATTTCACATGAAATTTGTACGTTATAGGGGGTTCTACGGTATTTATATTTTCAAAATATTGAATATGAGATATGATGGAAATAAATAGTTTCATGTGCATACTATAACCAATGTCTGAAGAAATCGAAGAAAAACGTATTATTATTTTCAAACTTTCTTCCGTTCGTGTGAATACTTGGTAACATCGATATCGATTTTCATTTTTAAACATTTTTGTGTCGATTTTTGCTTCGAAAATGAAAAAAATGTACACGAAAACATTATAATACTAAAATTTGGATAAATGCGGACGTTTTGATTGCTTTTCCTCTGTTTCTATTCAATTTAAGGGTTCGATTGCTGTTATATGAAAAATGCAGCTTAGAATCATAGACTTCGGATTTTTCTCGAATTCAAATTTCCAAAAATATAATTACAAAATAAAATTCCGGTGGTGAATGGTTTTTTTTTTTAACGAATATTGTAAAACGAGCTATACACTAGATATTTCATATATTTCTTCGTATCGTTCATCTATCCAGTTTTCGTCACAATAATATTTAATATATTAGTATCCGCATTATTTTATTAGTAAACCTTTCTAAGATCGCTATAATCAATTAAAATACAGAAATGTCATTGGTGCGATACATTCTCCGAGTACCGTGAACGATTTATTGGCACAAACACAAGCCGCCACTTGTCGTAGCAATTTCGCAATTACAAACAGTGTATCAGGATCAATCAAAATTACGCGAATGCCCAAGATACCCGAAGATACGACGCGTTTAATCTGCCAGCTGTTTCCCGTGAGCCGGTAATAACTGGAAACCGAGCAGGCGCGGTAAAAAGTAATTCAAGCCAGTTCAAAGAATCGGCGTGCATGCTCGACAGATAAAATGTTTTCTGAATGGGAAGAAAGAGAGTGTTGCGGAAGTGCGACGCAATAATAGTGTTGCATGGAAGGGGGAACAGGTGAGGAAGAAAGGAGACCGCAGGGAAAAATACGATAAGCGTGTCGTTCCGATAAATCTGCTCGGTTCAATAACTTTAATTACGAAACACCGAGCTATCGAGCTGGAGGATGATGCAAACAGGTTTGCGGGAATCACGCGTTATCGTGCCGATCGTGCCTTTTTTTCTACCCCCTCTCCCCGAACACGTTCCCTTTCTTCCACGTAGAAAAGCTAAGTGATTTCTCGTCGATAAAATGTCACCTCGAAGTCCCCCGTCCATTGTTCGATCGGTCCATCGACGTTCGATCACGATCTGCGTTGTTGCGATCGAAACATCGTCGCGGATACTACCGAACGCTTTCCCTTGTCTTTTTATTTAAGGAGTCCTTTGTTCTCGGTGGATTGAAAAAATCGATACTTGGTTGCAGCTTTTATTCGACGGTACTATCTTCTTCTCGATACCACTGGTAATTATTTCTGTGATCGTTATAGAATGATTCCTTCGGAATGGAATTTTTTTTCTTATATTCCTTTAAAATCGAAATTTCAAGAATAGACCATGTTCAGGATTAACTTTGTTTGCATGTTTCCGTTAATTCTTTTTACAGTTGTTTTTAAATAATTTGAATATCTATAATTAAATATTTGATATTAATTAATACAAACAGAATTATGTATATATCTCAAGAATAAATTTAGCATAATAGTAACGTTATATCACGTTTCCTTTCGATCGATATGAATTAATATGGATATTCGTAATAATGACGTACTACAATTAATATTCATACATGCTAAATTTAATGCAAATTACTCGCGACAGGCCCGACTCGATTTTTAAGGTAAGAATTTCAATTACGGACAACAATGGGTCACGAATAATCATTAAAGATGCATCGTTCCCAGTTTTTGTTCGAAGCCGACCCATCCACGAGCGCAGAAACGTGAGGTCGAAGATCTGAATCCCAATAAAGCGGAAACAACACTCGTCGCCGCTGTTCGTGGCCAAACATTGTTTTAAAATTCTAACGAGACCGTCGGCGTGTGTTTATCAAAGCCTCTTTCCAATGACCGTGCAAAGTACACGCAGGCGAAGTGAGATTCCTTGACCTGTGTATGCACCTGTGTTAATTCATATTGCGCGCGAAATACGTAAACACGATTTCCGTCGATCCGTCATTCTCTTTCGTAATCGGTCGATGATTCAGTAAATACTTCGACCACTATGACTCTTCTTTAAATATTTTCCAAAGTCATCGTTGCAATATTATAATATTATGTACTTCATAACAATAGCAGCACAGACATTTTAGATCTAGCAATAAACACTTTAGTAACAATTTTCTAAATGTACAAAGTAACTTCGTATTATTTTCTAACATACAATTTTACAAAGTAGAAACGAGCAAATAGTAATAGAAAAATAATATCAACAAAATGTGTGTGCCGTAAACGCACGCGAAATAACCTGATACATCGAAATACTTGACACCGATCGAAATTCGTACAATCCCTCAATATTAGACACTTCTTCACGGTTTACGCTTTACGGGGATTTTAAGAGGGCAGCTCTAAAAGTTCCCAAGTTCCTTGGATATCTATCCCGCACCTTCTTCGACAAGAAGTTACACCGTTCGAAGCGTTTATTGCAGTCTCTTGAAACACTTTGCCTCAGAAGTTTCGGGATTCCCGAAGACGGTCCGCGGAGGCGTCTTCGAGAAGCTCTCGATTTCGTCACGGAGGTTGATTCGCGAGCTGTGAGAAGCGTACCTGGTTGCGAGTTGCTTTCTGTCCGAGTCGTGACAATACCGTTACAGAGATAAGTGTAAGGCTGCACAGTAATTTCAACGAAACCAGTAGAAAACAAGATCCTGAGACCATACGAATCCCAATATCATCCTTGAATAAGCTTCTCACTGCAGTATAGGCTTGTCTAACACGGCTGACCCTTTGGGATCACTACATTTCCTTGTTGGCATTACTGAATACATTCAATTTTATTTTTACACTACTTGCATTCGTGTTCAAACGAATTATTTTCCTTTCTTTACACAATTTGTTTTGATTCAATTACGAACAAAAATTCATTGTATCACTTTGCTTTCATATAATTTTAGTAATTTATTTATTTTTATTTAACGGTATATCGTATTAGTTTAGTAGGTCAGAATTTTTCGTAGGTTAGAAGTCAAAGTGGATTTCTGTTGTTGATAGAAACATATCTGTCATGTAAAAACGGAATTGAGTGTAATCGAAGCAAGTTTATTTTAAAGTTCTTTTTGCAAAGGTGATATGTGAGTAAATATATACACATTAGAAAACACACATTATTTTGAAGAAATATGTTGCGTTAATATTACTTATAGTGTATACAGATACAGAAAATTGTATTTTCATTACACCTCTCGATCGTAAAATAACACTTATGTTCTGAGAAAAAGATCATTTTACCATCAGTCGCCAATATCGAAGAGAAATTTTCAATGCCGCCAGTCAGGCGACATCGATCGCAAAAGTTAATATGTAATGCGTTGTATGAAATCATTCCACAAGGAACCGTGTTGTACAAGGAAAATTCTTGTACAACGAATAATACACTCGTAAATAACATATTTGAGATGTTTATTGTCAAGCTGTACTATGTTCGACTGAAGTAAATAAAGAAATTTCTTTACAGTATCCCACATTGAACAAAAATTTACCGTATTTCATCAAACTCGCCAAACGTAGAAATTTAGCAAAAGTCAACCTCAGAATATCGGATCAACCCATAAACACCAGTTTTCGCACACTTGTATTTCAGACAACGAAAATAAACAAAACGTTTCTTAATCTCATTACAATCTACACATCAACAATCCATACACAATACAGAGTAATATAATTTCAGATAAAAGAAGTCCACCTCATCTTAATTGAAAAAAATAAAAGAAACACACAAAAGTCATTTTATTTATAGAATAATTCAATAATAACTTGGAAGACATCAGTTTTACACTGAACTTATAAGAAGGAGATCGTCGAGGAACTGGACAATCATTCGAAGCTCGTGTTCTTCGAGGAACGAAGCGGACACGTTCGAAGGGGTGAGAATCGGCCGGCAGAGGGTAGTATTGATCGTTCGCCCGAAAACATTCGCTCTCGACGACCGAGTTTTTTCCGCGCAGTGGACGGGGAGCACGGAACGAAAGCGGAAAGAAACGTCCGCGATTTTTGCATGCGCGCTTCCGTCCGGGGGAAGGGAAAAACGCGGATGGAGGAAGAAACGATCCGGCGGCGGAGGGTGGCCGTTATCTTGTTAAGCGGACCCGGCACGGAGTTGTCTCCGGACTGGAAAATACCTACGTGACGAGCGTAACGAGATAAAATTACGCGCGGGGCCGGGAAAACGCCGCGATATCGCCCTGGTTTTTGCTCCCGCGGCGACACATTTCGCGACCCGCCGCCGCGGACTCGCTTGTTAACGTTTTTTCGACCCTTGGAATTGCCGCTCGTTACCCTCCTCGGACGCTGTCTGCGCGATAAATTGCTGCTGTTCGGTGCTTTCGATTGTTTTATTGATTGCGGCGCACTGGTACCTTTATTTTGCCGAGGAAGAAGAATCGGGATTCGATCGGGGTGGTTTTTGCATGTATCGAAAGCTCCGGTAACTGGAGAGATTCAACGTGCTCGTGGTACGCGTGACTGTTCGAACTTTGGTGTTCCGTAGACAGTCTGAGGAAGGTTGATGCGATTTGAAATTAATGGTTGGTGTTACTGAATTACAATCCTTGGTTCGTGGATGATGGAGTAGGGAACTTTCGGCGATGCTAAGATTCTGAATTTTTGGATCTTTGATTTTTAGGAGATTCGGATGGAAGAAGGAATTGTCACTACTCTGGAGTTCTTTAGGATGAAAATAACAGTTGAAAGTTAATATCTATTTGTCTGGAACCAATGCCTTGGAAATTTGTAATTTAAATCATTGGAAACAAATTTTACACTAGGCGTGTAATGCAGTATCCACTAAAAAATTCTAATGACGCATAAATAAAATAGAAAATAATGGCGTGTAAAGATTAAAAAACTTGTATTGGTTTCAAGTCGAAACGTAAGAAACCTTTTCTAAATTTTCTATATAAGTCGAGAAAGAGTTTTGACTCTTGAGGACTGTCTTTCAAAAATATCCTAGGCACTAATGTTTTAAAGAAAAGAAATCTCGAAGACATGTTTATCGAAATTTGTCGTGGATTTTCGTAAAGAAAAAACTTTAATTCAATGAAGTTTGGGAGTAGCGAAGATTCGTTTAGCCAACAATTAGAAATTAGAAGTTTCCCGTGAATTAATGCAGTATCATCTGTAATTCTTACCGCGGAAGGTACTTGTTTAATTTTTAATAGCGGGGACACGCTCTCGACTCGTCTGGAGGAATCTCGCCCCTTGGCAGGGGTCGCGCTCGGCACGCCCCTTCGCGGAAACTGCAAACGAGCCGGGGAATAAACGGTGTTATCGCGGCCGCGTAGATTATGCCCGACTATGGAATACTTGGGAAGTTTAAGCGTGTTCGGGGCGCGCAAAATTTCGAGCGGTCGCCCCGTACTTCTCGCTGAAGATAAATCCTCCAGATACGTGTACGCTGGGTGTCTCGCTGTGTGGAGCGGATTCAGCGCACTAACACGAAGGAAAGGGTGACCTTATTTACCAGCTACAACTTGCAGAAGTTGCTTAACCCACCTCCAGAGAAATTGTTCTACGCTCTTCGGTTATTTTATTGTTCGGAGGAAACTCATCATTTCTCACACGGAAGATAAAGTCGAAAAAGGGATGAATAATAATGATGAAAAATTAAATCGGCAATGAATCTTCGATAGCTTACCCGAAAAGAAAAACATTATGCACTGCAATTCTACTCCTACCTCAGCCAGGAGAACAACAACAGAGGATATTCAAATTAAAACGATCCCTTCATATCTTCCCTACTTAATGCAGAAATTTGCTTAAACTTCCGTCGCCAATCGGACAGCGAGTTTTTCCAATTTTCATTGAAAATCCTGGATGAGAAAAGTCGGGGCAAACACCGAGGAAACTATTACCTTCGAATTTGAAAAATAAATCGTAGCTCCGAAACAAGGTCACACAGAGTACACATTCACAGTTACCATTTCTTCACAGGATCTCCTGAATCTACCCTCACTTCCCACACAAGATACCCGGTGTGTATATTCTTCTAGAGGAATGGGCGGGGGTGGCACCCCTAGCTCGATCAATTGCGCGCGAAGTAGAAGTCTGCCGGGCTACGGTGGTTAAAGTTACCCTCCTCAGTCACGCCCCGGGGTTCGACGACCTCGCGTGCCGCGATCCGAAAATTACCGAGGACGGAAAGCGCAGCCGTGGCGCGCGCCGTCACACGAAATATTTCTGTTCCCAGTCTCCGGCGAACTCGCTTGTTAATTTCGCACGACCGATCGATCGCATCGTCCAGGGTCGCCTGTTAAAACCCACCCCCAATCCTCTTCTCGCCTACGTCATCCCCGTGTCCTTGAGGAACCGACCCTACCGTGGCTCGCTGCTGTCTAAACACCGTGCCGGGGATCCCGCGGAGATGCGGGGTCCGACGATGTTTCCGCTCCCGGAATGACGGACGATTATTGTTTGCACGGCGGGAAGCAAATAGAAAGGCGTTGTTCCGCGTCTTTTCGGTCGTCCTGGAATTCGATTAAGTGGATGACGCGTGCGTAATTTCGTTGAATCCTGAAGGGGCGATGCTTCGTCGCGAGATAAATGGAATATAAATGGAATATAAATGAAACTCAATCATTGAAATATAAAATTTGAATGTAAATTAAGTTCGATGATATAAACATACAACTTCGATGTAAATGAAATTGAATAATACAGATACCAAGCTTGGATAAAAAATTGAATTCTATGATATAAATATAAAGATTGAATACAAGTTAAATTGAGTAATAAGCTTGGATAATGAACTTGAATAGAAATGTCCGTGGAGCGATTAAACTCCTCTTTTTAATTTCATTTTGTTGCTTCGATCGGAATTCTCCAAGTTCACCGATGTTTTGTTCGAGAATGAATGGGCGATCCTTGCGTTCGTCGCAGCAGTAAAAAAAGGAAAGTATGCTCGACGGTTCGAGAAGGAAGAAATAGATCGTAATTTCATCAGCGGGAATTGTGGCTCCGCGATAAATGAAAATTGTTAAGCCAGTTCTCCTGAAACGGGGACATCGGAGTCCGGAGTAAATTAGCGACCCTTGTTCCCGTCCGTTTCCATATCCGCCCTCCCCACGCGACTTGTGTTCTCCGAGAGGGAAATAATTCTTGCCCGGGATTTTACAGTAGTATCGCGACGTTATTTATTTTCCGCGTAATTCACAATTTCCTCGGTGAACGCAACGCGAATGGAACAAACGGGTGCTCCAGGTGCTCCTCTCCCGTCGGCTGCCCTGCTAATCCGCGCGTTCATTAATTCTAATGCTCGAGCAACGGGAATCGCGCTGCAAAAATTGTACCTCCATTTTACTTCGCGCGACGAGAACAATGAACACGCCGGAGATTGGAATAAGTGGCCGATAACGGGACGCGAAATGCCCATTAACCTTTCTGCTCGAAATAAAACGCGAACTTCAGCAATCAGAGTAAAGGAAGATTACCTATCCAGATTATCCCCTGAGTGTGGAATTCGTGTGTTCGTGAAAGTACTTCGAATAACTGTAAAATGGAGTATTTAGTTATTAGTGTCCTTATTTCATAGAGGAAAGTATATATTATGCAAACAGCTTCGATAAAACCACAGCTTTCCTGCTGAAAATAACAGCGGAGTTCAATAATTAGAATGAATGAAAATAACTCGCCTCGTCACTGACAAGACCAGGACTCGGTCAGAACTAAAAGTTGCCAGACTTTCCCATTCGTCGGACACCTGCACGCTTGAACCCAATGAAACTCTGACTCTAAAATCGGCCATCGCTTAGTAGACAGTATCATCAAAGTTCTTAAAAAAGCACCGAGAATAAAATTCGACAGACTTTTTCTCAGAATCCTATTCGCCCATCAAAATCATTACCACAAGAAACAAAACTTAACTTCCTCGAAGCTTGCCCTCAAAAACGAGGTCTCACGCAAACATTCGGAAGCGACTCATCAAACACCAATGCCCTCATCCCTCCACGCCCGGTAAAGCATTATCCGCCCTATTGCACAAAGGGAAACAACAATACCGTCGGCTTCAATGAACAAATTAACACAGGACCGATCGAGGGCATCCCCTAATTTGGGGTCACAGTAGCAGTTCGAATAGTCGGCGCGGTTCTTCAATGTCGTCGACCTCGCCGGATTCCATGAGTTGCGTCGGAATATCGTTTCCAACCCTTCCACGGGAAAGAGAGCGGAGAGCGCCGAGCCAGGCCGGAAGGTGGCTCGTAACGTGGGCGGAAAAGCTCAGATCAATATCTGCCGCGAATTGGAACGTTACGTCGTGAAAATCGACCCGTGACCTAGTGTGGACCCGCCCGTGGCTCGCAGCTGGTGGCGCCATCCGAAAGACCGTTCTGACACGGACGGAAGAAGAGAGAGAGAGAGAGAGAGACAGGGAGAGAACGAGAAAGAGAGCAAGGGTGAGAGTAGAGAGAGAGGAAGAGAGACAGCCGGTTGCAACGAGGTAGCCAGGGAAACAGCGCAGCGAAAACTGCCGACGGAATTTTCGTCATCCGAGGCGCACAGAGTGTAATCCGGCCCGTTTCAGGCATCTTAATTCCGTCGACGACCTTACGCCAGCTCTTCCGTTTGCGGCCCCGTGCAATTTACTTGAATTTTCGTACGGAGTTCCCGGTAACGCTTTTAATTCCCACGGAACGAAGTCTCTTATTCCTTTCGCGTAATCTCCCTTATCCAGGCAACTTGCAGCCTGAAGGAAAACGATCAAGCCTCGACGGATATCTTCTAAGGACAATTAACGAGTGCCTTACGGTGATGAGGTCTAGGAACGCGTATTTGTGTTCGAAATCTCTGTCTTATGAAACTGATTTGAAATCGATGTTAGCGTCGTACATGTTGCGACATTTTTGTAAGACACGTGATTAAATGGAGTTCACCAACAGACTATTTTTGCATGTTCCTTTGTATTCTTTTATAGACAAGTCACTGCAATTCGAACCCGGGACCTTTCTTTGACTAACAATAAATTAACCGTGTCGCCTGTGAACCATATGAACAAACATGGCGCCGCTCGTCTAACCTATAAATCCGACGAGCTCCCTCTTCCTTGTGAATTGTTAATTTTACTACTACTTCCCTGTCTACTTGTTTGCAGAGGATTAAATCGAAACTTATGATCCACCCGTTTCATGGAATGATCATATCTCTTTTGATTAACACCATCGACTGAACATTTTCGATTTTGTCATTTTCTTGCTAGTCAACGGATTCGTCCTTGAAAGGTTAACAGAGAAATGGAGCAGGAACGATGGGCCATAAATGAATTTTTCTATAAGAGGGTGTCTTCTGACGATTTCTCGCGAGGGTGTTGCGCGATTGATGAAGGGCTGCCACGGGAAACGAGTCAATGAAAAATGAACGCAAAAGAGTACGTTTCATCCTGCTAACGTCTCTTTCTGTCCCGTTGGTCTTAATCAATTTCTGGCAGCTCCGGCACCCCGAATAGTGACCTCGTTCCGCCGCGGTGATTGAAGGGGGGAAAGTTCATCAGGGAACCAGCTAGGCTGGCTCGTGTCGTGTATACGTATCACGTAATGGGCCGGCGTGTTACAGCTACTTATTTACACAAGGAACGTTCCAAGAGTGCGCCGCGTAACATATGTGTTACGGGGGAAGCCTCCGCGGAGGATTACTATTAGAGTAGACCTAACATTCATTCCTCGCGCAGTAGATTAGGACACTTGCTAGGTTTCCCTAGGTTTTGCTCGACCGGCGATGCACGTTACTCATCATCCCTTTTTATAATACACTTAAATTACGCCTAGAGAATATTTAATCTCGTTTAATGGATCATGAACTTGTTCTTTTTTGCGTAACAGACAGATGTTTTAATTTTGTGTGATTGAAGTTAGTGGTCGGAAAGAAATGGTCTAGGGAAATGATAATTATACTGGTGATCTGACATTTTTGATCGGTGGTGATTCAGATGGGAATTTTTTAGAGCGTATAGATACATAAGTTATTGCAAATTTCTTTATTTACTTTACTACCATTACTTTAATTTTTGCTCTGTGAAATTTCTTTTGATTCGATCTTTAGCACAATGTATTGATATAACAAGTTTCCTCTAAATGGAACTACATATTGAAAAATCATATAATTATAAAATTTATTTTACTCCATGTCCTCATGTTTTAATAGCGTTTTTCACGGATTTACTTGTTCTTAACAGAAATCACGATCTTAATCTAGCTCGGTAAACAAGTTCGCGATACAATGCGCACGATTTGTTGATGAACACTTCGTGCTTTCATTACAGTCATACTAACTCGCAACGGAAAAATACTTTTGTTTCGTTTTTCTTAGTTGCTACCTTCTCGATTCCGTGCCCATCGGTAGAGCAATAAATCATCCTGGCAAACATTTTGTAATAATACACTGTTTCCATAAATACTGGTCGAAATAGCGTACGGCGGCGGGATTTGCATGCAACAATGGCCTCTCTACCTGCACATTGAATTAATGATACACGAAGAGAGCTCGTTAGGTGTACCGAACGCTCGGCGGATGGAAACGCGGGCTGTGCTTTTAATTACGGGGTTAATGATTTATGATCGCGTCTCTATCGGGGTCGTATCCCCTTGATTAATCATAATGGAACGCGTTGATGGTTATCCGTCAAGCATGGCAGGTGCGTGAGCAACGAAGAGCGGTTGTCACCTGTCATGACTGGAAAAGACGTTGAAAGTGAGGATAACTCGAGCAATGAGATCTCGATCGCGAATGATTGAAGTAGTATTTACTGTTCTAGTATTGACCGACTCGAGATATACTGCTTTAACCTTTACGTTATGAACCAGTTACCTGTGCAGCCATGTTTATACTATCCTCTACAGAAGTCGTTATGTTCTGCTGAAAATTTGATTAAATCTTTTCAGATTTCCATTTTTTCTCAATTTTTACATCGATTTTCTCTTCGAAAATAAAAGATGATAATTTTAATATTGAAATTTGATCAAACGCTAACGGTTTCAATATTGCTTTGCCTTTTGAAAATAAAAAGGAACTTATCTAAGAGTACTGAATACTGATCCTTGAACAACCATAAACGTTTCAGTTGCTAGTGCCTAGATTAATCGTGAATCATTCCAGAAGCATTGTTTCAATCGATATCAGAAGTAACGCGCTGATTGCGACTGATTTTCGAGAAGGATAACACGAGACGAAGTCGTCGAGCAAGAGATCTTAATGCCTGGAATAACGGTAGGTACGTCGGCGAACAGAGAATAATACAGGCTAAGTAGATTACGACAGCCACGGTCGGACAACGCGTACTACCAAGTTCACTTGTTCGAAATGAAAGCCACATTGACACACTTTCCGCGCCAGTTCATTCATACGCATTCGACGAGGAGCGAGCACAATGGGAAAGCGTTCTGATTCCTCGAACGTTCTCCGTTCCCGTTTCGAAAAATGGAGAAAAGGAAAAAGGGAAAACGGCGCGAGTAGATTTCATTGAAATATCTGGGAACAAGGAGAAAGGTGGTCGAACCACGGTGACTTGTTCCTCGAATTCGATTCCTTTTTCTCCATTGAATATCGATATTACATCCCCCTTTTCTGCCCCGACTCGTTGACCCTCAATTTATTTCGACTTCGATACTCTACCCGGACAGAATGCCTTCGTGGACCTGCGTGGAAGAGAAGAGTTTGCCCCGAGATTCTTTTCCTCGATGAAATCTGAATGGAAATCGAGCTTGCCAAAGTACGAAGTTTCTTTGCCCTTTGACTTCGCGAGATTCTACGTGGATAAAGGTTTTCGAGCCCCGTTGTCGAGTTTGTTGCGGTTGTAAAGAGCGCTCGGCTTGCCGCGGACCATTTTGTGCTTCGAGGACACTCGAGATAGTTATTGTTAATGCAAATTCTACCTTTATGACACTTAATAATTTTCCGATACGAAAAGAAGATAAATATTTATTACTATGTGTCCGACTCGATATTACAACACACGAAGTAATTGAAGAAGAAGAAATATGAAAAGCTTCGATTTTCTTTGTATCAACGCGTAATACATATTAGAAATCCATATAATTATTTTTCATTTCAAATTAATATCTCACCTACTTCAACTAACAAAGTTCTCTCATTTCAAACCAGAGAACAGATTCAATTCGTCTCAGTTAACCCTTTAACTGGTATCTTTTACACCGAATTAAAATTGAATTTTTTCGGTGACACATCGAACGAACCACATTTGGTTAGATCTGTGAAATGCGAGAAGATTAAGAGACCAATCGCTATGAGAAATCTTAATTCTTCAATGTCTTTCATTAAGAAACCTGCTTCGATCGTGTGAGCCACTAGACAACCCCCGATTCGTCGGTCAGAACGTGAAGTGGGCCACCCGGTGTATTCCCAGGATGCCATTATCCCGCACAGCGAGTCTCCTGATTTCCTGTTAAACGGTGGAAGCTTCCCATTCGGGGGCGCACAGGTCGCGGTTCCGCGAAAGCATTTCAACGCAACCGAAAGGGGCGTATCCCGGCGAAGATTTACTTCCGGCCCGCGAAGTATACGCATTTACCCCGGGACAGAATTTATCGCGGCCGGTATACGTTCCGCCTCCATTGAATAATAGCGCGTACCGAGGCGAGCCAAGTACACCCGTGGCCATGCTAATTCCTCGTGTAAATAAAGGACTTATCTCCGGGCCGCACTCGTTCTCTCCAGACGTTATGATATACTAACCTCATTAGCATGAGGCCCTGCGGAGAGAAGTATGGCTTCAATAACGGTGCCGTTGGTGCGCGGCGCGAGATCGATGACGCGGTTGAAAGGCGACTTCCAGTTCTCGGGTTTAATTCCGTTCGACCGATCGGCTGTCAGCCTTTCCGTCTGTGATCGCGTGTTCACCATACCTGCCGAGTGACGGCAGCCAATTTCGGCTTTTATTCCGCAACTTTCTTCGACCGTGGTAGACAAAGCTTATCATTCGTCATCGTGATAAGAAATTTCGTCATCTAGGATACGTAAAACTGTCGGTAACATATAATTAATACTACATCGGTTTTATAAGTTGATTTAAAAATCTGCATTTTCTTCCGTCCATTTAACTTTATATCAATTCTTATACTGATCGATTAATTGGTTTCACAATTTTTGTCTTTCCTTTTACCTCTGTTTCCACTAAGATGAATTTATCGTTGACTTTTTTATCTTTATTTTATAACCAATTATTTGACTAGTTACGGTAAGAATAGTTACGTATAAAGTGTTAGTACGTTTAATATTAAGTCATGTTCGAAAGACCATTTTTGATGGTTTCAGAGGAGGAAGAAACTCTTTGGATAGAGCTCTCGGAGACTATTTTTTATTTTGGCATATGTTGTTAAAGCAATGCTGCGTTTTCTCAGTAACTATGGAGATAGTATTCTGGAATATTGTAGTATTGGATTGAATACAGTAAATTGTGAAGAGGTGGGTGTACTCTTCCTTATTCCATTGATATACTTTAATCAGACTTTTAAATATGAAGACAGTTCAAAAGTTGTTTCTTATTTTTAGGATGCTTTATAGCAATGAAACTGAAATAGATTTTACTATTTTAATCAGTGATGTGTTTATTTTGATTGTCTACAATTGCTGTTTCCATCTTTTGTGGAACCTTGTCATTATATTTGTATTCGACTTTAGAACTGCAATTTCGTATGGTATAGAGTATAGAGTAATGACAGTGATGACCAGTTGGTGTCTCCTATCGCGGCAGCTGCGTGTCACTGCGTCACAAGGTTCCCGTTAACTACTCTCTAGTGTTATGTACAAGGTGTTTCCGAAATCATATAATTATAAATGGACCTATCCTATTAGAGAAAGTACAAAATATTGGACAACAGTTTTTCATATGATACTTCATCTTCGAAATAATTATATTCAAAAATTTTCTCGTGGGTTCAGTAAGAATTCTCACTTCTCATAAATACGAGTACCTGTCAAAATTTTGTTCTACGTTTTCAATTTATTTTTACTAGATGTAAATTTTCTTCCTGTATTGTATTTACAATTTCGGGAACACCTTATATAGAACATTCTATTTTATTTTAAAAAATGTCCAGTGCAATTGTTTTTATTTTGTTTGGTTTTCCATATAGATAAGTTAACAGTCTTTGCAGACTTGCTACATCGATTGACGCAAGAACAATTACATAATTATATTTGAACAAATAGTTATATAGTTCTAAAACACGTCCATCATAACTATAAATAGTTATAGTTGTAATAACACGTCCATCCTAGAGAGAAACTAAGTATGTCAAATTATTGTCTCCTTAAAAGAGAGGAAGGTTATATTTCAAGCACTTTAACCCCTCAAACATGACGCTGGTATTGCGAACCGAGCTGTTGACTATTGTATATAGTCGAATTACCATCTCTATATTAATTGGGACACTCTGTGTATCAAGCGTTAATGCCGCCACGGTTATTACCCGTCCCATTATCGCCAACTGTTCATTCCGTTATCTGTCGCGATCGGCGTTAACTCTTTCAGCCGACGTCAGTCGCACGCGCAACCTTCGGCTCTGACGGCCACACGCGTCCAGGAGTGGCTCCAGGTAGGACACGCGGCCCGTCCGCTCGCGATTGATAACTCTCGTCTTCCGATGTCATCGGAAATTTCCGTTGACGGCACCCAATCGGCGGCGCGACAGAACCGTACCGATTGTGCGCACGCTGGATCAAAATTCTTAGGACACTCGAGACCCGAATGCATTGTTCGAATTCCCAGGATAATTTTTGATTGAAGGCTATATCGATCGCGGGCAATTTGTGGGATTCGATAGTAATTCTACGGTTCAATGAAATTGGGTTTTCGATGTTGTTTGAAAAAGATTCCAAGATTTTGGAGTCAATGATCGAAATTTTAGCATTTGTAGAATTTATAAATTTGAAACGGAAGGAAATGTTTGTATTTGTATCTGTTATCTGATGAATCGATAAAAAGCCTGCAACTTAGGATATTGACTTCAATCCTATTACTATTTACAATCAAAGTATCTGCTACACATCAAACTGATGCATAATATATAACATATACTATAAATATAAAAGACTATAAATATATAATTTCCTTCTCTCCTTTCAATTCAGCTTCTTACGAGAAACCTCTTTAATACCTAAAAAGAGTACTCATTCGTACTTAATCGTTTCTCCCAGTGGATCAACAATGAACGCGTGCGTCGTATTGGTTGACTGATGAAAGCAGCACGCGCGCGGATAATTTCATTAGGTCTGGGGCTCGTAACCAGCGTCGAAGCCCAGGCAAAGTTTCGTCGTGGGAGTGACGCGGCGGGCGGCATGACGGTATCGGGTCATAAATTCCGCGCGGATATCGGCGGGTCGGTGGTGTCGGGAACGTGCTCGAAAATTATGGCTTGCCGGAAAACGGCGATAGATGATGCCGAAACGAAAACGAAGCGCACAGCCCGGCCGGGTCGACCAATCCCCGGCTTCTTGTGTAACTCGTGCGGCCACTGATTGGAACGGGCGTGGGAGTATCGAATCGATTAGACCGCCGATCGATTGTCGCACAGGGCGCTCTCGTCTCGTCCCGGAAACTCTCGACTATTGCTCCACTTTCGACGGTGCCCGTGATTCCTTCGGCACCGCGCGCCTCGCCTCCGCCTGACGCCCCGCGCATCTTTTTCCACGCTTTCAACCCCCGCGTCTGTTATCTTCGACGTCCATCCCCACCCCATCCAGGTATCGATGATATTCCATTCTTCTACGAGATCGTTCCTCTCACGTCTCCTTAATTTCATCCTTTCATCCGTCTCTTTGATCATTAATCCAGGGAATATTGAGAGCCACTTCGTCGAGCTACAGGATGTTCCATAGTGTATGGAACTTTCTTTGGTTGAATAGAGGGTATGAAGGAAATTGCAGATGTATTAGGTATCTTCTTGTGAATTATGGATTATCGGTTAGGAAATTGAATTGTGGAGGTGGTGTGAGTTGTTTTGTTAAGAAGAAATTGTGTAGAGTATCGGGGAGTTTTTTAATAGAGTTTTTAAACTGCTTCTTGTGAGAGCGAGAGGGAGAGAAAAGCAATCGTGATAGTTATGAGTGTCTAGAAATTACAAGAACATTAGTACGACCGTGTATTGTCTTTATGTCCACTGTTAACCTGCGAATAATGTTCCGCGTGCTATGAAACCGATGTATATATTATAGATCCATGTCAGCTGTCACAACTCACGGTTTCTTATCTGCGCACACGTTGTTTTCTCTAATTTAATGGTGGTAATTATAATTGGACTGTCAATGTGATATTGATGCAACGCGCATGCACGACTGAAACTTTGTCTTGTGAGCAATTTCAAGAATCTTATGGTATAGGAAGTATTTAACCCCAGTTCCTGTCAATTATCCCATCGCACTCTACATATAATTTCAAATTTACTGAAATTCTATTACGAATTCTGTCATTGTAAGTCAGTTTAAATTATTCAATCACTCTCATTTCGCTTTGCATGAAATTTAAAAGATTCTTGACATCGTGAATCAGTACTGCATACAGCGATAAACAAGCTTTCCCCAAACTTCCACTTTCGATCTCCAATTCCCAGACCGTCAAGAGTAAATCCACGTGTCGATTATCGTAAATCATCATCTTCCACTGAGCTCCGGTTCAAACGTTTCACCCGATCATACGAAGAATTGCTTGAAACCGTGTGACGGTGTCGTCGACAACCAATTAACCGAGCACGTTTAATTAACACGCGCCGCGCCGGAGGGCGTAACGAATTTGTAAATTTCATTTGGCAATTACATCGAGCACAGACTGCAATACGGGCATGCCGCATTGAACGGCAATCCGTTTAACACTGGCTCGAAAAGTATCGTTTGCATAGGTGTTCCGTTTCCACTTGACGCAATTACCGGCCGGCCCGCCCACCCCCGACTGTTTTTCACCGTGAATTCTTAATGCATCCCTGATCCGCCCGAGGATCGAGCCGATGCATCGGAAACAGCTCTCGCCCCTCCTATAATTGGCCGGGAAAATGTCGTTTAATTACCTCCTCGAGCGGCGTTTAAAGCGCGTTTACATAATGCACACGTATGTACGTATCTACCGGGTGTTCGCGCGACCGAGCAGTTGCGACGTGGCTCGTTCGGGCGTGAAAAGTGATTCCCCGGCGCCCGAGCGAGCGTTTTCAGTGAAACAAGAAACGCCGCGGAAAGAGAGAAATATCAATATACAACGGCGGCTTCGGCAAAGAAAGCAATTTGCGCGGCGCGGCAACGGGTTAACGGTGCTCCCCCGACTCGGCTCAACAAATACGCGTTTAACCGGGAACGGATGAATAAATTCACCTCATTGCATATGGTAATCCACGGTTATTACGTTTCGCCCAGAGCTCATTACGAAATTAATGACTCGGATGGACGGACGTTTAATTGGGACAAAGGAACGATGGCTTCTTCGCGCTATAGGTTAGCACTTTCGTCGATTCGACAACGGTGTAAGTATCGCTGGGTGAGCGACACTGCGAGCGTTCGGGCACTGTGCAGTGATTACTTCTTTTTGAGAGCGTAGAAATTTATTTTTGGAACTGTTTTTTCGAGTTTTTGGTAGCTTGGAGTTTAATATTGAGGAATTCTGTTCTGAATTTTTCCATTTGTTTGGAATAGTATCTTTGGGATTCTATTTGATATTTGGTAATTAGTGATTGTGCACTGTTTAATTTTTTATATTGGAACTGAAAATATTTTAATTTTGCTTATTGTTTTTGATTATGTGTAGTGTCACTTGTTTGAAGGACACTCTGTATGTATATATTGGAGAATTATGGGAAACCAGTTTTGTTATTCGGATATTAGAGAAGATGGCGATGAGTCAGACGTTCGGAATTGAAGATGAATTCGAATACTTGGATAATGGCTCTAATGTATGATGGAATATTTCTCAGGCCCACGTATGGATCTTTTCAATCGTCCTATTGAAAGATTACTCTGAATGCCTAATTGTCACTTGCATCAAACTTCATCTTGATCTTGGTAACCACAGAGCGGAGTGATTAATGTTTACCACGTGCAGTATAAAATATAATAATTCCGAGATAAAGAAAATTCACATTATTCATCTTGTTAGCGGTGATTCAGTCTATCTGTCAGTAAACTCCTTTATCGCGAGGAAAATTATAAAAGAAGAAATTACTGTTCGTGATTCTCGAAGAATCTAATCGTTTCCTTACAGTAATCAAACATCAATCTACGTCAACGTTTACTCGGTTTGATAACTGGACAACCACTGAAACGTCATTTTAAGCATTAACCAATCAATATAAGACAAATTTAAACACTTCAATCTTTCCAAACTGATTAATCATTCAAACAGAATTAATCAAAATTAGAATCATCCTGAGTCAGCATTTCACTTTCACGGCATAATTACATACTTGACGTTGCTATTAGTAAACTTCCATTAGACATCTCTACTTTACTATTTCTTCTTTCTTCTCCCTTTTGGTCCACTTGCACTGAATATCATTAACCTACACTTGATTTGGCTACTCTACAATTTCATTTTTTCTAACACAGAACACTAACACTTCAATCATTATTAAGTAAATACATATTGTCATAGTCTCTTTATCCTACAATCGTCACTTACAAAAAAATCGGAAAAGTCCATTACCGAAATCGTTACTTGGAACGTGTCATTTAACCTTACACTCCAATTTAGGTATTACTGAATCTTTAGCGATTTTTTTGTAGAAGCATCTTTACCTTTTCAATCATGACAAAGGAAGAAATAATGAGTCTTTTTGACTCATCCAGTAGTTCTGACGTAAAGTAAGAATGCACTGTGGTAAGCAGAAATTTTACCATAAAACCTTTTGTTCTACAAAGAAAAACGATCAATACCAAATTCGTTGGTTCGTGAAACGACGATTAAAGGCCGGGATACACGAGACGAGGGAAATCGGTACGGTAACGCGTCGTGGACGCTGGTTGCGGTAATATCCCGGTAATGGACACCGGCTCGGGCAACCTTGAAGAGATAAATTTCGCGATAACGCCGATAATTAACGCCGGTAATGGCCGTTATTATCCGCGGTATAAGGGAAAAACGTTCCAGAAATGCATGCAAATTTCAACCGGGAACGTGTTAATCGCGCTCCGCGGCCGTTCACGGGGGACCAGCGCGGCGCGGCGTGCCGATAGAACACACTCGCGGTTGCGTAATCCGATCCTCTCGCGATCGTGAAAAGAACAGTCACGTAATTGAGGAAGCGGCCCGACACGCTGCGTTCCCCTACGTTGTTCTCCGATTCCTCGCGCGTCGAAGGAACTCGACTCCGCGATGGACGGAGCCCTCATTATCTTTCCGGCGAATCTCGAATCTCACGTCCGTCTTTGATTTCTCTTCGAAACTTCCGAATCACTTCTACATCTCGCGAGCAGCAACGTGGATCTTCGTAAAAGTGAACGCTCTTTCGATTTCTTTATTAACACGTTGATCGTCACGAGAATTCTCAGCGCTTTGTATAATATTACTTGCTCGTAACGAAGGCAAATAGTATCGGAATCGGTTATTAATGGCTTAGTATCATAGTTCTTGAGTTACACAGTTATTTAGTTGTTATTGAATATTTTTAGTCGACATCGGTTTCCTTCGTATAATTGTCTTCAGGCATTTTGGAAGCTCCGATCATTAGTGCCCATCGTAACAGTTAATGTGTTAATACTATTGCGTATTTGGCAATCGATTTCGATATTCCATCGTAGACAGTAGACTGTCGATTGTAGGCAGCTTTGAATTTTGGAATTTTAAGATTAGATTTCATAGAATCGTGTTTTTCCTTTTTCATTTGAAGACTGTTTATGTATATTTAAAGATTGGAGTTTCAAATTCAATCTTCGAAGATGTTTCTTAAATTTCGAAGTCTCTTTTGTTTCATGTAAGTATTACTCTCGCTTTTTATACAAAAGTGACTCTTGTTTTCATACATTCAACCTCGACACACATCGGGCAAAATCGTTTAAAAGACGGAGATAATCTCAATCCTCCTGGAACTAGACAATTCCAATCACGCGGTCGACTTCAACGAGTTTAACTCGCCATTGAGCTAGCTATTAAATATTCTTCATTTTCAGTTCAATGCCGCTGGAAGTTGCCGCCGTCCCTTGTTACCACGAGAGATAACCCAATGACCCAAATGGCGCATTAAAGGAGAATCCAAATTGGGTACGATACCGCTAGCGCGGCCTATAATGGCGTAACGGGGACGATAATCGCGGCGGCAATTAACGGCGCACTGTCTCCGCGCGTTAAAAAATAAACAAACTAAACAGTACGAAATGTCAGGTAAATTGGCCCGGCCAACAGCCTCTGTGAACAACCACTTTCTAGTCGATTGTCCCGCGATCGTGATCGCGATTGAAACGCCGGCGTTATTAGACGATGCGACGCGACGCTCATTGTCAGATAGCTGCCGCCTGAAGGGATTACGAACAACAGCGCAATAATGACGATAATGTATAGGCGCGCGTCTAATATTGCATAACCCCGTCCCGCTGCGATCGTAACAGCGTTCGAAGTGTAAACACTCATTACATCCGCGGTGCCATGATGCACCGACACGCCCGCCGATGCATCATCTCATTATTCCGTTCGAAGGGTATCCACCATTTTTAGCATTCCACTCTTCCTTCAGATGCTAATAACACCGCTCCCTATTTTTCTCGCAATTTTCAAGCCCTGGTGTCTAATCATTGTTAACAATGCGTTGTCAGAGTCACTGTGAAACTATGATTCATTGCTATATTATTCACAGTTCAATTTTCCTGAATCAAATCGCGATATTCATCCGCGTTTCGTGAAAGCATTGGTTCCAAAGCTGAATGCTTGATACCAGAACAATTGACAGACGAGTCACCTATACGCGCAAAACACTATCATTCATTATCTCCGATTGTTAATCTTCCACTGTTCCTTCAATAACTAATATCACTCTCTATTTTACTCATAATCTAAAGAACCTAGTGTCTAATCGTTACTCAAAAAGTTATGCTACCAAACCTACACTAGAGATTTACCACTTATTCATAATCCATAATCCAGTTTCACTAAATCGAATCGCGAGAACGTTTCTCAATTCTCATTCTATAAAACTTTGCATCATCCAAATGTAACGATGAATAAGGCTCCGTACATGCGAAGAAGTTTCCATCAATTTTCTGTTATTTCCATAATTTTGTTTCGTTTGTGCAGCGTTATCGCCGCGAAATTGCAGTGACAAAACACGACGGTTGAAAGTCGTAATACCGGCAAAAAGTGGTTCGTCCGCGTTGCGCCTAATTGACAGGAGAAATGCCGCTAGACGGATCATCTCGAACGGTCTAGCTCGAGCTCGCGCCGTTTCGCAAACGTAATTGGCGGGCCGGATCGGATCGGTAAGTGCGATCGCATCGCGCGTAAACAAAGATCGGCTTTCCTAACGGCGCAGAGCACAGAGCGTTTCGCAAACGCCGGTCGACGGTTTCGGCTGTCGACGGTGCCGATCGTGAGATATCGATATCCGCCGGGAATTCCGTGGTTCGAGGCGTTTGCGAAATCGGCCGGCGTGCGCGCACCAGCTGCCGACTGAGAGCGCGATATATTTAAGCGGGTCTCCGCGACGGGTTTATTGGTAAACGGACCGGAATCTGGGCCGGTTACAACACCTGTCAGCGGAACGCACGGCCCGATCGTCGAGCGTTTCGCCGCGGCGCGCGCGGCGGCTGCCAAATCTCGCACGGTGTCGCCAAACCGCGATTCCCAGCGCCGATGCCGACCGCGGCGCGACTCGGCCCTGATTTGGCACGGGAATTCTCGGTTTGGGATCCGTGGGACGCGACGATTTGCTCGGAAAATAACGCACCATGGTTTACTCTTGAGCTGAAGCTGCTTATCGCGAAAGGATTATCGAATATCGTTTGGAAAGTTTCTTGCCTAATCTATATGAAGAGGTAGTAACGGTTGAGCAATGTTATTCACGTGCTTTTTTATAAGAAATGTACCGTTGTTTATTGCAATTCTGATCCACGTGGTTAATTAAGGAAAGTATCAGTCTAAATTAGTTTATACTGCCTCAGATAAAGAAACACGTTAGACAAATTGAATGTATACTTTAGTATAACGTATCTTCAATGTAGGAATTGAAACTTTTAAGTTCGAGGATGGATCTGAACTTTACCAGAATGTTGAATTCCGGTGAGAAAAGAAACGAGATGCACGGAAATATTGCAATTGTAGAATCGGACGAAGTATTATTTGTGTCGTCGTTGGTTGTCGGAAGCCATAAAGCGGAATAAAAAGTTGAATAATCTGTACTAATATAAGTTCCATTTCCTTGAAAGACATGCGGAATGCATGAAAATATTACGATTTCTGGATGGTTGTTGGATTCTGGATTCTGGATACGTGTTGTTTATGTTGCCATTAGATGTCAGAAGCCATAAACAAAATAACAAGTTGATTAATCTCCAATAAGTTTCAGTTTTTTGAGAGATAAACGCGATGTACGAAAATAGTGGAATTGCAGGATCGTACGTACCCTTCTCGCGATAGCGTTATATGACGCGCACTGATTTAGAGAGACACGGGCAACGCAATCGGCGGAGAACGGCTCGTGGACGCTGCTAGCAGCGCGCGATACAAATTACAACTGTCAACGGAGACACTCGTAAAACACAGATGACGACCCGATCTTCACGCCCGCTCGGCTGTAAGTCAATATTTACGAGGCGTTTAAAACGTGAGAGGGTGAGATGTATAGGGGCCCTCCTACCGCCGTCGCCGCCGGCGAGCGCAACATTTTTTTGCTCAATGCCCCCCTCGCAGGAGATTTTCGCCGCCTAGTTACCATAAAGTCATCAATCTTCCGGCATCGTAAGTTCTCCGAAATAGTTTGTCCCTTGCACTCGGTGACACACTGTGTTCTTTCGGAAACATTAAATATTATGACGACTATAAAGAGTTTTTATCGAGATTTTACTGTCGGCACAATGAAACTGTCAATGAAACAAGGATTTCGAAGCTTAAACTTTCGGTGTACTATTTTCATCCAAAAGAGAAACGAACGTAATATCATTCATATCACCGTTGGATGTCAGCAGTCATGAACGGAATAAACAGTTGGTCAATCTTCACTAGGTTCCATTTTGTTCTAATTTAGACACTCGTGAGCCGATACGTGAAATTTACAGTTTTGTGGTCACGATGATCAACGAGCAATTAATTCGCACTCAATGATAGATCAGTCTGTTACATGTATTGAATAAATAGATGATTAATGTTGTTACTTTATTATATTGAATCATTTTGAAATGAAATCGCGGACACTTTATGCAATTATAATACGTTGAATATAAATGAAGATTTCTGTAAGATCTTCGGGGAATTTAATATAGAAGAATTATTTATAAGATGAGCCAACGAATTTGATTTGTTATTCAAAGCCGCTCAATTCCGCGATCTGCACAATAGTAAAGGAACACCCGGTGCACGGCTACCGCGTTCCACGTGACCACATTGATCCGACGCTCAGGTGGGCGCCGTTATCGTCGACGCCTCCGAACTTCATCCCAGAGTTATCATATACCGACCGCCTCTTATCGATAATATTTCTGCCAAAAGTACACGTCGAAACGACAAGTGTTCTAATCGTGTGTTCCTTTCGAGTCTAAGGGAAACACGTGTGCACCTGAACCAGTATCCAATCACGCGAAGGATAATATAAAAGAGAAGATAAAGTGTAATTCAATCGGCATGACAAACAATTATAACAAAGACGAAGATGAAGTCCTAGAAAATCGTGACCTATCGGTGACCCCAGTGGTATGTTTGCGAATAGGGACGAAGTAACCATTGGAAAATATCAACCACCTAGCATGCATCCAGTGACTACCATACAGTATTGAGGATTCTATGAAAACCTGTTTTGAGTAGCGTGCGAGTCGAATCCTGATTAGGTTATCTAAACCTACGAAACTTCTATTAATTAACGTTACACAAGTTCAAATCGAACATTGAAGAATTATCGTAATTTATCAAGTGGTTCTTTCAATTTTCTTGCCATTCCTAATGAATGTTAATGGTTCTGAAGAAACTTGATTTATTAAATATGTTATTGTGAGAATGGATTCTCAATGTGACGAAGAACCTTATCACCTATATACGAACGACGTGAACGTGTTAACCTACTTGCATTAATAAAGGATATGTTTCAATGACAATGACCAAATAAATCATTGCCTTTTTGATTGCAATACTGCCATGACTGCATTATGATTATTATTATTATCATATCATATTAAGTATATACTCGTGCTTTCACTGTTACTACCACAGTACACTGATATATCAATTTTTTGCAATTATATCAACAACTTTAAAATAACTAATCCCAATCTAATAAAAAAATAGATCGATGTAGCCACAAGTATCTAGTCACACTTTTATTATCAAATTCCATAGTTATTCAATAATCTCTTTTCGTCTTCCATGTTTACATTCATTACTATCACGTAAAATTGTCATTCAGAGCAATACCCTGATATTTCATAGTCAAAATTACGTACCGTTTATCTTTTAACAACGATTGGTTACTAATATGATCCTCTTAATCAATATGTTTAATCTTCTTCCCATATCGACGTCGTAAACTAGAAACATTCAATTTCTGTTTTATCTATATCTCAGGTGTCAATCTCGACTACGACAGACAGCACTACAACCTTCACCCTGATGTTACATTCAAAATAACATCTCGTACTTCTCCATCTTGTGCAACCCTCCCAAACATTTCCCAACACGAATTTCCAATTTTATTGTTTTCGACTACACAACAGGATACCCGAAGCAGCTAAATGTCCTTCAGTACTCCAAAGTACTCCAAAGTACTCCAAAGTACTCCAAAGTATTCCAAAGCAATCCAGTGTCTCAAAACTATCCTAACCCATACACACCGCAACAAAACAACATCGACAAGTGCCGCAAAAGAGGCAATCAAACTCCATTCCACCCTTCCGACATCGAAGGGGTTGAACAGGCACCCTCGTTACTCGGTGTCCCGTCGAACCAGTACTCGGTCATAGGTGCACGAGGTCGGTGTGCGCGAATCCTTCACGAAGTAACACTCGCGATCACCCATAACCCTAAACATCCCCGACCATTCCAACTGCCACATACACGCTCACTCATGTACACACTCACGCAAACACAAAAATCAACGGTCATCGTGTTTGCACATACTCCCACACACTCACGCGTATACATAATACACACCTTGTCAACGCACGTGTCTCTCACTCCTTGGAGAAAAACGGAGAGAGGAGCGTCGTAGCCGAGAGCTACCGGGCTCGATCAGGTACGATGGCACTGATGGTCGAGCGTACACCCGCGAGTTCTCTTCCTTTATCCGTGTGCGCGCGATGACACGCCGCGGGGGTGACGCGTGTCTCTCTCTTCCCACGTACACGTGTGTGTGAGTGTCTATATATATATTTATATTTATATTTATATTTATAAATATAAATATATATATATATAGCTCGTGCGTGGATACGTATGATGTGTATATATATATGTTATGTGTATCTGTAGGTATGCGTGTCTACGCGAGTCGCGTGACAGTGTCCGAAACCGAGCGAGAGTGTCGCGCGCGCGCGTGTATCTCTCCCGGCGAGGCGACGACGACGCGACGTGCCGCCGCGGCCCTTCTCGACGCTGGTCTCCTCTGGTCTCGCGGAACGGTAGGCGAAGGCGGAGGCCGCGTCGACGCTGATTACGGGGGCAGAGAGAGGAAAGAACGTGATAGACAGAAGCGAGAGAGGAACGGTAACACGCAGCTCGGTGTGCCAGCGGAGACTGCCGGGTTCCCCTCGGTCTCGCCGAGTGCTCGGGGCCGGTATAGTGGAAAAGATATATAGAACAGCTCCCGTAACGTGTGTATACACACCGCCCGCCCGCCGCCACCGACGCCGCCGACGCCGCCTGGATTCAACGCGGGATATCGTTGTGGAGGGGTTGTTCAGGGGGAGAGCGAGTACGCTGGGTACGTGTGCATCGGTTCGAAAGGGGAACCGAGAGAGGTATAGACAGAAAGAGGCCGGCAGAGTGATAGAGAATAAGAGCAGCGGACAAAGATGCAGCGAGGGAAGAACGAGAGGAGAAGGTAGAGAACGCGAGAATCGCACGAGGGGAAGAGTTAGTGATAACACGGCGAGGGTGTGAGTCGAGTACAGCGGAAGAGAGGGATGCAGGGCGGAGTGGCGACGGAGGGGTAGGGTTGCACGCTCTAGGCTCTGTGACGTAACACCGAGTCATCCTGGATGTACAATGCACGTCGCGGAAGCTGAGTGGTGGGGGAACCTATGAGTAGAAGTAGGGATGAGCGCAGTGGTGGGGAGAGTGCAAGGGCGAAGTAGTGGGGGCGATGTGAACGGAAGGAGGGGAGGATGGCGGTCATTAGTGCTACTGGGACACGGAAGCGAATCCTCAGCTACCCTCCGACCCTCTGCGGCCCGTTTCGCGACCCGGTACCGGTAACCACCCACACTCTCTTTTCCACTCTTTCTATCCCGCTGTTTCTCACGTTCTTTCTCTCGTTTCTCTTTTAGCCTGTTAGCGCCACTCGCCCGTTCCGTCTTTCGCAGCGCGCGCGTTACTTGGTCGCGCTTTCCAGCGGACAGCCGTCGTAACGGGCGGCCCGGGGGTGCGGCTGCACAGCCTGCTATGCAGCTGCATACCAACCCCGCTCTTTTTTTGCGGCCGAGCCGGCTATCGTAGTACGCGACCGCTCGCGGTTAAGCCGCGCTCGCGACCTCGTCCTTGCCTGCCAGCCAAGATCGGGGACGTTCCATTCCCTCGGCGTGACGTTCCGACAGATAGACGGCGATTCTCCTTTCCTAACACGCCACCAAAGGGATGCGTTGACCCTTTAGGTGTCGCTGGCGCCGCCGTTGCTGTTGCTACTTCGTGACTGAAACCGGACGGGATGCACCGAGAGATAAAATCGCCTCGCGCGACCAACCGGACACCTTTAACACCTGTGAAAGCCCTTTTCATGCTCCGCGGATTATTATGCTTCCTTAGATAGGGAGATTGCGCGGGTTCTCCGTAGCAAGATTTATGTTGCTCGGTGGTCGTGGTTATTAGTAATGCAAGGCGAGTGGGGAAAGTTCTCGGACACTTTTGATTTTTGATTAAGTTTGAGTAGATTTTTGGAGTATTAGTATACTGTTGGAATTTTTCTCACGTCCGATTCTTTGTATTTTCTTGAAATATGCACTAGCAACATGTAAAGCTACAAATCCATGCGTAAAACGGCTCCCCTTATCATAATTCCCCCCATATCGCTTATAATTTTATTTTAATGTTTTAATATGAACTCATTTTGAGCTTTATAAATAATTCTTGTATCCTCATTACTTAATCCTTACATATTCTCACTGTGTAATTTTTTATATACATTCCTTCCATCTATATTTCTTTATTCATATTTCTTTCGACAATTAATATTCTTCCGAGACAATGATTAATTCTTTTCTCAGCTTCTACGCCTTAGGTATCTTCGTAGACGTTTCCTGAGAAGTTTCGAAGCACCCCGTGCATTAAGATCCCTGTAAGCAAATCCGAGCGCTAGGTATTTCCCCGGCGCCGGGGATCGATAAGGGAGCACGGGGATTTAAAGGCCTGTAATTGATTTCCTGCCGTCGGTCGGTCGGTCGGTCGTTGGAACTCCATTCTGCAGGCGCCCCTTACCCTTTCGCGGCTGGGCTCCAAATCAGCCCACGCGTGTCCTGGGCGTGGCGAGAAATCATTCCATGACCGAGAAAACCTGGAAGATCCTCGTCGAAGGTCAAACGATCATTCGTGGCTCGCCGGAGAGGGTAGAGATCGCATCTCGTTCTCCCTTCCTGCCCGGTGTAGCAATATTGATTAACGTTGCAGCGGGCGAACTTTGACATTTGCGGCATTACTATGGAACAAGCTGGGGGCCGAATTGACAGGAAACGCTGCGTGTTCTACCGGAATCGAGCCCGTCGAATTCGTTATACGTACATACCTGTTTACCCGTAAGTCTGCGTTTATGCTTTGAGACGATAAATTTGTCACTTCAAACCGACTTCAGAATATGACAATTTAACGAAAATGAAAAATGTTTCGTTTTGTATTATTTAATCCTCTTTCAGCAGTCACTAATCCTTACTTCATATTCTTTACCATCAACGTATCATTTTATTATTGTCTTTTTTTCAAATATCCATCGAAGACTGGGTAAAGAAAATATCTCTCAAAATTTGTAACAATAAACAGGATTCGTAATATAAAAACCTACTACACCTGGATACATTTGTAAATCAAATGAAAATTCTTTTCCAATTAAATAGGTCGCCATTAGATAAACTATAAATTTTCTATAAATTAAAAATTGTATTTTTACATATGATTTCTAAGATCGAACGATGCTCTTCATTTTGAACAAGGAGAGAAATAAATGAATCCTGTTAATGTTGATAAAAAAATCGAGAAAATCGATGAAGATTTGTTATGGAGGCGTTTGAAAGAAAAATCCGACCGATTATAGCTCGTGTTATTTTCATCGTTAGAGGGTCGACCGTACTCGTTGACGAGGCCGCTGTGTAGCCGTCAAGCCGTTGACGAACGGAGTAGTCAGCGATTCGAAGTGGCTGGGTCAAGGTTTCGATATCACCCGCCGTGCTCGGACGCCTTTCTCTGCGCCCGCTCAAGGTAACCCGCGTCGCGCAGCTGATTCAAGCAGGATCCGCCGGACTTCCGCGTATTGACACCGGTCGTTTAGACGGGCCCGCTTGTTAATTCTATAATTAACTGTCGTCGTACCGCCCCTGGGTCTATTCAGACCCTAAGCTGATGTCTATTATTTTATAACAAATTTTGCTCTGTTAAATTGTTTAGTTAACATAACATTCCTTACCCATAAATAAATACCAAAGAAAAAACAAACTATAAGTTCAAAATACGTGTGTCAACAAAACTTGATCACGGGACACGGGGCATTAACCTCTAATTATTCAAAAAATGGAACACACAGAGGCAGGTTCTTTCGAATATTCTCAAATTCAAATTATGCTAGACGAAACGAGGATGTGATTAACGCGTTGACTGCCACGATGGTCATCGGTGACCGGAGTTTCGCAATTACTGGAAAGGAACCATAATTTGTGAGATAACCGATGCCGAATAAAAATATTTATTGACTTACATAACTAGAGAATAGCGTAACATAGAAATTATGATAATAAATAATTAATAACTCTCCCTTCCTATCTTTGCTGCAAAGGGATAAATCACGCAGAAACCGCCAAGGTTTTTCGTGGCAGTCAATGTGTTAACTCGGGAAACGCCAGACAAATGAAATGGCGCTAAAAAGGTGAGAACACAATTGGATAAAAAGGGCTGAAAGAATGCAGCAGAGTTACGTAAAAAGAGTTCAGCGCCAGGTACTCGCCCAGTCAGGTAAGTTGACAGCGAATGTGTTAATTGGGGTTCACTGAACGAATCTAGGACGCCCACTTGTCGTTCTTTTCCGCGGCCGGATCCCGGGAGATACCCCTGCAGCTCTTGATTCCCGGAAGGTGAATAGCGTTCGAGGACACGTCACGCGATTTCTAGGGGAATCGATGCTGGACGATACGATAGAGGAGATTCATTTGACGATATGAAAGGAGAAACTCCAAAGGCTCTTCGTTTTTCCAATAATACACACGTGCACACGTAGCTCTTACAGATTTAGACATGGACTTTCGAATTATTTAATTTCGATGGAATGAATGAACGAATGAGGACGAGGATTCTCGAAAATCAGGGACACCGTGGCAGAGTTTTTTTTTAGACTTATTACTTCAGTGTGGATTTTAATGTAAATTTATGTTTTTAATAGGATGGTAGTTAAGATTCCATTTCAATTTCTGGTGATTCTGTTTGTTTTGTTCCATGCCATGTGTCTAAGAGTGTTATGATTACAATATTATTATAGTGTTTCAGTATCATTCAGGACGTTAGATTTCAGATATGATTCATCCATTAAATTTCTAAAGAAAATTAACGCTGGAAGTGACAGCTTATACTCAAAACGACTAGTTCACTTTTATTTCACACCTACTAAAATCATAAAATTGTTTTTATGAGAAGTTATTAAATCAATTACCAGATGCACGCAATTAAATTCGTGTGAAATTCCAACGAATGCATCCTCCTAATTACAACAGGAGATTACAAACTAGCCATCTTAATTTCTTAGTATACATCTAACGTTAACACTTTAAATCCTCCAAAGAATCTCCTATTGTCCGGTTTTCTTTCCTGTCGTTAAATCAGGAACATTATTAAAGACTTTTCGAGTCTGCTTTCTCATTATTTTCGCATCGAATAATAGTCCAATTACGTTAGACAGACGAAGCTCGTCTCATTTGTCTGATTACACGAACGGTAAGGTTAATTTAATAATGTCTAGAATTTCGAAGCGTCGATTAGACGTAGCGGAACGTCTTATTGTTACATAGTTTACGGTACATCGTGTACGCCGTTCCGGTGGAACGCGGCGCGCGTAGTCGCAGGTGCGTCGCACACTCGCGTGACATCGTTCCCGGACAGGCCAGCCAAGCCGGAGCAGCGTCGTCGTTGCCGTCGTCGTCGCCGTCGTCGTCATCGTCTATGGAATGCGCAGTTTAATTGAAACAAGCGCGACTAATATGCATACGATTATACGGCGTGTTACGGGTGCGTGCGTGCCGACCGCCGTTTTAAGGCCCGCGCCGATCTCGCGTGCGCAATAAAAAGAGAACCGTCCGAAGCGGCGCGCAGGCTAACACGCGTGAAAATTCATAGAGTACTTTGTTAATCGTATGCTAAACAGAGGCCGGCTGCGATTTGCCAAGCTGTCGCACGCCCGGGATACCGCGAAGTGATTTAACCGGTTGTATTTTTGCTTACGTGTTTCCTGAATCTAGTAGCAAGTTGGTTCATTTATTTCAAAACCTTGGTATATATTTCTGAACGTCTTCGGAGTTGAATATGAATTGAAATTTACGTTTGATGAATTGAATTTAAAATTTGAAATTTGAAACTTGAAACTTGAAACTTGAAACTTGAAACTCGAAACTCGAAACTCGAAACTCGAAACTTGAAATTTCAAATTTCAAATTTAAATCTTTAACCGTTTTACTGCTGATGAGCGCCATCGTGCTCCTCTTATGTTTTGCCAAAATTGTGAAGATCGCGATAGCGCTCCTTTTTTCTTCGTTCAAAATTAATTTGCTCTATTTGTAAAAAGGGAATTCACGCGCTTTGTATAGCAAACCACTCGTGTAAAGGATGATAAAAAATTATTTGTCTTAACTTGAGTGAATTATAAGTGCTTTTTAATAATTTTATCCATAGAATGAATGAAAACAAATTTAAGTAAATAAATGGTATTTTTAAAAATTTTGCTTCTTGCGATGCAATATAAGTGAGTTTATTGTATGAAAAGTGTTTTCTATTTCTTCCCATACACGCGCAATTCGTGCCGCAGTTTTGGCATATGTCCGAAAAAACCGTCAGCAGCCAAACGATTAAAACTTAAAATCTGAATGTTTGCAATTTGAAATTTAAAATTTGAAATATGAAATCTAAACTTTAAAGCTTAAAATTTAAAATTCGGCAACGAATCAAAGATTCAGATTTGAATAGCAACCGAAAATACGGTATACATGTTTAGTTCCTAAACATCGATCCTGTAGCAGAGCAATCCGCAGCTTGGATTGCACCGACGTACATAAATACGTCGGATATTAATCCCCACGGTGAATAAACTCCTTATCATGGAACCGTGTATTTAATTCCCATCCGTAATGTACGCGTCGCATAAATCGTCGGTCTTGTCGTGAGCAAGTTAATTCCCGCTCCGAAATTTCCTGCAGGCTTGCTTAATCGATATTTGGGAACGCGGTGACACGGATTCCGCTCGCTGGACGTTTCCTAACGCAATTACTTATCTCGGAACCAGAATGAAAATTAAGGGGAAAGAAAGAAAGAAGAATGGAACGCAGTTGAGGAAGAGGAACGCGTACGGCTTTACAAAAGAGCTTCTTCAGCGATAATAGAAACGGCTGGCTCTCGTAAGATCGTATTGACCTATTTTCTATTTTACCCGCTGATCCGCCAGCGTTCCGCGTCAAAAGAAACTTTTTCCATCGCGGCCGTTTTCATTCACGTACGGGTTACAAAAGAAGTTCTATTATTCGAAAAGTGCCGAATCCGTGATTTTCTGCTTCGCCTGGCCCGCGCGTGCCCTATATACCATCAAAATTGAATTTCTTTATACGGCGCGCCTCCATCAAGGCGTTATTCCATCCATTTTCCTCTATCAACTCCCACCAGGACGCCATCTTTTCGAGGCTCCCCAGCTCGTTTCGGAACACCCCCTTATTTTTTCCCCCGGTGAACGCTCTCCGGAAAGACAGAGGGTAAACACGAATTACTAAGGGCGAAACGAAGTTTCGTATTCAACCAAATTGAAAATTTTCGTAAGAGATGCGTTCAAATTTTCATCCCGCACCCTTATCTCTTCCTTCTTGTATAAGAGTACCTTACATAAAATAATCAAATTTTAGACAGTATACACAAATACGTTTATATAAATATCAATATGAAATTTTGTGGCAAAAATGCTTAAACGATTCTTACAAATTATGGCAATAAGAATCGTTTAAGCATTTTTGCCACAAAATTTCATATTGATATTTATATAAACGTATTTGTGTATACTGTCTAAAATTTGATTTGGTCTATGGTAATTACAAGTTATGGCAATAATTCCCATAGATCATTTAATATCATAAATCAGATTTACATACATTCGCAGTTTCCAATATTCAAAATACAATAAAAAACAAAATTTTTACTTTTAATGATTCAACCAATTCAGTAACTTTTCAGAATTCGATAATAAATCTAAAAGTTCCTACCAATCTCAATAATGGAACCAACCCCCGTTTTATTTCGAACTTTATACGTCCAACAGAGAAGCCAAAAATGTGCCTACGTAAAAAGTATGGCAATTCTCGGGAACATCCAATTGCAATAGTCATTTATCCCCGGGGGTAACGGATGCTTGTATCGCGTAGCAGCACGAAACGCGAGACAGGATCGCCAGGTATGGGAAATTGGTGTGCACAGAACACGGCTTGTACTATACGTTTACACAGCCCGAGCATCCTGGCGCATGATCTCCGCAGGAAGATATAAGCTGCTCTCGAGCGGCCGGGGAGAGAGCCGGCTCGCTTCCGTTACAGGGACTCATCCCGGCTCGATTTCCTAGCTCGTTGTTTCCTACGCAGTTAGGATCCGGCGGGTCTCTCCTTTACGGGGCACCGATAAGCGGTCCTCTCCCGGTCGTCGAGTTTCGAAACTCGTCCCCGTCATGGCGACGACCGACCCGCGCATTCGAGAGCGATCGTATTGGCGTTCGACGATGCAGCCATCGGAACTGACCTCCCACCCCCGTCACAGTTGGAATCGATAAAATTCATTCGGAATTATGCGGAACCGGTCACCAGATGGAAAATAAACGTTTGCGCTGGATTTTAACGAGTTACCAAGTCCTCGAACTACGAACCAGCCCGTATGCATTTCCGTTTTGTACATTTTCCGTGGACGTTTTGATAGACCCCGACGTCTTTCTGAAGTTCTGTGACCGTGCTACTTTGGGAGTCTGGGAATGCGAGTTATGAGGTGGTTATTATCTGTTAAATTTTAGTAATTGCTGCTCTCGACGGTCGTTTTTGGTTCAATGGGTACTTCGAGTTGTTGATATCTCGCAAATTTTTGTCGGGAGCTGAATTTCGGTATTATTATAGACGTGTTAGGTGCTTTCAAATTTCAAATATCAAAGTTCAAATTTCAAATTTCAAATTTCAAATTTCAAATTTCAAATTTCAAATCACAAGTCTCAAACTTTAACGTTACAAATTTGTTTCACTTCCAATATTATTATACTCTCAAAGTTCCACAGATCCCCTTGAACTCCCTTCAGTATACACTCTATCCGATCAATTTTTACTTGTTTAGTAGACTACACGATTGACCCAGTTACCCCCATAGAGACTGTTCACAAAGGTGCCTGCTTCCTTTCGATCTCTCGTTCAATTAACACCATTAGCGGCACCCGTGCGACCGTACCGAAATTGTCTGCCCGTTTCCTCGATTTCCTCCCCCTGTTCATCTCCTTCCGTCGACTTCGAAGCGAGCTCGATGTCGATCAGAATTCATGACGAATCCCCGCGAAACAGGAGGAACAAAGCACCAAGCGCGCGCCCGTGGGAGAGCGCAACGGAGCGGCCAATAAAACTGGGAATCATTCCGGCTCTCTCGTCCAACGCTCGCGTGAATCGATAACTGTTTCCTGTTCGATCGTGATTCACGTGGATGTATCGCTTCCTCTCTCGTTTTTTTCCTCTCTCCCCTTGTTTCTCCCTTTCCCCGTTCGTACGCAACGATAATCGAGGTCACGGGGGTGGAAGGGGGCGAGAGGGGACTGTGCAAAGTCCGGGAATCGTTCGGAGGGATATGTCGACCGGTTAAAATGCAAATCTGCGCCCGGGTAAAATAATTCACTTTTCTGTTTCGACCATATTGAAACTTGTTTTCGCGGCGCGGCGATGCGACGCGCGTCCTGCCGGGCGTGGGTTCGCCTCGCTACGCTGCGAATAATTGATTTCACGCTGTTAGAGTGTCATAACTTTGACGAATGGTTTGTCACCGGCGTGACGGAGCCCGATAGAGTTTGATGGAGCGACGTAGAAAGATTGTTGCCAAGTTACCTGCTATTTTCGGCCGACGCCGCACGCCGAACCGTTATCGTTTGACGATAAATGGGCCGAGTTATTTTAATTTAGCTTTCAAAGAATTTAATGCCATTTGGAAGAAGATAATATATTCTGAGACGCGCGTTGATTGTTGAAAAAGCTGAATCACAGCGTTGGAGGTTTTATTAAGAAAAAGAAAGTTCGATTGAAATTTGATTTGCTACCCCTGTTTCTATTAAACTTTGTTAAGTTATACGACTTCTGATGAGAAGATTATTCTAATTTTGCAGAAATTGTTGCAAATTATAAAGATTCACATGATTTACTTTGTTGGTCGTACGTAACGGTGTAACTTTTGCTACTTGATATTCATACTAAGGAAATATACGAGTTAACGAAGGAACTTCGACATCTAAGAAACGTTAACGAATGGAATTAAAAGGACTCATCGATCGGAGAAAAAATTCACAGAACAGTGACAATTTTCCTGTGAAGTTAAGTTTCACCCCTAAATTTCTGGGAGGCGCCTTCGGGAGAAAGAGAAATATCTTTCCGGCTAATTACCTGGAAATCGTTAATTGGCGCCGGTAACCGGAGGCTTAAAGTCGGCCGGAAGTTAGTTATGTTAGACGGGTTCGGTGAACCGCGAGGAAGTTAACTAAAGTAGAATTTAATGTCCTGAAAGGTTTAAACGTCGGTGGGGACGGAGCACGGCGGGCCTTGCGTTCGACTTTCTTTCGCAGTAGAGCGGCGCTTCGCAAGTCGCATTTTGTATTATTAAGTCGTCGGATAAAAGAATACCGCTCTCCCTGTAACCGTATCTGAAGAGCAGTCGGGGAGGGCGTCCGTAAAAAGCGGGAATAAAAATAAGAACTCCGCTGACGTGGGTACCCGCGAACTTCTCGAGTTACTTTCGTTTGCGAGGCTAATCGAAAATCCTGGTGACTTTAAAGTCTTATGAAAAGGAATATTGAAGTTTGCAAGAAACAAAAAAGTAAAATTTATTTTTGCGATTGTATAGTGAGATAGTAATAGAGTAAGATAGTAGTACAGCAAGGTGGTAATAGGATAAAATACTAAAATAGTAAAACAGTAATAGAGTGAGATAATAAACTAGTAATACAGCAATAGAGTAAGCTAATAAAATAGTAAGATAATATAGTGATCCCGGATGAGCCCCCAAGTTTATAGTGGGGCTACTATTATTATAGATATTGAAAAGGTCGATCTTCAGTAAAAAGAGAATTAGGAATAAATATATATGTATTTAATGAGATAAAGAAACAATATGGACAACACGTAAAAATACAACTTAATATCACGAAGGCCAACACACGACTCTCTATCATGCACAAAAATGTTCTCCACTGTCTCCCATCAAAATGTCCTTCTCGCACGCATTCCCACTCGCTTTTAACACACACCCCCATTCGCTCTGTCTTTCTCACCCTTGCACCCTTCTCACTCGCATCTTTCGTCCATAGTCAAAATTCACGCAGTCACGTACACGATTTTCTCACGGTCCAGTCGCTCAGTTCCAGACACTCTTCCTCGTATTCTTTCAGCCACTCGAGATTTTCTAAACGCAGTCACACTATTTTCCAAACATCCCAGCGCCGGTCCGTCGCAATACGGCCTGGTCGCCCTTACGCACGCACAACAAACCGTTCATCCTACAATACTTTAACCTACGCTAAATAATTCTAGATACTACAATAGTAATAGAGTAAGATAGTATAAACTAATACAATAGTAAACAACAGGAAACATTGATTTGAAATATAAGATCTACTCTACAACTATCTTCAACCTTTTTCATTCACAAGAATTTAATTTATTTTATTTATCAAGAGGGAGCTAGAAGTATAGAAGTTTCTGTTCGAAATAAGTATCGGCCTCCATCACGGAAATCGCAAAATCACATCGTCTCTCAACCTCTAAAATAAATGCGAGCTTCATCCCCGCGACACCGCGTTTTATCGCTACGAGAATCGTCGCAGCGGACCGTTCCAGCTTATCCACCCCCGCGGCTCGCGAGCTTGCACCGTTCACGAACAAACGATACAGTTTCCGGCTGGCGAAGCACGGCAGATTCGCGCGCGTATGAAAAAGAATTGTCTCCCGCCTCACCACCCTCACACCCCCACCTTCCTGGTAACAAGAGCTTAATCTCCGTAACTTTCCTCCCTTTCGAAAGCCGAGGTGGGCGGAGAGGGTAGCGCGTCCAGTTTATACGGCCGTCGCCATTGTACCGGACGACGCAGCCAGCCGGGCCGGATTACGCCTTCCTTTCCGCTCGAATATTGCGATAAACCGGCCACTGAAAAAGTGCAATGGTTTTCGGTGCAATTTAACACCTCGCGCGATTCGGTGGTTGCTCGCGGAAGGATTATGCGATCGCTCTTCGCTTTTTGAAAGATTGTGATCGTTTCTTTGATCGAGAGGATTGAAATTCAACACTGTGTATGATACATACGATAAAAAAATAAATAAATCTGTCTCAATAGGTATATTTATCTATACATTCAGATATAAGTACTTTAAAGAAGTATATGATAGGTGTGATTAAAATTTTATTCGAATGTCTGTTACTGATAAACGGATAGATATCTTGTTTTTACCAAGGTTATATTCTTTGATGAAACATTGCTTCTATAAGAATGTCTATTTGTCTGTAACGAAATTGATTCTACAAAAGGTTACTGATATTTTCTTCGCCCAACAGGTGGGGATTTCTATAAATTCGTTAGAAGAAAATGAAGCTCAGATCAGAATAACATTCAACAAAAAAACGAAGTATATTCTCGACCATTTGCAACACCCTGTGTTTCTCCATGTAAAAAAGTGCAAGGGTGACATCGGACCCATACGGTTAAGCCCCGTTTGGAGTCATTTTTCCCGAAGCCAAGCATAAAAATATTATTCGACAGATTCGATCTGCCCTCGCGCAAGGAAAACACCCCTCTTTCGTTGACGCGATCACTTCACACACCACACAAATTCGGCCCGCCGAATGTTATCCCCCTTAGTTCGAATTTATTTCGTCGCTCTGGCACAATTCACCCAGAAAAATCATCCTCCTGGGCGATTCTCCGCTCGTCCCGTGCAAATATACGCCGCTTCTGGCCTGTTAATCCGCAGTGGGCCGTTCAATCCCTTCGCCGGATGGATTATCGTTAACCTCAGCCCGCCAAATGCAGGATCACGTCGTCTCAACTCGCAGTCGCGGGGTGCTCGCTCGAAAAAGCCACGCTGCGGAATATTAATCCCTTTATTTCACTTTTAATATATCACAAAATTCAATTATCATATTTTACCAATAAAGTAGAACATCCTCTAAAAATTCATATAAATAATTTGTCTTTCTAGTCCAATGCCATAAACGTTTAATGAACAGCATAATATTTTTAGATTTAAAAAACAAGCACCAAAATTAACACATTGATCGCTACGAGAATTTTTAACGTTTTGTATAATATTACTTGTTCATTCGTAACGAAGACACGCTATTATTTAATTACTTGTATGATTGAATATTTTCATTCGACATCGGTATCCTTCATATGATTGTCTTGAACCATTTTGAAAGCCCCGGTCATCGGTGACCACTATAGCGGTCAATACATTAGTTACTATTAACATGCTCCATCTTTTCACCACGTCAGAAATAATAACAATCGAAGCTACCAAAAAACGTCAGTGAATCTAGAAGATCACGGAACCTAATATATAACCTCAAAATAATGCAACAACGTTCCGAGACAGTATTCATACAAACGCGTAAAATGCCGCCAGCAACGATCACCGAAAGAAGATCCATCAAAAAGTCCGAGCCGGTCATTCACCACGCGACATTATAGGGCAAGGGGTTGACAAAACTTCCCTTTTACCGGTGCGAATCCATGAACACGGTTCTATCGCGTCTCTAATCCCTTCCCTTCCTGGTGAAGGCAGAAACAGGCAGGCTGAAGAGAAAGCGAGAGGGAAGAAAACGACCCGGTGAATCCATGGTGCGCGCACCCGTCGCAGCGCCGGAGGGGGATGCTTGCGCGATATGTAGATAGCACGGCCGTCTACTATCGGGAATTGGGTCACGAGCCGAGGTAGTAGGGCGTGGGTTGGCCAGGGGCTGCAGGGGAGTGTCGGGGAGAAAAATACCGTCGGGGGTACGAGAATGACGGAAGAGGGTGGGGGCGGAGGGAGGGTAGCGTACATCGATCGTGATTGTCCCGCGAGCTCGACTTTTGCCAGGTCGCTCTCGGGCAGGGTGGTAAACAAGCGAGGAGACCGGGCTTTGTTAAAGAGAAGGACCCGTTCCCAGCCTCCCCTGCGCCGCCACACCCCTCTCCACTCTCTTTCCCTTCTGTGTTTCTCTTTCTTTCTTTCTCATCTCTTTTTTCTTTCACTATTTTCCCTTGTTTTGTTAGCCACTGTCGTCACCGTCGCGGTCTGCACTCCTGAAAGGATACGCGCGTCGCTAATAGGGCCTGGAGTTAGTTTTACCGCGCCGTGTCCTCCGCGGTCTCTTCGTTTCCTCGCATTCGCGTTCGCCCCGCGATGCGTGTATTAACGGGGTTTGAATAGCGTTTCGGATCATTATTTTTTCACCTCGTTCGGGTTTTATTCCCCCCGGGTCGCCAGCATCGTAGCCGTTTCCCGTGAATAGCGCGCCGGCGCTGGGCTTTCTTCGCGGGTCAGCGTTAGACCGTGGGCCTCCGGGCGTTCGAGGATGAAATAAAAGGGAATATTCTTGGCGCGGCTCAATGCTCGGGTTCTTGTTTCTGGTCTCGACTGGAGCTTGTTAGCGGAATCTTTAATGGGGCTGGCGTTTGATTTGGTTTTAGCACTTGAAGATATCGTGTGGGATTTCGTCCTGTTTCTTTCGGGCATTAAACCTTTTTGGAAGAGAATTCTTTTACCTTTTGGCGATTGCTTTTGTCGAAAGAGGAATTGTGGGTGGAAGTCTTAAATACTGGAGGGAAGAGTATAGTTCATTATAAATTCATTTGTAGCTTTGGATTTTAGATCTTTTGTTTTCAAGGATTGATAGATCGGAAGTGATCAGAACGGTAAATGCAGGATTTTCTAGAAATTACCGTAGAAAGTTGTTTCGTTTTTAAATTAATGTCTCTATGTTTCATTGTCATTATCCTGCTCCAGCAATTTACATGAAAAATATTCATTCTCGTGTACCTTGTGTCCTTGTTCTAGCCATTATGACATATAAAGGAGCAGTTACACGAGTATCATGAGTGAACTTGAAATTTACGTAGCGAGGGTTACTTTTGTTACGCTTCCGTTGTTCGTGTAGAAGCTCCGGCGACTCCCGTGTCCTTACACACGCGACCTTTTCGTTTCGCGTGCCAAATTCATACCGTTCCCAGCGGTGCTGTTTTGAACCGCCGCGCCGGTTAAATTAGTTGAACACTCTGTTGGAAACGCGCTTGCCAAGGGTCGAGGGTTGGAAAAAGTATTTCTCGTGTCTGCGACGGGCAGAAAAGGCTCGGGACAAAATTGTAACGTGCGTGAAATTTAACAAATTCTACAAACGTCCCACACAGAAAATTATTTTTAAAATATTACACAGGAACGTAGTGGGATTTAATAACAGCAGTTTCACAACACAAGTCTTGCCTTTTCTTTGTCATGTTCATGCTTTCATTTACATGTCACCGTTTTCTCTGCCTTTTTCTGACTTCTATATTATTGTCATTATTTGGATGGAGCAAGCACACGGTTTAAAAAAGAATTTCTATGAAAAATTCAGGTCGACAGATCGATACTATATATCACGATTAAAAGAGCGATTCTGTTGAATGGAATTCGCGATAAAAACATGATTTGAGGAATCGAGAGAGGCCTCTCACCAGTGAACGCTCGGTTCACAGCTCGAGCGGTGCGCGCATTTGCTTTACGATCCTGTGACAAGGTAGATCGTAAAATAGCGCCGTGAATGGAACAATTTCCAGGGAGGATCCAAAGTTTCGAATCCCCTTCATAATATTGGTGACGAGAGGTGTGACGCTTCCACGGGAAGCTTCTGGAAACACCGGTTTTCCATTTCGAATGGATCGTTCCTCTTTGGGTGCCTGTTCAATCCGGTCTTGCTCCGTTTACACCGCCTGTATACCGTTTATACAGCAATGCTCACTTTTATTGTCACGCTCGTTTAATCGACAACTGGTTTCTTAAAGATTGATTCAACAGCTTCAATCGATTACTACAGTTGAAGAGTAGTTACTGAAAGCTGGAATTGAAGAGGAAATGCAAATGAAAAATGTTAGAGGACAATAATAATTGAGAATACAGATGATATTAATTTATCAGAGATAAATATAATTATTCAGTAATATACACAGGAATATATACAGTGTAAAAATTGTTCAAACCAAAATTTCAGTGGAATACAACAGGTACGCAAAGTAAATCTACACGTGACAATAAGTCGAAACCGTGGAACAAAATTTTCTTGTAAGAGATTTCATTTCTACCTTTAACAATAGATTTACGGTCGTTTATTCTACACTTTATTCTGTTGTTCTTAGAAAACTACGTGTCCGTCTATATAAATCGCGAGAATGGTAGTTTCATAACCAGAGTATTGCAATGCGTACTCGCGTAATTGCTCGAATCAAAAGTGTTAAGCTAATATAAAAAATTGTCCTCATGTCTCGTAAGAAACGTGTTAAACTCAGCGATGGAAAACTCTTTCGTAATTTCTGTACGATTTTGGAATGTATATTTCTAGTAAAGGGTTAAACTTATCGATGAAAAAGCTTTATTTTTTAATTTATGTATTACTTTCCGTTAAATTAATTTCAGAAGATATCCTCTACGTCCCATCACAAAATATATATTTCTAGTGGAAAACTTTCGAGTGACAAGGGTAAAACTTATCGATGAAAAAGCGCATGAATCACGATCGACATTCCCCCGGCGGAGGCTCGATTCGCCGGTAGGCGTCGTTCTTATTACCATAAAGGAATCCGGGTGTCGCGGTGTTCTCTCTGAGGGCGACACGCTACCGTAGCTCCGCATTTACGATTATTATAATGGCGGTCGGTGAGCTCCATTACCAGGATGGCCGGCCGCGTTCTTGGTTCCGCCATTAGGCCCTCTTCTTCTGCGTTTTCCTGCCCCACTCCCGTTTCACGCCGCTTCCTTTTCCCGAACGATCATTGTAATAAACCGGCTGTGTTAAAACGCCGCTATAACCAGCTCTCCTAATATCTCAGCGACTTTGCCAGATGGCATTAATAACGCGGCTTTAGTATTCATGGCGTTCGGCTCCCCCTGCTTCGACCTTTTCGCCGGTTACGTGCCGGATAATATCTCCCTTTCCGTCTTTACCGGATTTCGTAAGCGAAACTGAACCGATTAGAAGCACCAGAGGATTATCGGGGATGCCTGACGTTCTGACGTCAGAGCATGATGGGAAGTGTGTTTAACCTTTTTGAAACGATAAAATTGATTTATATTATGAACAATCTTTGAGCTTGCAAGTTAAGCAGTTTTAGCAGTTAAGCTTAGTTTTGTATTTTGGAGATTTATTTTATTCGATTATGATTTAATGTCAGACTTTAATCATTCATTTGAGAGTAATTGAGAAGCACTGATTTTGGGAAAAATTTTAGTAGAGATTGGTACAGTGTTGTTATTATATATAATATTGAAGATGCAGCATTGAAATTACAAACTACATTCTGTTACAGAATATTTTTTGTATAAACATAATGGGAACATGGCATGTTGCATTGCTAATTATTTTGTGGTTACCATTGAATGACACAGACATTGTGCTGTAAACTCTCTCGAACACAACAATTCGGTATAACGTGCAAATCAAATCCCAATTAGACTTTATGACTACTATTAATTTGCTCACTGGATATATTAAATTTGCTAATAGAACATATTATTACTAGGCAGAGTACACTGTCAATTATAATTAATATTATACGCTTTCGATGCAATTTCCATAGCAATGTAGAATTCGTGACAATAGCAGCGGCAGTTCCATCAAATTTGTAATCAAAATAACTGTACCAATACAGAATATTAAACGACATGCTGTTTATCAGTTACAATCCCGGGTCGCGTAACGTTGCTACAAACAGTTATAATTGCCTAATAAAAGTATTGTAATGGAAAGATGGGTGTACGTAACTCATATTTCCATTAAATATCTCTGCACGAAAATATGCAGTTATAAATTACGATTAATCATTTATCGACCCATTATTTCGCAATATGCATTCAATAAAAAATAACTGTTATTCACTGCATACGTAGAATAATATTGCCATTATCAACACTTCAGCTCCAGCAAAATTATAAACTTCCAACAAATACAAAACTCCTTTATGCTCTCACAAATATTAATAAAGCAACTAAATAAATTATTACTAATAAATTCATGTTAATACATCAACTCTGATCATCAATGAAATATCGTCGTTTAAGGGCAGTAAAAAGGATGAAAGTCATATGGTAATCATGGTAGCTGTTCTACAGATACACCTTTATCTCAGCACAGTTAGCAAAAAAAGATTGAAAAATCGTTGAATGCTAACGTAATTCAACGTGTGGGGCGGGAGTGGGTGGAAATGAAGGCCGACGAGTTTTTCGACGAGGAGTATCGAATTAATCGGCGCATGTATCGAGCTCGAAGGTAAATAAACGACGGGACTGGGGCGTATTGTGCGCGGTACGCACACGAATAATATTATTGGGGATTGTGCTGGAGCCGTGTTTGAGTGAGCCGCGCGGATTAATTGGCAAACTTCCGGGATAGCACTTCCATACCTGCCGTGGTGCAAGTGCGAGCGATTCAGATGCAACGCCACTGTTTCTCTGTGCAAATTAAGTGCTGACTGTTCAACGAACGCCTGGGGGTGGCCGTTCGGACGAATATAATATGGAAAAATTGACGCAGGCCGGGAATGAGGGATGAAATTCCTTCGCGTGAATTATCACTGCGATTATACATTCCCAGTTACCCACGGAGAAACATAACATTTTCGTTTCCTCATTTAATAATTTAAATGGCTCACGATTGCCGGGAGCCGAGGGTCTAAGGGTTAAAAAATATAATTCTTCGGAACATTTTTGTAAAAGATCCTTTCAATAATATTTATGATATATAAATCGTTTAATTTTTAGCAATTTTACTCAAACTTTCTAAAATATGCTGAAAGGTTTTTAAGCATTTTCAAACAAGGTTGTGTTACGTTATTAAGATTATCACTTTACTACGCTCAAAAATACTTTCAAAGTGCATCTGAAATACTGTAATATTACATTCAATCATTCTACTTGCACTGCAATTCAAAGAACTCTCATCAAGACCGTTCGAAAACCATCAAGGCTCGTTCGTTGACGAAAGAAAAATTCTGGCGCGTGGCGACTGGTGAAAGTTCTCGACCGCGGTCAAGGAAACACGTAATTTTCATTTTTAAGCAGCGCACGGCGGTCCCGTGACGGTCAACCGGGTCGGGATTAAAATTCAGAAAGGGGTGGCTCGGAATTACTTCACGCGGCGAATGAATATTTCATGTCACGACGAATTAGATCCGACGGAACGCGGTGGTTACAGGAAAAAATTTCTCGATTCGGAAAAAGAGGAACCACCTCCGCTCCGCCCCATTCCGAGGATGGTCTTATTTCGCCGCGGTATCGCGAGGCGTTGATTAAAGTCGCTGGAAAGTGACGACCTTGCCGGGCCGGCGATCCTAAAATACATCTAAAAATCGCGTTCGCTGCGGTACCGGCGGAGCCGAGGGGCAGAGGTTGCTGTGGAATCGATAAACGGCGTTACACGACCCCTCGCGCCTCGTGTCACCCTTAAGAGAACGTGAGATGGCGGTGAAAGGTCAAGGTCGAGCTATTTCCTGCACGACCGAGCCTCGAATCTGTCGAGCCGCGAAGGTCCACGGGAATTGGGGGTTGAAAACTGCGCGTGGGGGGATGGTTTGAAACAGGGATGAACATTAGAAGACACGAGGGACCGTTTCCACGCGCGCGAACAACGTTCGTTACCATTTCGGTGATTGTGTCGGGATCCCTTTGATACGCGTCCCCTTTGACCCGCTCGCGGAATCGAGGACTCGGCTGATACGACTGATCGGATTTTCTGGTGCTCTGGCACGGTAACTAGAGGAATCTGACGGGGTATTGACGTTTCAGATATAAGGCGCTTTTGGCGGAAAGATCCGATGAAGAAACGAGGAATACTTTTTTTCAAATGATATTCACGGAATTGCACACGATGTTCATTCGATTGGGGGGCTTCGCGAGAGAAAGGAATGTTTGTGCATTTGAAAAGGAGCGATGTGATTTTCTGGAATTTATTATCGAGACGAAGGTTTCCGCAAACGTGACTGAAACACGTGTAAAGAGAATATAGAAGAGTAAAAAACGATTCAAGGAATTTCACTTTAAAGCGAGACAAGTTTCAGTAGTAGTACGAGTCGGTTATAATACGGCCGAATTCCGAACCCAGTGTCTACCCCCGATTTATTAACTCTGGGGGTCGGAACATTGATCAAATCCGTCGGATTTTTCAGCCTGAAATGAATGACCCAATTTCTGGAATATATTTAAAATATTCGCGTTTTAGTAAACGGAATTTTATCGATTCGATGAGGTCCACCGTGTCTAGCATTTTTTCTTGTTACATCGAGCTATTAAATATTTCAATCTCCCAGGGAGACTGTTAAACGCTTAACAAAGTGCTGTTTAACCAATACAATAAGCATTTAATAATCTCATGAGATTTCTGTACCATCGCTTCTTCCAAAGAAAAAAGATTCAGTGGGTCGTGAGAGGGGGTAAAAGACAATTCTGGTGGAATAGTGGGCGATAGAGTTACCGAGAGAAAAACCTAGGGAACGTCCCAGTCTTGTCGCAAAAGGAACAAACAAGCCCAGTAAGCGGAATTCAGCGAGAGGGGAGAGATCCCGGCTGGAGTTCAAAGAACCGCGGAAGAAATCACGGACCGGAAGCGAGTTCCGTGGAAGTTCCCAGACATCAGAAGAGGGCAGCGTGAGTTAGAGCTGGCAAATGCAAAGTTATGGGTTGCAGAACACCTTAAACAGTCGTAAAATATGAGACTGCGACGAGCGACGCTCGGTGGTTGCAGTTAACCGCCACCTCCCCCTTTGCCGGACCGTTTCTACGACGCGCGAGGAAAGAAGAGGGAGGCGAGAAGACAAGGTGGGAAAGGGTGGAGAAAATATTGCGACTGTTGAGCATCCCACTGGCGCGTTTGTTTCACGGGAACAAAAAAGGATGAATCAGGAGGACGGGAACAGTGACTCCTACCCCTTCCTTCGTCGTTCTTCTCGTTTACTTGCACTGTTGGAGACACGCACCCCTGGAAGTCTAAACAAATTTGTTTGACAATCCCGTTAAATACAAAAACGACGAATTGTTAAAGATAATAAAAGAGTTAAAGGAGTGTAAAGAAGTTTTTTAATACCTTTGGGAAGTTAAGAATTGACGGTTTGTTAAAGACATTTTTTATCTTTATCTTTATTTTTTTCTAATAAATATTTACAGACGAAGAAAAGGGTGAAATACAGCCAACTTTTTTAAGATTTTCAGAGTTGCATATTTCTTTAATATGGATAATGTTTTGCAGAGTCATACATTTTTTTTCTTTATTGCTTAAATTTCAAGAAGTTTCATTCAATCCTGCTATTAATCTTACACACAATTGGCTTCTTTTCTTCTTTAATATTTGTTAAAACTTTTAGTTTTAGGGGTGTAATTAATCCCCTCTTTGTTACTGATTTCCTATAAGCACATTTTCATCGTTTTAAATGGGTCGTCGAATCATTTAAATAATATAATGGTTCAAATTGGTGGTTTCCTGTTTCCATTAACGTAGCAACAGGAAGTATGTTTGTAAAAGCAAATAAAATGGAATTGTATCGAATCGTTCGCTCATCGGGTAGAACTAATTTCTAGGTACTAGTCATCGTTAGAATTATTTACGGTGCGCTATATTCATTGAGTTCCTCCGTGAATAAAATATTAACTACCATTGGCTGTCGTTACGGAATAACAGACGCGATCCGCCACTAGTCAATTTATAATCCAAAACCGTAAGTAATTAAGCAACCCGTCAGTTATTCCCTGATTCTACGTTTCAACCCTTTCAACATATCCTGCTTCGGAACCAGGCATCATCCATAATAAATGAAAATGAACTTTAAACCGTTAATATTTCAGCGGATTAGTTGATTAACGTTCGTTCGGTTGACGGTTCCCGTTTGCTTCTTGAAATAAGTTAATTCTCGTTATTGCGCAAGTTCTGCGCGGTGGCGATTCGAACGCTCAACTGATATCATCGCTAATCGCCGGGCTGCCTACGATTCTGCAACGGGATTGTAAGTAAATTATACGGCGGTTCTTGACGGTTTGATGGTAACCACCCAACGGTGGTTACAGGTAAGGAATTCAGTACTCCCCTAAACATCCGGAGCCGCCACTATTATTATAGCCGGTGATTGCTAGTTCGGAGTCTATTCGGTCAATAAAGGGTTATGTCTCTTCAGTCAACGCGATCTTCAAGGTGTTAGAACTTCGAACTTAGAGGATTCCCGTAGCTCAATTACACAGTAAGCAACAGTATTAACTATATGTACTTCAATCACCGATTACCTTTCTCATTTCATCAGTAATTGTATCCATTAACTACTTTTTCGTATTTTAATTGTTCCATTTAGTTCTTACAAAACTGTTGGTGAAACTTCTTTACTAGAATCCTGGTAACGTTGCGTTAATGCGATATTATTAAAAACTAGTTGTTCCTGTTATTACTTAAGTACTTACAATGAAAACCAAGAACATTCGAAATTATTAAGATTCATTATTATTTCACTGAAATAGAAGGCTACTTTCAAATTATCTCCAGATCTTCAATCTGTTCGCGAAGACTTCTTCCTCATTCGACTTTCTCGTTCCCTTTTACTTCACTTAACCATCTAATCCATACTTCTCGGTATAATTTAATCAGTCACGCGACTTTCCTCCGAAGACAACGACCCAAAATATTAGACCAGCTGCTCCTTTGAAAGGATTTCCTCGCATCCCCGGTATTTCGTGTTCCCCAGGGTTCAAGATTTTTTATCATAATTCCACCTCGTTCCTTGCCCAAAGGACACGAATTCCTCCACTAAGGTGACAGTCTCCACTATGAAACCAGTCGCGACAACAGCTTGTCCCGTTACTCCTGGTCTAGGACAGTTTTTCTCTTAGCAGAGGATAGCGACGTAAACTGGGAAACTCCTGGTTCTAGCCATACTCTAGTTCAGAAGCCTTTAATCCTTAACAACTTAGCAGGGTCCAACGAACACATTTCTAATTAATTTACTTAGAAAAACAAGTGTCCACTGCGAAATCATTTTTATAAAATTATAGAGAAAATAAGAAATATCTTTTACCTGGATAAGTTTCAAAGGAATGATTTAATAACTCAAATGTATTCACATGATAAATTACAGAATAGAAGCAAACTCATAAGTATTCATCGTTGTTTGAGGAATAGCATTATTATTAATATACAATTTAATATTGTATATCAAACTTCAGAATTCTATTCTATCGCACCAAGTGGACTAAACCTCGTCTCCCGAGTGCAAAGAGTTAAACCGCCAAGCTGGCGGATGATGGGCGTGCTGTCACGTGATCCAGATCCTAACGCTACTACCGTTTTTCATTCCCTAACTGGCGCCCCAAGGTTCGACAACCGGTGGCAAGAAATCGGCCAGCTTTGCATAAGAGGGAAAACACCGGCGGCGTTGCATTACTTCCCTCCTGACGCCGCTTAATGCGAAACCGATGTACACCGCGGCTGTCTTCGGCGAGGGGCTTGTAATTTTTGGGGATGGGGGCTGTTTCTTGCGGACGTATGATGAAACGGATGCGATAGCTGGTTGTTGGCAGCGAACCAGGGAATTCGAGAGACGCGTCCGTGGTGTAGTTGATGCGTGGTGGTTTATGAAGAATGAGGGTAAAAGGGAGAGGGTGGACTTCGAGAGGTTGTTGGCAGTGATTCATTGTCTCGTTAGAGTAAGAAATTTCTTTCTATATTGCGGATTCGCTTCTGCATGAGGAATTGGAAATGTTGTGATAGATGGTGACAGCGTTTTGGGAACTGTCTGTGTGAAATTGATTGTTTGAACACTTGAGTTTTAGCAGCTCTCGATGACTATTATGTTATTATCATATTTCATTATTATACTGACGTATCAGTATAATAAAATATTCTGTTATATGTATTATGTGGGTAGTTTTATATATGGTATTATTATACTATCCATTATACCATCACGCTATAATATTATTACATCATTATTACAAACTTACCTACAACATACCTAATTCTTCACCATTCATACACAAATTACCGAAACATTTTTCTCTGCCTTTCGAATTCTCCCCGATAACGAACATTTGGCAACAGTAAATTAGAGACTACCCAGAATAGTTTCGTATTCCATATTTCTACACGATGCAACCTTAACCCTTACGATCCTAAATATTCTCAATGTTCCACCTCAAAACTAGCATCACCATTATTCAAAATTTACTCATAATTTACGATGACGCTTCAAACATTAACTTCAAGCTACTCGAAAATTATAAAAATTGTACTCATACGTGGCATAATTACCATATCACAAATAATCATGAAAATTGCTGAAATACTTCTTCGAATAAAATCGAATGCAGGGTCTGTTTCAGCATAGGACCGCAAAGGGTTCAGAAATCCTCGGAGGACCAAGCTGTCTGATCGAATCCGCACTCCCTTTTGTACAAAAATAAAAAAAGCTCGGCCTCGAAAGCTCGTTAAGCTAGCGTTGGTAGTAGAGTCGGTGGACGTTCAAGGGCGCTCGATCGAGTGGTCGCGTTGTAATTCCGTGATACTCGATACGGGACCGGTTGCCTTGTCTTTGTCGAGTCGAGGCGAGCGAGCAAGTGTGCTCGGTGGAGGAGAACCGGGCGACGAGGAGCGTTCGAGCGCGCAGTTACCGAATACAGGTCACAGCGCCTCGTCAATAACGGCGCGGTACGTCGACGCGGCATCGCCGTCGACGACGACGACGACGACGATGACGACGACAACAAGCCGCGGCACGCGGGCCCCTCAAGAACGAGCGCGGAGTCCCGATATTGTCGCGCCCGCGACAATGGAACCACTGACACGCTTCTAGGACCCGATACACGTGACCGGCCCCTTTGTTTTCGGCGGGTACCGTCACGCTCCCGGCACGCCGGGTTTATTCACGGCTTGTTAACGCTTCCCTTTCCTCTTCTCCTAGAAATCTTAATGACTCGTTACTCTGTAGCTTGTCCTTCGGGAAAAGAGGACTGGGGACGCATTGTTGAGGTACAGTTGCTCGGGATATGATTGTCTTGATACCCTAAATGCTACGGTTCACTCCTTCAAACCTGCCGCATATTATGTATATTACAGTTTACACTGTTTTAGTACTTTGACTTCTTGTCCTTGATCGGAGAGAATATGAGAACTGTGATAGGCGATTATATATACAACTTCGCTTTGAGGCTATTTCTGTCTGAAAAGTAGTACAGGTACAATTTGTGATATACTCTTGTTTTGAAGTTATTTCTATTAGCGAAGTAGTACTACCGCCACGTTATTCGGAATAATGTCCTTGCTGCTGGTGCCTCGAATGGTGGTCGTTTGTTATTGGATAAGTGGATAGAACGTTGTACCTGTATTGTTACCTACTTGACGGCTAGAATTTTATGCTTTACGTAAAGACAATGGAATTGAAGCTGTGGACATTATTATTTGCATAATTATATTTAGAAATTCAGCGGAACTCCATGCAGAAAAGTTGTATTTAATAGAATACTGCAACTGAGAAGATTAGTGAAGCAATTGGTGCTGGCGAATGTGTTATACGTAGATTTGTTTTGTGCATTCGTAACATTCAGAGTTCTGCGATACGATGCGTGATGTTTGGTTTTATATAAATTTCCAGACTTTGTTTAATTGTCATTAGTTCAGTTGAACATGTTTGATTGTTATTTTTGTTACCTTGGGGTTTGGAATTGAAATGTTGTGTTATTATTTCTAAAATGCTATTATCCCTTTTAAACTCCTAAATTATTTACTTTTTTTGATGTTGAAAGTAAGATGTAATTAAAAGAAAGTAACAAAAATAATTTGAAGAAACAAAAAATATCAAAGTTGAAGATTTTATGACGAAAGTTCGGGTCCCGCGGAAGTTCTCTCTTGATTTTTAAGCCTGCTCTTCGGAAGAATGTTAACTCTTAGACGAAACGAAGTTCGTCCGCTATTTTTAGCGGCGCTAATGAAACATCGATACTGTTCCACCGGCACACCTCCAAGTCGTGAAAAACTCCCCCCGGCCGTGGATTAACTTTTCCCTGGCTGTGAAATTCGATTTTCCATTTTCCAGAGAAACGAGAGAAGGAGAGGAAGAGGGGGGGGGGGGCAAAGAATTACGTCGCGAGGAAAAACGTAGCTCGCTTTGCTCGACTTTCCATGTGGCCCCCTGCATCCTTTACTTGAAATTCTCAGGCAGGCTTTTTATCAGAGGACTGTTCGCGCCTGACACTTTATGTAAATAAAGTGAATTTCTGAAAATGGACGGGGAACGCGAGAAAAATGTTAACAATATATCGAGTGAGTGTCTGGACTGGAATTCAGGGGCTTTGTCCGTCGTTAAACGTTTCCACTGACGTCGAAGGAATTTTAGTTGCGCGGAAGTTTCGAAAATTTGTTGTCTTTGAAACGAAAATGAACTACCCATAAGAACCATTTTCTTTTCTAATTCGTAACTTTGATTTAAAAATAATACGTACTAATTTAATTGGCATATTAAGACTGGCAGTTCTGACTGTTCGTTCTTTTTAGTTAAAAATGATCGAACATCACATTTGGATAGAAAATTATTGCTGTAATTTGATTCTATATTTAAATGGGTAATCTACTTTGTGAACATAATTAATTATAGTTTTAATCAAGCGATTAAAAATGCAGGGATGGTGAATAATTCGAAGGATGGTGAATATTAATGAAAATTTCATTGTGGTCGGTGAACGTTTCACTGGTTTGAAAATATACTGGAGGTAACCTTCCCAGTTTAATTAACCCTTGAATAGGGAATACTTAGAGTAATCCCTACCTGATTATCCAAACCTCTCCCTTGTTTCTCCAGATGTTCCATAAATTTTTGAATAAATTCGGTTCATTTGCATCGTTGACGAGCTGTCGTTTCTCTTATTGTTCCCATAGGAGTACCGGGTATAATTTTACGTTCGACAATCCGATTAAAAAGCAATTTCCAACCGCAGGGGTGGCTAAGTATAAAGTGGCTTCGCCGTATTTAGAAATAGATTGCTCTTCCAATTCTGATTCACTTTAAACAAGCAAGATCACATGTCGTGTCACATTATTCTAGAACAGCTGACACAAAGTTTAATAACAAACTTTTTTTCAGAGAAACTTCCCCTTAATTTTTAATTTCCACAATCAATCGTGCCAAACAAAAATCTCGTATGAAATTCTAAAACCTTGAACGTCTCTTGAGCAATAAAATACAAATTCATATCAATTACAAAAAAATTACCGTGTAACTTCCACACCTACAGATTCTTCACAAAAAACTTCATCCAAGCAACCTCAGTCGAAGTAGGACAGCAACACATCACTTCCCTCCGACATAACCATCGCTTAATCGTTATTCGATAACTTTCCAGCGGGAGACTCGCGATAGTTCGCGGTAAAGGAAAAAAAGTCGGGGACGAGTCTCGGGAACAGCCGCACGCAGTAGCGACTTTTCCATTTTCCGTCGTAACCCGTCGCCCCCCGTTTTTCTTCTTCGTCGGTGGCTGCCTTTTAGCCGAACGACTGGCCCGCTCCTCTATTTTTCCATTTGCATAGCTTAAGCGATTTGCCCCTCCATTTTTCCATTTACATAGCTTAAACGACCTGTCCCTCTATTTTTCCCTTCGCCAAGTTCCTCGACTTCCGCGACGAAATACGATTCGCGCGCCGCCTCTACCTCTCCCATTCTCTCTACCTCTCCCATTCTCTCTCTCTCTCTCTCTCTCTCTCTCTCTCTCTCTCTCTTCCTTTGCTGCCCCCTTACCAACCCCTAGTCGCAGCTTTTACCCGACGACGCCGATCTATCGGGTTTCTGAAGCAGGAATAAAAATGGTCGTCTCCGAGGGGAGGTGGGGTTCGGAAAAGGTGCGCGCGATTCGAGCGTCGCGAAGAATGCGGACGGCGGATGGACGGACGGACGGAACCGTTAGCCCCCGGGAAAAAGAGGAACAGAAACACGAAAATCAATAATACGTTCTGTGCCCCCGTGTACGGAAACTATTTCCGCGAGCTTCTGTGCTCGACAAATAACTCCACTTTCCAGGAGACCCGACATTGTGACCGGGATATATTGTAACTACGCCGGCAACTGGGACGCTCCGCCCCGCGAGCACGACTCAAGCCACTCACCCCCTTCCCCTCGCCGCCACCGTTCGAGGTTGGTCGGTTGTAACCGTAACGCGAGCGTGTTCACCGTAATTGCGCCGACCGGGAAATTTCGTGGCGGACCCTTGTGTTCTTCGATGATTACGCTCTTGAATATTTATCGCGGAATTGGGTCATTATTCGGGGGTGGCTCCCGGTTGGAGAAGAGTGACATCCGATCAAGTAAATCGGGAGAGGTATGAAGCATTTTGTGTGTAATGTACGGGTTGGAAATGTTCTGTAAGGTAGAGATGAATTCACTTGAATGTACGAATTGTATTTTGGAACTTTTGAAACCTTTATCAAGTTTTGAAGTATGTTTATTTATGTATTTGTTTTGTTGAAGAATAAAATGTCTTAAGTATATGGAGTTGAAGGATGTGAAGAAAGGGCCCACTCTTTCGCGTTTTAAAGCAGAAAAGTCTTTACGTTATTTAGGAAGCTAAATAAAAAAGACCGTAATAATACTAAAAATGCACAAACAATTGCAAACGTCGCGAAAGATGTTTTGTCACGAGTAATACAGTGCTATAGGCAAGATAAAAAGAGGAATAGGTCCCCGAGGGCCCATTTCGAAAGAAAAATTTCACGAAAAGAGATTAAACGCCTCCATTAGGGATCTACAGTCCTGAGACAGGCTATTTCCAGAACAAATTTCTGAAGGATTCCGCAACTTCTGTGCACAGGGGTGGAAAGCTTGGCCCCGCTCCGTGTACAGAAAGTTGGCTTCTCCTACCCCCTCGGCCTGCCGCGACAAATATTTGCGGTGTAAAGTTCGATGGGACAATATTTTGCCGAGGGGTCCGTTCATTTGCTCGCTTCGGAATCGATACTTTTTTAACGTTCGCTTTAATCCTTTTGACGCATCGGTCGGGGGTGGTTTACTTTGAAACGATTGTACAGCGGGAGGGATTGATAAAAATAATGTTTACACTATTAAAGCATTAGAGTGCCAGTTGGCAAACTTCGATCTATATTTATACCAGCATTCTCCTTCTCCGGTGCTGCTTCGCGGCAGAATCTACAAAGTGTTACAAGTTTCAGAAACAATTATCTGCATTTACCTGAACCTGTTCAAGTATTACTGTTAATTATAAGTGAACTTTGTTACACTAGTAAACTTGAGGTTATGTTAGTTCTATCTACGTAAAGAAATCCCATGCAAGTACCAAAACGTCAAAAAGAATATCATACGAATTGAATTTCTGAAATGTGAAATCATTTCTGCAATTCACGTCGCTACTAACATTTGACTGTCAAGACATCGTTAACGCCAAATCTCTCTCACGCGTTGAACGATTTACTAATTAATTCAATATTACGCTTCTCACGCTTATTATAAGTCAGCCGATATTCTCGAGTCTGCCGAGAGAAGAGGAGATAAAACGGTATCCGAGATCGTCATTCCCGCTCGTTATTTAAATCCGAACCAGCTTCGCAACCCCCTCGACCCGTCTCACCAGCTATATTTACCCTGCCGGTTGAATTATCCACCACGTTCCGGTCTATTTAAGCGGAGACGAGTCCGGTGACGGCGGTGGCGTGCGATATCGCCGATCCGACCGGCGATAACCGCGCGGTGCGTGACCGGTCCGGGATTTTCGCTGAAACGCGGAAACAGCAGCTCGAGGAAAGGTCAGCCGGAACTCGGAGCGGTTTCGAGGCGAGAAATGAATGGACGCATGATCGTGTGCGAGTTCGCATCGATTATCGAGCGTTCCATTGAATTTGCTCGCGAGATGTAAAAACTTCTATACACGATGAGACTTATCTCGGATACGGCGGGTTTCCGCTTTTTTTTACTGCTTGTATAATACATTGATATGTTCAACTTTGCTTAGCTCGTTCATTACAGTTTTGCTGTAAGCGTATACTGAAGCTGTGATTGCATAAAAGAAGATACCATAAATGCAAAAGAAAATACACAAAAATTTGTGATTACTAAACATCGTATAACGCCTTATTTATTCCAAGATGATCTTTGATCTTTGTTGATACTTAAAACGCGAAATGAAAAAGAATTCCACATGAAATACCTTATCAAAAATTCGTGTACCCGTTTCTCTAATTTACCACCAAATCAAATATCTACGCGTCACATATCATACTATCCTAATTATCTCCGTCAACCTCCTTCCATCGGAACATTTAACCTGTGCAATACTCATAATTCAAAAATCACAATTCCTCCTCACAATATACAAAAGATATGCATAAAAAATGAAACGCGGTACAAACCTCAGCTGCTCCTCAAAACTGTCTTCCCCGAAACGAGCCTTAATAAGTCACGAACTCTATCCCGAATCAAATATGAGCGCTTTGTGTCCCAAAGTTTCGGCGTTTAATCTCTGAAGCCGCGAAGTCTCGAAAGACGGTCGTTCGTCGCGAGCACCGGAAGCCAAGTAAGTGTACACTCTCACTTCTCCCCCGCCCCTGGCTCTTCTTTAACCCGGGAGACGCGTCGCCGATAATCGATCCGATCGTTACACAGCCGCTTATTACAGTAATCGCGCTGGGTACCGCAACGACATACCGCCCGGCGGACCGGATACGAAATCGAGGAGGGGTGACGCGCTTAAATGGAAGTTGGCTCAAGTTCTCACCCGGATTCCGCCCTACCGCCCTTTTCTTCCGTCACTCGAATCCTCGCGCGCCTCGATATCGGGCGAGTTGAACCCTCGGAGGTTCCGCCGCGAGGCACGCATCGTGAACGACTCCCGCGCGGATTAAGTCGCTCCCGCTGCAGTAACTCGAACCATCTTCCCCTCCGTCACTGGCATAATTAAAAAGGACTGTTGACGCTCCTGCGGTCTTACGTCGAGACGGATTCGTTATTCGATTTTTGTAATGGTAGTGGTGACAGAATGATAAGAGTAATAAATAGTGATTATATTGATAATAATGATAATGGTAATAGTGACAAATCGTAATAATAATGAAAATTGTTATAAAAATAACGATAAAAGCGGAAGAAGGTTATTGTGAGATTTCGTGTGTGAATAGAAGAGCGTGCTACATTTGTTCACTTTTAATTTTAAATTACTAAAAACTGTTTGTTCCGAATTTGTTGGGGATAGTAACTTTTTTTAAAGGCACTTACCCTTGTGTTACGAGTGTTTTATACGAAAATGTAAAGTATTCTAAATTACAAATAATTTAGAATTTAGAAACAAATATAAAGATGTGATAATAATATTCAATACATTTGGTTTCGGTAATTAGGAACTTTTTCGATTACTGTTAGAATTATTTATAGCATCATAATTGTGTTATTGTACATAGTAGTCCAATTTTAATGTTTTCAAAGTATTGTCCAGTTACTAAAATTATAGATGAGTCAGATAACGGTGACGTAAGCTCTGATGTAGAAACCCGAGAATATTTCGGACCGCAAAGGGTTAAATAATCGACAGGACTGCTACGGTGTACGTGCCGACGGTTTTCGAGCTCCTTCAACCATCCGCTCCTTCACGGACTTTATTGGGTTAGTAAACCGAGCCGGGGGTTGGAGAGTTTCGCGAGACGAATATCGGGCGATCTTAGATGACGGAACTTCTGTGGGATTTCTTTGAGGCTCCCTATCAGTTAAGACACGAAAATTTGAAATATTTTTGATAGCTATTTTTGATAAAATGTTTTACTTTAATTCTTTTATTTATTATTCATTTCTCTTTAAACGTAAACCTCAAAGTAACAGATCTCCGATTAACATATATTGCTCACAAACTGTAGAATCTGCAAATTACCTTCGTACATTTCCGTTCACCAATTACTTAAATGTAACTTCATCCCTTAATTCTCTCGTATTCACGAATATTTGAGCTGAATCGAAAATTTAGTTAGAAGCGTTTAATTTGGAAGACACTAAAATTACGTTGGATACGGTGCATCAAATTTTATTCAGGTCAGTTTAGATGTAACATATTAAAACCAATTAATAGATTTCGGAAAGCAATTCATAGAGAGGGTACTATAAGTCTCTTGAATCGCTTCGATCAATCCTAGATGAGACGATACTTGAACCCAGCTCTCCAGATATTCACAGGGACTGAAATCTAGGAACGTGGTCGCCCGTCGGTGATCCGGCGCGTTCTAATTAAATCCGAGCGAGTTTCCAGTCGAAATAGAGGGAGGGCCCAAAAACTCGTCCGTAAAAACCGCCGGCACACTTCGGACTGCGCGAGGGGAGGATACGTTTGTTCCAGGCAAACGAAGATATCCAGCGGCTGCCGGTGAATTCCATCTCGAACCACTGGGTCACCGGTGCTATCGTTCGGACCGCGGCGAAAAAAGGAAGACCGTGAAATCGGATAAAAAAGGAGGAAATTCTCACTGTTATCACGGCCGGCTCCCTTCAATCGTCGACTCCTGACCTCACAGCTTTCCGCCCGTACGTTCCCATTTTCAGAAATATAATATCCCGTAATTCCAGCTCGACTTCTCGATCCCCGTTATAACTTTCGGCTGCCCGACTTTTCGACTCGCCGTTTTCATTTAGAATCATTCGATTACTGGAAGTACCTTAATCTTGCATTATATTTTAAACCGAATATAATATTTTTAATACACACTCTATATAATATGTATACCGCTTTGAATCGCAGAATATACTTCTCCTTTATTCTAGGGAAGTTTGAATTAGGAACTTGCATAGAAAAAGAACTTTGCGTGAAATTAAAACCAACAGTATGTACTAAATATACTTCTATTATCTATGAAAGGAGTCTTATTTAAAAAGAAGCGAAAATATTTTAGAAATATTCTTTCTATGATATAAGTATAGTGAAACCTCGTTTATCCAATTCAATTAGGTTACTAATAACCCAGATAAAATTTTCACAAAGCGTGTTCTTAAAATATAATCTTAGAACTCAAATTATTGAATGTCTAAGAAACCAAGACCCGAAATATCGCTGAAAATTAATAACTTCGTTCATCAAGATCCTCTTGTAACTCTATTCCCAATGAAACCTCCCGAAAATTTAGCTTCCCCACAGTCTCCCAAACGAGTTCGCGATTTTTCGTGGCTTGGTCAGGATAACTCGTAATTTCGGGTCACCGATCCGTTCCGCGGCGCGGAATTGCGTCGCGGTGTCTGGATGGAGTTAGGTCAGGCGCGAGCGGAGGAAGGGAGCCCTTTGAGAGGAACTCGATTCGAAGTAATTTAGCGACCGGAGCCTAACTTGCCGAGCGACGGGTGCTCGGAAGTTTCCAGCATTGACGAGGATGAAAGCTCCGTGTCCCCTTCCCCGCCGTTCGCCCCGAGCTTCTGTGTTTCCAGCGCTTTGCAGGCGCGAGAGGCGACATTAATCTATTCCGCATTGCCGATGATGAATTTCCCGGAGCCAGCCAGAGGGAACCGGGACTCCCTGCCGCGTAAGCTGTTTCCCCGCAGGAGTGGGGCCGCGCTCGGCTTTGCGAGCGGCTAAAAATTAATTACCCCTTTACCGGGCATGTTTTCGCGGCCGGCTCCTCCTGAGACGTCGCTTTTCACCGTCGCGCTTAATTGTTCAAGGCCGCTCGATGGGTTCGTCGGATTAATGCGCTTTTGAGGAAGACTGATGTCTCCTTTGCCGGCCGGGGATGAACAGCTCCTTGAAAGGAGGGTTGAAAAAGCACACTGCTTCGAACGCCGAAGAGATCCTTTGGTAAATGTATTTCCAAGTGATGCTTAAGACGTTTCTTCTTTGACGATCGGGGACTTCTCGATGGGAAGAGCAATGAATGATTAACTCCGCTGGCATTGATGTCTGGAAGGGAATAAAAATTGGGTCAGGTTTTGAAGAACTTTCTTTGGCACTGGCAACGTTGAGAAGCGAGTGAGATAAGGACAAGAATAATCGTGAGGGAAGGACGAGGAGCAATAAATAAATGAAACAAGTGAATTCACTTAGCGGACACAGAGATATTAATCACATTACAATTAAGAGAAAGTGTCGAAGTAACTTTAATCCTTTTTCACGCGTCCAACGAACATGCGTAATGTAACTTGAGAATACCAGTATCATAGCTGTTGTGTTCGAGAAACAAGAAAATTAAATCGTTGAATATCAACAGAGTCCGAATCTGCCCCAATAAGGTTCTCGAAGATTAAAAGTCGCGGGAAATTCGGTAAAATGGCCACGATCGAATGGAGTTCGATAGGGAGTCGAAGTCGTACCAAGATAAATCTCTTCCTCTCCTTTGTTCCAGGTTGAACGGACCGTATTTCCGTTTTCCCTCCCGCCCTCCGGGGGACACGAGCGTTTGACGTGACTTTGATTTTAATTAAACTTCTCCGGATGCTCGTCGAGGACCGGACGTGATCAGCCCCGGGAATACTTTCGCGGCCCGTCTGCGACAGTATAACAAATACCGTTCCAGCTGGAACAGAGGAGGACGCAGACACCCGGGACACCGGTGACAACTCCGCCCGGGCAATAAGTTTCCCTCCGCGGAGAAATAAACTTCGACCGGCGGAATTTCAACCGTGTTTCTCCTCGTTCCGGTTACGGGAGGCCCGTGTTGCCCGCCGACAGCTCTTCGATTCTGTATTGGACGGTGGCGCATCGGAAGAAATTTGCATCCGCCCCGGCCGACATCGAATTGATTCTTGTTCGGGTTTATATTCTGCTTCCCTGCGAAATTACAGACAATTTTCGAGGACCCAGTCGCGACAGAAATGGTTTCTACGTGGAACCAGGGAAAAATAAATCAATCTTTCGAAACGATTTCAAAGGTTAGAGTTACCCTCGAACATGAAAGGGGAATTTTGGATTATCGATTGAACCTTAGAATGGAGAGCTTCTGAATCGCTTGAAAATCATTGCAGTGAGAAGATTGATGTTAAAATATTTAGTAACGTGGCTAACTGAATAATAGTGCAGCTTGAGAATTGTGATACCAATCATCAACGATTACTTCTAACACCATGTACCTTGCTATGAAGGGCTAGGTAGTATTATATAAAATGCTCGAAATTCTCGTGGCAATGAACGTGTTAATACAGCGGCAGTTTTCGAGAAATAAGGGGAACAAAAAACTCGAAAACAAAATCCGAGCGGCGCCGCTGGCAGTTGCTCGCGCGATAACTCTTCCCCGCGAGTAGGCAAAGCTTGGCCGGCGGTCAGGACGACATCCAGCTCGTTCCCAATTCCAGCCGGCAGCACGATCGCTTCGCCAGCTATTCGAGACGGTGCTTTGGACGTGTCCCCCGGCATGGAAACCGCGTTACAGGCATTACTTTCGTCCGACCCTATTCTCCGGGCGAGCTCGCGTGCCCGCGCCGCATTGTTCGGGACTTTCGAAAGGGGGTGTAGTCGATGCACCGTCGCGCGTTTCCCGAGTTCCTCGAGGCGGAGGAGAGTCGCCGACAGACCGGGCCCGATATCGGTGAGAAATTACGAGGCGAGCACGACGAAACCGACCCATTTTCCCAGAGCCACTGACTTGCTTACGCGTCTATAAGCGATGACACCTTTTTGCGGCATGCCGAATTCAGTGATAAATTCATATTTACCGCCAGTATGTATGTGGATTATATAATATACATTATATTGCTTGTATATGACTATATACCGGGTATCATTACAGTAATTATTAAGTATTATACTTAAAAAATTTTCTTAATATAATATTATAAATAAATGTAGGAGCATTGTGTAGAACTTTAGTTGCAAGTTTCTAGAGTTTTTGGTGATAATATCAGATGACTTCGACAAAACGTACTGCTTTTAAGTTTACAACACTTTATTAACAATATCAAGGCATTGTCGAGTTGTGTCAGCAAGTGGTCTTGTCAACGCGAATGCGATCGCACCATACCGCACCGCACCATTGACATGAAACTTTTAGAATTGCCGAGCTGGTCCGCGCGTGGGTGGCGTGATCCGAGGTTTCACCCTCGCGGCCAGATTAAATCGTACTTTATTAACGAGCGTAGTCTGCCTTCCTGACACGAGCATCGAAGAATAAATTCTGTAAGATTGATCGGCCGCTTTGGTAACGGCTGCGGTCCGGGCATTAATGAAACGAGATCTTCTGGCCGGGAACTGTAATTCCGTCTGCTGCGGATGAATTAAGGGGGGGTGCAACGTAATAAGTGCCTAGTTTTTCATTTTGCTGGTTCTCGTTCGGACAATCTTAAGTGGCGAAGTAAACTTGAGCATACTGTGATTATTCATAATATCACAGTTATATCAATCTTTCGCAAGTACAACTGCACTGCTATGCTTTACTAAATACTATCTTCTAATAGATAACTTCCATGTTGAATCCTCATCAAATTATCCAACACCACCGTCAGTTTCAAAGAAAACTGTACCAACATTACTCAATGTAATTACAGCTTAACACAACGCTTTAACCATTTATTCCGAACGTTTGGGAGGTGCTAAAGTAATAATTACTCACACGTTTTACCAAATAGTTGTATCAGCAACTGATAAAATACATTATTGCAATAACATTGGAGATCGAGTCTATCTCTAGGTTCCCAAAGGGAGGAAGGTTAAAAATATCGTCCAGGGAATTCGACGAACGAGTTTTCATTTACGAATTGATTCCGGAAAGAATTCCTGTTAGCGTGTGACCAGTGTCGGAATAATCGCAGCGAGTCCGCCGGAATAATTCGGCAAAGGGCGAACACTGGGCTTCGGGTTCGCGGGCCAGCGAGCCGCGAGGAATCCCGCAGATCTCGTTGCCGCAGGGCTTGGCCAGGTGTACGCGGCCGCCACGAGGATATCCCCGTATCACCGGCGAAACAAAGAATCTGGGTCAGGACTGGATATTGTTAATCCGCGCTCGGTTGAACGGTGATTAACGGGCGCGACGGTTGCCGGGGCACGGCTCGCACGCGAGCCCGGTTCTCGCGCACGGATTTCGAAGTTTCGGCGCGCTGCCCGCTCACCTCCGCTGAATAATGCCTATGTTCCGGATAGGGGCTCGACCGTTTCGCGATCGATCCGCGCTGTTTACGCGCCGCTTGAATTCCATGCAAACCGAGCCGGAGAGACTGGAGGAACGATCGAATTCCGCGGGTCGGTGAACGACGGTGTTTTAGGGTTGTCAGAGTTTCCCTCGAATATCGCGAGGGCTGGAAACGGGGTGAGAAAGTTTCGTTTTGATTGTTTGACCAGCGCTCCGCGGTTATTGGGCCTCTTGTGACCCGAGTTTCAGAAGTCATTTGTTGGTATATGATGTATAGATATATAGAATGCGTGCAGGTTTGGGTTTTGGAGGATTGGAATAGACGTCTGAGACGTTTGATGGATTGAAAAGAGAACTTGGAATATCTGAAAAAATTAAGAGTTTCGGAAATTTGAAGGAATTTATTTGGAAATGCGGGAATAGAGGAAAATACATGTTGAAAGTATTTGTACGAAGGAAATATGTATTGTAATATAATAGAAATATTTTTATAATCTCGTGTATCTTCCACAGGTGATTTAAGTTTATTCAGGCATTAACCTGTAGACGTCAATTATTTAATTATTACAGAACAAATCAGTAATTCAAATTTTGAGGTTCATTTTTGAGACGCTCAATAGCCGAGTTCGTGTCTTCCGTATTTTATACGAGATTCCGTAGATTCCGGATAATGGATCCCCTCGTCTTTTAAGTCGACGCTGTTTCGTTCACGGATCCTCGGTTTCTCTTCTCAGCCATTACCCTTTATCCGTTGCGACTTAAACCCTCTCCTTATTTTTCAGGCGACAGCAGCAACGTACCAAACACTTGGTTCTCCACTCTCAGTTTCGCTCGACCTTATTCGCGGAGGACGATCCTCGCGAATAATAAATTGAATCCCGGTCTCATCTCTGGTTAGAGGAGAAGGGCACTTTCGGATGAATCCCTAACGAGCAGCCACTTCTGGAAACGAGGGAACGGAAAGCGGACTCCCATGATGGCGGACGGTTCGGAAAGATGGGACACGTTGGACTGTGAAAAAAAATCTACGGAGTCGGAAGTATGAGAAATTTTAAGGTAATTTGAAAATAGAAGTGTAGAAAATAGGAATTATGAAAGAATAATTGCAAATGTTTCTTTTTAAAGTAATACCTTTATCACAGACAGAAATTTGGTCCTTTGAATAATTTACATTTTCATCGTGCATAACATATACCAAAATTTAAATCAATATTTCTACATGATATCTATTAAATTACACAATTTTTCGTAATCAATAATTACAATTTTTAATAAAAAATGACGCATTTGTGTATACGATGCACTGTTCGAAAAGTACGATCATGCCAATAGCTTTATTCCAATTTCCGAGAACAGGGTCGATGAACCACCTTACATTTCTCCGCGCCTGGAACTCTTATCATTTCCGCGGCTCCCACGATTCATCTCCGTTCCTCTTTATTTACCTTATTGGAAATTTCTTGCGTGTTCCCTGCAGTATTTCCTCGATCTCGGAAAAATCACAAGTTCGTTGGATATGCGTGGTCGAATGGGAATCCCTTCGCGAAGTCAAACGCCGCCAGTTTCAAAGAGCCGCCGCATAGAAATGATATCCGCGCGGGGACCAGCCTGGGAACTGCACCCCGGAGGAATTTAATATTTCACAGCGGAAGCTTCGGGCTAATTCACCGAAGAAAAGAACGCCGGGAATACAAATTATTCACGGAGTCGCGACGCGCCAGACAACTTCTCGGAATGTTTTCGTTTCGTGATGAAATATTTTTACCGACCACCATCGAACTCGATTATCTGTGCTACGACCGCTTTCCAAACATTTCTCGCGCCCTGGTCTCCCCTATGGAAAATTAGAATCATCCTCGACTCGGGAGCGAAGGTTGTATCGCCTCTTTTGCTCGGCAATAAATACATTTCTTCATTCATTTCAGGAAACTTGAAAATTACAGTAAGAAGATAGATTTAACCCTCTCTGTGTATCATTTGAATTAATCTCAGTATATCATTGAAATTATAGTTATTTACAATTACTAGATAAAATCATAGAACTCCTTAAATTATCAAAAACTCTTGAAACTTTGTCAACAGAGAATAATAAAAATTACAATCGTCGGACGAAGCTGTAAAACTTTGCTCTAAACAACTTTCAAATTAATAACTAAACGAGTTGTAATATTCAAATATTATTAATACTTCCTCACACCAATCGAATACGACAGTATTCCAATTTCCCTACGATATTGTCGTGCCATTCATCCCCCATTAAGAAACACACCCCAACCGCAACGTACCAACAATCGCGCCAATCGAAAGTCTCGGTATTGCCACTCGGTCGCTAAACGCGTTCCCCGTCGTCCCCTAATAGCAGTCAACCTGTTAACCGAGCCGTCCCTCCGCCCCGCGGTGCCGTTCCTACGGCGGCGACGGATCCGACGGAAAGGGTGGGCACCTAACGTTTCTTTCATCGTCAAAGAGAGCCAACCAATTACTCGCCGAACGATCTCGAAATCACACGAATGGACCAATGGATGGCGCTTCTGTTACCCAGGGTCGGGTACTGCAATGCAGCTTTCACCCTCTCCTTCTCTCTTCTTCTCGCGTTCTCGCTCTTGCTCCCTCTTTCGCGCGTCACCCTTCGCGCGCGACACCCACTCTCTTTTCGTCCTTGTCGTCCCTCTCGCGCGCTGCTCGGTCGCTCCCACCCTTCGCCAGCCTTGCACTTCCATTTTACGTGATTCAAACCCTCCGTTCTCCCTCTTCCTATTTCCCTTCGCTCCGTTTTCCTCTTCGAATGTCACCTCGCGGACGATTAACTTTTGCGCCGCTCCCTCCTCGTTCCTCTACGCCTAGTCTAGCCCCCTTTTCACGACCATTTGATTAGAGACCGGTTCTTGACCACCAAAGACTGCTCCATTAACCACTCATCCCCTAGTCCGCGGTGTCGCTAACTTTCCCCGCGGCCATCGGTCCTCATCGTCTTCCTCCGGGGGAAGATTCTTAGCTGAACTTGTAGATTAACTACAAGTAGATTAGCTACATCACCGAATTCGATGACTTTTATACATGTACGTTGAGGGGATCGATATGTTGAGGAACCTTTTACTCTTAACGACATGTCGGACTCTTAGTTTCAGATATTTCTGAATGATTATTGGTACTGGCACATTGAATCTTGACGATATCCATTACAAATAATATATTATTCTTGGATTGCACAGTTATTGCTCGTGTTTGTTTTCGTTTGGCATCATGCTCATATCTTTCACCTTCAATTATTACCGGTGTCGTCTCTTACAATGTGTATAAATGAATCTCAGTTATTGTTAGATAGTGAAAATTGGCATTAGTACAGCCAATTTCCAAGGTAGAGTATAAGGGTTTAAGAATTATCAAAAATTCTTAGTTTGAATCCGGTAGTTTTTAAGTATTCCGGAGACTAATAGGGACCAACGTTTCTGTAAGAGGAACAAGTTGTTGAACGTATCGGTTTTTAAAACATATTTAAAAATCATCGAAAACGACGACGCAGTAGTTAATCCTGTTGCAGTCCTTAATTTCTCTACAATTTTGAAATATCATTAAAAAAGTATAAGCACATAGTCTAATAATAATTTTCTTATATTATTCCCAAATTTCAAAATATTCTAGACAAAATAGACACGCAGTTAAATCTGGAAAAAGGTGAACAGTCAAAATGATGCTAAGAAAATGTAAACGTGATTGGATCTAATAAGTTCCGTAGAACGTAGCAGGCTTAATTAATAAGTTGACTGTTTCCTGGTAACGCACACGCGTGCACCAAAAGTTTCGCTTCTGGAAAGGGTAGATCTTAGCCGTGATCACTGACGGATGCTACCTTTCTCCTAATACGCCAGCAGGAATCACGTTCTAGCCGGGAACGTTGCCGTTTTCGGAGGAACCCGGATTGCTCGCTTAACGAGCCGCGGTAAATATGGAGTGGCTTTCTAGGTTTACCGTCTGGGTTTCCTGATGTCCCGTTGGTCGCCTGGATGAATTTCAGATTAATTTGCTTTAGCGGATAGCGTGTTTGCTGGAAGCGTAGGGTTGGTAATTAATATGACTGAAAAATTAATGAGTTGAATGAAAAATGTGATGACGCAGGGTTGGCATGGATTTCTGGGAAATGTTTCGATGAAGAGAAAACGATATCTATTTAATACAAACATTATTAGTATGATTATTATTGGATGTTTATTAGATTATTCATACACATTACTGTATATAAGAGTTGTCAAGATCTTCGTTAAAAAATATCGTAGAATATCTGAAACTTTGTTCAGCTACGTTATCTGTCTATTTGAAATTATAATAATTAATTATATATTTCCTTGAATTTACATATCTTCTTATTTTATCTTATTTCGTCTTATTATACATTTTTTTCTGCTCAGTAATTCTATCAAGTACTTCCTTTATCCACCAAATGTATATTGTTAAACGACCGCTTTAGTTAGAATAACACATTTTTCCGCGAGCGCATGAACATAATTTCACATTAACCTCGTGTGTTCCATAATTGAAAGACTTCAACGTTTTACCGTGTCGGTGACGTGAACGAAAATTGAAAAATGCACCGGGGACGTGACGGTAACGGGCTCTCGCGTAAGCTCGCCTCTTGTTACGAAACAAATAGTGTTCCTTTGATGCCCGGTTTATTCATCGTTCGCCGGAGCGGGGCTCGTTTCGAGATGGCGCACTCGTGCACCGTAAACGCGCACTAAAACGAACTGCCGCCAATGAATGACCAGTGACGAACGGCCTCGTAAAGAAGATGGATCGGGACTGACAGGAATAGATACGCAGGCAATTATCTTCTAGCAGTTTCAGGCGCGCATCCCGCGAAAACAATGAATCACCGATGCTGGCCGCTGCATTATTCGCATTTCTTACTAACCTTGTTATTAACCCTCCCCGAAACACTATCAGATTTCATCCAACGTTCGTTAGAACCGCTTCAAAATATTTATCTATGTCTTTAAAAATGATTCCGTCGGAATCCTTTCGATATATTTATATCTGTATAAAGTACCTTCTTCAATGAGTTTAACAATAAACTCACGAAAGCTCACGAAAGTTTCACAGACGTCGAAGCAACCTATTAATGAAGCAAAACCTACAATTAAGCTTTATCATTGTGAATAATAGACTGAGAATATTTATGCATTCATAGTAAAGTTTCTTCATAAACTTGATTTCATTATATTTTGATATTTGATTATAATCAGCACTATCTAATGGATTAGATCGAGAACTTTCGAAAGCTTGAAAAATTATCAAACAAGCAATAACGAACGAAAGAGTTCAGATAAATTCTATGATAGCTATGTCAGAATTAATCGTCAACAAAATACTTCTTTCCACCAAACTTTCAATCTTGTTCTCAAAATGGCCGACCGAATGGAATTTTTATGACTTTTCATTGTCCGTGTTCCTAATATTGAATTCGAAATGTGTCTGTGGATAAGGCAACCCCAGCTCGTTACGGAATTTAATATTTTCCAAGGAATCGGAGTCGAAAGTCGGCTGCGCGATTATTGAAATCCGCGCGCGGGCGGTCGCGAGGAATGAATTTTAAGCGAAAACGGGCAGTTTCTGGGTGCCGCGTCGCGTCGCCTCGATCGCCGATCGCATCGTTCAATTACGCACGTCCAACGGAGCGAACGTTCGGCCCGCACGGTCCGCTGGCTTTCAATGGAGGAACTCGTATCCGCGAACGTGTCACGATTTCATGCCGATGGATTTTTCAGCGAGCGATTACGCGCGCTGCGATCCTTCGAATCCTTCAGCCCTCAGTTTCTTCGATGAATTTCGATTTAATCCTAAAAGAGAAACCTAGATCCTCTCAGAAGATCTGGAATTTTCAGATCTGTAAGATGCGAATTTTTACGAGTATTTAAGACTCTTTAAGAAGGTTTGGAATAAATATTTCCCATAACTCATAGTAATCTAATACTAATTATCAATCTATTAATAAGTAATCTAGTATTAATATCAATCAATGAATTGTGTTAGAAGAACTATTAACTAATCTCGTGTTAATCAGAATTAATTATATTATATGAATTATTGAATAATCTTATATTATGCTAATTTAATAATTGATTATAGACATAATTAAATAATCTAGTATTAATACAAATGATTAAATTTTAAATTATAGAAAGTAGATTACCTGAGGGAGACGCATTCAGAGAATATAATGTTCTGTATTAAGAGAAAATAAATCGTTTCTTTGTTAAAGAATTTTTCAGTTCTTTCAAAGCTTTTCACGTGCGAACGTTGAAGCGTATAATGGCGTTCTCAGCATCAGACAGAAAAGAAACAGCAACTCAGCGTAGTTTCGGTCTCCATTCAAGTTGTTGTCGAGCCGGGATCGTCCGAAATAGCATCCTCGTTGATCATTGCACAATTCGTAGTTGCGAGGCGTCGCGTCGTCGTGTTCTCTTCGTGTTCGTGCGCAGGTACGCGCGGTTTGCTCGTTGTTGTCCCAGTGTTCAGTATTTTCGGCCGGTTGAACCTGCGAGAACCCACGCACATTCCAATCGGATTTGCCCGATGAATTTCATTCGCGGGAGTGACGATTCTCTTTGTGTGACGTTTCGCGAATAATTTAATGTACCTCGGAAAGTATTTTATATTAGTCTCACCCGTGCGAGTATATTGAAAATAAGAAGCTACTTCAGAATAAACAAACTATGCATGAAGAAACAACAGCGAAATAATTTGGAGTATACTACTGCTCTCGAAATCCCAAACTGAATCTTGTTGTATTAACATCTTTTACAGAAATTTTGATACCGATTTTTCACTATCTCATCGGAATAATAAGGTATAACAATGGTATATAATAAATGTAATATTACGGTACATAATTCTTTAAATAACGAATATTTGAAATATGGAAAAGAGTATTTCATCAGTCGCAGTGTTAATTGGAAGAAAAAGAAATATCATGACGATCAATACAAACATCAGCGCGTGTGTTTAACCAGAAGTTATTTAAACTAAAAATTCCCGTGGTCCCGAAACTGCGTAAGACAAACAAGCTGTCGTTAGAACCCGGATAGACATCTTAACTGATATTGGCAACGACTCTTGTGCACTTTCCATTTCACAGTGTGGTGGCAAAAGCAGATGTTCCATTTTCGTAAATGAGAAATGAATGAAAGCAACGTGGTTTAACACCCTGTTTTACCATGTACTTCACGACTTCGACTTCAAACGTGAATTTACAACTGCTAATTTCGTCCAGCCTGAAAAGACACTATTAATTTATCATTGAAATGAATTTTCAACAAACATTAAACATTAACAGGATAATTGAGGTGTGCTAAATAATGTCTGCATTTATTAAATTCAATTTAATAAAGAAGCATAAGAATAATAATCTATAATTGCATATAATTATATCTAACGCAGTAAATGCAGTAAATAATGTATAATAAATAACAATATCCATAATCACTAAACTCTGTCAGGAAATTTCCATTCGAGTCTCATTCAATATCAAAAGGCAAGCGATGACTGTCATACATTAATGAAAACCTTTCACCAATGTAATTGTCATGTTAGTAAGTCGTGTTAGTAAGTTAATGGAACGCGATGGTGGAGTCAAAACGAAATCGACGTCACGGGATCCCTTTTTTGTGATGGGGAGCCAGTGGGGTGCGCTCTAATCTGCAAAAAAAATCCATTTTAAATTCACCCGCGTCACGATGATTACACCGATCGAGTCGAGCACCCTCTCCCCTTCGCCAATCGCGTTTAAACCACTGGGGAGGGTGAACGCGGACTCCCTTCTGTCGTCCTATCTTATTAGTATAACGAGTCACGGATCAATTGGTGTCTTGTAGTCGAAATTTCGCTGATTCGCCGAGGATCGCTTAAGAAATTCTTTTATCGTGTCGTCCCACACCCTCTTCTACCCCATACATAGATCTTCGAGCAGTGTGATACGCTTATCTGAAAATATTAGATTGATCATAAACTTTTGACGTTCTTTTTCAAGATGATACCTACATCAAAATGCACAAATAAACATTATAAAGAACTAAATACATTAAAAAGTTTCGGAAAATTGTCAAATGAAATGTGTATAGTGCATTAATATTCAACTTAATGAAGAAAAATTTTCTTCAAACTTCCCTGAAAATTGTTATAAGTCTTGCTTATTAACATTTCGACTACCAGTTCACCTAAATTCGGTTAACTCAATTTTCCATATAACCTTAAAAGTTAATATTTCCGCTAACACATCTAACTATTCTGTTTTCGTTCCCTTAAAAAGGTCGTTCCAACATAGCCAACGCGTCCGACGCTCAGTATCATAATTAGGTGCACCCATGACAACCATCTACCCCCAACAATAAAAACAATCATTTTGTACAGTCAACTAGAAGAAACAAAGGGTGTTTTCCGACGAGCCATTCGATATAATTTCGCGAACAAATATCTCAGTGAGTGGGGGAAGGGGGTGGATAAATTGTTCAATGGGCCCGCGGAAGAAAGGAATTTTCTCATTTCCCTGCTCGCGCGTCACCACTAACTCGGCGAGTGTACGAGTGTCCCTTGACAGCGACGCCGCGTAAACTTTTTGGTTTAACTGCCGTTGTGTTTGATTTTATATGCGCGAACTTGAGGATGCGGCTCCACACCCGCGCTGACGAGGGTCGACGACCGCCACGAGGAAATTTCGTTTGCGCGAAGAACCCGCCCAACGCGGGCAGGCTGGTTGCTTTTTACCTTGTTTTGCTCTGAAGAATCTTTCCTTGCCTCGAGCGGCTCGAACGTAGAATTTTTGAAGAACGCTGTTACTTCTGCCGGCAACACGCTGGGACAGGTTGCGCCCTGTGGATTCGTTTCCGAAGAAGGTTCCCCGAACGACTTCCTCACGCGAAACTATTTTTTTTTAACGTATTTCGACACATGGATCATCGGAATTAAATATACATAAAGATGAAAGATTAGCGAAAGTAAGTATGAAATGGGTAATTGATTTTAAATTAGATTATTTTTAGGTATGAGAAAGGATTCTTTGTAAAGAAGATTGAAATTTCTTCGATAAAATATCTGAGAGTTATTCCGTTTATACAATAATACTGTTTAATCTTAATGTGAGTTTAAAGGAAATTCTGCGGATATTTTGAAAAAGTACTATTGCGCAAGAATAATCGCACCATGTTCTCACGCTAGAAATTCGAATCAACCAGCGATCGTTGTCCCATACTCAACTAACAAATTCCGAAGAATATCGCTATCATCAAAGTACACATGAAAAATTAAAAATCGCGAAATCGAGGCGCGCAAACATTTTCGATTCCCCGTGTATAATATTCCCGTCGTCATCGTTCCAATCGCATCTGTCGGCGGAACAAAAAACACGGCAAAAATATAATTCAAAGCGTGTCATCGTGTCGGTCCAGTGGAAAACGCACAGCCCCGCGCGTGTTTGTTCAAACAAGACCGGACGCGTCACGCTCGCTGGTTAAAACGGTATTTTTCGAAAAAGCTCGGCCCTCGTTACGTTTTACCGCGTTAGAACCCGCCGTTAATTATCCGTCGTCCGTGTCCTGCGTGTCTTCCGGACGGTAACTCGATTTCCATCGAAACTTCCCGCTGTGTCTGTCAATAATTGAACCGCGCGAGTAAAAGCAGGCTTTTTATATCGGATTTATTAAAGTTTTCTATGAAATCGAGAATAAAATGGCCGCCGTTCTTCAGTGAAAGGGCGGAAAGGAGCAACGAGGACAACGGTTGCTCGACTCGCGGCTCCGGCCTCCATCTTGTAAAAGTTCAACGTACCGAGCATGCATCAGGCTCAGAACTAACCTGTGGCCGGGAACTTGCGAATAATTGCGTTCGGGATGCGGCTCGCGAGCCATAGATAAAAAACCGGCCGCGAGAGTGGCAAGTTTTATTAGGCAAGTTCGGGACGTATCTCTCTCACGGCGACAATGTTCCTAACTTTGCTTTATTAACTGAGGCTTTCTCGCCTCGGTTTTTAAACGATTCCAACGATCGACTCGTTAACGACGTATTATTATTTGAATATAACATTATAATGTATTAATACATCGTTAACCGGAGATCTCTGTGAAAATTAATGAATATAACTGGCCATTTTGTCTAAAAATGAATATTGTTACATCCGAGTACGGATAAATAACAATTTTTTATTATACGATGTATTTATTTGAGCTTCATAGATATGTTATTATAGTATTCTATAATTTGTTAAGAGTACGATAGTATGATAACTACAATTAAATTGTATAATACCTGATCAATGTACTTCAATTATCAAAAGACGTTGTCCGATGTCCTTGGTCAACAATGTGCCAAGACAAAGAAATAGTGTAAAAGGATGAATAATGTAATTTAGAAGACGTCATTTAACGCCAAGGTAGTCGCTTTATAGAAAATCCGTGGTTTAACTCTTTGAAAGACAGAACGGAATTATTTGCACTCCGATAAAAAAGTCTCTGCAACAGGAAGCTCCGAAGCTACCGGTCTCCCCCGTTCTACCATTTATAATTCGACCGGTAGCGAGGAAGGGAAAGCAGAGGAGTCGAAGAAAACATTTCAGCTCGGATTACCGGCTCGATTTCCCTGGCCCGCAGGTTTTTCCTTTGCTTTTTTTCCACCGTGGAAACGTTGATCGCGGCCGGTGTACGCGGAACGGATCCGATCCAATAGTTTTTGGCAGGAGCTCGCTCTAACAGCGCGTCTCCGGCGGGATTACGCCAGGATACTGGCCGTTGATTAAAACCTCGCCGAAAAAAGAGCGGAATTAAAGCCTTTTTGCCGGGGGAACGCCATTTAATCTCCCCTTCGCGGCGTGTCGCCTTTCGTCCACCGGTTTTCACAAACTTCGCTCGTTCCACGATCTTGTCCACGGTTCACTCTCTTGACCGGGGCCGAGTAGAACGTTTCCAGTGGTGGCGGAGTTTCTTGCTGCTTTCATGCTTCCCGAAGGTGGAATCGAATTTTCACGTGAAAATGATTATAAAGGTGCGAAGTAATGAATTTCTGATGTTTCGAATTGGGGGTGAGTTTCTTGAAATATTGCGAATTGTTTATAAGGAAGTGGGAAATGTGTAAAGAATGAATGGAATATATCAGTCTTTTGAGAGTGATGATTATAGGGTAATTTTATTGGACAACAGAGGATTTATAAAGTAAGAGTAAATAATACTCGTCGAATAAAGGAGAAAGATTCTATTCTTCTACCAAATCACTTTTTATTTCCTCAAGGAAACATTTTTAAAACATTTTACATACTCTTGCTACCACGCTACTCAACTCTTCTGATTAACTCTGCAGTTCAAAGAGCAATTAAATAACCGGAAGAAACAAAATTTAAAAAAAGGTAAGAAGGTTAAGAAGCAAAATAAGAATAATAACAATAAAATATTAATAATATGTAACAATATTAACAAGTTACCATAAATGCCGCCTATAGCCGTCCAATGCTCGCGAATGTAGGTGTAAGTGATGGAAATGGCCGTCCCAAACTCTTACAATAGTATTACAAATAAAAAAATATAATAATTTTATTTTAATTGCGACCTTCAGTCCGAAAATAAGAGTTGTCCCTATAACACGTAAAATCCCAAAAAATCAGCAAAGCGTTCGCACGTAAAAATCATCCGATTAATCGGCCTAGTCATCGATCAGTCCCACGGCGAGCGAATACGTCATTCGACGGACCCATTGAGTTAACGATGCGTGGGCGGTAGTCGGCTACAAATTTCCACGGTCGGTCAATTTAAATATGCATGAGAAACACGTTGGTCGGCGAGGTAAAGGAACCGTTGGCGGCACGGAGAGGGGGAGAGGTGACTAGGGGTGTGTTTCGCGGCCGACCTCGTTAACCCTTATAGAAGGGTGTCTCGCGGAGGTGACGAAGGTAGACGAGATTGCAGGTGGCAACGGCGAATCCCACGGATTACCGTGGACGGTAATCAGCTTTTCCTGGGCAAGAGCACGGACCCGGCAGAAGAATTTATTATTTACCTACGCCGGAGCCGGGCCAAGCAAATTAAACGTTTCTTGGAGCCGTATCGGAGGAAACATGGCGGTGTTCCGGACCCTCGGCCGTGTTTCATCGCTCGCACGCTCGAGCTTGATGAATTTTTCCTGCCGAGAATTCTTGTCGGCAATCCCCGAGCGAATCTCTGTAAAATATGATTTTTTTAATATATTCCTCCCGTTTCTTCTACACGTGATTTGGAAATAGCTGATTCTTTGCACCCCTTCACTTGCAGTATCGGGTCAACTCATTACAGAGGTTTGAAATAGATGAAACAGATAAAATAGCCAATGAACGTTGGAATTATCTGTTCGAAGTAACGATGAAATAGTGGATTTTCTGGTATTGATGTTTGTATTGATCTTTAGAGCGAATGTTGATTTACGAGAAATACGAATTTATTTTGTTCGTTTTGGGGAGTTGTTAGTTATGAAGTATTTTTAATCGTCTTCGAAGGAAATCATAAGGCAAGGGGTCATGATTGCTGGTTTGTAGTTATTAAGCAGTTGTGTGTGCTATTTTTTATTTATGCGAGAACAATTTATTGATAGAGAAAGGCAATGGTTTATCTGGCAAGTGGTTGTAAAGTTCTGAGCGATATTGCGCATAAATCTGTAATGTTTACTCACTCGTGTATGCCACCGATCTTGCGCAACGGTGAAAAGTATATAAATACTTCGACCTTTCGATGACGGAAGTGCGATCTCTGTGACAACAATGTTGGCCAATACCGCTGTTAATTAATGATGTCAGTCAAACTCTGTCTCGGTGAATCGCTGTCGGTTAAAACAGTGTGTTGGTTACTTCAAAGTAACCGTAAATAACTACTGAAGTAAGTTTGAAATATTGTTCTTTTACTTTCAGTGAGAAAATATCTGTTACTCGATGAAAAATAGTACAAATTCTACAAAATGGTATACATTATTTATTTATAGGTAAAATATTGGTTGCTCTCTGAACGCCGTATTAACTGTAATAAAAAGTTCTTTCTAATGAGCTTCAGTTCATTAGATGAATTCACGTCAAAACCATCGAATTTCTATCTCAGTAGCATCCATAGACTTCCATGAAAGTGACCGAATGTCATAAATAAGAACAGTGCATCTTCAATGATTAAGCATTTATGCATAACGTCCAATAAAACTTTGACTTCACCGAAAAATCGGAGAAAACTTGTCATTGCACATCATAGAAAAATGTTCTTAAACTTGTGCTTATATCACAACAGTTCATGTTATCTTCGAAAAGCGTTCCAAAATACGCGTAGAAACAGCGTATCATGCATATTCAAACAGAAAGAACGCAATAATAGGTAAACTGCATATCTTTCTACAAATTGAGATTTTCAAGAACACGATTATAAAAATGGAGTGACAGTAGAAAACGGTTTTTTCTAACAAATACTATAAAATACACTACACTTCATACAATTTCCATATTCTTTCGCATTGTGTGCGACCTATGCAGCGTTGCACTTTCAAATTCCTCATAAGTGCATAGGAATCTGCAGGCGAGTAGTAACCATTTCCGTATTCACGGAATCGCGACTTCATGATATTTCGACACCGATGTTGAACACTTTCGCGAAGTGGACGGAATGGAAGCCCGCCGATTGAATAATTCCGTGCGGAAGCGGGGCCGTAGTATCGCGATCCCAGTTAACGAGATTTACTTCGTCCACGATTCCCAAGCGTTCCCGTCCCGATAAAAGTGCAGCGGAAAGCGTAATTCGAGGAATCGAGTCGCGAATTAACGGAGCCGACGGAGCCGGGCAAATCCGAAGAAAATGAAATTCCATCCGGATCAACGGGATCCTCTCTGCAGTCGGAACGCGCACCAGCTGAAAAGATTCCGCTAGCTCGTGGACGTTGAATGAAGACGTTGCCGCCATTGCTGTTTTTCTATATCCATCTCTGAGGATTATATATACAGTGACTCACGAAAGTATTTGAATACTCACTATAAAATACTTTATTAACTATGATAAATATATTATACAACTTTTACTGAATTGTTATTAAACATTGTAAGGAGGTATGACTCTAGATTATATAGGTAAATTTTGAAGAGAATCGAAAAATATGTACAATAATTATGAATTATTTCTTATAAACATAAAGATTACTGAAACCACAAAAGTATTTGAACACAGAAATGAGTTGAAGAATCAAAGAAAAGTTTTTCGGGCACTAAATATAAACATTGAAACGTTATCGTATATGTATTTGTCAGTCACAGTCTAGCATTCATGGTGGAATATTACGATATTGATCATGTGTCCTAAAACGTCTGAAATTTCTGAAAGTAAGAGAAAATTAATTGTCAAGTAGAAAAGAAGGAAAGACGGGTTTCCATCGACTTTTTATAAGAAAATATGAGAATGTAACATAATAATATACAATAATATACAATTATATGGCATATAATGGAAAATTTATTAATATAAATTGTACGTAATTTCATATAATTAGTATTACTTATTTCTGTTAATTAAAATTCGCTCGACGAAGACTAATCGTGGCGAGTGAACACGAATGTCAACAAGTCGACTAAATATTGCAGGTTAATCGATGCATCGTGACTGGACTGCGTATGTTTATGCAGATTTGTGTTTGAGTTGAACGATCGGTGAAAAGGGCGATCAAACAAGAATGGAAAATTGTATTAAGGTATCGATTCGAATATAAAAGTAGTTTATTCTGTAAACTTCTTATTCGAAACTTTACTGTCGTGCTGTATCTAATATTCGTTGAAATTTTTTCTTTATTTTATATCTTGCGGTGTATATGATACCATAAGAAACATAATTATATTCAACGATACACTAAGTTTATACATATATCAACAGAGCCTTTACCAGAAAGTTTAAATTCTCTTTAAACAATGTGTTCGAGGATAAATCTCTCCGCGCGTAAATTTTAAATTTGCATAAACATTCGCGTTCACGACGTGCTCGCGTTTCGCGCCCGGGGTTGCGAGTCTTTAAGGAGACAGGTAATTCGTCGAGATGGATGGCGACGGGAAGAGACGTAAACACGTTGCGGACGGATGACGAGACATCTCTGGTTTCTCGTATAATTTTAGTGCATTAACATTTCTGATTAATAAGCACGTTGAAGGTGAATGTAATTTTAAGACGTTTCTTAAATAGATTATAAATATTTAAATATATTATTACACTTAAATATTTAACACGATAACATTTTATAACTTAACTTAATTGATAAGTAAATTCAAAATACTTGATACAAACAAATAAATGACATTCTCAACCAATAAGAGAAAACTGTCATTTCTATTGACAACGCGTCGTCTACTGACTTCTTTTCTTCCTTTTCCCCCCACTACTAAATTATTATCATTATTCTGATTATTTTAAATCATTATTTCTATCGTTTACCAGTATTAAATTATTAGAATCATTGTTCAAAACGTCTTCTATACATTCCGAGACTTTTAATTTGAAAAAGTTACTACACTCTTGCAAAAACTATGCGCGATCGATTTGATAAGATGAAAAATCAGTTAGCAAACGATCTCTGGTAAGAAATAAATTATTCCTGAACGAGATTCAGACAACGAACAAATATCTATAGAACGGGGGTTCGTAAACAATAACGGTAAGGATTCAACGGGGGGTTTTCAGAGTCGCCGAAAATGCGAGCCGACCGGCAAACGGAATCCTTCATTTTGTTGACCGGAAGTTGCCAGACGAGTCCTCGGAGAAAGGATCCGGGAGTCGGCTGACGGAAATAATTAGCCAAACACGCCGCGTCGTCCGCTTTGACTCGGCTGGATCCTTTATCGGCCACGGTTTCTCCGTTGGAAATCGTGTTTCCCGAGGAAATCACGTGGCCGTTTTACCGCCGCGTCTTAACTGATAAAACATTTGCCTTGGTGCGGGCTGCGAATACGAATGGATGAGCTTCCCTCGTGGAACAAAGAACATTCGAAGTCCAAGTTCCGCCGACCCTTTGATACTTACATTGGATTTTGTGAACCGCATGGTCGCTAGAACTGGACAAGGGAAATACGAAGCAACCTGATGAATTCTTGACACTAAACCTACGGGCACTTTATATACACTTATTCCTACTGTAACCGGTCAAGTAATTGATTATAAAATGAAGGTAAACAAAGTAAACGATAAATTTTTCTTAACGAAAATAGAAACAAAAGGAAAGAGAAATACAATAAAAAAATATGACAAGACAAGACAATGTAAAAATTGACATAATGTTAAAGGAGCTTAGAAACGCAGAATTTGTAATCAAATTTTAAATCGGTCATTTGACTGATCGTGGTAGATTTAGTGTTAATGTCAAATGCAAATTCTTAGATAATGTGTAATTTACTTTATTATGACTGCTGTTTTGTTTAATGAAATAGCAGTTTTAATGTGGAAGGAGGATGATATATTAATTCTCATTCGAAGTGTCTGTAGTTCTCTAACCTTGAAATAGTTTTGATAAGATACATGATTCCTTTGCCAACCTTTCTTTATAGTTAAATATATTTCGTTACATATGTTACAATTAAAATATACGGTGAAGTAACCCTAAATTTGACCAATTTTATGAAAAAAAAGAAATGTCAAATCTTACAGGGATACCCAAATGTCTCCCTTTCTCTATTGTACATCAAAAGCTTGGTAAATAAGAAAATAAACGAAAATGGTCGACGGATTAACTAAGATCTAATGAAAAGATATATTTAACATTCGTCGGTGCTATTAATAGGTGGGAACGTCGTCGACGTTAAACCGATATGCAGCCGGTGACGTATCCCGAGGTGGCGACGACCTCGTAACTTCGTTTCCGGCGACAATAGCGCGACGACAAAAGCGGCCACTGTCAGTTCTGTGGGTTCCCTTTTCTTCTTATTTTTCGAACATCCCGATGACATTCGGGAACCACCCACGCGGCGTGTTCACGTTCCAGGATATTTTCATTGGCCAGATACGAACGTTTGGACGTTCCTCGCGACGAAACGGCAGCTGCCAGAAGTAACTTCCGTTGTTAGTGGGTATCTGCGTCGCGAGCGTAAGACGGAGGTCGATTTTTCCGCGATGTTTTCGGTAGCGCCAGCTAAACGGACGTCATCCTGCTATCCCGTGATCCTCCGGAACGTTCGAGATCGGTTAGTCACGCGTTAGTCACCATTTTGTTATTGTCACCGGGTCGATGGCACCGATACTACTTCAATGCTCGTTATGGGGATCGGAACTACACCACTGTTCGATTTTTGCACGGATTCGTAATGTTAAAACACGGAATTATATAATCAGACAAGTTTATTCTTCATTTATACATTAAGGAAATGTTTATGGAGTAAGCAAGCTTTAATTTCATTCGAGTTTTTATGAATTATTTACCTTGATCGCAACTTCGATTCATTGTTTTAACTCAAATCATATAATAGTACAGGGTGTTTGTATTAACAGTGTGTTTATTTGATAATACAGTGAATGGTATTCTTCCGAGCGCAGAAACCAAGTTATTACCGGCATAATGGCCCGCTTTGCCCTGAATTAATCGGGACGAGAGGTTATTACGGCCGCGTGGCGAGCAAATTCGCGAAAACGACGGGGCTGACGTGTCCGATTTGATTATTTATCGTTACGATCATGCGGCGATCTATCGATGTCGGCCAACGGATTCCAAGTTAAACGAAGTCTGTGGACGTCGACGTCAATTTCCCCGGATGTTCCGGCGCATATTCGATCGCCGATTTACCACCACGTGACAGTGAAACGAGCTGATAAAATCCTCGCAAATGAACCTCGGAACTTATTGCTTTTTAGTTAATTCGCTGAGGAATTCGTTCATTATAATCCACATCACTTTCATTGTCTCAAAAATATTCAGTAACTTACATTGGACTTCATATCCTGGAAATGTACCAAGTCAGAAACATATTTCGTCGACTGTAAACACAAAGAGCACTATTTTGTAAGAACTAAACAAGAACAATAAATCAAAGGAAAATATTAACACGTTTACTGCTATGACTGTCATCGATTACCGAAGCTTCTAAATTCCTTGAAAACAGTTACATTATGTATTAATAATTATGTGTTAATAATAGTCTTAATTAAAATTGCAGAATTAAAACTAGAAATACAGCTGAATATACATGCTCAGAAACGGGGTTAATACGTTGAATACCGGGCGACTTTACGGAGCAAAATAAACAGAACGAAAAGAATACAATATCATTTTATTTAATTAACCTATGATATTATTATTGCCCATTTATCTTGCGGAATGTCACCACATTAGGTATCATTGTTAATAACATACAAAAGTTTTCATATAATCATCGTTTAATAGAACGTATTATAGCGATTCCATTTAGTTGGAGGTCACCGGTGACCCTGATCGCATTCAACGCTTCAAAAATCCCTGCATCACAAGCAAAGTTTCCAAAGATTATTCATAATACAGAAAAGTTTTCAAGTAATGGTCGTTTAACCAAGTGAGTTATAGTAGTCAGGGGTCACCGGTGATTCTGATGGCATTGAACGAGTTAAAAACCACTGGATCACGAGCAAAGTGTCCAAAGATCATTTATATTACAGAAAAGTTTTCAAGTAATCATCGTTTAATCGAGTGAGTTACGGTAATTCCATTTACTCGGGGGTCACCGGTGACCCTAATGGCATTCAACGAGTTAAAAATCCCTGGATCACGAGTAAAGTGCCCAAAGATCACGCCACTGGCGAAGAACACTATCTCGCGTAGCGGGGGTCGTGAGACAGAAGACATTTCGTTCAAAATTTCACGAGTTCCGCGTGCTTCCGCGATCCATCCACGAACCCCGGCTTTGTTGGCCGCTGATCGTCGAGTTTCTCCCGCGTCACGTCCTTCGTATAAATTCAAACGACGGGGAAAAAATCTGCGGGACGCACGCAACACACGGCACGAGAGACGAGATGAAAAATCGGTGAACGAGGGGGGCCGGTCACGTTCAAGCGTCTTCTGGGAGGAGAAGGGGTGGCTTGCCGAAGAAACGGAGGACGGCGAACGGTACCGGGAAAACGAGGGGAACGAACGATGTTATCAGGATGACGAAAGACTTCGGCGTGGTTCCAGGATAATTGAAAGTTATGATTGGCCGTGAGAGGGACGCGTCGTTCCACAAACGATCCTTTAACGAGGCTAAGGGTTCGTTTGCAGCGGAGCTCCGATTTTCGATGACGGTGAGAACGAAGCGTATAAATTAGTGTGCGAGAACTCGGAAACATTCGGTTGGATGTATTTTTTCGGGATCGTACTGGGTTCCCAGAATGTTTGAAATTGTGGAGGATAGGATGTGGAGTAAGAATAATTAGTAAATAACATTTTATTGTATTTTGTTCTATTTATTATTCTTTTTACTCAAATTCGATTCTTTTGGGAGTCAGTGTCAATATTTTTGGGTTCTCGACAACTGTAGTAGAAATACATGCTTTTGTTTTATAATGAAAATGTTTACGTTTAAGCGATAAATAGATGTACACTGATATACAAAAGTATTTGAAATCAATATATGTATAAAAGCAATGGACATTTCAGACGTCTATTATTAGATTTCAATGAAATGTATATACATTATTCTCATATGTTCGTCAAGCATTGTACGTAATGAAGTTTTAAAACATCTACTGTACGCTGATAATATTTCTATTATAAATATATTAATTTTAAATAATTTTCTGATCCAGTGTGCGTTTAGTAATTGACCAACGATACAAAAATGATACAAGCCAAAGAAAGATATTTTATCGCTGCACTGTTCGACATATAGATCTTAGATCCCTTCACAGCTCCACTGAAAACACACCCTAACCTGCCAGATCACACTCCTTCTCTTCACAATTTTGACGATTACAACTTTACAATTACGACATCACGCGTCGTGTGGCAATATATTTAATCTCCTTCTCTCTTCCTTGTTCTCGAATTTAGAGTCACACCAACAAGAACAAAATTAAATGATGACTGTAATTTGCCAAGTTACCATAAGAAAATAGAAAACAACTTTTGTTTTACACTTCAACAGTCTCATATTTGAACATACTAGAAAAATGAATAATAAAATTACACAAATCACGAAGTATAATAGTGATGCGTATAATTTATCTCTGTCAACCCGAGATCGAACAGGATTCTCCATCGGCCGGCCACGTAAGTTAGTTTATTACGTGAATAACAAACTAATTTTATCCTCGCAAGTGTCCAGACGTGATTGAAGCCTCCACGCTCCTCTCGAAATAGCTTTCCTTTTCTCGACTCGACACGCGTTTCCGTCGGTGTTACGTGTTCGTTCGTGTGTTCGTTCGCCCGCCACGCGCTTGGCGAACGAACAGTCAGTCAATTTTTCGTGACGCGGCGTCACCGATTGTCAGACTACTTGCCAAGGAATTTCTGCGCCGTCTCGTAGCGAGCAAACGCCGATCCTCCGTCGAATTTATTTTTCTCGCCGAGCGCCGTGAACGCGGAACTGTGTTTCGCCATCCAGAAAACCCAGGACAATACTATTATTACTGAATAAAATGAAAGATTTCTTGGAAGGGACGTAATTACGGTTTGGGTTAGGTTTAATCGACATGAAGGCAGCTACACAGCTTCGCGGTTCCATCGTAGTTCCATGTAATCACGCTAACGCGCAACAATATTCACCGACGAGATCGTAAATCGCCAATAATATCGGACCTGTCCACATAAATTTACGATTGCGGCCAGCGTGGTGCGCGGTTTGGTTCGCAACGAAGTTTGCGCACACGACAATAATTGTGGAATAAAACATGGGATTGACGATCGACGACAATCGCACGGAAATGATACCGTTCGATCGGTCACGATGCCGGAGACCCATTCGTTTGACAACTGTGTTGACAATCGCGGGGATCGCGGCTTGGTTAAGCAACCGTTTGTCCTATTCTCATAAGGCTCGATGGAGGTTTTAGACTTTCACGGGCCTGGCGCTGTAGAATTCTTATTGTTCAGGCTTCCAAGAGAAATCATAATGGTAACAACTTCTTGATATAAATTTTATTGTGATCGAATCGTTGTTCAAATGTTTTAGAAGGGATTTACTGAATTGATATTAGCAGTGCTGGAAGTAATTTCATTGAACTCTACGTTTAGACACAGTAATTAGTAAATAGTAAATTAGGAAAATTTTTTCATTTTTTTCAATTGCATGCACTATTTTCCTTGATTTTTATTTCCTTCGAATCTTGGAAGAGAGACATTGAAATTCTATCAAAAAGGCGAAGCATTGTAGATAGTGAAGAAGACACATTTTATATAAAAAAAAGTTTTGTTTACTTCAATATTTGAAAATGAATGTATTAACCCTTTGCAGTTGAATTCCGCTATAATGGAGTCTTAGAACGTTAATGTCTAAATTCGAAAGCTGCAAATGAATAATTTAATTATTCAAATAATTAGAGATTGATATGTAGCTTTTTGTAGTATTTAAGCCTTCGATGCAGAATTCAGCTTTTTACGGCAAAGATATCCAAAGGTTTAACAAATTCTCATCAGCAGAGCTTTAAAAAGCCGCATTATTTACGGGATAACCCAATAGAAAGCGAAGATGGGTTACTTGAAAGTACATTGATGAAAAAGACAGGCAGATCGACGGGGGATCGATGGAAGCTAACGGTGGCGTGCCTAGTCGCGTGGGATTCGCGTTTTATCTAGCCCGGCCAATCGTTGGAAAGGCACAGGTGTGCACGCGCCCGCTCGAATAATAAATCCTAATCGGATCACGGAAGCGCGTCGGTGCATCTTCGACTGAGAGTGGCAACTGCGACGACGCCGGGTTGCAGCTGCATCTATCCTAGGGATCGACGACCTGCCTGCGAACTGAAACTCCTCTGACACTCGACCGAATTTCACGCGATCCGGCTGCCGCCGAGTTCCAGGCTAATCCTAGATGAATACGAAATTTCATAGTTCGCAATCTTCGGGCCAGGAAATTTCAATTTCTTGGAACGGACGGGAAATTTCATTTCTTCAACCTTGTTCGTTATTGTCCGAGGAAAATTAATTAATGCTTCCATAACTCCCGAAGAAACTTAGTTTCCCCTTGTCTCTGATGAATTAGTTACAAATAGTTTACACTGTTTCTTATAAGATACTTGTGACGAAGGAGGGTTAAAACAATAGTGTTAAAAGGAATAATTTCTTTATAATTCCTCTAAATTATTCTGGATTCGTGTATCACTATCTGCATTACTGAATCGTATTACAGTCAACATATATTCTAACTCGAAGATTCTCATAACCATAATCTCTCGACGAGACGGGGAAATTAAAAAGTTGTGCCTCTGTTTTCAATCCTAAAAGTACAAGTTGTACTCAATACATCATAGAATACTCTCCAGTCCTTTGATTCGAGCCTAGTTTTAATTTATAATATCGAAATAATGAAAAGACTTAATTCCCAAAAGGAAAATACCAAAAACCATTTACGTCCAGAAAACAACAACTGAAGTTTCAATCGTAGCTTTCAAAACTACATAGGCTACTGCGAAAGTTTCAGGAATCTGCTGTCACTCAATTATTTGTTATTTTAAAGTTTCACATTCTTAAGTTTAAAAAGTGCCAACGCAGCAAAATGGAAAATATATTAGTATTAAAGTAGAATATTTTTAAAAACAGTGAAAAAATTAGTTCAAACTTATTTGTGACTTTTCTCATTAATCCCCGAAACTTTTGCAGCAACTCGTGTATAGTAAAAAGTAAAAAAAGGATATTGTCTGCTTGGACTCACACTGTGTTGCACTCTGTTTCCAAGCGTCAACGGAGTCACAGATCGACGAGCGAATCCCGAAACCGCGAGACGATCGGATCGCCAGTTAGAATCCGTTGGAACTGTCTCGCGTGGTACACGGCTTTCCTCTAAGGTGGCCACACTCGAGCGCACAAGTCCGCAACGTCGGCCGGAATACCGGTTATCCGACGAAACGGGAGTTCGGAACTGCGACAGCAGAGATTGCTACCAGGATACTCCATCAGGATGGAGAGACTCTCCGCCGCGAATTGATGTTTGCCGTGGCCGATCGAATATTGGCGAAATTACTCCGGCCGACGCGGCGCATTGTCGGTCTCCTTTCGTCCTGCGGAAAGCTCTTAGGCTTGATTCACACTAACGACCAACGGTGCGGTCGGATCGCGATCAGACACAATCAAGGATTATACAGAGGCATTCACATTCAACCGTCAAAAACAATCGTATCCCCTTGATACAGTAGATCCTCTATTATCCAATTAAACTACTTACTCTGCAATATCGTGTCGGAGTCGTGGCGAAGATTTTAAATAATATTTAAAAAATATGAATATTACTTCACTCTTTTAAATCCAGATCAAATGTTATTTTTTTGTTATTAATTATGGGACTTTAGGGTACACGTGGAATAAGGGTGGAATTTGATCTTTTTTTAAGGAATTATGAAGAATGTAATCATACTGTCGATTTCATTTGAAAAAGTCATAGTGGGAAGGGATAATTGGGTTGCTAACAGTCTAGATAAGTGGATAGACGAGACGAAATTTTTCGGAACATATTGAAATTATTAAGTTCTAATTTAACTAAGATTTTGGGCGATCTAGACTTCTGAGAACAGAAATTGAATTAAATGAAACATTTACGTAAAACAGCGAATTGTACAATTTTAGTCACACAAGATATTAACTCAATGTGTCAAATGGAAATATAAGTGGAAATCAGAACTGAATTTAAAAATCGTTAACTAAATGAGAGTATAAAGTAAAAAATTCATTTTCTTAATCATGACACAATATCCTTTTCATCTTAATTTACCTTACGTTTAAAACACATTATTCCTTTTTTCGGGGATTTGTTTTTAATCTTGGAGCAAGATCCTGGATTGAGACTGATCATCTGACCGTACCGTTGACCTTTAATGTGAATCAAGCCTCAAGTCTTACCCCGGGACCGGAAATCAATGGCTCCTCCTTCTTTTTGTCTCCTCCCCTAGCGTCGCTCGACTCGGATGAATTTCGATCGCGACGCGTGAATTTCGGCGAAGTTTAATTGGTCTGCTTGCTGCGATCAGCATATTCGAAGTGGGCCGGGGCGAGCTAAAACGCCGACGGATTTGAATATTCCGATATTTCTTTCAGTCTGGCGGACTCGTTCGTGATTTTCTTTCGGATTAATTGTATCTCATATTGTTACCCTTGTGAGACGTTTGTCTTTGATTTCAAATTGAAATAGAAGCGGGAAAATATTCGTTAATATTCATGTTCAGTTTTCTGCAACAAGAATTTCACAGTTCTTCTAAATTTCTAAAAACCAATGGACTAGTTTCCCCTTCTCAATATTTTGAGTTTTTCTTGTCAGACAATACAAACGTTCATCATGTATCACTTGAATTATTTTAAACCACTACAGAAATGTTCCGTAAATTTCGAAAATGAAGAAAACGAACAGACCTAGATCCTCTAATAAAATTCATAAATAAAATTCTCTAAAATATTCTTCATAATCGTTAAAAGCGAGCAGAGAATCGATAGAAGTAAAACCAGTTGAAAATTGAATTTCCAAGCGAGACTCGTTTAAAGCTAGAAATATCGGAGCATCGTCGCGGGGATGAGATTATCAACCGAGAGGATAGGAAAACCATTTTCATAAGAACAGAGGGAACCGGAAGTGTTCCCGGCATTGTTGTCCAACAATCGGTGTCTGAATTATTTCTCGAACCTGGAACAACCGATCGCGGAAATCCGAGCACAAAGGAGTCGCGCGTGCGCCGCGATCTTTTCCCCATTGTGCAGGGCTTCATTTTTGCACGTTTTCCAGGTGCCCGGCTTCCTTTCGTGACGGTTTAATGAGCTTCGAGCACGAAGACGCTGCGGGGCACCCGCGATCCGCGAGGATCCGCTGAACGAGCCGCGTCACGAGACGCTTTTCATTTTCCCGTGCAAGGGAATAGTCCCATTTCAACCCGCGAACGATAACTCCGACAATGGAGCGCGTTTGAGCGAAGAAAGTGAAGGAATATAAGATATTAACTGACTTCCGAAACAGTGGAAAATTGTTTGACGAGGTACGCTTCTTAATTAATTTAATTAATCACTTCTTTTCTTTCAAGGGACATCATATTCTAGATTTACCTCAAAGTTTTGCTTCGCAAATCGTTAACGTCACTTACAACTAAAGCCAAAGTGCAGTAGAACATAAAGCTTGTTCTCACTAAAGCCTCTACAATCAACTCATTTGCTGATAACCCAGTAAAATAGTGGATTGATTACAAATTATCTTAGTTATCAAAAGAAACTTCTTTTGTTACTAATTACTACTTTCCTTTTAGAAATGACAACCTTAGAGTTGAATACTTTCGAGTTCAATTTTTGTTTCGTTGGAAATGACTTTTCATTTTGAAACGAATTGAAGTATCTTGGTTGCAGTGATAATAAAATAGTGAAAAATTTGTGCGCGAAGTGCGAATGGAAAATAAATTCAAAGATTGTGGAAGATTTTGGAAAAGTTCGAAATTGCGTTCGTTCGGCAAAGAAATGCTTGAGCAAACACGAAGGGGAGGAGTAAATAGGGAGTTAACTTTGAAGGATTAAAAAGTTGTTTGGCAAGGAACTCGCTTCTCGTCTTGAGAACACAAGGTACAAATTTTTGAAGAATTCCTTCAGGCCATAATATAATGTTCGCTGGAATTAATGTTATCTCAGCTCACAAGCAATAACACCGATAATGTTTGCGAGAAGATCGAGGAAGAAGTTATCGCAGGAAATTAACTTGCTTCCGGAAGGTTGAAAAACTGTTTGGCACGAACTTGGTTTCCTGTCTTGGGGAGCTGAAGAACTTTTAAATTAAATTCCTTCGTGTTCGATTTTTAGATTCGATCCAATATAATCTTATACACTGAAATTAATATTATCTTTACTTCGAAAGCAGTAACACCAACGACAGCATTTTCAAACAAAATCGGGGTAGAAATCTAAATAAGAGATTAACTCAAAATCTACTTCTATCTCGAAGAATCAACGAATGTAAACGAATTTCTTAACATTCAGCCTTCATCTAAAACAATTTTGCAGTTTCAAAGTAATTCGATAAAAACCCCTTTGTCGTAGCACTGATTAGCAATATTACATTTTATCAATTATACAGAAGTTCAGTTCTTAAATAGATAATTAATTCAAAAACAGTTTGTCGGAAACTCGCGTCCCCCGTTGGGGAACGAAGAAAGTTTGAAAGTCTCGACGTGTCCCATCGGGTTCGATTTTTATTCATTCCGGAATAACTTTAATCGTTGAATCTAGTTAATTATTCCTTGGCGGACATGTCTTCGGGGCTCCACTGAAAGATCGTCGAAGAATTTCAGTCGAAAGTGTCGCAGCTACTATGTAAACCAGATATAATGCCGTTCGAGCTCATTTAGTACCGGCACTTAAGATGCAATTTTAATGCTACTTAATAGAAGTTTTTATTTCGACATCTCGAGGGCCCGCTTAATTTCAGGGGGCGTCGACCGATTAATAATAAGTACACTTGGGAAACTTACCCTAGGCGCTCCGCGGGAAATCGCGATCGAAACTCTAATGATCCGTAAGAAACGGAAATTTCCGGAAGGAATATTAGCAATTGAGATCGCTGCATAACCCGAGGAACTGTTACTTAATAAATCAGGTTACGCTAGGAATTACCGTTCGCCCTCGTCATTTTCTTTCTATATTCGACAAAAATGAAAAATAAAAGAACATTTATAAATTGCTTTCTCCGTTTCTCTCATTTATCCGCTTGAGTGACAGACAACCTGCCTGTCATTTGCCTCGGCTGGCTGTTGAATTCGCACCGACCCGTTACCAAACAAGATAAGTCGACTGGATGCACGCACGTATATTCTGTAGTGTATTCTATACAAGGTGAGCCACTTAAGAATAGAACTTAAAGCTCATCTCCACCGTTCCTAATACACAGAGTGTCGCCAATATTTCCGTTTTCAAATAACAAAGATTTTAAATATTTTCCTGAGATGCTTTTAAAAACTACAAAGATATTTAACCTTAGGTAACTAAACTTAAATCAATATCATTTTGCAACTAAACATTCGGTTCATAGACTACAAATTAAGGACATATATATTTTTATATCTATTCTATTTATTTCAAACAAAGTAACAAAACATAAAATGTATGTTATTAGTATTTTATTAAAAAGTTGAAAGCGTTCAAAAGTAACGTTTGCAGTCTTAGAATATGTTAAAGGTGTGCTCTTCAATTAAAATTCACGAAAGTGACAAAGTTTAGTAAACTGTTTAGACGAATGTTCAGTTATCTATGGTTAACTTCCATTCTTCTCATTTTTTATAGACATACAAAAATATATTTTCCACATTCAACAGTTCTCTATCTTATTATATACATCTATATCAACGATAGAGTTCTTCCACAAATTTCTCATGAAAGAATATTTACGCGTTCTACTAATAATTGTCAAAGACAATATTTAAAACAGATACTTGTCCCATTTAATAACTTAACCAGCTCACCCTATAGATCCATTCAATCCCGACAATCCACCGACGATACCCACGATTTCCTCGTTCGAATCTTCGAACAGCTGTCAACGGAGAACAAATCGAATCAGCTCGTGGCGTTCGTCATCAGCTGAAGAAAGTTAGTCGCATCGGGACGTCAGAGTATCTGTAATTAATTAATGTCTTTCGCCGCGGGGTTCGAACAAACGCAAGTTTCAAGCAAACGATTTTCCTCTGAGAGAGACACGTTCTATCACGGTGTTTATTCTTCTGAATTAGCGGCGCTCCATCGTCCATCGTCTCCTATAGAAAAAAAGCCCGAGACAGAGACTCTCCGAAGACGTGAAAAGGATCGATCCTTTTGCGCAAATTAATCCTCGCCTCCGATGAAAGCGTCTTTCTGCGAGATGCGAGTTCCTGTTTCGCGACGGGAAAACGGGGCGAACAAAAGCCCGGCCCGAAACAAAGCTAGCGGACGATCGCCACGAACACGCGGAACCCGCCTGCGACTGACACCGGTTAATCAATCTTCCTTTTGTCGCGCGACCCCCGTCTTATTTGTTAATAGGCGACCGATGATCGATGACCCCGTCACGTTACGGACGAGATTTTACTATCGAATAGATTGAATCTGAATTGGAGATTTCGATGTGCTTTCGGTTTGAAATGGTGATGTAGGTTGGTAACAGTTTTTAAGAATACAGTGAGAAAGATGAAATTATGATATAAAATGATGTTTTCTAATAATACTATATAAAGTACTAAGGTTCGGGTATTTTGTGTTTTTTCGAATTGCGTTGTGTACAATTCTTTCAGATTTTCTATAAATGAATAGGAAGCAGTAGTGATATGTATGATTTTTCATTGGATTATGTGTAGTTAAATCTTGAGGCAGGAAGGTTCTTGGAAAAGTGGAAATTATTTCGTACAGAGAGTTGTATTGTTTGTCAAATTCGAAAATATTAGAAGAAAATTATGAATTGATTTTTTGTTATTAGAATAATTTTTGATTTTTGACATCGAAAATGTCGTGTTACAAATATGACGTTCTTCTTGTTCAGATACTAAGTTGATTAATGAAGTTTTGTCGTTTTTGTTTTTAATGGTTTCTTTGGTAGTGCGATAAATAAATAAATATTACAAATAAACAGAATAAAAAATAGAACAAAAAGATCGTAGTAAATAAGTGGATACTTATAAATAGTCTCCGAAAGTTTGCACAAGCTTACATGTCTACGAACAAGTTTGTAAGAATTGACAACAAAAAACGATAATCTCCGAACTTTATTTCTACATTTTCACCACATGCTCCAATTTTGAAAATTTCTTTTAATGTCGATACCATGCACCGCGGCTTTGATTCGCCAGGTGTACGGGTCTCGCCGGAAAATTTACAACGCGGCCGCACGCTTGCTCCACGTCCCGTATCGCACATCGTTAATGCAAACGCAACGGCCTCACGTGACACGCTAGCTTTTTCCTTGTTGAACGTTTTTCACGTGAATTGTCACTGAGAACGAGAATGAAAAATTACAAATAGGTTTAGAACTCAACATACTTCCAATTCACTTTCTCTTAACTATAAAATCTTTATCGGAGACAGAAGTAACATCTTTCTTTTCTAGAGACAATTGTGATTGCTCAAAAATTAAGAAATTAAAAAATTAGAAATTAAAATTGAAAATTCGATATTTTCTTAGATTAATAAAATAACTTGCTACTTTAATACTTTATAATTACACTAATGTAATGGAGAAATCACGAATGTTTTTAAATTGTCGCGCAACAGGAAAGAAACTCTAAAATGATTCACTTAGTTGCCAAGAGTGCAAATGCCGTCCAAAATTATACAGCGAAAGACGTAACAAGTCCGTTTTAGTACCGAGTAAAGGCATCAATCAACTCGAAATTAATGGGGAAGAACAATGACGAGGTCGGCAGAAAAAGAAATGCAAATGAGACTCGGATGAAGGCGTACGGTGGCGCTGACTGACGCAATCCGACGCCATTGGCGGACAGTTGGCTGACCGATGGGTGAAAGGTGCTCGTATCTGTCCCGTCCATGAGAAACGGCCGCCATTAGATTGTTGTTGAATTGCCTTTGGACTTCTTTTGTCCGTTGGTCTTCCTCGGTTATCCTTAAGAAATAAAGATCCCGATGCAGAATCATCTTTTGCTCGGTGAAATCTTCGTGACTTTAAAGAGTCAAGAAACTCCGACGTTTCACTCTTTAGAAGTGAATGACATTTTATTTACGTTGCTTGAAGTAACCTCAATTATGATTCAATGTTGTCTTTCCGAAATATCTAATGATATTTAAGATGTATATTATAATTAAAAAAATACAGAAAAAAATTATAAATACAGTATAGCACCGAGATCCATTTCCCAATCTTCCAATCATAAAATCTAAGTGAAATGTGATCGTTCCAATATAAATTCGATCATTGTTCATTCATGTTCAAGAGCCCCTCAATTCTATCAATATTTATTAGCGATAACCCTTTATAGAAGACGGAAGATATATAAAAGTCAATGTATATTTCATTAGTTCCAATATAACTGTCCAAATATCTGTTAGATAACGCATCCGTCCGAAGTTTCCTTAAAGGAAACTTTTTCCTCGGCTTGTTGACTTTCGATCGCAGCCGAGTCGAGTGAACGAGGAGACGGAATAATGGCGGCGCTCGGTATCGCGAGGAATAACAGTGATCAGGCCGGGCTGGCCGAAACGGGGAAACGATTTAGAAACTAATTACCGAGGGAACACGATGATCCGCAGTTGTGGAAAGTCAGGGCTTTCGATGGGGGGCCACGGTTCAAAGCGGACAGCGAAAGTGATGACAATTGCATTCCGTGGCGCGGCCAATTGCTGGAACGGTCCGTTTCTCGTTTGTCGTTTTATTCCCCGGAAAGAATGAATCGTTGCCAGTGCACGCTGCTTGATCCAGCTCCTTTTTCTTATTCTTAATTTACTATTTGCTGAAACTTACGACACCGGCTCTTGTCGTCGAACAGTCTAAACATCCGCCGAAGTTAATTAACCCACTAATAAAATGAACTTTCGACTATGATGTCCAAATGGGTACAAATAGTACTAAATAATAACGCTTTCACATACAATTATAATTTACATTTACATTTCCACTAGTATTATGAAATAATTTAACACGACGATACCTAGATAGATAAATAAGGAAACTACAAATCAATCGAAGATAAGGAGAAATAAAAACGACTAGTATACTTGTCATCCCCGAGTAATGGGTTAAAGTCGTCAACTCACCAGAGTTATTTCATCTTCAACAATTTTCCAGAAAATGTTGAAAGAAACAGACAACAATCAATTCAATTTAAAAAGCTTAATAAGTTAACTTTAAGAAAGTCGAAGTTTAATACTCATGGCGACTATTTCAAATACAGCTTGACAAGTATACATACCATTCACTTCTTTTTTATTCAGACGGAACATTACTTTTTATGAATTTATATGATTCATAGTATATCCATATATAGAAAGAGCAGAGAATTTCTGTATCTTGCCAATAAATTCTCAACGGTAAGTAGTTCTAACAAGTGCGAAAGCAAATCGTATGCCTAAGGGGTAAAAGTTATTCTCCGCAGCTCACACTTTTATCAGCCGAAGTGTACCGCCGATTCTCGGGAGGAAGACGAAGTCGAATTCACGCATGGCTGAAACACGTTTCTCTCCGTCTATGTCGAGAGCAGACGCGTGGCGCGGGGAGGAGGGTGAAAAAGTAGGGAGGATAATAATGTCTGCGCCGACGGTTGATTTATATTTGGTCGCGTAGAGCGTCACGTTCCCGGCGTGACGTAACATTGCACGCGACGCCAATGGGAGGGACTTTTCCTCCTAAAATGCGATCCTATCTTTCTTTTTCCTCCTCTCCCCCGCCCCACCTCGCCTCGCGACTCGTCTTTTTCCCCCAGCTGAGATAAGATATGCCATGGGTTACGATGGAATATCCATTCTTGTCGGTGCGCTATTCTGGGTATCGATGAATGGATTCCATCTCGCGGATGCACCGACATAGCCGCCCACGGCTAGGAGATTTCTAATAAACCAAGTCTCGAGCTGCACACCCTCTAGGTGATGTCTTCAGCCGCATGGACTGGAATTCATTATCCACCCCTATCGCGGAAAATATCGGCTAACGATCGTATTACGCGGAGATTAGAGAAACTGATACGACTCATTAACGGAGATGTTGTATGATGATTAGTAATGTGGTTACATATTATTATGAACAGTTGAATACGTTTAACGGAAAAATTGATTAATCACCAAGGGTCGTGACAGGTTTTCTATTCGCGCGAATTTTGTTTCGTAGTATTTTTGAGGAATGAGTGACTGGAGATGTTGATTTTCTTGGGATTCTTTGGATAATTAGGTTAATATTGACTAAGTCAATCGATTTTTAAAAGACGCGGGTGACATTTCAGCTCATATAAGTTTTATTTATTTTCTTTGGAAATTAAATATTTCATATTTGAATGAACATTAGATTCTTTTGACACTTGATGTTTGAAATATATATTCGAGTAATGTGAAATAAAGTTAGAAACTTCCTTTTGAAACAAAATTCTATATTTACAGAAGAAACATGGAGACGGAGCGTATAATAAAATTTTTTCTAAAGGCACAAGTCTAGTAGCCACAAAAGGGAACATACTGATAAAATATCTTCTATAATATTTGTTCATCGCTTTAAAGGCTTCAAATCTCAATTGCACACAATCTTGATGAAGGCGCACGTAGGCACGCAACGACGAAATTTTCGTAGAAAATATTTGAAAAACCGGATCGTCAGCCGTGGCACGGTATTCCCGATCATATTCAGAATTTCCATCTTCGCGGAATGGGCCGCGAACCGTGAAAAGGTGTACAGGAATCAACGTTTGAAACGTTTTCGGTCAGAAGCCCAGCAGTGTGGAATGATATTACGTGCCGTGAAATGACGCCGGTATTTCTGGAATTATGGTAATCAGGGACGCCTCTACGTTGGCTTATCGCCGGCTGATACGGTCGGCTGCAATTCGAACGCTCCGCGGGGGAGATGATCCAGTTAGATAGGATTTTGAGATTTCGAATACGCCAGGGAGAAAAATTCAGGCTCGCGCGCCTCGGCTGTTGCACGATATTGCGCGGATTTCTCGAATTTCCGGTGCGCTCCTCCCGCACACCCTTGCTACAATAAAATTGACTCTCATCGAAAATGACTTGCGAGTTAATAATTATTTTAAACCCATGTTCTACATTCAATGTTTGAACAGCATAAAACAAGGAAGATTTTTCTATTGAAGTTACTCGCGTATATTTTTGATATCTGGATATGTTTGGAAATGAGTTGTATCAACCCTTTACTTGATAATATCGTGTCGGAGTCATGGTGATGATGTGAAACAGAATTTATTGTATTCTTTTTGCGTAAATTAAATTATTATTTATTAATTAAATTAAATTATTAGTGACACGGTAGATGCAATGGTCATAATTGTGAAATAAATCATAGAGTAAAGGGGTTAGTGGCAGTAGACATGATTGAAGAGTTTCATCTCGTATGATCCTTTTCATAAAGTAACAATTATCTAGCAATAACAAACATTGTTTTAAAATATAGAACAATATTTATCTTATATTAACAATTGCAATATATTAAACACGAAAAAGTATGAAAAGAATTTCATTCAAATTTCTATTTTACTCTTTCACGGAGATTTCTAGAAGCAATAAGTAAATGCATAAAAATTCGAAGAATATTTATTTTAGAACGCCGAGTGACGCGATAGAAGCTTACTATAATTCCTTGCGCCTCCGCAATCCTTTTTAAGGACTCGGGAAATCCTGTGAAAATGTGGACTGGAGTATAAAGCGAAGAAGGTTGGCCGAAAATGGGTACGCGAAGTGTCCAGTTGAACCACGTCGGTGATGTGGTTCACGAGCTGCGCGAGAGGGTCGAATGTGTCAGGATGGCTGGCTGGTATACCGGAAGTCGCTGACCCGGAAGCTGGAACCAGGCCAATGGCGGAAGCACGGGCCGCAGTTTGCGGACCTGCGAACCTTGCACGGTATCGCAGTTATTTACCAAACGAGAAAAGAACTGCGACCAAAGGTACATTAACATCGAACCGAATTCCTGTTACGCTGTTTTCTTGCGGAACTGAGCAGTTCTGTGAAAGACTCTAACACTGTGTCTTCAATTTTATGCATATCGAATTTGATAAGCATCATTTAATAAAGACCTGGATTTTAATAGATAATTACATGTATACGTAACCTAATTGTCTATTTTTAAACGTCTACTTTACAAGATCTAAATAGATGTCAATTTTTCGAGAAAAAAATAGAATAAAAATAAAATAAAAATAGAAAAAATAGAATAAGTCCTTAAACCTAATGTGACATGTTAATTTTGCGACTAAAAGAAGTATGATTTTGTACGACAGATTTTATTTTGCCACTTAGAAAGTTGATTTAGAAACAGAAAAGCAAATACAAAGAAACGAGTTAGAACTATTAAACGGGACTGTATTATATTCAGCTTTTTATTATAACTATAAGAATTATAAACATATTTGTCGAAAATTAGTGTGACTTTCAACGTAGCAGACGAGCAAATAAGTTAGTTTTATAGTTTCATGCATGGTTTCTACAATAGTAGATTACAAGATCTGAAATGGATCGTTATTATTAGTTATGTCTACGTAGTTTCAGTATTAATAAACTAGAGATATTGCCGAACGTTATCTTTCCTTATTACTCTCTACGCAGATTAACAAGGATATAAATGTTATTGTATTGTGTTATGATTATGAGCAGAGAATTCTCTCCCATTCGCTCGTAACTACTTCCAGAATGGCAGACCCGTTTGCTAGCCTCTTTGGTTGCGGCTCTTTCAGCGCGTATCCACTGCGAGTTCTTGCATAGAGAGCAACTACGCAGCCGAATACACAGTTTGTTTGATAACTTTATGACTCATGGATCTCCGGTTGCCTGGCCACAAACGACCACAATGGAGTTGCCGAGACATCAAAAGCGGTGCCTTCCAATTTGCCGGCCAAATCGTGAATTACTTGTTTAGTTAACCCAGTTACGTATCAGCGTGGGATGAATGATCAAAGATAGAATTGTCGTGCATTCTGTCGTAGTCTTGGAGTTAACTCCTCTTTCCAAAGAAACCGAATTTTTCATTCATAATAGTTTGATTTCTCCCTGCTCCTTATTTATCCTATAACTATTTATCCTATGTATCTTCAAGTTTGCTGTACGAAACGATAAGCCATTACTATAAAAATCATTGAAATATTCTACTTATATGATTTCAATTTATTTACAGATTCAATATCCTCTCGAAACATCTACGATCGACTCTTCTAACATCCCTAACATTTAATCACCACGTCGTCGCTTGTAAAACTCACTAAACTTACTTACTAAATTCGAACGTTAATTGCATCAAACAGCACACATAAATAAAACAACCTAAATTTCTACACGATTACAAGTATTACCAGTTGTCTCCTCAAAATTAGCATACAAAAATCGACGGTCCATAACTACCACTTCACGAGGTACATCCCTTCGAGGCATTCTTCTAATTACCTTAACAACGATAACTCTCACGATCGTTCCAGGCGAAATGAGTGCACGGTTACAATGAAAAGGTGGTTCGCCAGGTGTGCAGCGGGGAGGCAAAATTGATTTCTGATGGAAAGGTGGACAGGTCCGCAGTCCATGGGACTGGCCGTCGGTGGAGCCCGCTGCACTACGTTTCAATCAGCTGAAATTCGATGGCCGGGCCGCGTGGCACGCGCGCGATTAAATAAATTACAGAGTCTCGCGGGTCCGGTTCGTGGGAGAGACAGTTGGCCAGCTGCATAATCTGTCATTGTGTCAGTCGCAGGACGTTTTCACGCTGGCTGCGGTGCGCCGGGCGTCGGGCTCGCGTGCGTAGGTGTGCACGCGGTCGACGACAGGCCTGCTCGCCCTCGTTGGTTAATGAGTATTCGCGCGAGGACACGCGGAACCGAGACCGCCATAACCCAATTTCGCTGCGGTGGACCTTCCAGGCCTGGCTGATCTACTCGCGGACCACGTCTGACCTCTCGGTTTATCCTGGATCATCTACGAATCACGAATCACGGTTTCTAAATATTGTATCTTTCATCGAACTTCGAAATTAATGTGTTGGACGCATTAACGGCAGCTGGTACTCGATCTTTCAGTAGCACTATGGGGGTCATTGATGACTCGTAACCAAGTTAAACTGTAGTTCAACTAAACGATAATTTGTTAACTTCTTATGATTACTAATGATGGAATATGAAATGTTGATGATGATATTGAAGAAAGGGAAATGATTAATATAATTTGCTTCTGCTCTGGTTTAGTTATGTAGAATAATTATTATGTGTTTGCAAGAAACTATGTTGATGAAACAGGGAAATGAAGTTTGCTTTAGGAAAACGTTCTTTTGAAGAGTTCGGGAGGGTATCACTGATATATTTAAATCATTGCATTTGTAAGCTTCTTACTTTCTAATTAGTAGTAATACGATAGTGATATTAATTTTAGGTATTCATCACAGTCGTATAGTTTTGAACGGTGTCCATATATTATAAAGTGTTTAAATCTGCTGAAGTTAATAATTCATTGATTTTACAGATTACACCTGGACAAGCGATTCATTTAATTTCATTAGTGTACCTGTTTTAGAGTGATTTATGGCGAGTGGAGCGACCTTGGGCAGCCAATATGCACCACGTTTGCCTGTGCAAACGTACTCCTTTTGATCCAGAGTTCTCGAAGCGTTGCCTGCAGTTACATCGCCATTACAAAAGTCATTCAGCGAAATATCGTATTATGTCGTTCAACGTAATTAGCGGCAGTTCGGCGCATGGTGTGCCGTCAGCTCGTTGCGCGAAAACATTCAACCGGGAATGATCGCGTCACCGCGTCCGTATAACTGCGAGTAACGCAATGATGTCGTACGGTAAACTAGATCGTTCCTGACTGGCCTGGTGTGTCGTGTAATTTCGTCGGCCAAATGTGACATTTATTTGCTACACTTACACGCGGAAGGGGAAGAAACTCTAGATTCAGTTGTAGTAGAATATCTATTTTCTTTTTTTTGTCTTAAAGAAGTATTTAAGTGTCTGAATAATTGGATATTTGGATATTTTGATATTTGGACATTTAAATTATGAATATCTGAACACTCAAACACAGACATTCTTAAGTTCTTTTAAAGAAACGTTTCAATTAGATCATTATATTGATATCTTAAAGATAGAAAGTAAGAAGCAGTGTGATAAGTATGATTGATCAATTCGAAGTTGTAAGTCGCATTCGACGCAATGTCCGAAGGAATTGATTATTCTGCGTTCGAACGGCGAATAAAACAGTTATTCGATAGTTTCCGTGGGTTCTTCGATGGGTCGACCATCGAGGAATCCTGTAATTATTAGTTTTGGACGATGGCCGCCTAATGATAGCCGCGGATAGTGACGTTGATTACAGACTCTGACGAAGTAACGGAGTAACTAACTTGCTACGGGGTTGATTAGAGGGGCAGCCCGATGTGGCGACGCGATAATAACGCGAATACTAATGACGATCGTTCCTCTTGTCTTGTACTAGTCATTGTAAGCTGATACGATCTCGGGAAGCCGTGTACCGCGGACGCAGAATCGAACATGGATTATCTGCGGTGTTCTTCTCGGAAATGTTTAGACGAACTCCATACGCGATTGTAACTGACTGCTCATTAACGCACAAGTGTACACATTCTTTGAGTAATCCCAGTACTTTTTACCTTTTTACCTTTTACTACCTTTTTAAAGAATATTTATTGCGTTCGATAAATTATCTACTAAGCGACAGATTTTTTAAACAGTTTTTACAGGACATCATATAGCACAAGTTTCATTGTCAACTCTTTTATGAGGAACATAATCTTTAGAAACTGACCTCCTTTGTCATAACCCTCTACGTAGGAAAATGTTTTAAACTTTTAAAAGTTCTTTCGATAAAAAACTGAATTATACGCCGAATCCTTAAATACTAAGAAATAAGAAATCCACGTATCAGTGTCTTGTTATTTCAATAATTAAACTATTCATTTGTAGTTTTTGGTTTTAACTCTTCAATTTTAAAATCTCCACAACAATAGTAAAGAATCAACATTTAGTTGATTTTCTATTCTGGTTTACCGTTTCTTCTACAGCTTTCCTTTAAATACCAATCTTAACTCCTAGGGAACGAACAATCAGAAAAATGACACCAATGAACAATAAATAATAAATGAAAGTGACGAAAATACCATTCCAAAACATCAACCACCCATGTAATATCGCCTCGTTGGTCTCGTTCGACGCTGCATGGCCGCGCGATAAATCAACAAGCATCTAGCATCGACAGGCCCATCGCCCGAGGGATAAATCATCATAAAGAAAACGGGGTTACGTAAATGTTGCCGCGTTCGTTCGCTAAAACGCTCCCTGCGGCGTTTGTCTTACCTGGATCACACGCGATCCAGCTAATCAGGAGGTTAGACTAGCCAGCCAAGACATCACTGTCTTTCCCAGTCGCGAAAAATCAGAAAGAATTTGTTGAAACGCGATTGAGAAAGAAATACTATCGGTATATAAATTTTTCTATATACATATACCCCTCCGTGAGGCCGATAAATCAACGTCGAAACGGCTATAGAACTTCATGTCCCAGCGATTATTGGTCGCGGTGTATCAGCGATATTTCATTGTCGTCCGACAACTACTTACCACTCCCCCCTGTAGCCCTCACAGATCCTTTTTTCAACGATCATCGAGCCGGGAACACCGGAAACGACGGTCCGGATCACGGCCAGTTGTTCCTCGATTTTTGAACCCATGTTTCGAATACGTTCAACGAGCGCACTGGGTAGTGGGACGAATTGTGGACTCGCCAAGGGTGAGTTGGATGTTTTTTCGTCGCGAATGGAAGAAGCTCGGTGTCTTGAGTTAAGTATCGATGATGTCGATTATCGTTTGAATTATGGGGAATGAAATTTCTTTCGTATGATTTATGAAGAACTAATGAACAAGAAAACTATACTTTTTAATATCTTCTATGCGAACCTCTTCACGACTATGCCCGTAAAATAATTATAATTCGCGAGAACGTTATTCGATTTTCTGTTTATCGCAAATGCACGTTTATTTTGAAGATAAAGTATTGATTATTTAAGCTATATTCAACGAAGAATTAATCATATGCGTTTACTTTTAATATATTCTTCCTTTATCTTAGCTTCGAATGTGTGTATTTCTTAATTTAAAATCAATGTGCACGTTTTTCAAGCTGAAAGATCGTCGAATCAACGATTCCTTTGAGAGATAAGTCGACTTGCGGTATTTCCGACACAGCGGATCGGGATGTCGTTTAATTCCGGCGAACGAAACGGGACGTCGTCGAAGTTGTTTCGGGTCTGTTCCCGGATAGTGCAATGGCGCATGTAATTTCCCATAGACATTAACATGCAAAACTACACCGAGTAACCGGCCGTCGCCTAGATAAGCAGATACATACATTAAAATGCTAATTATTTCGGGGCCGTGTCGGAAGTCTGACGATAAAAGTAACAAATGCTACCCCTGCTGCCGCTACCGCGTCGACCCTCATTAGAACACGGATGATGCTCTGTTTTGCTCGCGGCCTCCTGCCCCCCTCCGCCAGCCCTTCGTTCTCGCGTGTCCGCTTTGTACTTTTGAAGCCGTAGAACGATAGAATCAGTTCACTTGACGGTAATTTTTAGCCAGCGATACGGGTTTAATTAACTTCAATATTTTTATATAAATTCTGCGTCGAAATATATTTGTTCTAAAAGACAAAATATAAGTGCCTTATATTTATTTTTAAAATGGTAATACTTTAAACATTTGCTAACTTTTATTGTATTGTTATAGAAGATACTTTGATACTAAGCTTTTCAAACTTTATTTAATTTAATGGGGTTGTAATCGTTTAATCATTGTTAATTTTCACAGTTTTGTAAAGGTGATCTTCACGTGATACAAATACAGTTTTTTGGGTTCAAAGTAATCATGGAATTATTTAGATTCAGTTTGCTTTCATTTAGACGCGAACCGAATTCCTCTTCAGTTCTCCGTAAGTAGAATTTGCGAAACTCGGAACCCTCTATTTCCCTTCTAAATTGGAATTTCTCTCTTAAGGGAGAACGGGTTTTTTTCGTAGCGCGTTTAATTCGTTCGGATTTTTTAGGGCTGAGCGAGGAAACGGCGGAACTGTTTTCGAGCGGGGAGATTGCTTTCCATTCACTCTGAAAAAAGTGCAATTGCAGAAGACAAATACTATGAATTACTGTAGAATTCATTTTTCCGCGGCCAAGTTTATCAATTCTCGATCAGAGTGAATGGTGTTTCGATAGTGCTAAGCGTAATATAAATTTCGAAGACCCCAACGGCGATAATCTTACAGAATTCTGAAGATTCTAATGTCCACGACAAAGCGTTCTTCGTCGCTCGCGTCGCATAAATTCACGCGTAAAGTGTACACGGACGCTTGCCAAAAGCTCTCAGAATTATTATTATTACCAACGCGTTGCGTAATAATCGATGCAACCTTCATAAATTCTCGCGCTTATGAATTCCGCGAAAGAAATCTTCGACATCCGGGGAAGAAGCTAGTAACAAATTAACGAAAATTGCAACATCGTCGCATTGAACGCTCGTCTATATTAAAATCCTCTCGCTCCAATGCCTTCCGCAATGTTTAAAAACGATAATGAAGAGAAAAACTGAAAAATATCACTCTCGGGTGATAAATCAAATGAATAATTCATCAACAAACACAAAAGTAGATTAATAAATAATCAAATTACGGGAATACCATTTCTTCCCTTACATTTGGTATGTTAGTTTAAATTTCACTCAGGAAACACGTCCGAATGTAATTATTGGAAAAAGAAACTAGAGAATAATATTACAAACTTTAAAAAATAAAGATGTCGCATAATTATGTCGCAAAAGAAATTCAACGGCACGAATAATTATTTGTTTAACAGATGTTCCATTTCCTTGCACGGCGGATTTATTCCGCTTGACAATGAATCGGCCGGGGGGATTCATCAGCCGCGAAGAGTTCCTTCTTTTCGACCGGGAAATTCCGTGCGGATGGAATCGTTATCGCGGCATATTTACGTCTCCGGTTTCGCGAAAGCATAACGGCCACCTTCAAAGCGCACTAACGAGTTTGCACCAGCCACGATAATTGCCCGCGGCGTCGCGTCGTCGTTGTTGCCTCCTCCGGTTGTGCTCGGCATTGTTGCCTCTGATCGACGGTTAAAAAGCCCGACGCAACCCGCTTCAACAATTATTCCGAGGCGCACAATCGGGACGCCCGTCTTCTTTCTTCGTCCGGGAACCATCTGTTCCGGTGCATCCCGTTTTTGCGCGCCTCAGAAATTTATTAGAAGCTTTCAATCAGACTTCGAGCATTGTCTCGGGAAATTCGTGGAACCTGTCCACCGCGCCGTATCACACGGAAAACTCGTCGTGAAACTCGACGAAACTCGTTTTAATCTTTGCAGAAACTTTTCTTTAGAACCGCGGCTATTAACTCGTAGATGGCGGAGTTATAAATGAATTATGGATTTTTATATGAATTCGCTTCGACGGAGATCGTCTTTAAAAATGGAAGATTGTTTGGTAGAAAATGGTTTGGTAAACAAAGAAGGTAACACTTTTGTCTTGGACAGTTTGAACATTCACCGCTAACTCAACGTGTACGATTTTATGAAATGTAATGAATTTAATATATCTTAACTAGTACTGTGTTCAAATCGCAACCTGATTCTTTATGGAATATACAAATGTTTCTTCGATTCCACTCTGAGGCAACATAAATTCATGATCTTCGTTGCCAGAATATATATAGTAATATATATATATAGAAATGAACGATCACATTAACAAAACTTTCTATTTTCGCAGTTTCACTTGTTACAGCTATTCATCATAAGCAACTGATTAGAAAAACAAAAAATTACACGCTGAAATTAATAACAAGAAAAATAATGTTCCATTTGAACTCAAAGAAACGACATCTTCATTTACTAACCTCTTAAGAATTAACAATACTACCCATCTTTCGATTCTATGGATAAAACTACAATAGATCGATCAATTAAAAAGAAAAAAGGATCTCCATAGACCACGACACAAATAAAACAAGCAAATGTATTATTATTACTTCCCCAAATTTTGTACTGTATTGTATACTATAATTTCAATAAAACTGATTTATTATTCTAATATAAAACCAACAGGAACCATGTTTGAAGTCTTCATGACGAGTCTGATGTTATGAGGCAAGGGGTTAATTTGCTTTTTCCAAGATGGTAGATCTTCCAACGAAGATGGGGCCGCGGCAAACGACGAGTAGAATGAGACATCAGAGAGTCTCGCAACTCGAAGTCGGCATTCGACATATTTACAGCCGGTGGGTGTGTTTATGGTGGTTACGGTTTCTCCGATCGTTTGCACGGTTAATTATGTTTGGCTTGAATTAATACTCTGTCTCCCCCGCCCTCCGGTTCCTGAAAGAAGCCCGGTAGGCCCGAGCACACGCAAACAGTTTCTTAAACGATTTCGCGATGCGGAAGCCGGTCGGTCACGGTTCGTTAATCTGTGCACACAACCACGGGGATCCCTGGCGTTCTATTCAAGAATCGGGAGTGAGCCGTTTACCAAAGGATCGACCATCTGTCTGTGATTAAGTATTCCGATATTCGTGACGCGCAATGATCGATGATCGCTCGAACTGATTTGAATGTGAAATGGAAAGAAGGGGCTGGATGAGACTCGTGGATTCGGATTGAACGTTAGTCGTTGTCTTGGGATGTTCCGCAACATATTTTGGATCTTTAAACTCTTTATTTTGAACTATTATTTTGGGTGTTTAGAATTTAGACTCTTATATTGGATGTTTAAACTGTTTTAAACTTTGGACTGTTACTTTGGATGTTTAAACTACTTTTGTTACTGTCATTGGCTGTTTGAGATACAGGAATAAGGTTGTATGGTTAGTAATTATAGGTATGGAATATTGTGATGTACTGTAATAATATTATACCAGCTATTTCTTATGAAAATTGTTTGTAATCCTGATTCTTCAAAAAATTGAGATAATTCATAGATAATTTAGCAAAACCTTGTTATTTAGTAACGATCTAGAATCCTCTGAAGGTCATCTAAAAAATAAGTATTCTATATGGTTGAAAATCTCAAGATCTTGAAAATTTCAATCCTAAAAATCAAATCTTTATCATTATAATATTCACTCTTCCAAAACCACTCTGTTAACCCATTCCACTTGATTTATTTTTAATGTTGTTGGATATAAACTTCTTAAAATACAACAAATAAAGTATAACAATTCGTATTGTCATCTGCAGCATAACATACAAACGGTTTAACCCTTTGCACTCCGAGTGTCTCCTACATTTCCGTATCGATAATTTTGTATTGTTTTCAGTGTTTCGTTTGGAATGTATTTCGACAGAAATTAGTTAAGGTAGATGATAGGAAATATGCCTATTCTTTTTACTAGTATTATTGAAAATTGTATAATAATATAATTTTAAAATATGTCAATAGAGAGAAGTACACTTCTGAATAAATCTGATGTCGAGTCATATTCGACATATGAATGCAAACAATTAACCAGCGCATCGCGAGCGTTTGAAATACCAATTTCCTACGTTTCAACCTGTATATCGTATATCAAACCATCCCGATCGCTTCGTTCCTTCGCTTTTACCGTTGACTATTGCAGCGAAGACCGAGATGGTGAATTAACGACGGAACCGTCTCGACGGCTCGCAATAATTCCCGATCGACGTGGGACATTAATTACCGTGGATAATTAGAGACACGGCGCGACGCATCGCCGATCGTCGCGATCAGCACACGGTAGGAGGACTTTCGCGCTGCTTGTCGTGCCGTAGCGGGACACACGGGGCCAAGTAATTGAAAGGGAGGCGCGCGGCGGCGCGGCGAGACGCTCGCGATTAGCGTGCCGATCCGAATTGAAACGGTCGCCGCGAAAATTCCGCTCCTCGTTAACGCTCGTTATCGCCGCGCAATTACGTGACCGTGTGACGCGAGATTTATGTAAGGATCCAACCGGGGAACTCGTTCGAAGGGCGAGTTCGAGCCGACCCGACGCCGGATGTAGAAAGTTTTTGAGACGATTTTTTGATTCTCCTTTTTGTCTCTTTTTCAGTAACCTGTTAATTAGAGGATCTTTCGAGTGTGAACATTCGCGAAGATATAACTAAAGACGAATTAAATTAACACGGTGAACATATTTGCAGTGACATTTATATGTTAATATTATATGGTTCATGCTGGGATAGGTTTCGTGATTCAGTAAATTGTAGGGTTTGTTTGATTGTAATAGTCGGTTAATTGAGTAGATTAGTTTTAATCTGTCGATGTTATGCTGCGTCGTAATTAAAGTGTATTGTATATAAATTGTATATTTTACGAGAAGTTTTTTTCAAGAAACGCTCGTGAATCTTAAGGTGAGTTTGAAAAGAGAAGATGAAGGGAATGGAGGATGAAAGCACGAGTTTTGCTCAATTTCTCCAGCTACGTGGGAATATTTTCAGAACATCGTTGTCGCTTCAATCGCGGCAAAATGAGCGTTGACACGGTTTAAAGCTGAAACATCGTGATAAAGTTCGGCTGGGTTTTACGCGCGGGCCGAACAATGTGAGCGTAACAGAAAAGTTCTTAAAATAGGAGCGATTAAATTGCGGTGTGCATGTGTGTGCCTCGGTGGAAACTGCGATAGCGTGTTATCTATCATGCAATCAGTGTGTCAATAGGAATTAAACCGGGACAACTTTTCATTCAGCTACATCTCAAGGAGACGCTGGCGCGATGTCAGCGCGGAGAAGGCACTTCAGATAAGCGGATCTCTCTTCTACGAGAAATCATGGTTATTAATTAAAAGAGTTGATTCTCAATTACATCGTATCACGAGATAAATTCTATCTTCTCTTGTAATTATTGTTTTAACAGACGTACTGACACTACTGATATTAAAATTCTTTATTTAGATTAAAGAATTTGTCACGCATTCGAACGATAGAAAAAACGATTTTATTTACAGCAATTAATTTAGAAACTCGCTGAATTAAAAGATGTAAAATTATAATATATCAATATAACTTTGGTGATTTAAATGAATTTTAGTTAAAAAAACACAGAATTGAAGGACAATAGAATAATATATATATATAATCACCGAATTTCAGTGAATCTTAATATACCAAATTATTCAATTAAAACACACAAAAATTGTAATACTTCAATATAATTTAATATTCATAAACAAATGTTGATTTTAAAAAGAGCACAGATGGAAGGATGATTAAAGGAAGGAAAGCAGATTATGCGCAAAACAGAATGAAGAAGAAGTAGGTGAGCGAGTCCGAAAAGAAGAGGCGAAACGGGGCAGCTCCGTTGCTCCCGCAAATATTTGCGCGTCGACAACGACAGCTGAAAAATTAAGCCGATGCTCGTGTGCTAATTCACGGATACGTGGCGCTACCTCGCGATCTTGCTCGTCTGCTTGCGCTCTTGTTCGCACGGTCGCGAATTGCGTTCGGGTAGAATTATTACGCCCTTTGTTGGCGCGTCTCATTAACACCGTTGGAAATATTTGATGTTTCCCTTCGTTCCTCTGAAAGAAACTGGAACGCGTAAATTTTAATAATATCCCTCGAATAAAGCAGAAACATTCTCAGTAAAAAATAATTTTCAATTCATTCGGATGGAAACATTCCGAATAAAAAGCTACTTCCCAATAACTTTGCAAAAAAGAATCCAAATAAAACGTTATTTCCTAGTTATTTCGATAGAATTATTATTAATAAAAGATCGTGCCTATGTTATATTATCTTTATCATATTAAAAGAATTCCCAAATGAAACATTATTTTCGTGTTTTATCAACGAGAACATTCGAAGTAAAAAATGATTCAAATCAAATGAATAATAAGTAATTCCTCTCGCATCTTCTACTTATTAAAGAAATGATCTAACAATAAAACAAGTCTACTGGGAAAATTTAGCGTCAAATGGAAGAGTAGACAATGAATGATTCGGATACAAATCCTTCGGGGCTCATGAACCTGCGAATTTTGGATCCTGCAACGAAAACAGGATTTCGTATGCGCCTCCGAATACAACTCGCTGTCCAAGCCGCAAACGTCCGTCGAAAACGGAATTCCGATCAAACAATGGGTGAATCGTTCCCGCGGGAATAATCGAGCGCCGGCTCGATTCTCCATACGCACATTCCCGCCCCCGAGGAGTAAGAAACAAATATTTGAAGAGCATCGGGACTCCCGGGGGCAGCCCGACCGGAGCATCCCTCTCTCGACCACTTAAATCCACTCGGGATGCCTGGTGATCCTCTAAAAATTTCAGAAAGGAGAACGTTCGCGGATCGCGCGCACCGTTTCCGACGCTGTTTACATTCTCAGGTAGAAATTGAATTGAAATCTCAGTTGGTGCACGGAGTTTGATGCGCGGAAGAGGGTCTGCCTGGTTTTCCATCCCCCCATCTCTTTCTTTCCATTCTCAAGACATCCTTGGACCGCTCCTCCCAACCCTATTAATATCACGTTTTCAAACGACACGGGAGTACAACTCCAATCCTCTTTTCCTCCCTTTTTATCGTTTACTCTCATCTGCTTTTTTCTCTTTTCCCTCTTCCTCATTTTTGGTCTTTCTTCCCCTGTTTCTCTTTTTCTGTCTATTGCTTTCTCTCGTTTCCTCTCCCCCTTTTTCCTCTCTTCTCCTTTTTTCTTTCCTTTCTTTCTTCCTTTTTCCCTTTCTTCCTCTTTTTCTATTTTCTCCTTTTCCTACAACCCCCTCACCAAACTCCAGTTCCTTTCCTCTTCCCAATACCGCTCGCACAAGCTTCCATTACATTCGCTAAATTGCTTCCTGAAGGATAGAGCGTTCGTTGCTCCCCGCGAAGACTGGATATGGAAGACGCCGGAAGAGAAAACAAGAGAGGAAAGGATGGAGAGTGGCGAAGGGGTGGCGCTTGTTTCTTTACCTTTCGCGCGAATTCAATTTCCAAGGCGTCTTTGGTTAATTGCGATCGCACCTGCGGGGGAGAGATTTTCGGAGCGGGTTCTTCGAGCTCTGGCTTCGTGACCCCACGCCCCCGGTGATGGGAGCGGCAGGCTTGGTTTTGTTGCGGCTCCTTTGATTTATACGCTGGGAAATCACGACACGAACAGGTTAATTTCGACCGTGCTACGCGGAAGGATCGCTTGATTTCTGATTTAGTGTGTTTGTTTCTGATTTGGAACGTGGGTGCTTTCTTATTCTTCCGGTTGCGGAGATGTTTGGTGAATTTCCGTACTAGAGAAGGTTTGGGTGTTCAGAATGTAATAGGTTTAGAAATTAATTTAGTCCCTTTTTATTTTTAATTAATTATACATTTGTTTTCAATTTAAATATCTACCTGACATTTTTACTAATGTGTAAAAGATAATATGACATGAGTTCAAATGAATTTCCTTCTACACTTGATATATTTTGGAAGTTAGTTTCAAATATAGAAACTAGCTTTTCCGAGTTTTATGTCTGTTTTTTCTGCTGTTGCTTCAATTAATTGTTCCTATAACTATTTTAAACTATTACAAATATTGGAAATTGTTTCATTTTCTTTTCGCAGGTTTCATTACACAATCTGTCGGGTCTGGTCTCTTTGATATTTTCACTATTGCTCGAGGTTCGAGTGATCGACTTCTCATACAGATTGAGCAAATATTACTCGCTACGATTGTCACGCGCGTGTGTACGCGACGTCAGTACGTGTGTACTCACCTTGACACACTGCTGTACCGATTTGTAACATAGTCATGCACGTCCCAGACTCCAGACAACAGTCGGCCGATAATAAAAATTGAGGCTGGGGTGGTCTAATTGGGGCACACGCATTACGCTACGTGAGTAATACCGTGAAATTCAGAAACAATTATGTGAATCCCTTGTATTAACTCGAGGACATCGAGAACTATGTTATAATGTCGATTGAGTCGTAACCAATACTCGAAAATTCGTATTATCACCATATTCTGACTATTACACGTTATATTATTATTATTATTATTACCATTATTATCGTATCATTTTAATATGCAATACTCACAAAGTAAAATAAACCAGGCCCAAAATCTGAATCTGAAACTATATATACACTTATAACTAATACTTTCTCTACATTTTAAACTTATTTGGAAACGGTTTCCTTCGTCACTGCCCATCTTATTATTAAATTGCACCACAAATCTATTCGGATATGATTCAATATCTTTTTTCATTTTGAATTCCATGCAAATAACGGTGCTGAATTGAAACTGTCGAAGAGTGTCATCGTGTTCACAACAGTTCTTAGAATTTGCAATAAGTCAGTAAATTTCTTATAATCAAGAATCTCCACGCTTGCATCCCAACAGACTTATGTTACTACCCAACATTTAAGTTCCAATAGAACTATAATTCATCGTACATCGGAAAATGTCAGAATAGTGGAATGGCGATGTGTTACGCTTTAATAAATATCCGCGGATCGTGATACCGTGTTTCGTCATTCTCTCAGACCGTTTGTGGTTGGGAGCGTAAGCAGATGTCTCAGTGATCTTCTTGGCGGCGGAGCTTATTTCCTAAAAGGTAACCGGAGCCAAAGGAAGCGGTGAATATATAATCAGACAAGCGTTTCGTAATGTTTATACATTATGTATCGGGAGCTGAATGCAAGCGATATAATGGATCGCAGGATCGTATTCGTCGTCTCATTAGAACCACTGTTGCTCCTCGATGCATAATGCGATGTTACGCGATAATGATCCTCGAAGATCGCGTGGATCCCGTGATTTATTACGGTCGCGTCCGACCTCTCCTCTCGGCTGCTGAAATTTCTATTATTCACTCCATAGCGACTGTGTCTTCCGCCACAAATAAACGCCACGATATTGATCAAGAAACATTGAACGATCAGTTTATAAAAATACATAAATTATTCTCCGATTAACCCAATAAGTATTATTTATTACCGAGTATTTATAAACTGTTATGGTAATCGATATAAATATACATGAGTGTATAAATTAGTAAAATTAAGGAATTATTTTCTTTCGCACTATCAAGAGTGACTTAATATGTTAAGTAAAATCTGTCGCATACCTTACGATTTGTAGAGAATTTAATAATCGAGAGTATAAACCACACGTTAATATTTACAGTTTTATAATATACAGAGTGTTTCAGAACAAATAGTAAACCATATAAAACAGAATCGAAAAGAGACGATCAAATTTGTTCGTTTGACGACCGAGTTTCGAAACAATCGGTTTCAAACATCCGCGTGGCACGCAAGTAGTAGTATTTATAGGAAATGGGAATGGTACGTCACGAACTTCTAACAAATTCCGTCAGTATCCAACAAATTCATGTTCAATTTTCTTAAAAATGAACCTCTTAAAGAAAGAATTTCATTTTTTACTCTCTGCTTATTTTTTAAATCTAAAATACCTTATGCCCAGTTATACCGATCGTTTGACGCATCTCGCACACGAATCGAGTTATATTTTCAATATTGACTCCCGTAAGCGAAAGTTGTCTCTTTCCACTGCAACCGTACACGGATGAAGTTATTATATCTGAACCAATGATGAGCGAATCGTTCTCCTCGCAGAGAAAGGAAACCGAATTGAAAAGTGTAATGAGTCCACTCAATGTTACCATAAAAGACAACAACGATTACCAAAGGCCCACTGATATAAGCATAATTTCGTGAGGAGTAAGGTTTAACGGCTTCGCGATGCATTCCTGTAGCGTTCAATTATCCACACGATCGTAAATAAACTTGTTAACAACGCCGGCGTGCTTCGTGGAAAGTAAACGGCGATTCGAATTAAAAATTCGAGGACTCGTTGCGCAACGTTCCGCCGCTAAACAGTTGAATTAATTAAATTAATCGAAGTCCCCAGTGTTCCGAGCGTCGAGACGGTTTTTCCATGGCACGCGGTATTTCGGTGTTACAATGAAGCCAGGAGAACACTGAAACTTCAGGATCTATACAGGGTGTGCGGGAATTATATGCAACAGTTCCGAAACTGCTGTGAATTGGAAAGCACTAGTTAAAAATTTAAGAATCTTGAAGAATTCAATTTTACTTTCGAACTGAAGAAAACATTTGAATTAAATTTACCATTTTCTTTTTACGATCTCTCGACTTCAAAACGGTTAATTATTTTTCAAGCACCTAACACTATCTTTAAAAGACAATTACAGGAGCAAGACGTGTCAAATAAAGAATTATTTCAAAGAATCAGCATTGAATAGTCCAGTATGCTTTAAATTAAGCGTATAACTTTCCAAACACTTTATATTAATTATAATTACACATACGTTATAATAATACTCATCTTTTCTCTCTTAAATTAAGTGTTATACAATTCGTATTCAATTTCTTCCAACTTTGGTCGTCAGCAAGAATCGAGAACATCGACATATTAAGGCAAATTGAAGTCGAAAACATTCTTCTCCGTCAAGTGTTCAATAAAAGACGCCGTTTGAAGCCCGAGGACCACGACAAATTATATTTTTTACACCGTGTACAACCCCGGGAACCGCGAGATCCTGCGAATAATCTCGCGCGACGTTTCTCTGAAATTACGTCGGTGCCGTGCATAAATAAAAGACTCGGCCCTGAGTGGATATTATGCAACGTCGGTGTTTTGCGGTGTTCCCTCTCTTTCCTCGCCCCTTCCCTTAGACGCCATCGACGAGATCCTGTTCCTTCCTCCGCGGCTGTATTTTTATTCCCCGTTCGTCGTTTCGCGGCGTCCTAGGCGCTCGACGAAACAATGTGACGTGATTTTAGCCGCGGGGCTTCGACGCGGATGCAACGACCGGCGGGAAATTGAAAATTGATCAGCTTGATATCGGGGTAAGTAGTAGCTCGACGGTCTACGCGCCATGGAAATCGAGAAATGAAACGCAGGTGTGCCGACACGTTGAAAATCGTTGGCTTAACGGGGAACATGTACCAGGATCTAACTGGAAAAATAATATTATACTATTTTACTTAGTTATGCGCGCATACGTAACTACGTCATGAATGGTTATCGCTAGTAATGCTTTCAACGGTAAATTCATGGATTCCCGGTTATCTTTATTCATTTTTCATTTCCGAATGAGAACGTCGTTAATCTTGAGAGAAAGGCAATTACGTAACCGCTTTTTAATAATGCATAGTTAGTGTAACGTTAACGTAATACATATTATCTACAGTGCACGGTTTGGGACCGGTAACGCGATTATAGAGAGCAGTGGCCGCGATTCCTTTACAATTTTATCATTTGAATACTCGCTCCACAGGTAATTATATATTCCCTCTTTAAAGTGAAAAAGAATTCGATTACATATATTAGACCGTTGTATTCGTGTAACGTCATTCATTAATTTTTAATAATATTCCACGCCGCGAAACACACGGACGCTATAATTCTCTATGCGAAGGCACAGAGGCCGTGACAAAACGTTGATAAAGCTCGCATGCACCGGGCGTATATTATTATACCGCATGTTTGTTTCATTCGGAACTCGCAAAGCAAACAATTCTTCCGCTGATAAACTTCCGCGTCCGTTTCTCGTCCCCGCGACTCGCTCTTTATTCGCGCCCGTATCAGCAAGAAGTTACAAGCGTTCTTTCCTTTTTTTTCTGCTTTTTTCTTTTTTCCTTTTTGCCAACGTTTTATCGCCGCAGCACGCTTAATTACGGTGACGTTTCTGTTTCTGCTCGTCGACCGGGGCGAGACCGCGACAAGAACGCTCGCGGAAAACGCGCGAACCACGAAACCCTTCGCGAACGGCAATTAAAACTTTGATTTTCGTTTATTACGTTTTGGACGGTTTTCTTTATTAATTAGTATTAAATTTAACACTTATATCGACAACCAAGGTGTTCGTGTTTATTCAAACTCCAGTGTTACAATATTTTTGCGTAAATTTCTTAATTCCAAAACACAAGTTTACGCACACGTGCTCGACAAATGAAGATCCAACGCGATTTTGTCAAATTTTCACGAGAATATAACAAAATATGTGATTAAATTTCAATTATCGAAATTTTCCTTCGATTTCTGCGATTTCCAAGATCTACGCGAATGTTGCCTGTTTTTCTAGGAATAATGAAGCAATCTGTACAACGCAGTAAAGTGAACTGCATATTTTCGAATAAGTGTTTTATAAGAAAATTGATCTAATGACAACAGTTATCCTTCATACAATTATATAACAATACTTTTTATGATATTTTAATGAAGTTAAAAACAGAATTCACAAGACCAATAAAACTGAACATTCTCGAGTGTCGTTTCCCTTTGTACAGCTCGCAATCAGAGAGACAGCTCGGCCAACTTTCCCCGACGGTTACGAGCGGATTCATCGGGACGTGAGTTTTGTAACGCGTAATCGCCGGAATGGATAAAATCCGCGGGCCCGTGACAACGTGTTGACATCGATTCTCGTAGTTAGCGCGTACCGGAGAGGAAAAAAGAGGCTGAGCGTCGCCGACGGGTGCGGCAACAAGGTGGCGGGCGTGGCGACACCGACGAAAAACCGCTGATTTTACGGTGTTCATTAACCGTAGACCACTAAACTATATTGTTTTCGCTATTCTTTAATGTCATATAAAAATTGCAAAGGAAACATCAACTTTGGCACTTCTTCTTTCAATGCATGATACAAAAAGGAGTAAATAAATTGGACTACATAACAATATTATAAATTATATTATATAAATAATAAATACTATGTTTATTTTGACAGGAGTGACTGTTTTTAGTGACACCGTTTCGATGGAAATTCAAGCTGTTCGTATTGTCTGAAAGTATTTGAAAGTTGAAAATTAGATATTCCCCACTGTTAGAGAATCGAGTTTTACACGAAGATAATTCTAAGTGTTAAGATATCTTAGTAATTAAATTGTTTATTACAAGCTTATTTGTGTTATAATCGTTGTATTATCAGTAAATCAAAGCTCTAGAAAGCTGAATATTTATCAGTTAAGTGCAGTATTCATTTCACATGCGTCTAAGGAGATACTCGAGTGATCCTCCAGACTACGCTTTCATTGAATTACATCAGGTTAACATAGAAGTGAAAATGATGTTTGAAATGTAAATTACACTATCACTACAGTGAAGTAGCAGATAAACTAATAAATTTAATATTTAATTAAATCCTGGAATACTACGGGAACGCACTTAAGAAATATTATGTATACGTACGCGACACAGAGGAACCAGGAGAGGGATTTATCTCGCAGATTCGTGCAAGGGACTAACGGACAAAGGACGAAAGGAGCTGCGGCGCGTGGTTGCAACAAACAGCGCGTGGTAAATGGATTTACCGGGGAAGCCCCGACGCGCTACGTGACATTGATAATTTGCCATGAAGACTGGGAGGAGGAAACGCAAAAGAGCAACGGGATTAGATGGTCGACTGCGCTCTTCCGGATAGCAGCGTGGAATGCTTCTGTTAGCGGTTCGATCGTGACGGTCGAAGAACGCCCGGGGAACAGCTTTCGGAAAATTACAGTTATTAGCGATTAATAGCGTCGCCAAGCGGACACGGCGCAAAATTGGTGGGTAAACTCGGCTGCGCTTCTGTCTTGAACCTTTCAGAACCCATGGTGTATGTATAAAATATTATTCAAAACGTTTATCATGAACCTTTGAAAAGGGGTTTACATTTCAAATACATTACATGGGCCCTTGAATTTATAAGATATTAGGTTAGCCAAACAGTTCCGTTACATTTTTAAATGAAGTTTAAACAGAAACTTCACTACATTAAATTATTTTTTATTAAATTATGTATGGTGTATTTTATTCAAAAATTTATTGTCTTTTGGTTTGCGTACTTGCAATATTTATGAGTACATTATAATACCAACGCCACATTGAAAAGTGAGACTTTTTGGCCACATTAATATTAACCCTTAAGAGTCAGAAGGATCTTCTGTTTATTAGAATTTTTATAGTTTAAATGTTTCTATTCTGTTGTCTTCTATCAATTTCCCCTACATTCTGTTCTTTTACTAGAAAAGTATTACTAAACAATTGCCGACTGTTAATAATCTCTACTTAGTAAGCTAATCACGATTGCATTTTTAAATAACGATGGACATAGCTATTAGCATAGAATAAAATTAACCTTGAATGAGTTCCCTTTAAAATTGAAAAGTTCTTAAGAACCACAAAAAAGAAGTACTGCAACAAGTTTTGCAATTGAGTAAATAAAGAAAGATTTTGTGTAAAGGTATGTATTGCTATTGTTCTCGACATAAAATAATTGTCAATATACTTTAGAAGAATACTTTGAAGTATACTTGAACAGAATCGTTTTGAATGAATCGCAATGTAATTTACAATGACTGGGTAGTATGAGGGTTAGTAAGAAGCTCGTGCTTTGTCTGGTCATCTTAAATGCGGATTTTAAAAGCTCCGGCTGACTTCCGGGTAATTAAACATAGGGTTATACGACGAATAAACAAGACAATGCATCAGTTACGACTGCGACGATAATTCCTTTTCTCCTCGAGAGTCGACCTCTCGAGTCAGGTCTCCAACAGTCGAATCACGCCGGTCCCTGGTCAGACTCGGCGCTCGGTCTGACCGCAGTTTCGCGCAAGATTCATTTTGCCACGACGCTAAACAACGACAGAGTCGACAGATATTAAATTCTAACCACGACAAAAGCTTTCAAAAGTGTTCGATAACTCGAGGAATTCCGGGAAGACTATACAGGGTGTCCTATTTAACAATAAAACTAGCGAGCAATTAAATTGACTTCGTGAAATTCCTCTATAGAAACTCCAAAAGTGCATCTATTGAGACTTTAATTGGTTCACAAGTTTGGGTATTGCTAAATCAATTTCTTTAATAATTTCGCAAAGAAACATTTGTTATGTTTTTCATAATTGCAAAAAAAGAAATCAGGAATGGGTCATTTTGACCCGTTTGGTAGTTTTAGTGTTAATAATGAACATCTGAATGTTTCTTTCATTTTCAACGATATCAGGATTTCTCAGACACGTGTGAACTGAATAATTCCAAAGAAAGAATATTGTGAATGGGACATTCGTTTTGTAATTATTTTCTGAATTTTTTATTTTATTACTGATATATTTCTGCCTGGAAATTAATAACTTCTTTTATCATATCTTCTTGCGTGTAAACAACGTCTAAAAATATCTAACTTGCGACCTTGCAGCAATCTTGAACATCGAGAAAATAATGAAATTCTGGAAGAATATTACGATAGCAATAAATAGAAACTATATGATCCCTGGCAAAATACCAGTGACCAACGAAAAATTCAGACGAACGTCCGCGAAGGAAATACTTTATATCTAACTATTGTCCTTAAAACTATTCAAATTTTATTATCGAAAATAATTCTGTTGTCATGAACCACTTGCATTATAATATCGGATCAATACCCTGGTGAAGGTATAAAACAGAATTTAACAAACATAAATATCATTCAATTCCTTTGGATTCAAATTAAATTATTATTCTCCTGTTATCAATTATTATACTTTAAGGAAACATAAACACAGAATACGCCTAAAATTCGTCTTCTTACTCAATATTATAGATTAATGACAAAGAAATTGCATCGATCATAATCAACACTCAATTTATTACGAATTTCATAAAGATTATGTAGTAAGTGCTTATATTAATTCCAATTAATACGATTACACGAATGTGTACCTTAATCATCTATTTTTAAAGCTCCCAATAAACATCATTTCTAAGATCTAACTAAACAGATATCTACTTCTTTATGAACAACAATATGATCTGTACAACAAATCTCCATAAACCTATTGTTACAGTTAAATCGTAAGAGGTGAAAAATAAAATAGACATTATACCCCACAATCTTACGCGGTACACCCTGTATAAAGATATTTCCCAGCGTAAACACGGCCACGGGAATTATTAAAATTCCGGTTCCCATCCCGTGGGCGAGGAACTCTCGGACCGATATTCAGGAAATACGTTCGAGCGGCGAGCACGGCAATAAATTTTCCGTTCGAATAATTCCAGTCGAACTTCAAAGCGGTCGGCTGTCGGAATCGATAACGAAGGCGTCCGAAGTTCTCGGGGCCGAATTACGGATCGATTAAGCTACCCACCCCCGAAACTGCAATTAAATTGAACGGGGTCCCGTGGTTTTATATCGTGGTAGGATAGGGCCCATGCCGGTGTCGCAACGCGATAAAGTTATTACCGGGCCGCACAATCGGGATTTACGATGTCACGTTTTTCGGTCGCGCCGCGGGGATACGAAATCGCCGGTTTGCATAATCGCCGACGAATTAACTCGAGCAGCTTGATCCGTGTGACGCACGCCTCGTAAAATCGCTTGGTCTTTTGTGGATTGAGGAACCGCGCAAACGAAAACGCTTCGCTTCGACAAAAACGGAATTCTTTATGGCTAGACAGAGGATCTTTAACACTTTCGCTACCAATGTCACATATTTGTGACGGGCGCCATCTTATATTTTACATAAAGCAAATGAAATTACTCTTATAGGTATTGTTATGTAAAGTTATAAGCTACGGCATTATATTTAGGAAGTCAATAACTCGTTCTAGTTTCATTTTTTCGATATTTTATTTAGACGATTTATTGGATTGAATAAAATATTAGAATTGAGGAGGTCCTCACCGAAATAAATGCTGGTAGCGAGCTTGTTAAATGATAAAAACAGCGCTGGAAATATTAACACTAAACGTATCAGCACTTCGTATATAACTATTTCCACCCTAAATAATTAGTTATAAAATAAAGGTAAACGCATTAGATAGCATTATTTATAATATAGAAAAATTTTCAAATAATCATCGTTTAATTCAGTGAGCTATAGTATTTCGATTTAATTGGGGGTCACCGGTAACCCCCATTGCATTCAACGTGTTAATATTCAAAAATTTATATGAAGTAATAAAGCTTTCTCTTGAGACTAGAATTAATGGATTTCTTTCCAGGCGCTTTAATACTTACAAACGTTCTTCTATTTGGTGTTCCGCGCAGTCGTATTTGCTATAAATGCATAAAGCCCGCTGTATATTTATGACCGACGTGCCGCGTGTTGCATCGTTGCGTCCATTAGCGTCGCGATTCGAACCGATGATTCGCGTGGGTCCGCTCGCATTTCGTTTGGTTTTATTTTCATTTCGGGTCAAACGTCAGGCCGTCTAGTAGAATGTTTGTGCAGGATTCATATATTTTTGTTGGTAAATAAGTGCACAAGGTGTTCCGATTGAGTTGGACGTTTAAATTATCCCTGCTGTTGTTGGATATACGAAAAAGTAAGTGACAATGAGATCAAGAAATTTTACTTGACGGTTGATTGCAATGATATGTTGTTATTTGCGGATGTTTCAACCTAATTATGCTGAAGACGTCGAACTCTTTTCGGTGTTAACTTTTTGCTCTACGACTATTTTCATAACAGCACTCGTTAAAACTATTTATCATTAATGATTCACTATAAAAACAAAAACATCTATAACCCCTCTGTGTTAAAATTTACATTTAACCATTGAAATCAATAACAAGAAATATAACGTTCCATTTAAATTGAAAGAAACTGAATAACATTTGCGTTTGTTAAATTATAATTGAAATTTTCTTCAAAAGTCTGATACATTATTATAAGGGAAGGAATTAATTAATGATTTCGAGAAAGTACTTAGACGTTGGTGCGGAATAAGTCACGGTGACTTTGATATGACATTCAAAATGACCTTTTTCTAACCTTTCTGTAATTATTTATTAATCAGAATTATTCGACCATCGAATTCTGCAATCAAGTATGCTGTTGTATACATTATCGTATTAATAATATTCTATCGATCCCGCGTCAATACTGGCGTTATTTGCCAACGTTGGCCGCCATCAATAATGCCACGCTAAGTCCACGGAACACGCGGACGCTGTTTCCCGCTGTTGTTGATGCAAATAGCGTTACAGCGATTCCAGTATTGCGATCGGGACAATGTGAAACACTGTTTGACAATGTTTTCCAGCGCCGACGGTATCTCATGGACGCGGATATTGGTTGCGCACCGTTGTTCCGATGCGAGACTAATCGAAAACTCTCCTCTTGAAGGTATTGACACGTTGACTATCACGTTACCTGAAATACGAATTTTCATACAAATTCAAGAAGTAATTTTCTTGGTATTATATCGAGTGAAAAGTGTTGATTTTCCGTTTTCTGTTTGACTAAGAACATTATTTCAACTGTATTAGATTTCGATGAAAACTGATTCGATAGTCAATGTGTTAACATAGAATTATTTCTACCAAAAATTTCAATTTAACCCTTTGTGACAGAATATTCTGTTAGTCTCGCGAGAAAGATCTCAAACGGAGGTGAACGAAAATAAATACAACCCAATTCTTTTGTTTTGAAATAAAATATTATCTTTTGTTATCACTTAATCAGTCTGCTTAATTTCAACATTCTATTGAGTCCAACAAATCTTATAAACAAACTATAGAAGAAGAGAAAGCAAAACCAGTCGTTGACTTCTTAAATATAATTCCATATCTCATAACTTAAATTAATAATATCTACAGCATTAAGTCCATTTTCTTCGTATAAAAAATAGAATTATAACCGCCACAAATATGCAACATTGGCAACGAATTTGTTAAAATAAACCAAAGAATATAGACGTACACGGAATTCTTCTTTGTTCCTAATACATTATTAATGCCAAGGTAATTCTAGCGCAATTATCAAAGAAATCACAGGGTAAGGGATTAATGATATTGAATTTCGTTGAACTGTGCTTCAGATTACAAAATTCTCGTGGCTGGTTAGAAACGAATATAGAATGGCCGCTCGAGTGAAGATCGAAGGCCGCGTGCATCGAAGTTTCGTTGCTCGGCGCAAGTTTATCGCCTGCGTGTTATGCAAACCGGTCAAAATCGTCGCGCGCGAGGTTTTCGCAATCCGCGAACCGTTCCCCGGCTACTTGCTATTCGTGCGGCGAAATGCACGCGCAAACACCGGCCCGCATCGCCGCATTATAATTCGCGCACGAACGACCATTGGATTCGCCTCGTCCATCCCGCTCATTAATATTCCGTATCACGGCCAGGTATACCGATTTGCGGGCAGATGCGGTTCACGCTAATTACACGCCGCGAACGGTTTCATTCGGGTTCCCTCTTTATGAACACCCGAAATTCGTCGTTGCCTTAACACTTTGAACTCCAATCGTAATATTTTGGAAACGTACAAGTATATTTACTCCCCCACCCGTTACATAAGGCAGAAGTATCGAACGAAAAAATGGCTTATGGGAGTTGAGAACAGAAGTTGCACCCTTTAGAATGAGGTTAGGTAAACAGTCTTGTTGCATGACTTTTTATTATTAAGTTGCTGGAGTTCGGAAATTAGCAATTTTTAGATTTGACTGTAGAATATTATTCAGTATGTTTAGAAAGTAAACAGTTCTCTATTGTATTGAACGTGTACACGAGATTCTTTGTTTCCTTAATTAATTTTAACAGTGTAATTACCCGAACAATTTGAAAAATGTTAAGAAGCAATTATTAGTCCTTTTAAGTTATACTAAAAAAACCACACTACATATTTTTTTACAAGAAAAATTCGGTTCGTCAAATAAACTTCAGGAGAATAGGATTTATATATTTAAACCGACCAAATTATCCAATAAATTTGCCCTTACATTATTAACCCCTTGCCTTACGATTTACTTCGACTCAGATGTTCCTGCTTACGATACCTAGTTTCGTTGCAATTTTATAGAAACAGTTATCGTAAAGGAAATTGTAAAGGAAATTGTAGTATTATAAGTTCAATTAAATTTACTTATTATGTAAGACAATTATATAAGACAATTATTTTGGTTACGATAAGACAGATTTGTAAAATAATGTACAAAATCAATTTTCGCGCGAAGAGCACGTGCGGGCGAGACTCATCATTTCCACTCAAGGGGTTAAAGGCAGTGATGATGTTTCCGATCCCAATTGTAATCAGCTCATCCTGTAGATGAGTCACGAGACTGTGTTAAGTACCCAGCATCGTTGCTGCATAGAAAATCAGTGCCAACTGGACGCTGCCAATTGCTCTAAACAATGGACCTGGACCTTTGTCAATATGCTAGGCATGAGCAGCGCGTTCGAGTCGGCGTATCCGCGGCGAAGGTAATCATTGTAAACCCGAAGGAGCCGCGGCCGGTCACGATTGCCGATGCCAAGGGACGTTTATCGCGATTCGCGAGACCTCGTTCCGGAATATCTCCGCTGAGCAGGGGTCCGGTGGCTTCCGACTACGCCAGTGATGCACAACCTTTAGATTGATTTATATCATTCGTTCAGACAGAACATTTGTACAGAGAATAAGATACGGTAATTACTAGACTAAAGACCTTTGAACAAATTCAAATGTCTGAGAACATAAATCAGAAAAATAGAATCCCCATGGAAAATAGCTTCTCTTGAACAATACAGATCTACAGTCCAGTAATTACAGTAGAATCTTGATTATCCAATTTAATTGGAGAACTAATAGCTTTTAATAGTATGTTTTTTGTTCATATTATGCGATGAGTATTATTAATTTAAACTTCTTATGGCATATAAATCATTTCACGAGCTCAACTGGTAGTGCTAATTTATTTTACGTGAAACTAGTTGCATAAATTGTATTTCACTAATTATCACAGATGTGACTTGTGTCAATTTTGTAAAGGAACGTGAACGTTTGATGTTGACCATTTCTTTATTGCACTTAAATTTGAATATGTAATTTGTTAAGGAAAAGAATAAAGAAAAGAGAAATGTACAAATATACATATACATATTTTTAATTCAGTGATTTTAAATGTTTCGTAAACGCAAAATATTTAAATAAGCCACAAAGCATCTGCGGGCCATTTCAAATTTTGTTTAATTATTATTACACAAAACTTCGACTATTATTAAATTATTATTGTTATTAAAGGAAACTTCAAATTGAAACATTTGTAAACCGCGGGTTGTGCATCACTGAACTGAGCTTTGGCAGCGGTACGCTGCCGCGGCAATTCCTCCCCTGTCGATCGGCAGCAGAGTTTTTGGCAAGGCCGTTCGGCAACGCGCCCTTGCCTTTTCGCTTCTCGTTACTGAGAATAGCCGTGGAAACATGCGCGCATTGCACTATTTATTATCGCCCGCGAGTAAATTTGGAGATACCGTGAGACTTCGCCGATTGTCGCGTTATTCGTTGGTGAATCGATAAAATGGTTGTCGACGCGTTAATGCGTTTACCGGCGCGCCAGCGCGACCCGTAAAAATCCCATAAAATCGTAGCAACGCTATTTCATGAAACGGAAACTGAACTATTAAGATTCCTGCGAGTGATTGCTCGGAGAAAATTAAATTTCGAAAGACACGAGAAGACATTGTCAACGGTGTTGCTTTTTTGGGTTTCGTAAATTCCGACGTTTATATAATTAATCTACGTAATATATTAATCAATGAACACATGGATCAAAGTGCAAGCAGATCTGTAATAAAGTTTAACTTATAAGTACCCCAAACTTCAACGTGTTCTAATCTTCTTACCGCAATCGAATAATTTCCTTCGCAATCAATTATACAAGCCAACGTAATAACTGCATTAAAGTAATTACCGTCACTATAATTTCATTCGTCAGAAACTGTATTAAATGATCATTAATATTCATTAATATTCCGATCCTAGTTTAGGAAATTCTCCGTCCCATAACCTAATTTTAGATTAATCAAGTTTTATTTAACTTGTAAAATAATAGAACCTCTTGTCGTAGGAGCTGAAAACTGAAAATAACTTTATTTATAAAATATACACAATATTATGCTTATAACATTAGAAATATTTCATGTTATGAGTTCTGAGTTAAGAAAACTGAAACCAGGCAATTTGACGGGTGCAGTTGTTCTGGTCTTAATTGTCTTGGTAATCATTAGCTTCAAAAAATTTCGCTCGATAATAGGCATTGAGAATTCAATTTTCCGGATTTTCTGGCGGGTAAAATATTAAGGTGAATGTTCGCCGAAATCTAATCGACCCGTTAACTCAGCGGCAAATCGCAGGAAGGCGAAGCAGGACGTCGAGTAACCGACGCGAAGGGTGAAGACACGAACCGTATTCCGCGACCGGGTTCCGTAGGATTAATTCAATTAAACGGTCACGGAGATGCACGCCGGCGACCGGTGACCACAGCGCGGCTTTAGACCGGCAATTTTGCATGCTCGGACGTGGCCGAGCACCGCCGCGAGAATGGGCGCACGCCCAGCAATAATTATTATAACGACGAACGAGATCGGGATTTCGCGGATTCGACAATTGTACGTGCTTAATGACCATCCCGCTCGTTTCTTGTTGCAGCGGAGCACCGTATTTCGACGCGAGGGCTCGACGAGTCGCAATTTTCATCACAGAAATTCTACTGATGTGAACTGAGTCGACGCAAAAGAGATTTTCTGTGGATATTCTAAGCTAGGCGAATCTAGCAATTCTGTGACTATTGTCTTTGAATTTTGGACTTGGGTTTTAATTTTTTGTTTTATTGTTCCTTCATAACCTCGTTAGAACTCTTTTTTAATTTATAATTCGCTAGAAGAAGGAAAGCACTCCACGCTCACCCTATACTTAATTTACGACAGTTTATGGCAGGATACCTAATTGAAATTCACAAGAACTATTAATTTGTATTTGTTAAATTCTGTTTGAAATCTTTCCCGTGAGTCACGCGATATTGTAAAGTAAGGGATTAAGGAGAGTTTATGATATTACATAAGGTGTTGATCCTATAATAATCGTTTGGAAATATTAGGTGTTCTATTAGCCACTTAACTGAACAGAAATTATATAATAGTATCTTTAACGATAATTCTAGAGTTCATAAGGTATGTTTGAATAATACTGTATGCTTGGATGCCAGTGGGTTTGTATAATTGAAGTTAATAGACCTCGGTGGAAGTAAATGGCGAGGCAGCAACCGTGAAACAATTACTTTCTCTTAAATTTACATATTTAATATAGAAGATCGTTCGTAATAGCTGCACGCAGCGAAAGCAGATGTCTTAGGATCAACTGATTTTTACGAGTGAAGTAAGAAACAATTGTAAAAGATTGAAAAAAGGGGTGGAAGTAAGATCCGAGTGAAACAGGACCGTTTATGGGGTATTGATCCGAGGGTTAGCGTGTTAAAAGCGAACGTTGGAAGTCACCTAGGACGCGGAGGCACGGGTAAGTCATCGATCGACCCCTTGTAAAACGTAACATCGTCGTAATTCAGCGCACGCGGTGTATTTACTCCAGAATTAACCCCCTTAGTACCTAAGAGTCAAAATATCAAATCTACAATCTTGGCAATTGATTTTTACACGTTTATTTACTTACATGAAACACAGATATCTTCCCTTTTTTACATAAAATATAAAAAATTATATTATTGTCATGTTCTACAAGTCGACCCCTATTTAATACACAAATATAAAGCTCCTTCTAATAGAATGTGTCACATTTCTGAATGCAACACGCTGTTTCGCTGGAACTACTGAAAGCAACAGATAAGTGACCTTTTCCCTGTTACTTACTGTTTTACTTTCAGAAAATTTCTCATGGCTACACATATAATAAATAATAGTAAAATTCCGTACAAATCTGTAATAGCTCAACGTTGTAACACATTATACACGGGATAATACTGATGTTACCTCCAAATGTTTCCATTTCAATAAAAAACTGCTACACTAGCAACCCTTTACTTACTTTTAAGATAACGTACGAACGAAACACGGGAATTCTTATAGGTAACAAATAAATCATGATACCAAAGGTTAACACTAAACGCACCGGCACATTACATACACATATTCCTACCGTAACCAGTCAAACAATTGATTATAAAATAAAGGTAAAGAAGTTGGACGATAAATGTTCCTCATTGGAAACAGAAATGGAACGAAAGACAAAACATTGAAAAGCCGATTAATCGGGCAATATAGGAATTCATATAAAGTTAACGAAGTAGTTGGAGGAAGGATAACGCAGAATTTTAAATCAAATTTTAAAACCGGTCATTTGACCGGACGCGGTAGATACGTTTCGTATTAAAGCGCGATTTACAACTACTCGCGGCTTGGTCGCGGTGGCCAATCGATAGAATGACTTTGGTAATTGTGTCGATCGGTTGCCCGGCATATCCGAAGCTGTGTACAAGCCTTCCCTCTGTCGTAAGGAGCTTAGCTTGCTCGCGCAACATTATCGAATTAATCGTTCGGCTGCGATGCGAGGGGGGAGGGCGCCCGAAAATTTCGGAAAGCCGCGAAGTTAACGCAAACCGTTCCGGTGACCGGTTAGAAACAATTCTGGCCTGCGGCCAGTCCTGCATTGCCGAGGGCCGCGCGTGTTTTGCATCCACTTACATATGTTACTTCGTTTGTGTAAGTTCAGCGCGGTTCTCGCTGGAATATTATTCAGGCGAAGTTGATGTTAACTCTTTGACGGCCGGCATCATGTTCACGTGGACGGTTGGCAATCGCTGTCATTTACACATGACTCCGACGGTGTTTTATAACCTACTTGGCACCGGCTGATACCTTTCTATCAATTTAATGAACGAATTGTGTATGTTTATCGCGACGAGAATACTTAGAGCCATCTGTGTTACTCGGATCATTATTTGTTTCGTTTGTTTGTTGCAGACAGATTCTATAGGTGATTATATATAGGTTTTAGATTAGCTTCAGCGTAACTTGCTTGATATTTGCTTTACCCTTTGCAAATTATTTTCGATAAATACGTGTTTTATTCGTGTCTAATTATATAGATACCATCTTGCTTTTTAATATTCTTAAATGAATTAGTAACGTGTTAGGTTAAACTATCGTTCAATCAACATCGATGTAAGTTACTCTGACATATTATATAGTATTAATCATTTAATTCGCAGGATTCCCAGCAGCATTCTGAACGTTCCGAATCCAGTAATCGTATAAGACTATCCACTGTATACTTAGAGGAAAATGACGGTTGAGTCCAGCATTCCGCAACATTCGAACCGGGAATTATCGTGCATCGCTATCGGGGCCGAACAAGCAGCCCAGTTCGACGGTGATAAGATAATGCGTGCAAAGGCAATAATGACGCCACCGTTGACTATCCGGACCAGTGAGAGCTGCGAGCTCCGAAGAAACTCGTCCCCATTATTCTGGTCTAGATAAAGCCGACAATGCCGGAACAATAATCACCGTTTCCGGCCGGGAGTCAGAGGTCATTCGGTGACCAAGCGGCGGAACATTATCGGAAATCTTCGCGAGCCGTTCGCTTATGAATCCCCGTCCGGGTGGCCGAAGAAAGGCGACGAGGGAAAGCGAGACACAGAGATGACTCGGAATGATAGAAAATTGCTGCGGCGGGCCCGGCGTGGAACGGCTGCGCACGCTTCGTTCGGTAAAAGTGTCACGAGATGCCCACTTGGACACGATCTCCGGGAGAGTTTCGTTTGTCAATGGCGATCCGTGTGCCACGGGGCTACGAACTTTGAGCCTTTCACGGATCTCCGCGGTGCTGTCGTTAATTTTTCCGCTGCATAAGCTCGGCCCAGAGTGGAAGTCAATTCTTCTTGACGGATTATTGAACTTCGATACTGAGAACTCCGTTGGAGAAGATCGAGGAATAAACGGGTAGGACTGTTAACGAAGAGAGATTTTTCATGGTATTATATTTTGTGCGTTGTGCTTCATTTTAATCCGTTCTTCGTCCCTCGTTGAATGTAGCGAAGTATCCGAATAAAATATTTAGTCAGGAGTCTTGAGTTTGCTTAGCCACTGTTATCGCGAAATTGAAAGTATGAATCAAGACAACCTATACGTCTTTTAGGAACAAGAGTCCTATTCAATACCAGCGTTTCAGAAATCAACTACAATCTGAAATCGAAGCATAGATAATAATAAATCCTTCAAGTTTCCAACCCAAAAATAAAGATCAAAGATAACATACGACTTTTTCGCAAACTCTCTACTCTTCAACCGTTTCCCAGCTCCGCCGCGATCAAACCAAATACCAATGAATCAAAATATCCACCCAAAACCTCCAAACTTTCAATCGCAAGATCAAAAGATAAAAATCAAAGCAATTTACCAAAATTCTGCCCGAACGAGGGTTTTCCATGGTTATTCCACAGGCGAAATATAAAAAAGTCGATTGTTTCGTTTTAACCGAGGACACCGACGCTGCGATCGGTGATTTTTGGAACACGATTGAAATCGATTTCGCCGTCGATTCGCGGCGTTATCGCGCAACCCGTTTAATTCGTCGAGCGTTGGTATCGATTAGTTGGCCGGTGCCCCGATTAATCGAGAGAGCAAACATTATCGTGGACGGGGCGGAAATCACGCCGGAGAGCGTCCGCTGTCTCCGGATCCCCGGATCGGCCGATCCGGGGGGTCCGCGTAATTAGTTAATGGACTATGAAAATCGATCCGCAGCCGGCGCTGCGTGAGGCGAAATACGCACCCGCGGCTAATAAAATCAGCCCGTGGATATTCCGCCTAACGCAGCCCGGGATTGATTCGATTACATCCTTGGGGATGCTGCGGTGGAAGGCCGAGGGTCGCTGGCACAGGGGGTAGGCAGCTGATGATGGAGAAGAAAGTGGATGGAAAAGTGCGGGGGAATTTGCTGCGAACGTTACAGGGAGTTCGAGCAGCGTAAGTTGATCGAAATCGGATTAAAAAGTAGAAAAATCGGGGGAACTTGAGGATCGCCGGTTGTTATCTTTGGATAACCCAGTTGCCTCGTTAATCGTTGCGGAAGTACTCTTGCGGTTTTCTTGGGGGAATCGAAGTATCGAACATGATAATTAATTGGACGGAATATTGGAAGGAATAAAAGATGGTGTGTTATTATTAAAGCCAGAAAGATCGTGGAAACTTGTACTTTTGCGGATACAAGAAATTCCTTTTGAATGAAATCTTCGTAGTTTCCAAGGAAGCTTCTCTTTTGTAGAGTTTTCAGGAAATTGAAGTAACAACAAAAGTTATAAGTTGGCAGTAACAAAAGGGACAAAAAGAAGTAACGAAAAAGAGAATCATCGGATATTAATGTTATTACTATACGTTTAATCCAGATAATGAAAGAAACGTATTTATTGAGGTCGTCGCGAAAAGAATAAATGGAAGAGAATGAAAGGTTAAGGGTGGGGAGTGAGAGGAACACGGGGGATTCTCGATGCTTGGGTGCGTGTAAATGCGCACAGACGGCGGGAATTGATCCATAATTCACGGTACGATTGTGCGAATAATCAAGGAACGCAGGGCGGGGTCACGCGATGCATAAAACCGCGCGAAGCGGTGCATCTATCTCTAAATCGAAGCTGCTGCTCGCGTTGTACACAAATGGCGGAATCTAGCGGAGTGTGGGGGTGGTAAACAATATAGTAACGGATATATCGAGAGGTTCGCGACGGTATTCGTGGGAAATTGCCGAGGATCCCGAAGAAATTGCAGCGAAATCGCGGGCTCGATCAGGATTTGAACCCGTAGCCCGGCGTCGATTGCACGAGATAGTGGAAAGGCAATCAGAACCGATACCGATATGGCGCGCGTTACGGAAACTTTCCGGATGGTTAACGCCCGAATATCCAAATGTATCATTCGTTACGAGGGCTGAAACCGTTTCGCCGAACCAAGAATCTTCTGGAAAGACGTTCTCCCTTTATTGGGTCACATTCTACGGTGATGTCGTCTTTAATATGCTGACTGCCAGTCCGATACCTTCGCATCCCACGTTGGTATCAATGTCGTTATCGTGATTAGACCCGTGAAAATTTGTTGGTGGTTGTCACCTAGCAAGAAGGGCAATTCTGTATTTATCGTAGACGCAAAAGCGTAGACATCAGATATTCTTTTGCACGAAGTAATACATTTCTTTAATTCATCAAGTAATATTCGTCTTTACTAAACTCGATTTAAACTCATTACAGAAAACTGGCAAGAAACGAAGCACGAGATTAAGGTTTGCATTCATCCCACTTGTCGCACAGTAAACGCATCAATTCCACAATCTACAGCTAACGAACTATTGACGAACTATTAAATCGTCCCAAAATAATAGCAACATCACTGATACGAATTAAAGAACCAAAACTCCCCTCATCCATACTCATCCCCTAAAAATCATCAATCAAATCCTCTTCCTAAAGCGTCCAAAAGTCCTATCCAAAAATTCAAACAGCTTCCAGGTAGCGTGCACGATGAGAGATTCTTGCGCGACATCCACTTTAACCGGCGAATTCCCGGCGAAGCGTAGTCGGTCTAGCCGGGACGCGCACGCAGAAAGACGGAAAAGAGTTTCGGGTCGGCGCGGCGCGGCGCGGGAAAAGCGGCGAGCAATGGAGGCCGCGGCAGCGCTGGCTGGATTCCGGTTGCTCGCTCAGGCCGGCCCAGAATCCCAGAACAGCCGCGCGTCTCGGCTGTGTCCTGGGACATTTCCCGGATTTTTCAATCGATATTGCGACGAGTCCCGTGACGTCACGGGTACTCCCGTGACGCCTACGTGGCGGCGACGCACGCGCGCCTCTGCACTGGGTTAATAGGTTAGGTTATCGATCAGCGGGACATCCGACAACACGAGCCACGGAGAACGGCCCCTGCGCTCGGTTGCTCGCTCACTCGCTCACTCGCTCACTCGCATTCAATCCGACCTCACCCTTTCACCGGCGGACCGGTCCGCTCCGCCGACACCCCTGCCGATACGCTTGCCAGGCGCCTTACGCAGCTCCCTCGCCAACCCCTGGAGACTGTTTTTCTTGCAGCTCTCATTCTCGGCCTTGCCCTCCCTGTTTTTCTTTTCCGGCATTTCCATATGAACAGCTTTTGATTCTTTTCGCTTCGTCTTTGTCTAACATATAACGTGTTCTGGGGTAACAGTTCTAATAACCAAAGATAAATTTATTTCTTTTCTCGTCACTTCCTTTTTCGACCTTATCCTTTCTTTTTCCCTTCTCTGGCATTTCCATATGAAAAGCTTTTGCTTCTTTTCGAAAGCTGTACCTTTGTCTAACGTCTAATATATTCTAGGATATCGATTCGAATATCCGAAGACAAATTACTTTTTTTCCCGTCGCTTTCGTTTTCGAGTTCGTCCTTTCTCTTTCCCTTTTCTGGCATTTCCATAGGGGAAGCTGTTACTCCTTTTCGGAAGCTTTGTCTTTGTCTAACGTCTAACGTACTTTAGGGTATCAATTCGAATAACCGAAGATAAATTTCGTTTGTTTCCGTCACTTTCTTTTTGTCGATCTTCTCCTTTCTCTTTCCCTTTCCCGGCATTTTTATATGAACAGCTTTTATTCCTTTTCAGAAGTTTCATTTTGGCTAACTTCTAACATATTTTAAGTTATCAATTCGAATAACCAAAGACAAATTACTTTCTGTTGCTTGCCACTCTCGTTTTCGGTTTTTCCCTCCGTCTTTCTTTTCTCAAAATTTCCATATGAGCAGCTTTCGCTTCACAAGTTTGGGAGGCTTAATGCTTGCCCACTATCCATCGTATCCAGCGTATCGATTCCATTGACCAAAGACAAATTACTTGCCGTTCCATGCCGCCGACTCCCGATCACGATTTAACCTAGTTAACTTCCGAGCTTCGATCCGTCTCCTATTGTATAGACTTTTCAGGAGTTTCTTTTTTTGTCCAGGAATTGCCGTTATTGCGACAGTCCGAACCGTTGATGGAAAGAACGAAGAGTGGATGGTTTCTTTGGTCCGAGTGTTTGAATTTCTGGGCTTGTTTTCTGAAGCTTCGAGGACTGAATTTTGTTTGTGCTGGGATTTGCCCGGTCTACCGTTCAACCTCGTTCGATTCTACGGTGGTTGGTTTATCTGAAATTCTGTTTGGCAGAGGATTTTTGGTTTCTACCGTGGTCTTTGAGGTGGAATTGGTTTACCGGGGATGGAATTTCATTTGGAGGTACCGCGTAATGCGATTAATAGTACTGCAATACCGCCGGAAATATTTACATTACGTTTATTTCATTGTTATCAAATAAAAGCACACCGAACAAAGTATAATACATATTCATTTACATGAAATTCAACGAACCTTGAATTTCCTATCAAAATTTAGATGAATGCGCGAAAATGCTACAACTACCAAGATTAAATAAACAAAAATTCCGAAGCAACTTTAAGTGTCCATCCTTCTTTACAAATGAATAAAACTTACGTTTCCTTTATTTACGCCCAATGAATAATTAACGAACAGATTATCCAAAGCATTCGAGAGCCCCGACGTTCGTGCAAGATGGCGTCACTCTAGCTATGCATATTCATTCAAAGCACAATTGAATGGGGTTCGTCGCATAAACCGTTTCATTCAATTTGGTTCCCGGTGTGGACGCGCGAAATCCGCAAATTACGCGTCCGACAATCGAAAGAATTTGTTTCGAGTGAACAACGGGATCGGTCGCCGGGGACGTGGTAAGTTGGAAACGAGATTTCGATGATTGAACGTCTCCCGCACGATCGTAAAACAATACTTCGCCCTGGCCCCGGATAGAAGTATAACAATAACGAGGCGGGCGAGTTTCTTTTTCATTTCGCTGGTGCACAATTACCGCCATGAAATTTACGGGCGCGATAAAAGTGGAGAGGGGTTGCGGAGGGGGAGAAGAGCATGGCGTCGGGGATTCTGGGCCGAGAGCCGTGCAGCTGCGAGAGACGTTTTCCCGGGGAGTTTATTTTTCAATGTCTGACCGTATCGCGAAATAATAACGCCGCGGAGCGATATAATGGAGTCTAGTCTGACCGATACACAGAATTAACCTCGTAATAAAAGTTGGAATCGCCCTGGGGAACTGTGACCCCCGGCTTTTATTAATCTGATACACCCGCGTTTCGCTTCGTTTGACAATTGAGCACACTCCCGGTTCTAATTGGATCGGTCTTTAGAAATGAAAGCGCCGCTTCGGAGCGACGCGTCGCGCCAAATTTGTTTTGTTAACCCTTGGGAGCTGTCGTCAAGGTTTCATTCGCTTCGCGTAATACGATGGAATATAAACATTAATGAAGGAGGGACTAATTTCTCGTTTTATTTGCAATGGATTTCGAGACAAAATGCGTAAGAAATCTATTAATTCCAATTTCTTTAGAAGAGGCTCGATAAATTTTACTTCGTGCGAATATCCACGATGTGGTTAATGAAACGTTAAGATAGGAAACTGATGTACTCTATGACGACATTGTGGCTACAGGTAGTCTGATTGAGTACCAACGAAATTAGTGTTATTAATCTTTATGTTTTTTGATGCTGGCGAAAGAAAATTCACTTGGAATGAAGTTCTAAGAGTTGAAACAGCGAATACGAAGTGATGATAAAATGAAGTTAATTTTTCGAGTTAAAAGAGACTTTAAAGTAGACTCAAAGTTGAAGATTTCTTTGCTGGCGTTTTTCTCGCGTTGCAAAGTAACCACGTCCACGATTTAGGGCAGGAAACGCACTGGTAAGGCAACACCGCCAAGAAACCGTAATTTATTAAGTTGCCCCGCTTTTCAACGCTGACACTCGAGATTCCGCGATTCTTTCCCCGGCGAAAGAAGAAAATGGGCCAAAGGAATGTTCGACTTCCCTTGATGTTCCTATTCTCGACATAAATCGTATAATTTTCAACGGAACAAGCGCACGGTGCAATTCCTTTCAGCGATAGAAGTGGAAACGACTTTAATAGCGTCTCGAGTATTCTACATATTCTAAAAAGTACAGAAACACTATTAATCTTTCTTTTATTTGTTATTATGTTTTCATAAAAAAATACACGAGAAAAATGTAAAGCATTGTATTATTTCCTTTTGAACAACGATTACCCTTAATCTTACAATATCGTCTTTTTATACTCATGAAACTGATGTTACCCATGTTCAACCATTAACCCTCAAAATAAAAAAAGGTTTCAATAGAAGAGGAATCTTTTATTCTCTACAATTTTTTTCACGCAGAATTGAAATTTGAAATTGCCAAACGAATATTTCCTTTGTGATCGGAGAAACAAAGGAATCGAATAAAATTCCTCGGGAAAGGAATAATCCGGAAATCGAGCGATGCGTTTTATAGAAGGAAAGACTCTGTCGGCCCGGAAGACACCGTCACCGCGGTGAATTATCCGTCGATTCCATTTCCACCGGAATTATTCTGAGGAATCGAGTCGAGATAATTTCGCCGATTGAATTCCCCATTGCCGGTCCGAGTGCGGGCGTATCATTCCTGGGGAATGGGGGGAGGTAGCCAGTTAAAGGATGATCCGCGTCGGAGCCTGTTGATCCGTCCTTTGCCTCAAAAAATTGCATTCCTCACGGCACTTTGGTCCTCCCTGAACCAACCACCGATCGAACCTTCGTCTTCCTTGGTGCAGATTCAATCGACTTCACGAGGAATCGATAATTTTATTTATTCTAGCCCCTCACCCTTCCTCTGCGTCGCCATTGAGCCGGAGGAAACGAAAAGAACAAAGACTCTAGAAAGAAAATTACTCTTTTACTAGTCCCTGGGCATTCTAGATTCAAACAAAGCTAATGGAAGCATAATCCTGCGAAAGTATTTTAATATTGAAAAATTATTCATTGATATCATGTAACATTCCAATGATTCTGTTAAAAATTTGCAGTGTTTTGTAATTTTTTTCAATGCTTTTGTATGCACTATATAGATTTATACTATAGATACTATAGATTATTACAGATTTCGTGTAACTCATAAATTTAATTACATAGTAATTGGATTTGCTCACTGGATATAATAATGAAATATTTAGTAATGTCGATTAATAATTCCAATAGTTGTACGAAAGCAGGATACATCTCATGAAATAAATGTGGGTACCGCTGTAATAATACTTTATTCATATGAACATGTTATTTATACTTTGACGAGATTCATTTGTCTCCACACGTGAGCACAGATGTACGACTCGAGTGTCAACGAACGAGACAGCTGCGGCCGATAATCGAGTTCCTTTGGAAAATTTAAAAATACGTTCCTCGGTGGCGAGTAGTCGACGATGGCGTCGTGGCTCGAATTACAACGATGCTGCTCTTTTTAAGTTTCGTTTTAAATTAACCACCAAATTAGAAGCAACAGAAATCTTGTACGGCTTTTTGTAATGTTTGCCAGTAAAAACCGTTACCCGTCATAATTCAATTTTTTAAATTAAGTTATTAAAAATTTGAATTTGTATAAAGGTCCACAGTCTATTAACTACATTTGGTTCGTTCAATTAATCACGAGGAAAATTAATTTCTGAATCTGGTGAAAAGATTGTCACACACTTTGACTGATTCAGTGATTAATGCGTTAAGGGAAACCAGAAGTATTTCTTCAGAACCGGAAGTAGTCTTCATAGTAACCCAGTAAATGTAAATCCACTGTCGACATACTCTTTCGGTTTTCCTTTAATGATTATTATTCCTGCATTATGGGCCCGGTATGTTCCGACTTTCTGAGAATTCAAAGTGGTTCCGCCCTTATGATACAGCCGTGGCTTATTTAACTTCGCGAAGGAAACTTGGAATTCTAATTTAACCATCCGGTAACCACGCTGGTTCTCGTGGAAGATTCGACGTCGTGAAATTCAACGTAGTATCTTCGTGGCATGTGAAATACCAGCGAAGGTTTAAAGACAATTTGTAACTGACGTTTTAAGGTATACCATTGCATAATTCTTTTTATTACTACGATGACTGTACAGCTATTGTATTCTTCAAGACCTTATTTAATTCTTCATATCTTGAAGGTACCTTGTAGTACCATTTTTATTAAAAACTCACTACAAACATATATTTAGCTTCATTTCTTGAGCTTAATTCAATTCATTCTAACTGTCATTGCATATATTTATTCTCCTAATCTTTCATACCCAAAATCACTATCCTCGCCTTTTACATTACAATCATTACCATGCAAATACACATAGTTGTGCTTTAAATGAAACCAACTTGATTAAACTTAGCGCTTTAACGACAGTATCACTTTAAAAAAAGAAACATTAATCAATTCCATAAAAAGCCGCTCGTGTGTCACGCATCATTTGATCAGTACCGAAGTATCCAAAACAAAGGTAGCAATTAAACCACGAAGACCTCCCATAATTCCGGATACAAAGGATCGATATCGAGTTAATCCATAATTCCGAACGCCGCAATTCCGAAACAGTTATTGAACAAGTAACCGCGGGGTTACGAGCTACGAACTACAAAGCGCGGATCCGAGTAAACTTCGTTACCAACGGTCGAGCACCGCGTTCCCCGGTAAGTAATACTTCCGCGCTGGCGTTCGGCTCATCAGCGGGTCCGCCCGACGAGCATTAGTCAGTCAAGGATATAACTGTCGAGACAATAACGCGATTCGAGCCAGAAACTCGCCGGGTCGACCCGCCTTTTCCCTCCCTTCCGAAACGCTGACGGTCAAGAGGCTGGAACGGCTCCTCCGGGGAAAAAAGGGAACGCTTCCGGTGTCCTCGAGGATGTTTTTCATGAACGGGACTCAGCGCCGGGCAGGCGGAAAAGGCGGAGTACGAGGAGAGAAGCAGGGCGTCGTTGGGAGAAGGGCGTGCAGGGAACAGGGCGGAGTCCCGGTCGATATCAACGCAAGCTCTCTCTCCCCCGTGCTCCTGCGGGAACGGACACGAAAATTATATCGTCGTCTGCCGCTTATGAAAACAACCCCGTAAAGCACGGCACGAGGAACGTCGTGCCTGGCGATGTGTAATCAAGCCCTTCGGCCGCAGGAGCAGGCTTGATGCTTTAGCCATCGAAATATCAAAGGCATAATTGACAATAGGTTTATGGACGTTTATTGAACACCTTGTTTTATGATGCCTAGAAAAATAGGCGTTCACAGAATATCTTGGGAATTAGAGAATTGGAATATGTGTATATACAAATGGGTCAAAGTCGATGTACACTTTTTGGAAATAATGCTTATGGAATTTAGTATATGCTAAATTGAAAGATTTTGGAAATGCAGTGGTACATTCGGATTCTTTTTATTAGATCCTTTTACTGTTATGTTTAGTATGGTTAGAATGTTATCTGATAATGTAGGTTTTTGTTGGAATTGCTGTTGATAGGAGAGGGTTAATTAGAATTTTTATTGTTTTCATTGGAATGAAATTGTTCAATGGGAACGAAATTTCAGTCCAAGAAGATTCACAAGGGAACAGCTTTGTCTAACAAGGTCCGTAAGGAACTTCCAGTTGAACAAGGCCCGCAGAGGAGTTCAACGGAAATCAGTTAGCCTCACCAAGGTGCATCGTAGTCTATTTAAATCTATCAAGATCTACCAACATCCCATAAGATTCATATAGAATTGTCACGATTCATTTAGACTCCACGAGTTTTCACGATATGAACTTAGATCTCTTAACAAATCCAGTGTATTAAAGTCTTCAAAATTCACAGGATTCCTCTAATTGTAGAGGTCCATTGAAGTCCACGCTGGGCCATCGAACACCAACAAGCTTAGCTATCAAGTCACGTAAGGTTCTTAATAAGTTGAACCGCGTTGAATCGCATTAAGCATAGCGAAAGAGAAACTCGAACAAAGCTACGAGACTACTTTGTTCAATTAAAGATTAACCAGGCCAAGAACGAGACAAGAAGCTTGTCAGAACTTTTCGGAACTTCCTTAAGCGTTCTCAGTATGCCGGTCACATATCCGAATATTCAAGTCCGAAGATCCTTTTACAAATTATTCGTAGCGCTAGTCACCGGTTATGAAATCGTGATCATCATTAGATTATGAATTTTTATGCAGTTGTGGGAGTTTTATCATCAGTATTATATCGTTTCCCAATGAGAAAAAATGTATAAAGTGCCCAAAGTATAGTATTCGTTAGTAAAAACTATTACTTGGTAAACTTATTTCTCTAATCATATTCCGAGAAATTGGAATTTCCATGAAAATCCGCAGTCTAATCATTACGGTTTTACGGATTTAAAGTGGGGCAGTCCTCTTTTTTCATTCGAAGTTCTTCGCGATCCTCACGCCCACCTGATGACCCACTCCCGTCCACAGGCAACCGCAATTTTCATAAGGAATCGTAACGGCGCGAGATAAATTGCAACTACCCGCTGCGGGCTCTTCTGGGACCGGGGATCCCCTCAGCCCCTCTTCCGTCATCCGCCATGCCAAATCGAGCAAACCTTTCAAAGAAGGTTTACGAGCCACCCGTGAAAAATCTCTGGCTCTGTGGAAAACAGGCGTAGAGGGACCGAGTTTTCCCAGTCCTCGAAACTATCCATTCAATTCAGGCCAGGAGAACAAAGAAAAATTTTCAAACAATATCCTCGATTATTTAGTTTTTAAATGTAATTGCTGTCGGAAATGTACTTTTCTGAAATTTCAATGAAATTATTCGAAGGAAATTGACAAGAGAACTTGATAAATTTCACTGCGTCATATTATCGAGATATTTTATAACCAATTGAGGAATGAACGATCAAATATATTTCCTCCGAATATTGTGCGGCATTACTTTTTACAGCGGTTTATTAAAAAGTTACAACGTTACTGCGCTCTTGCAGGATTAAAATCGTTCCATTAGTTATGAATTATATAACCTTCGATGAGGAAGTATTAAATCTAGTGGCATTTATACATAATACACTAAATTCTCCGCAATCTGGAATATTGTTCGAAGGATGATCATTTCGGAACAATTATCCTCGCGATAACACGTTGCGAAGCGATTCTCAATTTGTAAATAAAACAGCTCAAATTTTCAATATCCTCTTACATTTTTACTTTTCAAACATCATTTCACTACAATTAAAATCAACTAAAATATTATTTCACCGAGATCACAAGATATCTTCAAGCTAAACACAACTTAAAATACTAACGAACCTCGCCTAAAACGTTATCTAACCAATTCTCATTTATTCGGCCGTTTTATTCAGTTTCAAAGCGTCGTTTCGCAAACACGTAAGACCTATTGTCTAATCGCGGAAAGATGTGTCGTATAATTCGCGTATAATCATAGCATTAGGCGAGGAATTAGGAAAGAGAGCCGAGAGTCGCAATCTTCCCCATGAACTCTTAATTGATGCCATGCGTCACCGACAAGAAATAAAGGGGATTCAGGGAAGCGAGCGTAGCGAGATTTAAATCGGGAGGATTTGCATTCGACGGGGCCGGGGACGATATTCACTTTTATCGCGGTTCGTTTGCGTCGAACAGAGCCGCGATCCCATTACTTTCGTTAGGAGGACACCGGGTATATGGGCGAGAGGGTCGCGCGGTTTGCATTCCAACCCTCGTAAACCGGTAAGCCGTGCATAAAAAGAGCATAAATGAATGCTTAACGTTCTGCGTGGAGCGTGGCGTCCCTGCTATTTGGGTCGGGATTTAGCGCGTCTTCGAAACGCAACCGTGCCACTCTTCCGGGGTGAGATTCACCCTCGTGAACACGCGGGCACACTCTTCAGGTACGCGAACGTCTCGAGACATCTTTCTTCCGATTCCCTTCGAGGTTACGCGAACTTCGAGAACAAATTTTCTAGAATGTGTACTTAAGAAGAAAAATGAGTACTACAATAGAATCCACTATAACGTGATGACAATATTCTGGGTTACAGGGCTTCACGTTTATGAATTTCGTATGAAATTCCTCTTTTTGATACTGGTACAACTTGTATTAAGTTTGTCTCCTGCTTGTATTAGTTTCTTATCGAAAATCACGGTTTTATAATTACTTTTCGATGAACTTTAATCGCGTTGTAGTAGAAACTACTGTGTAGTGGAACCTCTCTTATCTCAACCAATAACTGCTGAACCTTTAATAATTAATGTACGATCTTCTGATTGAACCTCTACTATGCGAATTACTGTACATATTCTAGGTATGTATTTACATGTATAAGTGAGTATTAGTGTGGCTCTATATGTTAAAAATGAAGAAAAATGAAATATGTATGGGAATATGTAAATTCTGTTATCTGGATGTCACCAACGGTCGAGCACATTTGTCGGAACAAACAGGATCAGAAAATGGGGATAGTTGATGACCCTCTATTTCCCGAAATCGTCAGTTATCTGAACAAACCTGTCCCTCGACGTGTTCGGATAAACGAGGTTCTACTATAATATGCTTGCTCTTAAGCAATTAAATTGTGAAGGATGTCTAGAGCCAGCAGAGGACCTCAAGCTCGCTTGGACACATTTTTACGGAATTTTGTAAAGTTCGCAGTTCCTCGAGATGTCCCAAGGACTGCCAACCTCCTAGAAAGGATCCTCAAAAGGATTTTCAAAGAAAGTTCTAAGGGTCGCTCAAGACCTTCCAAGATGGAATACTTCAAAGGATCGGTCTAAGTACCGCAAGGTCTTCAAGAATTTTACAGAGGGTCAGTTAAGGTACCTTAAGGATCTTCATGGACTTTGAATAATTATTCAAATCTTTTAAGGAAATCTCGGAAGTTCTATACAATGATTCCATTCATCAAAATCCAAAAAGATACATCCCAATTTTTCAAATTCTATGAACGTTCGGCAAAGTCCATCAGAGACTATTAAAGTTCATCAATGTTAACGAAGATCCATCAACATCTGTGAAAGTCCATCAAAGTCTATAAGGATTCGTCAAAGTCGACGAAAGTCCATTATAGTTCATCATGATCTACTGACTAATTCCAATGAATTAGTTTTTAAATCGTGAAGCACTTAATCTGCAATACAAATTTAAAGAAGATGTATCAAAAGGAAAATTTCCTGTCTTGTCTATTTATTCGGATTCCATGCTTATTCAAATAAAAAGTTTCCTCGATACGCCGTCAACTATAGTCGCTACAGCTGCAATATCGCGCAATCATCTCGAATGTCTTTTTCCCATAATCTTGCCGATGTCTTCGCGCGAGAAAACTTCCTCCCCGTCCGAATGGAAATTCGTTGCGATACCGTGTGCCATCCGCGTCGATGTTATCACGATTCGAACAATAATCGTGATACGTTTCTCTTGAATTTCGATGCGCGAGACGATCCCGACACACGTCTCGTTTCCGCTTCGTTACGCCCCACCGTCGCTGGAAACGATCGAGTTCTTGGTTCGTGACGGAAAATCGCATACACGGGAAACTCCGAATTTCACCGAGATTCGGATGGCTGGTGAACGTTCGCCGAACAAGCGACACGAAATAGAGAATCTAATTAGGAAGACTCCGCGGAAACTGGAACTGAACTCATTAAAATACTAATCCTGAATACGTACTTGCAATTTGAACAGGTTTGAAAAAGGCATATCCTTTTTCCACGACGGTTCAACCTGTCGTTTTCTTTTTTTCCTCTCTGTTTCGTTGGAAAATATTACATATGCGCTGAAAATGCAGTGAAATGCAAACCTCGACCTGAGGCTTAATCAAATTTTCATGTGATTCGGGACTTTTAGGAAATTGATGTTTACAAAGAAATTTCTAGTCCAGTGTCATGTATTGAAAAATTAGTTTTTCTGGAATTTCTTGCAATTTCTTAGTTTAGTTTATTTTCCCCGTGCACCCTCCTCGTAACATGAAATTTCACCAACTTCCTAATGCATCCATCTTACTTAACACGGATGGTGATTATATAGTTACTCCGTGCGTGTGCACGGTCCATTCACACAGCTGATGTGTAGTTGTCGCGGTAAATAACACAGTGAACCTAAATCTAACGAAGAAAGAGGTCTATTTTCCTCAGCCGGACGACACGTGCAAACTTTCACGCATCCCAGGCACGTTTCCCTGAGTGGGTTGTTTTTAATCCCGCCCTATTTCACGATCACCAGCTTCCGACCCTCGACAGCTTACCATTTACTCACCATATCGTTGATTTGTCGTGTATCTATGAAATATTATATTATATCCTCCGGGTTGTCATTAATATTCAGCGCTCCAGGCGTAAGCCCCTTCGGAAGAATTATTCCAAGAAAATACGTGAATGTACCGATCGATAATATCCAGACTGTAATTTCCCCAGGGATCTATTATCCACACTAATTACATAGTAATACCTTATTTTTAAATACACTGTTTATAGGAAAGAAAATCAAAAGCCGGACTATCACAATACACTAATACTAATATACAATATTTGGCTGTCACTCCCGTAAAAACAAATCTCCTTCTCATTATTTTGTAGAGCTACCATCAGAAGCGAAAAGATCAATATTGCTTCATATGGTTCATAAAGTAATCTAAACATTCAATAATTATAAAATTTAATAATTTATCGATCCACGTTTCTCAGAACTTTCTCCCTTCGTTTATCGAGCACCTTCCATCCTCAAACTTTCTCCAACCTCGCCCCCTCATCATCTGGTAGATTCGCGACGAGCGTCGCTAACTTTCGTCGACACGTCGAAGAAAAATTTCAATCGCGGAGAGGGATGGAAAAACAAGGCCGCGTCATGTATGATTTATCACCGTGACGCACCCTCCCCCTGCACAGCTTATTCCAGCGCACTCCTCTGCAACTTTTATTACTCACTTTCGAAGTCACCTCGCGATCTTTAAGATTCCTCTCGCCAGCTTCCCGTGTGCCATTCTCCCTTTTACAGACGCCCGAACGACGCCCGTTGGATCCTTCTTTGTCGATTTCAATGAGAATCCTCACCCAGGGGTGGCTGCGGCGGCCGCGGAGGATGGGTCTCGGGGAAAGTTGCCGGGAGATATTCGAAAGTTTCGGGTATTCTTCGTTCGCCTAACAGCCTGGCACGAGTTTCGCGGAAGATAAAGGGGCTGATGAATGCCTTACCATCGGACGGAACTTCCCCAAGTTCCGCAATTATAATTAAACTGCATGGTCGCGGAAGGTCGGCGCGATAGGATTCATAACTCTGCAACCCACCACCCCAGTCTCGCGTTTTTTTGGACTCGGGCCGACACGCGCGTTTTTTCTTGTTCTGGACCAGTTGGATCCTTTGCTGCGTTGGTTCTTTTACCGCCTCTTCTGCGTCTACTTTCTTTGTCTGATTACAATAACGAAATTTAATACACTATGCGCGGCAAAGAAAATTAATACCTTTACTGACTGGCGATTTTATTTTGCCATATATTCGAAGAAAATCTGATTATATGCTTGTCAACATATTATTATTAGTTTTGAAGATATTATATGTTTTCTAAAAAGCGGATTTTTTTAAACTTCCCCGAGTTTCACCCCCTACGCATGTCAATAAAGTGACATGTACAAAATGTGTTAATACAACTTTCCACTGTTCTTCAAGTGCTGAAACAATGATTCGCACCTATAAACAATTATTCATAATTAATATAAAGAACAAAGTTAAATATAATAACTACTCTTCCAGGAAATTCGCAGAAATAGGAAAAATGTTCCGCAAGTAACCCTAACCTAATCATAAATGTTCTGGGAACATCAATATTCAACTTGCCGAAACTCATAAAGAGAACAATTTCCAGCTAACCGCCATAAGAAAAGGTAATGCCTGTTTTAATTCCAGTATTTCTGTTTTTCCGGAAAATTCTGATTTACCGGAACGGTCCTGCGTGTGCCGTGCACGCCGCGCAGTGGACGCGAAGACAGTAGATTTTCGTCCCGTAAAATGGTCGCACGGAAACCGTTTCCCCGTCGGATCGTCCGCCTGATCCCCCGAGGGACCGTGCCGGAGAACAAGAGTTCTGTTCTCCTCTTTATTTTCGTGAACGCATCCCTGGAGGTGATCCACGGTTGACGGGGTCGTCATGCGCGGCGTGTCGCTGGATCCAGGGAACATCGACCGGTCGATGCAAACGATCGTGTCGAATTGAATTCAACCACCCACCCCCCGAGCCGGCAGTATTTTATCCGCGGAGAAAAAGAGGGCTGGAAACGGAGAGCCGTTCTCGCCGGCGCCGAGGATCCGCGCGTAGGACACCTCCCGGCTACTTCGGTTCCTCGAGGGCTTGTCCGTTGGTGGTCACTGAACACTTCCTTTCTACCGTGACACGTCTAATGGTTAATGGATCAACTGAGGAATCCCCTTAAGACGCCGGGTCTGCGTGGGCGACGGGGTCGGGCATCGCCGAGGAAAATTGCTCAAGCATCGATTGTTATCGAGAAGAAACATGGGTCCGGGGATTTATTAGGCTCGGACGGTTGGTCCACGTGTCGCGCGAGCGGGACGGAAGAAATTCTTGGAGCAGATAGATCTCTCGGAAAGCTCGTGACAGTTTTGAAAATGTTCCTTGGATTCTGGACTGAATGTGATATCAGTTTTCGAGCTGCTATTTCGTTTTTAATATTTATCACGGAACTCTCGTGAAATATAATTTTCTCCTTATGACTCTTTCAGGTTCAATTGAATTTTCGATTTCTGTGAATTTATAAGGTATAGAGTTATTTGTGAAAGAGTAATCAAATTTGATAATATTTTTTAGATACGGAGGTGTTGTGTTATGAGAAATAATATATTTAAATGTGCCTTCTTGATCGATTAGGGATTTGAGAATTTGTTGAAGGAATATTTTTCGAGGAATGTTAAATGAAAACGAGGAAGTAGGAACGGTTTATGCGGTATCGATCGCTAGACGCAAACCAGCGCTGTTATCGCGTAATATTAGCGAGCTGATTCGAAATAGGGATACCGGTAATTGACGTATTAGCATCGCGCCGGCTGAAGCTGGGTTCTAAGCGGATTTAGGGAACCGACTGAAACCAGAACAAGGCGTCCTAGATCCGGCGTTATCAGCAACGCGCATATAGCTGCACATAATCGGCCGTGTAAGAAGACCGGATAGAACGAACGAATCGTTTCTTAAACATGTAAACGTTTCCGTCGACGTAACGGCAGTCTCTCGACGAACCAGAGTGGAAAAACATAATACATCCTAACTGAGTGTTTCGAAAGGTGAACATTTATAAAAGTGTTAATCGAGGTGAATTAAATTTATATTTTTATTATATTATAATGTTACGCCTTAATATTAAATGGTTTTGATGAATGAACAGGAGAATCAAGAATTAGTCATCACACGATAAAAGATTAAATCTCTAGTTTTTGAATATGCTTCTCATCTCACTGTGCCATTCAAGTAACAATTTGTCTTAATGGTAGACAATTCGTTACTTTTTTGACCTATTTCCAACGCTATCTCCTCGCAGCGATGTGATATAACGTAGTAATGTTAAGTACACTATTATACGCTTATGTGGTGCACTAAATTGAAGCTACAGGCCATTCCACGAAAAAGGACTGACATATGAATTTTAAAAGGACGTCACTATACAAGTTTATATTCGCGCCTTTTACGTCGTTTGCTTTAAAAAAAAATACATCTCGTGATTCCAGGCGACACTCTAGCTTAGTCAGTCGGTTGTTACAATTTTACGCGAATGCTCGAGCTATCAAGGCTCTCTCTTGTAGTGTGTGTAATTTGTAAATATTTAAGTACACGTCTCAATCTCATTACTTACATCTGCTACGAAATTTATGTTTTCGTCATAACAAAATTCTATATATAGAGATGTGCTTCCCAAAATCAAAAAAACGACCCATCAATATACAGTTACTTCTATAATATAAACAGATATTAACACTGCAATAACTACTGTACTTTGAATACTTCATATATTCCTCCATATGTGCAATCTGCTTTATTGTACTTCCAAACTCCCCCATCACTGTATAAAAATCCTCAATCCAATAATATTGAAAAATTTAATCATTATGACATAACGATCAACGAAACGTTATACTCTGATGTATAACAGAAGAGTCAGTGAAGATAGACCCGACATTTTGCGGAGTTTCCAGGTACTCAAACGTCGTTGACCAATCGGCGCCGGTTTACTTGCGTGAACTCGATCCCATTGTCCGTCTTTTGACCAATGCCTTTCGACTCCTTGCGCTTAAGTCTTTACGAACAATCTATCCTTATCGTACACATGATGCTTTCCTTTTCGTGGTCAACCTACTTCGATCACTCACTCACTGGCTACGAAACGATGTGCCGATGCTTATTAGGAAACGCGGAAGACTTGCGACAGAATTTGATCGTTGTCTATATAAATACTTAATTGTCGATAATTGCATGTATCACATTTAAATGACAAAATTTCCGCAGCCAATTAGCCTAACATAATCCTTCACAGAAAACATTCTACCCAGGATAATATTAGTTGCCCAGGTCCCACCACGTGGAGGTTACTGCGAGGAGACCCTGAGAGGTGGATGGAAATTCAGTTCCATTGACCTCCGTTCCTAATTCTAAATCTTACTTTAAACGCATTTATCGGTATCGCACTTAATAATAATCCCTCGGCGGCTGTCTTCTTTCTTGAGTCTGAAAGGATGGAGTATCCCACCGCGGACGATCGACGTCTCCTTTCGCACGCTTAATACTAACGCAGGTCAGTCGCAAGGTGAGCCGCAACATCATCACAATCATCGCAGTGTGGGGAGTGAAGCAAGGAAGAAGTCCTTGATTCCAGAATAAGGCGAATCAGAGAAGAAGTCTCTGATTCATCAGGCGCAAAATGAGGGGATACAATCTCGATTCCAACATAGTTTCGCCTTATAAGACTACACATTGGTCGCAGATATGCCCAGCAATTATCGGATCAAGAAGCAAAGGGAGCGAATCAAGAAAGAAGTCCTTGATTCGACAACTGGGAAAGTCGAAGAAGAAGTCTCCGATTAAAAAGGAGGGTGACGCGAGCAAACCGTGATCAGACCAGCCAAACAACAGTCCCGAGTTACGATGCTCTTCCTCTTTCGGATCAGCGGACGGCGACGTGCCCTTAGTAGGCTCCCGTTAATTTCCCAACGCTCGGCCTTGCGGTCAGACCTCAGGACTAGGGGCGGATTACGAAGAAGTAGGATCCTAGGAAAAGCAGTACCGTGAGTCGTCGGCGCGAGCACCACCCGGCTCACGGTGTGGCCGTCATGATCTTCCTCGCGAATCCGAACACCAAGATACGTGTACTGCAGACTGACTGGCATCACACGGCCCGATGCACTTGCAAGCATGGTCAAGTGAACCGGATAAATGGAGACACAGGCGGAATCAGAGAATGAAGCTAAAGAATAACTACTCGGCATATTTTACACTATTCGCAGTTATTGGCCTAGCACCATCCTCGACAGGGACTACTCTGACAGCGATGGTTCTAGTTTCCAGGTCCACCACGTGGAGGTTGCTGCGATGAGACCCTGGGAAGTGGATGGAAATTCAATTCCATCGACCTCCGTTCCTAACTCTACATCTTATTTTAAACGCATTTGTCGGTTTCGCATTTAAAAATAATCCCACAGCGGCTGTCTTCTTTCTTGAGTCTGTACTGAAATGAAGGAATACATAGCAATAATTAGTAATATGGGATTAACATAGCATGATTAGTAAATGAAACGATGTATCCCACGGCGGACGATCGACGTCTTCTTTTGCGCCCTTAATTCTAACTTAGTTTACGCTTAACGCATTACTTATACAAGCATCGCAGTATGAGGAGTGAATCAAGGAAGAAGTCCCTGATTCAATAAGCGCAAAATCAGGGGATACAATCTTAATTCTAACATAGTTTTGTCTTATAAAACTACGCATTGGTCTCAGATATGCCAAGCAATTATCGGACTAAGAAGCAAAGGATGAGCGAATCAAGAAAGAAGTTCTTGATTCGACAACTGGGAAAATTACAGAAGAGGTCTCCGATTAAAAAGGAGGGCGACGCGGAGCAAACCGTGATCAAACCAGTGAGACCACAGTCCCGAGTTACGATGTCTTAGGCTCCCGTTTACTTCCCAACGTCGTGTCCCGCGGTCCAGCCAGAGGAACTGGGGGAGAATTACTGAGAAGTAGGATGCTAGGAAGAGCAGCCGTAAGTCGATGGCGCGAGCACCGCCGCCCCACGGTGCGATCATCATGATCTTTCGAGTTGGTACACTGCGGTACGCGAACTGCAGAACTGACTGACGACACACGGCCCGATGCACTTGCAAATATGGTCAGGTGAACCGGAGTAACTACAGAAACAGGCGAAATCAGTGAATGAATCTAAAAAATAACTACTCGACATATTTTATACAATATCGCAGCCGTTTAGCCTAGCTCCATCCTCGATAGGAACTACTCTATCGGCAGTGTTGCTAGTTTCCAGGTCTACTACGTGGAGGTTTCTGTGAGGGGACGCTGATGCGTTCAAATTTAACTCCTTGCCCTTTAATTTAAATAAAAACCCTCAGACGACATTTTAGTCGAAGGAAGTTTCTATCCGAATTCTATCAGTGCTTTCCTGAACTGCCACGGTCTGAACTGCGACTGTCACGGTCTCCATCTTATACGGAAACTTCCGCCTTCTAAGGAGGACCTCGATTGGCTTTTCGCCGACTGATGGAAGTCCTAAAAAGACGCTTCTACAATCGATAGTTTAACAATTACCCACCTACTCTTTGGGTAGTTGCTTAAAACGCTTTTCTAAATTATTGGTAATGTTGCTACGAGGCGTCTTCCGGGCCCAGCCTAAATGCGGCGCACAGCCTTGGGGCCGCGTAACCGGACTCCGACTTTCGTCGGTTGACGAAACTCAGGCGCAAGCTTCATTCGAGCACCTCGAGATGCAGCCCTTTCGACGGCCCAAAATGTATTGCGTTCGCCTGCGCTATGGAAACTGTTGTAGATAAGCTACGGGGACCTATCTGTCCGCCAAATTTCCAAATACGATGAGGACGCACTCTCAAAAACAGCGTCTTACATTGAGCATCCTATAAATCTCGCTGATCTTGTGTACACCGAATATTTCTTTTCCGGCGCATAGTTAACCGCTACAGTTTCTTGTCGGCGATATTCGGCGCCCTTCGGTCCTGCTTAATATTGTTAAAAATTCCAAGCGTCGGGGCGTAAAATATCTTCAATACATGTTGTTTTCTGCTTTATCATGCCACTGAGAGGGTAATTCTCCATCTAGAGAAGGGAGAATGTTAGAATGTGACGACGTTGCACGGTAAGTTCTGAAGCTCTGTCGGGACAAACCCCCAAATTCCACTATTCACATAAAGATAACTAAAGGTTACCAATGTGTTACTAAGTAGTCCCTGCTATACGAAATGATTTTCATTCCAAAAATAAAAATGTGCAAATATATTCCGTTTCTTTATTTATATATCGTTCGAATTAAATTGCAAATTGTCATTTTAAAGAATTGCAGAATATCCCTATAATATATGTTCCGTCCGATACGGAAGACCCTGACAAATATTCTCGAAGGTTCGTTATGACATGGACGAGACAGACAATTCAGTTTAGTGTTCATCCTTTTTTCACTATTCTTGAGTCGTATTTACTCTAGCCGACATATTTATCGTCGCGACAGAAAACATTTATTTTAGTTAACGTGCAGTGCATACAATAGGCATAGAAATTCTGTCTCGGTCGTCTTACTAACCGACCAGGTCATAAATTCGGGATTTCCTAAGGGTCGTCCAAACATATGGACACCAGTACTGACAGACAAGTTTCGATCTGCAGGAAATCTCCGCAAGCCAGCGAACCCTCGAGAACCCCCCTCCCCCCGACACACATACACCCACATACACACATTGCTATCACCCCCGCTCGAAAAGGGATTGAGCAAAGGTCGTTAGCGAGAAAATGGAAAAGATGCGCCGATTGACTTAAAACAAGAAAGACAACATATACTGAGACCAACACGAGGTGTCGACGTCGGTGACGAGACGAGACTTCGTCACTTCTCACGGTTCATCCAGTCAGTAAAGTTATATTCAACAGGACGTCGTTCCTTACACACACGCCACACACCAGACATACTGTTTCACATTTTTATAATAAATTAAAGTATTGGTTAAAGTAGCAATTCTTAAAGCATACATCTCACTATCCACTGGCCGTTAAGTCAGCGAGTGGAGCGGGGCATACAAAGAAAGTTTCTTTCACATTTTTAAATAAACTCTTTGCTCCCGCCTCAACAATGTACACAAAATACAACCACCATATGCTTAACCTAATAACTAATCTCCAAGGGCTCTTCTTTCACGAAACAAAGTATAGGTAACTTTGTTCCTACTGAAAAATGTAATGTTGCCAATTACAACCTTTTCAAAATTTTCTTCATTTAATACGAGATCGTCGAAGCCCAAAATCTCGTTACCCCATCGTCTTTTATTCGTAGCCCTACCCTTCGGATAGGTACCCTGAGACTCGTACAGCCACTCGGTTCCCCGTTCTCCGTGGAAAGTCTTCGTCAGCTTGAAATGCAAGCAGAGAACTGGCGTAGCCCCGAGGACGCAGCGCGTCTTGATATCGCCGATCGTATTTTATCACACGCAGGAGGGTGGAGAGGGCGGCTCTACGGTATCCACGAAATTACCCCTGACGAAACAACTCGTCGTAAGGTTATAAAAGCCCCTTTCGGCCTTTTCACCTCCGGGGGAACCCGTTCCGCGCGTTATCGGCGAGCACGAGCGAGGGAGAAGAATAATTCGACGTCGATAAGATTGCACGGGGCTGAAGAGCTCCGGATGACGTCGCGGGATCCTTTCGTCCTCTTGGATCCTGGATTATGGCTCGAGCATCGTCTCCACTGCGTAATTCCGCTATTTGTATTAATTGTTTTGAGGCGATCATCTTGACGGCTGCTTAGTAAAACAGTTCCTCGAATTTGAATTTTACTTTCCGAGTGCTACAGGGGTTGAAGTACCTTCAAATCGAATTATACTGAAGATGCTTAGATCACTACGAGTAAAAAATGTTTTCAGCCAAATTTCAACTTTCTTGCTTGACGCAAGGGGCAGTTATAAAAGAAATTCGGGTTATCGGGTTTCGATGGATTTTTCTTATTACTGCTGAATTACTAAATTTTGAACATTCGGGAAAGAATTGAGATACATTGAGATAGTTATGTAAGATAGGATTTTAGAAGCTGAATAATGAAATGGTACAAACTTGGTTTGAATGTTACTTATTTTAATTTGATGTCTCTCGCTTTGTTTATTGTGCCCCGAGACTCGAGGGCGTTTTCCCTTAAGAGAGCACCGATTGACGAAACGTAGGCAAATAGCGTTCGACTTTCCCTTCACTAAGATTATGTTACAGTAAAGATAGAATGTGGGATATTGAAGAAGTGGAAACTTCGGACTTTATAATGAATTGAGAAGAATGTTGTACGACTTTTTCTTACGAAATTACACGAGTTTGAAGATCACCAATTTTTCGATTACAGTATAATAATTCCTTACTTTCCTCGTAGTGCTACATATTCATTATTTTTAAAAATGGTGTTTCATTATTCTATCTAACATGTATACAAAAACATACAAAAATGGTTCCTATTTAAGTAAGCAAGTGCCATTTTTAAGAGACGCGAAACTCGCGTAAAGTGCGCTCCCTATTTCTAACAGCCTCGACACTCGAAATGTTAACACGTCATTTTCCAATTTTCAATCATATTGACAAATAGAAAAAAAGTACCTAATAAACAACTAAACGCATCACTCCAGTCATAAATTCATAAACATTCACGGTTCTGGTAATAATCGTCGAAATAAGTTTCATCGCTCCAGGATCCCCGAGTGAACTGTAGTCGCAAGAAAAACAGAAGGGTGAAAGGGGGATTGGAAGAGGGGTTAAGAGACGTCAGTGGGGGGCGCGGGGGAGGCGAATAATGGCCCTCGAACGAGCGGAACCGCAAAACGTCGTACACCTCGTCGAAACTCGAGTGCCCATTGTTCTCTTCAACCATCGCTTTGCCTCTCCGCGCGGAGAAAAGCGAGGGTTGGAAAAACGCGAGGCTTTTCTTTTAAGAACGACCTTGCTCGAAGCGGCGGCGATCAACCTACGACTCTATTTCGGGAATGGCAAGAGCCGCTCTCTTTCTTCCTGCGGATGCTTTTCGTTCGTTTGAAAATAGGCGCGGGTCCCGCGCCACCTTCGTGCCTCTGTTCCCACCTGAATTCCGGGGCGAGAGAAATTTTGTAGGGAAGAGAACTTATTAATTTTACGATTGAGATTCTTGTAGAGTCGTTTTGCATTTATGGAAGCGTGCATTTTCTAATGCACCCGATGAAAATTATTTTTCTTATGCGACAGGATGATATTTTAATAATTTCTTGTTGATTATCAACCCCCAGTTCTGCGATTTCCTTTATGCAGCAGAGATGCTAAAAATATTTCATTACTGCTAATTTGATTCTATTAGATTAGATTCATTTTATGTAATAAATATTTAGTAATTGGAATAGAATAAATAAGTTATTGGTTTCCTGAGGAATAAATGGTTTGAATTAAGAAATAATTTAGTGGATTGTGTGGCATGTTTATATTCGATAATTCGAGCATTGCGATCGATGGAAAGATAGCTCGGAGATAAAAAGTAAAAGGGATGCTTCGTATTGGATTAATTGGATCAATTAATATCCATGTTAAATACCTATGAAATATTCAATGCAGAGCTACCGTAATTTTCTGTGCAGTTTGGAACGTCGTGGGACCGTTAATATCTCGCGAGTTATCAGTTTCCATCGGTGTTCGAAATTTTCGCCAGAATTTCCATAGCGCTGGGTAGGAATTGTTGGAAAATTTCATATTAAATATTCAGTTTCCTGTATGGTCGGTAACCCCTCGTATTCTGACAATCGAGCAATCTCATTCTGGAAGCAACACATTCCTATGCATGCGCCGATCGTATGGAAGAAGAATCGACTTGGAAGTTCCGGCTCCTGATGTCAAAAATTGATGGCACCTTCCAGATACGTGAATCGAGACAGCGGGGTCAAGGTTCCGTGACGTCAACGACGGCGACGACGGATTAAAGAAATTTCCAGACTCAAAGTGCGTCATCCTATTTCTGAGAAGAATTGATCGAAGTATTAAATAAACATAAATGAATTTCCTGATAGAAAGACACACGTCAAACATAAAATGAAAGGTTCAAATATAATGAGTTTAATAAACAAAGCACAATAAAATCAAAATTACAATTTTAAAAGTTTTAATTGTAAATCTGCCAAACACAATTTAAATAATTTTATTATTCACAAATCGATACATAAAATTTTCAATGCAACTGCCATTAAAAATTAATATTTCAAGCTGAACAAATAAGTGGCTTAATTCTATTTAAAAAGAGGATCCTTAAAAATGAAAAAATAATGTAGAATAGCGCTATGCAGCGCGATTCTCAGTTATACTGCCTAAAAGTGCCAGATTTATCAATTCTTCGAATCGAATCAAATACTGGTAGGTTCGAAGAATTAAATTAAATTTATTTACCTATTTTCCTTCCGATTATTTACTTTCATTTCTGTTATTACCAGCCTAGAAATAAAAAGCAAAACGTTCGTTTAACAAACGGACGTAAACGTTTTGTTTAAAAATACAAAACTGTAATTCAGTTTTTGAAGTGAAACGAAAAAAGCGCGATCCTATCGTTTAGAACTTTTCGACCGAGTTTTCACAAAAACTCGTAGCACTCAAACGGCTAAGGAATTCAATGTTATTCGAATTTTCTTCAGTCTCCAGCATTACGTGTGTGACCACACTTATTTCCTGAGCCGCAATTTTCTCGCGTGGTTCGTCACTTCCTGGAGATTCTAACGGAGATACGGGCCGTTCTCTTCGGGAATGGCGGCTCGATACCAGCGGAAACCCGACGATCGCTCGATAAGTCCGCGACGCAATGTCTCACAGACTCGTATGAAAATTAATGTTGTTACGAAGTTCCGCGATGGCGTCGTTACGCGGGCCGTGATGCTCGCGGATCGCGGCCGTGCCACTGAAACTCTTTCTGAAACTTTTAAACGTAAAAATGATTCAATGCCGACCCGGGAAGTCCGGGAGGAACTTGTTCGGTCCTCCTCCATGGGCACGATCTTAGTGGCTATTAGGTTTCAGCGTTGTTTGGCGTTCTCGCGAACACTTGACAAGCGCGGCCGAGTGTCGCAATATCGAGCCAGAAATTGGATTTCCCTTGGCGAGACTTACACCAAAATTACTTCTTACCAAATTGAATTTTTAAAGAGTGTCATTAATGTCTTATACCTAGTCGAAAGTCCTTTAAGTGAGGACACCACCTAGAGACGTCCCAAATACAGATGAACTTTAGGAATTTTGTTGTGAATAACTATTAAATGGAAACGTCTGATTTTTTCTAGGTGTACGACTGTAACTTCTGTGTTATGTTTATATTTTTTGTAAGCCAAAGCGTTACAAACCAGAGTAGTTATTCAGTAGCTTCAGAACCCCTTTTCGTAACGTCCATTATTGGTCGACTCGATTGCAAAGGACTGAAATAGAATTATAAATAGTAATATATTGTCTAAGGTATAGCGTACGGATTGTTAGATATCTTAATTGTATAAATTTTGAAAGACATGTAAAGCTAATTTTATGAAGTAAAAATAAGTTTTTGCACCTCAAATAGGCCAGTTACATAATAATTAAAATTACCATTGTTAAGTATAACCCTTTTCAACAAATTTTTAGACAGTGTCAAATTATAGGTGAGGAGAAAGAGTGCAAAAGAAAGAGTTTTGTCGCCACAATTCCGGCCGACTTTCCCTCCCGCAATCGTTTTCAAACTTCAATGGAGTTTTTGTCGTTCCTCGGTGCCGCGCCGGCTGCGGAATTTCCCGATGGACGGCTCCAGGACAATGGACGAAAACGAGATTTCGATTTGATTCCGGTCCTCGACATCCTTGTCCTTTTGTTTCTCACTCCTTCCGTTTCCGACTTTGACAGTTAATTTCGGGGTCGCGCAGTGAGCTGAATCTAGGTCTCGTCACCCCTGATCAGCCAAGATGGATCACCCGAATCGGAATTCCTTTGGAAATTCCATGCATTTGTAAATAAAATCGAACGAGCTGCTAGGTAATTAAAATACAATGATGGCGATTAAAATTGCGACGAGAACACACGGATTAATGGACGTGAAACAGCCTTTGGTTACACATGGAACCACATGTATATTAACACATGTAACATTCCATTGTATATCAGGAAGAAATAATTTAATTTGCTTTGATTCTACATAAAGAAGAAGAAAGACTACGATAACTGACTGCAACGAATTTCGATGTAAACTCAATTTCCTTGCAACCCAATTAAATTGAGTTTATTAATAAATCAAATAATAAAGCTAGTGAATTCCTTCAGTGAAATATTCAAATTATTTATTTTGTATGTAATAACAAATGGTCGATACACATATGTTACAGAAATTTAAAAGAATTATTTATTTCTTTATCGAAATGAGTATTAAATGTCGACAGTGAATGGTTATCCAACATTTTTTTATACAATGGAATAAAAAGACCGTTGAAAAAATCGAGTATCAGTTTCGAATAAAGGGAAAAGGCGAATGCGTCCACGTAGATTTTTGAGGATGTCAACGACCGCGAATCGCCGCGACGTTGGGTCGGAATTAGCAATGTAAATATTCACGTTGAACCGAGCACAAACTCCGCATACATACGTAACAAGATGGGCCTTGATTCGGAGCCGCCATTGCATAACCAGGAGACGTAACACTGGTACGAATGCGAGCTGCGCTTGCGGATTCACGATGCTAAAAATTATTTATCGATCGTGGATGTCTCCCTCCAAGGCCAATCTTCGAAAACGAAACGTTTCAGCTGAATACAAAGTACCGCTTCGACATTTCCAAAATAGATGCTCATATTTTCTAATACGAATTTTACGATACATCCTACACGCCGGAAATAATATTTTATTAAACGTGTAACTCTTTTTAATGGACATATTAATTGTTTTCAATAATAATTCTCCCTTATCAGCTTCCTACAATAAACGGACCTGAAATACGTGTGCGTACATATTTATATATAGAAATCACTAGGATGTCAATTTCAAATTTCTCTCACGAAAAATACTATCAGTAAATTGATTTAGTTGTACTTGATCTCAATAAACTATTCTGTTAAAATTGATAATAGTTTTCACGTCATCATCTCAAGAATAAAGCCTAGGATAAACGAGAACGATTTCAGAAATTTATCTAAACACAAAAATCCACATTTTATACTCTAGAACACTATACAATTCTCAAATTTCCTATAGGCAAACGACAACAAGTATTCATAAGATCCACGAAAGTCATAAAGGAGAGTTTTAATTCCGATCATTCTCCTGATTTTCTCGGGAAGAATCGAAGACACGCGGTCTGCTTCGTGACGCGAGGATCTCAACAAAATGGCGCGTCAATGAAACCGCGGAACACTGGACACCCAAATTACCGGAGGCCGTGGTTGTCGATCCGCGGGAACCCGCGGCGGCCGATTGAATTTTTATAGCCATCAATTCCGGCCAATTTTGTCGACCGACATTCAGCTAGCCGGCCGTCCAATCGGCGCGGCCCGTCCCGCAGGAAACAAACGGGACAACACGGGTGTCTAAAGTTTCGCCGCCGCGATACACCCCGCTTCGATCGGGAACCACGGCGCGTTTTTTTTTATCCGACACACGCGTTAAAAAAAGAAAGAAATAACAATTTCCGGTCGTATCGCAGAACGGCCGCCGGGTAAACTGCGCGATTCACCGTCGAAACATTTTTTATACGGCCCCCGCGATATGTACACGATTTTTCCTTCCTCTCTCCTCTTGTATTTTTTTTGTTTTTGTTTTCGGCTCTATTTTATTTCGTTAAAATAAATATTCCCTGCCGTTTAACATCACGGTGTCCATGACGGCAGCGGCGGACGGGTGTGCGAGTTGACCGCGTGAACCTTTTTTCCAGTCGCCGGCGAAATGAAACGGTCGTGTCCCGGGGAACAAGCGTGGAAACGGAAAACACGGGCCAGGTGGTGGAGTACCGGGCAGCCCTGTAGTTTCTGGGCGTGCGTTATTGGCCGACTTGTTCTCGCAGACGGCACACGTCGGCCATCTGTCTCGACTTGTTCCTTCCGGGAGACTCCGGGACACGGACTGAGGACCCGGCCGATACACAGGATCGATATCTTAAGAATGTTCACGAGGATTTGCATTGTTTACGTTGAGGTTTAAGTGAAATCGAATTGCATTGTCCGTGTAACAACTTCTGCTTCGTTGATGCCTATATGAATTATGGAATTACGAAGATCGATGGTGTAGAATTGAATAATAAAAATGTTTAGCGAAAAATAAATGGTCAGCAATCCATAGAATTCAAGTAATTTCAAATATCAAGGAAAAACAGAACAATCCTTCGCTAATAAGAGAAAAATACACAGTAATACTGTAATAAACGTAGTCAATATTATTCACTAGATTATTCAGAGTTTTATTATCCTTATATACAATAATTCATATTCGTACAATATATTTAAAAGTATATACAATCAAATTTTGTAAGCTCCAAAAAATATCTTCTCGAGTCTTCATTTATGTGTTACTCGCCGAATTAAATCAAATAATCGAGATTTTATTCGGTCACACTGTTCTCCCTAAACATTAGAACCACCGAGCATTTAATACGATTGCTATATAATCCCGATAAAAATTGTAACAACAGATTTTTCAGTTTCTTCAAACATTCATTATAGCATTCCAGTCAAACTATTCATTTTCAAAATCATTTCGAATATTCAATGCTTTTCAGGTATCAATAATTGCGAAACAGAAGCCGAAACCAATCAAAATGTCTTCTAACGTAGTTCTGGTGTTATTTGCTTTCTGTCTCTTTCCGCGTATAACACGAACCGGTTAGGGGAAATCCGGGCATGAGTGAGTCCTAAGCGAGAGAATGCCAACGGGACACTGTCCCGATAATAAATAGTTATTTAAGAAAGAGCAGCGCGGTAGATCATGACACGTTTACGAGAATATCCGCGCACGAGCAGGACGCGCTCCGCGCTGGCACGGGTATCGAAGCCGGAGCTGGATTTATGCGACTCGCAGGACGTAAACTGCCCCATCAAGTCGTCCTTAGGCACGCGGCGGGGGCGAGCGGCGAATAAAACGGAATAAGAAGGAGACCGGCGAGCGATAAGCACGTGTAACCGGGGTAGCCGTGTTCCCTGTTCGTTTTCCTCCTCGATGGTCCCGTTCCCACGAGAGATTTCCAAGGGAAATAGAAAAAAAAGCTGAGCCATCCGTGGAACGATCCGAACGGGACGATAAGTCGCCTTAGTTCCTGACCGATCCGGCGGACCGTCCGTCTATTCGGCGAGTCACGGGATCATCCCCGAGACACGCGGACGGAAGGACCTGCGAAAATGGACGCCGGATGAGACGCGGAACCACGGCACAGGGGTCGGAGCCGTGATTGAGCGAAAATATGGGAAACAACCCGACCGCTCATGGCATCGCAATAATTCAGCAGGATTCAGAGGATTCTGCGCTTGATATCTTGAGAACGACGAAAGACGTGGGTTACTTTCAGAGGTAACTGTTTGAGAGGTAAGTAGGTAACTTTTGTTTAGACTTACTTTTAGATGATATTTTGTTTCTTCTTTTGTTCTAATCCTCTTGTGTTACGATGATCTTCGGAATATAAGGATATTGAGTCGTTTGAGGTTAAAGGAGGAATTTTCGATTTTGTTTATTTGTGGGTTAAACATGGAATTATAGGTAAGATGTTTCTTGTTGTAGACAATTTTATTCTAGCCTTTCTCTTCATTTCCAGCAATGTTTCTGAGTTTCTCGAGCAAAGACTACCGACCGAATGATGATGAGCGAGTGACTATTTCGAGGGTGAGGAGGAAAGCAATGGAGTTCGATGAACTGAAGTTTTCGGCAGCGAGTGGCCCAATATTTGTCCTCATCGATCATTTGCGGCCCCTTCTACCTACGGATTAATATGAAGCAACTCCATCTGCACGTGACAGCTTGAGAATGGAGGAAACACCTTCGATTGATAGCCATGGAAATCGTTCCTCCTCTTCGCAACCTTCGAAACGTTATTGCAGAACCGCCAATCCCTCGTCCGATGCTCGTGAAGTATATCATTTACGCCGGGGTTGAACGGGTTCCGCGAATGCGGACGTTAAGTACAGACATTGCGTGCGCTGCAGACAATCACGGAATATATCATGTTCCTCCATTATTTACAGAAAACTTCATAATTATTCGTATAAAAAAATATACCAAAGGAAAGCATACTAGCACCATATTATTACCACATTAATAATATAAAATCCGTTTCTATAAAATTTTAATAAGAAAAACACTTTCCACATTCTAAACAAAAATAAGCTATCAATCAAACGAGAAAACCATGAATTTATTCACAGCTCGGAACACACGAAATCTTCCCGCACAAAAGAGTCTCGCAACTCGAGCTTCAATTTAAATCAGATTAATTACAACAGTATCACTATTCAATTACCGGCGTATATCATCGTGCAGATGATTTCTGCGACTTCCCACGAATCATTTACAACATCAATTAATATCTTCATCGAGTCCGAGCCGCTCCAGTGCCGATAATTACTACCAGCGCTCGGCGGTCGAGTGAATTTTAATAAATTCCGGTAAACAACCACGGGGAATTAATTGTCCCCGGAATCTCGACCCACATAAAACCGTCGTTCTCGAAAGGGCGATCGATTCCTCGCCCAAGCAGAGCCGAGCCGAGCTGAGCCGGGCCAGTAATTAATTCTCCCCGGCAACGAAAACCGCCGCGGCGAGTCTCGCGTCGCGTCGCGTAAACACGTCGTCCGGCGTGTACTTAAATACCAAATAACGTTACCGTCCGCTCCCAGGCTCGGGACGCGCCTAAATATAACGAGCGAAAATAGGCAACGCGCGGCCCGTTTACGGTTAAAAGGTTAAAGTGCGGCCAAGAAAAGAGAAGCCGCGCCGTCGATAAACGACCCGGAGGGGCTGCACGTGGCTGCACTTTGCGCGATAATCTCGTTTGGCCGCGTGGCGACCCGACCGACGTTTCAGCGTCCGGAGGAACCCTACGCTCGTACGTCCCGACGCCGCCGTCGCGGCGGCGACGTTAAAACGCACGTTAATTAGTTTCACGTTTGACCGAAAACATGCGGGGGTGAGTCCTGTTTCCGAGGGGCGAATCCTGGCTTGTTTTTAGGGCTCGCCTGATGAGATCGGCCGTTCGTGTGTTGGGATTACGGGGATTGAATGACATAGAACGGTCGGGTAATTCTACTTTGTCAGTGAATGAAGGGGATGAAATGATCAAGTTTCTGGGAATAGGAATGACGGAGGTATTAATCTCGGAATCGTTTTCTCGAGGAATAACGTGTTTGATGAGTTGAGTAGTATTCTTGGCTGCGATAGTTTTGGAAGCATACGAAAGTAATTAATTATTGATTATTAAAATATGAATATTATAGTGGTACGTATATTTATATATATATATATATATATATATATATATATATATATATAAGCTGTACTATATGTAAGTTTAATAATGTGTTAATTATTCTAGGAGGACAGAAATATATTGTTAATAGTAAAATATTGCTAAAGGGATTTCTCGTTTCTAATTTCGTTTGGTCGGTAGTTGTATGGAAAAAAGAAGATATTGAAGAAAGTATTGGAATGGGGATTGCGAGTGGATTGCGATTGTAGGGGATGAACGACGAGTTCTTCGATTATTGGTTATTATTGCGGCTTCCGTGTCTTGAAGTTTCTAAGTAGACCGAAACGAGGATATTTCGAAGGAACATTAATTAATAATTTAGGCACGTGTCTTTCCGCGTTACCATTGCCGAGTGGATGCGTCGTCGGCTGCATTTCCATTCTGCACGGCGCCTAAAACATGCAAATTAGATTAAACACGCTCAGACGGCGTGAGGTCGCATTTATGCCACGAATGGAAATGCGCTAAAGATTTGATTCAGAATGCATCCCCAGCGCCGGATTGCGTTTCATATTTCGCATTAATAAGAGTAATAGTGAACCAATAACGACCATCACGCCCGCGATAAATAATGAAATGCTGACGCGTTATCCGGAAATAATTATTCCTAAATCGTCCGGCCGTTTACATAAATTACATATTTTATTTAATTAAATCGCAGACTGCAGGAATGCGCGGAAAATATTCAGCGCTAATGAGCCTGCTGAATTAACAAGCGAATAAGAACTGGCTAAAGCTTCTCTTTTCATTCGGAACTTTGCACTTCAGTCCCTGCAAAATTATCATTTTTAATAAACTCTCAATAAATTCGATGAATTTCTTGTATTATCCTTGAAAGACATTATAGTGTATAATTAAATAAACGACCTTACTGAGATTTCAAATAGTTTTCAGAAGATAAAGCTTTTAGTTGAAAACAGTTTTAACACAGGGTAAATATAACAAAAGTTGTATACTTTCTACCATCATAAATCCATCTGTCTGCTTCATGTTTCCTCTGTCAATTAAATACTGTATCTTTCGCTAAACTCGACGCAGCTAAAATGAACCTCGATCGAGGCTTCCAGAGCCCTAACTGAGACAAACAAAAAATTGTAATGGTTAAAATGAGCCAGGTATTTTTCGCATCTTTTAAGCGAGAAACGTTGAGTACTACGAAACGGTCATGGTAGCTTGTGTGCAAATAACGAGGGCGCAACAACGACATCTATGTAGCTGGGAGCGCGTTTAGGTGATCCAACGGCGCTGCTTTGCGCGGACAGTATTGTTTCAGGGTGCGCGAGCACGGGTTCGCCGAGGTTGTTTAACATAATAAACATTCGTAACTGTTGTTCCCGGGCTGCGCAGACAGAGACAAGCCCCGTCTTCGCGCGGCCCGTCGCGAAGGATATGCAAATGAAATCCAAGCGTTCCAAAGTGCACTCAGCTCCGGTTGCAGACTACATCAATGCAAATGGACGCTTGTTAGATGGAAGAAACAGTTTCTTCCTTGTTTACGTAAATACTTCTCCGCGAACCGCCGCGGCGCGGCACGGAACGGCGCGTTCTCGCTAAGTGTCGCTGCTCGCTTAACTTTAAATTCCACTTCACCCGTTTAATTAACGAGAATCGAAACCCGTTTTCCCTTCGGCGTGCCCGTTACGAATGAGACAAAAAAAATTGCATGCAAATTAACAATTTTATTTGCCGGCCGTTCTGCTAAATTAAAAGTTTCACGTTTCGTCGTGTTTCGTTCTTTATTAATCCCCAGTGAAAAATCTTCAACGGCACGAGTGCGCGAAGTTTCTGGGCTCTTATAATAAACGGCGAAGAATTTATCGGAAATATCACGACGGGAATTTTCAAGAAACGGGTCGGACCTGTTATTCGTCGATCGATGGAGCGAGTTATTAATTAATCCTGGAAATGACTCGCCATCCTCGAGAATCGTCGAAATGGCCTCGCGAACGGTTCCAGTGGTGCGAGTCGGCGACTGGTCAGACTCGGAAACTAATCGTCGTGTGCTCATTACTGGACGATTACCTTTGGCATAGGTGTCAAATATGTTGCAAATGTGTTAGTTACGAGAAGTGACGAAACTTCGGTGTCAGGATAAGTAATTCTTCCGCGGGACATGCGCGCGCGATGAGTTATTATGTTACGAACCGCAAGGCAGCTGGACGCACTGAAGAATGATCGAGCTGGAATTAACCGCGTCGGGGTAATTGCTTAAACGGCGATTGCGGCAGCATTCGAGAGGCCGCGCACCGTAAATTCATCAGCGGCCTGACGCGATAAATAAGGCTCGCGCGGCCGGCTGGCCGCGATATAAATCATTTTCTCTTTTCCCGTACAGCGAACGTGTCCGCCGCAGATGCAAGATGCGCCCCCGTCACCGGACGAGCATCGGGCAGTTTCGGATCTAATTTGCATGCCCCGGGCGACCGGATCCCGCGGACGGTGCAGTTTCGTCGGACAAACACTGATATACTCGGGATACCTGATTCCTGATCGATTAGCTGTCGCGCTTTGAACGGGCGATCGCTCGATTAGATATTTCAATGCGCGTCATTTTTGTCGCTGACGTTTGTACCATCAAGGATTTTTCAAAGTTTTTGTTCTTTAATATTATAAGAGTTCGCATAGTTGAATCGGGACGTAGGATTGTGTAACTGATGAGTTCTTATAAGAGGTATAGTAAGCAGCAAGATTGGAATAGTTCGTTTTCTTTTGTAGGAAACGATTTGCATGTCAGAAAGAATATTTAGTATGCTATTGAAATACGATTTTCATTTTATAAGTAGTTATCGGTAGAAAATAAGACCGTCAGTACGTCAACCAAACTTCTGTTTTTATCTAAAGAATTCCCTATTTTCCACCTAGAATATTTTAAAATACTCTTCGATTACTGAAAAAACACTCAATCGTTCGTTTCTAACGTAAACAATTAACATTCGGAAATATTAAGCGTTCCAGCGAATCGTCGATCAATTTTGACGAAGAAATCGCGTTGCCGGGGGTTTCCTGGACGGAAGTAGCATTATCCCGTGGAAGACGGCTGCATGGCAACTGAAAAATATCTGTAATTAAGTTGAAATACTTATAAGCTCTTAAGGTGATTATTCTCCCGCCAGTTTAACGCGATCCTTCCGGGGCGAGGATCTTAGAGATTAATGCCGGCAGGTGTCTCGGCAGGTACGCTGCTCGAGGATCCAATTACACGATCCTATGGGAAGCGCTATGTAACTTAAACAACGGGTTCGGGGCACCCTGACCTCTCCTCCCGCTTCCTCTCTGCCCCTTTATCTTTCTCCTTGTCCATCTATCTCTCATGGAAACTGGATTTAAGTTGAAATATCGCGAGCCGTGCGTGTCTCGGACCTAAACGATGACGGTTCACGCCGAGTTCTCGCGAGCTGGTCAATTATACGACATATTTCAAATTCAAATTGTCGGCTCCTTCATCAGTCTTGCTCGCCATAATTCATTCTACGGTTTTATTGATTCTCGATGAATAATGTACGCGTGTCCGGAAGCTGTTCCACAGCGTCCACTTCGCGACGATTCGATTTTACTTCGAAAGGACTGTTGAAGTTTGCCGCTGACTGTTTACCGAACATCCCGCGGCAGGCTGTTTGTTAACGTACCGTTGACATTTCCGAAAGATTTTAGAGAATTTATTTGGAGACTCCCAGTCGCATTAAACGCTTGACGGAAATTGATAGTAGTCTGTGGTAAGATTGACGATAAGTGGATAGCAATACGTATGTCATCGTCAGTGTTTACGAGAAACAGAAACTTTGAGTAATGGATAAACTCGTTAGACGTGATGCGAGTATTCAGTTTCACGCATATCACGATTGAGAATGGATCCGCGAATGAGCGTAGCTGTCGTAAAACTGTTACCATGTGTTGCCTATAATTCTTTTTCTGCTGGAATCTTAACACGTTCCGTGCCAGACCGTTTTTTGAAGACATGCCGTCCAGGCCGCGTGGGACGTACACGCCCCACGCTTTACAACTGTATTGTTTTATTTCTGGAGTATGCCTTACAATGATTAAAATAATGCAAAACTCATAACTGTCAAGAAAAGAGTGTATAGTTTAAGACGCATAACACAACTCAGCAATAAATTAATTTTTTTAGGAATTATTTTAACAAATATCTGGCTGAACATTACTCTACCGAGCGAGTCGCATCACATAATATTTTTTTATGATGTCTATATCAATTTAAAATAAAACATTTTAGTTGAAATATATTTAATATTATATTTATGTGACAAGTTTGTATATAATCAGGAAGGTATGTTAACATACATAAACGTGGTTTATCCAAACAATTATTATAGAATGTTGCAACTTTTACAGTACAGTTTCTTGCCGATTGGGAACCGCAGTTTTTAACGTTAAAACAAATCGCAGTAAAAAAAATGACTACCACGCCGCGTGGGGCGTATACAATTATCAAACAAATTATATAATTATATACATTATCAAACACAAAGATTCAGTAAGAAAAATCCGCTAAAACAGGAATTGTCTAATATCACAGCTTAGGCAATTACTTAAAGATAACAACAAACTTAGGAAATTCAACGAATAAGTGAAATAAGTAAGAAATATAGAAGATTTGAAGTTTAGAGATAATTGAAGGCAATTACGAAGTCCTCAAGTTTGATGGATCATACATCGAGAGGTGAATAGTGAATAATTCCTGCCGTCGTTACACGATTCGCAGTGCAAGACTCACGAAGCGAGTCGTGATACAATTAATAAATCGAATCCAGTCGAGAACAAAGGGCGAACGGTGCTGCGGAGAGCCGGCTCGCAGTTGCGCCGTTCGTTTCCCAGTTTCCGTGGCCAGGGCAGTCGTACACTGTTAACTAAATACAACGTCAGCCCCGTAATTTCAAACGGATGTGGCCTGTACGCGGTCTCGTTCTGGACGTTGCTTTAGCCAGGAAAATCGAGCTCGCGGTAGCGAACTTCGCGACGCGTTTTCAAGTCGGCCGCGAACGAGAAAATCTCCGACGGCGCGCCGTGCGCACGGGGTGCGGACAGCCCCGTCGAACAGGGACGGAAATAACGAGGGAGCCGACAATTGGCAAGCCGCAACATCCGTGCCGATTGCAACGGCAATAACCTAGATCGGGAATTGCCGTGACGCGGCAACACACGTGCGCTAGCCGGTTCGTGCGGAGAGATTCTCGATATATTGCCCGGTTATTGTATAATTATTTAACCCCTTGCCTTACGATTTCTTTCGCAATCATTGCTTTTGAAGCTTATTACATTGAGTGCCACTATTGTGTAAAGAATATTAAGTCCTAAGGTCAACTCACTTTTTTCTATCTATTACAGTTTGATTACACGAGCACGTTTTTGAATATAATTTGTAGGAATTATGCGTTTCCAGTACTTTTTGCCAACTTAGCGTCATTCACATTTGAATGTGATAAATGTAACATAATAGATGCTACTAAAAAGTTATTTAATGTGAAATTCTCTCCATTAATTAAAGATTCTTCCTTTGATTATTTACTGAAACGACGTTTTCCAATGTTCGTAGGTTTCGTAATTTTTCCTGCAATTTTGACTTCATATGAAAGTTTGATCGGAGTTTTGATAGGATAATTTACTTATCGTTTTATTTCTTTATTACTGCGACTACGTGTGAAATTACAAACACGCAGAGTACGTGACTAAAGTAATAAAAGTATATTATAACTTTAGAGTCTGCTCTTACATAGTTGGAACTTTGGGGATAACTTGATTATTACTGCTAAACTTTCCCAAGCCGTCCTTATAGCTACATTAATCGCGTGTCCCTGTATTTCATCAGGGAACCAGTGAAAATTATTGACGAAAGGGGTTTAAACAGATTTGGCGAGGGTTGAAGGGCAAGGGTTAGCGGCGCAGAGATTAACCGCGATATACTCGTTCACACGGGGTGCCCCGTAAACGTTTCCACCCTCCCGAAACCGGACCGATCTTTTGAATGACTTGATCTGTCCATTAAGGTGGTCGGTTTAGGTTTCGGCTTAAGGACGGACCCGGGATGCTCCGACGTTAATGCTCCACGGCGCACGTGATGGAATTATGTGGTGGAATTGGACGATGTATTAAGACCTAATGTCAGGAAACGAGGGTCTTTATGGGTTCTTCCTTGGAACCAGACCTATAATAGCAATTTCATCCGGCATTACGAGACCTCGATGCCTCGATTAAGGATTCCAATATAAATCAATCTGTAAAGGGGGTTGGAATACACTATATACATTCGCAAATGAATATCGACTCTGTACTCGTACAACTCTGTACATTAATTACGAACTTAATCTATCTTTTTAATACACCTTGTATGCCAAATAGAAATTCTTATATTTTAATATTAACAATATTCATCAATTAACGAATAACGAAATAAATAGTAAATAATGGATAAACGGAGTTTTGGTAACCAAAACGTTTAACATTAAATATTCACCATTTGTCTTTTCTAATTCTCTCGTGTTCATGATAGCATCTGTAAATATAGTTTAAATATATTAACAGTAATATTAGATTTTAATTTATATCGCAGTTATAAACTCTTATTCGTACAATTTTAGCTGCACAATTTTTTTGAAAATACCGATATGTACACCGTATAGATTTAACGATTGAGCATCGTCGTATTATTATATTATCGTCGTAAATATGACACAAAGAGCACAACCTTGGCCCGATTTAGCCTTGAGCGGGAACAACGGGTCCGTAAACATTCCCCGGGTAAATCGAAGTCAATACAAGGCATTGTTTCCAGCGTAACAATGCGCGGAGGAAAAGAAATCGAGTGCTCGTTAATGATAGATGTCACTGCGCGGCAGGGCGCATGAACGGCAGCCGCCCTTGCGCAAAGGTCACGGGTCGTGCACGCTTTCTCGCCGCACGTTAAATTCACCCGCGCCACCAGCCTTCCCAGCTACGACCCGGGACCGTTTAAAAATACAGGAGTGCCTTATTCGCTGTTTATGCTAGCGTGTAATCCGATAACACTGATACCGCGGATTCCCACGAGGGCGGTATAAATTTAAATGCGCTCCCTGCATCCGATCCTCGAAGCGTTCCGGAAACTCTCAGCCATCTTATCGCCGCTAATATCGCTGCTTATATTACGTTCGCTTGTATTATACGTTCTTTCTTTATCAAAATCACGTGTTTCTTCTAGACCAATTTAGAATATTCAAATCACTTTGATGTACTATAGATAGAATGAAATAAAGAATGAATGCTTTGATTCTCTTAGTTTATTTTATATGTAGACCACGAAATGTGCTTTATATAAAGGATAAATGGTAGAAAAATTGTAGAAATTGAATAGATACAATGGAAGTATATTTACATATTTATAACAGGGTAGTCCAACTAGTTCATCATCTTTGCAATGATATTTAGAAACCTCATTCTCCCTCAGCTTCTGTTGCAACGCCCATTTCCTTTCTACTACAATTGAAATACCAATTTCAATTGCTTCTTACCTTAACATCTTCGTACTTAAAACATATTTACTCTCCAAACTCCCATAGCTCCAACAATATAAACCTAAAAAACCATCAACTCCTAACAAATATCATAAACATCTCTTTTTATCTATCCAAAGACCCAAAAAAACCCCATACTCATAATAGATACTCGCTCCATGCCGCGTGTAAACGCGTACTACGCGCGGTCCAAGTGATCCATCTGCTTATATACCGTCTCGCTTGCAGCCCGATGATTGATCCCGGTGGTGGGGCACAGCGGTGACGTCAGTCGATGACGTCACTGCGCCGTCGCGTGGCAACGGGATCGCGAATCCGGACACGAGCGGCCGCGTGTGCGTGAGCGAACACCGGGCATACGAGAGGGTGTGGAGATGCATGCCCGGGCCGTTCGAGCTAAACTACCCCTACTTTCCTGTAACTTGGCATCGTTCTCTCCCTTTTCACGCATCTCTCTCGCGCTCCGCTCGGCCCAGTTTGCGAATCGGTTCGTCTTCGTCCCTCCCTTAATCCGCTGTTCCGCCTCGCTGCAAGGAAACTCCCCGGGAACCGACCATGACGTCACGCTGGATGGAAGGGATGGTCATGGTCCTGTTTCGAGAACGCTCGGGAACAATGTTTATCTCGCCATTTTCCCTCATAAACCGCATCCGAATCCTGGATTATCGATCCGGCGCGGGATCGCGGAGGACACCCGGAAATTTTCTCCCTTCCGTCCGCCATCTTCCGCGCGCAGAACACCCGTGGGCAACACCTCCCCGTTCATTTTCGCTCGGGGCAGCCGCTGAAACGATTGAAGCAGCCGCGCGATGGCGATGACGCGGGAACACTGGCAGGTTTTCCAGCGGATCGCTGCATTTCGTTGCAGCCATGGAGATCCTAATTGTTTGAACTTTAAATCTGATTGAAGGCTTGGTAATATACTTGGATAATGGTACCTGTCCATTGGATATTGACGTTTCGCTTGTTTCCTAGTTGGTCTTTTTCGATTCTTATCGTGGAAGGGTGCAATTGGGTTAATGTTGGAGTATCAGTGAAAATGGATCACTATTGCGAAAACGTCTAGCAGAGATTGGTGGTGTAATTATATCGCGAAAATGTCTAGCAGAAATTGGTGGCGTAATTATAGGTTTAATTCGAGAGGGCTGTTAATGAGAACGATAGCATTAGCTTCGTAGTTTCCTGTATCTTTACGAATGCAGTCTTTTAATGGTCTAGCCTCTGGAGAATTGTGATGAGAATAGTATAATTGTACGTAATTCAATTCTGCGATATTTATTTTGATAATGCCTGTTCCGCTAAAATGTTTAACAGTTGTCGTTAATTATTTGCGATTCGCTTGTAACAAGATCTCGAAATGAATCCTAAAGCGATGGCAGAGTTTCATGGTTCCCGATGGTAAATTTAGTACCAGTTTCCCGGCGTTCGCGGATTCGTGGATTTTAATGGACGCGGCTGGGTCATTCGCGAAATATTTACACTGTGGCCGCGATAAATCGGCCAATAGAATATCAGCTCTGTCTTCATTACACCTGAAAGCATTCCGACGTGTGTACTCTACCAGGCGATACCTCTTACATTCATGAGATGTTGCCGCTAACTAAATTACCCTCGCCTCAACGCTGCCGCGGGGCTGAGATGCAAACGGAACATCTATTTCTAATACCGTCTAAATCACGCACCCGCCTTCTGCATCTAGTTTCGCTAACTCGGTTGAGTTGGCGGCAGTTACAAATCGGTGAGATTTATTTTCGGACGGGGGCGGACGGGCGGGCTGCATGAACATTCGGCGTACGGTATCGACATATCGGAACGACTACGGGGAAATACGTAGGCGATCGAACAGCTTTTTCCTTGTTTTCGATTACGCTTCTTTGGCGAGTACAGGGCGGTCCATGTTAAACAGTCGTGTAACGTTATTTTTCTTCGTACGTGAATGACAATGGGAATGTTCATTAGTTAGCTCCATCTTGTATTTTGATGTGTATCCTACTTTACTATTTGATTATTCTACTTTGATCGTATCATTCGAATACTAAAAGATTAAATATTAAACGATGGCATAAAATTATTCAGTCTTTATGTTCTACTTAGCAGAAGACGTAGCGATGAAATGTCCTTAACAAATCCTTAATTTACTTTTTACCAACTAACGCTCTTCTTTATACCAAAAATCATTCGAAAGGGAAACTAAGAATACATTATTCACCTAAATAAATAAATAACCTCGTTAACTCGATCCATGAGTCACATCGATTTATATATTTCTTAGCCAACACCCTAACTCATCGGTCGCGTATAAACTAATAAGTCTATCCCTGCATCGACGCGAACGTTATTTACCGGTGCCCCGAGGGGACCGATGTCCGCGCATCCATGGATAAAACAGACGAACCATCCAAAGTTCTGGCTCATTCGATGCTTCTATTAGTTTGTTAAGTCCATCGGCCGGATTGCTTCGGATCGACGTGCACTTAAACTCGAGGCAACACGGGGAACTGCAATCGGCAGCTTACCGGGGCTCCAAGACGCTAACTTTCTTCGGGGGAAGTATACGAAACGTAGTTAACTCGGGAAACGTAAGCACGAACTAACTGAATTAAGCTCGCTCTCTTGCGTGCTCCGCGCAACCCTCTTTTCCGCTCACCATTCCGCGTCGGCGATATACGTTCATCGAGCGAGCCGCGGACCGTCGTCGGCCGGGTAATGTCGCCAGGAAAAAAATAAAGGCGGGTTCACTCGGTCGAATCATTGTCTGAAACTTTATCCCGTTGTTGCCGGTTCGCGTTCTTCGTGGCCGGTGTATCAGTTCCGAAGCAAAACTCCGCTCGTAACCGCTCCCACCATGCCCCGATCCGTTCAGCGAATAATGGAAAATAATTCCGTGAGCGTAAGTTTCTCGAGTTGGTTACTTTTCAGGAATATAGTTAACGATGAAAGATTCGATTTCCTCGAGTTGGAATACAGGAAAGGAGGTTTCTACCAGTTGTTAGAATTAAGGATCGAAGTTTATTTGCAATACTCTTTTTCTTAAGTTGAATGCTCCACTGTAGTAAATGTTATTAAAAATTCGATGTCGATTAAACATTTAAATACAATTAATTATTATAGTTATATATGCTAATGAAAACTATTTTATAAATATTATCGTAACTATTATTATTTCTATTTATAAATCAATATTCTCTTATAGAAAAGAAAATAATTCCTAAACTTTGGAACCTTAATTATTTGTTCAAAGTGCATTTTCTGGAAAACTGGAAGCGTCATAGTAATCCTGTCTCCAAATTGTCCAGCGAATATTACAGTATCAGAATTTGTATAGGACAGCGTTATCGAGCGCGAGCGTGCCTCGAACACGCAGCTGTTTCAGCGGCGAGCTAATTAAGAAAGCCGGTGTGCTTCTTTCTGCCCCCTTTCGTCCGGTTCGACGAGAGTTCCTCGAAAGATGGGCCCGAGTTTCGTGGCTTTTCCGGAAGCGAGGGTGAACCAGCCGTAATAAGAGACACGGCTGCTCCCGCCGCCATTGCTGCCACGGCCGGTAACGTTCCTGCTAATTACGGATTCGTGATGCGCCGGCAACTTCGAGATCTTCATTAAGGAAGAGGCAGGCTGTTTGTGGCTTGCGAAAACGAACTTCGAATCGTTCGGCCGGAGAATACTTCCGCGAAGCTTGAGCGCGCGTGTAATCTCTTGTTCAATGTTGTCTTTCATACCGGGGCTCCCGCAAAAGACAATCGTACAGGAGAATTTCGCTGCGCTACCATTTCGCCGGTTTGAACTGTGCCAATAATACTGGCTGTTTCGAGCTAAAGAACTTTGAGAAAGTGTTGCTTCTTTCGTATCACCGAACACGAGTAAACATGAAAGAGTGAACGAAGATAACGCAAAGAAACAAACACTACTCTAGGATTTATCCAGGAAAGAATTCAATATTTGTTAATACCAAAGAACAATTTACTTTTATATATTTCGTACGATTGTAATGTAATTTTCACATAATAAATATTCGTAATTTGGAAATTGATGTATTTTTAACCCGTAACGGACGAATGTCGTCATGTAAGAGTTGTAATGCGACTTTTACTTACTGGGTCCAATGCCTTATATATGGCGGCGAAACTGTTACTGTTGTGATATTTACAATTAACACGTCAAGTATTGTGCTATGTCACTTCTGTCAATTTGTTTCAGTTTTTTATCTATGTTACAGTATTTTTTAGCGGTAAATAAACTTGAAATACTTCCGGTTCGTTAAGGGTTAATCATTCCATAGTATTTTAACAAACTTAGCTCTTCTAATCTCACCATCTAACAAAACTCTCTTATTGCAACGGTTTCGGCAACCTGTTATTCTTAATAAATTAGTAATAACCCAGATTCTACCAAGTAAAAGGTTTATCCACACAGAAAGGACATCAAAGTTCAATAGCAGCGCACACGTAAGAGCGTTGCACGCGGTTTTGAGGCTGCGCGCGTAAAGGGTCGATTTCTTCGATCAAGTCACGAGCGATCAACAATGCAAGAGGCAAGGGTTATTCACGTAAGAGTCACGGGGCAGCCGTCACCGGTTCGACGGGACACGTGAGCCGCAATGCGACAATTCGACACGCTCGATAAACAATCGTCTGCGGCCGGTTAAACGTCCGTTTGATTCCGCCGCGCTTGTTCCCGGTCCGTCCGCTTTAATTGGGTCTTCGTAATTACCGCTCGAGGGGTAACCTTCCTTCCGCTTTCGCCCCTCGTCGCCCGGCTAGCTCACCTTGTTAGTGCACATCAGTAAACGGTGTCGTCTCACGACGATTAACGAGACAATAGCCCCGGTCCCTTCTGAGACACGTCTTGATCCGCGTCTTCCCTTTAGCTGGCCGCGCGTACGCCGCGCTCACCATCCAAGACAGCGCAATCGGTTCCTCTCGAGATGTCCTTTGACGATTCCACCCGAAGCGAATGCAATCGATCTTCGTACCGACCCGAGTAAATTGAAATTTACCGTTTGCTGCGCGCTCAAACGGCAACCTCCAATCATTCTGAATCTATTCTTCTTCTTCCTCTTCTTTTTTTTTTGTTTCTTAGGTTTTCAAAGCTTCATCGATTGATTCGAGAATAGCTGAGCGGTATTTTTATTATATCTGTATGCACCCCTTCTTCTTATATTAATTCCTTGCTTAGATTTACTCGCCCTGCGGAGGCAGAAGAATCAATGAAAGCATTAAAATAGTTCGTTACATTATTTTTGTAACAAGTACATGTATTCAATTCAGTTGTCGAAATTTGGACTACCTCTACGTTAACACAGTGATTTCTAAATCAAACATTCTGTTTCCTGTTGTACATTAAGAATAACATACCTGTGTATACTATTGTATGTTCATACATGAAATGCATCTCATAAACAATCGACTGATAATTTAGGGGTTAAAAAGAAACAACATAGTTTTCGTGCATGTACTTCAGAACTAACGCTCGATATTTCCGACGAGAGTTCAAAGAACGCGGAACAATTGGGGGTAGCTCAAGATGCTGCCGGTGTCTGTTCGTCGAGGAGGCCATCTGACGTTGACGACTCCACTCAAAGCGGACACCCCTTTACTTCTCTATTGGTTGTCGCCGCCGGTAGCGCCACAATTTGCTCAAGCGCCGCCGCGATTACCGGTGCTTTACAAGCCCCGTACCCACCCCTTCAACAGCCAACCCCCGTCACCTGGTTCCAGGCTCTCGTAACTAGACCAGTTCACCGATACAAGACAATAATGATGTAACGACGCGGCAAGTGGCCGAGTAGCCCAATAATTCGCCGTTCTCAGCTACTTGGAATTGTGTCGGCGACACTTAGCCTCGTTGCCAGGCCGCTGGCGAACGATCGATCGATCCCTCTCTGGATCCAGTATTCCGTTGCCTTTCGACATTCTTTTTGCAACGACGGGTAAAAAATTCCACTGGCGTCGTGGTTTAATTTTCTCGCAATTTTTTTCGTATTATCCGTGATTCGTTTTATTCTATGTTGTAATATTCTATGGAGATGGGAAGATATCTGTTGACTGTAAACGTTTGATAGGAAAACTCGAAGGTTTTGGAATATATGTGAACAGTATACAATTAAAGAATGTTTAGTAATAATTTAAATGGCTGTCGAATATAATGAATGTAAAATATAAATCATTTCAGTTTCGTCTGAAGAAATTAGAGAATCTCGTTAAGAGTTTAAGTGAAATTTGTATAATGTATGTATTGTAATTTAATAAATATCGGTAAGTACGAATTCATTGTTTTTATTTGAATTGTTTCTGAAAAATCTGAAATCGACTTGGCGTCTATATTTCAGTGATGGTTGCTCGGTATACGTATGAAATAAGGGGCTTTCCATTTATTCGATATTACCTGATTTTTCATTTAGAACCCCGAAGACCAGAGATTTTCCAGTTTCAGTCACGCGATATTCAGAAGGTTGCATTGCTCGCGCGGAATCGGGACGTTCGTTGTTCTTTCCATTCGACTGAAATTCATTATTGCGGGGCGTCGACAGATCTCGAGATTGAATTATTACATTTCTCATTATACCGGAAACAGAAGCGCGGCCAGCCGTTGCCGAGCTGCGCCTGCAGTCAAAGGAACGGGTCTGGTCGAACGGAAAATCGTTTCTTTTCGCGTGAATCTATTCGCCGTTGGTTCATCGACTGCTGCGACGATAATAATCGTATTTCGTCGTGAAATAACAATATTTACCGTCGATGGAACACGATAGCGAGTCTCGTTGCTGGCTAACGAGACGCTGTGCACAAAAACAAATTGAACACGACGGGAAAAGAGAATTAGTTCGACGATTCTTTCCCTGGCCTTTTTCTTTATCTTCATTCGGTAACCGATTGCCTGCGCAAATATAGATTTTATTATACTATTTCATGACGACGAATATTAAATTAATTATCGTTTTCTTTATTAAGTATTGTTAAGTAACTTATACATGTCTGAGGTAAATAATAAATAAATACAACGACGCGATTGACAGTTCCGACAGTATTGTCAGGTATTGTTATCAGAAATTACCTGTGCGATGAAGAACGATAATAGGTCATTTTAGGAACTCGGATTGGTAGCCGAAAATTGATGATATCGACAAATTTAAGAAAAGCAAATTGATTACATTATTTCGAAGGAGACAGGGTCAGCTCCGAATGATTCTCGCGAAACGCAGAGTTTATGCACATGTATTTCAATAGAAGATCCATATTTTATAACTCTATTCTGGACAATCATAATTTAAACTGACAATTCAGACAAAAAAATGTGGCAGTAAATGTCAAACGTAGCAATAAAGTACTTTGCTTCACAATATTGCCTAGACAGTTGAAATGTCAAACTTCTGGTCTCCGTATTTTCAAAAATAACAGAAAATATCGTAAAAGAAGAACAAGCAATGTAGAAACAGCGTAGTCTCCATATATATTCTAAAACACGGAAACACATTACAAATGCATCATTCCCCTTTACATCTCCAAAAACAAAACCATTAAACCAAAGTAAATCAAAGAAAATCATTGGTTAACACATCGAAAGCGACGAAACCAAGAATCGTCCAAGTACTATAAATAATGAAGTATGTTTCTTGTTCTACCTTTTACTCGAACGAAACGGGGAAGACACGAATTCCAATCCAAGCATCGTCGTTGTAATTCCATCCGTGGAAACCCGAGGCTGCATAAACACCAGCAGTCTAATTACATCGTAACTTTACGTGTTTTGCTGAGCACTCACGATCCGCCGATAGATCGATCCTCGCCCTGAGGCAATGTAAATCATTCGTTTTTTGCCAATGGAAAGTCGTGTACCGAGGGCCCGCGCCGAGATATGTCCTTCAATTTGCCGCGAACTTAATTAAGAACCGGCGGGCTAGCGAACGAGCACAGCCGTCGTCGCTTTAAACTCGGTCCCAGCCATTTCTTGTATTTGTCAAACAACTCGCGGGAGCAGATCAAACATTCCGTGTCTTGGGCGACGCGGTTGTTATTCCAGCGGTGACAAGCCACTTCATCTCCCGTCGTGCCCGAGGAGAAACTGCGGGCCCGCGACGCGGCCCGATTAATGGCGAATGTAAATGCAGCTGTGAACTTTAACCGCTGTAATCAAGTGCAGCCGTGGAAGCCCATTGTCGCGGCCCGCCCACCGGTCCATTATGTTTAACATTCCTTTAATTGCTGCAGACGTCCCGTAATACTTTCGAAACGACTTTTCGATCATTTGATAGAATCGGATGGAACTTCTTGGAACCGTACATTAAACGGAGGCACTGCGCAAGATGGTGGCAAAGGTTTTATGAAACTCTGCTATTACAGTTGCCTCGGTTACTGCGATTGCCGTAGTTACTGTATTATTTTCTTTGTATTGGACTGACAAAGGCTTTCTCGTTGACAATGGAGAAACTTGTTGAAAGTAAAGAGTTGGAACTACAGTTTGTCAGAATTGTAGAAAGGAACTTGAACAAAAATAAAGAGAGAAGTTAAGAGCTTTTAACGCGTTGACTGCCACGGTCACCGATGACCAGAGCTTCCGAGTTACAAGAAAATAATTATAACTAGATAACTGATATTGAATAGAAATGTTCAGTAAATAGCTAGATGATAGTGTAACGTAAAAATTGTGATAGCGAATAATTCATAATTCTTCCTCTTTATCTTTTGCTACAGAAAGGATAAGTGATATATGTATAAAACGCTCATGTCTTTCGTGGCAGTGAACGTATTAAATTAATTTTTGACCTTTTGGAAGGCAGCTAATAGCTGCATATAACGTTGAGAAAGTTGAGGTATACAGGAATGGAGTTAACGAGGTGAAAAATCAAAATCTGTGCCAATTTTGCGAGTAACCGCGTGTTTCTAACTTCCACTAAACTTCCCTATCGAACTCGCACGAAGTAATTCCGTTTCCCAGAAGCAGAAACTCGAGCTCATTACCCACCGATGCCGCTGATCAGAATTCCATCGTCACGTCCCGTTCTCTTTCGCCGACCTTCGTACGTCTACGGACAAAGGGGGCGAATTGCACACGGGGTTTTCACAGTAAACTTCGCCCAGCACGACCGGCCCCGAAACTTCATTGCGCGAAAGCGCGGCAACCACCTTGCGACTTGCTAATAAGATTCACGTGAAGTTAGGGCAAGAAGAACGAGGAAAAAGTATCGGTACGGCAAACTCGGCTCGCCGAGGTTGTATTAAGACCGGGATACGAGTAGAAAGGCCGGATTACAGAGTTTCTTGCGTTCCCAATCGAGTTATGAACTCGAAGAATCAATTGTCCGAGAATTTGGAAAAACCGCGAGCTGCGAGGTCCGTGAAACTTACCCAAATTTCATCCTTCTAATTAGTGGTGGGGTAATATTGATAATATACATAGCAATTTACTTTGTGACTAAATTCGCAGGAGTTTTTCTACCGTTATTAATCACTAATGGAAAAAGGAACTGCATTGTTACTATGACACTTCAATATTTAAAAACCCAAAATAATATTTCTTCATGATTTCTGTCAACTAAGGAATACGTATAATCTATGAAATTCTGCATAAAATCATCTAAAGAAATTAGACTCGAGATTAGAAAATAAAAGGTTACTTAACATTATAAAATGATTACAAGAAATTCTTGTTGCAATGCGAAAAATCAGAACCACTGAAATATATAGGGCATGCACAAATTGTTTATTACAATTTATTTGCAAGCTACTGAATATGAAAAATAAAAATCGAAAGAAATTGTATACAATTTTCTACCCTTGAAGAGATATTACCTCAACGGGTATCACTCTTGAAAAATCATTTCCACCGGAAATCCGCGTATCAAAAAATATTCCCAGGGTGGAAACGGGAACGCGAAAAGCGATTGAGAGTATTGAATCGAGGAGGTAAACACTCACGTCGAATCATAATATTCGTAGGGGCGTCCTCCCACCCTCCGCCATGTTTGCGCTGGCTTGTATACGCGTCTCACGTTCGCGACGCGCGTCACCGTAACGCGCAAATCGAAAATTCCCGTTTCATCGGCCACTGCCACGGCTCGTTGATCGAAAATATTTTTAAATAAAACACTTTGCTCCAGCATAAAAATGTCGGACACTCGTTTCCACGCGCACGTTACCCAACTGGGGATCAATTAAAATTCCTTTCGCGCCTACCATCCCCACGCTGGTAATGCGCGACTCCCTTTTCCCCGCTTTTCCCGATAAACTTCCCTAATTATTTCCGGTAACTGGCCGTTACTCGTTTAGACACCATTTAAATTATCGTTTTCGACGGTTTCTAACGTTCAACGATTGCGTACCGCGAAGAATTTTGTTTTTAACCTATCACTCGATTACTATTAAACTCGATTACTATTACAAATCGATACACTACTCGTAATAAAATCTGAAACCAACATCATTAAAACCGTATTTGCATTTTTATTTACTCTAGAACTACTTCATCCATCAAAATAACAGGTTACACCTTTCTTATTTCGCAACTATTGATACTTTCAAAGTGTTAAACGTCCGAAATGATTTTAAAAATGAATAGTTTCGCTTGAATGCTATAATGAATATATGATGAAACGAAGAAAAAATACATTGTCGCAATTTTTATACGGACTACACATGAATCGCATTAAATTCGGCAACTTTTTAACGGAACGAGACCATCAACGGAATATGTACGTATCAGCGGACGAGTGAAAGTCTAAAATCATTACGTCACGACAGCACTGAAACTCGGCGAAGTGGGAAGAGAGGAGGCGGCAGAAAATTGACGTTCGAACTCGGTGGACCGAATAAACCGTACATTTTAATATCCCATTTACGGGAAAGCAAACGAGATATTCATTCCTGTCCCGAATGAAATTCAGCCGCGGCCGCAGCTCGCTGAATTTTATCCTCTCCGCGGAGAAGGAGATTCCCGTAATACCATTTGCGGAGGATAAAAGTGCTGCGTCGCGTAATACGTTTCAGCCGGTTCTCTTTACTTACATTCCGCCGGCTGGTTCGCGTATATTCCTTTCCCGCGCCGGTAACGAGGACACGTTCATTGGTATTCCAGGACGTAGGACACCCTCCCCGTTGTACGTGCCCGACACCGCGGCACCGCGGTAAATGCAATTATGCCGATGGTCTCAATTACCGATCCGCGTCAGCAATTGTTGCGGGAGGGAACCGAGCAGGTGACGTTGGGATCGGGACCCCAGCGCGGCGTGCCGCTGTTTTTCCTGTCCCCGGAATCGATTCGATCGCCGGCTGGCTCGTCGAATCGCTTACACCCTTCTACCGTCTACCAGCTACCCCTGCAGTTCTCGTTCGAACGAGAGGATCGAAACTATTAAAAAATTCCAATCGTGTTCCTACAACGGGATTATCGTTTGCGCAACTAACTTTCGGGACTTGTTATTCGAACGATGCACGTTCGAACTGTCGATGAATTTTATGTTTGGATTGCCTTTATGTTTGTTTAGATTCATGGATTGCGGGTTTTGCGCGTGTTTTTCCGACGGTGCGGGATTTATTTTTAATTGAAGGCTGTGTTCGTAGTCGCGAAATTATCCTGTTCGCAATCGAATTTCGTTCGGATGGTTTCTTCGGTGATTTGGGAATAGTAATTTTAATGGTTAGGGTTGGTGATTTAGGGTCGGCGATGAAAGGTTGGTTTGCTTTAAGGAATTGATTAAAATTATATTTACCACTCGTTCGGACGAAGCGAATGAATACGACAGCGTTAAATACACTCGTGGCGCGTGGTTAATGCGTTCGTCCTCCATTGTCAGTCGCTCGTGAAAATTGGAATTTTATTCGAGGGGGATGACACTGGCGCCTCAATTTACAAGCAACCCAGTTACTATTCCCCCTTGAACGCGACTGTAATTCAGACATGTGCAAATCAGAACCAGTTCCTTTATTCGTCGCTTTGCGCTCCTTCCGCTTCGTATAACATTAATAACAAATAACATACCAAAAACACACTGGTGATAACGTATTCGTTCCAATAACTTTGACAGTGCGAATATTAACTGCTTGTTCATAATAACGCAAGATGCGAATCGTTTTGTGAAAAAGCAGTGAAAAAGCAATGAAAAAGCAAATATCTCTCTCATTACTCAAAAATGGTGTTCCCTCTCTATAAAAATATCGTGTGAAGAAAATAATTGTATGAAAAATCAACAAGCAAACGAATATTCATTCCTTAACTCAAAAATAATATTTCCCTCTATAAGAATATCGATAAAAGTCGTTTTACCAAAAAAAAAAAAACACTAAAACCTCAAACACTCGACCGATTATTCGAAGAATCCTGTTGCTAGGAGGAAGGTGTACTGAGCTAAAGAAAGACAATGCGCTGATCATCGAGACCCGGCATCCATCGGCACCGCCATTTCTCCGTTCCTTTCCATCGAGGCAATTCCACGCGCCTCTCCCACGTTCCCAGCCGTCTTACTTCGAAAACCTTCCCTCCCGCCACTTTCCCGGCCCTTTTCAACCTCCGAGCTCGCAGCCCAAGCCCCACGATATCGATCCCACCCACGAGGCTCGCGAAATTGGCCGGCGATGCACATCGGTCCGCGGCGACACGTCGCTATCCCATCGTGCCATAGAAATCCAGCCCGGCGAACGTCGCTGCACAAACCGGTGGCCAAGCAAACGCCATTGTCAATTATCGTGTAACGAGCCGCCATTCGTCCTTTGCTTCCTCTCGCGAGAGCGCACACCGCGTTTAACACGCGCGATCCTGCTGAGACCCACGCCCCGTTTAATCGACTGTTTACGCAAATCGAGTCGTTTTCACCGAAACGCAATGGTCTGAGGGGCTGTTAATAATTAATTGAGGGAACCCGTCAGTCTGCCGGGTTCCGAATTTCGCAAGCTTTCTTCTTTCTCGGTAATTCATCTCTCATTGATGAAAGTTTTGAGGCTATGAGTTCTAACTCGGTCCGTTCATCGCAGAATTTATTTCAATAACCCTTAAGTATTTACCACAGTAGGTTCATTAGATTGCTCGAAGTATTTACCTGCAGTTTCGTTCATGCGGAACTTATAATCTTGAAATTCCATTTACCAATTACGCTACACTGTTCCGTCATTGAAACTATTAATAGTTTACGTTTCGATTTATATTTCAGTATTGATTTATAATTCACTAGCGGTCGAAGAGATCAACCTAAGGGTTAACAGGCGTATAAAGAAATATAGAATGCCAAAGAGACAATAATACAAGATAGACCCGAAAACGCGCCGGTATTGTCACTTTAATGAAACAAATGCGTCGATCCGTTAGAATGATTAAAAATTCATTCCGACGAAGATATTTCATCGCGGTGAAACGTTCACAGGCCACCTCGTTTCCCCGGAATCGGCCATCTTTCTCGGATTCGTTTCAATCGACCGGCCGAATTCGCGAGCGGCTTCGATCGGAAAATCAATAATCCCAGTCAGCGCGCGTCTCGCGGTATCATTTAAGCGGCCGCGTTAGTCCGGACCGAAGATGGACACTTCAAAGAAAATCGCCGAAACACACCGGCGGTTGCCGGGTTTTCGTGAGAACGGGGTGCAGCGGAAGGCAGTCGCGGGCAGCGCGGGTGGAGGGTTGTAGCTGGTAAGCGGAAATTGCGCTTGGGGGTTGGTAGCGCGGATTTAACGTTGTTTTGCCCTGACCTAGCTCTCTGGGTCCCCATTCCGAACCGGAAGGTAACAGCTCGGCTGGCTTTCATCCCCACCAGAGTGGGATACTACTCCCGTAGTACTCGTGGCGGACCCCCACGCCCCGTTTTTCCCTCTACGCCCTGCTGCCCTATAGCATCCTTGTTGACCCTATCTCACGCCGGCAGCCGGCCGTGTTTCTACGCCCGAGAATGGTGCCGGGAAACCCTTGCCTTGCATCTGGTTAAGGGCTGCGACCACTTCAACCTCTTTAAAATGTAGATCATTTTTATTCAATCTCTCCCCTTTCTGCGCACTTCTGCTGAAACGTAGAGGCTGAAATTGTAACCGGCCTTTGACGATTGAATTGTTAACTTCGCGGTTATCCAATTGTGAATTCTTAATTAACCGGGGGGAAGAATAATACAAGCTTTGAAACAAAGTATCTGATAATCTAATGGACATGTTAAATATTGTGTTTTAAAATGCTTTTTGTCGCGCTTTGTTTATTTTTGTTTGGACTGAACGGAGATTGTAGTTACGATAGATTAAAGAAGTAACAAATGTATCGAATAAAATTATGCTGACAGTGTGAAAACAGAAGTGACGAAAACAGATTTCCGTAATTCTGCGAGTAATGCGAGAAATAATGTCGTAACGGATAGAAGTGGCATGTATATGAAAGAATCTTTGCTCGATGTGTCGTAAATTGAATCATAACAGTTATGGAATGTTCGCGACGGTGGGACGGTGTTTTAATAAAATGTTGCGCCGCTTGATACGCGCATTACGTTAATAAATTTCCGGAGGGCGAGTGCGAAGCGACGCTGGAGCACGTTTTTCATCTGAGAGAGCTTATGAAATTGTTTACACGCACGAAGTACCCGCGATATTGCTATTAAGTTATTACGTTGGAAGCGACCGGTGTGTTTTCCGACAGGAATTCACGCGAGTTTCCGCGACCCTGGTTGAAATGTCATTTTTATGGAACGAGGGGTTCGAAAACATTTCGAACGAACGAGATATTCGGGGACTGCGGGGGCTGTCCCTGATCTTCTTCCATAAAGAGGATCAAGATTCACAAAGAGGATCAAAACTCGGGCTGGCTGAAGTTCTGTTCGAACAATATCGCTCGCTTTGAGTGGCCTCGCGTTAAAGCGAAACAATTTAAATGAGAAAATCAATCTTCCACGAAAATACATATTTAGAATAAAAACTGAAAAACAGAACCGACTGAAACTTAAAGTTTCTATAGTCGTACACGCTAATCAATATAATAAAACATTTCTCTCTGCCGAATTACAACTATTTGATAGTTGTCAATGCATAAAATTCATCATTAAACTACGATCTTTTTATTATTTTATGGAATCTGAAGAAAATACGCAAATTTTCAATATGTGGCTATGAGGCAATGAACTTATTAGACTAATATTTTCCAGTTGTCCCTTGCATTAATATTTGGTTTCATTGCAGCATCTAATAATGAGAAAACGAAGGTACAAAGCCTGAATAATATTAAATTGTTTCGCACACGACTCAGAGATGTACCCCCTTTTCGTATTGTTAAGAGCAATGCAGGTGAATTACCGCTTCGTGATTTCGCATGGATGGTTCCGGTACTACCGCCGACCAGCTCGGATTTTCGGAGCAGTTCTAATGTACGATCGACCCGCCCACGAAAATTTATAATAGCGGGGATTTTTCTGTCCGCTCGTGAAAACGATGCTCGTTTCCGGCTTCCTGAATCCAGAAGTTCTAGCCCCCCCCCCCACCTCTCAAAGGAATTTACCCTAAAAATCAATTTTAATTGGGAGATAACTTATTCGAGTTCTAACTGATCGCAAATCAGTTCAAAAATGAAAGGCTAAAAAAATCCATGTTTCATTAACATTCATATTACAGTGGCGAAAAGAAAATCTTCGATTTTTGAAACAAAATTTCCAAAGAAAATTTTCTTTCATTAATATTTATATACTTAGAAAAAATATTTGGTTCTTCAACCGCTTCTCTCTCTTTCCTAAGTGACAAGAAAGAAGATTTCTCGACGTCCAATCTTTGACGAGTCCACATTCACCGCGTCTAATGGTTCAATCAACACTTCGCCGAGCGAGTCACGGATATAGCCGCTCGATCGTTTACCATTCGAACGTCGCATAAAAATTTATTCGCGCGATTTAACGGATCCCGTAATCCGAATCCTCCCCCGGTCGCGCTCGCGCGTTTCGCCGCTAATAAGCGAGTCTCTAATCGATCGCCGCCGGTGCTCGCGACACAGACAAAAGAATTTAATTTGCTCGAATGAAAAATGCGAGGCGGCCGACCGGGCTGGGGCTTCAGGAGCGCGCGGCGACCGGAAATCCGAAACGCCGCCTCGTTACGCAACAGCGCCGCCGATCGATTGGAATCACCCCGGGACCAACATTGTTTCTGATCGGGACAAAAGGGGGATCTAATTTGTTCCCGGCGATTTAAGAGGATTTACTGTTTCAATTAAAAACTATACAGCCGTGCTCGTTAACGGCGCGCGTCTCCCTACGACGCGACAAAAGGTGTAATTGCATCGGTCAGAAACTCGGCCATCATTTTTACCTTTTTCATTTCTCCATTCCCGCGGTACACGGAAATTTCGTGGTAAATTCGCGGCCGGCTGGTACGCGCGTTTCATTGTTCCCAGGAATCACGGAGACGCGACAATTACCGTTCGCGTGAACTTTCAGAGAGCCACCCCCTTTGTGATGGACCGGCACTTTGTTCGAACACACCAAGTCCCGCGTGACATCTGAAATTGTTTTCAATTATCGTCGACACACATTCGTCGGAAACGCGTCGGACGAAAAGAAACACCGGGTCGTGCCGGCGAGCTGATTTAGCTGTTTACTGGGCAAGATGAGAATAATTGGAGGAGAATGTTAATTTCGGACCTCGTTTTTCCATGGTTCTATCGAGAATTTAATACAATAGTGTAATGTATATAATTCTGGTATATTCTGAACGAAGTTATTAATCCAACTATATCTTCTAACACTATTGTAACAGTATGACTAATTAATCGATGAAAAATCCAGTAGACAAATACACAATTGCGTGAATAAACATCCTCTCGCAATATTAAAATCCTGTTTCCTGTATCTCGTCCACAACTGCAATTTTCAGGCGACAATTCAATCGCATCAATTCGTCAAATATTCCGACGATATCGAATCACCAATTGCGAAACGCTAAAAGTAGTTTCTGTTGGGGCTACCTATTAGTATAAATAAAATTAGCGTCGTAGAGCCGGGGCTGTTTTGATTTTTGCATTTTTCGCCGCGCGGGACACCGTCGCCTCTCAATTAATAACTTCGTTCTTTCCGGTTGACGGTCAGAACAGCATCAGTCGCCGGTGTCCCCCCCTCGCGCCGTCCGTATCCGTCGCGCGGCCCGTTAATTAACATGCGCGCGGGTCGCGAAAAAGCCTCGATAACAGGATTCTCGTTATAATTGGCTGCCGGGAGGGAAGTTGCGCCGTTCGTAGACAAACTATTCACGCGGAAATACGGGCCTTTAATTCGCCCGGCGCGGAGGATACGTCGAACGACTTTCGTTGTTCCTGTTTCCAACCCCCTCGGTCGAACAAAAGGGGTGGGATCGAACTGCCTCGCCAGAGAAATTATTCCAGCCCCGCCTCGCCCCGGTTAAGCCGAGTATGCTAATGAGTCGGCCGGTGCACAGTGGGGTATTTGCTCGATCTGAGCGGTCAAAATTAAAGACAGGTTTATATCGACTTTTTACAAGAAAATATGAGAATTTAATATTATAATATATAATAATATGCAATTATATAACGTGTAATAATAAATTTATTAATATAAATTGTATAAAAAATATATATTTATATATCATGTATTACATGATGTAATATACAATAATATAATATACAATACATAATAATATATTATAAATGATATATAATTGTTGAATTCATTGATCTAGAACAGTATTAGAGACAGTGCTGTGTAAACTGTATTTTAGGATATTGTTGGAACGATTTCAGTGTAAACTGAATAGCCATCCATTACCATCTAGGTGGTTCCATCAACGATTAATCTGAAGCTATGTTCCACTGCAATTCTTTCCTTTGTACCTATGTAAAATATTCATAATTTCCTCTTTTTGTCGGTTTCTTGGTTATTTGCAATATGATTCATTGTGTGCAGATTTATTTACCGGGATCGGAATCAAACAAACATTTGTTTGCTTTGTTAAAAGCTCAACCATATTCGAAATTATTGAAAAATACCGAGTGAACTTTCTACCGTGCAAAATTATAACAAACATGTATATGCATAGTTCATACATGTATTAAATTTGTGCAGCTTTGTCGCAAACGGAACTGCGGACTGTATGTATTTATAAACAATACGACTCGATAGCGTGCAACAAAGTGCATACATTAATAATGATTTAACGAGATTCCCATTATGTCTATACCTACCCAAAGTTTACAAATAAACAATCAATTTTTGCATAATTCTATGATAGAAAATGATCAGGAAAATTTCCAATCAGCAGAAAAATTATTACGACACCGTAAAATAAAATGGTACAGTAGTTTTACTCCCTCGAAAATAAAACGCGACCAACAAGAAACATTATAGATCATAAAAGAGAATAAAGGAAGAATTAATTATCCTCGAATGATAAAGGATGTTGTAAAATATTTCCGGTGAAGAGTCGAACATTCGAAAATTGGAAAAAATCGCTTTTATTAAATAATCGGAGAACTAACTTCATTGAAAAATCAAATATACACTTTGTTCTCTACAATAAATAGAACATTCTCCAGATCTAACCGGTACACTTTTCTAAAAAAATATAATCCTAATCCTTAACAGTCCAGAGATGACTCTGATTCGCGACTTAATTTCACACAGTTAAATTACAAAATTCGATATTTAATATTATACTTCGTATAATACTCTGTATAATAAACACTGAAATAAAATAGCTTTGCTCAATCTAATGTCTCTTCGAGTTAGTTAAAAAAAATATCGTCTTTGATCAGAAAGTATTACAACATTTCTAGTGAAAAACATCCAAGTGCAAAGGATTAAAACATAAAACCTTATTGCATGTATATTACAAATCACAATCCAACTAACTTTATAAAACCTGACGCAAACCCATTGTACAACCCTATAACTTTCTATCAAGAGCTCTTTAAACTGAAATAAAATAAAAAAGAAGGTATCGTTTGCGCAATTTCATCGGAAATTCCCCTCCGACCTCGAAATTCTCGATTCCCCCGAGTTCATCCGGCAATGCGTTCAAAGGAACAATAACGCAGCGGCGATCGTGTTTACATTCGCTCGTCCGAGAAAACCAGCGATCGTCGAATCGCGCTCTATGACGTGTTTCATTATCCGCGGCATTAAACGCGTCGTTAGTGTTTATTTCGTTTCAGCAGCACAGAACGCGACGGGGGTTCCGTTCGGTGCCGTTCGACGGTGGAACGCGACCGAATCGACAGCCGCCCCCGTCGCTTCATTATTGCTCCATTGTTCCCAGTGTTATCGGCCCCAGCAGGCTACGGTAACACAGTTACTCGCTCTAACGCGGCGAACCTCTTTCTCGCCCGTCGAAATAGATTTAAACAAATATTATCTGCTGGACGCGCGCCGAACTGGCACATCCCAGTTACCGTTTCCCCTCTCGCGTGTCCCACTCGTCCCGATCTCACCATTGTGAGCGGCGAATTTAACGAAAATTCCCTGGCGCGCAAGTAACATATTCATTTCCAGCAAAATATACAGAGCGATACGCATTACGCCTCGCGTTTCCGCGGAACGCGCGTCCTATTTCATTTTATCGGCGCTCAATTTACAACGTTTCCAATTCGGAACTATTTGTAACGTTTCACATTTATCGCAGGATGAACTGCGACAAAGTAAAATCGACAGTGAACCGTTCGCGAGAGATTTGTTTTTCATTAGTCTGTTATTTTTCCTTATTTTTCGGTGGATTCTCTAAAAACTTTTGGTATAAAACACTTGAAAGATGATTATTCTATTATTATTACTTGATCAAACTATTGAACATTTGAAACCTACTCTCCTGTTGCCGTGCGATTTTGAGTTTGAGCGTTCCTTTATTTATTACGAAAATTACTTGCCTAATCCCTTGTTTATAAATCGTTTTGTTTTAGAGGTCCAAATTGAATGTCAATCACTGAAGTTTCAATCGCCGAAGTTAAGTTTCGTGCGTTTCCATCGACGAAAGCTATTAACTCGCTGCTATAAAAACCTGTACAGCCTCCGTTTATATTATTCCGAGCTCGGTAAAACGAGTCTCGCATCGACTGTGTGGGAGTCTCTCTCGGACACGCGAGTCCAGAGGAATAATTTCAATTATGCTATGGGGATTCGCGTTACGTTGTCCGACAGGCGTCAGTGACACCTGGCCCGGCTCACGATCGCAACACTGTCACGCCGACCGCGCGGATGTCTTCGGGAACAACGTGGAAATTGAACGAACGAAACGCGTCGCCGGCAAAACGGGAACAGCCGGGTAGCTAACAGCAATTCCCAATTCGTGCCGGTCGAATTAATAACGGCAGCGTCGTTCAATGCTTCCTCGACCGGCACGAAATTTCGAATTCCCGTGTGCCGCGAGATTGCAACGGCGCGGCACGCTCCGCGTCGCAATTTCCTCGGGCAAATGGCGTCCGCAATATTTTAAACGTCGTTTACCGTCTTTATTATCAAGCCCGCAGTTATGCTTCGCCCGCCGTATCAGATTATTTAATCGCACGGGAAAACTCTTCAGAGAATTTTCTGTTCGGAAATTGTATCGCGGATCGTCGCACATCTGTTACAGCACTCCGCGGAGAATTACAGCGTGTTCCGTTTCCTTCAATACTACGGATTCTACTGTATATCACGTGTTCGTAAAATTGGAGTTCTAGACATTGAATGAACTAGGATTCAATTGTATAGTGCGGAAGTTTGAGAACATTTCTAGTATGCTTCTTTCACTACGTTTCTTGGTGAATTGTATAACCCAGTAGAGAGAATAAGAACGAATATTGAATGAGTTTCAAATGTAAATATCTACCTATGTGGATAATAATGAATTCCTCATAGCATAATGTAACTTTACCTAATTTAACGCTTCGAAGACAAGCCTGGCTCTGATGCATGCATTAGCTTTACATAACTACAATCAAAAGTTGCAATCTTAACATTTAAACACCTAACTAATAAAAAATCAGCACACAATGTCCTTATCTCCAAGTACCTAAAATTTCCATATCTAATTCAGTTTTCCACAGAAAAAATTCTCAATGCCCTCAAAGATTCACGTCCAGGAAGGATTAATCGAAGAGAAGTCAAGCACTCCGAAAGATCCCTATTAATTCAGCCAGCTGTCAATCACGCCGAACCGTCTCGAGGAAACTGCAGACAAGACTATGAATATTCAACCATAGAGTCGGGGCGTCCGAAGCCGAAGAAGACGGAAGGAAATGTTCTTAACGGGTCCGCTAATTTTCCTAATGGTCGAACGGCGGAGGACAGCTCCAAATAACGCAATCTACGCGGAAAGCGTGCCTCCGCCGGCGTATAACGAAGTCCGCCATTTATTCATCCCTTTTTTCACGGTGTCGTGAAACCAAGTCCCTGCTCACCGACTCGCTCCGTAATCCGAGCCCGCGATGAGCACCGATATCCTTGTTATCGTCGCGAAGACCGCGGCGAATAAAAATATAAGCGGGGAATAATAGCGGTCTCGCCGTAAATCCGCGTTTCCCTCGGCGTTCGCTGCGCGCCGCGAGGATGCACTCGCCAGCATTTTTCATCTGGCCGCGAGTTTCCGCGCATTTTGTCTCTCCCACCCCTCGCGTCCACCCCTTACCACCCTTTTTCGCCGTGCCCAGTTGAACGACGACAAAAACAATGCCGCGGTTTCTGCAAGAGAAACTGCATTTATGGCCCGGAACCGGCTGGATGCGACGCAACGTCCGGGCGAAGTGAGAAAAATGGCGCTGCGATGACGGATCGCTTGCGCCGACCTCGCACCTTCTTGACGAGTACAGATGTCGCCGTTTCTTGGGATTGGAGATGCGGGATTCACTAATTTTTATCACAGATTCAGTTGTACGCATGATGAATAAATTGTGATATATGTGATAAACGAAATGAATATTGGATATTATACTGTATGACGGTTGGTATATTATAATGTTTGTGATATAAATGGTATTTATATATTAGTGTAATACTAATATAGGTTTATTAATATAGTTTCTTGTATACGTGTCAATAAATAGTGATATATGTGGTAAAAACTGAATATTGTGTATTATAATGTATACTGTTTTGTATGTGATAATATTTGTGATACAAATAATATTTATCTATTAATGTGCTGCTAATATCATTTTTAGTGTAGATATAGCTTGCAACGGCACGGGAAAATGAACTAAGAGAAAAAAATTTTAATGAATAATTTCTTTTGGAATCGGAAATAGAATAACGTGAGAAAATTACATAGTACTCGATATTCGATATTAGAACACGTTCGTGTCGCGCGACGTTTTCAGACATTGCCAGCAAATGCGCATTCAAATCGCGCAACGGATCGGGACTAAAGGACTAAAAATTGCATGTCGATCTAAACCCGCTGAGTTCGCGTTGATTGCAATCCGAAACGCAATTACTGCGCTTTAACTGGCTCTTACTGCGGAATACAATTTCGCGTAATATTAAGGGGAATAATTGATCTAGTTCCGTAAAATTTTACGCCGTCGCGCTGGAAAAGTGAGAGAAAATTAATCCTTCGGAGTCCTGTCCTCCGCTCCGTGTTCCTGCGTCCGCGCCACGGTCGCCATTTTTCCCTACCCGCTAGTTCGAGTCTCCGTTCCTCCAACGAAAAGTCGTTACAATAACTTTGCGACTGCTGGCAACGACAGGACGTTTAGGCCGTTGAATATGCAATGGGAATTACACGCGACGAAGGAATTCCGCGGAAAACCCATAGAATTGCGGTGGAAAACTTATCCCACGTCGTGTTCGAGAACGCTGGGCTGGGAGCTCGGCTCTTGGCACGGTTTTCTTACCAAGTTTCTTTTAGAATAGGAAATTAAAAATATTACGTTTGTAATCACAATTGTGTCTACCGAAGTACTGAATATTTGCAAAAATCGAAAACACATATCAATTATCACCCAGTTCAAAATTCAAATTCATTGGTACCCGTTACACTCTACAAATTTCTCCAATACCCCCAGCAGAACCGCAGTCGAACTATTAAAAAGCGTTTAACCGCTCGATAACTCTCCGTGCAGTACGTCTCACTCATAGTTCAAGAATCTTGACGTGAACACACTGCACGCAACGGAACCGCGATCGGATCAGCTCGCGTGACGGAGTCGCGTGGCCGAATAAAAAGGAACGTGTCCAGTTATGAAAAATCGTAAACACTGCTGGACGGATCAAACGAAAACAACTTTATGGACGCACATACTTTTCCAGCCGGCGTTTCATTAAGTTCGCCAGTTCACTCGCCACTTAGGGCGCGGAGAATGTGACGCTGGGGGATGAACACAGCGGCGGACCGCGAACACGCTTCCCCCGGGGAGGAAAACGAAGTTACAAGGGCGGCGCTGGTGTTTCGCGTGCCGGCTTTGCCGGAAGTTGCGTTATTTTATTCATGCGGAGTCACGTCGAGACGAGAGGAACACGATCCATTTCCATATGCAAAACGTCCCCAGTCCGACGTCGAACCGCGTGCCCGCGATTCTCGGACCAACCCCCTCCACCGATCGAAGGCAGGGAGTTGAAATTTCGAGACCCGAGATCTTCGCGACATCCTGTCGCCCGACAAGTTTACGGTAAGTCGGCGAAACGGCCGCGCATGTAAATGCAATTATCATCTAAATTGCGGGAAGTTACTGATTCCGCGGGGCCGCGCGCTCTCGCGGCATCCATTCCTAGGTGCTCGCGCTCCGCCGGGAGAAGAGTTAAGCTGGGGACTGTATATTTAAATTGTCATTACAACGACCGCACGGAATCATGACTTCTCTGTTCCCCTCTCTCTCTGTCGCTGGTTTATTGGAATAGTTTTGTATCGGGGCATCGCGCTCGGTGCGACGATTACGGGATGGCACCTGAATTCATTACCACTGGGTCGAGTCACGTAGCGAATCTCATATTCGCGGCAATTTTGAGAATATGAAGATGAAGGGGAAAGAGATAGAAGGAAAATGAGAATTCTGTTTTGAGACCAATGATTCTCCTATTAGGTACCAGCGATATAAACATAACTTGCTGCTAATACCAATTTCATTCATTAAAATAATTAAATACTGATTAAAATCGGTCCTCAATTCATTACTAACAAGAAAACCACACGAATTTTGTCCGGTATCTATATAATAATTTTGATAAGTGTAAGGTACAATAATAAGAATGTTTGATGGCTTAATCGATATTCTGAATTGCTGCGAGAAAGACTTAACTCGTATATCGAAAAACCATTAGTTTAAGAGACATTTCAATTTCACGATAAAGCTCGCTGCCCAGCCCGGTGCAACTCGAAGGCGGCATCAACGTCGTCACACTTTCAAACTCACTCCATTCCCATAGGATCATTCCATCTCGCTTCCTCTTGGAACCACGATCAATCACGACCTTCGACCGGCTATAATCAGACCGAAACGAAGATAAGAAGGTCGCCAGTCCGTCCCGGACGGTCGAAGTAATTTTGCATTTTCCGTATTCCCAACCCCTGGCGTGCTAAGCCAACTTCCGCGTCCACGCGTGTGTCACGCTCGTGCGCTTCATCGGCCCGGAACTCTTTCATTTCCGAAGGACAAGTGCCAGGACCACGTGCGTGCGCGGTCGCCGCTAAATATGCCTACATGCTGATCCCAGTTTTTTTCCTTTCTTTGCGTCCCGTTTTCGGTCATTTCCCGGTGCAAAAACGCCTGGCGGCACCAATCACACGGTACGCGGCGTGATTCGAGAGGAGAGAAGCAATCAACGCTGCGTAGAACCTCATCTCCTGGCTCGGGCGTAGCTGATCTGTGCTCGTGCGACTTTTTCACCCCCGCTGCCTGTCAGCTGTCGACGATTTCTCTGTTTTTTCAGCCCTCCGTCGATTTCTTCCCCTTCTTCAGTGTGTCCTTTGGGCTGGCCGCAGCCTGACGCACGTGCGTGCTCAGTTGACCTTCGTGTAAAAAGATTTCAGCGATAAGGAATATAGTAAGGGTCGTGGGAGGTAAATTTGGGGGATCAAGATACGTTTGAAATGGGGAAAACTTCGCAGCTGATGCGCTGATTTGTTTCGTAGAAATGGTGTTTTATATTTGTATCTAGAAATGATGGACAGTGACGTTCAAAAGTTCCTGGCCAGAGTGTTTAGAAAAGAAAATAATGCTTGTTTTCTATTATGATAATAATTTAATGTATTACATTTAACATATTACACTTAGTATTTTGTGGCCATACTCTTTGCATTAATGACAGCGGCACATCGATGTAGTATGGGCTCAATTAACTAAAAATCTGGCCAGGAACTTTTAAACCTCACTGTAGTTGTGAAATGAACGTAGTACATTGATCATTTTGATATAATCTACAAGATTGATTTATATATTTTGAGAGATTGATGATCTAGGAATATTATTAAAAAACCTATAATTTATAAAATTAATGAAGAACGCTTTAATCAAAGCTATTCGACATTACTTTTCTCTTTACGATGTGAGAACTGGTGCTGAGTTCAAGTAATTAACTTCGAATATCCCGTGTACGTTGCTAATAAGATTCTGCATCTATCAGCAAAGTTCTTTTTCAGTTCCAATCTCCGTGTTTGACTTACAACGGAAGAAAATGAATTTCTTCTTAAGAAAAACTTACTCGCATCTCTGTCTCCCGTTTTATGCCCTCGTACCTCAATTAACCATCCTTTCATTCCTCGTTGCACTCGCCACCCCGTTCCGGTGTTCCCCTCTCCGTGTTTCACGTCTCCTCTCCGCGATCTCCATCAATTTCACCCTTGCACACTTTCTCCGTCCGCTGCTTCGTCCTTCTTAACTAAGAAAATCTAGTTTTTCTATAATTATGTAGTAAAGCCTCAGCAAGAAATCCCAGTGTACAAATAACTTAAGGCAAAATCATCAATTCAACGAACAATTTTCCTGAAAAATATTTCCGTGCATCCGCGGTATGTTACGTTGCAATATAACCGTTAGATACACGTAAAAATCGCAGAGAGGGAATTCCCGTGAAAATTAACGGGTACGGAATGCATTAGCCTTTAGCGTTCGTTTTATCCAAATTGTTTCTGCTTTTCCCGAAATTCAATTCCTCGGTGATCGGTGAAAGAATATCGTTGGCAATCGGCACCGATTAACAAGGATCGGAGGACATCTGGGCTTCCGCCGGGACGTGGAACTGACGCAGCACCACGGCGAAATGTCAAGAGTTCACCATGACCAGGGAGAAAGCGAGAGGATCGCGAGTACAGAGGATAGGCGAAGAGAGCGAGGAAGGAACAGAGTGAGAGAGAGAGAGAAAGAGAGAGTGCGCGCGCGTGTGTGTGAGAGAGAGAGAGAGAGAAAGAGGGTGAACGTGACATAGAGAGCGGACTACAGGAAGGATGAGAGAGACGGACAATCAGGGTAGCGGTGGTTGGAGGAGGAGATTTCAGCTGCAACTACAACCTACGGCTCCGTAGCTGGGACACTGGATGAGAGAAGTCGGTCGATAGAGCTCCCGGGTTTCCCTTTCTCCATCTCTTTCACTTTGTTCCTCTCTCGCTCCTCGTTTCACTCTCTTCCATTTCCCTCTCGCGGATCCAACGCGATTCTACCTTTCTCTCTTTCTCCTTCCTCCTTATTTTCCTCTTTCTTTAACTCTCTCCTTTTCCTATTCTCCCTCTTTTTCGCGTTGTCCTTCTCCCTGTCCCATTCACCCTCTTCTTCCTTTCCCACGTTGTTCCTCTCTTTCCTTTTATTTCACTTTTTCTCATTCATTCTGATTCTTCTCCTCTTTCTCTCTTTTCGCTGCCTTACTGTCTCTCTTCTCATTCTCTCTCTCTCTCTCTCCCTCTCCCTCTCCCGCACCCTCACCCGCTCCATCACCCTCACCCTCTCCCTCACCCTCTCCCCCTCTCTCTCTCTCCCTTTTCACGATATCCTCTTTTCATTCCCTGTTTTCATTTTCCTTCCCTTTTTCTCTACCCCCCTCCCTCTCTCTCTCTTTCTTTCTCTGTCAGTTTTCTAGTTTCTGCTAGGTTTCCCGCTTTCCCTTTTCTTCCCTTTCGCTTGCTTCTCGCTTCAACTACGTTCGCAACATGAGACGGACGGATGAATGGCCGGTCCGACAAATGCTTCGGTGAGTTCCGTTGGTTCTCAAAGTGGAGGAATTGCGCGCGACTGAAAGAGCCGAGAGTAGAACGCCTGGCCGATGATTTCCCTCTGAAGAGGGTGCCGGAAGTCGACGTGATCCGGTCGGGATGGGACAACCTTGCGGTTTCGGAAATTGTTGTGTTGCCGCGATGGGAACGCTCCTGTGGACTGACTCCTTTGAGGACTCGCGGGATTCGCAGCCAATCGTCAGAATCTGCGATTTCAGCGAGAAAATTCGCGAGACCTAGAGAAAAAAAATATTTAGCGAAGAAATGTACTTGAAAGAATTTAATAAATACGTTTGATTAGGACAATACTTGAATAGTTTTTTTTTATGTATCTTCTTTGCTAATTGTAGTAGAAAAACAAATTAATAAACCTTTTTTTAATTTTCTTAACACAATGCTCTTATTGCATCTTAAAGTACATGTTGCTTTCACGCATCAACACTTGTAGTGTAAGTTTTTTTCACCTCGGTAGTTAAGGGCCAATGAACCAGGATTTGTGATCGAAACTGCTGAAACAAAGAAATTCTAAAATATAATAATTGAAAAATGAGTGATTGTTTAATTTACAATTAAATAAAATTAAGTTACCTTTGTTTTCATGAAAATTCCCAATCGACGAGTAAATATCCGAAATTCAATGAAAAGTAACAGAATTTCAGGTCATGTTTATTTATAATAATAAATTGAATATTACTCAATTTAGCTTCCTCCAAATTTACGCATAAAACTTGAAATTTATATAAATATTCCTTTTCATCGAATTTCCTTGAACTCGCGGACTCTGTCAAGTCCGCGGGGCAGCCTACCCGTGCGGATTAACGGGAACAGCAATTACACGAAAATAATAGGCCTAACAAATGAAAATCCTCATTATACATTCACGCGCGGGCACTATCGTGTTTGATTGCATTTTATACGTTCGAGCCGCACCATGTACCTGTAAAATCCGCAGTGCACTCATTACTCGACCCGAATCGCAAATAATCCCAATTTTCCCGTGTTCCATTTTACGCCAACCGGCACGCACATGCCGGGGAAAAACGAAAAAAATATATATGTATATACACATATATACATATACATATATATATATATATATATATACATATACATATACAAATTTTATTTTCCCGAGGGCTGAATATTCGACGCTCCCTCGCGGAGCACGAAGCGCGGAATTACGAAGTTTCGAAAACCGAACGCTCGGTCCGGAACCGAAAATAAAATGATCCCACGGCATCGCTCCGGTATTTTCGTATAAACGCGGCCGAAACAAATATCCCACGGGGCGGCGCGGCTATCATTGGGTCAGAATATTCTCGCCGTTCCCCTTTTGCTCCCTCTCTTTTCAAACCGAATCGACCATCGACCGTTCTCCTATGGATTTACCCGTGGAAACGATATTTCCGCCATTAACAGGCCTCCTTCGAGCTTCCGATCGCCGGCGATTATTAAAATTCTCATCGATCAATCGCGAATCGACGCTGTCGGCCACTTTGCTGGCACCGGCTCCCCTAAAAGGCTCGTTAATCAAGAGGACTGCGAAGGGAGAGGAAATAAAAAAATTCAGTGAGACCAGCCGGGCTCGAGTTTTGCGCACGACAGCGCGAAGAGGGATATCTCGAGATCCCGCACGGCGATCCAGATGAAACACGTCCACGGACTGTCGTTCATCGGTCTGACTGGTCCCGCGCACTCGGCCTTTGTTGTTAATTAATCAATCCCGAGCCGAGAACACCGAAAGACGAGGGATGGGATTTCTCTACCGTTACGCGCGCCCGCGCGTGCGGAATCCTCGGAGGAACAGGATGATAATCGACTGTTCGCTCCAAGATTAATTTATCGGGCAACGGTAGGTATCATTAGATAGCGTCCTGCGTGCGTTAAACGGTCGAATTCAGCTCGGGGATTCTGTTGTGCTTGATAAACGACTGCGAGTGACGTTGTTCGGTGAAGGGTTGAAGCGGATACAACGGAGGCGTCGAGAATTCTTTGGTAATCTTCGCGTTGTTCTGAAAGTGGGCAGAGATATTGGCGTCTCCTGTAGACATTTAGTTTTGTAGAAATTGAGATTATGGATTTTGATTAGCGTAGTTTTTTGAAAGACAGTGTCAAGGAAAGGAACGAAGGAGAAAAAAGCTATTGTGATTTGTTCTTATGGCTTGATTGGAAGACAATAGAAAGTTTTTGTGGACAACACTGAGAATGCTAAAATTGAAAAATTTTGTAAGCAGTAGTTAATAATACTGATAATTTTGAAAAGTGACATCATTATGGCATAATGATAGAATACAAGCAGAGTAACGTTAGGTAACTTCCCTCTTAAAAAATTTGAAATCTGGCACTTACAATCATTAGTACACATTTCTTTGGAATGCATCTATTCTAAAGAAATGTGTTAAATTCATAGAGTAACCGTGAATATTAAATATTAAGTATCCTTTAATTAAGTAACTACGATTATTTCTTCCTTTTTAATCCACCCTCATGATCCGATTACAGAAACGACGATGGCCGACGCGCCATCCCGAAAGAACAATTCCTTTTCTTCGGGGTGTTCGCGGACAGACGGAGGGAGCGACGACTGCTCGCGTCACAATGAAGTGGGTAGCAATTTTGAAATAACAAGTCGCCGCGCGCGCTCTTTGTTCCCGCCAAGAAAATTGCATTTCCGCAGGACAGTGGGAAGCGGATTGCCGCGCGGCTCATTCATGGAACCACCGAGTCGTCGGAATATTAAAATTTAATAAAACAGGGCACCGTTGTTCCGCCAGACTGAAATATTTATACGGGATCGTGAGATTAATGTCAGAACCGTGTCATCTGCCGACAAACTGCTATCATCGCGAGTCGAGGATTGCGCCGCTCCTTTTTTGCATTAATTAATCAGCGGGATATTACGTTTATTCTACGAAACCTTCACCGGGAAAATCTTTGTACTTAATTTCCGCGCTGCAGGATAGAATAATGGCATTTTAAACAGATTAATGGAGGCTGCTATTAAAGTTAGTAACGCAATATCAATTTTGAATTTATTATACTTGAGAGGATTCTCAAATCATAATTTGTTATATCGTAAAATTTGCAAAACATCGTAAATAATAATGAAATAATGATTACCAGGATTATTTGAACGTCTTAATCGAGGATTCAAATGTGATCGTATAGTGTTAAAAAAGAAATAAACGAAAGGAAAAAATATATCGTGAGATTTAATCTTCGTTAAAACTCCAAATTAATAAATCCTCGTGAAAAAATTGTAATTAATGCGCGCGGAAGTAGAGTACAGTTAGTAAAAGGAAGAATCGTGACAGCAAAAGTTAGAACGAAGAAACGGTCGATTATCAGGCAGCTACTAACGTGTCGTCAAACAATGAATTTCAATTAACAAAGTTACCCCGCGCACGACGTAATCACTATGCTCTCGAGCGACACAGGCTCTTTTTACGAGCTTGTGAATTAAAGGGCAGCTTTGCTCAGGCGTTTTCTTGTGCTCCCGCTGAATGTGGGTCATCTTCGGCACGAAATCGGACGCCATTACGTCTTTGTCGCGTGTGCCTTTTACATCAGCACTTTATTCCCGTCGAGAGCGGAAACTTTCTAAAAATCGCGATCCCTTGAAATCGGCTTCTAATTCAATAAACCTTGTTCACCAGTTACCGTAATTATCGCTCATACAACTATTACTAAAGTAAATCAAAATCGAATCTATAAAATACTCTAAGAATATTGATTTTACCATTGGCAAATCAAACGTCGACTTAGCATCACTACAAGAAAGGAATTTCTCTAATTGAAGTTATTAAGATTTCCATTTTAAATTTCAAATCGTTATTGATCTCCAGTTCTTCCAAAAAATGAAACGATGCTGAAATGCAATGGATTTATGAGTATCTGTAAATATCAAAATCATCGATATCAATTTTCATAGCGTGACTTCGATGAATCGCCCCACGAAAGGTCCCCCCAGCACCGATGGCACAATTCACGTACTAAATTCGCGAAAACAGTTATTGCATATCACGCGACGCAACGATAGCGCGGGAAGAACAGGGAACGACAACTTTATGGCGATTTAATGCGGCCGCGGGCCAGTCGGAACGTTTAAATCGTGTCCCCCGGCCGGGCCGAAAGTAAATTACGGTAAACGCCAGTAAATTCAATGCGCTCAATTGTGCTGGCCGCAGGCACTTACATTTGCATATGAAAGCGATGGATGCCCGCGATGATATCCGCACCCGTGAAAACATCGTATATACTCTCGATCCGCGAATCGTTTTATATTTTCCTCGTGCCAAGCCAAAACTGCTCGCCCCACGACTTGCTTGGTTAAGCCGAATCACCGTGTCATCGAGTGTGAAAAGATTCGAAATGGTTCTACCAATCTAATAAGAACGATTCATTTTATAAATCGATATTTTCTTCTCGGTTGTATTAACACTAAACGCACCACGGCCAGTCAAATAACCGGCTTGAAATTTGCTAAAAAATTCTGCGTTCCCTTTCGCCCGTTTAACTTTATATCAATTCTTATACTGTACAATTAATTAGTTCTCCAACATTTGTCTTTAATTTTTTTCTGTTTTCACTAAGAAAAACTTATCATTTTATAAGTTTACCTCTGTTTTTTAACCAATTATTTGACTGGTTACGATAATAGTTGTATATAAAGTCGACTGAAACTAGAGCTTTAAAAATTATCACTATACAAATTTTCTTTCCCCTTCATTGCTTTCTTCTAATCATTCCAACCACACGGCGAGTCGAAAGTTCCGTTAAATAAAATTCGGTGGGCAGCTCGAAGAACGAGCTTCAGACTAGCAGCAGCAGAAACGTTGAACACTGAAATGAACATTTCAGTGCAAATAAATAGAAGCTTTGGCGAATAAGTATTCAGTGAAACGCTTCTACGGGCATGGTAATCATAAAAATCTGGCTCATCTCGAACCAAAAACGGCGCTCGGAATGTTTCGGTCGGCGGCGGCGCGGTGCAAGCATAGAACGCCTGGTAGGTATATCCGTTAGATAAAACTGTAGAGATTTAGGGCAGAGGGAAACAAAATTAAATAGAAGCGGCGGCGGGATGCAGGGCGGGGTATCCGGCAAAGTAATCTCGCACGGCATGAAATAAATCTGGCGAGCAAACGATGTCACCCGATAACCCGAATCGGCCGACACCGATGGCTGCGCTTCTGCGACGCGAGATAAGCCGCGCAAATTGCGAATACCCTGCCCCTGACACTTTTTAATTCCTCTTTTACTTCAGTCCTTTTTTCTCCGCTACCCACCCTCTTTACAGTTTCTCTCTACGCGTGTCGACCCGTCTTCCGGTGTTCCTTTTTCCCTTCTGCTTCTCCGACAACCAGACGGAAGGCGGAGAAAAAAGGACGCTCCAGGATAATCAAGATGACTGTGTCTAGCGCGAAACAGCGCTGCCTGGAACACGTAGACCGAATTAGCTCGGGGTTAATTGGGTTACCGACGATTTTCAACCCCTGATCTTCCCCCCTTGCGATATATGTACTACGAACACGACACGAGTATTATCACTGGAACAACCGATCGTTCAACGTGATTAATATGTAATCCTGATAAAGATTGTAACACATTTTATTGGGGTTCTTCATATGTTGATTATAGCATTGAATTAAAACTATTTATTTTTTAAACCGTTTTGGGTATTTGACGTTTTTACGGTGTCAATAGTTGCGAAATTGGAGGAGTAAAACACGTCATTTTGACAGGTGCGGTTGTTCTAGTGTTGATTTCTTCGTTGGTGTTTAAGCTCAGTGCTGGCTTCTTGAAGAGGACAGCCATGTTGGGAATATCCGGCTTTTATAGTGAAAGCAGAAGGTTGCACACGAGTAATTATATTATTTAAACAGTAATATCAATACGCAGATTTCTGTTTTTCTGGTATTTAGAAATTAGAAGCATAATGTGACTTTGTATGGTAGAGGTTGTGATTTCTTACAAAAATCTTCAACCGCAAAGCGTTTATTTCATTTCAAAGTAGTGTAGGACCCGCAAATTTTGTCGGCTGGTCTTGATAAACGCAATTTATGTCGAAGATAATAATGTAAGCAATATGTACTTTTATATGGGTGAAGAGTTGAAGGCTGAAAGCGATTATTCATGGATTGAGAAATGTAAACACTGGAGGGATGAAAGATAAGGGTTGAGTAGCTATAGTTGAGTATGAGTAGCTATCGTTGTTACATTATTGGTCAATTTTTATGAAAGCTAATAGTTTAACCATCTTGAATAATTTCTACATTTAGAACAAAGATATTTTAAATATTTCCGACATCATCTTGAAACTTTTAGAAGTAATATTTAGAAGAAATTCGTTGAATATTAATAGAGTATATATGTATTGGACGTAAGTGCAACTGCAGGATTTGATACCGTATCCAGCACTGTTTGAAATTCATATGCGCGATTTGTCGTTACGCGCAGCATGGTATAGGGTGCCGATCGAACAGTGAATAAAAATACAATTTTTCGCCGCGGCAAATTATCGGAAATCTATAATGAACGGCTGGTTGATAAATGAGCATCGTCAACGAAATCAGATTCCGGTAATTGAAGTTTCAATTTGTAATCCCCTATTGGTCGCGTTATCCCCGAAGTGAAAATATTTTATTGTCCTCGCCGTTCCTATTTGCAGACTTTCTGTAAGCAACGGAACATTCTATGCGGAATGAAATCCTGATTATCGGTCACTCGTATTATAACAATGTACACGTAAACACGGACATTTGAAGAACAAAAATGAATGATGAAAATAACACATTTTTTATATGGACAACAACTGCACAAAATTCTTATTACTTGCATTCGAAGAAGCATCATTTTCGGTTTAAGATTTGTGTTTAATCGATCACTCTGAGAATTAGAAGTGTTATCGCCTTAAAGATAATATCACTTATCTAGCATGGATATTCAGCAACATTAGAAATCTCTTCCCCAGAGGAACTAAATCAGATCTCGAACTCTTAAACACTATGAAATTAGAAAACTACATACTGACGTTTTCACATAATTAAATTCTTCGAAATCAACTTTTACTTCTAGGTACATAAACCTAATATAGCCAATAATATCACACTCGTTCACAAAGGATTAACGAATTCAATTTTCGCAGCGACCAACCTACTACTATATAGGAAATAAATGAAAAGCCTTCCCACAGATTCGGTAATTAACCATGGAAATTCATCGAAAGCAGAGACAACAGGAATGCAGCAGTAGGGCTGCGATGAAATCGGCAGCAATTCCGCGACGGTTATTGTACAAACGAATCTAGTTCGCGAAGAGGTCCTGACAGGCACCGTTATCGCAGGAACGGGTCGCGGCGCGCGCCCAACGGAGAGTGAAATCGTCAAGCTGTTGGCCGCGCGTGAACGCAGCGCCGAAACTTCCCTCGGCGAGCGGTGGAATTCCACGACGCGGTGGCTAATCGTTAATTCAGCTGGGGAGCTAATTAGTCGGCCGCCGAGCGGCGGCGTGACAACAGGCAACGACAACAGGGACGGCACCGCGAGGCGACGTCACCGATCCGTCGCTCGTTCACGCACCGAGCGGCGCACACACGCGTCGATTAATTTACTGCCGGCCATTATCGCAGTTGCACATTCACCGGCGTGCGCTGCGCCGCCTAGTCAACGCGGAAGATGAACGGTGCAGCCTAGGCGCCGTTATTACGCCACATCCATTCCGCTCGTATTTCCGCTTGGCCGAGCCTACGCACCGGGACGTATCCTTCTATCGAGTTACCTTAATGCAGCATCTTAAAGATTTTCCGTTTATCATTGAAAAACATCCTGAAACATAAGCTCATTCGAAGATATTATCAATATTGATTCATTTTCGTCAGAAACGAAGATATTTTGGTCAAGCTTATTTACTTTTTAGCATTTGAAGACGCTAAATATTCGTAGGGTAAAATCCTTTATGAAATCCTTCAACTTATGTTTTGCATAGATACAGAACTAATAACCATCTGACCAATAGAAAGGAATTAGTATTTCTATCAGCGAAACTAAAGATTCAATTAAATTTCCCTGGGAAGCAGACGCTACAGCGATTAACACTATTTAGCTACCCCGAAGCACCGATCGACCACGGTTTAACGTCGATCCCATCCGCGATCCGCAACAACGATAGACCCGTCGACCAATCGGGGTTTTGCGGCGGTTAATTAACGGGACACTAATGAAGATAATTACCATTAGCATAGCGAACCGGGCGACGGATCGGTCGAGCGCAGGCCAGATAGCTGCGGAAGGAGGGTTCCCGGACAAATCGCCCCCTCGGCCATCGCCAATGGGCAAAGACGGGCGACAGCGGGGCGAGACGAACGAATCGGTCCAGAAATGAAACGGGTCCTCGTTCAATCCAATTTTCAAGCGCGGAAGGGTGGGCAAGGGGGTAGGTACATGGCGGCGCGCGGAAAGGAGTCGAAAGGGGTGAGAAGGACCGAGGAGGGTGGACGTGGACAAGCCGGGAGCGGATAGAAAATTATTGCAGCCACGGATTGCAGTCGAATTGGATAATTAAATTTTCAGCCTCACCGTTCGGCCTGTTCTGTACGACGAACCACCACCCTCCCCCACGCGAGCAATCCTTCGCTGTGTTCATGCGTGTACAGCTTTTTTTTCCGTCGGCGGATGATTTTGCGAATTGGCTGGGAGGAACCTCGACGCTTCGATTATTCGTGACAAAATTGGTAACTTGAGGGAGAGGGTCAAAAGCGAATTGGGTTTAATTTGTATATTATTTTGCGCTCCTGCTATATGTAGCTAGTGTTTTGGGATCGTTGACTTCAGAGGTTTGTTTCTTTCAATAAGAATCAAATGAAAAGCGTGTAATGGCTTTGAATAATAAATAGAGTGAGTTATAATATATTTTAGTTTACGGTCGCGATTGGAGATTGGTAATCTATATTGTCAATTAAGATAGATTGTATTATCTGGTTTTATGTCTTTTTCCTTTGTACAACGTGTGTACATTTTTTAAATTCATAGGTGTTTTGCTGCGAGGTTAACAGGGTTTGCTGCTATAGAAAAAGTATTTTTTTTCTTCGGAATATACGCGATCCTGTACCGTGTAAAACTGGCCACCCCCGGGTGTTGCACTTTTCCAATGATCCTGTGTACCATTTTTGTAAAAATCGAGAATGTAGTACAAAACGTGAAGCTTTTAAAGATATTGTACCAGCTTTTTGGAGTTAATTCCACTCAGAAAAAATGACGGCAAAGAGTGATATGTGTAACATTTGTTCGGGGATGCATGTTTCTCGTTTATGATGGATTTTTGGATTTTTATATCCGCGGAATCTGAATAATCATATTGAAAGAAAATTCGAAATCATTTAGCGTATTCTTCCGAGTTCATTATTCCGTGATCATTTTTAAATCCCGTCTCGCGACGATTGAAGGGGTAGCTCCGGATCCTTCGGAGAACCCTGTGACAAGAAATGCCGTAATGAATATTTTAATTGCGATAATTGAGCCGACTTATTGTTCGCCGGGTTGAACGTAAAAGGAATCTGAAATTAAGAACTCGTTAGGGCACGGCGTGCTGCGAAAGTGTCGTCGTCTATTATTTTGTCTCAAAAGAAAAGTGCGACGAGGTGACAATGGGGACTGGCCTCGGCCACCGTGCAAACTTTTAATGAGAAATTGTTTCTATAAGAGCCCGGGAAGACTTTTGGAACGATCCCGCGAACTGATATCGAACATCCGATGTCTCTTCTTGTCGTTGGCTTTCGCTATAGATAGTGCTTGCTGTAATTGCACGATCATATTTGAATCTATACGAGAAACTGAAGAATAAAGAATTGAGTAATATATGGTATGTTCCCTTAAGTATAGGACAGAAACTTGATTAATCATTGCTAGGATTTTTCTTGGAGTACTTCGTTTTTGTGGCGTTCAACGTGTTAGCTAACTTACGGTCGTAACAATGAAGTTTAATTTTAATGAGCAATAATAAGTACATAAATTCTATACGAGCAATAAAATACGCTCCAGTAATTGCAAAATGGCTTCTAAAATAATCATACTTATCATCTACAACTAATTATCTTACTTCCGACGACAATAACATAAAGATTAGAAAACACAAAATCTAATAATTAGACTACCGTTCCATACACAAAAATAAACCCCTCCACAATGCTTTATAAAAACAATTAACCAGAAACCTATCCACAGCACAGTAAAAAACACAACCAGTGACCCCAACCAAAGATTCAGACCACGAAATATGAAAATTCCCTTCCCAAATTATCCCATTTTCTCCTCTGTCCACGAAAGAAAGAATAAAAAAAGGACAAAAGAGATAGAACAAGGAAGAGCCACAGTCACGAGAAAAATCGGGAGCAATCGTTGTTCCCGGCAATTTGCCGCACGCGAAACGGAAAATGACACAGCGTACCGTGAACGTCACCGGTAGTTTCCGGTCGGCGCGACGCGACGCGCGCGGCGATCAGTCCGCGTTCGTTCCGGCCCCCGGAATCGATGATAATAGAATCGGGGACATTCGCGTCGAAGGTGGACGGTGACGGACGGACGGGCGGGGCGGGCGAGCAAGCGAGCGAGCGAGCGAGCAGGCGGGCGGTTTAAAATGCAATTTCATACCTAAATTCATCGACTTCTGCGTCGGGGACTTTACGTATTCCCGACCGTAGCTCTATGCTAATAGCGCACGAACGCGGAAGCTGCGGCGCATAAATCGGGTTAAGCCGCGGTTAGGGCGCAGCTCGAACGAAAATGGGGTACGCGGTGATCCAGTTACGCCGGAACGCTGCGATCTTCTATTTCGCCCTCTCTCCTGGCCCAACATCTCGCCTATCGCGCCGCGTTCTCTCCTCTCCCTCTGTACCCTGATCGTAAATAGGATGCACGATCGACCGCTGCGCGACTCGAACTAGCCTTTAAACCTATTCGACGAGTTTGCAAACTCGACGTCCGAATTAAAACTGTCCCGGAACGAGTTTCACTGCACGCGCGCCAGATGCGACTCCTTACGCACGTTTTATGTCCATGCCGGTGATTTTTATTTTGGTTAGGACGATTCTGGGGAATATTCTTCTCTTTTTAGTGTGGAAGTGAAATTGATATGATGGTGGGCATTTGTGGAATGGTAATATAGAGATTAATGATTGAAATTGCGTGGTGCAATTGTATACTGAGCTGCTTTTGATGATTTTTGGGGGAATAATGGTTTTACTAAAGGTAGAGTTGCTCGGTATCGATCCTTCGAAGATAATATCCTGAACAGGAGATATGTAGTTTTAGAATGTGGTAACTCTGAAATATGATTTTAGTCATTTATAGCACAGGTGGTAGTGTGAGTCTTGTTAGATTTTTGTGGAATAGACGTGATCGTGATTCAACGCGGAGATATAATAATAATAGTATAATATAATCACATAGCTATAATAATAATTGTATAATATAAACACAGAGGCATTATAATAATGGTATAATATAAGCACAGAGGTATAATAATAATAATAGTATAACCTGGGAACCGCACAGTGGAGTGAGTATTCCAATTATGATGTAAATGAAGAGCTTAGTCTTGATTACTACTAGCCAACATGGCGGCCAGACTCGATGTATTTCATTTGGCTGCTATAATTATACTTTAAGTGAATTCTGATTATTCATTCTTTATTGAAACACTACTTTTTCTTGATGATGCAGTTTCGTGATGCGGACAATCATATTAATTAAATGATTAGCTGGAATAACGAAAATTCGAGGGTATAGGAAACGTCGAACCCCATGATCCAAATGTCAGGTCGCGACAGAGGCTTAAGCCAACCGGCTATAATCGATGTAACGAATTTCCATAAAGGTACACGACATCGCCCTATTACTCGCTTAACTCACGTCAATAAATCTACGAAAAGTCCGTGTTCGCAATTTCGTCGACAATTACGAGCAGGTTAAACGTGCAATTCCACAAGCTACTTCGTGTCTATCTTACAAACAAAAACTATTAATCTGAACCATCGATCTTCCCGAGCGATTTCTCTTCCCTCGAACTGTACAGCGTGTCGTGTAAAATTGATCAGAGTGTTCAGAAACGTGATACTTATAATGTCGTAATTCGTGCGAATAAATGAACCAATCTCGAGCGAGACGCTATGATTTTCGTCTAATAAACGAAATTAACATTTTCGGAATGTCACAGAGTTCCGAATTGGTTTAATGTGTTTTTCGGGTCCCGTGTATGTTTCACGACGTTTCGGAAAATGGATACCTAAAACGGAGAAGGCGGAAACCTTTCCGCCAACGTAAATTTCCATAGGTGAAACGGTCGCGCAATATTTCGCGGTGGAATGTCAAAAGCGAAAGGTCAGCTTTGCCACCCGCGAAATTTCCGGGCGAAGGGAATCTCGCGCGGACACCCGGGAAAATTTTTATTTAACCGAGTACAAAGGGTGCAGCGTAACAGGGCTGTGTCGCGTGTTCCAGCGAAATGTCGGAAGTTCGAGGAAAGTCGGCGAACATCGCTGAAAATGTGAACCATCGACCGCTAAACTACGGAGTTAACGTTTAAACAGTGAATTTTATGCATTCATAACAAATACAGGTGCATGGATTATTAAATAAATAAATGTTCGTAAAGACTTACGAATGTTATTGCTCCATTTTCAACTTATTAACATTCTTCAGAGAAGAAATTCGTTTTCACCCGTCCCTAGTTTCTTTAGATCACTTTCAGCAAATTATATTTAACATAAAGGTCTCTCATTCATTAATGACCTTTTGATTTTTTAGAAAAAGTAGAGAAGCGTATTTTGAAATTATTTATGAAATCTAAACCCAACGATCCGAATACAAAATAGAAAAAGTAATTCCGCTAACACTGGCGGATTAATATTTATCAGTTTCAATATTTAAGCCGCTCACAGCTAAACAGCAAGAACGTTCATCAATTTTTATATAGAATATTCACTCGTTACAGCTGGCAAACAAAATGCAAATACATAACACACTGGAAGCGTTTCAAATTAGTCAGTCGCGGAATGCAAAATTCGGAATCAGAGGAGAATGGGAAAAATTCAAGGGAATAATTGAAACAGAAGCGGCGGGCATGCGCGTGAAAATAAAATATTGAGATTACGGCGCGCGGTTTCCGCGCAGTACGTTGGATAAATGATTTCGTTACGACTGTTCCGCGGAATATCGGTAACAATAAACACAACGAAGCTGTTAGATGTGTAATTCAATGTTATTGAGTTGAAAGAAACGCAAATCTGCGAGGGCGAGCTCCGAAAGACAATAGAAAGCGTTTTCCAGCGAATTCCTGTTTCCCGTGGCAGGTGACGTTTCAACTGGTCCGCTCCTGCCGAAAATATGACGGGAAAGTAATTTAAACTTTAAACGTCACGCTTTTCAGAGCTGAAACGCTAACAGCGCCGGATTCGAAATTGCTTTCGGTCGAAATCTCGTAGCGCCGACTGCGTCGCAAGTTGCGCGCCGAAAGACAGCACGCAAACCGTATTTTCTGTAAATTGGCATCGATCAGCCGCGAACATTCGGATCATTAGCGTATGGTTTTATTAACGCATTAACACTAAACGTACCGGCATTTTGTATATACCTAGCCTACCGAAATCAGTCAAATATGTGTTTAGAAAATAAAGGGAAAATTCTACATATCTGAACGTATTTATGTTACAAATCAAGAATACAACGTACCATACTTTAAAGAAATAATAACCGCTTGAATGTCAAGTGGCGCGATCGCGCTTCTCTGTTATACTGCCTAAAAGTGTCAACCTATCGGTTCGTAGAATCAAATTAAGTTTATTTATTTATTTTCCTTTCAATTATTCATTCTCATTTCTGTTATTACCAGCTTGGAAATGAAAAAACGAAACGTTCGTACGCCTTACAATTTTTTCATATAAAAATAGAAAGCGTAATTCAGTTTCGCAATTGAAACGAAAAAAAAAGCGATCGTGCCACTTGGCACTTTTCGATCGGATTTTCGCAAAAACCCATGGCACTCAGACGTTTAATAAAGAAATACAATAAAGGAAAGCATAACTTTAACAGGACGTAAAAAGTATATTAAGAAATATAAAAATCACTGATTAGGGGCGTTTGTTTCTGACAAATTCAGCGATCATTAATGTTAACGATTGGCGCGATCGACACGATAAAAATCGTTCGCTAGTCGGCCGGCCGGCAATTGCGACCCGCGGGGTCACGACAAGAAGCTGGAAATGAAAAACGGAATTCGTATAAATCTTAGACACGACGGGGAATAATAATCCCGCTGGTCTGTTTTACATTCTTTTTAATTTATTACGTCGCGTAAAACGCCACCCTCGCCCGGTACGCTCTTTGTCTCGCGCCGACCAACCCCGCACAACGGATTTCATTGTATCTGAAAGCATCGCGACGTACTTTGCCCATTACGCTTCTGAATCTTTTTTCGTGTGACGCTGTGGGCGCGCTGATCTTGAATATGCATATTTTAATATTCTTAACGTTATACTGGTTTTCGGTTGAGAATTGAGATGATTTATTGCTCGTAAATTGGAACGAGATTTACTTCGCGTAAGTTATACGATTGAATGGTTATTGAAAGAAATTATATACTTTGTTTATACTTTGAAATTGATATGTACCTATCTCTGTGGAAATGACACTCTTCCTGTTTCTGTTTTTAAAGGTTTTCGTGAGGTTTAAATAAATAATCTGTCTTTTGACTTGTTCTATAGCTTTACTAATAACGTAGGTGATATAATTACACATCGATGTAACTAAATATTTACCCGGACTAACGGTAAATCGCGTGTTACAAGCTATCACGTGACTTTTACAACAGACGTTCACCGCGATCCTTCATCTGGCGGATTGTTTGATTAATAACGTCAGCTTCGTTCTTGTTGTACTTGCAAATATTATCCGCGGAGGCAAACCGCCGCCTATGGAACGGGGACAAACATTTTCACGCATGCGAAATCAGTTTGATTTCCTGTCACCGGTATTTTCCATACTCGATCGGCCCTGTGTGCTGCGCGCGGTGTAGTTCCCCGGTGTGTGGGAACGCGGTTGACGCGGTCTGATGGGAACACGTATATTGTTCGCGAATCAATTCACTTAAAAACATAAACAACGTTATTCTGATGAAAACTAAATTCGCGTTACTATCAATCACCGATATTTAGACAGCGGTGTGTTATAGAGATGAATGTAGTATCAACGACATATAATTTCTGATTAAATTCTCAAGATAGTTAATCTAATTTGCAAACCGACGTTGTACTTATCAAGTAAAATCTTTGTACATACCAAACTTGCAAGTGAAACCTTAACACAAAACCATTTAGTCCAAACTCTTCATCATCTAACCTTCTAAAGAATTTAACTTTTATCGTAACCGATTGATTCGAACGAACTAAAGATAATTCCTCCGAAACCGATGAAAAATGTTCTGAATTGAGTCACTCACTGGACAAATCGATTAACTCTACAAAACAAAAAGCAGCGAAATGGAAAGTGATAAACATTGTAGAATGTATTTTACTCTATTATTACAAGTACAGCTTCAATCTACCGAATGTGTAAAATTCATAAAATATTACCTATATCCTTGAAGTAATCTTTATTATCGCTACTTTTACATGGCCAAAAGATTTTTTCTTATTTCGTGGTACGAAACCCAATTATAATGAAATGTACTATAAACATAAAAGATTAAGATCCAACCAGACGCGTTAATGATAAAATCTTAAAAAGTGCCAAAAATGGAGTTACCTGATTTAGCCAATGAGCGGCTCAATTCACAATGGAGCTATAGTTTCATCCACGTAATTGTTAAATGTCACTGCGCACAGGTCGCTCGGGTTCACCGTCGAATAGACGGCGAAGAATCCGGCAGAGGAGTGGTTGATGAAATCCGTAGGGATTAGGGGATGAGGTACGACAAAACGGAGGCGTTGTACGTGGGTGTTGCATCAGACGGAATATGCAATTTCCTGGGCACCGTCGGTGTCGTCGTTGTTCGGCCGGCCGCCTTTGAAGCCCGCGTTCTTCGAATATTGCACGACCGTCAACGACAACTCGGCGGCGGCCGGCGACCCCCGCTTTGTTCTCCTCATCTCGTTTTACGGGGTTGGCCCTCGGTATCGGGATTGCGTGCCCTCCCGTCAGGAATCGTCCTCCTCCCGCCACAAATTTCAGGATTATTCGATCTCACCCTCCACCGTGCGTCGTCTCGCCGACGCGTATCAACGGGAACCCGCGGTGGAGACTTAGGAACCGGCCATCGCGGGACTCGTAAAGCCGGCATCGCCCTCGGCCGAATGAAAATAATCGGAGACTAGAAAACAGTCTCGTGCTCCCGTACAGACCAATCTCCGCGAATCGCCCCTTTACGATCCGCTATGGCGATTAATTTTTCCCTTCCCCCTTTTTTTCTCCTTTCGCTCTCTTTGCGCGCCGCGCCGGTCAGGTTAAGGGCCGGGCCACCCCTCGGTTGATGGGAGACGAAAGTACGTCGCGTTTCATTGTCTTCTTCTCTTTTTTTTTGTACAGATACTGCTCGCTCAGGAAAGCGAAATTGGGGTGGGCGTTGTACAGGGTGTCTCGGAATAAATAGGCTTCCCTAACCCTTGACTTGTGAACTTTCGTTGTCGCTCGGCGTGACATTTATTGTTTTACCATTTAGAATTTTGTACATTGGCCACGGGGTGTTTGCAAGGGTTGAGGTATTGGTAATTTAAAATAGTCAGTATGAATGAGGAATTGAAGAATATTTTCATTTGTTAAATTCGATTTTTGTTTTGGGGATTGATTTGTATTAAGGAGGGAATGGAAGTTAATTCTTCATTGCTTTTGTAATTGGAGAAAATTATATTATTGTTGTAATATAATTTTTGTTTCAAAGAGAGGCAGACTTGGTAAAAATATAGTTTTATTGACGAGGAACAGCGAATATTTCATTATTCAATTGGAAGCTTCCCGGGAAAGTATCACTGTCAATTTAAGTACCTTCGGTTTTCCTCGTCTCATCGGGCGTTATACGATAGCTTTAAGGCGATTTGCAAGGGAACGGCGGATTACACGCTTTCCTGTTACTGTTTCCATTCAATTTCTGTAACGCCTGCGACAGCGTTTTTCCACGGTTAACGTAGCTCGTGGACTCCGTTATCTCCGACAGTAATCCATCTTTGTAACTTCTCCCGGGGCGAAGCAAGCGCGTCTCATCGGGATCAGAAAAATGAAATTTACCCCGTAACTTCAACGGTGACGAGCTTTTTATGCTTGCCGAAAGTGGGTCGGCCCGGCACGCCTAAATTTTCCCCGTAGAATTTATAGCACCGAAATCTCAAGGCTCGTCTTTTCTCATCCACCACTTTACCCAACAAATTTATTTTGAAAGCACTTGTCTTCGCAATTTTATTACTGTATTTATTATTGTATATTCGGATTAAAGGATTTTATTTGTATAGTATATACCAAAAGTGCTTGTAGAAAAATAATACAAATTAATTAAATGTTATATTTTATCGAGTGGAAAAGAAATTTTACCATTCACATCAAAGTGACGCGTGAGAGCAAGGAAAAATGGACATTACTCCCCCGAAAGGGAAGTGGAAACACGAGCTGCACGAAACATGTCATTCAAGGGACATTCTTGGACCACTTTAGGGGATATTGCTCTCTTTCCGCGTGGTCGTACGTAATTCGTCACTGGATTGTCCGGAACCCGACTCGTCGATGGTCCACGCGGAACTCTCCATACAGATAAAAACCATCTAGCCCTAACCCCGACTCTCCCTTTCGTAAATTCGAGCGCGAGATACTCTTTCCACCCCTTGTATATCGATTCTCCTTCTAGGAATGCTCTCAGAACTGGCTGTAATACGATACAAACTCTCGAAGAAAGAGTTCGGAGAGCTCCACTAGAGCCTGAACGGGAAGGAAATAAAAGCCGGCGAGTAATTGGAAGGAAAATCTCGAGTGTCTTCGAATACGTTCAACTCTGGGAAATATCGGCGGGAGATGGTTCCGGCGGATGCAAGCAGCGAAATATAATAACTGGAATAGGGATTTTGGGATAGTTCATACTAGAGGAAAATAAAGTACGAGTTATGCATAGAAAACTATCTAGAAGGAATATACAATAAAAATGAATATATAATATTCATAGATAAATTGTTCATTTTTTCCAGAATTAACCCCTAACTACCTTCAAATTCACCTGATAATATAAATGCAATTTAATTACAATCTGATCACGGTGCACCAAATACGAAATAACAATAAAAATTCGACAAAAACAAATAATTAATCACGTTGCCAGGCGTTTCTCTTACAGATCGTTACAGACGCATATATATTCGCACGGCTTTTCCACGGGAACGATCGACGGTAGCAATTTTCCAGGCGAGCAAGGAGGGGGTGGTTTCATCCCTTCCCTCGAGGACTCCGCTCCGGTCGGTCCGTACGTTCCGGGGAAAGTAGGTCAGGACCTTCCCTTCGAGCTCCGATTCTCGAAAGTGAGAAGCACGAAATTCGCCGGCTCGCGACAACTCACTCCCCACCCTCGCCGTTCCTCTCTTTTTGCGTCGTTACCTTTTGTGACGAGCCACAATAGTGAACAATACGAGCGGGCCGAAGAAGAATGAGAACGGTTGTTTGCTTTGGAGGAAAATATGGATGCCATCCTCTTAGTATTTCGCTCCGGTGCGCCTTCTCCCTCTCGCTGCAGCCCCCACCCGTCGATACCACCCCTTTTCCGCGTTTTACCTCTTTTCCAAGGGAAACCCGGATATCCCGGACTCGCGAACGATAAATATTTACCTCAAGTTTTCCGGGAGGCGGCGCACAGACGCGTGATAAATGCATCGCGTTCCGCTACTCGTCCATCAAACCCGATGAAAAACACCCTGGTTCCCGTGGAAAACGCGGAACGAGAGCCGGTCCCTTGTCACTGCGCGAAAATCGCAACGAGCTCGAGAAAAATCCGTTGCGACCGTATCGGCGAATCCTCTTCCGATCGAATTCGTCTTCATTAATTTGGTCTCATCCTCGGGCCTCGTTAGATCTTATTTATTGGGGAAGTTGCGTCGAATTTCTCGGTTATCATTTGTTTTCATTAGCGATCCGCCCGGCGACATGGAATTGGCGAAACTGCGTGGCCAGTAACGTTTCTGCGGTTTTCTTTCCTGGTGCTGTTATCCGAGGAAAATGATGCTTGTTTCGAAATGGTTTGCACTGTGGCGTAATTATCTAGGGAATAACTATAATAGTAGTGCCGATAATTGATTTTCATTGATTTTATTGTACCATAGTAGTTATTCGCGAACAAGCTGTAGCGAATAAATCATAGCGAAATATTTTACAGTACACAGCCATTTTGAATATTTTATTATACAATGAACAAAATAAATATTTCACTTGGTGCGAATAAAAAATCTCCCAAAATTTCCGTGAAATGCGTAGACTTCAATTCTACCGATCTATTATTAAAATAAAATATCGCCTGTCCCTATCTCGATGCACATTTCCGCGCAACGAAAAAAACGAGCCAAAGCGGTCGCCCGCGCTTCAGTTGCTGCATTTCGAAGCTTTTTCTCCAAAAAACCGTTTTCAACGACCATCGAGCGACGAATTGACAAACGTTACTTTTATTTGCGCCGTACGAGTGTCATTCACGCGCGACGCGCCGCGTAATGGACCGTCGGGAAAAGTTCTTTGAGGGCGACGGGCGTGAAGGGACGCGAATAATTTAAATTTTGCGAGGAAGTTCGAATTTTTTCGCGAGATACGCGTTTCGCAGGCAAATTTTCGCGGTGAATGTTTGCGTCGCTAGACAGAGAGGGAGCACGCGCATTTAACCCTTTAAAAACGAATGTCGTCATATTGGCCCCATCAGAAATTACTTTTTAGAATAGAAAATTGCAGACGAAGAATTTAATTATTCAAACGATGAAAGAACGACACGTAGTTTTCTACTTTTTTAATATTGAAGAGTTCAATATTTAGTTTAGCTTTCTGTAGAAAAGAATCTTAATGCTTTCAAAAATCTTCGTCGGCAAAGGGTTAATCCCATCGCTCGATGCGATCTGTGTGGGGACTGGACGCAATCTCAGCAATTAAACCAAATATTTGCACTCAGAATTGTCTCGCAAGGAGAACGCTATTGGCTGGTCCGGCTGGATCCATTGAGACACGACGAACGGATAATCCCGGATTACCGTATCTTGAGTAGACCGATCTCTTCCCGATTATCAATTAATTAAGCCTGCCTTTCTCTTCGTCCGCTCGGAGAGCCGTTTAATTAATTGCCGATTCAGGCTTGCCAACGCATCCTCCTGCAATTAAACTCGCAATTGCGCGAAGATATGCACTGTGAAGCGGGGACCGCGATGTCGAGATGCGACGAAGATAGATCTTCTTGCTCAGGAACCGTAAAGGAAACCTGTATCTTCATTATTGAAGCTTTAACGTGAAATGCGACTGTCATAAACATCAAAAGGTGAACCGGGAAAACAAGAATCGTTCATCTGTCGAATATGAGTGTGCGAAATTTGGTGCAATGATGACTTCGGTAAATTTTAATTATACTTCTTTCCTTATATCATAATGATGAGGATTTAATAAGGGAGTCGCAAACTGCAAGGGTATGAAATTGTATAAACATTTATGGTTTAGACACTATTGAACAAAATATTTAAGGCTTGAAGCACTTTTATATCAAAGAAAAATTAAATGTATTTTATTATTCTAAATGCATTTTTCGAATGGTTTTGCTTGAGGATTAACAGCAAGAAATAATAGTTCATAGCAATAAAGTAAAACTGTGTTCCACTAGAAACTGAAATAAGAAAACATAACCTCGTTCTTTTAGAACTATGGTTTTCAAGATGGCGTTTGTGGTGATATTAAATGGAAGTCTGTTGTAGACATCTTTAAAGGAAAAGTTTGATGTTTTTCTTTAGAATATTGTCAACCGAACAGATAATAACTTTCTAACATCTTCATATTACGACATGTAACTGCTGGTTCAAGAATACTATATAGAGCATTACAATTAGATATGATAACGAGTCGGACAAACTCGAGTACCGTCAGTATTTGACTACTGTTGAAACTTTACCTTACTCTCCAACAACGTGAACGCTGTTTAACTTTACACGACGCACTTGTATTTCAGCGGTAGCCTCTGTTTAATTAATCGGAGTCTTATCTAAGATAATGCTCCGAAGAAGAGTAAGGCTTTTTTGAAGATAAACGAAGACGGATGCGTTTAATCACGGAGAGATTCCTTTGGATAATGTCGAAACTTATCATCGATCTCGAGGACAATATTAATTACTTTAGCATTGAAAGTAATCTACAGTACTGGCAAATTCCACTAATTACTAATTATGATTAAAAAAGAACTACAATATTCTTATATCCACAAGAACTAAAACAAAAAGAATAGACAATAAAAGTAAAACAAAAACGCAAAAATGTGGTTCAAATCGAGTACCATATAAGAAACATACATACGCTCATCCCGAGAACAAAATTGTTACACAAAACATCGGTGGACCATTAAAAGAGCTCTGGAACAAGATATTCAATAAAAATTGACTTCGCCAAGTGCCCCGTCTACGAACCAAAGTTACAAGGATTCTTTCCGTAGCGACTTAACGATACACTCCAAGGATTAAAATCGAGCCGAAGGGTTCCACGTCGGCCGACTATCATATTTTTTAACGAGATCCCCATAAATCAGAACGGGCGGCTCGCGGAAGGGATTTATCGTGGAACTTTTAAAGAAAGCTTAAACGGACACGCGTGGATAAGGGTGCAACGGTGATCCCGGCGATACGATGCGGTGGTGGGAATCGTGGCTGCGAGGGGAGGGAGAAATCCAGGTGACAGAGACAGAAAATGGTCCAGTAGGAAGGGTGGATACCGGGGAGGGGGCTGTAGGGTGGTTATGACGCGGGTGTAACCTTGGCAACTCTGCATCCCCCTTTCTCGCGGCCGACACCGTCCTCTCGTCGCCCTTTCCCTCTCTTTCCTCTCGTTACCCCTTTTCCCTCATATCTCCTCTCTGTCCATCCTTTTCCTCCTTTCTCCGCACAATATTTCCCTCGCTCAACTTCTTCCTCTGCTCATCCTCGAGAAACCAGTGTCTTCCACCCCAGCCCCGTCTTCCTCCACCATTTTCTCACCCCTTTAATAGCTTCACTCCAGTTTCCCGTCTCCGTCTCATTCAGCTTCCTCGATTCGCCTACTCGACTCGGCGAGTCTCAGCCCGTTCTTTCTCCGGGACGCGCACATCGATGAAGGAGCCCCGATTCTCTTCCCCGTCGACGCAACCCCTTCCCCGTCTGTCCGACGCCTACAAACGGAGGAAAAGTGGAGCGTGTTCTTGTTCAAATGCACGCCCGTCTATCGCCCGTCGCCCCTCGACAACCCCGCGCAGCGCTACGATTCCCGGCCATCTAGCCTGTGTCTTCCATAGCTCGTTTGTCTTTCTTCGTTCACGGCCTACCAACCTTCCTCGCTCATCTTTATTCTCCCTGACAGCCGCTGCACCCTCTCATTCGTCGAAAGGAGCTTCGAAGCCAACCCGTTTTGTCTGGTGGTCGCTACAGGTTGCGATTGAGGCAGAGAATTCCAGAGGACACAGCTGCGATCTTTATTTTATAAGAATGTGAACCGTGGGTTCTTCTGCTTTCCATAAGTAGCATAAGTACGAGTTTGGCTTATCGCGGAAACGCAATTTGAACCGTTTGGATCTTTACTTGTTGATAACCATTGCTGAAAATTTGTAAAACAACCTAGCAAGTTGTCCGTCTCAAGCCTCTCACAGAAGTATATGAAGGTTTACAGCTGCATTTAATACATCATAATGACTCTGTGTCAAAGCCTAGACAAATATAGCAAAGAATACAAATATACACCTGCTGATAATCCCTTAATTTCTATTGCAACGTTCCAAAATCATCCAAAAAATCTTTAATCCTTCCGAGAAGGTCCCACAAGTCGTAAATCTCCAAGATTGCATTGAACCCGAAGAACCCGAGAATAGTCCCCAGTGGCGTGAACTCTCTCCGCGTTTAACCCTTTGGTTAACAGTAGGTCGATCTATTGTCCTCGATGCCCTTACGAATACAGTCACGGTGCAATCGGCCTCGTTCGTTTACGCGGAGAATATCAGCATGTGGCGCTCTCGCGTGTACTGTGCAGGCGGGCTCCGCTCTAAAAGGGTTAAACAGTCAACAATCAAACGATTACGGGGTCATCGGTGCGTGGCAGCGAGCGCATGCGGACGTCATCAACGGAAAATCGATATCTGCACGGGGAATTATTGCGGTGGAAGACGACACCTTCCATATTCCGCGGCGCGTTCCGGTTACGTGGGTCCGACCCGATCGCCGTCGGCCGCGCGAAATGATGGTACACCATTGTTCATAGATACTATTATTACCATTACACGGTATCATTATTGACAGACAGATCGGACCCGCATTCATATTCATGTCGATCCAATAACGGCAGCTCCGGGTACGGCAGGCCACGAACAGAACAGAGAATTTTGCCGCGTGATCAGCCGCGCCGCGTTCGATCGGCCGTACAATGAAAACCGTGCCTTTTATCCGGCGCAACTCTTGCACGTTAACAGCATCAATCGCGTCCGCTCGCTGCTGATTAAGGACGTGGTTACATATTTACCGACGACCTCCATATTCATGAGCCCCCGGGCACGCTCGATTCTCCCTTGGTGGCGGGGAAAAAGTGTAAACGGTGTCCCGCGATGTTCTACAATATTTACCGGGGGACTCGATCCATTACGAAATAGACGTTCAATCTTCCGTAGGGTACCCCGCTGAACGGAACGTAGCAGAATTGGACAGTTGTGCTTTGGGGAAGAAAGAATGGGTCGGGATGGAGAGAATCCGTGCGGGTGAATAATATAAGCTTACACAGAAATGCTTTTGTAGTAATTAATAACCCGGTGACAAGATTTACAAGTAGCGTGAATAGGCTGACAATGATTCTATCGGATAAAAACGGAGAAGACAACTGTGGTTAGTGCATAGAAATATTCAAAATAGTTTTTCAATAACGAGACAGGATATTTTGTCCTCGATTCAAACTAATTATCGAACCAGAGTAAAACCTTACGAACTATTCGAATATTTCATTGTAATCTTACCCTCTCCTGCTCTTCAAACGACAAACGAAACACAAGAAAACCAAAGTAACTCTAATATTCTATTCAAAAATCCTATTCTATGCATACACATTTTCCACATTCATCTTCTAGCTCATTTCAAGAACTACCAAAGTATTAAACTTCCGCCAGAGAAATCACGGCAGATGAAATCACGCACAACATTGTCGACGATTAATCACAGGGGTCGACGGGGATGCCCGGCTGAAAATGGCACGAGCGTTCAGCGCCCTTCGGCAACACGAGCTTCATCTGCATAAAGATTCCTGATACGAGCCCGCAAGATGACGGGGGCAAATGAGCACGGCCGCAATAATGTCGTCAGTTCCCGCGGGCTTATTGCGCCCGGGCCCGGGACTGGCGGCGGTTTGCACGGCACTTAATATCGCAGGCCGCGTGTAAGTCGGCCCGCAATATTGGGCTCGTTTCTCGTGTTTCGTTTCCGCCCGGTAATTCCCCGTGCCCGCTGACACGACGTGAATCGCGTGCATGCCGCGCGGCCGTGCATTCCTCCGCAGAGATATTTGTCTGCCACCAGGCCCGAACGCACTGACCAGGAATTCGTGCCGCGAACAATCGAGCGCTACTCCGGTCGATACTCAAACCGGCACAGCACGGAATCGTGCGCGGTGGTAACGAACGGGAACCGCCAACGAGCCTGGGACTCGTTACCGTCCCCGCTGAAACTCGATCGGAAAAATTAGTGGCTATCGATATTCCGCCTAACCAGCCCATCCCGAATGTCCCTTTATTCCGTCGCAGTCGAAATTTGTGGTACCCGACGAAAATACCAATTGGCCGCTCGTTGTTTCGATATTAGAGAATGAGGATGATTCATTTGGATACCCTTTCTCGATTCAGTAAGCAATAATATGATTATTATACTCAGGGAATATCCTTTTTGATGTAGTCCTGTTAGTATATTAATAACATACAAAAGCTGCTTGTGTTTCCAGCAGATCTTCTTTGTTTCAAACATGAAATATCGATAATAGAGAAACAGTGCGTAGTATTCATCATTTTAATTATAATAAAATCAACAATTTTGACATTTAAAGCTTCCAATTTCACCTTCAACGCTAGTTTAATAACAGTATTTCAAACCAAGAATTTCACATCAAAAATACATGACAACTCTAATTAAATACGAACACCAGCGCCTACAAAACATGAAAAGTGTCAACTCTTAATTGGTGGGAAGCAGGAGTCGAATGTCCTTTGACGCCAGTTCACAGACCGTGGCGTAATGAAAGCAAAGCGCGAGCATTAGGTTACGCGGAATTCGATTCGCGGAGGACTGGTCGGTCCGTTGACCGGAACAAACGACGGATTTAATTCAATGTATCAAAAGCATGGTCAACGGTTTTGTAACCGAATGTATTTACCTAGAAGAGCCCGGTTGTGTCCTCTTCCGCTCGCCGCGCCGCCATCCTCCTCGGTTCCCGGGGCTTTGTGTGTTTTGACGGGGGTGCTAACTGACCCCGTGGCTTTCAGGGAAGCGGCGGCGGGATTGGGAGAGGCGGGTTCCGCTCAAGAGCAGAAGAGGGTGGCATTAGGTCGAGGTCACCAGGACGCCAAAGCCCGATCGATTCAGCCCGCCAGCCACTGGCAGCCTCGCTTCAACCCCCTCTGGCGGTCGCACGCCCGTGCGACCCATCTTCCGCGACCTTCTCCCCTCGGCAGCCGAGGAACCCGAAAGACCGACGATGTCTTCCGATCCCCGGATCCGAACGGCTCGTTACCGAACCTCTATTTATGTACGGTCGCATTTAACAAAAAGCCGGAGCTCGTTGCCGGCTAAAGCCCGGCCAGGCTCAACACGTGGATACTCCACATTCGGCGGCCCAGCTTCGATCAGCTGTTTCCCCGGGACACGTTCCCGGAACATCGCTGCGCGTTTCATTCCCGAAACGCGCGTCGATTGGCCTCGATTGATATGAGGGACGTGCGCGCAGCGTTTTCAGCTACTTTGTCTTAGGATGTTGACAGATTAGTGTATGTGTTCTTGGTTTTTCTCTGCGGAGCTTGCGTTATTTAATTCAATTTTAGTTTAACGTGGTATTGTAGTTACTTACTTAAGAAATGCAATGGTAGTATCGTATTATATAATGATGGTATTACAAATGACTATAGTGAAAGTTATTCAAATAAAAATATTAAAATAAAATTGAATGTTGAATTTGATTTGACATAGGACTACTAAAGATTGAGACTGTTTCCTTGGCCAATGTTTTACAAAGAATTTAGAGTATATAGGGGTTTTTCGGTAACTTGCGATTGAATTGGGTAGCTGTTTTTTGGGATAGGTGTCCGATGTTCAGAATAAATGGAAAGTTAGAGTGAGAATTTGATCTGTTTCTTAGGTAATAATTTTCTTTAAATTATATCATACTTTAGTGAAGCGAAAAAATAAATAAATGTGTATTTGCTTTATAAATATACTTCGAGAAATTCTTTTCATTGCACCAACCAAGTCACCCAAAGATGACGATTATTCTGTTTTTCAAAAATTGTTTCTTAAAGAAGAAAGTTATGCGTATAGTACTCAGATGGCGCCACTATTCACTAGCTCAATTTTTGTAAGCTTTGTTGGACACTTTGTCAATCAATGAATCCTCATGTTATTTTCAATGCAGTAAATCATTCGATGTAATACATTTTTTTTAATACTATTCTATATATTTTTCCGTTGGAAGTACTCAGCCAATGAAAATATGGTACCAAAAAGAGACATATTTTCTACGGTATTAAGTATATTATAATAATGGCCCTATGAATATTTGAAGAAAATTAATCGTATAAAAAACTATAAATAAATTATTCGATAACTTAGAAATAAAAGTCAACTTGTTTTCCACGGTTTACAGGTTAACACGCGAACGCCGCCGTTCAATGGTCCGTCTGTCATATGTTCGGTTTCTAAGGGCCACCTCAAATACCCGCAATATTCCGCCGACCCTGTATTTCTTCTGTTTCTTTTTTCTGTTTAATTGTAAACGCCCGGTCCTTTTAAACGTCAAACCACCCGTTTCTACATCGTATATTTTTAGCGGTTTTTTGCTCGTGACCACGCGACGGAAGTGAAACAGTGACGTTCTGGTATGACCCTGGTGCTCCGAGTGGATCTTTAATGAGCGAATGTGACTCGTACCATGCGAAAAAGCTTCTCGCGGTATGACGTGAGTATGGTTGTGAAGAAATATGTATATTTTTGAGAGACCTTTTACTGAATTTCATTTTCTCGTGTATTTCAACATTTTATCTTACAAGTATTATTGGTCAAGGAAAATCCTTTTATCACTTTGGATACATCAAAGTATTTGCGACTATAACTTAAAAGATCAATTGTGAACCATTCGACTAAAAGATTTTATTCTGACACATTTGATCGTCTATCTAGAATTCAATGTAAACCCATGAAAATTTAAGTCGTAAACGATTATTGTTACATTTCCAGGGGAAATGTAAAACGCCTGCATCCACTGACGACGAATCTTATCTCTCCTCAGAATTCGATTTGCTAAAACCAAGGTATCGGAACGAAGATGCTTGTACACCTTAAAACAAGAAGCCGATCCTTAGAAAATTAATATAATATTTAAAAGAATTTTCTGAAACTTTCAACGATTTTATCTGTTCACGTATCACCGTTTCCAGAGATACGAGGACAAATCTAAGAGCACGACACCAGCCTACTGTAAAGTGCACCGGAAGCAATCTGCGGAATTTTCTCGAGGCGTCTGAGAGGAGCTGTAATCACCGTCGCTGTTTCGCGAGCTGCGACCACGTCGAAACAAAATTACGTAAGTGATGTAAGTGTTGGCGGTATCCAGATATACATAGCTCATTTACCAAGTAGTTCTTCGAATCTCTAACACCTTAAATATTACTATACAATTTCACAGTTATATTTACATCTTCAGAAATATTAATTAAAAAAAAATATTCATTTCTTTACGATATACTTTCAAAATATAAATTCTATATTAAAAATTGATTTAACGGTTTGCCCGATAGTTTTCTGTACACCACGTTTCAGTATCTGAAAAAGCAGTCAAGTACTCCGAGAAACGTCGGCCGTTGAGCTTACAACATTTCCCTGGCTGCAGTTGCAAAAAGAAATATGAGGTAACGCGATGATTCGATGAGATAAACAATAGACGATACGCGTGGCATGGTGAACCAGTTTTACGGAACGATCATGGTGGTAGTCCGCAAGCGTCAAAGCGACAAAGCGCGAGGATTTCAAAGGGCCAGTCTTTTGTAGGAAATAACGCGACCTGTCATCAGCAATTGGCAGCGGCAACGCAATAGTACTGTGGCGGTGCTCGTAAGCCGCTATTTACGTCACTCCGCGTTACACGGTTACCATTTTTGCGACGAAAGTGGCCCGAATGAAAAAGCCGAGCGACCCCGGACATCGAAATTGTTTAACAGCGGGAACTCGTTTTCCGAGGCGCTAGCTTTCAAACAGTTCTATCGGAGCTCAAAACGGGAATGAATGAACAAAACAGAAAAAAAGAGAGAGAAAAACACCGGACAATAGCGGGGGCAGATCGATCCGATCTTCACACCTCTGTTCTTTTTCTTGCAGCCTCAGGTAACTTTCGCCGCACAGAACAGTTTGAGCGGTGGCGAGAATACCAGCAGCAAACCCGGCCCGAAACTTTGGTAATTACCCGGGAAGTTTGTCGGGTCACGCGCGCTCTCTTTGCCGGCTATCATTCTAACGGCAGTTAATGCTCTTCTTTGACAGTGCCGATAGGAACAGCACGCTGAGAATTATCCGGGCGATCCGTCGGAACAGCAAGAAGAGTAAGTTCCTATGGGAAGATCCCCCCCTTTTTGTCCTTATCTACTCGGTTTTTATAGGCCGCTGGAACACGCGAAATTAGAGTCAAATGAAAGTTATAGAAATCATGGTTAGGAATACTCTTACGAGGATTCTAAAAGTCTTATTTAGGAAAATCTTATAATAGCAATTTTCAAACTTAATCGATTACAACTAATGTCAATCCTTACACCCCTGTAACAATAACTTTACCCCTATAAAAAATGATTATTTTGCTTAATAACAAAAATTCATCAGAATCGGCATATCATTCGTTTGTATATTTTTCCTCGTTAGAAGCAATCTCATTATTCTTGGCCAGAGATGGGCAACGCGTGTTTTTCGAAGTAACAAATGAAATATAATGACCATTACTAAACCCATTCGCTACCAGCACTTCTTCCAATAACAGTCTCTGCGGTTGTAATATTTTATTATATGAAACATACCGTCTTTACAAAATACAAGTAATGATAAAGAAAGAAATCTCCGCGATATTCTGCACATTATACCATGCGTTGCAATATAAGATGAAAACACACGTAAATGTAATGTACTCTTCTCTGCGCAAAATTTGACGCTGATAGCGAACGTGTTAAGAAGCTAAATTATAGAACAGAGAAACCCAGTTAAACAATTCCGCTACGAAATGAAGTTGATTCGTTATAAAACTATTGCCCATCTCTGTTTATAGCGAACCCGTAATTCCGCGGCTTGGAAACCTCCTTAGTTTTGGTCGCAATCGCCTTCCGCGCCCAGCAATCCCATGTACTTGCTCCTTTTCGCGGTATTCCTGTTCGCCTATCTGTTCCTCGGCAAGAAGTGTAATAATACGCGCGGGAACGGGGGTGGAAAGCTCGAGGGACGGCCGCGACACCGTCATCCTCCTGAGGAACGGCGATCTAATCCGAGGACCGTTCGCAGTCGGGACGGAGGATCGATCACAATCGCCGGAACGTCCGCGACCCGGAAACAGCAAGAGCAGCGTAGTAGTATTGTACCACGGGAAACCCTCCCCCGAGCCAGCAGCTCTCAGACCCTGTCAATCGGAACGGGACGTCGGCAGACAGACGCTACCATTGATCGTGGATAGGTGAATTACGATTGATTACCACTTGCATTCAGTAATTATGAAAAATAACGGTGCATTTTCTGTATATTTGTTTTAACGTTTAAACCCTCGTGTTAGTGAATAAGGGTCTTTGACAAGTATTCATCCCTTTTCTTCATTGAATTTTGATTGCTTTGAATTTCTGGATATTTCTTGTTGTAATTAAAATTAGTTTTAATGGAAATTTTAAAATAGAGTTGTGTACGAATTGGGATTGAATGAAGTAAAGTATAGGTCAGGTGCAATCGATTAGTTACTATATTGTCGAAACGTGAATTGTTAACTGTCGATCAGAATTTTTACGAGAACTAATTTGTATTTAAGTCCATAAAAGTCTGTTTTAGTTCAATTACAATATAGTACCTCACGTCTATCACAATGAGGTAGACAAGTTAACTCGTTTCTCAAGGCTGACACTAATAACCGGCTAATACGGCTACCAATTACCGTGCTTCGTTTTGCATTTATTAGAAGTAAATAGATGCAAACTCTTATTAGAGGAAAGTCCAGAGATATTGATATTTCCTCGACTCTTTGATTGGTAGCTCTAGTTTCCGGGTGCTCGCACTTTTCTTCGAGTGAAATCAACATTTCCGATTCGGAAGTTTCTGTCAGTCGGACCGGAAGCGTGAAACGCTTTTGAGTCCCCCTTCGCCACCCCCGAGAATCTATATTCCGAAAAGCAATTAAATTCGTCGACGCTTTCCCAGAGTTGAATGTGAATTAATCATTCGATCGGAATGGAAATGGCAATTTTCGTGCGTCGCGTGAAGAATCCCGCGTTCGAAATTTCCGATAGAAATCTTGGAATTTTGTGTCTCGTAGGACGAATTGGACGGCGAGAGACCACGTAGATTCGATTGACCGAGGGAAAGCTACTTTGAGACGTCGTCGACGTTTATCGAGGCAACGAGGACCGCTCGGGCACGCTTATCGGGAGGTCGGCGGTTCCCAAGTCGTGGATCATCGCGTCGCTGGCATAGAGGAGCAGCGAGCGAGACGTAGATCCGATCCGGCGAGATATTCGGCCAACTCTGCGAAAAATTTGATTAGGTCGAGCGAAGGGTCCGCTTCTTGTCAGGAGGACGACTCGGATGATCCTGATCAGATCGGAGGATCGGAAAAGCATCGGACGATCGGTAGAACCTTCGGGGAACGATGCAGTCCCTCGAATGATGCTGTTTCGAAGCTAATGGCTCGGTTCAGGTGACTGGGAACTCTACTTTAATTCGCTTTAATGTTCAGAGAAGGGCAAGCTATTATTGATTTTCATTACTTTTTCTGTTAATTCGATGCTGTTTATGTATGAAACAATTGTTTTTATTGATCTTGACGTGCAAGAGTTTGATCGAGAAAAGTTTGTGTCTATATTCGCGACGATGGAAAACATTAAGTGGATTCATTATTCGCGAGATATCTATGATTAATATTGATTATGTTCAACCGTTTTTGTACGATTATTAGAAATTCAATGCGGGAACTACGAAGCCCTCGTCACGTCATCCCTCAGTCGTTACGAAATAGTCATTAATTACGGAGAAAAAATTTAATCGCGATACGTACAGTATTTACTGCCCCAATTCCAGGTACTGCTATAAAATTTGACGATCTCCAATTAGGTTGCTTGATAGCTGTTAATTGTACCGCTTGATAGTAATCAGCCCCGGCGACAGTGGCATTAATCAGTTATTGCCCGGGGCGTGTAACGAGCTCTAAATACTGCTCGAATCTGCTTCGCGTCGATTGATCGTTCCACCAAACGAGACATTCGATCGCATAAATCAGATAATAATTGAACCAGGAAACACGTCACTGAGGCAAATGTGAAATAAATCGATTAACATAAAATCAATCATGAAAAAAGATCAACGCGGAGGTTCGGCCATGATACATTTATTTATAGTTTAGAAAAAGGCGATAACAAACAACGAAAAAACGCCGTTTACCCGAATCTCGCCTACCTGATGCAGCAGATGCACTCGCGTCCGCGCGAACGAGGCGACGACCGCGCATTCATCAGTGTGAACGACGGCGGCGACTCGCAGCGAGTGTTCCCGTTCCAGGCGACGCCGAGTGGTAACCTGAAGATTGTCCCGAATCAGGTAAACTGATTGCATCGATCCAGTGGGTCAGTTTAGGATAGTGCTGAGCAACCTTTGTCTTGCTATGAGTTAAAATTGAAAATCCAGTATTCTCTGCTACCTCAAATCAAAAACCTAGCTTTCTATGTGAACTAGAATCGAGAATTGAATATTTTTTGCGAGCTAGGATCGAGAACTTAGTATACTATATGAACCAGAACTTGGAAACCTAATATATTTTGCGGATGAAGATCGTAAATCTAATATTTTCCTAGGACCACCATCAAAAACCTAACATACTCCCCAAAACGGAACGGATACAATATTCAAAGCTTAAGCTTGATACAAACCAGAAAGAATGAAATAAGGAAAGAGGACGTTCACAGATCACTTTCAGATAATAGTTAGCGACACGCGCGTACCTATGCATCTAGGAGATCACATCCAGGTTGCTCAGCACTAGCTTAGAACGTTGAATCTTCGGAATGTTGGCCTCAAGGCAAACGCGTAGTCCTTCTAGGTGGTATTCGAGTCGAAGAAAGTTAGTGTGCTGGTCGCTGATCCCCGTCACACCAAGGTGAACGTCAAGGCCGAGCTGAACAGGCCCGGAAACGAGGCTGTCGGACACGTTTCCGAGTCCTCGACGCGGGCCAGGCTCGTCGATCTGCCGGTCGGAGTCTCGTCGTCGATGATCAATCAATCCCAGGTAACTACAATGTCGTGGCTAACGGTTCGGGTGCTCTAATGGTTCCTCGATTGATCGTGTACTTAAGGGGAAATAGCGTGACAATTTGAAAAGATCGAATGGTTCTTTTTTTAGATGAAATGACGGTTTGTAGGTGTACAACTTCGTACGTAGCGTATAGCTTATAGCTTGCTCGAAATAGTCGGTCTTGTGTCGATGGAATTTTAGTCTCGATGTTATTGAGGTTATTAAATGTTATTTGTTAAAAACGTCCGTGGAATGTCGATGATAATTGCTTCCAGGCGCAAAAAGGTCTCTCGGCGATCGAGGACACACAGAGACACACGATGCATCCGTTCAAAGTGAAACTGGCTCCAGCAGAGATGGAGCAAAAACAACAAACGACACCGTCGACGTCTTACGAAGCGCCATTGCTGCAGGAGGTGCCGCTGTCCGCGTGAGTTCTCAACTGCCGATTACATTCTGTCGAGAAAAACATCGAAAACTGGGTCGATGCAATATCGAATGAAACGGAACCGTTTTATCGGATAAGCACCACTAAACGTTACTTGTAGGGTCTGCAAAATTTTAAGAACATCTCAGTTGTCTCTAAGTATATAATATTGTACCCACTTTTTCGTTTTGCCACTTATAAATAACTGAATCACGATTTTACCTACTGTTTAAAACATTTACACTCAGCAGAGAACACATTTTATGATAAGACTACGTGTAGCATACTCCGCGCGTTGCAAATGATCGAAGGAAAAATATAAAACAGGTCGCTGGAACCTTACTTTCAGCTATGATTCTGGTCAAAGATAGCTACGACTAGTCGAATATAAAAATAATAAACGAGTAGAAGAGGGGGAAGTGGTGCAAATCGTTTACCAACGTAAATTTTCATGAAACCGCATCGACCCGCGTCAGTTCAATAAAAGGAAAAGCTTGACTGAGCGATTTCCAGTGGTGTTTCCCCCAATAACGTTTGATCGGCGTAATTTCGAGCAGACTCGGATTTACGGGTGAGCAGCCAATCGATTGGGATAACATAATTCTCCCGGAGAAGACCGACTTGTATCAGGAGCTGGCCAGGCGTATCACAAATTACAAGTAAGCTTATAGTCATGTCCGCTCGATGAAACAATGCAGGGACGACGCGACAAGATAGGATTACGGGCTAAATTTTCCTCTGTCGATCTTTCGAGGAACGCCGATTGTATTGTGCGAATCGATCAGGACGAGTTCCATTGCCACCTGCTCGTGCTGCAGAGCTACAGCGGCTTCTTCGACGAGAAGAATCGCAAGGAGATCGACCTGACCGGGGTAAGTTATCGATCTTTAACGATGCGTTGACACCAGTGTGCAAAGCAGCGTCAGATACACTTTTCTTAACGTTAGAAGTATCGAGGATTAAAAGAGACTGGTTTACGATGTCCGGTAAATGTTGTGTACATTAAAATTTTACGTGACTTTTATTGTGTCATATACATAAGTACATTTCCTTAATAATTTCCTATGAAAGAATTTATACCGTTTTAGTAAATGTGAATTGAACACTACGTTTTGACGTACTGGTGCTTCTAGTGTTAAGGATGAACAGTTGTTTGGAACATTGGAGATAAATTCTCTCTTTCATTGTTGTATGTTTTATATTTAAGAATACTTCTGCCTTTAAGCTGTACCTCATTTCCCTTCGAACATCGTAATTCCGTTTCCCTAATAATTCATCCAAAAATTCACAAGAAAACCCGATAAAAAGCGACCTAAAATTTCCTGAAAAGGAGGGTAATTGTTCCGTAAAACGTAGAAGCGGTCAAAAGAAATTAATCTTCCGAAGGTCCCCCAAAAACCGACCCCTTTTTCCTTGATTACTCCGGGGAGCCGTGTCGAAGAACATCCATCAGGGTAACAAAAATAGCGTAATTACTCCGATCATTTGGCATTTCCATCTTCCATCTGACCCGAAGGGAGATCCGTTTCGCGACGAGTGATATTTCTTCAGTCGTATCGTTTATGCGGAAAACTCGGGGTAGCATTAACGGATTTCCTTTCAACGGCACTCGTCCGCCATCGATCTTCGTCCCTTAAAGTATCGCGTTAAATGAATCGTGTGGCCACCACAAGGTTCTTTTTTCTTCAATAACTTCGTCACTTTGACCACCGTGTCGCACAATTCTTTCATATAGTTTCAAAAATTGGTTTTCTAGTACATAATAATGTAATATAAAGTATAAGAAGCTTAAGAAAGTAGTCGTTGATTTAAAATCTTGACTTTGTGGTTTCTATTTCAGTAGCAAAGTTATGTCAGCTGTACGGAATTTTGATGAGCGCTGAATCGGTACTGAGTCAGTAGCCAATGTGTTTACTCTCGCACAGAAATGACCATTTTAACCTGTAATTAAATTTTTCATTGTACGCAAGTTTTAAGAAGGTATTATACCTTCAATTTTATGCATAATGTGAATTTCATATATTAAGATTACAGGTGTATAGAATCACCTAAATGAATCAATAAGTAGGAGAATATATAAATACAATAGTCCCTGTTATTATATATCAAAACGACCCAACATTCGCTATGCGAAGATTAATCGCGTCATTGTACGTGCAGATTCCATCGAACGATTTACTACAAACATAGGAAAGCGGGAAACGATGCTTCGAGCTTCAGATATTCCCCAGGGAGGGAAGCGACTCCGTGGATCGCTGTCGCGCAAGATCTATTACGACGTTATCGGTGTACGAAAAACCTGCAGTTCGCCGAATAAAGTCTCTTTTGTTCGCGCGATCCGATTTTCTGCCCGCCGCTTTCCTTCCTTGAGAACATGTCTCCAACGCCGTCCGTGTTCGATCAACTGACATCGGCGTTCATCCTCGCATCCACCCCTCCACCATCCGGACCCCTTATTTCCACGCGTTCTTCCGCTCGATTCTTCTTCCCCCCGTCGGGCCATTTGTCTGATAGAGTGGGCGGCGATCTGATCAGATTCTGCGGGTCCCGCGTTTGATCTCTGACGGAATCTCCCGACCATTGTGTCACCCTTATGGTCCTTGAAGATTGAAGATGTCCCGCGATACTTTCAGTCACGCAGAATTTCTTGTGACTGTCGTTGTGTATACCTAAAATTTCTCGAATTTGGATTGTATGGACAAGAAATAAATTTAATTGGAAAATGAAATCGGAAATGAAAATTATACAGAAAATTCTATATTAATTCTATAGATACATTGACTATGTACTACTATGATCGCACATTTTGTTTAAGTGCTAAAACATTTTTCACGCATTCATAACGTGATAACGAAGAATAAAAGATAACTTAAGGAATAAAATGTTGGATTAGATATGTGAATACAGATTGGACATTTCGATTCGGAAAAAGAGGAGAAACTGATAAATCACTGGTAAAGCTTCGAAATCGCCGAGTAGGCGGTAGCTGGGGTTGCAGGCAACCCCAATGTCTTGTGTCAGCATCCTGTTCTTCTGGTTCTCTCTGTTCCCGTCCTCCACTAGTGACTCGGTGGGCTCGCAGCCAAGCGACCTTGAACTCCTTACCACCCTCTCCGCTCGTGGCTATATTTGACTCACTTTTTGCTTAAGGGTGAATAGCGACTCTCTCTCAAATAACGACGCCCCGCTCGTGTCGCCTTTTAAAAAAGTTACCCCGCGAGTAACGTGCCGGCCATTTTGTCGGACTGCGCTCGTTCCTTGCGTTCAATGACGCTTCGCTTGCTCGCCGCGTGTCAAGGAAACTGACTAATTAAAAATAGAAACCAGCATTCCGCGGACGGTATAGCCTCGCGTCAATATTTCTGATTTATGCTACTACTTTCGAGATAACTCGAACGTGTGATTCAGAGCGACGTGTCCTCGAGGGCGTTCTCTATCATCTACGATTGGATGATCAGCCCGATCAGTGACAGCTATCGTCTTCTACAGAGAGACAACATTTTGGACGTTTTCATTGCTGCACAGTATCTTAGTATCAAAGGTACGTCATAAATGCAACTGCTAGAAAAGTAATCGAAACAATGTTCAATTCTTCGATCTTACAATCTTTGACTTCTGAAAATTCGATTGTTTATTTAAATGTCCTTTCCATTTTTTCCGTTAAAAAATTACTTTGCTATATTTCAACTTTTCTTCGTATCGTCTTTTTAATGCTTAGAATTGAACATGATTATTATTTAGTATTATAATAATATTACAATATAATAGTATCAATTAATTTTGTCGAACCAATATATTCACACGAACACTGGTGAACGTTCGTATCAGTACCAACCGTTCCCGGAAATGATGAAAGGATTGATGGCGAACAAGGACGTCGGTACACCCCACGGGCCTGGCTTCTCCTTTGTCTTTATTTATGTGAAGGATTTACGCCCGATGATCCTGTTTACATTGCGCCTCCGCCACCGCTTCCCATTCCCATCCATCTTCTGAAACGGCACTGTCTTGCATAATATATAGCGCACGCCTTCCCCCGCAACACACTTCAGAAGTTTGGCCGCGTTTACAGGAGGGAAAGAATGAAAAGTTTCGCGGCGCGATAAGCTTCCGCCGGGGAGCTCTTTCGCGATGCCACCGACGTTCTAGTGTCCGCTGAATACGTCACTGTCTAACTCGAAACTTCAATAAACCATATGAGATCCGAAGAAAATAAGGGGTGTATCGTATCCAACACAAACTGAGGTCTTCGAGACACTCCATCCGCGATATTTACGTCCTTTTCGCTGCTTCGAAGCGTGTAATAAATGACCAGTACTCAAGAAATGAAATTGCAAATAGAATTCAACTTCCGCTTTCATTAAAAATAAATGAAAATGTTTCATAGCTGTTAAAAGAGTTTCTGAAACTATATACTTAAACTATCTTCCGAATAATTTACACATTTATAAAATGAATACACTATAAATAATATTCGTTCCTGGGATAGTAATGAATCTACTATCAATTGAAATGTAATATACAATATTTCCTTTCATTATTAAGAAATTTCTTGTCAGTTCTGAGTATTTTATTTTAGCATAGTAAACTTCCAGCTGTAATTTTCACACTATACTAGCCAAAGTGTAAATCCAAACGCGTTAAATTGTCAAAAGTCATCTTGCGAAAATTTCAAGCTTCTCTTGTTCCTTCGTTAGAATTGGAAGAGCAGTGCTGGGCCTTCATAGACAACGACGAGCTGTTCTCCGAGGACACAGCGTTTTTATTGTACTTGGAAGCGAGGAAGAGTAAGAACACAGCGGTGATGGAGCTGATGGTTCCCAGAATCATGAAATTCTTCCTAATGCTCGTCAGCACCAGAGACTTCCTTGAGCTGAGCGTCGAGGAGCTGTGCCTGCTGCTGAAATCAAACTACATCTCTGTGAACAGGTATCGTTCGTCCGTGTTCTTCAATCCTGCCTCCCTCTGGTTTCGTTCCCTCTCCTCCCATCCAACCCCGACTGTTCATCAGCGAAATGGAGGTCTTGATGTCCGCGGTTCGATGGCTGATGCACGACTGGGAGAATAGAAAACAGCATCTGTTAGAGGTGATGAGATGCGTTCGGTTCGGACTGATCGCTCCCTGGCAATTGGTAGACGTGAAAAGAAACCCCGAGAACCCGGAGTTCATGGAACTGATGTCCTATCCGGAGGTGCAGAAAATGGTCGACGACGGTCTAGCGTAAGCTTCGAACGAACACACTCGATTTCGAATTTATTACCACACACTTTCCTTCCAGTTTCGTCATCATCAAGTATTGGTATGGTAATCAAACCGAAGACTATTATCATTGGATCGATTTATTAGGACTTACCGAACCTACCAATCGAAATTGGGCTGGCGAGGATAAGGTACTAACTATTTTTAAACGATTATTTCGTACTTGAAGAATAAGATACTTCTCTATTCTTTTTTAGAATTACGTGACATACAGAGAATTTTTGTTGTATCTCGAGGAGTACCAAAGGACGAAGATATCAGAGCTAAAAGGACGAAAACCTCGTTCGAAGCCTACTCCACCTAGCTCGCCACCCGATGATTATCTCTTTGTGGCTCCTGGAGTAGCTAATACTTATCCCCAGAGTTCGGGTAGGTTCTTAGAGTTTCTAAAAATTTCCATAGAAAATTGAAAACAATAAATCTCTATTCTATCCCGATTAACAAGAATAAGCTTATAAAATAAAATGTTGAATATTACATTCGCAATGATATGAATATTCGCAATCTATTTGTAAGATAGACTGTAATGACTACGACAGGTGATAACGGTGCAGTTCAAAACGAAGTGACGATGCACTTGGCGCATCCAATTCCCAATTATTCGCCAACCGAGATGCCGGCAATGATGATGCAACCGAAATTAATGAACGACTATCTGAGCAACTTGGAGCGAAGCAGAGGGGTGAGTAACCCTGGCTCAATCTCCACTCGAAGAGCGTCCCAAAAGCCGCAAAACAGACGGATCCATTAATCGTCATCAATTCCCTACCTTATTAATATTTTCTATTACACGAACGAAGCGGTTTCCCTTCCCATGTCGCGTACTCGCAAGACAACTCGCGAATCTTTAGACAATTTGTATATCACATTTAGCTCGTATATATCGTATGTATCTATTAAACGTGAAAACTAATGTCGGAAAACCATTCCATGCTCACGTCTATTTTTTCATTTCGCGATACAAACACGAAAATGCACGTATTAGTATGTTACTACGTTGTACTGTCATGGAAGACATTGAAAATAATTGGAAGCGATTCAGGAAAGCGTGTTTGAACTTGACACGCACCGCACCGATGGATTCAACTTGGCTAAATTAACGGTGAGTCATTTTGCGATCGAAAACTCCGTGAGGAAAATGGCCGCGACCGCTATCGTATTCACTAAGTCTCGCTTGCCTGCTTTCAGGGATTATTGCGAGGGGGTTTATCGCCAAAGAAATCTCGAGGTAAGCGGCGGCGTGCTCGTAAGTGGAAACAATAAATCTCGCCTAAGAAATGTCACGGAGCTGTAGTCAAAAGGTCAGAGTTTATGCAGCTCGAAAAATCCCGTGCGCGTTACGCCGCCATTTTGTGATGGCGCGAACGACTCGTCGAGAACGCACTTACGGCGTATAAGCTCTTACCTTGAGATTACAACGATCCCATAGTAAATTAAACACCATGCTTTATAAATCTGTATATCCGTGATGCTAAGGTAAATCGACTTGAATCGTATCTTCAGAAATAAATCTACGAATTCTATTCCTTAAACGAATGATTTGCTCGCAAATCTGAAGAGTAGTTTTTGAGATCTTCGATAAAACGAATTTTTTTATTCTGCCTCCGAAAGGAATTTCAAATCATAGTTTTCTACAATGTTTCTGTATTTATTCACTAAAATCGCGTGTATCTGAAACTGGAAAACATGCAGCTCAAGACGATTTGCATCGCATCCGCAGATAGTTGGAATAATTCCGTCATGGTGTATGTGGTGCGGTACAAGCATCAATATGAATTATTGCGCAGAACGAGGTGAGAGCTGCGAACACGGCCGCCTTTGACGCCAGATTCAACGGCGGCGGGGAATCGCCCAAAGCTCCCCATAAATCATCGGCTATCGAGAAACACGAGCAGGAACAGGCTCGCCGTGTCGCGAATTCACCGGTAATAGAACTGCAAGGGAACTCGAGGAGACAAAGAGAGGAATGAAAGAAAAGAATAAAGATAGCGATGGTGAGAAAACTTTTGGTCCCCGTAGTCGGCGAGTCGTCTGCCTTTTTTCCAGAACGCCGGCAAATTGGATCACGAGAAGAACGCGCCGGATGTTTGCCGGTGCCAGCGGCACGACTCGAATCTGATATTTTCTGCGAGGATGGGACAGACGAGATCCAAGATGCCGAGGGACTTGGAGGAGGCCGCGGACTCCGGCAAATCCGAAGAGGAGGCAGCCACCACGATACAGGCCATCTACAGAGGATACAAGGCTAGAAGGAAATTTCACGAAGTTAGTGGACGCGCCGCGAAAGTTTACCTCTCAATCCGATATATCGGTGTCGGACCGAAACGACTATCCGGGTGGGATTCGGGAACGACGAACAAAACATTTCGGGTAGTTTTTTTGATAAACGCTGACTGTGGATCCGTGCTGTGTTGGCTATGGAAACGGATTCTAAGTTATTACGCGATTGATAGTGAATTTGTAAAATATTAGAGATTAAACATTATGTTCAGTAAATTACATTGATATTACGGGACATGAATTTTAAATACATAACGTTTGAATATACTGTAGATAAATGCAAGTGAAGAGTTATGAGATGAATTAATAGGATCATTGAGAATGTGTAGAAACTTGAATAAAGTTTAGGGCTATTTGATTTCTGTTGTGTCTAAAGATATATTCTTTACTTTGTGTTTTATGTAACACAAGTTTATGAGAAAAGAGTTCATTTTCGAATGGAACACAGTGAGATCTCGCATGATGCGCGTTGTTTCCCTAAACGGTAGATAAAGACATCAACGTCGGAGGAGAAGCGGAATATCAAGAAGGTGGCGGAACTACTGGCCATTCCGATGGACGAAACATCCCGCGAGTCCTCGCTGAAGCCGGTCGGAATCTCAAACAGTTCGGCAAACCAAATCAAAAGTGGGAAAAAGAGAGAGCAGCCTGTAAGAGCTGAAAACCAACGCCCCGCTGGAAATAAGACGAGTCAAGTAAAAATGCTCATATCTCCATCGTGGAAGATACTTCGCAATTTATTTCATACGCAGTTCCATTTGCTTTCAACATTTTGTATGAGTAATATCTGTACTGAAATGTACATTATTCTTCGTTAAAAGTTTGGAAGATACGAGCAACTATAAAAAGTGATTGACTCATTGTAACGAAAAATACTTCTATAATTCGTAATTAGATGAACTAAATATGTTAGAATTTAGGTACCTCCTTAATTAATTTAAGAAAACGTTAGTTTCATTAATTTTACGTTTTAAGTTGCAGTATTATGGCGAGCGTGTCCCTTCTTACGTATCCGGGGAACAAAGACCACAGCCCACGCCGCGGAACGTGTCACATCAACGAAATACAATGAACACTATCAGGACCATAAAGTCCCCGAGATTTTTCTCGAATCACGGCGAGATAACCAGTTCCCCGTCGGATAACACCGACACAGAAGAACTGCTGTCCGCGAAATCGACTAGGGCCGATGCCGATGACAATGCTCAGAACAATGTGAAACCCGAGGGACAAAGGGCTGCGAATCATCAGGACGGTGACAATGTTCAGCGAGCGAAAAACGTCGTGAAAACTGTTCAGATACGAAGTCCAAATTACACACGACCGCTGTGAGTGTTGTGGTTATCATATTCTTCTATTATCTCGCGGAATTATACAGGGTGTTCAAGAAGATGCGGAACAAGTTTAAAAAATTACCCTTCACGACAAAATAAAATGAAAATCAAAAATGAAAGAAATCAGAACCGAAGTTTTTTTATTCTCTATTTAGCATATACCTTTTCCTCCCAGCTATTAGTGAACACTCTGCATAAGGAAAGAAAAAATGCAAAATTCAAAAATAATATTTTAAATAATATTTTTTAAAAATATTAATCTGCAGGCCACAAAGAATCAGTAACAGTATGCTGAATCCTACAGCCGACAGCTATTTCCTAGACAAGTCTTTATACTTTCCTGATCGGGAATCGATTCTAGTGTTTGGGGGCACCGATCCTCACGAAGAATACGGCCGTGCCGGAAACACCGGCAAAGCCATGTACAGATTTAAACCGGATGAAAACATTTGGGAGTTCGTCGGCGAGATTCCGCAGCCACGACATCATCATGCGGTCGCTTACCTAAGAGGTCGTATTTACGTAGTGGGTGAGTCGGCCAGTGACCAATCGAATATCGCGCGACGTAATCGTCGGTATTAATACCTGACAAACTGGTATCAACGCTAACACCTTGTATTTCGAAAGGCAACAATGACTCACGACACGGTAACTACATTTAGCGAGCATTCAATTCGAGTTGAAAACGATAGGAGTAGGTAGCTAATCATGGTAGTCGGTTGCGCAATATCCCCCGATACTTCACTTCTCCTGTGCGACAAGAGGGAAGAACGTTTCTCGTTAGAGCGAAAACAAAAAGAATGAAAAGAATAAAGGAGAAACCGTATTGTTAGGTGGAGCAGATCCCCTGGAAGACAAACTGCACAGAAAGAGCACTGCGGTCGGGAGCGTCTGGAGCTACGACCCGGCCACCAGGACTTGGTTCAATGAACCTGGCATGCTGACAGCCAGAAAGGACTTTGGATTGGTGGTCAGTCACGGGAAAATGTACGCCATGGGTGGGCAAGGCAGGAACGGGATGTGAGTTGTTAAAGAGAGCGTAATTGCGTCCGCCGGCCAGTTTTTTTCCATTCGTTTTTCTTTTCCAGCTATTTATTTTCACACCGTTGTCGGCTAATTACGTCCAATCTTCTCGTTTCCGTTTTTTGTGTATTAATTATCCTTAAGGCGACCGGCAGTTCAAACTTTAATTAGTCGAGTAATTGTGTGTTTATCGCGGACAACGGGACCCGATAACGCGTGAAAAAGGAGACAGAGACACTTTTTATGTTTTTGTTGCAGGACTCTAAAGAGCATGGAGGCTTTCGATCCGGCGGATTCAACGTGGAGGGAGGTGCAACCGATGCAAACCGCGAGGGTGGGACCCGCTACCGTGAAATATCGAGGCCTTATCTGGGTCGCTGGCGGCATGACAAAAACGAAGAAAGAGCTGTTCTTAAAGGACGTCGAGTGCTACGACCCGATCAAAAATTTGTTAGCTCGATATTCTCTATCCCCTAACGGCATCATGCCATTACCTAGATTAAACGCTTGATTTACTCGCTTGCGCGGAATAAACGCCCGGAAGGCAACGTTATATCGGCGCATGCGTGATGTTTCAGATGGCTGAGAGCGGTCTCTTTGAGATCACCGAGATGCTTCGCCTCGTTCTACGTCGTATCCGACTGTCTTTACGTGATCGGCGGAGCGTCGACCAACGAGATCGCCGCGCATAGTATCGACAGCGTCGACGTGTGGGACGCGGACGAGTCCGACTGGAGGGAACTGGCGAAAATGTCGATCCCGAGACACGGACATACCGCCGGATCGATAGGTTCGGTTCCCAATTGAGGAATTAGTTCAACTACGGAATCCGTGATATTTATTCCATTTGAAATCAATACCTTTCCTACTGCTTCTCCTAAAGTAGCCGTTGAACGATCGATTGAAAATTCAACGCTAGGAGTATCAAATGAATCAAAGTTAATCATCGTTTCTTGTCCGATGATTACTAAAATCGCAGAGGTATTGTTGTAAAAAACTGATACATGGATTCTGATCTCCTAAACTTTAAATGTTGCTTATTTTTAGCAGTGACAGAAAAGTCGAGCGTTTATTAGTGAACGTTTTATTTTCAGGCGAGCAACTGTTAATAATCGGTGGCGTTACCACGACGTTTATGAAAACACTGAACAGCGTAGAGTGCTACTGCTGTGACATCAGGAAATGGATGAAGGGAGTTTCTGCCCTACCACAATCCATTTCCGGTCACGGAACCGTAACATTACCTCCGGCAAACCTCTTAATAGATCACTGATAATTGTGGAAAAGAAACGTAACTCTTTCACGTTCAACCGTTGACGCATTAAACATTTATTTTCTGATATTTATACCTGCGTGTTTTTTCATGAAAGAAATATAAAATATAAATCTCACATCTGTACGAATTATACATACGATTTTATAATAATTTTTACTGCAACGTTGTCTACAAATAAAATGTAAACCGCAAACGTAGCCACAATATTTCCTAAACTAATACAATCGTGAAGACGTTCGACACCATTAAATATCAATAAAAGTCAATGGATGTCCATAGATGTTGAATATGAATGAAGGTCAGTAACCAATAATGAAACAAAGTCAATACCAATGCGTGTCAATGAAGATCAGTCAAAGTCAATGGACGCCATTAGATGTCCACAAACTTAACATAGTATTTCTCTAATACTATAATTGCTATTTCCATCGTTTAAATGTACCCGCCGTATGCATTTATTGTCGCTAAACCCTACTATATTAAATACCCATGGTAGAATCAATACCTATGAAAAATCCGATTTAAAATAATTACCCTAAATTCATGTATAAACGGTAACTTCAAGAATGATACTAAAACGATACAGTGGGCCCAAGTCCCATAAAATGCAAGGTCTGCGCGTATCCTAGGTCAGCCAAAGATTAAATTAGCTTCGTGAATTGGTCGGCAGGTGGCGGCAGCAGTCTCGACATCCGGGAGCCGCCATCTGTCATGGGAGTCGCGCGTTATGAACCGCGAAGCGTGCGTGGAAGTTTCGAAAAAGGGATTCGGATTCGAATGCGGCGGGGCAACTATATAGCCGCGGTGCGGATAAACGCGAGTTAACCTGAAAATGGCCGAATCGTGCGAGTCGTCTGTGTCAAGTGCAGTGACCAGTGTTGTGCCCCATGGACAGGCAAAATCGGCGGACGCGACGTGCCAGGAGAACAACACAGAGACACCGGGATCCCCCGGTACGTGGGCCCACCTGAAATATCCCCATGGCTGTTGCAAACCAGTTTATTCAAACGCGAGTGGCCGAGCGCGGCCATGCAACAAGTGGCACGGAGCGCTCTTGCATGCCGAACAGGGTCGTAACGCAGCGAACCGCGGGCCCCACGCGACTCCTTCCGTCCGTCCCACCGGGTTTATTTTCTAATATGTCGTCGTCGGTCACGTGACGTGTCGTCCCGACGACGGGACTTAATTTCCGCGCGAGAGAAACTCCAACGATCCCTGTTCAAGACGGCTCCCTCGAACGAAAGAAATATTTGCGTTAGATAACGGTCGAATCTTATTGTGGATTCAATTGGCGATTGATGATAAAATACTTGATCTGATTTTCGATGTCCTTTGGATTCTTTAATATCACTCGGTGAACGTTTAACCGGGCATACAGTTTCGTTTACACTGATTTGTCATGTTTGTTCGTTTACAATCTGGATCAGATACGTGGAAAATCTTGTTCTAACCGTTAAGTGGTTTTATGTGAGTCGTTCCGGTTGATGAATTCGATATTACGTTCCTGGCGGAAGGATTATTACTAGGCAGGTGGATAAGGGATCAGGGAACGGCTTTCTGGATCGTAGTAATTATACATACGTTGGAATAGATTGAAAATATATACGCGGAATGGTTCGTGCGTACTCCCAGAATTTCAGATCTTTAGAAGCAATCATTGTACGCGATTCCAGTTACCGATGAACTCAACGGAACAGTTCTCACGAAAGAAACACATGACAAGCTCCTATACCGGTTTTATTTTATTTATTTTATCATCGTTTCACTCGCCTCGAATTTTTGTTTTTTTTTCTTTCTTAATATTCGTTGTGAAACGGGAAGACGATATGCTCTGTCTCACAACAATCATATTTATCAAGTCACATTTTTCTGAAAAGCATGCGAATGTACCTACTCGATACACGGAGATGCATGACATTTCATAGATTCATTTATCATCGACTTAACGATCGAAGAAGCTTCACGGATAAGCTCGGTTAGCGATAAAAAATATTACTCACCGATAAAGCTTTAACTGTGATAAGTTTAAAATCGCACGTCCGATACGCGAAATCTCTACCCGCGTTACTTGATTGTTGTTTCCTGTTAAATGTGACAGAGTTTATTAATCAACTACACAGCTGTGATAAACTTGTTGCAATTTGTCTTTACCGTGCATTGGTACATTACACTTTGGTATACTATTTAGGTCAAATAATATAATAAAAAATTTTATCAAAAGGCTCATAACGTTTGCAAAAAAAGCTGTACACTTATCTTTTATGATGTAAAACTGATTTATTTATTACTCATGACATATTGCATTTTTTTGTACGCACTGTCACTTCCAGAGTAGTGTGTATGTTTCTCTAGAGAGGTCGCCACCAGAGGTAAACAAAATTGAATTGGTTGGAACTTTCGATGAAATTTTAAGGGAAAACAATGTTGACATAGAAATGCTCTTATTCTTTCCTATGTATTATAGTCAGAAGCTTTTCTTGCATATCTATTTGTGTACACAAAAAAATACAAATTAAACGAACTTTGTGTGCATGTTTATAAAGTATGCGCCACCACGCGACAGCTGTCGCTACGCAACTACGTCTAAGGTCCTTTGTAGATGAGTGCGTTAGTGTCGCTGACGACATCAGCGCCTCTAAGGATTTGCCTGAGAAGCTTACTTATTTTCATGATCATATGTTCTACAGAATCGCGGAGTATAAAGGTTAAGTTTGTTTTGAAAACGTTGACAGTCATGTTAGAGCCTATATTGGCAGAGGAGAGCACAATTACAAACTTAGTGCCCTCGTTGGAGGGCATAATAAAGGATTTAAACGAAAGTTCCACGCACCATGATTATCTAGTGGCATTACTTATAGTATTTTTGGCAGAGGCTGGGTTTCATATATCAACAAATGATAAATCTAATTCGCGACGGTATGCAGTGGTGTTCAACAGGTTTTTGTTCTTCTTATGGTGTTTTTCACTGCTTATGCATTGTGCCACATTTATTGCAGTCGTAATCTTAGATCCTTACGCATACCAAAGGATTGGAAGTTGAAGGAGTCTAATGTTTATGACATAAGTTTCACACTTCCAGCTGTACCTGATGTTAAATGCAAGTTCATTGCTGTTCCATCAGGGGATACGTTGATTGTTAACTTTTATCCTGTAATAGAAGATAGAAGAACTTACTGCATTAGTGTACAGACTTTGAAATATGTTAATCCTTTTTCTAGCGATCTCAGTGGTCGTTATAGAAACCTAAAAGAAATATCTCACAGGTATGTTAAGCCCAGATGTATATTTGCCTGTTTATAAGGATGATGTAGACTGTCAATGAATTATTTAATAGGTTTAAAGATTGTATAGCCACTCCAGTGCGTTTAGATGTATCAATGAACGCAGGAATAATGTGTCCTGGCTTGCAGGGCTTACCACTAGAGTTAAAGTTCAAAATCTTGAGACTGTTAAATGTAAGGGATCTGAAACAATTGGCCCAGTGCTCATCAGAATTTTACCAGCTGTGTTCAGATCCTGAACTGAAGGAACATATTGAATGAATGGGACCAAATCAATCTGTTAAGATGAATAAGCCAACAAGCAGTTTTGCAAAATGAAAAATACAAAATACTGTACATAAAATACATGTATTATAACATGTAAATATTACAGATTTTTTTTTTAAATCAGGAGAGTTTTATTAAAAAAGTATATACTCGTGGTTTTCAATATTCCAAATATTTTCCCTAGACTTAGTGTTGCCTCTTCCATTAGGGATTCTCGATACAATCCTCAAGATCCACAGATGCAAGATTAACGGAAAAGATCGTTATCAAAATCAATAATTACACGATTGTGATGAATATTTACTTGGACATTTCTTTCATCATAAAATATTAAGACATTAAATTCCAATGATACCAATAGTATCATTTCGCCCAATCAGCTATTCTCAGCTATCCACCCTCGTTACATGTTACTTCACGGGTTTGAGTTGATAACATTTAACCGAGGGAACACCGTCACGCATCGAATCCATCTGTAATCTCTGCGAATTTCCTTTTTAGCGGACGATGTCACGCAGACGGCAGAGACCGGTGAAAAGGTAGAAACCGAGGAGACCAGTACGCAGAGCAACGGCGATACCGGTGAGTGATAAACGAGGATTTCAGATAAACGTTTCGCAGGCTTTCACTTATGGCACGCACGTCAGATGGAAGCACGTCAGACGCGTCTATCGATTTGACCCGAGATGAAACATAGGTGGAAATCTGTACCGATGTACCGTCCGCATCGTGAAAACAATCACAGCCACTAGTTTGTGACAATGACATGTTTTTAGAGTGAACGAGTACATAGAAAAAATAATGAAATAGTTCATAAAAAGAAATGATCTACAAATTGCAGATTGAAATTACTCGCGGGTCATCAGCTTTTTTGTTTATAAGTAATTTCAGAAAGAGACGTTACTGATGAGACGAACAGATATACCCATCGGAATCCGCTTTCGTCATGTCGCATGCAAATCGTACACACTAGGATAAACATTCCTTGCATATCGCCGCATAACTCGACGACTTGCGCGGCATTTAACCGTGCAACGGGTGATCATAGTCCATGCAACCGTCAATTCCTCGTTATACGTGGCGGATGAATAATTAATTCCGATGCTCCATGCGTGCGTGCGCGCTCGCGTCGCACGCGACGACTTTATCAACATTGAGAGACTGAGCATCGGTGAACACTTCCAAAGGAGTTCTAGAGGATCGTAGAACTGCACGGTGCAACGGTGCGCGAAACATTGATTACCGTCTCATCCCTTTTCCCCGTCTCAATGGGAAACCAAACGTGGACCCTCCTCCTTCGGGTCGTTCGCGGACCACGAAAAGGGCACAAACTTTGATAATAATAATAAAACCTTTTTATTGCGCTGCGCGGAAAAACGGGAATACCATTCGGTTCGCGTATAAAAACGAAAAATAAAGTCGAGCTGGTAGTAACATTTTGCTTTGCGATATTGAGTCGCATTTGTGATGAGGATTTCAAACTGAATTCGATAAATGTCAATATCATTTTTTCCTCTATGAATTTGATATTAAATATTATCGTCATGTTATCGATGTATCAAAGAAGTTTGTATTCGTATTATTTATAAAAACTTATTCTCTCCCGTGAGAATAAACTTTTCTGTATACTTATCTTTCGCAAATACGCGAATAAATATTTTTATTGTTACATTATGTGGAAGTTTGTTCAGTTTTTCTTGTTGTTGTTTCGTTATCTTTGCTTTTTCCTTAAAGCTCCCGTGATGAATAATGCGGCTTTTAATACTCTTCCCAAATCTTGCTAAGATTTAACGAACTGTGAAGCTTTCGCGCGAAACCATCAAGTAAAGTTGAATAAGCGTAGTCAGGAGTGATACTCCTATCTTTGAACTTTTGTAAACTAAAATTTTCGCGTGTAGAATATCCGAACACGGATCACCTTCTACTTACAGCCGTTCACGAACGATTAATTAATCGGTAATTATGTCTCACGCGGAGCTTAATTACGATACTGTACATATAATTAAGGAACTAGGCGTGTATTGTTCAAAGTGTATACACGTAAATTATGCGTGAATCACTATGATCTAATCTCATTGTGCTCCGAAACGTCTCGTCGATGTTAATAAAAACTTCGAAAAGTATCATGCGTAATGAGATAATTATTTTTCATTAACAATGAGTGTTAATTATTAGTCTCATGTAATCGTTACAGAAGTTACAATGTAGGTAATGGAAAGTTATTCAGCATATACCTCGATGATCTCTCACGAGCGATGTTTGAAACTTTCGAGGGAGCGTCGAAACAATCTAAGCCAATTGTATTTTGAACATAATAAAAAGTAACATTAATAATATTAAGATAATATAAATAACCAGGAGTATTAATAAAAATAGTCTTCTACTTCTAAATGCTTAACAGCGACACTTAAATTTCTAATTTAGAATCCAGACTTCGTCTTCCTTCGTTCGAAATCGTATTTTATTTCGTCTATTTTTTTATTTTTGTCTTTGTAGAAGCGTTGATGGAGGTATTAGCGCGCGTGTTCCTCAAAATAATGATTAGGAACGCCAAGGAAACGGTTAACGTGCGAAATTAGGACGAACTGTTGTAAGGTCGTTCGGGAAACTGGGTCGCGACAGGTGGCGACTCTAGCAGCGAGAGAGAAGAGGGCACTTTTCAAAATCGACCGCTAAACACTCGTTACGCGCCGTTGATGTTCCCTCCCCGAGATCTCTAGAGCCACGATAGCGGAACATTCATCCGGCCTAACGTGCATCTTTCACGCGCTTTTACCTCCTATCTTTCGTTCCGCTCCATCCCCCTCTTGTATCCTTTTTGCCTCGGTGATAGAGAGGAACGAATTTATCACTTAGATAAGAGGTTAAAATACTCCCGCGCGTTTTTTCTCGTTCGACTAACTCAGGAACTCTGATCGTGCAAGGAGTGAAAGACAGTGAGCGTCATCGGGGGTGAGGTGTTCTCTTAGCTAGATCGCAGAATTTTATGCGGCTATACAACTTTTGTGGAGTTATTTGAAGGAACTCATACTGAATGAGACTCAGTCTTCAGAAAAAGTTTCAGTAAAGTGAAAGTAATTATGGCAGCGTTGAATTCGATTAAAATTTTTATTTTATAATTTGTAGAAGGTTTTTATACGTTATAAACGCTGAAAGATTCAACGCGTATTATTATTTTATTCGACCAGTTATATGAAGTCGATTGTTTAATTTTATCGTATAACTTTCCTATCGAACCGGTATTTAATGAAATTCAAACGGTTGGAATAATGATCCAAATTAAAGCAGGTAATGTCATATCCAATAGATTGGGCAACGGCCTCAACAAATCGCAAAGTAATCAAATCCATCGTGCGTGAACGTCCCGTTCCCATGCGCATTCTCCATTACCTAGTTCAATAAACACAAACGTGAACGGAGATACCTAGTAGTTTACTATAAGATGTACTAAGCCGTGGCACGGTTGAGTATGCACGTACTCCTTTTTAATATCATCGCAAAGCTGCTCATAACTTTGAGATCATAAAAATTTCGATTTCCGCCAATTAAAATTAGTTTTCTCTTTTTCTTGTTTTAGAAAATTCATCAAGTCCTAACGTGCATTGAATATTCAACGGTGTCTGTACACGACTTACTAATTCTACTTAAGCTCTGACGGTAATACTTTATTGTTTACCGGTTTCATTAACCTTAAGCTATCAATTTACATGAGACTGAAAGTTTAATTTCGCAAGTCACTGATAATATCTATAAATATACAGTAAAAGTATACCTATCAAATAATAAGTAAAATACTTCGTTTTTAATTATTCTGTGGAAAGTGAGCTGCTTATCCCAAGTTACTCCCTTCATAAAATCGTATTAAAAACTATTCGTTATATTCAAACACGTGTCGAATATTAAATGTATCTGCGTATATGACCCACTGGATCTACTTAACCTTTACTAATAATACATCATAGAATGCTGATCTTACTTCCCTTAAACCACCAATTTACCAATAGTACCATACATGTGTTATAAGCCTATTTTCAAACTCATGAACCAATATCATTTCCTCCCTTCGCATAGAATTCTGAAAAGTTAAAAACTGAACGGTACCCACAAGCAATCCCGTCGAGTGATGGTGCTTAATACTGCCCTTTCAAAAACGTAATGTTTCCACCCAAACTAACCTTCCTGTAGCTAATAAAATAGTAGTATTTATACAAAGCGTACCATATCATGTTGTACAAAGCCTAAAATACAATCTAAGAATTTGAATTGTTGAGTTCCCGAATATCCAGGACCCTAACTGACTTACATCGTGCAAACTAGTGACTCGGTTAATGGACGTCCTACTACCCTTAAACATAGTTATAAATCATTACTACCAGCCTTTGTGAACCCTCGAAAATCTGCACCAAAATGTTCCAAGACTGATGTAATCTTTTGTCTAAATGAAACGCTACGCATCTGCACAGATAGCATAACACACCCTTGCCCAGTGCAAGATAACTAAGTCCTACGACCCGTGCGTTGTCGTCGCGCCACTGGGGCAATTCGTGTGTTCGTTGGATCGGGACTGGTTTCACGGTTAGCTGGTGTGCGGGCCACTGTGTCGTATGCGTATTTCGAAGCCCGGTAGCGGGCTTAAGCTTGCGCCGTTTGGCCTTCCTCTTTCTCTCTTTCTCCGAGCCGCGCGTCCGCCTCGCTCCCGCCTATCCCTTCCCGCCCTTCCTCTCTCTCACTCGGGCCGCGCGCGGCGTGTCAGCGTTCTCCGTCCTCCGGGTTGCTCTCCCTGGTTCTCTCTCATCCCCAGTGCGCGCATCGAACCCGTCCTGGACGAAAGTCCTTCCCGCTCCGCCGCCACGTAGGACGCACGTTTTTCTTTCCCCGAGATCCATCCATCCCTCGCACGGGATGATCCCCGTGACACCGTGACACAATACACTCACGCACACAACGCACACACCCACCCGTACATCTCACGCGAGTGACACCCTTGACGACAATTGTGTGTTTTGTGCGTGAACCAGCCGACGTGCGTGGATCTCGGTGTGTGCCGCGAGAGATCTATCAGATCGATCGAACCCGTGGACCCATTCGATCACGGTGAACCGGTTCGTCGTTGGTTCCCGAGTGGTGAGAGGGTGAACGTATTCGGTGCGTGGATCGTGCTCTTCCCGGCCCTCCCAGTTCTTCTTTTTTCATCGGCCCCCTTTTCCCGTTTGGCGAACGTCGAGTCATCGATCGGCCCGCTCTTGGACTTGCGGGAAGGACTCTGCGAAAGATCCTCTGGTCCTCGGTGCGGATTTGGAGAACGACGGTCGAAGCTTCGCGAGGATTCTAAGTCCCTCGTTTTTGGGGTTCTGTGATTTTTATGGGAGACGTTGGCTCGTGGCTTTGTTTTATGGTCACCGGAGGGGTTGGTTTTATTGAAGGCGTAAGTGTACTTGAATTAAGCCCGGGAATGTATGCCTATGATCTTATTTCGTTTCTCTTGGATACGATAAGGCGATGTAATGGCCGTTTGTGGATTTAGCTTTGTGCGTGAGGGGGTGTTGCAGTGGACCGTGCCAGTTTTCAGTTTAAAATGTTCTGTTGTTATGTAACGGGAATGCTCGTGAGTTGTTGCGTGTATCAATCTATGGGTTGCGGATTTTTATAGCCAGGGGAGGTACATTTTATTTTTAGCAAACAGAAATGCTTGTTCGATAATATGTTACCTGGCATGTTTGTAAATAAATATTCCCCGAAGTTAGCTGTCAGTTTTCCGAAGTTATCCTTTGCGATTTAGCTGTTTCTGCGGGCAACAGCAATCGAATGTGAAGTCGCGTTTAAATTTATCACGTTCATGTTTTATTTAAAGGGAACACTAAAAGTAGCCTCTTTTAATAAAATCCTTCAAGAGCAGGCAATTAAATTTTCTGATTGACACGCAGCGACGGCGCTTCCTGGCTACTTTCCTCGCTGCGGAAGGACCAAACCATTTAAGTTAGAATAACGTCTATCATGAGTGACGGCCGTGTCAAGCCGAAAGTCTCTTACTATTGGCCCACCCTACGTAATTTTCGATTTACCTCTCATGGACGGCCGATTACAATTTTCGATCGTTTTATTCGTGATTCGACCACTCCGAAGATTGAAAGGCATCGATTAAATTTGAATGTACGTGGTTAACGCCTTAAAATGTCCGCTGCTACCACTTGATTCAACAATGGACTTTCATAGTGACAGTATTTTCATGAATGTAACACTTGTTCTTTAAGAAGTATTTTAAAAAAATGTAAGAAAAACGACCTGTCGATGTTGTTATGCGTTACGATATTCAATAAAAATTTATAGAACATTCGTTTTACTTCCATCTAAGGACGGACGCCGGTGTAGACTGCGAGATCGGTTGTCGAATAAAATGGAAGCGTCGAATACGCTGCGTCGCGACGATTCCTCGGAAAGTTCCGCGGTGGGACAACTCTGGAACGGTGGGACCATCTCCGTGTCGCGACGCTCCACCGTTTCCCGCGAGCGTATAAATTTATACGACTATTAATAGATTGAACATCACGGGTTGATCGATCGCTGAGGAGAAATAATAGAACTGCGAGTAAAATCGGGAGAAAAAAGAAGAAGAAAGAGAGAGGTCAGGCTGCGTTTCTTTCGTAAAGGGGGAGGACTCATCACTTAGATGCGGAAGTCTGAAAATTTCGCTGTATCTTCAATCTTTTCGAATCAGGAGTTTGTTATCATCTGATTTTAATTCGCGATACTTTTTTTGCTTTCGCTAGCTCTTAGATTCGTTTCCCGATCGGTGGTCGCGATTGCGGCCCGCAATCCTGTGTTCTCGTTACTCGGCGGGACAATTGAAATCGACTCGACCGCGATCGATGAATCGGGGTTACAATCGCAGGTCAGTGATTCGTAGATTGTGGATGTTCATGCGAATGTACATTTTCTTGATCGAGCATCTAGGGGAAAGGAAAATGAAATTAAATATTTTTTTATAAACTATTCCAAAATTACCGAAAAAGAATGTAGTTATAGTAAAATTTCTAGTATTGGTGTTTCTGAGATTTTTGAGAGCTGTAAATACGTAATGATTCTATGTTTACTAACTGACATCGAAGCAGTAGTTTTTATTTGTTTTAATGAAAAAAAAGATTCATTTGATAATCCTTATAGATAATAGAGATAATATAAGAATATTAATACATATCGTGCTACAACTAATGATTTTTGTTTTTGAAAACTGATGTACATTGTATACAAAAAAAATATTGAAGTTAATATATCGTTAGTACCAAGGATACCAAAACCTCGATTTTGTTCCAATTTCTAGCGATCGATTGCGATTCAAACTAATTTACCAATTAACAGGAACTTTTATCTCGTTTCAATAAATCATAATAATCGCGATGACGCAGGAGCAAAACTCCCAAACCTGGATCATGCTTGTTCCGGCAGCTGATTAAAACAGCTTACATAAATCGGTGATTATCGAATTACAGAGATTGCGGTGCCCGAACGGCGTTGTTTCAAGCGAAAGCTTCGCGCGCTGTGGCTCGATGCGACTCGCTAACTACATGGGAACGTGAAATCTCGCAGAATTATTAGCCCGCGGCAGAGTACCCTCCTCCGAGAAACAATCGGAAAATGATTTGAGATAAGCTTAATTAGTTTCCGCCCCTTAGAAAACCATCCCTGTAAATCATCCGTGAAACAACTTCAGGTGATCGAGATCGGGACCACAAAATTATTCTGTTCTGTTGTTCCGTGTTCATTTATAATCTTATATCAGTTTCTTTTTATTATTCAAACAATATGATGGTTAATACTACTTCATTATAACAATCGAATATAGATATTTTAAATATCTCCTAACATTACTTTTTTTGAAATTACACGTTGGAGGTAAAGAAAAGCCACAGGTTCATATTTATCACGTAAAATGTACGAAGAAAAGCCCATTATAAGTTAGAAACGCGAATATAGAATAATGTCGCAGCATAGAGCAGGGGGATGAAAACAAGGATGGATTATCTAGAATTTACACTACCTTATATTCTCCACAAGACCTTAAAAATGAAACTATACAAAATTCGTTGCAGATCCCAGGGAATTAAGATCTCACAAAGAAAACACACGAAAAGACGCTAGATTTTCCATACGCGAAACGAAGTATAACAAAAAGAATATAACCATTGAGACTAGAAAGCTTGTAAAGCGATTGTTCGAACAGGATCGATGTCTCGACGTTCCACCCCCGTGCGCTGAGACGAGGGATGTTCATCCAGGACATCAGATAGACGCGAATAGAAGAGTTTAAGTGATACGTTCGACGACTAGTTCCCAGTGAATTTGTGAGTCGATAATTGTGCACGGTACCAGGTCGATGCTACGGCTGAATAGTGTAACGTGACCGCTGCGTTGATCGCTAATTTGGAATAGCAGACGTGTTGCTCCGTTCGCGAAACAGACACTCATCGGTCGTGGTGGTGCTCACCGTCTAGCGGCCGACAACCGGGCCACCCTGTCGCTGTCCGAGGTGGTGAGTTTGCTGGGCCTCGCCGACGAAGACGAGGTCCTCGCCGACGAAAACGAGCTTCTCGCCGGCACGTCCGAGGAGAACCGGAAGAGAGCCCTGTGGCAGTTCTACTCCACGGGGATGCTGACACACAGCCACAGCGACGGCGAGTTTCCCATCTATTCTCAGGGTGAGTGCCGTGTTAACAGGATACGTTGCAGTCCGCGTCACTATCCCCTGCAGCGGTTCTATTTTTATAGGGGAAGGTTCTACGTGTAGCGGAAAATGCGAGGGGTAAATAAAAAAAGACATGAAACGAGAAACTGATGGGGTTAACAAGAGAAAATGAGAAACACAAGGGGAGTTCGGAATAATAGACAACGGACTGTAGGTGTAAATAGTGTATAGTGTTGGTAAAGAAATCACTTTGCTTCGTTGTTTGTATAAAATTGACGGGGGTTTTGGTAAATCTGAATTTGGGGATGAATGAATAGATGAATTGTGAATAATGAAGGGACTTTGTATTATTGGTTAAATGAATTGTGACAGTGTCGAAATTATTCATTTTCTTTTTAATGTAACCACGCGTTAAACATCAAAGAGACGACAAAGGGATTTTTCGATTTTCAAGGGGAAGGTAATTCTGTGACTTAGATCGCTTTGGTTTCCCACGGCTCGAATACTCGACGACTTGAGTCAGCCAGCAAAAGCTGAGAAGTTAGACGAAGCCTTTGAAAAGTCGTGCCAAAATAAACCAAGTCATCGCCGACCAAGGGTTTAACATCAAAGGTGCGACTCCTCCGGCGGCACGGAATTTTTCTCTTCAATTTCTTAGCTAAATGGATTATCCGAGCCCATCGGCGGGTCTTGCCCCTGGAACTATCAGGAATCAGCGAATCGTCCAATCGAGTCTTTCATCTTGCACCATCCGTCACGCTTTTTTCCCTGCCGAAAGGCAAAACCTCGAAGTAGTCCGATCTCTACTAACGATACCATGTTCCCGTTCGCATTAAAATTGTCTGAACACGTCTAAACCTTTATAACACCACAAAAGTATATCCTACTTCGAAGAATCTATAAAATCATCTTCTTTAAACAATTTTCCTATAGTTCTGATAGTTCCTGCTCAAATAGTTTTCAAAATGCAAAATTCGATCGTCCCTCCAGAGTCTTATAAACTACAAATGATACAGCAGTTCTGTTTCCGGATTAGCGTTAAGAAGAAGAAACCTGTACAAATATCTTACAGAAAATCAACTCGCGTTACACAGTGATAACGCCGATTACATCGATCCGAAGATCAACAAGCAGTTTTCCGTTGCGCAAAAGATTCGATCGAGACCTCTCTGGAAAAAGTTGATTACGCAGTTACATCCTCCGCGCGTCCCCTCACGGTCGTTGAATAGATGGCATAGGACGCAGGAAACGATTGCGGTAACCGCTTCGTTGCGTACGCCCCGCGGTGACGTAAATATTCGCCGGGACCCAGATTTTTACCTAGCGTTGCGCCGCGGATGCACGCATTTGGAGCGGAGCGAATTCGGCGGTGTCCCTGGTCTTCAAAGTCTCTCAACCCGTTATCTCGACCTTTTTCCAAGCTTCATTTTTTTTCTTATTTATCCTTGCCCTCGCTTTTCAATTAATTTTCGAGAATCCGCGCTGTGTCGCTCCGCGGCGGGTCGGAGGCGAGCCTCGGATTTCCATCATTAGCGTGTCGGGTCAGCCAGTCATACCGATCCTAATGAGTTTATCTGCATTAATGCCGGGCGTGTTTGCGGGTCATCGGCTGGCCTAATTTCGATCCGGATCGAATCCCAGAATTATTGAACCGAAAAGACGGGGCAACCGTGAATCGCGATCTGGATGAACGATCTGTCGGGTAAAGTGGATTTGATCGTGCTCCGGGACACAGGGTGGCACGCCGTGGGTGGCACCGTCAAGGAACAGGTGAATTTAAGTTGGAAAAGTGCGAAGCGAAGATTGGCCTGTTTTCGAAGTCGATATTGGGAATTTCCTATGCGGCGTGATGCTTGCAAGTACTCAAAGAAAAGTGGTAACAAGTATTAGATATCATTTGTAAATAACTTGTGAAGCAATTTTCACTCTTTGAAATTTCTAGGCGAAACATAAATATGTATATTAACTAGAAAACTAATGAGAAAATGAAGACAACTGTACCAAAAATTTGAAGCATGAAGTATTTGATATGTTTTGAAAGTATGGAGTATATAATTTCAAAATATTTCTTCAGAATTCAATACGTGAACGATATTTAAGGATTGAGAAAGCGCAGGAAATTTAAAAATATTTGCGGTGTAAACATAGTTAAGCTATAGGACATGGTCAGTAATAAATTGTCCCATTCGTGGGTCATACGAACGCGTTACAACAATGCGCGGCGTCAAGGCACGCGAGATATTTTCAGTGACGTCAACATCGTCTCGAGAAATATTCTCGCGAGATATTCGAAGCTTTGCTATTGCTTCCTGTCTCCGGCAAAGAAAAATCAGCTCAGAGGGGTTGATTTATCGAGGCGAGCGTGCGAAAAGTTGCAACGTTCTGTTCGACTGGCTCCACGAATCGCGGTCGACCGCGAGGGAAAGAAAAGCAGTTCACATTCGCATTTTCATTTGCGAATCCCTGCGAGCTATTTTCAGAAGGACTACCGATATCAGGTTGGTCTCGTCTGGAATTGTTACAGAAACCTGTGTACAAAATCGAACCGGCTAGATTAATTAGCAGGGCCGAAGAGTTTGCAACATTGATTTCCCATGCGGCACTAGAAGAAAAATGGAGGAAGAGATCGGCTACGAAGAGAATGCAAATCCGAGACGTTGCGTCCTTGGAATATAAATGAGTCCACTTTTCTCTCTTCCTCCCTTAAAAGTCTCCTTGTATCTGCATGATTTTAATTCCTAGAAAATTGGAGGACAATATCAGCGACAGTAACAAACCATTGAAAAATGGATCGCGAATTTCTACACAATTTTACATAAAGATTTCCTCAAATTACCCTTGTACAACAATTTAGCACTTGCCTGAAAGAACATTTACGACCTCTGAACTAAAACAAAAACCCCATCAAACTATATTACATTTTATACTATTCCCAACCATCAAGACTACAATAAACACATCCAATCTGCAATCTAGGTTGCCATTTGATTCACGCATTCCCCGCTGTACTGTCACACGGGAGCACCTGGTATACACGTGGTCCACATCTCCGTTATTTCCGTCGAAACGAGAACGAGAGTGCGGAACAGTGAAAAGTGTGACGCCGCGGCCGGGTGAAAAACTGGTCGCCGAGGCCGGGCGGAGTTATAATTTCGCAGCGAGGTTCTAAAAGGGAAAAGCAGGGACCGGTCGTTCGTTCCGACCGTTCACGACGGAAAGAGAGAAAGAGGAACTTTGAAGATCGGAGAAAGAGAGACAAGGGGTTGCTCGGCATCAAGGAAGAAGCCCGTCCTCTTAGTTGCCTGTTAAATATTCACGAGAAACCCCGTTTCCGCGTGCGTTACCGAGCCAATGAGCTTGCGGGACCACCGAGGCCCGGAGACTCACCCCTTCCGCACCGCGCGTTACGAGCCCCTGAGGAACCGGCCGGGTTTTCCTTCTTCAACCACCGCGGACAAAAGGCTCGTTAAGATTTCTGCTCCTACGGGAATTAGTACGCGACCGATTAAACGTCCCACTCAGTTTCATTAAAGTCCGTTCGCTTGTTTACGCGTCCACCGATACGAATTCGACGCCGCATTCAGGATTCAGGTGGCGAACGCATGAATGGACCGTTCGTGTGATTTCCCGCGTGTTTCGACCTATGAACTCGCGAATTCTTTTGTCGCCAGTTCATTGGAAATACGGTGCTGTGTTAACACTAAAACTACCGAACAGTTAAATTGACTTTTTGAAATTCCTCTATAGAAACTCCAACAGTCCGTCTACTGAGACTAATTGATTTACAATCCAATTTTTGTATTGGTAAATTAATGTTTTTAACAATTCTCTGGATAATCTATTATCTTTTTGATAATAGCAAAAAGAAGAAATCAGGAATGAGTAATTTTGAGCCGCCTGGTAGTTTTAGTGTTAACTGTAGAATATTTTATTTTCTTCGCTTTTTTAAGAAGAATTGTTAAATGGTAAAAACGTGTTATTACGTTTATTTGCAATCACATTCTTTGGTTATACAAGTTGATTTTTCTAAACATCTTGTGGATTAAAAGGGTTAACCTAAGAAACTAATAATTTATTAGTCATTCAACTATTCTCAACGCAGTCATTCATACAGACAGGTCAAACACTTTTATAACGAGCAAACTTACTCGAACTGGGTTCGTTTCCTCTTCGATCTGTTCCTGTCGGTCTGAATTATATTTTATTCCACAGAACGCTACTTTGTTTACTTTATTTGCTAAAGTTTACTTTGAGTTCAACGAAACGAACGTTAAAACTGTCACACAATATTTATTCCTTTTTTTTCCATATTCCAATGTTGAATGTTTGTACAACTATTGACAGTCCATTTAATCTTTGCGACTCTGTATTGATATTTAATTTTATTTCAACAGCTACACGTTTTTATGAATATTGTACATGAATTACTACATCAAAATATTGGCGCTGGTATTAAAAGAATGCAGCAAGAATTGCTTTAGACACCAATTAATCCTTTACAGTCCAAAATATTCTAATAATAAGTTGCTTGCTTTAAACTTACACTGATGCTGCTAAATTCATTTGTAGCTTAGTACGTCACTTTAATCATTTATTTAAATGCATTTGAAAAGCTTTAAGATTGTACTTATACATGCTATAATGACGTTATTATGAACAAACGGCGGATCTTTATGCATTTATGGGAAAGTGCAAAATTGCATAGAATACATTAAGTACGAACGAGTAAATGAAACATCTAAAGCATAGAGCATTTTACAACAGTTGTTAGAAAAAACTATTTTGTATCGTAATTCTATTTTTATAATCAGACTCTTAAAATTATGAATTTGCATAAGATGCGCAGTCTAATTATGAATAATTATGTACAATAGACATTGGTAAAGCAGGTAACTACTGAAATCACATTGGATGTTCATTCAACCTATTTTGAATTAGAATCTCGAATAGTTAATTGTCCTCGTATCTCCGGTGGAATACTGGATTATTTTAACACCAGTTAAAGTCTCGATTGGGCCGATCCCCGTTCGAAAATCGGCTAGTCCCACCGGTTTCCATTTGTAATCCGAGTTCAACGCCATGAGACGATCGTCGTAATTCATCGGTACTTCGTAGAGATTCCCTTCGAATACGGGACTGCCATCATGCGGGAGATCCAGCGAACTTGGGAAAAAGTCCGAGATATGGCCGCCATAATCGTTGTAGTCAACGTAATCGCCATTTCTTTTATGCAGGGTGCTCCATGGCCCGTAGAAGCGATGCATCACGGAACCGTAGTACGGTTTAAGACGCTCTGGAACGATCAAGATGAATTTCCCGGTAAATTCGACCTTTTCCGACGAGACTCGACCTTTCCTGGCCTTTCTCAGCGAAAGTTCAACTTTTTAAACTGTCGGGGATATTCCTTAATTTGATTTTATTCTGACTACCCTGAATTTCGTACGTTTACGGTATAAGCAGAACACAGGTGAAAGTTCGATGAAGTTTAATCAGCTCTTTATTCTATTCGTAACTCAAGAAAATTGGCAGTAGGGTATACAGACTGTTGTTCAATATCAATTCGATATATGATATTATTTTATACAAATGCATATTTACATAAAAGTAACAATATATTTGATGTAGGTATAAATACAATCGTATAAAGTTACATTATCTATGAAATAAAAATAGTTTTAAGTAAAATAATAACGTTACAATTTTTATCACATTCGCCTTCTACAGAAGTGCAAAGTTTCGACTTCGATAACATTAAAATTAGGCTAAAATGAACATGCTACACTAGATCTTACATTAGAGCTAACATTAATTCGTCCGAATTATTAATCGTTACTAAATCTTCGCATTAAATTTAAAGATTTGAATATGGACTTGCCCGTTGCGCCATCCTCCGGCAGCGCAGACTGCGCGCAGTACAGCCAGAAGCAAGATAAAAAGACCGCGATCGAATTCCTCATCTCTCGAACCACTGTTTTAAAACTGATAGAGTACACTATCGTCCAGTTTATCGCGCTGTCGCTTATATACTCGCTGTCAGTATCCCGAAAATCCGTGAACACTTGCCGGTTGTTTAGCGGTCGGCGATCTCCGCTTCGGTTGGCAGAGGTCGCGTGTGACTAATTTTTTAACGTATCTCGCAGACAACGTAGTACTTACGCGTAAATTTCCAGAGGCCACGCTCCACGAGCCGTGAAACTTGCTGACGTTTTCGAAACAGAGGTCACGCATTATATAGGATCGCGCGCAGTATCCATTAACGCGATTGACTATCGATTCGATTAATTTCGTAGAGTGACAAGCGAAAGTATAAAGATCGCTGGACGCGATGTCAAAGAATTAATTCCCGACCGAACTAAATTTCGTGACAATGAATGCCGTTAATTGATGGAAGTTAATGACTATAAATACAAATTGATGACGCGCCGCTTGTGTGCTAGGTAACTAGTGTACGCTAAAAGCTGAAAGAATGGTGAGCTTTATCGGTGAATTTCATTGGTTGCCTGTTCAACGACCCCACCCGGCTCTGCGAGAAGAAAAAATTTAATGTTAATAGTGTTCTCGGCTTATTGGAACAAGAAAGTATGATAGAAATTATTTTTAATAATTAATCAATATTCTACTATAACGAACAATTGAGAAATTCGTGTTATTACATTGTTAACGAGTTTCTTTAATACAATATATGTTACGCGAACTATGCATCTGGGAGGAGAATTTCATTCAGTGACACTGCTAAACCGACACGCATAATAAAACACTATACACAACGAAACTTTTTAACCAAGAAGATTTTTGAATAACGCAGGATCGATTTAATGGAAAACAATTTTATCAGAATTTTATCGTTCCACTATTGTAATTATTATTGCTCCTGGATTCCATTGACTTTCAACGTTAATGGTTCGAAAGAACGGTCCGCCCCGTGCCGTTTCCAAAGTTTCCATGCAGTTATTGGCACGGCAGCGACGATTATTCTTATTTATTATACTCTTACCCAACACTGGCGTAGGACAAGGTGGATGTCCGTTGTTTCAGCAGCGAATTAGAGTAGGCATTATCCCCGGCGTCGTCCATTTCGTAATAAGGTCTGCCGAACCAGAACGCGTTACTGTAACGATAGGCATCCGCGGGCGCGAGTACGTCCAAATCGTCTGCATAACAAAATTCACAATTGAAAAATACCACACGCACACATTCGAACCGATTATCGTTTCAGCGATCATTGTACCGCGAATTTGTGTTATAAACATAGGTTTTTATCGAATGAGGAAGTGGAATGAAACTGCAATTCATTTCCTATAATAATGATAAAGTTTCATTGCAAATAAATAAACAGTTCATTCAATTTTCTTCAATTTCCTAATAAAGCTTTACAGGGGGTTCCCTTCAATTTCAAACTTTTTATTTAGTAATTATCGAAATAAAAAAAGTAAAGAAAATGTTTTTATAGGCGATAGTAAGAAAAATCGTATAAAATATTAGAAAACGAGATCTTTTTATCTCCTAAAAAATAACATTTTCAAGAAATCTTAAAATTCATTTTTATATCAAATTTTGTAGAAGTTACTTTCACTATTTGGCAGGTATAATATTTGAAAAATGTAAATCACGCTATGAATTCATGGAATCCGCAATCTAGCGACTATTGTTTGGAATCAGAACTCACTGTTTTGCCACTGAGGAATTGGTTTGGCACCGACGAGAACCAACGCGAACAGAACGGCGTAAGTAACGGCGATACTTTTGTGCATGTTTAAAGATTTTCGAGCTGACGTCGGATGGAATCACGGGATTCAGTTTTCGTCTGGATCAATGCGATCTGGCTGCCGGACTTATATAGTACGGGAAGCGATGTCCACTGTGACTGGTCGATTTTCTTGGCCGAGACACGTCAACAAAGTACCTGTTATCTCGCGTTTAAAAACGCGGGCATGACGAACTACGCTAATGAGGAAGACAATCTCCGGGAAGCTGTTGACTCCGCGCTTCTCCCGCATTTACATAGAAAAACCTCGACTGCGTCAATCATCTGGAGCGCTTGAAACACTTTATTCTTTTAACGCTTTGACTAACGTGTCACTAATATAGTTCTCACAGTTTCTTTTCTTTGAGTATCGATTACAAACGTTAAACGATGGAGAATTGTAAATTAAGTAGAATAGAATAATATAAAAGATAATACTTGACCCGAAAATCTTTATTGGCTCGATGCCGATGTCTCATTGAGAAAAATTATAGTTTCGTAGAAATTAGAGGTTCAATTAAAGAATTATTTTAGGAATAAGTTTTATAAGTATCGTTATATGAAAATTGGAAATTAAATTTATTGGTGCACCGTGAGTAATTAGTAAAGGATGAAGTATATTTTGCATATTTCTGTTTATGACAGTTATTGAAACGAATAATAATCATTGTTGCTGTGGATTGTATATTACGTCGAACAGGTACATTTGCTGCTCAGATCGTTTTAAATATTATTACAAGCGGTCAGTTACAAACGTGCTGTAACTGTATTTGTTACTTCGGCACAGCGGCGTTTAATCTACTGAACAAATGTGTTCGGGCAAACAATTTTCTCCAGTTTGTTTAATATTATTGATATTTCACAGAGTCCATGCTTTATTTGCAGTTTATTAGCGGGAGTTACAGAGGCAACGCCATTAGGTTTTATAAACGCGATTGTTTATATGGGGATTGTTAATGCGAGACGAAACGTAGTAGGCACATCGCGACTTCCGATTTCAATCATGAATATTCAGAGTTTTGATTGAATTTGGTTTTCCCGTCGCGGCGCGGGAACAGACTTTGACGAAAAAACGTTTCGACGGGGAAATTAGAAATGCTGATGAAAGGTCGTCCATTATTCGTTGAATATACACGAGAATTTATAATACAAAAGCGAAACATCATTCCGGCTTTTGTTTGAATAAACGCAAGCGAGAAAATATTTCCTAAAACTTTGAAATATATAAAAAATGTCGACCATTTTCGTTTGCAGGAAAGCTACTGTTACATTTTCAAATTACTCTGCTAGTCCATCGTAGAAAGGAGTCCTAGAATTGTAGAAATATGTTGTACAAGCGAATAAATAAAACTGAAATAAATTTTCAATTCGAATCAATGATTCAATAAAACTTCACTGGAGACTTATCATCTGTTCACAATAGACATAATCTATTCACAAAAATTACTTCGGCGTCCTAATAAACATCAGAATAGCGTGCATGCTCCAACGATTTGAATTATCAGATACGAAATACAGATTTTACTGTTCTGTAACACGATCATCGCATAAACAGGCTGCGAAATTACACGCACGGTCGCTTGCCCGTGTTACGTTTCCATTATTCAACTGAGCTGGTTACAAACAAGCGAGAATAATTAAAAAAAAATGTGCAGTAAATTCGGAATTATCCTTGCCGCGGACAATTACGATTCATTTCGAGGCGCGGCGGTGTTTCGCGGCGAGTGAGTCATCGTTCGAAGCGTTAATAAACTAGACGCGGACGTTTGTTTCTGAAACCGGCGGCTCCCGACGGAGAAAACCTGGTGAAACAACAAAGCCTACACAAAACGCGCTTCGCTCTTTCCAGCGGAAGCGCGCCGGCAGATCTTAACTATTCAATGAACGTTTGTCCATTCACGACGCTCCCGGCACGTGACGTCGCGTTTTCCGCTCGGCCGGGACACGCTCGAACAATCGCGCGCCTCGCGTGAAAAGCGCGTCTCATCGGTTTTCGAACAGAATCAGCGACCAACAGGCCCCGTCCGAGATTTAATGGGCCCTTGAACCACACTGAAAGCTAGAATATTAGCCGCCGTTTCATTCAGATAACGCGCAAAGCGTTTGAACAACGAAGAAAATTTTACTGAATTGAAATTTTATCCTAAATAAGAAATCAATAATCAATAGGGAAAGGATTTGTTTGAATAATTATTTGTTCTGTCATTTGAGGAATTTATATTGACTGCGATGTGTACAATGCTCGCTTAAAACTATTTGCGTTGCAATTTGAATAAGTTTTTCGCATAGATTACTCGAATAAATAAGCATGAATTATTTAAATAAATAAAGACGAATGAGTCTAAATATTCGAGTAAACAAGAAGGAATTATTTAAATAAATGACGGTCATTTATTCTAATTATTCGAATAAATAAGGATGAATTATTTAAATGGTTAGAATAAATAGAGATAAATTGTTCGAATTGCTCGTGTAAATTATTCGAATGCGTAAAGGTGGATTGCTTGAATTGGATACACAGGCAAATCAAACTGAATTATTTGAATAAATTGTTCGTCTATATAAAGTTGAACTATTCGAAACAGTAGATGAAATGATCTGTTGAGAGCGAAGAATTCAACTAACGAGATTTCGTTCGGTTAATTATTTTAAACAAACATTTATTCGAAACAGTTCGAGTAGCGCCGAGCTCCAGCCCCAGTTAATCTGATAATGTTAATCGATTTATGAAGCGTCTACACTGCGCGGTTTGCACTGAGATGTTTGTCAAAGTGCTTGATTGATAGCGTTATCAAGTCGATAGCAACTTGATTTTGTTCATATACTTTGATGATGGCGCTATTCCCTGTGTCTTTTCGCTGGATTAGGAAGGGGAACTCCGTCGAGTTAAAAAAATGAAAGCTTCTAGAAAATAATTTGGTTGGCGTCGAAAAATGATTTCCTAACAAAATATCATTGAAATATTTACCATCTGCTGAAAAGATTTGATGCAATGAATAAATAAAAATATTATATCGTTATTTTTACGATAGGAAGGTTAAATATATGACCCTTACAGACTTATTTGTCTTCTGTTTTAAATTATTACATAATGTTCTAGACTAACGTTTACTTCTGTTATTAGTGAATTGTTTACCAAGGATTGTTCGTAATTGAAGAGAGTACAAATTTCGCAAATGATACCCACAGTTTACTCGCAAGGTATTGATTCGAAATACAGCGTTGCATCTATTATTCGAAACAACAATGGCGTCTCACCAATCGGATATGGAAGTTTCAACTGGATCCCCTTGTTCTTCTCGCGGAACTACGTCTCGATAGTTTAAAGTACCGGGACCGCGAACCCTGGAGAGCCGTACTGGAATTCTAATCGGATGTGCGACTTAACAACAACAACCGTGGCGGACTTCATGAGACGAGTGCCTCGCAAGTTTCTATGGGGTTATTGACATAAGGTTCCGTTGCGTGTTTAGTTGACGAGTAAGTTTACTTCCCTGTTTAGAAATTAACATCCTCGTCGCTCGATGAAAAACGATAAAACGGAAGTCTTGGTCAAGTTGATTCAAACGTAATCGACGGAAATTTTAAAAATAAAAAATTATAGGAGGTGTAAAAAGATGAAGATACAAATCATTTTCCAAGTGTAAGAAAATTATTACGTATATTCTCCAAGAATTAAAATCCACGATTAATTTATCTGTTGTGGAAAGTGGCAGTTCGTTGTCGCTGATAATTTAATATTTCCAAGTGTCAAGAAGATTAATCGTGTGTTCTTTTTACCAGCGTAATTAGAAATTCCTCATCAACAACGCTATTAACCACGCCAACGCTAGGATTCGTTAACGCCAACAGCGAGTACAGGTACCGGCCGGGTAATTTGCAAAACTAATTGCCGGTTCTCGTTATCAGGAAGGCACGCCAAGTGTCGTGCTCGGTTATCGGTTGGACGAGCAGAGATGATAATACAGTGCGTGCGTCTAGGTATAAACGACACTAATTCGGAACCGTTAATGACAGCAACACTAATTTTAACCATGTCGCTGGGAAATACGTTTAGATAAAACCCGGCCTGAAATGAACTCCAAGGTTTAACACGTTTAAAAAATTAATCTAAGATAATCTAAAATATAATACACATATTTCCACGAATGTCCATTCATCGACATAAATTACTACCACGAAACAACAGTATCTTCAATAACCTTTCAGGAATTAACAATTACTATTACTTCATAAATTACTTAGATTAAACATCCAAAAAACCTATTTTTTCATTCGTTCACCTCATTAATACGATTTCCTACAGTTCCACGATTCACAATCATTCCTTACATTCCCAAAGCTCGCAATACTACCATTTACCGAAACAATCCGCTATGTCAATCCCGAAGTCCAGCGTACGGGCTTGTCCATTACACACAAAGTGGAACGCAATTGTCTGCATTGTGAAATGGAACACGGTTCGCGGCATCCATAATGTCAACAATAAACCGTGGATCGATACGCTGAAACGTACTCTCCGAAGGTCTCTGGCTCGCTGCTGCCCCGCCATACTTAGCCCGCTGTTAGCCTCCGCGTGGGGCGCTAGAAATTCCATCGGCCGATCGACCGATTCATCTTCGAGAGACCGTTATCAAAGAACACCGATCGACGAGAGGTATTACTAGCCCTGGTACGGGAGAAGAGGACGGGGTTTAGGAGGACACGGCGCGAAAGGGGTTGCGTCCCACGATAAATCTCCCACCCCCGGGCGTCGTTCGCGTGTCCGGGAGCCATTGATTCCAGTGCTGATCCTTGGCGAATACCCGACCATTGTCGGCCCTTCTGGTAATTCCACGCGCACGGGGGTCCCAGCAGCCCTTTCAATCTGTTTTCCAGCGTCGCCAATCTCTTTCCGTTCGTTCGCGCAACCCGCGCGTGTCCTTTTTCAACTTTCTGCAGCGTTTCCGGGAGCCGAGGATGTCCCTGAGTGGTTCAGCTCGTAATACTCTTTCCTCCGAACCTCTTCAGCTCTTATATCGGCCAAGTGGATTTCTTTGGCGGAATCGGACCCGTCGCACTCCGCCCGGCCGGAACGTAATGAGGAAGTACCGGATGTTGGAGATTGGAGTCCCCCGCGGGATCTTTTGATCGGAGGATCGACGTCCGCAGGACGTGACCGTGCGCAAACATCCACTGTGATTGGCTCCGGGAATGGTCTCTGAATTCTTTCGATACTGTGGATTCGGGGATGTTTGGCTCTGGCTTGGCTGGGAGAATTGAACGAAGATTGCTGTGTGGTTCGATTGTGATGTGAATTTTTGAACGCTTGTGATTTATTTTGTGACCGAGCGCGCGGATGTTATCAAACTGTTTCGATAACTACCGAAAGTGCACAAAATTGTACATTTTAAAATGAGAGTTCGTAATGTTAGATCGAACTTAGGGACATTTAAAGTTAATAAATTTGGTTTATTTTGCTAAATGTCTGAAATAATATTAGAAAGATCTTGCTAAGTGTCTGAAATAATATTATAAGGGATGAAGTTAATAGGAGTTGATTAAATTAGAGCTACCCAAAGGTGCGCAAAGTTTGATTCCAATTTACTCTATCAAACGAAGCAAAGTGCTTTTTTCGCTCAGCGACTTCCTCGTTTCCATCGTCATTATCCCGCTGGCCTCTCCACGAGTCGAGAAGAATCTGTTTGTTCCCCACCGGCGTAATTACCCCGAAGGACGACTCGCGTCGTCCAGGCTCGCGTTTCCAGCTCGATTTACCGAAACGCTTCGAGCGTGTACACCCGTTCCCGGTACGCGCAGTTAGTCAGAAGCTAACGCACCTTCATTAACGCCGGACATGTTTGCTTAGCCGGCGCGGTGCACGCGACACGTGTACATAAACAGAACGCAATCTCCTAACTAAAACGTCATATTTGTCCGCGACCGTGCGAAGGCCTCTAACCGGCCGCTCAGCCACGCAGCCCCCTAATAATCGCCGACTATTTTCGTCCGTATTATTTTTAAAAAAGAACATTTCGTACGTCTAAACGCGTGAACATGCGAATTTCGTGTTTCGGCTGGCGCGGTGACTCACGGAACGTCTGTCCCGATAGCGTCGCATTGCGCGAATGCGGGTACCGAGGCGGTGCGTCACGGTCTGGTCTAAGAATTCCAGGCGAAACCGGTTTCCCGTCACGGGAAATAACTCATCCTGGAATCGAACACGAGTTTTTCGTGTCTACCGGGATCCCTCGTTCCAGGGAACAATTTGTTCTCGCGCGACGACCGTTCTTTCTCCCCAGGGTAGGTGTGTTCTTCTCTCATCCTTGATGGTAAATAAATTCCGCCGAGGCCGCGATCGGTTTCGTCGCGGTTCACTTTTCCGTGCGATTTGCTCATGATTCGATTTAAAACCGGCCACGTCCTTAACTACCTTTTATACACCGACATAATCGAGATTATTAATAGACCGATCGATCGCGCGCACACCATGGACACGGGAACACCGCGTGGAGGCTGACGCGGAGCCGCGTGAATTCTTGTCGATCTTTAAACTGAAGTTTACAGGGATTTTTAATAAACGAATGTCCGTTGAAAACACGGCTTTCTAAAGTAGAAGGTTTGCTTCCGAGGTAACTTCCGAGGAATACAATGCCAAGGCTACCGAAACATATTATTAAAGTGCCTTTATGAAAACAGAACTTCATAAAAAATTTACATTAATACATTGCTAATGAAACTGACAACCGAACGTTTTTCATTACCTGGTAAAAAGTCTTCAGTTCCTTTATTTCACACGACACAGAGACCCAATCGTCAAAGCAGAATTCTATTGCCTGCTGGACACCATTGATAAATAAGTCAACAGCAATTGGAGTTATGCTCACTAGACTCTAACATCGAATGCAACGGCTCTCAAACTGTCAAAAAAGAGTACACCATAGCCGTTAAAAAGCGATCAACCTAGAATCACCAAACACATGTCTTAACACTTATCTACAATTTCCCAAAAAATCACCGCAAGCATCCGGCAGACACCTCGCAAGTGTAGTGTATCATAATTGCAGCCTTGATGGGATCGCGCAACCCTCACCTCGCCAGGCGATTCGTGCGGAAGAACGCGCGTATAAAACTGATCTCTGAATCGATCGTCGCGCGGTGAGATCCTCGTGACCTTCCCGCACGGGCTAAAAATCCCGCAGCCTATTTGCGTCGGTCCTTATACGTTGTGTGCATCGATCTCTATTCTTGGAGGCGCGCGCTAGGCGAACACAGGCCTCGCGCACACACGAGTCCGATCAACCGCCGGTCGACTGGTCACAAAGCGTGTTCTCTTTCCGTTGCGAAGGAGAGATAGTTCACCGGCGTGTGGCGGGCCGGTGTTGGTGCGAGGCGACGGAAGCCCAGCAAGGTGTGGTGTGCGGCCACGGCACGTTCCCGCGCGATGTAAACAGGCCAGCCAGGTCGAGCTCCAGTGCACCCGATACCGTTGACGAAGACGGGCCGGCGCGCGCGGGTTTCCATGACTCGCGACCGTCCACGGTTTTTCCCTTGTCACGCGCGAAACTTTGCTTCGCTCGTTCCCGTTTATCGAACCCGATACCCGTAGATCCGAGAACACTAGACACGAGCTGAATCACGGGAAGCTCCGTGTCGATCCCTCGTTACTGTGCACTCACTTGGGTCCGAGCAGCTTGTAACGAGACCCGGCCCCGTTTTCTACAGTCGCTCTTCGGAATATATGCTGAATACTGGAGTACTCTGGATTCTTGAGAGTATTGGGTTGGTGCATGGTATATGTCCCTGTGGTTGAGTTGGAATGAAGATAGGAATATGTGATCGGGTTCATAGATGTTTCGCTGTGGGGTTTATTTTGAAGATTTGGATTGTTGTGTTTGGAGAGTCTCTTGAATGTCTAATGAGATTTTATTGTTAGCTTGAATGTTTGGAAGATGTGAGAATAAAGGTTCTTTGATGCCTGTTTAGCTTTGTTACAGTGCTTAATTTGGTTCAGTTATTTACTACATTGGTTCCTTAAATGAATGACCTCCAACTTGAAAGAATATCTATGAATATTACTGTTGAAACGATCCCACGAGAAGCAGCTGAAACCAGCAATTTCAAGGGTACAAGAACTTGGAAAAAGGAACATGTACCTTCCCAATGAATTCCACCAGCACCAGCCTAATAGTTCCCAGAAGCGTAACGCGTGGATCGTAGAGCCGGTTGGTAAATAACGAGGGAGCATTGTGGGACAAGGTGGTCGCGGGCCGACAACCAGTGGTTTTCTGTCATTTCGCCGGTCGTAATCGTCTGAAAGGCGTGGCGCCGCGCAGTCCGCGACACTTTTAAATAATCGCGCGGCGGACAATCGATCAGAGATACGTAATAACGTCAGCGATCAGCCGAGCGCGATTACAATTCCAGACGGCACCGGGTATCAGTTGCGTCGCCGGAACACATTGGATTAGTCGATACGCCGTAGATCGATGGAAGCCTCGCAGCTGACTGTCCGTGTGCAGCGTCGTGCGACACGGTTCAAGTGCATCGTCGAAGGAAAACAAACAGCCGGTTCCGTATTTTCACGTGGATCAACGTTCACCGGGATACCCCGAGAACATTGTTAACCCGGTACTCTAAGCTGAACACACCTATAAAGAGACGGTAGCAAAAGTGAAGCAAGAGTCCGGCAGGTTGATCGATCATCGCCAAAGACAGACACCTGTGGGCACGGGGCAATTAAAGAAACGTCGGGACGCTCGCATAAATACTGGTCGCGCCCACCTAGCAGGGTGTGTCTTTCACGCGCGCCGGCCAGTCATTAGCTACCACTCGAGCAGAGTCCGTGCCGCAGCCCGGGGTGAGAGACATCGATTGACTCCGCGAATTGATCCCCAGCCGATCGCGAGCGTCTCCGGTCGACAGGAGTTCTGTTCCGTCCTAGTTGCGCTTCTGTGATCCTCGGTGATTACTATTGTGGTGTACCTCCGCGGACCAGTGGTTCTCATCGATCCCCAGAGACAATAGTCGCGGATTGCAGACACTGTTTAGCAGGATCTAAAAGTTTCAAATGAGGCCGACTTTAAATAATATATACTGATACCGTTCTGTGATTAAAAGCTCATATGGACACGTGACTCTTCTATCTCGGCGAAAGCCGAGACAACCTCGACTTGGTCCCGCGAACTCTTTAGTGTCTGTGTCAAGCGGTACGCAGGATAAAAGGGACGGGATCGATCAGCCGTAACCTTCGACGAAAGTCTTCATCCTCCATCCTTGAGCTAGATAGACCCGGCTAATTCGGAACGGGCTGGCTGTGGGACAGCGTCGGACTAGAGCAATAAAATCGCTCCATGGAAATCCGTGGCGGGTCGGACACGGTCGCCTTGTGAATATTCAGCGGGGGAATTCGCGAAGCGGTCGCTGATTGGACAAAGCACGACTTCCGTATTGAATGTGGCGCGCGATCGCGAAACGATGAGGCATGGCTTAACGCGGAACCGTTCGTCGGGAATTTAATATTCCGCGCGGTACCGCGCGGCGTCCGATCACGCGACCGTTCTCGCCTAGAACCGCTCGTCCCGGCGAGGATAGCCCCAAGGACAACGGATTTTCACTCGGGATCTCGCGCGAGGACTCGATGCAAATTTAACTCGGCTCGTGTCTCTCCTGTTGCTTCGACCAGACAGACTCGCACCTCCGACATGAGCCTGCTGCGGTTCGGACCCTTCAAGGACGGTACGTTTGTCCCTTGAGTATAACACCATTCTTCATTGTTCACCGCTTTGCCATCATCTTTTCTCGAAAAGGAATGTCCCGAGTCATGGAATCGTTGAGATACTACGCGCGGGAAATCCTTGTCCGGTGATTTCTGTTGTCTTTTGTCATCTACACCTTCATTTAGTTTAGGTTACTACTTAAAGTACGTGATGTTCTTAGAAAATTGAATGTAGGCGCTATAAATACAGTATTCGTTAATGCTAGAATCGTTAAAGCAATTAAAATGCAACACGAAGATTCAATATGTAAATAATTTTGTAATTGGTGGAAATTAAACTTGGATGTTGACAGTTGCTTGTACTAAGTAGCGAAGAAAAAAATCTCAATGAATACAGTCAAACATTCATTCAAGCTCAAACTTCTTATTTGCGTGCTTCCTAATGTTGTTATTCTCAATATCAGTATAGTCAAATGAATACTGATTTCGGTCGAGGCAATGTACTGTGAAAGAATCCAAGAAATGCACTCGTTCAGCCTACATTTACATTCCACTGATTGTTAGTTCAACGAGCTTTTCAAGTACTGGTGGTGTTCAAATCGAATTTCGGGACGGAGCACACTCGAACGAACAAGTTTTGCATGCCAGACAATATGTATTCGGTTTTGTGAAGTTTTCGGACGGGCGAGACGATCCTGGAGCGACTTTATTTGACGACGGAACACACGTTTCCCTTGTATCGATTCGACAGCGACCTACGTCAAGCATTTTAGGTCATCGATTGGACCGTAGGGAAGCGGAGTATTGCTTTCCGTAACCTTCAAAAATCCATGGAAAGGGTCGCGGCTGGCGCCCCCGAGATATCCTGTTATGGAACTTTTCTTCCGAGCAGCTTGCGATCAGTATTCGCGCGGCGAACTGCCCACGAGTTCGCAACGCGAGAAAAAACGAGAGCAACGGAACCGCGAGCAGTCTTAATAGTCCATAAAACTTTTCGATACAACTTCCATCGAAGTTGTCGAAACGAAACTTTTCATTCTGACGTCTTATTCGACTGTGTCTGCCTTCCTCTACTTCCAGAATGGTCCAAGGATTATCGTACCTACGGATAGAGCGTATCTCTATATTCCGAGCTGCCGTGATCGAGAATTAATGTTATTTTATTCGGAAGTTTCCCGTCCAATTTATTTCCATGAGACCGTATTTGTCTCTGTGCCAATTTTCGAATAACATTGGAATTCATTTCTACCGAACTTACAAATTGTAATTTATATTTCGACACGGTTTGCGGTATGTAATAGCATTTGTTATTTGCGAAACCTAATTCCTCTCGTCCTAAAGACCTCTACCCGCTATACCAGTTTGCAAAACACAACTACCATTATCGTACGTTCAGATATTACCACTAAAAAGTTACCAAACTCGCAGCCGCCCGCGATCACCAGATTTAATCGCTGCAAACTCGCGCGACCCAAAATATCCGAGCGGAAGCGGTTCGCCAGTGTCCCGAGCATTTTAAAGGATTACATCGAATCCCTATTATGGTGAGAACCAGCGGGTCACGGTTCCTCGTTGTCCTGGGGCTTGAAGTTCGCGGACAAAAGCAAACTTCCACGAATGGGAATGGGTAATACTGCGGCTTTATATTTACCTCGGCGTGGAAGAAGAGGCACTTTAAAGGACAAACATTGCAGGCGCTCTCTCGCGGCGTTCTGGCGTCGCGACGCCAAGAAGTGTCGCCTCCATCTGTCTGTCACGTAGATTCCATATCGTAAAATCAGGGGAAAACAGATTCAAAATTGAAAGCAAAAGAATAGTAAAAATATATAAAACACTTCAATATATGACTAAAATGAAACTATATCATGTAAGAAGTAAAATGGAAACAAATTAAAAATATTAATCCTTTGCATTGGAAAGTCCTCCTTCAAGCAACATTTCGAGAGAAATATTGAAATCTCTGAGTGCAAAAGATTAAAATATCGAAAGTAAAATATATAGAACATACCAGTGAGTTAGGAATTTTCTACATTTAAATTCCCTCATATTCCAAAAACTATTAATCTCGTGGATTCGAGTTTGGTGACGTTCGATTTACAATATACGAATGCATGAAATAAACAGTATTGGAACCAATAAAAAAAATATTTTTAGATCTTTTGCCTTTTGATCCGACAATCTGGAGCACTGTACGTCGGCTCGTTTCCAACGGTAGTTTTTCTTTTTACTCGGCGCAGGGTGCGCTCATCGACAGGCGAGAAGCACTTCCGTTGTGAATGCCAGTCCGCCCGGGTTCGACTGAAAAGGAAAACGAGAGTGACTGGCTGGATGAGACTACGATCCTCCATGGAGCGTCACCGACGCTCGGTTACGTAACAATGAGGCGTCGCGGCGTCGTCGGTGCCCACCGACAACCATCTAACTTTGCGTTGGTCTGAAGTAGACTTTCGAGGTGGAAGCTACAACAACCGGCGTGTTTTCAATGAGTTTTTAGGGATTGCGTGTAACATAGACAGATATTGTTAACGTTACAGTATTTGCGACCCATAAATTCAAGATTTTGTACGTTCGTTACACTCGCGAATGGATCAAACGTAATAAACTAAAGGATTTCATTGATATTTTGAAATTCCTTTTTTCATATATTGCCGTTGGTGATGAAAATTCACGATAAAAGGATGGTACTTGTTCGTTCTCTGTTCACTTGCGAGTTACGAACATTTGGGACGCGATTTCATGCACATTTCAATGAAATTTTATATTGAAAATATTACTATAGGAACTTATCATTTTACTTTTATTCAGACACTCCAAGTCAGATCATAAGGTGAAGTTTTTATAAAGATCCATAGTTTACTGATAAATATCAATTGTAACATACTTTGGACCGAAACACGCGTGATACTGTGAACATTCCCAAGTTTCCAATAGTTCGCCGAAACGGTCGACATCCAGACGACTGTCCATTCATCCGGAACGCATTTAATCCAATCGTCTGCGAATAGCTTTCCGATTTCAGGATAATCGAACGACAGTCGGTTCGATTGGGAAGAGAATATTGATGTTCGAAGATATTTGCGTCCCCCGATACCATCTTCGTCTTTCGTTTCTGGTGACTGAACGCGGCTTCCGAGGTGTTCCGGATTCGTTTTCATTATGCTCCCATTCGTAAATCGAATGGCAACGCATGGATTCACCCGGTCACGTTCACTTTTCGGATTCCTCGACTTTCGTTCTTCCCGTTATCGCGGAAGTTTCCTTTTGCCACCGACGGAGCCGTGTGTCACCCGCATCGAACGGACGCGATATCGAGGGATAAAGTTGTAAAAAACGCTAAGGTGGCAGAGGGCAGAGAATCGGGGCGCGTTCATATTGGATTCTGATGGAAAAGTTGGAGGCTTTTACGGGACGAGCAAAAGTCGACGGCGTTCGGCTTCCCTCTCGTGGAAATTTCTTTATTGAATTTCACTTTTGTCGGTGGAGGGGAAATGATGACCCTGATTCGGCTCGTTGGAATCGGTTCAAAATTTATCCGGGTTTAGAAATTGTGTCACACAGAATTATTAGGTCCGAGCAGAACGCTCCTGTTTTTATAAAGCAAACGGAGAAAATGAGTTGGTAATTGAGTTTCGTTTTATAAATTCCACCTTCTAATATGAAATTTTTCGCATTGCATGCTTGTTGTGCGTTCATTGGCACCATTATCGTTGACTGCATCGATGATGTAAGAGACTTAGAACTCGTAGAAAAAATAACTTTCATTTGGTGGCTGGTTTCGTCATGCGAAATTCCTGCAAAAATTATAGTCGTCCGGATATTGAGGAGAAAGTAATGATATCTTGGGAAAATTGTGAATGGAGTTTAAGTTTGAAAGGAAACAATCGAAGTTTTTCGAATTTGGAATTATTCGAATGTTCCATCTATGAATCATGAGAAGAGTGAATAATTTTACATTGAGTACGTTTTATTTAACTAAAGCTTCGTCGTTTAATGACCAAGGTTAGTTACTAGTTCTTAATTAATTCGAGTATCAATTACTTGCAGTGACAGATATTGTTCTAATTGACTGTTAAAAATAAATTTCATCAGAAAAAATCCTGATCTCTTTAAGTTCAGTATGACACTAGATTTTGTCATATAAATTCCGGAAATTAGAGCTTCTAAAGCAGAGAATTAAAATACGTATTCCCATTGTTGAATTGATCAAAAGCAATTTAAACTTTTCCAAAACAATGTCCATAAAATTTAATATCCTTCAAGTCGATAAGTTCGGTAGATTCAGTGTTAGAACAATATCAACAAACAGTATCACAGAAAAGCCGCAACGTTTCTCGTGTCGAAGATCGATGTGTCGTGTCTGAAAGTGTGCCTTTAGCGACTGCGATCCGGCTCGCCAAGGGCGGAGTCATCTGTCATTGACACTGGCCGAGAGCGAGGTTGCATAATCAAATGTCCCCTATCTGGTTCAAGTGATCGTGATACCCTCCCTCTTCGTGAGAAAGTCATCATGCCCATCGATCGCGTCGTCCCGCAACGTCGTCGTCTTCTTTCTGAAGTATCTACAACGTTCCTGGAACATTTCAGGCTTTTAAGGGCTGCCGTGCTTCAAAATGCAAACGTTCGGATTAATGTTGCAGAGTTCACCGAACAATTCCACGGCAAATTACGGCGGGCATTAGTCCAATGCAATTTCCGAGGGGAGAGAATTCTATTTAATGGTCCGCCGCAGAATTCATTCCACAAACGAAGTTTTCCGGTCGGCCATTATGAACCCGTGGGTCCACAGAATAGCCGTTCTTTGGACTCGCCGGGTAGTATTTACCTTTTGTCGAGAACGAGACTAGTTCGGCGCGCGCTATAATATCGCCCAGAAAACTATTTCAATAACGGCCGGTAGTTCACCTTCGCCGAAAATGACGTCCGCGACCGCCTGTCCGTCGAACCTGGCCCTTATTATACCAAAATTCTAGCGTAATTTCGTGTCTTTTTTTACACTATTTTGGAAGTTCAGTAAAGCCTCGATGATTGATTTCAGACAAAATATACGAAGTTCGAGATTTACGGCCGCCGTGAGCAATCAGATGCGGCACTAGAATCTTGCCGTTCCATTCAAGGTTATTTTATTACCTATGGGTATAGAATTTATGAAGAAGCTGCTCTGACTCTTTACGACTCCGCTCCTTTTATTGGTCCTACACTTTTTATTCGCCGATTTATACGGACCCTCCGTATTTCCGATCCAGTGGACTCGAACGAAACAGTAGGTGCTCAAGGAGAATATCGTTGCCTTGAATATTTGGGTGGTGAGAATTCGAACGTCGTCATTGGTCTCTTAAAATTTTAACCAGTAAGAAAGAACTCCGTTCCGACCATATCTAGTCTGTTTACTGTAAATATATAACAATAAACTCTTATTTAGTATATCGCTGCTTGGAATAGAAAATTGCGGTCTAGTAGTTTATAACAGCAATTAATATATAATATTCTATTCAAACAAATATAATATAAGTTTACGTTCTAACGTTTCACAAGAAGCACACGGTAGCCAATACAATTTCGAAATGACCAAATCAATCCCTAAAATAAATCACAGTAATCTTCAAACGTTGAGCACAACCCAACAACTACGAAAATTTGGTAAACTTAATGAATCGAGCGCTCGTCGTATTTTTATCGACACGCAACGGTAGAAATGATGTCAAAGAGAAACTAGTGGTCAATCGTTGCCCATAATCGTTCGTTAGAAAGCGACGAGTCTTCACGCTCGATTTGATCGTCGCCGGTAATAAGGCCGGCAATAAGCAGCATCGCGAGAAGCTACTCTAAGTCAGCGTTTGGCACCAATAACGACGAGAAACGAGCCCACAAGATGAATTTCACGGGCCTCGGCGGCATCGCATCGTCGCGAATTACATGCTCTGTTTTGCATCGCGGCGAGACCGGTCGAAAATTCTCAAACCGCGAAAAATCCCAACGTCGGCAGGGATTTGTTAACCGGAAAGAATAGCGGACTCGGGACGTTATTAAGTCTTAACTGTAGAACGTCTGAGGCCGTTCCAAATTTTCATTCGTTCTTATTTTCTTCGTTGCATAGTTTCTGATACACACGGTAGGACCGAGATTAACTGACCCATTATAAGGTAGGTCGTTCAGAGTCTTGGTTACTCACAAACTCAGTAATTTCTTTTATTATACTTCAAAATATATACATTCGAATTTTTTAAACATACTATGAAAAATTTGTTTCCGAATCTCCATTGGGGTAGACTATTGGGGGACCAATTAAATTGGATAATCGAGGTTCGACTGTATCTTTTAATTAGAGTTCGATTAACTCTTTGAGTGCCATTTGTAATTGCTAAAATTCTCTCGAAAATTGCCCTGCAATTTTACCAAGAAATGCTTAGTTTACGGAAAATGTCTATACAAATTTTACTATTTACATAAATGTGCTGAAACGTTTATTAAAGGTAATAAATAATCGTAACAAACATTTGCAGTTTATGAGATTTTTTGCGATAGTGGTGTATAAGTTTGAACGCCTGTAGTAGTTGCGGGTTAGAGGTTAAAGTTTCGTGTACGCTGCAACCGTTCGTTGCGCATCTAAGAGGGTACGCGTATCGACCCTGCCCATTCTTGTGTGCTCGCGTTGCTCTTCACCCGTGAAACCGTGTTTTAGTTTCTCCCCCCTCGCTGCCGCTGCGGGAAATTGTTAATTAAGGGACATTTATTCTGGTAATTACGATGGCTCTTTATTTAGTAACTTGATCGACCGTTCCCCCGGTTCGACGGCGAGCGAACAGTTTTCTTTTTCCTGTTGCAAGAAGAAATTGGTGACCCGAGTAAAGGTGAACTGAAAATATGTTATTTACTAATTTCAAAAACTTTAATGCTAAACATACCGGCACTTTATGTACACCTATCCCGACAGTGACTGATCAAATAACTGGTTATAAAATAAAGATAACCAAATTAAACGATCAACTTTTCTTAGTGAAAACAGAAACAAAAGAAAAGACAAAAATTGAAAAACTAATTAACCGGACAATGTAAAAATTGATACAAAGTTAAGTGAACGAAACAGAATGACTTATTTTTAACCAAATTTTAAAACCGATCATTCGATCGGTCGTGGTACGTTTAGTTTTAGTGTATAGAAGGGGTTTTTTTTTTTTGATGCCATCTTGTAAATAGAACTTTGCAGATGGTACGTAACAATAACTAAAATTAAAGTTGTTAATTTGCAGAGTGAACTTTCTAATTTCAGTGTCTTCTTGTACAATTGTAGCAAATGTAGCAATCATAGCTGTATAAAAAATTGTTCATATCTCTAATAAATTCGAAGGAACTTCTGCTATTAAAGTTACGAAAATTCACTAAGTCGCCAAAATAGAGACTGTTTATATAAGTGTAGCATTAAGTAGTTTAATTGTCATTGAATGATGTGATAAAGCATAACGATGTAGAGCTAAGAACATAGATTAATTGGAGATCAAGGAGAAACCACCTCTGGTCGGACACTTGTCGTAAACAAAATGATAAGACTTCTTGTGCAATTAGAGATTGTTTCTGTTAATATCTTCTGTGCTAAGTAAAATCATATGATATTTATAAATACAAAAGATTAAAAGATAATTCGATGAGAACTACAAAAAATAACTTGCTGTTTAATGTTTCTGAAGAAAAAGATTTTTATGTTATTAACAAGGTATTCTTTTCCGCAATACCGTTAATTCAAACAGAATGCTACGAATGACAGCTACTGATGATGATTCTATTAGTGAACGTTTCGCCAAAGATTTGCGCTATGTCCACGACAACGATCTCATGAACAGGTTTTATTGGAACATGCTACCCGACGATGAAACAGCCGTTTCCACTAGATCGTTGAATAATTGCGGATCAGAGCAAAGAGTTCCTCTTGAATCTTTCAGTGATGTTCCTGCCAGTGCGTGCTAGTTTATTTCACTCAAACGTATCATAAAAGAGAGGCTTAAACATTCTGATATATAATTGATCTTCCTTTAGGATTTGCCTCGCTAGCTTTGATAAAAGGAAATCGTGATTAAAAGCAACGTGGGAATAAGAGTCTCATTTCACGTACATCATTTTTTGCCAATTATTCAACACTCTAATAATGGCAATAACAAAGTATAACAAACACTAAGATTCTTATATAAACAATTAAAAAGCCAAATCCAGATTCGTTGAACATTTGGTTTGTTTATTAGGTAATTCATAAACAAATAGCGGAACTCTGACTCAATTCTGTGCTCTAGATTTAATAGCTTAAAATTTCAATGATCACAATGCGATTGATCTTCAACCCACAAAATCGATTAACTGTAAAAAGAACACAACTGAAATTAAGTATGAAGAAATAAGAAACAAATTTCAAAATTCGTTTACGTATATCAAAACTTTCCACAAAATTGTATATATTTTGATTCAAGGCACGCCCATTAATTTGTCGACGCGATTGTGTCTCGCGAAGCACAAAAAATTCGGAGTCGACGGGACGCCCGTTCGGTCCCGGCGCTCGGTTGCAACCGGGTCTGACCATGCAGAAGGTTACGAGTGCATAACGATCGTGGAATGCGGTACAAGAAGCGCGACAGCGTGTTATGTGGCAACCGGTTTGAAATAACTCCGCGCAACTCTAGGCCGGCCTGAAATAAAGAAACCACGAATTCCTTTTGCATGTCAATGAAACACAGCGGTTACCGTGGACGAGCGACAAGACGGATCGGGTCGTTACAAGAAAATATCGGACGCCGATACCCGGCCGAGCGGGTTAATAAAAGGAAACGCGACCGTAACGAGTTCCACCGCGAGTATTGCGTCGTCAGGTCGCCGTTTTGTATACAACTGTTCCTTGTGTGTCGAAACTTTCGAATCGCGTTTCCTCGGCTTGCCGATTTTCGCCGTATGATAGACTTATTGATGATATTCAAGAGATTACTAGAAAAGGGGCGAATTCTTTTCTTACAGGACTTGATTTTGACGTACGTAACTGAGAAAGGTTTGTATATTATTTATTTCAGTCATATATCATTTCATCGTTACTTCAAATCTAAGCTCACCAATGTTAGTAACCTATTAAATTATTGCATGCTTACATTAATAACATACAACAAACCGTTTGTTTAAAGATTATATATTTTCAGATTTACTTTCAATTAATTCATTTGAAAAAAAAAACGAACGAGTTCTGTTGAAGTAGCTCAAGCTATTAATTTATTAAAAAACGATTATCAAATTATCCAGAAATATATGTTACTAAGTAATACATAATAAATGTTATCAGGGATTAATGAAACCCACCCTGTTTGGGCGAGACGTACAATGTATCACATTCAGACCAATATCCGAAATATATCGGAAAGAATGCTCGGGGGACGCGTTGTCCTGGCGGAATCATCTCCGCGAGAGAGCTTCCTGATCCGGATGATGAAACTTTAATTCGCCTTTTCGGGCTTCCGCTCGACGGACCCTAGGGAATCGGCGCGACGCTACTGCCTCGATTCGGATTGTTCGTTAGCTAAGAGACAGAGTCTGTCTGTGAAAAAGCGGAAGATAATGAGATTCAAGCACGCCTCGCGATATCTTCGGCCGGCGAGAAAAGTCCCGGAGCCGACCGCTCCCGGAGTAATTTATTCCATTACGTTAATCCGAGGTGACTGCCACTTACATTTATGAAGTCGTCGAGCGGCGACGATATTGTGCGACGGATGTTAGAATACTCTTTTATCCGTTACTAATGTCCCGTCGAGACCCTCCACCGTTTCCTTTTCCCTCCTTTCCTCCCCTCAAGATTACATTGCGACCGCTTTGTATCGGGATTACGAGTAAGTACGTCGATAATACCGCGACAATAAAGGGATTAAACTTTATACCAGCCACCCTTTCCAACCCCCGTTGTCCGCGGGCAACCAATAACGAGAAAGGAAATTCAATTTTCAGCAACGATTTTATTAAATTCATCTGCGTAACGAGAGAGACACTGAATTTATTTTTCTTTGTGCAATTAGAGGATGACAAACGTATTATTCCGCGAAGTATTTCCGCGAAGGAACATGTGTATGGATCAATTATCGCTTCATTACTGACGTTTAATTCACGTGTTACTTGAATCGAGTTTCCTAATTTTTCAAACTTCAGAAAATTCATATGTTTCTTTCTTATAGAGTGTTATTCACAGAGTTCTATTTTATAGTTTTATTGTATATTACTTTTATATAGTATTATTCTCTCGAATTATCCTTTGCATCACATTTTTATATACGATAATTAAAGTCTCAGTGTTCTTCGATTTTGTTAGGATGTATCATACGTCGTTAAATATTAATAAGTAGTGCTTTTGATTCAATTTTTCAATTGAAAATGTTTGATTATTTATTAAGCTCTCAGCGGAATGAATGTTACGTATTTCTATTTTGTTTTATCATTTAAGGATTGTTTGACGTTCCGCGATCCTCAAGGCGAAATACTTTTACTTTCACCGGCGAGTATCGGCGTGTCGAGGTAGGATGAGTTTACACGGCAATAAGGAAAGCAATCTCTTCATTACATCGTCCGCTATTCCCTCCCATCCCCTCCCATCGGATTCTCCGCCACTAATTTCCTGCCATTATCGCGTCGAACAACGTCTTATACACTTCGGTTGGCCAACGATTCGACGGACGTAGCGCGCTGCGCGCCTCGATATCGTGCGATATCGCTATAACCGCGTTTCGCTCGCCTTAAACTTAATCGTTGATTCTTCCGTCGATACGCAATGCAACTCAACAAAGTTAGTTACGAGCCCGTTACCTACTTTTGTATTAACGCGGTGAACAGTTACGTTTTACTACCACGGAGATGACTTTATAGTCCGCTTTGAACATATTGTAAGTCATTTTTAATGATGGCCGCAGTACATAGTAGCTTCTACTATGTGCACTTTGTAATATATTACATTAGAAGTAACGCTATAATTATAAAATAAAATTGTAACACACTCTATGGTGAAAATGTAGTTTTAATTATATTTTATATTGAATGTATTTCATGAATAATGACATTCAGTGGTTATCATTAATATGTAATGCATATACGTATATTATCGATAATTTTTAGTGATCGATTTTGTATCCATCGGTAGTTAAATAGAATTTATGTTGAACTGAAGTTTATAATGTAAAATATTATGAAAGATAATGTGATTCTATAATGTGATTTTATAATGTGATTTACTAAACATTGTAGATTGGTGTATTCAATAACAAGTAAAAATATGAAAGTTCAATTATATTGTTGATTATAATATAAAATGCAGAGAACGTAGAAATGGTAACGTAGTGAAGTTCGCCGTGTTGGTTAGCGTCAAGCCTAGTGTGTTTTCCACGTAAAGCTGCCGCCGGCACGTGCGTTAGAAGGATGGGTGACCGTCTGTTGCGGCCGCGGCCGGCGGCGGGTCTGTGTTGTGTTTGTGCGCAGCGCCCACCAGCAGCCCCCATCGTGTCGTTATTATCCCCTCCTCCTTCTCTCTCTCTTTCATTCTCTCCCTTAGTGGTTTTTCTAATCCTCTCTCTATCAGTGACGCTTTTTCACAAGCATTTCCCCCCACGGTTTCATCGTTTCCTCCATTATTATTATATTACGTTCTTCTTCTTCCACCTCTCCTTTCTGACTTCTAAAATCTCTCTTTCACTATGGTGGAAATCAATCATCTGTTTCTTCTCTTGTGGTACCCTTTGCAAGTTGCACGTGCTCTTTACACCTTCATGTGAAAAGTGGCATTCGCTGCAGAGGGAAGATAAAAGTATATGACTGGGATTTACGCTCCACCCGGAAGTTCCATCGCATATGAAGCGTTTCCGGACTTTCTCTCGTCATACAAAAACTTTTTTTTTTCATTTTTTTCGCAAACAAGAACGTGGAAGAAACATAAAATTGTTCTAGATATTGTGCGTTGACCTTCTATATGTGGTTCATGAAAATTGAACAATTTCCCTCAACGGTGATATCACAGTTTTAGATTTCCGCGGGTAAGGGTTTGTCGCTGGCGGAATTGGATTTGGGAAATCGTGAAAGAAGGGTGGGAGAGGGGGAAAATGTGTAAATTGAAACAAGTAAGGCGCCGCTCTAGACGCTTCGCGGTTCCCCGCTGTACCAATGTACCGCCACTTCGCCTTAATTGCACCGTCCCCGCCGCTTAATTAGAAATTGTCCTCGTAATTCGGGTCAGCAAAAAGACAAATAGCCCCTCGCTCCTTATTGCAATTAATAATACTGTTAAGTGGGCGGCATTCGCTTGGCACGAGTGCTTCCTGGAATCGGTCACAACATACCAGATAATTATAGACCATCCGCGCGAACTGTGCCGACTTCGGACACATTCAAATATTTCTATTAAAATAAATCACGCGATTCCGCCTTAAGTACTAATCTTGTGCACGTTCCCATAAGAACCGGCGGTTCGCACCATGAATGACGGCATTTATAAAGCTTGGACGGTTACTTCCTACGCGGCGACATTCACGCCTTCTAAACCATAAACTGATGAAAACTGAGAAGAGATCATCAACCACCGTTGATTGAATTATGAACTACAGGGCAATTTGAAATTGACGTAGTATAAGTACTATACGTATTTCGTATTTCAAAATCGATAAACAGACTTTGGTAATTGTTAAAATAAGAAGAATAGGCTATTTAACTGCTCCAGAGATTTGAAGTGAAGATAAATCATGTCGCTGGTGTATCTAGTGCTGGACATAAATTTGCAATTCAACAGCCTCATCATTGATGTATTGAAACGAACATTCTAATAGTATTCTGGAAATCTATTATCTCAAAAGTATTTTAAAATTCGGAAGCATTCAGTATCTTTTGAGCAGCCATATTTGCAAAACGAAACTTAGCGTAGTCTCAAGTGCGGAACGTCGCAGCACTGTTCAGCCGAGCCGGAGTATCTTATCCAGCGGATTGGCCTTAATTCGCCTCGATCGATGGATCGGGTCAGAGGACAGTTTATACCTGACTTAATATTACGAACGAACCTTTGCGTTCCGCCAATAGACGGAAGTACTTTGACCATTGAACTGAAGCGTAACGTCGGCCCCGTGTATCGTACGGTCGGCACAAGACTCCCGGACCGCATCAGCGTGTTCGCCATATTTAAAGCCGCCGTTGTTGTTTTCCCGTGCACATGCGAAACAATGCACGATCGCGATTCGGCGGGCGCGCGCGCTGGAGAAGAGGACTCCACTGGGCCGGTGCCAATAAATGCATCTCTTGGCGGTAGTTTCCGCTACTTTCCGCGACGCAGACGCGCGTTAGTTAAGCCGCGATCGAGCGTAAAGGATGGAAGCTCCGGTTAGCAAACCGTACAGCATAATGCCGTTTCCGTTCTATTTTCGAATCCGACGATTCGATTCGGATCTCCGCTACACCTACCCGTCGACGCAGCTCGCAAAAAGATGCACGTTTAATCACCATTGTTCTAACGTCTGTCCACATTCATTGTGACCTTTTTAGACAGGAAACTGTATGAAAATGTTATCCCAAGGTGTGCGTATATTTTCAATGAAGTATGGGTAGTAAAAATCAATACCAATACGTGGGAGCCATATATTTTTATCCCTTTCAAAGTATTATACGGAAAATGTCAACTACTTGAACTGTTTCAACAGTTTGTAAGGCTTGAAGATTTGCAATCCTACATGGCGACACGTTAACGCATTAATATCAGTTTCAATTGATTCTCCAACTGAACTATTCATAATTTTTTATTTATTGTTCTAAAGTTCTTTTTAACATTTTCTCGAACAACGGATGTGTTTGGTATTCTCTTTGTTTTTCGATCGGAAGCGAAGGACGTTCACCGCGTAAAAATTCACGGCAGCCCCTCCTGGCCGTTAGCAGGCCGGGCTAAAGTGTTTCTCATATTTCAGTCGTTCGTTGTGACAGCGGCTAGACGGGGCCGAAACGCCCGGTAGATCCGCGAGTCGGTTTAAATTAGGGAGTCTAGACGCCTCGGAAATACCACGTGGCCCGGCGTCATGCTCCATCCTGCGGATCCCGGTTCAAATATTCGCGCCTCGCTGCGCCCCTACAGCCGATCACGTCCATCGGCGTGGCGAGGGTTCGGGCAGACAGTCCAAGCCCTTTGTGACGGGGCTTGATCGCCATTGGACCGAGCGGTGCGCTCCAAGTTTTCCCTGAATCCATTTTCCAGTTTCCGGACACCGACTAAAACAAGGTTCGCAGCGGACGTTGGTTCTCTAATTAAATTTTCCGATACATTTCCAATGATAATGAAGATTTAAGTCGGACCATCGTAGTCCGGGAATAGTGGTTTCTTTAGTTGTCCGGCTGAACTTTTAATTAACCCCCATATTGGAATTTCATTAGCTGAAAGCATGGAACGCGTCTAATTAAAATTGGGCGCTTCGAAGTTCAAGCGCAACCTCGAATTTCATGTTCTGTCGGAGTATATTGTTTTCATCTTCCTAGGAATAAATTGAAAATCGTTATCAAAGTTTGTTTGTAGACATAAGAGGGGGTAATGAATGACTTTAAACTGATGCTCGAAGAAAAACCAACGAAGCGAGTTAACGAGGTATCATTCTTGAAAATGTGTGCTGGTATGCCGCGTGTTTGCGTGACTTGTTGGTCACAATCGTCGTCGCATGCGTTCAAAGATCGCGAGTGTGACTCACGGTCGGCACTTTTGGAGCGTAATATGCGCAGGGAACAAGCATTCCAACGATATCTATAATTTTCTTCAATTAGAAGGACAAAAGAACGCGTACGGATGTGTATACAGCAGCAAACGATATGTTTCGAGTGTAGTGGCGTATTACGCTTGGGGGGAGTGTGACGGGAACAAAGTGTCTGTTATGTCATCGTTTCCGCAGTTCGCTACATCCGCGATAATAAAATGGAACGCGAAAATAAATGGAAGATTAATTATCATCATTTCACGTTCAGCCGACACCTCATTTTTTCACGTTTTCATTGCTAGCTCAAAGAAAAATGTAAACATACATTAAAATAACATAACACAAAATGACACGAGTTAAGTATACAACTACAAACTATTATTAAAGATCAAACTAAAATCAACATCAAAATAAAAAAACAAAGGGTGTGCAAAGGCAGAGCTCAGCGTTGCCATAGAATCACCCTAAAGTATCTTCTGCTTTATTTTCGAAGAAATCATTCATATATATATATATAAAAAAACAACATTATACTGTACGCGGGATGTACTCCGACTCGGGTCCGTGAATTCATTGATGAAAAATTACGACGAAGCCAGTATAGCAGGTTCACTTTCCCCCATACGACCGTGGCAGGCCAAGAGGCGCGTTGTGTGTGATCTCGTGGTCTCGGGACTAGTGCTTCCTAGCGGCGCGTGGCGGCGTGACGGTCGCATGGCCGCCCTCAGTGTTCACGAGCCTCGCTCGGTGTGTGTTTCGTGGCGCGGTCGTCGTTCCCGTTCGTCGCCCGTTTTCGCTCGACTTCGTTTTCACATTTTTTACGTGTTGCATCGGGCACAGTCGTAATTAATTCCGTCGCGAATCCGTCCCCGGTCGAACCGGCCTGGTCCGGCCCGCACCATGCGCGCCCGTGTCTCTTAAACGCGAGCCGTTTTCCGTTTTGTTTCACGGTCTGCTCGGCGAGCAGCGGCGGGACGTCGGCCTCGCGTTTTCTCTCAGTGTCTCTCTCGCAGAGGACCGAGCGTGTGTGTCAAGTTTCGTGCGCGCGTGGTTCTCGTCGTCGATGCGGCGGCGTCGCGGTGCTGCCGTGTGTCGTGATCATCGTCGTCGACGTCCTCGTCATCGTCTTCGACGTCGTGTTCAGTTCCCGGAGTTTTTCCCCCATTTCTTTTTTGTTCGGCACCGTGCCTTCCCACAGTTATGCCTGGCTGGAAAAGATAGCCTTCTCTGATCCCACCAGTGTGTCTGTCTCTATATATATATGTATATGTATACATATATATGTATGTATTCATATATATATCTCCGTCTTTCTCTTTCTGTGCGTACCGCGGCGGAGTAGTATGTGCTTCTGTGTTTATAATCGTTGCGTCCTTTCTCTCTCCGTCTCGCTCTCCTCTCACCTGCAGCAGCTACGAGAGGCACACAGGTGTCCCGTGAAGGAGTGGCGTCGCCAGCCGTATATCGTCACCCGGTGCGATACAACAACGTCGACGAGACGATAACGGATACAACCTCTCGGTATACATTGTACGCCGAGTCCTGCCAAAAGAACGAAAAAAAAAACGGAGCCATCCACTGCCCTCCGAGGAATCGTCAAGTACGTCATGATATCCTTTCGCGCACACACATACATGTACACTAGGGAAATGCATCTCTGCCGGCTCGTGGCCACCATGCTCGCTCCGATGCATTAACCCGTTTCGTGGGTAAAATTGTGCGCCTTCTGCTCCGTGACTCGTGTTTCTCTGTCATGTAATTTGAAGTGATCAGTCGGTCTTTATACCGGTTCGTGTCAAGAAATAATCGATTGATATTGTTCTGTGATGTTTCGTTGAAATAACATGAACAAACTTTTTGCATTTCGCGGGAAGACCGAGATAACCTACAAAAATGGAAATTTGTTCATTAACGGTTTTTCGTAATGGGATCTGTTTCGAAAAGTGAACACATTAATGAGTGACATTAATGAGTGTCAGACGATCACGGAACTTTTCCGTTCGGCCATTATACACACCGCAACCGGATGTTTGAGGTTACATATACAAGAATTAACCGGCTCCGCGTTTGACGCCTCTTGTCCGCATACCAACCGACGACTATTATATTTTACGTAATCGAGCGCCTTTTTCGCACCGTGATATTTCTTTTTCTCTGCCTGCAAGGAGAAACGTTCTCGCGTCGTGTGTTCGGCGTCTTCAACATTTCGTGCGGAATACAGGTTAGGTTAGGGACATTCGAGGGAAGTATCGTTATTATTACGCGCCCCATAACCTCACTTCCGGCTGGTTTGAATGAGGTATTTATTTCGATTGAATTATTTATTCATTCATTAGAATTTATTAATTTCTCAGGTACATATAGTTAGCATCGTTTATTATTGTCAGTGAAACTTCAAAATTATCGCGTGCCAATGTTTACGTTTCTCCGAGTCGCAGTATCTTCTTTATATTCATTGTTTACAACTGATTATCATATCGATAAAAATATATGCAATTATTATACATCACGTATATCGTTCTATAAAATTTCAAACTTTATATAAATTTTCTGTAAGTCAAATATATCACAAGAATTTAATTAACACGTTCAGAAACTCCTGATTCATTTTATTGTGAATTGATTCTATATTGTACTGTATTTAATGAAAAGTTCCGCGCAGGGTACATCATATTACCGTACTTTAATATCTTGTATTTAGAGAACCAATCTCTAGATAAGAATAGGAAATGATAAGACCTCTAAAAGGTTCGCTTCATTAACTCTACTTTGCAAATCTAGTAACATAAAATAACAAGTTTTAAATTTATATATTTTCAATTAAAATTCAATTCTGCGGTAATCAATATACCTGAGTTGCTCAGAAGATTAATAATGATCATTGGAAAATGTCCTACTCTTTGTAATGTCGTAAACATTATATTTTGATCTGCAAATGTTGTGCAAACTTTCGTCAATGCGTACATATCATAATTAACTAAACTATGTCGTAATTTCAATCGTACTGTGGATGCATATATCACAGTAGCCTTGCTGCAATTAAGCAGCAGGTGATTAGCACAACGGTGAACCATGAAGCCGGTAGAGAGACATTTAGACAAGAGGGCGTGATCATTTGCGGCCTCTTCCCAAACTCAACAATACTTACGAGATTCCGACTCTCTTTTGCCGATCTTCATCCGGTTCCTATTGCGCAGGACGATTCGCCGACCGTCGACCTTGCCGCGACCTCTTCCCATGACAAAGAGTCACGGTTAACCGTAGCTGTAAATAAACCGCCATCAGGATCCATCGATTCTTCTTTCATCATACACGCAGTGCCATAAAAAGGGGAACGAAAGGATCAGCTTCGCCAACGAGGAACGTGCCAACGTTGAACGGCCAGTTGAAGATCCTGGTCGCAGCGAATAATCCGTCAAAGTGATAACAAGAATCCGCTCCACGCAATATCCTGCCATCTTATACTTGTATACTTGTACCTTTTGCTACGAGGGAACAGTTTGTATCATTCTGGAAGACAATAACTCTGGAGATAGACGCCAAAGTGATTAATGCCGGGGAAGTTCACTGTCCACGAAGACGACCGATCCTAGTCTCTAAATCTAAGTGTCCAGGGGATAGGACTACGTATGCGGTAGCGAAGTTCCCCGAAGGATTTCGAGGGGAACCGACTAATTTCCACGGAGAGCCTGGAAGCAGCAAACCCTAAGCCGTGGAGCTGCTTCGCGGTAACAAGCGACGCGAGCCGACCACTCGACCGGGCAGTCGTCAGGATGTTCCAGTCGACCAGCACCCGGTAGCTTCGTTGCCGGGTCTCGTCGCGATCCTCAGCCCCTGGAGGAGGAAGAAACGCGGACGTTTCAAGGATCGCGCATCGACGATGTCCATACGGGTCAGCGGCGTCTATCTGGTGCCGAGTCCAGGCGCCAACGAGGCCAGCAACGAGAAGACCAACAGCCTCTCACAGGAGAACAATCTCCATCAGCAGCATCACCATCATCATCACCATGCGACCAAAACCGTGACTATCGTGGCAGGGCCGCAGAGGAGCAACAGCCTGGATTATCTGAATTTCGAGGAGAAGCGACAGATTATCGCCTCCTCGTTGTCCCTCAGCGACTTCTTGGCTCATGGACCCGCCGCTGCTGCGGCTGCTGCGAAGGAAGTTGCGGCTAACACCGTCATAGGTGAGTTTAGAAGATTATCTTTCCCGGAGATTCTTCGTCGAGGATTATTTTCGTCTTTGACTGATTTTGCACCCGGTTTTGGGTGCTGGGTGAGGCCCGAGGAATCGTGTAATGGGCGATTTTGGGTGGGGAAAGTACTTTTGGAGCTCTTAACTGATGAAGTAAGATAGGAATTGATTAAACCGGTTTTACACGAGAGAGAGCTACATTTTTGGAGCAAGAAAGCGTTAGCAACATACACTATCAACTTCTCTTTACTTTCGTAAAATACAAGATCGTTTTGCATCACAAGAAACGTATTTTGATAAAACATGGACTAAAATTAAGTGCAGTGCTTACCGTTTGCTCCAAACGCGAACTTTATCAAATTGTTACCTCAGCTAAAAGTTAAAAGTTTTGCCACCTCGTTACTCAAGGCACCCCAGTATTTCATTTACATGAAACATTGTTGTTCACTAGCACTTTTCCACCCTCTACTCATAAGTCTCTCGACCTACGCCGACCACAACATTCAGGGAATTCCCCGAAGTTCCCGATCTTCTGAATCGGCGGATCGCGGCGTGTCACTCGGGACGTAGAGTTTCGACAGCCGTTACAATAATCGATATCAATTGCCGTCCATTATCAGCGTGTCGCAGCCGAGCGGGTTCCTCGGAAGCTCTGTGGCAGCTGCGCACGATCGTCGGCGGGCCGGTCCGGGCTGCGTGAATCGCGGTGCTCGATGCGTGTGCGAGCGAGAGCAGTAGCCACGGCTGCTGTTCGGCTGGTCGAAGGGGGATAGAAGAACAGGAAGAGTGAACGACGGAGAGCCAGTGGCAGCAATAGTGGGGGTACAGGAGAATGGAAGGGGAAATACGAGGGAATCCGTGCGGGTAGGGAGACGCAGGAGAAAAAGGGAATCGGGTTGGTTCGATCGCGAAGTCAAGGAACCCCGGCGAGTTCTTCCTCCGCGGATTGTAAACAAACCCCGCGAGTGCGGCGCACCGACTACTCTACACGTGCTTTTTCTTCTCGGTTTCCTTTTTCCCCTTTTTCCTTTGCGCTCTTCCGTTCGCTTCCTACGGGATGCCGTTATCTCGCCGGGTCATCGGTCCGTCACGCGCTAGGAAGGGACAAAAGGAGCCGAAAGAAACGGAGAAACACTGGGAAAGAGTCAGAAAGGCGGGGAAAGAGGGGTCGGACAAGCAGGGAACCGGAGGGGTTTTTCTTCCTTTCTGTTCCCTTTTAACGGTACGGCTCGCGCGAAGGGCGCTTTGTTATCGCGCTCCCACGAAAAAGTTTGCGCCATTGTCGCGGCCGGCTTTTTGTCTCCGTGAAACGCCTCCGGCCCTCTGATAGATCGTTAGGCCTCGTTGCCTTTGATCGCTCGCTCGTGGCTTACCTTCCGACGGTTGTAGCTTCTTAGCGGGCCTACCATCAGACTGCTTCTTCCTTTATTCACGCTTTCGCTGTCGGGACACTGGATGAGTGCTCGCTTCGTTCGATTATGGTGTTTCTTGTTGTCCTGTCTGCTTTAGGAGTGATCGGTGAACTCTTTAATTGCTAATCCGAGGTTGGTTTTTTTTATTGTATTATCTTGCGACAGTCTTGACGAATTTTTTGGGAAATCTACATAAATCTGTAGAGTGAGAAATGAAGGTTCGGAACGTTAAGGGTTCATGATAATTGCTTAACATTGAGGAAGAAATTTTTATCAATGTATAAGTATGTTTTTATATCACTCTCAAAGAGTTGCGACGTTTATATCACACTCGAAGTACTCCAGAATACTCAAGACTTCAAAGGTTCAGCTTAACACTGTTATGTATGACTAGGCCACCTAGGAGTGGTTTCCGAGAACAGTCCGCTCTTGTTCTCAGAAATTCTCGAATAAAGGACTCAGGGCTGAACAAATGAATTACTGTTCCGCTCTAAAATTTCCTTGTTCAAAAAGTCTTCACGAAGTTATAATCTCGAACTCATTTTACATCGTAAGAAGTGTCTTGTAGTTTCTGAGATTTTGGGTATCCTAAATATTAGCCCCGGAATATGTTTTCATCATCCAAAATTTTAGAGTTACTTTACTAATCTTTGCGCATTTATAGCTGACGAAAATCTTCAAACTCCAAAAAGCTGTAACTTCTGCAGCCTATTTAGAATTCTATTGATGTTTTTCGTTCGTGGAATCTATTTTGATTAGATATTTCTGATTTTGTTGGAAACTGATTTGCGATTTAGCTTAATACTTTCGGTTTTCCTTGTCTCTAGTATCTTAGTCGTTGGATACTTTCCATCGCGCGGTTTGTCCATGCAACACGTGTTAGTTTGAAAGTAACCAACAGGCTGGACGGTGAATCGCGCTGAAGGCACGTATGTCCTACGTGTTTCGCGGTGCGTCGTTGCAGGTACGTGTAAATCTAGGCAGTTTACTGCACGTGCATCGCGAGCGAGACGTAACAACGCGGTACGTAGTACGTCGCGGGACGCATTTATATGCGGCACTGTCCAGCTTCGATATTAGGTTAATGTTTGAAGTATGCATGCGTTTAGGTAGAATGAAAACAGGATTATACTTGAGAATGTGTCTCTTGAGTACAGTTGTACAGATAGAGGAATTATTATTAGATGTCACTTGAAATTATATCGTTTTATCAATAAACACTAATGATTTTACTGCAAACTCTTAGAGATAACGAACCTACAACGAGAATCCGTGTAACATATTTTTCAACGCAAACAATGTTTGCTATGTCGGTAAACCTTGCAATTTTAATACGAATCGAAAAAACGAAATAATTTTTTAAAGCATACGAGTGAAATTGGTGGATTTGATATAGCCAGTTCTGAAAGTATGGATTCTTTGAGAAATTGTGATAGTTTGAATTTAACAACACGATCTTTAATAGTGTCAGTATTAAAACTACAATGGTAAACACAATCCCACTGAATCTTCCGTTTTACTTTCCTTGTCAACGCGAAGATTTCACGTGTTTGATCACACACTATCTTCTAGCGTAACTGGTTTGCGTAACCACTCCTGCCTTGTCCGCCATTCGTATTTCGTTCTTATTGCAACGTCGGACGGAGACTGAATCTAATTTCTTGTAACAGAAATATGGGATACGTGCGAGGAGAAACTTATGATTTTCCTCGTCCTCTCGGTCTGTTTCCTACTTGAGTACCAGAATACATCAATAGAACACCACAAAAAAAAAGAGAACGTTAATCGGCGTTGTACTTCATAAATTTCATTACACGATTGTTTTATAACCTCTATCAGAATGCTCCCGTATTCTGTGAACCGAAATTTGCTTTGAATGAACACATGAAATTCCCTTCACGGATTGAATATTCATTAGGCATTTGATTAATGAACCAGTGTACATGCATATGCATACTCGTATCAATTTGAATTAATTAATGTTTAATAACCGGAACGTATTGCGAAGATGCAAACAAGTAATCATCGTGGTTGCGTCTGGGGCTCAAATTCAGTTTTCCTTCTGCGCATTATCTTGATGCTCGATAACGCGATCACTCGTTTGAATAGAATAACTTGCAGGCGTTCTTGACGCTCGATTAAATGCCGAACAGTTACAGCTGCCGGCGCTCTGCGTCCGTGTAAAGGGCATTAATTAATATAATTTCCCACGTCGGTTTGAATACGCAAGAACAAGTTTCAAAGGTCGTCTGATAGAAAACGTGTGTATCGTTGATTCTGAATTTTTAGCGGTGTTCGGAAACACTACCAGTCAAAATCGATCAAAGATCATCGGTACAATGGCCGCGCAAACACCGCCGCGATAATGGTCCCGTCGGAATGTATCAAACGCCGATAGCCCCAATGAAAGGCACTCCAGTCCCACCCGGGCAGATAGGAAACGCTGGCCAATTCGAATATCGGCGTTCGCGCAATCATCGCGTTTCATGATCAATCACTCGCGCGATTCATCGATCCCACGGATCACCAGGCCCCTCGAATATTCCCTACGTCGGGTGAACCCCTTCGCTGCGCACTGACAATCGCGTGCCGATCAACGATAATTTATTGAATCCTAGAAAAATGGCAACTCACTCTGGAAGTAAGTTACATGAATATCTATCCTCGAAATCATTTATGTTTTTGTTAACAATTAGTACAGCGGCATTCGTTTCGTCGACATAGAAATTTGCTGTTTCACGTAATGTATATTTATATAATAAACGAATCCGTTCCGTAGATTACTGGTAATATTATTGGTTCGAGAAGCACGATTTAAAAGAAATTTAAGAGAAACATCTTATCGTTGTGTCAGCTTCTTCACAGAAATATTTTCATGAATAAGCGACTCTTCCTTTCGATGACACATTGTTGTTGAAACATTGTTGACAGAGTATTTTTCGCAAGCGTGTAGTACCCTTTTCAGATTAAAATACTCACAAAACATGTAGGACGCTTGAAACAATAACAGTAATATAATAAGAATTGTATTTTACCTTCTATTACTTCACGGAGAAAAATAAGAAAAGAAAAAGAAAGAAAGTAAAGAACTGAAAGAACAACACGTTGCCAAGAGCAATAAGACTCTCCACCCTTAGTTTCTAATGTATTAACCCAATTATATGAAAAGACCAATTATACGTCGTACGTGTAATAGTCATGAATTTCCACTCTCAATTAGTAGTGAAATACTAGTTCACTTTATTGGCTAATACTAAACATTAAAACTTGTATTTTTTTTATTTAAGCTAAAATCCAAAAAGAGTAAACCACAATCACGATCCTCGGAATTAAAAACAATGATGAAAGTAATGATTTCGAGTCTTTCAAAGAAACCCTGGTGTCGAATGAGTTAATGATCACATTCGGTGAAGGATCTCGTTGCAATTGCGTGGACCACCCAGTGTGCATCGTCGGTAGCGGAAGAAACTAAACGAGGGCGTGTCGCGACTCCTGTTTCGCGTTTCAAGCAGGAATTCCTCTTTCGTCCAGCGAACACGCTGTTTGGCCACGTGGCCAGTGTCTCTCCGGAACGCGTGCTCCTTTTTCACGTTCGCGGGAACGCGAATTCCTGCGGGGGGAAACTCTCCTCCGTCCGCAGTCTTGAAAACCCGACAGTGCGGCCGCGCCTTCGCGGCGTTGCCGTCCAATCGTTCGTTCCCGGCCGTCGCGGTCCGACGATCAATCATCTCGAACATGCGATTCGTCATTAGCACTTGCTAGTCGAATTGTGCAACAGATGTACTGTAGAAAACGGAGTCCTGTACGCGCTCGTTCTACAAACTAACATCGCCGATTGACTGTGTCTACTCTGTAAACTACGTTTCAACAGAATGTTCTTGTGTTTTTTCATAAAATAACAATGCTCTGTCAATACTAGATTTACGGACATTCGCTGTGCAGTTTACTCTATCGTTTTCAGAGAAATTGACGTTCGTTCATTTAGATTTTGGAAATTGCAGGTTCAAAAGTAGACGATTGGGATATACATTGCGTATCTGCATCAATGAAAATCAACCCGAATATTTACGAAATAATATTTATAGAAGACCGTGTGAGTCAAATTGACTCGTCCTGCGAATCTCGTGTTAAGGAATTTATTTGCGGTTATTTTGCGAGCGAAAAACAGTATGTGTTTCATCGAGAGAGTGGCGGATTTTATGTTTCAACGAAGTTTACTTAGTTTATTCAGATTATTACAAAAATACTTGAACAGTGAAATGTTTGACGTTTACGAGGAAGTTGGTAATGCACTTCGAAATTATTTTACGTTTAACTTCGCAATAAAAGATGGGATTAAATAGTTCATTGAAACTTGGGAGAAGATAATGGGAATGGAATTATTGAATAAACGCGTCGATTGTCATAAAAATAATGGGTGCGCACGAACTTTTCGTTCAACCAAGTGGGCGTGAATGATCGATTTCCTATAAATCAAGTACTAAGTGATTAACGTTCAAAGTTTTGGAGTATTAGTTTCAATCCTGGACGACGAGGGATAATTTTTATTGGAGTAGCATCGATGAGCAGACGACGGGTTTTATAAGTTTCTTGTGTACAGAAATATGGAAAACGCGGCGCGGTGAGCGTTCGGCTCGAGCTTTAATTGGAACGCTCTTCATGGAAATAAATTACTCTCGCTTACTGGCTTTCTATGTTCACTTTTGTTACAAAATAATAAATTTTCATAAATGCAGGTGTTATTTATAATTATCCGTTACCGAGTTTCCATGAAAAAACATACGATGCGAGACAAACGATGAAGCAAATACACCATTTCGTCGGATCAGCTTTTCTAAACGACTGAAATAAAGCGTTAAACGCCGCGAACGAGCAAAACATGTGCTGTGTGACACATTATCTCATTCACGAGGGAACAAGAGCTCGTTATCTCCACCGCATCGTTTCCGGATTATTGCGTTTTTATTATTTTTTTTTCCACTTGTTTCCGACGAAATACATTTTCACGTCTAATTCCACGGTGATACTTACCATTACTACGAGTCGCGTTACGTCATTCGTCGACTGGTAAAATTAGTCGAGCCATTTTTATTCACCTCTAATTACCCTTTATGATCGTGCAAATAGAAAATGTCGCATAGCAGATAATATTAATAGCTTCGCGAATTAAACCTTTGACGACCATCCTCGCGACGTTGCTTTGTTTCTGAAGTTCATTTTGTATTTCTCGTTTACGCAAACTGATTTATATAAACGAGCTCACATAAATAGCTCCAGTATTTATAGATGGTATTTAGCATTTTAAAACAAACTCTGTCAAACAGCATAGATTACTTATAATTTGTAATTGTAAGTTTACACAAGATATTTCTATGCCTTTCTTGGACATAATTCCAACCCTTAGATAAGCATATCTTACAAAAACATTCTAACAAACGTAAACTCTTCAATATCACTATCAACCACTCAAATGAATATACATCTTTATCCAAATATATTTTCATAAATATGTCTATCCAACGCCATAAATGACGATCCCAAACAATTCTCAATTTACCCCAACATCGTCGTTGGCCGCACGCGTCAATCAATTAACTACGTTCGACGAGCCGACACGTGGTCTTAATCCGCAAAATGGTACCAATTCTTGTAACAATCAATTATTTATCTTTTCAAATACACATGTACTTAATTCTTCTTCGTTTTGCTTTAGTTTTTCGTTAGAATATGTTACGGGTGCATTTGCCCTGCGTTTAACGAATATACACTTCATTGTTTGATTTCATAGTGCGTGCAGTACGACGTTTTTAAAACTAAATTCCACAGTTAACAGGTTAAGCAACACGTTGATCAACCGTCTAACGTCACACGGTACAAAAGAAGACGTCCGCACGATTGCGTCCACGTCTGCGCGAGATAAGACCCCGCCCCGGGTATCTCAGCGTTCTCCCCTATCGTCTTCAATTCCGCTGTTACCCAGCCGTCGAGGAACGCGAGTTCGTCGCGACGCGTCCGAGCAGGAACGATGACGTAGGTCCCCGACTCTGGCGACGAGTCCCGGCCGCGTTAGATCACCGGCGAAGGCATAATTGCGCAATGTTTTAATAGTAAGCCGCAGGAAACGATAAAACGTGCGCCGGCCAGTAGGACCGAGTAATGGGTGCAGAATGCAGACGTAATGTGGCAACAGCGCGCGGAAATCATTCATTGAGCCCGGCAGCTTGTCGGCTGTTGCTGCCGCTGATGATGATGATGATCACGGTTCCTCCCGGCTGGCCGGCCGGCCGGCCGGCTTGGATAACATCGTCCGGGAACTTGGAGTCGAGGGTTCTTCGCGCCGCCGAGGATTGACCAGGGTGGGGCAGACGGGTTCGTAATTCGACGTCTGCGATGCTTCTTCGGGAGCGAACGCCGCGGCTGACGGAGAATTAATAGGATCGCCTGACGTTTTGTGCATTCGTGCTGCCTCTCGATGCCCGGCGACGACCGGTCTCGTTAACCCCTTGCCTCGCAACGCTGGTTCCCACCCGTCCTTCGCGGAGATTTTCGAATAAATTACGACGATGAGAACGTTTGTCGTTGCTTTCTGGGTGGAGTTGTCCATTGGAAAAGTCAGAATTTTGGGGGATGTAAATACCTTTTTCTCATCGGTATGTCTAGCTGCTGTTGTTTAAAGTATTATATATCTGCGTGATTACGTGTAGATATTATTACTTAATGGTTTATATACGCAAATGAAGTAGAAGTTTTTAAATATACATATTTCAGTTTCTTGGTATATATACTACAATAGCATTCGAGTGAAATTGTTTATTTTTTAAATTATTTCGAATGTTTACCACTGTTAACACGTTGACGTAAATGCCGTCTATAGTCGCCCAATATTCGTGAATCGAAGGTGCAAATAACGGCAACGGCCGTCTTATGTTCTTATTATAATAAATATAAAAATATACTTATTCTGAAAATATGAAACCTAGATTGAACTCCCCAAGAATCGACTAATTAACCAAAAATAAAAAAAGGATTATTTTTGTTATCCATCAACGATTTCCAAGTGATCGTCAACGTGTTAAGACATCAGTAATTGCGGTAAAAGAAAACTGAAACCCGTTTTTGTGACTGGTGCACTACTTCTACTGTCAAATACGTGCATTAATAATCACAAGCATTCAAAGATACCGAGAACAAAAAGAAGTTTCTAAGAAAATCATTAAGTTTCTACTCAGAAAAAAATTGTGGTAGAAAAATGGAACGAAATAAATATGAAAACGAAGGTGTCTCGCCTAGGAGAACCTCTTGTAGACAGTGAAGGCCGAACTCCGCTCTTTGAGTCTGTTGCTCGGCGAACTGGGTCATTGAAATTATGGCGCTACGAAGGAGCTGCGTGCAGGGAACGCTGGCTAGATCCCTTGCGGAAGGGCACGGCGCAAAAGGGTAGGGGCGTTTTCGGGCCGGGGGCAATTTAGTGGCGGCTACCGACCGCCGTAAATCTACCGAATTGATCTTAAGGCTGGGCTCTATCTTGCCATGCGGCCTTGAACTTGATACCTATACTTACCTGGATTTTATTGTCGCCGCTCGTCGTCGAGCAGGAAACGTCACGGCCCGGTAATCGCTTCTGACGTCAGTCGCTGGCCGAGGACGCAGGGGAAAAATATTTTAATAGGCCTATCGGAGCACGGTGTTATTTAAAACGGGGATTTATTGATATTACACCGCCCGGCGTGCGCGAGGATGCGTCCGATTAATCGGGGCCATCTGAGCTTTATTCTCTCCCAGTGAAGATTGAACACATTGTTGGTAGATTATAATAATAATCATTGCTCTTATAAATTAGCAAACAGTGATAATGATTTCTCTAATAAATACAAAATGGAGAGAACAGAGATGAAAGAGGAGCGTAGATTGGAAGATTAAGTTTGAAGAGCTAGCTTGACGAATATTTAGTGCATTGTATCGGTAATCGGTGTTGAGTATCGACAATTAAATCGCCGAATGAATTCCTTATTTTTCGAACAAAGAAAAACGAGAACTATCTTTAGCTGAAACGAAGAAAAAGCACGACGAGATAAGGACGTCCACGTTCGTTCTACGCCGCGAACGAGATGATAAAAACCCGATTCGAATGAATTACTGAAAGACGAGGGGTACTAGCGAAGTTTCATCATAGAAGTCCCCCGTAACGTTTTTTACTCTGTCTCTTCCGGCGAACAGTCAGACACTCGTAAACCGTTTCTATGCCACCCGACCGGCGCAAAATGCGAGCTGAGGAGCGGAGAGGAGACGGAACGCGATAAACAACCTGTTCATTGTAACGCAGTCGCATTCAAAGATCCTCGGAGAACCGGCGATGGGGTGGGTAGGCCGCTGAACGTAGCATCAAGAGGCACTTGCCCCGAAATGGAAGAGCTAGGAACTTTCTTTACTCGAACCCGGCGTAATTTCCCCGGAGAAAAGATAAGGTGAGCGGGCAGACGGCGCTGCCGGGAGAGAAACTTAATCCGGCCGCGGCTATATGAATTCGCGAACGCGTAATTACGTGGCTCGTGAGCAGGGCAATTAACGGACAAAAATCTTCGGACTCGTGCCGTGGAAATACACTCGCACTGAAGAAAGTTTCGTGTGTCATAGTTCACTCTGAATGGCGGTCGCGAATCAGAGATTGAGAAGGTTCCGAAAATAACTGTTTGAAATTGTTATATATGGGTTCCGACTGAAACAGTTATGATTTATTTCGGTTCTCTATAACTGAGCCGCTCATTCGGCAAATCGATTAATCCCGTTTTCCGAATTTTTTAATATTTTACCAGTAAAACGTTCCATCGGTTCTGAACTCCTGATATTTTGAATAAATTTCATTAGGACTGGGTTTGGTGCCACGAAATAAAATGACTTCTGGCAATGTAAAAATTGCAATAGTAATATAAATGACTTCTAGGATATATTATTTTATACATTTTATATGTTAGATTTAAATTACACCTCTAATGATAAAGTGAAATACATTCTACAATGGTTATTTGATGTTGCATCTAAAGGGAAATTTGCAAAATCAATACATAACTATAGTATCACTTTTCTCTACTTTTTGTTTTGTAGAGTTAATCGATTTATCCAATTAGTGGCTGAACTATTTCAGGAACCGAACCGATATTGTAATTATTTTCAATCTCCGCCATGAACTCTGCTTTAGCCGTTTCTACACATTTACGGAAGATGAAATGAAATTTATGTTCGACGTTACGATATCAATCTCGCCGATTGCACGCGGTAAAAATATATCCACTTATATATGTGTAGTTATATATGTGTGTCGTAAAATTATGGGTTTAGGCGGCTTAGGTATAACGCCGCCGGAGATTCATACTGGAACAATGAAGACTTCGCGTGTTGGGGGAAAACGTATAAATTTCCTTCTCGAATATGCGCCGACTTTTTCATAGAATCGTTACTTTAAGCAGGACCGCCGGTGCTACCAGAATAATGAAGATGCATTCGAGACTTAAACGTTATATAATACCACAAACGCTATATACTTTCTGGTAAGGTATGTAATGAACAGCTAGGATAAAATTATGTAAATAGCTGTCACCTGTATTTGAATATATCTTAATGTAGCATTAACAATTCTAATGCAGGTTATGTGAAGTTGATTAGTCACATGCTTCCTCGCGAAACCAACAGGTGTTCTAATTAACGACGGCAGTGTATCTTAATTGTCGCATAAATCTCATATCATTCTTATGATTGTCTCCTAAAGAACGTTACAGTTCAAAGAAAATTCTGTCTTTTCTCCAACAAATTTTCATCATCTCGAAAATATAGAAAGTTATAACAATATGGACTCGTGATGTAATGTTGTATTTCTTAAATTTTACATGTTAAATAAGTTGTTCATCAGCTGTATATTTTCGAAGTAGCGAAGCCAACGTCCAGTTAATACGTTGCGTGCCATTCGTAGCAGTTTTGGTACGTGCCAATTTGTGTAAAAAGAATATTTTTCTGGAACATCAATAGTTCTACACGTTGCAAAGCAGCTAAAACGTAAAAAAATGATATCAAAGTATGTAAAAGTCACCAAAAACTTAAATATTAGGTACTGGAAGAACTTCGTGCAATTTTCTTGTTAGCCATGAATAGAGGTTCGATTTCAATTAGTGTTTTACTAGTTTAATAAATAAAACTAGTATTAGCAGCAAGTTATACGCTGTTGGTACCAAATTAAATTATTTTACAAAAACATTTAAATTCCGATTTAAGAACCCGCATGAACTTTTTCCGGTATGTAACTTGATGCTTCGTTAAAAAAATCAGTACACTTTATAAGCAAAGTATAATCGAAATTTCCGATGCTACGGAACGTGATAACGAATCCGTGCACGAAAGAAGAGTTAATCGAGTCGGGCGCATACCCACGGACAATGAACGACGAGTGAAATTCCATGGAAAGGAGCGCGGATTTGCATTTCGCGCCAATACATGCTAACACCTGACGAGCTGCATTGTTCCCGTGTCTCGGTAACACCTTCGCGTCGCGATCGGAGACTAATTAAAACGCTCGTGCAATCGGCGGGCTGCCTCGTTATTGCGTAACGCGTTAATCGGCCGTGATGAATCAACCGGCGTGCGATGATCATCGTATCCTGCATCCTCGTTGAAAATACGCTTCTTACAGCTCTTCTACGCGGTCCCGAGGATCTTCGGGTGTTGCTCATGAAATTTATGCGCAGCGATTCCTGGAGTACACTCGAACACTGTACTCCGCTTGCCTTTTCGGTCCTCTGCGTTCAAATTATGAATTTCTTGAGTCCTACTTAGCGAATTACCTGTTGCACTCGGACTGATTTACTCAGTCGCTTGTTTCTTTCATTATTGATCCTTTATACGGCCTCTCTCTGGGATATGGATTTTATGAATTCATTGGAGATCGAATGAAAATTGTCTTGGAATTTTTTACGGATTGAACCCTCATCTGCGTGTAATTAATCTATTGATAGGTATAATAACCTATAATAATGTGTAATTTGAATAATTTACAAATTATTTCTGAAACAAGATCGTTCGAGACTCAACGCTCGACTCAAGTCTTTGATTCCATTTTAGTAGACAGTATCATAAATAAACTCACTCGAGGTCATAAATGTCTTGCTACTTTTATTTATCACATATTCTCAGACTAAAAGGTTCATTAGCCGCTAGCAAGGCTGGCGAAAATAATACTCGCTCGTCCAAACATAAAAAGACACAATTAACAAACGAACGAAGCGTTAAGAAAAAAACGCAATCTCAGCATCATCTCGATCTTTCTTGCCCTCCGTCCATGCGGAGATGTATCTCGTCGTCTGATCTGCATGCGTGGCCGTAATCGGGGACGGTCCATCATCTTTCCTCTCTTCCGGTTTCGCGTGAAAGATGGCCGCCGCCCGGGTAACTGTGAACCAACGACCGCCGAGCCTGAACGGAGAAAACGGAGGCTCATAGAAGATTCATTGGTTAATTTCGCGGGGCTTGTGTGCCCGGGGAATCGCGGAGAGCCGTGGCTCAACGTGCTCGTATAGAGGAAAACCGTCTCCGCATTCGAGATCCTCGCGATCGTCAGCTTTTCACGTTGCCCCGGGCTTCGTTTAGTCTGCGCCTTGCACCGGAAACATCGTGGAAATTCTCCCCATTCCTCGTGGAACGCCATTTGAAAGGAACCCAAGATGCCGACTGACCAATCGGCGAGCGAGGTTTATGGTTGCGCGAGATCGACGCGAACTGACCAGAAACCTGGGCCACCGTATCCACCAAATCGAGTTATAGTCGATGTCGGTACCAATCTGACTGACCCTCTTCCGTACACACTCGTGCACCTTATAATTTATTCAAGAATTTATTGCTCGGTTCTGATAGTATTCTTCCGACTCCCTGTTCTACGGGATATTAATGTGTAATCTTCTATTTGGTTCGTGAATTTAAAATTGCCGATTTGAGTAGAGGAATTTCAGCGAAACTGTCATTTTGATTTGTTAGTGTCTTATTTAGCTTAAATAATTGTTGTTAATTTGTTCGTATATGTTCCATAATGAGGGATTAAATTTTTCGTCCTGTGATGATAATGATGAATCAGATTCTTCGGTTGTTTTCAATTTTTCTTACTTCCTCTTTTATTTCTCTTTCGGTGAACGGTGTATCTAGACTATTTCAGATCTTAATAAATATTCATATAATCTACATATACACTATTATATAATGACAATAAAGTACATTAAATTTTATATATCTATATATAACAATTAAACTGTAGATCTTCGCACAGATTCGCTACTGACTGGTTGTTGTACGAGACATGGTGATAAATTCGCGTTATAAGACGTGGAAAATGTTAGGAGTTGATAATGTCGTTCGTGTGATTCGACGAGGTGGTTAGACGCGCAGTAGCGTCGTTTTCACTGAAGAACGTGTGCTGGAACGACGCGAAAGTTTGTTCGAATCCTGCGTGAAACCGATTAATCTTCGCGGCACTGCTGACACGACGAAGCCACGTCTTTACCGTGGAATGTCAAGGCTGTTTCTCGAAGCAAACATAAATTCGTACGCGGAACGATAAACATATACAGCGTCTATTGTGGTATATCAATGGTGGAGACACATTTATAGACGCATGAGATCATCAATCTCGAGATCATATTCGTCGCGCGTGAACTCCGATCATCGATCGCGTTTTATTCTGGTCGTTTCCAAGTTTCTCTTGCAATCATTTCACTTCACTCCACGTATTTCTAGAAATTGATACATGTATTTAGAAAATCGTAGAACACAATTGCATAAAATATTTGAAAGATGATTGATTATCATCTGTAGCACATTGTTAATCTTTTAACCACAAAATGAATATTCGTGTATTCACCTATAGAAAATATTTCTGAACGAAGTCTAATAACACAAAAGTCCTAATGACTTTCATTGTAATTTAATTTTCCTCGAATATTAAAAATTCTGATATTTCTCTTATAAATCTGCCTCTAATACTTGTTCATTTTTTACAATAACAATTTTTAAACTTATAAAACAGTAGCAAAATTAAAAAGTAGGGTATCATCTAACCTAGTCACTGTTCTTCACGATGAGTCTTGATTATTCGCTAATTCAATTATTTGTTTTTCTACTTTATGCCTCAATACACATTCGACCGAGTTTTGCAAAACTACCTTAAAAGATTTCTCCTTATCTTTGATATATCTGGACTGTCAGTCGCCCAATTACATCGGATAATCGAGGTTCTGGTTAGAACGTCTTGGTTCGATTTTGATTCATGATCGTGATTGAATTCCGAGAGGGCGAGGCGGGTCTCGCCGAGTTAATATTTCAAACAGACCCCATAGTCTGCGGACCGGGTGCCGTGAAATTCATGACCAAAGGAATTTATTTAGGACTGGTTTTCGGGTGACCGTAGCCCACAGATATTTTCTGGGGCGTCGAGCGAGCGGCCCGCGGGGTGAATATCTTCGCGCTACTATTTTCAACGGCGTTCGATATCGATCATCGTCCCTTTCCTTCCCCGAGGCAGCATGCCCGTTTATCCTCTCGTGCAACGGCGGCGCCGGATCCGCGGCGATGGCAAGCTGTTCCGGGCAGGTGTCCCGAAGTGGCTGACTTCCGTCTCGGAACCTCGATCACGGACAAAGGGAACTTCGAATGAAATGGAGGAGTCCGTGCATTGTGCATGGAATAATAATATTTGGAGGGAAGTATTATCTTGCTTGTGTATATTGACACTCGGTAAGCAAATGGGAAAACTTTAACACGAGAACTATCGCACCCGTCAAGATAACGGATTTCAGTTTTCTTATTTCGCGATTATTGATATCTCAAAAGCGTTAAATGTTCTAGATGACTTCAAAAATAGAAAATTTCACTTGAATACTATAATGAATACATAAAGAAATCGTAAAGAATCTATTGTTACAATATTTATAAGGATTACATATTAATTCTATTAAACGCTCTGTAGTTTTGGTGTTAAGAAGTGAAAAATATGAACAGAGGAAAACTTTATTCCTGTTTCTATTCTTGAAGCTACTAGGTTGTGGCAATTTTTATTGTATCTTACATAATAATTTTCATCGCATATTGCCTATATTTTTTTATTAATATATACAAGTAAGAAGCATGTATAAATATTCTACTATTAAGCACCGCGCATGGTTTCCACCTTTTAATTAATTTTTAAATTGCATAATATTCTATTATTAAACTTAATTAAAAAAGCAGTTGATTTTTTAATTCAATATTTACCAGTACTAAGGGGTTAAAACCGTGTACAGAGTTTTTCTAATAACCTTCCAATAAGTATTATTCTCCTGAATTACCTCTTTATTATTCAAACCGTGAAACGACAGTTCTCCGAATAGTCAACGCATCGTTGCACAATAGTTGCACACGAAAAAGCCTGTCACGGTTCATTCCGTCTATTAACGTCCGGCTGATGACGTTAGTCATCCTCACTGCGGTCGGAGGAGTCATTGTTCGCGTCATCCCCCGCGAAAATCGACGCGAGCGTGTCGCAATTACTGGGAAGGCGGATCGCGATATCACGGGAAGGAATATAAATTCAACGAGGAACAGGTTTCCGGAACAGCCAACTTGCTCCGTGTTGCTGCCGGGCGGCGAGGAATCCATAAATTCGTGTGATTATTCTTTCGCGGGTCGTTCGTCAGTCGTATACGTCTGCGGGAGGATTTATTTCGCTAGTGTACAACGCGTCGATCGGTATTCCATTAAAGCGTTTCTATTCCTTCGGGGGTCGTAGGCTCCTTGGAAAAGTGAAATAGCGAAGATTGATGACTGGAGTCATCGATAACGCATCTTTACCTGTTAACTGTGGAATTTAGTTTCAGAAATCTCTCTCGTTTTGCGCGCAATAAAATCAAAAAATGAATTATGTCCTCGTCAAACGGAGGATGAATGCACCTAGGGTATATTCTAACGAAACGCCAAATCAAAACAAAGGAGACTTACATGTTTTGGTAAAAAAATAATGAATTTATCGTCGAAAGGAATTAGTATTATCTTAAGCTTTAAAATGACGTGTATACTCGTCAGACGCAGTTAACCGATGAATTTTTGTTACTCACGAAGAAAATGTAACATTCAAAGAATTACTGTGTCTTTCTTATAACAATATTCATCCGTCTCGTAATAGTCAGGGTAGAATGACTAAATTTAATATATTATGTAATATATTCTTATGCAAAATATTTTGCAAATTTCGTATCTTCTGTATTCAATATTCTATAACGTTGTATTACACATTTCTATCTGATATAATTTCTGGATTTAATCACTTTTGCGTCAGATACATTGCCAGTGAGATGTTACAGCGCCAAGTTCCCAGAATTTATTACCAGTTGCCTTAGATTATGAATGCTACAGTTATAATTCATTATTTCATTTCCGCCCGTTAAAAACATCAGCGTAGCGGGAGAGTGCTCGAACCGAAGGTAAACGCTTTTAACAAATTAAAACTCGGTACGATAAAAACGGCCCGGTAGGCGCGCAGGCCGCGAGACATTCACAGCGGCAAACAATTCGAACGAATTGAATTATGCCGGTCGGGGAAGGGAGGAAAGTTGGAGCGTTTCGCGGCCCCTCTCCCTTGGCTTATCTTGCGTTCCGTCCTATTCTCGGTAATTGCGCTCATTAAGTGTGCATTAGGCGGTTCCGTTCGTTCTGGAAAGCTTTTCCGAGTTTCGTTCGTCGGAGATAAGAAAAAGTCGCATTTCTCCGTGTCGGACGCCAGAATGCCCCGGTTTAACAATTGCGGATACAAATTTTCCAATATCCGCCTCGGGGAAGAGGGTTCTTCCGTCGGCTATTTTTACTACATTCCTAGTCGCATTTTTTTTTTCGTTTTTGTCCATTTTCATTTATACGAGGGACCGTTCTTTTTTCGTGACTGAGAAGGAAAATTTTCGCGTAACCCCACAAAAGAACAAAATCTTCTTTACGGCGGACCATTCTCCCTCCTTCCGGTCGTTCTCTGCATATTTTCTTACCGGAAAACACGAGGAAAAGACAAAAGTTATTACTGGATAGCCCACTTCGAAGAAGACCGTAGCTTTGCGTGATTTTTTGTCTTGGATCACTGAAAGAAATATGAAGACGTTCGTTTAACAAGATATACCCGTCTGTTCTTCCAGAACTTCGTTCTCCTTTAGCGATTTGAATTTTCCACCAATGAAATATGTCTCTGTAATGGTATAAACATTTATTAATTGTTTCATGATATTTTTTTGAAGACATTATGAAACAAAGTAAAGTACATAATATAAAATAACATTCTGAACCGTACTAAATCTACGAATACTTCTCATCAATGATATTTAGACGAATCAATTTACCAAATTCCCTTTTATATTTCAAAACATTTCTCTCGCGGAACGAAAATGAAAGTAATACATTTCACGAGTGGTTTTTCGCGTGCTGAAAAGAAAGGGGTTTGAAAAAGTAAAATTAAAGAACTGGATAGACATGCTCGAGATTAAAATTATTCCGAGATGAAAGAATTTCGCTTTCAGGCGAATGGAAAGCGAGGCAGCTCTTTTCTTATCGATCCTCTCTAGTTTGCTGGATCTTTGCGTATTCACGGAGAAATTAGCCGGGATTCGGTCGGCAGCTCGTTTTTCTCGTAGCGCAATTACGGAGGAACCGGGAGCGCGGCTATCGGTGTGAATTCTTCCATACGATCGTCCGCGATGAAGATCTGTTCTTCTTCCCTCGAGAGACCTCTCGCCGCACGAACGGGAGCGTCCTAATTGCGCCAGGTTTCGTTTCCACCCTCTCCGACTTCTTTCCTCCCCCGTTTTTTCGCGGCCTCTGTATTCGACGGACGAGCCGACCGTTGATGCTCGCCTCGATTTTTCATCTTCGCACGCCTCGGGTCTAAATTGCCTGACCACGAAGGCATCGACCGTGCTTTTTTCTTTCTATCTTTATGCTGGCAACCGGGCACCCATTTTGATGCCTTCTCTTATGTAGTTCTATGTTTTGTTCTCGTGAAAATTTTACGAAATTTCTATTGGATTTCCATTTTTCAAACGTACTCACCTTGATTTCTTGCTTAGGAAATAAGGAATTTATTTAAAATTATTGTAATAATGAAATTTTGATGAATATTAACATTTTGATTGCCAATGCAGGGGTGGACAACGTGTTATGTCTATGAATTATTATTTATTTTACGTCCATAATGATGTACATGAATTCATTTTAGGCAACTTTTCAATTCTTACTTAAAACATTTCATTTCACAAATGCTTGTTTAAAAAAATTTTCAGGATTTGAGAGATATGTAAGTTATTCCGAAGTACATTCGTTCTTCGCCTTTTAATTAAAATCAGAATGTTCCGAGTGCCTTCTGGGTCTCCGGAAATAGTTTAATTTATTTGTCTTAAGAGTTCTTCGCATGGCTCGCGTGGTTTACGTTCGAGCGTTTGAGAATGCCAGTTGGGACAATTGAGCTAGGGTGGACTGTATACACTGGGAATGTTTGTTGCATCACTCTCGAATTTATGCGGTATTCGCGATGTGACTGCGATATCATCGATAAAATAAAATGGTGCGACATTCATCTCAGTTGAGAATTATGTTAAAATAACATTCTGATGCCAAAAAACGAAGAGGAATAAGAATAATATAGAAATAATACAAATTTGAAGAATAAAAAAGAAAAGATTTTGCTGACTTCTTTGTTCGAATGTATTCGTTCGTTTGTTTACTCATTTCGAAACCATTGGACACGTTAGTTGTGCTCGTCGCCTCGCAAATATTCCGTGGGATTTTCTCCCGAGGCTTGACTTTCGCTCGCCTCATTTCGCCCAACTACGCGATAATTATGCGATTATGCTACTCGACCACGTAATGAGTATCGAGAGAGTTTGAGACCTGACCCTGTTTAATTAACATACTCGTGCTTCGGCGAGGAGGGCTTCCCGCTTTTGCCTCACGTTTTCGTTCCTCTCCAATAGCTTTTCCTACCTTCTATTCTCTAATCGAAAAATGTACTTTCCCAGAAAATTACCAGGCGAGGAAAAATTGACATTTTACTGGTAGTTTTAACAATTTTACATCGCTGAAAAAACGGGCTCCTTGAATAATTATTCTAAAAATACCTTTAATAGAAGCGAATTTGAATGGATAAGTAGTTGGAACACGCAAAAGAAGGATTCTTGTTCTGCATATCCAATTTAAAAGCAACGTTGAATATTCAAGCGATTAGTATAGAGATGTTCAACGATATAAAACGTATTGGAAAAAGATAATTATTTTTAAAGAAACAAAGTAGATCGAATCAATTTGTAGCGATACCGGTGAGAGCGGGAGACGTGCCGGTGCAGCGGCTGCGAGGAAAAAATGGCGGAGAAGCCGGCAAATCAAGGGGCCGTCTCGGATTGTCTCTCGCTTCCTCGGGAAATTCAATATTCCGTCCCTCGCCATTCGATATCTTTCGATCCGTTCGAGCGGCACGGTCCACGGGATGCCTATCGTACTTGCGAAATGAAGTTTAGAATTCTTCCGATACCGTAAATAGGATACGCCTCTCTAGGAAACTTATTTAAGGTGTTTCGGGGCGCACGAGCCGCCATTTTGTAGCCGGTGAAGAAATTTGCAGTATTAATGATGGTCAATATATATTTAAATTAGAAAGTATCATCTCGAGTTTTGTTTATTTTTTTGTTCCCAAATGATATACAATAGAAAATTTACCAATAAGATTTGAAACACAACAAAAATGTAACTTACGATGGAAAAGTTTCTTTTACAATGTTCTTGGTAAAGACTATTTGAAATTTTAGAATTACATTTTTAGGAAATAGGAGCAAATGTTGGTCTTTTAAAGAAGTTATTAACTATGCCCCATGATCTCAGTTTTTCAAGATTAAGTATATCTTAGATTTAATCTTAGATTTCTACTGTAATAAACCTTGCGTACTGGAAGATGTGAATATCTAGCAGCTGATTCGTATCATTCGGATTGCCATTATGATTGGTTTCAGTGATCCAAAGATGATTAAGTTCGATTGCTTTCTCAAAACGGTTTGTGACACGTGAATCGATCGTGCGAGGAGATATCAGCTTAAGATTGCGCCATATCCTCAGGAACGTGTGCGTGGATTTCGTCCACGGTTCCATTACGCTAATAATGCACCTCTTAATTACGAGGGAACAGTATTTTCAGAGCTGAGCACTGCAGAAGCCGGCTCCTTCGGTAATCATTCCGCCCGCGGAGAAATATTTCTAGCGTAACTTTCCGGTATTCGTGCCTCGTGATTTTCCTAATTTTTGTCGTATTTGAACGTTCCACGGTAGTAGCCGAGGTTCATTCTTCCGTTGAACACCGACAAATGTGTGCCAGCTTCGAGAACGAGTCGAACTACTACAATAGCTTTTTTTTATTCAGAAATGAGTTCTGAACAAATTCAATTCACATTATGGATCTCTTTATGAATTTTTCTGAAGTCGTAGCCATTCATACTCGCGAAGCAACGAATTCTCAGAAATTACATGACGACTTCATTTTTTGGAATTCAGTCTACTTGAAGCAGAATGATTAAACTTCTTTTCAAGGATGTTCAAGAATTTATCAGTAAATACGAAGAACTAATTATTTACCGAATATGTCAATATTCACTGAATTTATTAATAATTATTATGGTTTGCTGAAATATTGGACGCGCAGCATCGGTGATGAAACAGGGCGTCGCGTCGCTGTTGCACACGTATCCCGTTAATGGTCGTCGCGTGACGCTACACGGTAGAAAATTGCACCGGTTCCACGTGTTACGGGGAAAGGAAGAACGGCGTCACCGGTTTATCGACAGCGTTCCCCATAGAAACGCGGAACCCGGAGGCGGCGACGTACCTCCCGGCTGCAGCTTCTGGGAGATTTCACCGCGGCGCAGATCGATCTGCGTACGACCCGCGGGGGTAGCTAGCGTCCCCCAAGACCTGCTCGAATAACACGCATTAAAATTTCGTTCTCAACCACCGGAACCAGCACGGTGCTCATTTTTTTTACTTTTCAACGCGTTGCTTTTGAAACTCAAACTCCTACGATTGATACTTAATCGCATAGTTAGTTGTTTCTGACGTATACTCGTTACGAAGAAATGGCAAGGTTCTGTTTTATGACGATTGTACTAGTCCAAGAACAGGTAACTGGTTAGGGAAACATTAATTTTCGAAATAACCAATTTTATAGGTATACATTACTTGAATGAACATTTTTGAAAAATTATTTGCAGATATGAACGCCTACATATACCAGGGTAAGGTACACATTTTTCAAAAAGGTCGCAACAGCTAACTGGTTAATAATTTTATATTTTATAGAAGAAAGATTACATTAGTATGTCTGTACTTCTGGAATTCGATAGCTTTTCTTTTTCTCGTTTGTCTGACTTCATCTTTTAAGTTTCCTTTCTTTTAAATCTCCTGGAATTTTAACAAAGTTCCGACTTACAAAGCGAAAGGAAATATAAGAGAAGTTTCAGTTGCTATTTCAGTATTTCGCATTTCAATATTTCATTATAATTCTGATGCTTGTTTGTGAATTCGCGTACAAACGCGCTAACATGATTTAAATAGTTTCACTTGAAAAGGGAAACTCGATTGTGCCTACTCTCCTCATAGTAACGTGAAAAGGAAATCAACTCTATCTTTCTTTAAATACCTTTAAAACATTAAGAGATGTTCATTTGTCACCTGTTAAGCGCACAATGTACCTGCGTCCACTATTTATTTCCTAGGAGACAATGCAACAAAGTATACCCTCGACATTCGTAAATCTGGCGTTAATAATGCCTGGGTAGTTTGTCTCGATCCGGGGTGGAATTTCGTATCGGACAGATAGCTGGGACGCGGAATGGCGGCGCGTGTCGTAATGACTAATTAGTCGGTGCCATCTCGCGAACCCGGATTCCCTGCCAGTTCGCTCGGTACGTGCGCTGGCAAGCTGAAACCGGGCCGGTGGTGAATACTTGTGCGAGTCTCTTCTCGCATTTTCATTCGGCATCGCGATTCCCGTGACCGGGGGTTTATTTATGGTTGCCTTGAAATTCCGGAAGAGGAAACTAATGGAGCCGGAATCCCTTGTCGGGGCTGCTAATATTCAGTCCGCGGCTCCTGAATCGCATGTGAAATTATTCCTGATATTGACCTTAGATCCTTCATATCTAAGAGATTGCAGCCGAAATTTATGAGCTGAGACAATAACACTGTTGAACAACTAGTTCCAGCTCTGAAGTTTCTTTCTGCAAGGAATTGGCTAGACTGTTTCGAAAATTTACCCTGTTTACAATCAGTATTCAACCTGTTAACTGGGAAATTTAGTTTCAAAAATCTCTCGTTTTACGCGCAGTAAGATAAAAAATGAAGTGTATCCTCGTCAAACGGAGGACGAATGCATCTAGGGTATATTTTAATGAAAAACCAAAGAGGAATTACATGTGTATCTGAAAAAATAAAGAATTTATAGGTGAAAGAATTAGTATCATTTCAAGCTTTAAGATGATGTATATACTCGTCAAAAGCAGTTGATTGGTTAAGTATCTAACAGTTTATTATTGAATTGATTAATTTTATTAATAGTATATAAGTAGAATTTATGTTTTCACCTACTTAATCTGCTTTTCATTTAGAGGATTAAATGAACTCGAGTTTCGTTAATAAGGTTACTCAAATTACTTGTATGTAAAGATCATCGAGCTTGATGTATATAGAAAGAATACATGGAGTTTCTATTTCTTGGTGCGAGTTTGTTCTTTTCTTTGTACTACGCTCGATCCCCGTGCATCGTCTGTTTCCAGTTGCTGTAGCTACCGGATCGATTCTTTCCTAGTCGTAAAAATATGATCCCGGACGATTAGCCTGGAAACACGGGTTCCTTGCTCGCCGTTGCGGTAAGAGCAACGGGCAGGTCAAAAAAATCGCGTTTCTAGGCTGTGAATGTTCGACGCGTCCTTTTTCTCTCCTTCCCCCTTCACCCGTCGCGTTTTCTTTACGCGGGAACAGTTATGAGCCGCGATCTCGTACAAATGGCTGGTCTAGAAAATCGAATGCACGAGTGCTGCCGGAAACATCAAGGTACGTTCTCTTCGCTGGTCGATGAAGTATTACTGGAGCCTTTCTTCGCGACCATTCTAATATCGTATTGTTTATTTCGAGTCTCAACACTCATTCGAATCTTTAAAATTGTTAAAAATTGTATCTGTATGTTTAGAAAATCACAGAAACCTTTCTCATGCGCAGTAAAATGATAGTGACTTTGTGTTACTAGACTACAGTGATGAGTCACTTTTTACCTGATTTAATTGGAGCAAATTATGCCCACTGGTTTACGCAACTACATTATTCATAGCTTTTCTTTATTTTTCATGTACGCAGTAAGATGAGTTCCTAGAACCAAGCTGGTCATTGCAAAGTTTCAAACATGCACGAGACAAGAGAATACTAATTGGTTAGGAGAACTTAAAACGCCTGCGATAAGTCAGTCATCATTATCATTCCGCACTTGTCGTATCCAAACAGCAAACAACATTGTTTCCATGAACTCTCGAATTCGTTGGCTGTCGAACACCGATTTTATACTGATCGTCGGTCGCCCGTTGCAAAGGTAACGGACCCAGAGCGTTATTTGGTCGGCCGTGGCGCCGTTATTTCGCTTCACGTAACTGTCCGCATTTTTTAAGGAAAGGAAAGAATCACGGTTAGAGGATTCTCTCGCGCAAGAATCATCGTGTTTCCTCGTATTTATGTCACAGCTTCTTCGAAATATGACACATTTAATCAACCTTTTGTATTGAAACCTGACAACTGTACAATTTATACAATTTTAAAATACGCGAACAATAATCGATTTCGGATTCAAATAATTCCACTGTTTCGGTCGCTTAACACTTAGCCGATCGCCTAAAAAAAACTACAATTATAACCTTTTCTATTAGCTTTAATTGAACTTATTCAACAGATTTGATAAAAACTCGTGTTTTACAAAAGTAAGAAAGGCATTTATTGAATTGCAAATACCCCCAGTTTAAGGCTCACTAAATAGCAAAAGAAAAAAATAAATAACAATGCGTTGCTGAGGGAAGAGTAGATCTCCGCATTCGGTTGACTAATTGTTACGTATCCTTACAGCCGCAAACAAACAGATAAATCAGAAATAAGTATTTTACATTTAGGAAACGACGAATATTATACACTGCTGTAGGCACCTTAAATCCAATTCATGGCAAAAATTGATACTCCTTTGCGTGGCAATTCATTACCGTTCGCGGTGGATTTATCGGTGATTCCGAGTACTAACGCGGCAATTCCAGTCCACCTTTCCGTTGGGTTCGAGCAGTTTCATCGAGTTTCCCGGCGATAATGCGTCTGCCCCGACGATTTCGCGGGCGCAACGATTCATAGCGAAGCGGACAGTTAACCAACCGAGACGCCCGGATCGGCGCAATAAGACGCTTTACAGCGCTACAGATATTACCGATTCCTGCTCGGAAGAAACGCGCGTAAACTCTTCAGAGATGATTCACGAATCTCGACGAACGCGGCGAACTCGAACAGTCGACACGTTTGATTCGAAATTCCGAGCACACGGGATTGCCATGCTCTTTGGAGTCGGTATACTGTGATCACTGTTGAGGACGGGGATCATCCTGTTCGCCTAAACGCGCTGTAGTATCGCAGAATGGTCTCCGTTTCAGTTTGTATTACTGTAGTAATATGAACTCTGTAGAGTTTCTGTGTTTCCAGAGATTCCCAGATTGTTCTCTTTTTTGGAAAACAGGAAAACTCTGATCCTTATATTTTTAAACTCTTATGTTTTTTTGAATAAACAGTTGTTTGTCGTATATTTTCTAGCACATCACGTTTGTGTATGTTTTAACGGAAGTCGAAGAGATTTATTTCGTGATTATAGTGTCGAATGCTGCATCAGTATATGATAAAGTGGAAAGACTAGAATTCCATGATTGGAATAACTTTCTTAATAGAACAAAAACTAAATAAGATTTTTAATGGTACTCGTAACGTTTCTACGTCTCATAGACCGAACAGAACTCGGTTCGATCGATATGAATTAAATAAAGTGATAAAATTGTCCTGCGGTCACGTTCTCCACGTTTCGAGACAATAACGATCGATACCGTGCGCGCAAACTTCTGGAATGAAACATCGAGAATATATGATACCTTTTGCTGCGTACAATGCTCCCCGACGATTGTGCTATTGCTGAAGCTGGTGCTGATATGTACGCTCAGTCCTTTCGCATGGGCTTTGCTTTTGCTTCTTTTTTTTTATCGTTTTTATTGGTATTATATATGGACACGGAATGGGGTTTGTGCGAGTAGGAAAGAACTGTATGACCGATACTGTAAAAGAACTGTATACAAATAGAAACGATAAAAATAGAGCGTAGTATTTTCGCAAAGAAGGTATAGAGTAGTTGAGTAGAAAGATGAGAATATACGAATAATGGAAAAATAAATAGATGGAGAGTGCACACATTATAACAAACTATATCAGGAGGAATGCATAGATACAGAAAAAATTCATATTTGTAAAAGAAGATACGCAACTAGAAAATGTACCATAGATGTATAACAAAAAAGGCTTCATGTGTACAAGTGAAATCATCACACATACCTGGCTCCACAATAAACTCATCTATATACTTTAGTTTGCCACATGATATTAGTGATGGGAGCAGAAGCTTGGCTCCAATACTACCATTCTACCAACGTCATAAAAATGTGGGGACTTATTCGAAGCTCATAGGGGTGGTCCAGCTGAATAGGGTTCGCTACGTAGTTTCCAGGGTCATAAAGATCAGGCCAGTTGCTTTCTTGATCACTTTATTCTGTTCACCGAGGCTAACTCGCGAAGAGGATCGACTTGGTCACGGCTGCTACACTGAGCAACACTCTCGAATGCAAGGTTCACGCGGCTAAAGGCTCGCACGCAGCGATCGTTTCCCCGCAGCCGGAAGACTGTTCGCGGCGCATTCCAGGGCATTGTTCCCGGTCGGCCGGAGGGTAATTTAGAGCGGGTCGTTGATGTTGCTGGTCGCTCGGTTGGTGTGCCGTTCCTGTTCCTGCGAGGTCCGCTGCTCATCTTCTTCGGTAATAGCTGCTCCTTCCCTTTCCGCGTCTATTGTCGGCCGCTTAATAACCGCGCATGGTCAATTTCTCCGTTACCTTCTCCTCCTAGCTTTTGTGCCGCTGTCCGCTGCACTTTTTGTCCCTGAAATGCTGGGAAACTGTACTGACACAGTAATCTGGCTTTTGAGAGGTTTGTGACTGATCCACGGATGCGGCAAGGTGTACAATATCGGTTCATTGCTGCTTGTTCTTCGAAAACGAGACATTTGTCATGCATCATTCGTTATAATAGTTCAACTTAATATAGTTACTTTCAGAGTTAGGTGGTTTATTATTCCGAGAAAGAGACCTTAGTTGGGAGATCCATAAGACAAGCTTTGAGTTATTGCTTTGACTTCCGTTCAAAGGTGGATGGTTTATTATGTCGAAGAAGGAACCGTATTTATGAGATTCATAGACGAGCTTTGGGTCTGCATTGCTTCGGCTTAGCATTTTGGAAACCTTTGCAAAGAAAAATTAGGTAATAGAGAGATGTTTTTAAATTTCTTTTTAGTTAAAGACATAAATTTTTTCTTCTTACTCCTGATGATTGACCTGAATGAAGTAAACCTAATATGTACCATTTGATTTTTCATTCATTCAGATATCTTATGTAGCAATTGAAAGAAATGTGTATAACATTAAGGGTTGATATCCCCATATTACACATATAGGAAACAGTACAAATTTGAAACAACTTGGGAAGACACCAATTGTAATAACGATTGTAGCTGTCAATGATTAGGCAATTGTGAAGACAACTAATATCTACAGTCTCGAAAAATAGGTATCGTGAAAAAGAGCTCCTGAGAAAGATCAACGAGTCGCAGCGAGGTATTGTGTTCGTCCTCGCTGACGTAACCGAATCTGGAATGTGCATTCCGCATTCCATTAGCGAGACTGCACGGACAAAGTTACCTTGGAAGTATGATCGAGTTACAAACGTTTCTCGTAAAGTCCCACTCGAACGTTGACGCTTCTTTTTTTATATTCACCTTGGAACGGTGAACCATCTTGGCGTCGAAACGACGAGATCGAAATATTTCAATCTTCTGGTCATACATTGTGACAATAACGAGCCGATAATGACTCGTACCTGTATCTTGTGATTTCGCTATCTTCAAGGCTTACCATACCGAATTACATTGCTCCACTCTAACGCAGAGTTTGACCTCAATATTTCTTAACAGTAAAACCAAACGGTTGTTCGAACTTTGCGTTTCAAAGGCTTTCGTAGTTTCCAAGTAACAAATACGTTCTTTTCTGTATAGTAAATGAGTCGACAGACAGGCGGCAGATATTGCAATAATAAATACGGTGAACAAAATATTAATATACATCGGACAGCACGAAGTATCCGAAGAATCCGCACGCAGCAGCTGGATCCGCGTCTCGAAACAGACGAAAGAGCCTTGGAAAGGTCTGGGCAAACCTTGACCGCGCCATGTTGCGACAGGGTCGTTGGTACCGCGAGTGTTTATCCTGTCAGCCATGCACCAGAATAGAACCAGGCCAGTCTCGATTGCTGCGAGAGATCTTGTTGCCGAGCAGCCAGCAACAATGCGTAAGTGTACGCGGCTGGCGCGTACACGCATCAAACTTAAATATTCCCGAAAAATCTCTTGCGATTTTTCTTAAAAAAACATAGAAATTTCAACTTGAAACTCTTATTATAACCAAATAAATTAGGACAACGATATAAATGCATTACATCTTTCTGTATAAATATATTTTTCATACAAATAACGTACAGTAAAATCAAATGACAAGTAACCAAATCCAAGAAAAATCGTTTTACTTTCACTACTCTCACTTCCTTGCCTTAAAATAATTAATAAAAGAAAAGAATCGATCAATGTTTCAATCGAGATTTGAAAACGAAGAGAAGCTACTTTATCTCTTGTAAAAAGATACTGCATTTCCAAGTCTCGTTCTGTGCATAAATCATGAAACCGTTTCTACAACGGTAGAGGTTCATAAATATTTGGACTCCCCACGAGCATCGAGCCTGCCGGATATCTCGAACTGATGGAAGTAGCAATCTAACGATCAAACAGTTAAGCCCCTCATCGAGAGATCGTTTTATAGAATGACGCTGTACTTAGAACGGTGTGTCAGGGTCACCAATGCGACATCAGAAGTGAGAATCTGATCTCCGCGACTCTGGTGGGCGTCCAGAGAAGGCTGACCGCGCATTCCAGGGTTTCGTGACTCGAATGGTCCGCGGGATTAAGCGACCGATGTCATTGGATCGAGTATCGGCGATCGACCAACCCTCCCGGACGATAAACCACGTGTGGCTGCGACCGATTCGCGATTTCCTCATCCCGATGACGTTGCGCTGCAAGGCTAAGAGGCCTGTTTCCAGGTGTCCCTCTTCACAAGAGGAGGATCTGACCGTTATCTATCTGTTCCAAGGTTCCTCTAAAGCTCTTTACCATTCGAGGCGTCGCGACCGTGAGGCAATCCTCGCGACAAACGATTTTTATATACTTTCTTGTAGGGAAATACGGGTGGAATGCAGTTAGAAATACTTAAATGAATTATTTGCTCGCTAGAAAGATTCAACTTCACAAAACGGAAAGTGGAAATATTTGATAAAATTATTGACGTGAACGGACAAGCAACTTTTTGGCATTAAAATTTGAGAACACTCGAATAATGGAATTGCCAAAGTATTACTTCAGGCAAAGTGGCACTATTTAAAGGTGGGTATGTAATATGATGGAGAAAGATTTTTGAAAATGATTATTAAACTGGAAGATTTGACAGGGACTTAATTATTGAGGTTTTTCCGGATAAACTCGGTCAACTATAGGTCGCCTAGCTGAATGGGGAACAATAATTCAACCGAATTAAAATCACCATTCTTCATACGGTGAAATAGTTTGTGCTACCAACTCTCCAGTCATTTGATGATATATCGAGCGGAATGGCTATCGGATTGTCCGTCGTTTGTTCATTTTTCACTTCGCGAAATGGCCCTATTTGCCGGGCGCGACGCCCGAAAATATCGTTAGGACGTTAACGAAGAGTAATAAACCGGGACGGTCGTTCATTAATTCTCCAGAAATTCGGCAAATAGCCGCATCAGTCCTAGTTTCCGTGCTCGATTAACCGACATATCGCCTCAGCCGAAGGTGTTTTATTGATCACACGAGGTTCGGATCGATTAAATTTCTATTGATGCTCTCGCGATATCAGTGATTGGAGTTATTGACTTTGGGCGTCTTATCTGCGAACAATTCCTTGATTCGCTGTCTTGAAAATTTGCCGCTTGAATTCTGGTTATTCTTCATAGTATCTTGCTCGTTCTAAATGTATTTAACCAATTAAGATCCTTATTTTAAATTTTTAGGTAAAAATTTGTGTCATTTTGGTTTTTCATCTACGATACCTGGATACTATAGTCTAGTCCTGACGTAGACCAAAAGTGGTTACCTATAGTCATTGGTTCCATAATTGAAAGCTTTATTCTGATGAGACCTTGACCCTAAGATCCCCTTAGTAATAGACTGATGAATCTACAAGGCCCTGGCGATCTTCCAGGCTGACTAATCTGTATTCCTGCTCTCATAATACATGGATACCATAGTCTACTTAAATATATATACATCTTTATTGTGCATTACGTAAATATGTAATTGTTTATTAACAAATAGTGTGTATTATGCTACGCAGTGTTATTATATTTTCTAGTCACTCGCTGAACTAATGCTAAGAGCAGTTCCGCCGCAACGAAGTCGATCACTGCTAAGGCCGTTCCCGCGTTCCATTTCGAAATCGCGATTTTTCTCTTGAACGGCTAGCCTGCGTTCGTGTTCGAGACACGAGGCCCGGTGAACATAATTGAACTGTCGATGCCGCGGTGTCGGTTCCGCAACCGGAGATAAACACGCTTTAGCGCGCGGCTAGGAGTGGCTTGTCCGTGATCGATACGCTCGTTGTATAGGGTCAGCGAACTGGATGTAATCTTGCGGTCGTGGAACCTTTCAGTTCCGGCGCTTAACGCCTTCCATTGTGCGCGCGACGATACCTCCGAGGACTCCGAAACATTATGCACAGGAATCGCTGGGACTTACTGAGTTCCGCAGTCAATAGCGACGCCGGACACTGTCGGAGTTACCGATTTGGTCAATTATCCGTGGAACGTCGTTGACTTGTCAACGGCCAAATTCATTCTTTCTTACATTTTGGTAATCTTGTTTAACCTAGATCCACATACTTGACTGTTAATTCATTCATTTATGAATTGTGTAGTAACTACGTTAACGACGACTCTATTATAATTAATAATCCTTTCTATTATGACTTTTTTCTTAATTTAGACAATTACTAATAATTTCCTAGCGAAAAGTAAAATTATACATTCATCATAGAAGCAAATGTGCTCCAAAGATTAAGTATTTCCAAATAGAAAATAGTCTTTTCTGTTCACTGATGCGGAAAAATGAATGGGTATATTACTCGATATTATAATGCGAAGGGCTTAAATCTTTTTCGACTGTTTTCCCTACAAAGTTCTATCTACGCCAGACCTAACACAGACGGAGTCTATCAGGCTCAAATTATTTTGCTCACGTTTTTTCTGTAAGATGTTATCTAATGCATACTTAGATTAGATTAGATTATCGCTGAGTCAGTTTACGGATTAAGCATATTGTGGCGCGTTATCTGTGATCTTTGTAGCTGCGATTAATACCGGATCAAGTTACAAAAATGCCACTGCGTTTCGACGAATCGTGTCTAATATCCGTACGTGTCCGAATCCGCGATTAATGAAAACGCAACTCGTGAATTTCCTTTCGGCGCGGAACAAATGTACGCTTCGCGTTTAATTGCAGAACACACACACGTGGCGGAGTTCCGCGGAACTCAGCATTGTTCCCAAGCTGTCTAACTGCCGGAGTTAGTTAAGTGAAAGTGCTGCGCCGGACAAAAAGCATCCAAACAGAGGAGCGAAGTCGCGTTCGCGTGGGACTAATGGGAATGAATCAAAAGGTCGCGCGATTTCGATGTCGCGAGCAATTGCACATCTACCGATTTCGTTTTTCGTTGGCGTAACCAAGAACTTGATTCACATTAATATTTCAAATTTGAAGGATGCTTCAGTATTGTGATGGTAAACGAGCTGTCGAGATTAATTCGAGAAAGGTGGCCGTGTCCGCTACAGTTTCATAAAACGTTCTCCACTTTTTTTCATTATACATTCACTTTTACGGTTTTTCCACTCTTTTCTTCCCGTTTTAGTTATGGCAAATTAAATATTTAACAAGAGCGTTTACACGCTGAAACTCGCGCTTCAGTATTTCACTTTGCCTCACTTATTTACTGAATTATTTATGCCCCGTTTCTTTCACCTTTCGCACGCGTATTATTGCATAGCGTATTTACTTCGATATCGTTCATTTATTTTTTGCGTTCTCTTGAAACTTTCACTTTCAGTTACATGCGTCCTGCTAATTTTCTCTCGATAGAAAAGAGACGATAATTATTGTAGTTGGCATATTGAATTGTATGTGAAATATTGAAAATCGATGTGCACGTTTTGTTCGATTGAATTTTTCAAAATTGCAAGGTTGCGGCGCCATGACACGGATGTGGGGGAATCCCGTTGCCCGTGGGCAATTTCGGAGCCGAGTGTTCATTCGGTTGATGCGATGATAAACCGCCGATGAAAATGCAATCGCCGCAAATAGATGTTCGACGCGTGTCCCACGCGCCGCACGCGAGCCACCCGCGAATTTTTGGCAGCGGTCCTTTCAATGGAATCGAATCGACGCGTACACTTGGTTCCGCGAATGCCAATTAGCTTCATGATTTTCTTCGGCACTGTGCCTTTACTAGAACCGGTGGTTCTCGGAACTCCGAACGAAATTACACGCGCGTTCTGTCGTCCGAGTTGCCTGAAAAACGACTATAAAATTGTTGTTGAGACGAAGACTCTGTTGACGACTGAGCCTGGATTTTTGAAATTAAATATTGACAGTCTTCTGGATACATCTTCTTCGGAATTCTGCCGATACGTGAGTTATCCGATGATGCTGCAGCTGCAAGAATTTTTACAGCAGCGATCAGTTTTTCATTTTTAAATTAACACTTCGATTTTGTACATAAAAAAACGATGAATCTTTATCGCTATTAATCTTCATTATTGAAGACATTCAGAACTTGTGAACAACAGAAAAAGGAAGATTCGTCTTACGGATTGAAAGTTATCTTTATTCTTCTTTGATCTAATTGACAACATTCAATCGAAAAATAACTTTCATTATCATCCCATGAATTTAATACTATGTGATATTAGCAATTTAGAAAATAAACATTGTGTTCCAAATGAAATTTCTAAATCATACTGTATCCTCTGAGAAACAAAGAATACATACTCAAGTCTTCAAATAAGAATACCTAGAATTATTTATCGTCTAAACTGTCACGATTTAATAAATCATGCCATCATTCGTGTGGGAATTCGTCACGGTGAAATCATTCTTCTTTCGACGAACGTTCTGCGTCGATGGCAAATACAAAGAAATGATTTTCGGAAAGAGCATTAAACGACGAATGGTTCGTCGATCGAGCCGACATATACAGTCGAGGAGTTAAGCAGAACTGTTTTCGAGTCTCGTATCCGCTTGGATGAACGTGTCCGATGATGTCACCTCGATCGTCCTCTCCTACGCCCTCTCTCTCTCCCGCCTCGTTGAATTCCTGCGCGCAAATGCGGTCCGGCGAAGTGTGCCGAGTCGTTTTTGGCGTTCTTCCACCGGGAAAATAGGCACAGGGCGCCTCGGTACCCCGAATCACTGCCAGGAACAATTCGTTCCATGGCACTAGTATCGCAATTTGGGGGGCCTGGTTACTCTGGGTCATCGAGAATTCGTTTTCCTTCCCCTTCCCCCCACCGGCAGCTGGATATAATCGCATCCGGAAGGGAAAAAGAGCTTTGGCCGGGTCTCGCGATTGGTCGTTACAGTGTTTCGTTTTTTGGAACATATTCTTGAGACGACGAGTTCGTCCGAGAGGAAAGCTTGCAGCTTCAGCTGAAGTGAATTAGGTCCTACTGAAATCGAATTGTTTTCATACACCGATATTAGGTCATAACTGATGACTGAACAGGTGTTCAAACGAGATTGCGCAGCAAAGACACTCGGTTTTGAAAAGAAAAGTTAATTACCTGAGAACAAAGTACAGTAGTGCTTCAATATCAGTTCATACGAGTAGAATATTCACGTCGAAACCTTACGTTTGCAGCATTAATATCTCAATCGTAGCGTTTGTATTTGTTCTATAGAAAAGTACAGTAATGCTTCAGAAGTAACTCTTATTTACAGCTTAGATGCTTTCCGCTGTTTGGCACAGAATACAGTCAAGCATTCCGATCAATATCCGTTAATTATTTCTTTCCTTCTCGTTTCTTCATCTTCCGAGTAACTGTAAGAAACAGCCTCGAAGAAGTCTTAACGAAAATGTCGAACATTTTTGCTTATTAAAGCACAGTGTTTAATTTGCGATCCGCAGTTATCCCGCGGAAGAAGCGACGCAAGTTTTTCTTCGGTCACCTTCCTGAAAGCATCCATTTTTTACCTGTCTGAGAGTCGCGTTTTCTTCCACGGTGTTCTTCCACGATGAGCGCGTGCGCGAGCAGCTGGCCGTCAGGCGATAAGTTGATAACTTGATAGATCGTTCCGCCGCCGCTTTTGTATCTTTCCGGCCCGAATGAAAGCCACTTCGTGATGGATGGTCGCCTGGCTCGCCGGGCTGGCTGCCGCGCGCGGATGAGCTTGGTTCTCGCGCGAGCGTCGTCCGCAGACATCCGGTTCCATCCGCGGCTCCGAGGTAATGGACGTGCGGAAAGAGAGAGCCGACGAAGATTGCGCTTCCCTCGTTCATTGTACATTTGTCTGTCCTGTCCCGTGCCGTGTCCCGATTGATCACCGAGTAGAAGAACGTTTCGAAATGAAACTCGAAAATTGGAGAACAACCTCCTCCTCCAGCTCTTGTTGAACGCTTCCACCGCTGCACTTGACAACTTGCTGCACATGTTTTGTTCCGAGGATTCCTGTTTTCGATTCCATTTGCATGTCTTTAATAAAACTTTGTGCAAACGTCGGAACATGGGATATTTTTCTGGATGATTGTTACTTGAGTTTAAGAGTTACCCATTAATGTTCGGAAAAACATTATGAATAATTATTGAATAAAACACATTAAATTTTAGAACTTCACTGTAAAGATATTAAAATAATGTTGAATTTCTTGTGCATTGGGTCTAACAATCATTCTTTAATTTAAGCAAGTTAAAACGTGACTATGTGGAGAATTTGTTTGATGAGCATTTGAGACTAAGTTTCTTCTTCGATATCCTATGTCAAGTTTGTATAATTTGTTTTCCGCGTTGACGAGAAATCGTCCAACTGGTCCGATAGCGGAGCATCTAACATGCGTTTTATCGGATCGGTCAGAGGTCTTTGACGACAAGCACTGCTGCGTTTCCTCGGTTCGGGCAAGATCGCGGCGCTACAATGTCAACATGATCGCTGCCCACGGTGTCCAAGGGATCAGACGTTCGCGTTTATCGGAAGGTTACCCGTATATCTTGTCAGCCTGCCCACTCACCTGCCGTCCGCGGGCCGGGCACCTGCCTTTCTCCTGTCTGGTTTGAGTAAGGTAACGGTTCATCCGGCCGAAGGAGGATCAGCGTGCAGAAACAAGATAAAACAGACGCCGCTGGAGAGAGTGAAACAGTCCGGGGATATTCCTGCGCCGTGATAAACCTTATCTCTAATTAATTTGTTACGATAAATTCGTGTGACGTTGATTTTGAATTTCACGCGAGGTCATACCCTTCGTGGCTATGAGCATTAATTTCCTGTAAATCGCGCTATTTTTGGAGTAGCTTCCTCGAAGTTCCCCTAATTTGCAATTTTTACTAAATTTGAGGAAATGCAAATTGAAAGATGTAAGGTTGTTTGCCCATGGCTTTAGTAAATAGAAAATGAACTGAATGATACTGGATTCGACCATGCGTTCAAACTGTAATACCACGATTTACCTCGATTAGTATTATTTATGACGTATTTCGAGGAAACGAGAGACTTCCGTAGAGATTTCGCGTTCCATTTGACTTCTCCATTGGCTCGACAGCAGCCGCGAAAATTGACCAACCGATTTTAACCGACAGTTCCAGCTCTTCTGCGTAGAAACTATCCTCAATTGAGGTCCAGTGGAAATCGCGAGGAAAGTTGGCAAGAAAATTATACGGCCGTGGTTCAGTAGTCACGTAATTACGAAAACACGTAATGGAAATCGGCTCGATGGCGGAAACATATTATTTGAAACTAAACAAGATCCACATTAATTCCAATTATTTCCCTAACATTCCAGGATTCTTCGTTTCCTCCTTAGCGGATGCATCAAACGTCGAAAAACGCCTAATTTCTTTCGAGACAATAAATCTATTTCGAAGTAGCACCAAAGTCATTTCTACATCTACTCTCTTCCACGATAAAAAATTCAATCGTTGCGAAATAAGAAAGAAATCCTCGATGTCCCCATTCGTGGCACGCGACGCCCAACTCATCCTGTTCGATTAACAAACGCGTCGTCATTGAGACTTTCGTCGATTCATTCACCAGCCAATAATAGCCCGTCGCAAAGATAATTCGTATCGCGATCGATCGAGAACTTTGTAAACACCGTGTAGAATATCGTACGAGCGGCCCGCGAGGCGTTGAATGTGTGTCATCAAAAATTTATACAAAAGATCTCTCGACACCGGAGCTGAGTCTCGTTGACCTTCTTCCGCTTTCTCGCGAGGCCGTTTCAGAATTACACGGGGTGACGCGGCAGGACCGTGTTACAGCGAGACTCCTGACGACCCCGCGATAATTCTTTTACGACTCTTCATCCCGCTCAACCCTCTGCCGTCTTCCGAGGTCCCGTTTCACGGGCGAGAAAGTCTGGTTAATCTTTCAGAGGTCCGCGACGATAGCCGAAGCCATATGGCGACGATCAACTTAAGCCTAGTATCATTTATTCAGTTAACAACGCGCCCGTTAACGAGCAAAAAGTGGCTGCTTCAGGAACACTCGACATCTTTATCTCGAAATTATGACGCCGGAGTCTCTGCGGAGCCCTTGAAATTTCAATCCCGTTATCGGGTCCCGGATTTTCTGCCACTCTCCTAAACGAGAGGATTTCCCTGTAGACTATTTTCTGATTAATTTGAATGACGATAACGATGATGTTTAATCCCGAATTAGGAAGTTGAGTATATCTTGTCTACGCGAGAAGATAAGAGAGTAAGGAATGATCAGTGAAAATCTTACTATAATTAACACTTTAACTGCCACGTTACCCAAATACGGGTGACATCATTTTAAACCTAGTCTTGAACATTCATTTTCTTGGTTACGTATCGAACGAACTAGTTTTATTGAATGTGTGAGATATAAGGAAAGTAGTAAAGCAATCGTTACGAAGAATCTTGCCTCTTTAGTTTTTGTTTTATTAAGAAAACTGTTTCGATTGCATGGGAGTTTTGATGGTTATTTACTTGGCTGTCAAAGCGTTAATAAAGTAAATAATAATAAAGTTAATAAAGTAAATAAACTGAAATTGTCAAAAAAGAAAAAATGGTGGAAATATGCGGGATCTGTATGTAACATGGAGTTCTAGTAAATCTCGGTCTTGGGTATGAAAAATGGGTCGGAAGACTCTGCCGAAGTTGCAGGACAGATTGTAAAATCGATGTTCAGTCGTGTCGATACCGCGAAGGGATTTCATTAGGCAGAAAGTGGAGGACGGCGAATATTGGGGAACCTGGCAATGAAATATCGCTCCTGATAGACTGTCTCCGGGCGACACGCTCTTCATCGAGGTTTTTCATTTTTCCGCGTCGGGCATTTCCGACTCGTTTCCCTCATTTTTTCGGGATTCGTTCCACAACAAGGCTTCTCGTGGGAAGATCTGCTTTCGAGACACGTAGCGATGCGTGTCGTAACGGCCGGGGAGATAGCGCGACGAAGGGGAAACGAAGAAGTGCGGGAACTATAACTTTTCTTGATTGATGAAGATTCTTTGCTGCCGGGTGACTGCTGTTGTTACAACGCAGAGGCATTTCTTAAACTTCTTAAGAGATGCAAGACTTTCCTGCACGATTAAATTTACGCAGCAAACGATTTTCAGTAGTTACTTACTAAAGAAAAATTGCGTTACTAAAAACAAATTTACTTGATGTTTTATTACTTGTGATAACATTGTTAACCATTGTGCGGTCTCTACGGAATGATTATCATACAGAAGCAAAATTGAAACTTGTGTTTTATGAAAGATACACGAATATAAATACAATATTACAATCGAAAAAACATCTCACGCGGGATCGAAATCGCGAGAAAGATAAATTTTGATTTAAACGATGGAGGAAAGTTTCTAGAATATTTCAGCACACAAGGTTAATAAATATTTTTGTTTGAAACGGTTTCAAATGGCCATTAAACCTGAAAAAAGAGCAACGTGTTATCGGTTTACTATCGCTCGCGTTTCTCTCTCAAAGCGGAAGAGCGAGATGCACTTTTGATCGTCGAACACAAAGTCTATCTTGTATCATCCGTCAGAGAGATGACTTCAGTCTCCTGTGACTGTGATCAGAGGTGTTGGTTATACGCGGGCGGAATTGATAAAAGGGAGCGTGCGCGGTGCATGTGCGGCAGTACTTGCTTCAGTTAAACCGTTTCGACGGAAGGAAATCGAGGCGGCCGTGTTGCGATTCACTCGGCGCAGCCTCCTTTTCGCACCTACTTTCGCGCAAAACACTCTCCAGAGCGTCGTTGAACGCGGAACGCCGAGAACCTGGAAACGCCTCGTTCTCCGCATGCAACAGACCCTTTGTGTTTGCGTTCGCATCGCCTCTAAATGCAGCCGCACTCGAAACGAACCGTTTCTGCTGTTGCACGCGCCGAGGAGGCCTCACGACGTGACTTTTCCGCGATCCCGTTTCCATCGCGACGCTGTCCAGCCCTTCCACCCCTACATTTTCGTTCCTCGAGTCCGTCGATTAAATCAGCGTCTTAAAACATTGGATTGGCCGATACGAATTTTTTTTGTTTTTAGGTTGACATTGAAGTGAAATTTATACTTAGTTTTTCTTAAAAAGTACAAGACTTCTGGGCCATATTCGTTTGATGATTTATCGTTTAACTAGGGAGTTTCTTTCAGTTACCGATTGTACTCGCATCGCTCGGTCTTGAGATGCTGCCGACGTTGATTTACAGCTAATTCTTGGCGCCAACTTCGTTTCTGTACTGAATCACGGGGCGCGTTAATTCGTTCTTTCTTAGTTCGACTCGGAATTTCACGTTTTTCCGCGCATTCTTGTCCCGTGCCCCTTGAAAACCTTTGCTTCGCACCATCCCTTCACACCCTTATTGAGATTAACGGCGCCTCTTGCCCGGGAAAATGTTTTTCTAGCGGGACCCGATGTTTCTTGTCCCTCGTGAACTGTTCAAGTAATTATTACGTTGATACTTCGCGAATTGGATTCCATCCAAAAACCAAACGAGGAACATATGTTAACAAGGGTTGATGAATTTCATTCACCAATTTCAGACACGATTAATTCATACAATTATCCACTTCACAAACTTTATCCTATCCTTATCAAATAACAGTACCCTTTTCAATAATCATCTAATATTTTAAAACTACGCATACCAAATTAATCTATATACTCCTCCAATAAAAGAATCACGATTCAAAACGTTTCGGAACGCTTTACGATAATCAGTCCCATAGAAATGTGCTTTTTTAATATTTGATCATTCCATTGAGCGTTTCTCATATACGAACAGTTCACTTCATTTCCAGTTATCATTTTTATCCGTGCACTCGATTTCAATACGATAATCTCGAAATAAATTATTCCCAGTTTACTATCCCGTCATCAACGACACGGTTGCGCGGTCCTCGGAAGCGTCTCGATCGTATCGAACCCGATAAGAAGATTACGTTCCCACTGTTCGCCAGTCGAGTTGAAACGGAAAGGTAGCTTCGCCAATGGGAAACGGCGTATCGCGTCGTTCCATTTAGACAATGAAGCATTTACACCGAGATCTGCAGACCTCGTTATTCAGCGAGCCACCGTGTCACCCGTGTATTGTACTCCCGCAAAATTCCCCGGTTCTATGCGACTCGATGTGCATTGTCCCGGTCGCATTACCTCGAGGATCGACGTCTTTCGCTGTAATTGATATTTTCGCGGCACTTGCGTCTAAATCTTCAGAATGAATCGATCATCGTGGCTTTGCGACGTTTACAGTCACGCGGAATTCCACGGAATTACTACCAAGTCTCTGGAGAGCAATCTTGGTGAAGCAAGTCTGTTAAAATATTTGAAATTTACTCAGGATTGAAGCGTACCGTTGAAGTATGATTCTTTGTAATGAATCCGTCGTGTAATCTACTTCCATTTTAATGCGCTTTTTAACGTCTTCGAAGACTCCTTCGTTTCATGGATACTTGGGATACTTGTTTCTTCTTGGTCTCCCCAAGAATTTATCGATCCTCGTTTGCTTTAAGGATTTATCGAACCTAGCTTCCTCGGAGGATTTCGAATTCTTGTCTCGTTTAAGAATTTATCGATCCCTCTTTTCAACAAGAATTTGGTAATCCTCGTCCTCTTCGGGGATTCATCGAGCTTCGACTTTTTCCGGCGTTCATCATTCTTTATTTCTTTCATGGTTCTCTTAAATCTTCTTCTTTCTTAACTCTTCTTCTTCAAGAATTTATAGAGCTACGTTTGCTCAGGAATTTGTCAAGTCTTATTCCCTTCGAAGGTTTTTTGGAGAAATCAGTTATTTTCATGGCGTTTCTTGTAACAATTCGTTCATAAATTCATTCAATTTATCCGTTTTCTAAAAGATTTATCCGAACACATTTTCTTTGATAATTCAACTCCCGTTTTCTTTAACACGTTGACTGGTGGTCAGCGATAATCTGAGCTTCTAAATTGCTTGAAAACAATTACAACAAGAAAATCAGTATCAAATAAAACTATTTAGTAATTAGACAATAATGTCACGTGTGAACTGCGAAATCATTAATAATATTTTCTAACATCATTTATTCTTACTATGAAAGAATAATACTATACAAAACGCTCAAAATTCTCAAGCTATTCAACATATTAAAAATTCCACGAGTCCTTTAGCATTCGGTTCCCTCAGTCTTCTTATTAAAGAAAAATAAAATAAGAAAATCATTGCATAGAATGTTGAAATGTTATCATGATACAAGTTTTATTTAAAATGAACGCTATACTTTGGTATAAACCGGAAAATTCGGTTGTATGTAATGATTAGTCCTTGATGCGTTAATCGATGACTCCCCGATCGTTTTATCAGCTGGTCGTTCGCTGCGTCCTATTGGAAAGAGATCGCGGGCTGAGTTTCGACTTCCGCCGGAAGTCGAGGCCTTTTTCAGCGTCCTCGAAGCTCGCGGCCGCGTTTGCGGTGGCGTCGCCGGGACGCAGCCTGGCTCTCTCCCCCCCCCCCCCTGATCTCTTCTTCGTTGTTTCTTTTTTAACCCTGAAAACGTGCCAAGACGGAGAACAACTCGAGCCGCCCGTGCAGCGTACAGAAAGAGGGATTTGTGGACCTGGCGTTGGGAGGGGGGAGAGGGGCGGGCGCCGGACAAGAAGTTGCCACGGGGGAAGAAAAAGATGAGGTACGAGCGGAGAGACCTTGGCACTGTCGGGGACAACGATGAATGACAAACAGCCGCGAAGTGGGGTCGTTAGGATGAAGTTTTCGGACAGCGCTTTCTTTCCTCGCGTTCGAGAGGAACTGCAAGCGGGTTCGGAGGGTGCGAAGAGGAACCATCCAGAGGCTTCCGGTGTTCAAGCGAGACTTTGATGAAGTTATTCATGGCTTTTTTCCCTCGTTCGCGAAGCGTCCGAAATTGACTGATTCATGGAATACACTTTGTGTAACGATGAGTGATGCAGATTTTTGTTTGGATATATTTAATGTTTATTATTGGGAAATAGAGTTTTGAGAAACGTTTCTAGAAAAAAGTTACGAAAATCTTGAAAAGTTTTGAACCTTTTAATATTTCTGTAGCATAGGAAGTAATGGAAAATTTATTATCTATAAGATATAATACAATATTATAAATAGTTAGAAAATGTAATATATATGTATATAATTCTCATTGATAACTGATAAGGTAAATATACTATACCTCATTCTTCTTTTAGTAATTGAATCTCAGAAGGGGCAACGCGTTTGTCCTATTCATGTCAGATCGCTCTTTCTCGCTTGAAAATTGCATGATCGTAGTCTTGCTGAATGGGTATTGATTAAAATCGATCGACTTCATTCGACGCATTAACGTGAGTCTCGTTCAGCCGATTTCCAACCGAGTCAATCCACCGAATACTTCACAGAAACCCATTCCCTTATTTCAATTACATTCGCGCGTGCACACACGCACCCATCCCCAATCGAGTCAATCAAATTATCCATCAACGGTGCATTTCCCTTAATGCTCAAACCGACTCGGCGAACGATCGATGCCTCCCAAATGCTAGGATCCATCAAAACGAGCGGAGACTTCTCGAGCGGATCTCGGCGAGAGCTGAGAGCGCATTTCCATTAATGCTAAGGAAAGCGCCCTTTGAAAAATCGCTCCACAATCGAACAAACGTATCTCCGTTGGACGGTCGATAACTTGTTCCTTATGAAACTCATTTCCAGGCATCCTGGCTCTTCTGTAAAACTCTGTCCATTTTACTGAAAATGCAGTTAAAAATATCTGTATCGCAAACATGTAATTTATTCAATGTAATGGAGCCTCGATGCTGAATCGTCAAAATGTCTGTTTTAATTTAGTTTTTTTAAAGACATATGGTAAAATTCGATATTCCATTCGGTATTATAAATAATATACTGCGGTATATAATTCAGTACGAAATGTGGAACCAATTTAATCCGTGTTGATGGTAAATCTCCTACGAGAATTTGTATGGGAATATATATTTAAGCCGATGCCGAGTCTGAATAATGTTGTTTCATTTAAAATGATCAAAGAGCTGACGTTAATATACTATCAATAAGGAATATCATATAGTTCTAATAGATAATGCCGCTTTTTATTCTAACTTTCGTTTGTTGTTGACGTTGACGTATTCACCATTGTTCATATAAGACCTTCTCCCATTTTTGAAAATGATACTAATAAATACCTTACAATATAAGATAAGAAACGACAGTACTAGACCATGCATCTTTATAAACTCAAGTTTTTAAGAATACAATTAAATGCACATAATTACAGTAGGGAACGATATCCTACTAAACATAAAAATCGTTGTATACTAAATATATTATATATTTTCCCTTATAGCGTGCACTCTATGTAATTTTGAACAATCAAATTTCCCAAAAGTGCATAAAGACTCACGGTCTAGACATTACTTACTAGATGACCTAATATTATTGGAATGAAGTTTAGTTTTGTTTGTGTGTCAAAGGGTTAGCACTTCCGACGCGTTCGCGTTTAATCCTCTGCTAATCGGCCGTGTCTCGCGTGGCGTTTCGCAGCCGGCCGCGAACTGCGAAGTGCCCGTGCAACTGCAATTGCACCGGAACGTGCGGGCTCGTTCGTTTTCTCGGGCTTCGACGGGCCGCGTCCGGTCTGCGCGCGTGTCGCGGCCGGGCGGAGGCGTGGATCGTGATGCTATGTAAACGGGACGGGCTTAAGGTTGACTCACATGTCAACAGAACGTGAACGAAGAAACGGGGCTCGTCCGTTCGCCTGGCATAAAACAATGTTGAAAACTCGAGGACTTTTTTTTAGAATGATCCGTGCCACTTTTTCGCAGCTTTGGTCGTCGGTTGTTGTGACACCGTTTAGCTGGACAAATCTGGGACGACTTGTATATAAATTTTCCCTAACTGAAGAGGTCTTGTAGAAAACACTGTAAACACAGTGGCAAAACTCACAAATTTTATTTTTTTATCCTGTGGTATACAATTTAAGTACAATTTTCGTTCTGACTACTACATAGTTATCAGTATTCATAGTCATTTGTAATGCTGATAATATTGGAAGATGATATCATTATGACATTACGTTCAACGTAACGTTAGGTAACTTTCTTCTTCCTCTTGGAAAATCTGATATTGATATTTGTAACATTTTTTTACAATGTTCATAAATGATATCAAATGTTTGAGAAATTATTCAGTGGTTATAAAATTCATTTAGAAATATGATACAATACATAAACTTTTTGTTTTAGTAATCATCGATTCGATATTAACTCTGTGGAGAAGACATTGCATGATTTTTTGAACGATCTTTGAATTATTCCAATAACAGATCGTCCAATTTTTCGCGTTGAACACTGTCAGAGTGTTCTACGAATGGAGATATGAAAACGAATGTTACGTAAATATCGCCGGTCGTGTGCTAATATATTTTAATTCGCGTAATCTCTCATGTGTGGTGTGAAACGCCATATTAACGTTGAAATTTGTTATATCGATGGCAGCGAAATTCGCAATGCTGTATTTTTTTCGCAAATCACTTGAATAAACATACCTGGCTCAAAAAATATTGATTGCATCACTCTCAAATTCACTGAAACGTACGATATTTTCACTAGTATCGTTAATAAAATCAAATCGTAATTCTGTTTTGCCGGATAGTAAACACCGAATATTTAGTAAGAGAATCACAGAATATTTTTTCGCAGACTGCATTCGGGATTCACGGAAATCTCTACAATTTCACGAATTCTTGCAGAAGATTATTTATCATTTTTATCGAAAATTCGACCCTTAGCGAACGCATTAATTATAAATCCATTAATCGGACGGGTTCGCCGAGCGTTGCCGCGGGAAATGTGATTCCGACGAGCGTGAAAATGCCACGCCACGAATATTTTCGACAAAAGCCGGGATAATTCGTCTTGCCATCTAAAGATTAATTGGTGACTGGTTGTTTCGCGACACGCCCGCATAAATTGCCGACAAATGTGCCGAATAAAATCGCGATCAACACGAAAATCCTGCTTTGTCGAGTATTGTAGAACCTTTTCATAAGACGAATGAACGATCATGTTTCGTAAGACAGAAACTGAGCTCTTCACTTAACGAAATGATTTCTTTCGACTGGAATCATATTTTCGAAAACTGCCTAATTTAATAAGCAATAAGTTTCACAAATTTCAGTGTTAAGTATACGAAATTTAATTATTTTATCAAATATCTGTAGCTGTGAAAATTTATACAGTACACGTACTCTCAGCTGATCAAATATAGGTAATTCACTAGAGTCTACCAAAAACCAATTCTCATATAAGAGCAAATAAGCTGTGCATGTGAATCAAATTTTTTCATTTAAAACTTCTAGGGAATTTACTAAAAAAGTTCATCGAGCGTACTTTTATTCGTTTACCTACCGACAGAGACTACATTCAAACTCCGTATTTCTTCAACGCGTTGCAGTCTACATTTTTTACTTTATTTGACACGTGAAATGTAGGCACGTGTGGGGCTCGCCAAATATTTTCTCACGATTTGCTCGAAAACGGGGTCGACAATGCGAACATTTTCTTTCATACTTTCCACATCTTTCTTCGCGTGGGATTTCATGACGCGTGGACCGCTTTCCCAATTTTCATTTTTAAACGGCCTTCGAGTATATCGTGGTTCCGGTAATCCAGTCGATTTGTCAGCGACGAGACAAAGGAATGTTCGAACGGGAACAACGGTTTTGTTTTATATCGGTCGTCTCAACCCCTTGCCCTTAAATCTCTATTATCCTTAACGAATAATCAGGAATAAAAGAATTTTACGTTCAGTGCAAGTTTATGGTTACTATAAAGGTTAAGTATTCACAGTAGAAAGACCAATTTAATTTCGAGTTTAATGAAATATAATAATAGGTTGGGTCAAGGCGTATTGGATCATCTTTTCTTCAATAATAAAGAGATAAAAACAATAACCATTAATAATAAAAAGTGAAGAAAAATTTTGTAATCTTTCCCTTGCAAATAGGAAATAAGAAATGAGAAACATAATTTGCCATACGACAAACGTGGACTAGATTTTTATTTCGATCTGATTCACCTTGTGATACGATTGGCCTCCACCCTACTTATATTTGTCAGATCCAGTTTCAAAACTTCATCACGCGTCCTACTCGACATTATAAGGCAAGAGGTTAAAGAATGGAACGTAAACGACGACGTTATTAATTCTTCCCTTCCCCCGCACTGTTAGCACGGGGGATTCCTTCGGGTACCGGGGAATGCGTGACGAAACAAAAATACCGAACTGTGCACGGAACAAGATAAAGTATGTCCGGCCTGCTGAAAATAGAATCCGCGAAAGCGCGGGCGAACCGGCCGAACGCGAATATTTTTGCGGCCGTCGAGGCGCGTTCTTTCGGGTCTTCTCGCAGACCTCCGGTTCCCAACGGATCTCATTTACTATTTCAGCTCGGGGGACGATTAGGCAGGACGGGATAACGCCGAGGATATGAAACAGACACTATTTGTGCGAGAGAGACTCGTACAGGATGTTCGGAAGATGAACGACCGGGGAAAAAACCCCTGAAAGAGAAATAAGTTATTGAATTGAAAATGCTTGGACGAATTGGAGTTTTTTCGTGGCATCAAGAAATATTGGAAAACTATAAAGACATTGAATTTCTCTGTGTTCTTATCGTAGATTGAATAGCTTTGGAGTATGATTAAATCTATCGTTACATGTGATTCGATTTTAACCCTAAAAATGAATATCCGTCTCAGCTACAGCTGTATCGTCTTCTAGAATTGAAGTTCGTGAGGTCTTAATTTAATTATTCGAATAGCGAGAAATTAGAACACCACATTTGCTCTTTTAGTAATATTCAATGAAATGTAATAAATTGAAATTGAATTTGAAATTTTCGATAAGGAAACATTTACAGGGGCATTAACAGACTGCGGGTCTTCTCGTAATTATAGATTTTTATGGATCATTCAAAGTAACTGGAACCAGACAGAAATACCTTTCACTGATTACGGTTATGCCAGGATCCAAATAAAATGAAAACTTGAGTACGATTGCGAACGAGCATCACGCATGAATACGGTGCTGCTCGGCGTGTATTTACGCGTCCCTCGAGCGAAATACCAGCGGTTAGCGGTTACGACAAGCTTCAAACTCCGCGCGCATGTGTCCACGACACCGACGATTCCTTTTCGACCGCAGAAAAATTCTCTGGGAACGAGGATCACGCGCGCGGTTCTGCTAACCGGCTGCCCGCTAACTACTTAATGCCTCTTCGATTGCGTAAGTCGGGATAATTCTCATGAATAACTCGCGGAAAACGATCGTGACTCATCACGCGAGCTAACAATGATATTCCCAGATGGATCGAGAATTCTTTCGTTTTTTTTTTCAGCGTATATGTATTCTAGGAAGAAACATTGTATTGTTTCCGAAGTTAATTGATCTTTATGAAAGTTAAATAACCGGGCATACAATTTGCTGTTTCTACTGTCATTAATTATTACACTTAACATATATGCACGGAATATTACATTATTCCTCGGTTCGGTTATTGTCCAGAATCGCAAGTAATCATCTGGATTTCCTTTACTGTAACAAGGGAATCCAGTGCATTGATTTTTAAGCAAACGCACAGCGTTTACCATTCTCGCGTCGAGTAGTCTAGATATTCCATCCTTCGAAATGTTTTTACGTTTTTCCGTTGAAAAGTGGAACAAGTAAATTTCGCGATAGCAGAAGATATCGTATTGACAAGTCGTTTCTTTCAGACGAGCGATTCGAACTTTTGACATTCGGATAACCCGAATGACGGCGCTTTGAAGCGTCGGTTCAAAGCGTCGCATCGCGTCTCGTCGGTTCAGATCATCATTAACAAGCGTCGTTTACGCAATGAGAAATCCCATTGACAGATATTCCCATTGAAGTCGTCCCAGTTACAACAAACAATAGTTACATAAAACCTGGCGATAAACGTAACGGGCGTGCGCTGATTTGGCGATCTGCCACGCCATCGACGTTTCTGACCCCCTACCTGCCCCCCTCGCCACCCGTTTGTTCTGTATTTACCAATGAACGCTGTCGAACAATTACCACGGGCCGAGTTTTAATCGAATGATACTGAACCAGGAGACACGAGCAAAAACGAAAGAGGAAGAGGTACGTCTGGCAAAAACAGCGTATCGTCGACGCGCTGGAAATTGTATTTCCGACGAGATTGAATTCGACATCGGCGTCGTTATTATATTATACGCGAAACCGAGTTGCCGCGTCGAACGTTCGACCGCGATTTTCCGATTTATCGAAGGACGCGACGTGTGTACCGCGATGACACTCGTTGTTCAAAATGGATTCGGTATTCGTATTCGTTATTATAAGTTATCAACAATTCAGAATTCACCTTTCTATACGTCGAATTATTGTAGTTATTCTTCTTGTAAAGAAAATATACATTTCAATCGTTTTTGAAATTTAACTTAAGAAATAATAGAATAGAAATTTCTATGAGAATTTTGTAAGCTGTCTCTCGTTTAGTGTCAAAGAATACAGAGTTCCATTTAATGTTTCTGAACAATAAATTGCCATATCTTTCTAAGAGTAATAAGAAAAATAATGTCAGTAGCTTAATGAAAGAAACTCCGGCGTAACAAGATTAGATACGAGATTAGGAAACAAATCTGAACACAAGAGAGTGTCCAAATGGAAGTATTCACCGAGAGGTTGAAAAAGGAGCGTGACGAATGTTTGAAGAAACTTCATCAGTCTGCGGTGCCATTCTGCAATATTTAGTCTCCATCTCGAGCCCAGGACTCGAAATTCGCCCCCAGGCAGTTGTGTCCCCGTGAGTTTTCAAAGAAAACTTTGTTTTCTTCTCCTCTCAGATTGTGAATCCACTTGAAAGGGAGAAGCGGTTTTCGCGCAAGCTGCTGGCCACTTAAAACCCGAAGTTAGCGTCCCTTCGCCCGCAGATAATTCATTCCTCGTGTTCCACGTAGAACGCGCCGGCTCATATTCGTCATATCACGTGTTAGTTCCGCGAGGATAACCCATATTAGTCCGGAAACTGCTCGACAGAGAAATTTCTTGTAGCTCAAAGGATTAATTCTTCAACCTTTAGCCCCCTGTTGTCTTAGTAGCTAAAAATTAACCTCGTACATTATGTTTGCAATGAACAAGTGAACTGCAATTCGGTGCAGTCATTTAAATGCTCTGAAGTAGTTACTTTAATTATAAATATAATATGCATGTTCATTAACTATCCTCTCAGTTGAAAAACTTCTAAGCAAGAATCGCAGCATTCAACAAAAACTCAATATCTAACAGGACTTTCGTCAAGCAGAATGAACCAGACACTTTCGATTGAATCTCAATTAGCTTCTTACGAAGAAATCGACGAATTACTCATAAACCAAGTATAATATTTTCCTAGGTGTACATGGGATTCCAGTAGCTAGGCAGCCACTCCGGCCTCCGACGCTCTAAAAACCTCGTTCGTCGCGGATGCGCTCCGTTTCGGATGTAATTTCCATTGACGAGCGTCGCGTGACCGGAGCTGCGTCGCGTTCGACTCCCTTACGCAACGCGCGAAAAATCAGGACGCGTTTTGTCGGGCAATCGAGCGCGCCATCCTCGTAACGTTTGATGACACTCTAACGCGGGCCGGCCGGTGGAGCGCGGGTTTCCGTCAACATTGGGAATTAATCGTTATTTGTACGTCCGTTCGTCGGTCAACCTAGCAAGTAAACACCACGTACGTGCGTTCCTGCGCTGACGCCGGATTTCCTTTCGAGATTAGTCGACTCCAAACGCTTCGAACGTTTGCGGTCCAACGTGATCTTGAGCGCCGTGCTGGGACTTTGTCGCTGCGCTCCCAGGAGTTAGGCTTTAAGCACGATTCTACGCCGAGTTGTTTCGTGTGTATCTTGTTTAGAGATTCGCAACTGCCCTTTGCACTTTGTAGCTAGTCTCTGTAAAGTCTCTGCGATGATGGAAACTCGCGGAGAATGGTAGAACGTTATGTTTGAATGATGCTGTCTAGTCTCTGAATGATCTTAGATTGAGGACTAAAGTAGAGGATTTTGGTTGCTGAGTGGTCTTTGATATAGTTGGGTTTTGAATGAGTTTAGATTCGGAAGATTATTTTAGATCGAGGATCCTCTGATCCTGGATAGACGGCTATGTTGGTTACTAAGTATCCTCTAGTAGGGATGCACTTGGTTTCTAATTGATTGTGCATTGAGAAAGTAGTCTTTTGAATGTTGCTACTTATAGGGTGCTTGGTTCTGAATGATACTAGATGTATGGTCTTCTAAGATCTTGGTCTTTGTTGAATGAAATTCAATATATATCATTTCCTGATACTCTTTTAAGGCACTTTATGTTTGGATGATTGTGACTCATGCCATTGAATTTTTGAACGATTCTCATTGAAGCCGCTTCAGTGACTCTTGAGACCTCCGTAGGTATTCTGTTCTGAACAGAGTCGGTCTTTGAATATTATCGATGAGGTTCCGAGGATTCAAGTGTCCCTTTTATGCGCCAATGATTCGCTGTGCTTCATGTAATCGAGATTGGTTATTCAGTTGATATACAATGTCATTTTCCAATAGCCTCGTGGATATTGAAAAAAAATGACGATATCGAAAGATTATGAATATATTCTGAAAAATATAATACTGCATATTCAATAAAGTTATATTCACAAGTTATTATTTTCGATCTCAACAAAATTCTAGCTGGTGTATTCTCCCATCTTGTGTTTAGTTTTAATTCGTAGAACGCGCAGATCGTAATAGAAACAATGGTAATGACACGACTTCAGACTTCCTCTTCCATCAGCTAGATAATCATTCATCTCGTCAGGTGCATGAAGTCTGCGAACTGCTGCGACGACTTGCTGCAACAACGGTCACGAACCCACCGTGGGAGAGTAGAAAGTGTTCCATTGAAATCCTTTCGTGTTATTAACGGGGACCCGCGTAGAAATCGAATCTCGTCTTCTCGCACGTCACCATCTTACGTCCCCTCTGAACCAACTCGCTCAAATATTACTTCACGAAAGCGTACCAAGGCTTCAAATATTAATAAACAATGACATTCAATGCGCTCCTACTTCTTCTCCACTAATAAAAAGAAACGCACGATAATCGTTTCATGAATCGATTATATAAAATCTATTTTAAATCTCATCAAAAATCAGACAATCCATATAACGGTCAGACATACTAACCTCTAAATCTATCAATATCTCTACAGCATCCACAAGAAATAAAATGCTTCGATTCCAATTTCTCTCTTTCCAATCTATTTTACCATTAATCCATGCACACTTTGTCCCAGTTTCCCCGCAAAACGCGGCAAAGGAATAATTACCAAAGCGGCCGCTCCAGTTTCCCGAAACCTGCTAATCCCGCCGCGCAGCAATCGGCTAATTCGTCCTTTTCGCGCGGGCCCATTTCGACGATTCGTTTCGTCGCTTTTCCCATATTCCCGCGATTGCGCCACGCGACGGATTAGCTAGGCCACGTGTGGGCGCGACGGTTGCGACGCAAAAAATTGGTTCCGCGCGGCGCAATCACGCTCCTCTCGCCGATAGCTCGCCGAGGCGGCCAGGTATACGCCTCTGTGTGAGAATAATGGCCGCGCGCGAGTGTACGATTATCATGAATAAGAGAAAAGGTCGAGGAGAGCCTGAACGGCCGTCGTAATAACAGCCGTCGGGGGCCCTGGGTTTCTAATAACTCGAACTCTCGGAGCTCCGACGATCCGCGAGGAAAACGTCTGCGCTAGAGGTCTGCGAGAATCCGAAAATGTCGGGAACACGGCGATCGGGCCGGGTTCCAGGAAAAATGGAATTTATCAGTTTGATTGCTATGTCAGCCGAATTCGGGTGACACCATTTTTTACATAAACTTAACTCGCTCACGGGCAGTAAAAATTTTAATGAGCTGCAAAAATAGATAGGGGATTTTTTAGTACTTCGGGGATTGAAGTGGATAATAATTTCAAAAAATTAAGGCCTTGTAGAATTAAATGCATGATAATGTGGTTTATAAATTTGAATGTTGTGGCATTTATGTGATTTTTTCATATTGGGTATCATATTAGATTATGTACCGTTGATGGCTCACATTTTGATGTCACATCAGACGGTGTGTACCATCAAATATATAGTTCGTTAAACTGGTTTTGGTGAATAGGAAAAGTTGCTACATAGTTGAAAATTAATTTACTTATTGATTATTTTTAATATTTTCAACAATTTTAAGAATTTCGTTGTCAGGCGGGAAAAAAGTGAATTAACATTAATTTTCTTTTAATTTATCAAAATAACCGAATTTGGCTGATTGCATTAGATATAAGGAGTACAGTGTTTCTGCTGTATTAAAAAAACTGTTTCGACTGGATGATAGTTTTGATGAGTACATTTGGCAGTCAACGTGTCAAATGAAAATAGGTTCGAGCAAAAAGGAGATAATAATAAATAGAATAAAATATATTAAAATATTATTTAGTTACTATTTCTACGCCGTATTTTATTCTTTGTAATTTTAGAAATTTCGGGCACCCAACATGAAACTCGAAAAAAATACTCGATTCACTCAATATATTCGAGTTCTCGCACACCTCGAGTTTTCGCCAGTCTTTTCCGATTCTCGGCGATGGTTTGGCGGAGGACATCTAATTTCCGAACGGGCCTGGTCGATTGAAATTCTTCGAAAGTCGGCGAACGAAAAATTCTCGTATCGATATGAGTCGCTGGATCTCGGTGTAATTTCCGATGGAAATGCGGTCATTATGTTTCGATTTCCTATTTTCTTGCCCGTTGTGTAATCACGGTTGTTTCTCCGAATTTAGTAACGATTTTTCTGTTTAAACATTATTAGCGCATTAAATCCTGCGTCTCGATGTATTATAGATTTTAAAATAGAAATTTGTTCGTAGCATATTAAACAAAGATAATACTTTTCTTAACACTACACGTACCGACATGTTGTATCGTTTCATAACATTCCGTCATCTAATTGGAAAGTAAAACGAAATCGGCTTCTCATTGAACACGTAAATGTTTCAGTACTTCGAAACATTAGTCACGTAACTTGTAATGGCATATAATATTGGTTTGACGCAATAAATCGTTGTACATCGTGAAGATATTAAAAATTTCTCTTTATACTGCTGTCAGACAATGGAGGCGATGGATATGTTTGTCCTAGGCGTCGCAGAAAATAATGTAGGAGGCCGGTGTTAAATTAAGATGTTTACCAATGGAAGTTGTCGCTGAAAGGCGAACTTTTTCCGGTCGACTCGGTATTTTATTATAGGCGTGCACGTTAACCGCGACTAAAAAAGCTTGTTCCGCGTGTGTTCCCCTGTTGCGTACCGCGAACCGGAAACCGTCGCTTATTTACGGCTCACACGGAACCTTTTAATGCCTCGTGTAGCGGACATAACGTTGCAGCGTTGCAAAATGCCCCGCATCCGACTTTTCTGTGAAACATGGTTCACTCTGTCTCGTTTCTTCTCGCCAGTGAACACTTTACATCATAAACTCTGGGAATTCTACTGAATCTCTGAAAAAGAAGCAAACCTTTCTAGCAATCCAGAAACCCTGTGCCTACTTCAAATTCATATGGTGAATTAATTGTAATTAATTACCCTTAGTATCGCAATATCTCGTTCGAGCTGTTCTACAAGAACAAACTCTAGACATTCGATCCTGAAAAGTGAATCGTTCGTTTCGAAGAAAATGAAAATGAATCTAATACGATGGATAATTGCACATGTTTTAAAATATTTCAGTTAATTGCAGTTTGCAGAAATTGCGCGTCGGTCGCGGGGATTCGCCGCCGCGGATCGGTAAAGTTCGTACGCGGCAGATTTAATTATGAGTGGCCGAAGGGAGATGAAGGATTAAAAATTTTACTTCGCTATTTCACTGATTACAATTATACATTGAAATTCCGGCGGTTCTTTCAAGAGCGTTGCTGCCGACGAACGCGAGAGCGCTCAAGAGAGAGGTCAATCCTTGTTCTTCCTTTTAACATTTCTTCGAGCACAATATCCGCAACCCTTTCATGAGCCAGTCCGTTTCGCCTAGCTAGCTTTTAATCCGAGTCACGTTCCGATCCTTCCTCCGCTAACGCGGCCGGTTATATAAAAATTTTATCTTTACATGCCTGTAACCGTGTTATCCGAAGGTAATACTTGGAACGTTGCGTACTTCGCCGTATACAACAACGGAGCGCAGTTTCTCCCCTGTTTACACTGTACCGGCTATATTACTCTAGTAGCATAATCAAGATGTTCCGCCTCCAATCTTATCAAATATGCCGCATGATTCATTTCCCAATTACCTTCGTTAACCTGAACAACGATTTTTTGAACAATTGAACATCTTTGTGAAAAGCGTAATTCGTATATCGAATTCTTGAATACTAGATAAATTGAAACTAGAGATAATAAAACTGTAGAATATTTTGTTAAATAATTAATTCGATTATTTGAGCAATTTTTGATTTTATACATAGAACGAATTGAACATTTTCCGTTCTAATAGATTTTTAAGTTGTCGATGATAAGTGGGGTGCAGATGTTTATGCGTTTGTCGTATTGAACTGTGGTGATTATGCGTAATAAGATTAATGTGCCAATAGCATTTTTTTAAATCGTTTCACTGGTAGGATTGCGGGATCGCTACGTGAATGGGATTGTATTAAATGTCTTCGGTAGGTACTAATGAGTTCACGAAGAAACTGTTGCAGATATGTTGTGAAATGTTTTATTTATAATTTATTAACTGTACAAATGTGCAGGTTGGATAACGCAAATACAATCGGTAGTAATGAGCGTATAAAGAAATGTTGAAAACATTGTAAACTCTTTTATTTAGAAATCATTGGTATATAAATCGCGAGGAGTGGAACGAGTGAATGGGAACGCATGAAATATTTCCGGTGCTAATGACAGTATGGGAAAACCGTTTATAACACTGTGCACTACTTCGTTCGTTGTTCATTATTATATGAACTGTAAGCACATATAATACACTGCATAATTTTTAAATTTCATCCTTTTATGCATCATGAAATACACTTTTTACTATTCATATCCATATTTTTGTAGTAAATGCATGATAAATTCCATTCTAATTATTAAATATCATTAAGTTACTTATTTCCTTTAGTAATGAAATATTAAGCTTCAATTTTGTAAACTTAACAATCCAAAGCAGTCTCATAGATTTTCTATCGTAATTAATATAATAGAATTAACTGTATTTTATAGTAACTAACATGATCGATGGCTAACGATATAAAATGTTAAAAATAATGCATTGATACTACAGTTTCTCAAGTAAAAACCTCGATGTTTAATGATTAGACTCATAACGTTATGAAAAATCATGAAATTTAGTGACGCACAACTTACAACTGAAATAGTCCTATTGAATTCTATTTGACTCTTGGTTTTAAATTCGATTGACATTCAACGTGCTAAGGGTTAGTTTGTAGGCCAAAAATAAAGTCATTTTGCACTTTTAATCTTCCCTTATCATTTTCTTCTTCCGAAACCAATCTGTGGAACTTGCCACACATTCTGGCACACCGCATTCGCACAAAAGAATATTCAAGTAATGGCCGACGGCTTGGCATACCGTAGCCGACCGCAGCGCTTACGCTCAGAACGTTCGATTTGTACCGTTCTGTGTGCAGTAATCGACCGAATCCGAAGGATCCAGGATCAAATATTTCGTGAGTCGAATTTCATTCGCGACGCCATGGATGGCCGGGTTTCATGCTTCCGATATTAAATTATTCGAACGATCCGGTCTCCAGTGAATTCTTCGAATTCCACGCGTGGGAAGCAGCGCACCGCGCTCTAGGTTGTCAGATTAGAAAGATGAGGCTCTAAAATCATTTTTTTCTTCTCTTGACCACGTGGTTCTTGACATTGGAAGGCTATCCAGTTCATATAAAAATCTAAAACTCTAGTAGAACTTCTTTGCCGCGTGTTCCTTCATCTATATTCACTGTATGCTAGAATAACTTCATTTAACGCTGTTTCTTCTGTCTTTGTCTTCTACGAACATATCTTAGACTTTCTTGCTCGTAGACCTATATACAGTTCTCGTAGATTCGATTAACAAAAACAAGCAATTATGAAAACTTTTCCAGGTCCTTGTATGTGACCTAAGATCATTTTTTTCTTCTCTCAATGTAGCCTAGGCAAGCCAAAATGTTGGACACTGGAGCTGTCCAAGAATACGAAAATTTCTCGAGATTTCTGAAATTATAATTTTACTGCATATTCTACCCTCTATAATGTTTTCTTGGAAAACCCGATTCCTTCGGTAAACCCAAAGTTATATTTTCAGGAACGCAATCCGAACCCAAAAATAACCAATATGTAGTTCTCGTATAGCTCTTCTAGAATCCACACCCAATGAAAAGGAAATGAAGTAAAAGAAATAAAATATTTTCAAACGTGATACACCACGACTTTCCATTGTTTGGCCGTCTTCAAATTTTGCGTAGATCCTTCGCCAGTGTCACAATTCTAGGTGGTGTCTCGGGAAAAATGTGGTAGTAGCAAAATAAAGCCCACCCTGTTGGAAAGCCATGATCTAGAATCTAGATCACCGTACAGCGCAAGTAGAATGAAATTTCCTGGGCAGCGGAATCGGTGGCCGCGATCCCGTCGAAAGGGAACATCGGTTGCGTACAACCGATTCGGTCACACGTTTCCCGGCGGCGCGGTTGCGTGACTGCCGGGCAGCCAGGTAACACAGCTAGCGAGCGGGCGAGCGAGCGGGTGTTCGTGTTCCAAGGTAAACGCATTGCTCGCCGCGTAATATACTACGCGTAGTACGCGCCCGTTCGAGTACGTTTACACCGAGTTAGGGCCGCGGTGGTGGGGAATAACGGTGCTCGTTGTACGGCTGCGTTCACAACGCGCGCTGCGATGCGCCGCCATTGCCGCTCTTCGGTGATACGGGACGATTTGTCGCGCTTTCTTCCTTCCTCCTTTTTTTTGGAAAGGAAGAAAATGATTTTCATAGCGGAATCATTTAACGGTGACTTCACTTTTCAATTAGATCGTAGATTTTTCTGGGTTTGCGACGTTCCAGAATTTCATGAGGTATAAAGAACATTCACGTTGAGATATGTTGTATGACATTTTTAGCCCTTTGCGCTCGATTGTCCCCTCCGAGAGGATATTTTAAATGCAATATTGAAGTCTGGATTTTGAATGTCGGTTAATTTGTATTTATAAATGTTATATGTAATATATAATTTGCGAGCAACTGTTGAGTTCAAGAGATGAATTTCTTATTCGTTTTGGTTCTTGTATTTCGTGGGAACGGGGATTTTCAGAAGTTTTCCTGGTTGATCTGTCGTAGTGCGAGTTAGACGTGTAGGAAGGATTTTAAATTGAATGATTAATGGTAATTTAGGTTTATATAAATAAGAAACTTATATTGTATTATATATTTTCAGTTTACGCGATTATGGACTAAATTTACTTAATTCGAAGTATTCACTGTGCGTTTCAAGGAAAATGTTCCTTGATTCGGGTGAATTACAGGGACATGCTGCTTTGTATTCATGAATATGAAATTTTTGCTATAAATACACACCCACGATGTACGCGTAATTTCTTTCCTGTTAGAAGTCGTTAGCAGCGAGAAGTAACGCCAGCGAACCTCGCCGTGGAGTAAATCGTAAGGCAGAGGGTTAATTAACCCTTTGCACTCCGTTGCCTCCGCTATGGGGACGTTCATAAGATGCTCAGTAAGATCATTGTCGCTCTTATTGGAATGCACGTAATTTACTGTGCAACCGAATACAGTGCATCGCTGCTATCTGCAATGCAAATGAAAATAAATGAATTCATGAATATTTTGAATCTTCTCGTTTTAAAATCTACCTTTTGACTATCAAAAGCTTTGCTACGAAATTCGAACTTGTTACTCGACGCGTCAAAGATTTTTCGGAAAATATTCAACGTAATTTCCATCATCAACGATCTTAACTCCCTGAAACTAAAAATTCCAACGCTAAGACAATAAATCCTGCGATCGACTCTCTGTCCAACCGAAACTCTATATTACTCTACCTGACATAGAAAACAGCTGTTAAAGTAAATACAAAATAAAGAATGAAAAGATAACAGATGCTTCTACGAGAAATTACCGAAGAAATTCATTTAATAATACGCAAGTTGCATTGTGGATTAATTAAAATTTCAATAGTACTGAAATACTAAATAGAAGTAGTAGATCAATTAAAATATAATGTACTTACAGTTTCTATAGAAAAAAGTCAATTTCACTGCTCGATACTATTAGCGTTAACTCTTTACACTCCCAGTTCCTTTTACATTTTTTTCGATAACTTTGCCCTATCTCAAGTATTTTACTTGAAATATATTTCTTCTAATCCTATTACAAGTAATATAATAATACAATACAATTCAAAGATCTCTCGACAAAGAAGAACGCGTTTGAACGAATCTGACGTCGAGTCACATTCGACATAAAAGTGCAAAGTGATAATTGAGTAATCGATGGTCCACCGTACGCGCGAGTGAGAGGAGAACGATCGAAAAGACCATTCGCGGTGGCGCAACGGGTTCACCGCGCTAAGAGAACCGTGGCGGCGTTTCAGCCAGCTTGTGATCCGCCTCGGCGTGGCATTCACGGAGACGAGCAGCGTCGTTTGCACCTGTAGGCCGAGCCAGACTGACCGAGTGGTCTAAAAGCAAAAAGCGGCGGAACAGGATCGAGGGAGCAAAGAATGGAGCCCGCCGGCGGCGGACCGTTCGTTTCGTATCGTCAGCCGCCTCTCTCGCCCAGTGGATCGGGTCAACAAGCATGCTTAATGGTCACCGCTGACTCACGCTCGCCAGATTCATAATGCCAGTGCTTGTCACCGCTCGAACGTTAAACTCGCGGCCTCCGCCCAGATCGAGAACCGCTGCCGGTATCGATGACTCCGAAAGCATCCGGCTTTCGTTCGGTCAAACGCGATTATTTGCATATTTATCGAGACCTAACCCACGCGACCGTTTAAACCCGCGATATTGAAGTGTCCCGTCGGCCCGCGATCCGAAACACACGGAAAATATCAGTTTCCGATTTGGGGAACGGGTCGTCTTCCATATATGCCCGATCGATAGGTCGCTACGGGTTTTTCTATCGGTTGCCACTCGATTTCAACAACTTCAGGTCAGTTTTGAGATTCATAAGATGCTCTTTCATCGCGGGATATCAACTCTGACTTTGAAGATGCGGGTTGTCGCGTTGAGTAAATTCGAATAAAGATGAAGGACACATTGATAGAAACTTTGTATACGTGTTTTATACAGTTGCGTTGCCTCTTATCGTGAAAATGCATACAGCTCTTCCCCGATTTACACGACTACCCTCGGTACTTTATTTTGCACGTTTTCGCTGTTACACGGTTATAAAATACACATATTACTTATATTTACGTTCTCCACATTTTAGTTCATACGGTTTTACGTATCAGCACGTGGGGGTGTATTTGAAATGATACTCGCTTTGAAGGATATCGAAAGCCTGCGTTGATTTAATAATGTTCATTTTTAATGGACAGGCTGGATGATACTTTTATTGGAGGATAATTGAAACGGCTTTGTCACTTTATTATGAAATAAGAAATACATCTAATTAAGAGATCCGATAAAATGAAAACGAATAAAATGAGCGGACACAAATATTTATTTGGAGACAGGTTATTATTGCATCTCGTAATTCAAATATACCAGCAGAGGTCAATTTCCTCCGAAAAGAATGATCGTCCCGAGTTACTCATCCCCGGTGCCATTGTAGCGTACAGAGGACTCTTTTCTCACCTCGAGGTGAATCTAGTTCATGGCTTTCTCCAATTCGCCCGGTTGAGCGCCGCTGGCTCATTCTCTTATTGCATCGTCGCCGTCGCCGTTGGCGGCGACGTCGTCCGCGGATGAAATGTGTTTCAGCTTCGAGACTTTTTCGTTGAGCTCTTTGAGAGCCACTCGAGCGTGGCGTTTCATTAAGTTTCGCGGGTGTCGCCTCGCGTGTCATCCAGACAATATCGGGAACGGAGGCGATCGAGCTTGAAACTCTTTGCTGTTGCAGAATCTTCTTTGAGCAACGCGATCGAGCATGGTCTAACAAAAATTCTTTTCTTCATATTTTATCAGGTGGACGTTGCTTTTTGTCTTATCGAAGCGGTGTACCGAACGACGTTCGTTTCTGGAATTGAATGTGGTTCTGTTTTGATAATTTTTCGTCCACTAACCGTCACAGAAACTTGTAGAGAGTCATTTTAACCTTTTACCGTCGAACGTTGTCGTAATGACAACTAACTCGAGCTGTCATATTTAAAATCAATAAATGTGAATGGATAGTCTAATTGTTCAAACAATGTGAGATTGATACGTGGTTTTCTTTTTTCTGACATTTAAGATTTCGATGCATAATTAAACTTTTTATAGAAAGAGTTTGTAAAGTTTTGAAAAATTTGCTAATGGTCAAACAAACGTTCGACAATGTTTCGGTTTCTCTATAATGCAACAATGTACCAATATTTTCATATATTCGTATTTACTAATACTTTTTATACATTCGTATTTACTAATACTTTTTATACATTGGTATTTACTAATACCTTTTATACATTCGTATTTACTGATACCTTTTATACATACCTATTTTCTATTTCAGTATTCTATTATAAATAATAACTTTTATTTCACTACAGTCCATAACTGTAACCCGACTTACTAATGTCTTGTATCAGTAAGATTTCATGCTGCAAGAAGTCAGTCTCCTTCCGAATCAATTTCAAATTCAATATTCACGAAACTAGATTACGGCAATTACCGGGATCCGATTCACTTGCAGAATATCTTGCCCAAGAATCGCAACGTCCAAATCTTCCTCGCAGCATCCATGAAAAAATTCCTCGATTTTTCGCCGAGCAAAGAAACAAATCAAACTACAGCTAAAATCTCCCTGTGAATCCTTGTTCGCGTTGATTTGCAAGCCCGATGGTTCGTGCATCGAGAATCAAATTACAAGCGACATAATTAGTCGAATATACGCCGACGAAGAATCGCACTCGCGTTCGGTTCGATCGCCACGTTAATTAATATCATTAATTAGCATCGTCCGCGAGGATGCTTCTTGCCCCGCGTGAGCTCCGCGTCGAGCTGTATCCACGCCCGTGAAAATATTGCAGGAATAAAGAATCCGGGCGTTCATAAATCCCCTGATACACGACCGCGTTCCACGGCTGGAGCATATTTTTCCGTAACGTTTGTACTGGGAGCCGTATACATGAAACAAGCTCGTCGGACGCCTCTGGAAAATAGAGGAAAAAAAAGGAGCCGCTCGCTGGCTGGCTCCCCCGACCGTGCCCTGCAAGGACATCCGCGCGCGGGGGGATGCAATTAGGGATTAACGAGCATTTAGCCCCGCTGGAAAGGCGAATAATGGAGATTCGATCCCCCGTTGCAACGAGCCGGCCGGAAAGGCTGTACCAAGGGGTGGCTTTATGGTTTCTCGTGCTTTGTACCGCGAAACGCTGTCTGCCGCCGAGCGCATTCCCGGGTCGGCTTGGCCCGGCCGTCTGTCAGTTCTGTTTACCGTCCGCGTATTTGTTTCCAGCCGTCGGAGGAAATTATACGTGATCGATCCATCCCTGCTCGCTTGTACCGTCTACCGTCGGCGAATCACCTCAGAGTGCTATTGATCAAGAATTGATTCAAGTGCGTTGGGACTCTGTGCACTCCATCGAAGGATCTGTAACTGTACCTCGCGTAAACGATAGTGAATTATAGAAGGGAAACGTGGACGCGTTCTATTCCTAGTTACGTATGAAACCAGGGATCCCGATGTGTCGACGTCGCAAGTTTCCGTGATAAATCGTTATGCGTCTCTATAAAGTTGCGTGAAATACTTTCGAGCAACGTAGGAATCCTCTCAAGATAGCATTACACAGGAATTTATACGTGAAGTTGACTCTCCTCGCAAGTTCCCATTCTACGGAAGTTTCCGTTCAACCTTGGCATTCCAAACTTTTCAAAGATCAGATCAGAATATTTTACCAGGATTTCGGGAAGAATCCGTACTCCGCAAACAGCGACGAGCAATCTGAATCCGGACAGCGGTCAGTGTTCCAAACGCGATTAAAATGCCCGTGGCGGGTAACAGAGACATCCTTCCCGGAGCCGGCGTTTCGATGATTCATTTCCATTCCGCCTGCGCTCGATTTCACCTGAAACGGTGGTGCTTCGTCGAGGCCGGCTTCCATCGGCCGGATCGTCGCGCGGCTAAAGTAAACGATTGCTCGGTCGACGCTTTTGTTTGAGGGAGGCCCACCACTCCAGACGGGAAGGGTATCTTGAGGTACGCCGGAAGCTAGTTCACCTGTGCGTCACCTAGCCCGGCCGCCGCGGGAATGTGTTTAGGGGTTCAAGTTGACAACCCGCGGCCAGGTAATTGGGGAACGGAAAACAGTGTGGCGTCTCCATAGCAACACCCCAGCATCCCTTGCGCGGCGAGCCCTAGCCGAGGGTTGCCGGAGCAATGTCCAGGGCAACGTTGCCCTAAACCGCCAGCAACCCTCGCCGTTATCTTTGCACTTTTTCGCTCGTTCCCGAAGCTCCGGCCGCCTGCCCGAAAACGTCTGAATGTCGTTATTTCATTAGACGTCTTGTGCCGAGCCCGGGGATCCCTCCTCGACCGTCGAGATTATCCTTGGGACAGGCTGAGATTGTCTCGCGCCGTTTCAATTCGCGTCGCCCCTTGTTCGCAATTGCGACTCAGGAACAAGTATTTGATTACTCGCTCGTCTTCGGTGGAATTTCATGTATCTGTCCTGGCCTTTCGTAGCTGGCTGCGTTTTTGTCAGTTTCAGTGGACATTTAAGTGTTGAAAATCGAGGAAATATTTAGTAATCATCTACGTGTGGCGTAAATTATGAAAGGTTACTGATATAAACGTTACCTTTTATGGATCTTACCAGTTTTTCGGTAAATCGTAGACACGCCTCTATACCTGTCCGCTGGTGTAACTATCAAGAGGACTTATAAAATCGACTTATTTTCAATCTACTTTGAAGCAGTTCAAATTGTTAAAACTTCAGTCACCTAAGGACGCGAATAACAATTTTTAAATGTGTATAAATAGCCATTGCTCAGTGCTATAAATATATTCCGTCCAATCCATCGAACCGGGCGGTTATCTCTGTCTGGTTAACGACTGATTATGGAAGCACTCGGCGCGGTTCAAGATCCCCGGAACAATAATGTTTGTCCGTTGTTGGGCCAGGGAATGCCTGTTGCGTCAAAGCGTTGCCAATGGCCGAACAGCTCTTATGCCTCGCCGGACGGCGACATATTGCCCGTGGTTCGAGTGACATTCAAGTCCATATGCTCTGTCGGGCCGGTAATATCGAAGCCGCAGCTTGGTTAAGCGTCGCGTCACCGCCCGGTCGTGCCCCCCCCTATCGTTCTAACAACAATAATTAATCCCTACCCACGCGGAACCCGACGACAAAGCTCCGAGATCTACCGATTTCCAAGAGGAAATCGTCGCATCGCGGCCTCGTTATCCTGATGACGACGAAAATTTTCGAGCTGCAGCCACGCTCGTCTCTCGAGTGTCGTCTGATTGAGTTCTTTGGTTGATTGCATGGAATTTTGATTGTGGAATTCTCGTTTTACCTTTTTCCTACTTTTTTTCTGTTCAATCAATGCTCGTGGTATTTCTCGTTCCACCTCTGTTTAGACTTTAATTGTATTCAATACTTTTTAATCGATTTTTAATCGAGACTCGTAAACTGTAAATGATTGAACTGAATGCTTGTTTTAATTCTTTGTTTGGTTTAAATGTTTTTGTTCTTAATAAACGTAACTGAGTGATTCGCGAAACTGAAAATCTTTAATCATTAGCGACTGTTCGAAATTTAGTATGAGAAAGATTCCGGGAAGATTGAGAATTTAACTTTAGAACTTATTTGGCTCAACGCACCCCATCACCCATTTACCGCAAGCATCTCTTTACCCATCGAAAAAATGGTTTGACTAAATCAACTCCCCACAGATTCGCTACCCTCTTTAACTAGCACCAACCCCCCGGAAGCTTAGCCTAATACACGAAACACTGACTGAATGGTTACTCGAATACTACACGAGGGTGGAACGAAATTTATTGACGGATACAAGTAAACCGTGACCGCCCTAGTCACCCCTGTTCCCCATAAACAGTCTTTTATTCACCGAAAAATGGATTGTTTGGAATTAGACCCTCTTAGCAAAAGCTATTTGGCATTTAGCAAGTTACATGAGTGTAGCATTACATTAACGCAGCTCATTCATTTCAATGAGCCTTGAAGTATCCTAATTGAAGGAGTTCTTTAGTTTAGCTCCGCTTTGTTAACAGTATTAGTAACAATAATTTGATAAATATTGCAACTAGTTTAAATTAACTACTTCAATTAAGTGTTCAATTAAGCGACCACTAGCGTCACCGTATTAATTATCAAATATTCCTTATCACTAGAACAATCGTCTTCTCAAAATGGCGCATTTCAAATTTCTTATTTTATATTACAAATACTATTATAGCGGTTTTATTGGAATTTATATTGTCAAAGTAAAGGAATGACTCATACCAATTCATTTTCCAATCAATCACTCTCAAAGTCTTATATATACTTCAATACACTAAAACCCAGGGTATGGTCTATCAATGTGCTGGTTATCCACTGTTAATCACCTATAACATCCCACCGACATTCTCTAATTCCCCGAAAAAGTCTATTGATAGAATTCATTAATCCTTTGACGCTCATCCATCCTCTTGAAGCATCATCCCTAATAGGGAATATTTATCTCCAGGATCAGGTCCTAATGCGGTTCGGGTTTGTTGACACATCGAACAGAATCCTTGGGTCCAGCGATCATGAATGCCGGGCTACATTGGATCCGCAGGACCCACGCCAGCATTGGTTCGTGGATTAAACGATCGGACGCTGCGCGTGGCCCCGATTTGCATATTAACCGCTGCAACTAGGAATTCACGAAGTGGCCGGTCTCGCGCGCCGGTGCGGTTGCACACCTTGCTGCGTAACAAGTACCCACCGGCGGAGTTCGTTATCGATCGATCGACAGTCCGCTGCCATGCGACACGCGTACCGTCCCGAGGATTAAATTGCCGTGTGATTCGATAACTCGTTCAAGAACTCTCGAGCTGCGGGATCGATAACGCTGCTGGCCGGCTTAATACGCGAAAGCCTTTGTCCCGTTCTTAAGCGGGACGACTCACTTAGGCGATCGCCCGACGGAGATACCAACGCGTCGGTTCGATTTCACCCCTTGCCTTTTGATTCATTTCATGACTGAGATAACAAGCATTACTCCCTTGCTGACGCGTTTAATATGACCACGGTCCTATTTGATTTTTAAAGGGAATGCTGTGAAAAATATTTGGAAAATACACGACTAAAAATTGGAGGATGGTGGAAGTTCTCGTATCTTTGATATTGATTCTTAAACGGAGTATCTAGCGTCGGTTCCCAGGACACTGGATATCTGAAGATCTGGGTTAAATGTCAATTTATCGAAATAATCGTAACGAAGACAACAACAATATTAATAGTTTATCGTCATTGCGCACGCGGCCACTGAAATGCCATAAAGAAGAAAATATTAAAAATAAATGCACAGGGTCGAGCGTTTCGTGGTTCTGCTAACAACGATTTGTCTCCCGTTTTTTCAGCATCTTGACGCGATAATGGTCGGGTCACGTTAAGATGCATCGCCATGTAGAACAATGGGAACTGCACTCCATCGTCGCGTTAATATTGCTATTGTCCGCGTACCGGTAGACGATGCACATCGGTGCAGCGGCTCTCGACGGGCTTTGACGCGCGTGAATAGGCCTCCGAGGTACCGGAAGCTCTTTGTCGCGTCAATTATTCCGCCACGGCATCGAGTCACCGATCGGTTTCCTTCCATTTTCTCGAATCTTGGCGAGCGGTATCGATAAATCGTCTACAATCTAACACCTGGCCGATCGGAGACACCGGGACATTAAAAAATTTAACTAGTTCAATGTTCATGATGGTGATCACCTAAAACAGACATTACTTTCTTCTAATTTCTATTTATCCCAAGAAAGAAATGTTCTTCTATAATGGCACTTAATGTACTCACTTAAACAGCCAACTTAACTCTTCTTTGGTATTCATATATTAACCCCTTGCACTCGAAAGTTTTTCACTAGAAATATTTTAACATTTTCCGATGAGATAAAGACGATATTTTGTGCAACTAACTCGAAGAGAAGTTATACGTATATGGAGGAACAAAGCTATTTTATTTCAATACTTTTTAAATTGATGAGTTATACAAGGTATAATATTAAATATCAAATTTTATGGTTTTACTGTGTGGAATCAGGTGGTGAGTAAGAGTTACCTCTCAAGTGCAAAGGTTTAACAGTAATACAAATAGTAATGACTGTTACTACGTTTGCTTATTCGAAGAAACAGACACATCATCATTTTGTGCAGAATTTTTCGATACAGTCAACGCTGAAACGTCTCGAGCTCTCAATACAGAACGTGACGCGATTTTCACTGTAAGACGGAACTATAGTAACAGGATTCCTCGGAAGCAGCGATCGTCGATAGAGACGTTTCTACTTTCAGCTATCTGAACGCTTCGAGATGGATATATCGCGATCGATCGAGCGTTCTTCAAGTAATTTTGACCCGCGATCTTGGCGTCGCTTGCCAAGGAATGCCGTCCCCTCGAATCCCGTGCCAACAGCACGCCCGCTGAGCCATCTCCGATGGCATTGAGTCCCGAGAAAACTCTCGACGCACGGGGATCGAAGAAGCACGCTTTCGAGACACCGCGTGCAATACTGGCACCGCGTTCCCTCAGCCTTTTATCGTTCTAGAACCATGCTATCGCGTAGCAATGAATAGTCTTTCGCGTTTGCCACGCGTCGGGCTCGGACGTCGATGCAACGATTAACTTCGATTGATTCGGGTAGGTACGATTACTTCGTAGCCATGCTTCTCATCGATGAGCCTTATAATCGTTATCTATGTCATTCTTTTATTTCCATAAATATTTCGTCGGAGGAATATGTATAAACGTAACGTTTGCTGGGTCAACGGAACCTTTAGCTACAAGAATGTATATTCTTTGTCATCCAAGAAATTGGCGCTCAGATTATTATCTTCTACTGAAAATTTCTATGTCATTATCATTTATCATTTAAAGATATTGATAAACATGTGCGATTTATACAGTTCAGCTACATAGTCTCTTATATGATTAAAACATGAAGCAATTTGTACAGAAACGGTTGAATGGTACTTCCAAGTTCGTTTTTCTTTACTCGTTCATCTATCCCTTCACTTGTCCATGAAATACAAAGGATATATTCTCTGGGAGCAGCCTCCCTAGTGACATCCCCAACGTCATTCCAACAGGAAACAGACGTAACACGGGCCAACAGCAGTCGTAAAATTCATTATTAATTAATATAAGAGGCAATTGTCTTTTATAACCCCGTATTTAATCATTCCGAATTAGACCTTTACGGGCCCAACGCGAATAGCTACTGCAGTAGTTAGGTTGAATCCACCCCCAAAGCGTGTGCCAAGAATTCCGGCTGGAAGATCCTCGAAAAGTGTCCCGGAGGGATGTTCGGGGGCCGATAATCGTCGTTCCCGGCGAAACTGCCCTACCGCACGTTATCATCCGTTATTCTCCGCTAGGGGCTGGCCCGAAATTGCCGTTTGACAATGCCCTCCCCGTTGCCCTTTCTTCCCTCGACGCGACGATTCCTAACGTGGCTGATACACGACTTACTTTGCCGTACTGCGGCGACGGATGCCGGATGTTTCAATCGCCCCCGTACGGGGGTGCGTTCGATGTTTGTCAAAATGCGTCTGCCGACGACAGGACATCAGGGGTTGGTTCTTTTATCGGGACGGGGTGGGTTTATGTTGAATTATGTCTGAAACCGTACTTTGAGGGGCGTTCATAAGCTTCGTTTATCTCGCTGAGGGTGAACGCGTTATTTAACATTTCGGGGGTGTGAAATTCTGTCTAACGGTACAGCGGAGTCATACAGAATGTTCTGCTGAAACTCTGAATCTGTTCGGATCGTCCGTAACTTCATAAATTGTCGTGTTTATAGGGTAGGTTTATTTTCTTTTTAAAATCTTATTACTTCATGTTCGTGGAACAGAAAATTCTTTCTTTGATTTGGAGATTTGGAAAGGTTAGATTGATCATTGTTTAAAAATTGTTTCGAGTTACGAAAATGTTTTCTTCCATTTTCCACGAGAACGTTCATTTGAAACATCGTTGTGTACCATAACTCATCGTGCATACGTAGTTTTATTTAAACTATCCGAGTTTATCAAGATAACTATTGCTCGAGCGGATAATCCAAATGGATCGTCGAGAGTCGAGTCTCGCCACGAGTCTCGAGTTACCAAGGTGAATCCGTTCGGCGAAACACGAGAGCCATTAAATATCTATGGGGCCACGGTGTCGGGTATTGATTTTATGGTGACATCGACGTGGCCGTCTAACAATGAGTTAAGAGGAGGTACGGGACTGTTGGAAGCTCGCCGGTTGCGTTCGATAGCATTTCCCGTGAACGTTTGACCGACGAATATTTCTCTCGGGACGCGAATAGAAAAACGCTAGTGCATAAATTCCACTTTCGGATAGAATGGAAGTCGTTGTGTTTTGTCGTCGTGTCCTCCTATCCCTGTTGCGTATTCCCGCAGGATTCGCTCCGACAATGTCGAAGGAACTCAATAAAGTTAACATAAACACCGTCAGAGCGACCGGCGGATTTTTCTTGCACGGCCCACGGGGAATCACCGTGAAATCTGCAGTGACCAACCAAACGTTATTTCAGAAGCTTCCGGAATAGACCGAATTTCCATTGAAAACACTACGAGGGCGTTTTCCTACTTTTTTTTGTCAAATAATTCAATTGGAATAAATTTTCAACGCATCTAGTTCTATAAACGTTGTTCTATATCCGAAATTATTTTTTTAATGGAATTTTGTGTTTACAAAGGGTCCTGGTAAACGAACCAACAAGAGGCAACCATAAACGATGTTTCTAGTGCCATTGGTCTCACTCTGTTAAAACGGGCGATCGATTTAGTCTGGCGGTGGTAAACGCGAGTGCCGAGGGTAGTTTCATCCCTCGTCGATACAGTAGGCAGCTATATTCGTTCCTGCTTCCCTGGAAGCGTATCCCAAGTCGATAACCGTGTCGTTTATTTTATCAACTGTTTTATCATCGGGTAAATTGCAATGGTAATTTCGCGAGGAGGTGAAACCAATTGACGATAACATGTTTAATACAAAATTGTTCGAGACCAAGTGATTTATGTTTTCTGTTTGCTTGTTTGTTACAGCGAAGAAACAAAATGGGGCGGCTTTACGAACGAACAGTTTGGGCTCGGGGGCGAGAACACCACCCCTTGAAAGGAAAAGCAAATTTTCGGCCCTCGGTAGACTCTTCAAACCGTGGAAATGGAAACGGAAAAAGAAATCGGACAAGTTCGAGGCCGCCTCCTTGTGTGAGTATTTTAAATGAGTTGATTTTGCCATGATTGTGTATCGGCGTTGTGTACTTTGTTTTACCGATTAAACGGGGGTTGTTCTCTGACGATTGCAGCGCTCGAGAGGAAAATCTCGGTACGAGCCAGCAGGGACGAGTTGGTACAGAAAGGTATCCTGCTGCCAGTGATAAGGTCCACGTCGTTTCCGGAGAATGGTGAGTTCTTCGACCCTTTTATCAGATGGTGCCACCCCTTGTGATCCTGCTATGATAATAATACTGCTAAGTAGAGTCGTAGGTACTCTACGGATTTTCTGTTTAGCAAATAAAACGCGAGATAAAACGTTTCGTTGCATCGAGAACAGATATTTTATTTTAGAGTTAATAATATGTTTTAATTACAGTTGTGAATCATTTACGATTTTACTTTACTAGTAGATGTTCACATTGCATAGATGTCCGGGTTTAATGTTTGATGATGCTGAGTTAATTTGCTCTGAGAATATGCTGACGACAGTTAAGAGTGCTTTCTAAATTTGAAAAGGTTAGAATGCTTTTTCTGTTCAGTTGGGAATAGTAACTAGAGTGAACTTTCGGTACTTAAAATAACCTGTCTTCTACTGGCAGAGCTTTCTTATTTTTAGTTGAATAGATTGAAAGAGAAAATCTTCTGGCTGTTTGAAGACGATTAGTTGTTTGGTTTGTCTTGGTTCTTTATGTATAATGGCTTGAAAAATTGGGATCATTATTTTTAATTGCGAAAAATATTCGGGGATGTTTTTACTTCTGAATACATTAATGGGTGCGGTATAATTTTAGATAAATAATGAACTGTAAGAATACAAATTATTTCACCGCCTTTTTCCACGGTTTTATTCTTATAACAAATATTTAAAATTAAATATTTGATCCCAAGATTTTAAGTAATAACTTTTCTTTGTATTGTATATGTTTGTCTGTTACACGCACGTACTAATGGGATGGTCACAATCAACCCTAACTAATACTAATTAATAGATGGTACACAAATATCCGCAGTCTAGTTAATGATATGCAAACTCCCACTAACCAAACATTTATACACCTAATTCAAACTTAATCACTATGCAATTTAAAACTACTTAAACCTTAAAAAAAAAACAGCAATAGTCATCACTTCTTATTCAATCGTTATTAACACGTTGACTGCTAAATTCTCATTATTAGCTTTTACCATTCAAATTTCAAGTACTTTTATAATATATTTAATTTAGTTCATGAGTTGTTTCATTTTCATAACGGCATATTCGATTCTAAACAAAATGATTTACTTTATTATTTTATAGAACGAATGTAAAATATAAATAAAATAGAACTAAATATTATTTTCTAAAAGATCCTATATTTTCTTTAAGATCCAAGATTATATATTATTAATTTACGGGGTAATTTTTAAGGGTTGTTTTTCTGTTTACGTCCGCTGCACAAGTTATTTTACCAGTCAACGTGTTAAGTGGACGACCGTCGCTCAAAAAATCGCCAGAAGCGACGCGTCCGCGACGAGGAGCGCAACATCCATCAGTTTTCCGCTCAATTGAGGAATTTACTGTAGACCGGTCCTCGGATTCGCGAATTTCCGTGCACGCGTGGAAATTGTGTCCACTCCCCACGGCTAATCAGGAAATAAGGGACCACGGTCTCCGGATTGAAACGAGGCGCGAAGGGCAAGGACCAAAGGACACCGCGACGCTTTGAACGTCGAAGAATGTAATTGGGTTTCATGGTCGTTAGCCCGCAGACGTCAGCTCGATTTCCGGAACCGCGAGGCCTGTGTATCTCGCGAGTATCGCGATTGATATCGGCGATCCTTACTAACTGGAATAACAAACGGAATGGTCTCGAAAATTGTTATAAATATTCCTATATTATTTACTAAAAAATCGTTCAATTATTTCTACTAAAAGAAATGATATTAACAGAAGAGAAATCTTTGTGCATTTGTAGCAGAGACAACTTTGCAAAATTCAATCGGAATGGAACTTTCACTGATTACTGGAAACTCACTATAAATGTACCTGTACTATCTACTAAAAAATATTTAATAGTACTTACTAAAGGAAATGGTATTAACATAATAGGAATCTTAGTGAATTTGTAGCAAAGATAACTTTAGGAAAATCAATCGTCAAAATCTCTGAATTTTCAGTGGTGTATAGGGGTGTTTGTGCATTATAGCAGAGCTAGCTTCGTGGGATGTAAATTGAAAAGTAGTTCGAGAAAATTAAAGGAGATTTTCGTCCCTTGCAAAAGGATTCAACTTTGGCTTCAATGGATTGATTCATGGAAATTCGCATCTACACAAACATTCGTAATTCGACAATTACTCTTCAGAGTTTAGATCGCTTACTTTTGTAAAATAATTCTTTTATCGTGAGATGATAACGCGACCGTAGCTTTTACCGACGGAACTAAGGAGTAGACTGCGGATATTTATGCGTATTCCGATCCTCGGGGGTGGAGTTTCTCCAATGGAGGTTAAAAAGAAATTGATTAATTAAACTCAGATCAATCTGAAGTCTATAGAGCGACGTATTTCATTTTCTCAATTTTATTTCTGCTATAAGTGCATGAAATCCGCAGTCTAGTGGTGAAGCATGAGGAAAAACTTGAATTCTTTGTGGTGGGGGTTGAATATTAATGCTAAATTAGTAAAATTTTCTATTCTGACTACTAATCTCCTTGCCTTATATATTCATTCAAAATATTACACACCAAACTATCTTAAAATTAATAGTCGGTTATAAAAACGAATTATGTTCATACTAGAATAAAATAATAGAACTTTATTTGGTTATAAAAGATTGAATGTTCCTATTATAGGGCAAGGGATTAATAAAAAGAAGCTGCAACTTCTCTCGTTCCAAATCGATATCCTCTACATAACGATCGATATATTTAAATTAATCGCATACACGCTGTACCTTAATACAAAGAATATAGGACGTCAGAAACTACTCTCTCTAATCCGATCCTGGTAGAAGAATTTCTAATGGGGTTGTACTTCTATAAACACTACTTCAAACTCTCAAAGCTACTTCGTATACTACTATCTTCTGTCTAACACAACTTCCAAAGATCAACAGAGCTCAGCCAGCAACAAAATAACAATTCTCTTCGCAGGTTCAGCGAGCTAAACTCTCCAATAAATCCCCCGATTTAATAACAACCAGCCTAATTAAACGAGTCACGAGTTATCACCGATCGTTCTTCATTAATCATCGCGTTAAAGCTCCATTGTGGCCCGGCAAAAACACTTCCCGAAGCTCGCGGATTAACCGTGGAACGCAATTACCGGCCGCCGAAAATGTTTCTCCGCCGGGGGCCCGTGGAACGCAGCCCCCACCCGTTGATTAATAGATCCCGGTCGGTTCACGGCCTTGCGCCACGCGGAGAGCGTTATTCTTCGAGGAAACTCCGTTGCGTCCAGTCCCGTGGCTCTTCGGCAGCTTCCACCATTATTCATACATCCGTTGCTCGAGGGGTTAGGGGTCCGGGTTACATGCGAGCTCGGACGCCTCTGATTAATCGTCTCCGGGTGGTAAGCGCACAGCCTCGTTCTCGCGAGGTGAAAAGGCGACCCGTCTATCCGTTCCGTGTCGGGTCGGATGGCGACGTTGACGTTCGCTCTCCGTTCGAGCCGTAGAAAATGAACGGTGGTACAGATGAGACGATCCCGTTCCCGGAACGGGATCCGCGGGACGAAAAGGGATTTAAGGGGATGCCGGCCGGCGAGCAGAGAGAGCACATCAGCAGGCGATTATAGTCCGGCGGCGGCTCGCTGGCCCCCGGTGCTCGCAAAACAATGTAGAGACACTACTTCGCCGACAAGTAGAACAGTCCCGGACATCTGTCTACGTGGATTAATACCCGAGCTGACCCGCGTTGGCCGGTTTCAGAGACACCCGGCGACTCGACGGACGGCCAAAAACCGCCGACGCCGCAACAGCCGGCCACCCAACACCACCAACAGCAGCAGCAGCCGCAGCAGCCGCAGCAGCAGCAACAGCAGCAACAGCAACAACAACAGCAACAACAACAACAACAGCAGCAGCAACAGCAGCAGCAACAGCAACAACAACAACAACAACAACAGCAGCAGCAGCAGCAGCAACAGCAACAACAACAACCGGCCGGCGGCGGAGTTGGTGTCGGCGGTGGTAGCAACACTCCGGCAGCGACGCCGACGTCCGCCGGCTCGGTACAGCAATCCCAACAATCCCAGCAAGTACCGTCCTCCACGCCGACACCAACGACAGCCAATCCGCATTCTACGGGACCGAGCAACAATCAGCCCTCGCCGCATCTATCGCCCCTTTATCCTGGGATCCCGCAATCCGGCCAACCCAACGGCAGCACGCAAGGTAAGACGCTAACATCGATACGATAACAGGGTATGCGCGACGATAAGCGGGCTCCGCTCTACGACGGGTCGGTTCACCCGTGATTGGGCTACTGAGATCGATCCCACGTTGCTGAATTCTTGGTTTGGAATCTGGGAGGATTGCCGAATAGTTAGGGGACTTCTCTGAGACGATTTGTAGGGTTCTAGGCTTTGGATGGATCAGAGTTTTAGCTGGTGTGTCTTGGATTCAATTGGAAGCTCGTCGGATTGTGCAGTTCAGATTCTAGATTATGTTTGAAGGTAGGATTTTAGGTATGTTTGAAGTGCTGGGGTATTCTTCGGAAGCTTGTTCTTCAAGGTGATCAGAAAGTGGTTCGGAATTTTGAAGGTAGATACGTAGTCTTCGTCGAACGCAGGAAAATGAACGATTTTCTGAGTAGGAAATTGATTGAAATTTAACTAAGTAGCTGTTAAAAGGGTGGTTACCCTTGAATGAAGAAATAGGGCAAGTGAAAGTAATGCCGGTGATTGGAATGTAATTGGTAAGAAATGTAGCGTGGTTATTTGAAATTGAATACATGGAACTTCTATGTAGAAGTCTCCTTCTAACCCCATCTCCTGATCGATGAACATCGTTCGATTTTGTGATCATGAGCACGTTGTAACGTTGTTACGAAAGAGGCGGGGGAAGACTTACGAGGAAATTATAGCTCCGTCGACGAAGCGTCTAACAGCGTCTCGTACAATGGCCGCGAAGCACAGGCGTTGACCTAATTACCGGAAATCACGTGTCGGGGGGCAGCATTAACGGGCTACCGAGTATGACAGCGGTATGTCGTGCCTATGCGGCGAACGATTAAATTTCACATGGCATCTCCGTCTCGACTATTCGGATCGCGCTGCGCCATTCCGTCAACGTTGAATCATTCTCGTGCAATTAATAACTAATTTCAGTCACGCTCCTCTCCCTCGACAATGGAAGCAGTTCACTGTCGCAGCGCTCGCCATATTCGATTTTTTTACTGGGGAGAGGAGTGCTTTATGGACTCCCCGCGTTCGCGAAACAAGAAGAACTCGATGAACTCGCGTAGGACTTGAAACAAATAAAAATTTTTAAAGACAAGCTCAGGATTTTAATTCAGAATTAAAATCTGTTGAAATCATGATGTAAGTCTATTTTCCTTGAAGTTCTATGTACATCTTCTTTAATTTCTTGTTTAAATTATCTATAAAAATAATATTGATTTTAACGTTAACGACCACATCAACAAGTGTTCACAAACGTTACAAACTTCCCCGTTCAAAAGTCTCTGGCAATTCGCAATTACGGTTACAGAGAATTATATCACTGTTCTACTGCTCCTGATATTATTACGTTGATTTAACCTCTTCAAATTGTAGAGTACTTCCCCTTAACAACCTACCTTTTCTACAAGCATTAACTCTTCTTAAGGAAACCTTCTCTTCTTAAAGAAGTTTCCTTTCTTCTCTTGAACAGGCAATACTCGTAATCCTCATCTAAGAAAGGAAGCTGCGCCATACACTTTCACCCTAATTCATTCTCCGCCCATTAGCTTACTGCCACGAAGTCAAAATTCTTCGGCAACGTCATTTGATATCCCGGCTCGGTGTCGGGTTCGCAAATCCTCCGGCGTAACCCTCGACCTTTCGACCCTTTCTCGCCCCTTCTCACCCCTTTCTCTAAGCCCACTATCTCGACCATCGTCCACGCAGGATTATCGGGTTTCTTCCGCGGTTCAAAGCGAAGCCATAAAACCGCATATATCATCCGGACTCGTAACGCAATACCCCAAGACGGATTCGACAAGCAACAACCCCTCTGTTTCCTGGTTTTCAACCCCCTCGTTGTTCACGGACAGCCCCGACTGATACACTCGACTATCTTCTTGTACCATCTTCTTTTACGCAATTTTTGGAAGAAGTTTCTTTACAAACAGTTCACCCATACACAGGTTAATTTTAATTAGATATAAACTTAGGTGAACTTTAATGGAATGAATATAATTGAAATACCAGGATAAAGAATCTTTGCCTCTGAGTAACATTTTTATTATTTAGTAATACTTGAACCGTTTCTATCGCAAACTCGAATTTCGAAGTATTCTTAACATGAAAGAAGAATAGTTATGTTTGTTAACCGGAAACGAAGGAAAATTTAAACGATATTCCGAAGAATATAAGGGACTCGATATTCATAAATCAAAAATAAGAAATTCAACATGGACATAAATATTGTTTCTGTCATTCTACCCTAGAAACGATTAGAAGGATCGCGGTCGAATTCGTTTTTCGACTTCCGAGGAATTCGAGCTTGAATCACATTGTTCCGAACAACCTGTTGCTGACCGCGAATATTCATTCGCTGCGTTATTCGTGAATACTGAGGAACAGCGTCGTCTGCTTCGCTCCATTCCGGAATCATTGTCTTGGCATGACCGGCCAATTTGCACGCGAAGAAATCGCTCCGAGCGACGTAATGGCGGCCAGCCGGCGGATTAAGCAACGCGAGAACGTGTCGTCGTCGAATAATGCCGATAGAGATTCGCCAACTCACCGTTAGATCGTTAATTCGCCGTGAGAGCTCGCAAGCCTGGAAATTTGCATGTCTGTCCTTTGAACTTTACGATTCACTTGTATTTTTATTTTTGGTTCGCCGGCTGAATACGCGGCCCGCTTGCATGCTTGGTGCTCTCTCGCGATTAGACTACGGATTTTATTCTTGGACGCGATTCACTGATCGAGAATAACGTAACGCGACTTTATCCAAGTTTAATGCCGACGTTTATTTTCTGCAATCATTAATTCAGGTGATAAGCCCTTGGTTTACTATAGCTTTTGTACATTGATAATGAAAATGTTATTCGTTCGATCATGGAGATACGTATCTATATACGGAGAGAAAAATATTCTTAAACTGCACGAGTGTTATTTAAATGAACATTTTCTAATTTACTTCTGGTTAAAATCCTTTTTTAAATTTGTATATAATTAAACAATAGGTTCACTTAGAATTCTTATGAATTACAATAAGAAGACAAAGTTTCTTAGTGACTATTACATCATTAATTCTATTAAATGATTTTACTCGTTTGCATATCTACTAATTACATAATTTATTATAATGATATGTTCCTTTAAAAATTTTTCGTCGACAGTTTACTGTTTCATAATTCAAGAATGAAAACCACGGAAATTGTCTTTTGTCGAACAGAATATTCCATTTAAATCGATTATGAGGATTATGTTGATGCGAATGCCATGTTGCAACTTAAATGATTATCCGGACTCGTCGTCAAATTATTCTCGAAAATCAAACACCGGCCGCACCATTTACAAATGTTGAAATTCAATTAAATCCGCTCTTCATTTCCCAGCGGCCGGCCCTCGTTATTTATATCGGCAGTCGCCAATCGCGTTCACCCGTTCAACGCGCAGCTCGAATTCGTCCCGATTTTTCCGCGGGCTTCAATTTCTCCACAATATTCCACGAACGTGTTTTTTAGTAATTCATCGCGTTGTCTCGTCCTCATAAAATCAGCCACGAGCCAGAAAATACGGCTGAAACCATGTGTTCGGTGGATTTGCTTCATCCGTCGAATATCGCGTTATTGATACGACCGGTGTATCGAATCCGCCTCCGTGTTTATCGATAACCGAAACGAAAAATGTTTGCTTACTTTGTTCGAGTTCGTGCACGCTGGTCTACGATAAAGAATTTCTGCACAGCTTTTCTTGTCCTGTATTGAATTCAATTCAATACCGTCGAGTGTCCATAAAAGTAGAAAATTGAAAATTCGAAGCCTGTTATATAATATTTTACTTAAAAGCGATTTTACGAGTTGCCCTCCTTAGAAAATGATTTCAATGTGCACGAATCGAATGGAAATTTATTTTATTTCTCGAAGGGTACATAAGCCGCGAACTTGAGTGAAAATGTTTTGGAAGAATAAATTATTCAGTTACACGTTTTATTTAAAAATGAGGGGTATAGTATTTACCCACGCTGTTATTGAAAGTTTCACATAGAAATAGAATTAAGAATTATTCTATTTCTATATAAATGTATAAAGATTATCGCTCTATTAATTGCGTGCACGTGAAACGTACAATTTTTCATCTTGCATTCGCAGTCTAATGAAATTACCGAAAGCTTGAGAACTGTTCCGAGTAACAAGCAGCGACGACCCGAAAGCTCCAACCATCGCAAGATTACATCTAAATGATTACACATTGCCACCCCCTGAGGCTCTAGCCGCCTCTTCCCATGGGTACGAGAAAGTTGAACGTCCTGAAGTACACGTAAACGAAAACAGCAATAACAGTACCAATAATTATTACACACATTTATCATTATTTCAATCCTCTTCCATTATAGTTAATTTCTTCATTAATTTATTCACTTTTCATTTTTTGATTAAAACTCGTAACAAAATGTGACAGGTTGTAATTGCAGATTTCTTTAACATACAAAATAACGCGTACAAAAATATAGTATAAAACAATAGAAATATACAAATTCAATTACATTAATTATCAAGGCTTCACAGAGATAATAGGAGGAGACACTTAGAGAATTTATAGACGTACGCGAAGCACCGCAGAAAAAGCTAGAGCAATTTCTGGAATTGCGGAATACGAGTTCAGTTAATTGACCAGAAATTCGTGTTGGCGTCGGGGGTGGTTTAGCGAAGGTTAATTATTCAAATTATTCGCGTCGGCGTACGAGGATGAAACGGCGGCTTCTGCTCGCGCGTCCGATCACACGAATTTCTGGATCGTCGGAATTTCGTCGACAACGACGAAAGGCGTAAGGTTTCACCGGCGGGCCTGCGTCAATATCGACCCGGGTTTTCCGTCGCGCACCCTTTTCGTCCTCACCCACCGCTGCACCCTTGCAGCGGCGTGTACGCGCACTAGAGAAAACAACGTGCTGCCACGCTGAAATATGCACGGAAACGTGACGCGGAAACGCTTCGTCCGTCCTCTGACCGTCTTCAACGATTCACTGAATTTCGGCACCGTTGCTTCGCTCAAGGGTGGAATACGCTGGTTAAAATTCGTTATCTTGCATTTGCTGTTTTTTTGTCAGTTATTTATACATCGATCAGTGAGCATGCTGATTCCATTTCTTTGTTTCTTGTTTGTTATTTTTTCGTGAGTTACTTTCCCATTAATCAATAAGCACGATGATTTAATTCATTTGTCTGTTATTTGCCATTCTTTCATTAGGTACTGCTTCATTAATCAGTGAGCACGATGATTTCATTTCTTTGTTTCTTATTTGCCATTTTTTCGTCCGTTATCGTTTCATTAATCAGTGAGCACGATGATTTAACTGTCGTTGTGGAGGGTAGAAATTATTCGATAAAGGGCGGTAAGAGATTGATTTTGATTTTCTAAAATGTTGATCATGATTCGTCTTGAGTTTTGGATATGTGTTGTAGTAAAGCATTATAAATCGTGTATTAATTTTACAGAGTTATAATTGTTCTTAGAATATAAAGATAATATTGCTGTATAAACCTTACATGTTTTTTAATTATTCATTTGATCTTTATTGTAGTTTCATATTATTCGTACACTGATTTCTTTTCTGACCGTGAATTACGGGACAACCTGTTTCCCGTTTCCAAAGTAAACTAACACTGATCGATACCAAACAGGTGAACGCATTGGTCCGTGGGATTAGGAAACAAACATACACACGGGGTGTATATTGACATTCCCATTATTGAGGCCGTACGAAGTGTTCTCAGATTCTCCAGTCCCGTAACTTCATGCCTCTGGAATCATCTCTTGCTCTCCTTGCACCGGTAATGACGCAATTTTAACCGTGTTAGCGACTGAGGCCATTAATCAGTGAGAAGGCGTCCACTTCTAGGTTAAAGTTATCTACTCACATCCATGAAATAGCTATGGAATCTTCGGTGAATGCACTTTCTTCTTTAGAGTTGTATATAAATTTAAAAGGTCCCTTTCTCGCCATAATATTCTGTACATTATAAACTACATATCTATGAGTTCTGAAACATCCATTTATAAAAATCGACATAACATAGAAGAACATATTCATTGATTAGTAGTATCTTTCTCAGATAAAGGGTACCAATAAATTTCATCAATTTTTCTGTTTCGCTGTATTTCGATCTTCTAGTGTATCTGCACTACAATGAATAATTATCTCGTTAAATTTTATTTCATCTATTTCAACGTTCCGATTTACTCGGTCATTTCATCTTCATCGATCTGAAATCGAAAATCGTGCAGTATAATGACGTAGATACTCTAGTTCGATAGAGCACTGCTCACGCTGAAAGCGGCCAAGTGAGAACACTCGTAGGTGGAAGTCTCGTGAATTATTTCGTTGCCAGCGGCGCGAGTTCCAGCAGTTCCTCAATAGACCAAACGCTCGATTGGTCGAGGCGACAAATGATGTCTTCGAACCACGTACCTAATAAACACGTTTCCGGAGCATTTCGAGTCGGCTAAGCGAGCGCCATCCTGCACGAAACGCGTATTCCCTGCGCCGGATCCGAACAATCTCTTTAACTCCAAGACTTATAAGCTACACGGCCGCATCGTGTTGAATTAATGCTGACCCTGATATACCCCGACGCCGAAGTTTCTGTCTCCGTTATCCGCTCAGACGCGAAACCGTAGTTCACCGATTTCTCCGGGGACTCCGTACGTGATCTTTCGTTGGATAAATTGGGCGTTGACGATCGAAATTAAGAGACTGGCTTGAAGAAGTCTACAATGAAAATAAAATGAAAATAGAAACACATCTCCTGATACTCTCAAAATAATTTAGACACCAAAAATCATTCCTTTACCTTCTTACACACCCTAGACCTTGAAACAAAGAATATTACCCTAAATTCGTACAACCCGTTAGTTCGTGTTCCAATAAATTAAAAAGAAACTTAACTATCCTAAATTAAAATTAAATTCTTAAATAAAAATCCACCGAACTATAGACGTCGATGCACCTAGCAATTCTGCATCTTCAATTGTATTTGTTACTACATTTATCGGTGTGTCGTAATGCGGGCGTAGTGTTGGATAGAAAAACGACTTCACAGCCGGCCGAATACATCTGAGCGCGACAATAACGGCGGTGGAACGAACGGAAATATGAAAATAGGGAAACGAAGGGAAAGTATCGCAGCGAAAGGACAGAAAGAGATGGCTGGCAGGCTGTTGAAGCGGCGATGCACGCGGAGAAGCGTATCGATCGTCGTTGGCTCCCGTGGTTCATGCCGCGAGACAGACGACGAGCATACGGTAACCCAGCCCCGCGTCTGTACGACGTTTTATCCTCTGTTTGCACCCTTTCCGTGCCGCAGCTTCCATTGCGGCCGCTTAATTCACCCCAGCCTACCGCTGCCAGCCGTCTTCCTGCTGTTTAGCCAGGAAACGGAGCCGAAAAGGGCTCCGGCGGCGGATCGATCCCCGGCGAAAAGAAATCCGATGCACTCGCGCCGGCTCCTATGCACCGACGGATCTTAGCTTCCGGTCCGGACCTGCGGACACGCTCCGCTAATGGGTTCCCGGCTGGTCTCGCTTCCGCGAGGAAAATTTTCCGAGCTGAAAACGCGCGGAATTTTCGACAAAAGGGAAGTGAACGTTTCTTCGCGCGCAGTAACGGGTGCAGAACCGAACGAATGCAGTTTTACTTTGGTCTTTCTTCATTTGTATCACTTTTATTACTTCCTTTTGTTAGTTTGATCATCTTGGAGTAATTGGCAAAGCTGTTAATTTCGAGGATGATGAGGATTATTCGTCAGTTTTGTATCTTCTTATGTTCGACTGAGTTTTCTCGTACATTTCTGTAGTTTCTCGCATGGGATTTTGTCATAATTCGATTACAATTGTAGTCATTGCGGAATGTGGTTTGCCGCAGTGTTATTATTCTTCGTTATTTACAGTGGTTTCAGTATGCGATGGAGAGATTAACGGGTGAACAAGTTAAAATCGAACTGAAGCGCAGGATGAATATGCATACGCTATTGGAATGAATCAGATATTAAGAGATTCGTGAAGTTGCGTGATTGTTCGGAGGCCCAATAGATCCACCGAAGCTCGCGTTACGTGTCACGGTAATAAATTGCGCGATATTTGTTATCGGAGCAATACTATCCGTCGTTACAAAGCTCTCTCGAATCTCGCAATTAAAACCCGAGGGGATAACAGTCTCGCAAAGCAACGCGGTAACGCGCGCCGTGCAACGAACACTTCAATTATCGAGGTAATTACACCCAATAATTGAGTCGAGCGCGAATAACGCAGATCGTGCGTCACTGTCGAACATTTCACCGATTATTCGAGTTCCGTTCGTACGGATAGAACGGAAAAATAGTTTACTTCGCGAGATATCGATGGAGTTCTGATCTGGTGAATTTTTATACGTGGTTCCGACAATTATTCCGAAGCTTTCCACGGGATGCTGTCTGTCAGGAACGGCACTTGTATTGAGAATGACAGCTAAGAGATTTGGGAATCGAATATGCTTTCGAGGAGGCGCATTAAGTTTCCATTTGGGTCGCGTATGAAGTGTACTTCTTGAAACGAGCCTGCTGGAACAGTTCCTATTTTCAACGAGAACCCTCTACCCGATCCTTTAAACTGTTAATTCTTAAGATGCTTTTAGGTAAATGTCTTCATTGGTTAGAATAATTAAACATTTCTCCGTTGGATTACAAATATTTCATTCCTTTATTTAAACCTCAAATAGAATGCTGTTGAAACCATTCGTTCCTTTATTTAACAACGAACTGAACTGAACTTTTTAATTAAAACTGATATGAACAGACACTTCATACAAATTTAATATACAATAATTAAATATACATACAATTAATTTAATATACATACATTATAAAATAAAATAATATGCTACATTGAAGAGTTTTCGTAGTAAACGCCAAAATTGAAAACTTTCTTCTTCCATTCTTATTCTAATATACAGTTTAAGTGTAATTTTCCTTTTCTTCATTAATTCTCAGTAAAAACAGTCACCCGTGATACTGACTATTATTAGATGACTTCATTATGACACAATTTTCACCGTAACGTAATTTTCTTCCTCCTAACAAGTTTGATATTGCCATTTACAACCTTCTCTACGAAGACTCTTCAACTGTCTTCTGTAATTCTTCTTTTCTGGGACATATTGCATTATTACGTATCAATCGAATTTCCATTCAAACTCAATTTTCTGAAAAACGGAGCCCCGCCGAGCGAAATTTCTTTACGCGATTTCCAGGAACTTTATTCCCCGAGGATCACCGGCGTCTCAGTGTTGCCAAACCGTTTTATCACACTTTGTGCGTTGTCCCTAGGGCCAACCGGAATAAAATTATTCGCTTCTCTGCTTCTATACTGTCGATCTCATACGATCTTCTTCGCGAATCGATGAAGTTTTATCCTCGAAGGATTTCGTGACGCTGGGCGACCGAATTCCGTGGCCAGGGGAGCCTCCGCTGTCGGATTCTTCGACGTCGACGTCGAAGGAGCCTATGACACCCGCGGAAGACGGTGTTAAAGAACGCTGTTCGTCAAAGTTTTCCCGACAGGCTTCGAGAAAAAAGTTTCGCCACGGAAACTTCGCGACGTCATAAAGTTTATTTCTCCTTGTTGCCAAGTAGGTATTTTTGTCGGAGCTTAGTGGTTCAACGTGAAGTTTAACTTTTCCAAGGTTTGTGCTTTCGTGGAAAAAGGGGAATAAAAAAAGTGGTGACAAAAAAGGGGAAACAGAGGTGTGAAATAATATAGCTATTATCGATGATGTAACTGAGAACAGTTATTTTGTTTTTACTTTTTTATCGTTTACTCGGATTTTTAGTTCCATTTGCTTTTGTTTTCAATTTGATTTTCAATTTGATTTTCAATTTCATTTCCTTTTATTTTTTACTCCGATTTTTAATGTTATTTATTTTGGATATTTCGATTCTCATGGGGTTGCTGGAGCGATATATTCTATCGCGCGCATGGTTACACGTACGCATGGTTCATTTATCTCTAACGCATTAGTTTGTTACAAAATTTACATGACAATGAATTTACACGCGGCGAGTTGGAGAGAATTATTTATTAACGTTCGAGTGAAAATTCTGTTTGGTAATTCCGTTCGTGTAGTAACTGATTATCTTCAATACTCGATACCGAATAACCGGACCGGTATTTACGAGGGCAAAATAAATGAATTCTCACGCGTCTTACGGGTAATCAATTAATGATTCTCGGGAACAATTTCAATTACGTTGACGCGAATACCGTGGCGCGGTAAAGGGCAAATTATTCAAGAATACACCATCGATTGGCTGGAATTAATGTGTGCGGAGCACTGGATATTCTCGGTGTGTCTGGAAGGTAATTAAATATTTAATTAATACGTTTTTTGTCCGGTCTTGTGAAATATATATATACGATGACGCGGTTCAGAGCGGGCGTAATTAGGTGAAATGTGGAGCGGGCTTCGTTATTCGGGAAACTTACGGTTAACGACAGCGGAAAGGTGCGAGCCCGCATTATTTATTGATTAAGTCGCCACGATTCAGACCATTTAAGTACTTTATCGCGGAAACAGGGATATTTGTGTCTACTTTAAAGACGACCTAAATTTTCTTACTCAGCAACTGGGTCTTGATGTGGAACTAGAAATATACACGGGATACATGACCCACTGGAATTCACTATTGAACGAGCTGACCATCACAATCGCTGATGTATGATAATAAACTGTTTAATTTCTATTAGTGCGTATTAATTACAAATTACTCCCAACATTTAGTTGATACTATGTGAAATGAAAAGGTATTGAAATTTTACTGAATCATTTAATACATTGGAGACTAGATGGTGAACCGTATGTAAATATTTCTAAATCATAATTTATTATCTAATCTCCGGTACTGAAGAAATTAGTAAAATTTCAAGACCTCTTTATGTTATTACAATATTAAGAAAATAGTGGAGTTATTTGTGTTTTATTTGTACTCATGAAATTCGAATAGTCCATTTTATAATTTCACTGTCATAACATATAAATTATACAAATGGTATTATTAAAAGTCCACGGATAGAGATCTCCTGGAGAAATATAATAATTTAACTGCCACTAGAAAACTGCGCTAATTACGTTTTTCGACGTTAATAAACGACTAGACGAATATTTAAAAAGTTTACTTAAATTCATAATTCGTGAAATGGATCTTTCGCTCTTTATAATAAAAACATGTATTAGAAGGATTGATGGATTTGTAATTTTACGTTGTGTATTAGGAAATGATAATTAGACTGCGGATATTCAAATGCCTATATTGAAAACAGTAATATTGGTTATGAAATACTCTTAAATTCAATACGATTTGTACCTTGATGTGAATATATTCAAATAATTATCAGGGAGTTCTAATTTATTTCAGTTTTTATAAATCGCACAAATGAACTTTTATTTCGCGGTTCAATAGGAATCGATCCTCATTCACGTCATCGTGAACGAAAATAACCGATCGCCTGAAATACCCTGCAATTTTATTTAAATTCGTAATTCGCGTAATCGATACTTCACCCTTCGCTGTAAAAGGGTTGAAAATCCTCAACATTTTATACCAGCAAATCATTGCAGAAGTTCTCAGACTATCCGTCGAGTATCGTGGACGAACTTTTCCCTCGTTCGCGACGTTGTTGCCATCTTCCTACCTAGTGCCAGCATGTAGCAGCAGTTCTTGGCGATCGTAAACCTCAACGACACGGTTCGGATCAGTATTATACAGCGACGTTGAACAATCCATCGCAAAACTGCATCGTGATTTGTCGCACTTATCCACAGTGTAAAACATTGAATACATGCGAATCATCGGTAAAATTAGACAAGAATATTTAATTGAATATTCATCAACGCTTCGTTAATGAAAATATATTGCTTAAACGTATAATAATGACACTCATAGTTATGAAAATCGAAAGAATTTGGAAAAAACCAAAAAACGCGAGAACAATGAATAGAAAATTTGTACTTGTTTTTTAATGCACATGAAACTTAAAATTAAAGGAGCTTATCAGTTTTACTACGATACGAAGAAACACTAATTTTGATAGTAGTCGCAGAATTTTAGAAAATTCAGATCTCTCCTCGTTGTTTAATGTATCAAAACTTTAAAGATAAACAATTCAGAGAATTGGTGAGTTTTATACCGATAAGAGGAAATGTCAACTTTGACAGGGATAGCGAAAGAATTTTTGAAAATTAAAATCTCTTCCAGTCCCCTAATATATTTATACTGTAAAGATAAACAATTCAGTACATTGGTGAGTTTTATATCGATAGGAAGCAGTGCCAACTTGAACAGTGGTAGCGGAAGGACTTCGAGAAAAACAGAAAAATTGTTTTATCGAATCACTGGCTCCCAATCGTCCGTCGGTTTTGCTCGTCGCCGTGAAACAACGTTCGCCCTCGTCTAAATCGGAGCGAGGCTAACCCGTGGAAAATAATTTCACTCGAACCGGCGTCGCCGGCCGCGTTTCAATTGTCACGGACACAACAGGGTCCGCGACAATTATACAGTTCGCGGCAGCTTTTTTTAACGATCGCTCACCTGGACCGCGGCGGCCGGTGGAAACCGCGTTGCCAACAGCAATTAAAATTCGCTTCGGTATTACACGCCGAAACAATTAACGGCTTCGCGTTTCCCGCGCCGTTCGCCGCGACCCGGCGCAATTAAAAACGGAAGTGACACGGATACGACGGCACACGTCCGGCTTTGCGATCCTTGGGAACTCGAACACGGGTTCGATATTCCTGGAATACCATTTATTAAATAAATCAGTTCGATATATTCAAATGTTTGAAGCTAACTCATTAGAAATTCTTACGAGCAACTGAATCAATGGAGTACTTTCAATTGCGAGGTTATATGGAATCTACGTTTATAGAAATCCAGAGATGAATTTTATTCTTCTGAATTTTCCAGCGAATATACATGGAGGATAAACCGAGAATTTATTTGTTTTCAAATGGAAATTTCTTAACCAAATTCAGCGTAAAGGATTAGGGGTTGGACTCGGCTGAATGTTTCCGTATGCATACATTCTGAAATTTTTAGAATGTTCCAGTTATCTGTGAATATGCATTCGTATTTATAAAAATACGAAGTTGTATCCTTTTCCTTCGAAATTTTATTATTTAACGAATGAATAATCTTTTTTTCTTTTCCGATAAGATACAGCGTATTCTTACGCGTTGAAAAGAAAAATGAACACATTGGATTTAGCAAGAGAGATTAAGGGATGAAAGGGTTCGCTGGATTTATTTTATGCCCGTTTTATGAAATTTTAAAGGATTTCTGCAGCCGACCAAAGGGTTCGTGTGCAGGTTCTCACCCTTCTTCGGTGTCTGGGAAGATTTCGCTGTCTACTGCACAGGCTTTGTCGCAGTTAATTGCAGCTTTCCTAATTGAGAGTTTAATGACGCCGCGAGGTTATCCCTCTCCCCCGCGAGATTCTTTGATGTCGCTTCCTCCCCACCCGTTGTTCGCCCTTTTCTTCTTCTTCGGACGTTTCTGTGATTCCGCTTACACGGTCGGATATGGTGTTTCACGGGGACGCGTTTCGTCAGCTTCCGCCTTTTCGCATCCCTGGAACGCGTTCCGCGTGGGTACATTTGCGTCTCGAGCGAAGCGCATGGTAAACAATTTTATTTTTCGTGAACAAGGTAATGCATTTGATACAACGAGAAGTTTTTAAGAAAAATTGTCCGTAAGAATTATTCTGTTAAATATTCCAACGGATTAACCTTAAGTAATGTATCATTTCATTCGTTAATAATCTTGAAAATAAAGTAGACCGATATTCAGTGGTACAAAATTGTTTAGACAAGAGAGAATAAAATGCTCTCTGTAACCGAACAGCAAACACCGGAACGATTGGCGATCACGCATTAGAGATTCTCTCTATTTGCTCTACAAACAAGCTAGGATCTATTGCTTGACTGCCTGGTCGCCATACATCCCGTCTGTTACCAAGTACGGTCACTGAAATTCACGTGCTTGTTGACTTTTCTTCTCCTCGCTCGTTTTCATTCAATAACTCGACAAGAACTGAACATTTCTCTTGGAAACATATTCGACAATACTCTGTTTCTAGTGTATGCTACAGAAGTGCAGATGAAGCGTAAACAACAAAAATCAACCTGAAAAGGGATCGCTGAGAACAAACTGAAGATGTCATTTCTTGTAAACCAAATCTATTTCCATAGTTAAAAAACTGTGACCGTTACAGATTCATCTGTATAATTCAAAGAAATCTCACTTTACATTTGTCAAATCCAGTCTCGCAATCGTTCAGTATATCATAAACTATACTTTTCACGCCCACGCTAATTACGGTAACCATTCCGACCAAAAAGAAATAAAATAATAATATGTACTTGATCATAAATATTTTCGTTGATTCCAATATACAGAAGAATTAAATGAACTTAAATACCTTCCACTTGTGAACGAAAAATTCAATCCCAAAGAACCACCCCTAAATTCTCGAAACCGTATCCCCTTTATCCTGAACATTCTCGCTTACTCCAGTATTCATCCTAGCCAAACCAACTCTGTAAAAGGTATCAAATATCCCCCATTTATGAGCCGAAAATCTAACTCCAAAAAGCCGCCCCCAAATTCACGAAACCGTATCCCCTTTATCCCGAACATTCTCATTTACTCCAACGCTCATCCGCTCAAACCAATCCCAGGAAGAATATCAAATATCCTCCACCCGTAAGCCAAAAAGACTACCCCAAAAAACCTGTCCTAATCCTCCAAACTCCTCCTACCGAGAGTCATGTCCGTTTCACCCCGAGCGTTCTCGCTAATTCCGACACCCATTCGGATTCTGCAAGGAATATCGAATGTCTCCGTAGAGGGGGGCGGTGGGATGATGGCAAAGCACTCGGTCAGCAACCTTCGTCGTACCAGGTGCACGTCGGCAGACGCAGGACGGGGCGGAAGGGCTGGGGGTGGTGTACAGCCTCGCTCGGCCAGGTATAAACCACGATGCTCGGGAGCCGCGGGAGAGAGAGAGAGGAAGAGGTTCGTTGCCGTGTACAGGGTGGCTTGGTTGCAGGAGTAGGAAGGGGAACACGAGGAAGAGTAGGAGGAAACGGGGCGGTGGGGTTTTAGCAGGGTGGCAGAGAGAGTCGGTCTGTCGAGGGGGTCGCGGTCGGTCGAAAAGGGGGGTGGCGGCGAACGCGGAAAGGTGGCGTCGGCGTCGCGACGCCCGGAGAGAGTCAGTCACCAGCGGACACCTCGACGCGCCGCGCAACCCTCGCTCGCTCGCCCCGGAACCGCGGGGAAAAGCGGAAAACGACCGACACCATCGACGTAACTTGAGTCCAGGTACCGAGGACCAACGGAACGAAACAGCGTGTCCTCGCGCGCGACGTATTCGATCGAGCAGCGCGTCCGTGCCAAACGAATCCTTCGCCGAGACGCCGTCCCTCGTGGGGGTTGACGCGTACGTACGTTGCAGGGTGGAGAAGGGAGAAGGGAGGAGGGCAAAGAATCGAGAGTGCTTCCACGGTGAATAAGGAGACGATTACCACCGACCACCCCGCGTACACCCTGTGCTCGAGATATATAGGCTGCTTTCATCGGCATCGAGACGCTAAAGTGCTGCTTTCGTCCTTTTAGCTTCCCCTTCACGTGCAGTTCGTCCGTATTCGTTGTTGTGTATCTTCGTGTTGTTGTTTGATTCTCGGTTTACGTGGTCAGTGGTTGTTATATTCCTGTCGTGGTCTTTGATATTTTTAGAATATTAATTGTGTATTCTGTCGGTTGGAAGTGCTGGGGATGTAATAGTAGAGACTTTTGGATACGAAGACTTGGAGTAGCTAGGTTTCTAATCTATCCTCTACGTTGTACAGAATTGAAATATCGAATTTCTCTTTGCGAAAGCATGCTTTAACTTACTTGAATTAATTGGTTTATTAGTTAGTTGGTTACTCAGGTTGCTTAAAGGTATTCCTTTCCTTGGCTTCCGATCTTTGCAGCTATTCACTCAGCATTTACACAAGTACCTGCTGGAGAGAGGCATCTTCGCTGAATCTTTTTCAGCGAGTGAAATTAGGTCATCCGGTTCTCTTCGTTCCGCGTGCGATCCAATCGCGGATATTTCGGCGCCGCTCGATAACCGCTTTTCACGGCAATGTTTTCCGGCAGAGTCCCTTGACCGAGCGGCATGCGTCGACCCGGGTATCCGCGTGACCCGGCGACCCACGTAGCGGAGCTGGGGTCACTGGGTACCCCGCCCGGATGCTATCAACAATTCTTCATCTTCTTCTTCTTCTGCCTTTTTCTTCTCTTTTCGCTTCTCTTCGACACGGTGTATGCTCGTTCCGCGACCCGTGGCCCGGTATAGTTTCAGCGAGTGGTTCTTTGTTGGTTTATGGGGTCGAAGGAACAATTGTTCGCGAGGAGAGTGGCCTTTTGGAGACGCCTTACAATTTAGATGGAACGTTTCCGAGAATTTTTACCGTTTCATCGATTCCAGGATTAGGGAGAATCAAGCGTTAAATTTTCACGGATTTTGATATTCAATGGCGGGTTATGGAGCCTGTTAATCTCACAAATTTCAGCATTCGTATTCGAAGTTACTGAAATAATTATTTTCCTCCCGTTGTTATATTAAACAGTATCTTTCAAACAAAGAAGGGAAGGAGAATCATCGGAGACCTCCTAACAGTGCACTAAAGCGGATATTATAGATGAAAGTCTGTTAATTGGGTTCTCAATGTCTGAACAGTATTGAAGAGGAACTTAATTATCTTCCTTCGAATAGTAGTACCCAAAGAAATTGCATTGTTACATTATTTACCTTATTTACTGAGGAATTGTCTCGTTATTTACGTTCGAACGTATATTTTTCGTATGTAGAATTGTTGCCTGATTGAATCGCATTAACCACTAATTAGATCCGTATAAGGATTCGTGGTGAACGAATCACCTAGATAACAGGTCAAGGAGACTCTGCACTTCATACACATAATTTATATTAAAAACTCGTTAAAAAATCTCCTACTATAAATGTTCATTACCTAAATCGATTACTTTTTAATAAAACAACGGAGCATTAGTCAACAAAATCATGAAAAATCACGTTAAAAGAAGATAAAAAAGAAATCGCTAATTAATCTTTCATTCTTACGAGACTCAAAACGTATCTCTCCAATCTTAAAAAATAAAAAGCAACTCCCAGTCTTTATCGAAGCTTCATTGAACACAATTCCCTTTGATATTTTGCGTGGTAGCCTGGAGTGTATAGTCTATTGACCTTCCCCAGTCTAAGCAACATACGTCGCTAAACCGAATCGATCCGGCACTACGTTGTTTCGAGACTCCGCTCGGCTCGACTCTTGATTCTTCCTCGAATGCACTTTCCTGTAATGTTTCGCCGAGGATCGTAATCGACAGCCGCCGTCACGGGACGTTTTCGTCTGGGATCCTCGAGACCGGATGAAAAAGAAAAGTTCTTGTAGGATTGATCCGATTTGACGGAAAAGTTTCGCGGACGAGACCGCTCGGCCGTGAACAGAGATACTCTTTCCGGCGCTTGAAACGCAAGTTCCGCCGCGCACGGCAGTTTTCCGGCCCGCCCCCATTCCGCCATGGTCACGAGCCAGATGCATAAAGGATGCATCGCGATGGTGTTCGGCGGGGATGCTCGTGACGATCGAAGATCGTCCCGCGAGCCCCGTTCAAACTTCTGGGCTCCGATATTTGAACGACGTCTTATCGACGTACGTACCTACGCTGGAAACGGTCCAAAATCGTTTGCCCTGCCACGACCGGAACGTTAAATGATACTCCTTATCGCCCAATTTTTCTTTCTTTGTTCCGCACTTCTGTGAAGGCGTCTTCGTTTCGGAATCGGATTTTAATGTATCCTTCGGCGTGCTCGGTAATGTCGGATCGGTTTTAGAAACTTTTGTACTTTCTTTAGTATTGATAGAAACTAAAAAATTCAGGGATCACTTTCCTTTGTTAAAGTGTAAGGCTTGCGTCTAACATTATCGTGTAAAGGAACTTGCAAGATACCCAATGTTTTTGTTAAATATGCTATTGAATTATTTTTTGTCTTAATATTTTATCGATGGTCGGGTTTCACAGATTGTTAACATTTGTATTTCAATTTTATCGTATATGTAACTCATTTTTATTCTGTATAAATAATCGAATATGAAACACAGATGTTCTTTTGAAAAGGTAATGCAATGTCTCTTCTAAATTATATTCCACAGAAACTTATTTGCTATACCACCTTATTCAAAACCTTCCCCGAGTAATGAATTGGTGCATCGAAGCCTGAATCGTTGCACCAGTCTCTCGGCAAATCGGTAACAACCGAATTTTCATTGTACGTCAAGTTATTGAATCAATTCCGGTCGAAGCACGTAACATCGAAATTCGAAACATTCATCCAAAACAGCTCTCTCCTCCGATAATCGTGACTCCGAAACTAGTCACGATTTATTCATCACGCGAATCGCGGTTGGCCGACGCAGCCGTGCGCGGCAAGGTTTCAATTTACAAAATGAATCCCCAAGCGGCGTTCCGTAGGATTGTAAAACACGAGTCAGGCTACCGTCCGCGGAACAATTCGCGGGGGGTTGAGGAGAAAAGAAGCTATATATTCGATGAATTTTCTCGGGACGTTGGTGTCTTCTCTGCTTCTCATTATGACTCCCTTTTTTTGGATTACCAAAGATTTCTTCTTCTCCCTCAGTTGCTTCGATAGTCTTTTTGTTACTCGGAACTACTTCATCACTGATCGCAGAACGTAAGACACAGCCTCTTTGTCAGCTCCTTTCAGGAAGATCAGAGTTTCTTCTTCTCTTTCTTCCTCTCAGCTATTTTCCCAGGGTCATTAGTGTCTTTTTTCTCTCAGCTAGTTTTTTACAGCCATCAACATCTTTCTTTTCCCGAGATCCTTTGAAGGAACGTCAAACTCTTTCTATTTCTCAAGTATCGCTCATAAAACATTAGTAATTTCTTTTTCCTTAGCCATTTCCTAAAGCTATTAGTGGTTTTCCTTTTCTCAGCTGCTATTCCAGGATCATTAGCGTCTTCCTTTCTCTCAGCATATCTTCCAGTGCTAACTTCTTCATTCTTCTCGGATTCTTCATAAGAAACTCGCCAGCTTCTTCGTCTTCTTTAGTCTCTGTCCCTAAAACATCATCGTCTTTTTCCTAGCCATTTCTTCGGAGTCGCTAAAACTGTACACGATTCTATGCCTATTCCCCAGATATTTGGCGAAATACATCGATCTTCCTCTTCCTCAACCCTCATCTCTAGACTCGTATCCCTCTGATAGTCGCAGAAACTGCTCTTCGTCGTTTAATCCGACAATTAACCGGGCCTCGACAATAATGGTTTATCGGCTAGCTCGCAGAGTAGGCGGAGAGAGCCGTTTCCGATAGGTCCGCGAGAGCCTTATCGAGCGATGGCCGCCACTGCAGCCTGCCGATAAGCCATTGTTTACACGGCCGGTGCTCTGGAACCGCGGCCGGCAAGGACTCACGGCGGACGCGTGCTGGCCCGATCGAACGTCACCGACCCACGTCAACTTTTCCTCTCCGCAGGATCCGACCGGCTCCGAAGGAAATTCGATTTCCCGCGCGCGACTGATACACCGTATCTCCGGCTGATCCCTCGCGATCGATCCCCCTCGAATCTCGGGAAGAGCTGCGAACGACAGAAGCAACGGTGTTCATAAGGGAAACCAGTGCACCGCGAACATTGTAATTCGAACGGAAGTGAAAATCAGGTGTGCGGAAACGTTGAACGCTCCTCGAGGATCCTCCTCGACTGGGAAGGAAACGTGCTGGGTTACTAGCCGAGAAAACAGCGTCGAGATCTTTGCTGGAGTCGAGATTTCTGTGATTTCTGAGAACCGGCACAGCAGTTCCAAGTTTTGTAACTGTTCCGGAAGAGATTGGGGCGAAGGCAGTAGCGATAAAAATACCGGGCACCGAAGTTTCGTCGGACGGGACCGTCCTGGAGTAAATAGAGAGGAAGACGATTGGAGTTGGGAAGATTCATCAAGGTACCGCGTTGGACCTGTTGAAACAGTGAAAGCGACTTGCAAGATACTTTCAAGCTTCCTTTATCAGTAGATGAAGGAAGGGATCCTGGTCATTGTAACAACCCGAATAATATAATATAATAAACTTTTCGATGATAGAGAATCTAATCAAAGCTCACTGAGTATCCATTCAAAATCATGCGAAACCTTGAATACTGATACCAAAATGCTAATCGGTGAAAGTGATACATCCCCAAGAGTCTCGATCTAGAACAATTCCATTGAACTTCCCGAATCTCCCGGAATCATCTACAAGGAGTCATCCGCTTGCCAAATCCTCGAGGATCAAAGAACCCTATCGCCCAAGAATAACCACACGAGATCTCAGCGGCTGCAGTTGCCCGATATCGTCCCGGACTCTCGAGCCGTTGAAGAACCCGAAACCGAGAACACGCTACCTGTTAACGTAGCTCTGGAAGTGTGGGGGATTCGCGGGGATCAAAGAGCGTTCTTATCGGGTGGCGGTTTGATCGGCGGGTGTACAAGCACTTTCGCCGGGGGAGGAAGAAAACTCTAGGAGGAATCGGGCCGCATGCGGGGCGGCCGGATGCAGCCGGGAGCGACGACGACGACGGGGCGAGGGACCAGCGGACGACGCAGCTGTACAGAGAGTCACTGACCTCTCACCCAATCACAGTCCAAAGTGTGATGTTTGATGCTGCAGTGGTGTTTTATGCGGCGACGTCGAAAAGGTGTGCACCTCGCGGCTCTCTAACGCTCGTGTACAGGGTGTAGCAAAACATCGGACCCACTGCGGAAATAGGCGACAGCAACGAAACAAGTTCATTCGAACATGCGTCTTACATCATCTTGCAAGATTACAACCACTTTTGTACCCAATAATTTGCGATTGCTCGCCTTCGCAGAAGCATAACGTTATGCGTCATGGTTGGTAGTAGACCCGATATGTGAATAGAATTTTGGAAAACCGCGAGCTGAGCAGTTGCAGCCATGCAGATCGAGGGTAGGTTGCACAGGATAGAGGGTATAGTTCAGGTTAGATCAGAGAATAGAGTGATGGTGGGCAATTGCGGATTATTAGTACAGGGAGGTAGCTGTAATTTTTAAAGATGGTCAAATATGAGACGCGTTTATGCGAATCTTTTTCGTTGCCTCTGCGTCTCTTGTTTATTCGTGGTGTGTCACATGTTCTGCTACACCCTGTATACACCTGTATTACGCGGACACTGTCTCCCGGCCCAGTAACCTAATTTTCCTCGCCGCTAGAGCGGACTGCAGTCGCAGTCGCAGCATCCCCGCCCATCCGCCGCCTTTTCCCTCCCGGTTTTCCAGCTTCATTCAGCCCCGGCTACGCGATATTCTCCGGAACCGTCGCGATTTGGCAGCGAGAGACGCTCCCGGCCACCGCGAAACGGGTCACCCGCGACAGAGTCAGGAACGCCGGTTCCCGTCTCCGGTGTTCCAGATACTAGTGGCCCGTTCAACGCCACGGCCACGGAAAATTGTTACGGTTTCGGCTCTTGATAATACAGCGGGAACTGCACTTGTTGCGGATTACCGGGTCGGTCTAATTGGGACGCTTTGTTCGCGTTTGTTGGATTGTGTATTGATGCTTGCTGGCTCGTGCTTCAGTTAGGGGATGTTTGTGCTCGTTTCTCGTGTTTTTCGGGGAGCGTTGTTTTTTCTTCCTTTGTTTTCCCTTCTTTTTCGGATTGTGCTGCGAGCCGCTTTTGAGAAGTTAGAGATGTCGGCAGGCTTGTGTTTTTGTTTCTGGTTTTCGCTGACGTCGATGTTTGACATTGCTGCTTTTGGTGAGACGTAAGAAGCTACATTAAGCGAGAATAATTGAACCTAGTTATTTTTGCGAATGCCTGGAAACAAAGAACTCGTCCAGAATATCTAAATACCAAAGAATATTCAAACACTTATCTGAAGTACACAAGTTGGAAAGAAACGAGACGTTTCTGACTTCCCAACCAATTCAATAAAACGACAACAAACATACAGAATACAGGAGAACAGATACATATCACACGTGTCGCTTCGCGCCGCAACAGGTAACGAACCGCATAAATCCATAATAACTAATAACAAAATCGAGTTCCCTATTACATACTCATGAATCCGTCCGGCAACAGTAACCAGATCGCGTCGTCAGCGTCCAAGGAATGAACCCTAACCGGGAAACCGATTAATTAAATTCCTGCGATCATCGATGCTCCTCGGAATGGTATTCCGAACGGGATTAAGTTAAAGTCGGGGAGACGGTGTTCTGTGCGCTTGTGTGCGGAACCCTCGAATATATTCTGTAGGGGCTGGTAAACGGGTTAACGGGTTGCATTAATTAGCGTGACTCGAATTGAATAAATCGACGACCGGTTTAATCGGCGTCGGGAGACGGGCACGACCGGCCGGGAAGGCTCGATCGATTCCCATCTCGAGAGCTTATCGAAGGGAGGGTGCGGAATGGGCCGCTTCGTCCTCTCCGCCTCCTTCACTTACCCCTTCCGGCCCCCCGTTTGCCGACGTCTCCGCCGGTGAAGTGTCAGCATCGAGTGCGGCACGGGAAACCGATGCAGCCAATGGTCCTGAACGAGACCACTTAGGCCGGCGGGTCACCCTCGAAACACCAACGGGTCTGGCAGCCGCCTACGTTGACGCGTGTCGCGTCAATTAATATTAAACGGCCCGGCGGCCGCCCACGCCCGACGATGTCGATTCGATTGCGAATCGTTTCGGCCGTCCCTTCCGCGGGGGACGGTTTGCGGACGAGCTTTGTAATTGCCACGCCAACCCCCTTTAGTTCTTGATCGCTTAATTTTCTGGTGTACCGAGTTCACCCCTTCCGTTACGTATTAATGGCACGCTTTTTCTTTTCTCTTTTTCGAAGAATATTGATTGTGATTAGAGTTTTCGTGGTGACTGCTGGGAACACGCTGGAAAGAAGAATGGGAAGTTTGAATATAAATTGTAAAAGAATTTTTTGTTGAGAATTCAGTGAACCATAGAGAAATATAAAACGAAGCGTTTGTTTAGTGAAATTATTAGCTCGCGGAAGATTGGGAAATTAAGTGGTTATAAATATATTATTTCTCTAATACAGAATGTTTTAAAACACGATATATAGAATATTTCAAAATTTCTACAGAATTACCTTAAAAGAAAATTCAAAATGCTCGCTAGTTCAATTATTTAATGCCATTTTAAGGAACCATTTATATTTTCATTTGTAGTCATCATTATTCGCTTGATGAAGCCTGTTACGGTACACCCGGTACATTCCGGATGTGTTCTCCATCGATTTTCTAGAACAGCGTCCACTTAACAACTCGCTCTGCCTCGGAGTCGAAGATTAGGTGAAAGGTTAACCGGTGTTTGCCAATGCCATTGAAATCGTAGCCGCGCGGATTACACACAAAGCGGTCGACAAGTGGCGCAGGAACGACAAAGTCGGTTGAGTAAGACGTCCTGCGGACGGTGCCACTCACGTCGGCCGACATCCTTTGCCCGTTAACTTAATTTCGAGTAATTAGAGGGCCGGCCGGAGGCATCCTCGGCGTCGCTAACTTTTATCGCACCCTCGAGCGACCCAATTTCCACAGCGCAAACCGCGTCCCTCCATTGCATTTCTCTTTTAAGTCCCACGACTACGAACGCGAACGTTTCCCTCTGGTTTTCCGCTCGCTTCCCCGTCGTGCCGTCTCCTTTGATTTAAAAAAACAGAGAACTCTTGGGATCGGTTATTCCCTTTGCCATCGACGACCGAATTTAATTCAATTTCCGTGCATGACGTTTTATTGTGCAAATGTTTGTGCAACATGGGTTTGCATTATGGGATTCGTAGGACGACATTGTTCGATGTTACCGTGTTGAAAATTTAATGAAACTCTTGTTTGATCGCATCGAGTGATGTTTCTTTTGGAAGATACATTTTTAGACATTGTGGACTACAATTATTAAGAAAACAAAACTTGTTTGAAATTAATCGACATGTAAGCGGTACTTGACACACGTATGGAGCTTCAAAGAGTGTCTGATATGTATTTCTTTCATAACAGGATATTCATGTTTGCCAATGAAAATGATCTATCAAGTTGGACACGGAAAACTTGTATCATAAAATATCTTTAAAAAGTATTTTCTTGATTAGTATTTTAAAAGTTGTCTCCTGTTTCAAATATTGCGACGAATTCGTCAATGTCTTTTACTAATTAAGTTCATTCAGTTACAATAACAAATTTTATAGAATCTCCTAGAAAATTACAACTAAAATTAGCTGAATCAATTCATTTTGTCTAAATATTTTCTCTTTAACTTTCAAAAAAGGTCGGGCAGTTCCTCCAGGAGAAAATTCAATGAACAACACAAAAAGAAGACAGTTTATCTCGATTTTTAGCCCGAAAATTCCTTAAGAAGCATTTTTCTCAACGTTGAAACGTGGTTTCTTAGGGAGGCAATAGCTGAAATATTTCTCAAATGGGAGACGAACGTAATCGAGTCTCGTGCGTTTCCCCGGAACACCGTAGTACTCCGCGATCCTCCACGGAGGAGACTTTCGAGACTGTCTGAGATCCGAAGGGTGGGTCCTTTTATGACTTCCAGACCTCAACCCTCGAAAAGGTATGCATTACTCTCGAGTGCCGGGATGGAGTAGCTCGGTGCTAGTGTCGTAAGGGTTGCAGGAGGCGGCCGCAAAGAAGTACAATGCCAGCGAAAGTGTTTGTCGTTGACGTTGTTCAACGACACTTCCGTCGTTCGAGCTGACTTGACCGTTCCTTGTTTTCGTAAACATCTTACTTCATGTTTCAGTCTTATTCATATTTAAAACTAGCTGCAACACTCTGCTCTGCTTCGCTTATATTCACATACATGTTCGTCGCGTTCGTGACATTTTAATCTTTCAAGTATGGGAGAATGTTTCACTGAAATAAAAAGAAATTATATTTTTAATATTATATAAATATTCTAGTAATACTATCTCTTTACTTCATATACTATAACTGTCTCCTTAACTTCTCTTATTAGTTGGTTATACTGTAAAACGAATTTTAAAGGGACATTTTGAAAGTGAAATTTTCTTCACATTATTAATAGTTTAGTAGATGGATATTATAATTTTATGTTGATTAAGGTTAAAATACTTCTTTAGTGGAAGAACGAAAGAGTAGACGATTTGCGGGTATTAACAATTGTTTCAAAACAACTACAACATGTAAAATTATTGATGTCGAATAAAAGTCTCTAATAGCGTAATTAATTACATAATAGTGTAGCGTAACAATTTAAAAATAGTGGATATATAAAACCCTCAAGGCTTTCGTGCTCTATATTAACAAAGGTGTGCGCATTGTTTCGATTCCTTAATCTTCGTTGCATCGACGAGATTCGTCAAATCTTCGTTCGTTTGGAAAACACCCCCATTGTTCATAAACTATTGAGAGTAAATTAATATTCTTGCCCCAATTGGTCTCAAATTGAATTACCAATTTTACATGATGAATCGATTAAACCTGATTATTGGATACCGTCAATGGCATTTCGGGCTGCATTGAATTATTTAACTGTTGGCAGAGTTTCAAGATTTTTCTCTGATCCAGAGACCGCGTCTTTCATTCGTTACTCGCATCGGTTATTGATCGAGAATCCCATCGCTCCTATACATATTTGACGGTCTATAAATTCTATATTATATCTCGGGGTTCGATTGAATTTATGCTCGCATAACTGAATGTGCGCCGTCGATATATCGATTATTGATAACACGTATATTCTGAAAGTATCATTTTCAGGCACCATTATCATTAGAATGATGGTATAAACGAAACGTGTCTATATAGAGTCCCATAGAGTTTAATTCAATTGTATTTAATGTGCCATTATGTGCGTCGATATTATAATTTTCGTTAAAAGTGTTTATTCGTGTCGTTTGAAAAGCCATGAAATTTTCAGATAACAGTCCGGTAATTTAGAACACACGTTTCATATAAGTTGATTTAAGGTCAATCGATTATATGTATTATGGGCTACTCGTAATTGTTTATGTATCGATAATCCGCCTTCAAGCTACCTTCACTACCGTTCACACAATATTAGCGCATCAATTGCTCGTGTAAGGTATTAGGATTAAACTTGGGGATCAAGCGAGGGTGAAACACTTTAACTTGCTCCGTACATCTATCTTGAAGAGAAACCATAAAACCAAGTAAGTCGATAAAGAACCACCAAGAACGTAAATTGAAAATTCCAATTCGTTGTAAATCTTCCGCATTCCACATTGATGAAATATTTCCTGAAAATTCAGTTGCACCCTTTAGTCCCTACCTTACTTCTAACCATCGATTAAACATTGTTTCTCAACTTCATTCACATTTCCCGAAACCTATTTCAGATTTTATCCTACATTCGAGAATCATCCAATCAAGATTCTCTGAAGTTAGCATCTAACTCGTGCAACGTACGATTTGCAACGGTGAAAATAATGAGAATTTAAAATTAGTAGATGTGAAAATGTATGTCCAGGAAATATTACTTTGTACAATATTTACAAGTTGAAAAACGAAATTGGTTTATTAATTTGCACTTACATATCATTTGTATACGAAACACATCCCCAAAGGTATACCCTAATTAACTATTCGGAGACTAACGAGAAATAAGGAGTTTTAAGAAAGCTTAACATAGGAACAGCGTCTAAAAAGACCCACCTATGACTGTCTCTATATCTTTTTCACCGATGGATGAGCGAGTGTTAATTACGTTAACACGCCACTGGGAACGTGGTTCCAACCCTTGAATCGCAAGTCCTGCTCTTCCCGCGCCGCCATAGTTTTTCCGTCTCCGCGTGCGCATCGCCCGACCCTTCATTCGGCTTCCACGCTCTCGGGAACAGTCTCGGAACGTCGGAATGTAAACCGACGCCACCCCGTTGTCTGTCGTCCCCCTTCTTACCCTCGGAATAGTGAACCACCCGTACAACGAAACAGAAAATGGAAACTTGCGAGAACCTTTCAGCGGTTCGAAAAATACAAGATTTCCAGTACTTTACTCCTTTACTCACAGGTACCTTCCCAATACATCCATTTTTCTCGAAGACAAAACTTCTGGAAAGGTTCATAACAATTACAATCAAGAATAATATATTTCTTTTATTTCTGCACATTTTCACATTAGATCATTAATCACTTCTTCGAAATCTATAAAACAGTATTTCATCTTAAGAGTGGTTATTATTATTATCAGAAGCTACTTTTACAAACTGATCACCACCATACCAACGACCAGTATTTGACGAACCAAACGTCGCGCGAATGTTCAACGAACAGACTTTCCATAAATAACTTCCACTCTTCCACATTCCAAATTTCCCCGAAAATCTGGAATCCCCCGTACCACCCTCCCCACGCGCATAACTCAAAACCACGATCGCGTTCACCGCAATAACTCACGCTGCACGCCGCTGAAGCAGCGAAATCCACGAAAACTTCCGCGCGCCTCGAAACTCCGCTCGATTCAGCGCGTCGAACGGCCGAAAAACACTTTCGAGACTCGTTTCTGCCTTTCCAGGGTAGAGGGTGGGCGTCGGTCGAGAAAAATCACGGGCGCGGGACAAAGAAAGGCTACGACCAGGAACAAAAGGTGGAAAAGAAAGAAAACGCGGAGGCTCGCGTCCATTTATTCGCGGCGACGCGACGCGACACGCGTGGAAAAGCCGGCTGCGCTCGTGCTGCTGGTTCGCAACGCGTTTTCCCCTCGCTTTTCCTTCTGCCTCCGCCCTCCTGCGCCCGGTGCAACGGGTTCTTTGATCTATTCTGAGATCAACGCGCGATGCCTGACAAACGCGTAACTTTTCCCCTGGCCGAGATCCGCGAGAACGAGCGAGCTGGCTTGCGCAAGCTCGCTGCCCGTCTCTTCCTCCCCGTGCACCCTACTCTTCTCCCTGGCATCGCGTACGTTGAACTCCGACCCGGAAACACCGGGGCCGGGTGCGCTTTGTGTTTGGCCTTCGACAACAGGTCGACGGTTGCACGCCACTGGCTACGCTATCGAGCCGAAGAACGGGAAAGTACGCGTTTCTGGAACGCCAGGAGCGCGGACACTAAACGCCGCGCGGCCGTAATGACTCCCACCTTTTCTTCTCTCGAGTGGGACCGTGCACGGGCGCAGCCGGGGCGGCCGGTTCTCGAGGCGCCGCGGTTTCCATCTGACCGGACATGTTCACCGGACCACCTGCTCCGCGAGAATTTCCTCCCCTTTGCAGACTGTTACGTCGGTATTTACTCGCGCCGACCGTCGCGAGCGCCCGCTCTCTTGCTCGCTTCCTGGGAACGTTATTTGGAAATTGTTTGAGTGGAGCTGACCCGATTTCGAAGCTACGTAGACTCGGGTGCAATACCGGGCTGTTTTTCCTTTCGAGAGCTGCGGATATTTGAAGGCTCGATTTGAGAACTTGGCGGGGGTTGTTCGTGAAGTCGCGAATTATTTGGTTTCATATAAAATTTAACCCTTAGTGGACGTCGGAATTTTAAGGCTGAGTTGCCGCTACATTGTCGAATGAGACAGATTTGGAATGTGAAGTTTGTTATGGTATATTGTTATCTTGCATGAGAGGTGACACACTGTCGGTCGGAAGTTTGCGACCAATATCGGTTAAAAGAAAAAGTTCCATTTTTGGAAGCAACTTTTATTAGAGAATTTTTGTGTGTGATAAAGGAATATGGATATGTGTGTACTAGTTATATATAAAGATATATCGTTTTTGTTATCTTGTTTTATATATTTGTGAGATATATAATTTTTAATTTGCGATGTTACACATAGTCTCAACATTTTCATCTGCAGTATACGTCTGACAAGGGTTAAGAGTGTACGCTATGTTTGCTAAGGTTTGGTATAGTTTTCGTGTACTACTTGATTGTTAGATTGGTGAGGAGTGTATAGAGGAAATCGGTTTTTGAATGACACCTTATCTGGGGATGATTGATTTCCACTCTGCAACCCACTTCTTATGAGGAATACGTCAATACGTGATCACTCAAGACCACAAACAAAATACATAACAAGAGACCTTTCTTGTCCCTGTAATCGTTTCGCTATGCAGTGATATACGAACAATAGAAATTTGTGTACTTGATTGGGGAATTATATATAATTCTTCCAGTTGGCAAGCTGTTATTTCTGCCAACTATTGATACAAAGTTAAATCTTCTTTCACTGCGTACACCATTTCGCGAAACAGAATTGATAAATAATAATTGAATATTCAAACTAAATTTTCTTCGGATTATCTTATGTAAACAGAAGTATCTTTCGTAGTTTCGTTACCTCGAGCGGAATAAGCTCCCCATTCTCGATCGCATCGCGAAGCAACTTGTCTATATCCATTCTTTTTGCTTCGATCAATTTGCGAGCGATGGGGAAATGCTATTGTTACATTCCTATATTGATCGGTGCTAAATGTTCTCGACATTTTGTGTACATTTCGAAATGAAGTTCCACTCGAATGGCTCGATCGACCGAAAAGAAACACTGATTTGACTGTGGACCTCCGGTCCTCCGGCCGCGTCCATGTTTGAAGAGTGCCCGTGTCCACAGACGTTGAGAGAAAAAGCTATTTTCCTCCTCCGATCCGGCGTGCTTCCGTTCCCAGAGGTTTTTGCCTCCTTTCAATGGGACTCGACGAGTCGGTCGTACGTAACTCGTCGATGAATAGAAACTTCTCCGGTGCGACCTGTCGACGCGAATGTAGATCATGCGGGTCCTGACGCGGTTTCCAATTCCGTCTGGATCGTGGTTATCTGGAAATATTCGGACATTATTTTCAAATATTGGGTCACTTCATAAATAATGTCGTCTCTTATTTCACTTCGTCAGATATCTTTTAATGTTATTTCGAAAATTGCGACATTACTCGGTTGAGTGATTTCGTACGCATATTCAAGTCTAAACTAACACAAGTGTCTTTATTTCCAAACAAAATGTCACAATCGTCGAAACAAATATCGAATTCCCTTTATATTCATTTCTCGCTCTGGTTCATTGAAATTGAAAAACAAATTATTAGATCATTAGGGTGTTTTAACAGTTTCGTTGGCGACCACGTATCCGGGTACTCGTTTCGAAAGCTTCTACGTAATTTTGTTCCGTTCTCGTGGAAATTTGACAGAATTGCTTTAAATCTCTTTAGTCTTAATGTGCCTGGCTTTTTGTCCGCTAGAATTGATCCGTCGGATCAATTGATTCGGTGGAGCGTCTGTTGGGCGATGATGGCGGACCGGCCGTATCAGCGTGCCCGCGCGCGCCGTCTTTGATGTAAAGTGGCCGAGCGAGATGAATGAAGCTAATCTTGTTGCGAGATTGAGTTATGGGGTTCCTGTAGTCGCGAATGGCGCCTTTGATCACGGAATGATAAGTCGACTGGTATCGACCGCTCGTAAATTGTGCTTTACGAGACGCCGAACGACGAATCACTGCTCTCAGCCGCGAATTTTTCACCGTATCACGGGGATATTAAATCCTCGCGAGCGCTGCGCGTTTTATTGGCCTCGACGGATTCGATCCGCGGCCACGATCTACTTCGAATCTCGTGAATGTCTTGTTCCGCGTACAATTAAACCTTCCAATCGCCTTTAAACTCGAGAACACATCGTAAATTGGACGTTTTATTAGTCATCGTGCCCGGCGCTTAACTCACTTACGATTTGTCGGCAGTTAAGTATCATTGTCGCGTTTGATGTTGGGTATCAAGAGATACTGGATAATATTTTCTGAACATTACATAGTAATCCTCGCCATGTTAAGCTGATGATTATTAGCTTGTTACAATCTTTGCACTCTTCAACTGTTTAGTTAACTTGGTGTTCTTTAGAAATAGAAAAAGAATAATAAAATAATAAGACATAAGCTCAGAATGTTCGTGTCAGCAAGGTTTGACTATGGGTCTACGTGGACTCAGATGCGATAGAAATCGTCGGTGCTTCGGGAATTAATTATTAACCCTTTGTGCTTTTTTGCCAAGATATTTTAAAAATATATTATATTATTGCATTATATATTATATTACCGTTTTCAGTGTTATTAGTGAAAAGAATTATGTACAGTGCTTTCTACAGGTAACTATCTTTCAAAGTGCATTTCAAATAAAACATGTAAAACGGCACAGTTATCGAAAAGAAAATGCAAAAGGAATTCGGAGTGCAAAGAGTTAAATCCTTTCTCGCTGAAAATATTTTCAGAATGCGAGATACGTTTTATATTTAACACGGTGTCACGGTATTCTATTTAACGCACAATTTTGTTTCGTTTCCCCTCGAATAAAAGTTCGTTACGTTAATCCTCGTTCGAATCACGTTAATTAATCCAGCGAGTGGGCGGTCGAGCGGGCGTAATGACTAGCGGATTTGTCCGCATCGCACATTCGTATTCATTTTGTTGCAATTACGCGCAAGAGACCTCGAATTTTCTATTGAAAATTCATCAGGAACGAATGTGCCAAAATAATACAGATAAACGAACGGAAGTCAGATTAAAAATGTTTACGCTCTATCATTTCCAAAATGGGCGAACAGTTTTAATCATCTCGCAACTCCGTTGCAGCCATACATCGTCGGGTTTTTAATATTATCAGACGTTCCTCGCGCCAGGAGCTTGTTTTAATGGAGCGCGAACGCGTTCGATCAATTTACGAGAACTTCTCTCGGCACTCGGGAATAAATGTAAAGAGGTCGGATCCTTATGCGGCGGGGCTCAATCAAGATTCAAAGTCGGTTCGACGATGTTTGTTCTTTTTTTCGGAAGGAACTTTATCCTCCGTTCCCTCTCTTATATAATATCCAGCCACGTTCCTCGATAAATATTTCAAACGGAATATTTAACAAACACGGATACTCGCCGTTTCTCTTCCTTTCAAAATAAATTCCCTGGAATTATCAACCTTTCCTGCCTTCTGTCCAAACTTTTAAGTAAAAGTTGACTTATAATAAACTTTCTGCTTTCGGAGGATTTATCAAATTATTGCTGTTAGAGTTTTTTCCATGGAATTCCCTTTTCTTTCCGCTCAATTATTAACGATGGAGTGGCCTCAACGAACGTGGCGCACGAAAGAAATCGCGAGGCAAGGAATTACGGAAATTCCGGGGCGGTATCTTGAAAGAGACCTCTGACCTTAGCCACGCAGATCGTACCAGTCGCAAGGTGAACCGAGTTCCCACGATGTAAATCACCCCGACTCCGACTTCTCTTCCCTAAAGTCCTACGCAAGGAATGAACCGGACGCCTCCACGTTGCATATCGAATGAGTTCGTGAACTGATGACGCCCGACTTGGTTTTTTAAGAATTCATAGCCCCTTTTTTAACCTTTTAAGCAACACTTCTGTTATTTGTGAAGAATAGAATCTCGATGTTCCGTAACGTCGTAAACATTTTCAAAGAATTCAATGGAAGTTATTTACATTGTATGAATGCTTTTGATTAGCAAAGATGAATATTGAACACGTAATTGAGTTAAGCATTTGTTTTACTCTATTTTGATTGAATTTATTGTAAAATTTCTTTAAAGATTCGCTGTCTGCTAACGAGATAGTCGTGAATCCTTGACTCGTACTACTGAGAGAACAGAAATTCTTTGAACTTCTGGTCTGTCTGTTCACAACATCTTGCTTCTTCCTCCTTTATGAGTGAGAATTTTGTGTTAGATTTTTCACATATTGGACACTTTAAATTAATAGTTATAAGCAATATTTTTTGTTAAAAAGTAATATTTGATATGGTATTACGGGATGATTAATATTAATATTCAAATTCAACCAGTGTAACTCACACATGGCTTGCGAAAATATTTTAATTGCATCAATACACTTGACGTGAAAAAGTTTATTTTGTTAAACATGTGGAGAATTTATACATACTATATAACACTCCGAAGTGATAGCTGTCAACAGATCATGAATAGTCGACGAAATATTTCGAATTTTGTGTGTAGTATTAACCCTTTGCGGACGAAGATTGTTTAAACTATACAAAACCTTCTGCAGATTCTGTCAGAGTAGATATAAAATGCTTAAATAATAGAGAATAAGGAAACCACGCACCGCTCACTCGCTGTTTCAATAGTTAAATCATTTGTTTGCAACTTAGAATTCCGAACATGAAAATTTGATCTCGGCAAAATATCGACATTCGTCCGCAAAGGGTTAATAAGTAAAATTACTAAGTGCAATGTATTTGAAAAATACATATAATTTGAAATGTGCCTGGATGTTAAGTATTTAAACTGATAACAATAACTCTAGATATATTGCAAGTAATTTAAAAACATTTAACAGAGAAATAAATGGTTATTCAGTGGCATAATAATATCTGATCCCAATGTATTAACTAACCTTTTGATACATTGTTAATGTCTATAAACAACGACAATCATTAAGCACTTTTTCCTTCGGTTTACAGTCAATAACAGAGAATATGAAACAATTCTTTTCCCATCGCCAGCTTGGTTTCACTTTTTCCCTCTGCCGTGCCCACCTCCGTTATCCGGCAGACAGTTTATAAGGGTTTTAACGTTACTTCCGACGTTAATGCAATTTCCTCGGACTATCCATTAGCAGACTCAAAATTTCAACCCTTTCGAGCCGGGTGCCGGCCCGTTCTCGTCAAGATGCAATCTCGATGCGGTTTAATCTCGTTTATGCATTAGGCGGAACAGTCTGCGCTGCGAGGAAGGCACTCTCCTTCCGTTTTTGGCCTTTGTCTTTCTCCACGGTGCTGATGAAACTCGGCGTTTCGCAGGAACCGAATGTAACAGTCCGCCATTGCGAGGTTCCTCCATCATATTCGTCGATTGTAATAAATACACGTTCGTGAAGCATTTCACTGTTTGATCGTTGAATCACGTGTCGCTTATTTTAACAAGGTTCACACGATTTTTCGTGACAACGGTGTTAAAAAGAAAAGATCGATTTATACCTGGATTCGTGGCTACTTATGCAAATTTCGCGTGCCCGCCGTCTGTGTCGCGAAAATCAGATTAAGGAAATATGCAGCTTTGCTTATTTTGTGTTTTTGTGCACTCAGTTGATTATTAGAATGTCGAAGTAGGAACCGTTGCTCGGAGGTATTCGTAAAATCTGTTTGATATTATTTCGTAATCATTTAGTCCATTTAATACTCTTAATTGACTGATGAATATTATTTCATTACATTTATCAATTATTCAATTGATGATTGGACACTGTTTATCAACGCTCATTAATGCGACCACTTTGAAATAAATAAATAACTAAATAATTACATTGCGTGCTTCGACTATTAAACATATTATCACTTAAGTTTTTTATACTTTCTACATTTCAGAACGAATTCAAATGAATGCTCATCGTAAAATTGAATAATTAACTATAGTTTCATAAAAATTGTGCACCTCGCACAAATTTGATATAATTAAAAAACGAAATTCTTAAAAAGCTTGTTAAAAATATTATTCATTTAACCGTTATTTCAAATTCCACGAGTATAATGAGAAGAATAAAATCACTGTTTTACAAAATAATTATCCTTAATAAGCATTAAGCCATTATACTTCGGATATTCTACACATCTTCCCACACAATGTGCATCTCCATTGTATTTGAAAATTTCCCATAAACGCATAAAAACCCGCAGTCTATTTATAGCAGCAGCTCGGAAATCGCGTTTTTTGAGTTGTTACTCTGATACGGTGATCGATGTTAGTCTGCACGCGACATGACGTTCGAATATACCAAGGATGCAAACCGAAACGCCCGCCTATTGCACATATTGCATCGCGTACGGCTGATCGACTCCGGAGCGAGGCGCAGGGGGATCGTTACGTAACCGGTCGCGATCCACGCCGTTCCCGCGTATAACGTACATCGAGTTGATAAAACGCGTCGAGATGCCGCTGGATATTACGTCGCAATGGTGGATGAGTCTCGAGGAGGCATGCGAGGGTTTCGAAATTGCGTGCCGTAGACCGGTTTTCAGGGTTGCGCGGCGCTGGTCGCGTAAATTGCGACCCACGAACGCCTCTGTGCGTATTTCGCAGCGATCGATCAGCCGCTCGCTCGTGGATATTCCTCGGATATCGGGCCAATAAATTCCTCGTAATTTTTGTAACGCGGAATCACGACAGAATACGAGTTCCGCGAGTTATGAAGTAAACGCATCCGCTTCATTTTACATTATGCTTGGTACGCATGATATACAACGAATGGGACAATGGGAAATTCTTCCTATCGCCTTTATTCGTATCACTACTTAATGCAACACATGAAAAATATAAATAAATATTATTCGTCATCCTCGAAAATCGAGGAATTACGTGTACGCGGATCCGCGATGCTCGAAATATTCGATGTTATCAAGGTTACATTTGCCCGACGAAAACTACAGTACATCGGCGACTCCGATAAACAACGAGAACATTCGCTGCATTATGAATACCATTGAAACTGTTCAATGCATATCAAAACGGCCGTCGATGCTCGTATTTCCACGAATAAATCTATCGACGCATTAATCCCTTTAAACACCTCCGCCGGTAATCGGAGCTTATCGCCTATTGCCAACCGATCGTATCCGACAATGGAATAAAAAAGTTCATTGTCCCATGAAAGAGAAAGGATCGATTTCGATTCGCGCGGAGAATTGCTCTTTCAATCGAGCCGTTATCGAGACGAGGGAAAAGGGGGAAGAAAAGAGAAAACAAGGGAAAGAAGTCAGCGCGCGACGAGGACGAGGGGTATTCGAAAACTTAATTAGAATTTATTGTCCCACCGAGGGAATTGAATTTCATAAACGAAACCAATTCGAGCGGGAATCTCTGACGTCGCGGGGGAATCAACGGATCGCTGACAATTAATTCGAACGTCGTATCGCGACGGGAAAAAGGAAAATGTCTGTTTGCGGAAAGAAAAATGGGGTAGGCGGCGAGCGAAGTGGAAGAGAAACACGGCCCGACGAGGGACTTCGCGTTCCGTGTTCGTCGAAGGGCCGCGATGATGGCAATTTGCCAGTTACCATGAAACGCCGACGTTGCGAGACGTCCGTCGTCCAGCCGTTGACGGTTCAGTCCGATGGAAAAACGAGAATCACGCGCGCACGGAGAAAAATAGCCGGACCCGAGTTTTATTCGCCGATTAATTGGCGCTCGTTCCGAACTTTGATTTCGGGCCGTCTAATTGGGGGGTGGGGGGTTCGTTTAACGTGCTCGTTTAGAAACTCGCGAGGAAGAAAAGGAAATTTAAATGAAGGCGCCGATTGAATATCGAGCGAATATTTAGTCCGCTCCGCGGCCGATTTTTCTGTTCCTCTATTATTTACTATTCTTCTGTTATATCTATTAGACGGAAATTCTACGTTTACTGCCTGTGTTTTATATTTTTAATATTTACCACGTGTAGATAAATGGAGCGGAAAACGTGAAAAATTGTAAACGCGGTAGAGTGTTCTATATATTATTTATAATTATATCATTAACCTTGCCTTATGATTTGCTGCTCACTTATGATCGATACAAGTTATTTCATTATTGATATAATTTATCCAGGAAAGAGAAAGATTCTAGGCATACTCTACGTTTATGTTTTCTCCAAAGTTTAATTATTGGTAACAGAAGAATAAATAAATAATTCTTTCGAATTCAATGCTGTTTATCCTCGTTAAATTCTCTTAAAAATCTTTATCACGAGCCTAACACGTTATTATAAAGGAATGGGTTAAATAGATGAAGTCTGTGAGCAATATCCAGTAAATTGGAAGATTAGTTGGAATTGAGTTCTAGCTTAGATATTAGATTACACAAAATGGCTAAACAGAAAAGGTGACATTTCTCGACCAACCAAATAATGAATTATTTCACGTGCTCACAAGCTACAGGAAAATTTCCTTGATCACAATTCCACGATGAACCACCCTCTAGAGGATAGTAAAAGGAAAAGGGAGGAACGAATAAAAAGGGGTGACGGATGAATTTCCGGGCGGGGTACGTGTGTAAATTGAACCGCAACGTTGCCAGTTCATCAATCGAGGTCTCATAACTTCCGTAATTCCCGAATTGATCGCCGACCACTGCGCCCATGACAAAAGCCAATTGGCAGAATAATAGGATCCCTACGTGCTCGATGACAGCTCCCCTCCCTTCCCCTCCCCGGCCCGGGGGCGTGTTAGTGTTACGACCCAATTAAGAATTATTGGATTCCAACAAGTGGAAAGAAAAATGTGCCTCGGCGAACGAGCTTCCATTCTGACCCGGTTTCCGCGAGGTGCTAAGCGTTAATAAACATCGCGACACGGTTTTTCAACCCTCCCGCCCGCCACACCCGCTTTCATCGGCTCGCAGACGTTGATGCATTTATTCCGCGGCGTTAAAACGAAATTTATTTGCTGCCGCGTGTCGTGGAGCACGGGCTTCTCGCTGGAAAATCAAGAAAATCCTTTGATCTTGTTCATATTGATTTCTTGTTGCCAATTAAAAAATATAACATTCTGTTTTTTTCTTCATTTCATTCTCAATTACCCGGGCAAACCGTTAGGGTCAGTTCGTTCGAGTTAAATAACGAAATCGTGAACGGTTAATTACGGAAGTCCCTCGATCACTCGTGAGTATTTTCGAGTTAAAATTATAGTGGAAAATTCTATTTCTTTATCGAATATTTATTAATACTTCATTACATTTTACGGTCTCAGTTATCGATCAAGTAACCAAATATCTATCGCAAAGATTTCATTATTCCCAAAAACGTAACGACCTTTTAAAGCGATAATTTTCGATTCGATAATCAGCGAAATGAACGACAAGTTTCTAACAGGAAAACTGCGAGCTGATGTCATCGGTTTCCAATGGCGATTCATTATCCACGGTCGAAAAATGGATTTCGTTAGAACCCGGTACCGCCGGAGAATCCGATAGAAATGGCGGAACACCGCGATGTGGCCGAGGGAATCCTCTGTTTATTCGCACGTGCACGATGTACGATTTTACGGGGGATGCGGGTGAATTTTCATGGGACGGTGGAGAAAAGTTTCGCCGATTTATCTGTGGGACGAGGCCATTCATCACTCCTCCGTTGGACGTTCCTCCTCGTTTCCCGACGATCCGGGTCTCCCATCGATTATCGATTACCGGTCGAACCTCCTTGATCCGCGTTGCACGCCGGATGTAAGTTCTTCCGGTGTCTCGTGATTCGATCACGTAGCTTGTAACGTCACGAGCGAAATGTTCCGTGATGGGATGGAATTATTCGTGACTTCCTTATTGAAATTCTTCTTGGAGCCCGCTAAATGCAATTAATTTCGTTTTGTTCCTTTATGGAACTGCTAAGAATACGTTCGGTTAAATATTCATTCGCGATGTCCAATTTCGGGCTTCTTTCAATTTCTCCTGGTCCCTCTGTTACGAATATTATTATAATTTATTGGTAATTTAGGGTGTTTGAAATTTCATATTGATATCTTTAAGTCTAGAAAATTGGAAGAATCATAATTGAGTCACAATAAGAGAAATAAAGATGCGGCCGTTGGAATCAGAGTCAGTACAAGTATAAATACAATTCGTATTTTTTTGAGTGAACAATATTGTAGCTTTGTGTGAAAGAAACTTGTAATTTTCTTTATGTCCATTAAGAATGAAATAATTAGAAATAATTAGTAGATATAGATTGAACAATTACTGAAACACTCATGACAGATTTGTCGATATTTGAACTGTTATAATTTAAACATTGACAGTGTTTCTATTTCTTTTAATGTTCTCTGTGTTGTATACATTTTTGCTGCTGATATTTATGCCACTCCTATGATAAACATTTATTACACAACACTTTTCTTTTTTACATTTTTTCCCTGCACCTGCTTGTACCATTGTTTTTAACTCTTCCCTATTACTCTTTTATCTCCCCCTTCCAGTTCTCATTTTTGTTCGTCTTTACATCCGCCATTATCATTTCTCTCTTTCGTACCTGACCTTATTTCACTCGTAATCTACTTTTTCTCGTACTTCCATTCTATCTTTATTTATTCATTTCCCATTTCTCTCCGTCCCTCGTTTTCCCTTTTCCCCTTCTTTGTACGCAGTTTTTTCATCCAATTCTTCTCACTCCCCATTCTCAGTAAATTCGTCTGACTAGCTTCATTTTTCCATTGGGTTGCATATCCTTATTCAAATACAAAGTTCTCATAATTATTTTATGATAATGAACCTTTGACAAACAATTATTTTTACTCTGAAAGATCCGAGAAACTCGAATACTAATTTTTTCTCTGGGAATCAATTAAATGTTCATTGTGCGATATTCATTTCCTTATTATTTGAAAATTCTTCCACGTTCCATAAATGCATAGAATTCGCACACTGCTCGCAGTAATGAATCTACGCGGAAAGATAATTAGAAAATGTATATCACCGTTCGTTTTATACGAAAACTCCTTTTCGAATGAATCGATAATGAAAATTCCTCTGGCGCGCATTTATTCGTGTTTATAGGTAGTAGAAATGCTAATTAATGATCTGACCCTCTGGCCATATTCCATTCAGCAGCGTATGTACTACATCGAAACTCGAACCTGATTTTCTTGAAAATGAAATCAACTGACCATGTGAATATTTTATTTCAGTTTTTCACTTGCAATTCATTGCCTTAACTTTATATTCATTCACCCTTCACATACATTGAGCCGTTTCATTTACTTTCCATTCGTAGTTAAAATTCTTGCGCATTTCTTTATTCTTAACATGCAATCACATAATACATTTAACTTCCACGTCCATTTCCAATCTTCCTTATACGTCTAAATTAATTTCTCCATCAAATTTCCATTTATCTTCCATTAACACGTTGACTGCCACGAGTATTTCGAACGTTTTGTGTAACAATACATATCCTTTCATAACAATGGCAAATGGTATTAGAAATAATTATTAATGACCTGGTATCGCAGTACACGTGTTACACTGTCATCTAGCTGTTTGTGTTTCTGAGTATTTTTAATCGACATCAGTTTTCTTACTGTAATTGTATTTAAGCAATTTTGAAGCTCCGGTCATCGGTGATCACCGTGGCAGTCAACGTGTTAACATCTAAAATCTTCCTTGTACATTCAGATTCACTGATTCCTGATACTCATTTAAATAAATCCAATATAACCAAACCACCAAAACCTTTTTACATAAAACTCAGATGGAATCAAATTCCTTAAATACTTCCACATAAATCTTCACTAATACCAACCCCGTAACACGAACAGATCACAGGGTACCTATCGAAAAAATCCATCGTAAATAAAAATACTAAAACGTATACATTCTCCAGGATTTCGGCAAATTTTCACGGCGATGTCTCATTGTCACGGAAGAATGAAAATAATATCCAGCAGACCTTTCGTAAATCTCGTCGGCGAACGGGATGAAGGGTCGTAGGGAGGGCGGGTCCAGCGAAAGGGTAGGATTCATGGCGTGAAACTTCCGGCCGGGGCCATAATTCCAAGCTTCGCGCTCGGTCCCAGTAGTGAAACGTAACTCAGCAGCGCCAGGGCTAGTGGAATAGGTCCGTGCCATGCCAGACGTACGAGCGTGGCTCGAAAACGATCCCGAAGTATGCGATCATCAACCGATGCAACGATTCAACGACCGCCACTCGACCCGTCACTCTTCACTCTCGAATGGGAATGATTTTCTTCCATTTTTCCCCATTTTTTTTCTGCCGCGATTTAACGCGACGCGTGATTTGACGAGAATTATCGCCGGCTGATGTCTGCCCGTGGCTGACATGTTCCACTGAATATTAATCTTTAATGCGTTCACTGCCACGAGAATTTTCAGCGTTTTGTATAATATTACGTACTCTTTCGTAATAGCAGTAAATGACATTAGAATTGGTTATTGGTGGTGTGGTAACATAATTCTTAATTTGTACGGTTATTTGGTTACATATAAGTCATTTAGAAGTTAATGCGGTTCAGTCCATTTCTTAATATTTTCTGATTTTTCTACGTTTTAATGTAACGAATAATATTGTGCTCAGTTATTAAAAGATTTACTCGTTTCTTTGATCTTTTCTAGGTCAAACAGCATTTCTTTTTATAGCTTCCGAGTATGTTGTATAATAATGTCAGAAGCCAAAACATTAATTTTCTGAATTTTTACTTTCTGGGCTTAACCGCATTGGCTTCTGAGCGACTCATATGTTGCTAAATATTTTGATTCGACATCAGTCGCCTCTTTGTAATTGTTTCCAAGCAATTCCATGATTACTACAGCGGTTAACGCGTTAACTATCGACGCTATTATTTTTATAATGCATCAATGGTTTGGTAGATACTATGTGTCGTCTTTGGATCGTTGAAGGTTAATAAGTCTGCTAACAGTGGTTTAGCAATTAATGCCGTGAAATTATATTACCCTGTATGAAAGAGTAGAATGGTTTTCATATTTGAAATAAGAAATACTCGGATATATTATATATTACAGGAAATTTTCTAATCGTTTCAAATCTGTTTTAATCCTGTCATATTTCAGTCTCCTTCAATTCAGTCGCAATTTTATTTTTTTAAGAACACTTTCAAATTCGCGAAAGATATAGAATAATCACCATCAACGTGTACATTTCTACATTTTCAATAATATTTCGAACTTGAAAACAAATTGAAAACCGTAGTAATATTAAATTTGTACAATATTAATTACAAACACTATTAAGCAATATTAATCAACAGATATCAAATATTTATGCACTTGCAAATTGGCGCAAAGTTACCCAGAATGCACTTGACTTCCAAAGATATACAAAATCTCCAAAATACAAGCCCTCCCCCACAATATTATTAAACAAAAACCATTTTCTATCGTAATTCTGTTTCCATCCTAATTTCCAGTTATAGTAAAAATCCGCAGTCTATCGAGCGATATATTTAAAATTTCTCTCCGATCCATATTACTCGCGTCTAAAACGTTCGCGCTCTAACTCATCGGATTGCCGTTAGCCGCACGAGTTTGCGCTGGAAGCGCAGCTTTTCCCTGGAAATTGCTTACGGCCGGGTCAAGTGTTTTTCACGGAGATAGCTTCGTATCCGAGGCAATTTTCGGGACGCTGTCGTGTCGCGGTCCTCTCCTGCTAGCCGTATAAATTACGCGAGATTAATTAACATCGCGCAAACGTAGCCCGTCCGGCCGTAACGGTCACGTATTTTCCGTTGGTCTCTCGCCTGTGCACATGTACACGGCGTGTACTGCCGGCTGTTCGATCCATACACTCGGTGTCCCCCATTGACCCGTCCTTCTGCCGCAGCTCGTCGCGCCGAATGCACCGTGACGAATAATTCTAAGCAGAAATGGCTGCCGGTAATCAAGATAATTAACCGCCGCCTCGTACGGACCGTGGGACAGCGTAAAACACGAGCCGGCCGACGGTTAATCCCAGCCTCGTGTACACTCGTTGATATCTTGTTTGCCCGGCGCGTCTCTAATCGACGGAATTTCTGGTTCCGCGTGCACCAGCTCCACAAGCACGAACCCGCGCCGTTTAATCTCCCGGCAGACATCGGCGAAACTTTAATCGTCTGTAGCCTCGTTCCTAGTTCTGTTTTCCTTTCCTTCTTATTTTTGTCATTTCTATCGGACGTTCGGAACGGTTTCAGTATTGAATTGGTACAATCGGAGCGTGCTCACGGGAAATTGGATTCTGCGTCGGACCGGTCGGACTTCTCAAGTCAAATTCAGCTCGATTACTTTTTGACACTAGGAGTAATACATCCGTCAAAATGACGGTTTTCTCAAGCGTGTTAAGTGTTTGAAGTGATTTTAGAAATTAATGGTTTCATTTGAATACTGTAATGTATTCACGAAGACTCTGAAGAAAATCTGTTATTAGAATTTTTATAAGGACTACGTGTGATTCGTATTAAAAGCTCGGTAGTTCTAGTGTTAACGATTGTAAGATTTTGTGATTCTGCGTTGGGAGACTTGATGTTCGACCTCCTTTTCAGTGGTTAGGTACTTTTACGATTGTTGTCGTGATTGTTTCTAATATTATGATCGTGTGTTCGTTTCTAGTGATCCTTGGATGTTTAAAATTAAGTGGTGAAACATTGGGTTGAGTTATTACTGAATAAAGTAACATTAATGTTTTGGAATAAGGAACTAGGAACAGTTTTCTTTATATATCGTTATCGTCTTTGCCATCTCAGACCGCTTTGTAAAATGTGTTTACCTACATTATGACATGATGAAGATCTAGGACATCGTGTATGCGTAGAGAAGCACCGGTAGGCAGTTATGGCAATCAAATGTTTAAATCGAAGTCGCTTTCTATTTTTTCCTTAACTGATTCAAGTTGTTCAATGCCGAACAAATTAGGCCGAGGATATACCGGTCGTAGGTTCCCGCTCCCGACAAAATTGACACGTTCACTGCCAACTCTGTTTTGACAGACCTTTCGTGCACGACACATCGATTAATTAAACTAGAATGTGATCATATTAAATATCATGTAAACATACTATTCGATTATAATATCGAATCGCAGAAGTGGAACAATCGTTGAGTAATAAATGAATAGTCATTTGTAAAATAGTTTAATTAAATGGTAATATTACAATACTATTAATAATATTCAATACTATTAATTATTAATGTTAATAATTGTGATACTAGTATTTAATTCATCCAAGAACACATCACAAAAGCTTTTTCCCTCAAGAACTCAGAAACAAGTGCTAGACTACTAATGCTATTACAATGTTATTAATGATATTAAATAATATTAATTAATAATCGTAATATTACTATTCAATTAATACAAAAACATTTTACAAAAACTTGTTCTCCTGAGAACTTGGCTTGAAGTGAACCTGAGGCCGCCATTATTCTACGCTTATTATTTACTGCCTGTGATCGATGTCAGGCGACGGTCACCGGTGACCGTCACGTGCGGTGAACACGTTAACAAGACTATGGAATATGTAATACACACGTCGGCATCGTTTGCAGTGCGATTCATTCCATGAAACTGCAACTTTTTCTGTCCTCGCGTGATCGCCACGCGATCCGATGCTTATCTCGTTCGCCGGGCACGGGTATCGATTAAAATGACTCCCGCGATCGCTCGAATCGAAAGTGTTCGGGCGAAAGTCGCTTCTACAATGATGACGTAACATTTCTGTTTTTCTTGTTCGCTGACACGTAACGCGTATCAATGTACTGATGGGACGCGGTGTCCCTGTCATCGAGCTTCCTTATCAGATCGCGATACGATCGCGATAGCGCAGTTTACGGCTGGATATTTTATTTTAGAAATTTTATTTTCGCGTTTCGTATCTGTTTCCTAGTAGTCGGCTAAATAAAATTCGAGAAACTCCACGTGTCACATGTACTTTAAATTTGTTATCTATTTGTTATCTGAAATTAGTTTCTCTAGATTGTTTTGTAGAATTGTTCGTGTAAATTGACGAATTTTTCAATTTGTTCTTCGTGTGGTAGATACAAATGAAAACAGACGTTTGTCCGGAAATGAAACAGGAGTTTATTAGACCTTCGATTAACACGTTGACGCTTACTTTGAAATCGGTGATGGACAACAAAAGCAATTCTTTTTATTGTCGTTAATTAGTTGATTCTTCGGTAATTCGATCAAGATTTCATACTTTCAGAATAAAATTATTGTACTTTTTTATTTATAATACTAAGAATATAGGACGGTCATTGCCATCAGTTGCACCTATATTCACGAGGGCAGCTATAGACGGCATTTACGTCAACGAGTTACTATTCTCCTCTTGATTTCGATCGCTAATTTTTTTTTTTTTAAAGAGGTCAGCTATATTTCCTTATATGGACAGAAGTATCATCGTTTGATTATATAAGGATCGAACGGTTTCCCACCCAATTTTCCATTGCTTTAGCAACGCGAAACAACGCTCGCCAACGCCTCGAACATTCTCGAAGGCAGAACATTCAAGAGCGTTCGAATGTTCTTACATCTGTATGTCACTAGATAATCGTCACTTTTAGTACATATATTTAGTAAATTTTATTGTGTAAGAATTGTTATACCAAGTGATTAACAATTTCTTTTTCTCTGTACTAGAAAATAATGGAAGTTCCAGCTAATTTGTTCTTGGTAATGGGTAACTGTAGGGCGATTTCTTTTATTCAAATTATTTCTCATTGGCAATTCGAGATTAGTATTAAACCATCCGGACGTCAGACGCGTTGAAGCTGTCTCTCAATAATTTCTACAGGGACGTAACGGTGCGGAACGCGCGCTAGGCTTCAAGACGCGAGACGATTATTAAATGTGGTAACAGTTTTATTGCGATCGATTCGCGTCGGTGAATAATGATACCCCCGTTGCACTTTCACGTGGGAGTGCAGCGGCACGTCCGCGATCCGTTTCAACCGTTCCGGATCTCTTTATTCGCTTCCCTAATCGTCACGCGTTTAATTATTCATACTGCGCGGATCGAAAATCTCTGTCGCAACACATTTCACGTGTTCGTTGCACTCCGTTACTTCGTTTCAGAATGAGTGAACGGATTAATCCGCTCGGTTTGGATTAGGGGATCCGTCCATTCATGCGAACCAGTGCTGCGCGCCTATCGATCAGAATTTTTCATCCGTTCGTTCGATTAACGCTTTCGATTGAAGTGAAATTAGACGTCTTTAATCGTGATTCCCATAGACGTTCGACGAAATGAATGTCCTCCGACTAATAACTTCAGCTAATATCAGCAACACTTACATTTATTAAATTCATCGAACAGCTTTCACTGCGAATTCGATTCACCGTTACCAAGCAGAAAGTCGAACATTCTAATTCCAAGCAAAATACACATTCAACGAACCAAGCATTCAATACGATTTCAATTCCGACAAACTAATCTTCAAACGTCCACTCGCCGAAAGATCCACGATAATCACAGTATTCACACTCATTTCACCAAAATCTCCGCTCTCTCTCTCGTCTCTCGAAATTCCCGAAAGAGAAAGAGAAATCTCCGGAAATCCCTAAAAGAGAAACGAATCTCTCGAAATCACCCCCCCCCCCCCCCAAGAGGAAGAAACCACCCGCCCCAGTCCTGAACCGTTGAAAGACGAGGGACCTTCGCCCCGAGCCAGCCCCGACTCTCTTCGCCCTGCGTTCGCGGCGAGGACCTTGACCACTCGACGATTAAAAAAGAAAACCTTGCCCCTCACCCCCGCTGTCCAGGGACGACGCGAGAACAATCGACTCACCTGGAGCGACGCTGGACGTCGGACCGTGAACGGGCAGGCGCGAGCGCGCAGGAAAAGCGAGGAAGGCGGCACACGATACGATATGAGACGGGGCGTCGATTGGACGACGAGTTCCGGCGGTCGCGGCCGATCGACGATCGGCTGACGGCGCGTCGCTTACCGTTAGCCTGTGCCGTGTGACAGTCGAATAGGCGCGCGCAGCGCGTTCAGTATCGCGCGTGACACCGAATCGAGAACCGGTCGCCGATCGGGAATCGGCGCGCGTTGTGGACAAGTGAGAGAGGCCGGTGTCCCGCGCGGATTCCGCGCGATGCTGGCCCGTTTCCGGCCTAGGCGACCGCAGGGATCGTGCCCCGGCGCCGCGTGACGCCACTACCCTCCGCTCGTCCGCTGTTTCCTCGCCTGCACCGATGATGGGATATATTATGGGCTGCACGTGTTTCAAAGGTACCCTCCTGACTCACCTGTTCCAAGGTTCGTAGACAACACAGCCGCGCGAGTTGCGAAAAGCGACGCGTTTCATGTGTCTGCCGGTGATCACCGCGATTCGGCACAGTGGAATCCCGTTCAACCCTTTCGTCCCGAATGGTACACACGGGTACCGTGAACGTTTGAAGTTACCGGGAAGCTGGAATCGCCTTGAACGTAAAGGAAAATTGTGCCACACGGGAATCTTTGCTAATGGCCGACAGCTTAACTGCTAGTTATTATTATTGTTGTTAGTGTTTATGTTATTTCCTTCACTGGAAAGCTTCAATTTCACATGGAAGCAGCTGTTCTTGGCCCTGTCTTTGATTTAGGGGAGAAATATGTATTCAGGGACGAAAGGGTTGACCCCTTTCCCTACGATTTGTTTCTTAACTATACAGCTAGTTTATCGTTGATAATTTATTGGCGAAAAATACAATTTTGATGCTTGTTTTATATTTACTCCAAACGATAACGATTGATAATAGGGAAATAATGTTTAACTAGTATTTTATAAGAATAAGTAACGTTTAGGTTTCTCAAATTCAGTTTAAAATCTTTAATAGTAATAGTATAACGATAATGTGTTAATATTGATTAACTGTTCATTGACAATCTAGTATGATACATATACATATATACGCCAATAGTGCAAATTGGTTAACACCTTCGCAACCAGAGTCACATGTTTGTCACGCTCAACATTTTCTATCTTGCGCGTGGAAAATTCAATTGATTTCACGCGTGGTTTTATCTAAACTCGTAACGCATCACGTAATGTGTAGGAAATAGACGAGACTTTTTCCTTGAATCTGTAATTATGGAGATTGCTACTGAAACCAACGCTGATAGAGAACGCGCGAAGGTCGATTTACGTAGGACACTGCAAAAATTTCGGGGATCTGCCATTTCTGGCGCTGCCATTCAGTTGTTTCTCATTTTCGCGAAGCTTCACATTTTTCAGGTTAGAGATTGTTGATACAGTCGAAAATGTGTTAATGTTATAGAAGAATATTTTGAAAAACAATAAAGCCATTATATTATTGTCTCATACTTTCTCGAAACTTTTGCAGCAACCTACGTATTATCCGTTCAGGCGTGTTTCGTGTCAGTCGCCAATCGCTTCAGTCAAATTATTTTTCCCAGGAATGTCGGTCGTCATACGTTCGGAACGTAACGGGTCGGAACTGTTTGGAACGCGTCATATGAACGTCTATATCTAATAGCCCATAAGAATATTTCGAACGGATAATACGAATCGACTTTTATCGGATTGAAACGGGACTGCGTCCAATTCGGTTGACCAAAAATCCGGATAATCCGGAACATTCATGGAGAACATGAATAATATGGATTTATTTCAATGTTTCTTGTACATTTTCTATACTTCTGTAAAAATATTAACGGTATAGAGCAAAATAGGTATCTAAGTACAGAATTAATTCGATTTCAATTAGGGTATTATAGAAAAGGATACTGAAGGATTCGAACGAATTGACGTATATACTTACCGTACTAACTAATTAGTAGAACAAACAAAAAGAGCGATGCGTTATAATCCGGATAAACTAGATGTCCCGGTTAACAGGATCTGGTTAAACGGAGTTCCACTGTATGGTCTCCATTGCTTAAGAAATGAGCTCTGGAAGGAATGCGGGTCTAATTGTTCAGTTTTCATTTTTGTCATCTCACTTTTTTATATTAATTTGCTAATCAATACTGTTACACGTAACCAGTCAGTACTACAAACGAGACATTTATAAACAATACAAGCGGGAAATCACTCTTGCTCCTGAGCTGTCCTGGAGCTCATTTCTTGTGCAGAGTACAGAAGAACCTCGTGCAACGTGATTAAAAACTTTCTGAAAAATAACCGTGAAAGTGAGATTCTTGATAAGAAAGTAATACAAGCTGAGGAAGAAGTTACAGCAGTATCTAAAGGATAACGTCTGCGGAACTTAATCTGAAATCTCTGTAACGGGGAACGTATCTCTCCTGTTATAGGAAATCCTACTGGTACTTTGACAAGAAGCACATTTTAACGTTTCCGTTGATAAACATGTTTCAAATGTACCGCGAAATAAAGAACGACTCACATTTCGGTACGACCGGTAGCCCGTTTTAAACGTTACATCGAAGAGTAGCACGTTTCAGTTATAGCCAAATATCATCTACATGGAATGTACGTGGGAATAAGAATTTTTTAATGATCCGTTTAGAAACGTTACCATTAGTGACTATACTGATCTTTTTATTAGGAAAATTTCTTGAAGGCGCAGTACTTCTTGGACTGATGCTATTCTTAGTCCAGCAGTCATTCATGAATAATGCATGGATGACTTCAAAAGCGAGGAGATTGAAGATGTACAGTTTAATTGAAAGCATAGTTCCAGAAGTATACTTCGTTTTAGCTAATTTATGAAAACAAAGTTTACACGGTGACGTGTTAGCAAATTTTCCCACAATTTCATGTCCGGCGAACGTGTAAGATCCATTACCAGCGACTGATCAACTTTTCACGCCTCTAAATCGTATTTCCATGAAATCGAGAGTGGTCACGTGTGCATTCCGTCGCCTGAGTCACCGATAAATCGATTCCCGGCGCGCAATTCTGAACATTGCATCTCCGTTTCGCCGGCCAGCCAGAAATTAGCGGTCACATCGAAGAATTAGCCAGCGATATCCTTGGGTCACGGGCCGCCTCGTAATTTCCACCGGGTTTCCATTATAACGCGATCCGTCCCTATCGGAAATGGTAATTAACGGTCCTAGCCACGGCTGGGATTAATCTGCGCGCGCAGTTTATTCGAAAAGTTTGCGCGGCGAACATTATTTTACGGGGTCGATTTGAATTTTAAAGCAGCAAGCGGTTCGAGCTACACGGCTCTCGTAAAAGTTTTCTCCGCGCGCGCTCTTTCGAACCTGCAAGTTCATTTCCTTGCGAATAACTAGGATCGATATCGCCATATATCAATTTCTCGAGTACACTCGGCCCACGTTGCCCAGCCGATTTAACAACCCTCGCGATGGGATTCATTATTGCGCTTCCCATTCTCTCCCGCTTTCGCAAGGTTACCTGCTGTTCGCATAACAAATCGATCACAGAAATCTCCTAAAAGTTCTTTTGAATTTCTTCCGATCACAGTTTTTCATGCGTACACGTGAATCATTATCTATAACGATATTGCGGTCAAATATTTATGAATATGTGTTCCACAGGTCATAGACAAAATCATTTTTGAATTCCCCTGAAGTTCTTTTCTAAAAGAACTCGTATGCAGTCGTGATCAAACCACATCAAACTGTGTCGAACCACTTCGCAAACATTCGCGTACCTTCGCAAACAGTCACGAGAGAGCTCACGTTATAAAAAGCACCACACTTGAAGTATTTTGCACAATCCATTACGACGTGTGCGTTGTATATATTTTCGTACTCGCAAAGTTCTTGCAAATGCACAAGAATCCGCATTCCAGTAATGTGTTTATCCGAATTATTGAGTTTGCTGATAAATAAGACTCTGAATGATCAATATCGCGGGAAAACAGTGACTCGGTTAACACTAGAACCACTGTACCCGTCAAAATGACGGCTTCTGATTTTCCTATTTCACAATTATCATTAACATTTCAAAAGTATCCAATACCCGAGATGATTTCCAAAATAAATAGCATCACTTAAACGCTATAACCAACATCTGAAGAAATTGAACATAAATGCATTGTTACGATCTTTCAATGGTCACATACCAACTCCAATAGATGATCGATAGTGCTAGTGTCAACTCAGATTATACCATGCCTACGCGAGCACGGGGTACAATCGCATTACTTACGGTTTTCAAGCGCGATTCAATAAATTCCCGTTGCCATTAGCGTGTCTGTGAAGGGGCCAGAATTATCCCGGTGTAATGTATTAGTCAGAAGTCGTTGATCGCGTGTTCCTCGGAATTCCGTCGGTCGATTCGTCTCTTTCCGTCCCGTTCCGTATCCGGCGCGCGGTCCGGCCAAGGTGGTTGCGTGCCGTTTCACGCTGGAAACGCGCAACACCCACTGGAAAACACCGCTTTCTTGTCGCGGATCGCCACGAGCCTACTCCACGTGGCCTCTCGTGCCGGCTCCCTTAGTCACGAAGTAGGTAATTAGAGTTTCACGTTAATTTATGCTCGCCAGTTCCCTAGTGGCGGCCAAGAAAACGCGGCCGCAAGGTCTCCTTAGGATACCTTGCAACTCTTTTCTTGCGAACCCGTTCTATTCCTTTTCTTGGTCTCGCGGTTCGTGGAAGTGTTCGCTGTCGAAACGTTCGTCATTCCGCAACCAGCATACGTCAACGGGAAATTTACGGTATCTGGATGGAACCGTTATCACGAAAATTTGCATCTAATCACCCGATGCACCTTTTTCGTTTGTTTTTGTTCAGTGGCTTCTGGCAAGAGTTAGCGATCGTGATTCACGTATACGATGCATTTAAATCGATGTACTCTTATGCGACCAGCTTATGTAACTGGGATTGTACTGTTTTCATTTGTTGTTTAACGTTATGCTGCTTTATCTTTGTCTTACTGTGATGTTTAATGTTTAACGTTTCACGTGTTTGCAGTTGATGCTTGTAGAGATTTTATTTCTTTTAAAAATGTTTGAGATGCTTTTGCACCGTATTTCAGTGCATTTTATTGCATTCGTATTTAGAGCTGTCGCGGAGTGCATATACTTTTCAGTATCGCCTCATTATGTTTTATCTGAAATCACTCGAGTAATTTGTACTTTATTGCGCACCTTTTCCCGAATTCCGCTAAAATATTCGTTTCGCGTTTGTTCCCATCGATATTCATTTAACTCAATAATGTAACGTTTTATGTCTCTGCAGTTCATTGCATTACAATTCCGGCTCGACCATTTATCTACGCTCGTATTTATTCAATTTGGCTGCATAAAATTTCAATAATTCGTTCGCGTTTCACTGGAAAAAGGTTCAAGTTCATTGATCGTCCAGCAGGCGATCAAATGCTTTCGGCTGGTAGTGTACGTCACGGACTTTAAATAGAAGCTACTATTCTCGTGCTAATCATTCCCAAATAATTCCATGGAGTAAAGAAGAATCTTTACAATAGATTCGAACAAACAATTAGAAATAGGATATTTTTGAGCTGGTCTGGATGTTGAAATTCACATTGAATATTTTCAAACGAGACCAACTCAAAAATACCCTATTTCTAATTGTTCGTTCGAATCTTTTGTAAAGATTCTTCTTCACTCCATGGAATTATCTGGGAATTTATTGTAAATTTTTCAGACATCAGTGTATTGTTAGGAATAAGTACAATTGGTTAGCAGGCTTCTATGTGCAAACAGAAGATAGTATTCCGATATAAAATACACTTATCTGACCGCCTTATCTCGTTATTAAACTTCTTATCTCGTCGACGGCTAAGACCACGCGAGGAGGATCATTATTCAAGAGACGCAGTCGCGCCTAATTTGCTTACAAAGAAAAGCATCGCGGTTAGGCTAATCCGTGACTGTTTGCCATGCACGACATGGTAACCACGCTCGAACACAGCGACGCGCGCACACATGCGCACACAGAAAGTACACTCGTATCTGTTCCAACTATCTGCTTATTGCGAGACGAAACACTCAGCCAATGAAATCTGCTCGCTTGATTTCATACTCGTCGATGGATCTATGTTAATACTAGGGCACAAAGGGAAATCGAATGTACTTTCAACGAGGACTTTTCTGATTATCAAACGAACGTAATCTTCCAAGCAGACCTAAAAATCAAACATTTCTCGTTCAGATGTATCTTGTCACAAAAAATATACAGCAAAGTGTTCTTTTTTTATTGTTGCACTATAAATCTTTATAAATTTTCAGTTTTTCAAAGATCTTCAAGTTATGTTCGAATAGCTGCAGGTCTTTATATATTTCATAAAATACAAAAATACTCGGTAACTTACAAGATTCAAAGCTCAAACGAAATTCAGTACTCTGTTTCGCTTCATTTTGCAAATCACACGAAAAGACCAATAGCGAAACAGATCAGATCTTACTTTTTCGAGTAAACAATGTCTCGCAAATAATGCGGTTCCTAATTCGTTTTTTATCTTAAGAAACTAAGACGAATAAAGCTTCCTTAAATCCAAAATAATGATCCAATAACTTCATTCGTAAATACTGAAGAACATATTTTGTATTAAGAAAAGTTTCATTTTAACTTCTAAAAATACAAGTGTAAAGACCGCATTATTTCTATGCGGTGACCCAATAAATTCGAGTGAAGTTTCGCAGTCTAGTAATTACACGCTCATGCGGAAGGCGAAGTCAAAGATGAGTCTAATTTGAGGGCGTGCCGAACGCAGAAAGAGGTTACAATAATTCTCAAATTCGCGGGCTGGTAATCGTGTAACTCGGCCGTTCTTCGCCGCATCCTTTTCCTCGAAAGGGAACAATCCGGCTCGTTACCCGGGACTCCGACAAAGGCCTGTTTGTTGCACCCCCTGCTTCCCGCTCCGTCGCATCCGTGTAACCCAGACCTAACCCTAGTCCGACACTCATTAACGGAATATTCGCGGACGATAATTAATTCTCCTCCCGCCAACGGCTCGTCGATTACAATCGCCGCCGGATAAAGCCGAGCGTCTTTAATTGAAATTTTAAAGGGGACACGTACGACCTCCCTCCGCCATTCATTTTTCCCTTGGCTCACAGCGTCGAAATCTTTAACCGTTTAACTCTTGAACTGTCCGACCTCTTTTTGTTTTACTTGGGAATATAATTGGATTGATCGTTACGTTGGCAATCAAAATGTCTATATTTATCGAAATTTTAGAAATACAATATTTTTGGGTAAATTGTTTATTTTCAAAGCAAAAACCGACTTGAAAGTGTTGGGTAAATGGAGATACAATGCAGTTTTATCAAATTTTATGGGGAACAGTAATAAATTATCTAGAAGGTTTTAAAGTAGGTACTTGGGTATCTGGTTGCAAACATAGGGGTTAAAATGAATAATTAAGCATAAATTGTAACAGAATGGTTAAATGATAATGTAATCCACATTTCTGAATCAAATAAGCGGTTTATTTTATAAAATAAACCCCAATTAATTGATGAGTAGCTGTAATAAGCAATAATCTGGTGTATCAATACATTTGTCTGTTAATGCATCTCGTGGATATGAGTATATTTGGTTTTGCACGAGTTCGATTGATAAAGTAGGCTCGTGTTAATACGGGACGAAGGAAATCTGAAACAGAGTTGAAATCGTGTATACACGGGCATAGCCTTTAAGCGTTTAAACCTGCATAAGTATTTGGACACTTTCGCATTGTTCAGCACGTGTGAAAATAAAATCACTTTTTAAATAAACTACTGTTTTTATAATGATATTAATTATTCAGATGGTGCTTTTAAAATTAATAATATCGTAATTAAAGACTGTTTAATAGAAACTTTTAATAAATTCACATTAAGTATCCACATTTTTCTGCACATGTTGAAATTCTTTTTCTCGCTATTTTCCTTGTTTTTTTCTTCTTTTCTCGTCCATGAAATGATACTGAAGAGAGAACTTACGATTACTTCAAGCAAGGCTTGTTTCCATGGCAATAAAAGTGGGAAGAATCGCCGAGTTTTCTCGCGTCAGTCGAATAATCCGAGAGAATCTTCTTAGTTGTGATCATTTTAACAGAATTTCGTTTTCTAACGATCCTATTTACTTTTTCTGTTTCAGGTATGTAACAGTTTTACATTGGCATCGAAGATTACGTTACAATGGGTGCTTGATGCGTCGATTATGTGACTGTGAGTAGATTTAATTGATTATTTGCGAGCAATTTGTGAAGATTTGTGTTAATTCTACTACCAAGGAAACTAAAAACTGAGATTATTTCATATTCAAAGATTGGTTATGAAAAAAGTAGTTAACGTTTTCGTACGTTTAAAACATAAAATTTCTGCTTAACTATGTTCTTACAAAGCATCTCGTATGATTTTGTATAATTTTCGAGTAATTTTTCTGTTCAACTCACATTGACTCGAATTACTTTGACGAAACGTGTGTTTGGATAGACAGTCGCAGTGTTTGCTAATTATTCGATTTATATTCAAGAATTTTAAGCATATTTTTCACCGCACAAAGAATCCTATTAAACCTGAAATGGAATGAAAGCTTTGTTAACCTCTTTCCCTGGAAAGACCTACCACGCACGTCGAGATATTTTTGTTTTAAAATTGATAATGTCTTATACACATCGATAATCTTGTTGTATTACACATACTAGATTGTTTTGAAATGTATTACTTTGTCCAAAATAATGAATAAACGAAACTAGATCACATGCCTGTGTAAAATAGGTAAGAACTAAAACAAGCTCTGAATCGTTAGCCAGCGCAAGAGGTTAAACAGTTTTCTTCGTTCGACAATAGTACACGGTATAACTGGCATGAACATTCCCATTTCCGAAACATTTACCATCCGCTCGAAAGTAGCAATTAAAGTTCCAAGGCGGTCGTGTTGAAATGCTGATGTCACCGGCATGTTAATTTCGAATTAGTCGCGCGATTCCCGACATAGACCGGAACAAGAGGCCAGAAGTTCCGCTATCAAAATATCGGTATCGTTACCGACACGGTAATTGCCATCGTTTATACTTCTCCGTCTTTCAAACGGCGCGTTTACGACTGCTCGTATCAGCAGGGCCGAACGGTGTCGCAATTAATTATCACGATGGGAGATAAGATTCTCTGTTGTCCTCACTCCCGGAGAAAGTTTAGATCTTGCGGCTGCTGTGCCGATTCCATTATAGACAGACAGAGACAGTGAGGGAAGGAGGGACAATGTTCTAGAAACGGCTGATTAAGCGGAACAATTGTTAATTGCGCGTTTAACCTTTGCTAATTCCAACCAACGTCGCCGCCGTTCTCTTCCTTCGCGTTTGAAACATAGAGGGTGAGAAGAATTACTTGTCCATAGAACTATCACTAGAAATGATTTCTCCTGTAAGAAAAACTATCTAGAATATTATTATAATATTCGAAATTTTCTAAAATATTCTAATATTTGCTCAAATTTTTTTGCATATTTCTAATTTCTTTGCGTGTAATAAGTTTAAATTTCTGTCGCTACGTTGACCAAACGTTGCAAAGCTTTCAATAATTACTTCAGTGGAATTATTTTCTATTAGAGATACTTTATGTTGTTCGTTCTGTGCCTTTTTATGGGAATTTCATTCACCTGAATGAAACCAAGATGGTAACTACCCTAAGAGTATCTAATCATAAGGCGTCCCGCCACGAAACAGTTTTACGAGGGTCGTGAATTTTCTACGTAGCCAACCCTCGATTTCCTCGAACAGTTTTTATTTTTATGGTTTCCCCAACAAATGAACTATACACGGTCTTGTGTATTCGACGTAAAAATCACGCGGCCATTTATTCGGAGGTTGTCGTAAGAAAGTCCATCTCGCGATATCGATCTCGCTATCTAGTGTTTTTTCTCCTCGTTCGTTTTGTCAGCCTGCACTGTAGCCATCTGGCGGGTTCCCCTTCGGATGTTATTGCGCTACCTGTTTTGCGATCGATGATAAATAATAATTTTTTTTTTAAACTTCAAAAAACTTAGAGAAAAAAAGAATAATTTGATTAGAACCTTCTATTTCGTGTACTAATGGTACTATAACTCTAAAACGTCGTTACTACTTTTTCTAGACCATTCAAAACTATTTCATTACTAGCTATGAACATTTTCAAGCCTTATATTTACAATAATTAAACTATAAAATGTTCCATTCTCGTAAATTATCAATCCTCCGAATAGTACCTAATGGGCGTTAGAGATTTTTAATTGGTGGAAGCAATATAACACGAGTTGATGCGATTTTATTTGATCTGAAGGGGGATATAAAATTTTGAAGCAAGAGACTTAATTTTCGGCACAAAAGAGTTTGGTTTCTACCGCAAAAGCATAAAATATGTGATGATTGTTATAAAAAGTAAGTTTTTAAAGAATGTGATACCACTTTGCTACTTAGTACCTTTAAATTTTAACTTAATCGGTAATCCCATACCGATAGTCGGTAAAGCATTTTCCCCTAGACAAGAAAATCCTCGTGCGTTGCCTCACTGAACGCTGGCGCCATCGTATGCTGGAGCACGTTACATTGTCGCCGCAATTTGTGGATAATTCTCTCTGTGCAGGGAGCGAAGAAATTGACTCGAGAGTAACGGTTTCTCGGTTGATTCAACAAGACATGGAAGGAAACTTTATTACCATGAGGTGGTCAGGTAGTTTCACTAGACCGAAAAAATTCCTAGAATGGATTAAGACCACGGACGATGTATAAGAATAGAAGAACAACGTTTACTCTTATGTTCATTGATACTGCTTTACCGACCTAAACATTTAGGGCTGGTTGCAGCGTCCTCTTCTCCTGAAAAACACTCTGCCCACCCTGGTTTACCCCAAAATAATAAACTGTTTCTATTTCGTTTTGTTGCGCAAAAATTGTCTAATGTCTTTTATAGAATCTGTTGGTTTCTATGCGACCAAAGACATTCCAGCAAACGAATAGAACATATAAAATTCAGAATAATATCAATATTTACATTACAATAGCTTTTGGTACGAATGAATTAAGTAGATTTTAAAAATCACTGACAGTTCTATAATTTATACTTCAGATTTTATAAATAACATGTCAGGTCATTATTCGTGAAAAATATGACTTTTCCCATGGTCCACGATGAATTTTCTGTACTGAAATTAAACTGAATACTCCAGTTCTTCGATTTCTTAAGAATTTATTCTTCGTAACGATCCTGTTACCGTCGAGCAGCTTCGATAATTTACCGGTCTTTTTGCCCATCATTCTGTCGTCTAACTAAGTCTCATTATTCTTCCGTTATTGTCGCCAGGAACGACAGTACAAGGTTCGGGTTACATTGAAAATCAGCTGCCGACACGTGCTAGTCTCGTCCCCGAAATCCGTGGAAATGTGACGAGACAAACGAACCCGGTCGCTTTACGCGACAGATTGCAATTAAGTCGGAGTTTGTTCAACGGGAGCAGCCATGCCCTAGGTAGCTTTAATTCCTCGAGCCGAAAGCTGGTGTTAAATTAAACAAATGTACCGTGAGTCGGGAATGTTGCGTCGAATAGAGGTCGAGCTTCAGCGGTTTCCCGACAAACTTTCGGCCAAGCTTTCAGACAACTGTTAATACATTTTGTCTTCGGCGATAAGCTCTCTAGGCGAGGCGCAACGTTTCGGCAATTAATCTAATGGCTCTTCAGGACAGATCCTTAACTCCGTATCGCTTTAGAATCTCATCAGGGAGTCTGGAATTTCTGTCGCGCAATTACTATCTGATTTTCTTTAGGTTTCCGGAAGCTTCTACAGAAACTGGAGTGACATATTCGAAGTGAATTTTCTATAGAAAGTACAATTTTAATTAGTCACCTAATTTCCCTCATCATACCTGTACAATTCGTCTGCGATTATTCGTGCAAATTCGTAATTTACCCCTAAGTGCATACAAATTTTCGATTGTTTTATCTACATTTGAATGTAGAAGTTCATTAACTGTCGCTAGAAATTGTACATAACCTTTTTGAAATTCCGAATCTTAAAAGATCATTTAGCTCCGGCATTTTTCAAAGTAAAAAGAAACATTCGCCGAGTGAAGCCACCGGTTGGTTTCCACAAATAAAGATCTTGAAGATGCATTGATTTCTTTACTCTCTTAGGCACACAGATGAGTACGCAGGCTTAAAAGTTTCTAAAAATTTCGATATTTACATTTGCCATGAATACGAAATTCCGGAGTCGAAAGAGGAGGGTTCTGCTGAAAGGTAAACCAGAAGAATTGCTTGAAGAACGGCATAAACTTCCGTTCCATAAATTTCCACGATTCTTTCGAGGAGAACGTGAAACTCGTTTGCTCGTCACGCGTACCTACACTCTCGTCGGGTCCCGTGATTTCGACGGGAAGAAATCCACTTTGAGAAGTTCGCCTCGCGCGTGAGATCCGCTGGCGACTTTCTGTATCGACTTGCATCCACGCTGACCCAATTCCCTGCGGATTCCCTTCGGCTCTCCGACGACTTTTTCGGCTTCGAATTATTTATCAGCGAACGGCTGGCGCAATCGGTTTAGCGAGCTGCTGATACCACGCGGACAAGACTCCCGAGTTACTTCGGTTAGTTTCCTTCTGGCCGCAGGCAGGATAAAATCAAAAATGGCTTGGTATCTAGCAAATTTCCGACCGGGCGACATCGAATACGCACTGGATGGGCCACGAAAATGGTTACAGTGAAATTCCTTCCACTTTTACGGTTGAGATAAGTGCTACCTAATATCGACTGCTAAAATTCATTTAAGTTGACGATTGAGCTGTATTCTTTTCAGTAATATTTTGTGTCATATTAAAATCACGATAGATTCATAAACTTCGATACTTCTTTTCAAAATTAATTAATTATACGTAAATAATAGATATGATTTCTATTTTGACGAGAGATTAGTGATTCACTATCAGAAATAAAACAAAATTTAACAAACTGATAATATAAAAATAATATTCCATTTTAAGTAAAAGGAATAAAATTATATTTACATTTGCTAACTTCTATCTGAGATTCCGCGAATCTGACACGATATTGCAAGACATTACGTATCGATTCCTTCAGATTTCCATAAGATGCTAAAGTTATATCTATATATCTATTATGTCTATTCATAATAGAATACTTTAAAGACTTTATATCGAACTAGTTTCATTAAACTTTAAAAAGACGTCTTCGCGCTTGAAAGTTCAAACTTTCGGTATAGAAGTTTGAGGAAACGTCTTCGCAATGTCCACCGTTCTCGAGGAGAATTTCCATTTACGCGAGCATCGGTCCACGTGATAATTGACAATCGGCGACGATGGAAGGTGGAAAAAGATGTATTATAATGGAAAGATCCGTTCGTTTCCTCCACGAGGCTCTTCCCTCCGAGACAAAGACTGTTCCTTTGACTTCTGGTCGCTTTTTCCCGTTCTCTTGGCTCTAGGCGGGTTCTCGGCCCGAATACGATTCAGCGGCGCGACATCTGCGATGGACAGGGTCCGTGTTACTCGTGACCCCGATCCATTCATCGCCGGTGATCTCGGCCAGGGGACCGCAAAGGGGATCCTTAGGACTTGCGTCTCAGTCGCGTCGTCTCTTTGTTCCGGTCGCCGCGGCCTCACCTCTCGTGGACGCCTCCAGGCTCATCCGCATTTTCCTCAGGTCATTCACCATTCATATTCGCTGATTAGAAAATTTCTGTCGACTCGGGAGGATGGTATTTTGAGTATTTCGATTTTGACGACAACTCAGCCCTCCGCGGATTAATGCCGCCGTAATAGCGATTTCGAGGTTAGATGCATTTAAAATCTATCTGAATCGACGATACCTGAAGAAGTTTTTAAAATTGACAGCTACAAACGTATAATTTAAGTATTCGAATAATAATAGACACATGGTTTTATGGTATTTAAGACTCGAATGTATAATCCAGTTCTTTCTGAGAAGGAATTTGAAATGTTTCAAATATTCTCTTCCTTATAGAGTTCATCCTTTTTGACTCACTGATACAGACGATTGTAATATCGAAAGATGTTATCGTCATCCGTTTCCTTCGAGACGATGTATTTAACGAAAGAATCCAAATTCTGAACACGCGACGTGTGACAATCTTCTTTGTGTCCATTTTTAGAGTATTCGGAAATAGCTTAGTTCTTTCTGTGGTAAGAAAAAGGAGTGTGATAGCGAGTACGTCGCAAAAAACTTCGTGGCGCGAAAGTGACGCGCGGAGGACGCTCGAACGTCTCCGGGACTTCCGGCAGTCGCGATCCGCGGACACAAAGCCTAGTCTCGCCCCTTTGGAGCCTATTATAACGCGTTCAATTCAGAGGTTAGATTCTCGGGCCGGGAGGCCGATTCATACGTCACCGTGATATGGGTTAAGGACAAGCTGGCAGGATATCTGGCTGCCGCGAGGCATTTCAGAAAATTACGATACCGCTGCTTTTGAAGCATCCGTCCACCGGCGAGATAGACGGGAAATGCAACCGGGTGACGTGTAATCGTAGCCGTAATCGGGACGAGGCTGCCTGCCGAGCCCTTGGACAACTCCGAGCCCTCAAAGATCCTTCGGATCCTGGAAAAACTCGCGGACAGACACTCTTTTGTACGCGAGAACGCGTCGGTCACTTGAAACAGTGTCTCTCAGCATTTCTCGGATCGTTACTTCCCTTTGCAACGACCGAGCGGACTGTGAAATTTGTGTAAAATAGAGTTTCTGTGAAATAGATCGTTTAAACTATAATTCTAAATTCATTAGGTTATGTATTATTGTATTCATTACTAGAATCTTTGTACAAATCCAACATTTCAAAGCTATAGTTAGACAAACAGAATGCTACAAAAAGTATTATACTTCGGACATTTCATATATCTCTTTTTATTGCATGCATTCTGTTCAAATCTGTACACCAAACTTCTCATAAATGCATAATCAGAATCCATAGTCTAACCATTACTAACTGATAGCATCCAAGAAATCAGTGACCTTCTTTCATCAAATTTGTTTCCCAACGCTCAATAAGTATAAATAATTCACTCGACACCAATCGAAAGGAAACGATTTTCATGTTATAATTGAAAAGAATCTTCGTTTACAGCAGAATTGTTAATGATATAGTTCCCCTTTCAAGTTTAATCGCAAAGAAAATTCCTGGTTCAAAGAAATCGTTTCTGTGTTTGAAATGAAAGTTATTTCCGATCCTGTAACACGATGATCCAGCAACGTAAGGGTGGTTTAGAGGATGGCTTCGGTTGTAACGCGCGGGGATCTAATTTCGCCCGGTTACCGGGTTACACCCCATCTCCGCCGGCATAAAGGAACCGGGTCGCGCGGACGCGAACGGTCGCTCTGCCGTTGTCTCCGGCCACGGGGGCTGAAATCGATGCACGAGTGGGTGTATCGACTGGCGAACGATCGCGTGGGACCTTGAACGATTACCTTCCGACGGAATTCCACGGGCGAGTCGGACGTTTCACCGTCGACGTTGAACGTTCCGAAAATTGCTGCTCGACCGGCCTCGCTAAGCCGCGCACGACGTTTCTCGACGATTGCCGCTACACCTTCGTCTCCGCGGACTTATCGGAATTCAAATCTCGGCGAATCGACCTACGATTTATGGCATACGCGTTTTACACCGAGATTCAGATCCATTCGACGCGTCGATGATAATTCTGGGTATCAATGTGAAATGCTCGTCCCGGAGGATTTCGGCGACACGAAACACGACAAATTGTGTTTTAGTACGATTGCTTTCTTAAAGGAATGTGGAATGTATCGAAACCGAAATGGAGATTAAAGGGTTAATCGGTGTATGATTAAAGGTAGGAACGTTGAGGATCAAGATAGATTCCAGAGTTGAACTACGATACTTTGAGTAACTGTTAGACACTTGGTTCGATGTAACAAAATTTTAAGGTATATATATGATATTATGCTTTGTATAATGCATTGATATGTGAAATATTCAAATAAAGTAACTTTATTCCTTAACGTACATTTTCACATTAGTTTTAAAGAAATCTCGTTAGAAAATGTTGTATAGTTCTAGTGGAAAATTGTCTAGTGCAAATGGTTGACATGTGATTGTGTGAATCCCGTTTCTTGCGATTTCTAGATAGCCATTAACGGTGTTATTCGTCGCACGTTAATTTCGCGAAATCCAAGCGAAGCTAGAGCTGTAGGGGAGGTCGAGCGTGAACGAAATAATAGAATCAGTGAAATCAAAATAGAGACGAGTCCCGGAGAGTTTGAAACGTTGTTTCGGCTAGTTTACGTTCCACGATTAGAGGATTGTGCATTTGGAACACGCTCGCGTCGGTTGAAAATTATTGGACGGCCGCGAAATAATTAGCCGCGCGCGGGTTTGTGCCAGGCTTATTAGTACGCGAATGTTTCGCTGCCAATTTCACGGCCGGCCGCGGGGACGCCGCGCGAATGCGAGATTCCCGAAACGAATTGTAAATCAACGTTAATTCGCCGGCAAACGAGCCATAGTTTTTGTCGTTCGCCCTAGGACCTGGACTGTTAACGGCGAAACGAAGCAGCACTCGCTTCTTTACGACTGCCACGGAGAAATTATCGGTTGCGAATGCCGCGGACGTTTCAATGTTAGCTTTCCTTGCTTATCGTGGAGTCGTTAAATTCAAATGTCAGCTTATACAGGAATTCTTTAGTGTTCATGGGTTTAATTACAGTTTAAAACTTGTCCCTCGTGTATCAACATGATACACATGTTAGTATCTATTAGAAGGAACTTACGAAATTACTATGGATTTGATAGAATTTATAAATGGAATGAGGATATTTAACCCTAATCGTACGTGTTTTTATAATGAATCATACCACGATGTGACTCTCAGTCACTTATGAGAGTAAAAGAAATGATCAAAATGTTATTGTTTTTGTTTATAGAGACCAAATTTTAAAAGCCCGAAGAAATTTTTGGAAATGCAATACGAAATAGTCAAAAAATTTAAGTTAAAAGTTCAAATGTGACTCAAAGTCACATCGTGGTCCGATTAGGGTTAATAATGTCGTTACAGAAATGACAGTAGTTTAACAAAGGATATTTCTAGTTTTGGCGGAGAAAATATTTCACAGAAGGAATTGAAGTTAATAAGTAAGCCCATGCAATTTGCCACGTTGCCTTTGGTGGAATAACAGTCAGCGTGCAAGCAATAAATTCTTAACGTCCCGATGTTGCTCGATCCCTTTGAGAATCCCCGGATATCCGGTTTAAACGCGAACGCAGCAACGCCGACGCTGTTGATTGTAAATAATGGCGGCGGCTGTGAACAACTAAGTCCGTCAACTATTGAATACTTAAAGATAATACCACCCGTTTCCAACGAAACGACCGACACCGACGAAACACTTCCGTGATCCTCTTACCAACCAGTCGGGCAAAATAAGAGTTCGGTATCGGTGCATGTGTCGTTTCACGCAGTAACTGGACCGTAATTGCTTTATCGCGGGCGGATTAAGTAGAATTATCTTTCTAGTAGCAGTGTCTTCCCTATAAGTTACGAATACTTTCTTTTCGTTACTTCGTATATTAACTTTCGAGAAATCTCTTCGCCTTCAAGTCAAACAATTCTCCTCGAATGCTTCTCTTCATGAATTTCCTTAGTAGATAAACAGTAATGCCAGAAAACTGTAAACGAAACTGTCGAGTGAGAAAGGTGAGCTGCTCGTTCCAGAAACCGTCAGAAAATGAACTTTCAAGAAACCTTTTCCCTTTCAAGTGAAAGAATTCTCCTCGAATGCTTCTCGTCTTGAATTTCTTTAGTAGATAAACAATAATAGCTACTGTAAACGAAACGGTCGAGTGAGAAAGGTCACTCGCTCGTTCCAGAGATCGTCGGAAAATTAACTTTCAAAAAACCTTTTCCTTTTCAAGTCACGCAGTTCTCCTTGAATGCTTCTCTTCTTGAATTTCCTTAGGAATCAAACAATAACAGTTAGAAAATTATAAGCGAAACGGTCGAGTGGAAGAGGTCGGCCGCTGGTTCCGGAAACGCTCGAGAATTAATCGGTGCGGATCGAAGCGAGAGGGAAGTTCAGCGAAATGAATTTTTGCTCAGCCCGGCTGCCAAGGCCGTGCACGTGAATCGCGGAAAATGGAGGTTGTTAGGGAACCTCGACGCAATTTGTCTAACTACGCCGGGGCAACTCGTACACCGCGGTCGCTCTACGATCCCCGGGAACCACTCGGGAACGGATGCAGCCCAGGCTCCTCCTCGGTGCACCGTGTGCAGCCGGGTTGCATCCGCGCGCAGCTTATTTGCACCCCGTACACTACCGTCGTCGATATTACCGAACGAACGTTTGTCCACTAACGCTCCGGCGTTGAACATGTTAATAGCGCGTGCTCGTCTGGTTAGAAACGGCGTGCGGGGGTGGTTTATGAATACTGTGCTACTACGTTTGAAATTGAATTACATCGATTCCTTGAAAGGTCGAATACGTGGTCTATTAGTTTTCAATTTCTCGTTTGTTTCCAATTGGAATTCTGTCGTTGGCAAATAAATAACCGACGTTATTGTTTGAACGTGGCATTGGTTAATTTGAGGGTAGCTTTTCAATTGAATTATACCACTAACTGTACTGTCACCTTTCATGCCGTAACCAGACAAATAACTAGCTGTAAAATAAAGATAAACCAGTTAGATGATAAATGTTTTTTAGCGAAGACAGAAAGGAAAGGAAAGGCAAGGATTGCAAAACTGAGTAATCGGACAATATAGAAACTGATATTAAAGTTACATATACGAAAAGAAACCTAGAATTTTAAATCCGGTCATTTGACCGGTTCTCAGTACGGTTAGTGTTAAAGGAAAAGGACAATTTCTAGCGAAGAAGAAACAAATTTCGTTGAGGAAAGCGTATAAGAAAAATTGTATTAAAACAACTGAGAGGATTTTAAATAAATAAATTATAGCGGAATTAGGGAGGGGAAAGACAAAATGAATATTTGATAATTTAATATTTTTTGTTAATGTAACGAACATTCCTCTTTAATTTCATCCTTGGTAATTATTAGTCTGTAATTATTTCTCTTCGAATATTGTGCGTTCTACGCCCAGATTTCATCCCTCAACGACAATTCAGCTTTATTGTGTTATAATAATAATAATTATATATATATTGAACTCTTTCCCTTAATCTCGTCCCCTTCGTTTGTTTAGCTTGAACAATGTCGAGCATTTTGAGCTAATAAGAAATTTAATTTTAATTGCGTATAGTAGCCACAGTTATATGTAATTGGGTTTAATGAAATCGTAACTACGCTATTAATTATCTATTGTCCATTAATTTGCATCTTGTAAGTATGTAGATACTTCGGCATATTTTATGTTACGTTATCTTTGTACTCGTTTTCTTACCACGTTTAGTATTATTAATGATATTAATATGTACAACGAAGATGCTGTTGTTGTTATTATTTTTAGTATTATTGTTATTAAATAAATAAATAATAATGGCGACGGACAGAGCACGTGGGAAGGATTTCAAGTGTCGCAGGGGTTGAATCGATGCTCTCGACGCCTAAGGAGAGTAGCGCAGGAATAAAATGTCAAGGTCGAATCTTGCAAGCTCTTCCGGATTTTCCGGGGCTTAGGTAAACGAATGCTTTTCCGGCACGCCAGCCCTTCCTAGCTCCCAGAAACTTCATCTAGACCGGCCGTCTCGGATAAAGTCCACGGTTTACTCGGTACCGCATATTTCCTCGATCTTCGCAACGGCAACCCCTCATTTTGTAACCGCTCATTTTTCATGCAAATCAAAATTATATGTGGCGTCTCGTTCACAATGGAATCGTCCGCGTTCATTTTTCAGAGCAAAGATTCATCATTTTAAAAATCTTCCTCCATTCAGAAAATCAACCCCTTTGCCACTGTATCACTTAAAAATTCAAGAAATTCCAGCGCAACAAATAATAATAGTGCAGCAATAATTGATGTAACTTCGATTTTCCTTTAAGTTTTCATTCCATTTAACACGTCGACTGCCATGGGGTTCACCGGTGACTCCCAATTAAATCGAATTACTTTAATTAGCTCAACTAAACGACGGTTATTTGACAATTGCTTTATATTATAAATAATGCAACATAAAATACTAAAATTTAGCAAGATAAATGTGCAATAAAGGTAATGAAATTCAATTAAATAACTTGATACTATATTTTTTGCATTTTGTGTTCGTTTCTCCGCGAAATTGTCCGGCATTCAACGTGTTAAATAACTCGATCAAATCATTATTTTATTTTAGTTATTCCAAACAATTTCAAACACAAATTTACTGTTTGATCCTTGTAAGGGGCCTCTCCTGTTGCAGCTGAACTTCGTTGCAATGATAACCGAGCGTATACAAGCTATGCAGTTTCAAACTGTCGTTTCGAAAGAACACAAGTTTCTTCGTGTTAGAAGCGATTCCTCTAGACATTTTGATTCCGCCTTCCTTTATATTCAACGAGTGTCGAGTTTGCCTTCCGCTCGACCTTAAGCGAAATCAACGCTCGCAACGCGGGGAAAACGTGTCCCGTTCCGCGGTCTTTCTAAATATTTGCCGATACTATTTTCCGGCGCGTTCCTGACACACGGCGCTGACTTTTCTACATTTCCGCCGTATTCCCCGATTTTCCAGTCGACCAACGAATCCAGGCCGCCGTGTCCAATCGGCCGGCTGTAATTTCAGTTAAACGTCACCCGTTGTTTACCGGATTTACGTTGTTCCCGAGGACTCGAAACGACGCGACGGCCTTGCGCTTTTGATCGTTTTGGCACGTGCGCTGCATTTTTAACGCTCCTGTCACGACTACGGCGCACGCTATTCCGAAAATTGGACCGATACGGAATTCTTTCGGACCTCTTTAACGTTCGCGTTCTTTGTGCTCTGTCCAGTGTCGGATCCGATGCCGTTACAACTGTCGGTTACGGTCTCTAATACAGTTAACATGTGACGTATCTGTGAATTCCGGAAAGCTTTTTTGGGATACTTGCAAAATAGTTTGTAAAGGAAATGGTTCAACGGAGAATTTTCGCTGGACGAAACTAGTTTACAGAATACAAAAATGGAATTTCGTTGGATCGTTAGTTCTATGTTTAAAGATAACAGAATGTATCAAGATAGATCGATTTTTCAAATTCTAATATTTCTCTATTAATATATTCATAGATAATCAAGCTTCACTGTACGCGTAAATGGCCAATCAAAAGACACTAAATAATTCAATCTCCTTCATATAACAACCCTTAAATAATTCAATTTCAAATTCAAATCTTTCAATAATTCATTCTCTAATTCATACCTTTCAATGATTCAATTTCGACTTCGAACCTTTCAATAATTCACTTTCTTCCATTAATACTATTCAAGAATTCACAGAATCCAATACGATAATAAAACTACGAATGCCCACGATCTGTTTAATTAATCTTCAGCGAACATTCTCGAAAAGTTGCCTGGTTCCTCCGTGATATCCGGTACACCGTTGTCGACGGTGATATCGCATAGAGAATGCCGGTTACGAATCGCGATAAGAAAGCTCGCGGGTCGAGCTGCAATTTCGCCGAGAAACACGTTAATTTGCCGCGGTCTGGGTCGAGTGCGTCGAAAGTTTTTAGTTTTAGGCGCGCGGCAACCGGAAGCGGCCACGAGCGCCGAAACTGGAGCGAGAAGGTGCCGCCGCCGCGACGGCGAGCGGATCGATAGCTCGATGCCGGGATTGGCACGTGGAAAGGCGAGAGAGGCGGCAAGAAACGCGATAGCTCTCTCCGCCCGTGTATATCGCTGGCACGTTCCCGCGAGCTCGACCCTGGCCCTGTGCCATTCGTTCTTGGGTGCAGGTCGGCTCGTTTCCACCGGGGAGAATATTCGGAAGCTGCGCGATTGGCCACGCGATCCGTTCCCCCCTTATTCGCGTGCAATCCTTAACCCTCGATACTGGGTCACGTTTTACACTTCTTGGAATCTCAACGGTGCACGCGCGACACTATGCCCGGGTCATTTTTGACCCGGAAAATAGCCCGACAGTTGGAGCGTGTTTGTCGTTACGTTCGGCTATGATCATTCGTTCACGATGTTTTATTGAATGTGAACTTACTGGGTCACGTTTTATACTTCTTTGAATTTCAACGGTGCACGCGCTACACTATGCCCGGGTCATTTTTGACCCGGAAAATAGCCCGAGAGTCGGAGTGTGTTTATCTGTGGTTGTTTGTTTCGGTTTATTCCGCGGGGTTACGATGTTCTGTTGAATGTAAACTTACTGGGTGACGTTTTATACTTCGAATTTCAACGGTGCACGCGCGACACTATGCCTGGGTCATTGTTGACCCAGAAAGTTGTCTCAAAGTTTTAATGTTTATTTTCACGATCGATGCGAATATTTTGTTTTAATGGCAATCTTCATAGTTAGAATATTTTATTGAATGCAACTAACTGGGTCATGTTTTGCGGTTGCTTGAATGTAAACTCTACGCGTGTAACATTATGCATGGGTCACTTCTGAAATTTTATTTTTTATTGCTACGTTCGCTACGAACATTCGTTCCAGTATAATCTTCATGGTTGCGATATTTTGTTGAATGTAACTCATTGAGATAATACTGGGTCACGTTTTACATTTCGTCGAATTTCGACAGTACACGTATGCAGTATGCATGGGTCGCTTCTTACTTAAAAAATTGCCTTGAAGTTTTTTTGCCTATTGTGTTCTTTCTGCTTGTGCGATGTAAGGTTCAATTTGGTATTTTAATAATTATCTAAACTAACCTTTGAGCAAGGAGAAATACACGGGAATGATTTTATTTCTGAAGTGCAGTCTTGATAAGACACTGCTAAATAGCCCGTTAATTCCAATCGACTTTTATGAAACGATAAAAGCCATTTATGTTGCCCGTTCCTGATGTCGGGGACGAAATTCGTTTTACTCACGGCTTGGAAACCGTTCAAGACTCCATCAACGTCATCGTTAATTTTTAGTTATGCCTTGAGCATTCTTCTCCATTTCTCTGTCTATAAATCGTCCGTATATTTTTCGTTTACCTTTTCCGCCAGTAAAAGCTCTGTTTTATCGAGGAAAAATTCATTTAACATCGTTTCATTAAACTATTAACATAATACATAATACATATATAATAAAACAAATAAAACAAAATCTAAATTATATAGAAATAAAAAATGAATAAATAAAACTCAAAAATGAAAACTGTATTTAGCCAAAAACTCAGCAAGGTTAACGAATTGTGGTCAATCTTTAAAGTTCCCAGATTGCTTGCAAACAATTGCAATAATAAAATTCGTATGAAGTAAAAGTATTCAGTAACATAAGTAACCACACAGTAACATGACGCAACAATGTGATACCAAACGATTAACGAATAATTCCACTACCATTTGTCTTGGTTACGAACGAGTGAATAATATTACACGTAAAATGCACAACACGCTCGAAGTTCTCGAACAGTCAACGTGTCAACCATCTCGCTTTATTTGCACCTGTCGGGGTCTCGCGACCGTTGCCCCGCGCATTAACTGTTTTCCAATAAAATAACCTCGCTGCTCGCAGCGCCGACGCATTTCTCGGCCGTTCTCTTATTTCCCATTACGCCGCCGTTATTATATCAGACCCGCGTAACCGGCTACGCTTTCCCAATAATGCTGCGCCTCTGCGTTCCTTATAGTTGTCGGCGGAACGTGCCCGGTCCAGCGATCGAATAAAATTCGATGTCCGTTGTTCGGCAACTCGACCAGAAACCACTGTTCGAACTGTTTCGTGGTGGTTGCATTGCTGCTTCCTAATTGTTCCCCGGTAAAGGAAAATTTATCGAATCGATGGGCAATGTTTGATTAACGACAGAGCGTCCCGATAGGGGTCGAGTAATTTGTAATTGCGCGAAACGAAACATTCGTTAAATGGATACCGACGTATTAATCGCTCGGCCGAACTGTGTTTTAGTTCACTGATAAATCATTGCTTCTTTCGAAATGATGCGAATTGCATGTGTCTCTTGTCAGGCTTTCGCCAGTTCTTGCCGCGACACGTTCTGTTTGTAACTTCACTGTTCGTACGTTCTTTGCTTCATCGAATTTTTCCACGAGAAAGGGAGATTTTTCTCAACTGACTGATACATATTGAATTTTATGTATTTTATAATGGCAAATTAAGTCACCTTCGATTGACGCAATTAAATAATTGTATATCTTAATTGTCTACCTTTCAATCGTCGATTTCGAAGACACGAGTGAACGAACATCAGGTTTTCTAGGAACAATAGAACAAGTTACACAATAAACATCCGTAAACCTAGTGTTAAAGCAGAATGGCAGAATATAGGTGAAAAATATTTTTTAACGTGAACAAATGGGGTATATAATACTTGTATGATTTTCGTTTATTTTATCGTTTCGTCTCATATCCTTTTCATACAGCTAATTCTTTTATGGTATTCGTGTACACGTATATTCATATAATTTGTACTATTTAACAGTCAGATCTGAAGTCAAATTAAACTTTCCACGCGCGTTTGAGGTAATACTTCGTTTCAAGGTCCTGAGGGTTGGTCCCTCGTGGATCCTTCCCGGGAGACATGACTTCGTCCTCGTGCCAAGGAAAACAAAGATCTTGGCAGATGTGTTCCGCCTTCGTGCTTCAACTTGCCGGGTGTCTTTGTCGACGATTTGTCACGGGTCTGCAGAAGTTTCAGTTCTGCTAACGTGTTCCTCGAACCCTTTACGATTCGAAATGTTCTCGATTTCTCACTCTGGAATTTGCATCAGTGTCCCTTAACTCTTGGTATCTAATTATTCGACAAAATTACGACGCACTGCTTCCCGAAGAATGACTAAACAAGTTTGCAATAAGTGTCACACTCCTAAATGCAGAACACAATATAAAGATTTGTTCCAAATGCTTCAATCAAAAGATTCACTGCTAGCTAACCTTTTTTATTTCATCTGCCCTATATTTTATAACGGTTACAATGTCGTATTTTGTATGAAAAAATAACATTAATTTTGCATCAATTTTTACTAGAAGTCACAAAACGATGACCTGAACATCAACGACTATAGTAATCAAAACAAACTGTGCGATAATGAAGGAGTAAATTTTATTTTATTTTATTTTATTTCGGAATGTAACATTTTTTACATTTATTTTAAAACATTTAAGAATCATTAAAATCATACGTATTTGTATAGTGTGGTTATATTAAGAATAAATGCAGAGAGAATTGTTAAAATACGTAACGATTGAAATATGAAATATCAACGTTTATAGAGATTGGAACATTAACAGCAAAAATGGATCAAGTACCTAGAGATTGAAACGTTAGTAAGAAAAATGAGTAAAATATATAAAAATTGGAATGTAATCGAATGTTGGATCTGCTTTGATATACGACCGTAAAGGGCTAATGAGAAACAAAATCGCACGGTTTTTTGGTTTGGAGGGCAAACTGAACGAAACGAGGACAGGGGGCTCTCGCAAAGTGGATTGCGCTGAACTTCCTGCACAGTTTGCACTGAAAGTTCACCGGAACAGTTTAACACGTCGCTCGCCTGCACACACAAAATTTCAACGGGGTCCGAAACGTTTCGTCATGGAAACTTAACGAGAATTTATTCCAGAATTTATTACAACTCAGAATATTATGAATATTTTCAAAATGAATCGTTTGCATCCGAAAATTTGTCACTGTAAATATTCATAATTGCCTGCTGAAATGGCAGTGAAATTTATTTACAATCAATTTGAATAGAAATTACGCATGAAGGAATATCATTATGTTATTCCAGTATTTCATGTATTAATATATTACACAAACTTTATAATCCTGCTGCATCAAAATGTGGCGACCCTTAGTTGTCACTCCAGTTCAAAGGGTTAAATAAATATCGTATAACAATTCAGAGCAAATTGACTTTCTGAAACTCCAACACTTTTCTCTGGAGATGTTTGATTTTGTAAAATTTCTGTGACGCGCAACGAAGCTGATCGCTTAAAGGGATTGCATCCTGCGGATAATTTTTTCGGGCTCCGACGTAGCCAGAAGAGATCGCCAAGTCGATCGCCGCCGCGAGAAAAAGCTCTAAAATATGAGCTCCAACGTTCTCCACAAAGAAGAAGTTCATTGGTCAACGTCGCCGATAGTGCGCGCCAATCCTGAATTTGACGTGCATTAGACGAAACTTTCGATAGAAATGCGCCGCCCCCCTAGCCCTCGATTCTCGATAAATTGCCGCAGTTATCGGTGTGCGACGGTTAAAATAGTCGGAGTTCGTGATAGGTAATAATTCTTCGCGGTTCGGGCGTTTTAGAAATTTCTATGCGCGATTTAAACTAAAAACTGCTTTTATCCGCGAGGATTCGGGCGCGTCGTGCGAATAAATTTAAATAAAATATGAGCAGGAAGTGCTGCGGGTTTATTTATTCGGAAATACACTGACACCTTTATAATCCTACGTTTGGAGCAGAATATTTCGCGTGACAATCCGTGGATCACTAAATTACGCTCTTTTTAATAATATTTTAGAATATCACACAAAAATGACAAGGCAAACGAACTTTGTCGTTTCTTTACGAAACTAATGATACAAATAAATTTCAAATCAAGTAGATTAGATAATAATATAATAAATAAAACTACATTGATAATACAATCTATAGTTATTCTAACGAGAGATCAGTTATTTAGTATTAAAATCACGAAAGCAGAAAGATTCTTCAATACCTAATATTCAAATGTAAACTTAAAGTGGACGTCATCTTCAATCACAGAAATGATCTCTCACTAACTAAATCAAATTACTTCGCTATCAATAACTCAAGGGAAAAGAAAGAAATTTTTTGTTCATTACAAATTCAATGTAACTTCCAAGATAAGACTATTGAGAATATCAATATAATCATTCACACCTCTCTATGTACAATAAATAACATTGATTTTCATTAAACTATTCCAAAAATCTTCACCGCGGATTCCCTATTATTGTACGACAGGAGTTGACAACATTCAACGAATCAAATTCCAGTGAAACGGATTGGAAATCGAAACGTACCCCAGCTGTACTTTCGAAAATCAAGATGAGGACGGGCATAATTATCGCAGACGTCAATTACCGGTGGCGCGGTATGGTTTCCGCAGGATGTTCCGCGATTTCCTAGTAATTCGAATATCTAGCCAGGGTTTAATTCCGCCCTCTTGTTTCCGGGTTCGTAACAATGAGATTACGAGGCACTCGGCGGTCCGACGGGCGCCGTCTCGCTCGAATTAACGATTCTTTCTTCGCCGCCTGGTCCCGTAATCCTGCCCACCTCTTTTTTCACCGCTGGTTTTTCGCGCGGGCGCGTGACTCGTGCAAATACACGGACAATGGGAAAGAGAAAGGGACGGCATGATAACGGAGAGGGAGAGAGTGGCCTTGCCCCTGGGAAAATTGCGACGACGGGAAACGTGATGGAACGATGGGAAAAAACGAGGAGACCGCCGGAATAAAGAGCTAACAACTATTTCGTGGCGATCAAAAAACGGTATTCGGCCGACCACCGACGCGAAATCGATTTCAATTTACTGGCTGACCTTCGCTCGACGTTTTTCACCGATCTCCGAGCCACCGTGTGCCTGCCGATACGAATTCTGTTTCGTATATTCCGTCGACATGTGTCTGACGGCCGGTCTCCAACCGGTTAGGTCAAAGAATTGCTTTCATTGAAGCGAGCCTCGATTTTTTCGTGTAATAGCATATAACAAAATATTCGTATCGAGGGCCAGAGGTTTCAAACGTGATCAAAATTTTGAACTGAATTTGACGGGTCTGAACGTTTACCTTTTTTCTTCATGTAAATTCGATGTTACTTTTCTATTGTTAATTGGTAGTTTCTGGAGTGAACGTGGATATAGAATAAGAATCAGGTTATTTTTGTAAGAAACTGTTGACGATTAAATTACTTTAACGAGCACAGTTTTAAAAGAAATCGTAGGATACAGAGTCAGGTTACGTTATGAATCGGAGATAGTAAATGATTGATCGTAGAATGAAGAATATTCGGGTCGGTAACAACTTTGTTTCCTAAGACAGTTCATGTATAAGTATTCGCCACGAGATAGAATTTTCTTATATTAACTTACACCAGAATGTTTCTGAATTTCATTGTAATCGTTCAAAAAACCTTATTCGAATATTTCTGCGTACACCAAAAACGTTTGAAGGTTCGCTCCATGCACCAGAGTATCAAACAAGGCTTTCAGTGCTCTCGCAGAAGGATAAAGATCGAATTTTCAGAGCTCTCCTCGGTTAAAAGGATCGTCAGTTCGCGCAGAGTTCGCCTCGCGACAGAGAGGACTTTCAAGAAACAATTCTCAGAATCAGCTCGGAGACAATTTTCCAAGCCGGAAGAGCTCTCGATCTCGAAGATCACGGGATTGCCGAAAGTCAACGTCGACCATTGTCCGGGAACGTTTCGGAAATTAGCCGTCTCGTTTTTGCGGCGGTTCGATTGTCTTTACGCCTTATATATTTCCATCCGGGGCGGGTCGCGCAGCGTCGACCCGTGGCAGTTTTCCAAAACTCATCAGCTTGCCGAAAGAGATTTCGCAAAGTTTCCGGGCGTTCTCTCGTGATTCGGCAACCGGTGCCCGTTTCTCACACCGGCTCTCTCCCAAACCCCTTACTTTGCATATTATTATCCCATTCCGGAGGCGCGTTTATACCGTTCATTGCCGTTTCTCCGTTGCTCGCGACGAGATCACGAGTAGAAAATCTTTCGCTGTAGCGACGATACTGTACTATGGTGTAGATTACAGGTGTTCAACCTTTCGGCTTGTCTGGGCTCCATTTAGAGAAGAAAAAGTTATCTTGCACTGTGTGTAACAAGTTTTTGCGAAAGCGTTGATTATCTTTTGCTCTTGTTGAAGATGGCTTACTTATAAATAATGTTGCTATAATAATACTATAATAATAAATAATAAATAAAAACTAAATAATACTATATTAGTTGTTACAGTATTATTTTTTGTAATGAACAGGTGTCAGTGAATGTTTAACAATGAACAACTGTGTTTCACTACCATTTCTTCTGTTTTTCCGTTGATTCTCCGCATCGCGCGCTCCTTTTATCCACGAATTTTTTTTGCCGCCGTGTATCATACTTGATCTTTATGGCGTCGTTTATGTTTTACATTATTCCCTTTCGTCGCTTTGCTCTTCTCCTCTTCTCCGCGATTGGTTTTCGTTTAACGTTAATATTCGGGTTTGTCCAAGTTAAAAGCGAGCTCTTGTTTCGAATATTTCTTTGGTATAGAAATGGAAATTTATTCTAGATCGTTTAACATAATTTGTATGTCAGATCACGTGAATGTGTGTATATAAATGTTGCCACTATAATTTGAGATAAAAGCAAACATCTCTTTTTGATATTACGTTCTTCATAAATAGACATTTATTTCTTCTATTTTTCCTATTTTCTGATTTTCTATTAATTTCTTCAATCACCACGTTTATCCCCTTAAAATCAATTTTAAAAAATACCTGTTTCCTTTGGAAATTTCTTACACTAAACGCAATACGAATATGTTAAGTTTCAAAGGTTTATACGGTTTTCTTATGCATTTACTAACTTTTTGGTATGTAAATTTAATTCCTCCAAGTATAACAAGCTTTATTCCTCTCAACCAGCTCGAAGCGACTGAGCCACGATAGAACTGGACACGCTTCATAAATGACCCGCATATCTGTTGCTGGCGCGTGAAATACGTACGACACGCGTACAGCGATAGCGAGCAGTAGGAAAAAGAAAAATCACTAAATCACACCGGTAACCGGTGAGTAAAGGGGCTCAGGCGTTGAATGAACACAAGCGAGAAGTCCGGCTGTGCAAGCGAGACGGGCAGTCCCATACAATGAAATAGTGAAAAAGTCGGTTTTCGCTTTGATCGACGATATTCCAATGGGGGCGTGTCGCATCGACGTGACACAAAGACGCATTTAAAGCTCAGGCCGTTACGTTTCTAACCGAGTGAACTGTCCGCGAATATCGTGAACGGATTTCGAGTAAAGAGCGGTCAAAGTTCACGTAATTTTAATGCGATTTATAGGGTGGTTTCCAGGGGAGATTACGGCTTTAGGGTAACATTTTCAATTGAAAAGCGTCCATAAAGTGTACTGTAACATTACAAAATAAATATAGAATAATAATCAAAATATTAATATTAATATTAATATTAATATAAATATAATATTAACCATAATACTAAAAGAATATAATATTGTGTTTTACTAATTTAAAACTATAAAACGAGATCTATCCCTCACAAAATACCAATTACCAATAAATCACTGCTTTCGGATCTCTTTAAGTAATAAAACACTTCACCTCCTTTTCTATTTCTACTTGCTAGAAAGAAATCGAATAAAACTTCAGTTATCTGTATCATCGATGTATCATTTTTTCTCCAATTAGATTAATTATGTTACTATCGGATTATTCGAAACACTTTGGTCACAATGATTCGAATGATCGAGGCTTCACGTAATCTCGATTGAATCGTAAATCGCCGGGTGACGCGTTCGTGGGCCGCACCGACAGGAAAATGGCGAACCGAGGGGTAGTAACATGGTGTTCCGCGAACGGCATAAATTCATAATGTTTGGACAAGGGAGATTAGCCGGAGCTGACGTAAACAAACGACACACGGTTCATAGTTGATACAAGTGCGCGCCGGCCACACCCCCGCGGCACAGCGTTCGCCTTGCGGGCCCGAGACATCGGCTATTGATTTATCGCGCGACGTTTTAGCCCCGCGTACGACCGCGAGATTATCGTCGGAGGCGGTCAGTTAATCGGATTTCGACCTCTCGTTCCGGAAAATCGATGGTCCTTTCGCGACCGCTCGAGTGGGCGAGGACATAACGAGCACGGGTGTGTTCGATATGCTCGCGGCAAATTATTTCTGTGTGATTTAGGTGGATCGGCGGATTCATTGAAATGTTATTTGCCGCACTTTAGCGTCTCGCGAATGATTAAACTCTTCTTTGTGCTTAATCCAATTCATCGAGTTTGCATTTCCTTATAGTAACTCTCCCTTTTCCTCTCGAATCTTATATATTATCTTATATATTAACATAATCTTATATAGTATAATCTATGTCTTATACAGTATAATAATGTTATATATAAAACAACGACCGGTTTCAAAATTTGATTTAAAATTCTACATTTTCTTCTATCCATTTATCTTTATATCTATTGCTATATCGTTTGATAATCGGTTTCTCAATATTCGTCGTTTGTCTCTGTTTCCGCTAAAAAAAATTTATCGTCTACCTTGTTCACCATTATTTCATAACCAATTATCTGCCTGGTTACGGTAGGAATAATTATGTATATTACTGGTACGTCTGATATTAACCTCCTACTGTACATTGTTGATATCACAATTGTTGCACTGTTAATTTGAAGTATTTGAGAGATTTCTGAAATGTTTATTTCGTTTTATTGAAAGCTCTTAAGGGATGAAATTTGAGAATTTCTAAGGAGGATTTCTCAGTGTGATTTTTTGGATCCGCAGAATTTACTGATTGTGTAACAGTGTGTATGTATTCAGTATTGGTGAAGTATCAGCTATTCTATCATCGTTTCTTCCGCGAGCATTGGAACACTACTTCGGAAGGCGAGTCGCGTTCGATGAGTCGCGGGCTCAGCGTGCACGTGGTTCTTGCATAATAGCCGCGTTAAATAGCACACGATGGGGCTCTTGACTGCTTCTGTTATCCCGGCAAACTTTGGTTATCGATCTCAACCGCGTTTCGATGGAGCTGATCCGCTCTGAATGTACCGTAAATCCTAATAATGCCACGCTAATGCACCACGCTGAACACCGAGATCCCTCGTTATTCCGGATAGCGCGATATGTAGTTCCCAATCGCTTTCAGCGCAGCTGTTTGACCATTTGACAAGCGGGAACCTCTATTACCCTCGATCGTATCCGTCGTTCATTTATTTTATCAATTCCTGACAATTTTCGGAGGAAAACAACTTGTATTCTGAGGATATTAGGTCATTCTATGAATAATGTTTCGTATGCTTCACTTCTAGTGTAAGAAATTAATACTTGCATTTCTTTAATCCCTTGACATACAATGACGTCTGGGAGATTCATTTCATGTGCCATTCTAGATTTTGACGTCTCCGGGACGTCAAGAACTGTCTTCGGCGAACGCCGTATATTATTAGATTCTTTAACTGTTTCAGTCGTGCGTCGATGCTGTTTTGATTAGATTGTTTAACATGTAAATATGTTGTTGCAATGTAAATTTGAAAATAAAACGTTCTGTTTCTAAGCTTGCACATGAGTGTCCAGTTGAGCCAAATTAAATGGTATTCTTCGGACGCGTCGACGCGCGTTTTATTTGTATGTCAAGGGGTTAATTGTCGATGTATTGAACAATATTTGGTATGACCCTTTACTATTTCTCGGTTAATTTTTAATGCCACTTTATAAGTGGCATTAAGAAGTATCTTACGAAGTAAAACAAGAAACGACATTATTTAAGGGATGCATTTGGTATGTAGGAGTAGGTACATTAATTGTTTTAATGCTAAGAACTGAATGATACATATTATTTTAAACAATACTTTTTGGGAACTTTCACAATTTATAAAGGAACATAACTTCTATTTACAAAATACGAGTCGCTCAGAAGAAAATGTGGTTAAGTCTAGAAAACAAAAATTGAGAAAATTAATGTTTTGGCCTTGAAATTACTATGCTATATATTCAAAAGCTATAAAAAAAAGGGCTTCGTGGCCTATAAAAAACAAAGAAACGAGTAAATCCTTGAATAACTGAAAAGAATATTATTTATTCTTAAATATCAAAAAACTGACTTAACAGTTCCCTCGATCTTGCATTTGATATCTACGAGTAGATGAATTAATTGTTTTAACGGTTACAGCTAAATGATACCTATTATCTTAGAAAATATTTTTGTGAACTCTAATCATTTATAAAGAAAAGGAACCTTCATTATCAAAAGATACTTCTATTTTCATAACATGTTCACGTTCATCGGTGTGCCTCTTCTCTATCGCGTTTCACAGTTGGCTGATTGTTTTACCAAAGTTCGGTCCTTTAAGAAAACCATAAACATTGATTTGTTGCGATTCATTTAATCTTAGAACGTTCATCGTTCACGTTACTTGGAGAAGTTCGGTTCGACTAAGCGAATCCAGCCGTTCTGCTCGAAGAAATCGAATCGTACAAATGGGATTGGCTCGCGGTTAAAACGCCGGAGGTTCTAAATTCTCGCGAACGCTGCTGCGCAACTTATCCCTTCGAAGTGGGTAGTATCGCTAAAGGTAGAAATGCCTCTAAATATCTTTAGTCTGACTTCACGCGCGCTGTGCTACTCGCTGCAGTATTGGATTCCCCGTTTGACGAGGAACGAACCACGCTTCGCTCGCGAAGAAAATTCGGTTGGATTATTGTGCGAGGAAGATTCTTCTGAAACTGCGGAAAACGTTCTTTTCACGGGGAAGGTTTATCTTTTCGAGAAACAGGTTTGAACGTCTACAATGTAAGTAGAAACTGAAGGCAATGATCGGATGTTTACCCAGCGAACGAGTGGATAAATGTAACATAAAAAAAACTTCAAAATTGCTGATCAGAAATTACTGACTTGCTTTAGTTTTAATTCCATTTTCGTTTCTTGTATCTGTAAATTTTGTTTTCCTCGTCGATTCTCTATCTTATTTTGATATCTTTCATGGAAAATTTGAAGCGGTCTTCATTTTTCCAATGATCAAAGATTCTATTTTATTAAGTAATTACTTATTAAAGAACAAACTTCATAACCCCAAATAGAAAATTAAATTACTAAGCAAATAAAAAAATTCTCCAAGACCTAAGTCGTTTCAAACTTCAAAACCACAATGTTACCTTATGTTTTCTGACCAAACCACTTTCATCTTCTTTATATACGAAGATCTCAGTCTACTAATTAATTACCTATTAAAGAATAAACTTCGCACCCCTCGAGAAGAATTAGGTTGCGCCCCAAATTATAAAAATTCTTCAAAATATAAGAATCATGTTTTACTTTCATCTTCTCTCTGAACAAAAATTTCACTTCATTAACTCAGAACAAGCTTGACGACTGAACTGAAAACTAAATTATTAAACTGTCACACTACTAAAATATTAAATTACTAAACTACCGTGCCACCAAATTACCAAATGATCGAACTACTAAATCATTAAACTACCAAACTACTAAAATACTGAATTACTCAACTATTAAATTAACGAACTACCAAACTACCAAATTACGAAACTACTAAACTACTAAGTTAGTAAATGATTAAACGACTATATTACTAAACTACTAAGCTACTCATCCAACTGAAAACTTCGAGGCTTCAAAAATCATTTTAAATTGCAAAATCGCAATATTCCACGCATTCTTCGATCAAAGCGCCGACCAAAGGACACGTTCCCGTCTGCATCGAGACCCAATCAAGGACACTTTGATCCCGCCTGGCGGCCGCAGCTCCGAAAATTTCTTAAATTGCGGTGGCCGTCGCCATAGTTGATCACGCCAGGACAAGGGTCGTTCGTCATCGGTGCGACCGCGACACACAGTTCCGGCTGACCGACAATTTCCGAGCCCGGGTTCGCGTTCATACCTCGTACGTTCTCGATCCCCGAGGATCCAAGGTCTCTTTCCACTCGATCCAATTCCGCGCACCACCTGCCGGGGCACCTTGCGTTTTGTATCGGTACCGGGTGCTCCTTTGAGGACGATTCGCCACCGGAAATCGAGGACCTAGTCCGTTGAAAGCAGCAAAATACAGCAACGCCGACAGATCGCGTATAGTTGCGTTCTGCTGGCCGAATCTTCTCCCCGCGGACCAAGGATCCGTGCTGGAACTGGGTTAATGGGAGAAGGGAATCTTCTTGTTTCGCGCAAATTGACATCACGGTCAACTTTGATCCCTTGAAGCGTTTTTAGGTTTTTCCCCTGGAAATTGCATCGACTGGCTTAACACTAAAGCTATCAGACAGCTGAAAATTACCTATACCTGATTCTTTCTTTTACAATCGTTGAGAAGATATAAGCATTTCTCAGAGAACTGACTAAATAATCTGATTTGCTAGTGTATGAACTAAAATATAAACCAATGACAATCGCGATAGACTCTTGTAATATCTTCAGAAGAATAAAAGGAAATCAATTTCACTGCTCGGTAGTTCTATGTAGTGTTAACATATTACTTACTAGCTCATTTTTAGAGAACTCATCTGTGTGATTTTCAATGGGATTAGGTTATATTGCCATGCGTAGGGAAATTCAAGTATCTCGTCTGCATGTTTGAATTTGCATAAAAGTTTGCTGTTTAGTTATGACTGGTTGTATAGAATTAGAAATTCAGTTTCTGGATGACACATCGAATAAACCGAATTTTGTTGGATCGATGAGTTGTAATGGGTTAAGAGAACGATCGCTGTGGAAGATCTTAACTTTTCTTTTCATTAGGAAAATTGTTTGGTTGTATGTATAATTTGATGAGCGACGATTAATGATCAGTGTGTTAATTGATTGTTATTTGGGTCTTGCAATGAATGAATAATTGATTCTTGTTCCAATTTAAATGAACTATAATGAAAGTTTTTCCGAACAGATATTTCCATGGAAAAAATACACGAAATATACGCGATCACTCGAAATTTATATCATTTTTGTATAAAAGCAGCTTCCACAAATATTGCTAAAAAATATTTATGTTATAAATCTTGTCGTTCAACCGATTTATTTACTTAATGTAACCCAGTCAAACAAAGTCCATGAAGCAATAAACGCTATTAATTTCCCAATATTTTCTGTTTCCCTGGAAACCATGGGTTCTGCGGGGCATCGAAGGTTTCTCGTTAATTGTAACGAATTTATTTCGAAGCGAGCATCTGCGCCATATCGCGTCGACCGAAACGGGTCACGGAAAACGGCGAGTCGAGAGATTTCCAGTGTTTCCCTTCGCCGGTTCGAGTGTCGGAGAAGTTTCGTCGAGAAGGAAAGTAAGGGGAACTACGAGAGAGCTTGGAGAGGAAAGTTCCGTTTTCCATCTAGTACCGGTCGCGTCGAGTAATTCGAGGATCGAGGAGGAACAAAGTAGCGGCGTTATAAATATTTATCGTTTAAACCGGGTATTCTTTCGCGAGGAAGTTAACGGTGACGCTAACGACGAACGAAGTTCGGTAACGCGAGAACGTCTTTCGCCAAGAATTTTGAAATTCCGATAACTTTCCGTGGAGTATCTCTCGTGGACTGTTCGCTGGTAGCTACCGTCCGACTAAACTCGAATTTGTACCACTTCTTCTCTACGGAAGGAAAGTATTTTTAAAGTACGAATCGATTCGAACACATTTGCTACGAATATTCACTATGAACCTTCTCTCAATGAATTGTTAATGTTTTATCACAATTATTTGCTGTCTGGCCAAAATCTCGCTTATAGTGCTTCGTCGCTGCAGCAATTCTAGCGACCAATGTTATAATTGCATTTCATTTCTTTGTTTCTCTGTTTCCCGGAATGAATATTTACTATTTCTTTCGAACGAGAATAAACTTTCCATACATTTTCACCGCCAACGTTCAAGGATGAACAATTTTTAATAAAGGAGAAATGCTGAAGATACTTCGAAACAATGCCTACAGTACGACTGAAACTTTGTTCCTGTTACTTGTTCGGTAGTCATTCGCGTGAAAGCAGCGGGCAATGGGATTCTTCTTTTATTTGTAGATAAATATTTATCGTTTCGAACGGAAATTCATTCCGACCGGTCTGCCGACAATATTAACGAGCGAAGTTTTCTAATTTAGAAAACCCCTGCGCGGCAACTTTTTGAGTTCGAAGAATTTTTAATGGCGCGATACCCGGTGCTAGTTCAAGCTTTCGGCTGACTAATATGGCACCTCTATCACTTGTATTTCCCCTCTCTCTTTTCTCCCTGTTTATTCTTCTCCGTTTTATTTTGTTGTGAGAACTCTGATGCCGAGCATCCGCGATTTAATAACCCGCGTTGCCGTCGGAAAGCCATTTTTCGTCGGATCGAATTAACCGAACTTGTTTCGCTCAGCTCCGACAACTTTGCTCGAAGCGTCACGTTCCTCGTGCCACTCGAAACGTATTTGAAGTTAGTATTCTCTTCTTCGCGTTATGAAACATTATTCGTTGCGCTCAATTCAATTATCTTGCAAACAAATATTAAAGGTGATCCTTTGAGTACTATATACACATTGATTTCACTGTAAATGACACTAGAAATAAGAAATTAGTAATACTTCAAGATAGAGGTAACGAAAAGATAAATATGAAAATTGAATCTTAGAATATTAGTTATTAATTATTAGTTTATATTAATTGTTAATATTAGTATTTATTCGTAGAACATTAATGTTCCTTCATCTTACAGATTAATGGCTGAGAATAATTAAATGCTAATGTTGCACTGTTATTAATAACATTAGTTGATATTACTTATTAATATTGGTATTTAATTCATCCATAAACATCTCGCGAAAATTTTCTTTCCTCGAGAACTCGAGACTAGCAGCTAAACTTAAACTGAAATATTGAATTTTTAAATTCACCTGGAGCGCGGCGGTAATTCACTTTCAATTGAAGTACAGATCTTCAGTTCAGTCGATTAGTTTCTCGAATCGTTCACCTTTCGTCGTGCAGATAAAAGGATCGTTTACTTTCGAAATCCAACGTGAGAACCGGTTACCGCTATACATCGATGATTTCCAATGCTAGTCCGCGAGAAGCTTGACCGCCGGGGCCAAAAAACCCATTAGGCTAAAACGTAACCAGCGGTCGAGCCATTAACGATGAATCGCCGAGAATTTTCATTCCCGTAAACAAACCCGCTCGCCGATTGCCGAAAGGACCTCGCGAAATTGTAGCAAATCACCGCGCTTAATGGTCGGGCAACAGTCGCGGAATTCGGAATTGAATGTGCGACGTGCTTCATTCCGAAGAGTTTCAAAAGCGAAAAGAGAGTGGATAGGCGAGAGAGACAGAGGGGAAAATAAAAAAAAACGAGATTTCGAGCGAAGAAGAACGTGCGCTCGTTGGAGCGTGACGCGGCAAATTGTTAAATAATTTCGATGGCCGGGGAACGCTGTACATCCACTCGTCAGTGGATCGAAACGCACGAGAAACTGAATTAATCTGCAACTGCGCCCGTTTAGGGGATTCCAGTTTTACGTGCATTTTTGCTGGTTGTATTTTAACAATCGAGGCAAACGTCAAGGGAGAAGCTTCGAAAATTGGAGAAAATCAATTCTCCCTAGGACTCGGCATTTCTTCCTGTAAATTGCATGTTTTGTAAACTAAGATGGACACTTGAATAGTCCGGATAATACTGTCCCATTCTACTTTAAGAATTCAATCTCCGTATTTCTTACGTTGAGTTTATTCTTCGTTATGAAATTCCCTCATCAGACGTTCTATATCTTAGCCAGAAAGTATTGCGCTTCTCGGGGAAGTTGGAAGGCGAATTTCATTTCGCTAAATGAAACCTCATTAAACTATTGCCCGTTCAACAAGTTCCCGCCATCTTTCACCGTACTCGTTTATAATATTCATTCGCGAAACGCGATGCAAGTGCTTTAATGAAAAGAGAAACAATAATGGTTTCCAATCAACCCTACAGCATAAACATCGACGCGAGTATTCTCGTCTGGTCCAATGTAAACGATCATATTCTACTTCATTTTCCCGTACACGTTCAATTAAAACCTTTCCTCATTGTAAAATCAGAATAACAAATATTCCAATTGCAGTAACTCAAGTATTTCCAAATATGAAAATTAAATATTAACGATTCGATTTTCCCCGAGCACTTTAAATTAACATTACAAACCAGATATGTTGTTGCTAATTATACCTAGCATAATTAGGTTGCTTCAAATGTTTTCAATTTGCATTCGGTTTGTGTAAAGTCAAGATTCATTGTAATGTGATACTTCGAAATGTATCCTCGTAATATAACGCAACATAACATTTTTGAAGCATATATTACTTAGGTTTCATATGCAAAACCACGAACGAAACATGAGATACCTCGTCATCCGTCAGTAATGTGTTAACATCCACGTCCCCGCCACAACCACGAAACAAAGATCGCAGAAATGTTTCCTGCCGTCCCGTGCAGGAGGCTTCGCATCGGCGTCAGGCTCGTCCCGTCTCTGCGGCGGGTTTAATAATGAGCACAAAGGCCGCGGTCGGGGGCTGCAGCATCGCCATATTGATTTCGCGGCGGTCCGGTTGGATTTTAAGCAGCCTCCGTTCGGCCGGGCCGCTTTATCCCTGCTGCACGCCGCCTACACTCGAACCGAACACTGAATATTAATGATCGAAATTGCACAGGATATTACATTACCGTTGACCGATTCCCGTGACACAGTTTTCCGGGACTCAGAAGTGCATCCGCGGTTAAAGCTACTTTTACCTGATCGTATGGGATACCAGGGAGTCTCAGGATAGAGCAAGATCATTCAGGTACCTCAGAGAAGAGAAAAATCACCCAGGTATCTTATTAAATCCATGTGATGCTCGGATAGAGCAAAAGATTACCTGAACACCTCAAGTACCCGTGAATCTCATAAGATCTCATAACTGGGCTATCAGAGCTGTTACTACTCGAGCTGCCGGCTGCTCGGATCAATTTATTCGGTTATGCAAGAAACTCCTGAATCTATTTCGTTAATTTATATTTCCGTTACGAAATAATAAAAACGGGACAATGATTAGAAAATAAAACTTCTCGGGTAGAGTAATAATAGCTTTGGTAGCCCGTAATAAGATATGAAATTCTCGGGTATCTTGGTACTCGGTTATCTCGTGAGATCTCGTAAAACTGGGCTACTAGAGTTATTACTACCCGAGCTGACGAATACTCAAATACTCATAAGGATATTTACTCAGCTATGCAAGAAACCCCCGAATCTATTTCGTTAATTTATATCTCCGTTACGGAATAATAGAAACGAGACAATTATTAGAAAATAAAACTTCTCAGGTTGAGTAATAATAGTTCTAGTAGTCAGTAATTAGATATTACGAGATTTTCGGGTACCCGGGAACTTGGTTATCTCACGAGATGCACCAGTAATTTCACTCTATCCTGGTATCTACCGGGTATTCCATAAATTATAGCTGTAACTCGCGGCAGGAATGGCCAGGTTCTGCGCGACCAGATCCATCGCGCCGCTTTTTGCTCAGCTTTTTACCGAGCCCGATCTCGCGGCCTTGACCGCGGGAATGCCACCCAACGATCCAGGACTCTCGTTCTTCGTTGTATTAATTGTCGACGCCGGTGAATTCCAGCGATATTCCGAGTGAATGGGCACTCGCTACCCGCTTTAGAATCGGCTATTCTGTGTTTCTGGGGTTTTAGGGCCTTTGTTGTAGACACAGTGACGGATAGCTCTGTTCATCGAAGGATTGTTCATTGTTTCCCATTGGCTGAGTATTTAATCCGAATTGTTAGGATTTATTTTCCCTTGTTCTTTCGCTCCAGAGAAATTTCGTTTATTAAACTGGAATTGAAGATAATGGTACAGTGAATAAGTATTGAGGACAAGCAAGCTATCTGGCATCTGTAGATCCAGTATTCAGCGGCGGATAATTAATTATCCCCTTCCCTCGTAATTTCAAATCCTCGCTGAAAATTTGAAACTCAATTCACTGAACGCGCATGTTGTCCATTTCCTTGAACCCGAGAATAGCGTTCCTTTGATATCCTTCGTTTATATATCAACCCTTATAATACGTTTATAATAGTATCTTAATATCAAGCACGAATATCGAATACTAAATGTATTCGTTCATATTTATAATAACTCCGAATCAAACACTTTCTCTCCTTCAAACCGTCCATCAAAATTAACTGCCTCTAACGCAGTCGTCCACATAAAACGAAACAATCACTATCGAAGTATACAATTCACCGGTGAGAACATTATTCCTTTCTTCATTCGAAATATTCGCGAATAAAAAAATGTCCGTTGGACAGTTTTTCGAAGGGACAGCGACGGTAAAACATCGATAATCCCTTCGGGCGCAGAATTACGGATGCCCATTGGCCGAGAGATCGGTGCATGGGAACGAGCCGGGGCGCGGGGTGTCCGACGGTGGCAGTGGAAAAATCGTGCGCTCTCGGATTTATCAGTTCACGCTCTAATAATCCGATTTATCAATAATCCGCGTTGGAGTCGCTTTGGTCCGTTCGCTCGTTCGCGGTGCTCAAAGCGGGCTTTGACGCGGCCCCGTCGCACCAGCTCGGACCGACGGAGTCGCCGGCACTAATTTCGTCTCGAGTCCCGCCCGCGGGGGAAATTGTTTCGTCGCCGGGAACGAATTACTGGATTCGACGTTGCCTCGTCGCCGTTCGCCTGCAATCGCATTAACACGGGACGACGTTCACGCGATTACAGGATTCGAGGCTCGTCCCAGTCGCCCGCGCGCTCCGAGCCGACCCTGGGACTGTCAAGGTTCTCGCATTGTACGTTAGGAAAAATGCTTATCGCGGCAAAGTTCCGCGGAATGAGAAATAACGCGGCGGGAAACAATTCCCGTTCCGCCTGGTTGGTTGATAGGGAGGCATTGTTCGGCGAAAACTCGGCTTGATAAACGCGGATGACAGTAGTTTTATGCAGCGTTCGCTGTTCGACGGATTCAATGGAAAATAAATTCACCGAGGAACTTGTTTAGGTGATGCTCGAATGATGTTTCTCCAATATGTTTCGATGTTGTTTTTATTGTTGGAGGTTTGTTTGCACGTGGCTGATGTTTTTGTGGATTGAAATGTTGAGAGGAATTTATAGTTAATTGTACTGTTTGTAAGAGTACTGTCTTGTGAGTGTGAAATAGGAAAATGTGGAGAACATAAGGAGGGTGTGCAATGTTGTATAGTAATATGCGTAAATTGTGGGAAAACTTGTATTAGGACACCTTAGCTTAGAGAATAGTGTGTAAATTTTCAATCTTAGAGCTGAGGTTTGATTCCCGGAAAATTTTGTCGATGGCTTTCTTCCTGCAATTTTATAGCAGTATTGTGTAACAAATACTAGTAAACTTTACTAAACACTGCTAAATTAATGAATGACAAATGTAATTTACGAAAAATATTTCACTAGAAAATGAACGACAAGCTTTGTAAAGAAAGTAAAATAATTAAATCCATATTAACATAAGTATCGTAACATAAAAGAAATATTATGAGAAAATTGTAAAATACTTAAAGAGAATTAGTAACTGCAATAAAGGAAACTATCAACTTTAATACAAAAGAAAATTGTTTTCGTCGCTCATAATAAACGTAATTAGTAATAGTTATTAAAAAATACCAGAGTAAAATGAAAAACACCTCGTAATAATCCAGTGATACGAAGAGATATTCCTGTGTAAAAAATGCACTACTAATACGAGAATACCACTGATAAAAAAATGCTTTTGAAACGAGGAAATAAAAAGAGAAACTATGACAAATATTCCACGTTCGTAAGAACAAAGTATATAATTACAGCTAGTATCCATTTCCCCGGCGAAGTTAAATCGCTTTCACGTTGCCTGGAAAACAGAGGATGTGCCCGTTGCTACTGGGTTCCATGTTTCCGCCGTTGCGACGAATCAAAAGGAAAATTGAATTTCGTCCATAAGAGATCTGTCGTTTGAAGAACGCGATGCAACGAGGCTACCAGTCACTAGTAGTACACTTGAAATGTAATGGTACGAGACAAAGGACAAGCGAGAATGCAACAGGAAACAAGAATAAAGAGGTAGTAGAATACTCGTTCACGTAACTTTTTCTTGAATAGCATTCTCTTGATCCTCCGTCATCTTCCACATCACCTTTCCTCTTCATTTCCGTGTAGACGCGTTGTCCTTGAACTCTGCAACCTATCGTGCGATATCCTTCGCACAAGATCAAAGTGTTACCGCAAAAATGGTGAATATAAAATTTCATCGACGTGCCGGAAATTCTTTGCGAGAGTAGCTCTCGAGAACGACGTTCGCGAATCTAAAAAATTTCGAGAGGTGACGATCAATGCGACAGATCGTTTTTTAATATCTCTTCTATGTTTCTTCAAACAAATTCATCAAACTTCGATAAAACGCTTAAGCTTTTTATATCTCAGTTCACGCAAAATTCCGCTCTGAGAGAAAGCAATCCTCTTCAAAAATGGGAACGAATATTTCCAATTTAATGCTGAAACCGAAAAATTGTCCTTCCTTGTTCTTCCCCTACAGTATACAATCTAAATGCAATTCTCCTTTTGCAGCTAGTCATCAATAGTATCAGTCGATTCATAAAATCGAGCGATCCATAAAATAGCAACCAATTCACCTCAATTAACACGTTGATTGCCACGAAAAACATCAGCGTTTTATGTATCTCTTATTCTTTCTGTAGCAAAGATTAAATTGTCACTGAACATTTGTATTCAACAATAGTTGTCTTATAAAATATAATTATTGTATTGTAATTTGAATGCTTCGGTCATCGGTGAACCCGTGGCAGTCAACGTGTTAAATCAAAATAAAACTAAAAATAACTAATACATGATGGGGATATCCGTTTTCCTAATAATAACACAACAAAGCGTACAATAATGCAGCAGTAAAATGATTCTATTAAAGACAACCGTTTCTACAAATACTCCTCAATTACTTCGTAAAATGGAAACCTTCGTAAAGTAACAAATAGTCCGCCAGCGGGGCGGCCAGTCTTACGCGAGCATTTCCTCATTATTTCACATCCGTGCGTTCGCTCGCTTTCACCGCTCGCTGTTGGCCCGGAAGAGAGGTACGCGGGGCGCGCGAGAAAAATTATTCCTCGTGACCTTGCGGATCGAAGACAATTTCCAGAATGCTTGTAGACGCCCGGCTCTCCCGTTTCACCGAGCTGAATATAAATGCGAAATTTTCGCGGCGGGAACCGCGAGGCCGAGGGAGATGCGGCCGTGATTTACATTCCTTTGTGCGATTCCGTCGTCGCGCTTGACCCGCCCGCCCCTCCACCGTTCGATACATCCACCTGTCCCTCAGCTTCCGCGCGGGAAGATCTTCGATACGGATAATTCCGAGATGGATTATAACTGTCGCGCGTCGTCTCTCTCTCTCTCTCTCTCTCTTGCCGACCTATTTCCTTCGACCGGCCCTTTGTGCGATGTTCGATTCTCCTGCACGCCGAATCGTTGATTCGTCTGGTAACAGCAGTTATAACTACGCTGCGGAGTTTCGTATGCATTTCAGAGAAGACCGAATATGGTTCAGCGAACAAATTTCAACGCGGAGTTAAACCTTAACCCCTCAGAGACGGCTTTGGCACAGTGCACCGACTCCGATACCGTTCGCACTGTCCTTAGTGTGTTTTCTGGTATTTAATTGTCATTTGCTTTACTCCGTAGAATTAAGGATAGTTATGGGAATATTGGAGCATCTAGGTTATCTGGAGATAATGGTGATATATACGGTAGAAGAGCAATGTGGGAGTACTGAAAGATACAGAGAAATTAGTGCTGCCCATGAAGGATTGACTTAGTAGTGTTCTACAGAGATATCTTCAAATTTATTTAGTTGTGTACATTATTTTCATAAGTGAACAATAATGTTTACGACTTCTGTAATATGATGATTTACTATTATCTAATTTAGTTTAATACTGAAGATTTTCAGTGATTTATCTGTTGAACAGTGCTGGTCAGTTACTGTGCAAAAAGATAGTTACGGGATAACCCTCGGGACGAACTTTATCGTAATAACGACAAGAAACTTTCGAATATAGAATCCAAAACTCGTATGAAATTAATTTAAATTTGACATATAATTTAATTTTCTACGAGTAGGTATTCCATGCTCTTAACACGCTGCGTCACTTCATTTTACATAAAACTTGAAAACCTGAACTCCCGGGACATTTTAAAACAAGCAAACCGTATTACAACACTTTCTTGCATTTATATATTGACACAATAACATATAAGAATGATTAAATGACGCATCCCGTTCACTTGATTTCACCAAACATTATGCCACTTGAACCAGTGCATTGCTAACGATGGTACATATTTCTTTCACCAAAATTACTTTACCTTTACTCTCCGGTGACCATTAAAATAGCTCCCATTCATCGACAGCATAGATCGATAGCTTACTCTACAGGGATTCGAGAGGATTTATTCGAAGCGATCGGCGTCGGTGTATTCGTCGACGTACCGAAAGGAACGTGTCGATGCACGTCGACGTTACATGTATCAGACCTGGCCGATCGCAGGGTTCGATGTCAAGGTTAATTGTTAGTCGCTAATCGGCTCGAATTCCATTACGTGTCGGGGTATTTAGGGATCCCGATGGATAGCCGTGTCTGTTCGCGATACGCTGCCGAGAATCTCTCGGTCCAAGCTTCCGCGTAACCCGCTTGAATTTATGTCCCGTGGACGGAGTAATTATTCAGCCACTTGGCGAATTTTAATGTATGGAAATCCCCCGGGTTTAATCTCGTTCACCGTGACGCCGGTACGGTTAGCGTTGTCTTAAAAATCTGATTATTCGGGCCCTCGCGAACTTACGCGACGGCGCAGCGTGAAATTCTGTCGCCCGGCGCCCGTTCGATATCCTCTTTATAATTAAAAGCCAATTACATCGCTGTTAACACGATCCCCTGAGGTAATTATATTTAGAGAATTATGTGTGCTCGCGGGCGACGGAGGTTGGATCCGCGTGAACGAAGCGGATGAAAGTTTATTGTAACTAGACCAGAGTTTGCGCAAATCTTTAGCTTCCGATGTTCGCTCGTTGAAAAGATAATGAAACGGAATTTCATATTTTTCGCGCTCAGTGGTTTATCTCGTTTGCATGAACGCAACGTTGGATATTGTCGTTTTAATCGTATTAAGTGTTCAAACTGGCGAATGTTATAAACTGAACTTTCACGGATGCGTGTAATCTAATATAGACGGTATTACGTCTGACTATTGCTCACAGCTTTCACTTAGTGACGTTCACGAATATTCCATACTCTCAATTTCAATTTCCTGTGCATTCAGTTATAAAATATTCAAACATAGTATAAATTTGAAGCAGAATTGTTTACACGTTGAGAAACTATAAAATTTTAAATCATTGAACAAAACGATCACAAACACTATGCACAAGAATTAAAAGAAATGTAGACCGAGGCAAATTGGATCGCCTTCTCTTGACAATAAACAAACGAAAATGCTTAACTGTTTGAACCATTTAAAACATTAATGATTGAAACAACTTTTAAACCTTTCTTCTGCAAATAAGGAATAACAAATGAAAAGTACAATTTGCGAACATATCGAACACGGACTAGATTCTTGTTTCGATCCGATTCGCTTCGATTTACTCTACTGTATTTTATCCAGGTACAGTGTTTGCTTGTTAAACAACTGTGGTCGTCGCTAGCGACGGTACGAGATAACTGACTGGATTTGCGGACTGTGGATTATTCCGGAGTCCAGAGACAGGCAGATAACGCGAATCTGTGTCCCGACGGAAAACACTAAATAGTTCATTAAGGCCTCGACCATTCTCTGCGCGCGGCCGCCGAGGATCGTCGACGTTGGCCCTCGAATTAACGTCGGGGCACGTTGCCCAGTGTCTTGCGCTTGTCCGACACGGGAACACAGGATCGAGGCTGCTATTAGGCCGGTCAGAGTTACGACGCTGCGGAATCGCGACCAACAGCCGCTCGATCATGCGGTATGCACTTGCAGAATGTTGCGTAAGGGTTGAACGAGGTCGGAAAAATCCAGCGACGGATATTTCAAGATGAATTCTTCCTGGCATTTTTCAGCTTCCACCAGTTTCTTTAAGGAATTTCGAGTTAATAGAAGCGTAGACTTTATTTCCTTCGTTTCTACCTTCAGATACTTCATTCCTTTTCAGTCGAACCGAAAGCTTATTAACGCGCAATCGATGTGGTAACTTACTAAAGCTAACACAGCTGAAAATTCTTTTTCGAGTTTAATAAAAGAAAGACTTCCAAGAAGATGCAATGGAAAATTAATCATTCCTTATGTTCATCGATGTTTCTTACATTTTCCTGGTTAGATTTGAAATGTATGGTTCATTTCTATCGCTGTCAGGGGTTAAGAATTAAGATCGGAACTGAAATGGTGACTATTTCAGCTGCATGGGATTTTTCTCTTAGAAATTTCTTTGTTGAATGGATCATTGGAACTCGTTGTCGGTTTTCGCGTATGAGGAACGATGTGATGGGATTGGCTGGTCGGCGAATGTGGCAAGATGGCGGTGGGCCGCTGCGGCTGCACGTTGCACGGCGCATTCTGCAGAACCACGATAATCGAAGGCATTTCGGCAGCTGGCACTAGCTGGACACGGCGCGAGCTAGTTTCAGCCGGACCAAAAGTCGGCCGAAAGTGTATATTACGCGAGTCGATCGAGATAACCCCGAGATCCATGTGTATCCTCGCGGAAGATCCTTTGCGCCGGCTTCCTTCCTGAGTGGATAATGAAAGGGATGCTGATAGAATTCAGAATTCAGGTCGATAGTTTCTTTTAGCTCCTTACATATGTACGTATGAGAAAATGTATATTTTATGTTACTGTAGCATTAACTCATCGTTCTTTCATTTATTTATCGAGTCCTCATTTATATGATATAACAAATAATAAAGAGTTGACATTACTATAATAAATAGTTGAAAGAAATTTATTTCTACAATATTAAACGTTCCTTTCCTTATCAGGAAATTATTCATCATAATGATGGAGTAACATTTTTTCCGACTGTTGTAATCTTCCTTTTCCATTGTTCATTTTCTCCAAAAGGAATGTGGAATTGTTCGAAGAAACACGCCTTTTCTCATCCGATACAAATTTCATTTATTCCGTTCGTAATGCGAGAAAGAACTCTTCTGCAATGACTTTTTCTCCACGGCGCTGCGCGGCGGAAACAAAAAAAAAATCTTCACCACCCTCGATCCCTCCGCGTTAACCTTCACCTTTTCCGCCGAGGGAGAAGCTCGAACCATGCTTTAAAATTAAAAGCGAGCCGAAGAACGTGGTACTGCGAGAAAAACGCTCTTATTCCTGAAACGACAAACGGCCCCCGATTCTCTGCGATTTTTCGAAATCCCGGATCTACCAAGATTATTCCCATCCATTCAGTTGGCGCATTTGCGGTGGCCTAGAAGATGATCTGAAAACACGTAATGCATCTTACTTGAAATTCCAGCATTCCGAACGAGATTGTTGTACATAACAGTCGCTGTTCGCGGAAAGTAAAATAAAATATTTCATTTGTTACAGTATTCGATGTTTTAAAATTGAAATGAGTGTACAATATTTTATCGAGTTGAAATATATGTACGCTCCAGGATATTAAGGGTTCCTTTTTATAGTTCTTCGTTACGAAGGGTTAATAAAGGATTAAAGGAGTAAATGGTATATTATTGCGGATCGTTTCATTAAAATTTTCTGTTGGCAATGAGGTCGAAGGAAATGTTCCTAATAAGGCAGAATTTCCAGTTTATCTTCCGCTTAAGCACTCTCTTCATCAATACTTAATGCAGTGGAGATTCAATGTAACGGAGAATTCGAATGAAATGACTTTCTCAGAGCGGAAAAACCAGAATCGAGTTAATCGTGCATTTTGGGTAATAAAGATTCAATTAACTTCATGCGTGCTATTGCAAGTCGCAACGTGTGTTATTCGAAAAATCGACGAATCTTCTCGATTATATTTCTTCAGCATTTCACGAAGAGTATATTTTCATTAACTTCCTCTACCATGAGAAACAGGTAATCCGATAAAATCGACTTTAACGCCGGGAGGTAATTTAATAGCCATAGTATTAAATTACTTCATATGATCGAATAAAAACGCATATCGCTAAATGGATTTTATAATCGTTATAGGAAACGCCGAAAATTCGATTGAGGGAAAACGATTAAACTTATATTAAAATTTGAACTATTGATTTTAAATTAAAGAGTGAAGTTTTAAATAAAAATGTTAAATTATCGATGAGTGTTAATTCAAAGATCAACACGTTAATTATCGCGGATCCAACAATCAGTCGACGCGAGTCCGCGGGCCGATTTCGTGATCCTGTTCCGAAGTGAAAATATGGTGGCGCTTTTCACGCGTGCCCGCGGGATCCAGGTCGTCGACGTATATTCCTGTTAAGCATTATCTATTCGGGAGACGTGCACCGAGTCCTATAACGGTTCCCGGGGAATAGGAAGTTTGTATACTGGGTGTCCTATGAAAATGAGGCCCCTTTGATCCACGAGGTTCTGCTTGAATACTATCCAAAGTAATTTGCCTACCAGTAAGCTATAAGAGAAACATCAATATACAACCATCGAGTAATACATAATCATCCAAAACGTGAACATGAACGAAATCGAAGGATTTCAGTTCGATATTGCGTTAACTGAAACAAAATCTCCAATAGAAACACTACATTTTTCTGATGATTCTAGTTATCGGGAAATCTATTTGAAAAATCGAATTTAGTTAAATTTCCATAATACTCGAGTAATAGTTAATCGCTAAATAATCTTTTTCAAGATTAATATTTTTTATGAAAATCAAAAGTCTCTGTTGTTTTATGAAATGGATAATATTGAAGCTTTAAACGTCAAACATTTAAGATATTCATTATAGGAGAAAGTGGATCGAGAATGGTGAATATAATTTATTAATAGATATAGTAGAATGAGGAGGAAATTTCCAGGGATCTGTGGAATTTTCGGAGAATTTGTTTTTAACGAGTCACAGGGTAGAAGTTATTTCTTCGGCAGGTTCTCCCTCGCGGCGGAGTGGCTTCGATTAACGTGCCGCTGCAGAGAGTGCACGGATGCGGTGTCTGTGAACCTACAATAGAATCTCGTCGCCCGGATGTATTTCATTTGCGATATTTGTTCGGTGTTGGCTCGCTATGCGGCTGGAAATTCCGCGGGACCCGTGTTAAAGAAAGGAGAAACGAAATCACTGCCTCTTACCCTGTTAGATTTTCCATTATTCGACAGTAGATAGCGTTCCCATTCGAAATTGTTTATCTGAATACCGATGGGAATCATTTGTACACGTCCTGGAAACAGAAACTGGTCTTGCATGCTTGCTGCTTCTGGTAATTGCTTCATCGATTACGGTACTCGAAGTTAAAAAGAAAAAGGCAAATGAAGAAGTAAATCTAATGGGAACTACTTATTTTCAGTTGATTCACTTATCAGCTCTTGTTGTAAAAGCGGAGTTTATTTTCTGTCAAAGAAATTATTCATTTATTCGTAAACGATAATGTACCTATATTAAAGGAATAAAACTGAAGAGTCGATGATATTCGAAGAAAATATTAATAAGACACTAACAAGGTAGCAAATAGTTTCTTTGTTTTCTAATCAAAATTGGCACTACCCTGTTTTCGAAATAATTAATTTATTTCTTGTTTTATGCCTTAGCACTCCACTAACTGCAATTATTTTTATAATCTCCCTAGTGAAAGCTAACACACGTCATAATATTTCTTATGTGGCGGCCGAAAAGCTGCCTTACGCCACTGGATTTCCTCGCTATTCTTTTCCCGTTAACGCTGTCCTTCCGCGCGAGTCTGTTTCGTGTCATCGCACATTTGGCGACCAGACCCGCGCGGGCCCTCGAATTTTCCGAAGGTTTCCCAGGCCTCGCACGGAACTGCCCAGTTCGAGGGGCAGGCCCTTGCAGGTCTGGAAACTTTCACCGTTCTTACGACACTCTTGTTTACTTGTCTGTTCACCATCACCCTTCTTCTTCTTCTCTGTCTTTTGGATCTTTTCTCTCTTCCTCGTTTTTCTTCTCTGTCTTTTGAATCGTTTCTCTCTTTCTCGTTTTTCTCCTACTCTCCTATCTTTCTGTCCTTCTTTAGAGGAATATATATTTTCCGGGGAGAGTTTAGGAGGTCTCACTTTTTCTTCACCCGCGTTCGTCGTCACCAGGAACCTCCGCGACACCGACCTCTGGCAAACTGTGTTGAGGGCCGTACTTCACCAATCGTCTTCGGTTTAACTCCGCCGAACCCTCCACAAATTGGTGACCCCGACGTGATTCGGTGTGCGCGATATTCAACTCGAGTTCGTGAAGTAATTGACGTTCGATTTCCCGCTTTATCACGCGTATGAACCAAAGCGATCATCGTACTTTAAGGATGACGGATCCAAATACAAACGGACCAAATATGTCCACGGGTGTTTCAGCGACCGTGGACCGCGTCGCGGTTCGGGTACCGGAATTCTGTCCGTCAGACCCGGAGATGTGGTTCGCGATGACCGAGCGCAGTTTCGAGGCCTCCGGGGTAACGACGGAGAGGACGAAGTTCGGGTACGTCCTAGGCGCATTAAACTCGCGTTATGCCGCGGAAGTGCGCGATATTATAATGAATCCACCGGCGGCAGAACCGTATCAAAAATTGAAAGCTGAACTTATCCGGCGGTTAAGCTCGTCGCAAGAGCAAAAGACGCGACGCTTACTGGAACTGGAAGAAATCGGGGACCGTAAGCCGTCGCAGTTCCTGCGGCACCTGCGAGAGTTAGCAGGAAATTCCATAGCGGATAACATATTGCGGACGCTGTGGCTAGGTCGGTTACCGATCAACCTGCAAGGCATCCTGGCGACGCAACGGGACACCGAGCTGGACAAGGTGGCCGAACTGGCGGACGCGGTAGCAGAGACGCTGGCCCCGCGGTCCCACGTAGCCGAGGCCGCAACTCACAGCGTACCCCCCGCATACGGCGCCGGTCCCACACCAACCGACCAGAGCCTTGAGTCGTTGCTCAACGTAAAGATGGCCCAACTTGCGCTATCGCTCCGGCAGGAAATATCGGCTATCCGGCATGAATTCAGAGCGGAGGAGCGGCCCCCACGCCGAGGGTGGAAACGGCGCCCCAGATCCGTCTCTCGTCGGCGATGGCGTTCGTCCTCACGATCCGTGGAGCGGAGCGACGAGGGACGAGATTACCAGGGAAAATGCTGGTACCACTGGCGGTTCGGCACGAACGCGCGGCGATGCGAGCTGCCCTGCAACTGGTCGACCCAGGGAAACGACCAGGGAAATCGTTGATGACGGCCAACGATTCCAAAACAGCGTCACGCCGTCTGTTTGTCACGGATGTCAGGACCAAGACGCGATTCCTGGTCGACACGGGAGCCGACCTTTGCGTTTTTCCGCGGCGATTCTTGCGCGGACCGCGAGAAAAGTCGACATACGAGCTGACCGCGGCGAACGGAACGACCATTGCTACATACGGCATGGTAACGCTCACCCTGAACCTCGGCTTGCGTCGAGAATTCACGTGGAGGTTCGTGGTAGCGGAGGTCACAAAACCCATCATTGGAGTGGATTTTTTGGCCCACTTCAATCTGATGGTAGACATCCGCAACCATCGACTGATCGACCCCACGACCTCTCTGTCTACGCGAGGCCGGCCAGTCAGCAGCGAAGCACCTTCCGTCAAGACGGTGGCGGGAGGATCGGTCTACCACGAGCTCCTCGTCAGGTTCCCGGAGATCACTCGACCTGGGGGAATGCCGGCCGTCGTCAAGCACACGACGGTACACCACATCAGGACGACTCCCGGACCACCTGTTTCCAGTCGACCACGTAGGCTGGCTCCGGACAGGCTTGAAGCAGCTAAAAAGGAGTTCGAGCTCATGATGAGGATGGGCATCGCGCGTCCGTCCAGGAGTTGCTGGTCCTCCCCGCTACACATGGTCCCGAAGAAAGGAGAAGACGCATGGAGGCCCTGCGGCGATTACAGGGCACTAAATGCGAGATCCATTCCGGACCGTTACCCTGTGCGGCATATCGAAGATTTTGCGCAAAATCTCCAGGGTAAGAGCGTGTTTTCGACCATCGATTTAATGCGTGCGTACCATCAGATCCCGGTCGCCCCCGAAGACATTGCGAAAACGGCAATCACAACGCCGTTCGGCCTATTCGAATTCCCGTTCATGGCCTTCGGATTACGTAACGCCGCTCAATCGTTTCAGCGGTTTATAGACGAGGTTCTTCGCGGATACGACTTTTGCTACGCGTATATCGACGACATTCTCGTCGCATCAGAATCACGGGAACAACACCTCCAGCATTTACAAATGTTGTTTGAGCGGCTTAGAGATCACAGTATCGTTATAAACCCCGCGAAATGCAATTTTGGTAAGGACGCGGTAGAATTCCTAGGGTATCGGGTTTCGGAAGACGGGACACAACCTCTACCCGGTAAGGTGGAGGCAATCAGAGCGTTCCCACTTCCAAAGACGGCCAAGGATCTGCGGCAGTTTTTGGGGATGTTGAATTTTTACCGTCGATTCATCCCTAACGCTGCGCAGAGCCAGGCCCCTTTAAACGACCTGCTCGCGGGTAATATAAAGGGTAAAACACCGGTACCCTGGACGGAAGAAGCGCGGCAGGCATTTGACACCTGCAAAAACGATTTAGCGGCGGCTACATTATTATCACATCCCAAACCCAACGCACCGTTAGCGCTTACCTGCGACGCCTCCGATTACACGGTCGGGGCCGTCCTGCAACAGCGCATCGGCAACGACTGGCAACCATTAGCGTTTTTTTCAAAAAAGTTAACTTCAGCAGAGCATAAATACGGCGCATACGACCGCGAGCTACTTGCCATATACCTGAGCATAAAACATTTTAGACACATGGTCGAGGGTAGAACCTTTGCCATTTTTACCGACCATAAACCAATCACATTTGCGTTTAAACAAAAGCTAGATAAATGTTCCCCAAGACAATTCAGGCACCTCGATTTCATAGCACAATTCACAACAGATATCCGGCATGTATCCGGAAAAGATAATGTCGTTGCCGATGCGTTGTCGAGGATTGAGACCGTACAGACACCGCTGGATTACGAAGAATTAGCGCAGTCACAGGCCCACGATCCCGAAATCCAGCGGTTTCTGTACGCGGAATCGGGTCTACAATTACGCAAAATCAGATTACCTGGCTCGACTACGGAAGTGTTTTGCGACGTTTCGACAAACGCAGCAAGGCCCTTCCTCACTCCTCCGTTTAGGCACACCGCGTTCACCGTTACGCACGGATTAGCCCATCCAGGCATCAATGCGACGGTCAACCTCATGACTCAACGTTATGTTTGGCCGTCGATTAAAAAGGATGTACGCCGGTGGACGCGGTGTTGCATTCAATGTCAGAAAACAAAAGTCACACGGCACGTAGCATCCGAGCTGAGCCCTTTTGTTCCACCTACTGCGAGGTTCGAACACATCCATATAGACATTGTGATTCTACCAATTTCCGAAGGGTTCAGGTATTGCCTCACGTGCGTAGACAGATTCACGCGTTGGCCTGAGGCGTTTCCCATGGCAGATCAGGAGGCCTCAACCGTAGCTCGAACGTTTTATGACGGTTGGATAGCACGCTTCGGTGTTCCGCTACGGATTACTACAGATCAGGGAAGACAATTCGAAGCTAAAATATTTGCCGCACTTAATCAACTAACCGGCACAAAACATTTGCGCACAACAGCATACCACCCTTCGGCCAACGGAATGGTAGAAAGGTTCCACAGGCAACTCAAAGCCGCTATCCGTTGCCACGAGACAAATCGATGGACAGAAATTCTTCCGTCGGTCTTGCTCGGGATCCGAGCCGCGTGGAAAGACGATTTGCGGGCAACGTCGGCCGAATTAGTATACGGCGAAACGGTACGATTGCCCGGCGAATTTTTGACCACGTGCCCATTAGAGAGGGGAGAAAATGACAGGGATTTTGTAAACAACCTCCGCAGTCATTTTGCCAAAATGGGCCCGAGAGATGGTACGCACCATACCGCGAAACGCACCTTCGTTTTCAAAGATTTAAACACAAGTTCACATGTTTTCGTGCGGACCGATGCAACTAAACTAATTTTACAGCCGTCATACGAAGGCCCGTATGCGGTAGTACATCGAGGCCCGAAAACCTTCGTGCTTAACATTAAAGACAAACACATCACAGTAACCATAGACAGGTTAAAGCCCGCGTACGTTTTGGCAGAAAACGGTTCTGGCCAAGAAGATACACAACCTTCCGATCCACCAGCGACTACAGCAAGCGTGCCCCTCATTATACCGCACACACAGCGCGTTACCCGTTCTGGCAGGCGTGTGCGTTTTCCGGAACGTTTCCAGGCGGGCCTCCGATAAGTCACAAGCGAGTGACGCTCTACGAACGCCATATTGTACCGGGCGTAGTGCGAAACGGGTACCTAGAGCAAATTATGTTTAATTGTAGTGTACCAGCGATCGCGATAACACCCTAACCATGGGTAATCGCATTTAGCAATAAGTACCACACTGCGTGCGTTCCATATTCCTTTTTTTTGTTTTCGTAATTAAGTCAATTACTGGCAGGGGGGTAATGTGGCGGCCGAAAAGCTGCCTTACGCCACTGGATTTCCTCGCTATTCTTTTCCCGTTAACGCTGTCCTTCCGCGCGAGTCTGTTTCGTGTCATCGCACATTTGGCGACCAGACCCGCGCGGGCCCTCGAATTTTCCGAAGGTTTCCCAGGCCTCGCACGGAACTGCCCAGTTCGAGGGGCAGGCCCTTGCAGGTCTGGAAACTTTCACCGTTCTTACGACACTCTTGTTTACTTGTCTGTTCACCATCACCCTTCTTCTTCTTCTCTGTCTTTTGGATCTTTTCTCTCTTCCTCGTTTTTCTTCTCTGTCTTTTGAATCGTTTCTCTCTTTCTCGTTTTTCTCCTACTCTCCTATCTTTCTGTCCTTCTTTAGAGGAATATATATTTTCCGGGGAGAGTTTAGGAGGTCTCACTTTTTCTTCACCCGCGTTCGACGTCACGAGGAACCTCCGCGACACCGACCTCTGGCAAACTGTGTTGAGGGCCGTACTTCACCAATCGTCTTCGGTTTAACTCCGCCGAACCCTCCACACTTAGATCGTTAACTTTCCTTTTTTTAGACAAATTTTGCATGTATAGCAAATGCAATAATCTTAGAATAGTTTCTTCAACTTTATTTGTTAAGATATTTAATACTATAAATTTTAACGGAACCTATCAAGTGCAACGGGGTAATATCAACTGGATGAGCACTGATCTAGGAAAAGTTCTTTCATTTTTGAGATTAAACTCGTAAATACACGAATCACGCCATATCACGAAACATCGAATACGCGCACGATTATTAAGGAACGGAGAACGAGCAGCAATTCTACAATAACACGAAGCGATCTTTCATCGCTTTAGAACACAGCCGCGCGAACCCGGAAGCCGGATCTTTAATTTCCTGGCCGAACAAAAATCATCGTCCCTCCTCCCTCGTTTGGGCGGGAAACTGGCAGCTGCTCGGAAAGATTGAATGGAAACGTGGAATCTAATCGAAGAAATTCCGGAGGAGGAGAGAATCTGTCGCCGCGAAAAAGTAGGATAGAAATTGAATGAGCCGAGAAGTAACGGCCGGAACTGTAATTGATCGATCCCGTCCCCGATTAATCGGAACTGTTCCCCGGTCGATCGATCGATCCGCCTCGAAAGAATGGAAATTAAATCGGGCGCTGTCGTTCCACGCTTTCGCGGCTCGTCTCGGTGAGACCTTTTCACGGCTCGTCTGATTCTGATGGGACATCTTATTTCGCGGAGGTCGCTTCATGTTTTCCTACGTTTCTTTCTGAACGAAGTCTCGCCACGATGCGACGTTCCCCTTTGTTGGCTGAAAATTTTCCCTTGCTCGGAACGAGTTCGCGTTAAGAATGTGATAGGAGTTTTCGAAATTTTCTGTTTGGTTTTTTGTCTTAACCCTTTTCGCTATTCCGTAACGACTCTTTTTGTAATACTGTTTATAAACGTTGAATAATCGCCAGCACGTTTTTTATATTCAATGTGTGATATTGAAACTAGAAAAGTTAAATTATAGTTTAGTTGAACATAGACTTGGAAAACAATTATAGTGCGGAGAGTTGAAATATTAAGGATTGCACATTTGAAAAGCACTTGCTTTAAAACTTGGGATATATGGAATTCTGTTAGGTTCAGCTATATTCAATTATTTATATTACTTATATTTAATTCCTTAAATCGATGTTGGTCTAGGAGACTACGAATCACGAGTCATCTGTTGGATCCTTTCAGTTATTATTACAGATAATATTTAATATTCGAAATTCAAAATTAAACGGTTTCCTCAATTAAACACTAATACGTATTACCATATTCCACAATTATCACATTCTTTACTTCAAAAAACTTTCACTCATTCTATCATACCACATGACCTTCACGCTTCAAATACCTCACCCAACACGATACTATATTCCCATCGCCGATATGAATTTACACAACAAGAGAGTTCCGCGAATATGAATTCCAAATGCAAACCATTAAGAGTTGATTTCACCCTCTAAAGAAGCAATCCAGGAACAAGGAAAAAGAGTCATTCCTCCCACATCATCGCACGCTATGTACCAACAGAAACATCCTCATCGTTCCTCTCAACGCGATACACTAATTTCCTCCGTCGAATCGCCAAGAAAGATGTCGTCCCGGAAATCCGCCGCCTTTCCCGGAAACGAACCCGGTTCCCCGGCAGGATAATGAAATCCTCTGTTGAATAAAACATCCATCGATCAGGGGCAAGATGGCGTCGTGTCGGTGCTCCGAGAACGGCGGATTTCTCACGAGCGCTCAGATCCGTTTAATCGGTGTAAATACAACATCTTCAGCGTTTCGCCGGCCGAGGAAACTTAATTCCCGGGGTTTCCGATGGGGCTCGAGGAAAATCGCTTTGGAACGGAGTACCGGAGGGTGTCAGGGACACTCCCGGTCCAAGGACGCGGGCCACCCGTGGCTCGTTTCGGTTGCACCGCGCGTGCACCGCCCCGCGACACGTGCGGAGTCTTCTCGCCGCACCCCGCAATCGGAATGAAAAGCGCGGCGAGGAAGGGGGAAGAGCGAAAATTAATGCTTAATGAACGGACGTCGCCGCGGCGCGGCGGTCTAATTCACCGGGGTAAAAGGATTCCGTGAAATAGCGCGATAAACCGACCGACCAGCCGCGTATGCATATTTCCGCGAGCCGCGCGTGTGCTCGTTAACGCTTTGAATCGCGGGTTAAATAATCGTTTGAAAGAAAACAATTATAATGGACCGGCCGCAGCCGGCTTTTCGTTTCCCTGCTCGAGCCGAGCGGCTTTAGAAACGCGCGACGGATGTACGATCCGCGAGAATAAGGACTAGAAGCGGGACTGAAAGCGATCTTGAGTGAAACGACGCTCGAAGGATCGGGATTACTGCTGAGTTTCACGGTTTTACGAAGGAAAATTATGCGATGGATAATATGGTTCTGGTGTTTGTTCATTTCGCCGTGGTTAGCTTTCAGATTTTTGTAGGATTTCATTTTTTATTTGTTCGATTCAGCGGTGTTATTGTGGAAAATCCTTGGAGCCTCGGGGTTCAATCTTGAAGACTGAATTTTGATAGTTTAGAGTTCAATAAAGCTCGAATCTTCCAAGATTCAAAGTTGAATCGTAAATGCTGAGTATTGAAAGCTTGGAGCTGTATGAAGCTTGAGTCCACGAAGCTTCAAGGATCAATCTTAAAGCCGGAGTCTTTGGAGGTTGAAAGCTCAACCTTAGAAATTAAATCTTTAGAGCTTCAATATTCAGTCTTGAAGCTTCGAAAGGTCGATCCGAGTCATAAGTGTTTCCAACGCACAGATCTTGATGCTTGTCTTCAGTCGGAGCGTTGAAGACTTCAACTTTTACAGCCCTAGGCTTGAATCCTGAGAACTCGCGCTTCTAAAGTTTGAGTCGCAACTGCACCTTTCAAAGCTCGATGATCAGAACTCATTATTACAATATTAATTCAGTGTTTCTTCTATTGAAGCATATTTTACTCTTATTTGAGTATAAATATCTTCAGACACGCCTCAATTGAAAAATAAGCCTATTTCTAATCGAAAATGTATCTTTCATTGTATCTTATTCCTACTGGAAAGCAAACTGCAAAACTCGCCGAGACTGACGGTCACATACAAATCGAATAGCTCGATGATAGAGCATCTATACGAACGTATGCAGCAACCTAATATATCGAACGCTGCAGGTATTTCAAACGGCTGGCCGGGTAAATGTGGCCCGGTAAATATTTGCCAATGAATTTTTCATTACTGGTCCTCTGCCCGATGGAAGAATGGAAGAACGCCGCTGCGCGTTGGGAGAAGAACGCGAATAGGGGACAGCGTTCGGTAATTTTCATCATTGAGTGCAAAACGCTTACGGCGTCAAGCTGACACCAAGAAAAATGTATTCTAGAAGGAAAAACACGTATAAAATGTGAAATGAAGCTTTTTCATGTGACATTCCGTTTCCGAGATAATCGCGTTTGAATGCTTGTTGTTACGTGTTCTGTTGAATCAGTTGCTCTGTCTGTCCATGGGTCACTCTTTCTACTAGCAAACACTGTTGCGTGTCACGTAAACTTTCCGAGTTGGTTATCTCGGCAACGAAGTCCCCTAGGAAAAAATATTGCTCTGTATTTTTAATTGAGTTTTTTATGTAGATTGCGCCTGTTCCCGATTGCGCCTCTATTTCGGAAACGCTGTGTATATTTAGCCTAGCAAAGGAGCAGAGGTCAAGGCCTAGGCGAGCCGATTGCATAACCCGGCTTTGACAAGCTCGCCGCCGAACGGGAGGGATTGATTGTTTTACATTGATGAATATTCCAAGCCCTTGATAACATCGAACGTCAATTTAATGACGTAGTTGGTTAAAAATTAATGACTGGAATCGAATAAAACGAGCGGCTTAATTCTACTTTTTTCGGGATGTTCGTAAAATCAATTTATTACATATCGATAGTTTCTGGTAGTACTCTTGTTTAATACTGCTTGTATGTTAAATTACTAATATCCTAAATTTGATATATTATAAGCTTCATTTTGTTGCTTTCTTTTTCTTCTTCGTTTTTTCTGCCGAATGAAATCTCACGATTTAAATTTCACATCCGAAAATCAGTGAAAATAAACCCACTTAAATAACAACCAACGACAGGACCAGACGATATGCCGAATGTGCCGACAATATGCCGACCTAACCAAAAAACAATTATTAATCTATCATTCCACATTCAAACCCAATTCCCTCCGCGAAATTCAAATTAATCCCAGTATGAAACCACCGCTCATCGCTTCCGCTAGAGCACTGTCAAAAACACGAGCAGCGTTCCTTTGAGAGCAAGAGTGGACCTCAGTGCGGTGAAAGGATAAAAAATTATTTTATCTCACCGTAGAGAACGAGCGGTACGCAGGGTCGCAAAGGATGATAGCCGCACGAAGGGGTTGCGAGTGAAAGAGGGAGAGAACGAGAGAAAGGAGAAGGGCGGGAGTTGATCGCGAAAGGGAATGGCGACAGGCCTTTCTACTGCGGCCGCAATGTCAGTGGCAGTCATTCCCGATGCATACCAGAGATTTCCATTCCAAAGAAATACAACCCGCCCCTAGAAGATGGTGGTCGCCTCATTTTTCCCTTTCACCCCGCCCTAAACGCGACCTTTGCATTCCGACGAATGAATACACCGTTTAACTCTTTGCAGTATGATTTCTACCACAACTATGATCAACAAAATTACTTTTTCCTTAGTTGATTAGGAAAAGAACAAACTTTATTCTCCTAGTATGTTTATGTTTACTCTGAAACGGTGCGATCATACGACAATATAAAAGGAACTAACACCAATAAAATATTTAGATCACCAGCTGAAGAAACCAAGTAATAGGAAAAGAAACAGTGTTTATTAAAACTAAATGCAATGGAATATGTAAAACTGGATTCAGCTTAAACGACTCGATACAACTTTCTACCTCGACGGTAAACTCGCGAATTTTTTCAAAAATTTCGTTTTCCAGTTGTACCACGCTACAGTTACAATTAAGCTTTAAACTTAAAATACATTAGAGAAATTTCTGATACTACAAAATTGATAAAAAGAAAATCATATTTAATTTAGACTTGAAAGAATTAAGTGACGTTTATATTTGTTATATTAATTACTTGTTAAAAGGGGACTGAAGGAATACCACGTGGGCGGAACGGGAACTCCATTTTTTCCAGCGTGCTCCTTTGAAGAAACCCCGTGATTTTCCGATCACGAGCCGCGAGCACGCACGATCGCGCCTCTAATCGGAAACTTCTTTTTTTATCCCCCGAAGAGCCGGTGATTTTCTTCTCCCTTTTTCCTTCTTCCTTCGTTTCGGTTGAAAGAACTTCGGGAACAGGTTTTTCTAATAAGATTTCTTTTTTATAGTCAACGCGGTCGCTGCTGGCGTCACGTACCATGATTTAATTTGCACGAGGAACGTGAAGTTAATTTTATGCAGGTTTAGGTTATTTAAAGTTCGCGGAGGGTGATGCGGTGCTGCGGAAATCAATGAGTTTTCTTCGTTGTATATTTCTTTTACTTTCTTTCGCGGATGATTGATGAATGATGATGAAACGGATAGTATACTATATTATATATAACAGGATAGTATATATAATATACGGACAGTATATTACATTTTTGATGATACAGTTCTGTCTTTTAATTTACGCCAGATTTTTCTACGTTACCTCCAACTAATATTATCGACATTGCATAGGAAAGATTCTGAATATTTACAATAAAAAATATTTTCGAGTGCAAAAAAGTTAACGTTATATTGATCTGATCGCTTCTGGAGAACCCGTGATTACGTTGTACGTCAGATAGTCAGGCATAATTCGAGAATCAAGAAAATGCAATATTTCGCCAGGAGGATTCCAAGCATCCCGGGCCAGACGCCATGGTTAACGGAGTTAGTCGAGGAGTTAGATAGTGGAGCTAAACTACTTAGGTCTATTACAAGTTCGCTCGAGTTAGATGAGACACTGCGAAACGTTCCGTCTCATCGCAGTTCAGTTTCCTAGCGTCCTGTTCCTTCTGTGCGCGTAAAAGATTCGAACCTATTCGGAACCCTTTCCTTTCCTTTCTCAAAAAGTTCTTGAACGAACACCTCCATCAATTATTCCGACCAGGAACTTGAAACGTTCTTCCCCCAATTTTAAAACGATCAACGTAATTCCTTCGACTCGTAGAACCTTCGCTGCCTATTCTTTAACGCCAACCTTATTCAACTTCTTCCATCTTATTTTTCTATTATCATTCTACGTACTATATCGTTTAAAAGTAAACCGTAATAATGTCACATATATTTATGCACTAGTTCCTTTCTGAACTGATCTTTTCGTGAAATCAAATAAATAAAACTGTATTCCTCGATACAATCTTTTGATGTTACGCAATAAATCTCTATTAAACGTCTCTTCTTCAAATGCACTGCAATGACGTACGAAGCAAATAAAGCTGCCTGTACAGGGATTTAATAACTTCGACATCAAGGTCTCTCGGATGGCTCGTTAAATATTTTTTTCGTATTCCCTCGTCAAGTGTCAGAGATATTAATGCTGCTAATATCGATGGAGCAGCTCGCACATTTGTTCGAAAAATTGAGCGTGAAGCAGCACGCGCCACCCGGAGCGAAGCTTAACGGCGTGTTTGATTTATTCGGTGCAATTATATCAACGCGAGAACTGTGTCCCTAGGTCATTTGCGGTCCCATTCGTGCCAAAAGTTTCCTGCGTTCGCACCTTCCGCGCGTCCGGCTGCACGCGAAGCGACATAAACATCGTGTAATGTTCGGAATTCGAGTATTTTCTTCCGCGCGATTCACCGACTGACGCGACCGACGAATCTTGAGTTAAAATGTAATATAACAAACGAGGTCGCAGCTCGGCCGATGTTTAATTCAACCGCAGAGTTCCGTTCGAGTTTGAATAAACGAGCCACAGCCCCGACGTGTGTTTCGTTTAACATTGAATGCACCGCGACCAGTCAAATGATTGGTTTCAAAATTTGATTTAATATTTGACTGTATATCGATTCCTGTATTATCCGATTAATCGGCTTTTCAATTTCTATCTTTCCTTCTGTTTCCATTTCCACTAACGAGCGAAGTTCTGTTTTACGTATATTGTCTTGAGATAAATGAGCAAAATATAGCGAAAACAGTTTAAAGAAGAAATACCTCGTTCTTTCACTAGTATAAAATTGTATTTTGAAATTTTATAAACATGAAAGAACAATGTATCTTTTGTTTAAGTTTTTGTTCACAGGAAAGAAAAAATGTATTTTTTCAAAGAGTGGTTTCACTCCTTCAAAGTGAAGTTTGATATGAAAAAGAATTGGAATGTATTAGGCTTGACTTACTCTATTTACAAACAGTTTCATAATTTTTTGAATTTCCGGGTTCGATAACTTCTTGGAAAAAAGATCGATCATCTAACTGTTTTACTTTTATTTTGTAATCATTTATTCGACTGCTTGCTTTAGAAATAGATGGGTACAGAGTGCCGGCACGTTTAGTGTCAACGCGACGAGCGTTTAAACCGCAATGAAATGAAAACTTCAACGAACCGATTAAAGTGTTCCTTTTTTTCAGTTGATCCATTTAACCATTGAATTAGATCGGCGGTACGTAAGCTACCCACACGTGGATTTCTCCGTGGCACTTGATAATTGAAAATCTTCGCGACGAATGCGTCGTTTCTGTATATTTGCATGATGTATCGTTTTATTCAAGTTTATGACAGGAGAAGGTGGGATTGGATTTAATTTTAGTATTTAGAAAAGGAAGTTCGGAGAAAACTGAAATTCACTTGATCGATGAAACGGGATACGCAGTGGCCTGATATTAATTATATTCTGTCTTGTGTTTGTATTGTCGTTCCCTCTGAACTTTCAATTAAAGTTCGCTTGAATTACATTACAAGTTATAATTACATGTAAACAGATTCGAAGTCACGTTATTTTAGTCGGTGTTGCACTATCGAAATGTCATCATTGAAATTGTCTTCGCCGAACAATGTTCCTCTACTATTCACCGTTGACAGTATTAATTAATAAAATCTAAATTTGTAATACTCCCAAATGCAACAGTTTTTTTAAAGGACAACAAATATTCTTCAAATTCAGTGTTCATTTTTAATCCGCCATGTTTTCACATTGAAATCTCATATAACAGAAGATTCACCGCAAATAAACGTAGTTTTTAGCAGAAAAAGAATATTTACCCATCCGGTACATCGGAAACTCGTCATAATGGCGGCTGCGAGTTATGACGTTTAAAATCGAAAGCTACTAATGGATAGTTTGTTTATTCGTATAACGAGAGGCGGAAAAATATTATTTTTCTTCCCCAGCACTTAGGACTTCGATGCGTAATTCAGTTGTTTGCGGGAAGAATTTATGAAAGTTTAAAAGATTCTGGTCGGCACAGGATTAATTGTCGAATCCGAACGATCGTGTTCGGTGATTTACGTAACACGGTATCCGGTGTCATGGCAGACATCTCCGTGCGCGCGCGAAACATTTACATTTGTCGCCCTTAAATTTTAATGGGATTACACGGGCCGCTTGTTCGCCGGCTGGACGTGGTTAATTGGAATTCGCCGTGGGACGCCGCTGAATAATGTAGGTCGCGTGTTTTGTTTAATTACGCGAGCCAGTCACGCTCGCATAAATGATTGTCGCGTCGATGTATCTGCCGCGCGGGTCTCGTTAGCACTCTATTCGAGTGGCTTTGCTCTACCATCTTTACCATCTCGGCGTGGCATTTCCCGACATTCCCGCCTTTAGCAATTTTTCATTTAGTAATTAATTCTCTTTGTAATTAATCCGGGAATGTTGCCGGAAAATTCATTCGCGCGATGTAGTTCCCGGGAACGTGATATATTCTAACTGGAATGTATATTTTTCGAAGAACAATTCAATTTCGATATGATTGGATTGCTTCTCCGATTTCTATCGAAGAGGACGCTGGTGCGTCAATATCGTTAATGGAAAAGGTAGTACTAGGTAATTTTAAATTCCAGTCGAAGCTCGAGAGGTCTGTATTTCCTCAATCGTAAACAATTAGATAAAATGATAATAGAATACTCGTAGAACAGAAAATACGATTAACACGGTGTCATTGTGAAATCATGCACTGAGTATAGAGAGTATATTTAAAAAGGAAATTCTATTGTATATCATTCTTGTGTAATTCATATTTATTGAATTCTACGTTTAAAACGAAATGCGAACAAAAGTAGATATATAATGATATAAATATAATAAAGAAATATAATAAAATGAAAAATATGAAATACAATGTAAAAAGATATAGATAATTCGAGTCAGAGCCAAAAGCGTGTGTTAAATACCACCGATACAGACGTGCACAAAACGAACTTTCCATTGTCGCTTTGAATCTCTTGAATTTAATTTGTCACGTGGATACACTTGTTTTCCGTTGGTATATTTAATTGTGTACACCCTGTAGAATTGGATTCGAGCGCTATAGAGAGATTGTTCGAACCTACGCGGTTCCGCTCCTCCCAGACTTCGCAGGTTCGTAACTTTAATCTGGGAACGGAATAGTTAATACAAAGGAGCGGTTTAAGTGAATTTCTTCCCGGGCCGCCTTTGTTCGTAATTTCGAATTAAAGATGGAGCATAAAGTCGACCGACTGTTTTGCGCCGCGCACTCTCAGCTAGAGCTTCTTTAGAAAGTCAATGAGGCTGTCTTTCGGTCTGAATGTTTCAAGCACTTTCAATAGCTTTTCGGATACAGGTATATCTCTATATATCCATTGTTAAAAGATATACATTTTCCAATATAAAACGATTTTAATCGCAGGGTACGTCTTATAAAAATCATACACTTCACGAGAATTAAATGTTGTATACTATTATTCCTTGAATTGTTATCTGAAAGAAACTATAGTACAAATACATGATTCGATGTAAATTAATTCAATTCTCTTTTAAACAGAACGAATTTTATATTTTGGTCACTTCGATCTGTTTTGTAACTATTATTACCATCTAAGGAACATCGTCAACGTTGAAAAATATTCATTTAATGCAATGCTGGTGTTTTTTTATAGAACGAAGTAGAAATTTGTTTTAGTCGCTGTTATTTGTTTTGCGAATTTATTTTGAATGAGTTTAATCAATTTATTAGTTTGTTCAATTAGTTTGCATTATATTTCATTTGTTCTGGCAATTTCTCTCCCACTTTCATTTTTCGCCAGTATTTATGGCCCCGGTGATCACCAATCATTGCAAAAAACTTGGAATTATCGTTCCACGAGATTTTCGGAATGCGTTGTCGCGGCTCGTTGCGGAGATCGCCCGCATGCACCCGGTGATTCACGGGCTGTTTGCCCCCGATGGGATTACTAAATCGAAACGCGCCCGCATATTCGGTCGTCATTATCGTCATCGTGTTAACAGCAGAATATTGTCGAATCCGCGGAGAACGATCCATTCGAATTGTAGAAATGGAAGCATACGAGACCAAACATTTTTAAACTTAATCCTCGTCTTTTTACCTTTGATCTTGTTTCAGAAATATTTCAGTCCCTTTTCGATATTAAAATTAATCCCCTTTCCATCTTTATATCTCTAGTACACAAAAGCATTAAAGCTCAAGCTTCCGCATTAATCTGTGTTACGTATTTGTCGAGTGAATAATAAAACACAGAGCCGTATCGGAAAATTGGATTTGGAGGGATCAAAACAAGCTTTCGCTTAATATTATTTGAAACGAGAAAACTCTGCTGGATTCTGCGATCTTTGAGGCACTTTTCGATCCACTGAACTCGTTCATTTCGAGAAGACAATTATAAAGAGACTTAGTAAAATAATTAGCAAATTTCTATCTTCAGGCTTCTACGAGATAAATTCCCTTATTGCAGGTCTCCTGAATATAATTACGAATATATGGAATTCTACAAAAATAGTACTCGGAACTAAAATCATTTCAAAACACACAAATGTTCTAATTACCTAAACAAATTGAGTGTAAGCTAAAATATTTCGAACTCATTCAGTCTTTTTTACAATTCGAAGATTAAACAAACACATACTCAAATCACAATCTAAGCAATCAGTCAACTAACAAACCTTAAAGCAAATACAGCAAATCCTTAAAATTTGATATTCAGTAATATATAAGTATATGAAACATTAAAATAAAATATTTCTACTCCCTGATTCACGTATGATTTCCTTTCACACCAGTTACAAACAGTATCGTCGACATTCGGTCAGAAAACTAAGAAAATTTATAGTCAAAAAGAGATCGTGTGTACAAGGTTAGAACAAACAACTCCCAATAAATCTTGATTACTTCCGCGAGATGCTGTTAAGTGTTCGGAAGAATGAAAAAAATATCCTGTCACACGTCTGGAGAACGCGTATTCGCGCCATAAATCGTCCGAGCGGCGCGCCCGGAGCTTCTTCCGCCATGACAGCGTAGATACGGCGGTCGGATGATCCTTGCGCAACCGACTGGGGAGGAAAACATTGTCCCGCGGCGGTCCGCGTCGTCACGTACCGTTCCCTGAAAGCATTCACTCGTGAAAGTTCGCCCCGGCGGGCTATTTCTGAATCGGCGAAGAACGATGACGGTGGAGAGGAACACGCCAACCGGGAAATTCTTCCTCACGTATCCGGATGTCGAAAGCTTTTTCTTCTCTCGGTTCGGCTCCGGGTTAATTTGATACAGAAACGGACACCCCTCTTCTTCCGAGTTTTTTTCCTCGCACTCTGACGTCACTAATCGATCTCCCGTAAAACTCGTAATATAAATACGGCAGACCCTCGTCATACCGCGTTTATGTTTATTTGGACCCTAAATTGATGACTACCATGTTTTTGTTCGATATTTTTATTGTTCAAATGTTTGGTTAACATTTCTTGGGAATAAAGAGAGAATAATGAAATAATAGAATATAGTGGGCCGTATTAATATTCGAACAGCACGGTACTTGACACTGAAACTACCGGACAAGTCGACTCGACCCACTACAGAATTTTTATTTTGCAAGTATTTAAATTATGCAGGCATTTCTGCGAAAGATTTTCAATTATATTTGTGTATCTGTGTAGATACAAGGCTAGGAGATTCATCGAATCTGAAGAAACGTATTGTTTTAATTTTGATAGAAGATTGAAAATTAGTCGCTCTAATTGTTCGATAGTTTCAGTGTTCAGGAGTGTTTGCTGTATATTTTTGCTGTGTGTGGAATTAATAAATTCGTTGTTTTTTAATCATTCAGACCACTTAATTTAGATGCTACGAATATAATTTTTATTTATATAATTAATACAATTTTCTTGTTAGTCGGTATTAAATGAAATCATTTAGCACCGTGCCGTCCGAATATTAATGCGGTTCACTGTATGTTCAAAATGTTTATAGCAGGAGGTTTGATTATGGGTCTGCGTGGACCCAGGCGTAGTTATCTGCACGGTCGTTGGAATAGTATACTGCGAGGTTAACACTTTGACTGCTATTGTGTTTTACATAAATTTAAAAATTAATTTTCTTTGTGGCGTATGGAAAGAATCGAATTTTATTGAATATATTAGATATTAGAGCAATTGCTATGAAGAATCTTGATTTCTTAGTTTCTGGTTTGATAAGAAATTGTTTCGATTGTATAGGATTTTTTATGAGTGTTAACTGAGTTACTGTTTTTTACAATCTAAATCGTTCCGAGTTACAGTTATTCACAACACAATATTTCGGATTCTCCAATTATCATGATATATACGATCCAATTTTGCAGACATGATTTGTAGAATTTCTTTTCAAGTTTTGCGAGTACTATTTATTTGGTTCAGTAACAGTACTAGATCGGTGTTGCCCAGAAGTAGCTTCTCGTTCGTCACAATAATGCACACTCGCAACAAGTCATAATTAAGTTCTTAGAGGTAGAACCAGTTCATTCTGGCATACAGGCGTATTTATGTTCACTACATAATATTTTCTTTTTATACCTCTGTTTTCCTCAGCTCATGCTGTGAATCCTGGTATTTCTCCCACGCGGAACAACATCGGAATATTTCACGATCTGTTCGTAATAAATAGACTGACGCTGTTTTATTCAATTTCCGATCTTTATGGATGGAAAAGGAAAAGTAATGTTGAATGAAATTCTATTACTTTTAACGATAATTTTTCATAAATCGATAGCGCAATGCATTAAATATATACGATTCTCTTAAATCTACTTCTTCTGAATGAAAATATCACAGTATGATCGTTTACTGTACAATATTTAATTTATGTCTTTGATTTCTTTGTGTTTCGTAAGATTGTGCGGTATAAACGGAGTTCCTAATGTTTCGTGTATATTTCTGTTTCAGGTAAGAACACAAACATCTACAAAAATTGTTGTTCAATGTTGAGTCCCAGCAGTCGAACCCAGACACACCTGTATTTCGTAAGTAGGAATGTGTGGAGAGTGTGGAAAGAATTCACAACGAAGACTAGATTTATCGAGCAATAGCCAGGTATACGTTTAAATTAGAAGTCCATTTTCGTGATTATTTCGTCTCGAACATGTATGTAAATGTAATTAGTCGTTAATCGTTTGGAATTTTTTAAAACTGTTTTTCCTATTTTCGATTTTATTTCAATTTCTAATATTTCTCTTGCACTATTTTCGAAATTCATGCTCCTTCTATATTTATAGCACATATTTTTCTTCTTACGTTTCTTCTGTCTAAAATATCGAAGGAAACGTAGTTTCTGAAATCAATTCTCCCAAAAAGACTTTTAACGGCACGGAAGTTTTTCGAGAAACGATCCCGCAGCGAAAATGTCGACGGAAAAGGAAGAATCCTCGAGACGAAACATCCCCTTCGACTTCTTATTTCTAGCCGCGAGGATCGATACTGTTTACCCTCGGCTCTACAGGCGATGATCGTGAATCAGCCGGCCACGTGGAAAAATAACTGTCCGACTCGCTCGTAAATGTCCGTCCGTGAACTGTATCGAATCGCGTTCTTCCCGCGTTATAGATACACTAGGTGTCCCGGAATTAGCGATACACTCAAAGAAAAGATCATAAAATTCGAACAAAATAAAAGAATCTTAATAACACTAAATTTAAATCGACGCTAAAATTCAATTCAAATTCGAACGGACCAATGAAAAATCAAACATAATCTAGCAATATTAACTACTTAAATCAAAATCAAAATATTATATTATACATAACATTCTCCGCGTCAAAATCAACAAAACAAACATTTTATTATATTCACCAATTGCCATCAATTGGCACTCATTATATTCATCAACCAACATTTCAATTAAAACTGTTGTAAGCCCATTAGAAAATAAAGAAATTTCGATTCTTAACCCTTAACAGTCGAAAAAATCTATTCGAAAACATAAATAAATTTCATTCTCATTTCTAATTATTATACTTAACCAACATTCTATTCTTCGGGTAAGCCAAGTGTTACCAAAAAATGATCGGCCGTTAAGGGTTAATCCCCACGAGCGAGCCATGAATTATTAATTCGGTCTTCACGTTTCCGGTATATTATCAACGATTCTCACGCGACACACCCTGTACACCTATTCGAAATTTATTTCTCGATCCGTCCCGCGAGCCCGTGGGACTCGCCACGTCCGTTCCCGTAAAACAGGTTGCTATAGTTACGCGGTTACGGGTGCTTTGAACCTATTCCCGGCCGACGTCGACCCCGTGCGGAATGTTTTTGCCCTTGTAATTCCCGTTTCAGCAGGTTCGAGCCGTTCCAGCTCCTCCGCGGCGCGGCCGCCTGTGAACAAAACTCCAAAATTCGACTATTCGCACAATGAAAATTGTAGATTACCAATGTGTTGCTAAGCGGTCCCTGCTACGCAAAACAATTATCATTTGAAAAATAAAAATGTTGTGCAAATCTATTCCGTTTCTCTATTCATATAAAGTTTAAATCGAATCGGAAAATGTTTATCGTCATTGAAAAAACTGCAGAATATCCCTATAACGTAAAAAAAATGTGATCGCCATATGCTTAACTCTATACCTTACAACTTTTGTTTGAAGCATTTCTTTCTATCACTTATACTTTTTAAGTTATTGAGTCTTGTCCAGAAAACTGACCTTTGGCCGCACTGTGCGCTCGCTTGATTCGAAAAGACTCGGAACCTGCATGAAGATACCGATAGGGCAGTCGGGGCGGGGGTGGAGGAGGTAAGGATAGAATCAATGACACAGAAGGACTGTTTTAAATAGCTTTCCGACGTCTGGCTGCGAATTAACATCGATCCGGCCGGCGCTTGCTTTGACACCGTAACTAATTAGAAAATGCTTTTTTCCCCCTTTGCTCCGGAGAGGGGCGGTAATGGCGAGGTAATTGCCGGACGGATGGGGCGTTGCGAGGGAAATAGGATTTCGGTTTAATTTCGACGGTCGCGAAATAAAAGTATTTTATTCCGATGGAAATTCAATATTAGGTCGGAGAGAGCTGTAGCAGGGTCAGTGGAATCGCAATGCGCCGATAGATTGGATTTAATAACACGTTATTCTTATCGTTGTTGATCGTTTGATATCGCAGGATTTCGAAGTGACTGGATAGAAGTGAAGATAGCGTTGACTGATGGTTGTAAAATTTTAAAATCTTCGGAGTGGAAGTTGGAATGTTCATTTATAGATAAAGATAGAAAGATTTTAACAGTTGTTTACTGATTTCATTAGATCTGCTTGATTTGAAGTTTTTCGTGGTGCGAGTTCTAATACGGGAATTACGAGAATTGTCCAATTTTCACGGATCAGAATACAGAGAAGGGATGAGAATACGATTAAGTGACTTTTGAATGCAATATTCCACGCTGTCGTGTTCAGGGTGTGTGCCCAGAAAGGTACGAGTGTAAAAGAACACGGAGTACGGGGAATAATAATTGTTTCTGCGCCAGTTTCATTAGGAACGTCTCCACGGTCTGACCAAAGCGTTCCTCTTCTACTGCGAGTCGCAATTAAACAGCTGCTACCTTCCGCGATTTAAACTCGGTTGTCGGAGGAATTCAATTTCTTCTTGGAACTGCCGCTGCCATTTTACCCTTATGTCTCAACCGGTGAATTACTTATATATTCGTAATTTAAATATAATAGAGAAATATAATCGAGTACAGTGAAAATGGTCAGTCACATCATCTCGATTGGTCGTTACGATTACAGCAGTAAACTGATACATAATCACAGAGTCAGGAGACATTATAGCTATTTGTAAAATTCTGTGCCGCAGCTCTTTCGAAAATTAATTAAAAATCACATCTTCGCGGTATAGGGTTTATATTCGTTTACTCGTTTGCATATTTTTACATAATTTTACCATACTAACCTCTTGCCTTCTATTAACATATTTCATTCGTTCTAAAGATTTTCGGATTGAGTTTAATAAATTGAAATATTACCTTTACGCTCACTGGAATGAAATCATTTTTTATTGCTACCAGTATTTAACAGATATGATACGATAAATGAATAAATACGATGAACATGTTCAGTATTACAACTCGTTGTGCTTTTCCCAACGTGAGATTAATTTTGAAAGGAAGATTGTAACGAATAGAATCGTGTTGAGTAAATCATAAGACTAGAGGTTAATCAATTATTCTAATCAGAATTCAATATCAGTGAGGGGCGCGTTCATCTGAAACCAGCGACCTGGAACGGAAACCGTTAAATTACCCGAGCGATTTTCAATTAACTACTTTGAACTTGTTCCACGTGTTCCATTCGAAAGTACCTGCGCTTTATCGCAACCGAATCGATTCAGGGAGCCTTCCCTCGTCGGAAACCCGGAGCACAAGATTTCATTAAATCGTTTCGACAGTCCGCGATGCGTTGTTCGCCCTCTCGAATTGCGAAAGGCGCGGCCATCGTGTCGGTTCGTGTCCTAACGGTCGAACACTATCTGTATCAATAGTCGCGGACCGTCTTTGCGGCGGTGACTGCTTCGCGTTTAGTAATCGTAGACGTGTTTCAATAAAACGTTACATTTGTCGTTTGAAATCAAAGTAATAAACCTGAGAAATAAATAATCTCTACAAATAAACTCTAACGTGGAGAACAATTTCGGAATATTAATCTTTTGTAAAGATAAATTGCTTCTAAGGTGTTTGAAGAACTTAACGAATAGTTTATTTCCTGGTATCAATTTCTGTGAATTAATAATTAAAGAAACTTCGCTATATGATTTTTTGGCATCTGCGTGAAATTTGATAGTGCAGAATTGCACGGAATGCACACGACACGAAGAAATATGTAAATATTCGAAGCGCAACAGTCTTCACTGTATTTATTGGGAAAAACCTTTTTATATCGTGATTACATTTTTCCAATTATATTCATAAAAATTTCAATTTGGATAATGATTCACAATGTACTCATCAACTACTGAAATCACCAGCAACGATTAATTCTCATTTTTACCAACAAAATGAAATCACCAACCCAAAACATTGCCGGTACTACCATATACAAACGAACCGCAAAGGGCAGAGTCGATTCTACAATCCGTAAAACTGTTCCCAGTCCCAAAATTGGCAGTTTCTACGTTCGTTTCATGTTCCAACGGTCAAAGCACGAGCGTGTCGACACGCTGAACCGGTGTGTTTGCATCGGCAGCGTTGACCAGATCGTTCAGCCGCCAATAAGGACGCGTGTTCGAACGAAGCCTGAGAACTAGGGACCGCGGACCTCCCCAGTGCAATCTCGAGGCGGGAATCGACGGTTGCATACGAATATTCGTCTTCGCGGTGAATCCTGGCCCGGTGCCGCCTTATGTATGTTAAACAGGACACCGTGAGCGCGGCTTCGCCGTGTCCGTGGGTGTGAATAATTCTCAGCGTCTGGAAGAAGCGCACCCGGGGCTCACTCCCGGGAAATGATTCGGAATAAAGAGCAAGCGTATCGCCTCGCACCGTCCCGAGTCTCGCCGCCTCTGGCTGGTTTCCATGGGAGCGTGTTAAAGCGTTTCCTGACACGAGTCGTTTCGGCTCTGATGGAGATAAGGCGTGTACTCGCGTGGATTGCGGAACCGTTTTTAAAATGTTCATGGGGGACGTCTTCAGCGAACCGCGTGCAACGCGGGAGACAATGCGAGAGACAACGCGAGGAACATTTCGGCGAGCTATGCAGCCTGTGCTCATTGTTTTTATTTTATCGCGCTCTCGACGCTAACTGCTGTAATCGAGTCAACGTTGAGTTATTTCAGGTTCGTCGTTTTGTAGTGGGGATTTGTGAAATTCTGTTGTGAAACTTCTGTGAAAGTTATATTTTAATATATTTGTGGAATCTGTTAATGCGTGAAAGCTGCGGGATTTTGATGAATGCATTTACTTTTGTGGATTTTAGGGGAACTTAATCGATTTTACTGCTTCGTAGTTTTTGGTTTGGCGTGTTTACTGTGTTGGAGAAGGTATTTTGATTTGATTTTGATACAGTTACGAAAGTATTAACACTAACTATAACGGCACTTCTGCTACCATAACTAATCAAATAACTGGCTACAAAATAGAGATAAACAAATTAGATGATAAATTTTTTGGAAACAGGAACAAAAGGAAGGATGATAATTGAAAGTCCAATTAATCGGATAATATAGGAATTGATATAAAATTAAATGAACGAAAGAAAATGCAGAATTTTCAATCCGGTCATTTGACCGGTTTCCGGTACGGTTAGTGTTAAAGATGTATCCATAAGGAGTTCTTGTACGAATTCATTTATTCGTGTGCGCGTTTTGTTAAATATTGTATCGTTGCGAATTCGATCGATAATTGATACTTGCGTATTAAACGAAGAGCAATATCACCTGAGCCCTGGGTTCACTCAATCATGATAAATATATTCATCGCATCAATATCGAAGGGATTTTGGGATGAACGTCCCGCAAATTCCCATTATTGCGTGACTATGTCTGCTCCGCGTAGAAGGATGACGAAGGGAAGAAAAATACATGGAAAATGCGGAACTGGAGAGGCTGGCAATCGATACCTTTATTTCTATGAGACTGATTCCAATAATAAACTATTCATTTGTCCCGATTTCATAAAAGACCTATCCCTGGACAGAATCGTTAGAAATATTACGTTGTCCCAGAAGCTTCTTTCGTTCTATTAATACAATATTTTTTGTTTTATCTCATGTCATTGAATTACGTGCAATTCATATTGGTGTATTACCTTTCGTTTCATTTTTCTCGGAGTCTTATAGTACCATTTTCCCTGCATTATTGCCAGACTAAATACTGCAAGCTTAATACTTTGTACTCGATAATATTTTCCCGTGGCAATACTCATTATTTTCTGTTGGAATACCGTGATATTTCCCGCAAATAACACGAAGAGGAAACTTTAAGAAATTATAGGATAGAACTATTTAATTTCAATGTTTCATGTTTTGATATATAATCCATAATTTAATATTGAATATTATATTTTACAATTTTGCTGTGTTATCGAATGTGCAATCGAATCGTAATTGACAGTCGCCTCTCGAGAGCACCTCTGCTCTTGTTCAGGTTGTTCCTCCACCCTCGATCAATCTTTACGATGCTTCGAATTTTTATTTGAAGAAAATGAAGCTTGCGATAGAAAAAATACCATTTGATATAATCACAAAAAATTTCATCAGATTTTAGAATGGTCGTTTTTAAAGCTTGCCAAGCGAATTACCGTCTTGTTTCCCTGACAATAGGCACCGTGAACTGGAGCCTGAGTTCTAAGCGAAACGAATCCCTGTGTCAGTATCGTCGATACTTCTGGCGTATTACGAGATCTTCTATACTATGTGTTTCATATATTATGTGATAGTCGATCATTACTTGTGAAAGATTCTTAACAATAGATATTTTTAAAAGTAAACGAGTTAATATTAGTATTAAAGAATATTTTATTGTCGCTCTCTAAAGAAAAATCCAGAGTTTTCTAAAGATCAAATACTTTTAACGAATGGATGCAATAAATTCCATATAAAGTACAGTGATTTCTCTCTGTGATACATTATTCCAATGAATTTTCTTCATCGCTGATCTTCAAAAAGAAGCTTTCAATAAGATCTTCGTAAAATATTCTTTGCCATATGACTTTTCTAGATAACACATTACGTGTCTGATCAAAGCGTCCTTTTTCTCCTTAGACTAGAATTCTTATATTCTTCTATACTTAAATTCCTTTGACGTGGCTATTTAAACGACTTCTACATTCCTTGCCAAATTATCACTCCAGTAATCTTAACTAACAAAACAATATAAACTACAAACTTTAACAACCAATACTATGAACAATATTTATATAAACATGGTAATAAACAGTATAAACCTTAACCAATATAAACACAGAAAATTAGGTATTCAGATAGCTGCATCAATAAAAATCAATTCAAACTTTCACCAAATAACGTTTATACAATTTCATATCTGTCAGATTGACTGGTTTCCACATATATAGCATTATCAACAGAATGGTAATACGGCTCCTTGACAATGGCACGAAGAAGCGTGGCTTGTCATCGCCGGACATTCAGTGAATAACGAAAGCCCGTTTCGTGCTGCCAGTGGATATCCTGCCTCCTTTCGGCAGCTCGTTTCCAGCGGGACTGTGTCGAGGGAAGGGTGTGGGTTACCATCCAGCGAAATCGATGCAAGGACTATCGCGAAACGCCCCCGAAAAGCAACGCCCGTGTTCAAAAACCGGGTCAAGGCCTCGTGGGAACCTTCGGGACCTACGAACTCGATCTTCCCTCGAGGAATGTTTGCACTACTCGTCGCACGGCCAGCTGAAGGACCGCTGCCAGACTTTTCTTTCCCTTCGCCAGCACTTCTCCCTTCGAACCTTTTTACCGTGCCCTTCTTTCTCCCGCCGGCTGAAAGAAATTTTATTTATGCCACCGGCAGGGGAATTGAAACCGACAAAAAACGGAACTGGCTACGTGGACCTTTCTGGCAGACACTTCTAAGGTGGAATAGCTTTTTTACGCGGTGTTTAAACGTGGCTCTTGCTTTAGAATTAAAGGAAATTCTCAGGAAAAAATTTTCTGTAACACTTTTTATTGCTATTTGATCGTCTTGTACGCCCGCCTCTGGTTTTGCACGATTTGTTTGATTTAGCAGAGTCACCTATATTCTAACTTTTATATGGTTCACCTAGATCTGAATCTCTATTTTTTCTAATAGGTACAGTATATTTATTTAGAGGGCTCGTACCTGTCGTGCAAAAACAGAATTGGGTGTACGTAGTTTACAGATTGTATTAAAAACTTTTTATTTTGTTGCGATAGGGGTTAATGTTGCTGATAATGATTGTAAATTCTTTAATGGTACATTTATTATTTTACAATATTCTGTAGTTAAATTCTTTGCTAAACAGGAGTGCGTTGTAATGTCTTATAATTAATCTTATGATCGAAGAATTAATTATTACAATTCCAAACGGAAAACATGATTCCATTCGTAACGACACTTTTCTAAAATGATTTTGTGTTACTGTCAATCCGTGCCGAGGGCGTGAAGAACGAACGAAGTCGGTTCTGTCCACATTTCATACGGTCCAACAAGCTCCTCCCAGACAGATTTTAATGGCCGTTCTTGTAAGGATACAACACGATATTTCTGCGCCACCAGCCGCGTCTTAGGTTTCCGCGAGAAAGGAACGCCCCGTCAGACGAAACAGACGACGCGTCCGTTTATTTCGACGGAACCAGCCGCCCAATAAAGATGCTCGACGGGTTTTAACTCGCTAGAAGTTTCGTGGCAGAGTCGACGATCGACGCGACCAAAAATGTCGGACTCGGTCAAGGTTCGACCGGAAGAACTTCGGAAGAAGCATGATTGTTATGAAACAGAGTTCCTTTGTCCGTGGAGGATCAAGTTTCTCATTGGCACTATCGAAACAGTCAAGATCTTTGATCTCGAGTTAAATTTCTTGAATTTTATTTCCCGGCGTTACTAAATTTCATAAATTTTATTTCTTGGCTACCATATTTTTTGAATGCTACTTTTTGTGGTTATCGAATTTCATTAATTTTATTTCTTGGCTACCAAATTTCTTTAATCTTACTTTTTGTGGTTATTAAATTTCTTTAGCTTTACTTCTTGAAGTTATGAAGTTTCTTTAGATTTATTTCTTGGGGCTACCGAATTTCTGTAATTTAATTTCTCAGGGCTACCAAATTTCTTTAGATTTATTTCTTGGGGTTACCAAATTTCTGTAGTTTTGTTTTTTGGGACTGCCAAATTTCTTCAGTTCCAATTTTTAGGGCTACCAAACGTCTTGTACCTTTTCTTGCAAATTTTCAAACAGTTTTTTCAATAACTTCTATAAAAGACTATCAAATTTGTTAGTTTGTTGTTCTGCTATTTTGTAGTATGTGCGCAACAACTTATCGTTCTCGGGAATGGAAAATCGAATGTGGATCACGTATGCAACGATTCGTTTATTTAGCATCAGCGTTTGATATTTCGACACTGCGTTTAATGTCGTAATCAACTTACAAGAGCTTATCTTCATTATTCGATGAACATATGGAGTGAATTACAGTTGCGGATTAATTTCTGCGTTCGAAGTGAAATCGTCTGATTCAAAATGAATGAGGGCTTCCAGTGCTTGCGTTATGAAAAAGAATAATTTATCGGCACCGCTTTGAATCATTTTTACGTGGATTCCGTAATCCCACGCTTTGGTGAATATTTTATTTGAGGAAATTGTACCTGTCTTTATTATGCACAGTGGAGATCTTCATCGTTGACGTTTCGCGGGAGATTGAGCGTTGAGATGGAAATCTGAAGCTAGTGCATCTGGAGGAAATCAGTGATCCTTTCGAAGCTAAAACTGACATACGAGTCAAAATAACCTATTTCACATTCGACTGCAACAAAATTATTAAAAAGATACTTCTCTAAAAAGTTATTAAAAAAATATATTTACTCAAATCGTAAAAAAATATACACTGATAACAATTTTGACGAATGTATGCGTGCAATTTTTATAAGGAAATACAAAGTAATTAATTCGGCTTCTCTTAGTTCCACTATTAAATAGAAAAAGAATTTTTGGTCAGTCATTTAATACCATTTCTAAAATAGCATTAAAGAATTATTCGACAAAACGGAAAAGGTGATACAAAACAATGGTCTATAGGCCGGCAAATGAGAAAGTGAGCATTAACTTTTTATACTAAAACAGTACTTATAGGCTGACCTAATATATTCGACCCCAGAAACTGTTATCTGAAACTTTTCTCCCTCGTAGAAGTTAACCTCGAACGAATGTTTTGAAACGTTAGTATATACCCACGACACAATTTACATGATTAGTTTGGAAAATGAAGGACGACGGTAACGAAGGTGCTAGCTCGAGTTTCCATGATTTCCATTTCGTCGAGTGAGGGTTCAGGTTCAGCCGGAAATGTTTGCGAACGCTGTTATTCCGGTGGACGTGTTAAAGGGAAATGTTCAGCGAACTTAAGCAAAGGACAGAGTACCGAATGCTGTTAAAGTTTGAAGGGCCGATAAACGTAGCTTTCAACCACGGAACCAGGAAGCAACCCTGACCGAGTTTTGACCAAGTAGTCGCTAGAAACGGTTGAAACCTTATCATTACTCGTAACGTGGCTCGTAAAACGTTGCGGCAAAGAACTGATACGCAATGCGATTAACCTTGACCATGCTCAGGAGACAGGTGTCGCGGAGACTCCTTGAACAAGAAGAAAACAAATAGTTGAAACTACATTGTGCACTTGATAACTGTTTTTCCTATTCATCACTGAACTATTCATTCTTAATTAAATATTAACGAACAGTTCATACTTTACTTTATAGTAGCAGAGTACATTAGTAAAGTTAGTATTCACACTTTAGTTCAGTCAATCAGTGACCGGTCCAATATTTACTTTATCAAATTCGCACTCAACTGTTTACACTTCATTAAATAAGAACAACTCGATGATCACATTTTATTCAATTTAGCATTTCAGTATCTTTGTCCAGTTCGTAAATTAATAGTTCAGTTCTTTTTAAGTAAACACTGCTGTAATATTTCATTGAGGTTCTAAAGATTTCTCGAATAGCACGATTCAATTTCAATTTACCTTTCTAGTGTTTACTTCGATAAATAAACGAATTAAATTTCAATATCATCGTATACATTTCTATATTATAGTTTCAGCTATTTAACTAATTTGTCACTTCCCTCGAAACATTAGTATCACCTGTAAAATTATCGACAGAGCCACTTCGCTTCATTGATAATCGTTGCGTTCGAACGTCAACCCGTATCTTCACCCGTCACGCGGAAATTCGCTTCACAAAAGTACCGACGGCAGGGCTCGCCGAATTATTCGGCAGTGACACGTGCGCTTGAGTGACGTTTATGAACGAAGTCACGACTTGTCGCCTTTCGCGCGGCGCGCATGACGATCCTGCCCATCCCCCTCTGCAGTGTATTAATTTACATGATTGAAAAACCAGCAGTGATGCGGTTGACGGCGACGCCATATGTTACCCCCCCCCCCCCCCGGGAACTTCGAAATCGACGGAACGACACCCTGCGGTTCCAACTTTAATTGACGCGTCGGAACTTCGGATAGCAATGCTTTAGAAGATAAGTCGTTAAACTTATGACTTAAAGTAGAATTTCAATTTCTCGTTGAAGATCTCGTTGAATTGGAAATTATTGTATTAACTGCTGCAAGACCTCTATAGCATTTTTTTCAATCTAAATTTTCATAATGTAAATATTCGTGTGAGTCATATAAGAAAAGGGTAGAATTGTAAAACGAAAGAATCAAGATCAAAAAATTACGTTCTTCCTTAAAAAAATCTTTTTCTCTTTGTTAAAATAATTTCGGCTGCTGGTAACAATAAAAATTCTTTTAATTCTGTTCTTTTTCCATTGATTTCAATTTCTTTAAATTGACGCATAGACAATACAATTTGGTCAAGTGCCTTTCGAATTTATTATATTTATAATAATATCGTATTTTACTTTGGCTGTCCAATTATTTCAGTGATATTCTCATTCGTTTCTCTCTGCGTTTATCTTGACAAATTTCTCTTCCGCCGAGGAACGTTTATGGATTGATACCGTATTTTTTGATCGATAGCGAAACGTCCGCGACGAATACTACACACGCTGTAACGAAACGGCCCGTCGCGTAATATCTTTATTGTATCGACGGTCGAGAGTTCTCTCTCGATTACGACGTATACAGGAATATTCGTCAATCGGCGCGTCACGCGGCGGCGGATACGCTTTTTCGATGAATTGAATTCTATCCGGCCGCGCGTCGTTTGTCACTTTCGGGAACGAGTCATTTCTCTGACGACTATTTATAAATCGCTGTCTTCGGTGGAAATGATTGCGTGTCGGAAACGCAGGAACAGGATATTCCTACGTCTCTCGTATGAAATGTGAAAGCTTCAACTTTCGGTTCGCTCGACGATACTTTATAATTGCACCGAAATATGTAAAAATCGTGTAAAATATATTTACAAATTTCAATGGCACAGAAATCTGTACAAACGTATTCATTTCGCATAAATTTTAACTAAGCAGAAAGAAATACTTACAAATTTTTTGTAATAAATACACGAAGAACACCGTTCATTTGTTTTAAATCACGTTTTCCACTGTTGCTTAAATATTGTGCAAAAAAGAAAACATTCGGTATAGAATTATGCAACTTTTATAGACGAAGCGTATAAATTCGAATTATAAACTCCAAGAATGTTCTCGAGTACAAAATATTTTCCGCTCGCGGAATAATTTCAATGGAAACTACTGATTCCGATGTTACCAAGTTCCGATAGGTTATGAAGAGGGAAAAAAAGGTGCGCCGGTATGAATCCTTTTTGAATGCCGGCTTTAAAAAGGTCGCCGCGAATAACGTTCCTCGTTCGGATTGTTTGCGACCGGTGTTATTGGTATTCCGACTCCGCGGTTTACAATATCTTCAAGGTTCCGAGCGCCCCTGCCTCGGGAAACTAATAAAAGTTCTTTCGTTTCAGTAAAAATCTCAGCGCACGCCGACTGAATAAGGCCGCCGATCGAACTTCCTTCTCTGCCATTCATGCGGAGTCGTTACCGCCTATAGTCGAGGATCGAACTCGATATATAACCGCGGTCCTTCGGAAAATCGAAAAGAAATAGAAAGCATCTCGTGGTATGCACCTCAAAATGTGACTTTAACGAGACAGCGTATATTTATCGGTGATTCGAGGTTTCGTGTGATCGATTTTCCATACCGACGGTTCGTTTAAACGAATTTTTTCTCCTTCTCGATAAATCTGTTGGGATAGAAGTGAACGTTGGTTTTTAATGTTTGTAAATTTAATGGTTCTTTAATTAGATGAAACTTATAATAGCTGCTAGTCGAATAAGAAGTCTTGTCACATTTCTCGAGGAAGATTAAAGACAAATTTTATTCCGTATAATTAAGTGTTGCGCTGTGGATAACTTATTATATTTCACAGCTTTTTGTAATCTCTCAATGTATTTGTTTTTAATGATCAATAATATAACAATATAGTATAACAATATAATAGTATAATATAAAATTTATTAAAAACAGAGGTTTGTGTTCATTATCTCAATCAATGATAAAGAAACAACAAACAAGATGGCAACGTATGGTTAGCCAATAGGATAACGCCGAAGTCCTATCTCCCTCCCTTTATAGTCACGACCCCGGTCCCAAGCTATAAAAAGGGACGACTGTAGCAACCATTACGTTCCGCGCGGGATATTAAAATAAACTCGTCCCATCGCGGGTCAAATATAAAGCCAATTTTATACACGCCAATTAAAGTTCTACCCTCCACGAATAACACCGTGCGCCTGCTAGAAAAATGTATTAAAAATATATTTGAAACTTGGTGAAATTCGAATAAAAATCTGGGACGCGCACAGCTGTACGACTTCGTCAAAGCGAATTGTTGACGAGAATGTTCACGGCAATCAGAATGGGAGAAAGAGGTTCGAAGCGCGTGGGCGACGCCGTGCCGTGCAGAAAGTTGGAAAGTCTACGAGTTACTCATTGCCTGTTAAGTGGGCGGATGGATGAGGAAAAAACTGTAATTTCCGTGTCTAATTAAAACAAACGCCCACTATTAATCGCCGCTGCGGTGCGTTGTGTTGCCGCCGGGTGTGATGCCTGTATCTTATCGCGGTTGGGCCGTGTAACCAATTTTCCCTTCCGTGGAGCAAAACCTCGTAAAAGTAGGCGTCGCCGTAAAACAGTCGGTTTTACCCCCGCTCGTAAAAAGCGGTGAAATAAACGCGGCCATGGAACGCGCGGACCTTCGACCCACCGCGATCATGTCGCATTCGTTGCGATGCGATTCCCGGCAGCCGCCACGTGCCTGATGTTACACCGATTAATGGTTGGAACTGTCCATCAACCGCCCGCCATTCGAATTGCTCTGATATCGCGAACAAGGGTTGACGAAAGTGAAACTTCAACGTGGAAATACAAATTGCGGAGGAGGCTGATAGGTCAACCGCATCGGATCAAGCTTTCCAATTAACGTGATATTAGTTTGAGAGCTGATTTTTAGTGATTTTTTATTATTAGAATTAGAACGTGTGTGGTTGATTGAGCAGAAAAGGTAATTTTCTATGTTGAAATGTGAAACTAGTTGCGAGGGAAAGCCAGATAAGTCAACCATATTGAGTCAGGGTTTCTGGTTGATATGATATTAGTTTTGGTGATAGTTTTTAGTGGTTTTTTATTATTGGAAATAGATATTAGAACATTTGTGGCTATTTATTGGACGGGAAACGCAATTTTGTTATGTGTCATGGAACAAATGAAATTTCAATGTGGAAACGTGAACCAGTTCACGAGTAGGAGTATGATAGGTCAGCTGTATTCTAATTGCTTTGACATCTGCTCGGACACTGGTTTTCATCGATTTCGATTATTAAGACTTTCACAGTTATTTGTCACAATTTTTTAACTCTCTTGGTCCCTCAAACTAGTTGCATATCTGAAAATATTCCCAAACCTCGAATTCACCGTACACTAAGTATTCTTACTGACAATAATTAAACTGCCTATCTTTACACATTCATAGTTCTAACTATAATACTAACAACAATAAACTCTACTTTACATTTATCGCAGACAAGGCACTAATCACCGGGAACAATTTTTCCACAAAACAAACAATGAGAATAAAAATTCGGTTAAAAATTCACAGTCTAATAATTACACAGTATTAGCACATTTTGTGCGAGTCACAGATCGCACCTTCGACGAACAATGAACTTCGAAAAAGATCCATTTTATAAAAAATATTTAATATTTCCAAAACTAGCAAGATTCAAATAAATTCTACACAACAAGTATATAATGCAGATTTTCAGGATTACACTATTTTTTCTAATATACAAAATGAAACCGTCAGTAATTCGGCGTCAGTCTGCGGAAAAAGTATTAATAACTATCCCGCGCGTAGCCTGTTAATTACCGCGACAATTGAACTAATAATTACCGCAGTAATAACCACCGTGCGAAACAGACGGAAAAATTCGCTACACGAGAAACGCGTTAAAAAATCGCGACACGTCGCGTATCAGCAAGAAATGGCCGCCGTAAAAGCGGCCACAATTTTCAATAACAATGCCACTTTTGTCTGGCGCGGCTGGCAGCCGAGACGAAAGCCTCTTTCGACGGTCGTTCGCGGGTGTAGAAAATGTCCCTGCGGCCGGGCCGGGGTCGCAGGGGGTGTGAAAAGAGCGAGGCCTGCCGGCGCGCGCCGACGCCGGGCCTGGGATTCGTGTTCGCGCGGAAAACCGGAGCGACACCGTGCGCGTAAGTGATCCGTGAATGGGTCATTCAGCGAAGGCGGCGTCCAATGCCACTCGCATTCTAATTGAAGGGTGCTCCCGCGGATGCCTACTTAGCCCCCGCTTTTTTTTCGTCAACCATTCCCTCTTCTTCCCGCGCTTTTCACCCTTCGGTCCCATTGTGCCCGTGTCGAGTTCCACGAAATTCTTCTCTCTGGAATCTTTTTTTCTTCCCTCTTTTTTTTTTTTAATCCAGACAGAGATTAGCTCTTTGATTGCCACGATGGTCATCGATAACGGACGCTGACGAATCGTTTAACGCGGCGAGCGTTGAGCCAATAGGTGACGCAGTCCTTTGCACGCGTGGATTTAGGGATGAATTTTTCTGGTGACACATCGAGTGAAGTTGTCTGTTTTGTTGACATCTCGGAGATGCAGTCTTCTGTATCGTGGGAGAATATTGATATTCGGTGGAATTATATTATGCTTTTTCTATGAATTATCGAATGGTATTTACGGATGGTAGAGAATTGTATTTGATTTTAATTATCCGAAATTCATATGTGGGAGTATGTATTACCGAATATAAATATTTCGTTGGAATGTCCGAGAAACTAAGATACTGAAAAAGTCCTCGTTACGATGAGTCTTGATTTTTCAACTTCTGTTTCGTTAATTAACGGACTGCGGGAATTAACGACGTATTTCTGAATTTCGGACCTATTACAGTTTCGTTTCGTTTCGTTTCGTTCTTCATTCGGTGAAAGAAAGCACCTGTATGTTCGTCGGTTCATCAAGAATAGAAAGCCGCGAATATCCACAGTTCATTAATAAGATCACGTTAATTATATGGAATTTTTATGGATGTTGGCTCGGCAGCGATGTGTTCATCTTCGTCGCGGACAGGCTCCTCTGTGCCGGTAATGACTTCGTTTATTCGGTTCATCGATGCGTTCTCTGTCATTTTAATTGCACGCGGCAGATACTAATTTCTACTCGGAACCCAGAGATTGCAGTTCATTGTGAAATGTTATAACATTACTCTCTTTGTTAACGGGGCCTTGCGTCATTAACGGAAACTCGTATAACTAAAAATTAATTTTCAATTATGCCCGACGTTCTTCTGGCGACGATATTCTGAGATGCGCGAGTTCTTGAAAACTCTGTCCAATCGTATCGATCGCTCGTAATCTTGCCAAGAAAATAACGGAATGGAAAAGAATTTGTATGAAAAGTTATAAATACCATCAAATTCTTCAGAAGAAAAACGACATGTAACGATCTCATTTTTCAATATCAGTATTCTGGATGATTGATGTTATTGATGACTATTTACAATAGGGAAATTGCCCTTAAATTGTATAAAACCAGGTAAGAATGTAAAAAGCAAATTTTTTTATTTTTAGCGCGTACTCTGTATTTTACAGTATCTCTTCAATTGACGAATTTCAAACAGCTCCGACGAGCGAAAGATGCGTTGTGTTCAGAGTGAAAAATTGATCGGCGCTGGGAATTCTGAAAAATTGCGGGAAAACCACGTTGACGTCTGCATAAAAATTCATCCTCCCGCTACCGCTGCGCGTAACAAGCTGCAGGCGGATAAATAGGGAGATTATCCCCGCGCGAATAAACATTTTGAAAATACCTTCCCATTATCCTGCACCGATGATTATTCCTTCGCGATCGATGCGTTGCTGACAAATTTCCGGTTCCTTCCAACCTTTCTCCCTTTAGATTCTCTGTTAGCTGCGTTCGAAACGTGACATGAATGAAAATTTATGGTCCCACTCGATCGATCTATAAATGTTACTATCGTTCACGTACTATTTTGGGAATAATGCATGGGAACGCGTGTTTCAGTAAAATTGTTTTCCCATCTTCGAACCGATCCGGGTGTAGAATACGATTTTATCATGATTGGAATTCGCATGAACATTCGATGATAGGGTGAATGTTTCGAAGGTTACGGTGAATCAGTGAATTTATTTAATCGCTTGAGAAAACGTTTATACGTATTTGTCTTAGTGCAACAAATACAATATTGAACATATGCAATTTTCTGGCTATCGATTTTTATTCACATTTTAATGCGAATATATATCAAAAGTGCACTTTTAAGGTCGACTTTTAATACAAAGAAATTAAATACTTAAATTTTATTAATCTTCTCGATATGCTAATTTCAATCTTCACACTCACATTTTACCAAACCAGCAAATCAATCATTAAAGCTAGACACAATATCAGCCTCATTACACTAATAAAAGAAAATCCATTATCAACGCTCCATGGTACAAGAATTATTTCCGAACAATTCAACACTATCTACTAAAATAGAATTAAAAGAAGGAGAGAGAAAACTATTCGAAAACCACTCTCGGCACCGCAGTTTCAACCGTTCGATTCCAAGCCGATATTTATCCACCACAAACACAGTTGGCTAAACAAGGCATCCATCCCTTACTAACAAATACTCCCACGATATACACGCAGCAGTCCCAACGAAATTCGTCCGGCGCTCGATCCTCGGTTCCCTCCCGTCACCAAATTATCCCCTCAACGTTGAAGGGCCTCGGGTGGGGATGACGAAGTTAAGATCAGCGCTGTTCCGCGCAGAGCCGTCCCATCCCCGGCGGTTCGTCTCGTCACCGTCTCGTCTTCCTTTTTCCGCGGAAGATCGTCAAGGTCAACGAGGGCCTTGGTTGAAGTCGATGCCAGCGTGTCCGCGGAGAGGGTTGCAGCCCACGCCCCGCGTTCCCTAGGACAGAGAAAGACAGAGGAAGGAGAGAAAGAGGAGGCGGAGTAATGATCGATACTGCTACTGATGTGGGATCCCAATCGGCCGCGCTCCTCTCCTCTTCAACGGGGGTTGGACGCGTGTGTCAACGTCGAGTGACAAATTTCGGGCAGAGTCGAGTTAATAACGTTAACCATTAAACCGTAACTTTTACTCGACTCCAAAGTATCATCTGCAATCATTAACACCTGCTGCACAATATCAGGAGGAAGATCTGAAACGAAAATTACCAAATGTCAGTCCTCCTGAGTTCAAATGAAATATTTTTATCTATTTTTATTCGTCAAAGGAAACGTGGATGAATCGTCGAGTTCTTTGTTTTTAGTAAATTATTAAACACTAGAACCTTGTTTGTAACTAAAAGATACAGAGTTAGTAACACGCAAACTAACATATAAGTGACTCGAAATTTTAATAAATGGATTTATATTTCCTATAAAAAAAGTGCATAGGAGGGTATTAATTCGACAGGTCGGATGAAACTTCGCTGGGTGGATCGAGAGCCAATTAGGACTCATGAGCAGCGCAATTTCAATTGCAAATTAGCGGCAGTCGAAGATTATGCTGCATAATATGTCATCGAATCAACTATTACGTTTGTATTATCGTCAGTCACGTGTAATCGGATTACATTCTGCCCGACTCCGATCTCGCGTTACATACTCCTTCCATTCTGCCGGCCAGACAGCCAGCCGCGCGCTCTCCCGCGTCGACTGCGCGCCCCCTTGGAAAATGAAAAGGCCCCTCCACTACTCCGCTCGAGTTTTCCAGTAACGATCGGTTCCCTTGCCCGGGGTACGGAGTAGCGCGGCACACAACCGCCTGTCGTCCCCTCTGCCTGCCCTCCTCGTTCACTCCTGTCGGCCGCCCTACCTTCCCGTCCTCTCAGGCGCGGAAACGCCTCGCGCGGCGCCCTAGCGATGGGAAACGCACCGTTCACGCGCAGTGCCGAATTTTCGAACTGGCGAGGGGAATTTGGGAATGTTCATTGAAAATATAGCAAATAGCGGCCATCGGATTTTTCTTGAGGAGGAAGCGCGTTAACTAGCATTACGTTAAGCTTTATGGCTTAATGATGGTTTCTCTCAGTATTGAGGATTCAGAGAGAATGGTCTTAGCGATTTCTACTTAGGAAACGGAAATTACTACTTAGATTGTGTATAGAGGATAATAATGAAGGAACAAACGTTGTCAGTTTCGCATTCATTCTGAAAACTATATTTTTTTGTATGTAGTTTTTAATTTGAAGTTGGTTTTTGGGACGATAGAGGTTTCGCAAGTTTTTGTTTTGAAAATTGAATAGTTATCTAGAATAAGGTGTGTTACAAATTTTTCAAGAGATTTTTAAGAAGAGGTTCTAAAAGTTGTTAAAGCATTCATTTTTATACCCAATTTTATGTTTATTGTAAATAGCTCCTTTGTTGGCGAATAAATATTTATTTTTCCATTTCTCGAGTTGCAGTGAACAATAGATCGTTTATAGATTTTCCTGCAACTTTAACATAGGTCCTTCTTTTAGACACTCAATCATTTGTTGATGCTACTGGATTATTTATGTTTTCGCAAAAATTATGGAAATCTTGAAAAGGGTTTATTTGTTTATTTGTGGCAACGAAAAGCAGTCGATTGTCTGTAATTTAAGTTAGAATATATCGTTTCCAAAATAATTCAAGGATTCTGCGAATTGTATAAATTACACTACGGAGAATTAATCAATGGATTGAAATACGAGAAGACGCCGAGAATCTGTAGCTGTCCGACTGACAAACGAACGGGTTCTACAACTGAGTAATGAGGGTTTAATGCATAGCACTCGAATGTAAATGTCTGAGTAGATTTGTATCTTTTTAAAATTATAAAGGCATGTCTTTTTACATTCCACAGGATTGATTAATCGTTTGAGAATGTTGTGGAAATAGGTTCGCATTTGATGCAACTACCCAGAACCACAAATTACGGTTAACGATCCAAAATAGCTCAGTACTACGGAGTAACGATCAAAATATGCGGATGACAGTCCGAGAATATAGTTTCATAGAATTCCGCATTACGATATATGATTGCTGGCGTCGTAAACAAGACCTGCATGGAAATTTCGAACGTTTCCCTAAATCTTTGCAATTTCTTTTTTGGGGAGCCGCTTCACACGTGACGGTGAACTTCTATGAAATAAATATCACCGATCTACGTGCGATCATGAAAATCGATTGGATCGTAAACATTCGCGGAACACGTAACGGTGTACATTTTTCGATAGGAAATACGAGGGAACTCCTTTTACCGATCCTCGCCCGTCGCACTTCAACTTAATGAAAATTCTTCTACCACCCTTCTCGTTTAACAGTTACTTATTACAGTTGCAATTGTAATTTCGATTTAAATTTCAACGAACGAAGTGTAACACTAAACTGCAATATATCTACCTACGCACCGTAGTACAAAAATAAATAACTCAAATATTAAAAATGCTAATTTATGTACTTAAAATAAGATTATGGTACAAATTTATAGTGTAAAATCCTCTGAGGCATTTTAATAAATATCTAAAGCGTCTTTATACAACCTGAAAAAGCGACATGCTAAAAGAAATAGTAAAATTTGAAGTGTAGATAATTATGTTTCAACTACTTTTAATAGATTTAGTTTCACAGCGAGTATTCAATGCGAGAACAAGTTCTCTCGCTTTTCACTCCTTGTTTCTTAAAGAACAGAAAATGAAAAAGGCAAACGGTGTGCGACAGAATACAAAAGTGCCCAGTGGTATCTCTCTCTCTCTCTCTCTACATCTGTTATGCAAGGTGGATGCTTCTGAATGCTTGTGCAACGCAAATATCAAGTACCATTGTATATACCATGTACTTCCGGGAAGAAACCTCAGGGACACTCTTATGGAAAACCTAATTCAGTTAATAATGCAGAACAGAAAGCAGGAAACGCTTCAAGTTATTCATACGCATTAATATATAGACTATAAATTTTGCACCTACATGGCGCACGATGCTACACAAACTCCAACAAAAAACGTTTTTCTATATTCGTTTAATAAAACTTTCATTTCGTTTTAAATGTTTTCACAGTTAGCTCACCGAAGCCACTCACTTTCACTGCGTATAATATTTATACCTCGACTCGAGTTAGACTCTCAACAAAGATTTCAAACTGAATGAAATAAATATAAACATCCCTAAATCCACAAATATTCCCCTTTCAAGCCAAAAGTAAACACTACATGCCTCAGATTACATTTTCTAATATTCACCATTTCAAACCTTCCACATCAAACCAAATCCCCAAAACATTCACTTCCCCAAAAAACCCTCAGTACCACCGTTAAACTCCACAATAAAACGACCAACTTCCATTAAAAACCAGACTTCCCGAAACAACCCTTCAAAACATAAACCTCGCGAAACCCCTCCGCAGTGGCAGCATTAAATCTCGAAAAAAAGTCTCTTCCCACTAAAAACCGACCCTCCCAAAACGAAATCGCACCCTACAAATCTCCTCGGTTAATACAAGCATACCCCGAAAAAGATGAAACCAACCAGGAAACTCCATTCCGAATAACAAATTCCCCAAATAGGGTTCCATTTCCATGTTATATCACCGTGAACTGATACCGGTCCCGATCGTCCCTCTTCCGTCCGAGAATTCCGCAGCGGCCGATGAATAATGACGGGGCAGGGGGACGGGTAGCATCAAGGTAATCGTTCCTCGAGCGATCCGTCCGTCCCTGCTTCCAGCCCCCGGCGCCACGCAGCCCTCGCGAGCAGAGCCGGACGCCCACGCGTCTTGTAAGCTGGCGGATCGCGCGCGCTGCGCCCCGAGTGGGTTTCCCGAGTTGCGCGCGCAACTCAACCCCCGTGGATCGGCTGCGTCCGTCACCCCTCGGCCGGGCTCGTGCGAGCCGCGGCAAAGAAAGACGGAGAACGCGAACCGGTCGTCAGTACGGTGGACGCTCTTCAGCGGAGCGCACCACGAGCTAAGAGTGTGTTGTTCGTTTTTGTATATATATATATGTATATGTACATACATATATATATACATATACACGCGCACGTATATATATACACATTCCGGCGACCGCCTGTTCGCGCGCGCAACTGGTGATCGATTCGCCCGTTTCCGCCGCCGGTCGCCACCTCCGGACTTGGTCCAGGATTCTGTCAAGGTCACTCGTTGACAACTCGATACCCTCGCACCAGGTGCACGCATACGCTGGCTGGGTGTCCGCGTGCTCGTTTCACGGAATACTCGTCTCTCGATCCAACGGGATTTGATCGTTCTCGCTGCTCGATTCGGAGTCCGTATTTCGAGGTTTCTTTTGTACATCGATTTATACAGGATTTCATCATTTTTGGACGGTTTTTGGGAATGTTTTTCTTTTTTTTGTTGTTGTTGTTGTTGTTATTATTGTTGTTGTTGTTTTTTAGTGAGATAAAGGTTGATTAATATGGGGATACGGATGATTGACACTTTTTTGGAATAAAATTTCGTGTTTATTGAGTTGGCTGTTTTTCTCTTTGAAGTGGGATTTGGATTTTTGGGGATAGTCCGTGGGTGGAATATTTTTTTGTTTTTTGATGTTTGAATTCTTGATTGAGCTTGGAGTTGACAAGTTTTAGAGCTATAGGTGATCGGAATTTGTTTGGAGAGGGATATTAGTTTCGTGTGTATTGGGTTGGCTGGATTTTTGATTTACTCGCGAAATTGGCGTGGGCGCTTTGAAAATGAAAAGTAGAATTGTTTTTTATTTTTGTGAATTAATGTTGAGGGATATAATTATATATTGTTAAAGATTATTAGATTAATATCTGTTCATTGTGAAACTGTTTTACTCGAAGGTAGAAACTGAATGGATTTTATGTTTTATATTTCTGTGTTGAAGGGACGAACTTTTTCTTCGTTAGAAATAAAAATCTTGTGTGTAGCAGAAACATTTGAAAATCGAATTAGACTTAAAACTTGCAGTTCTTATTTCATTTCTGTACCTTTCTTATAAACTGAAACCTCGTCCTGTCAGGTTAGAAAAATTCTGGCAGTGTCCTTCGAACTATCTAAATTATTGAGAATCATTCAAATTTGATCTAACGTAAACCGTTCCGTTTGAAAATGTACTGCTACACAGAATTAGTAATTAATTGTTCGAATTGATTCATTCACTCGTTACTATATTATCTGAGAAGCTGAAATATCTGTTCTCTGTTATTCAGTTTCGCTTTAAAGCAAAAAAGAAAAAAATAATAATAAAGAGACGCAAAATTACGAATATGAAAACGGATCATTCTCTAGGGATTTTTTGAGTTTATTTCTCGTAGCCTGGTTCAGCGTCACAAATCAAGTGCTCTTTTTAGTACTTTTAAACGATCCGTGGGGACCGTAGAAGCGACGGATTAACGGCTGCTAATTAAAAGTTTCGTCACTGATCCGTACCGGGTTCTCGTTCAGACGCAACTGGTGTTAAAATCATAAACTTCGATTGTTTGACTCGCGACAGACACCCAGTCACTTTGCGGAACAATATTACCATCAAAACGTTTCGTGGTTGATCGTATCAATGGACACTTTCCGATCTCGAATCGTCGCCTTAATCGACGATCAGCTTTAAAACATCGCGCGGGTTACCTTTTAATCGCCGTCGATTGGGTAAAAGTGAACGATTTTGTGAATAAAACGAGTAGCATCGCTCTTTTGATATTTCCAGTAGAATTTTCAAATAAATTTTCAAAAGAAATTCACGATGAAAGAGAGAAGTTGAAGGTGATCGATTTACGAAGTGTTATATTAAAGGTTTAGCGTTAATTAAATTTTTTATGTATCAGTGACAGCCCTGACGTTTTAAATGTGAATATTTCTGTTTTCATCTGTCCTGTAATTCTGTTCATATTTCGTCGATTAGTTGAAGGACTGCGGTAAATGGAACGTAATTAATTAATTATTCAAGAATTACACCGAGAATTTCGTTCACTTTTCCCTTTGAGCTTCACGTCGCGCGATTATCGCATATTTTACTCGCGAATTCATGCAACATTCATACGATCAGTTATCGTCGCAACGTTCGTTTCACAAATCATGCGCTAATTAACCCCTTGTGTAACCCCTTGCGCTCGATACCGCCCCTTAATTGTCTTCGTGTTATTAATAATTCCGCTCTTCGGGCGCTTATTAATAAATTACACGTCGTACAATTCGAGTTTGATTAGTCGAGCAATTTCATTCTCCATTGGTTCAGTGATGAAGTTCTGAAGATAGGGAAGTGAAATGATCAAGAATTCAGTGCGAGTGTTCCTTTCCCTTGCTCGTCGCCGAGAGTATCACGGTTTTAACATGTTTTAACCGCGAATAACAACGTTTTAACAGAATCTCCAAAGTAGATTTCAAGTGTATCAGAAAGTTCATTAAAACACGGCGAACACGCGCATAAAACATTTTACTACTGTAAATAAAATTTATCAGTTCTCGGAGTGTCATCGTAAAACCAACTTCAAGTTCTTAGAGCTTCTTCATATTCAGCGATCAGAAAATTCCCCAGAAACCTCTTCAAAATGACTGCGATAAATCATTGGCAATCAGAAGATTATAGTGAGCGAAACCTTTTACTTCCTGACACAACAAACTTATAATATAATTAATAATTACTATCAACCTAATAAAACCCATAGAAAATCATCATCGCTTTTTCAATGAATAAAAACTACACAATAGAGTCTTTTCTTATCCGTTTATCTAGTTTCTAATTCCCCTCTTCACAATTGGTCGCGTTCTTCCTCTCTCGATCAATTTCTCTTTCGAAAATAAGAAACTCAATGCAAAACAACTGCCACCCTACAATTTTAACAAACGCGAGCATTCCGAACGCTAACACAAGAATTAAAGCAAAAGCACAGTTCACCAAGAAACCCGAGTCGAGCGTAACGGGTTAAATGCCTCCCAGGGATCCCTCGTAACTCGTTTTTTCGCCTGGTTTCAACAGCCGGGCGCCCATTCATCTGCCATGAATCGCGCAGCCATCATCGAAATCATCCGACGTTGAGTCGAGATCCCGTCCAGCCGGTGGGGGGGTTTCTCGAGTCACGTCTGAATCGATCCGATCGCCTAGATTGATCGCGTGCGCAAAATACCGACTCCTGATCCAGGGAATCTCGCGGGTAATAAGGGTTCCACGGGCCCGATCGCCATCTTGAATACGGTGTCTTGCCTCGGGCGGCGGGCGCGCGACGCTAGATCCGAGAAGAAAAAGGAGGAAGAGATGAGCGGCGTCGGTTTTCTCGCGGCCGTGAAAACGTTCGCGCCCGGCGGCCGACGACGCCGGCGCTGCGACAAGCAGCAGAAAGTGCTGGAGCTGCCGGCTAATTACGCGATGCAGCCGGATGTCGTACCTTGCTGGGACGCCGCGCCGCCTATCACGCCCCCCGCAGCATTCCTGCCGCCTGGATATAAGAAAGGGTTCCCAGGTGAGATGAATTTCTTCATGTCTGATCGTTACCTCGAAGAGGACACGAGTTGCGCTTCCTGATTGAGGATTTGTGACTTTAGAGGACCTAGCTTGGTCTTTTTCACTTGGGTTCAACCTGTTCAACCAGGTCTGAATCAGGTGTAGTATGCTAGCGTTGAAATAAGATTTAATTGAGTTTTGAGGGCATCTTGTATAGGAGTGATTCAGATTTGAATGAGATCTTAGCTAGATCTAGAACTAAGTCGAACCTAACTCAGACTTTATGCAGACCTTTAAGCATACCTGGTCCAGGATTAATTTAAACTTAGCTTAAAGTTCACACAGATTTGTCTGGGATGTAGCTGACCGTAGCTCAGACATAATCCTGATCAAATTACGAATTAACAATGAATCTTAGTTATTGTAAACTGGCTGTAGATTTAACTGAAGATAGAATCCTATTTGATCTTCATGAAACTTAGACCTCGCCTGAGGATCATTTACTCGGTGAATCAAGAGTTCAACGCAGTCCGCGTTATGATTCTGTTAACTCACTCGTAACGGGAAAGTTTTTAACGTTCGCGAAACAGAATTTTTAATGCGTAAACAGAAATTTCGTGAGATCCTCCCGCGGCATTATTTGCTTTACACACCGAGCGTGTTTCGTTTTTATCGCATCGAATAAAACGCGATCATGTGCGTTTACGGTACTTTTTGTTTGTCCTCGCGATACGTTAATGGTTCACGGTACGCTCATAGCGCAACCATTGCTCCCTGGAAATGGTTCATCGACAGCGTACGTGAGAAATAGAATAAAAAAAAGGTAATGGTCATTTTTCAGTTGCTGGGGGTCGGACGAACACGGTGACGATTAACCGAAGGAAATAAAACGGATCGTTCTGGGCGTGTGCCGGGCAAATATTGATATCTCTCCGGGTTTTTTCATTACTTAACGAACAGTGGCGGTTTGTTTATCGTGCTCCATAGATCTCGTTTCCGTCATTGAACGTGAAAAATTGAAACGCGACTTTGATACTGTGTGCTCGTCGACGCTTGAAATCTCAGGACCAGTCCGGATTGCCTCGGACTCGATTAAAACAAACAAATACGCGCGCTGCCTGAATTCCGCGACGGACTCTCATCGGAAATTCCGATCGCCGCGATTTCCTTTCGACGGAATCATTTCGAATGCTACCTGTAAATTGTCGTGTAATTATCGCCAAAATTGGAAATGTTTTCTCGGAGTCACCGCGAAATTGTCAATTAGGGGATCCTGCGTTGGATTGTCAATCTCGTTCCTACGCGTAAAAATGAAATTAAGTTAAACGAAATATATTGTTCCCTCGGCGATACGAAACGCGAAATATTGTAATATGCCTGCGGGTATCAATTTATTTTTACACGAAATTATTTTTTCATCTTCCGCGGACGAAATGAAATATCATTAAAATCCAATGCTGAATGATTAATTTAGATTACTTTCTTATATATAATAAATTATATATTTAAATGTAATACATATTATTATTATTAATATTGTTGTTACTGTTATTATATTGTTATTATTATTATTATTATTATTATTATTATTATTATTATTATTATTATTATTTGCAACGTATATTTTTACGTCATTCGTACAGCCAACGATTAAAATTCCTAGTGACGTAAAGTTCATACATTTATAGCGGAGACTGCAGTTAGCTAAAATGTCACTGAATAAACGTTGCAATGAAATTCAGCGGGCGGTTTTATTTTCGTTCGCGATTGTATGTAGTGCGTATTAAATTGTAAGCGCATTGCAAATGTTTGCTTGTGAATGGAGTGTTTTCGATTTTCGGAGTTCAATAAACACAGTATTGCTGCTACAACTTTGCGTTGCTGTGTGCGAGCAATGAATTTCGGTGATTTGTCGAATTAAGAATTCGCGGTCGGTTCGAAGTCGGCCTGGAAGATCTTGAATCTCTTGAACTTGAACCTCTCTACCCTTTCCGCAAGATCAACAGCATTTCCAACCCCCCGTCGTACATCCGAATCGTTTTCGGCCGATCGTTCACTGGTCCAGAAAATTTCCAATCGTATTTCCACGGTGGCAAAGGGTGGCTGGGTCGGAAATCTTGATCGCAAACACATCGTCCGACCCTCGAGCCACCACTCCCTCGCTTCAGCCATTGCTGAAAAAAGTTTTGAAAAGGTCAGAGTTTTCCGTAGATATTTTAACTTCACCGTTTACCACGGAACACGTTCATGATTTTCGAGAAATTCCGCTTTCGTTCACGGTATTTCTCTCTCTGTGTCCGACCCTTATGGCCTTCTTTCGCTTTTACCTCCATCTTGAATCAACTTATAGCCTTTTAATCGAAATAGCATATTGACATAGAAATATTTTTCTCTTTGAATCCTCCTCTGCTTAAATTCCATTTAATAAAACAATAATAATAATTTCGTAATAATTTATTCTTCACAACCAATAACACGAAGATTACATATCAAATCACTACTATTATAATCGTTCTATTAAATAATACTTTACCCATATAAAATGTTTGAAGCAGTCCACAGTACTTGTTTCACTATCAAATTAACGAAAAACTTGCAGAACGATGGTTCTTGTCCCCCAAAAAAACGACGCAAATCGTCGGTTGTCCAAAACAGTTGGCACACGCAGCTGATGTCCAATTTTCAGTGATAAAAACAGGATTTTATTGTTCTCCGTTCTGACGAGTGTAGAGAATTCCAAATCGCCGGACAGTCCTACTCTCGTCTCCCTCTTTTCGTTTCGCGAACGAAACCGAGAGTCGATTTGGCTGTCGCGACTGAGCGATCGGGTCGAGGTCGAGTTGCGAGCCGGACCCGCGAACAGCTTATTAATGCTGGCCTAACAACTGGGTCGAATTGTTCATTGATGAATCATGGAGGCGCCGCGATTCGCGCGAAATTTTCGGGGCTCGCCCGGTCGTGGCCCAGTTCTGTCCCGCGCGTTCTTCTTCTTCTTCTTCTTCGCTCCTTCGCCCGTTCCCGACACCGACGCCGCTGAAATACTGCAACCGCATCGCCGGCGATAAATTCCTGCGACACACCGCGTCTTCGTCTTCGAGCAGTGTGTCTTGCGCCGTCGCTCGGCAGAATTCTTTGCAAGAAATTTCGCGAATTTTATGAGATTCCGACGCGCGGATCGTGTCGCGCGCACCAATATGCTTGAGGTTTTTTGGGAAACCGTTTTTCTTTTAGGTTGTGGCGTTGATTAATCGATTAGCCGTGTTATTAGATAGTTACGCGAGAGTTGGAATGTGGATAGACATTTTCAGGCTATTAACCAGTGAACTGCGCTCGACGAGCGTATACGTCGTGTTAAAATCAAAATGGTCCTAGTTCTTCCAACGATAAATTATTTATTTTCTCAGATAAACGTGTGATTCTTCTTCGTTCTGCTTTAGCTTTTCGTTAGAATGTAATATAGGTGCATTTGGCCTGCGTTAGACGAGTATACACTTATACAAGTGAAAGATCATTGAGACGTTATCAGTGTTGACCTTTTTACTTGACTTACTCATTATCTTCAATGAACAGGACATTTTTAAACATAAATAAGTGAAATCTATAGAAAAGGAACACGAGTTTCTTACGCAATTAATGTCAATTTCGAAGGAAATTCCATTTCAAATCGATGTTCAATTTTCTTCGGTCCGACTTAGCGCCGACGTCATTGGGGATTCACTTATTTATCGTGTTTCAATTTTATTGCCGCTAATGGGTTTCGGGTTCGTTTGAACACCGACCCCGTCCGATCAATGCCACGATTTCGCTTTTCACCGTGGTCCAGGTTTTCTTTGCGCTAAATGTTATTTAAACGGGTGCCGCGTCGTCGCGGAGGAGCCTCGGCCCATCGCGGAGGTCGAGTAATTACAAAGCTGCGGAAAAATCGTGCTGGTGACTGGCAGCGTTCCCGATAAGCCCGATATTCTCGTGGCAACGTTCAACTTTCCGCGGCAGTTCGAATACAGAATGATTCTGCGTCTCTGTCATCGTTCTAGCCTGTGCACCGGGATTCTCGTGAAATGAATACACACATCTATTCCCTAACTAGTTAACTGTGGAATTCAGTTTCAAACATCTCTCATTAAATATGTCACAAATTCATCCAATAACAAGTATACATCTCGAACTCTGGCCAGACGCGTCTGACATATATTAAAATGAAAAAGTAAATCAAAATGAGAAAGAAGTATTTGTTTGTTACAAAAATTAAATAATTAATTGTTGAAAGGTTTTCATTGTTTTGGCTTTCAATATAGAGTGTATACTCGTGATATAGAGTGAACTGATTAATTGATGCTTACATAGAGCAGACCGAGGCAAATGAGATCGAAATGAGAATCCACTCAACATTTGTTATATCGTAAAGTATATTTCTCGTTTCTTGTTTGTTATTTGCGGAGAGAAGGCTTAAAAATTCTTGTTCACTCTTTATCACAATATTTACTATTCCTCATTACTATATTAATATTTAAATATTTTTATCTTACTGTACATTTTATATTATATTTTGAATCATTTTCATTCGTATATCGCCTGTTCTGTTTTGAATTATTCAAAATCTTCTAATGTGATTTCATGTGTATCACGTTTCTACTTTGATTATTCTAAGCATCGAGTTTCGCGTGAACTTGATTATAATCTTCATAAGTATCATGGATCCCTGTCGATCGAAAATGTCGGAGTTCCGCCAAGTTGAAATACATAGGAGCATCGCGGGAGCGCACAAGTGCGAGCAATAGCCGCGAATCTCTCGAGTGCGATGATTAAGGGCAATTAGTGATTCATTATCGTAGAATCGAGTCGGGGAATCAGAAAATCGAAATAATCGAACGAATCGGTGTGTTTACTCGTTTTCCTATTTTCCTTTATTTTTCTATTCGTTTTCTTTTTATTTCGCCTCGAACGGAATTGTTTTCGTCGATCGTTCGACGTTTAATAAGACTTTTAATTGCCGTACTGATGTATTTATCGCGTGATCAGTTTATTACTCACAAAATAATACAGTTATACACCGATAGCGGTAGGAGGGGAAAGAGAATCCGGAATCGTAAAACAAGAAACGCTTCCGGTGCAAATGGGGCAGAATCGTTCTCCCAATTTTTACAATGCCGAATCGCATCGTAATTATTTTCTGTTAAACGATAGATCTATAGACTACTAGATAAAAGTCGAAATTAGCGAGAACATTAGTAAATAATCCAAACTTTTGTTACTATTTTCAGTATTCACGAATTTTCTGAATTTTCTGAATTTTCACAAATAACTGAAACTTGCGATGATAGTAATCATTACAATTATATATGAATAACAAAGTTCGATAGCGAACTATCCATGTCCTCGTATTTTCGACGTGTAATTATAACGAATATAATGTCTTCTTTGCGTATATTTGGAGAATCGCGAGCCAAAGAATCTGATGTTGATGAGAAACGAATAAACGGGGGAAAAACCGCGCGCACAGGACACGCGACAATGGCTGTCGTCGATGTCGTTGCACTCCGGATGAAAATGCTCGGCGCCAATTACGGTTCGGGCGATACACGCACGCGGAAACACGAAACCAGTCCTGTATTCTTTTCAATGGGCATTAACGAGAGCGCGCCTCGCCACGACGAGACGCGTTATTACGCGGGACTCCGTTTGTAATAAACGAAACGCGGCCCCGCCATTCACGTAACCGGAGAACGGGGACGCGGCCGCGTACAAAATATGGCGGAATCTCTTAGAAATTGAATGCACAGACACCGCTGAAAATCGCGCTTTACTTTTCCTCGAATGATCAGGTTGAATTATATCGTTGAATCTTCGGGTAGTAGATTCCTTTCAATACGTCGGCGGATGCATAATTAGTTGAATTACTATGTAATTTTATTGTGTTGATGTTAATGACGATTTTCACGAATTATACTAATTCAACGGTGATTAAATGGGTCGAAATTACATTCCGACGAAAGTGGTAGCTCGTTTTTCTTATTAAAAGATAAGAACTAAACAGTCTCAAATATTCAAATTGCGTGGATTTGCTTTAAAATAAATAGAAAGAATTGTATGCATAATTTATAAGAGACAGATAATTTCATGTAATTTAGATTGAAAATATGGAAGAATAAAACAGGTCTTCAACCTGTTCTTTTTGTTCATTAAGAAAGAAATTTCCTTCACAGCAATATATTAGAGTTGCTGTGATATCGTGATTATTTTTAATAATTATTATTTGGTATTCTGTATTTATAATTAGTTACATTGTATACAAAACAGTCAATGTATGAATATGAAACATAAGAAAGTAAATACTATATTGTCAATGCTTAACTTCGTATTTTGAAGTGACCAGAATTCTTTCAAAAAAATTAAAACCAACGTAAAACCACGTTGCTAGGATTCCTCTGAAAAACTTGCAAATGACGCAGAGCTGCGTTACCGATACCCAATGCATTAACGGTCGGCTCGTCGACGTCGCGCATACGTGACACCGGCCTTGGAAATGTGAATATCTCGACGCAGAAATAGACGGAGGAGAAATTTTCCGCGGCAAGGAAAAAAAAAGGATTTTCCCTTAGCGGTGCTTTATGACGCACGTTAACGAGGCCCGCAAGTATCGTCGAGAGCGTCGTGACGGCAGCCGCGGCGCAACACGCGTGGGCGCCTTTTCTTTTGCCTTGTTCTCGCTGGTAATAATCTTGACCGCCGTGGTCATTTGCCATTTCGCGTCATTACTTTCAGCCACGGCTTTGTCCATCGAGCGGAAAAATCTCCGCCCATTTTATGCCTGCCATCGCGCCGCGGCGTACCCAAAATGGCGGTCGGATCGGTCGATCGTCGGACGATTTGTCGCGTGAACCTAAATGCAAAAATACAAGTGACGTAGGAAAATATTGTAATTCAATTTAATTTTATTAGTTATTTTAACACGATACTTTTTTACATTATTTTTTTATTTTTGCATGTAGACTCTATACTGATATTGGATATATTAAAATCGTTTCAATTAAACCGTTATTGTTATAGACATATTAATACAGAGTTTAGATAAGTGGGTTGACGTGTTTCAGTGATTTGAATCGATATAAATGAAACGCGAGATGAATAATGGAATATTTTTAATTAATTGACTAATTATAATACGGCGCAATTTAAAAGTTGAATCGCTCCGTTGGAAATTTACGTTGTAGGAGCCAGATTATGATAATATTGACAAACCAATATTAAAGTATCGGCCTGTAATTAGCTTTTCGTGCAATGTCACGGCACGGCTCGACTCGCCGGTTATCGACGTGGATGCCAATACTCTCCGATGCGGGGAATCGTTTCGCGAAATTGAAATTGTGGATAATTATCGGGCAGCGGGCGACAGCGAGCCGGGATCATTCGCCGCGATGTTGACGGCTAATTAGTGTCGCGTTTTCGCGGGCTCGCCGTGATTTCGCGATAAAATGAATTCCCAGCACGCGGAACGGTTCGCTCGAGATCGAATTTCGTAACCGAAGGATGTCGTAAAATACCTAACATCAAACTTCACTTACGATACGAAACAATCGCGTTAGGTTTAACAATATTTAACGCATTAACCAGGTTAATACACGCGTAAACCGACTTGCCGGCATTAAAATTTTTAATATATAGCGACATTGTGCATAAAATACAACACCGTAAGATCATAAAGTCAATTTATTCATGCACGCGTTGCGATAAAAGCCCCGATATCCCGCTGTAAACGGGTTCTTGCAATTTTTACAAGGTATTAAAAGCTATAGCCGTTTTTAACTTTACCGTTAAACGCATACTAATAACTATTGGAATCTTCGTTTGAGATTCGAGATATTAGGTTCGTATATCCAGTGTGTAAAAAAAATTAACATAGTATAAGTTGAATAAAGTAGAAAATTCGTTTGATATATCCTTATTAATTCTGTAAATAATTCTCGTAATAAAAATGAATGTTGTTCACAAATTATCTAGGCGTTCCATATTAGCAGCCATTTTTACAGCTCGCTGTTTTCGACTTCATTTAAATTTTTCACCATGGTTCGAGGACATTCAAATTACACTGTTATCGATCAGTGTATGAATGTTCATTTATTTCTTCGTGTTTTGATGTAGGTTTCGTTAATAAAAATGCATGTCCCTCGTTCTGGCGAGCTTTTCAAATCAAGTATTCCATATTAGCTGCCTCCGCCCTATGTATAACAGCGAGGAGATTGCAAGGGAAGCGATCCCGATAAGAAAATGAAGAATCCCGCGGACCCCCCGGGTTTGTTTTTCCCCCGGCTCACGCCGGCGAATCGCATTAAACGTTTTTCCGGTTGCAGTCGCAGCTGCATCCGTGCCCCAGCTCCCGCAGCTGCGTCCAACGGGCCGATAAAAAGCGTCGCCGCACGCTCGCTGCCATATTAAACCGGAATATCGCGAGCGCGTCGCCGAATTCCATCGTGTCGCGAACTCGCGAAAACTCGCGGATGATAATTCGATTCGACGCCGCGCCGTGTCGGAGCGCGATCGCTTCGCGCCACCGACGAACCGGAAAATCCGTTATTTTTTTTTATAAATGCGCACTTGTATATGTATATTCGCTCGCGGGGAAACTAAACGGGATTTATTAAAATTTTCGCCGTGGGAGATTTATCATGAGTTTTCGGGGTATTTTCGTGTATAAAAGTGCAAGCTGCCGATTATTTGCGCCGCGTGCACGGCACGGATTAAAAATAAACCGCGGACCTTTTTCTGTTTATCGGCACACACGATTCTTTTAATCATTCGGTGCGCATGGAAGTCCGATGAATTTTAGTTGGATGTTCATTTGAATTGGTAACGGTAATAATAATTAAAAATTGGGAACAAAGGATAACGAAAACCTAAATCTGGTGTAAGTTGGAAATTTCTCTTCTCGTTTAGACTGTATAAACCGACGCATATGAAGGCACATTTAATACGTTGACAGCCAAATCACTCATCGAGTACTCATACAATCAAAACAATATTCCTAACGGAACAAAAAAGTCAAGATTTCTCATGATGACTATTCTTTTCTTCTTACATCTTATAGCTCCAGGAAAACTCGTATTGTTCAACATATCACCGAGAAAATTCATGTTTAACCCTTTGCACGCCGAGCAGTTTGTAATATCACCTTTCAGCAACTCCGATTCACTTTTGCTATCAGCAACCAACTATTCCAGGAGTATTCACAATGGCGCGAGCGTGTTTGTGAAAAATTAAAGATCCTGCTTTATCATTAAAAGAACATGTACACATTTTAAAGATACATTTCATTAAAATTAAAGTTATCAACCTATCCTAGAATGTCGCCACAGCGGCGAGTACGAAGTGCAGAGAGTTAAATTTGTACAACTTACGTCAACCGAATTTTGACATGGCGATCGATGTTTTACGAGAAAACTAAATTACATCTGACATTCAAACATCAGTATAAAACTTCTGTGTTCCAGAAACGACGTATAAAAGAACGCCGCCATTTCCGTCGTTCCTTTAAACATCATTCTCGAAATACAAGTCGAATCCGCCCGTGAACTTCCGTACGCCGCTGCGCCATTAAACGAGAGAGAACTTATCCGGATTTTCTTTGTCTCCGCGGAATAAATCCGCCCACGCCGCATCCGCCGGGCTTTTATGCCGAAGCATACCCAACTATTTAATTACGAACAGTCGATCGACTCGCCAACAAGAAGGTTAATTGAATCGAGATCGTCGTGGAACACAGCGCGCGTAATTCAAACACGAGCGTCGCTCGGCCAAAGGGACGCGCAGCTGGCGATCACCGGGTCGGCAGCGATGTTTCGTTCCGGCGCGGATTATTTATAAAATAACGGCGGACCGCGGAGCCATTGTGTGCACGTTTCCAACAACGATTCCAATTACGTATCGACGGGCTGGTTATTGTATAATATTTTCCGGCGGCCTCGGTTTGCCTTCGCCTGCGCCGAAAACCGAGAGGGTTTAATTGAAAACGTTTTTGGAATTGCATGTATACATACGTTGTGCACATGCAATGCATATATGGAAAGACGGAGAGGGGGGGAGAGAGAGAGAGACAGCGAGAACCGATCGTGCGTCCGCAACGGAGGAATACAGAGTAATTATCGATTAATAATAGCCCTGCGTTGAGTCCAATGGAACGTGTACACGATTATTCGAGTTATTAATAATTCCGGTTGCAGATGTTTGTATAAATACACTTGCGAGTTAGTTTGTCGATGTTGGGAGTCGAACGGAAATTTGTTTACTCTGCCCGGAGTTTTATTCGATGGATGAAACACGAAAGCTCGTTAAACTTTGTTATACTTTCCGTTTTAACCGGATTATAGACGGTCACAGTCGACCCGTAAATGCGTGAACGCTGTTAACAATTCAATTTTAAGTTCGGAACCGTGCCTCCGATTGTTTCTTGATAATGCCCGAAGATAATGGAACACGGGGATATTCGAGCTGCGCGTATTGATTATTCGATTGTCGCATTCGGAATAATGATCGCCGTCGTGTTACGCGTTTGTTCGTTGCCTTTTGACTTCTTTGCTTTTTTCCCCGGTTTTTTTTCTCGTTTCGTTTATAATCACGTTATGGGAAATAAAGAATCATTGACATTGAATTGGTGTTTGTTTGATTAAAGCAAACAACGACGGAAATCGCTATTTATTTGTTTCGGTCGGACAGCAATAACGTTGCGAGTGAGATATAATCGTTTATTTTCTATATTCAAATCTGGAATATTTCTGGATTGACGATTTTGTTGAAGACATTTTACTATTTTTAATTGGTCAAATGTTCGTTGATCGTGCTGAATTGCGAACACGTTTCAATGCAGAAATATTATAATCGATAACGATGCTCGGTATGTTTCTATTAGCCTGTTAACCGGTTGATTTCTCGGCCACCAATGGCCACAGAATTAATATAATGATATCGATGACGATACAGAACAGTTTCAATCACGATGAATACAATTACGATCTGATTTACATTCCTATGAATGCGACGATACCACTCGATGCAAGAATTTCTAGATAATTATCTTCCTTGTTACAAGTCCTGCAATTATATTAAATTCTCCTTCAAGCACATTGAAATTCACAAGATCAAACCACAAAATTTCGAACACAATTGCTAAACACCCACTCGCCAATAAACACAACAATAAAAAAAAACGGACTTTCTAAAAACTCTTTAAACACCAACTTTCGCGATTTCGCAAATTGCACGGAACCGTTTCAAGAATACACCCAGAACTTTCGAAAATGTAGCGAGAGATAAATTCTCCTAACTCTCTGAACCACGAAACCCCATTAACCCTTCGCTCCGCTGGTCAAAGCAAAGTACCATGTTGCGCCAATAAATATCATTAAACTTACGAACAAAGACGTAATTCCCTTTCTGTCGTAAATGACCGATAAAGCGGCGCTCGCTAGTCTGCTCGCGAGTTAAATCGCCTGGGATACGGAGGTTGAACGGAGAGCAACGCGGAAAACACGCAAAACAGAAGCATAAACGAAACAAACTAATTTTTCAGTCCCAGGAGCACGGTAACAAAGTGCCTTTTTGCTTGCTCTGTTGCGCCCGCAAGCCGAGAGAGCTTCGCAGAGGCGAACCGGACGCCTCGGGTTCAAAGGGGGCGCGTTCTTTTGGTACCCGTGTCCATAATCCGTGCGATCCCGGGCTCGGGGGATAGAGGGCGAGGTTACGAGCAGGGAACAGATCGCGAAAACCCCCACGGGCCATTAATCAGACGTTAAACCAGTCAGGAAGACAGAGGCCCAGAAGCTTCCAGCCTTGGTTTGATCGCGACCGGTGATGTTTTTTTTTCTCGTTCCCCTTTCTAACTCCCCCACGAGCCTTTCTCTTTGCCTTTTTCCGCGTGTGCGCAGATTTCCGAGGACAGAACTTACTCGCAGCTGTTGACCCAGTTCCTATGGACCTCGGTTTTATCCGGAGATCGACTTTCCTCCCTCGGTTAGCTCCGCCGATCGGTTTCCGCTGCTGCGGAAGGTCCAGCCTTTTAGGAGATTCACAGAAAATTTCGTGGCCAAACTTAAAGAGACTGGAATCAACGAGAATTCGTTCGACCTGTGAACGAATGGTCGTGTAAAACGGAACGCCGTTTAATTCTGGGAATTAAACTTAATTTAGTAAGTTTCTTCTTGACTTACGGGCTCCGAATTCAGCGAATCTCGGAGTTCATTGATAACTGGGACAAAATTTCAGTTGGAACGAAGTTTGATCGTTGTACTGAATGAAATATGTAAAAAAGCGGGATTATATTTGAAATTTTAGAGAATAATGGAACCGTCTTCGCGCTAATACTGAAGCGAAGAGAAAATACTAATAACAATTATTATTGATATTCAGAAGCACGTCAGATTGAAACTCTAACGGATTATACACCAGAATACACGTCATCCTATGCACACGCGAAAAGTCATTTTATCGTTCGTTTAAAAATTCCAGAACGTTTCCGCGGCTCTCGAGCCTAACCAGCTCGTTCAACAATGAACTCGATTCGGGTCAATTTGAATGTTCCCTGGGCCGCGGCGGCAGTCAATTTAAATATTTCCATTACCCGAACAACTTCTCAATGAACGCTCTTTGAGTTCCTCGACGGCGCGCTGCTTTCCGAAGGAGGAAGGGAGACGAAGAGACTCGGCTACCGATAAAAGAACACGTAACAGCGTTCCTTAATTGAAGCGCGCGGAGCATCTCGCGAGGATCTCGAGACGACGACTCGCGAGAGGACGTCGGCCCCGGCTTTTCCTCTCGCCGGGATAAAAATTCATAAATGCGGGAACTGAGAAGGACCTGCTCACCCCGCGGAAATAGAATCCTTCCGCCGCGCTGGATCCTTCCCGCGGACCTGCTTCCTCTCTCCCGGGATCGATAACCGGGAATTGGAGCACCGGAAGAGACGCGAAATGAACTTGGAATTTTTATGAAAGAGAGACGCGCCCGGCCTCGTAGTATGTCGATGCGAAAAATGAATATCGCGTCCCGGATCTCTGGAATCTCGAGGCACACATCCGCTCGAGTAACTTAACCTTAAACGACTGCGGATCGTCGGTTGCCAGTGGATTACAGTCGTTCCCGCCAGTTAACGTTTTTACGGGTTAGCATTGTAGTGTGAAACATGTGGATCGGGAATAATATAGACAGGCATGTAAGGAACTAACAAATGGCTGTATTTATTAACAATAAGAAAAAACTATATACAGTATTCTCGCGATTAATAACCGGTCTAATCAGCAGGATGAATACCCGGTAGTTATTTGATGATCTCGGATTCATTTAATCCATTGTGTCGATGACAAGTGGGCCGGCGTTCCGAGGATATTTTTATTTGCAGCTTTCCACGTAAAAAAGGAAAATATGGAAATGACGGTCAACGAAAACAAAATGTAAAACCGACGAGGCGTGCATGCTCGGTGGAATTGAACAGATTGGAATGGCACCGTATTTTATAAGCCACCCGCACGAAGTGGAATTTATTTCGAACAACTGCGTCCTCCGACAACATTACTGTAACCACCGATCGCCGCGGAACGACAAGAACGTGTTGTTACGCACGCTCGTTTGTCCCGAAATTATTGGCTTGCCAACAAGTCTTATCGCTTTTTCTTTTCAGTGTGGCCTTTGCACGGGCAAATACTATAAATGAATACGTCGAACCTTTTTCCGTATCATGAGAAATAAATGAAAATTTACGCAATCTAATCCAGAGTGAGACTGCTGAATCCAACACTCGAATGACCAGATTCCGACAAATCACCTTATAACATCGAATGTAACAGTCAATGAAGTTTTAAAACGGAACCTAATAAACCTAATATATATTGCGTTGAAAGAATAAAAATAATAGTTATATATTAGGTCGTCTCATAAATTCGTGCCGTTTACTTTTCTATCATATAAAATATTATTTGATTAAATATACAATTTTTCTAACTGCACGACCTGCCACGGATTTGTAAAGAACATTCAGTAGGGATTAATTTTCCAATTTCCCTGAATCATCCGGTGAAAATTCGATCTGAAACAGTTACTTTTAAAGAAGACAATAATCCGTAGATATTAAAGTTCCAATTCTTCTACATTATTCTATAAAAATTACGAAGCAGTCAATTTCAAAGAATCAGGTAATCGGTAAAGATTAATTTTCCAATTTCTATAAATCACCTTGCGAAAAATCGGTTATAAAATACTGAATTTCAAGAAATCGAATATTCGGTGGAGATTAATTTTCAATTTTTCTAAATTACCTTACAAGAACTCGCTGCGGGACAGTCAATGTTGCAAAGAAGAGTGGGATAGGATGGAAACTTGGAGACACTGCACGAGATGAGACTTTCAACGAGACGCGAAAGGATTAAAATTCTTAATGGAGGTTATCAAAATGCATGACGAACAGCCTTACGCACGTCGGAAAGAAATTGTTCGTAATTAACTCTATTCGCCGGGGTGGATGGCGAGGTCGGGCCGAAAACGAAACTGTAAGCGAGGCGAGGCAGCCCGGACTTGCTTCTGACAGGGTTTTCCGCGTTGCTTGAAAACGTCGGACGCAAAATTAGCGCGGATGGTGTTCGTTTGCTCGCCGCCGCGGACAAAGAAAAGGAGTTCATTTAATAAAACAACGTGCGGCTCTCCACGGAAACAGAATGCTAACTAAGTTCAACGCGTCGCCGTTGGGATTTAGACGCTCTATAATAAGGGGAACTTAATTTCGTATACACGTTTTTTTTTAGCTAATAAAGAACGAAACACGAGCGTTCGCAGCGAACAAAAACCTATATTAAATTAAATATCCCGAAACGATATTACCGGCATTTATTACAATCTTCGTTTCATTGTGTTTAGCGGCTGCGCAAAGTAGCCGCGGACTCATTAAATTCACTTATAAACCGTTAATAACGTTTTATTAACACTTCAGCGAGTAGAACCTATCTACGAAGAATTTTACAGTGGACGTTTCATTTTGCGATCTTTTGATAAGGAGTTTCCTGAGAAAGAGAATCAGTGGGTTTTCACTATTTTTCAATGGGATCATGACTATAACGCATAAGGAAGAATATGAAATAGAATTTCAATAGTATGTTATTTTTTCTATAAAGGGTTTTAATAAGTTCGTAACAGCGTAGAGGTTGTACAACATTTGATTCCAGTTTGTGGAGTCGAAAGGTGTTTATAAACCATCATACAAGGAATTGCTGTTGACGTAATAGTTGCATAATTGTAGGTTAGTTTTAAATGACCTTTATAGTTTCAATGTGGCCCCGTCCATTGTCAAACCTTCCCCATTGAACTGTGTCACGGTTACAACGCCGAAATATACCAACGGATATTAAGAAACTCGTTAAACAAATTTGCAACGGTGAGATGGAATTTGATGGGACTGGTGACTCCACTTTAGGATCCACCTGTATCGGTCTCCGTATCCGTAATTTCGCACGTTGGACACTAGACGGAGGATACTAATTAATTAATTGGGACCGAGCGGCGTGGGTAGAGTTCCTTTTCAAAATTTCATAGCACCGGGGAGACTCATCGTTCTCTGTTGCAAAGGATGGATGATATTAATTCGTTAAGAAAATGTTTCTGTTGAATGAACATTGGCTTGTCTACGTGCTATAATATAAAAAAGAATATGTTACATTTCTAAAAAAAAATTATTTAAAACTCTTTTTAGGCAATATTATACGGTGCAGGATGAAAAATAAGCTTGAGAAACTCTGTCCTCTTTTATAATGTCCTCATTTGTAATTAACTACCATTGAAATGTCTGACTATTATTGATTCACTTCTGACGCCATTAATATGTCTGGCTGTTGACGACTGCTTTTACTAAGATTGATTAATACGTCTGCCCACTATTACCTTGACAATTTAATATAGGTGATAATGCCAGCTAACGTCTTCGATTTATTGTTTCTATTTGTAGGATATTTTTATTGGACTGACTGTCCAGTGACTGATTGTTTCTGCTTGTAATAAATCTAGATAGATAATCAACTGCTATGTATTTGTGTCTGTACAATATCGAGTATTTCTGTTTGGAACGAATATTGATTAACGCGACTATATCCTTGAATTCTTCCACTCCATATGTCTGTCCATTCCTGGCTGTATCTACTTGTTAGTGGGATTCTACTCAATATGTTTCAATTTCTTAGAAGTTCTTACAACAAACTCTCCTCTGCCTCGTCCGATGATTATTAACTTATTCCACTTGTCACGAATCGCCTTTAGATTGTCTGCCCGTTACTACTTTCACTTACAATCATAACCAAAACTTGTACTAGATCGGTTTTTTTTGCACCTCGATTTTTACTAAACTTGTTATTAAAAGCACATCAGAACCTCCGCGTAACTACACTCGCAAAGATTAATAGAAACAATCAGTGATAAAACACTTCTGAATTATATTCAGAAGTAAAAATATTTTCTTGATCTCATAACAATAGTAATCCAGAAATTATACCGAGAACATTCAGAGTCCCTCAAAAATATAAATAAATAGACAGCAAATTAAACGAAGCGCTTTATTTTTCAATATGACATGTTGAAATATATTATATAAATATAAATATATTCCGCTCGTAAGATAAATCTCAAGAAATTTACGCACGCTCCATTTAATCATAAATTCAGTATTTCATTTACGAATGATCACCATTTTCCTTGAACATTTCGATCGCCCCTTGTATTTCGTTTTCTCGATTCGTTATCGATTGTACTGCGAATTCCGTCCGACTGTGTAGTCGGCCGTGCACCTCTCGCCTCTCACCCCTTCGCGAAAAGGAAGAGAGCGATCGATGCCAGGAGGAAAACGCGCCGGTGTCGACGACCCCGTCGTGACGCACACCGATGTGCGACCCCACCGCTCGAAATCCGGCCGGTTCGTGCCGCAGAATCGCTCTGCGGCGTTTCGACCACTGTTTGCCGGTGATTTCGCCCCGATTCTCCGCGTTCATTGCCCTCCCTGCTCTTTATCGATCGCCTGTCTTCCTTCGACGATAATTAAAACGGTTTTTGAACTGCGATCTTTTATTCTGTTTAAGTAGTTTCTTAATTGTAACTGGAATGATCATTACGGAATCAAGTGAATCTCTTTGTGCGACGACAGTTGATACAATTTCGCACTTAAGGAGGCTTGTATAGTTCTAAGGATCCCAACAATTAGTTTCGTTTAAGAGTACCATGAATTCTTTAAGGATTCACATTTGGTGTTTGAAATAATATTGTTAGCGAACAGATAGTTTGGTCTCTCGTAGACCTTCGTTATGTATTTCATACTTTCTCGTTTCATTTCTTGAATTCCTTGTTTTCCTTTCTTGTATTTAGGTTTTCTAAAAAAAACAGGCCATGCTGAAATTTTGAGAAACAAAAATTTAGGAAAAGGAATTTATGGTTAGCGAAAAATTCTTCGGTATTTCACAGTTTCAATCTATTTTGAATTCGGTGAAAAATAGGTGGAAAGTAATTTCTATTCGAGTTGCTTGAAATCAGATCTTCAATTACGTTCGTCGTCCCGAAATTATCGGCGATTCCAACGGTGCGAGGGAACAGTGGTTAGTTAATTCTGATCCGACCAATGCGGTCGTGTGATCAGAGTCGCAGAAACACGGCCAACGTTTGCCTTTCATCTGTCTGTTCGCGCACCAGAACCGCTGGAAGCCGCATTACATCGTGTCTGAGCTCACGCCGACTGAAACTACTGGCCGAGTCAAACATTTCTGTCCGGCGCGATTGAAAGTTTTCGAAACTGACAGGAACCACGGACAATTAAACGAAACCCGTAGTCAGATAATTCCTGCGAATTTATTTTCCGGCCTATACATCTGACCGTAATTCTCATCAAAATTTTCATTGAATTATACAAGCAACTTCGACTTCATTTACATTTATGAATATATGAATTTCTAGTTTTATGGGTGCAAAATGTAATACTGAATCTTCGTTACCTTCGTTTCGTTTCCTTAATTCCATGGCTTTATTTTTAAATACTGTGTCATACTCTTGGTAAAGATTTTATATAAAATTTAACAAGCATAACTATTATTCGATCGTTTTGCATTCAAATTGAATACTATTCTTCTGTTATCAATTATTACATTTTGAAGCGAACACAGCCATTGAATATGCCTAAATTTTTATTTTCAATAAATTATTAATAATAAAATAGTTTGATTATTTAAAGAAGGTATCTCTGTACATTTACCTTACTATTGTGTCTACATGAGAATACTATTATACGATAGAAAATTATCGTAACTTACAGTCGCGAGCATCGATATATCATTCATACTAATACGACTATTACAATTCAATAAAGTGTGAAATTTGATAGTTGAATAATTCAGGAGAGAAACAGTTATCGACAGATGTACCTAGATGGAGATGAATTACGAGTAAACACGTTATCACAATAATCACCGATAACCAATTAATCACTGCTTAAAGAAAATAATAACATGCAACAAGATGAATATTAAATAAAAATACTTAATAACACAAGTGCCACGATAATAATACAATCTCCTTAAATAAAATGTATCGTATTAAAAAGAAATTACAATGTCATTAAAATAAAACTTTCATTCTCTATACCTATATAAATTTTATATTCCTAAGATAAAAGTTGCATCTGTTCCCTTCAAAAGGATAATAGAGTATTAACAACATATAAACGACTGTTTCAGTCATCGTAAGAATTCCGGTACCAAATCATCAACCCTTTGCACTCGGGAATTTATCCATTAGAAATATTTGAACATTGCGTGATAAGATAAAAACGATATTTTTTGGAACTAACTCGAAGAGAAATCACACGTACATTGAAGAATAAAGCTATTTTATTTCGGTATTTCTCAAATTGATGCATTATACAAAGTATAATATGAAATATCAAGTTTTTTAGTTTTACTATATGAAATCAAGTGGTGAGTGAGAGTCCTCTCTCGAGTGCAAAGGGTTAATAACTGTTCCCATTTATCTTTGCTACGAATAAATAAGGGTCACGTAAAACGCTCAAGATTTTCGCTGCAGTCGACGTGTTAACTCGTCTTCCCCGGTTAAACAGGTTAAACGTGTAAAATCGATCGCAGTGCGAAACACGATGCGCCGCAGCCGCATGCCGCGGCATCTCCGGCCTCTCCCGTACCGGTAACCGAACGATAACATTGCGCCCGGCCTGTCAGTGCACCGGCACAGGCTCGGTAATTCCGGTGTGGCAGCCGGCGGATACCTCAGCTGCTCTATCGATCTTTCGCTGCCACCAGCAGCGTGTATGCGGACTCGCCGCGGCCGGCCGTGGGAATCGAGCGATTCGACGAATCGATCGAGCCTACGTCAGCCGACGTTGAATCAACAAATCCTAGGATTGAGAATAGATCAGGGGCAGCTTAACGTGGAATTACCGGTTCTCACGTAACCGGAGACTTCCGTGTCCCTAAAATGCTGATGTTTTAATTGGTTCATAAATATACTGTCGAATTAACGCAAACTCTACTTATAGATGCTTTTTAAAGAATTTACGAGTCAAGTCTCAAGTTTAATATGATCAATGTGATACCATCATAAACATTGTAAGAATAGATTTTCTTCTCGGTTTCTTCATGTATCGATTACAATATTAAAATAAAACTATTTCCTTTTCAAGTCATTTCGTGTATTCGAGGCTTTCAAGCTATCAATACTTGCGAAATAAGAAAACTGAAACCTGTCATCTTAACAGATACTGTCGTTCTAATATTAAATCGGTCTTAACTTGAAGACCAAAGTTTCCTTTTATTCGATGTGGGGAACAAGAGCTAAACTTTCCTGTGACGAAATTAGAAAAATTAATATCTATTCTGAAGAACGACATTTAATACACGTCAGTTACAAAAAATGGGAGGTTATCATTTTCACTGTAGAGAATAAACATTAATTTCTTGTGGATTTAAAGAGTGGAAGCAACTTTTCATTGAACCTAGAGAATAGAAATTAATTCCTTTCAGTCTGAATAACCGAAATTAATTTCCTTTAATCCAGGGAACAAAGGTTACTGCGAAGTTCTCGGCAACATCATTTGTAGCACAAGCCTTCCTTAGAGCATCGTTGGGAAAGCGTGAACGGAATGGGATCCTCCCATGGCGCTAAGAGGAGTACCAAAATTACCATTGTCATCCGTGCTCCACGGGAGCACGGAAATTCGTAGGAGTAGCCGAAGCAACGGGGAAAATTTTTATTGGTCCCGCACATCGGCCGTTACACGGGAACGCGTGGGTGTGCGATTCACGGCCGCGCGCGACGCGAAATGAGTGGCGCCCCGGGCTCCATCTTGAAGCTACGGTCTCTCTCACAATAGCGTACTGGCGTTATCTACGATACTTCGTGCTTAATACGAGGAAGAGATTGTGATAATCTAAACGTACACAGAAATTTGAAAGTGCAGAATTGCACGGAATGCAGACGACATTAAAACATATGAGTAGCTGAAATGATGACTCCTATTTCCGAGTTCTGGAAAGAGAGATACTTGCATGAGATATCCTTGGATCGTTTGAATATTAATATTAATAACGAATAGTAGTATTATTGAATATTAATATTAATAATAAATAATGATATTATTAATAACATTGTAATATTATGTTAATAGCATGGTAAATATAGAAATTCTAACAGAAAAATGTGCTGAACGGTTTGTCATACGTTGAGCTAGTAGAAATCGTGGTGAAGCATTATTAATTTATAATTAATATTGTAGTATTCTAAAAAAATCTATTTTTCATACTTAAACTTAATGTTTCTTTTAAAAGGTGCATTTGAATAATGCATGATTAAATGAGGAACTGACCTAAAATAAAAAGGGAATTATATTTAAGATCAATATTGAAAAATCTATTTGGAATAATGAAGCTTTCTCTTTTATTATTATGTTTCAATTAATATTATTGAAGGTTTCTTTTTTAATTCCTTTCGATCCTCCTAATATATTAATTTTTATAAAGATATGGCCAGTACGCTGTTGTGAGACAGTCTGTACGACGAGATTACTCGGGTCTCGCGCCTCTGTCCGACCCGTCTCTCGTATCAGCGAAAACCCGCGGCGGCGACCGGAAGTGATGGCCGCTGAATCATCCCGTCGGAGATCCACGCGCTACCGTTCTCGCTAGACCGTGATGAAGAATGTTATCGCTCGCTTCCCTGGCGCTTGATTGTTCCTCCCCCTTTCCCTCTCATTAACGTTCCGCCTTATCCTGTCCGACCTTCTCTTCCTTCCCACGCCCGCGAGAAACGGTTTTCATGCTCGAAGGGTGCGCGGAGTTTGCTCTTGACTCATTTGCATCGGACGGAAGTGTGCATAATATTCCTGAATTTCATTTTGTTTGATATTTTTAGGCTTTAAGGATTTCAGGAAGTAGGGAAAAGAACGTTTCATCGATTTATGAGCGACGAAATTTATTGTGAAACTGAACTGATATTTTGTAGCATTACAGAACAATAACGCAACGACACGATGGGACGACAATACAAATAATACGAGTCGCCCAGAAGTCAATGCTGTTAAGTCAGTCGTTTTCTATTTTCTGATTTTTGTCGATTTTAATGGAATAAATAATATTCCTTTTAGTTATTCAAGGGTTTGCTCGTTTCTTCGTTTTCCCTAGATCGAAAAACCCTTGTTTTTATAGCTTCTGAACATGTCGTATAATAATTTCAGTAGCCATAATATTAATTTTCTCATTTTCTGTACTTAACCGCGTTGAACTATGAGCGACTCATATAGTGATATTGGAATTCATTAAATATACGACGATACAGTGACCCAACAATACAGAAATTCATTAATACACAATGCTACAGTGGCACAACGATACTAAGATCCATTGATACCCGATGACACGTTGACGTAATCACAGATTCATCGACAACACGATAATACGATAATGTCACAACACGGACGACATAATGCAATTACATCGCAACACCATAATACAATAATACAATAACACAATAAAATAATCAATATATGACTAAGAGGATTAGACTCCGATCGATACCAGAAATTCACACAAGAACGGAGTTCAACGAAACGTCTCGTACCCCATCGCATTTCCCATCCCCTATCGGAAAACCCCCGCGCCGATGATTCCCTTGTCCCTGGAACAGCGGCGATCGGTAGGAGAAGTCGCAACATGTCATTCGCACGAAAACACGACAATAATAGGTGAAAACGGTATCGATCGCCGTGCCAGTCCCTTCCTCAACCCGTTCCCGTCTCTGAGGCTGTATCAGAACGATAATACTAAACTGCAGATTCGCATCATTGGGCCAGCAACGCATGCAATAAAGGCCAACGTTATCCGATGGCAGCATTGTTTACGGGCCGCTCGAGTTTCGAGGGTGCTTCGTCGATTTTTATCCTGCTCCGCGCTCGCCGAGCGGAGGAACAGTTGCGAGCTGAAACTACGGGACCGTTTAACGGCGGTTTTCCCCTCGTCCCCGTTCTTTCCCCGAAAAAAACCGGAAGTTCTCATAATTGCCTCCAGCGAACGGAATAACCCGGTGGCCCAGCCTCTGACTTAATCTCGATTCCTTTCATTATATAACAGTTCCCCGCAAGTGGAACAGAATCTAAATTCAATCGTCCCGTCGGATCTAGATACGGAGGAATCACCAGCTAATGTTTTATCGCTTGTCCGGTGAACAATGAACGCGAATCTCAGAGTATTTCACACTGAAACTATCGAGCAGTTAAATTAACTTTTTGGAATTCCTCTGTAGAAACTTCAAGAGTGCATCTATTGAGACTTTAATTGGTTTACCATTCAGTTTACGTATTGGTAAATCAATGTCTTTGATAATGTCTCAGGGATGCATCTGTTATCTTTTTAATAATTGCAGAAAGAGGAAATCAGGAATGGGTCATTTTGATCTGTCCGATAGTTGCAGTATTAATAGGATATCTGTTTGGAACTGTGAGAAATTATTTTGTTGAACTTTCAAGCTCTTTGTTTGTAAATTGACTTTGATACTGTTTAATTTTTGGAGTGGGAGCTTTTGGGTAGAGATTCAAGGGAAGATGAGGATGATGAACTATGTGAAGATTATGTAGTATCTTTTTATGGTGATTTCGCAAGTTGAAAACAGGATATTTTTCAATAAGAATTAGAGGATTTAATAAATTTTTGGTGATCTACCTGTAACAAAATATAAATGTTGATGTAATAATTGAAACTTCAAAATTAAAACCTTTTCTTCTTTAATATCTGCAATGTACATTATAATCTGTCCAAAAGATACATTTGCTAAATTGTTTTAACACTGTGTGTGAACACATCACGTGTATGTTTCATCAGCAGGGTGCAATTAGGAAACATAGATTACCTACATTTTTATTCCCCTTGCAAAATTCTGAGTATTATACGTGGCGAAAACAATTCCGAGTAAACGTGTACACTGGCAGAAAATCAAAAATCGAACAAAGTGAAACGTATGTTGTGAATATTACTCACGCGTTGGACGTGAAACATGTATTCACGGGGAGCGTAGGAAATAATACAGCAGTAATTTTTGTTTCGAATGTTTAAGGTGACTATAAATATACTTGCTTGTTTGTAAAATGAAACAAGAATATCAGATAATGATTGTAAGCTGTATTTGCTTCGTCCGTTCGAAAAATAAAGAATGGTTCAACACATCGTTATTCAGTTCGCACAGTTCTTCATTCTCGGGTCCTAATAAATGTTACGTTATGCAACATCTGATAAATAGCCAAGAACGCTTTTTATTAACGATCGTACACCTACTGTTTCACTTTTAGAACGATTGTAAACAACTCTGACGATAATTAAATCAATTGTTTCGATTACTTTGCATTCGGAATACTATCGAGTGAGTCATCGTTGCTGGCAAAATAAATGTAAAAACAATTGTTCGTAAGATAAATCAAGAAGGTAAAACAGAATGCACGTTTATATGTCTCCTTTACAAGAAAATCAAAGTTAAATTTTCACAAAGGGACACAGCGTATAACATTTAATCTACTTTTCTGATCACTGAAGAACCTTTCTACTTGAAAATCAACCCTCTGGCTTTAAGCCTTTGCGGATGAACGTCGACATTTCGGCGAGACGAAATTTTTGTATTTGAAAAAGTAAGTCACAAACAAACGATTTAATTACTCAAACAGCAAGAGATCAGCACATAGTTTCTTTTTTTTCTGTCGTTTGAGCAATTGATATATAATTTAGATTCGTCTGCTGTGGGTTTTGTATGCTTCAAAGAATCTTCGTCTGCAAAGGGTTGATATATATCTCTTATTAGCTATCTGGTAAACAAAAATATAAAGGCTAACTGTGACATAAATCGCGAAGTCCTTGACTGGAATAAAAAAATAAACAGATTTTTCAAAAAATTGTCATTCAGATAATCAAGAATTAGAATACAATAGGCGAGGGATTACCAGACGATTAACTTGATTCGATTCAGGACGATTCATATAAAATATAGACCGAATTTCGAAGTCGCATTGGAGCGGAGACAAAAACTCCCCGGTTTTTGTGAAAACTCCCATTATCCCAACGAAATTATTCCGCGCGCAGTCAGGCGAAATGGCGGTCCATTCGAACAAATTTCACAAAACAATTCACGCGCGGCCCAGTTCTCTTCTTTATTCTTTCTTTTTTTTTCATTTTCATCGACCTCGTTCGCGGACCGCCCTTTGAAGACGAAAGAAACGGTGGCCAACGGCAATCCCGTTCGCTGAAAAGGGTATAATCGATTTATAACCGGGGCGTTTTCATTTTTCCGAAATCACCGGGCAGACCTGTTACGTCCTACGATCGGATAGATCGATCGTGAAACCGTTTTCACGGCGAACAGTGCAACGAGAAAATGTAAAGATGGATGGGAAAATCGCTTTCGGCGGAATTGTTCGGCGGGAGAAACGGTTGCGAGATAATAGCGCGGAGAATTTTCTTCGTATTAAACGCACGGTATGCGGTTCCATTAAAAAATCAATTATAACATCGATGAGCTGGAGTTGTTTCTCTTTGTTTTTGGGGTTTCAGTGATTTCGCGGTCGTTTGGAATCTTACTGATAATAGCTTGATATTCTTTTGTCATTAACACGTTGAATGCCGCACGATTTCATACTGTAAAATACACAAAATGAAAAAAATATGATATTAAATAATTTGATTGAATTGCATTATTCTTATTGCACGGTGATCTATCTGAATGTCACCGTATTAGGTAGCATTATTCGTAATATAGAAATGTTTTCAAATAACCATCGTTTAATTGAGTGAACTATAGTGATTCAATTTAGTTGGGGGTCACCAGTGACCCCCACGGCATTCAACGTGTTAAACTGCAGACTCGTGTGCGTTTATGGAAATTTCGAAGTGCATGAATGCATGGGACACAGAGAAATATATAAAATATCCAAAATACAGTACTTCTTATAATATCTTTTCGAAAAAGCTATTCTCCGTCGTAATACTATCTTTCCAGTTACATTCCCAAAATTTTGAATTTACGTATATTATAAATTTAATATAAAGCAAGTTATCTAATCCATGCAGATTCTACAACTACAAACCTCTTCTCATTACGATTATATCTCATTAAACGATAGTATTGATTATATCGAATACTGTATTGTTTCTGGTTTCAAGTTCTTCCGAATAGTGCATACTAAAAATATCATTTGAAACACTTCGAAATTTAATTTACGATTACAAGCCACGGAGGAACTGTAATCGTCCCTTTTTCATTCTCGGGAATGAATTCGCGGGAACAGTTGACTCGCATTTCGAGATAATTGCATGCACATGAGACGAGAAGAGTAGAGTCTTGCTTGCAATAAAACCGACAACATAATCGGGAGGTGTAACAAGGGAAACGTACACGGCTGCAACTTGCCGGATAAATTGAATCGTTCCGTAGAAGTTCCAGTGATGTTCGCGCTCAGCTAATTCGCCCGGTATTCCCGCAACGAGAGTTAAGTTTTAGCAGACGTCGGGTTATCAGCTTGCACGCCGTAACAACGGCCGTAACAAATTTAGTAATTCTGTCCAGCGGTCTGACGCGAGAACGAATTTCTCGGATAAACAACGAATACATCTGCATCTCGCGTGTACCATCTACTAATACTAATTAAACACTGCTCCACTTTGGTTACGTGCCACGTGAACCTTAAGCTTCAATTTACGCAGGCCCTATCGCATTCAGTATTCATAAATCATTCTCTTCAAAGACACTCCAATTATGAATCCTATTTTCTCGAATGTTGGTTCACATGATTAAAACTCAGCACATACTCGATAGGGCCACAAAACTTCATCATTTTTCAAGCAGTGTGGCGAAGTTACAGATTTTTGTCGTGTAGGTCTTGCAGAAAATAAATGATTCTTGTTTCTTTAAATACAAATTGAGTAAAAGGACGTTTCAACAAACCTTCTTTGTAAGGGAAAATAGGTGAAATATTATATAACAGAATTATAGAAGTTTATTGCAGGAATAACCTGGAAATAGAGTAAAACGAATTCTCAATCTTCATTGAATATAAAATATTATGAACTCACAGCTACAAACTTTATCAAGCACGGGTACAAATATATATTTTAAATGCGTATTTAAAAGAAGTTGATGAATCTTTAAATTAATACTAATTAAAATTATCCTTTTCGCACATTAGAAACCTACAACAAATAGATACTCATTTCTACGTTCAATTTTCCACAGATTCATTCACGCCGTCTGTTTTCTAAATATTATTTGCGTGTTTATGATGTCAATTTGCACTGTCAGCTTGTTTCTCGGTTATTGGCTAGAATTCCTCGACTATATGAACCGCATTCGCGTGCACGACGTTCCCCAAAATTTTTCATAAACCACGCACAATCCGTAAAACATTTCCACTGGTCTGAATGCGATCTGCTCCAGCCGCGATTCAACAGAGACGTCTTTGTCATGCACGCCCGTCGCTTCCGCTCAAAATAAACGAGCGTCAGCGCTCCTGGTGATTTCAATTTCCCTCCCGCGGCCGCCGAAAGACAGAACACGCTATTGTGTACCGGGTGGTACGTGTTTTCAATCCGTAACACGGGCGGACACGTGTCGCGAGCATCTTGTACACGATGTTTTAACATCCTCGGGAAAAGAAACAACCGACGCCGCGGGAATTCTTGATATTTTCGTTAAAGGACACTCCGTACGTTTGATATTTCAGAACGGAATTCCAATTAACACTCCGCCGGCAATGTGGGACATTAAAAGCACGTCGGAAATCTCATTTCTATACGACTTCACCGGGATTTTTCATTTTCGTTGCAAAATTGCAGGAAAATTTCACTGAACTGTCATTTAGATATTAACACTTAGGCAATCATTTAAAAAATGCTATAACTACAACTTTTTTCATAAACTTTGATTGAAGTCATTCAACAGATTTTATTGAAAATTGTGTTTCACAACAGCAAGGAAGGTATTCATTGAATTGTAGATATTCCCAGTTCAAGTCTCACTAAATAACAATAAAAAAAAATTTACAAAAAATCTATGGCAATGTATTACTAAGAGGAAAGTGGGAGATCTCACCATTCGGTTGGCTAAGTGTTAAATTAAAGACTATAATAAGTAAACTGTGGATTTTCTTTTGTTTATGGGATATTTACGGGATATAAGTTTATAGCATTCTCGATAATAATCTGATTTCGTGATAACAAATGTCTTATGGTTGAAAATACGCTTAAGCGGATTTTAAGTTGCCGTTTCGAACGGTGATGTCACGGTCTCTTAATGCGAGCGGATAAAGACACGCGCGAATGCCTTCGTGAACGCGTCACGATCATTTCAAAGCGATAAAAGTCGATTTCGCGTCGAACGGAGCTGTTGCGGGTGTTCAAAAAAGAAGGAAAACGGCATTACTAACTCTAGAATGATATATAAAATCGAAAAGTACAGTCGCCAAAAATTTTTTAACAAAACTGTGCGAAATTGAAATAGCTGGTACAAATATCGAAAAAAGGAAATAAAGTTTTAATATCCTCGCAATGCAGGACACTCCAAATGTTCAATAAAAGCTCGTCTACAATAATTGATCGTTTTCATTTTAATGAGAATAAATGAACAAGGAATGCATGATTTATAAATTTAGTTACCTTTTTTCTGAAACCGCTTCGAATCAATCAATATCCGAGTAAATAGCTGACGGGAAAACAAGCTCTTAATTTTCCAAAGCCATGGAATAATGCTGTGATAATGCAGTTCCCGAGAATAATTAATTTCGAATGCCTCAGCTGTCGGGCGCCGATGAAGAAATAATTTTGAATGCTCCGCCTTTCTTCCGGGATGGTGTCATTTATTATAAACCACGATAACTGAATATTACGGCAACGCGATATAATGCACCGTGACAGCCCGCTCACACTGCCGAATTTCCCTGTGCGCGAGAAAAGAGTCCAACGAGACGTCGATGGCATGTCAGAGGAACGCCCGGTTTTATTTATGCGCGACGATGCCACACCAGCTTCGTTATAATGGTTCACTGCGGTGAACACGCGACGTTGATCGGATGAATTTTTCACCGAACGTCTGACCAATACTGTCTGCTTCCACTAGGCAGCTTGATAAATTATGGAACAAGCTGGTAAAAAATTTATCACTGTCTCCTTTGTGTCTGCTAATTAATTTCTCGTCGTTTGACAATTAAGGCACATATATTAACTTTCTAATCGTAGTCACACAGTTTAATTGTCTATGTAATTGTAAATTTTGTCAACTTTCTTAGCGTACGTTTTGTACAGTTTGTTGCTTCCTTTGGAGATCGTTCATTCTATTAATTTTCAGCTTTTTGCGATCTTTATTTTCTTTTATTGCATCTAAGTGTAAATGTTTTGAAATATATAGAAAATTATATGATATGATATTTGTGGGTGATAGAAGTGAGCGATAGATTGTAATGAAGTTGCAATAATTGCAGTAATATGAAAATGCAATAATAATGTAGTTCTCATAAACGCGTATACCTATGTATACTCCGCCTGTTCATCATCGAGTAAATCGAGCGTACAAATTATTTCGAGAGATCTACCAGCCCATTCTTATTTTTAGCCACCTCATTCCATTAATCTCAATCTAAATATTCACGGATTACCTCTCAATCTAATTAGGAAGCAAACGATCGAATAGCAACTGGTTAACAAATGAGGACCACCGGTTTTGGCACGTAACTCACGGGATGTGAGACCGTGCACGCGACGCAGCGAGTTGCATGTCGAGATGCGTGCGGGCGTGCGTGCGCGCGCGTTGATGCATTCGCCGAGCCTTCCACAGGTGCATCTTTGCACTTGGCATAGAAAACGCGACCGCGGAATTTCTCGAGCGGCAACAGTGAGCAAATTTCGGCTCTTTTCTTATTTGTCCGAGAAGAAAGTTAATTCGAAGCGTTCACAATCTAAAAAGTTGTCATTTCAACTTTTCTGTAATAAGACACGTCCAATAGAAAGTTTTTCTCATATTTCACCATCATTTTCGCCTACATCGAAAAATCATTTTCGCGACTGATTCGCTTATAAAACTCAGTATAATTAGCTTGACCTGATCACTACATTTATTGCGATTCGAGGTAAATGTATTTTCTAAATAAATTTCCGCCATGCAAAGCTATAATAATTCATAACGCTTGTAATCTTATGAAGATTATAACAATACATTTGTTTCCGATCTCTTCAGACATTCGTTACAGTATTTAAGTGAAACTATTTATTTTCAAAATCATTTCAGACGTCGAATACTTTCAAATTATTAATAATTGCAAAACAAGGAGACTAAAATCTGCTATTTTGACCGGTACGGGTTCTAGTATTAATTGAAAATTTCTCTATATCACAGAGCTCCAAGATAATAATAATTCTCCTGCATAATCGCTCGTCGTGTCACCCATTGCGACCTGATCGACGTTCTTATTAACTTTCATCTCAGCTCTGCTGTGAAAGTATCCTTACTCTATCGCCGCGTCTTCGACCCCCTAACGAAAGCCCAGCTGCACCGATGGCGAAACGTTCGGAAAACTTTCCTATTGGACACGGCTGACTCTCGAAAGCCTCTCGAACGACTACGGCAAGAAAGTTGTCGCGCGTACAGCCCGCTCTGCCGTTCCTGAATTATTTCGAGCGTGTTTTCTCGCGGCGGCCGACAGATTTACGCGGGGCTGGATTATTCGAACTGCAGCTACGGGGACATTGCACCCGGCCCGGTCGATAAATCAATTACCATAAATTCTTGGGTCACTTAAACACCGCGCTGAAGAAATTGGCTTGAGACTAATCGAGCGCAGAGAAATGATCTCGGTGAAAATACACGGTTCGCGTTAAGATTCAGGAAGCTGCGTATCGCGGAGGGAATCATTCGAAACGAACTGAAGAAAGGGAATAACGGAGATCGTGGCTGGTCGACAGAATTTATCTTCGGGATATTGAATATTAACACGCCATCGGTGACGGGAGCTTTTAGATTGCTTGAAAACAATTATAATTTGTGGGACAATTGGTGTTGACAGAGATCGTGGTTGTTCGACAGAATTTGTCTTCGGGATATTGAGTATTAATGTGTCATCGGTGACGGAAGCTTCCAAATTACTAGAAAACAATTGTAATTCGTAGGATCACTGGTGTTGGCAGAAATTTAACACGTCACAGATGATGGGGATTTCCAAATTACTTGGAAACAAATATAATTTGTGAAATAACTGGTGTTGACAGGAATTTAACACGCCAACAATGACGAGGATTTCCAACTGACTTGCAAACAATTATAATTTGTACGATAATTGGTGTTGACGGACGTCGTACTTGTTCGATAGAATTTATCTTCGGGATATTGGGCATTAACACGTTACCCTGATTAAGAAGGCATTCAAATTACTTGAAAACAATCAGAATTTGTAAGATGTCTAATGTCAGAGTTAAATGTTCAATAGCGTAAATAAGTAGATAATAATGTAACGTGAGAATTGTAATATCAAATAATTAATAGTTGTCCATCTTTCTCTTTGCCACAAAAGAATAAATGAAACGCTGACGTTTTTCATGGCCGTGAACATGTTAAATGGTAACATTTCGGAACGTTTCAGTTGGATTTTAATCGGATTTATTTTGTGAAAAAGAGTATTGGAAGATTCTCTTTTGCTCTCGTTTGTCTTTGTATTGTTATTAACGCCAGATTTCGAAACCCTTGTATTGTATTATTACATGATGACATAATTCATTCGTGATCGCTTACATAACCGCGAATGATTTCTCGCAACACTTCTCGTAGATGTAGCTACACGCAAAAATAAAGTTGTTCGGCTTCTAATTATATTCATTTATTATTGTTTCGCTTGACAGTGGCGCTCCGACTTTATCGTATTACAATTCCTTTCTTTCTTTCATCTCTTCCATTCATTTTAATTGAGTACCAATCAATTATCATCGATGCTTAGTCGAAGCTTAACTTTATCAACCCCCAAGGAAGGCTGAATAGGAAAAGAAATGAATTCTGCAGAAATATAGTTCAAGTTCAACGAACTTCTTCGACCATCGACTAAAAGTAAATGGAAAAAAGTTATTTCCGCAACAGTACATGATCCGAACTGAATTCCGTTAATCATTCGGCGAAAGTAAATAGAAAAATGTCAATTATACAAGAGTGTACGGTCCAAATTAAATTTTATCTGATGCGAAGCAAAAATAAATTAAAAGAAGAGTGGTAGAAAGACAGGGCAATTGTTCCGAATTACTCCAGCTATAAATAAGCTCTAAATTATTTTAATAACCCTTATCAGTCTTGTAACATAACAATTAGTATTAGATTGAGTGAAAATTTTACAAAATACCACCGGCTATATTTTGATCACTTGTACGTCAATTTATGTTTCAAAAATAAAAATTTATGCAAAAATATTTTAACATTGGTCTTTGAATAAACCCAAAGAGTTTTGTTGTTAATATAAGGGTTGAAAGAAAAAAGTTATAGTGAAGGAAACGTTGAGAAACATTTTGTTGATCTTGGATGGACGTAGAACAGAATACGAAGGTTCGAGTGTTCTGAGTTATGTATAGGTCTGGGTTAGGTTCTATTGCATTATCACTTTGCACAATGGCAAAAACATAAACATGAGCGGTGACAAATCACGAGCGTTGTGAGATTTATTCTCTCAACCTAATATTCGCAGGAATATAAATTATTTCCGAATAGGCCGCGAATTATTTTAGTAACTCTGATCAATCTTGTAACATAACAATTATTGTTTGCCTAAAACAAACCTTAGAAAAAAAGTTATAAACACGGAAATATTGCAAAACGTTCTATTAAGTTCTCATACACGTAGAATGAAGCACGACCATTTTATTGCTCTTCGATGACTCTTTAGAGTTATCTCTAAATTTGTATTAGCTTCAGTTACATTCAGAATATAAACAAAACCATAAACACAATCGATAGGAGACTATTATTCCCATTAGTATCAATTACCTATATACGAATAGAAAATTATTTCAGCAATTGTAAAATAACAATTACTGTTTGCTTCGGGCAATCTTTAAATAAAACTCATAAACAAGAAAATATCGAGAAACTTTCTGTTAACCTTTTATGTACATCGTCCGAAATACGACGATCCGAATGCATTGAATTATCTCTAGATCTAGATTAAATCCAGCTACGAACAGAAACAAAACCATAAACACGATCTATAGAAGACTATTATACGAACGCCGTGAGAATTACTTTCGCAACCTAACATTCCTATTAGCATCATTTAAGTGGACCCGTGGTTCGGGGCAATCACCGAAGAGAGCTCCCTTCGGGCGTCCTTGCCGAAAATCGAGTGAACGCGCGATAAAATCGCGGCGCGAGAGTCCGTTGTCTCTCCGCGGCTAATGACAACGAAGAATCTGGGGTAACGAGGGACGCGCGTCGAGAAGGTCGGCGTCGGTGTTCGTCGCGCAATCCGCCCGACGTTTCTCTGTCCATGCTATTTTAAGCAGGGTCGCGTTTCTAGCTTCTAACAGTCTGGCCCGCGCGTCCCGTCCACGCGGAACGACTCGCGGTTCACGGGAAACCGTCGATCTCGATCACCGACGTGGCTTATCTGATCGAGACGCGATCCGAAGGGTTTCGAGCCTTGGCGGCGATCGGCGAATCGATTCGCGCCGGTTGATACATAAATCCAACGGACGCGTCGGATAGGTGGGCTTCCTCTTATAAATAGCGGCGCGCTCTACGAGGTGAGAATTATTCATCGGCCGTGATCTTTGAAACGCGAGCTTAACATATATATTGGCTTGTATGTCACCTTCCTGTGTCGGAGTTGGTAGCTTAATCTTGCAGAGTGGTTTCGTTATTACGGAGGAATTATTTAACCCCTTCCTCGACGATTTACTAGCGCAGTTGTGGTTGTTGGAGCTGGTTATCGTTGGGAATTTATTAGAAAAAAGATTCATGTTCTGTCTGTAGGTTTACTGTGAATCGTGCAGATTAATGGAAAGAAAAGTAATGTCCTGTTCGAAGTCAGGGGAATTGAATGACATTTATGTTCGTTAATTTTGAAATGTTCGTCATGGGTCTCGTGTGATGTTATTGAGGTAATGGATTAATTAGGTTACTTGTTTCTTAGCATGTTTGAAAAGAGGATTAGAGGAGTTCTCACGTTTTCTGTTTGTTGATTTGTATTTTCTACTTGTTCATCCAAATTCTCGCCCTTCTTTGACCCCTTGCGCTGCGATTGCATTGAAGGTTGTATCGATTAGAACGTTTCGCTTTTGAGAATTCTAATTACGCTGCAGAGTTTCGTAAAAGATGACATTGTTATTGAGGAGTTTACAATATTTCATTAAATGAAAGAAACCGTCTTCGTAAAATGCAAATAAAATTAAGGAAAAATATGGTGTCACCTTTCTATACCTTAAATCACGTGTTAGGATTTTAAATACATACACACGTAAGACACATCGCACAAATATGTGACACTAGTCGCGAACGTATTAAGAAAAAAAGAATCATAAAGCATTTGGACGGGAATTTGGGAATTTTATGTTTTACAAGCTGTTCAGGGTTTCTGTAAAGATCCGCAGTGTAATGATTCAGTGACTTGTTTATTCGGGATGTCTACGAAACATTTAAGAATTACCAAGAAAGACGAGCGAATTCCATGGACGGACGCGACGCTGTAATTTTTTTCTCGCCCCGTGGGACGAGTCCCGCGCGAGGAAATCCGTCAGCTGACAGATCACCACGCGAAATCAGATTTTCGTCGGCTCGTGGGTAGCGTGATACATGCAGCTGGCTTTTGCTCGGGGTTCCTCGGCGACGATTTGGAATAGTGCCAATGGAATTCCGAATGTCGGTATCCGCGTCGACGTTACTAATAACGTCAACATTGTGGAGAGGCCGAAGGTCGGGCCAACTTGACAGAAGTCAACTTTCGAGAATACTTTAACCGGACATGCGACAGAATTTCACGTGACATTTCTCGCGGTATCATCATTATTCAAATGTCTATTATTCATTCTTCTCCTAGAAACCATTCTTTAACCCGTTACTTTCATAATATCTTAATAACATCGCGTTCGTAGCAAAGAATGTATTCACTAACACTGAAACTACCAAACATATAAATTACTTCCATTATATTGTATAAATTACGAGAATAATTTTTCAAGATTTTACGTAACTATTATTATTCTATTTGTATAAAGAAATTGATTTACTTAACAATTTCTCAAGAAAAATACCTTTGCAATTTTACTAGTTCGTTAATTCCAGCGGCAATTTATTAATCCCGTGTATAATCGCCGATCGTCGAATAAATTCTAAGTACCATACTTCTTTTATCACGATGCAATTAAATCGCAAATATAATCAGTGTTCAGATTAATGAAAATGTTATCACGGAATAACTCTGGTGGAGGTAGTCCGAAACCCGTAAATTTCCCTCTGTCCATCCCGAAAATCGTTTCGAAAGCCAAGGTCGATCCTTGAACCGCTTATTGGGCGATGGAGAAGGATGGAGGATGTTTTTATTCCCGCGTCGACCGACGGAATTCAACAGTTCGAGAGGAACGCGCGGCCGCGGCGCGTGTTTACGCTCGTCGCAAAAATTTCCCCGAGCGCGAAAACAGAAGAGTTAGTCAGCGGAGCTAGTGACGTTCCACGCGCGGGCGTCGCGTAACAGAGCCCGGGGGCGGCATGGTCAACGATCTGAACCCCTGATTCTGGCACCGTGATCCACCGATTTATTTCTATCCGGACGATTTCGTCGCTGTGTGACGAATCCGTCTTCGCTGCCGCAACACGCTTGCACTTTTTTATTTTAGGACGCTTTCGGACCAGTTCACTGTTTCCTGAAATGGTAAAACTAATACACTTCTCGTAGGATGTCCTCCTTTGTTGTTTCCTTGATTGTTTCATCGATCAAGCTTATTTTTCTGTTACTTATTACTTATACAATGCGAATCTTTGCTTACAATTGTGCATTTCCAAATCTCCCATAAATGCATAAATATTCGCAGTGCATAAATAATAAATAACACAAAAATCAGCTTAACCAGTGAAATAATCAAAGTACGCGATGCGAAGAAACATATAAGATATCGAAAGAATTTTTGTAGGAATATCTGTTTCCCACCGTAATTCTGTTCTTCTAACTGTGTTCTTAATAATTTTGCATAAAGATCTATAGTTTGATTATTTGTATATGGAAGTTACGATAGATAATTAAGTTACATTGCAGATTTATTAGAAAAGACTCCTCAGTTTATACAAAAGAAAATTACTCAATATTTAAAATAGTGAGAAAGAAAAAAGATTTATAACCTCGTTTATACATTATTGTTGAATATGTGTATACCTGCAAACGATGGACAAAAGTAATAGAAAGGTTTCTCGTAATTACGGTATTCACGCCGTATAAATATAACTTCAAATTGCGACGTATAAAATACGAACGAAAGACCTGTGGACATTTTTTAACCGGAAACGATGACAAATGGAGCGAGGACAAGGCTGATTAGAACAAACGCAGTGAACACGATTCGCGGCGTGTTTCTTTCTTTTTTTCTCTGGCCAATAAAATTTGCCGCGAGGACGCGAACGAGCGTAAATCATGATTTACGCGAAAGTCCTGAACGCGAGGAGTTTATTATCCATCCCGCCCCCTCGTGGAGAGAGAGATCGCAATTCCGCAGAACAGTTTCGCGAACGTGACCCGTGGACACGCAGTGAAAACCCAGTTATGAATGAAACGACGGGGGAAATAACATGCTGGAAGAAACGTTCAACTTTTTTAACGGTTCCGAAAGACCTCGGGCGGTGTTGTTTAACCAATGTAATTTCCCGTTGACAAGTAGGATACACGCGCGGTTGAAAATGAACAGAGAGCTCCGCTAGGTTCGTTCTTCCATTAAATAGAACTTTTGCCGCAGCTGACAGTGCGATTAACTAACCAATTGTTACAATTGTTAATTAACTAATTAAAGCAAGGATATTTATTGAAGCAAATGGACGAATGCAAAAGTAACTTTTAAACGAAATTGCAATTGTTTTCTTTGTCCCAGTCCCGCGTAAAATAAGGAGTGGCAGTGATTGCAATCAAGAACTAAATTAAGAAAGTTTCGAGCATAGTGGGTAATTAAAAAAGAACATACTTTCAATATACAAAGGGTGTATCCCAAAGACTTTTGATTGAACGTTAACAATGAATTAAATATCGACTTTATACTTCGAAGTAACTGTTCCTTGGCGAACTGAGTGAAGCCGCCATGTTGTCGGCGCCAGGCTTCTCGCAATCTTTCCCAGTAAAACAATAAGAATACAACGATAAAAATTCATTCCCAAAATTTAAATATTCCGCACACAATCTTCTTCCACACGAAACGTTTGTATTATCGATTCAGAAGAGATCATCGCGAATCGATTAGAAACGAATGGACAGAGATCCACCGATCCGCTCTGACTCGTTTCGATAACGGATGAAACGTCTGCGGCTTCCCGCTCGAGTGATCACCTCTTCGAAATACACACGGAAAAATCGGAAAAAAATGGCAAGACAAAACGGAGAGACGAAAAGGGAAGAACAACGAATTAATCGGACGGAGGTTTAGGATTAATTGGACACGGTTCGCAGCGCGTTCGTTCGACGGAACCGCGTCCCGATCGGTCTGACGGTTTGGTCTGGAACATTTTTTTTTTTTCTGTTGCAGAGCCGAAGAAGGAAAAGACTGAACAGAGTGCAAATGGCGCGGTATCGCCGAGCGGTGAGCCGCAATCGAATCAGGGCACGGCCACGACCGGCAGCGTGCCGGTCACGGCCGCGGCCCCGAATTCGGGGGACCAGCAAAAGCCGTGTAGGCCAAACACCCTGGAAGCCAGGGTGGTAACCAGGAGACTGATCTTGTTCGACAGTGAGTACTGTTTGCTCTGTAGACGAAAACGTGTTACACTTTAACACCTTCACGTAGAACAAAACACGGGGTGGTGGGCCTTAACGCTTTCACGATCTCGACTCGTTCGCCTGATTGCACCGGTCACGGATGGGCTTTGTAGAAACTTTAGATCTCGACGCGTTACTAAACACGTATCTCGCTTCGTTGGTCACGGCGGCTCGTTCTTTAGAGAACGGCCAACTGCACGAAATCTTACCACGCTTTTGTACCAAGATATTTTCAGAGCAAGCGAGATTTGTTGGTAATTTAGTGGACACCTGGTTGCTTCTGCGATGTTTCCTTTGTCGGGGGTGAGGAGGTTCTTGGATGTTTCTGGGTTTTAATGGTAGGCTTCGTTCTTTTGGGAAATTCTAGGAAAAGCGGATGTTCGGATTTGTTGGCAGTTGTTTCTTCTTGGAGGCTGAAAAACAAGGCTTAAGATTGTTGAGCTTTTCTATGAAAATGGTATTTATCATTGTAAGCATTGGACATCTGGCTGCTCCGTCAGTAATCTTTCGTTTATAGAGGATGAAAAGATATTTGTTGTCGATCTTTTTCTATTAGGTACAACAAGATTTGAAGACTTTCAGGAATTCTTGAAAATAGAAATCTCGTTGTTTCCTCGCTGAAAACACCTTCGGAGGTTCTTAGTCTGTAGCGCTGGTGTCCAACTTTCGTAGGAAATAATTCTTCAAGAAATATTAAACGTCCAAGGGTTCCGCCATCGGTCGTCAAAATGAAATTGAACAGCGCGTGACGTTCGGACATAGGGTCGCGAAGGTTTAATAAAAGCGAAAATCAAAGATTAATCAACTGTATTTTCTAATATTGTTCCTGTGCCGGATTACAACGGGCTGCTCGTAATACCTCGAACGTCGCCGCGCGAAACAAATAAAAATAGTTCGATCGGCTCGCACGGATTATCGACTTTCCTGCTTATGTTGGCCGTTTCGCGATTGAAATAATAGGTTTTTGAATTAACGGGAAAAACTGGCCGAGCCAGAACGGAAGGGAATGAAGTCGAACCGAATAACCTGGACATTATATGGAGGTACGTGTCGATATTGCACCCACGGTGAAGCTGGGATATTACTATAACCCGGGAAACTTTGAGCCAATTTAATATAGCTCACTTCTTTTTTCCCTGTGAGCTATTAAATTCCAGCCACCGTACCTTGTATCGGTCTGCGATATTCGGAATTTGTTGCACCGCGCGCTGTACTCGTTTCAACGAAACGAAAATCCAAATAAAAATAATCGTCCACTGAACGGTCTCTTTAAAACCCAAATTATTCCGCAGTCCGTTTTCCTTCAATGGATATTGATTTTCCACAATACATTAAAAAGTTAATTTCGTATTTTCATCGTTTGTATTCGTAATTCTCGAGTTTCCCCTTCTCTCACTCTCCTCGCGGTCGGATATTTAAATAAATATATTCTTTCTTCATAAACTATTCACTTATATTTAATATTATTCAAAATTCATTGAAGAATTCTATAAATTTCAGTAAAGCCTCTATTCCACTCGAGAACCAAACTTAACTCTAAACGCACCGCGAACGGTCAAATGACCGGTTTCAAAATTTCATTAAAAATTCTCCGCTTTCTTCATTCGTTTAACATTCAATCAAACCCCTTATTATTTCTGTTTCTGTTTTCAATCAAAATTAATTATCGTTTAACTTGTTTACTTTTATTTTATAAACGATATAGATATATACAAATTGTCGGTACGTTTAGTGTTAACGAAACGATTAAATCGACTCGTAGTCACCAGCATTTTTCCTCGATAAAATCCGAGTTCCTTAATTGACGGAAGGGACAATCAAACGTTGATCTATAAGAAACGTACAATAAAGCGTTCGAATTTTAGCCGAGTGTCAAAGGAAATCTCGGGAAAGTTGTCGCGGCGCGTGGCTTTCATCGAAAATCCGAAATCATGGTAGCTCGCCAAACGTGGCGTGCCTGTCGGCTCTTCAAAGAGCCGTTCGCAAACGGAACAAGCTAGGGATAAAAACGTTCAACGTCCGCGTCTTCAACTGGAACTAGAAGTTTCGCATCGATTCCGGGGCTGGTGAAACGCTGCCCGCGAAGCTCGCAACGGAACGATAAACTTTTACGTACCGCCGGTTCCATCTTGAATCGCCTTTAAAACTCCCGTTTGCCTTCCGAACTTCAAAGTTCCCTTTTATCTTCGACTTGTCCCTGCCTCTCCTGCGGGACTCTCGAATTTACTTACCAACGAAATCCTCTCCCCTCGTATACGCCCACCGCCATTACGCGACCCCTGGAAACATTCTACTGTACATTTTATGCGTTAACCGCTTGCCAAACGCTGTAAAACGTTTCGTCCGATGGCTGGATAAAAAGATTCCCGAGGTTTTTCCTTCTTCCTGGCGAGTTTGAACACTGGAACAACTGGATAGATGAAATTACATTCCTGATTTGTACTTTTACAATAACTGGAAAGATGTAGATGCTTCTTTGAAGGATTACTGAAGAAATTGATGCTTGATCAAGATATTGAAAGACATTTTACTAATGGCATTATTATAATTTCTATGAAAAAAATTGTAAACGTTGATTTAAATGCTCGGTAATTGTAGTGTTAATTTATTTCTATTCCTTCTTCGAGGCATTCATGAGAATATAGAACGCTGCAGAAATTTCATGGATTATGAAATCTAGTTTATTAACGCGAGGAAATAATTATATTGCAACAAGATACGCGTCAGATTTGTTATGTTTTTACAATTTAATTAATAATCTGGACCTTTGTTATGTTCTCGCAGTTTAATTAATAATCTGGACCTTTGTGGGGAATCAGAATTTTCTAATTAACTTCAAAGATATAATTGATAGTACGTTAGAATAATTTCGCTCATTTAATTAGAAATTTACCTCGCTTCCTTTTAATCAGGTACCAACAAATAATAATTTCGTTTGAAAGATGTAGCCAAAATTTAAACAAATTCTCTGTATCCACTGGCATTCCCGTTTTTAAAGGTGTGCTGTGTCCACAGCGAAACGAAACGCAAACACCGCGGAATTCCGAGGAAGTTGGCGCAGAGGATACAATACCTGACCGCAGATCCGTCGTACGAAATTTCGCCGGTCCGCGAATAGTTTCGAAGGATCGTGCTGGAATTCCGCGAGTTTCCAGCGTAGAACGGTCACCACTCGGCCTGTGAACGAATTTTGTAACTCATCGCGGTCATTGATATTGTTACGGCGTAGGAGAAGATCATTTTAAATGGTCGGAAATTGTTGGTTTTCACGATTTAACGTTGTTTAGCGTTTTACACTAGACGTACGAGTCAACAGTAACTGATGACAATAAATGAAAATGTTCACTAAAACGCTGTTAGCAAGGAAAATGGCAGGGTAGTAAGTCCAATATGACAAAGTATTTGTAAAACACTGAATTTTTATAGCAAAATACCTCGAAGAATATTTCATTTTCAATGATAATATCTTAAACTTTTTTTACGTAACATGACGCAAAGAAAGGATATATGAAAGAAAGCGTAGAGTTTTATGTAAAACAAGTCCAGCTGCACTTTAAAACTGCATCACTGCATTTCTGAAAAAACTGGTATTGTAGTATGATAAAACCTATCAAATAGTGCAAAGTTCTTCTTCGTTTTTCTTCTAACTTTAAGGAACAAAATTGTAGCCTTCCTTAATTATTATATATTTAGATTCACATATACAACCTGTATATATGAATTGATAGAGTGCTTCGTAATCAGTGGTTTACGGTCGAACAATAAGGAAACTGTACTAGTTTTGCGTAGCAGAGGAACAATAGAGAGGTTGTTACACTTCTGAATAATCTGCAACTTAGAATGGGACAGTAGGGAATTTGTTATAACTCTTAGGAGTCAGTGTTTCCTAGAAGCCGTTTATTTTGAGTAATAACAATATCAAACGCGGAGCCACTTATCGTTAACTGACGCTTCATTGAAACGAGCTGTTATTCTCTCCGATCTGTAAATCAAAATATATCTTTCCCCCGGGATCACAAGTTTCCCAAAATTTATTATTCAAGAGAGGAGAATGCTTCATACGCAATCGCCAGAAAAGGATTCTCGCAATCTCGAGCGCTGATTTATGAACGCTGATCCGATGTTTCGATGTTGACAGCATAAAACTTTATGTATCTTGCCGTTCCCCACCGGGAAATTCAATTACGATGATGAGAGAATGCAACGTATCTTGTCTGACTTCAAACGACAGGTTCTCTAATTAACTCTTTGATTGCGTGCGGCGCCTAAAGGCTTGTTTGTTGATGCACGTGACACCTGGAGATCATTGTATACCGCGCAGAACGAGTCACTCATTGGAGTCGAAAAAGTGAGAGGATTATTCTGATCCCACGGACCGCAAAATAAGCGATATTCGCAATTTTCTTTGGCGAAGGAAATGAATTCGTCGACTGGAAATGAAATGTAATTTGAATTTAGCGATACGTGTTCCTCGAGCGACTGCGTTGGCGATGAATATAAAGATATTCCGAATATATAGAAAAAGAATGAATACAGAAACAAATGAATATACAGAAAGATCTCTTTTTTTTCGTCATATTAATTATCAACATTGATACATATAATAATACATATAATAATACAAATTATAGTTTCAATTCTTTTCATCCACTTACTGCTTACACAGGAGAATTCAGAAAATGTCAGATTCGTCGAACAAGTAGTCTCCCCGTTTTCAATAACGCCATTCGTGGCAACGCATGCCAAGCAAAACGAGAAACCAGTACCAGCCCCTCGCTCCTTCGGTAGTTCCCATCGGGCGAACTTTGTCGAATTTCATTGTAAAAGTTGCGCAACGCCTTCTGAAAAGTTCATGCCTCCGAGGACCGAAACAGATAAAATAAATCGACCTTTAACCAGAACGACCCTTTAAACTCTGGCGAGCAAGAATTCCAATTTAAAAGCGAACTCCCGAATTTCCGGGGGAATCTCGCGCGTAACGGTGACACGGTTGCCCTCCATTTATTATGCTTTACACAGGCCACGGCTCGTCACGTGACAAATGAACCGCGGCGGGAACAATACAGAGCGGCGCGGAAGAAAAGGGAAGAAGAAATATACGCGTTCAGTGGAAATGTACGACGTGCCGGGGCGCGAAACTTCCCGAACGGAATTTCGGCGATTCGTCACCGCGGACTCGGTCGGGAGGAAACGATATGCCGGCTCACGGCTGCCAAGCCATCCGGCCGGCTATGGTCCTCGGTGAATCATGTCTCGCGAAAGGATTGGCACGCGCTTCTTCTCTGACGGCGCGTGTCTATGAATAACGCTGTCCGCCGATTCTGACAGCGTGCCGACGACATTCACGCGTGGACACGAGAGATAACCCTCCAGGAATCGCGTCTGGAGGATCTAGAAGCTCGGGCCGATCCTAACACTAAAACCTATCGAGCAATTAGAATGACTTGTTGCCAAGTTTTTCTACAAATTAGAACATGTTTCTTGAGATTCGATCGGTCTCCTAGTTTTGTATCTATGCAAATGTACGAATTTAATTGAAAATCTTTCGCAAAAACGCTTTGTCGTTTAAATACGTCCAAAAGAAACGTTCTGAAGTGGGTGAATTTGACAGTTGCGTAGTTTTAGTGCTAAGGGAGGATAGTTGAGATTTCGGAATGTTTGCTGTTACTTCTTGTTTCGTAGCTTAACCTATTCGGGATCAAACTGTTTTTAACCAGGTAACTGTTGCGACTTCTTTGAAAATTGTGTACCTAACATGTGCCGGGACAAGTAAGTTGTAGCTGTTTTTGACGAATACACTCGTCGTAACACGAAATCTTGATATTTCTTTATGACGAGTATACTCGTGAAACACAGCTAACTGGTTAGAAGACGGTCCCTAAGAGTCGAAACTTCTTTTCGGTTTATATTGACAGTTTAGAAAGAATATTTGTTGTCTTGGGAAAATATTGCGAGGTTTTAGCTTAAAGTTTTAATCTTTACAAGCCGTTAATTTTTTATTTATTTGTGTGCGATGAGTCTTTTCGACGAAGTACTGCATTACAGGTTTGGAATGGGTTAATATCGTGTCAGGCTCGTGGTGAAGGTTTCGAACAGAATTTGAGAAATATAAATGTTGGTAAATTCTTTGGAATTGATATTGAATATTATTCTCTTATTGTTAACTGTTATACTTTAGAACAAACGAAGACGTAGAAAGTGCCTGGAATTGTTCTCTTTTTTCAATAAATTGTTAATGAAAAAGTAGTTGTTTACAGTTGAGAAAGGAATTGTAGTGTAAGGGACTACAGGATTTCGCGCGAAATAATTTTGATCGATTCTTTCGAATTTGTATTTTGTGTATTGCACATTTCAAGGAGAAAACTTCAAACAGTTGAAATTGAGAAATATGGTTCCATAAAGAATTCCATTGGAATTCGAATAAAATAAAGATTCTTTCGTGCTGTTTTGATGTTTGTATTTTATTGACTTTTGGTTTAGTATTATATTATCTGTTTGCCTCTGAAGAATTATGTAGCGAGACAGCGTCTCTTTAATTTTCATTCAAGGAAGATTTAACAGGCTACTTGCCAACAAGCATTGGCATCGGAACGTCCAACTCGTGGAACTATATTTTCTAGCAATTTTTCTCGTGTGGGTAGTAATTGTATACCTATAAACTGTACATTCTAAGAAGCATCGGGATGCATTTATTTCTTTTTGCTACGCTTATAAGCCTTAGTCAGAAGTTTTAAATAATTAAAGACGAATTTCTTGGAACGAGATATTGAGGAACATAGGATCCAGAAGAGAAGCCTCCAGTTCTATTAAAACTAATATTTTATTTCAAAAAGAGATGTATTTTGAAAATATTATCGGGTTTTCGCAAATTATGATGATAGTAACATGTTATTTTCTATCTGTTTGCAGTGGAGAAGGGGGTCCTAGACCAAAGCAACGAGAGCCAGCAGGTGATCGAGAGGTGTTACCCTCTGCCACCTCAGAACCCATTGATGCTGTCGGAGCTGCCGGAACCGCCGATACCGTTGAGCGAGATCGGGCCAATCCCGCCCCCGCCGATGTTCAGTTCTTCGAGTCCTACTCTATTGTTGGCCAAGCAACGACAGATACGTAACACTTTGTCGTCGGATTACGAGGACGAAGGTATGCGAACATACTTATTCATTCTTTAAATAATTTTAATTCCCAAACATGCCGCAAATAACTTTTTACGTCTGACAAAGTATTAACACGAATGCCATGGTGGTCACCGGTGACCCTCAACCAAATCGAATTACTATAGTTCATTGAATTAAACGATGATTATCTGGAAACATTTGTACATTACAAATAATGCTATATAACCCGGTGACATTCAGCTCGATGAATATGCAGTAATAATAATGGAATTCAATCTAATGATTGAATATTAAATTCTTTCCGTTTTGTGGATTTTGCTTTGTGAAATCGTGCGGCGTTCGGTAATATTTAATACTCTCAATATATTAGAACAATTTGTTCCTTTTTCCTTTTACTAGATAAAAAATAATATTGACTATATTTTCTTCCTTGTTTAGTAAAACGAATTCTTGTTTATGAGATAATTTTCTATTTTTTTTAAGTATTAATTGAAGTATATGTATGTTATCTCTTGAGTAGAAATGCTATTCTTAATAATTCATATGGAGTTAGGTATCATAGCCACATCAAGGGATACCAGTTCCCGTCGATCAAGCGGGTTAAACAGCATTGGTTAGGGTTTTATGCAGAGATGAGTTAACCGCTCATTTTAATACCTTTCATCAGTATTCAGCAATCTTGTCTGACTTTATGCATAAGTTTAATCTCTTGGTTACGTATTCTCTTGTCAGTGTTTATCTGATATAACTCATTTAATTAAAAGTTTTCCCCTTCAATTGTTGAATTTATTCCTAATTAATTTCATTTATTCGTGGAGTACTCAAATGATTCAGTCATTAATGAAATTACATGACACAAAGGGAGTAATTCGAAATTAATTGAAATTATTATTCCCTTAAATTTAATATGAATTTAAATAGTTATTGTTACTGAAGGGAAGAATATTAGTTATAAATGTTACAATTCAAATTCAGAATAGAGTCATTAACAAATAAAGAAACTTCAAAAGATAATATTCATAAACCAATATAATATTCACATTTTCAACGACAATATTGGATATTCCTCCCACGTATAGTCTCTCACAGTCTTGTAACATGTAATCTCCATGTTTCCACGAACGTAGATTGCAATAATAATCTCCTTATTCTATATTCGCAGACTACGTGTAATCTTCGTGTTCCACACTTACTACTAGTAGTATACCATACGTGCATTCCCGCCATGTTCTACAATTCTACTATGCAGCATGCTCTTTCGTATTCCGCACTCGTAATCCTGCAAAATGTTCCTCTTATTTTAAAATAATCCTCGCGTTCTGCATTACCATTCCACGATATATATTCTTTGTATTCCAACCATTTACACTGCCCAACACATATTCTTCGTATTCCAACCATTTACACTGTCCAACACATATTCTTTGTATTCCAACCATTTACACTGTCCAACACATACTTTGTATTTCAATAACCAATCGGAAATTCCTGCAGTATCTCCACATATACACAATACTAAAATTTCTTCGTCGTGCACTGTTTTCAAGAAATTTCTTTGCCAGAGAAAAATGAAATTTTAACACTGAAACTACCGGACGGGTCAAATTGACTCATTTCAAAGTTTTTATTTTGTAAATATTCAAATTATGAAGACACGTTTGCAAAAAATTGTTTATTAAATAAACCCTTCGAATCTCGAGAAAATTATTGTTCTAATTTTTATAGAAAATTATAAATTAGCTACTGTAACTGTTCGGTAGTTTTAATGTTCAACTGAAAGACTTTATTGTTTCCTTTTAACATTGAATTTTTTAAGAACTACTCGATGAAATAATAGAATTTACAAGAATCGATTATTGAATTTTGAAATATAGAAAGAAAAATTCGAAATCGTTGTTAGCGTAAGTTTTTGATAGTTGGATTAAAATTAGCTTTATAACTTAATTACGTTTTTCGAATAGTGGTTCACGAGAGATGTATAACATACTAATTAATTTCTTTTATTGGCAATGCGGTGCAGAATCCTCTCACATTTTAATATATTTCAAAATATCAGTATGGGTCCTGTGGTTAAACCGGGCTTACTATACGTTTCACGATGTATTCAGTTAATCCTCTTACAACACATACAGCGTTGTAACACATACACTTTTACAAAAATTGCGGCAGCGTTTCTGTAACACGATATCCTCACAAAACGTTTTCCATATGATACAATGTAATAAACTTAGTCAACAGCTCATACACTGAAAATGTTTCCAGTGACCAGCTTAGTTGTCGGTACTCTTATCACTGTCAACCGTGCATTTTTCTACAGTTAACTAAAACTTTCATAAAGCATAGAAGATGTTTTGTACAATAAATAATGATTTAATAGCAATGATTCTGTATTTTCTATGTGACTATAAAAAGAATAAGACTAAAAGCAAAAAAAGGAAGTAAAGAAGTCAAAAGACAACTCCTTACTGCATTCTGGCAGTAATATGTAAAACATATATTATAACACGGTTTTGATATAACGTCACATAAACGAATGAATTCTTGTAAAAAACACTCTAGGTCCAAAACTGAAAAATTCTTTTTTCCTATTCCTACCGTATAGTATACAACTCCAGTGCTCATTCACTTCCTATAACAGCTATCAATAATAGCAATTATAATACTGATAATATCGAAAGATAACATCATTATAACATTCAACGTAATGTTAAGTATTCCTTTAAAACTTTCAAACTTTCTTTCTCCTGAATGTGATGTCATTTACAATCTTTCTTAAAAAGTTTTCAATTAATCCTGTTACAATAGTAGAGTTAACTATTTCATGTATTCAACGATCACATTCTTTGTATCGTTCGCAGAGGACGAAGAGGACTTCGACGTGGAGGAGGAGGACAACATGTTCGTGTTCAGGATGACCCAACCGGATCCCGGCATCGACACGTCGAGGGTCGAACAGATCCCGGCGAAGGAGCCTAAGTTTCACGCGGTGCCCCTGAAGAGCGTGCTAAAGAAGAGGGGCTCGGGCAGCGGGCCCGGCACACCGCAGAACACTCCGACGCAAGAGAACAGGACGTTGACACTCCGCCAGGAACTGCACGCCTCCTTCAAGTTAGTGGAACCACAACCAACTCCTCGAACCTTGGCCCCACAGATTTCCTTCATTATCGAAAGATTCGACGACGATCGTTCGCAGAACAATCCCAATTTGAAATACCCGACGATATCGAACCTTGAATCGTCGATTGAACTCCCCTCTCCTAGAGATCATTAACTTACAACCAATTAGTCGTCGAGTCTTTCCATTCGTCGAACGACAAAGATACGTCGCGAAGATTGCACGTCTTCTTCAAGATCCGAAGACGTTCGAGCAACGAAACAATCGCCATTCTCGATTCGATTCTGTTTCCAATTTAAACGTCCCTCTCTTAGACGGTTTTTTAAATGGCGCCGCGATAAAAAGGGAAGTCCCGGGCGGCAGCCGGCTTTAATTACCGCCGGGAGTTTAATGAAAACGTCTCGAAACGTCTCCGTCCTGAAGAGGCCGACTCGGCTCGTCTGGAACATCGTTCTTCCACCTTCTGGCCACGTCATTTTCTTTCACGCGCGCATGCACCGTGCTCTACCGCATTATCTCTCTCTCATTCTCTTTCTGTCTCGCTTCTATCAAGTTCCGCCGATCATTTTTGTTCACCACGGAACCGAGGCGCAGCGCTTGTTTCGGGATTCTCGTCTCGATGAGCGTCCTTTGTACGACGCAGCCCGCTTCGACGAGCGGATCTCCTTGTTACGAATCGGATTCGAAGGAATACAGGCTGCCCCATCAATATTCTTTTCCTTTTGTCTGGATAGAAGTCAGTGTATTTTATTGAAATGATTTTTAGACGAATTATGCGCACGAGAGAATAAGTGGGATTTATGAATGTGGCTTTTTATGAATAAAAATTGGAGAGGGAGGTGTAAGTAGAATCGCGAATGGTTTATTCGAAAGTGATAACCAGACTGCGGATGTTCACGAATTAATAGCTAACAGAGATTTTCGAGGATGTTTGAAATATGAGATTCAGTTGAATTTTATACAGTTCTATCGTGGTGTTTTCTATTTGTCGCAATTGACAGTGCGGTGGATCAAATTCTGTTCAATTTTGACTCGCTTTTGAGAAATATTCGCATTTTCTTTATAATTTTAATATAGGGAACAGTATTGGGGAAATAGTATCAAGGATATTGATAAAGAGATGGGGTTAGATAAAATATATTTGCTAAATACTGCACAAATAGTCAAACATAAACGAATCAATATTTACATGAGAATGTTAAAAAACATTTATTCGTGAAATACACCGAGACTTTTTGTTACACAAACAGTATGGGGCACCTGGTATCTTCAAGTTTGATTTATAGTTCATTAATAAACACTGCACACGCTCGAACCGAAACAGAGGCGCGAAGACAAGATTTGTCGATCCGGATCGTGTACATCGAAGGGATCGAGAACGATGCTCCACGTAAACCGCGCACATTATCATCGCCATATATCAGTCACGAGTAAAGTGTCGTATTTTTCTTATGCTTAACCAGAAGGCCAGCGTTGAGGCCTAGGATGAGAATATGGTAATTGGGCATTGGTCTAACTAAGCATGCGCGAACCGACACGGTATATATAAACGTATATAAATATACGTGCATACAATAAATATTTGTCTTATATCCACGGCGGTTGATCGCAGAGAACGAGACCACGTTTTCTACTCTTCTCTGTCCTCCTATCCGTTCTTTACCTTATTACCATCACTGCTACACCGATAGTTCAGCGGGCAATCAGCTCCGGACATATTCGAAGTTCCACGAAGAAAAGTTCGAATCACTTCGAGAAACGCTCGAACTCGTAAAAGCTTGCCAGCTCTCGCGAGAAGTTCGAAGTTTCACGGGAATTTGTACCTCATTTGCTACTCTCTTACATTATCTGCTAAAAGCGCGAGAATTGGCCTGTTTCGTTGAAGAAAAAGAAAGAAACTATTCATTTGCGAATATTCAGTGGAATTTGTTCATTTGAACAGAAGTACTTGCTTCTACGAACTGAATATTAATTAATAGTCTTTTAATATTGTAAAATAACACAACAGAATTATATCATTTAAAATTCAATATTAAATTTTGTATAACGTACCAACGCGCGGAACGTTGAAATAAAATAACTCTGTTCCTTAACTTATGCAAGATTTTTCTTCGCATTAGTTGCAAGTATGATAAATATTGTCCTAAAATAATGAATATTTCTTTGGTTTAGATAAAAAAATGCCTCTAATCGAGGGAATTAAGAATATCCTGAATCAAACTTCATTCTTTTATTCGACGATGTAGTACATTTTTAATTGAAACTTTATGCTTAACACGTGTCCAACACTTATCTGATCATTTTATTCAATACAGTAGATACTGTTTAATTAAAAACATAGCAAGTTCTGTCAGGAGATGCATCAATTGTTCGAAAATATTGGATTTGACCGCTGCTCTATCCTCACTCCCTCCAAACCCGTCTCTCCACTTTGTTACTATTTTTTCTCTGTGTGTCAGCGTGACGAGCGCCGTGAGCATGGTAAAGTTGCGCCCTTAAGCATGAGAAAACCGTAGGGAAACCCATTGTATACTGTCGCCTACGCTTCACACGTGCCATTGATCTTTCACGCGCGAGAACCTCGAACCATCGATCGACGAAAACGAGGATTCTCAGGTACACGTTGAGGCGCGACGACGAAACGAGCTTCCGAGGTGAAGCTGGAAGTCTCGAGCCTCTCAGAACCGAAGAACAATCACACTCTCCCGATTTATATCGTTTTTCTCCCGATCGACATACCTTTTTCTTGATCATTTAGCCTGTATTTCGACTAAAGCGGTTTCAACGCTGCGAGATCGTGTTCAAACCGAAACCGAATCGAAACAGCAAAACTTGAAACACTGAAAAACTTATTTTCCATTTGAAATACTTTTGTCCGGAACGCGAGACTGCGAAATACTCGATACTTCCAATGATCCTTCTCTCTTTTTTCTTACACTTGTGCACGAGATGTTTTTGAACATTTTAATTAATGCAACATCGACAAGCCCTTTTGTACATTATTATCGTACTTTTATAATAGTAACGTATTTCGTAAGTGTCTATTATTGTGTCTTGATATTTTACAATTTCTTTTTCAATATCCGCTTATGTGTGTTACCACCCTTAAGTATTTACGTATATATCGTAGAGACAATACGAGGAACGGGAAGTTGATCGAAAGTGTCTCCTACCCTCGATACTTCTCCACCCCTTGAGCCATCGTATTTGTAAAAGAGATTCCAACAGTACAGGGTGTTTCACAATTAAACAAAACTTTAAACATTCCACGCGATACATATATTCATTGCAATCATTCAATGTTCCATTATACTATATTCCATCATGTCATATTCAATAATTATTCTTCAATTTCCTACTCTTTTCTATCTCACAGTTCTCGCTCTTAGAAACGTAACAACAACAATGGTCGCTCGTTTAATTATAAAACACCCGGTACAAAGTTTCCTGTTCGAACCGATTTAGCTAAGAGTACCCTCTCTGTACATTGATTCACCCCCTTGACTGTGTCTTTGAAATCTTGGATCCCGAGGATGGCAACAGTGAAACGTTGGTTTTAATTTCCATACGAAGAAACGGAAATTGGAACAAATAAGGGGAACGGGAACAGTTTTTCTCTCTTTCTCTCTCTCTCTCTGTCCGCGCATTGTCCCAACGATTTCCCGACAAACTGTGAACACGGGGGTGAAACAGAGGAACGAGGAAAAAACGAGTTGAAGAGGATTCGCGTCGCGAAGGGAACAGTTATCTGCGTCGACGTCGTTGATAACCCAATTCGGGACGACGTCGGACTCCGTTTCAGAGCACCGCAAGTTGCTTCTGTTATCTTCATCAACGTCACACCGTGCATTCTCCATTCTGCCCGGCCCCCTACGCCTCACACCCCACCTTTTATTACTGGCGTTGTTTCATCCCCTCCATATGCATCTCGTACTTGAAACGTCGTAGAGTAGAACATTGATTCGTGTAGAGTCGACGGTTGGATCGACCGGGAGAATCGATTCCGAGGGTGAATATCACCCTTGTTACGTCGCAAACGTTGAACTTGCTGTAAATAATGCGTAGGAGAATGTTAATAGGACAATGTAATAATTGAAGAATTTTTATGGAAAACATTGAATTTCAAAACTGAAAAATGTCCTTTTTGTATTTATTATTCTATAGTATACGATTTAATTCACCTTTCTAAGTAATCATTAATGATAGCAGTTATTCGTAATACCGATAGTATCGAAAAATGACGAAATTATATCACGTTGAACGTAATGTTAATTAACTTCCTTCCTCCTACTCGAAAAATTTGATGTTTGGAACTTGCAATCCTTTCGACAAATACTTTTCACTCGAGTTTATGGAAAGTTTAAAGGAATCTCCATATGTAGCTCTGTAAATTTGTAGAAAATGCATTTGAATCATTTTTATTAGAGTGATTCTATACATCGTAGATTTGTCGATCACTTTTACAGTCACGATGAAAAAGTATTAACAATGTACATACTGATTAATAAGTAATACTTGATACTTCATAAACTCAAATTTGTTGAAAGAAAATTCGAAGAACCTTTTTGTGAAAATTCTTATGGCCAAAGAATTTCTCTATGAAAGATGACGGAGTGGTCCTCCGAGTCGATTCTCTCACCGATCCAATTTTACGCGAGGGGACGTACTAACATTTTTCTTCGACGATCATTTCAGTAGTCGACCGGTCAGGTTCGGCCTCGCCCTGCCCTGCACTCTGGAGAACAAAGAGAACGCGAGACCGTATGTCATACGGGAGGATGTTGACGGGGATCCTGGCGATGGACAGGTACTTTATAGGGAAGAGTACGACGACGAGAAAAGTGAGTATTCGATTTTCGTATCTGTATTACCTGGCTTTCTTATCGTCATCGAACGAACTGTAATTCTGTTAAAACTTCCAAACGAAGAAAATAATTCATTTGAATTCAACGATCGCTCACGGAATCTTTAATCCGAACAAGATATCGCCTATAGATGTTTAATAATCGTTCTTCCGGTTCAAATGCATCGATGAACGCAAGAATCATCGAGCAGTCCCTCCGCAATCTCAATTGGAAGGGATCATCGAAGAAACTTTGGCAAATCACCGGCCGATTTGCCAAAGACCTTAGTCCCGGCTTTCGCGGGTACTAATTATAATCGCGCCGCGATACATCGTTCTCCGCGCACACAGACGGCTGATCGCGCAAACATCTCGAAGGTTATATTAATCCTCGAAGATAGCTGGCGCGTAGCTCAGTGTGTTTCTGGCCGTTGTTTTGCCACGGTTTTCCGCGAACCGCGTCTCGATCCGCCATGGGATCAACGATTCGAATTTCCGATCAATAATCTATCTATTCGGTAAAACAACAATAGGTTCCATTATAATTATTTTCGGAGTGGTTGATTCGCCGTGTCCTTTTAATCGAATCGATGAATCCACGATCTCCCTTCAGTGTTTATCTTCCTTCGTTCGAGAGGATTGAGTCTGCGATAAGATACTTTTGAAGTTACCAAGTGTGCTCACGAGAAAGTCGTTAGTTCGCGTGTGGAGGAGAAGTTGGAAAGAGTGAAGATTAAGTGAAAAAAACACAGAGAGATGCCACTATGCTGTCGATCTGGACCGCGTCGACTTTGTCGATCGCCTGCGCCACGATCGAGCCGCGTAAACTCGAGCCGCCATTGCACCGCAGCCTCAGCCGCTCCTCAGTCGGCGACGGTAAATCGCGCTCGAAATAGAATAAAACGTTTCGACGAAAGATTATTGCGTGGCCACCGCATCGATAATAGCCTCTAGTATTCGACCAGTCGATGGTTCGACGCGTATACGTCGCTCCACACCGGTGGCGCGCACAGTTCCGCTGCGATCGAGCGTGGATCCAGGAAAGCATGTCCACCTGCGAGGACGTTTATAATCTTTGTTTGTTACTTCATTTTCACCTTGAAATAAGTCGTTATTCAGTTAATACTGCAACGATAATGTTGCTTTTCGTGAAACTCTTTGGGGCTTGTTCACTTATCGTCTGGACAAGTCCAGATCTGATGGAGAATCGAGGAGTGAAAGATTCTGTGGCTATTGTGATCGATTTGAGATTTTTAAAGGAAAAATGAAATTTAATTTAATTAAACTTATCTAAATGTTTGTGCTATTTGACTCGTAGTGATGATTATAGAAAAATGTGTTTTTTCAATTAAAAAAGTTTTATCAGTTTTAATCAAACGAAAATATGTCATAATTAGTAAAGTGAAATTAATGAGATGAAACTCCCGATTCATCCTCGAGTTTCATCAAAGAACTATTCCCCGTTTAAGAAATTCTGTCTATTTTATTTGTTTAATTCTGACTCTGGATCCCTGGCGAAATAACAGATTACAGATCTGTCAGAAACAGAAAAATTTCTATTCGCACGCGGTTCGTGCAAGGTTGTCGTCGTAATTATGTAGATGGCTGACCATTTTTCAAATTGCAGGCCGGCTGGCAGCAAAGATTGCGCGCAAGGAGTCGCTGTCGCTGAAACTCGCCCTCAGGCCGGACAGGCAGGAGCTCATCAACAGAAACATCCTTCAGCTGCAGACGGACAATGAGAGGCAGGAAACGAAGGAGGCAATTGGTGCCAAGCTCATCAGGTGAAAAGATTCTTCGTCCTTTCTTTGGGTTTCCTTCTTTTCCCCTTCGCGTTGGAAAGACGGAGACCGCGTTTCTTCGATCGAACAAAAGGGATAGGAAGAGTTTTCGAAAGCACTGATTCCTACCAGTGAAAGGTTTCGAAGCTCGTTTCGAAAAGCATTTCCAAAATTCATTCGAGAATTTTCCCAAAACTAGTTGAAAATTAATTACCGATCACACCTTTGAATATAACTCCTTTTCTTTACAACATATTCATTCTTCTCTTTAAAACTTCACGTTTGCCTAACAAAAACAATTCTTCCATATCTTCACTCGCTCAAATTTTCAATCTACCCTCAACTTGTCTAATCTTGCTTCTTCCAACGATATAAACTAAACAATCTGAATAGTTCCAAAGAAAGCAGACATCTCACTTCTGTTCATCGAATTTATTCGTTGCCCCCATTCGTTGTCCACTATTCGAACAGTCTATAATCCTCTTTGTTCCAATCAACATCCATCGTCGGCTAAATAACAAAACATTTGAAGCCTCTCGAAATAGGAACGGGCAAAAAAGAAAGCGAAGGTTTGGTTTATTCTACCCGGAAAAGCGAAACCCATCCCGCGCCGAGAAAGAATGGGAAAAGTGGTTCATGTATTATTGAATCGGGCCGTCCTCAGCCCCGAAATGAAATCGGGGAAAAATGGCGGGTAAAGAGGAAATCGTGGCGGTATTATTCAAACGGTAGCTATTGATCGCGGCCATTGAAACGCGCCGCGTGTATCTCGCGCGGCCCTGAATAGGCGCTGCGCTGCCCATAGAAAACGGAGCCAGTCCGAGCGCTCGAGATATCGATTGCCGGCCGCCGGAATTACCATTTCACGCGGATCGGCTCGACACCGCGGGGCGCAGCGCGATTCCTAAATTTAGGAATCTACCGGGAACACGGGAATTTGTTTCCGCGGTGAAAACGGGGCCCAAGGCATCTGCGAATTCCGACGCGATCGCGAATAGCTGTTTGCGAATCGACATCTTACCCCGAAACGTCCCAGACAACCTGATCTGTCTCGCCTTCGATCGTTTGGTTGTTTAAAAATGACGCATCTTTTATGAGATTTTTTTGTTTTAAATCAATTTTTTATTTTCTACTAGACGTTGAACGTGTGGTTTGAGATGTCTATCTGTCTTTCGTTTTAAAAGTTTCTTAGTTTTGTATACTAATCGATAATGGATGGATATGACCTATCGATTCTTCAGTCTGAACGATTTTTAGTTTTGATCGCCGACGTTTGGAGATGTAATCTACCGATTTTTTGTTGGGAATGATTTTTGGTTTTCCTCTGGTTGCTAAATTATCGTTTGAAATGTAATGAATTTATTCATTTTAAACAGTTTTCAATTTTCTATTGGTCGTTGAACGTATTATTTGAGATGTAGCCTATCGATGTTTCATTTTAGACGACCTTTAGTTTTGTAGTCATCGATAACGCATCGAGATATGACCTATCGATTTTTCATTATAAATAATTTTCAGTTATCCGGTAATTTGTCGAGATATAATTTTACATTTTTGTTATAATTGTTAATTCGTTATAAATAATTTCCAACTTTGTACTGACCGGTAAACGTGTTATTTAAAATGTAATCTATCACTTATTCATTTGAAACAATTTCCAATTTTGCCGATTTGTTTATTTTAAAAAATTTCCTGTGAATTGTTGAATGTATCGAGTTTCATTCTGTCGATTCTGTTTGTTAAATAGATTAAAGTTATTTGAGGTAATACTCTTATAGCGTGTCGATTGTGGTTCCTTTACTGTTATAATTGTACCTTGTGATCGGATTTATTTAGTTTCACGGTCGACCCAAGACGGACGTTTAGTCTATTCGTTGTTTAAATTATTAAAAGGAGATGCACTCATTTTATACCCTGTGATCGGATTTATTTGCTTTGAAGGTCGAACGAAACTCAGGCATATTTTCATCTACCCTCGTAATTTATATCTCGAACTATCTGGTTCTTATCTATGCATTTCCTAGTATTTCCGTACTAATATCTTTCCGAAATCTTCAATCGAAGCGTAACCTACCTGTTCATCGATAAACGAATTCTTCTTACCCGTACACATCTAATCTATTTTCCTTTTCATTTCTTTAAACCGAATTTATCTAATCCCCTGTCTATTAAAATATAATCTAACTTATCGGTTTTCCCAAACTCACATTAATTATTTCCAGACAGACTCGAGTCTAGTCTATCTATATCTCGATGCATCTGGTTTTAATCTATCCACCTCCTTGATGCATTTATTTCTGGTCGATTTACATTTTGATCGATCTAGTTTTGATTTATGCGTAACTAGATTCATCTCGTTAGAATCTTTCCTTCCTTATAAAACAATATTTCCTTGTAAAATACCCTTTCTTTAATCTTTCAAAATATAACTCTAGTTTACTTATTCGTCGATCTGTTCGCGTCTATCGCTATTTATCCGGAAGATATTTGTTCTCGATTGTCCTAACCAATTTCTTCGAAGACTACAATTATTCCCGAGAACAGTTGACCACCGTGAAGCGGCTAGTTTGTTTTCACAAGTATCAGTGAACTTCTTGATCGTTCGAAAACTCTCGAGAAAAGCGGATTAACACTGGTAGACTTGCACTGACTCCTGTGGCATTGTCATTGCAGGCGGCTGAGCATGCGGCCAACCCAAGAGGAACTCGAGGAGCGGAATATCTTGAAAAGTAAGCCCTCAGTCGAATCGGATTCGTTCTCCGCGCGTACCTCTCTCGAAATACAAACTGATTGATCGCTAAATAAAAACTGGGGAAAGGACAAAGGTCACGGTTCACAAATTGAATTGACTTTTAATTGGTTTTCAATTTGTTTCCAATTGGTTCTCTGTAAGTGCAGTATTTTCAATATTTCATTGAAGCGTAACTCACGTGAAACCTCACTGTTGGAATATGGAACACTCATTGAAGCATAACTCGAATTCACCGATGTTCTTTTCAAATTGACTACCCCTTTTATCGAAGATATAAGAAAAGCGAATCAGTCTGGCTTCCGAGAAACGACAATCCCATCGTAGAATGAAAATGAGAACGAGTGAAACGAATCCGCGGCATGTTTTCAGAGCAAAGCCCCGCCGAAGAGAAGAAACAGAAGGAAGAGAAGAAGCGATACCTGCTGCGGAAGCTCAGCTTTCGACCGACTGTCGAAGAACTTAAGGAAAAGAAGGTAATTTCGAGCGACAACAGATTCAGATCTTCGAGTAACCTTTCGTCTTGCAATATACATTAATAAATTGAGCGCAAATTAAACGAATACAATAAAGTTCGTTATGGGATTTTTTAAACAAAATTGCCCACGTTTCACTTTTCAAATTTCTTGGTTCTTAACGCTAGGTTTACAGAACATCTTAATTTAACACATACCGAATTTTATAAATGTTATTTAGTCATTGATTTTGATTCATGTAATTGCATGGATATATAATCCCAACTATTTATCTTTAAATATCTTATTTTCAAGATTTAAATGAACGAACATAAATTTTCCTAGAAACAATAGAATAAACTGTACAATGAATGTTCGTAGATCTAGTGTTTAAAAAAAAGTAACTGGGCTCGTTAGCGTATTCCTCGTCCAGGTGACGTCAACTTGGAACGTGTTTAAAAGATGGAAGATAGAATATTTGTTTCGTTGACGACAGATCATCAGGTTCAACGACTATATCGAAGTCACGCAGGCCCACGACTACGACCGAAGGGCAGACAAACCGTGGACAAGGTTGACCCCCAAGGACAAGGCAGCCATTAGGAAGGAGCTGAACGAGTTCAAGAGTTCGGAGATGGCCGTTCATGAAGACAGCCGACACCTCACCAGGTATGTGTCCCATTTCTCGAAATTCTTATCTCTAAAGTACACGTTGATTCTGATCGAACTGATATTCAATTGACAACAATCTTCAATTAACACCGAAGTCTCCTATCTTCGACAGTTGTCGAAACATTGGGGTTGAATAATATTCTTGAAAACGTGGAAAAAATCTTGCAATAAAGCCAACGACAAACGAAACAGAATTATTAAACGTATTAATTAGTAAGACAATTTCTTTGCCCGTTAACGAAGACGCAATACAATTTTGAAAGGATGTTGATTAACATTCATTAACCCTCTGCGGACGGAGCGCTTCGAAATTCGATTAGTTTGCACAGAAGGGTCGATTTTGTCGAAGAGAGTTCGTTTGAATTACTTTTCTTTTTTTTTCGTAAATAATATCGATACGATCTGTGACTTTATCGAATAAATTCCATGTTACAGTTTTCTATGAATCGGTGTCATTCGAACACCGATGCGAAGACATGGTTACCGTCTGCAGGTATCGCAATGACAACTAGATGCCAGTCTTCACGGCAGAATTTTTCGATTAGAAGAACGTTTCTTCTTTCTCGTTCGTCCTTCCTTTTTTTTTTTTGCTTTCCTCTGCCGAGTTACACGTAATTTTACGTCGAACCATCTAATCCACCCACCCCCTATCTCCACCCACCGGAAGTAGACGATAGACACCACGAAAGTAGCCGATTAGCTGGCTCACCGGTGCACAGACTTTAAATGTAACGTAAATCTTATATTGGTTTGCGATCGTTTTCTTCTTTCTAACGTACCTACAAAATATTCATTGTACATACCTCCCTTTCTTATGTCCAAAACTGTTGAACTCTGAACTATTCTTCTACACCATTCTTTTGAAGATTCGTGCACGAAACGGTATGTGGAAATGCACACTGTTACGAAATGTTAAAGAGAAGAATGGAACAAGTTGGCGTGAACGTGTGTTCCATTAGATATAAGAGTAAATTTTCTTTTTGATAACGAAGTCAATCAAAATATACGTTTCTCTGTTCCGATAGTTTTTAATCCTGAACATTCTTCAATTAATTTGGTGGTTTCTTTGTGGATTTGCAGCTTCTACATTCCTTTCTCTTTCTATTCTTCTCTTTCTATTATTCTATTCTTCTTCTTCTATTTTTCTCTATATATTTGTATCTTTTCTTCTATATTTTTTCTTACCTCTTTGTACGTTTTACTCCACTCTTTACCTGTTTTGTACACTCTGACGAATTATATCTCGTAAATTTCCCTACTCCCGGGACAGTGTTCTTCTTTTTCTTTTTTTATTACAACGAATCGTTGAAAGAATCAAACGGGAACAGTGTCGATGAAAGTGTCTGTGAACCGTCCCCAAAGGGTTAAATCTGTTCCGCTCGATGAATGTCACACGTCCCACGAAGACTAGCTAATCTGTTCACCCATGCACCCTCAACCCTCGATCGTCGAATGCTCAGGCAGCGTATTAGGATCAGCGACCGCTGTGGCCATTTTAACCCGCCCGCAAATTACACCGGTGATAATTTAATTACAACTGCTCGGTGGTTCCTTAATGTAACTTTATACGTCCATTGATATACAAACTGTTATTACTAAACTATTATCATTAGAGTTCATATAAAAATTCCAATCTTTGGAACTTAGAATTAGGAAAAAGTGAGATGTAATCTGTGAGAAGATTTTTTGAATTCTAAATCAATTCAATGTTTGACCTCTTCGTGTAAGATATATGAAATTATTATATTATATTATTACTAGACTATTATCGTTCAAATTTGTATAATAATTTTAATGTTTGGAAATCAGAATTAGAAAACCTGAGATGTTATTTGTCAAAAGATTTTTAAAATTCCGATGAATTCAGTAGCTGGCCTCTTTGTATTAAACATTTGTAATTATATATAAAACTCACGATAAAATAATTATTTGCAAAATGTATTGCTGCTGGAAGGAAATATAACGCACATATTTCATTCAAAACATTTCTGTGCGACAGTAATGAAAGTGTACTTCATCGCAATCAACAAGGAAAATTGCACACATTTTTACGGAAAATAGTATAATACAAAAATCTGTATTTCCAAGGGATGCCTCATATTTCGCAGCTACGTATATTTGCTTCCAGTCCTGCGGTACAAACGTTTTTACTTCCACCTGCATCCGTATTAATCAAATGAAATTTCATACAAAACATTTGTTCGTTTACCATATCTGACAAAAAACATTTGATTAAACAGAACAAGTTACCAAGCCACAGAAATTAAACAAACGCAACAGTATCCAAAATATTAATATCAAAAGGACTTTTTAAATATAATTCCCATGTTCAGCTGAACAGTACGTTACTTCATATTCTATAAAACAGTAATATTATTATTTCTACCAGCCCAATAAAATTCGTAGCATCATTAAATTATTCTGGAAAAAGAATAAGAAAACAAACTAAAAAGCTCGAATAATTCTCAAAAAGAAAATAAAGCAAAAACACAAACCACTCTCAGAGAGAAAAAAGAAAACCTCGAACTACAATCGAAAAGAAAACAAAGCAAAACTCAGAGTACTCCAGAAATTAAATAAATTCTGACAATCATTCCGCAAAAGTTCCAAACTATCAAACGAAAATCACGCATAATCCTTAACCGGGTAAAAATGATCGAGCGATCGCTGACCGAGGGTTAACCAAAACCAACCCCCGCTGCGGACGGGACCACTAATATCCGTTGATTCGTCGGTTCCAGGTTCCATAGGCCATGACAATCGCAATGTGTTGAGGTGCTACAGTGTGGTGCGGGTATAGGTGAAGGTGCAGTGTGTTGGCCTCGCGTCGAGGCCGGATAAAAAGAGAAAGAAAGGAAATAAATTAAAAATTTGCAATCGGGTATCACGTGGCTTCCGGGGGATGACATACGCCTGCTGAGGAACGGCGCGCGGTACATACTCGGACCGACATTCACGGTGGCTTTTTTCCTTTACTTTTCGTTCGTCCTCTTTTCTTTCTTTCTTTTCCGCCTTCTTCTCACGTCGCTGTCATCGACGCCGTCGTCGTCGCCATCGTTTCACCGTTTAACACACATGCCGATTCACCGTCGCGCGGCCGTCATCCGACCCTCTTAATACCACGCCGACGACGAACGTCGCGCTTCAAGATTGTGATAAGGGTGAACCCGCGCCGGATTGGATCGCGTCCCACGGGTCACCCGACGATTTCGCCACCGCGGATGCTCGTTCGTTCGCGCGTGCACGTCGCTCACCGCCGACACTCTAGGATATTTTCTAAGCCGTTGCATTTCCCCGATGCAAGAGGCGTCGCGAGGCGACCGGGCGAAAAACGCTGACCGCTGCGTCGCGGCGTTTCATTCCCGCCTCTCGCGCCGCTCGATAGCGAATCTTTCCAAAGGGGTAGGTAATTGTCCGGAGAACACGGGCTCACCAAATTGTCTGGGAATAATCGAGCGGAGATTCTTCGGAGGAGTTTGCTGGGAATTCGGAACGAGGGACGAGGATTTCGGGATTCGTCCGATGAACTCGAATATTTGTGTGACTACTTCCTACTTTGGAATTAATTTATTGACTCACCGGGCGAATCGGTGGACTGGTCGTTCTTAAATTTGTTTCGGCAATTCTCTCGGTTCAATTGTAAATTGTTGTGTATTTTATGCTTTGAGATAACTATTATGTGAATAGTTTATTGAGGCAACGTTCCGACCTCCCAAACGGGAGATCATCTGAACTCGTTTCTCAGTGTTGTTGCATTTACTCGGCGCGAGTGTTGCGAGCAGATTGGAGGAACTGAGAGTTGCGTCGCGATTTTCATTTTCATCATGGCATTGGTAATCGCGAGATATTGAAGTGCTTGATGAATTACCCCGAAAATATGGGGTTGTTTAACCTTTCGCCTTAGGATTTCTTTCTATTCGGACTCGCAGTTACTTTGTTATGAATTATTCTCTATGATAAAGAAACTGTATGCTGACAAAATAAATTTACTATAAAGATTAGATTTCCACAGACATGAAACAGTTTTTCCAATTAATTAATGTAAGCATAATAATAATCGTATTAACGGAATTTAATGTAAAATCATTATCACGAGTCTACACTTCAAGGCAAGGGGTTGAACAGTAGCAAAATGATCCCGTTTGATCGTCAAATCGAAAGTTTAAAATCGCAAACAATTCTCAGAGCGACTCGCAGATCGTTAGGGTCTGATTCCACGGGTCACGACTGAAAGAATCAAAAAAACCAAGAAAGAAAAGATAGGGAAGTAGAAGAAAAGATTTGGACTCCGTTCGGTGCGTTCTGCTCACTCTTGTTAAAATTAAGAACGAAAGTAGCTTGTTGCGCGTCTTCACCCGAAAATATCTTCGCGCGGGGTGGACGTTAGTTAGATCGATAGTGGCATTAGATCGAGAAAAGACGAGAATCACGAGCAATCCCGGGCGCGTGACGTGCGCGCGCGCACGCCTGCGAACGAGCCTTTCCCTAGATGTAAAGATAAGAAAAAAAAAAGAAAGAAAAAACAACACCGTCTCGTTTTCGCCATCGAAGCTAGCTCATCATCAGTATCATCCGGCATCATCGTGTGTACAAGTCAAACGATTATCGCGAACTTTTAACCCTTTACCGTTCGTGTGACACGTCTTGTGAATAAATTATCTCGCGAAATACTCAGAGAGGGACAGAGAGAGCGAGCCGAGGGTAGCAGGTATTAAAATTCACACGGGGCACGCACGGCGTTGTTAAGGGTTGCCTAAAAAGTAGTACCAGTCGTGGTTCCTAATTTCATTTCAAATGAATTCCTTTGCTTCTCCTCGACGAGTGAAAACAGTGACGGTTGAGAATATTATTGATGAATCATCGAATGTTTTTATATGTTGACGTTTCGACGAATACCTCGTTTCAATAATTTATTAAAAATAAAAGATACATGAGATTTGCGCGATAAGCAAACGCTTCCTCGTGATTTTTCGCCTAGCGTGTCCTTTCTTTTGAAGAATCAACCGACGCAGTTCGGTGAACGCGTTAACGCGTTACGTACGCGATTTGTTCACGATGACCGGAAGCTGACTGGGGTGCACCGCGCGCGGATCCAATGACAATCTTGTTCGATTCGACAAGAATATATACGGTATTAGTTTGTTTTTTCCTTTACTGCCAGGTGATCGCTCTGTATACCGCTCTTTCTCTCCCTCTCGCTCTCTCGTTTGCGGAGCTGCCTTGTGGAGCGGACGCTCACCGACTATTGTAAAAAGAAGGAGAAAAAAAGGAAACGGAAGCGAGTGAAATTTAACGAGAAATAGACGCTCGATTGACCGGCGAACGATGAAAGTGACGAGGTGAAAAACGCGACCTCGTCGTCTAGTTGCACGCAACTTTGTACAGGAGTATACATAGCGCGTACGTTTAGTGATCATCATTATTATTATTATTATTAATTATTATTATTATTGATTATTATTATATTATTATTATTATTATTATTATTATTATTATTATTATTATTATTATTATTACATTATTATTGTTATCATGAATCCATGGCGGCGGTATGCGACCCTTGTTCGCTTCGGGGAGGAGTCATCGAACGATCATCCGATAATTAATCCAATCAATGAAGAATCATTTACAAGAGGCAGTTAGATAAATGCAATTTGAGGAAAGAGATTGTTTTTGGTTGTTACGTAACGGTGATTTTCTTAAATAAGGTACTATTAGCTTCGAACACATTCTTTTTACCTGTTTCATTTTGAATTATATTATCGTGTAAAGTTTCTTGTTCTCAGAAAGAATTCGTTTAATTAATGTTCTCGTTTGAAATACTTGTGCAATACTTTTTGGTGATTTTTAACAATTAACGACTAACGTTTTCGAGTAAAAATTAATTATAAAAATGAAGAAACCTCGATACGACGATCTTGACGGATTTCAATTTCTAAAGTGTATAAAGAGAAATTTCGTAACATGCCTCGATACTTTCTGTTTTGGTCGCCAGATCATTGATCGCGGAGATTTCGCGTGGAAATAACAAAAATGTAGAGGGAAAATTTCTTCGCTGACCTCTTCCGTTTCGAGCGGAACCAAAAGAAAAGCGAGAAATATTACTGGGAACCGAAACAGAGACGAGTTTTCTATCGGGAAACCTGAAAGCAGCCGGTTTCCTTAAAGAAAACTCCTTCGGTTCTCCTTCTAAATAGTGTCTAGTTTTAACGATCGTCCAATGCTGCGAGAGAATCGGTACGGTCGATCTCCCTCGCAACTCGCCGGCGAACTCAGCTGTTCGATATCTAAAAGCCAACCAGAAAAGAAGAAACATACACTTAAGATTCCTCGGTAGACCGTGGATCTTTGTACAAGCACGGATTTCTGTACATTAACTTATAAGAACAAAACGAACATCCATTTATTCGATTAACAGTTTCATCTGTAAATAAAAAATTCTTCTCAATGAACAGCGTTTTTTGTGCATTTATCACGCATGTAGTGACACACGCCCATTGTTCACCTGTTTTCAGAATATAGGAACTTTACAGAAAAATTGTTACACAATTCTTAATTATTTGTCCTCCTTACTTATATTTTTACTATTATTTTCTAGTACATGTCTTTTTTTAATACAAAACTCAGCTGTGTTATGTATAATCGACAGAGAAACATTAGATTGTCGCGAATGTGTGTGTCACTGTATGGATTTATAAAATATATTGAAACAAAATCTGCAACAAAAACGCAATAAAATCTGAACCCTTATAGAATGGATTTCTTTTAAAAACACGCACAGTGAATAGGGGATATATTGTCACGGTAATCCTTTATATCGAATGCACACATTCCAATAAGTCTCGGCATCGTTGAAAAGAGAAATAAGTATTGCAAAAATACGAGACTGTAAATTAACGGTTCTCTTTAGAAGCAACGATCCTATCAGCTTTTGTGAAATCTTTACGGCGTGCTGTTACGTCAGTCCTGGAAAAATGAGAGCAATAAACTTCTTTCTGACATTCGTTCTCGTAAATCACCCCTTGAGAAAACTGTGACATTTCACAAGGATCTGCGGTCTGCCCGTTAAACGTTATTAAACTTTTTACTCCGCCGAGTTCTAGGCAGCAATTGTGTACACTGTAAATACAGAAAGCCCGTGTTAAACTTTATTCGTCAGTTTGGTCGGTGGTGCCGAAGCAGGCAGGCAGTCGACGACCTTCGAGCGGAGAGGCGCGAATAATTACGGAAGTGCTTCACACTTGGACTGCGAGACTACATTTCGAATTTCCACATTTTTCCGTTCGAATTTAACGAAACGAACATTTCAGTAATATTCATCGAATATTATTATACAGTCGAATTTCTACATTTTTGCGTTCGATTCGAACGAAACGAACGTTTCAATAATATTCAGTGAACAAAGATTCGTATTCTTCGGTGAAATAAACATTTCTTGTAAATTATTATTCTCTTCACTAATGAATACGATAAGTGAAGAATTAAGTAACAATAAGTTTTAATTGTTTTTGTAACTCCGAAACTTTTGGGAATATTTGTATTCCACAGATGTGTAAAGTTGCGCAATCCAGTGGTGGTAGAGGGTTGAAGCGTCTCTCTCGTTCCATTGGTCGAGCGCCGTGGCTACCGTGTAGTCGAACGAACTTGTAATCCATTTTCTCCGGGACTGTGTGCTCTGTGCGCTGTGTGAGAGTGCGAGTGTGACGCGAGTGTTGTTCTCTTCTTTTTTCTGGGGAAGAAAAATTGCGTGAGAGCGGTGGATCGAAGAAGAAATATTTTAAGGGTGGCGAAGATGAAATAGAGCGCGAAACGAAAAGAGAGAGGGAGAGCAAGAGAAACGGAATGATAAAAAACGGTTTCCCTTTTCCATCGTTTTTCCGTTTATCACTTTATACAGGGTGACTTGTCCAATCCTATCATCTTAAATTACTTTGTAAATTTGTACGATATCAAGGGTACTTGCGATGCAATAATTAGTATTCTTTCATGTTGATACTTTATCGGGTACGAAAGTGCTTAGTACGTATCAAATGTTATACTCAAAATTTACATTTAAACAATTCAAGCTACCGTACATGCTCTGGTAAAAAAGTCAAATAATAAAAAGAAACTAATTACTAAATTGTACACTTCCCTCGATACCGTACAATTTTGGTCTACAACGTTTCTCCATGAAACAACTGAAAAGTTTCTAGTAATCGAATTTAATATGGTAAAGCTGGACGACTCACCCCGTATGTCGAGTCGCCATTTTTAGTCTCGCGGTTTATCGCGACACGTGCGCGATTCGAAAATGGGGGAACTTGAAACCGAATGAGGAAACGGAATATTTCTGGAGGCCAGGCGTAATTTATAGGACACTGAAATCGCGATCCACGCTACACGCTACACGATATTACGCATGGCGGAACGAAGGGTTGCTTATAAATATTGAACTCTAGGTAACAAGAAGATTAAGAAATAAAAAAAAAAATACTGGCGCCCAAACGCAAGAGTAAAAGGAAGAAACAAACGACACATCGTATATATATAATATTATACATATATACATAGATACGTGTATATATACACATACACACATTGTATGTGTGTATGTATATGTATATGTATATTATTATTATTATTATATCGAGGCATACAAGCAGTATGTGCGTTTTCCAGCGCAGATAGTTGGTATTTTGTGTACAAATTGAAGAAGACGAGTGGAGGAGGTGGAGACACGCGAACCAGAGAACCATTTGTTGGATTTTTTCGACGCGCCGAGCACAGCCCGCATTATCTGATCGCGTGCGACTCGGGCTCGATGAAATTACTGGCAGCACTGATACGTGCACGCGCTCGCGTTCTTCGAACAAATCGAAATTTCTGTTGTTGAGATGTTATCACGACGAAAACTGTGAATTGTGTTCAGTGAAAAAAGAATTTGATAGAATTGAATGCAACATTTATTTTCTACTGGGATGATTGATCAAAGAAATGAAAGTTTATGTTAGTTCAGTGTTTCCAAGTCAGTCTACGAAGATTTAGGAAAAAGATTTAATTTGTTGCTAGGTCTAATTGAATGATTTTAATTTGACGCAATTTCGATTCGCTCGGAGTTTGAACCGTTTCGCGTCGTGCTGGCTCGATGGACGTTACGTGAAGTTTCATGTCGGACAGATTTTCCGATTATCGTCGGAAGTGTTATAATTATACTGTTTATGTTTCCAATTTGATTTTATATTACAAAGATTCAAATTGAACTGAAATTTGAGGATTTTAAACCGGGTACGATGTAACTTCTTTTATTAAAGGTATTGTACCTTTGAAGGGTAGCATCAAGATTGATGCTCATTAACATTTTAAATAAAGTTTTTATTTCAGTTGACATCTTTTTAAAGTAACGGTAATAAAAGGTTCCATACTATCTTGTGTAATAAAAGTTTAACGTCTGAGATAAAGTTTTCACTGATTAAAATAAGAACTTTATTAGGACCTTCCAAAATTGTTATTCCTGTTTCATGTAACATTCATTTTTAAAACATCCAGGATTTAATTATGGTAAAACAGTGTCCGATCGTGGTAAAATATTAGCGAACGTTTATCGATTCCGTGAGCCTGGCGACGTCCAACGCGTTCTGTCACGTGGCGAGAAATGCATCAGGGTTCGAAGGAAAACTTGTATTTCTGCCAATTTCGAAAGGAAAGCCGGAAATTCGAGCGTTCGCGAGTGAATATATGATGAATTGTCTTGCGCACAGGGTTTGACGAATCGTGGAGTTGGTTATACAGGGAAACGAAATTGCGAAGGGAACGTTGGTGTCAGCGCCGCTCCAGTGATTTCAATGCCCGGCGAGGGCGCGTCGTCGGATTCGCAGCGTTTAACTGGAAATTAACTCGCAAGGAAACTTATTTAGCCAATTTTATTATTTATTCCGCTCCGTTTTCTATATTGACGTTTTGTATATCGATGCAATGGAAATTCATTAGTAATTTAAATAAACGAAGAAACGTATCCGGATTAATTAACCAAATGTAATCCATCTGACACGTTCTCTTTCTTTCAAATTTATTGTCGTTTGTCAAAATTGATTTTCTTGTGCGACAATTTACAATCGACCTTGTATCCAATATTGTATCGTTGTTGATAAATGTTATAGTATCATTTTTATTTCTCTGTTGATTCAGGACGGGTCACACAATTATTATCGAAAAGTAAAGTGGAATTATTAATCCCTTGCCTTGTAATGGCTTCTAAAATTAAAGAGACTTTAAAATTAAATTCTAAATTAAATGATTTAGTTTACATTGACCGATGATAAGTATCATTTCACGATTATTAAACGTACATCTACCTTGAACATAAAATTTCTTTTCCTATTGTACATTGATTATGAAACAGTTACGAGGCAAGGGGGTAATTCAGTACTAACCTTGATGAATTTTAATGTACTCTTGGGAGATTCACGTAACTAGAACGAACATTTACGCAAATAGAGAATTTTTATACAGTAATTTGAAAAGAACCCAAACGAAAACCGCTTCCTCAGTTGTAGAAAGTTTCGCGGTGGAACGTAAAGGAGGACTCTGTATCAAATATTTGTATATGTTTACAAAGTACGAATCTAAACGAACAAGTTCACGAGATTCATAGTACATTTACCGGCGGGGGAATTAATAAGTCGCGTATTAACGAATACTCCGCGGAACGCGCGGACCCAAGCGGCATGTATCCAAGCAAACAAAAAAGTCAGTCTGTAAAAAGAAAATTGTCGCTGGCCGTGCGGACGGACGATTCTACTTGTATCATAATAATCTTACGATAGCGCTATTATAAACAATAACGACAGTAACAAACAATAAGGTAAAAAAACACGTAATTTAAGGGATGAGAGTCATGAAAGAGAGAGAGCGAGAGAGAGAGAGAGAGAGAGAGAGAATGCTAGCGAAAGAGCGAAAGGGAGAGAGAGAAAGAGCGAGCGAGAGGATGTGTACGATGAATAAAACGCGAGAAACTCGCGAGTTAGTGATCTATTTGTCACTAAAAACGGCTGGTCGAGATTTTCGGCGGTCGGTCTCGCGATTTTTCAGACTCGACGCGCGTTCTTTACAAAGGTGCCAACGGTTCCTCGAAGTATCTTCAATCCTTCCGATGAAAGCTAAGTACGAATGAAAGAAATCGAAGGGAAACGCGACAGGAAACAGGAAAAATCTCGCGAGACCGACGACCGCGGCCAGCCCGACCGATTTTTACCAAAACAGCCCCGCGGACTGCGGGGCGGACACAGTGAAAAATTAGACGTAAATAAATAAAAACGAAAATTTCGTTCTGTTTTGTAAACGAAATCGAAGCAGGCCCGGGCCCGGCGAAAAACCCGACATGCTCGCTCGCTGGCTCGCCGAGCGCGGCCCGGGAACGGATAAAATGGCGAATTTAGGGGACGCGCACGCGTTTTCGCGGACGATCGCTGGCATCGAACGTGTTTCTTTGATCGTTTCTCGTATTTCACCCCGGATCACGGTTCTTGTATTTATCTAGCTGACTCTGTTGTGTATATTTCTCGAGGAAACACGTTTTTTAGCGTCCGATTTCGTGGCCATATGTTGCTCGCCGGGGATAACGCCGCGGCCGCGATCGACGAGCCTCGAGGCCCGACGAGACACCGTATTTATTGTATCACTTCGTTAGGGGATGTTCGCGCGGATTCGATTTAACGTTGACAATTTTCGTTTCGCTTTCACGAAGTGACATTCGAAGAAACTCTTCGTCGTTGATTGGTTCCGTAGGGGCGGGCGGGGGTGGGTGGGATCGAGCAGCGATCGATCGCGGACGCGTCGCTCGGTTACGTGAACTCGGAGGTGTATGCGTTGTATTATATTATCGAGAGATCGAGGAACCCTCTTTAAGTGTAAGAATGATAATGTATATATATATAATTATTATTATTATACCACGAGATGAAAATAAAAACTTTCGATTAATTCGCGCGAGCGGCCGGCTGGCAAGCTCAACCCTCGCGCGCGAGCGACGGTGATTTCGAAAATTGCGAGAAAAGAGAAAGGGGGGAATCAGGGAGACGCGCGCGGGATTCGAACGGAAGGGAGCGAGGTTACGGGGAGGAAATCCGCGGGTAAAACGGCGCGGATCGCGTTCGGGGTTTGTCGAGGGTGATACCGAGAGAGAGAAACGGAGTGAGAACGTGAGTGAGAGAGAGGGGGAGAGAGAGAGAGAGAGAGAGAGAGAGAGAGAGAGAGAGAGAGAGAGAGAGAGAGAGAGAGAGAGAGAGAGAGAGAGAGAAAGAGAGTGTGTGTGATAGAAAGGAAGAAAGATAGAAAGGAGAGAAAGATGGTGAGACAAAAAATCGAAAAATACGCTGCGTTTATTCGATCCACAGATCCGTTCTGTTTTTCTTTTCTCCTATTTTTCTTTTTTGTTGTTAGTTTGTACGCACTACGATTTACCGCAATTTATTGTATTATCGATGAAATACTGTAACAAAAATACTGTTAACTATTCTTAAAGAAATTAAAACTTTTGTAAACTGAGAAACCACTGTTGTCGTTTATGAACGTTCCTTTACCTGTTGGTCCTTGACGTGACTGCTAGGTGATTCGGTTTTCCCACAGATTGTTAGGGTGTATGAGGAATTCTTAGATATTAACACATTTGCTTACATTAGCGCTTATTTCGGTGACGGTCTGTTCAATTATAATATTTTCTTTAATCCAATAAATCTTCTAAACAAAATATTAGAAAAACGGAACTGAAACGAGTCGTTGTATTCCTAAATATAATGTCGTAGTTTACAATTTCTAATAACAATATCTATAAGATTAACTTCATTGTCTTTATGTAAAGTATAGAAAAACATAAAAAGTCGTTCTATGATAGAATTTTCACCGTAACCTTAGTTGAATATGAAAAGGGAAAACGATCAACAGAACACGAAACTAATAATACTTTATGATGCTCAGAATATATTTTTATCTATAATAGAATACATTTTACAGACTCACATCTTGCGACACATAAGCTGGACAGTTTGTCTTGCACACCGAAAGCCGCTGAAATTCGCTGTACACCTGATCGAAGTAAAAAAACAGTTCGAGCGGCTTAATGAAAAGTTTAGAGGCTTATCAAAATTAGAACTCTAAATCTTACGCAAAATATGAGGAATCTTCGTACAAAACTAACGGATGGCATCGGCGTTGCTCGATGTAGGCAACAAAGTTACAAACAACGTCTGGCGAACGTTTCAAAACGAATCGTTCTTTGCTTTAATTGAGATTGTTCTCGCAGCAGCTGACATATAGTTAAATGGAACGACTAGTTGCGCGGAATATCATCATCGATCGTCAGCGCGAGAAATGCTGTCGCCAAACGAAGTATCGAAACTCGAAAACTCCTTGGTTATTTTTTCCTGGTGAGTCTGGACCTTGCGTCCTAGTAGTCGAAAGGGCGAATCCTATATGAAAGGTAAGACTACTATTAGAATCAATGAAAATTTGAAATTAAGTGAAAGATGAGTATCCAATTAAAAAGGGAAATTTTTCGTGAATCAATTACGATATGTATAAACTATTTTCTCAATTACGAGTCTATATTTACTTTAAAACAGTATTAGTTAAGTATTTTATTATAAAAGAAATGAAATAGTATTGAAATTTAATAGGTCTGATATTAGTTTGATATCATTCTTACAATCACTAACAATATATGACTCACTCTACTAATCAAGACAGTTATAAAATTCACATCATTAAACTCAACTCATATACTAACTCATATACTATAAATGTTTTAAAATTCAATTAAAAATATTGCCTTCTCCTTTCTTCAATTGAACTTAATGTCAATTCCAACATTGCCTGATTAATCAGCTTCTCAATTTTTGTTTTCCTATTTAATTCTTTTTCCACTGAGAAAAGTTAAACATCTAACTTGTTCATCTATATTTCATAATCGATGATTTATAACTATGAATGTAAAAATATATGTAAAATGTCGGCACCCCACTATGAAATTACTCTATAAATTTTATAATAATGCAACAAAGAAAAAGTTACCTTTTTCGCCATGTAACTCTGTAGATCATAGCCCATGAAGAAAGCGATCCTCTGGAGACTCAGAATGGATCTCAGCCTGAGACAGGGGTCCGGTCGCAGTAACCGTTTGAGCAGGTCCTTCGCCGGCGCGGAGATCTTTTCCGCGTTCACCGGAAGTGTCCCGGCGGGTGCGTAATCGTTTCCTCTGTCCTCCGGCAAAAGTTCGCTGCTCGGTCCGGCCGGGTACTGCAACGAGTCGCGAGTGACGTAACCCATGAGAAATGGCTGGCTTCGATCGGCCCATCGATCATCGGGCCGCGTTTCGATCGCGCGAGAACGCGTGTCTCTCGACGATCGACCGGCGAGAAAAAGCGTTACGCTCCGGGAATGAGGACTGACTCTCAAGGATTCCTTACCAACGCGCTTCTTCATGCGATCCTAGGTAATTTTATAACGCCGATTAAATTATCCGACTGCCTCAATGTCGCCGGCGGCTAAACGACAATTACCGCCGGTGGTGATCGTTAATTCTATCGGATTTCCGAGAAATTTCTGTTATCGAGCGTAACAAGAGAAATGTTTATTACTTTATCGGTCGAAGCGCGCAGGTGAGTAACCTGAATCCACGAGGCTCGGGCGTGTTTTAAATCTCGGGGATTCGAAATGGCATTTATTGGCGGTTATTAACAGCTAAACAGGTGCTTTGAGATAATACTAATTAATTAATTCTTCGTTTTATGGGAGAATGTGAATCTTTGTTCGAATAATTTAGTGGTAATGCAAGAACTATGGAGTAAGCCTATGATGCCTTATAATCTGTAGACGTATCTGTATACGTTTCAACACACTGACTGCTGAAACACAATTTATTTAAATCATATACAGTTGGAACAACCTTTTTAACGGAACACTGAAAATTCAAGATTTTTTATGCAAATCCTCCTCGTAATATTTTTGCATTTCCTAGATACTATCAAATTTTTCATTAATCAATATATTATCTTACACATACGTGTCTAGATCTACATAAAAAACTATTCGTTACCCGAATTCATATGACATAGCAATCAAAGTGATAAACAATAAATAATTATTTAATACTAGTGAATCTTCATTTTCCATAACATACTTATAAAAACACTAACAATAAAATAGAAAAAAAAATCAAAGAACTCAAAAGACAACCCGTTGCCAAGGTAAACAGAAGATCTCCCCATTTAATTAGCAATGATTTAACACCAATGATTCCCCGCTTTCCATAATTTGTCCATGAAACTAACAATAAAATAGAAAAGAAATTAAGAAACTTAAAAGACAACCCGTTTTGAAGATAAATAGAAGATCACCCCATTTAATCAACAATGATTTAATACCAATGATCCTTTATTTTCCACAGCTTGTTTACAAAAAATCTAACAGTAAAGTAGAACAAAAATGAAAGAACTCAAAAGACAACCGGTTGCTAAGGGGAATAGGAGTTCTCCCCTATTAGCTGATAATGTGTTAACAACCCGCGGACGCAGGAGGGGCCAACAGGAGAGGGCTCGAAGGGCTCATCCGCGAACTCGCCACTCGGTCCCTTCACAGGTCGCGTCTCCTCGACGTATTCCATCCATAAATATTTGTTTTTACGAGTGGGAAGATCGGCGGACTAGAGAAGCTATTACCAATGTGGATTCTAGTCTGTCCTAGGTGGTCGTGCAGCCCGGCACTCGCCACTCCGGTACGCGCGCAGGTATATACCCAGGGTCAACGGCCACTCGCGACCCTCAACCTATTCGCTCGTTCGTATCCCCCGAGCGTGTGCCGCGACCTCGCGCGCGATCGTTTCTGCCGAGGCGCGGATTTCTTTGTCCTCGTCTAGCACAGCGTTCTGAAATCTTTTTACACCTGCGCACCGGCGAGACTGGGAGAAATATTCCGCGGACCAACGAAAATAGGAGAAATATTTCACTGATCAGCTGACGGCTAAGACAGAAATAAAGACAAATGTGGACATGGTCTACCACTTGATGGCCACTGAGACGGCACAGAAACTGGAAGGGTCTCTGACTATGTGCTCTGTTTATAGTTTTGATTGGTTTCGTGTAACTGTATTGAAATAGCAAATCAGTATCGGAAATGAGACGAGACAAGATGAAACCGACCACTTGAACCTTCTTTAGCCATCAAGTGGTACACGGACTATAGTATGTTGTGTACTGAACCTAAGTTTATAAAATTACAATTAGTTAATGCGACGTTTGCTACTGTTTCTTTGCCAGAAAATTTGCGTTCCACTCGCCTGGCAACAATGTAACGCTCGAATCGTGTACCCACTGTGCAACTCCGATGAAAATGCGAGACGCCACAGGGATAATGTGAGTTTCTCACTGAGTGTTTTGTTTATAGTTTTGGTTGATGTTCAACCTAATCGACGAACAGTACGCTGGTGTTGAAAATGAGATGAGGACAGATGAAAACCAATCAATTAGACCTGTGTTTCTTTTACTGGCATCCTCGTCAAAGACGCAGAATGATGGCTACAGCTTGCGCAAAGTTTTTTCGGAACCGATTGAAAAACACTTTAGCCGATTCTTCCTTCCAAACGTTGTAATTCTGCTCGAATGATATTTTCCAGTCGATCGGTTGCTATTTTTTGTTTGACTCTATAGTAAAACTTCCGTTATAGAATCTGACGAATAAAAGCGTTTAGATATGAGAAAGACAAGGGTCAGCCATCACTATTTTATTTAATACTTGAAGCAAAATGAAACAAGAGTAACACTACCTGGGTTTGTATATTTGTCAACGTAGATTGATTTCATTTTATTCTTACTTCCTTTCTTAGTCTATTTTGTAGTTCTACCGTTGAAAACATTTATTAAGTGGTTTATAAATATTTCCTTGCCACGCGTTGGATTCTTTAGAATATGGATCGTTATCTTGTTTCCTTGTTCTTGGAAGACTGATACTGGTGTTTTTTTATGTAATTTAATATTCAAGAATAATGTGTTAGCAAAAGATTGTAAGATCATCGGCCCGTAGATCACGACCGCGGAACAAACCGATTCTGGTGCAACCGTTTCATCTTCCAAATCGTTCGATCAGCTATGCAGAACAGCTGCCTAAGAAGCTGAAAAGATCGTTTATCTACGATCTCGTAATGATCGTTCTGTACCGTTATTCTCGGTCAAGGTTCCCGGCGAGATCGAATTGGAATATCTCGTTTGCCGCGACGTTCGATCATCTATTATACAGGGTGTCCCTCAGTAAAATCTGGAACCAGGAGAGTCTATCAAAAAACCAATTGAAAAGTACAGAATAACATTTTTTTTCTTACTCAGTATTTCCAAATAAATCGATTAATAAAAAATCATGTTCGAAACAGACGCAATAAATAAATAATAGGCAGATTGATTAATATTCAATAACACGTGCATCTGTCTAAAATATAAAATTTATCAATTTTTTAATACGATTTGCAAACAAATATGATTCATCTTCCTCAATTTATCTTTTTGAGTGGATTCAAGTTGTTTCGGTTTATACCAACAGTTTTAAGACACTCAGTATATCTTCCTCGTTCGTGCGAGACGTCGGAACGTCGTCGATCTCTTTCTCTGGATCGGCGCCAGTAAACAATGATTTAGGAACTCTCCGCGTCGTGATTATCGAGCGAGGCTCTCGTGGATGTTAATTGCGGCACTCTGCCTCCGAGAATAAAAGATCGGGGATCGCGATGCTAATTTATTGCCTGCGGATTTCGACGTTACGCGTTAATCAAGGCGATCGAGGATCTCCTTAACGAACCTTGTCTGCTCAGCAATTGTCTATATTTCATGAGATTAACCTTTCTCGAGCGGAGGGAATTAAATTATCGACTGAGATCGTGGTCGATTAGTTGTAATCAAGAAACTTTTCTCAAAAGCCTAGAACGGAAATTATAATTCAGAAATGATCCGTTCCACTTAACTGAAATCCGTATAATCGGAAGAGTCACACGGACATTGCTGATATAAACATTTTGAAACTCGTGCAGCAAATTCTAAATAACTTGCGGAGAAAATGGAAACCTCCAGTGCTCTCGTTGTTCAATTACTTATTCCATAATCATCGTATAATTACGCTGAATGGTTTATCAATCTTATCATACTAGCAGGCAAACAATAAAAAAAAAACATCGATCGAATGGTTTTGAAACTTCCCACGTGCTTCGAATATTCAATTCAAATCCTCGTACGTCGAAGATCATCCGCTGTCGAACGACTACTAGCTAATAAAAATATTTGAAATACTACAAAAAATCATGAAATGATGAATAAATCTTTTGATCCATGAAAAATGAAGAAAAATGTCGAAGCGAAGGGAGAAAAGCCGGCGCCGACTGCCATGCAAATAAAGAAAATTCACGACGGTGATCGCCGTTTCCGCGAAGCCTGTCGTCACGGCCACTTCACTCTTCATCTTCGACGGCGTCTCGAGACGGGAAAAATCCTGGCCGTTGAACCCGCGGACGCCGTTTACTCAAAACGGGGAATTTTTCCGTGTCCGGTTGGCCACGAAAACGCGAATAAGAAAAAGATGGCCGGCCGCGTCTAACGCGCGAGCCGCGGCAACACGTGAATCCTTCACGGCTAGGCCAGCTAATTGCTGAGCAAACCGAAGCACCGGATGAATTCGACGTCGCTGTTGCGTTCGTTAGCACCGTGCTCTCGTGTCTCTTGCACTTTTGCTTGGATTTGTTCAACTGAAGTCTGTTGAACATGTATTACGACGTAAATGGCTGAGATGCATCGATTGTAACAGTCGTTCAACCCATAAGTATAAAACCAAACGATTATAATTATTTTTCAGTAATTCGTAATGTTCGTAACTATAATTTAAGACTGATTCATTAAAAAGTAGTTGTTGATGAGAAATTCGAAATATTTCTGAGAGCACTGTATTGTATCATAAGCTTCGCTTAGGATATGGAAACCTGTCTCACAATGGAGACTTCAATGCGTGGTGTGTCTTCAGTGATCCACTGCGCTCGACTCTTGAACAACTGAACGAATATTGTCATACTGCAGTGATTGTAATAAATAAACGATGTAAAAAATTATTAATCCACTGCACTATAATTGTTTTCCTAGTTCGTTCATAGTCTTGAATTTAAATTTTCTGATATCTCATGTTGGATGTGAAGGAATTGCTCGCAATCATTTAAAATTTAGACTTTCATTAATATTTCAATAGTGGAAGGTGTTAAATATAAGACTTTTACACATGTTTTGAATAAAACAATTTCCTACTAATTTATTTACTAACTGCATAGAATGCCACATCAGAAGTGACCCAAGAATTTTAAAAAAGAAACAGTACCTCCACGCTAAATATAACCTCACAATACAAAGGATGAACGCATTTGCATCCGCGCTCTAATTCTTCCACCAATCCCATATCACAAGGAACAGAACATCTACGACCAATTACACACAGACATTTAATTCACCGAGTTATTTATAACTTACCCTGCTTCAACTATTAGCTATTCCCCTTCATCACTAATTATAGAACTCCAAAACGCAAAGTATACCACATATTCATGAAACTCGAAACAATACAAGTCGCAGCCCGCAAATTATTCTGCGCTCGATCATACGGGGCAGGCTTTTGTTGCGGTTTTATCCGCTTTGGAATGCAAACGGGTTAAGATACCGATCGCCACTTTTTATTTACTTAATATAAATAGAAAACAAGAGTATTGCGGTCACGAGTGGTTCAACAGCCGACGAAACAATGGTGAGAAACGCGTTCCAGCGCGCGGAGGAAACGCGCGATTTCTGGACTCCGAGAGCGCGAAACTATGACGCCGTTTCCTGCGCGGACGCCAGTCAAGTTCGTCGGTTGCCATATACGCGCCTCCTCCCCGACAACGTTTCCCGGGGTCTCGCGTGAAACAGTGGTGTCCTTTACGGAGCACCGGCCATTTTCCACGCGGCTGCTCTCGCAACGAGTAAACTGTGGCGAACGCTCAGCCATTTTCGCAGACCTACGCTGATTTCCCGTGAGAATTTTCGCGACTGCGAAACGCTTGGAAACTGCGAGGGGCGAACGCGATTACGAAACGCTTCCCGCTGATACGGAATGTTCCCTCTTTTGTCTTTCCTGCAATTATAGGGCTGGAGAATGTTGTCTCGGAATCTGTCGAGTGATAACGCAGAAGGGTTCCGACTTAAAGGTCAGGGAATGAATGTTTTCGAAGTTGTACACGATTATTGTTGTTGTTAATGATTGTGTAGGAGATAACGTGGGGAAGCGTTTCCACTAGAGCAAGAATGATTAGCAGTAATCGTATCGGTGTATACATATTCCTGCAGTAACCAGTTAAATAACTGGCTACAGAATAAAGACGCACAAGTTCGATGAGAAATTTTTCTTAGTGGAAATAGAAACAAGGGGAAAGAGACAAATTGTAAAACTGATTAATCGGGCAATATAGGAACTGATACGAAGTTAAATAAACGAAAGAAAACGCATTTTAAATGAAATTTTGAAACCATTTGACCGGTTCGAAGTTAGTATTAAGTATTTTTTAAACTGTTCGATAAATATGTGTTAGATTTGCGGATCTTCGTGTACTTTATGTTTATAACTGTGTAAAATAAAGTACTCTTAAATCAAGAGAGATTAATGTTTTCACTTTATTCTTACTGCAAGGAACTTTTTAGCCTAGTTATACTGATTCTTATAGAATAATTTATAAAAATAGAATTTGTGTAAGGTATAAATGGTTGTAGCGTGTATTCGGAATTTCACGGTGGAATTTCGTCGAATGGAAAAGTCTACTCGTATACTTGTATTTCAATGAAAGTTTGGCTTTGAAGAAGGGTGGATAGCGACAGCCGCAATGAAATCTAAATTGATAAACGTCGATTTGCGGCATTGGCCATTTTGCGATGCGTAACGATGCATCGAATCCGCGACGAGCGGATGTCACGGAACGAAGAGGAAACCCGAAGATAGACTGAGCGCGTGTCGTATGCCTGCAATCGTGATGGTGCCGTATTTTCGCGTGCGTGTTGTTCTCCTCATTTATTTCCATTACCATTAGCCATCAGCCGGCTGCTGGTGGATGTTCGGCGCGCAAGAAGGACGTCAAAGAGACAATGCTATCCGACAACGAATCTTCTTCATCTAAAATTAACCAAAATCGCTGCGTGTTTTCCACAATATTAAGTAAATTATTAAATTTCTAGTATTTTGGTAGACAACTTATGAATAAATAAATTATCATTTTATAAGGATATTTATACTCTCTTCTAAACAATTAGAAAAGCTTAATACATTGTTGCTTTTCTTCCATATTTCTAGATAAACATGTTGTATATAGTTTTATAAAACAATCCAGATCCTTTCTCTTGATTCAATGAAAAAGCAATGTCTTGAGTTCCTGTAGTAATTTAATTTAAACTTTTTGCCATTCGTAAGCTATATAAAAGTATTTCGACTTTAATTAAATAATTAAAAACTGTTATAGCGGTGCCACGATGAGGAAATAAAAGGTTTCTTTATGAAACGAATCGTAAACGGAACGTTCAAGTTCGCGAAAGAACTAAAGGATTACGAGGACCAGAATGTGCATCCTTCAAGCCCACAATCACGCCTAATTCCCGTGTGTAAAAGGAATAATGGAAATACGGATCTTTTAGTTGATTTAATCGGTAATCACTTCGCGAAAAGGTCTCAAGATATTCCAATCCGTGATAGAACTTCTTCGCAAATGAATATTGCAAAACCGGTTTGGTCAAATGATGTCAAGAACACGCACAATTGCATCCCGCGATTGGTTTTAAAAAAACCTTAATTACAAGACTCAGATGAGAACCTAACCCAGACCCGCTGTTAATTTGTGTAATTTAGCGGCCGAAATGATATAGGATCGGTGTACATTAAAACCGTCAATGTTCACATTAAATTTGATTTAAACCAATTAAATTAACTGTCAGCAAAGGTGATCGTTTTATTAGTAAAAACTTTTGTCGTCGGTACAATAAATTCTTCCCTTAAAATTTGGACTTGAGAAGATTTGTTCTATTTAAAAAAGAATAGAATGCAATGACGGCCAATCGCGTAGATCAGTTTTGATGAAATGATCACGGGAAGAATGATCACGGATGAAATGGTCAAGGGAACAAGAAAATTTGCGAATCGGAAGCTAGAACAGGTTAAAGTCCAGCACGAAATACGATCAACATTACGGTGCAAACTCGTTTCTAACATCTAGAAGTGCAACGACCAGACTTCAATTCCCGATGCCACGATAACGACGTTCCCACGACAGAAACCTGTAATCACGTGTCCATCATCAGCATCGGTGTCAGAGTCCTCGCGACAGCTACTTCTGAGAGGCTCATAACTGGTTCATCTCGATTTAGATGAAACTTAGCATTCGCGTAGACGTTCATTAATCATACAAAAGTATATTATATCATCTCATATTCATCTGCTGCGGCGTGATAGATCGATCATTGAACTTTTTATAAATCATTTATGACTCATGCTCAAGGTCTCTAATAACGTTCCTATAATTGCACATAAAATCATTGCTAACTAAGTTATCTTTTTCTAACAAAAAGTGAATAATACGAATAAATGACGTACTTACATGTGCATCGTAATGAACACAACTGAAATTAATGAATTAAATGAGATTTAATGAGAAATTTTATTAGCGATAAAGAAACCTCTGCTTAGTCATGAAAAAAAATCGTATAAAGAGTTAGTAATAAGAAGAATATGAACGAAGCGTGATTTTAGCAAGAAGTTTTACTAAGAAGACCTATAAAAAAACTTGGACAGTAACTTAACACATTGTTTGCCAAGTATTGAATGTCTTTGTTAAACTATTAACATTTGACTGAAATTCCAATGATTAAATTGTAACAGAAAAGCTATTAATATAACAACTTGAACATAAATTATCGAACATAAATAATAAGTAAATAATTCTGTAATCACAAATTTACACAATTTTATACTACAACAATTATTTAAACCGACGCATAAACAAACTCTAGCATACTCATGGCCGGTTAACAATATGTTAAAGTATTGTTTCCAGGCTTAGCACTAGTTTTACCGAGCACTGAAATTTTTCAAAATTCCTTTATAGAAACTATTGTATAAACGTCTACCCATTAAGATTTTATTCGATTCATATTTCAGCTTCTTTAATAATTTCTCAAACAAACACCTGCACCTTTTCAGTAACTGCAAAGGAAAAACCAGGAATGGATAATTTTGACGCATCTGGCAGTTCTATTATTAAGAGGATAAACTTAATACTGTCCTTGGCGAGCAAGAATTCGTTTAAACACCGAGCGGTTCTTGTGCGCGAAGGCAGGGGAGACAAAGAGCTGCAGGCAAGGGTGCAAACATCGGGATGAAGAACAAAAAAATGAGGAACGGAAACGGGCTGGCCAGCGAGAGGGGGAAGCACAGAAAGAGGAAGAAGGACCGGTCGGGTAGTTAGCACACGGCGGACATTAACTTCCCATTAACCGGCGGCCATTAAAGGAGCAAGGAGAAGCCTGCTGCGCTGGCGCCAGGAGTAATCTGCATCGGACACTAGGCGCCCCGTGCTGCAATCCGCGTGCAAACTCCACCAAGGGCTATTTATAAACCTTGCTCCGCTGCTGTAGGCGGAATTCGCGCGATTATACCCGCAATAAAATCCCCTTTCAGCAGTGGACGCGATAAAGGGTGCGGGTTGCTCCCCCTTCGATTCCTTCTTGGTACACAGAACTCCATTAGTTATTGTTTCATTGAGGGATACAAGAATTGACAAAGAGAACATCCCTAAGACAATGGAAACCCCTGTCCTTTTGAATTCAATCTGTTCAGGGTCAACTCGCAGATCTATTTCAGCAAACTCAAAAATTTTCACCGTTAACCCCTTAAGTTAGCACTTCCTTGGTAACAAAAGGAATATCGGTAACTCCACGTTTCGTCTAAAGATCAAACGTAGGTTTCGACTGAAAATAAAAATACAAAACATTCGTATCTAGTAAGTCCAATATAAAATCGTGACTACAAACAGCATCCCAATCACTTAAGAAGTCTCTAAGTGTTCCAGAAAACAAAGGCACCGGCAGAGCCAAGAATAATTCAAGGGTTCGAACTTGCCCAGAAGCATCCTCCCAATACAAACATCGTCATCCTTCTATCCCCTCGCAGCAGAAAGACGAAGCGTCTAGCCAAGTGTCAGCGAAAGAAGCGCGGCTCGAATAATTGCATAATTCGCGTCGGGGGAAAGAAAAGAAAAAGAAACGCGGAGACAGTCCCGCGAGATGCGTTTGCCGCGTATACCAGTCCGGTGGGAGCGACTCGGAGTATTCCTCTTCTCCTAGGCACCCGTCCGCTATTTATAGAACCTAAATATTAGCTAAGGCTTAGCTGTGTTGGTGGACTGGTATTCGTTACCATTTCTTCTAGTCGGTGCCATGCTGGCCGGGTGCGCCTATCCTCGTCCGTTCTCACCGTAATTGCCCGGGCAGTTCCCGCGGGTAGGTTCTCTTCGGCTACAAAGTGGTCCCGAGCGCCGGCGGCCACTATTTATAGATCTTAGATCGTTATCCGCGGGTACACGCGAGTCCTGGTATCGCCGACGCGAATGTTGGCCACCAACGAGCCGAGGGGGGATTATCGCGGCTATCCGCGAGTTGATTGCCACCCGCCTCCCCCTCACCGCTCTCCCCTTGACTTATCGATTTTCATCGAAATTACTGTCCTCGACGGCCTCGAGCCGAAAGGATGCACCTTGCCTCCCCGGCTTTCCTCGGAGGAGGAGGACGCCGTCAGCCGAGCCGCGATTAGGGACTCCGCGGACGCTTCGCTGAAGGTTAACCGAGCCTCCTACGGCGTACGCGACGATCCTCGCGATCGTTGCCACTGACAAAGACTGTTTAATTTTCCATATCTCTGGCGATGATCGGAGGATCCTGATTTTTTTTCTTTTCTCTGTTTGATTGACGAGTGAAGGATACATTGGGTGGAGGTTGCTGGAGTTAGAGGATAGGAGATCCTGTGTTTGGTTTTAATTAGATTTTCATAGCGTTGGGTTCTTCGATTTGTATTAGATACTTTATGACGATTAAAAGATAACGGATAAAGAAATGACGACTTCTGAGAATATTTTACCTTGAATCAGGACTGTTCATTGTTTCACTGGAACCCATATTTCATTGCTCAATCGTTAGCATGTAGCATATCGTAAAGCAACTCGCGATTTTTAATTTCTTCGCGATCGTTTCCATCGATATGTATTCTTAAAAGCTCAGTTACCTCTACTTCTTCGATAACAGAACGAATTAACATGTTTGTTCACTAGAAACGTAGAGATTCTTCATCGCCTACCTCTCTATTTGCATCCAAAAGGTGCCGAGCGAAGAGCACGTAGAGAGGCAAAGTGAAAATAAAAAGTTAAAAGGAGGCAAGAAAAACAGCGAGTAGGCAGAATTCGAATAATCTGATCGAGCAAGTGGGAAATGGAGGTGAACTTAGAATCCCGTAGCCAGGACGGCGAGGCCAGGTATCATCGCGTTCGCCAGGGAAACGAGGCGTGCATCGTGGCCGGCGTTACAATCGCGCGAACCAGCACGCACGCGGCCCCGGGACTCACGTAGGCCCCCTCGAGTAATGCCCAAGATCTATAAATAGACCCGTCGGAGGGTGCAGGAGGCATCTCGAAAGGGGAGGTGCACGCGCTGCACGCGAGGTGTCTTTTCCTCCCGAGACCGGCCGGTGTAAAAAGAGAGGAAAGGATCGACTGGTTCAGCTCGGATGCCTTCGCCGCGCGGCATAGGCGCCAGAACATTGTAAACCTGGAATCAGCCGCGGTTTTTTGGTCGCGCGCGCGCAAGGAGACATGCTCAGCCAACCGCGAGCCGATCAACGGACAACTTCATTTCCTACGTAATCACGGAATAAACGAAGCCCCCGTTTGTTCGGGAACGACGGGGTAGTTTAGCGATCGTTTTTAGATGATGAAAATAGGAAAATCGTTTCTCATTGAAGAAGAAACTGCATCGAAACGATTTTCTTGTGTATAGTTTGGCTTCTCTTTGTTTGGTTCAGGAGAATGTTTTAGTTGATGGTTGGACTTGGAGTTTGAAGACCCTTTGTGGAGTTGATTTCAATGGATTTTAAATGTCAGCATTTCTTTAAAGGAACTTGATGAAATATTGAAGATATCACAGTTATCTATATAACTTTCAATTATAAATTTAATATTTAACAAATTTTTTATTGCAATGATAGCGAATATATTAGCTGTCAAAATTTGTTTTTGTTAGAAATGAAACCCTTCTCGCTTTCGCGTGACAGTCTACGCGGAGTTATGGGCTAATCGAATAGAATAATGCAACAATGAATAAGACACAGTGGTCCTCTTAAGCAACAACACGAATCGTAAACTTTTTAACGCCGGAAGTACTGAACAGTGAAACAATTGTTTCTAATTTCCACTATTAACCCCTTGCACTATGAGGTCATTTCTAGAGTGACACTATTTATGACATTGTGAACAATCGCTTTCCTGATAGAAATCCAAACTTCAAATAACTGCAAGCAATTTCTTTGTAACATATCAAATTCGGAAACAACTAGGTAAATAATTGTAGTAAAAATGTTAAAGCAACGGATTCTCATCGCAAAAACCAATTATACACCAAGTCTGTATCCAGTACTTATCCAAAAAGACAAATTACAAACGAATGAAATAAAAAATATACTAGTAAATCAAAGATCAAAACTTGCATTAGTTTCAAACTCGAAAAAGTCCAATTACAAATGAATAAAATAAAAAACAGACTTGTAAATGAAAGATTGAAACTTGTGTTAGTTTCAAACTAAGAACTCAAAACGAGTTGACAAGACGACAAATATTTTTTCCAAATCCATAATGAAAACCTAAAAAAAAGTCTCAACTCTAAAGTATCATTTTTAACAATTCTTATCTCGAATGGCTTGAAAAAAAAGAAATTGACGCGTCGAAACGCGACCTCCGGTGTTACGCCAATGCATGGGAGCCCCTCTTCCGATGCAGGTAGGCTAGCTTCTGTTCGCTCGGCCTCCAAAAAGGAAGTAGCGTAACGAGATGGCGTTCCCGGCATCGCGCCGAGATGCACCGGCCGCGGTGCATCTTTGATGCGCTCCGGTATCCCTGGATTGGTAACCGCGGCCGATTTTTGTCCGCAAAAGGGGGACATGGAAAGGAAAAAGGGCGGGCTGGGGAAGGGGGATGAAGACAGGACAGATCTGGTTTGCCTTGCGAAGGTTTTCTTACGTCCTGCGACGGGTGCGCTGATCCTGGACCTGCGGCTACCCTCGCGACGCTCGTCCTGTCAGCGGCGCTGTCATTCTACTTGAAGCAGAGCGCACACGGGAACACGTCTTTGGCGATCGCGGGACGCATGAATATAATGGAGTAATAAATAGATCGTTCATCAGGTTTCATGCGTCACGTTATATAAAATTAAATGGGAACTCTAATAAAATAAGATTTAAGGAAATTATGTAGACACGCGCAATCGTTTACTCCTGATTTACTGGAACCTTTGTCGCAAAGGAAATGGGATTTCGTTCGATCTTGGTTGATTTGACGAATTTAATGAGAAAGTTGTGGGAAACTTGGTAAACTGAAATTTAATGGAATTATGTAGATACTTGTAGTTGTTTACTTGTGACTTACTGAGACCTTTGTCGCGAAGGAAATGGAATTTCGATTGATCTTGGTTTCAAATTTTACTAAAGAAACGTGAATTTGATAAAGATAAAAATGATTCTCTGATTGTGTTATGAAAAGTAAAGTATTAGTTTATAATTCGAATCATTGTGTTCAATCGATGAGAGGAAACGCGAATGCATTTTGTTCAGCAGTTCAACTTTAGTTACTTTCTTGAGACACTTATTCAGAATTCAATTATTCTTGGCGCTGCCTACAGGTATGCAAGAGTAATTAGACTATTACATTTCAGTTTCGTTCGCCCCGCCGTTTAAAGCAAATAGTTTGCGACCGCTTGCTTCTTCAATTTTTATGTATGCTCGGCTTAAGAAGCTTCGGGATAAACAGATCGTTTAACTACCTCAAGGCTGGACGTTTATTTACACTGTTAGGTATCATGGTTTGCCGACTAGGTGGTGCACCAGGTGAACAAGAGCAAGAGTTTGCCTGCCGGCGACCGTTTAATAGCCTTTTAAAAATCAGCGAAGATAACCGAAATATTCTAACTTCATACTTTAAATTATCTAGTTTAAACAGATACGTAAAACTTCAACGTAAAAGTTCCATATCAGCTTCCTCTGCCTCCTACTAATAATTCCTAAATAATACGGCCCGAATTACACCAATAATTATATCATAGTATCATATTATTACTCGATATTATAACATCGTAACACAATAAGGCAACAATATGATAAACGCAACAACAATATATGCCCAACAGAAATCGTAACGCCGATACGTCCCTACCAATACACTCGTCCCCGTGATAACGGCCAAGTAAATGGGGAGCACATACGCGCTAATGATGCAAATGGGTTAACCAAGGCATGCCCGGGCCGAAAGTGAGACATCACTCCGACGCAGTCTCCTTGTAAACCGACCGCGAATTGCTCTGCATCCGCTGAAGGCTTCGACTCTTCAATACGAACAGCACGGCGGCATTAATCCCCGCGTATCGCGTATCGCGTATCCCGAAGATCGTCCCGCGGCTCTCCCTCTCTTTCTACAGAGAGAGGGAACATAATCGGGTCCCGCCGCCATAAATCGTGTCGTAAAACTCGGCGAAACGAAGTGGAGGATAAAAGACGCTGCCCCGTCGAGCACATTGTTCTCCAAGAACGTACCGCGGGCGCCGGGTAATCGCGGGCCGCAATTTTTCCGCGGGCTTGCCTCCTGCAGAGCCCCGAGAACCGTGATTAAGGCAAGACCGAATCCGGTTTACCTTGCGAAGGTTTTCTTACGTTCCGGAGAAGACGCTACACCCCTCGGCTCGACGAGGAGTATAGCCGTTCGGTTTTTGCACGGGACGCGAGGACGTCCGTGTCGGACGAATTTAAAAATTTAAGAAACTGTGCCGTAGAGTCGCGCTATAGTCTTCTCCAGCAGTAAAATGTAAAACGAGGCAGTAAAATGTAAACAACAATGTGTGATAGGTAATTTGGGCTTTGTTAGGCAACAAGGGAACTCGTTAATGATATACTCTTAGATCTAACGTACACTTGTGCTAAGTTTAATCGTAATCGGTATATATCTGGGGTTCAGTAATTATTGATTTTCAGTCTTCTTATTTTATTGCTTTATTGTTTTTAGTTTTCTCGCTCTGCTTACTATTTTTACCTTTCCTAAAGAGGAAGCGAGGTATGTTATGATCATGATTGTTTCTCAAATTTCAATCTGTTTTCCAATTATTGTATAATTAGTGTAAAATTATTGGAAAATGTTTTGGCTGTTTGCCATAATAGATGTTCATGCCATTATAGCATATTTTATTTTATGAACGTTATTTTACATGTAGAAATGTAATTTACATCAAATTTTGCAGAATCAAATAAGATATTGTAAATTTCATAAGATTCTAGTAATATTCAGGAACAGTCCATTTCGACGCGTGTCTGCCAGTCCTCTTCCCGTAGATGCGCGCGAATCAATTCCGAATGTTTCGAGTAAGGAGTGACTATTAAAGGATAACAGGATCACTGGGGACACGCCAGGATCGTAAGGATAGTATACAATGGCAATAAAGCGTTCCATCCTTCCTTGTACTCTGTAAGGACACCCCTCGGTGAGTTTAATGGCGGAAACATGGTGGAATAACGATTGCGAACGTGATACCATAATGGTCTCTTCGGTACACGTTACACAGAGACAGATCGTAATCCCATTATCGCAAGATGTGTGATATAAATAATCTCTCTCGGGAATATCCACAACGCGGTTTCCATTCAATTGGGATTATTTAAATCAACCGAGCCAAATCGATGAATACTCGCGAACGTACTAATCGTTATAATTCAAGATCATTTATTATTGTATCTTTACGTACGTCCTCCTCGTGCTTCTTTCTTTCTCTTCTGGCCTCTTGTAATAAGTTCGTAGTATATAATTAACCTCGAAACATAATAATTACTATTTATATTAGAATAAATATTAGAATTATTATATATCAAACAAAAACATTCCATAATGGACACACTATCGAAGAAAATCACAAAGAATAGTTCACAGATCACTTTGAATTCTGAAAAATTTCGAGATACATCGGGAAGGCTTATTTTTATAAATTCGTACAATCTACATAATGAGAACAACCAAATGAAACATGTACTCCCCGTTACGAGTCTCGTTATCAAAACAGCAATACAAAAACCGCTCGAAAATCTGAGTAAAAGTCGTTGACTTCATCCTGAACGTTGCAGACGCGTAAAATCCGTAGGAAGGCAGGAACGTTCTCAACGTACACGATTATTAGCGCCGCAGGACCTTATCGTCGCAGCAATCCGTTTCGAGTCCCATTCGATTAAAACTATCGTGGATCGGGATCTAAGATCTACATGCCCGGGGTCCGGTGCCGCGGAGCGGACGCTTAATCTTGCATAGAGGATCTCATGACGGAGCGTGCAGCATCGTATTTTTCGTGGGCCGGACAGCAACCCGGGGCCCTAGTCGGTATATATCACGGGGCCACCGGACAGCTAGAAGTTATTGCTGGTTTTAGAGTTGGTCGCGGACCATTCCGGGCCCGAAAAACTCGTTAATCGCGGCGCAACTTTTATATCATAGTAAAACGAAAAAGTGGCACTGAAAAACAGGAAACTTTGCTGAATGGCTGGGAACCTGTTCCTGCGCCTGGATGCACCTAACATGGCTGGAGAACTTTTTTGTACGACCGCGTGCTCAATAATCCCGGGCGAATCGTTTTCAGAAGTTTAAGCTGACGCATCGATCACCGAGCCACGCTGCGTTTTATAGTTGATTCTACTATCAAATAAATTCAACCTCAGAATTTTAGAAGCAGTATTTTTTATGCACACTGCACCCACTCTTTAAGCCATCTCGAATAAAATATACTTTACAGTATACTACGTTTCTTGACCAAACAAAGAAACGTCGAGTTGCTTTGGAGACAACTCATTAATTCGCCCTATTCATTCATAAACAATTTATTTCATCAAATTTAGCCGAAGGCTAGAAACTTGCAACAGTGGACCGCAAGATTAACTAAATTCTCAATCTATTCCTCACAAACTCCAATTTCATATCACAAGTGCAATAATGATACCTTCCACGTAACAGTTCACAGGCAGCAAGGTAACACGGGTGCAGCAGAGATCACTCGCAGTTCTGTTTATAGTTTTAATTTATTACACGCAACCATACTGACGAATGGCAACTTAGTATCGAAAATGAGATGAGAAGAGACGAAAACAAACCAACTGGACCCACGTTCCTCAACCTAGCCGTCAGATGATGCGCGAACTATACCCGCGAAGATAAAACGGGGGCTGATTAGAGCCCCGAAAGGGAGCGCCGGTGGCGAGATATTTGCTGAATGATGGACAGAACGATCCGTGAAAAGGTTGGTGAACCTGGCGAACGCTCAGCAAAACCTCGAAGGCCGAAGTCTCTCCCTTAGCGACCGGTCGCCGGTTGCTCATCGCCTTCAGGCGCCACGGAGGGTGACTTTTTTTCTTTCTGTCCCTTTTATTCTCTCTTTTTCGCCCCCCTGTCCCTTCGTTCCACGGTTCTTCTCTTCTCTTCTCTGCTGGCCGAGTCCCATTCCATCTGGTTCCTCCGTCCGAGCGGCCGTATACGGGGGACTCGCTTAGCATCGATACGGTTTGCTGAACGCCGAGCAAAAAGCTAAACCTGCTCCACTCCGCGCGCATCCTTTCCTCTTTTTTCCGGCGAGCGCGTTTCTCGCTCGCTTTCCCCTCCGCTTTCCACCCTCTCCGTTCCTCTTCTTACCCCCGCCATCTTGGAACCGCGACGAACGGCTCATGCGTTGCTCTCGTTTCCCCGACGACACCGGTGATTCGATCACCGATGCCCCTTCGTTTTCTTCGTTTCCTTCTCGTTTCGCCGTAGAAGTCGCGTCCATCTTGCGGTTGTTAGTGTTTACGAATGTTGGTATACATGAGTGCCGAGTGCAGGTTATGATTGAAATGGAACTACGGATTGATTATTCAATGGAGATTGATCTTGTTGATGGTGTTAGTTTCTATTCTCGTGTGTTGTTTTTTGAGAATCGAGGCTAGGTAAACACTTTTATCGGGTGACTCTTTGCGATGAGAATTGAATGGAGATTCGATTGGTTTGTTTGTAACGAGTTTCTTTGTAATTTGGAAATTGAGGTTTGGTCGGTTCAGTTGTGATCTAAATTTGAATTCTTCTTCGGATAGACGACAGAGTTTAGGTACTGCCAAGTGTGTAAACTTTTCACGGTTGAATAGAATACGGTTACAGGAGAGCGGTGAAAATTTGAATCGGGAAATTGAAAATTCCAGTCGTGTGCCTCACAGAGGAAGAAGGTTTCCGCTTACGCAACGTTGCCGCAGGTCAAGACACCGCTGGGACACCGACCAACTGACCAAATTGTCCGATTTTACTTTCATCGGTTATATCATTTCCGTCGCGTACGCCATATCTCTCTTCAACTGGCACCCGCAGGCGTTTCTTCCACCACTCGGCTAATAATCGCAAGAAACTCGAAGGGAGAATAATTACCGAAGTTCTTGTACACTCGAAAGTCACACCCTGAACCATTCAATTAAAAGGACTATAGAATTATTAATATCGCAATATCTACTTCCTTATCCTACGGAAAATTTCAAAGAAAAATATCAAACAAGAATATTCAATAAAAATCATCTAATAAAACTAATTACTTACAGATTCATTCGCGAAACTTCCATCTTCCTGCATTAAAATCAGTTCCTAATCCTCAAAACATCGCCAGGTCCGATTTAATCCCGAACAAGCCGAAGAAACAATCTAAATTGGGATTAGGAATAGTTTCAGGCATAACCTTTCAAGATCTAATCTAACTTCGTGTTTAAATCAGGATAGAACAGAATTGAGATCGGATTTAAACCGGCTAGGATCTGACGTCGAACGTCAAAAGTTTGATGACCTGAATCTAAACGAGACGCAAAGTTTGATGACCCGAGGAGCATCGGTGCCAACTGACATCGAAGTCAGAGTCCAATAAAAAGCCTTTATCCTTTAATCCAGGCTCGAGAAAACTGTTCGCCGCATTTTCATCAAAAACGTAGCGCAACTGCAGATTGAATACACCACCGTATCCACCGGGTAACAGGATTTCTGTATCCAGTTGTTCGTCCAGCTCCTCTCTTAACCTCCCTCATTGCATGCTTTCAGCGACGATCGTACAGACCGTGATTGGAGACCGAGGAGCGGAAAGCAGAAGAAGAAGTGGAAGAAGGAAAAGGAGGAGTAGGAGTACGAGTCAGGAATGAAACATCGCGGCACGTCGTCCAAGTAGCTAATTTAGTGGCTGGCGCCAGGTTCCTCGTCTGCGGGAACACCCGTTAATCCCACGACTGCTTATTTTTACTACCGTGTCCTCTGTCGATCAAGCAAACGCGCCGGCACGCCCAGTTCCCTCCTGTTTGCTCGCAATTCCTGCGAGTTCGACTGGAGAACATTCTCCACCGCGGCCGATCGATCTTAGAAGGAAGGCTCGATACACTTCGCACTATACTGCTTCGCGAAGACGCTTAGCTCTTCAAAACTTCCTCGAACTTTCATTAACCCATTCAGGACCAATTACACATTAATATAGTACTTCGACGAAAGATCAATCACGAATAAAGTAAAAATGAACCCTTTAGATTCGAGAGACGACTCTCGCTGCTTGATTTCATACGGAAAAATTAGACAGGTTTCTATGTAATATTGAGTTTCGTGTAATGCATCGATATGTGAAATATTCAAATAAAATAGCTTTGTTTTTTAGTTTACCTATGGTTTCTCGTTAGTTAGTTTCAAAGAATGTCGTCTATGTAATATGAGAAAATGTTGAATATTTCTAATGAAAAATTTTCGAGTACGAAGGGTTAAAGGGGTGTAAGGATTAAAACTTGTACCGGTTTCAAGCTAATATCTCGGTTACTTTTAAAAATCATTATTAAATGTTCAACGTAAACTGAAAGAAATGTTTGGCTCGTGGGAACCGCTATTAATAAAGTAAATAGAGTATTCCATCCATATATTTCACAGAAATTCAAATCAGTCTAGAAACATGGATTGTAACAAGTCGAACGTTTTCTATAATTAAACCGACTCTTTGATAACACAAATGTACAATGCATCGAAATAACTATCTCACACCTTATTTTATCCTGTCTTCACTTGCATTTACGTCCATCAACTATTTTTGTTTCTGATTTGTATTCTAACGAGTACTGCTTCCCGTAACATCTAAATAAACAAATAAAATACCCGATGTTATCGGAAGACGTGCCGAGAGCAACTCGTAAATCGATTCCAGTCGATCGATCGTGGCTGGTGGCTGCCAGTGGCTGCCGGGCAACCGCCTCCGATCCATGGATCCGTGCAATTACCCCGCAAGAAGCGGTCGGAACGCCGCGAATCTTCCGTGTTTGCTTTCGATCGGATCCAGGCCACTGATGTCGCACCGGTTATATTTAGATCCCCGGTAGATCGATACACCGTGGTGGATCGGGGCGGTGTCCGGGGTGCGAAGGCATTGCACGCGCGCTCGCGCAGCCAATGCTACACGCGAAACGGAGCGGGCACGGGGAATCGGTAATTAGCTGAGCCGCGTATTTAATGGAGCGTGGCGATCGTTAACGGTAGATCTGGCCGGCGATCGACGCTCAAGATACTGGAGCCCCCGATCTCGATCCCCGATTGTCCTTCTTCGAGAATTTTTCCACGGATGAGATCACCGAGATCTCGTTCGAGCGAATCGGAGATCGTGGAACGAACGCTGAGATTGTGTGCACTTCGCTGACCGAGGGATTGTTCACACTGTCTTATTCGGTTCGGGTGTACTTCCTTTTATCTTTCGACGTGTATACAGTGGTATATTTCTTATTACACGGTCTATAATGTAAGATCATTCTTGATTAACCAAGTAGCTGCTGCGACCGCTTCAAAAAATATGTACCAAAATGTGTCGCTGGTAAGTTATAGTTGTTTCGTCGAGTATACTCGTTATAATACAAAACCCTGTCGTTCCTTTATGACGAGTATACTTGCCGAAACAGTTGATTGATTAAATAATGGAGTGACGAAATGGTTGATGATTTCTGATCATTGTAATCTACGAGGATTTTTGTTTCTTGAGTGCATCGAAGTGGAAAGAAGGGGAATGGATTGTGAATAAAATAGGAAAGTGATTTGTAAATGAGAATTTAAATAATAATTTAGTAATTTTTACTATGAGTTAAGAAGGAGTTTGTTGATATTCAGTGATTAATTGATACTGAAAAATCATTTCTATGGTAATTTTCTAAATATATATGTACGTTTACTGAATTTAATGTAGAATAGTATTATTGAGTAACAGTATTGCGTATCTATTATTATGCAGGTAGGTTTATCGTAATTGTATGTTGCCGGCGTGATCGAAACGCCCGCAATCAAACAAAACGGTAACAACGTATACCGGGATGTTAACTGCGGCCGTAAGAGATGACCGACTTCCTGTTAAGCAAGAGACAGAGAAGCATCAGTCTATAGATACCCTAATAATAATCGCAGAGTATCGTTCCTTTCTTCTAGATCGAATTTATTAACACCGTCGCACACGCGCCATTTATTTCCCTCCGGTGCTCGAATGGAACACATACGTAGGCTATTTTACAACGTCATTATTCCATATTCTGCCTCTCTCGTGCTCTATCGTTGCGCCTCGAGCTCTTAAATCTGCATTATGTCGTTTATTACGTTAACTTATATAGTGTTGTTCCGCTATTAATCATTTTGCCACTATACTAGCTGAATATGTCCGTAACGAGTATCTTCTACATGGAAAAATCTAGAAATTTACATCAACACACTTCACGCATGTATATTCAAGTGTAAGGACGAATATCAGTTACAATTTTTATAACTGATACAATTTTCCTCCTCGAAGGATTTCGGAACATCAACTGCCCTCATCAGAACAGAACATTCGGTAAAATTTAATTAACGATTACTACTAAAACTGTAATGTTACTAACCATTTCGTTTGCAATTAATCCTGTTGTACTGCTCGGGTTTTATTGACCCCATCTCACTTTCTCATTTTTAACACCATTTCGTTCGCCAATACTTTCCGAGTTGGTCACAAACTCATTTTATCCAGGATAATATCAATTCAAAACTATTATACGAAATTTGCTATTAATCTACATACTCCAATTCCTTAAAATAATATTTCAAACTGTATAAATAAGTGAAGGAGCGTAGTAAGGTTCAAGCGCAAACATACATTTTTCGTCTCCGTAGCTAATCACGTCAACGTTCGTTTCAGCGAAACGTGTAATAAACGGACAATAGCGGTCTGACAGACCGTACTATTGTATCGGCCTCTGTTTTCTCTCTCCCCCGCGCCTCTGTCGAGGCTGTCGTTCTCTGTAGCTAGTTTTAGCGATGTTAACGATGGTGTAATGAGCCGTTTAGTTTGAAGGTGACGTAATCCCATTAAAAAAAAGACAATAAACTGTTAAAAAATAAGAGGATAATATAGAATTGGAATTGTTATAAGCATTAAGTTGATTTCTTTGGAAAATGGTCTTAAGCCACTTTCAAAATAAACGACTCTAATATCTGTGTTAAATATCTCTACATAGCGACAGTATGAACTACATCAAATTTCACTGGTTTCAAAATTCACGGTATTTCACATAGCGATCCGTGAAACTACACGTTTATGGTAATGTAAAAATAAAATCAAATCCATACTTAACCCCTTGCCTTATAACGTGTCAAACTCGTGATGAACATTTTAAACAGAATTTAACAAACGTCAATCTTATTCGATTCTTTGAGAATTAAATTTTATTCTTCTATCATTAATTGTCATACTTTGGAGCATAGATTAATATAGATTATATTAATATATATATATTAACGACAAAGTAGTTATATTGATCATAGTTGAGAAGTAAATCGTAGGACAAGGGGTTAAAGGATAAAAATGAAAAAAAGGAGAAAGAAAGGATGACGCCGTTGACGATGACGGTGAAGGTGGATCCCGAGTTCGTCGTCTCGAAGTTTCTTTCGCGCGCGCGAAAGTGTGTGTGTGTGTGTGTTTTGCGCTCTCGACACTCCCGGCCGACGCGTTGAATAACGGCGATAAAGGCGAATGCCGCGGGAATATCACGATAATCGGCCGAATGATGGATAATGATCGGGGCGGCTGCCTTTCGCGCCCGTTCCCCCCTCCCCACCGACGTCGGGCCCCATTATTCAATTGAATTCAATGCTACGCCGACCATTACGGAATTGACTTCGAGAACTTTCTTTCGGGCATCCGTCTCGTCGGACAGACGCTTACTTCCGTCGTCCAGTGAGCCCTACGAGAACCGACCTGTGTCAGCCATTCCCCGAGGGTTGAATGAAAAGTGACGCGTTCGTTGTCACAATTTCAATTTAAGCGAGGATGATTCCATAGAGGGAACCGAGCCGTCCATCCTTATGGTAAATCCTTGGTCGCCGCTTGCGCATCGCCGCTCCGTAAATAGTTAATCGATTAACTTGATAGCATTAACGCTAAAACTACTAGACAGATTAAAATGACCCGTTCCTGATGTCTTGTTTTTGCAATGATTAAAAAGATAACAGACGTTCCTCCGAGAAATTATAGATGAAATCGACTTAGCGATACGCAAACTGACTTGTAAGTTAATTAACCCTTTGCACTCCGTTGTCCCCTCTCAGGGGACATCGTAATTCTAGCATACCACTCGGATGTCCCCTCTCAGGGGACATTAAAGTTTATTAGTGATTACGGGGAATTAAGTTATTTCAGCGCAACTTTTTGAGACATGCATGTTTCCCTGAAGTTTTCTCTTGAAATGGCACAAGAAATTAAACCAAAATATAGTAAAATTACTGAGATAGATAAAAAAAATGTCAGCGGGTTTTGTGTCAGAAGAGAACGTGAGAAGCGTGTTCACGACGGTCCGAGCACTTCTCGGCGCCACTTGAAAAGGGCGATAAGGAGAGTTTGTAGAATATTTATATTTGTAAATATAAATAAACAAATTTAAAACTGGAGGAAAAGATTTTTAAAGCTGAGCTCAGTCTGGTTTGAAGCGTCAAGCGGCATAGATAGATCTAACGAGTGAGAAAATCGGAAAAGTGATTCTTCTCTTTGTAAATAAGTTCTTTTGGTAAAAGTTCTTTTGGTAAATATCATTTTGTGAGTTAGTAATAACAATTAGAAGTTTTAAACCCATGTATTTATTCATTTTTTTTTATTAGAACAATGGCTAAGCGTTCAAACACGAATGAGTCTCATGACACAAGTAGTAGTGAAGATGAGCTCCAGATAGACGTTTATGCAGATATGTTAGAAAGACTAAATGTAGAAGCAAACGATAGCAGTGATAGATAGCGATAGCGATGAAAGTGATACGGAAGAACGGTTTATCACACTGTACAAAATTATAAAAAATAAAATATTGATTTTTTTGCAAATATACATTCCTTGATGTCAACCAATTCATATAAGTCCAATATCATTATAATACGTTACTTGGTTCCAAAACTATACTAAATAATATGCGGGTTCGTAAATGCACGTTTCTGCCGCAAAGGCGCGCTGAGTAGCTGGGAGCCAACGTCCAGAATGGTTCGGAGTGCAAAGGGTTAAAGTCCCAATAGATGCACCCTTGAACTTTCTATAGGGGAATTTTGAAAAGTCAATTCAACTGCTCAGCAGTTTTAGTGTTAACTTTAGTTTGAGTTTCAGTACAGAAGATTTTTTTTGAGTATATGAGAAAAATTATGGTAATGTAAAAATCAAATCAAATCCATACTTAACCCCTTGCCTTATAACGTGTCAGACTCGTGATGAACATTTTGAACAGAATTTAACAAACGTCAATATTATTCGATTCTTTTAAATTAAATATTATTCTCGTACATTAAATATAGGAAGTGAAACGCATATTTTTGGTTGTTTGGGAAGATAATGGAAACGGTAATAATTTATAATTCGATTAGATACTTGTGTAGTGTTTGAAAAGTAGTTTTTACTAAGAAGAATAATTTATAATTTTTCTATTATATGGAAGATTCAATGCACTGCTTGGACATTATTTAAATATCAATGTTTTTAATACATTTATGATCATGTTTTCTGTCCCGCGCTTTGAAATCTCTGTTTCAACATTGAAAAAGATCTAGTTCGGATCTATTTTAGCGCATAGAACGCGAAGTTCTTCGTCCTTCAATTTTAATGAAGCTCAATGCTACACGGGACCATAATTCAGTGTGTTACAGATATGCAACAGTATCGACAGAAATATTCCGAGGATTACTTTTTATCTTGACTTTATTAGATGTAAAGGTTTTTTCCCATTTTTTCATGGAAACACTTAAAACCCGTGTGGAAATTTTAATCGTAGTAATTTGCGATTCAAGGATAATACCGTAGCAACTGTTGAAACGTTCGATAAAAATGTTACGCGAAAAAATACATCGATCAACGAGAAGGAAGGATTTCAGCTATTAAACGGTTCAGAAAAAAAGACTGCTTTGATGGCCATGCGAGTTAGTCATCCTAGCCACGTTATACCTTACGCAGTGAATCATTTCTCTAACCAGTGAGATCCATAACGCGCTAAATCGTCCTATTGTTTCAGCGGCGCGAGTATACACAACGAACGCGTATTAGTACGTAACACGCAATAGCGTGTCAAAAAGATTAGAATGTTCTCATAACAAGAGGTCACTCTCTATCAATCAATGTCTACGATTGAATATCTCAAAATTGATCAGTGAAATGCGGATTTTTATGCATTTCTAGGAAATTTGAGAGTACGTAGTTGTACAAAATGCACGAAAAGGTATACAAAATATCGAAAGTGCAGTGCTTTTTATAATATTTATTGGAAAAAACATTTTCCTATCGTAATTTTGTTTTTCTGATTATGTTCTTAACAATTTGAATTCATATAACGATGAATTGATATGTCAATTAAATGAGTCAATTAAATGAGAGGGCCAATTCCAGATTTTCACTTGAATTCTACTTCCTGAAATATTTCTCTAACTTGTCTAGTAAAACAGAAACCCCGTCCGCCTTATAACCCGAACAAATCATACATTCCCATATAAAACCGTAATCATTCCATTGGTCCCTCAAATTCATTAAAAAATGACAATCTATTAACACGTCGAAATTGCTTCGCCATTAACAATTTACCAAAATCAAAGAAAAGGGATGCAAAGGATTAAAATCATTACCTTCAACATGTAAAACTAAAAGATTCCACGAAGTACATCCTACACAAACAAGTATATAAAACCAAATATTCAAAATGGTAAAACTGTTTACGAAATTGTCCAAATAAAACCTTTTTCCGTCGCAATCCGATTACTTCGATTTCAAAAATATTCTTAAAAATTTGTTCTCGCGTGAGGATCCTCTATCTAATCGTCGCCGTTGAAGAAAGCCGGCGTACGATTCCCGAACGGCGAAAAATAATCGCGCATCAGGTGAGGGCAGGTGATCACGGCCACGGGGATCGGCGTCTCGGTCTAGGCGGCATCGTATTAGCAGTCCGGGTGCGAAGCGCAAGACACAATGCTTGGTTTTCACGACGATCTGAATGTCGGTAGTCAGCGCGAGCTAGCACACCGGCCGGAAAAGGGAAAAAAAGGAGAAGAATCGACGCCGGTCGGCTGATACACTCTCCCCTTCCTCCCGCCTTTCGTGCCGATGGTACGTGACGCGATTACGCCGTCGTGGATTAACGACGCCGCGTGAATCCGCCGCCCGCCGCCGCGAATCACAACACCGACCGGCAGCGTTCAATGACGAGTCCAGTCGGAATAATAACGCGATACATATTAACAAGACAATTAAGACTGGAACTCCCCGGCGCTATGTAATACGCTAGCTTGTTTTTCTCTCTTTGCTTTTCCTTGTTGTATCGGATTCGATCAAAATTGAAGGTTCACGATTTGGCTATCAAAAGAGCGAAACACTTGGTGCAAGTGGATTTTATTTGGAGATAATGGAAATGATGAAACACGTGTGGTAAGATGTTCAACCCTCCACATGAGGACAGCGTGTAATTCGTAAATATTTTGTAAAATATTCACGCTTAATTGAGTGTTAACCTCCGTTGAATATTTTATTAGGTTCTTGGTGGTTATTGTTTTGATTAGTTAGTTATCGTCTGCTCCGTTAGTTAGTTTTTATGTAATTCTTAAGACGCATCTGCGTAACAAATAAAACTAGATTACGTAAAAAAAAACGAAAAATTAAAAACTTGCTCACGGTTACGGAGTTAATATGATGTAAGGTAGATTACTTTACGATGTCTTAAGAATTTAATCGTAAAATGACCGTTCTCGTACGGGTTCGCCTCAGAAGAGGACAAACTTTTAAGTGTGAAATTTGATACGTTTACGAAGATACGAATATTCAGTCAAAACTATAAACCAGAACACGATTTTAATGTATTCCACTAATAAAATTATCCTTCATAAAAATTCCTAAATGATTTAATTTCTCCGAATGTAATGAATTCTGTAATTATAATCGATTATTCTTCCCCCATTTGTACAATTGAGACACGTCATTCTTCCATATCCAGCACACAGTAAAAAGAAGATAATCAATATTACAAACAAAAATCCATTCGATCGACCATATAAAATTCAACAAAGAATCGAAGAAAACAAGATGAAAGCTGAAAATTTTAAAGGCTTTATAGCGATCCGACTTAACCGCCATTTTCACGCATGGTTCGGTACCGCAATGATGATCCAGAGGAACAGTACACGATTTCCGCAGAAAACTCGAACGGATCGTCGATCAAAGGACGCGTCGTAGGCGAGAGTGATGAACGCCGGGCAACTGATCGTTAACTTCCTGCCGTTACGATCCACCTTGGGGAATGATGGATCGGGATCGACGCTCGGGGCCGGGCCAACGCGTAAAAACGAGGAGGACGCGCGCGAAGCCAACGGCGCAAAAAGGAAAAAAGAAGAAGAGACAGGACCGAAATAAGATGATCGACAGATCAGTCCGCGGCGAAAGAGAAAGATCGAATTTACAGTTACCACGGATGGATAACGGCCGGCCACGGGACAAATGTGATTCGGGATGATCCAAAGCCAGCCGAAGAAAAAACAACTACCGTTCCTCCGCGCGGTGATTTATCGTCAAGCCCATCGATCAAGCCCCGGACACCACTCGGTATCGGTATTAGCGAAATGTTGTCGGCCGATCACGACGTATCCACGCGGAAGCACATTCGTGAACAGGTTCGGCGATGTTGATGATCTCGACACCGCGTGATTCTTTATTAACCGTCTATTTATTAACGTATCCACGACCGGTGATGAGAAACTATGTTTTTTTGTAGAGTATAATCACTTGCGGTTGCACCTTTGGAATTTTTAGAAATTGATTCTTGAAAGTTTGTAGAATTATTTGCTCCGAGTACAAAGTCTTTGCAAGTTGTATATCAATGTGGATTTCACAAGTATAGCTTTTAGAGGACGTCAAGATTTTACTAATTGCTCGAAGATTTTATTAAGTTAATTTTCTTTTCTAGATAATCACTCAAATATATAATATATATAACATTTTAATTCAATGGTTCAAAATGATAGGTAATGACAAGAGAGGTTGAAATGAAATTAACAGGAATTCGAATATTCTAATAAAGCATTCCTATGTATGAAATTATTTGTATGTATAATAACAGCGACTCGAAAGAAACATTGATCGGTTAAGTGACAATCTCGCGAAAAATTATTCCGTGAAATGTTATAAAAATGGTGAAAGGGGTATGACAGTAATGCGCCGATTTTATTAGGCGACGAGGAAGTGCCGAGTGAATTAAATACTGATCGAATCGCTTCGCGAATTGCTTCACGCCTAAGTGGCCGCGAATCGGTTGAATTTGAACGCATTGACTAACGGCGTTGTTACGAGTGATGCAAGTTGAAAGGCCGTTTGCTTCGTTGGAAGAACAACGTCGGCCGAGAATGCAGGAAAGGATGCAATAAAAACTGCACTAATTGACCGCCGTGAATATTCGCTTCCTGAACGAGTGCAGGGGAAAAATATTTTCCGGAAACCTGCATTTTTTACTAAATTACCTTTAATTCGTGTTCTGAGTAAATGCTTCCCGCGTTTTTTCGTTTCCCTTTAAAACAATGGTAATTGAATAAAAAAGTGCATAAGAGTGGCATATTTATTGCATCAAATTAACGATACGATTGTTATTTTTAAATTGATTACAGTTTTTATAACTGGAAGCGTGGAAAAAATTGTTGTTCAAACCAACTTGAACGCGATGTATTAATGATTCGAGTAATTTATGCACATCTAAAATATGCAAGTCGGCAAAGCACAAAAAGTACAATTTTAAACATGGTCTAATGGAGATTCATGTTTTGAGAGAATATTCAACAGAGGAAATGAATCTATTTAGTTAGTTTGCAATTATACACACTATAAAGATATCAGCTAACAGTAAAAAGTGAATTTGTAATACTGCTCTTTTTTAGATCCTACGTATATTTATGGGAGGCGAGTTTTTTTATTCGAACGGTTATTAACAACATTGCACAACGATAAACAAGTTGTTATTATAAGCATTGGAATTATCAATCAAATATCAGTTTTATTAGAATGAAAATGGCGAATTGAATTTTATCATATTTTCCGTGCTTAAAGAGAGAAGCAATTTTTAGAAAGTGAACTTGCACTATTTTAGAATTCACGACTTCGATTATTCTACAGTTATTCAAATGTTTCATCTTGACATACACAGGTTCAGCGTTGATAGGCGTATTACCGCATTAAAATTCAGCGCGGATGATCGATGCCTGCTAACATCATCCGCAAACAGACGTACCCAACGTTTCCTAACATTATCTAGCGACGTCTGTTTTGACGAGGCACACGTTCGGCGTATTATTTGGCCTTTCCTTGGCTCAAAATTAACGCCTCGCTATTCCCAACAGAGAATATTATTAAAGCTAAGTTTCTCTGGTGTATTGCAAACGCGTTACGCAATTAGTGTGCCGTTTCTAATTGACACTGCTCAAGGCTGAACAAAAGTGAAACACGTAGATCGATTTTTCTCGATGAATTCTCTTTTCGTTGATTTCAATAATCCAAACAACTGAGATTTATGATTATTTAAAGAAATGTTTAAAATCCCATTTCTCGAGTCTCGTCACGAGTTAATCAATTCAATCGTTACTAATGAACAAATAATTCTAATAAAATTCGCACAAAGATACAATCAACCCTTTGCACTTGAAACTTTTTCAATAGAAGTATTCAACACTTTTCGATAAAATATAGACAACATTCGTTGAAAGTAACTAATGAGAAAATATACATAAACTAAGAAACAAAGCTATTTCAATATTTCATTTATTGATACATTACAAAAAATTTAATGTTATATATAAGACTTTCTAATTTTGCTATACCAAATCAATTGGTGACTGAGTCACTTCTCGGGTGCAAAAGTTTGATCTACGAAAATTCGATTAATTATCAAATTGGTCATTAACCATAACGAAAAAAATTTGGAGATACATATTTGTTAGATGACTGCTTTCTTTTCCTTTCAACTTCACCGCGGCATCAATCGCGAATTGGATCCGAGGTCACCAATTAAACGCGACCCTCATCGCCATCCCTTACAATTAGAATTTTAAAAGGATTCCTCAGTCGTCCTTCAGCGGCGAATGGGATGCCGAGAGTGTCAGGGCTGATTAGCCGCGCGAAGATCATCGTCGAAGACCCTAACTTCGTTAAGGTTCCATGATGCCATCAATAGAATAATACTCGGCTGGCAATGGGGCTCAGGAAGCTTGCGTCACGTAGAGGAAACAGGGGAATGCTAGGAAACGAAAGATGGAAAAATACTAGGATCCGCTTTCTTCTCCAGCAAACAAAGCACACTTATCCTCGAAACCACTTGTTCAGGTACCTGATCAACTGAAGAGGGTTGCTAACCAAAAGATGAATAGATTTCAACGGTGTCCTGAATTAACTATGCAATTTAGACGCTCGATTGTAAGTTCTAAATGTTCTGTTCAATAGACTCTATTCTATTTAGTGTTCGAATTCGAATAAGCTAGAACTTAACGTCGTTCATGCTCATTCAGACGTTCTTTAGATATACTTTCGCTAGAGAACTTGTAAGTTCCTTCTGAGATAAACAGATCTCTTACGAATCTCTTTCAGAAATAATCAGTTCACCAGAATAATCACTACTAAAGAAGAATAGTATTCTAGTTTCCTTGCAAATCATCAATTACCCCGGAAGCAATGAATTACCGGTAACAGAAGAATGGTACCCGGATACGTAGCAATCATCAAACTATCATATATTCGTATCTTATGGTTTATTCTCCAAATCAATTCCACATATCACTACGAAAGCATTTCCTAGTCGTTATTAGTTGTTTGGCGAGATTAACGATCGCAGGAGCAGAAAATTAGGATGCAACCGTGAGAACGATCGCGTGTTATCCACGTCATTGAATCCGCGTGACCCTGAATGCAAAACGAGACAGCCAAGTTCGCGGTCGGCTCGGATTTCGTGATCGCGCAAGAGAACGACACCGATTACGACACGATCATCGCGCCTGTGCCTCTCCGCCGTCAAATGTTAATCGAAACCCGTGTCGCGGCCGGGCAAACAGCCCCGTTCATGGACCGTGGCGGCCCGCGGAGCGCGTGTGCAACGAGAGAGGAACCGGGACGGTGTTCGCCGGCCATTACGCACATGCGCGCATTGTAATTCATCGGCGATCGGTGGACGTCAGCTGACGGCGAGTATGAATGAGCATATCGGGCCACCGTCGCGCCGGCTTCTCGCGTGTACCGTCCGCGCGTGACGAGCATCGGGCTCCGTTTGTTACCACTTTTTTTGTCACCGCAGAAAATGATTGAATTTTCAGTAACGATATAAGTGTGAATCATCAAAGCGAGAAAGATTAAGTCGAGGTTGATTGGGGACATATTGTGGATAATTGTAGTAGGACCTCGATTAACGCGTTCGCTACCGGCATCGCATATTTATGACGACCGTAACCCCATATTTTACATAATAAAAATGAAATTAATCCTATAGATATTGTTATTAGAAATTATAAAATACGACATTATACTTAGGAACTCAATGACTCGTTTCAGATTCATTTCTCTAATATTTTGTGTAGAAGATTTATTGGATTGAAGAAATATTATAATTGAGGAGACCGTCACTGAAATAGGCGCTGGTTGCGAACGTGTTAATAGAGTTGCTATTTCCTATGATATAAACTGTACATCGTCTTGGTTAAGTGGGAACATAATAAGATTTTTAAATTATACTTTGGGATATGTGCTATCGAGCTTTATTTATATATTCTACAATGTTCCTTTTCGAGTTCCATTTATTTGGAGCATTGGGTAAACCGAATCTAATCGGATAATCGGAGGTTCTACTGTAATTGGAGGTAGATTAGTGTAATTTAGATCATGGGAAATAATGGTTTGTCTAATTGAGATACTACTGTAAGTGCTTTCGCAATTTATTCTCGGTTAACTTTGATTTACAGTTTGAGAACTTTTTTAATTTAGCCACTCGGTTAATCGAGGTTTTTCTGTATTTTCAATTGTTTCCGATTTTAACGCTCATCTCTCATTTTCGCAGCTTGGCACTTTGAGTACCGAGTAGAAGACTCTAGAAATTAAAATTTGTGATTATTTTCGTACCCAGACAAAAATGTGGAGCTCAGCACCTGATAATGAATCAAGACAGAATGTTGTACGATTGTTTGTCAAAGAGTTAAATATATTTCATTAGCTTTAGAAAATGAGATTAAAATTCATTATTGCATTCGACACATATACAAGAAAAATACAAAAATGGACCCTGTTTGAATAAATAAGAGTCATTTTGGCAGTATTAATAAGTTCTTCACATGTCAAATTGACACAAGGGTAAAAGATTTGATACACTTTTAAGATTATTTTATAGAAATACACATTCTAAAAAAACTATTCTAATAACATAGAAACTCAACGCAAATGAGAAACTTTCGTAGCAGTCGATGATCCATGGAACGACTTTCCAGCCTCAAGAATTTTAGCCAGACGACGCGTACTTTGGGGCAACTAAGTTAGGCAAGAGAGAGTCTTTGATGAATGGGTTGATCCAGCTCTGGGAAATTTCAACAGGTGGTTGCTGGCAAGAAAGACACGAGAGAGGAAGACAACGAGAGTGGGGCCACTGAAAAGCGAATGGATAGTGGCTGTCGCAGCGTGGAAAAGGGCAGTATTGTGTTAAGAATTAGTGAAAGGAGTGTGTGCTCTAAGCAGAGAGAGATCCTCCTTTCATTCAGTGAATCAGTTCGTACAGCTTTAGACTCAAATTTCAGCTGGAGTATACTTTTTATCTCGGAGCTTGGTAATCCTTCTCGAATTGGATAATCCTCTCATAAGATCGATCCCCTCCTTCATAATTCTTTAACACGTTGACTGCCACGAGAATTTCTAGCGCTTTGAATAGTAATACTCATTCTTTAATAACAAAGGTAAATGATATTGAAAATATTAATGATTTAGTATAACAGTAGTCATATTACGCTATGGTCTAGCTACTTGTGTTACTAAATATTTTGATTTAAAATCAAGTTTTTTATTGTAATTGTTCTTCAGCAATTCGGAAACTCCGGTCATCGGTGACCACTGTGGCAGTCAACGTGTTAATTACTTTTCTCAATCGTTGTTTGAATTTATCAATCCCTTAACCATAGCCGACGTATATCAACTGGTTTCTAATTTTTCAATAAATTCGCCCGGAGATTCTTGCATTAAACTATATTATGTATAAAGAATGTAAATTAAATTGTAATTCTATTTATTGTGGTATGAATACCTTTGTATGCGATATCTACGGTAATTCCTAAGTTGACTGACACTTATTTGTCATATATATTTGTCCGAACGATACGTTGTGAAAGTATCGTGTAAAATAGTATTCGCCGACAGGTATTGAAGTAATCAAGTCTGCAGAGGTTTAATTGACTGAATCCCTGAGTCACTGTGTAATTACAGTATACAATTGCAAAAGATTTGGTATTATAATTATTTGCGTGGGATTGAGAGTCGATGAATCTTGTACGAGATACGGATAATACACAGACAGAGGCAATTTATTCTATAGAACTAGTGTAAGGTATAGATTATAAGCTAGAATAACCGAGTGTAGCGAGTGAACCAGACAAAATGGTCGATCGAATTATACTCATTATAAACTGAACACTTACGAACCGTATTGTATGGATATCCAAAGAAATATCGATCACTGGTCGAAACAGAAATGGATAAGGTATTTATCGTGAAAGTAAAAGTGTTTCTCTAATAACAAGAAAGGAGTTTTATTAATTGTTTTAATTAGATGGTACATCAACTGTTCCAGCAGGAACGCTTGTTCCCCTGACGTTGATCTACATCAGTGATTCTAATAAAATGGGTAAAACAGAAAAATTCGGATTGGAGATTACCTAAGTGTTGCAGAAATGAAACTGTCTGACCGTAATATTTTATAACACTTACTCCTCATCATTTGTGTTTGTTAATTCATTGCAATGTAAAATATTTTTCAAGTTTCCATTTTGACCTACAATGAAAATAATATAAAAAACGAATGACGAATGTAGTTGGTTGTAACATACGTTCGTTCAGATGTGTAGAACAAATTTTTGTGTTATTAGTTTCATGTAGCAGTGAAATAACAAGTTTACATCAACCAGAAATTGATTATAATTCATCATAGTTCTGTGTATTTTCAATAAATTATAATACAATTTTTATAATTAGAAGATTTTTATACACGCTTTGGAAGTTATTCTCTGATTTCTCTGCTATTTCTATTCATATTAGGCACTTACGCGAATAATTTCAATGATTAAATTGAAAATTTAAACGCGAAATCATTGAAGGCAGATTCGTCTGGTACAGAAGAATAACAGGAACAAACAGCGCGTGTTTGCTTCTCCGGGAGCATTTCCTCGATTCCGTCGCGACGTAGGAAGCGAACGAATTGCGCGACGTAATTCATCGAAACGAGTCGACCATGCAAATCGATTTCTGCGACCGGTTTCGTTAAGGTCGTGCTCTATGTAACGAGACCATTCCGTAGCTGCTGGTACCACGGCACCCGTGCACGACTTTGTGTCTTTCAACTGACAGTTTCCATATCGTTTGTCCGACAAACAATTACATTTTCCCTTACCTTCAACAAGGAGCTACAGTTTTCACGTGGATCAAGTTAACCCCTTGCTTTATAATATCATAATATGCTGTCATATATTATGCTACGTGATATCGATAGTGATTATGTTTCGAAACAGAATAACAAATATAAGTATTATCTTTTCCATTCAAGATGAATTTAGATACTGTATTTCTCTTGTGAGCTTTTAATCCTTATAGTAATTAATTATTAAGCATAACAAATTTGAAAGAGCACAGTCGTGAAATAAATAACTACACATAACCAAAGAAAATTGTAAACAATCACAGAACAACAGTGATACATGAATCATTGAATTCTTCCTCGACTGTGACTATAGCAAAAGTAATTGAATGCTTTTCAACGGTGATATGAATTCTTTAGAAATAGTCTGCCATTTTTGTCTTCGAAATAGATCAGGAAAATCATTTAAAAATATTTCAACGATCACACTTTCACAATTTAGAAAATATAGAGAAAAAACAAAGCATCTATGATAGTAATGTTTAATGATAATTGCTTTTTAAAAATATGTTTCTTTCATTCTCTGCATTATTTTGAATAGGTACAGGATCAATCCCATTGTCTATCATTTGCCACAAACATTATGAACTTACGTAGAAACAGTTTCTACGACCGCCAAGAGGGTTTCTAGCGTGACTCTACTACCACAGGATTAGCGTGCACCGTATGTGCACCTGTACCGAGATGCAAATGCACCGATGGGGACCGGTTCGTAAAGGTCGGACATTATACCGAGGTCGTTTTCTCCGATCCAAGACACACGGTTCGATCCACGATGCTCTATGATAGAAGAATGACAAACTGTAAAGTTGTTGCGCGAGAAGGTGCAGAACTTTCGATAGAATTTACACTACATTTTACTTCTGCGTGGGATTACTCTCAAACAGGACAAACAAGGAAATTAATTTCATTAGAAATCACAAACATTGCAGGACAAAGTGAAAATCGATGTTCATTTGAAAATTGAATCAAACCGAAGAGATATTAATTTCAACAGTGAGCGATGTCTTCTATTTTTATTCGTCCCACTTGTCGATAATAAAAAATGAATTTACGAAGAGATAGAAAGGTTTTCTTCTTACAATCGAAACTGTTTATTTACTGGAGATAATTTATAGCCGCAGACTTGTCAGCGAAGTATATTTCCAAACGTTGAGCATTAGGTATCCTCTTGAATAACAAGGATCCTTATTACTTCGCGTTCATTTTCTTCAGAATGAGATACGTGTGCCTCTGACAGCATCGGTAAATATAGTAACTCGAAGCAATAAAATATGATAGCGTGATATCGTCGTCCGGTAACGTAATGAATAACAATAAAATTGAAGAAGATTGATCGCCGCGTCGCATCGGGACGCGCGCGTACAGAGCCAGCGCGGGTGTAAATCGCAAAGGTTAATGGAGATATAAAGCTATCCTAAAACGCAGAATTCTCGCCCGATAATCGCAGAGTCGTTTAATTTATTACACCGTTGAATCACGTGAATTCTGTGAAGAACAACCGTTTCCATTACAAAGTTATTCATGTTTTCCATAAAGCGACGAGTTCCAGGACTGTGCATCGACGGCGAGTAGAGAAATAAACACGCGATTATGCGTCGCGGATCGAGCAAACCTATAATTATTGCCTGCGCGGAAAATTAATTACGTTCTTACCATTCAGATCAATAATTTTGATAATACGTAAACAAGAAATTCTACGAACTCAAGCCGTGTCTTCTTTTTCCTCTTTGAAGCTCTGTGTCCGTTGAAAATTGATAATTAACTTCATTCACGAGATGATATCAGTGTTAACCAACGTGATTCAAACTGTCTAAAATATTCGGCATTCTCAGGCGTTAACGGTCTGGCTATGAAAGACTGAATCCACTTACAACTTCTACAGTTATATGAATGAAACACTTGTATACTCAGTCGCATAAGACATTTTCTAACGTGGATACAGAAATTAATGAATTACATGAAGTAATAGCTCCTTTGGTAAAAAAAGACGACAGAGCTTCGCAATCAGATATTGATCAACAAGAAACATTCAATTAGCAGTGAAATGTTTGCACTTAATCGAAAACCGTTCGATCCGTCAAACATCTAACACTCACAACTCGAACACAAGTAACCCAAACTTTACCCTCTTTACAGCAATACTGTTTTAAACGTGTGCATCCACATTGTGCCGCTAGAACGACGCGGCGATTATACTCATCAATTCAATTATAAAGAAATAATACTTCTTTAATTTTTAAATCAACAATGCTCATCATTACACAAAAACTTTCCATTCTTTCATACATCGAGTATACTCATAATTCTCATCTAACAAGTAACACAACCTCCAGAAAAGCCTAAAAAGTAACCGAAATCGCTACGTCCCCCGCAAGGAATCCTCCAAGCTCTTCTCTTGTCCCCCAACCGGCCAAAAAAAAAGTCCAAAGACCTCCTTCACCATTCCCAAACCGTCCTGCACCAGTAGGAGCAGCTCGCATCCCCAAGTCCAAAAGAGAAGAATCCCAGTTGTAAATCGAGGCTAAAACCCTGAATCTGGCTGCGGGCAAAATGGATAAGACCGAAGATAGAGAGACGGAGAGAGATAAAGGTTCTCGCGAGAGTCCTGCTGGCCGGGCACGCTTGGCAGCAGCGAAACGTTCAGCGGAGCTGCAGAGGGGATTGGGGGCCGCGGTAGAGGCTAGCCCAGGATAAGACGAAGGAAGGGGACAACGGCGAAGACGAAGAAGCCAACGAAGAAGACCACGACGGAGCTGCGGAGAAATAAACAGAGAAAGAGAGGTAGAGAAGGAGTGGAAAGAAAAAGTCGCGGACGTTAAACCGCCCGCTAGAGGGGCCCGCAGGGTAAAAAGATAAGAACGAGGCGAATAGGTGAAGGGTAGGGGGCCCAGATCGAAGGTAGGAGAACGCGGGGAAAAGAGAACGAGATAGGGACGCGAGGGATGAGATAGAGAGGCGTGGCGAGGGGCAAGGGAAGACAGGGACACAGAGAAAGAAGAAGAAGAAGCCGTTCAGCGAGGGCCTCTGCTCTCTCGAGGTCGCACGTACGTCCGTATAATACTCGTAATACGTGTAATACGGATAATACCTGTAATACCTGTGTAACGCATTACACACCAGCGTAGACCGGCTCGCCGCGGCCCGTCGACCGGTCGCCACCTCTACCTCCTCCTCCTTCTGCTACTACTACTCCCTCCCTCTGCCCCACCCGTCGTGCTTCAACTTCTCGTCCTTGCGGGCCGGTGACTTTCTTTCGTGAATAGACGACGCGCGCGAGCTATGAATGCCTCGGAACTTGTCGCCGCGCTGGTTCTACGCCTATGGGACGGGTGGGCCCTGCTCCCGGGATTAATGGATTTGTAGAACGGTGCGGCGCAGCCTTGCTGGTGCGTTGAATTACGAGTCGTTTGGCTGCTCTCAGGAGGTATTGTTATTCGAAAGTGAGAACTGTTGAGAATTTTTGGAAATAAGAAATTAGGAGCAAGTTCGATTGGTTGATTGTGAGGAGATGAGTTGAGGGATGGATGGGCAAATCTTGCGGGACTGTGAAAAGGGGAAAGTCGTGCTGTTTTGTTGAAGCAGGTTGGTAGATGTATGCGGAATACGTCGAGAAATATTCGAGATAAAGCTGATAAATGAGTATTTGTAGCTGATTATCTTTGGGTTTATATGGGGTAGAAGCATCTCCAGACGTTTGAAGTGGAGAATTGATTTCGTGAAATATGTTAGAAAGAGAGAAGTAGAAGAGAGTTTTCGACATTGAAATGATCCAAATTTTTTAACAAGTGTCACGTGTTGCCACAGACTAAAAAAGAATCAGAGACAAAAGGACCGTACGACGTGACAGGTTGCATAAGCACGGCGATTCCGTCGAAGAGGGAGAGAATCACGGTGACTGACGGTGCAGGTCGAACGTGTCTCGGAGTCAGTGAACGAATCGAAGGTTACTCTTGACTTCGCCTAGGGGGAGGGGAAGCAAGGAGGTTCGACTAGCTTCCGAGTTACTGAACGATGTTCAGATTCGATAAGCGGAGGCTATCCCCGCCAGAGTCTCCGGAATGATCCTATACACTAAACTGCTCCTACCATTGTTCCATTATCTTCCGCACCTGTTGCTCACCGAAGGCATTCCGATTTCATTATCAGAGTTCCCCGAGATCCCCTTATCATGAGGAAAGAAGAAGCTTTCCAACGGATTCCTCCAGGCAGTCGCGTCATTAAAGGCAACGCCGAGCTATTTTCAGCGTCCCTCCGCGTGTCTCTCCTTCGCGGGCTCCCTGCCATATTTCTTTGGGTACCAGCAACGAGCGGCCGGCGGGAGCCAGAAACAGCCGCACCGGCAGCAACATCATCGGCAACAGGAAAGCAATGGTGGTACGAGTCCGATACAACTCGCCGGCGGGGTGAGGAGACGGAGCGGAGTTGCCATTCAGGTTCTGCCGCAGGGGATCGTTAAGATAATCGTCGCTATCCTCATCCTAACTTAGCCTTAGCCGATGCATCTTCGGCTCGGCCACGACACCCTTCCGCGCCCCTCCACTTTCGAAGCCCACCCTCGGCTGACTTCGTCCTCTTCCTCCTCACCCTTCTCCCGTCCTCTTTTATTTACCTGCCACTCTGTGTTTACCCCGTAGCTCCCTCCTTCCCTGTCCCTTTTACCTTCTCCACCGAGGAGGCACCTTGTCCGCGTACCAGGGATTCGTAGATCATGCGAATACTCTAATCGCCTCGAACGCTCGACTATATTTTTGATGCACGCCTAAGTCGAACATCGCTTTTTTTCTTTCGGATTTTAATCCTTGCGTGGGCGGCCGACGATGATTTACGCGTTTCCTCGAGGGTTTTTTCGGCTTGGGTTCGGTCGAACGGAAACAGAAAAAGAAGCTGCCTTTGATGATTTGTTACGTTCTCGCGAAATCATAATGGAAAGCTTGAAATATTGAATCTCGGTTGCGAATAGGCAACTGGAGGATCGTTAGTTGTCGCTTGGTACGCTGAGAATGGGAAGCAATGTCTACTAATTTTGCACAGAGAATCGCGCCTTCGACTCCGAAGCAAGGGATCGGAATTATTCTTCGGATTTAGGATTTCGATGGCAGCTACGGTTTGCGTTTCTTTCACATTAAGGCGACTCGCCGTGTTTAATAAGGGGACAGGAGCGACGCGGCTGGAATTGTAAATTGAAATGGCGAAACCGAAGAAGAGAGTGCGCTTTAATCGCAGGGATAAACGCGAGGCGGCGGTCGACGCTGGCGGACGCGTCTTCGTTTTTCTCGCCGCTTTTTCTTAATAGTAACTTAAAATGAAATATGAACAAAGAGAACGGCGGTCCGCGATTTATATCTCCCTCCCTTCCTCCCTTCTCCACTTCTGCTTCTCCCCACCCGAAAGGGTTCTTCGGATTCGCAGTATAAAGAGACAGAGCGCGCCATGACGAAAGGATAGAATGCCTTTTACGAGAGGAATCTTTATGACACTCGGGACTTTTTATTCACTCCCAGGCGTTCGTCACGCGATTAAATAAAACAGCACGCGCGAGTACGGTTCTAAACGCTCGCGGAGGCAAATTGCAACGCCGAATACACTCGCGAAAATAGAACACTGGGAAATTAATAGGAAACCGACGCGCCAGCTTCTGGGGTAATAATTTCATCTATCCCGTTCGCTGTCACGATTCTGTTCCCAGTGTACCGATAGCTTTACCTCGTAAATATATCTAACGGAGATAGTAAATTGACAATTTGACGGCTGCTACCTGGTAGAGGCGTGTTCGTTCTGCTGACGAATATCCGACGTGGCAACGATATTTTTCGTTAGGACAATAATTGAAATTATATTATAAAACTTGAACAATCGTTTTTATCTTCCTCTTAATAAATATACAGTTGATCTTCAAATAACCGGAGAACAGTGGACATTGAAAACTGAGTCCGCAAATTGCAATATTGTGTAACGCTAAAGTAACGACCTGATACTATAATACTACGATGATACAATCCGGTAATCCGGTAATACTATTAATCACGTTACATCATTTAACAATCCAAATCTCAAATAAAACATTCCACTCCTAAACCAACCCTTCGCAGAAGCTTAAAACATGAAGCTTAATAACGTAAACTAAATTCGAAAATGAAATTCATCGCAACTGAAAATTTTTTAAATCTGGATTAGAAAAATTCAGAAAATTAGTAAAAATATATTAAGCAATCGGGCCACCCATGTCTTTCCCCAGCTTCGCGTTCGGTTGAGCGCGAAGCGTAATTACGAAACTACGGTGACGAATGCGCAGTAAATGACAGATTTCGTGACGCATCCTGACGGCCGGTGGCTGGCTTTCCTTCTCCACTAGCTCCTCGCCTCGATCTTTCTCTCCGTCGGGTTGGCAATTTGCTCGTGAGCTGTCCGTATCGCTCCAATTTCCTATCAGGGGAGGAAAAGGGGGGAAGGGCACGTGGGAAATAGAAATCGGGCGCGCGACTCCCGGTTTTAGCGGCGACCGCGTAAATGGCGTCGCGGGCTCTGCCCGTGCAATGCACGGCAGCCGTGTCGCCAGGCATTACACGATATTATAGCGCGGATCGTGTAACGTTATGATTATCCCGCAAGGAGCCCAAGGTCTGTCTCTTCCCGGCCTCTCCCGCGCCGGTGTAATTGTTCTTTCGTTTAACGCCACACGCCGGCGACTATTCTTTCGTTCGCCGCGGCAACGATGACTCCTCGCGAGATTGTCCCGAGGAGATTTACCCCTTGGATTGGCGAACGTTGAACGCGACGAATGATTTTCGGTACTTGCATATTATACGGGCCATCTTTGTTTCTTAACCCTTTGCGCTCGTATGTCACGCTGGAGATGAAAATACAAATTTGTTATACTTTGTATGTGGCACTTTAAGAAGTACTTTAGAAGATTACAAAAATTGAATCTTGTTATAGTAATAATAAATAAGATAAATATGAAACGTTGAATTTTAACGCGGTAAATTACTAATAAATGCAAGTTTACAGCAAATAACATTGAAGATAAATCGAGTGCAAAGGGTTAAGTTCCTCCGAATGTTTTTGTTTTAGAACAAGGATGATTTTAGTTTCCGTTTGACTGTAGTTTATTTCGTTCGTGTTGATTCACGAAGTGAACAATACGAAGATGGACGAAGCGGGTTATGGAAAATATATGGAAATAACGCAAATGTCCGTTCGATGGACTTTAATATTATTATGTATGCTAGAAATATATGCTATAATGTGTATAAATCGAGGCGAATCAAAGTGTAAAGACATTGAAACAGTACTAATAAAAATTAGTAAAGAATTTTTGAACTTCTCTTTTGCAAATAAGAAACAATAAATGAAACACATAACTTGTGGTTCAATAAATGTAAAGTGGATTCTTATTTTCATTTAATTCGCCTCGGTCTGCGCTATGTGTATCATGAATCGTAGGCTTTGTGATCAATGAATATTGTTTTTCAATATTATACTCGATTTTTGATGAACGATTATTCTATCCATACATTGCGGCTAATTTTCATGGAATAGACAGCAGTATCATAATGCGTGATTATAAATGTCAAATGAAATTTGTTACCGTTTACCAATAATGCAGTTTCATTTCACAATAAATATAAGATAAGATTGATATGAAAGCTCAATGAAATTTTATAATTTCTACTTGTCATGGAAACTTATGAAACACCTTATACACAGGATGGTGTTTAATTAATATAAGATTCTTTCATCGAAGCAATTGGAACGAAGCTTTAAAGGGAAAAATAAATAGATCGAGGGAATACTACATTAGTAGGACATTAAGTTTCTTGCAAGTACAATGAAACAAGTGCATTTATTAATTACACCATTTCGCTTTATCGTGAAATTCTCTTTCAATTATAAGTGAATACTTTCATTGTCGAGGACTGATTAGTCTGCAAGATATTTTAAATAAATATCACCCCTAAACGAGGTGCTGGAACGCTCGTCCGTTGCATTTTACGCGACGTTGCATACGTGAATGACATTCAGGATCAATGATACTCGCGTTAACGAGCGTCGCGCGATTACACCGCATCGTAACAATTAATCGGTGAATCGACTAATCGGTCTCGTGTGTTCTTTAGGACGACGAAACCATATAATCAGCTTGTATCGACGAAATTGTAATGAGAGTTAACGACGCGTGAAGACGAAACACAGGCAAGAAACAGATTGTTAACTCTAGATCTCGCAACAGAGGCAATGAATGTCTGCACATGCCTGCGATGCCGGACAAATTTTGTTAGAGACGCGAGCTACTGAATAAAAAGCATCTCGTTTAGTTCTGCGAAAGATCAAAGGACTCTCACATATACGACTCTTGAATGTTCCTTGAATAGCTGTGCTGATGTAAAATGAAATACTGTAGAGTTACTCGTCTAAATTATTCATTAATTTACAAATATTCTTTAAAAACAGTAAGATTGCAGGCTTTCATTTACGAAAATTATTATTGCCCCAAAAGAAAGTTTATATCGAATTTGCCTGAAAAGATGAAAAGTATGAATTCCCATATAGTTCTTACTTGAATTTTTCAAAAACTTAGTCGTAAATATATGAACTAAAGCGGAATTAGAAATTGCAGATATATTCTTCGATGTTTCGTTGTGGATGGTTCTCGAAGAAAAATTGAACTGACAATGGAATCGACGCGAGAGAAAATGAGTCGTTCGTTACGATGAAAATGGCCGTATTTTTCCAGAAACAGTGCACTTTTTTAAAGTAATTATCTATCACGACCGATGACTGTTAAGAAAGGAAGGACGTGTGCTGCGCTTTATGCGGGAGACGGAAAAAATCGTCGAAACTTACGTATACCCGGATTAATTTCCGAATGAAAATTGTTCGGCAAGGTCTCCGTCGATCCGATCGCTGGATCCTGATCCTTAAATCGAGGATCGGCGAGAGTTCGTCGTTCGCCAGTCGAAAAATAAAATCCAACGGGCATAAATCAGGTGCTATTTGCTCGACAGAAGTTTTACGGGCCTCCATAAACTAACGAACCTATAATTTTCCAAGAATTTGCGAGTAACTGCGACGCGACTTTTTTTCCTGCTGCCGACCGCCTAACGATGTCTCCAGATTTAAGTGCGCCTCTGACAACGTCCTTGGCGCACGTACTCGACTGTGAAAAATCGCGACTATACTGAAAGAGTAATCGAGGATGGATATCCTCCGCGATAAAAGTGTCTGCGTGTCGTATCGCTTCGGATTCGTGACCCCGACGCCAAAAATAATAACGGAATTCCAATCTCTGGCACGAAAATGTGGTACCGATGTATGCTTTCGAATTCAGAAGCAAAATTACAAGTAAATTTTTTAAACATCTGACTGTTGATACAAACCGTATATCCACGGAAACAACGATCGAAATAAAATCAACAGTGAAAAGAGATGAATCAAAGGAAAAATAACTATATCAATTTATTCTTCACATCACCTTTTTCTATTCGCTAATTGAACTTCACATCCAATACATAGTAATTATTAGCAGTGTTAAAGTATCAAAATTTTCTTTGATAAATGCTAGTACTTTATATTTTTCTTTACTTTGCGTATTCTCTCGATATTCTTTCAATACTGTATTTCATTGTTGAGTCCAATTGTGAATTAAAAGATCTATAGAAACGATCTCTCGGCGCATTCATAAACGAAGTTTGAAAAATGAATGAGCGGGAGCGCAAAAAATCTCGATCCCGGTCCCGATAACGGAAAGACAAACGCAGCTACGATGCAACGTCGGAGAACCGGAGCTCTCGGCTCATCACGAGGTTGCGTAACGATAAGAAAAAAAGCAGGAAAAATAGAATGCGCACGCCCGATTTTTAAAGGCTGTCCGCGAGCTGTGACTCACGTTCCTTATTATCATCAGGAAGCTGGTGGCACGGACGTCCAGGCAAAGGACGACGCTCGTTCGAACGCGATAATTCGCGATTTCGGCGCACGAACGGTGAATTTCAAATCTCGGGACGCGACCGGAATTCCAGTGGGAGGAGGGAGTAGAACGGGACGTTAGCCCATCACGCGACAGAGCTCCGCAAGAAAAGAATTAAAATGTTCCATGTATTATTGATAACCAGAATCGCTGCTCGGAGGACGTCTATATTTGACTGGGTAGGAAAAATAATGAATCACTAACTGGCAGGCGTAAATAATTCGCGGAAATAAATAGGAAGCTTCATTATATCAATTATATCTTCAAATATATTAAATACAATGGCACCATGAAACGAGTAAAGGTTACGGATACTTTGTATTGAAGAATACATGTATTTTATAATAAAATTGATAGATAGAATTAGAACATTTTCTGCGGATTTTTCTGACGTCCATCTATATTCGTTTCGCCAGGAAAAATGATGAATCACTAGCCAGCGAACATAAATAATTCATCGAAATACATAAGAAGCTTCATTGAAAATATATTACATATACGAGCACCGTGAAGCGAGTAATGGTTTCTAATACTGTATTGAAGAATCGTGTCGATAAAATTGTTTATAGACAGGGCAAGAAAATTGTCTGAATTTCTTATAATACGCGTAGTTTTATATCTGTAAAGTAGATTGCATTAATAAGTAGATTCATTATCCGGCAGATTTCTCCTTTTCCTTGGAAATATTTGTGCAATTTTAGATTCCCGTGCGACTGACTTCGAACAATGAAAATAATGCGTGAACTTGAACCTTCCGTCGAGAGTTTCGATCGATTAAGAGGAAAATTGTTTAGTCGCGGAACGTTTCAGTTTCTTCGTGTTCGAATGAATGCCCGGGAAAGTAATAAGAAACGAGGTTAATCGTATTCTCCTTAATCAGGATCAGGTATTCCTGTGGCCGCGAGATTGGTTTTGTCCTTCTTCCAGTTCAGAGGAAGGATATCGCTGAAGAGAAATATCACCTAGGATCGTAATATTAAAGAGCTGTGCATGTGCGAGCTGATCTGAATAACAATAGCCGTTTTTGCGGGAAGAGCATGATTCTCGTTTTTAATGGCACGAAATAAGGAAACTGATGGATGAAATCACCCGTCCTTTACGGAGCACGAAATTATTTACAACTAGCACGATCTACTTCGCGATCCTTCTAGCCTAGAAACTTGATTCGCATACCCTTGGAAAGAAGCTAAGGTTTAATAGAAAGAAAACAGGCTGAAGAACTTCTGAACTCGATCCTGTTATTCTCTGCCAAGTTCGTGCGTCATTTTCAACCAAATCAAACTCAATAATTGGGCTTTCAATTAGTACATTTAACACTAGACCCTGAAATAAACCTAGACGCGTCGAACTGGCCTATTTCAGCCTTTCTTTTACCATTTACTGAAATCACAAACGCGCTTCGACAAAAAGTTACGAAATAAACGAAAGATCAACAAAGTATCCTTAGAATTTTAATAAATACTTCAGAACCAGACACTTTTTCTGTTCTTTTCTTACATCCGTTAACAAAGACAGCCGATCTTTTGAAACTTAATTCAAGGAAAATAGAAGAGACTGTCAGAATAAACTGACAGAAAACTGTCAAAAGAAGCGAATCGCGAGGCTAACAGCTAAATCAGGATTCCCGATCAGGTAGCAACCAAGCCGTGTTACCGGGAAGAGTCCTCGACCCGAGGAAAATAAAAAATCGACGGTTTTCCACCGGGCGGAATCGTGTCTATTTTAAAGAGCCGCGGATCTCTACAATTACCGGACCGTTTCAGGTGCTCCGCGATGCACGCGAAATCCTTCTTTTTCGCCAGGAGCAATATAGACGATCGGCCTCCTAACGGTACGTAACGGTCGGGAATCGCCGGTTGTAAAGCAGTCGTTTCCCCGGCAACTGCCACGGGGATCCAGGAAGAGCCGCGGATAGAAGACACCGCCGTCGGCGAGAAGACTGTTGTACAACATTGAACCCCATTATCCGTTTTTCCCGAGCCTCCGCTATTCTTGGGGGATAATCGAATTCCTAGGCCGCTGATAGCGATTGTTGCCATTACCGTGTTCCTCGCGGTGTGATTAATGGTCTACGTACCATGTGGTCGCTTCCTAATAAACTTCTATCGAATCAACACCACTGCGTGATAACTTCAGATGTCCGAGTAAAATTAATGCGTTCAGGATGCTCAGGGATCCGTGGAGGCAATTTGAGTGGGGACTTGATCGATTGTTGATATGATACATGTGGACTTATAAAATACTGAGGGATTCGATGATGAGATCAGGTGTTCACTAATCTTTCATCGGTACTGAAGTTAGATGTTAACTAAATTTTCGAACAAACCTCAGTGTTGTTCATTGAGCATGGATCGAAGAGAAAGACTATTTTGCTGTTTTCGATAGTTCACATTCGAGGTTAACGTGTACTCACAATAAACATTTCTTCGCGCTACTTGTAAATTATTGGTGATACAATTAATTAGTAGAGCTTAGCAAAGAAAATCATATGACAAGAGATTAATAAATATGTATGTTATTTAATATTAATTGCTAATTAAGGATAATCTGTTAGATAATGATTTATTGGGTGATAATCAGCGTTATTCGATTTCGATCTCGTGATAATATTTGGTCAATAATATGTTAGTCAACATCGTAGAAATCTATTCAGAATCTAATTATAATTACATTGCACGGTATGCGACGGCCAATCGGTGCAGTTCACGAAATTTCGCAAAGCCAATTAAGAGTCCTGTGCACGATTATTCTTACGAAACACAAGGATTTCGACAACAAGACGCGACGGAACGGTTCGGTGGCTGCGGATAAAAATCTCTTTAGGTGGATCTCGGCTGGAACGGTGTCCGCGTCGTGATAAATCACCGTTGTCGTTACGATTATGCGGCGTCCTCGGTAAATTCGGTGGCCGGCGATACGAACGAGGACAGATTTTCAGAACACGGTGTCTCTGGCTCGATTTTAATGTAATCCAAGTACGTTTGTTTCTGTTTATCTCTTGTACTATTGCTAAAATATATCGGTCTCTTTAACCATGACATTAAAACCGTTCAACATTTACATTGAATGCTTTCTGTTGAGGAAACTTGTGCACAAAAGCGTGGTGTAGTAGACGTTTCTTTTGCAAAGGGAACCTTGAAGTCTGACACACCTTGATTTGACTAAAATTTTGCACACGCGTAGATACTCACTAGTCATATGTAAATACATGGAAGACTTTGGTAACGCCCATCCCATGCCGAAACGCAGACACTAAATATTCAATAAATCATGTGTCACTCGTACTAAAAATTCCAATAACTTTTAAGCAATTTCTTAAATTGCCACATCTAATTTAAATTTCTCTGTCTTAGTTCAATGTAAACGTATTTTGATAGAACTTATCAAGTGTAATTAAATGCAAGGGATTCAAACTAGAAGAGCTTCCTGTTTTCAAGTTCCATTAGCTAAAATTTAGCGAAGACATTAATAGATAACATTATACATTTAAACAATACCCCGAACAATTGAGATCGATGAAAATTCGATTGATCGAGATCCTACTATAATCATCTTCCTAATGTACTCTCGATCATGTTTGATTGAATTTCCCTAGTTCCGTATCTCACATTGACCACGACTGTAATTATCGAAACTTAAATAACAAGTCCTAATACTGCTAACATTTCAATATTAACACTAGAACTACCGAGCACTTAAACCGTCTTTTTAACATTTCTTTATAAAAGCTATAAGCGTGAATTTATTAAGATTTCAATTGGCTTATATTTCAGTGTAGGTTTTACCAAGTCAGCTTCAATGATTTCTCAGAAAAGCATCTGTACCTTCTCAATAATTGCAAAGAGAGAAATTAAGAATCGGTAATTTTGAACTACCTGGTAGTTCTAGTGTTAAAACCCCTTCAACATAAGATTGTCACAGATTTTTCAAATAAAACTATTCTCTACTTATACGTTCGCTAACAAGAATCTCAAAACAGGACACCAATTTCATCTTGACACCCGTAACAAACGAGCAAAACGGACTCGAAGTTTACATCCATCAAGAGGTGAACAATCTCGGCCACGATCACGAACAAGTGAACAGCCGAATAACGACGAGGAGCACCGAAAACATGGGTCCAGGAGGAAAGAGGGCCCTGCATACATCTGCATCCCATTATCTAGCTGGAACCGTCCCCTTCCTGTGTTCCATGGGGCCGATCCATCTTCAGGCGCAGCATAGGCCAATAAAAATCAAGCAAACAGCCCGAGAGGAGCACGTCTGGTATCGACGACCTCGCATCAGCCGACGACCTTCGCCCTGAAGAGAGAACCGGTCCCGGAGCGTCGAGATGCGTCGCGCCGCGTCGTCGCTCTCTGCCCACGAGCGAGCGAGCGGGCGATCGATCCGAACCGATCCGCGAGGGAAAATCATTCTGGGCCGAGACACCGGCGTCCCCGTTCGTCTTCCATACGTCCACCGGTTTACATAACGCCCGGACACGCGTGTCATACGCGCGTGCACACGCTCCGGCCCACGGTGACTCACGATCGGCTCGAACATTATGGAAATCCACGGCAATCGGGCGCGAATGATCGATGCCCTGGTCTTTTATTTAGTTTTTAACCCCTTGTCCTACAACATCGTGTCAGACTCGTGGTGAAGATTTCAAGTGGCATTGAACAAACATAAGTATTATTTTATTTGTTTGAATGCAAATTATATATTATTCCTCCATTATCAATGATTATACCTTAGAGGACACGTTGACATAGAGAAAGACTGAAATTTTCTCCCATTTTCAATAACTTATTAAGAACAAGGTAGTTAGATCGATCACAGTTTACAAAGAAATCATAGGGCAAGGGGTTAATGCATTCATTTATTTGTTTGTTGGGTTGATACAACAATTTTGACGTTTTCCGTACATGTTTGACACTAAACGTACCGACACTTTGTGCAGATCTATTTCTAAACTAACGAGCCGAATAACTGATTACAACGTAATAGGAGATAAGTTAGAAGACAAAAATTGAGAAACTGATTAATAGGATAATACTGGAATTGATACAAAGTTAAATGGACGAAATAAAATCTAGGATTTTCAATCAAATTTTGAGACCAATCGTTCTACCGGTTGCAGTATGTTTAGTGTTAACGAAAAAATGTTCGCGTTTCGAAGCAGTGCAACTTTTTGCTATGTTCGAAGAATTTTTATTTTTTCTTTTGTGTATCTGAGATCGGCTTTGGGAAGTCTGTCCCGCACACTGTATTCACGGAATAATCTTATTCTTATAAACTCTTACCATATCCTTATAAAAGGATTTTCACCTTTCACCTAAGATACTTGTGTCAAACGTTAAACAAAAAATTACTAACCTATTCGGAGTCTCTGAATATCTCTAAACTATTAAATATTCGATTACAAAACATTCCCAAAACATCGCGTCTGTCAACCAAACAATCTTTCGAAAGTTTCGTTAATTTTACAAAATCTGTAACTATCCCGTTAAATATTTCCAACAACCCTTAACAATTCCGTACTACACTCGAGAGTGAGAAATTACAATGATTCGAGGCCGGTAGGAAGATTCACGCTTCCGCCCAAAGTTTAGAAAAGCCGAGTCTCTCGGGGCTACTTATACACGCCGAACACGTGCCAGACGATTCGTTTACGCTCATTGAGAGGATGATCCGCCCCGTGAAGAAAAGAAAGACACGTAAGCGGTACCGGCCGACGAAATTTCGCCGGTCGATGTAACGCCGGTGTCTGCCCTTACGCGTTAAGAGGTCACATCAACGATAATTCGTCGGATGAAGACAACACAATAAGAAGAATTGCTTTACGTAACGAACGTGATAATTCTATCAGAGACGGCCGTGCACGATGACGAGAGTGGTTCGCTCGTCTCGACCCGGTCGCCGGAAAAGGGAAGAGGTTTTGTGCTTGCGTCCTCCATTTCGATGGATCGTGGAAACGTGAATCCGTCATACTATTCTTTCAATCGAGTTGTATAATTCTCTTTCTCTCTGGAGAACAATGGAGAACTTGATCTTCCATCATGGTAACGAAAGAAAGTTAACTGACACTAGCCTTACGGAACGCATCAATTTGATGCATATTAAATTTTATGAATATTACTTGGCGAACATCTTACATCGGTCTTGAACGATGTGATCACACGAATATCTGCCCCAATAGTCTATTTTTAAATCCCTAATTTCCAAGATCTAAGCGAACATCAATTTTTCTGGGAACAGTGTAAACCGTACAATAAATGTCCGTGGATTTAGATAATTCAGAAAATTAAGTGTTTCATGAAATGTGTTTTATACTTAGATGTTGAAATTTATTGTTCACTAATGATTACTTATTTGTTTTGAATTTTATAAATATTCTGTGAGAGTGTCATTGTAATAACTAATATTTTGGAATTTTTCATTCTGACAACTCGAAAGGGAAAGATGAAATAGAAAAGGAAGCTTTACGGTTTGGAAGATCTGAATAGACACGAAAAATGACAGCGCCGCTCTACGAGCCAATCAGCGTGTCCTAATACTACCATCGCCACTCAGATCGCGGTCAAACATCAAGGTCCTTTTCACGTTTATCGAGCTCGCGTCGTACTGCGGCTGCACTTCCGGTCGATACTGAATCGCATCGAGCGAATGTTTTTAAAACACGTCCGCCTGATGGAAACCGAACGTTTGAATCACGGATCACTTGATCTGATAAAATCGTCGAAGATTAATCAATCTCCAGGTGCGCCTGAAATAATCTCGAAGCGCGAAGTGGCTCCGTAATTATTCCATACGTCTGACTCTAGTAACACAAAATTGCAAATAAACAAATATAAAATGCGATAAGACTTTAATTTTATTCAGACCTTGAAGAAACCCTAACAACACATCCAACCACACATTCATTCGATACGAATTTCCTTACGCAAACGTCTACAAAAAGAGCCCACACTTGCATCAACATCCATAGTCCAGTCGCTCCAAGCTTCCCTCACCTCCAAAATCAAAACCCTCAATCCACACTCATCGAAACCTCTTCATTCCTCCCGACCAGTACATTCTAAACCTTCATCACAATGACTTCAAACACCCCGTACATTCTCGCAACGAAGCAGAAGCAAAAGCAAAACCAAAGGCGCCGCAGGAAGCCGGCAGAGTGTCCAAACTCCACTATGTCTGCAACAGTATCACTGCGCGTTTCTCACAAACGGAATCGTCACATACGAACTGACATCGACGTATCCCGCTCCATTGAAAGCAACACCTTGGACCATCTCTCGCGAATTGCGGGTCCTAACCAGCCGGCCGCCACTCCGAGTGAACAGGTACTGCGTTGACACCCGGCCGACGAGAACAGAAATCGAACGCGATCGGGACAAAGAACATACGACCGGCAATTCCATCAGGTCCCTTAGCTCGGGTGACCAAGTGGTCCTAAGATCTAACAGTCTGAAACCGTTCGATTCACGAGGCCATGGTCCGCGTTCGCGGGCTCGACGGTTGAATCCCGAAGGATCTTCGGCTGGGCCGAGGTGGCTCGTTTTGCTCCTGGATCGGCGTGGGCCGCGGTAGAGTGGAATCGCGAGCCGGCGGACAGGCGGTTGGAGATCTCGCGGCTCCAGGGAGGAAGAAGGAAAAAGCGAAACACTCAGGGAAGCGGCGAGAGACCTGCGTGCGAGAGGGAGGACCGCGGTTAGAAGAAAGAGAGGAGTGGGAGGGGAGGGTGTGTGTTGGTACCGACCGCGAAGCAGGTAGAGGGAGGACGGGGGGGAGAAGGAGGACAGCGATAGAGCGAAGGAAGGGCAACGGAACAGAGAAGAGAAGAGAGAAGAGTAAAAGAGGGGCCCCTGGGTCGGAGGGGCGAGGAGGTGTCGGGGCCCCCTGTGCGATCCGAGCCGAGCGGCCGCTGGTGGGTAGATGGGTATATAAGCGGGGCCCGGCCGATTCCATCTCGACACACGACCCAACCTTCATCCCGCACACCAACCCGGCATATCGCACGGTTGCCTCCTTCGTAAAACGAGCGTAATCGCACGCGCGCGACGAAAAAAAGAGAAGAAAGAGTAGCAATACAAGGGTAAAAGCTCGCGTCCATCTCTTCAACCCTCTTTTGTTCCCTGGGCTCGATCGGTCGGAGAACACGGTTCGCCAAGGTTTTTCTTCTATTTGACCGGCACACACGGTTTTACTGATCGGTGAGCGGAGAGAGGGACAGACTATCTCTCATCGAGGAGCAACAGGAAGAGAAGGCTACAACTGGTGTCGACGAGTAAGCGGCTGCTGTTTCGGTTTACGGAGAGGAGAGAGAAAGACGTGAGTACCAATTCGAACACGCCGGATTCGGTTTTTCCCTTCTCGCCGCGAGCTACCGGTGGTTTTTTGCCAGTAAGGGAGTTTCATTAAGGGTCGGGGGAGAGTCTTATCGTGAAGGATTGGTGAGAATGTCGCGAGATTTTTTTTGTCGTGCTTTCTAACCTTTCGATTCGTTTGACGGATCCGTCGATCCTCGGATGTTTTTCGCAATCGACAAACGGGATGTCATCGTTCGCGTCCCGTGGAATGGCTCTCTCCACGGGCTCCGTGATTACGAAGGGAGAAAAACGTGCGGGCGAGTGGAATAATGGTCGGAACATATAATTCGCGTGGATTTCGCAACTCGCGGCGACCCCGCGTTTGCGTAATTCTTCGCTTCCTCTCGCAACGCGCGAACTCTTTTTCCACTCCCCCCCCCCCCCCCCTAAAACCCTCTCGCCATAGCGGGTCGCGAGAGTTTCCTCACGGTTAATTAGCCCCCGTCTAATCAGCTTAATCTGAGAGTCAGCCGCGAGTAGCAGCTCTCGGATCCTCGCCGATACGGTGTCTGTTTCTCGTGGGACCGAACGAAATCGCTCATCCCCATCGGATGAATCGATTGGACGCGCGTATCGACGTGATAGCACGAAGCCCGTGATCTATCCGAAGCGAGCTCCCCCCGCGACTTAACGCTCGAAGTGCCACGGAATTTTCTTTCGTATACCGCGCCGAATCGAAGTGCTCCAATTTCTCAGGAATGTTAACAGGTTTCATAACTCTCGCGAACATTCCCTGCTAAAACCGAACCGTTGTCAAACACGCCTCAACGATCATGCTTATTGTAATCGTGAAAATCATTCGAACATTCCACTTTTCAATGCTCGAGCCGCGTTTCTTTTAGATCGAAAGTGTACGCGTCGAGGTATCGCGCGGAGTAAAAAGCGCGATCGAGTGTCGGCGCGGGATCGATCGGCGGGGCTCGAATCGTCATCGATCCACTGATAATCGCTGGAACGCGACCGGTGTTCTAGCATGTTCGCGTCGAACTGCGCCGCATTCCCTGACCAATTGATTCAATGTGCGCAGATTGGATCGACAATCGCGATCGCTTCGAAAAGGACAGAGACCGGCAATGTATAGACGCGCGCGTACAATGGACCGCGGGCTCGCGAAGAATGGGGAGGCGGACGGGGCAAAGAAAGAGAGAGATAAAGAGAAGGGAAGCAGAAAGCATTGTGAAGCGGCGAGCCACTTGATGGACCGCGACTTCTTTGTAACCGTGCCTGTCATTATTGTATCTCTGATGATCTTGATAAGGTAATGGGTGGCCATCATCTTTCACAGGCGTATCCTCCCCATCAAGTCGTGCCTGCCGCCTTCTCGTATTCCCCCTCCTCTCTCCTCGTCGTCGCCCTGCGTCGCGAGATATCGCCGCATTGTTTTTCTTCCCGGTCCAATTATTCGGCTTCCAAACGGCACTCCGCGGACGGAGGTCGTCTATTAAACGTCCGTGGAAAATGTCATGTAAACGTCCATTCGATACGTCACCACCGCGCGAGGCGGCAATTATCGGTTGCCTCCGTTCACAACACGGTCGATAGGCGAATACTAGTTTCTCAATACCTGAAGTCCCTTCGTCCGCAGATAGAAGCAAATCATTTTGTTCGTCGAACGATCGATTCTATGCAAGGTACAATAATTCTATTTCATAGAAAACTTATTTTACCATTAGCACCGGACTTGACTTTGACCTTCTAATTTTCAAGATTAATCTACTCGATTTCTAATTAATTAATCTACTCGAATTTGCATATACGTTGCATATCTATCAACTTTATCTGAGACTTCAATGGTTCAGACTATTTTCGTATCAAATCATAGACTCTTCGTACTTTTCGTTTTCGAAATCCTAGCTGCGGCCATCCCTTGCGCCGCGTCCATCGCCTATCGTCGTCTCAGCGGGGGTGTTTCTAATCCCGAAACACGCGTGGCCCCTGCGAGTACTGAAACTGGTCGTATTGGCTGGTGCGCCAATAGCTCTGGTGATCTCTCTCGGCCAGTTTTTCTTTATCGCCGCATTTGCCCTCTCCGTTCGCCGCGCATTCCGCCACGGTTGCGTTCTCCGGGCAGAAGGCGTGTCCCTGGGACGCACAACGGAATACACGGGCGCCCGCTCCCCGTCGCGACACTTTTGCGCAATTTTTCGGCACCAGAGATATACAAATAAGGCGGTCGTCCCTGTCATCTCGTTGGGCAGCCCCGCGCCCGCGCGGAACGTTCGGGAACGCGCGCCGTCTTTACTCTCGGAGACAGCGTAGTACCCACAAGCTTCCTCTCGATATAAATTACTCGCTTGATTGGCCGCGGACTCGGACCTCTAGAACGGAAGGTCGTTCAACGGTGTACTCTCGCCAAGCGCACGGGAGAATGCTATCGGAGCGCTGGGGTTTTATCCAGCCGTGGAGCCGGTCTAAACTCGCGAGCGGATTTCGTCAGCGCAACGTTTCGCTCGTCGAACACTCTCGCCTGGACGTGCTCGATGCCACTTCGCGGTGTCGCGTGGACGCCGATTGTCTCCGGTTTCGTCTGTACGCTGACAGACCCTCGAAGCTTCCACGGGCATGTAATATCGCGCGCGATTTGCGCGGTGGAATCGATTTACGCTTCGACGATACCTGTTGGAAGCGGAGAATCGGCAACGGGGATTCGATTAAACGTGTAATTCGATGTCTGTAGCTTCTGTTGGACATAACGAGAAATATTCTGTTAATAGATTTGTAATATCAGTTTTATAGAAATTTTCCATTGCCTCCTTGATAAATAGCGGATACAGCGTATTCCTTTCGGCAACAGTCCGTGTCATCGAGAGGATTCTCCAAAATAGAATCTCTATAATCTCAATAGACACTGATGATACCATCGAAGCGGACCGGACAGTCTCTCCTTCCGTTTCCACGGGCACCGGAAGACCCACCCATGTATCACTTTCCGTTCGCGGATCACGCAACCACCGTGCTCCGATTGACCACGACCCGCGACTCTGTATATTCGTTCGTATAAATAAAAAAAAAAGGAAAACGATTGAAATTCTGATACAGCCGCTCAACGATCTCGCGAGTCGCCGTTACGAAAAATCTCTTCGGAATCGTAACGGACGTCTTTGTTCGCGAGTAATTCGTTTAAACATACGACACCGGGACACCGTTCGATTAAATCCGTCTCGAGATATCTCCAGCGTCTATTGATGTACGCGTGAGTTTAATCATCTTCGTCTTCCGGCGGGCAGACGGGCGACGAAGAAAGATGTCACTTCGGAGAAGTCGCCGCGCGAACGCGGCGCGTAACAAGCGCGAGGGGCACGCATCCTGTCATTAGTTCCATAACGCTCGCCTTATTCAATGCATTCGGTTCAATGTCACCTGTCCCTCTCCTTCCTGCCGGATCTCCAAGCAGCCCCTTGTCCATCCTCTCTCTCTCTTCTCCCCTTGCCCTCTCCCTCGACCGATTCCCCTGTCTCTCTCCGACCGACGAGCAGCTTTTCGTCTCGCGACCCATTCATACGGCCGTGTTCTCCATTCATGCCGAGTGCCAGAGAGTCCCGCGTGGCTCACGTCCGCTCTCTTAACTGGAAGATTGCGAGGAAACGTCCCCTGGTAGCTCGTTTCCTCTCCCTCTGGCGTTGTTTCGCTCTTTTCCGCCGCGGTCCCGCTTCAATTCTTTTGTTTCGCTGAGGACATTCGAATTTTAACCTCGTCGAACGAGAATCATAGGAAACTGAAGCTTCTTCCGTGGATATACGCGCAGTTGTACGCGTTGTCGGGTTACTCTTGAATTAAAATTATGAAACAACGTTGCGGAACACTGTCTGTCGTCGCGAGAAAGATAGAGAGAGAGGAGAGCACGGACAAGTATATAAAATTCTAGACGAGACTCAAAAATCTTCCTTCTCGTTCCACAGGTACGAAGATGAAGCTGATCGTGACAACGATGATGTGCCTGGCAGTGTTAAAGGCGTCGTTCGCGTTGCCGTTGCCTGCATCGGTCGGGCTGGCCCACGTGGACGTCTTGCCGATGCCGGGCACCGCACCCGATCCGAAACAGAAAGCCGTGAAAGTGGAACCGGCCCCGGCGCAGTCGGCCGAGTCCGCCGACAAGCGCAACCTGAAGAGCGACCCGATACCGGACCCGCTGCCTGAGAAGCCCGAGGAGAAGAAGGAGGAACCAGCTGCGAAACCCGAAGAGAAGAAGGATGACCTGATCATCCCAGAGAAGAAGCTGCCCGAGCAGCCGCAACCGAGCCAGGAGGCGCAATCTCAACCAGCTCAGGAGCCGAAACTGGAACAGCCTCAAGAGGAGGAGGGCTTGAAACCGGCCGCGTCCGAAACCCACGAGACGGTGCAAGCTGCGCCGCAAGAGCCCAAGCAGGAACCCGCCGAAGCTTCCGCCGAGCAAACCGTGAGTATTTGATCGATCGATCTCTAAAACCGGGCACTGTCAACCGCAGGGAAAAGTAGAGTTCTAACGGGACCGCGTTTCCACTTCAACATTCCAGAAAGTCGTGCCTCTCGAAGGCAAGAGCTCCGAGCAGGCCGACTCCGCTGAGAAGTCCGCAGAGTCAAAGGAGGAGTCTAAAGAAGAGAAGAAACCTGAGAAAGCGAAATCCAGCGAATTGAAGGAGGACGAAGCCCAATCGTCCGAATCCTCCGAAGAGAAGTATGCCCTCGCGCCTGAAGAGAAGAAGCTCCTGGACAAACCCGAAGAGCAAGAGGAGAAGAAAGCCGAGGAGAAACCGGACCGCGTGACCCGCGACGCCGAGGAGGCAGTTCCAGCAGTAAAGAAGCTCGACGAACCGGCCGAGCAGTCCCCAGCGGCCGCTGAAACCAAGAAGAGTGAGCCACAGGCGAAACCGGCGGTCGAGGAAGCGAAACCCGCGCTAAAGAACGAGAAGGACGAACCAGCTGCGCAACAACCCGCGGCCAGCTCCGAAAAATCCGCTGAGGAGGCGCCCGCAGCCGCTGCTCCACCAGCGAAGGAGGCGAAGAGTGCTCAGGTCGCTGTTCAAGATAAACCCGAAGAAGCTAACCAGGAGTCGCAGGTCACAGCCGAATCTAATTTGCAAGCAAAAGTTGCGCCGGCTGAAGAGAAGAAAGAGGAACCCCTGAAGCAGGACGCCGCGAAGGAGGGGAAATCGGAAGAATGCTCAGAGGAGGAGACGGACAAATCGGCGGAAGAGAAATCTGAAAAATCTTCGGATGACAAGTCGGACAAGTCCGCGGATGTGAAGTCGGAAAAGTCCTCGAATGAGAAATCGGAGAAGGCGTCGACCGAGACCACCGCGGAGTCTGCAGATAAGTCCTCCGAGGAGAACGAGGCTAAGTCTGCCAAAGCTAAATCCGAGCTTTTGCCGAAGCCCCAGGAGTCGGAGAAGTCCGCAGATGAGAAGTCGGACAAATCCTCGGAAGAGAAATGGGAGAAGAGACTCGTCTACGAAGACAAGTCCTCTGAGGACAACGAGTCCAAATCTGCCGAAGCCAAGCCCGAGCTTTTGCCGAAGCCCCAGGAGCTTAGGCAGGAATCCGAGTAAAGCGGGCGTTGGGAGGCGGGACGACGCACAACGGTAGCCCCGGAAGCAGCAAACATCAACGAGAGAAAGAGAGAGAAAGAGAGAAAGGGAGAGAGAGTGAGAGAGAGGCCGAGTGAAAAAGAGAAAGGGAGAGAGAATGTGTGTGTGTGTGTGTGTGTGTGCATGCGTGTGAGTGAGAGGGAGAAAGAGCGACCGCTCGAAGTATATCGATGAAAAATATTATCAACGCGTCGACACACCATCAGCAGCGACAGGACGCGCGCGCGGATCCTTCCCCTCGGTCAGAGGCGGCGAGCCTCTAGCGTGCACGCGAAGAAGCGTGTGAACGGTTCAAACGGGAGAGAAAGGGGACACGGAGTGAAAGCCATCGGTGTGAATGAGAGGGAGAGATTGTTCGATCACTCGCGAGCAGGGTCCAAGCATCCCCGGCGCGCTACAAATTCCGAGATTGAAAGGATTGAAAAGGAAAACACAAGAAAAAAAAAGCAGCAGCAGCAACAACAACAACAACAACAAACAACAACAACAACAACAACAACAACAGCAGCAGCAACAACAAACAACAAGATTGTTCAATCGATTCGGGGCGGGATGACCACGTGGCTACCTGGCTGTGACTGGGGGATATAGACTTTACAGGCGTCGTTGACGAAGATCCCTGCTACGACGGCGACCAAGATGACAACGCTCGCGCGCGAGCGAAACACCTCGCACGTCGGGAACACGTGGCCACCCTACAGGAGACGATCGATGGCCCGCAACGTCATGGATCGTCCGAGAATTCGTCCCGGTGGACACCGCGACTTGTCCGCGGGGACGAACGCAGCCCCTAATCCCCTTTTTTCCTGATTAATATCCTCATCCCGAAATCCGTTAAATTTCTTTTTCTCCTCCCTTCCGACTCCCCATACACCCAACCTCTTTTTATTTTTTTTTTTGTTTCTTGAATCCACACACGACCACAACCACCACCTCATCCCAATAAATTAGTGTGTAGCTCGACCCTGTCTTTTTTTTTTAGAGATACGTGTCATTATTATTATTAATATTATTATTATTACGATTTAGTACCAGTACCGCTATTATTATTATTATTATTTGTATTATTGCTATCATCGTTATAATAATAATCATTATTATTACTGTCAAGACCGGTGTTCAATCTAACATCTCCACCAGAATTACGCGCTTCGCCGATGGGAACAAAAATTCCACGCGATCGTAACTCGTCGCACGAAACATGATGGACAGCCGAAGATCGAGGTGGAACACGACGCGCGGCGTTAATATCGATTCCGCGCGCATTCCGATCGTCGCAGTCGTGACCGTCACAGCAACGCGAAAAAGAAATAACAATCGGCGACGACACGCGTCTCGCAATTTAAATTCGTTCTCGTATGCGTCGAAGTTCGTTGAAAACACAGCGCGAATCGCATAGCTTCGATGAAACGGTTTTTCTTTCCTTTTAACAAAACGGATCATGATTCTAAGACGGCGTTCTTCCTGACGTGAACATTTGCATCGCGAAAATGGTTACGAACCGTCCTGTCCACGGGGGGAATGCGGTTGCACAATGCACGAGAAGATTCGCGCGATTGGCCGACCACGACATTTCTCCGCGATGCATCGCGATGCATCGATTCCATCAAAGGCCGAATGAAAAGTTATCGTGTCTCGGGCACACGCTTTTGTAAACAGTCGGGTATAGCAGAGGTGAGTGGACCCGGCGAAATGTCAAGGCGTGAAGGGTTTTGCAACGGACGGGATACGCTCTTTGGTTTCTTCGATTCATGTCTCCGCATAGTTTTACGCAAGATCGAGGTGAACGAGACATGCCGCGATATCGCGACCGACGAAAGTTCGCGGTGGAATGGTCACGTGACGTACATTTTCGGACGTTCGCTATTTACTATGAAACCGTGATCGCCATTTTGGTCACGGTTGGTCGGCGACGAAAAACACAGAAAAATGTTTGATTTCTACATAAAAATAATACTTAGCATTTTAACGAAGAAACATGAGAATAATACTCGTAGCAATAGGGCGAATAATGAATATTTTTACAGTCAATACGTTGGTCTTCTGGTTTACGCGATTTTGTACACAAAGACTCTAAGTTTTCTAATAATCTCAGTATAATTTAGAAGTCATACGTTTATAAATTCTATGACTTCGGAAGAACAAATAAGAAAGAAGGATTATTTAGATCGTCAATTATCTCGAAAAATTGTTTTTGTTAATTAAGCAAAAAAAAATTTTATTTTCAAATAAAAGTAATATCCATTCAAAAAAGGAAGAAGAGCAGAAATATAAATAATTCATATGTGTTGAATACTACAGTTATGCAATATGATCGGTACGAGTCATTATTTCTATTAATTTGTTTCGTTTCATTGCATATTTGTGTTAGTACTTACCTGGTCTTTATTTCAAATTTCGATTAATACAAAGCATTAAAAACCATTTGCTGTTAATAACTGGTCAAACTGACATGACATACATGACATAAAAATTGTAACATCGTGATAATAAATAATATAAAGTATTAGAAGAAAATAGATCAATTTAAGAAAGGCTAAAATAAAACTCAGAACCAATTGCCTCCGTGGCGCAATCGGCTAGCGCGTTCGGCTGTTAACCGAAAGGTTGGTGGTTCGAGCCCACCCGGGGGCGAATTTTTTTTTCACATTGATAACAATATTTTAATATATGAACATAACTTTTCTCAATAATATAACAATTTAAGAATTTCCATAGATGTAAATAAAACAAAATTCTATTAACTATATACTCATTCATCTGAAGGACACTAAAAATAATTATTTAAAATTTTTTATATTTAATAATGTCTAATGCATTCCCAAATAAATAACATTTTAGGACATGCTATAATAAACAGTTATAGTTTTGCAAATAAAAAATTGTACTAATAAATTAATGAACTTAATATGTCTTTATTAAACATAATTCTACCGCTGATAATTATATATATATATTTAGGTATACATAATTTACAATTATTAAGAAATAAATGTAATAATTAGAAATAATTTAATCGCGGAAAAATAAAAATTTACACAAAGAAAAAAAGATAAATTGACCCCGACGTGATTTGAACACGCAACCTTCTGATCTGGAGTCAGACGCGCTACCGTTGCGCCACGGAGTCAGTTGATGTACGTCTTCTTCGAAAGGTTCATGAACAGAAAATAACACTATTTCGATATAATCAAACGTATACAGGATTGATTTATAATAAAGTCAACTGAAATTTGCACTTATATATATATATATTTTGCAAATAATTGTATATTTATCTTTTCAATATTTTTTGGTAAAATAATAAGTTCAAGAAGTATAGCTATAGCCATACCTACATTAAATTATTTTAAGAGAAAAATTCAAGCATATCACATACCTGATTTGTCAGCATGAAACAAGTCAAGACTCCTAGTGACCACCAATCTACCTCCTGTCCATAATATTGTCTCTTCAATATTTCTGGTGCTGCATTTAATAAAAATATATATAGTTTGTAATATTATTTTAACATTCAAACAGTATTTCAATGTTTACCCATATATTCAGGAGTCCCACAAAGTGTATTTGTTCTTTCAGCATGATTTAGCCATTTAGCGAGACCAAAATCAATAATTACAGCATGACCTTCTTCATCCAAAAGAACATTTGTTGCTTTTATATCTCTATGTACTACACCAGCATTATGCAAAAAATCTGTTTATAAAATGTAGAGACAATTAAGAGATTTTTTTATATAAAATGAGTTGCATATAAAATACACGTACCAATAGCTAGAGCAATTTCTGCTACATATATTCTAACTACATTTTCAGGCAGAGAGCCACATTCTTCAATTAGTGAATATAATTCTCCTCCACCAACATAATCAGTTACTGTAATAAACGAGTGTTATAGATAATATTTGATAATAATTAATAGTAATGTATTAACTGTAAGCATACATATATATAATGTCTTCTTTCCTTGCCATTTATGCGTGCAACTTAATATAAATGGATGGTGACCAACAAGCTTCTGAATGGCAACCTAAAAGAACTTGTTCATTCAAATTATACTGTTATTTTTTAATAAGCATATAGTTAATAAGTAATTTCATACGTACTTCTTGTTTTGCCTGTATTATGCCATTTTCTGTAACAACTTTCGCTTTATTAATTACTTTCAAAGCATAAATCTGCCCAGTATCTTGTTTCAGAATTTTATATACTTTTCCATATGCTCCTTTTGCTATTACACATATAAGCTTATAAGTACTTTGTAAAGGTACATGTCTTATTTCAAATTCTGGAAGGAACATGGCCTGAGAACGTGATACTGGCCAATGTGTTTTTGAAGTACCAAATGATTCATACAATGTACCTTCACTCCAACTAAAAATTACAAAGTCAATGTATTGATAATACAAGATATGCAGCATTTAGGAACCTAATAAGACTACCTTTTATTCGAAGTACGGGACCATGACTTAGATTCTTTACTTGTGGAATGTGTTGTTCCAACACAACTTCCACCAATTAGATCACTAAGACTATACTATATAAAAAAAAAATTGAAACATTTATTATTCTTCATTAAGAGGTATATAATAAGATATTATATATTTATTAAATTGACAATACTGTTTAAAGCTACAGAGGTTATAATAATTTTAAAATATATATACCTGACTGGTATACTTCTGATTATTGTAGTATTTGTTTTTGGAGGTATTATTACCCATTCGAGCTGTAAAAATTATATTATTCTTTATGTTATGATATTTTCATATAATAATACATAATATTCTTTTTATTCACATTTTTATTTAATTATGGATTCAATATACTTTTTTACAGTAATTTTATCCATAAACTTTGTTACAATAATTTACAAGTAATGCATGATAAATAAAATGATTTATTACAAAAGTCAATTATTAAATACATATATTAGATTTACATTCTTAATGTACAATATGAATTCATAAGAAAAATATTGTATTTGTAATGCAAAATGATTATAAGTTAATACATTTTCAAATGTTAAATTGTATAATTGCAAATTAATGTTTTTTTTAAATCGTTTTTAGATATTATTAAATAGAGTATAGATCATACAATAAACTTGTTCCCAAACAATAGAAAACATTAAAAAAACAAAATACAAACATCACTATACTCCTTTGCAATATGGTTTAAGATAAGAAAACATACTATAGTATCTAAGTAGTTTTTCTGCGTATACTCAAAGGAGAAACTAACTCAAACATCGTATCTCACAATTTGAATTATTACAAATTAAAATGACGGATGTGGTGTCACGTGCGTCAGTGTACCATAGATGACGCCCAAGGATCAACTTATTCATTGATAAATGTTCTTCATCGTAAAACTAACATACCAACGTAAATAAGCTTACAAAAAATTTACCGATTGATAATTATGTTATATAAGAAAGTGAAATATTTAAATTACAATAAAATACAATGTATCACGCAATAAATCTGCTCAATAACAACAAAATTCAAAGTGTGATTTCTACAGATTTACGCTCTGGAAGGTTTTCGTGGTGAGACGAGACCAATCGATTTTTCTTTCAGTCGTAAGCGAATATAAATTTCGAGTAAATTTAGAACTACCTTCCAAATTTCTTCTTGCTTTCAAATTTTGTATACTGATTGTTTAATTGTCGCAATTTTGTAAATTTAATGTTTATTTTTAATTATATTAATAAAACACTAAGCCGAAACTTTTAAATTTGTCAGTGAATACTTAGTGTACCAACTGACAATCACGGTATTATCAACTAGGCTTATATCGAACACCGCGGGAAATGGCATACGAGCGACATCTACTGAGAAATTAAGTAACATTTGCGTGTTTCTAATTTACGAACTTAACGAATAGAAGTGAGAATAAAAAGTCGAGAGAGAAGCGATTTTATGCTTCATTAGAAATTTATCGAATTTACTTATAAGCCTTACTTTTCGTTTTTATGAACCATGATATTAATTCAGATAAAAAGTCTATTTAAATCATATGATATATAATGCACTGTAATACAATGTTATTCGAGCAGATAAAATATTTAAATTAAATAACACACACATTCGTTTCGCATTTTTCTATATTAATCATGTTTTTGGTAATAAATAACATATACTTTTCATATAAATGTAGATCTGTATATTGGTTAAACTAATGCATGTAATTTTTCGAATTGGAGCTCTATACAAAGAATCTTAAATGACTACATACATGCATAGTGGTCGCACACATAATAATTTATATTCTACGATTTCTTGTTCCTTTTTAACATTCATATTAGCAGACTAGTTATAAAAACGTGATAACATACTATATTATCTCTTATAAAACGATCCGACATTTGCACTGTAATTATATTAAAAATATCAGGATACAAAAGAAAGTCATACGTGTCACAGGAACTTTTCCTTTTGTTTCACTTATTGTACATTTGAAGCCAATTTAAAAAACGTGAAATACAATGTTGTTTCTCTTATGTGTAAAAAGCGCACCCGAAAATGCATTCATAATATTCAGTATCGGTCAAAGTAAAAGATGTACAAAATAGAAAATTTAATTCTTCTATTAATCTTAAGGTGTACACTCTCAATTACTTTCTGTATTATTCCAATAAGTAACGAAAATGTTTTACAAATGCTTACAAATACAGAAGCTGTATGTATCCTCACTCATTCACGTAAATAACTTGTACAGTAAATGTGGTACTTATTGAAAGTATTAAAAACAATGTTTATTGTATGATTGTTTTAGTTATTAAATGCAACGTTTTAAATGCATTAAATTCGAAGTTATTCTGTACTTGTCTTACAATAATATACTGACATATAAATTTTGTAAAAAGTATTGCTGTGTATTTAAACTAGTGTAACTTCATTATGCTTTGGCATTTTTGTTATATTTTACAATATAGAAATACTTAAAGAATTAAAATATTATGACTCTTATCCATACTATTATTTCTTTTGTTTGAATCAAACAAGAGATATTTTTGTTCAACTGAACTTTCTCCTATGAAACTCGTTTTATGTATAAATATATACATGGCGTTAAGAAATATTCATATGGATTCCGTGATAGCAATTACTGTTTGGCACACGAAATATTATTGTAAATTTTGATATACAATAAACATTATACAGTATAATTTTTAAGCAGGCACATGTAAATTATGTTTTCTTCAAGCATAATTGTACATGATAAATAGCACTAACTGTCATGTGATGTTATAAGGAAAACACTTCCATAAGATTATTCTTTTTAACAACAATAACGAACCATAACAGGATTTTTATACATATATATCAATCTATTGTTCTAATACTCTAATTCTACTGCAATGAAAGATGGATATTATGCCTGCAAATTAAACATTTTAATAACCACCTAATGTGATTGAATTAACTTTGTTCTCTTATTTTTAATTAGAATATTAGACACTTATTTCTGATGATGATAAAATATCCAATATTTAATTCTTTTAATTTTCAATAATTAAAATAATCTTACTATTGGCTACAAACTAATCTGATATTTGGCAGACATGTAGCTCAAATAAATTGACTTTGTTAATGTGTATTAAGTGAAATAAATACTTCTCTTATATCATGTAAATAATTCATTTGGTATTTAAGTACTGGTCACACCCTTGCGAGCTACTAATAAATTTAATACTGGATGCTTCCTGATATAAGATACTGCTTTTTTATGAGTGACCATGGTAAAATCGTACCCATTGCATTGTAATATTTTGTCATGCATTCTAAGACCACTTTTTGCTGCTGGAGATCCTTCGTGTACTTCAGTTACGTATATGCCCTATAATAATGTAATGTCAAGTATATAGATTTATTTACTAAGAATATATAACAAGGTTATAACACTATATAATTTAATAGTATTACATACATTATCTGTGTAACCCTGCGGACTTTTCCTAAAATCTTGATCAATTCCGCCACCAATCTTAAAACCACATTTCATTACTTTTTCTCCATTTTCATTCACTTCCATCTCCTTCTGTAATGTTATTGGTATCTGAAAAAAATAAATATTATATCAAGTATTAAATAAACAATATTCAATATCAATGTCAATTGTTATATCTAAATCAGTTGAAAACAAATTATCTGAATCATATCCTTCTATAACACAGATTATTCTGTAATCTGTAATACAGATTATTTTCAGATTACTTGTTATTAACAGATATAAGTAATGACTAAGTCAACGGGAAATACAACGCCCAAAAGAAACATGACAAATGAAGAATTAACACTTATCGTGCATACGAAAAATTGCAGTTAAATAATATGATACATACGCTCAAGCACTTCATAGCAGTACCAGCTTGGTGCTGAAAAGCCATTTTCGCACACATAATGCCGAATCTTGTGCTTCTGATATGTTCAAATTGACAATTGCTTTCAATAACTCAGTGTAATCACCAGTCGTTCACACACTGTATCCTTCGAAATAACAATGACAAAATCAAAGTGACTTCGAAAATGTAACAGGGAACAAATTATAGTATGTTTAAAAGATTATTCTGTTTTTGAATACACGATTAGTTGATTAACGACGGTCAAGCTCAGCGTTGTTGAAATCAGTTAAGACAATTTTATTTTCACGTTGACAGCCATACATACTGATCAACATAGATGAGAAACTCCCGTTCCTATCTTAACCTGCGAAAATGTAGTAGCCCTTAAGGGGTTAAAATACCGCGAAAATTTGAATAGCACTTACTTTCGTCATTGCTAACAACCAGACCAAAGAATTTCTAGAACTTAATTAATTCCAACAAAAACTTCATCAATTCCATCGCTAAAAAGAATCTAAAATATCTTAAATGGCTAAAGAGCGATGTTGCTATCGCAGACGAGGTATAGGATAGACATTGCAAGCTTATGGGACTCAGTGCACATGTTCTAAATTATCGACTGTGTAAAAAATCACAAGTTTTGCTCTCATCTCTACACCTAAAAAACGGTGAATATGAAAATGATCGAAGTTGACCAATAAATATGATAAACCAGTATACAATACCAAATTTAAAATATGTACAGACTGCGCATACAATGTACTTTTCTGTATACTGTTTTGAAATACCGACACCGTCAAAAATGCTCCAATGCACTAGCGGACTCTACCTGAATTGAACAATCAACTACTGAACTGTATAAGATTGCAACATGGTAAGTGTAGACACCTCTAAAGTAGGTAATAACTGGTAACTTTAACTGGTAGCTTTATTCGTTAAAGAAGTTAAATAATTATTAAAATCACTAAAACTGAAAGTGATTAATGACTAAGTCGTATTAATTGAAAAATTAGTATACTAATAATTAATTTTACATCATGCAAATATCTTCAAGTTCAAATGGTCACAATGTGAATGGTGGTTTCTTTTATAGGGATTTTGATATTATTAAAGAAAGTTGGCACTTACTTTTGACCGCTACTTATACGATGCATAATATGGCTGACTGGAACAGGATTAACCGATTCAGTGAAATTGTTCGATATTTTGTGTTTAAAAAGAATTAAGATTAAAGGAGGTTATATATTCCCAGTTGTGAATTGGAGACTGAGAAATGGGTTCGAATAAACGGCACAAAACTGAGAAGAGTCGGGACGCGAAGAAGAAGCGTCACCGTAGCCGCTCACGAAGTTACACGCCTGAACGCGAGAAATCGGAAAAGCACAGGCATCACAAAAAGCATAGGAGGAAAGAGCGGAAGGATTATGATAGCGATGGTTATTATCTGATTCTTTCCTTTTTAAAGTATTAGAAATACATTGTACGGTGACGCGCGGTTCTTGCAAATCTATCGTACAACATATATTCCCCTAATGTAATTGTTTACGAGCAGTTTCATTAAGCTATACGCTTTCAATTCGGTTCGTCTCGGTCCTCTCTGGTTTCGAAAATATCTCGTATCACATCGACAAAAACGCATTTTGCAGTCTGAAGATTAAATAATTCGGAGGGAACTGAAGCGAATAATATTTATATCTTACCATAGGTACATAAGCATTTTTTATGGTGAGCATATCGTATTTAGTATCAGTTAATGCTTCGTTTGTTTCGTTTCAGTCGAGATAGTTAATGCTCCACCCCCACCAAAAATTTCTAAGTCATCACATCCATCCACACCTCCACCACCAGAAATTTCTAAACAACGCAGTCCTTCACCAACTAAAGGAGGTGCAACACAGACTTCTTTGTCTATTGAAGAGACAAATAAGTTACGCGCAAAATTAGGTTTAAAACCATTAGAAGTTGATAGCACTCCTAAAGATGATCCAAATAAGATTAAAGATGATTTGGGAGAGTTTTATCATAAACCTGCTCCTGATGTCAATGAAAAGTTGAGGACACAGAAGTTGAAGGAGAAAATTGGTACTCAGAAACAGAAAAGACAAATTGAAGCCAATTTATCTAAGGTAAAAAGTTTAGGTGAATGTGAGTCTGATGATGACACTAAAGCTTGGATTGATAAGACTAGACGTTTGGAGGAAGAAAAGAAAAAAGCTGAAGAAAGGGTGTGTATCCTTTGTGAGAATTGTTTGATGTTTGATAAAGTGATAGCAGCTTAGATATTAAATGTTCCATTTTTTCATTTAAGGCAAAAATGTTGGATCAATTAGATGAAGAGTTTGGAATTGGAAATCTAGTGAAGGAGGAAATACACACTGCACGTAACACAGCCTATACTGAAAAAAATTTAAAGGGTCTTAAAGTAGAGCATAATATAGTAAGTATTTACATATGTATATTGTTTTATTATACATAATAATTGAATGTAATACAATTTTTAATCATCTAGGAAAAATTTGAAGAGGGTAAAACAATAATCTTAACTTTAAAAGATCAAGAAGTATTGAATGATGGAGAAGATGTACTTGTCAATGTCAACATAACTGACGAAGAGCGTTACCAACGTAATATATTGAATAAGACCAAGAAACCCGGATATGATGCATATGATGATGACAATTTTGATGAATATGGTTTTCCAAAAAAGACTATTTTGGAAAAATATGACGAAGAGATTGAGGGTGAAAAAAAAGATAATTTCGTACTGGGACTGAAGCACAAAGATATCAACAAATCAAAGCTTGATTATGTGAAGCAACGTTTGGCAAACAAACGATTAGAATCGTTACAATTAATAGAACCAAAGTTAGCTAGTGAGTACTACAATGATGAAGAACTTGCAAAGTTCAAGAAACCAAAGAAAAAGGTAAATCTTTACAATTAGGTACCCAAGAGAAAAAATTACAAATAATTTGTATATATTATCCTTTTGTAGATTCGTAAAATGAGAAAAAAATTGAAAGCAGATGACCTTATTCCTGAAGATAATGATTATCTTCGAGACTTGGGAAGCAGAAGAAGTAAACGACCAGAAGAAGTAAAAGATAATGACACTTTAGATGTAGATGATTTAGGAGGTACGGTTAACGTGTATCTCGTACAATTTTATTTACCGTGCTACTACTAACTTTATAAATAAAAATGTATTAATCCTTTAATTAAGCTCCTGCCGAAGATCTCAGTGGAGTAAAACTGGAAGACGATGATAAGGATCTTGAACTACAATTGACATTAAAAAAAGCACAGCTCTCGAAGGAAATGCATTTGTCAAGTATAGAAAAGGTTGTTGAAACTATGAAACAAGAACCCACAAATTCAGAAGAAAGTCAATCCGGAAATATTGTACTGAATGCTACCGCAGAGTTTTGCCGTACCTTAGGAGATATTCCTACTTATGGTCTCGCTGGAAACAGAGAAGAAAATGGTCAAGAACTTATGGTATTAGAAATGCATCAGTTTTTAAAATTAGAAGTCTTTTGCCTATTCTTTTGTATTGTAAATGTGATTTAAATTATGTTTTACGCATTCATATTTTATTAAAATGTCAGGACTTTGAAATGGACGGAATCAAGGAAGAGCCGCCTATGAATGAAGAAGAAGATGATGGTCGTGGCGCTTGGAATACTGTACAACTAGGTATTTGTATCAGCTTCAATTACAGAATTCTGAAACATGTCATATATTTTACAGAATCTAAATTTGCAATTTATTTATTTTTTTTAATACGATTTTAACTTGCAATTTTTTCTGAATAGATGAAAGTACATCTGAACCGGTAGCAATGGAAGCCGCCATTTTGGATGCCGAACCATCTCTTGGGCATGGCGTCGGCGGAGCTTTAAAACTTGCAATGAGTAAAGGTTATTTGCAAAAGGAAGACAGTAGTCGACCATCCGCATCTCGTTTTGCTCACTTGCAAGCACAGAATTATTCCATAGAGGATAAAACTTACGGGTATGTATGAAACATCACTATTGTTCAATATAAGAAGCTTTCTTACAAACACGTTGACAAGAGTCGAGCCTTTCATACGGGGACGTAAGAAATATTCTTCTATTGAATACATTCGACAATCTTGTTAGACAAGTCTCTAGTGAATTTCAAACTGTTAGTTAACAGTTTTAAATAGAGCCCGGATTTCGGTGCTCGGAAATGGATGATCCGCTACCGCTACAAGAGTTAACTACTTTGTCGGAGACGATCAAAGGCCCGAGAAAGAGGATTTATTGAGGTATGTTTATATTATGCGATTCTACTGTCGTCGAGCAAAACCTGCACTTCACGTTCTAGACAAGTCCAGCGTGGAAATCGCATTTATTCGATTATTATTAATGAATTAAAATATAATCGAACAAATTAAAAAATGTGTCTTTCAGTAATCACATTACATGTGAACATGTAAATTATCCTTATGAGTTTATATATAGTTAAAGAACAATTTTTACAAATACTCAGTCTTTAATGAACCTATATATTGCATGTCTTAACATGTGGAGTATTTTATGAAAAGTCTATTAGGATAAGGATTTTTCACATTACTATTTACATATTTATTTCTCAGAAAAAGAATAAAGCAGTTTAGTAAGTAAGGTTGTAGTAATTATATTTACGTTGACTTGTTTAGATTTACGTTGACCTAATCGCATAATGTAATGTATCTTCAAACGGTAATAGTTCGCCTTGAAATAATATAGATTGTTTAAACGATATTCGCCGTAATCTAGATTTTCGAACACCGAATTGTTTGGGCTATTGGAAACTGTTAAAAAATATTATTATTATATCCTGTGCTTGTATGTTCAAATAATTTTATCCATTTTATCTTTGTCATTTTAGAGATGACGAAAAATTTGGCAGAAGAGATCGTTTCAACGGTCCCACCTCTGAATTTAAAGAGAAAGATGGTTTCAAACCGAATGTTAAACTGGAGTATATCGATGACGATGGACATGTCCTCAGCGCGAAGGAAGCATTCAGATATCTTTCTCATAAATTCCATGGAAAAGGTCCAGGGAAGAATAAGGTTAGATGGAAAAAAAGTTAAAATTTTAACCTGTATACATATACAGTTCACCTGCGTTGCTTATTAATAATTTAATTGTTTAATTATTAGGTTGAAAAACGAATGAAGAAAGCAGAACAAGAAGTTCTAATGAAACGGATGTCCTCAACAGACACGCCGCTGGGTACTCTCAATTTGTTGCAAGCAAAACAAAAAGAGACTCAGTCGCCCTATATAGTTCTCAGTGGCAGTAAACAAATGCAAACGTAAGTACCTTTCGCATTCTTGCATCAAATATCAACTTCAAATTATTGTCGTTTAAATGTGATTGTTTTTTTCAGGACTAGCATATCAAAGTCAAAGCATTAAGAATTTTAACGTGAACTTTTATGAGGATTGTATATAATATACAGACAAAAAGGAATGTCTTATCAGCACATTTTGCAAACAAAATAGAACATTACTTGTCAAAAAGTGAATTGCACATTTTTTGATTTGTTAATTCACTTACAGTATAATGAAATAAAATAAAATTTGCGGATTTATTACAGAAGTTTACCTTTTTACGCTTTTCTGTTCCATATTTTTGGGTTTTCAATAGAAATTTAAGTAACCTTAATTCAATTTTTAAGTTGTATATGGTGACAAAGGAGAAAACTTTCGACACTATCACTCAAAAAAATTGTATGAATTTTTTTAATGCATATAAATTCGTATTTGATTTTTTTTCTGTCATTTACAATACTACTCCTCAAAAAGGGTGAAATATACAGGTGGAGGAACTTACAATATCTGTGACTATATCTACATTAATAATAACAACATGTCCATTGAGTCTACAAATGTTCGAAAAGTGGGGTTATATTTTTACCTCTGTATTTTCAATCACAATGCATAATTAATATCTAAAATCTATTCGTACAAATCACTAATTGGAAGATACAAATTTGAACGCTACAAAATATTTTATTGTTCCTAACGATTATTATATAAATGTTTGCTGAACGTACTTCTCAATCTCATATTTTTCTTCAATATGAAATGGTGTTGAGATTGAGAATATATTTTTACTTCGAGTCAAATGAATAAGTATCATGACAATCAAACGTTTAATAACACTCGCCGCGAACGTTACTAAGTATTATTACAATTTTACGTTCTTATTACAGTCATCGACTGTGCATTTCTTTTATAATCGAAAAAATGGTAACACGATCTGTTATTAATGCTGAATGGCATTAGTTATATCCCTGATATCACAAGGCTTCACTTTGTGCAAAAATAGTAATACTTGATTCCTCGAATCAGTGCACAATAAGTCTATAAATTATATTTTATAAATATGCGTCTCCCAATTATACACGGTATAGTTACACGTTCTCCGATGTTTAATAAAACAACTTCTTTTCTCTATCAGCTATTCACAATACTTGATACTTTTTTTTTGAGTTTGGCACTTTTCGCGATGGTTTACGCAAAAGTAATAGGAACTTTCTTTTTCGAGACAATAATATAATTTCTATAGTTATTCTAGCGTTAGAAGTTTGACTCATGTTTTACCGTTAAAACAGTGTAAACATTCAACCATGAAAATATTGAATAATTTAGCGCTACCAACGAAAGATCCATTATGAATATTAAACGAATTCCTATTATTTTTGCAATAACCTACAGTACACTTTGATGCTCACGAATACGATTTGGTTTGCTAGACTCTAAGAAATTTGATTTGCACCAGTAACACATGGACAAATACCGGCACATGTTATAGTTTATAGCTCACTAAAAATTCTATCGTACTACGCAGTTGTATTGAACTTTTTGTGTTACTGTCATTTTAAACAAATTTCTTATAATCGGCAAATTCGTATATATATTATATATTCATGTAAATGTTCCCTATATTCTCTCCTACTAGTCAGAATTAATACTCGCTATGTGAAATACATAAATATTTTTAGTAGACATTAACTTATCTCACAGCTTCATCCTAATTTCTTTATATATATATTTATATACTAATATCCTCATCTAGTCGTATTTTAATATATTATAAATTGACTCTGTTTCTCTCATTCTCTCTAATCTTCCACTCGCAATAAGGTATTAAAATCATTGGTATAAGTATCGTAAAAGGGGAAATATGGATCCCAGGCAGTTCGATCGACAATCCACCCAGGCAACGTTTGTTAAAAAATGAAAATCGATCATTGTATCAAAAGTGTATGTATGCGTACAGAATGTTTCATTTGTCTTGATTATTTGAAATATCTGTGTTATATGTAATAGCACAAAATACTCGCATACGAAGATAAATGGAACATTCTGTATGATAGAATAACAGGACGAAACACACTGTACAGTTTATTATTAGTTTGTGGGGTATACTTTCCTCAAGGTAGTTACCTTCCAAGGTATCTTCCTTGAACGAAACATCATCAGTAATTGTTATCTGTTCAATGTTTCTACATTTTGGTTTTGAGCGTTCTTGTTAACGCTGTCTTCCTGTCCGCTAGGACTCGGAAGTCTGGTAGATTTAATGGACTTCAGCTTGGTCGTTCCACCATATTTAAAGTTCACGTCGCTACACGTGTCCAACGGATGCATCGTTCCCGCTAAATTCACCACATCGACGTCTGTTGTATCTTCTAGCTTGGTGGTTGGTACTTTTTTAACTGATCCTAATTCGTATGCAGACTTCGACGATTTCAACTTCATTTTAGAATTCAATGGTAGCGAGATCGACTTCTCGAGATTAGCTTCCTCAATCTTTAGATTGTTATCGTTCTGCGCAATTTGCTCATTGCTCGAGTTCACTGTGTCAGTGATTTGGATATCTATATTAACCGTCTTTGGATCGTTCTCGTCGTTTCGAACTGGTTGCTCGATTGGGTACTCGCTTCTTAGGGCGGCCAATTGTGCTCGTTGCTTTTGTATGTGATTGTGCGAGTTGTAGAAGAACGAAGATACCTTTTCGAGCTTGGTAGCTAAATTCGGTTGGCTTAATGTGGACTTCAGAGGATACGGTGCTTCTACTACGTTGTTATTCTTCAAGTAATTGTGAGATTCTCTCCCTGTTGAATTACTCTTAATCATCCCAAATCTATTATTATCTTCGATTACTTTCAGCGGGTATGACCTTCCTGGTACATTCCTTCGTTTCTCTGCGAGACTCAACTGTGCTATTATTCGACGAATCTCACCCGGAAATTCGATGTCTGGACGGGTATCAGATAATTGCTGGACAAAGTCGCCCAGTGTCGTGACGGTTACTTCGAGTCTGCGGTTTTGAGCCTCCAATTTATGGAGAGTTGATTGTTGCATCGAGCGCGCTGTTTCCAAGCGATGGAGATTGCTCACTGTCATCTGAAAACATACTTTCGTTAGTTTCCAAAGGGACCTTAATCGAAATAAAACTAAAGAGCAGCCAGTATAATTTCTTATAACCCACTTCGAGTTGTTCATTCAGATGCGTGATTTCTTGTGTCAATTGTTTGTTCACATGCTCCATTTTCTCCATATTCTCAATTTGCGACTTGACCGACACCATTTCTTCCTGTAATACTTGATACTCTACTCTGTACTCGTTCAGTTGCTTCGTGATCTCATGATCAGGTTGAAACACACGTTTCATCACGCGATCCAGAATTTCTTTATCTACAGCTGGTACCTGCGTCTACAATTACGAAATAATTAAAAACTATCCTTTTTGTTTGTATGTCCGTTATTCGCTAAAATTGTCTCTCACTTTCAAGTATTCCATAATTTCTTCGAAATTTTCACACTGCAATAACTGATCTTGATGCTCCTCCAACAATGCCATTGATACTCGGAAAAGTACATCTATGTTTTCGAGGAAAAGTAAATCTGTGAACATAAATATATGAAATATAATGCATTTAAGTTGCTACAAATATATAATGAAATGACAATTTTAATTACCGAAAACTCTGGTCACAAAACCCAATGGAAATCGGCTTGCGAATAAAGTCATCAACCACGGTGCCGCATACAATGTAGGCGAGACTTCGTGCTTATCAAAATGATCATAAATCGCTGGTAATTTATCGTGTAATAATCTAGACAATTGGTACAGGTATAACTGTAATGCCGCCATGTCTGGCAGGTATAATTTCCTTAGACCCCTTCGGAACATTAAATGGCGTAATAAGAAAAACGCTTGATCTTCGGACATCTGTTTAAAGATAATATCAAGTCGTAAATAAGCAAAAATTATATTTTAATTTTAGCACGTGTATTTGGTTTGTTTTCTATAGTACTACTTACATGTAGTAAAAGAACGCCAGCAACAAAAGAGAGCCCTTGACAATAGCCAACTTCATGATCTAGTAAAGAGTACGCCTTTAACAAATTGAACAATGCTAATTGTCCAGGTCCTAAGGCAGAACTGAAATACGTGTGATTTGGAAATGTTCGACCCAGATCAATAAGAATAGCATGCTGCTGAGACGTGAGTTGTTTGAGAAGTCGATCGTATGGAGTATTGTAATTAGGGAAACCGCGCGTATCTATTGGAGACTGCTTCAAGCAAAATTGTTCAGCTAGGAATTGCCACACGTCTCCTCGTTTTCCTTTTGGTACACCTACACCAAAATAAATGTTTATCATAAACTGAATCAATAAAATCATTCCATTAAACACATGATCATGATTATGTACCTTGTTTTATAGCTTGTAACAGCATTTGATTATCACATTTCGTAGAGATTCTGGACTCTTTACTAACAAGAAGATCCCATACTTCCACTGATTCACGAGCACAACTACTGAGTTCGTCGTATTCCAATTTAATTCTTTTAACTATTGTTTCTTCTTGACGCACTGAAATATATAACCGAATTATATATTTGACTACAAGAAACAATTTACTTTCAACGGAAATAGTAGTGAAAAGTACCCCTGAGCCTCGCGTTCTCCTTTTCCATTCTAATCAGTATCAATTGTTCATTTATCGCTTTTTTCCAGAGATCTCTTAATTCTTGTTTCGTTCTACGTTTCGCAGGTGCTTGAGGTGTCTTCGTGATATTAATATTTACTATCTTATCGTTCTCTTTCTCGTGTTCTTTATTAGGAGTTACAATACGGTTCAATATCACTTGCCTCCAAGAATTGTTTGCTACAGAGTTGTTACCATCTGCTTCCGTTGGTGACATTTTTGGTGAATTACCTACCTTTAGGAAACTACAAAAAAAGAGAGAATATGATATTATTCACGTTTCAAAAAGAAACTCTTTTTATGGATTTAAAATTCTTCTAGAGGAATTTACATACATGTCCATCATCGAACTCTTTGGTCCAGTATTCACAGTCAGTTGTTGTTCAGGGGAAACTCTCAATGACCTTGGTCTACTGGAGGAGTCCGGAGATATGTCCACTATGGATGGATGACGCGATATATCTGGGCTTTGGCTACCGCTTTTTATTACAGTGTTAAGATGACCTGTGTCCTTTAAATGTGAAATAAGACCAAGGTCGTCCCGCGAACCCTTCCTCTTCATTAGATTATCAAAACTATTAGTAAGCGATCGCTTTGCTTTCATGAATATTGTGCTTCCGACGCCTACACTTAAGTGCTGACTTAGAAACTCGCTCCTATAACACCCACCACATTGAATATAGTTATTAATTTGTATGTAACCTACTTTTTCATTATACATCTTATCCTCTGAATAATCTCACTTTTTATTCAAACTTCTGAAGAGTGAAAATGCCACAAACAAAATGTCTTATAAACAAAAAAAGAATCTTACCTGTTCTCAGCCGTATCGTGAACATGTCTGGCTTGTTTCGCCTGACAGTGACCGCGTAACAGCCTCATTAAAAACTGATTTTGCTCGCGCAAAGTCGTCCCGGTGCCGCCAGCGGACTCGGCACTTTTATACTCGTTGACTACGATCTCCTGTTCGTCTTCAGGCAGCAGTACAATTCGTGAGAAAATTATGCTCTGAGTGCTTTTATCATTCTGTCCTAGAAAACCCGAACGAGACACGCGAACTCATTAGATCCGGTCGACTGGCAGTTTCCTTGGAAGTAAAAATGCGCGCCGGTAAATTACCTTCGATTTCCTGGCACAACTTGTTGTACCAATACATGGGGCAGTGTTCGCACGAAACCACGGGGTATCCTTTTTTTCTTGGAACATCGCATGTACTAACAATTGCTTGCGAAATGGCTGGAAAAGGGAATGAAAATTTTAATAATATTCGTTAAAAATATTTCTTTTTAAATTCCCCTAATTTTTTCCAGATATTCTTTTTTTAATGGAATGTTACAGCGGTTGACGTACCAGCTACAAGGTCATCCGCAATTGACTCCGACTGGCACTTGAACACATAGCCGGTAAAGTATATATTATTCTCCTTGCAAATAAAACCAAAGTGTTCCGGATTCTTAATACCCTTCACGCAACGTGCCTCCTGCACATCTCTCAATTGTTTATACAGAATCACCTGCTTCCTGTCTGGACTGATCAATCTTAAATCATGTCGACCAACCTACAATTCAACGAGCCCAATCAGGAAACTTCTTAAACATTTTTTCAGGGTGCAAAGCAAAATATTTATTTCATCTAACTTCACACTCTTTGCCCTTTTACATTAAACAATTTCTCCACCTGAAAGAGCATTGTACGGTTGTGCTCGTCAGTGGCTTTCGCCAGGGAACCTCTCCTAGAATTCAACACGCTGCCAGTAGATGACGCCCGGTTGCGCATAACTTCTGGCACTTGCATGGAATTGTTGTTCACAACGTCCCGATTTTCCTCGGATTCGTCTTTCTCCGCGAGACTCGCATTTTGCGGCTTTAGAAAGGTCTCCACGGAGCCGGTGAGCGTTGACGGTACTCCCAGCGAATTAACCTGTGATATGATGCCGCTTCCTGAGACATTCTCTATGCTTCCTGTTTCGCTGGCGCTGGATTCCTGTAGCCAAACGTTCAAAATCAATTTGCATACGTAGAAACGGTTTAACAGTCGCGTTTGACCAGTGTTAACCGACAATTAACTCACCACGCTGTTCCTCCTGTTATTGGAAGACGTGAGAATTGATTGACGCTGATACTCGACGAGAAGATTACTCGCCGTCGATCTCGATTTCTCGAGACCGTGAACATGAAGCCGTACGATCGCGTCGTCGGTAAAGGTCTCCGATACCTTCACATCAGCCACTTTAATTTTTCCAAGATAAAGTACCTGAAAACGAACGTTGATTAGTATAAAGCACAACATTTTAATCATAAATAATCTTATCTTAACCGATGTTACATAATCAAACAGATCTTATGTTAATCACAGTTTCAACACGAGATAAATGGCGCGCGAAGAGTTTTCGTGGGGGAAACGCAGGATGACCTTGACCAGTCAACTTGTACTAGCGCGACAGTATCGAGTACGAGCGTACTTGGCAAGCTTTTACCCGCCATTTTCACGAAAACGAATATAACTCATTTTCCCAAAGTCAATGATAATATTAACACATAAAGCGAATGAAATTAATCTTACAGATATTGTTATTTAAAGTTATAAGCTACGGCAATATATTTAGGAACTCAATAACTTGTTCTAGTTTCATTTCTTCGATATTTTGTTTAGATTTATTGGATTGAATAAAATATTACAATTGAGGAGGTCCTCACCGAAATAAACACTGGTAGCGAACGTGTTAACACTATCTCTACCGAAGGTGTCCATAGACACCTTTTGAAAGTTTAACTTAAAATGATTTTCTTAGTTTAATCATTTTTCCTCAATTGAATTTTGGACATTTCCTGTAGTTAATTTTATAATTGTTACTGAAGAAGTCGGAAAGTTAATTCAGAATATACACCTAAACTCGGAAAATAATTTTAAGTTCAAAATTCGAAAGGTGTCCTTTAACAGTTTCGGTAGAAATAGTGTTAATGCAATCAATCGGATTGTATTGTCAGGCTACCGTCAATTATCGGTCACGCGGATTCACCGTTTACTTCAACCAAAACGTACGATGAAACTGTTCGTGCTACATAAGGGTTGTCCATGTTTAATATAACGAACTACAAGAAAACTACACATGGAGTATCCTATGCTTTCATTCAGCCTGAACAGGGAAACAGGGATTACCTCAAAGAAATGGGAAGAACTAGGAGATATGTCAGCACCTAAGGACATCAGGCTGGCCGCGCTGCTCTGCGACCGTTGGGGTACATCTCTGCCTTCAAATCGGGACGAGGCTGAATGTTCCTTCATGTCTCTTAGGTACTGCTGAACCTGTAAACAGTCGTAGGATCATTGAACCGCAAGCCAGTGTAAAACAGGTCATCGTGACATTAACGTGGCAAAGAATTATTACTTGTCACGCGACGAGAAACAATAATTACGCGTGCAATTTTCGCGTTCGTGATTGCAATCGTTGCAGCTCGTCACTGTGCGCAATTCGTTTAATGACATAGTGGATTCTGACTGGAATGACGAATATGTAATCGTAGAATGAAAATGTTTATTAATTCTTGTTGGTCCAACAACCTCACGAAAATCATTAACTTTCGGTTTTTCCATTTATGTAATGCGCGGTGCTATTCAACGCATGGTGTGCGTGGAGGGCGCCACCTATGTGTTACACGGAGTCGATATTTTCAGGATAATAACTAATCCCAGAAATAATCCAGCGGGCAGGCATCTTGAGCAGTAAGTGTACCATTAATATACAAAACCGATTTCGCAAGGAAACGTGCACCTAACGTGGCCGATGGCCGTGGACCAAAATAAACTGATTTCGGGAGCACTCGGCGATCGCATGCTCCCTCCCCCCCCATTTCCACCGCATTTCGCTTCCTCGTTCCCTTTTCGTCAACCTGGATTATTTTAAATGTTTCAACTTTCAATATCCACGAACGGTCTACTCCTCGCGATTTACAATGTTTCGTTCAGACGATCCCGACAAGTGGCGCCATCTATCCCGCGGAGTCGTTTGCAGCCTTCACTTTCATTCCTCCGAATGGAGACACTTTCCTGGTTCTTGACCCTTTCCATTTCCATATTTGCATAATAGTATGCATAGTATAATTGTTACTATTACTTTCGGCGAGTTATATTTTTCCTACGAAAATCATTACATCAAACGTAGATAAACGTCTGTATCATTCAGATGGATGACTTATAGTATCAACTCTAACGAATTTATACTTTGTTGTATATAAATCGATATACAAAAGAATATAATAATAATAATAATAATAATGACTTGTAATAATAGTTTACTGGTATAAATTCATAATTTATTGTTGTTTCATGGAGATACAATAAATTAGTATTTTGAACGTTAACGTAACGGAAAACACTCGTCAGCTATTAAGAATCCTTTGGTTCCCGGAAGTTGTAGAGCATCGTTATTGTAAGGTGCAGAACCATCGGCGCTAAGACAAGGGAGGATAACGGTTTTACTGTTCCCAGCGAACAGTTTAAGCTAAAACCAGCTGCCACGTGAATTCTATGTTAGGTCTTGCTAAACATAAACCGTGAGACCAGCAACAGATCGGGTTACGCTGATTTTAATACAAATCATGTCACCCAGGGAACATCAGTTACGCGTCGCCTAACGGTACCGCGCGTCTTAGCGTATGGCATCTGGTTGAACAAAAAATTACGTGGGAAACGAAAACAATTGGAAAGACAGTTGAAGGGCACCTCTAAGGAGGTTTACGGACATTCGAGTTCGTAGCACAGGGGAAAAACTGGGCGATCGATCTTCGCGCGAACGTTCCTGCCGCCGGAGTAGCGATAACATCAAACAATTCATTATGCAAATCACGGCGAAGCTCGATTACGCGGTATCTGTTGCGATCGAGAATGATCGCGGCGGATATGGTTTGACGTGATCGATCCGGAAACGATTAATATCGATGAAAGCGCGGAGAAAAAGGGTTATCTTGACGCGCCAGTGATCTCAACGACCGTAAGGTCTTCAGCTGGGACGGAATCTCGCCGGTAGCTGCTGACACAGAAAGCAGATCGGCACAAAGCGGCGGGGCTTCACCTTATCCAATTACCAGACGAGCTTTCCTTTTATTATCCGGTCGGCCCTTCTACTTCCCTGAAAAATATGTACAACTGACACTTGATACGCAAACACAGCGGCATCGATACGTGTGTTTTAACGTGTCGAATCGATGAAAGCTCAGTCACGTACGCGCAAAAGAGGTTACGTCTGCTATATCCTTTTAGCATTCGGTGACCTCACAAAACAAAAAAATAGGAAGACACGGAGAAACTGTTGGACACGATAGCTTCAGATAATGAGCCTCGTTTGAATTGCAAACTACAACTTTACATATTTCAAAGAGGCCAATATCTTTTTTGTCACCTAATAACTGTTACACTTCAGTAAATTGCTAAGTAATTTATACAATTGCTGCACCGTACTGAAAAACAATTCGTCGAACGTGAAACGTGTTTGACTGTTCAATTTATATATTGCATATGTTAATATTACATATTACATCAGTGCATAATTACGCTTGATGAATTCATCAACATCCAGCCATTCTCTTCAACCTAGTGGCAACCGCATTTTTATTGAGTAAATATTAAATTTAATATCTAGTGAGCCACCAGTCGGTATACTTAACGATCTAAATTATGATCACCCGAATAATTTAGTCAACTGCGGCAATCACTGCCAACAGATGTCAGGTTCGTTTTTCACGTACCAGTTTAGTTTATAAATCACGGCGATGCATCGTAAAGCGGATACAATAATAATTTTCATCTTCGGCGAACATAGTATCCGTTCACGGGCTATAAATATCGGCCGGAGGAAATCGCGAAATCCGCGCGAGGTCTTCCAACGCAGGAGCCATTATACTTGGTTCGCGTGCCGCCTCGTCTCCTTCGCGTTTCCCCGTTTAGTTTGTTGATGCGCCGAGCGCACACGCCCGATTGATCGTTGACGATCCAAGGTACGCGTGATCATCAGATTGAATTCACGTGGGAAATTAAATTAAACGTCTTCTAGGGGCGACCTCGTGATCCGTTTCCATCGGGCTACCGTTAAGTGGAAACGGACGGTCCGCGGCGGGCGTTTCGCAAGCGGCAGCGACTGCTGTTCTAGAACCAAGGACGCTCGCGTGATCGACGATCGTGAGAAAAGCCGGGATCCGGAGAAATCGTTTCCGTCTGCTTTTCCGTCGCGCCTCACGGCCAAGAATTAATGAGAACCGTTGAAGGTGTGAAGCCGCACTGCTTCGTCAATGAAATTCCTGTCACGTCACTGAAAATCACGTCACTATAAAATGTATTCAATCAAAATCATCCACGCGATAATAAGAAGATTTATTATTATTTTGTATATAAAAAGAAAATGAAAATTCGTTCGGTATCGTCAATCTTTTCCTTGTTTCATCGTGGAATTTCGTGTTCAATGTTCATTGAGGTTTGAAAATGATTAAAAAAAAATTTATGTAATTATTCGTTGACGGTTAGGCGCTGGGAATTATTTTTAGGTCATGTTTCGTGACTGAATTTTAAAGAATATTGTGGGACACGCGAGTGGGGATAATTGTTTCTCTGCCCGCTCCACCCTGCTTAATTACAATGTTTCATTAGTAAACACAGACTGAACGTATAATCACATAAATGTACCGCGTGACAGGTAACGACGTATTAATTATTGATGAACGAAGATTTAATGGAAACTGTGTCAGTTGTGACCGACGTTGCATTCTTTCATAACAATTGACGCGTGCCCATTCATTTTCTTCTTGCAATTGTTAACCGACGACGATCGGCGCAAAAAGTATTGAGCAAGTATTTTAAGAGTTGCAAGAGTTCTGCGGCATACGCTTTCCAATGAACAGCGCAAGCAAATGTACTGCACAACTAGATTACAATACGTTACTTTGAATTTATAACTTATGCACTTGTGCCATTCAATACCGTCACGTACGTTAACACATATGAGTACATAAGGGTCATCGGTGAAGTAAGAACACTTGTTGATTATAATCAACGTTGAAACAATTTCTGTTCATGTAAATAATCCAATGTCGACGTTTTAAGCGGAGGTGTTCTATTTACAGAGAAAAAATGTCGTCTGTGTTTGACACCAGGTTCGTTTGCGAAGCTTCTGTATGAAAAACGAGAACCTCGTTGCCATGCGAGCCAGGTGTCGAGCATAATTAAACCCTAATTGCTCAGGCTGCGGTGGCTTTCTGCGCGCCGTTTGATTTCATTTCACACTAGAAAAAGAACACACGGATCTCCAACGGATTGCCATGCGTATAAGGTCTTTCATACCGACTGACACAGTTTCCATTGAAATCTCCAGGAATGCGTCGCGCGTGCCTACGGCCGCCTCTACCGATTAGCATAATTGATCCCCGGCGACGAATGCCACAAATAAGTTCCTACGAATTTTATTTGCTTTCAACGTAAAATTTATTCCAGCGCCTTCGCGTGACCGGTTTCTACGTTTATCGTGAACGATTCAGGAACAAAATAAAAGAAATACGATGGAGTATCCTATAATAACGAACGCAGAGCAAATATGACCGACTGTTGTGTCGAAAATTTACATACTTTGCTCGCATGTTTTCGCTGTGTATACTTGCTACTAAGATAATATTTGCACTATCCTTAACTACCAAGTAGAACTACCAAGTATTTATATGCAATCCCTATAAAAATTGTGACAATAGACTATTTTCAATTTCTTCAGACATTTATTATAGTATTTAACACGTTCGTTACCAGCGTCACATATTTGCGACGGTCGTAATCCTATATTTTACATAATGAAAATGAAATGAATCCTATAGATATTGTTATTAGAAATTATAAACTACGACATTATATTTAGGAACTCAATGACTCGTTTCAGTTTCAGTTTTCTAATATTTTGTTTAGAAGATTTATTCGATTGAAGAAAATATTATTATTGAGGACACCGACACCGAAATAACCGCTGGAACGTGTTAAGTAAAAATATTTAGTTTCAAGATCATTTCAAATATCAATTTAAAATATCAATAATTGTGGAACAAAACAATCGAAACCAGTCATTTTGACTGGTGCGGCAGTTGCAGTGTTAAATGCATAGGCTTGTAGGTATGTACTATGTACATATGTATCCTATATAAACAAGATTTTAGAATTAATTAATTCCTTATAGTATACCGCACTGTAGAAGTTTCAATTGGTAGTTTACATCGTAGTGGCAACACTGTACGAACATTCTAGATGAATTCGTCTGGGGACGTACACAGCAGCCAACTCATCTAATTATATGCAGACAGCTTGTCGCTCCTAATCCTTCTCCGAATACCTAAGCTTTCACTTGCGTCGTTGGAAGATCACGATCTCGCAACGTTCACCGGCCGTGTTATTGGCAGTAACCGATGCATTTTATTTACATGCAAATACGTTATATTTAAGGCGAGCGCCGTCTAAAAATTTCGAAGCAAAACATCGCGAAAAATACCGGGGCGATACACAGTCGTGTCCGTACGACGTGAAAAGAAAAGGGGAACGGCGTCGTCGAATCCGAAACATCTACGCGTGACCGAAATAGAATCGAACACAAAACAAATAGCAGCGCGGTAGAAGAGAATACGACGCCCGAGCAAAAAACCGTAGCGCCTTATTACAAGACACTTTGTTGCTGAAACTCTATAATCTTGGTAATACGATTACGCGTTTACCGACCACCTTATTTGCGGCAATCACGCAGGGGCATGGAACTCGTTCGTCTGTTGGCAACCGTGGTCCAATCATGCGGCAATTGAACGATAAATTAAATAAAATTAACTGTCCCAATTAATTGCACTTAAATTCAGTTGCGACTAATTTCTATCGTTAATTGCAGTCAATCTGTAAAAATGTAATCGTTAATTCCGCGAATCTATCCAACAATATTAGGTAAGACCAATTGCATTAACAATTAACAGTTAGCTGTTATAGCTAAACCACAGTTAACAATTAGTGATTAAAATAATTGCTGATTGGATTACAACTTGAGATAAAATCGTCAGTTGAAATGCTAATCGTCGATGTAATTAATTTTTGCCTGGCACTGGAGTGACGCGGAAATTTTTTCTCTATCGATTCTCGATACAGTCCCAGAATTCGTGGAAATACCGTGAATCGCGAATGCATCGGCCACCGTACGTGATCGAAATGTTATATCCGTGACCGTGAGAGTCGCAGATCCCGGCAATATTCGCAATGGAGCTTGAATACACTTGAGCTTTCATTTATTGTTCATTTGCAATGTTAATATCGAAGTGTATTCAGCTGTATTAGAATTTTCGAATATTCGCAAATCGCGGCGCGGCAAATATAAAATGAAAATTCCAGGCAAGCGATTTTAATACTAGAACTACCGTGTCAGTCAAAATGACTAGTTTCGATTTGTTTGTTTCAGAGAATTGAATGTTCGAAATGATCTTGAAAATAAATAGTTTCACTTGAATACTATAATGAATGTTTCAAGAAACTGAAAATAATCTATTGTTACAATATTAATAGGAATTATATTGAATTTAAAAGGCAATAATTATATTAACATTAAAAAGGCATTGAATCTCTTTTTAATATTTAAATATACATCAAATATTTATTTTAGATTTTGAATGAAATACTTTTTTCAAATATTTATCAACTATTTATTTTATATACCGGAGAAATATATTTTCCAAGATATAAAATAGATATTAGTTTAATATTGGAAATAAAATATTCTTTTCAACTTTTAAATTATTTTTGTTTTTGTTTTTTTTTATGAGTCATGTCGTCTGAAGCTTGCATCATATTGAGACAAAAGCTGGCCTATTCTTCTCTTTGAGGCATTGACCTGCATGGTTACCAAAAAAGTAAGAGTCGATAACAAATAAATGAACGTACATGGTCGCGACACGGAACAGTTGATTAAAGGATAGTACGCTTAGTCTCAGAAAACATGTTGAGCGAAATTTATACTGAAAAATGTCCGACAAGCGTTACAAAAAGTATAAATTTATAAAGAAACAGATGGTTTCGCCTATTCAGAATTGGCATGTCGACATAATTGAGGCATCGAGAATTACGCTAATTATTTCACAACAAAAAAAAATTTATCCTGTTCCCGATCTCAACATTAATCAATCATTTAATTTTGAAACTAGAGATAAACGAAGTACAGAAGAATATAATGCTGTTACAGATAACAAACGTACTGCTCTTGCAAATTTAAAATTGCTCAACCTTTTAAAAGTACGGTTCTTAAAAAATAATGTTAATCATATTCAACTAGGTAATTTATTAAATGGTTTGAAGGAAATTTATCCAGAATACAAAATTCGACGTGATGCTCGCTCTCTATTCTAGCAGCTCTATTTTATTTGGGACAGGGGAGAAAACGTAAATAATCATTTATGAATTTAAAATTCTATGATGCTGTAACTGGTAAATATTCATCATTTTTACGTTCTGTTTTACATTATATATAAAATTGATTATTTTACGGTAGCAACAAGAAAAAGATAAGTGTCCATTACTGACATCAAAATGAAACAAACTGTGTCATTATTTTTAGCAGCAGCACCATCAAAACTTAAAACTTCTTTCAAATGATTACTTGTTTACTTGTTTAAAATAATTTACATAAATTTATAACAATAAAATGTTCTTGTTTATTTAGAAAATATATCGCATGTGTTTTTATACTCTATACGTACGATTCAAGTACTTCAGTTTATCATCTGTTCTTATTATGTATGTTTGTAATGATTTGAACTTGTATGAGCTTGAAAAATGGTATTCGTAACAACAGGTTCACACAGATCAGTGGGGAAGCACGTATTATCCAATAATCGCACGTCCTGAGTTCGAATCCCGCCACATCATAAAAATTTTCAATTGTGTAATATAGCCCGTTTAAATACAAGAGAGAAAGAAAATAAATATACTCTCCTCTCAAATAGCGCATAACAAAATTCGGTCATTTTAATTTTTCTTACATTCTTTTTTAAAATTAAACACTATTCAATATTATTTAAATATTAAATACATATTTTTCAAATACTACTTTGTATTTTTTAAATGTCTATTTTATATTCTCCGAATATTTAGTTGATATTTTCCGAACATTCACTTTCCATTTCTTGTACATACGTACAATATTTAGATCTAATATTTTCTTTATATTAAAAAGTGTGGTTTAACACTAGAACTACCGAACAATCAAATTGATATTTTTAAATTTTTATATAGGCACCCTAAGAACGCAGCTATTGACATTTCAATTGACTTACGATTCAATTTGCGTATTAAGAAATCAATTTCTTTAGTAATTTCGCAGAGAAGCATCTGTTATCTTTTTAATAACTGGGGAGGAAGAATTTACGAATGAATGAATTTGATCCATTTGATAGTTCTAGTGTCAAAAAATATTTTTCAAATATTTAAAAAAAATCTTAAACCAATATTTTTGTGCTACTAGGGTTACATGCTTGGTAGTTCTAGTGTCAAATAGGGAATATGGAATGAGCGATAACAACGTCTGGATCGTAAACGGAGAACGTGAAATTAGAAACGTGAAATGCGGATCGAAGAATACGAAGTGTAATACGTGAACGTGGAATGTGAAGGAGTGGATGCTCGGAACGTAGCCTTCGCGCAACTAACAACGCTAAATAACATTTATCTTCCTGTTTATTACGCAATCGCAGAATTTTCCGCAAGTTGCGTTCTTATGGCCACTATTTAAAAAAAAAAAAAAAAGCAAAAGTAAAAGGAAAAAAAACATGAACGATGGTCTTGAGCGATGGAACGTTGAGAAAGTAGAAAACTGGCTTTACGAGTAAAAATCTAGAAATATATTTAAACATTTATCAAGTAACTTTGAAAAGTTCCTCCCCAATGTAAATATAAGTATATTTGCTGTGCAGTTCTCCAACAACATGTTCATAATAACTGTTTTCCTCGACATTCAGAGAGCACGTTCTTTTGCTCGCATTATGTTATTTTGATATACACAAACATACCTTAGATACGTGCTACGTGTGCACGCGAGCCAAACTAGTATTGCTGCTCGCAGAAAAGTGTTTTAAACGAGTTTAAGTTAATATATTACTGGCAAACGGAAATACTGTCACCCAGAAACCGATTAAGTATACATCGAAGTCAATCGTACCAACTGGCTTTCCACTCAAGAATCTTTGATTTGTAATGGCCCCCTTTCTTTTTGTATCAACGATAATTTTACATCTACCGGGTCGAATGAGCCATCTCAATCGCTTTTCCTGCGAAACGCATATCCTCGAAAGACGTCGCTGACGAGTCGACTGTTATTATTTTTAGTAACGAAAAAAAAACGGTTCAAAACAATTTGCCATTGCGATCAATGAACACCTAATAGGCAGACTGGTGGATCTATCACTTGTCACACGTATGTATTAAAAATACATCATATCCGTTAACCCCTTGCCATACCATTTAACCGGGCAAAATCCGTGCCATAATTATAGCGACCGATATTTCACTCGTGTTGTCACCTCGAGTCACACTCGTGATATTTATGTCTGGTCCAAAATTTTTATCAGGAGCCAAGCTCGTTAAAGTACGGCAAGGGGTTAATTAACACGTTGAATGCCACACGATTTGATAGGGCAAAATATACAAAATGAGAAAAACGTAATATTAAATCGTTTGATTGAATTGCATTCTTACTATTACATATTCATTGAGCTGAATGTCATCACATTAAGTTGCATTATTTGTAATATAGAAATGTTTCTAAATAATCAGCGTTTAATTGAATGAACTATAGTGATTCGATTTGGTTATGGGTCACCGGTGACACCCACGGCATTCAACTTGTTAATGAATTCATTGGAATACAATATTTACATAATATATTTTCAATAATAATTTAACCGTTGACATTATTCATTGCACCCTCAGAATGAATTTCTCCTGTTGAATGTCCTAAAGAATATTTCGAGATAAATTAATTTTGCATTATATAAAGGTTTTAATGCATTTTTTATTATCAATGTTTACCACGTCGTAAGACATTTCCAAAATTGGAAAAACATTATGAATTTAATTCGTCTTACTGTATACATTTTTTAAATTTCAAATGTAATGGCATATGCATGTTATACAATGTAAAATGTTTTGCCAATATTCTCGATAGCATTCGTATTTTTTATGTCAATATGTTTTAACTGCTGAAACGAAAATACTAAATTAATTAATAAGAGAATGCTAGAGAATTAAATACAATACAAATTCGGATTATTAAAATTATATAATTGAAGATAAAGTTACGTAATACAGGAAAAATTATGTCGCAATCACGAATTTATGATAAAACTTTATTAATGAATATTAAAATAATAATATGATATTTGTATTGGAATTACTTATTTAAGAAAGTGGTACAACACAATGTTTCCGTAGTGTAGTGGTTATCACATCCGCCTAACACGCGGAAGGCCCCCGGTTCGATCCCGGGCGGAAACAGTTTTTGCATTCACTTTATAATTAAACAATATTTTTCCCTTCATCAATAATATTTTACTTCCATTACATTTATTTAAAATTATCAAATAATTCTAAAAAAAAAAAAATATATTTATCAAGAAAAATACGCGATTACCTTGAAGTATTCACTCTAGAATCTCTACTTTCTTTACGATTCTAAAGGAAAGTTCTCGTTTGTTCACAACAGATTCATTTAATCACACTTTACATCCACTATAAATACTATAAAAAGCAATTTCAATTTCATGTTCAATGAATTTAACAGGTTGAACGCCGCACGATTTCATAGAACAAAATACACAAAATGGAAAAAATACAATATTAAATCATTTCATTGAATTGCACTATTATTGTTGCATGTTCATCTAGCTGAATGTCACCGCATTAGGCAGTATTATTTATAATATAGAAATATTTTTAAATAATCATTGTTTAATTGAATGAACTATAGTAATTCGATTTGGTTGGTGGTCATCGGTGACCCTCATAGCATTCAACGTGTTAAAGAACCCGCCTGGTAAAAAGGCATTAAACATTTGAAGTAAATAATCCCCGCGACACAAATACTTCAGTGAATCACAACAACTCGAAAGTACCTCGCACCTGGGAAAATGTCGCATCGCGACGCTGACGGGGCGTACCAATATGACCGGATCTCTAGCGATCACGTTGGAACTTGATTTAGACGAGTTTCGTATTTTACGTAACTTTCACCGGCTGCAAGGTAGAGGTGAGAATGCGCCGAGTATTCTTAGACGTTCGGAAACCGAGCGCGGTCCAAGAAATGTCACAGACAAGCGAGGTGCCCATGGCAAAGTCAGTATTTTTCACGGAATGGTCGGAACACGGTCAATCAACAGCCGCTGACAGAGGGACGGTCGGACACTCCACGTCCGTCGCAGTAAATTTAGCTACCATTACGCCTGGTTTCACGAAAGTATGCTCCTCCGGCGACAGAAATGGAAAAGAAAGGGAAAAATCGAGTCCGGGGCTAGCGAACTGCTGCCTGACGACCGGTAGAGCAGTCGCACGAGGAAAGTAAACATGTAATCCCGGATAAACAGATAAGGATGAATAATGAAGCCCGAGACCATCGTTGACAATAGAACCGAGTTTTCGTTATGAAATATCATCGAGGATTGATACACACTACGGTCTGATAAAATCGTGATCGATTATCAACGAAATCGTTTTGTGGCGAAATACTTTTTCTACATTTCAGGCTATGATAGCAAGAAATCGTTGCGTGAGGAATAAATTGCTTACTACGCGTCACGTGGAACTGCGCGGGAAAGATGTTCATTATTTACAGTTTATTTGCGTCGTTCGAATGGGAATTACAGACGGATTTAACGGCGGCAACAGTGAAAGTAGTTTCGGTATACGTGTAGTTTACCGGTTGTTCCCAGTTTTGATTATTTATTTACAGTTCCGTTTGTGAAGCCTCGGTTTATCGCAAAAATCAGGGTTAAGTTTTGAGTAGGTCAAGATTAGGTCTGGATCGGATGAATATCAGAAACTGAGAAAGCTGCTAAACTGCAAAGTTATTGTTTAATCCTTTGCACTCGGAAGTTTCTCACTAGAAATATTTAACATTTTTTGACGAGATAACAATGACATTCTTTGAAGCTAACTCGAAGGGAAATTAGAAGTATATTGAGGGACAAAGATATTTATTCCAATATTTCACGTATCGAGGCATTATAGAAAGTTCAACATTAAATATCAGATTTTATAGTTTTACTGCGTCAAATCAAGTGGTGACTGAGAGTCACCTCCTGAGTGCAAAGGGTTAACACGTTGAATGCCGTACAATTTCATAGAGCAAACTACTTAAAACGGAAAAAATATAATATTAAATCATTTGATTGAATTGTAATATTATTATTGCGTGTTCATCTAGCTGAATGTGACGTGTTAAATTTGAATCATAATTTATTTAATTCTCTATGCTGGATGATTGTACAATTTAAAAATGTAGTACTGAAACCATATTTAAAATTTGATGCGGTTTGTTACGCCGTGTCCTATATGCGTTCGTGTCCGGAGTGACTGCTAGCCCACCGCTAAATAATGCCAACGACTTCTCGATCTACTTACTGCAGGCTTTTTGCCAATGGCGCTCGCATCGCTGTAGGACGTAACCTTCATGTAAGGACTTGAAGCGGATATCGGCACGGTGATCATTTTTCCACCCTTCGAATTTTCCTCTCTCTCCCATCGGCACCAGGAAAATCGGATGCACAACCTCTACACGATTCTCGCGGGGTCTTCTGCTCTCGGCCAATCGGGATCTGGCAAGTTTTCATGGACACATCCGTCGCCGCGACTTTTCTAGGAAGATGGGCCTCCGAGATGACGAGAAAGCCACTTCAATGACAAGTTCTCAAGTTTCACAATTAACCGTCACTATGCACCAGATGCACTCGCGATGTTCGATTTCTTATTTAATGATCCCTATTGCTTCCAGCTAATGTTTGACATCTGGTAAACGGAAACTTTATATGTGCTTGTAAATTATACAAACAAGTCGAAGAAATATTTATCTATAATTGTTTATACCTTTTACTATCCAGTTTCGAAATTATCATTGTTCGTATGTATCTATGATAATGTATTGTACTCGTAAAAGGTATACAAACAAATTTTATCGAGATCACGATAAGACTTGGTCAAATATATTTCTGTCGAGAACAACACCCGGAAACCGAGTAACTTTCACAGACGAGGTCGTACCGAGTAACGGACGAAAACGTCCCGCGAGCTACTCAACACCCTGACAGCAAGTCAGAAATAATTTATTTTCGAGCGAACTTGGGACTACCTTCAAGGCTGTCCACAATAGTTGACCCTATTCCGCTTATGCAGCAAGAACGAATCTCTTCAGTATTCAACGAAGATACAAGAGCATCGATTGCTCGGCTGACTTATGTATCGATGATCCAGACAACTTTCCTGATTGACTCTTCATAAATCGATTCTTTTACCGTTGATCACGGTTCGGTTTCAAAACTGCTGCTGCGTAGCCAATGGCGCGCGGTATGTCCATTCCCACGATTCAAAATCGTGCTTCGATTTCACGGGAATAATCGTCTCCGTATGAGAGCGATTATTTTCAATTCCTTCACTCGATGGAACGCCTTTTATGAATGTCACTTGTCGTTAACCAAAAGTTTCAATCTGTTCTGTCAGAGAAATACAACGATAATGTGCATACACCGTACAAGACGTGCGTTGTTTCGGGAGTTGGGAAAGAAGCGTTGTTTTCAACGCGGCGTAGGCCCGCAACGCAACACCTTTACCGACGGACGAACAAACATCGACTGACGAGCGTGTGGTGCGCCTCGACGGTCGAGGAGACGAATGGACCTCTCTCGATTGGCTGTCGCGTGCTTCCAGGTAACGCTAGTCCGGCCGGATTATTCGCATCGGAATTGCGGTAGAAGGGCGAACCAAGTGTTATCGAACTGCGACTTCTGTCGCCAGACATTCTGTATTCTTATCGATGTATCGGCCTAACACCGATTATTGCCCGTTCCATTGTTTTTCTCACCGATCTATATGTAATTCGGTTTTGAATATAAAATAATTGAAAGTCTATTTGAAAATTCCAATACCGCGGTGATAGACAGGCACAGGGTTTTTTATCTGGATACTTAAAATAATTTGATCGAACTAACGGCTGAGTTCGTTTGCTAACCTATTGACGTCAACACTAATTTCTTATCCCTCTTTTATTATCGATGAGTCAATTACCGGGAGCTTATGGAGAACCGCGCAATTATCTCTATGCCATCAAAAACACGTGAAGTCAAATATTAGGTTACAGCCATTGTTACGGCGAATTAGGCGGGAAGATCGCTTCGAAGAGTCGCTTTCGTTTAACACGTAATCGCGAAAGACGATACGGTTTTCTTACAAGGCGGCCATGTTGGTATTTTTGAAAGGCCAATTACCTAACCTCATTTTCAATTCCAACGCGAAACTTAATACAACGTGCAGCATTTATTTAATTGTAGATTATTATGCAGCCATCCAACGCGCGATAATTTAAGAATAACTCGAGCATTAGTTTTAATCTTGAGATTTAATCTAATTGAATAAAAGGCGATGCGTAACATCAGCTTAAGGATTAACGATACCAGCTGAAGGTTAAGCAGCGGAGAAGGCAGTCGGAATACGAAAGTTGTTTAATAATTTATACTGGCAGTGGTTTAACGATTTGTGAAACAAACACAATTCTGTTTGCCGAACAATGGGCGTATCCGCTTTGAGTGGTGAAAATTATTCATTCAGTGAGTAACGACGGTACAATTACGATTTCGTACAACGCAATAAATATGCATAAGCACGATTTTCATACAATAAGTCGCGGTAAAACTTTTCGCTTCTGGTTTCGTCTCGAGAAATTTATGCAAGCGTTTCCTTTATCCATTTCCATAGCGCTCATGGTCCTAGGAAGTATTCGCCAATTTAAAGATAATTTCCAAAGTAGTTGCTAAATAGTTACGGGCACTTCATTATTTCAAATTGTCATCAGTGTATTTATACAATCGCATGTATCCTTGAATGAAATGATTCATTTATTATTTTCGGTCCCCGAGGAATTCCTCCGTTAAATTTTTACACGCAGGAAATAATATTTCTATTTCCACGATAAATGGTCACGCGGCAACCAATGCCAAGCCAAACACACGTCCGAGTTGCCGACCGTTATCTCCCGGCTACGGATGCTTAATCATTTACAGTACACCCAAAAATAAAAACAGCAATAAGTTTCGATGAAATCTCTATTTTATTTTAATGACTAATAAAACTCCTAACAGAGGGGAACGTTGTACACCAGACCATAAAAACACGAATCTGCATAAACGTCCGCAGTCGAAACGCTGATCATTTAGTTCTTGCCGTTTGTCGATCGAAGTAGACTGAGCGGCAGCAACCATTTATACAGAATTTACAAACTAACAAACATGTTTCAAAATTAAATTCCGCATGTGTACAACATGGCAATTATCGAAATACTGTAATATTTACATGTTGTAATAGATTGATCATTCATGAATCTTTTAGTTTCTTTTTCCATGGATACCTAAAGTTGCAATAAGATGAAACCCAAATAAAAATGAAAGGAAAATGAAAAACAATAATATTTGGTTTACGGCCATCAGAAAACTCCGACCGTTTGTTTTCGCGCACCTCGACCGGTGTTCGCGGAGTCGTCGATAAAATGCGTCGAATATCTCGGTCACGTAGCGCAATAAACAATCACAGGCCGGTCGAATGATTATAAACATTCCTGCGAGGCAATTCCGATCCCGACTATCATACGATAACGCGTACTCTGACACGCGGGCAACTCATATACGTGACTCCGCCGGTTTTCGCCGGCAATTGTCAAACGGACAGCTCGCGTGCCTGCACACACTCCCCATTTTACAGCACTGCTACCTCGCCGGCATCTGCAAGTAAAATTAGGTCTTTCGATCTGACAGCTTTCGGTTGCACTGTCTGTGAAACTGATATACTAGTTTTCTTTAAATTCTGGGTACCTTTGAACCTTGGACAACTTCTTCTATTGAATTTATGGGCACAACCAATGGGGCTTCAGTGTGTTTCGATCGTATAAATAGTTTCCCTAGGTCTTCTTTAAATCAAGATTCTTCAAGTTCTAAGTTACCTTCACTCTTTGACAACTCCTGTCAAATTTATAGAGAACTACCGATGGGATTTTAACATATTTCAATTGCATAAGTCGTTCTATCTTCATCGTAGGTATCTACATTTAAAAACTGAATTCGAGAAGTCCAGCATAAAGTACTGATTATTTTCTCTGTGGAAACTCCGATCATTCGACGAATAGATCACAAATGGCGCCAGGCCTTAGGTGGCGTCGGAAAATCCGTTGCGCTGGTCCTCCCCGAATAAAACTTGCGCAACTTATCGCGTGGAACAACAAAGTCGGCTTTGGTGTACGGATTTATCGTTTACCGTATGTTTTCGTAAACATTGAAAATTACGTGTCGTAAAATCGTTTTTGGTACCGGTCGTGCCAAGAAACCGGAAAATCCTTCTGCCCCACCGCTCATCCTCAAAACTCTTCCACCATTTCGTCAACGACGATATTGTTTCGAGTTTCGTTCGTCTCCGATTGTTTGGCCTCGCCCGAGTATTATTAACCCTCGAACGATCGCGAATCTTAGGCTGATTAAAGTGGCTGTCGGTTGAGGACCGATGATGACGGAAGGAGATTGTTATTGCAAGTGAACACTGTTTGTACAAGCTGGCTCAGGGAAATGTTTGAAGTTAAACTCAAGGGCAAGATTATATAGACACAAGAGAGCCATTTGACTTGATCAGATGTTAAGTGCTCGAGGGAGAGTCCCCATTTTTCTCGATTTTCTTCGCCGGTCTAATAGTTAAATTCCTAGGGACTAGCTCTAATAGATGTTCATCTATCTTGTTTATTATCCAAGTACTAAAACGATAAGTTTCAATTAATTACTCGAATATACAAACACTATTCCTTAAGATTTATAAACTAACTCTGTTAAATGCGTTTTCGAATCGATCAAACCGCCAATGTGAACGGGCATCAGTGATAAACACTTAAGCACCCAACCAAACGCCGAACGTTTTACGGAATCATTCAGCAAAAATTCTGTTCGGATACGCTAAAAATAAGTCGATTTAAACAGTACGTACAATATTGCGGCGACTACATTAAATATAGTTTATATCATAGGTAAATTAAGGAAATCTTGCAGAAACAGGAATCTTTACATCGCTGGACTTTACAAAACAAATGCGTTAACCACGCGTCGGCTGTTGAAGTGTTAAAAAGATGAACATCCTCTAAACTGAACCTTCGACGAAACCGTTCGGGCTGAATATTACAAGATTTACGCGGCAAGGTGTGCGGGGGACACCTGTAAATCATTTCGCTGCGTTCCCTGACCAACGGGAACGTGGGATTTGGCAAAAACACGGCACCACACGTCGATGAATGGATCTCGTCCCGTATTTTTAGACATGTTTGCCCGACGAACAATTCCGACGCCTTGGATTTTATCGACGAATTGATGTAAGAGGTGCCGCGCCGCATCAATTCAATCGAGACAAATATAGAGTTCCGTTGCATTCCGCGACTCTGCGGGTGTCAAGGATCGAACCGATCCGTTTAGACTTATTTATATCCCCCTGCGCTTATCAATTCTCGTTGAAACGGGCGTCAAACAATCCCGACACCGAGCCGGAACGGCGTTCTTCAAGATGGCAGCCGGCTAGATCAACTGATCCGCGAGAATATATTGACAGGAGCCTTGAATGATCGAAAATATTCACGAGCACTGGTGCCGGTCGCGTTTTTACGTAACGGCTAGCGTTTCTTCCTCGTCGATTCGAAATCCGCGGCACCGTTAAGTGACCCGAGGCGAAAATTTTCGCGATGCACTCGCCCGCTTTCGAACTCGTTTGCGCAACACCGCAGCCTATCCGGCTTCGAATCCCAAGCGGGCGGAGAATTATGGAGAAACTCCAAAATGAAAGAGAAAATGACAATTTCTCTTGCGATTCGTGTGACGTTATGGAGAACGGAAATTCGAAGATTCGAAAATTCGTAACAACACAACGTGACTAATTAAAGTATGTCTTGGAAACCCAATTAAACGAACATTATGCGCAATATTAATCGTAAACTATCATACGAGTGAAAATAACCCGTTTCAGGTCTCTTTTACAATTAATAAAAAGGTATAGACAATTTCCTTAGAAATTACCAAATAAATTGATTCAGATAAATCCAAAGTGGAACATAACCGAAATGTAATCTCGATAAATGTATTAGTTCTAGAATTCAATATTGATATTTTCAATCGTCAACCTTAATTTAGCTTTCATCTCGGAAACAATAATCATGTTTCCTGGACGATCATGAAAGAAATTTGCATAGGCAATAGTAGCTCCTCCAAGATGGCGGATGAGAGAATCCTAAGTTCCTCCTGAATTTTCGTTACCTTATACAGTGGACGATCGAAGAAGAAAGGTTACTAAAGTGATATTTCTTTTGCAATTCCCTTGTAGCCCATAAAACCCGCCATTCTGAATGGAATGAGCTACTGGTATAGTCCGAACGCCCTGAAACGCAAAATTTCGAAGAGTAAGGGCAAGGAGAATTAAAGGCACAAACGAGTTCGTTTCATTTTTTTTAAGGGCAATTCAGGAAACGATCTCAGTGGCTCTCTCCATTTAGTTCCACTTAATTGGAGTTTAATGGGCGGCCCCGTTGGCCGTGAAAAACGTCTCCGGCTGCATCCATGCCGCCAGGAGATGTGAAGGAGGACCTTGGCGCAAGTACAACGGTGCACCGGCGATAATTACCGTTCGCGATTATCCGGAATGAAAATCGCTCTTACGCCGGGCGACACGAAGGGTGACGCAACGTCACGAACCGGTTCCCAAACGGACAATCCATTATTTTTCATTAACACCGGCGTCCCAAAGGAACGTTTCAACAATCCCGATTTGCATAAGAGACCTCTTTCCTGCTGATTTAAATTCGTACGTAATCATGCCCGAAACTCTGAAGTTGATGTTCTATAAGCATTTCATGCTGATTTTGATAATGCCATCGAGATAAATGCGCATTTGCATAAACACGATGATTTGTAAGTAGAGTGTTGAACACGCGAACTTTTTCAGGAAAACGTATGCGTATATGAACCGTTTATTTTTAAAGTGACTTAAGATTTTTTAAAAAAGAGGAAGAAATAGTTTGAAAGTAAAAAGATAACGTTGAATTGTAACTATTATAACCGATAGCTTGATTTTTTTGAGAAATGGATTTTAGCCACTTTCGAAATAAACAGTTGAAATAGCAATATACAGCCATACAGTATAACCCTGTGCACTTCAAAAGTATATCATTAGAAGTATTCAACATTTTCTGGTCAAACTCAGAGGATACTTTTTTAAAACAACTTAACGAGAAATTGTGCCTATGCAAACTAACCTACGCTCCTTTATCTATATAAAGGAGTAAAGTCTTCCTTGTTTCAATATTTCACGCATCGATGCATCAGATAAAGCTTAATATTAAATATAAAATTATATGACTTTTATTAAATCAAGTGGTCAATTTCTATCGTCTTTTTAGCGAAGATAGAGATGTTCGAGGATACAAACGAGTCGAACGTGGTTAGCGTAATAGCGAACGTAACAAGAAAAACGTAATGGTATCAGATACCGGATTGTGTAAGGTTTACCAACACCGAGGTAGAATAGTTTAGCCTGTGGCCACCGCAGTAACAATATCCGGAGTCCGCCATGGAATGCAACAAGAATACCGGCGCGTGCCAATGAACCATGAAAGGTCCTTTCATTTCGATTTCCCTATTGCGATTGCGTAACCCGCGTAATTGCATCAACCAGGATCTTGTTTTTCGAAGACAATGACACAAAATTGCATCCGTCCTCCCCCTGCACAATCGAACGTGCACTTTTATCTATTAGTTCGCCAGGAAGAAGGATCGACGTTTCTCTACCCGGAAGAACATTAACCCTTCGCGACGAACATTAACCCGAACCTCTTTCATCAGAAACATTCAATAACGCTACGATGAGATATAGTCAACATCTCTTAAAACCGACTTATCGAGGAACCACAAGTAAACGAAACAACACGATTTTATTCCAACATTTCACGTATCGATGCACTAGACAGAGCTTAATATTAAATACCGGAATTCATCATTTTTCTGCATAAAATCAAAGGGTTCGCTGTTTGTAAATGTTTTCCATAAAAAACTGAGTTTCACGCCGAAGTCTTAAATACTAAGAAAAAGAAAAGTACATATAAATCTCCCGTTATTTGAATAATTAACACTAAACCTACCGAGCAGTTAAATTGACTTTTTGAAATTCCTCTATAGAAACTCCAATAGTGCATCTAGTGTGACTTTAATTGGTTTATAATTCAGTTTGTGTATTGCTAAATCAATTTCTTTAATAATTTCTCCGAAAAACATGTATTATTTTCTTCATAATTGTAAAAAGAAGAAATCAGGAATGTGTTACTTTGACCCGTCCGGTAGTTTTAGTGTTAAATTATTCATTTGCCGCTTTTGAATTTAGATATAGAAGCTCGAAGTCTCCATTATGACGGCATTCGACCGCAAAGGGTTAAAATTTCTCGTGGTTCGTCATATTTGATGACCGATCAGCGGTCGGCCTCTATACCCGCAGCTTCTACCGCGTATAGAATGAGATGTGCGCAGAATAAAGGTAGAAAGTGGCGGGCAACTGTTATCGGCGTCACGTAGCGCGAAATCGATGAAAGGAACGTGATTAAACTGTTGCCGCTATATCTCGGCTATGAAAATTCTGCACTCCCGGGAATGCATCAGTCAAGGACACCGCTTCGGCCGGCTGATAATCTCGACGATCCCTTCTGCTTTAACGAGGCGTGGAGTCTTAAATAATGCAATAACCGTCGCTCGATTGATAAGGGCCTGGGGACGAGGCGCGTGCAAAACTCAGGCTCGTTATTTACCTTCGCTTTACTTTTCACTCCTCCTATAGCTCGTTCAATCGTGTTATTATTTTACTAACCGAACGAGTCATTGAGTTCCTAAATAGAATGCTGTATGTAATTTTGAATGACAGTATTGACATTGTTATTTAACGATATTAAGTAATATATTATTTATTATATAATAACCCTTTGCACTATGGAGATCACTCTTAGTCATCATTTTATTTGATATATGAAAATTATAAAGTCTTACACACAATGTTAAGCTTCGTATCATCCACAATTATGTGAAGCACTGAAATGATAACTTTGTTAACTTATGTATGTTCTCTCACTCTACGTTTGCTCTAAAGTATAATTTATTGATAATAGAAGAATAACATTTAATTTAAATCCAAAAGGGTCAAGTAGTATTTATGTTTATTACAATTTGTTTAAAATCTTCATGAGTATGATACGTTGTTGCAAGACAAGGGGTTAACGTTAATTGCAACGCGACCAGTCAAATAACCGGTCCCAAAATTTGATTGAAAATTCTGCATTTCCTTTCGTCGATGTAACTCTTTATGCACGAAGATTTTTCGAAGTATTCAACCATGTCAGAGAACGTTAAATTATATGTTGAACTTTAAAATATTCGAAAAGAAAGCAGCTATATACTGATCTCTCGTTGTTCGAGTAACTCAATCGTTTATTCACAACTTGTTATTCTAGGCATGAAAATTAATTGAATTTTTATTATTTTATTGTTTTCTTTATTTTCTCAATTTCTGCCTTTCCTTCAGTTTTCACTACGAACAATTTATCATTTAACTCTTCCACGTTTATTCTGCAACCACTTATTTGACTGGTTATGATGGGAATAGGTATATATATATATAAAGCGTCGGCACGATTAGCGTCATCGTTACATCACTTCGAGCCATTAATAGCAGCGATCTTCCCTTACGAACCTTTACACTTTTTCCTTCGCTGACGTCATTAAATAATCCGACCACAGACATGCAATTATCAACGAAACAGGTGTTTATGTGAAGTTAAACACCCGCGGATTAATTTATGGAAACGACGATCAAATGCAAACTTGTGTCTTTTTCTTCTTCTTTTTCTCTGACCGGAGAATATGCAGTCGAAGGTGAATCTTTATGCGTTCCAATGATCAAGTTGCTTCACTGTGAACTACGCAGTGTCGCACAAAGTCTAGCAATTATCAGCAGAAAAAGTGGCACGAATAATAATCACCATGTTACAAGTTATGACGGGTTACTTACAAATCATCGCGCTGACATGCAAGAAACCGACAAAGAACAGGCAACCGGTCAAGAAAAAATTGCGCTGGCGAGTGAAAAGCGGACACACGCTTTAATGCTAGATTTATGGACGTTTATTATATCTTATTATATCCTTCTTAGAAAAATAGATGTTCGTTGACCCCTTCTCTTCTGATATCGTGTCAGACTTCGAATGAAAGTTTTAAACCTAATTCGGTAAATCTGAATGTTATTTATTTGTGATTAACATAAATTAATTATCGCTTGTCTATAATCAAACTTTAATCTTTAGAGTAAACATAGAGAGAATGCATATTACATTCGGTTCTTTTCCCACTAAATTATTGCGGATAAAGTAGTTTTATCAAGCACAGTTGTGAAAGAGATCGTAAGAGAAAGGGTTAATAACACTAGAACAACCGAGCATTTAACATGATTAATATGCAATCCTTATAAGAATTGTAACAACCGATCTTTGTCGATTTCTTCGCATATTCACTATAGTATTCGAGAAACTATACATTTTCCAAATCACTTTAAATATTCAACACATTCGAAATATCAATAATTGCGAAATAAGAAATCTGAATCCCGTCACTTTGACGGGTGCGGTAGTACCAATGTTAAAATGTTAAACTTTTACTAAATAATGCTTATGAAATGGAATTTCCGGCAAATTGCCAGGTCCCGTGAATCCAGTGTTAATTGAATTCTTATAAAACTCATGTTAACCTAAGCAGCGTGTATTATAAGCCGACCGTGGGATCCCGTACAAATCCACCGAGTTTTATGGTAATCATCCCCCATTAAATTTCTCGGCCCGCGGATACGAAATAAAGAGCCAGCCGTGTTTTCTTGTTTCGCACTACATCGCCGGCCCTTGTACGCTAATTAGCTCCCTTCTGCGGTGCCCGCCATATTTTCTTCGCGCTGAACCATAACGAAGAATTCACGCTTCTCACAGTCCTACGGGTCCCCAGTTCCTCGCTTCGAGATCACCCTATTCTGTTTTTTCGTTTGCCACACGACGCGAACAGAAAGAAAACATTATCTAGTTATCCAGGGAAAAACCGATTCTCATGAAACGAAAGAACGTCCGGTCTGTTCATTGGTTATCGCAGGATCCGCTAATGCTCGTGTGAATGGAAAATTTCATAGACCGAAGTCGCTGGAGTAGCGGTTAAACGAAAATTCGTTTCCCGTATTAACGTGACTGTACAGTGGCGCTAAATTTCCAATACGATCTGATTCAAAGATAAATAATAAATGAAATAATAAAAGGAAGACAATTTGAGTATGTCAGATATACAGGAAGTCAGGAGTTCGATCGTGTTACCAACGAGTTTTCGGTTAGCCACAATTTTCTGTTTCCTGAATCTCCTTATCGCGGTTCCTCCAGTCAGCGAGCTACGTTTCTCCGCCCGCGAAACCCTCTTTTTTCCCGCGTCCTCGTTCGAAGCCGACCAAGTACCGTTGAGTGCTGTCTTCTAATGGCGTGCACTCGAGGACTCGCGTATCATAACACCCGGGGACAAGTCCTAACGAAAAAAAACAAGAGAAGAAAGGAACGAAAAAGAAAGAATCTAGGAACACGTACCCGTCATTACAGCGTCGGCTGGCCGCGTTCTGCTCATTTGCATTAGCACGAGAACGCATAAAATCCGCGGACCGCTGATTGCGCGATGTCCTCGGGTGCAAGAGTACCGAACGGAGTACCGGCTTGCATTCGAATCGCGTTAAGGTCGATCCGCAATATCGGTTAGCTCTTGATTAGCTTTTGGATCTGATGTTAACAAATATTAACAATACTCTATAAATATTATTCAATCGTCTATAATGCAAGACAAGCTGACAGAGTACCAGCCTGCACTCAAATTGCATTAGGATCGATCCACGTACGAATATGTACCCTAATTACACTGTGGAACAAATATGAACTTTTTGTGCTTTTTACAATAACCACTAGGTGATTTTTATAGAGTTCCTTACCCTAAATACGAATCCGAAAACCAAACTGCTGGATCACGTCGTTTTCGAAAAAAAACTGGGTTTTTTTGAAAACGGTCGAATTTTTCAGAAAACCAAATGTTACGTGAAAACTAAAAACGACAGGCAGTTAAAGTTTGTCGCAAAAAATAAAGGAGACTTGCCGGGACACGTAGCTGTACATCATCTGTAGCTAAACATCAAATTATTTAAAACAGGAATATCGTCAAAAGCTTTCTCATAAGTATTATAAAAATTTATAAAACAATTAAACATTATATATACATACAAGAAGTGACCGGGGTCCAGGTTTGTACAGCGCGTAGTCACGGCCCTGCATAGCTGCGGCCGGCGAGCGATGGCCGTGTGGCGCAAAAGTTCCGTGCACGCGCTCTTCGCGGACGTTTTCTTACCCTGTCCCAAAGAAAAACCGATCTCACGCTTCCCGCGGGGGGATTCCTCTTCAGAAGTGTCTGCAGAATCCAATGGCGCATAGCAAAGTCGTGCTAGCCAACCCACTTTTCGTAGAAATGTAACAGAAGTGCATACAAAGTACGCGCATGTACCCTTTTTTAAACTTTAATCATCATTTACGAACATTTAATGATACGCAAAATTCAAAATTTTTATAGCTACGTCTTCGAGCAAGTCTCCTTTATTTTCTGCGATAAATTTTAACTGCCTATCGTTTTTAGTTTTCACGTAACACTTTGTTTTCTGAAAAATTCGACCGTTTTTACAAAAACCCAATTTTTTCGAAAACTGGACGTGAGCCAGCAATTTGGTTTTCGGATTCGTATTTAGGGTAAGGAACTCTATAAGGACCACCTAGTGGCTATTCAAAAACAAAAAACGTGTTCCGCAGTGTTATCAATTTTAAAATCGCTAATTTCGAAGATCTAACTTAAGGAACATCAACTTTCCTTATCAGCATTAGAATAATCTGTACGATGAACGTCCGTAAACCTAGTGTTAACAATATGTAACGAATGTTATTCAGTTGCCTAAAATGGACGTATTATAAATGCCAATTCCATGTAGTCCTATTTTCCTCCATTGAAGACAGTAAACAGTGAAAGAGTACTTAGCGAAGTGTCAGCAGACCAATAGTGTGGACTGATCCTTAGCTTTATCGATGGCTGGGTTCGGAGGTAGCGGAAGTCCGATTGAACGCGATCTCGAAATACAACGGATACCGAGGACGCATCCACGTAATCGGTAATTCCAGCTGCCTCCTCTTCCTCCTGCTCTTATTAGCCTCGCTTCTCCGAACCGGTCGTGCGTCGCACAGAATACGCCAAGGGCCAAGAGTCAACTGTGCAATTGACCAGGCAGACGTGCGTTTCCGAGAAATGTCCTTCGAGTTATGGAACAAATGTCAGCGGTACGTTCTCAGATTGAAATGGACTGTCTCAGCAAGCGACGCGCTTGTCGTTGTTTACAGGAATTCTTAGCCAAGCCGCCATTGTTGTTTACCAATCCTCGCCCAATGGAATCCTTATGTTACACCGATAAACAAAAGATGTGTAAACACAACGACGTAGAAATTTTATGAAAATAATTCTCCACAATAACATGCGTTTATTTTAATCACTCTTGGATTGGTAGGACTTCCCGATGATTACGAGTTAACGTTGCTACTCATCTAATATTTTGTCTCTTATACTTGGACTTCGACCATTTCTACTAAAATATCTAACAGAACGTCTCGAAAGTCAACACTAAAGTTACCAATTAATCAAACCGACTTTCTTTGTGTATTGGAACCTTGACTCATAATTTAGGTTACGTTTCGCTAAATCAACTTTGGTGATCCCCCAGAGAAGCATCTGTCATCTTTTCAATAATTCATAAAGAAAATATCGGAAATGGGTTATTTTGCCCTAATTAATAATTCTATTGCTAACTACATTAACCGTTTGCACTCGACAGGTGACTGCCACTCACCATTTGATTTCATACAGTAAGACTATAAAATTTGATATTTAATATTATACTTCGTATAATGCATCAATTTGAGAAATATTGGAATAACATAGCTTTGTTCCTCAATGTACATGTGATTTCTCTTCGTGTTAGTTTTACAAAATATCGTCTTTATCTAATCAGAAAATGTTAAAATATTTCTAGTGAGAAACTGACGAATGCAAAGGGTTAAAATACGCCTGCGATTCGTATGCAGCGTCCAGGTTCAACGACAAGACGCAAGAGTGCCCTAGTCGTCGTGCGACGCCTGCTACACAGGACGAGAGCACGCCAGGCTTATAGATCGATTGGCTGCGTTTCAGGCGGGAATAAATATTGCTCCCCTCCAATGGAGGGTTTACGCGCCGCCCGTCTGTCAGCTTTTCGACAACGAGACGCATCCCCCAGCGAAAATAGCATCACGTACCCGCATAGGTGAGTGCATCGTGCGCGTTATGTAACCGGTGCACGTGTACAGCGGATGTCGATACGGGAGAAATTTCATCGGTCGAGGAAGCAATCGTGTGCTCCGGCGCGGCGAATCACACGTGGAACGTTTTGGCACAGCGCGCTTAAAAACGATTTCTCGGAACACCGAGAATGTCCACATTTCGCCGGCCCGTGATGTCAACATGTGGTCAAGATGATCTGACGCGTCCTTTGTCACGGAAAACATAACACGGCCGAAGAATAGGAATAGCTTGTTAAAATTTTCCTTGCAGTCGTACGAAACCAGTACAGCGTATAATTGGGAGATTAGGTTTTCCATTCTGCAAACGTGAAATATATGTATACGTTTCTACTAAATATACTATGTGCATTGGTTACCTAAAGATCTTAGAAAGCTGACCTTCTGCGAACGATACTTCTAGTGAATTGCATACCCTTAAGTTACAGCTTATGTTTAGTAACGATTCTATGCCTAAAATTTTACCTTGAACATAGTACAAAAATATGTTTCGTGGAACATATTTCGAATGTTTTTTCCTGAAATATCTCGATAAACTCTTTGTCAGCATAAAAAAGCGACTTTGCAGCAGCCCGGGGAGGTAACAAATACTTTTATCCTCTCTTGTGAATTTTAAAATACAAAATTTCGAAAAAATACTGGAGCGTGTTTCACTTTAATTAAATAATTTTTTACGTGATACTGGAACGCAACGGGCAACGCAATTTATTTCCGGAGTGTACACAACCACCCGACACGTAACTTAGAACGATTAAAATGTGTCACGCGAGATTACATGCTGCTATGTGCCCCGTCTGCACTGCATTCTCACCCTCAGAAAATATTCTTGTCTTGTCACGTTCATCTTAAATCGTTTTTAGGGGTAATGAGTTTTCCTTTCCCGTGTAATATTTTTAGTGCAGATTTTATGAAAAATTCAACGATTCAAGCTTCGATAAATCCGAAAGTCACGTGACACCTCATTACCGGCGAACATTATATAGGTTAAATTTCCTCCCGCTGAGATTAACACTAGAACTACCGAACCAGTGAAAACTATTGGTTCCGAGTTTTTTGTTCAGCAATTATTGATATTTTAAAAGCATTCAATATTTGAAATGATCTTAAAAATAAATAGTTTCATTTGAATATTATAATGAATTTCTGAAGAAACTGAAAATAATCTACTGTTACAATTTTTATATCAATCGAATAAATCTTCTAAACAAAATATTAGAAAAATGAAACTGAAACGAATCATTGAGTTCTTAAGTATAATGTCATAGCTTATAATTTCTAATAACAATATCTATAGGATTACTTTCATTTTCATTATGTAAAATATAGGATTACGACCGTTACAAATATGTGACGCTGGTAGCGAACATATGAATCGTATTAAATGCTCGGTAGTTCAAGTCTTAAACATTTTAAAATACAATTGACTCATACCGTACATTTGAATTTTATGAACGGACGGACAAAATGCATGCTTTCTGGTTCCGTGACACGCAATGGGAAGTTTGTCGATCACAAAAACAAAGCATAGCAAATGAGCCCGAGGAATTCCAATGTCAAGTAACGATAATACATCAGTTTTGTCGCCCATCAACGACGCTATGCGCAATATACACGACAAAGTCCCGGTAACTTTGCACAACGAACAATCAACATGACGTTCCAATTTCATCACGGAATTGAGTTTCACCGATGTATCGATGCGTATCGATCTGTGTCGAACAATTGGACAGCGTCCATCGATCTTTGGATTTACTTAGCACAGGGGTTCTCAAACCGTTTCTTATGCGAGCCAGAAAATATATTTTTTTTCAATCATTCAATTTGAAACCGTGCAATTTAATATCTTTTTTACGGTTGAAATGAATCTAAAAGTCTATTATTATCGGTGGCGGTCGATTAATCAATCACGAAACGAACTGAAAATGGCGGCTGCAGGGCCTCGTGCGAGTCAGTTCGGATTAATATCAGATTAATTCCATCTAGATCCCGCGCAACACGATACCACGCTCAAGCATAAATTCGCGAAGCTTAGCAAGAAATTCATGGTCAACCAGGAGTGTCCCACTTTCCGGCAATGTTCGTTGCACATGTCGACGACTTATCTGGTCGGTGTGTAGGCGTACAAGCATGGCACCGTGCATTCCCGGTAACGCGCTACTTCGCTGAACAAAGATGCAAATTCCAGTGCGTCGCATGTAACAACGAGACGACCCAAAAGAGGGGTAAAACGAGATGGATGCGGCTAACTAGCCTACTCGACTTCGAAACCACGAGAAGACAGACAATATTATTAATTATAATTTTACAATAAACTACATCTGCTACTTCAGTAGACCCAAACACTGTTTGCACAGAACCAGTACAACTTACAACAATACGATACAAAAGTTTGCTCCTACTTAATACTAAAGCTACCACAGAGGTCAAAATGGCCCATTCCTGATTGCTTCGTTAATAATTATTAAAAACATAACAAATAATTCTCTGAGAAATTATTATAGCAACTGATTCAGCAATAGGCAAACTGAATTATAAAGCAATAGAAATCTCAATAGTAGCACTATTGGAGTTCCCATAGAAAAATTTCAAAAAGTCTATTTCACTGTTCTAATGTTAACACTAGAACTACCGAGTATTTAATATGATTAATATGTAATCCCTATAAAAATTGTAACAATTATTTTCAGTTTCTCCAGACATTCATTATAGTATTCAAATGAAACTATTTATTTACAAGATCATTTAAAATATTGAATGCTTTTAAGATATCGATAATTGCAAAACAAGAAAATCGAAATCAGTCATTTTGACTGGTACGGTAATTCTAGTGTTAATGAATTAAATATTTCAAGTATTATCAGTGATTTCTATGATAATGTATACATAGGTTTGTATTCGAACCCCTTGTAATAAATAAGACAGAAACGAGCCATAAGAAAAGGAGTTGTTTTCCTTGTTTAATGTCGGCTATGAAAGGATACACGAAACGACGGTTACCCAAGTAACCGCCATCTTTCGGTTTTCTGGGACATTACGAAAAGCGATCTCCCTCCCTCTTCACCCGCGTTTGTGTCAATACAATTAGCTAATACAGTGTCACTATTTGGGAAGGCATGCAAAACACGTTCGAGCCTGATCACCTTACGACGATATGTTCCACTTTTTAAAGCGCCGTACGGGTGCATGTACCGATCCCTTTATCCAGCTGAACGTATGCGCACAATCCGATATCGGGAGTTCCCGGTACGGGTCGTCGTGCGGTCTAACGTGTCAGTTGGATAAACAGCAGCGCGGAAATGCGAGTGCGAACGTTCGCGGCGGCACGTATGTAAATATCGAGGGTCCGCTGCTTATTTATGAAAACGATACACGAGCTGTGCTAACGCGAGAAGTATAATTAATAATAATTCGAAGTTCTAACAAATCGCCGCGGGCTTGTGACAGGTCTGCTTTTCAGGAATACAAGATGCTCAACACCGCTTTAAGATGATTCATTTGGCAGGATATTCAGAAAACGGAGAGATACAGCTGTACCTTTAGCCAAGCAGCTCTAAGCCTACAAACACGCCGTACTACTCTATTCACTAACTACACATGGCTATCATTGTTACTTGAACGTGTTCAAAATCGTGACAATGTTGCTTCACGTTGTTCACTTTGGAAGTGGCTTAAGTCCACTTGGAAAAGAGAAAACTATTAAAGGATAAAGGAGAATTGTAACTATTGTAAGGTTTAATCCTCTATAGGGCCATGTTACATTGAAGTCACATATACATCAGTATATTGACATCTTGTTGATTTATTTCATTTTGCATTCAAAGTGGTGAATAAAATAAAGTAATCAGTTATCTGTTAACAAAAATAAAGTAATCAGTTATAAAATATATTCGTTTGATGAAATTATTGAAACTATTAACTACATATGTAGATATTTATTAATTTTGTACTGTATAGATTTTGTTATAATCATGAAAAAAAATTCGGATCATAGAGGGTTATCTTGATTTATTCGAAAAATGGACTTAAGCCACTTTCAAAATCAACGGCTCAATTCATCTGCCGTGTAGTAATCGGCAGTTCGGTATGACCGGAATCACTGCCGGTCACCAGTGACCGACGCTGATTTTTTTCAAAAATTTCTTATTTACAGTGATAGATAACTGATATGATAGTAACTTCATTATGGTCTGATATTTTGATGCTTCATAAAGTCGAATGGCAGCTTACCAGGACAGTTTCTAATGCAGGATTTAATTCAGGATAGCCGATGTCGGTTATCTCCTACGAGGTTTCACGTGAGTCCTGAGGGCACTTAACACGAGTGACGCAAACACACACAACCCGTCACGAGATCACGACCCGATAACTTCGCGAAGTCCGCGAACGGCTCCGGTGCCATTCGTACGACGGCAGCTAATGGTTGCGAGACGATACCCGTAACGATCGTTAAGGACAAACTTAATAATAGTAGCCGGATATTTACTATAGATCGCGAGTCATCCAATTGGCCGGTCGGAGGCGAATTCATGATTCGCGGCCACTTCGCGAATATATTGCGAGCGCCGAGCCAAAATCATCATCGCGAAACAGTTTGTCCGTGCACCCGCGCGCGACTCACGAAACCCGCTAACCCAATACACACGGGGGAAAACGTGACGTGTACACTCGGCGATGAATATCGTGCGCTACGGGCACGGTTTATCGCAATTTTCGATCGGTAATTAGAATTATATAACTCGGCGATAATTTGTTGTTCTGAATTTGATTCAATTAAACGGTGATGTAACATGATTTCCCTTAGACATGATTAATTTCTTCACGCGACCGACGCAGGATCACGGAAGATTGTGCAGAAGGTGATTTTCATGGCGGAATTGGGGACGAGATCCTTGGAGGTTATGAGTTTAACGTACCAACGATTTAGCTATAGATTTTTATCCCGGACTACTGTTGTTTAGTGAAAGATGTTTTCGAATTTTATGTATTGTTTATTTGTAATTGTTTGATAAATTATTTTATTATTTTTATAACAAAGGATGTTGATATGAACGAGAAGCTTAATAAAATTTCATGAGCTATTTCGAATCTTTCATTGTTATATCTGCACCATGTCAGATTTCAATGATCTCATATAATACTTCTACCTGACGAAGTGCAACGAGATAAAAACAATCTCGAGTACAGAATTTCGCTGGCTCAACGAAACATAATCGTGTTTACACACAAGTGATTTATCCATTCCGCTTAAAGTTTTTGAACGTATGGGTTGACTGTATTTTTACACTTCAATTAATTTTTGTTTTCAACGGTTTAGACGAATACTTCGAATTTTGAAGTTTACAACTCGAAATACTTGAATAAGAAGGCGTTGTAAGGAGCACGCCAGAACCAGTTACAGCGCAGGATTACGTGTATCGCAATCGTAAATGTCGGAAGAGTTTCTCTTTTTGTTTACATAACACAGTAACTTGGTGCACTGCGTAAATTTGAAAATCATACAGGATGCAATTACCGGCAAACAAAGGATTTTTTTAAATCGCATTTCAACTGTTCTCTAACGTACCGTTCGTCCAACATGAACAACAGCAAACTTCAAAATCACCGGTCAAGGAGTTCCCAATCGAGGAACGATATATATCGCAATGATACAATTTCGAGCGTAGGGAAACGCAGTCCGAGGGACCTAACCTTAAATTTCAATCGGCATTCAGTGATGAATGAAAAAATGCACATACCTTGACACGGTTTGGCGCCAGGATACTTCGTTGCTTTTGTCTGTCAAGGAACCGCCTTGATTTTGTCCGAAATGTCTTCTAGCGTTCACCGATCCATTCCTTGTTCGACATCCTCGTTCCGGTTGTAGAGGTGAGGCCAGATACAGGAGCACACACGCGATAATTCGTTCTTCGCGAATTGCTCGTCCGTAGTGATCGAGCCGTATTTGATACAACACACATCACAAACACGAGTTCGAGCGCGAGCAACAACGTTCACCGATCGACAGCAGCGTCACGAATGCGAGTGGCTTTTGTTTACTCTCTCCGACTCGTGACAGCAGGTGGCGCAAGAAAAGGTGGGGGAACCCATGGTTATTCCATTGTCTGATCGAGGAATCGAAACGCTCTGTGCGAGAAATCGCAACTGTTACCATTGGATTTTGAATTTTTTTTCTATTGAAATAAAAGGACATTTCAAGTGTAATTTTTTAAAATATTATTAAACGAACGTGCGAAGGTTGAATAAATATGCGAGTTTCTACTGTATGAAAATAAATCATAATTTATTTGCACTCTATTAACATTTTTGACATGTATGGGCCGTCGAGTTCGTAACCCATTTTTCTATAATAGTTTCGTGTCCCAACGCCTAAAACGTGCGATATTTCTTAATTTGGTACCTAGTTAGAGTAAATCATTTTCGTTGCAAAAATATGTTTTTTAATACCTGATATAACGGAAATTTTATGAGATTGGTGTTCTTCTTTTGCTATACGCTCAGCTTCCTCCATTAGTAACATACCGAAACCTTGATGCTGGAATTTTGTAGGGTCTCGAGCGTTTACGGGTACTACACTGCCATATACGTGTAGTTCCCTTACTATTGAACACTTGTCTTTAAGTTCTGGCCTGTAAAGTGTGAAGGATTAGTGTGATTGTTAAACGGTTTTGAACTGGCGTATTACCTAAAAGTTTCACTGGAACATTTCCTTAGTCTTAGCAAACCGACTAAAATATCCTGCGTCGGGTCTTCATACGAAAGGAATGTTTCCCAACCTCCATTAGCAACATAATCACGACGTATAAGTTCTACTTCATACGGTTGCACTTTGTGATGGATTTCTTGGATACCTACTTCTCGAGTTCTTACGTCTCGACAGTCGACTCCTAGATCTTTCATTCTTGCCAATGCCAATTCACGTAGATTTCCGTGTTCTACTCCTGAACTGTGTATTAAATAATCATGTTAAATGACTGTACGAAATAAAATATTAATATCGCAATTAATAGATGCATACCTAACTAAAGGCATAGGTATATCTCTTTGCACACGGTAAACACGAGTCCAAGGTGGTATAAGAGCCAATATACGAGCTATAAGATCGACTAACACACTAGGAGGGTAGCTTTTGTACCTTCCCGTTTTCCACAGCTCGTATAAGCCTGTACCACGAATAACTAACGTTGGATAAATTTTTAGACCGTCTGCTCTGAATGCTGGGTTTTCAAAAAATTCCTAAAAACATAACATATCTTAGAAAGAAATTTTAACGAGAAGAGAATTTGTGATTAATAAAAACTATGACCAACAATAAACTGATCAACATCTCTCTCGATATCCACATTTGGTAAATCTGGCATCATATGTGCTATTACTTTAAAACCAGCATCTTTTGACATGTGAAAGCTCTCACACACTGCACGTACAGTATGACCTCTGTTAGTATCTCTGGCTACATCTTCATAGACTGACTGTACACCTATTTCTAAGCGAGTACACCTGTAATAGTTATATTTAAAAAATGCGTTTTTTAATTAATTCTTTGTACAGATCAGTTCAAAGTATCACATACCCGTAATGTAACATATCAGAAAGATGTTTCTTAAGGCAATAATCTGGTCGCGTTTCTATAGTAATACCAATGCACTTTGTTTTACTTCTTTCAGAGTATTTCACTGCTTCATCAACATTGCTGCTAACATGCCCAGACAATGCATCATGCAAATTTCGAATGAAGTAATCTCTATAATCTTCTGGTAGAGACATAAAGGTGCCTCCCATGACAATGAACTCAATTTTATCTACACTATGTCCCAATTGTTTTAGCTATAATAACATTGCACATTACTATTTCTGGGAATGTTGAAATATTTTGTAGAATTTTATGTTCACCTGTTCAACGCGATGCCTTGTTTGCAAGAATGGATTATATCTTGCCCTAATGGCTCTCATGGATGTAGGTTCATAACCGGTATATGATTGAGTTGAGTATTCAAAATCAGAATCAGGACCACCAGGACAATATACACAAATGTTTCCTGTCATATTAATATGAGGACATCTGTGTGGTTTACACATTACAGCCACAACAGCTATCTATAAAGTCCAAATGATTAAATACATGTTTTAATGTTTCATAATATCTTTATAATTTTAATTCTTATTCCCTATATAAATTATTAGATATTGTGATACTAACTCCACTAGCAGTTCTAATTGGTTTAGCCTTCAACTTTGGCACTAATATGTTTCTTGCATCTACGGGTACAGCAGCAATTATATCAACTAATCTGGGTGAAGAGTCCAGACCATATTTAGAGGATATTCGAGTTTTTAATTTGTTTAAATCCACATCCCTATTTTCCTCATGTGCTTTCAACAATTCCTGTATAATTTCACCTATTGTTATCATCATTCGTTCCTCTTTACTCTGATCGAATTCTAAACAAAAGATTGTTGTATTTGAATGCACAATGATTTAAATAAATATTATAATAGATATGAATTACCTTTCTTTTTTCTAACCATGGTAACGTATTACAGGAATAATTTCACAAGCAATAGTATTTTAAGATATATCTAATTTTATATAACTTTAAACAGAAATGCGCAAATAGAGTAGTTTAGGTTAACTTAAGTGTCACATGTACGCATCCATTTATAAAATATATAACATCCACTAGCGACTAAATTTGTAAACTATATAAACGAAGCAACAGTCGATAAGAAATGTAGCTGATTATTTTATCGACTATATCATCAGTTAATTCGAGTTCAAGTTACAGTTCGCTTTTTTCTATTTGGAAACCACCTTGATGGTAATGTATGATTTATTATACTTTGTAGTTATACTACTTTGTATAATAAATCTAAGTGTTATAATTAATTCTTCATTGTCAGATATTGAATAAACATTTCATTAATAACATAGAATAGTTGTGTCTAATCTATTAAGAAGCCGTTAAAATAATAATTTTTAAAAATCCTATTTGTTTATCCCGGATTGGTGACGCTACATATTGCGAGACTGCTCAAATTTCTAGCCAAATAGTACCAGAGTATCTCCGCTAGGTGGTACGATTAAATTAACTATGTCTATCCTACTTAATACCATGTATCTATCCTTGTCTTTCCTTTTGTAGAATTAGTTTCGTCGCATAGTGCAAGACCGCTCAAGCTTCTAGTCAAATAGTACAAGTTTGTTTCCGTTGGATGACGCTACCAAACCTACTATGTGGCGTGTTTCTTTATTCAGTATATTATTTATTTACAATGTTCACTAAATTATAATGTCGAAACATTTTATCAACCAACTATGACGTCTTGTATCTAACTAACTATTTACAAAAAGAATATCACGGATATTAACAAAAGAATTTAAAATGTATAGTTAAACGATTTCTAATAACAAACAGAAATTGACTTTATCTACAAGTAGAAACCGATATTACCGATATATTGGCTACAACTATCTTTGTTCTGATTCCTATATATCTATTATTCGCGTTTCACGTTAGTGCCGTTGACTATTGGTTTAAATGTGCACAGGGGTAAGGGGAGACGTCCATTCGCCGCATTCGGTCTGATCCTTATGTCGGTTCAGTTTGGCCACGTTCTTGTTATTGGCTGTCTGTCTTTTTCGTCCCGCGGCTCTGCCAGTAACAAAGATGTACCGAAACTGAGCCGCGAAAGGAAGACGCTGAGACGAAAAAGGAAGACGTTAACTGTGCTAACAATCCTATCTACGCCATTTTTATCTACCGATTACACAGACATTCAATAATTTCATGGATTTACTGAAAGATGTCGCCACCATGAACTTTAAATTGGCGGGAACCAACGAAAATTCAATAAAGAATTAATACATAAGTTATTTCTCAATTTCTCTTATAATTATATCATTTTTAAGCATTGAAATAACAACAAAACTGCACGTTGGTATTATAACATCATTTTATTAGATTTAAATTGAAATCGGTTATAAATTATGGTGATGATTTTGAATACTAGGACTAGGACAAATGGTTCTCGCTGCTCTGCTCAGTATACTCAATTTCATATTGCGTATAGTTGGTGAAGGGTAAACGCCATCGGTCGAAACTTTTTTCTCTGTCTCGCGATTACTCGCGATAAGGCTCTTGTTATCTCGCTTAACGCGAACGCAGAACACGCCTGTCTGTTTCTTTCGATGACGTCCTGATCGCTCACACCAAATTCGAGCATTTCATGTGTATATGGAACATGATCGTCAAATGTAACTGTTCCCGACGAATCGAAGGAGATCTAGTCGTATTGTGTATACAGTCATATGGTTACCCCTAGAATTTGTCAGTTCGATTTACTGTAAATCAACGGACTGCGAACCATCCTCAATACAAAGCTGTTCCTTATGCCCCCGAATCGCTCAAATTTGATATGCACCGTATAAATCGGCTACAGACGAAAAACAAGTGGACCGGTCCCGTGGACAAGAGTCCGGTGTGCTCATCCCGCCGCGCGACGTACTCACAAAAACCGAAAAAAGGGAATATCAGCGGCTTCGTCGGTTCCCTAAGTTGCCAGCAACTCTTTTCTTTTTTGTTTTTTTAACATCGGCACCGAAACACGTTGTCCACGGCACGAGGTCCGCGGCAGTCCTCCCGGAAGTTAGCTCGCCCTAAACGCTGTCACGAAGCGCGTCGCTTCACGGTAACATTTAACAAATCTTCCTATTCCGAATCGTTGTCGCTCATCGACCCTGTATCGGTAAAATGGCAGTGATTACAGACAAGATCGGAGAGTCGATTGTCCCGACTTACACAAGCTGAAACGGTCTCATCGCAAGACACGTTCGACCATGTCGACTCGAAACCCAATTGTTCTGGCCATGCTGCAATCCCTCGTAACAGCTCTGCCATATTATTCTCATTATATTCGACAGTGCTTAATTATAATTTCAGTCCAAAAAAATCTTCAACGCAGTAAATTGTTACAAACGTGATCCGTAATTACTTACAAAGAAGCACTATCGGAATTGCTTTGTAATTTCTGGCGTTTTCGCTGTCTCTATTTTTTTTAACACAGATTTACAGCAAGAATAATTAAGAAGCCGCAGCGAGGGAGGCAACTTTAACCAGTCAATTGCGTCCGTTCCTACCAGTAATAATCGAGGCTAAGTTCTCAACGCAGTTTCGCTCGCCGTTGGGCGCGCATATTGCGAGAAACGCCGTGACGCTCGAAAATCAAAACTCCATTGGTGGTCTCGGGTGAATCGTGATTTATTTACAAATTAAATAAACCGAGGGGGCCGTGAGTCTAAGGCGTCCGTGAGCCGGTGGCAGGGGTTCGCAACAGCTCGCGCAGCGTCATTTCGCGTGATATGCGGCCACGTCCGATGGTGATCCCCCGTCGCTCGTAAGTCGCGCGCGGAAATCAGATCGGTGATTCGATTCGGTTCAAACGCAGTCCTCTTTCGTCAAGCACACACGCACGTGCACGTTTCGAGGGTAACGGGAATCGGGTCGTGAGAGACGATGCAACGTGGAGAAGAGGATCCCGCGTGCTTCTTCCCGCGTCGGTCGGATCGATCGATTCCCCTTCGTTTCGGAGCGATCGCCATGAAAAACGTTCCCTGCAATACTTCGTATTCCTAATCAGTCTAATGGAAGGAATTCTTCGACGACTTCACGACAGACGAGTTCTCGTCCCCTTCGAATCGCGCGAGGGAAAAGAAGCGCGGGTCGAATCGAAAAGAAATGGTTCTGCATCCTCTTTCGAAGCAGACTTGGTATAAGGGTTCCTTCGACGACAGTATGGTTCGTATAATGTCTCTAGAAAAATGAAAAATGCGTAGAAGGAACCGATATACGTTCTCGATTCGCGCGGTACGATTGGTGATCCATTTTCAGGATAGTCCAATACAAAACAAAGCCAGCTCACTCGAATCTTTCGACTTTTCTGCTAGGAAGTTCAAAGGTTACAACCTTCGAGGTTCGATTGACCCGAGAAACTTTGGTTGCTCAAGGTCAGTGAAGGATTACATCCACTGTGACGTATAGCCACACCTATAGCTCCCCTCGCGTATCTATGTACCACGCCTTCTAGTCCCTATGCTCCGCCTACTTGGCTGAAGAAGAGATAGCCTAGGCCTGAAGTGAAAGTAGGAATTGTGGTGGGAGGACGACCTTGAGGAACCAAATGTTTCTGGCGTGCGAGGTCCCGCGATCACGTAGAAGAATTCTCGGGTTGGGTGGGAACGTTAGAAAATTTTTGAATCCCGTTTGAACAGAGATCGATCCAGCGACGAGAAGAAATCGTCGACGAAGAAGCAGCGATCGAAGGAAGAGAAATGGCGACGATCATGGAAGGCGAAATCGGCTGCTACAGCCGCGAAACGAAAAAGGGATGACGATGGAGCGGTAAAAGGGGCGGGGCAAACAGAAGAGAGTATTGGGTATTGAGACAATGCGGGTTGTATCGCGACTGATGAACGATGTAGGTCGACAATGACAACGACGATGACAACGACGATGCTTGACGGTAATAATATTAATAATAATACAATATAATAGAATAGAATAATTAATAATAATAATTAATAATAGTTAATCATCATAATAATCCTTATCGATACACCGACGACGATATTACTTCAACCATTTAAACTCAAAGTGCGATAACGGTAGATAACGATCCATCTCTCATTACTTATTTTTTTCCTTTTTCGAAATTTTCTGTTTTTTCCTAAAGGTGTGGGAAAAGGGGGAGAGGAAGGAGGAGGGTAGTAGGTAATAGTACGCTACTGGGCAACAGGTATAATACTATCGAGTTAATTAATATCATCTCATGTAATAATAGGGTAATTCTGTTAGTGCTAAGTGTATTATTATCCGTTTTAATATATGTATATATATATTTATGTATATATACCTATATATGCATATGTATGTATGTGTATATACGTCGTATGATTCATATGTACAATGGTGATGAGTGGACCGCCGATGTTCATGGTCTTCCAACAAATATAAAATCGTAAAATAGACTGGAACCGTAATTTCATGGCTGAATGGGCGGAGCTATAAATTGCGGGGGGCGTCACGGATCCGCCCACTTTCTGTTCGCGCATGCGCATAGAAGATTTCAAGACCGCCAAGTTAACCTGTACAAACTATTAAATTAACGAAATCACCGATCTGCACGAACATCGGCGGTCCAGCGATAGGGTGTAGAGAATTCTGAGGTTGTCGATCGATAGAAAAAACGTTGGACGATAGGAGGAGTGGCGTGCGATCGCGATCGATGAAGGAAATGATAGATCGTGCTGCGTATCCGGTGTGCTCTCCAACCTCGCGTTTCCCTATGTGCGCGTACATACTTTATCCCGTACATCACACACGTGTATACATACGTATGTGTGTACATATACACGCATACATACACTCAAATATACATATACTTACACACATACGTATATATATAAATGTATATATATGTAAATATATATACACATATACACAGCGAGGGAAGAAAAGTATTGTTATAGAAAGAACATGGAGATAAGAATTACTTGTTATATTCGGTATTGTTAACTGGTAAAACCCGAATATACACATTTGAATCTAGTTAACAATATAGAAACGAGCGTCGTTTATCTCCATGTTCTACCGGTACGAAACTTCTTGTTGCTCACTGTAGGTGAATATACATATACATACATATATGTATATATATATTTATATATATAACCATAATTAGAGTTATATATTAACTTCTTCATTTTATTTTTCTTCATCTCCATTAGCGCATTCTACAAGTCGATTATTATTTGTTAATTTCATTCGGTTTATGGTAGGTACTAATTGGGGATCCACGGCGGCATTGATTAGTGGAACACTTTTTGGCATTTTTTTTTGTTAGTCCCGCGATATTCACTATCTTTCTCTCTCTTTCTTCCTTTTTCTCTTTCATTTCCTTTCTCTCACTCTCATTCTCACTCTTCCAATTGCACATTCGTTTCCTCGATCTCGAGATTTACCGTTTCTTCGTCAAAATTTTGTCGTTCTTCCCTTCTACCCTTGACACTTATCTCTCCTTTATTTTTCCTATTCCTCTCTCTCTCTCCCTCTCTCTCTCTCTCTCTCCCTCTCTCTCTCTCTCACTCTCTCTCTCTCTCTTTTCCTCGCTACCCTTATATCGTGGCCTTACACCGTGCATGGCCGTGTATTTGTGCGTGCGTTTCATTCCCACCCTCGCGACATCATTCACTCGCGAATGTTTCTTTTTGTCTTCCACCCCCCCTCATTTTCCGGCCGCCGAAGGGACAATGGGAAACCCTCCGAAATCTAAAACGTCGCGATCGCTACTGGGTGACTCAAAAAAACAGGGAAATCCCATTGAAAAATTCGAAGTTCGAATTTTATCTCTATTATTCTAATAGAGATAATAGATAGAGATAACAGAGATAATAGAGATAGAAATTACAGACTAATCTCTCCATCATCCAACATACCATTTTCTAAATCACCCTGTACAGATCGGATTCAATATAGTTTCATATATGTTTTAATTATTGATTATTTTCACACTTGTAGCGTCATTTCGCGACGTTTCTAATTACGTTCTCCTAATTTTTCTTTCTTCCCGTGTAACACGAACAGCGGGGAAGCAATTTTCAGTTAAGCTTCGCATTTCGAAACAGAAGTTCTCCCATTGGACCACTTTTTTCCCGAATAAGAAGGATCAATTTCGTATCGTTCTTACTCGGTCCATTCTCTTCAGCTTGATTTCACACTCGCGCTCTCTTTAAATCTATTTCTCCCTCCCCCGCGTCGCTCCCCATTCGCCACCCTGTATTTATACACCTTCGAGTCTACTCGTGTGTCTTGTACGTGTGGTACGTGTGTATACGTGTGAATTCGACTTGGCACAAACAACAGAGTCTTTGTAAAAAAGGCACTATTTTTGTAAAGCGAAACAGTCACGCGTTATATTACGTCTCATCATCCCTGGTGCTATCGCCGTTCGGAGGATTAGTGATCCATCCAAGGATCAGTGATCCAGTTACCTCGCAAGAACATTTTTCAGATGAGTTGCATCCTCTTTTAACAGGAAACTAACGTTTCATCCTTCGAATCTCGCATGCTTCTCCCGTGGAGCGCATCGCAGGGGACGATCTTGATAATTCAGTGATCCGAGGATCGATGATCAAACTTTCAGACAACTGGAGTTCTTTCTTTTTTCTATTGGAACGTGTAGAAGAACGATACAATGCACTAATGGATTTTATTATTTGCTCGTCGAACGTAGCCAGAAGAAGAGTTGATCTGCAGATCAAGGATCGTCTAACGATCCATCTAGCAATTTTCCCCTTCCGAGTTCCTGAAGAAACTTCCATCTATATTATGTTTACATTCTATAATTCAAATCTACCGTTTTGTCCCTTTCCTAGAATGTTCTATATGTAAACTGGAAACAACGATCCGTTAGACTGCGAATTTTTACGCGTTTATAGCTTATCAAAGTCCTTGGGGACGAATTAGACAAAGGTTTTCTGCGAATCTTTATGCTTTTCACCATAACTGAGACTATCCAGTGAGTCGATGAAATTGTATTTTCATTTCATCTAACCAGAAAATCGAATTTTTCACAAGAATCCGCAGACTAACGATCATCGTTGATTTAGCACAGATCTTGAACATTCCGCTTTTCCTTTCCAATCGTTTCTTTCCTTTCCAAGCTGCCGGACCTGCACGAAAGGAAAGACAGTACACGTCGAACTGAAAGTCGGTACCGTTCTCCTTCCTCGAAAATTCTCGAAAGTGACACGATCGTTGCTCTCGTGGCCGCGAAGAAGCCGGAGCTGGAAAAACGTGGAAACCAACGCCGGTGGAGAGAGTCTGGCTGTGCGAATCGCGCCGCGAGCCATCACGACGTGGTCAACGTCGCCACCCACGTGGTCGTTGACAAACAACGTGAACATGTATAAAAAATCGTCAGTCTTATTGTATCTTTAGTGCAAAAAGCGTGTGTAGAGGTCGAATGCGCTCCCGGGCGATGGATTCGCGACCGAGATTCACGATTATTTCGTTACGAACTCGACGCGTTGAGGAATAGCGAACGCTGATCATCGATTGAAAGTCCTTTTTACGTGATTCAATTCAAAATCCCAATTATATTACAGCATTACATTCAATTTATAGAAACTCGAAATCTCACGTTTCCTTTTAATCGTAAGATCTGCCATATTGAATTCGTATTAACGAATGGCCCGAGTTTTACACAAATACTTTTCAAAAGAATAATAATTCTAGACCTGAATAAAACTTGGCATCGTCTTGTTTACTTTTATTTAAATCAAATTCAATTTCACCCTTAACTGATATGACTCTTTATAAAATCTTCGAATCAACATTGTTTACGAACAACGCTGTTGTACTGATACACTAGTTTTAATTATTACTTAGTTACCGATTTAATCAAGATACTCTGACGCAAATGAAGTACCAAAGTTCCATCGTCTAGAAGAGAATTCGTAGAAACACTGTACCAGTGAAGGGTTGCTTTTGATTCGCTTCCAATCGATTGACAATGTTCGCCGTTCGCTACAGCAAGGAAATGGTACGTTGTAAACGGTATACAAATGTCGGAACGCTGGTGTACAGGTGTATACAAATACGAGTATCAAAATTTTGAAAAGACATCTACGTTAAGTCGCTGCGGTCCGAGTGACAGTTATCGTAGGAGTACACCTATCGCGGGGTAGCCCGCGCGAGGATTAGCGTCGAAGGTGATGGAAAAACAGAAGCGGAAAAGTGGTCTCTCGCGATCGGCACCTTCGACGCAGATTTGTTCGAGTGGCTTCGCTAACCGACGGCCGGAGAAAACGGTGTCGTCCCACGGTCGATCGATCGATTGAGGACAAAGAAGGGTGGGACACGAAATTCGAGGGTTCACCCTTCTTGATCCGAGGTGAAAAATCGCGGGGAAAACGGGGAACCAACGGTAGCAGCCGTCCTTGCGCGCCACCGCTAGATCGGTCAGAGTATTCTAGCCGCAGAATGCTTGAAATTCTTCCCGTTCCGCGACACGGCGGCAACGTACAGAGTTTCCTTCCCTCCGTGTCACAAAATCGTTCACGTTTCCTTACCTACTAGTAGATACACATTTTCATCTACCTATTCTATCTAACGGATACATGTTTCCTCGTTTACTCTACATCTTGTTATCACTTGAGAATGCAACAGGAAAGAAGAAAACTCGCGGAGAATTCGTATCTCGAGATACAAAGCGTCGTGTTTACACAGTTCCCTTGCTTCAGGGATTGTTGAATTCGTTACTTAATCTATCGAACTCGGAAAAATCGTGTTAATTGCCTAGAAGAATCTTTTCCGAGCGTGAAGAAGAAAACTTTGTAAACCATCCTTTCTAAGAATTTCGCCGCCCGATATAGGGGTAGTTTCGCAGGGTTTTCTTCTTTCAGGCTGCTGTCGGCGTGTCGCTGATCGGCGCACGTGATCGGCCAAGGGAGTTTCCCCGTATGCGACCGACAGGAAAGAAGAAAACTCGCGACAGTGGAAAAAGGAGACGGTCGTTCGGTGAACGGCGACGGTGAACGACTTTCAATCGCGGATTCCTCTCCTTCTCCTCTCTTCCTAACCGGTGTGCCGCTGCTCTCCTTTCCCTCTCCAGCCTCACACTCTCTCTTTTCCGCTGAAACCCAGTCCTCGACTTCTTTCCTGCATTCTCTCCCTCTCTGTCATTCTTTCCCTTTTCATTCTCATTCTCTCTCGTCCGACACTCTCCTCTTCTTCGTTTTCTCTTTCCCTCGATCTCTCTCATTCCTTCCCCACCCCCCCTCTCTCTCTGACTATTTCTATCCACCTCGAGACTCGAACGCATAATGGAAAATAATAAAATAGAAAGAAATTGATCAAATAAATACAGACATCGACACAGCCAAATCTTTGTTCTAAAACGTCCTCCTCGGCCCGTGTTTTCCATTTTCGCGCACGTCCCATTTGTCCATCGATCGAACCGATCTCATTGTTACTTCCTACCGTTGTGGAAAGCAATTTGGACTATGATAGAAAACGAATGGTCGTGGGGGCAAAATTCAAACAGTAGCTTAAGACTTTTATTAGTTTTTGTAGATTCTGATCGTCTTTGATAAAGGTACTTTCAATAATTGTTACAGAATCAAACTGACACCTAGCTGGCGTAAAAAATGTATCACAAAAAATCTGTTCTTTTATCTGAATTAAAAACATCGATAAAAAAGGTTTTCTTTCGATCAAAGCGTTAAACGATTCTCTCAAGTTTTCTCGCGGCGAGACGTTGAATTTTCTATTCGTCATTTTCACGAGCCTGTAGCTTACATAATTCGACTAAATCGCCGTCCACGCCTTCATTCTCCCCGTCGAACCTGACTGAACACTTGGTGGATAAAATTTGCTCTGTGCGTGTACCGGACGAGTCCCGTTGCGCGCCATTGTTTCCGAAAATTGGCAACTCGGTATGCGCCATCTTGTTGGCCGCCTGATTGCCGCCATTTTGTTGGTGACTAACTTTTTCCCAGCTCCTCGTTGCCATCCAACTTTGTTGAGATGTGTCGGTCGATTTCGAACGCGACACGACAGAGGAATTGACTTTACGAGAATATGCAGGGGATTCCCAACGGCGCGACGACGCTTTCATTTTCGAAAGCGTCCCGGAACGCTTCGCGAATGCGTGGAGCTCCGCGGTTCATCCGGTTCGCCGCACAGAACCGTAACTTGTTGCCCGTTGGCTGACTAAAGCTGCGTGTACACTAGGAACAAATTTTCGTGGAATATTTAGCGCGGATTGTCGGTAGTGTTAGATCTGTCCCCTCTCGTGAGATTCAGACTTGAGAAATCATATATGCAGTTAATAATCGTTCGTGATCTAGAAGATATGGTTAGTTCTATTCGCAGCTGCAGAAAAGCGGTTTGTTTCACCGAGCTACAATCACGTCCATAAGCCATTGGAAGCTTATAGATGAATTAGTGTGGAATTAGTATAACACACTTAAAATTAAGAGATAAAGCGAGTTCTTGTTAATTCATCGTGTCGCGGAGAAAATATAATCCAGATTGCGTGTTGCAAACAATCATAAATATTCTTTTTATTTCTCTCTTCGCTTCGCTTGGAAATGATCATTCGAATTGATAATAATAATAATAATAATAATATTAATAATAATAATAATAATAATAATAATAATAATAATAATAATAATAATAATAATAGTAGTAGTAATAATATTAAAATAATAATAGTAATAATATTAAAATAATAATAAAACAATAATAAAATAATAATAATAATAATACGACATTATTGCTAAACGTAACTACTAGAATTAAGGGTATTTATTACTAGAATTAATCATGGCTGTCCGACGGTGAATCGTTTAAATAGTTTTCGACTAATTGCACTCAGCGCGTTCTCGTCGTTAAACTTTCGCTTCTGTTCTCTCGACGCGTACCTCTACAGTCGATTAATCAAATTATTGCGTAAACTTCGCAGCTGATTATCACGTTCTAGCCTTTTGCGAAATACTTTCTGAAACGTGTTTTGGTGTACATCGAATAAAAAAAAAGAAGAAAGGAAAAAGAAAAAAGAAAGAAAAGAGGAAGAAGACGCTTACTTACGTAATTCGCGTAAAAACAAAGCCAAAGCGGCGATCAGCCGCTTCGTTTAAGAATATTACAATAATCTTCGTTTCCTATCTTATTTACAACGTTCAGAATTCTATCACAATTGCATCGTTTTCTTACTTTTTCTTCTTTCTCTAAGAATAAAATGTCCGAGCGCGTCCAGCGACTCGCGGACGGTCGACGACGGCGCGCGGCCTTTGAATCGCCATCTTGTCAGCGCTCCCCATCCGCCATCTTGTGGTCCGCAGAATCGGAGAAGCTTCACCGTTATCTAACGCGTATCTCACGCGTGCTTAGTGTACACGCAGCTTTTGGAAAAAAAGGAAAAAAAAGAAAACAGAAAACGGACAACGGACAACGCACAGCGATCCGTTTTCACCGATACCTCCCAATCTCGATTTTTCTGTCGCAAACAAGGACGCCGCTCTTCGTTCTTGGTAAATATCGACGCGTGTGCGCGCGTGTATACACGTGTAACGATATCTCCTGTAGTATCACGTGTACGTGTGTTGCTTGTACGAATATACAGTCCCGTGACTCAGGAGAGGAAAAATAATCGCACAATCCTCTCCCCGTTTACCCCCAAACTCATCCCTTTTGTTCCCCATCCCACTTTCCGCGCTACTCTCTCAATTCTTCTCTTGTTCTTGCTCTCTCTTTTTGTATAATTCGAGCGACGGGTCAAACGAATCTCGATTACATGGCATCACACGTGTGCTATTGAAATCATCTCGGCACGAGATTGCAAAAGAACGAAAAAAGAGAAAAGAAAGAGAAAAGAAAAAGAAAAGAAAGAAACGGTTGCGTGCCTCCTCGTTCAGTCCGTAGATTCACATGTACATGCGATAGTATAATAAAAATAAAAATAAAAATAATAATGATAATAATAATAATTATTGTAACTTTATATATATATAATATTTTGTTTATATATATATATTTGTTTATATATATATAATTTCTATTTACACAAGGTAGCCAATGAATTATTACACTGCTAGTTTCAAATGGCTCGTTTTTTCTTCTTTTTTTTTGGATCCCCGTTCATAACGTGTCGAGCTCATAGAAAAAACATCACATAGATACGCCAGAGACCAACAAATGTCCTAAAAATGTCGATTCGTGGGTCCTGGACCTCATTCCTCCATTTCCTGCCCGTGTCCCGCGAGCTAAATCAATTGGCGATTAATAATTACATGCTCGCGGCGACGCCTAAACGATTTTACCTAGAACAAACGTTTCGTTCCGTCGATACTCGAGTGTATTGTGTGTATGTGTGTGTGTGTGTGTGTGTATGTGTGTGCGACACTTTCAACTTTATCTCGATCCTCCGAGTCTTACCCGCAATATTCGATTTTTCTCGCATTCATTCCCATTCACTCTCCGTTCTCGTTAAGATCGATCTATTACACGCTCCTCTTCCGAGGAAAATTGGCAGCCCATAAAAAAAGAACAGAAAGAAAGAAGAGAAATGAAGAATCGCTCTCGTTCGCGCACACATTCTACTTTTCTCTCCCTTTCGCTCGCTTGCTTATTTTACAGCGACGATACGTCGATAATAAGAAAGTACTATAAGTGGTAGTAGCAGTAGTAGTAGTAGTAGTAGTAGTAGTAGTAGTAGTAGTAGTAGTAGTAGTAGTAGTAGTAGTAGTAGTAGTAGTAGTAGTAGTAGTAGTAGTAGTAGTGGTAGTAGTAGTAGTAGTAGTGGTAGTAGTAGTAGTAGTAGTAGTGGTAGTACTATTAGCAGTAGTAATAGTAGTAGTAGTAGTGGTAGTAGTAGTAGTAGTAGTAGTGGTAGTAGTAGTAGTAGTAGTGGTAGTAGTAGTAGTAGTAGTAGTGGTAGTAGTAGTAGTAGTAGTGGTAGTACTATTAGCAGTAGTAATAGTAGTAGTAGTAGTGGTAGTAGTATTAGCAGTAGTAATAGTAGTAGTGGTAGTAGTAGTGGTAGTAGTAGTGCTAGTAGTATTAGCAGTAGTAATAGTAGTAGTGGTAGTAGAAGTAGTAGTAGTCTCACGTTCCGAGTCAATCCGAAAAGTGAAGAAGACACAGCGGCAAGGGGAATTTTCCATTCAGGATGCTCGTGTCAATAGCTGTAGAAGAACAGTTAATGTTATTGGCCGATCCGCGTGACGAACAAAATAGATGGAACAGATCGTTTCGTCGAGGTGCGGCTACTATATTTCCTGAAAAGACTGAGGTGAAGTGTGCGGCCGCTTCTCTTTGCTCCTGTGCACTTTTAGCTCTTAAGATTCACTCAGGGCGCGAGAGCTGTACAGTAGTAGTAGTAGTAGTCGTAGTCATAGTCGTAGTAATAGTAGTAGTAGTAGTAGTAGTAGTAGTAGTAGTAGTAGTAGTAGTAGTAGTAGTAGTAGTAGTAATAGTGGTAGTAATAGTAAGAGTAATAGTAATAGTAATAGTAATAGTAGTAGTAGTAATAATAGTAGTAGTAGTAGTAGTAGTAGTAGTAGTAGTAGTAGTAGTAGTAGTAGTAGTAGTAGTAGTAGTAGTAGTAGTAGTAGTAGTAGTAGTAGTAGTAGTAGTGGTAGTAGTAGTAGTAGTAGTAGTAGTAGTAGTAGTAGTAGTAGTAGTAGTAGTAATAATAATAGTAGTAGTAGTAGTAGTAGTAGTGGTAGTAGCAGTAGTAGTAGTAGTAGTAGTAGTAGTAGTAGTAGTAGTAGTAGTAGTAGTAGTAGTAGTAGTAGTAGTAGTAGTAGTAGTAGTAGTAGTTGCAGTAGTAATAGTAGTAGTAGTAGTAGTAGTAGTAGTAGTAGTAGTAGTAGTAGTAGCAGTAGTAGTAGTAGTAGTAGTAGTAGTAGTAGTAGTAGTAGTAGTAGTAGTAGTAGTAGTAGTAGTAGTAGTAGTAGTAGTAGTAGTGATAGTAGTAGTAGTAGTAGTGGTAGTAGTAGTAGCAGCAATGAATAGTAGCAGTTTATCTTACCATCTACGGCGAATATCTTTAAAATGTAGCAACTCTTCTGCAGTAATAAAAGTAAAAAGAAATGTGTACTCTGTGTAATTTTCGCGCGCGCGCGTGTGTGTAGGTACGTATTGTCTCGTTCCCTCTCTGTGTATACGCGTGTACATCTAGATAGTCGCTAAAAAACGAGGGTTAGGGGTGGGTTGGACGTCCAACCCCTTGCCTTGTATCCGCTAAGCCTAAAAATTGATCGGTCCTCTACGTGTGTGTGTATTGTGTTCTCCTTCCCTCGCACACATTTTCTCATTCTCTCCCACCCATTCTCCCTTTGCGTGTATACGTGTATATATGCATTTCTATATTCCGTTCGCAAATGTAAGAAATGGTACTTCGTAATATATGTTATGTATACAAACGCGATTTCTTTTTCATATTTTTCAGTCGGTGATGCGGCGACCCGACGCCGCGTCGATTTTTCTTCCCCCAAAAAAAAGAAAAAAAGAAAACAGAAACGCAGCCAGCCCCCCTCACTCCTCTCCAGTAACGTTCTCACTGGTTTCGTTCTCTGTTTAAACACACTTCTCTCACGTATCTCGTTTCCCCGGGTCCTGTCCCGCTGTTCCCTATCTATTATACCCTTCTTGCCGCAAGAAAATTAAACGAAAACAAAATGTAGAAAGAAATTGAGTCGACCAGTCGCGCGTCACCCATTCACTCCGCCTCCCCGTTCACTCGCGTCCATTCACTCCAAAGTCGTCCAACCTCTCCGTTCAGCGTGATATATAAAGAGTCTCTACGCGTGCGATTTCGTATATCCGTTCGACGATATGCGCGTCTCGGCCGCCGCGCCACCGGAAACGCGGACATCTCCGCTGCGAGGATCCCGCGCGCGTCGTCGTCCTCCGATTCCTTCTACGGTTCGTCCCCTAAATTTGACTCCATTTCACCCGTCGTTTCTCGTTTCGTCTATCACATGGCCTGGCGAGAGGTATTCACTGTTTTCTGGCGGTGTGTGTGACCGGTTAAGAAAAATAGTCGCTAATCGGTAATTAAAATAGTGCTACGACGAACTTGCTGGTCTGCCTCTGGAAGCTGATCCTTCTCTGGGATCGGAAGAATCGATGGGCTTTGATCTCGAGAACATTCGATTTCGAAAGCAGCATTCAATGGATGATGCATACTCTATTATTAGACTATTTGAATCCTCTAACAAGAATATTCTCTTCCTGCTTCGTTCATGAGAATATTACCTGGGCTCAGTAGCTATTCTAGCTTCTACTCCCAAGGAAACGACTCAAAGTATTTTGAATTACCAATGGACACGCGTTTCTGGCGAGAGTAGATCCTCGATAGCATCTTTTCCCAACATTTTCTATAGCTCTTAGAGCAACCATCCATCAAAATTGCTAAATGGATATTAATCGAGCTACCTTCCAGAATGTTCCGAGACAATCGAACAACCTAAAGGTACCATCATGGAACAAAATCATTCCAAATCCTCTACGTCAGCTTCAGATCAACGTACTCTATTTTACACCTACAAGACCCTTTCAAAGCGAGAATCGTTTTCTCAGAGGCAATCAGCAACGCTCCCCGTACAGTCAACACCCTATTCTCCTGTAAAAATAAACTTTCGCTGTCTGTGTCTGTTCTCTTCGGATACTGCGAGCTACGTTTTTATTTTCCCGCAACGCGAAACGAGGGGTGATGGCCGTCGGTTTCATTCGTTGTTCCCGTTGGCGCGGCGGGGACCGTCGCTGCGACGTCCGTCGATCCGTCAACGATCGTGGAACGGTGTGGCGAGTAGTCTTCATGGTTCCCCAGACACGCCGGCTCACTTCGGCACGCGGTAGTAGCGGAGGACCAGGTAGCCGAGGGTGCGGAATATCACCAGGAACGCGAGCAGAACGGCCGTGTTCGCCCAGAGTGGAAGACCGGAGCCCCTGCTCCCTTGGTTCTCCAAGATGGCCGACACTGGTATCGTGGTGGCGTTCCTGCACTCCGGGAACTTGCTTGGCTGCGAGCATCTGTCGTTTGGAAAAGGACAATCGATCAATGTTACACGATCTTTCGTTCATTTCTTCCGACTTATACATTCTAACGACCGATTTAATTTGGAAACTTGAAATGGACACTAAAATCGTGGTAAATTTTCTATTGAATTCTCCAACAGACTACAGAATTTCTCCATTCAAGATCACTGAATTCAGGATTCTCGAAGCCAACTTCTAAGTAATTAATATTCCTGATTATCCTCTTAACCAAGGAAAACCTAGTGTTCTAATTCAGTCACCGCGTGCAGGGATCAAGACTGACGTTTTGAGTAAAAGCGATCACTGAATTAGTTATCGCATTACATCCAATTTCCGTTGATTTCACGAAAATACATATGAATCTTTCTAAGGGTACTTATTTATTTCTGTTACCGTTGACTAACACCTTGAGTGCCGCGTGTACCATTTTCGGTACACGTCGATTTTTCTAAAATGTTCTTTGTGAGTGGCCGCGGTTAGTAAATAAGCAATATCAAAATATATATAGATCACCAGTAATTCGAATATAATTTTATAATTCATTTATACAATTCGTACGTTTTATAAGTAAGAGATAATCGAAATCTCCCGTGGTATGAAACGTGTTAAAATGCAAGTGCCCCTCTTTTTCGACTCGGTCGCTTGTCCGATTAAACGCATCAACCTTGGCTAACCCGATAAGCGCGCGGTCGTCGCGGGTGATTAGACGAGGTTCGTCAATCCCGCGATCTCCGGTCGGACGGTTTCGAGAGGCCGGGAATTGAATAATGCATCGTGCCCGTCGCGGTTCAGGTTCATCCAGTATTTAAACGGGTCGTTCTCCTCTCGCGCAATTAGCGACGCGAGCGGTAGATACGTCGAGGACGCTTGCGGATTTCCCACCCGCCATTTTCATTCAATTACCGCGATCGGCTTCGAGAATTGAATCCCGATTGACCTGTGTGTCCCGCATGGTTTATGTGCGAAGTCGCGTTTAAATTCTCGTTCGTCATAGAAAAATGCGGGACGGAAGGGAAAACGGATTTCGAATATGGTCCATAATTATGAATCGTATTTTCCTGTGATATTTCAATTAAACGAGCGAATCTGATTACACATTACCGATGATCATTCAAATGGTTGCTTCGGCTAGGAACTACTTTTTGTAATCGTTACTACCGATTTACAATTGAAATTGCGGTGATGGCTTAGAGCAGTGTTTCCCAACCTTTCTTGTGCCATGTCCTACCTAAGCCTTTCTAAAATTCTTATTCCCCTCTATGTAACATATATATAATTTTTAATATTATATTATAATATTTCTATAATATTTTTGCTATTTTGTTTACGTGCGTAAATATTGTGACATATATATGAAGTAACATTTCAAATTTCAAATTGCCCACCTTAAAGATCAAATTGCCTCCCTATGGGGCGACGACCCCACGTTGGGAAACACTGGCTCAGAAATACCCATAGCAACTATTGCTGGTATATTTCTTTTTATCGGATTAATCATTATTGTTTCTTCTAATATTAAAATCAGTTACAACAAGTACCAAAGAGTCTAAAAAAACAACTCATTACGCTAACAATCGTAAGATACAATGAAAATTGTGAAAAGTCGAAAGAAATTAAGAACTATGCGTCGTCTTCCGATTCAATTTCAAATTCCTTCGATATTAACCTCTAATCGTGGGCAACGTGGAATTGGCTTTCTAAGTATTTTCTAAAATATTCCCGCTGAATTGAGCTTTAACACCTTTACCAGAATATCGTATCAGTCTTGTGGCGTAAACTTTAAATTAAATTTGATAAAGCGTTATTCATTTTTCTCAAACATAAATTAAATTTTATTTTTCTATTATCAATAGTTATGGAGTAAACATATACATAGAATAAGCATCAACATTTCTCCCTTTTCTAATCAATTATTAACAATAAAACAGTTGTATCGATCATAGCTGAGAAATAAATCGTAAAGCAAGAGGTTAACTTCTCTCGAGTATTTCATCATACTATCAGTTATCGACTCTTCATTTTATTAGTCCCGTTAATTAGTTAGTTTCTATCTAATTCTTAAAACGCGCCTGCGCAACGAATAAAACTAGCCATCACATTTCATACCGAAAAGTCGAAAACTCAGCCACAGTTAACGAGGAATTGACTGCAATCACCTTCAGATTCAATTACAGACCACCGTAAATCGAGTCTTAATGCGTAATCAGATTATATTCCAAGCTCGTCTACAAACGAGACCGTTCCTGGCTAATCGGCATGCGAGGAGATTGGAATCGACGCGTCGCGCGTCGCCGGTTCTTTCGTCTACTTACGTGATCGGCTCGCCGACGCCGAATTCCAGGATTTGCATGTTCTGATAGGCGTAGTGCACCATGCTCGCGTATTTGGCCCACGCGAGCCACGGCGGTACCGCGGTCGCCAAATACCCGCCGAGCAGCTGCGTGGCGAGCGTGTACAGCGCTGACGCCGTAATGCTCACCTGGAGGTCCAGGCAGCAGGCGCCGACGAAGAATCCCACGCTCTGCGAACAGAAGGTTCGAATTTCGCCGTGTGCTCAATTACGACGAGGTGTTTGTCAACTGAGATCCGCGACCCGTCACGTGACCTCCGCGATAAATTACCTGTACGAACGGAACATTCGCTGGTGAGCTCTCTAGCCAACGATCGAGCGTTAACGCGTTGATAAGAAGAAAACTGATGTCGAATCGAAATATTTAAACAAGTAAATAAATAACAGTGTAACTTAAGTGTTGCGATACTAAATCGTTAATAATCTGTTCAAACACGATTTACTTTTGTTATGAGAGAATAAGTAACATTATACGGAACGCTTAAAATCTTCATCAACATGTTAATGCCTGTTCATGTTCGATCGTTACGAGATGGATGGTTGGACTGCGAATCTTTTCGCAAATTCTCATTTTTAGAATTTTCCAATGGCCATAAATTTCGTTTTATTATCCTAGGATTTAGAACAATAAATAGATATTGGTATAGGGATTTGAATGTTTGAGCTGTTATTCGGTTTGCGATAGTAATTGTCTACAAGCACTGAAGTTTTTGTGTTTTCAGGGATATTCATTGTTAAAGTTGTATTTGAACCAATGTTTCTTTTGATTACTCTACAGTTGGAAACTACATTTTGCTATCTTTTGCATTCCTTTGTCTCAAAATACTTGTACGAAGTGCTACACTTTTCAAAGATACTTCGCGTGTAAAAGATATTGAAAGATTCTACAATCGTTCTGCTAATGATACCAAAGTTGCAAACACAGGATTGAAGCACGTGCGTTAAACGATGCTAATAGAGAAGTTCTACGGAGTTCCAACGTTCATAAGGATCTGCTAACAAGTTCATCGGTGATCGCCGGAGTTCGTCAACATCTGATCTCGGACCCCGACGCGTATCCGCCGCGTTTGGCGACAGCGGACGGCGTTGTCTTGTGAAACGCGAGAGTTACTCATTCCCGTCAATAGGCAGGTAGGTGGTTTTGAAAGTAAATCGCAACCGCCTTTCATGCAGGAATGACTTAGCGTTGACTGTAGGTGGACAGTGTCGAGGGCTGGAAACGGAAGAGAGAAGGTGAAGGGGAAAAATGGTGAAAGATTGGAAAAAAGGAAAAGAGAAAGAAGGAAACCGTGCAATTCTTGATCCTTACTCATACACCGTGTGTCGGTTAGGTATTTTATTTCTCAATGACTCTTACCGGTAATTTATTTTTCTTTCTTTCACCGTGTGTCAGTCATAGAAATATTATCTAAGCGTTTACTTTAATCATGAAAATTTGAAAACTGGTTACCATAGAGATTTGAAAATTAATCACTATGGAAATCACGGAGATAAATTGTCGTAGAAATTTAGAAATTGATTGTCATAAAAATCTTAGGAATTTAATTGTCATAGAAATCGTAGAAATTTGGAAATTAGCTATCATAAAAATTTAAAGATTAATTACCACAGAGTAAGACAGAGTAAGAGACAATTAATGATCAAGAAATCGTAGAAATCATAGAAATATAAATTATTTCTAATTGAACAAATATCATTCGTCTGCAACCTTGCGTTTCAACTACGAAACTTTGATGTCGTCGATCAAACGACATTCATTCCCAAAGGGTTAACGCACTGTAACGCAAAGGCTTCAGTAACAGCGTGAAATCCGAAAATTATGCACAAGTGTTTCGTTTCCGCGTGAGTGCATCGGCGACGACCGTTCCACGGGAGTCAACGTTCCCCGCGGATCCAGAACACTGATTATTCGCGCGGAACTGCACGCTGGCTGTCTTTACGACTTCCTCTCGCAATAAAATTAAGTAAAACCGCTTCTAGTCGGTGAAACGCAGCCAATAATAGTCTTCTAACGTCTTTGTTTCGGATAAGATGGATTCGCGTGAGCATGGCCGGCCGGGGTTTACGACCGTGCGTGTTAATCGACGCGCCACACTGCGAGAACACAGACCCCGGTTTTATATCTCTGGTTTCTCTGCTTTCGACCGATGCGGCGGAAGTGAAAGTTTTTCCTTTTTTTTTATCTTATCAACCATTCGCTCTATCGAATCAACATTATTCTTTATTCGACTCGCGGACTAATTATTAATTTCGATGATTGCGAAGGTCTTTTTTCTGCCACTGCCAGCAAAAGAATGATTGGGATCGGTTAGTAAGGAACAGGAATACAATGGAATGTTATTTTCTACATTCACAACTGGATTTCACTCTCCTTTGGTGGATCTTCGTAAATTGTAAACTTTGGAAAAGATTCGCGGTCTATCGATGATAACCAGTGACATCCATTACAATTAAATATATTTTACGTTAAATATATACTCTTTCAAATTGGACATCTGATTTATAGTATCATTCTTTTTAAATGATTAATATAATATTGCGATAAAAATCTTGATAGCGAAAGAAAATATTTCAAAATTCTCGTCGCAGGATGTTACAGATTTTTCAACCCCTAAAGATGTATACTGTTAATTATATGCTACCCATTAAAATTGGTCACTTCTTTCGTAAATAGTTAATATAATATTGCGATCAAAATCCTAACAATGATGAAGACGTTTTAATTCTCACCGTTGAATGTTACGTATTTTTCCACCCTTGTCACATCGAATATCGAATTTTTCTCGATGGTAGCGACTTACCTGCGCGACAACGGTGTTCAGCAAGAGGAACGCCAGCAGGGTGACGAAAACTGCCGGACTGTGGAAGCCCAACATCGGGTAACTAATGACATGGTAGACCGCGGGCAGGGTGATCGTAAGAGGTAGCTCGCCGACCATTTTCGCCAGGTAATAGGCCGAGAGCCGATACGATCCCGACAGCCGCTCCTTGTTGATTACCTCGCGTTCAGGAGGAACTGAAACCCAGAAGTCAGCTCGTGTCACTTTAAAATGGAAACACAACCCTGGTCAGGTTTTATAACATCCCTCGTTGATACCCTTAATTTCTATCCTTTCGCCTAGCTTTATCTTGTTCCATTTGATTAATTTCATTTGACTTTTGTTCCTGTTTCTCTGATTCAATTACTGATAATAAAATTATTGAAAATTGAAATTATTATTCTGGAATTTTCATTGATATTAATCTTTTGTAAAATTGTATTTCGAAGATCTAGCATTAATCTTTAAGGTTTACTAAGCCTTAGCACTAGACTCTATGTTCCTTCAGTTCCAAATAGAAACTTTTAAGAAAAATACATTCATTTTCACAATATACGTTAACTAATTTACCATTTTTAACGACAATGATAATTTTGAAAAACATGCTATTCTAACTGTCGAAGAAACAGGTGGTTATTACTATATCGATTTTATTTTATTGATACTGAAATCTGCGGTTTCAAGGCGATAGCATCGGGAATTGAAGAATCAAACAGTATCTTGTGCTCGTCAACTTTTGCACAAAACTCAAGCCGGTTTTATATTCAATCAAACATACTTTAATTATAACAAACATTAATTGCTTCTACAATCGAAGTATAATACGACTTATATAGTATTACTAATATCTCTATTATTACTAGCAATAATACTCGATACTCAAATTGAAAGTCTTCCAAACAACACGATCCCTTTCCCTGCCACTCCATATTCTACCCCTACGAACGATCCCCATCAAATTCCACAACTCGCGTCAATTCAATCACGCCTCGACGCAAACATATATTCGAATTCCTCCCCAGTCGTCACCCAGATATCGATCTTCGTAAGACTGGGGGAAGTCAAAACACACGGAAAAAAGGGGTAAAACGATCCCCCTCGCGAGAAGGAAAGGGGATCCGGTACAATAAATAAGTAATAATATGAACAATGAGAGTAAGGGGGCGCAATAAAGATCGGTATCGGCGGTGGGAGCGAGCGGTTACGGACGAGCCGAACGCAGAGATACGGCCGGGGAGCCCCGGGGCCGGATAAAGGTGACAGATCGCCTCGAACAAAGGGCAGTAAACGATAAAACAGGAAAAGTTAATGGCCGTTCCCCACCCCGACTATTTTAGGAGTCGCATAACTTAGGCATAGAAGTTCGCCACTAGGCGGACTAGCCGTGCGCCCCGTGTGCGCTACCTTCGACGTTTTACAGTGGCCGTCACTTATCCGCGTAGAAAACGAGACACGACGCGACGGTACAACAGGCTCCAGAGAGCTCGAATAGACCCGGCCAGTTCTTGTCCAGTTGTAAAACAGAGTTTTAGCGTCCTCCCTTCCGAGAGCCTTTCTCTTCCCCTTCTGATTTTTCTTTTTCTTCTATCTCTCTTGTTTTTTCTTTGTTGCCTTCGACTCTGCGCACGGACTATCGACAAGTGAATGGAAACTCGAAGGGTTTTGTGTTGAGTTTTAGGTGAAACTGAGCCGATGGCTCCTTGCCTTGTGAGTTTTCAAGGTGCTCGCGAGTTCTGGGGACTATCTTCTTTTTAAGGAATAAAATATTAATGTTAATGCGATGGTAATATAAATGATAATGGTAATGATGATAATAAAATATTAATAATGTGTTGCAGTGTTAAGTAGATACTGAGGGAACTTATTAAATTGAGGGGTATTTCGTTTTGAGAATGTCGCTTGGTGGTTCTGTGATTTCGAAGGATTAACTTACTAGGTCTATGCGAGAGAACCTGGTTTTGTAGGAACGATATGATAAAGTGGGAGATCGATTTTTGTAAATTCAGTGTTAATAGCTGCATTAACTGGATTATTACTTTGTCCTTAATAATTTGGTAGAAGTTGAAGAGAATGGCTTGTTTATGTGTGTTTTAAGGTATAACAAGCGATGACAGGAAGATAATGTTTTGTTTGAATTTAAAGGGATCGTGGGACATTTAGTTTTGTCAATTTTGAAGGCAGAGTAGAAGGAAAGGAGTACTTTGGTTATGTGAAAAGGAGGAAGTCGTAGAGTAGACTGTAGGTAGCATTGGTGTGTCTCGCGCGTGATATTGCTTCATTAGAATGAGTACGGGAATAAAATGTAACTTTTATTACATCCATTTTCTACGCGTTAAAACGTTCCCTAGGATTTACGACTTTAATTCCAGAAATCTTTCGTTCCGCAGTGAGTTTTACCGAACGTAACACCGGCTAGCGTTGAGAATTTGACGAGCAGACTGCGCAACTTTAGGCGTTTATAGCGTATAAACGTCGTTATATGTGTTTTCTCTTAAGTACGCGGGACTAAGTAGAATTTAATGCGGGATTTGATAGCTTCATTTCAAAGGGAAAAGAAACTTCTTTTAACCTCAACCTTTTCGAATTCGTTTCATACTAGAAATTCTGTCATTTAAACTATCACGTAATCTACCATTAAAGTACCATCTGAACCATCCTCTAAACCGCCACCTGCATTATCATCTAGATCATCGCCCGAACTATTATCTAAACCATCATTAGAATCTCAATTCTAGATCATCACCTAAACTATTATCTAAACCATTATCCAATCTATAGACTGAATTATCACCTAAAACCATTTGCTTCACATTAACATTGTTACAATTTATAACCACGCAAGCAACTACTACAATTAAAACATTACCAACCCTAAACAATAGCTACCTAATAACAATTATCTCCTATTATCCCCATATTCAATATAACGCAATATGCAAAGGGAAACAGATAAAAAACCGATTAAAATGTCCAAAGAACCCAGACAAAAGGGTTAAAGACTGCAACCCAATTTCTTCGAATCGCTGAGTCCGCGCGATTCCGCTGGAAGTCGACGAGATTCCCGCAGTCCCTGATCCATCGTGGCGCGTCCAAGTCGTTTTCACAGTCTGATTCCCTGTCAGAAAATCCGTCACGCTCGTTTTGCACGGCCGTCGTCGACAAAAGGGCCCCCAATTACTGGGGACGCGAGCGCGATCGTCGTCGCAGTGGGTCACGGCGCGACCTACATACTAACATTCTTGATTGACCGTTCCTCTCCTTGGTCCTTTGCAAATCTTTGCAATAAAAAAAAACGGGCATCGCTGAATGGGCCGATTCAGCGCGTCACGCCGTTTGTGGCTCAATCAACCAATCTACTTTCATCTGGTTCTCGGTTGTTGCGCAACGCGCGTCGCCACCGCCACCACCTGATGGACGAGAACCTCTGCCAGCTAACCACCGGCTTCTAATTCGTATATCGTTAATTATAGATATTGCGGGAATCTCCGTGACATTTTTTCGCAATTCAGTGAACGATGTTTGTGGAGTATGGTAACCTGATGCTTCGACAGCGTACAACTTTGTGGCCCTGTGTCGAGTCACAGTCGACATTCAATTTTATTTGAATGTTTCATATAAAGGTACCGTTTCAGTGATTTCCAAATATTCTTAAATGAGCAATTAAAGAGCCATATTAAGCTACACGTGGGAGTTTCAAAGTTAAGTCAAACACCTTTAGGAATTCTGTGAATCTTATAGTCCACCTATTTCATTAGCTATTAGCACCGTCAGTTTCGTAGTGAAGGAAGAATAAATGTACCATCTATTAGTGCTACCATTTTCATTGTAAAATAAAGGAAAATAAATAATAAAATTGTTACAATGAACGAAAGGTATGCATTTTTCAGATTATATTCTATATATTAGATTAGATCTTCATGATGGTTTAGGATTGCTATATCGTATCGTAACTTGGTGATGATTAAATGGGAACTTACAACTGGAGAGTGTACCGAAGTGCGCGAACAGCATCCAGTACGTGGTGCTGAAGAACATCCAGCCCTGGATGTCGTGGAGAGCCGCTTCGGTTCTGGGAAGCCTCAGCCAGAGCAGGCCAGCGAGCAGACCGAGAGCTATCGTTTGCAGCCAATTCAGACGAGACAGCATCCGTGGCCGGGCCTCTTGAAAGTTTCGTTCTGATAATACCTGCAATCACGATGCAACAAACCTTGACACAATGCTCGACAATTTTCTTGCACAGAAAACAACATCGAAACAAATTTTCCCGTGTTCGAAAGAAAGGAAAAATATAAATGAAGGTTTCATTAGAAACTTGAATTTTCGAATGTTCACTCGATTCTTAACCGCTTAACCCCAAGAATTTCTATCTAAGTATTTGTTTATCATTTCCTTTATTATTATAAACATCCTTTTCTGTTAGAAAACTAATCACGTTGTAAAAAAAGCAAAAAACTCAAAGGGAAAAAAGAATTCCATTAAAACGCATTAAATTACAAAAAATCTCGGAGATTAATTGCGCGTTGCAGTGTTGACTCGCGTGAAAAAATTCCGCGGTTCAGGGGTTAAACATAAGATTGGCAACTGTGATCGGCTCTGTCGAAAAGATAAAAATGTAGATTCTAAAAAAGTGTACGTGCGAACGTTTCATCAGAGATTTGAATTTTTGAATGGAAATATATCAACATTCAGAATCGTTCGAGATCCAATTTCTGTTCAAGTTCGAAACAAAGATTTAATTATACTCTGCCCAGAGTCAATTAACTCGTTCGCTGTCGGTGACGTAACATTATGCGACTTTTTATAACTCAGCGCTGCGCGTCTGTTTATCGCTGACGTAACGCTGCGCGATTTCGTATTCGCAGATGAACGGAATATTAGCTGTACGTGAGTCGAGCTGTTGTTTAGCTGGAATATATGCGAATAATCTCACTGTAATCGCGATTATTAATCGACCTACTATTAAAATCTACTGAAGACTGCTATTGGAGAGACTGATGATCAGTTTATATTTCGAATTGCAATGGATTCTAGGATTAGAAGAACGAATTGGTGCACAGCAAATGCTGCTGAGATACACAATATCGATACTTCGATTAATTAATAAGTTAATTGTCACAAGAATTTTACTATTAGAACTACAGCGCAATCAAATTGACATTTCCAAATGTTTCTAGAGTATAGTTATTGAGACTTCGAATGACTTATGATTCAATTTACGTACTGCTAAACCAATTTCTCAACTAATTTCTCAGAGAGGCATGTATTACCTTTTTGACAACTTTAAAAGAAGAATTCAGAAATTAATTTGACCCATTTTTTTTAATTATACCACATATTACTCATTCATAGCATTTATTAAACATATCATTCCAACACGAATCGTCTCGTTTTAACTGTTTACAAAGGAACTCATAGTCGTCGCACATTTCGATCTAGCAAAATTATAAATTACGATATTTAATATCAAACTTGATCCAACTGAAATATTGAAATAATGTAGTTTTGTCCACCGAGTCCTGTAGTATTTTGTTTAGCACAATCAATTATTCAGTCAGTGTTTCATTGGAAAATGCTAAACACGTCGAACGGAAGAATGTTCGAGTGCAAGGGGTGAATAATTTCCAAGCAATTCGGAAGATCCGGTCATCAGCGAGCACCATAACGGTGAACGTGTTAATCCCATTAAACGAGCCTATATTAAGAAGCAGCTGAATCCACCGCGACACATAACGCGTGCTCGCGCGTGTCGTTAATTACGCCGGTCGCACAATGATAGAAATGCTGCCCCCGTGCTCGCGCGACAATGTCACAATTGCAAGGTTGTCCGCTACACCTCTTTGGTGCAGCTCAATTATATCAGGCGGCCGTGAGGAAATAGAACGCAAAGTTTCACAATGCTGGCTTTCGAAGGCCTCTTTAAATTACAACTATATACGCACCGCCATTTAACCGCGAAGAACGGAGAGGAAGAACTTGACATCGTTAATTACTCAATTACCGGCGACGATCCGATGGATCCATCGATCTGTGGGCTTGGGAGCCTCTCGGACGTGCCTATTGATGGTTGATTGATTTCTTTGGGACACCGTACCACTGATCTCCGATTAGAATCAAGAAACGTCTTACAAGAGATAGATCCCGTTGTGCTTTAACGATTTTCATTGAAATTAACTTCACTTTGTTTAGGATAGTGGAGCATGCGATACTTGGTTCCATTCATTGCTACGTTGGATTTTTAAGAACTTCACATAGAGAAATGATCTTTCTATGAGAAACCTATTCTTAATCAAAAATCTTTCACGTTTCTACTGTGGTAATTGTAATTGATTTAATGTAGTTTTGAACGGTTTAACAGGAATTTACATTGTCGTCATTTTGATTTCCTTTGTGGTCCCTGAATTCTTGATCTTTCGGTATAATCAACTGACTTTTAATCATTGATTGTACATATGTATATTTCTAATGAATATTTAGTGAATTTATGAAGAAATTTCAGATTTGTATGTTTAGAGTCGTTTCTCGTTGAAGTGTTCCATTGGCACCATCTTGGTTTCCAATGATGCAAGGTGAATGGCTAGCAGGGCGTCGATTGCTCGAGGAAGGGCTCCCAAAATCGAAGAAAGAAAATCGCAGGCGCGAACACACCGAGAAGGAGGGCCGCGATCGCGCAAACAGGAGAACTAGGTCGCATTTACACGATTCGCCATATCCGGATAATTACTGCGACACCTTTATGCCCGTTCGTTGGAAATACGAATAAGCCACACCACTTGCGTCACCTTTCCACGACGGAACCGTTTTTCGTACGATCGCGGTTGAACTCCGTCAACAAGGGAAGCGTTTCATTGTTTTCCGTACACTTCTGTGATTCATACGAAAAATGATTGTTGCCATGGTTCAATGTGTAGATACGATATGCAATAATTCAATAAGAAAGAAATAGTGTAAATACTTCTAATTTTAAAAGTGTTTATATTAAAGATGGAAGATGTATGAAATTAACTTGAATGTACTATGTTCCTATAGAAATAAAAAGGATTCAAAGAATAACAAAAATAGGTGTTCTAAGTTTAATCTTTTAATCTCATCGGAAGGAAAGAAACAGAAGTTTTGAATTTTGTAATAACAGAATTCGCATAAAATAAAGGCGTAGTGCAAATGTAGGCAAGGTAATGGAAATTTTTACCGATCGATGCGGTTAATGTTAATAATTCAACGTGCAAACTCGACTTCCCTTTACGATTTTTTGATTCGACTTGATACTTAACGGAGAAGCCGTTATAGCGGGGCTTGCGAGGAGGAGATTGCTTGATCAAATTTTCAAACGCGTCGGAGATTGCTCACCAGGGCCGATTGTCCGCGGCCGTACGGAAATTACGTTATTACAAAGAGAGCCACGAAACAGAGCCGCAGTACCTCAGACGGAACGAGAGTGCCGGTGCGAGACTGCCGCCGCCTTGAAACTTATCTGGAATGCATTACCGTGTGTCAGATAAACGTCGAGCATTAATACGAATTTAATGCGAGCATTAAACTTGAATCCTGATGTCATTTCCATTTTCCCCGGTATTATCTGCTCGCATACCAGACCACTCATCTAAATTTTGCATATTACCGTTTGCATGCTCTATTAATCGCGTATGCAATCGAACTTTTCGATCTCGCCTTCGGCCGGCTTCCAATGTTCCTTGACTGCGGCCACTGCCGCCACGCCACGGAAATTTAACATGGCAGACATGAGATTTTCAAATGAATTTATGATAAACCTTCATTTTCATTGATTTTCATTGTTATTGTATATTCAACGATTAATATTCCAGGCGAATAGCCCATTAGAGAGCACGAAATTATGATTTTAACCGATCTTATAGGACTGCAAGTTTTTTCGCGCGCTTCTCGCGACCGACAAGATGGCGGATCAGCGCGAGAATGTTCCAGTTATCTGAATTTACAATAGATTCTCAGTTTTATTGATTTTTATCGTACTTATCGATTTATATTCGTCGTGAATGACCCGTTAGAAGGTTAAGAACTCGTATTTTAGGTAATATTATTGATGTTTTAGGTTTCTGGCGCATTTCTCGCGGCGACAAGATGGCGGCTAACTGGAATTACACTTCGAATTTTGTTCGGTTCAACTTGCGGTAGAAGTTAATCTATTCCGATCAAATTCTCGAAGAAGAGAACTTTGAATCTCAAAGCGATCCACACTTGTGAATGCAGCGAACCAAAATTGAGCAAAAGTTTCTTGAAAATCAAATGTAAAATGAAACGATTGAGTTTCTTTCTTCTGTGCTGTTACGCGAGCGATGCTTGAAATTAACATATCAAATGACCATTTCATAATACCATGTATTTCCTGCAGAAATAAAAAATATTGATTGATGATAGATGAAAACTTCTCTACGTGTAGTTCTCTAGATCCAGTTCTAATCTGTTTTTCAGACCAACAATTAAGAAAACGTTTAGTGAAATGTGTTTTCCGAGCAGCAACTCGATGAAATCGGAAGGTTTATCGAGGTGGATTCTATTTTTCGATGTGCGAACAGACATCACCTGTTCACGGGAAATAACGGACCCGGGACCGGTCTGTTTCAACGCGTACCTTTACCTTAGACCCCTCTGAAACGTCGCGGCCATCTTCCTTCGTGTTATTTTTCCAATTGATCGAGTGCTTTCAGAGTAGACAGCTAGCGGATAGAAACCCTAACAACATTACTACCGCTGTATAAACTGGGTCCGAGTGTTTATACGATAAATATTATTGGAACATTCGTCATGTTAGAAGTGGTAGATCATTCTCGAGTCTAAAGTCCGTGCAAGAGGGTGCATAAAAAATTTTCTTAAAGAAAACTTTTTATTCTGCACAGACGAGTGTTCGAGTCTTTAAAATTAATAAATCATTATCCATTTAACTTGATTTGGCGTAGAAACGAATGTAGTACCTTTTTAAAACAAAATTACTATCCGTTTACAAATAAATCATACAACGTTCGATCTATAAAATATTTCCAGCCTTGATGATTTTGTATCATCCTCGAGGTAAGAACAGAAAATACCAAAGGGCAGTAAAAATGTGTAATTCTAAAGCGGACTGGAAGCGAATCGAATGAAAAGGTGCTGAATTAATTTCTGTACCTAATAGGTGTAACGCGTGAAGTCGGATAAGAAAGATCGCGACGGGGAGCGTAGTAATGGCGACTCACGCTCATTAACATCCGTTCGCTCCATATTTATAATTAATTCATCTATCCGCATTAACGTACAATTACCGCGCCGTAACCTTAAGAAAGAGAAAAGTGTGGTTCGATTATTACACGCGGAATCACTGATCCGCAAAAGCGGTGTTACCGCTTTTTCCGTGTTGATTGGTTGATTGACGGACGAACTGCCTGTTTACTATTATTACATTTCTAGTACAACAGAGTCAACGGTCTGTTGCAAAATCTGGCGTTTACAAATGATGCGTGAACTGATGTTTACTCACTTTGAATTGTGACCAGAAGCTGGTGGGCCACTGCCAAGCGTAATCTTCGTCCGCGGAGCTGGCGCTGCTGCTGGTATGGCTTTGCGTGTCCAACCAAAGGGTGCGACCCTCGTCTTCTTTCACTGAAAATTATAGACGCGACGATCTATAAAAGTCCTGCGACCGCGATTAACGCAATTAACTATTTTATGAGGCGATCAACACGGACGAAAAATCCTATGATTGCAGTTGACGCGATTGAAAATCTCACGATTGCGGTTGACGCTAGTGAAAACCTTACGACTGCAGTTGGCGCGAAGGAAAATTTTCTGATTGCGATAAACGCGATTAAAGGTCTTACGATCACGGTTGACGCGACTGAAAATCTTACGGTCCCGATTGACGCAGTTAACAATCTTACGACTGTGGTTAACGCGATTGAAAACGTTACAATTACGAAAATCTTACGATCGTAACCGGTGCCGTTGAAAATCTTAGGATTGCGATTAACGCGATTAAATACCCTATGATTACGGTTGACGTGATGAATAAACATTATGACTGTGATTCACGCGATTGAAAATCTTATGATTGCGGTTGATGCGGTTAAAATCCTTACGAACATGACTGCATATCTTGTGATAGCGATCAAACGTTTTCAATTTCAGCTGTCATGACTTATAAATTCTTTAGTTTAAATATTATGACAAGATGTATTAAGCAATAACACCTTATTATACCATCATAGATAAAAATACCAAAAAATCTCTACCTAAAAGGAAACATAAAGTTCACCAAAAAATACTTAACACCTCTTCCCATTTTCCATTCATTCTTTTCATCTCGTCTTTTTCCAAACTTCTTCCGTTATGTCGCGTTAACAAAGATATTAAAAAAGGAGAAGAAGAAGAGAGAGGAAGGAAGATAAAAAACATGCAAAAGAAATATCAACGGACATTCGTTTCCGCGGGGGGACCGTGAATTATGAAGCGCGGCGGACCGGTTACAAGGTATGCGCAAAGTTAATACCATTGTGGCTGATGTGGTGCTCGTGATAATGGATGAGATGGTCGCAGAGCGGATGCTGGCTGGGATTATATTCCGGGCGAAGTTCCGGCGGGCAGTCGGGTCCCTGTCTCGCGTTCCTCGCTGCAGCCACGATCCGTTCCCGAACCTCCTCCGGCCCCTTTATTTGCTCCACTGAAACAACAGTCTGGGTTAAATCGCAAAAAAATGGAAAATAAAGAAAGAATAACGTTTGACTTTGCCGGCGAGGTTCTTTTAATCAACCATTCCCGCCCTCGTCAACGGCTATTGCTATTTCGCGGACGACTCCCGTGGAATCGCGTAATTTCTCGTGTCACGCGGATCGTCAATGCGATAAACATTTCGGTCGTTTCATTGAATTATTCCTGTGTTTTTTTTACTGTCGCGATAAAAACAATTTACGGCGATAGGCTTTTAACGGGCGGTGTCACGTGCTCGTGACCCATTTTTGGGGAATTTTATGTCGCGACTTGCGCTTTGAAGTTCTTGGTTCTCGGGGTTTCTGTCAAACTTACGTTGTTATATTTAGTTTCGCTCTAATTCGATTTGATGTTCAGGTGAATTATTTTTGAGATTAGAATAGGATTAAAAGGTTACTGAAATATGTAACTGTTACGTGTTTCGTCATATCACAGCAAAAAGTTGAACACTCTCGAATTAATAATCAATTGTGTTCCACTTTTGGTTCTCCGCAAATCATTTAGATTGTCATTGTTCAGGTAAAATATTTAGCAGACCCAAATAACAATACTGCAAAACTTTAACAACTGAATCGCCGCGATACTAATTGAAATTCTTAATATTTTAGTTGCTTTCTCACTGTGAGAATAGTCTCGATTTTGTGAAATTTTAATGAACACTGGTTCAGCGATCAACGAATTAAATTCCAAAGGACAATTATTCCAATTACAAAACCGCTTACGTATAAAGTCAGCCGGGTTGTAGTGTGGCAACAACGTCAGCCCTATCGTCGAGAAAAACCTGCCAATGTTCGTGGTTGGTCCGTAGTACGCTACTTGGCCGCGGCTCAGCAGGAGCAGTTTGTTGAAGCTGTGGAACATCCTGGAACTAGGCTGATGTACTGTCACCACGATGCTCTTGCCCTCCTGCTCCGCGTATTTCTTCAGTCGTGAAATCAACGCCTGTGCTGAATGCGAGTCCAGCCCGCTGGTCGGCTCCTGGGGGACAACGGAATACAGATTAACCTTTTAAACCCATGCCTTATGGTTCCTTTAGCAACTGTGCTTGGCAAAACTACTTTGTCGTTAATAATTGATTAAAAAAAGACAAAACTCGATATTCGTTGTGTGTACGTTTTCTTTGAAGGTTAACAACTGATAATAGATGAGTAATATTTAGTTTATATTTAACCCTTTTAGTGCCAGCGGGACGATCTATCGGCCCGCGGTCCTTATGCGAAAATTGTCACGAGCCGATGCGTTGTGGCAAAATCAGAAAATATTAATTATCTTCTCCTATAAACATTGAAATTTTGATAACCCTTTAACGAGGGAATTTCAGTAAAAAAAATGTTTGTCTTCATATGTTTCCTACGAATTCAATTGTTCAGTTCTAATCTGAGGAAATGATTTTAACTCAATTGTCACAGGAGGAACACTGTGCGTCCTGATTATAATGTAGCCTTTATCAAAGTCGTAACGTTCACCGAAATTGCGCGAACTATTTCGAACATAATACAATTCATATTCCCGATCTACTTCTGTTATTCAGCAGAATATTTAATTAACTCTTTGCATTTCTCTTCGTGTGAATGTTTTGAAGCATCGTTACCATGAAAACGTTGACGCAAACGAAGCGTTTTCGGGTTAATGCGAATATTAATTGGACAGTCTGGAATCAAGCAAGTTGAAAAAACTTAATTTAGATTGAGAAAGGTTGGAATTCAAGGGAATATTTTTAACTGATTCGGAACTGAAGGAATTTTCCGCGTTTCGGTTGTCACTGCGCTTTCACCGAACACTCGCGCGTTCACTTAAAATTCAGGGGAATTCGGTGCCGAGGTTGACAAGCGGATCTGCCTGGGGAAAGAGACAGGGAAGCGACGTTGAGATGCGGAAGGTGATTGCAATTAAAGAGCTTACGTCGAGCAACATCAGCGACGGATTGGTGAGCAGCTCGCAGGCTATGCTTGTCCTCTTCTTCTCGCCGCCAGAGAGACCCCGTTTCGTGTAATCCCCGATAACTGCAAACAAAACATCACCGCGGTCTAGGTAGCAAGCAGACTAGCATACGTCCTCGTTATCCCTTATTTGTAATTAATTAAAGCTAATCGCTCCGTGATTTCGGACGTTCGACGATGTGACTCTTTTGAGAGAGGATTCTGTCATACGCTTGTAAGGATTTTGAAAATAATGCTAACAGTTTTATTAAATATTTATGGAGTGAAAAAATATTTTGGAAAATACGGGAGTATTGTTAGATCGAAGAAGAGTGAACAACACGATATTTTTAGGGCTGGAATAATGAAATTGCTGATTGCAAAAATTCTGAAGAATGTGGTAGTGTTAATTTTTTACCTTATTGAAGGTTTCTTGGACTTAGTAAATATTAATAGAATAATATCAGATAATTAAATGTAGTTATTAAATTGGAGTAATAATGAAACATGCAACCTTTGGATTTGATTCTACCAATGAATATGTAATTTCTTATTCTGTCGAATCAATGTTTTTGAAAAAGGATCATAAGGCAAGAGGTTAATTCGTAGTTGTCGATACAATTTTCCTTGTTTAATTGAAAATAGAATAGACAGTTGATGATACTGTCCAGAGCCATGTTTACAGGCGAAAGGTGAACAAATTACGATCGCGGAAATCGCCGATCAGAATGGCAGGCGGGCATCAACGGTGCACGACGACTAAAAGCCGAAACGACCGTTTCTTACCAGTGGAAGTCGTAAATTGTTACGGGGCCCGTGCATAAACAAATTACAGGCGAATTTACGGGTAGACTGCAGAGACGAAACTAGGACAATTTTGTGTACTGGTCTCGATCGCTGTTTCTTTGATCTTCGATGGAACGGGATTAGAAAATCGTGATGAATAAAGAAGTTATTTGGTTGGGTTCGCAGAGAAATAAATAATATTTCCAAGAACTCTTTTAAAAAAAAAGGAATTTCTTCTATACCATAACTTCGACACTCTCGTTTAGAATTCATTTCAATAAAAGTCTACAAGAAATACTACCACTGAATACCTCCTTTTTCCAAACAAATCCGAAATCAATGAAATGATAACATAAATCCCACAAAATTAATGTATATAAAATATTAACAAAAAGAACATCGAATACAAAAATAATTTCGATCTACCCTTAGCACACAAATCAAACGAAAAACAGTTAAACAGAAAGAATCCAGCCAACCCCAAAGTGTCTTCCTAAAGTAAACCGGAAAAAAGAACGTCTGCCTCCAATGTTTCCATCTGAACATCGTAAAGTCGCATTACTAAGAAAAATGGGAGCACACAAAGTGCCATCGATCGTTCATAATACGTCTATACTGGATTTCCATACTCACTGGTGTCTTGGCAGCCGACGAGGTCGAGGACCTCGATGATATGGTCCACGCACTGCATCTTCTGGGAGTGCGAGAACGTGTCCGGAAGCCTGAGCCTCGCCTGGTACTGAAATCAACGTGAAACGAAAACAACGATGAGATGGACAGTAAAAGAAAAAGAGAGAGAGAGAGAGGGAGGGGGGTAACCGTTGGATCAGGGGTGAAACAACATGGCGCCCGGCCCGCGGAACGCCATCGTTTCGGGGCACCGGGCCGCCATTAAACCGGCCCGGCCCCGTTTACGCATTAAACAGTAACGTAAGCAAAGGCCGGCGGCGCTCGGCGCGCATTTCCGTTTCGTAACATCCGAAGCCCACTTTGCGTCTATTATTACCATCTGACACGTATCCCCGGGGATGCACCGGCCGCCGCTCGTAATCGCGATCGTTAAATCAATTACGATAACGCGGCGAGCCTGGTGAACGCCGACTCGCACGATTACACCCTTTTTCCCAGGACCGGATCTGCTTTTGGCTGGCTTGACCCCTTTGCCAAGCACGATTTCTTTTTGCGTTGGTTGGTACAAATGATTCTTGCATCGGTTCCACTCTTTCGATGGTTTAACCAGTTGAGTGTGGAATTTAGTTTGAAAAATCTCTTACTGCGCGCGCAATAAAGTCAAGCAGTGAAGTATAAGTAAGTGTACTCGTCAAATGCAAACCTATCTATAATATATTCTAATGAAAAACTAAAGCAAAATAAAGAAGAATTACATGTGTGTCTGACAAAATAACTAATTCGTCGTTGAAAAGATTAGTATTATTTCGAATTTTAAGATGACGCGTATGCTCGTCAAACGCAGTTAACTGGTTAAGTGAGCGTTTGTGATGGTTACATGGTTCGTAGTTTAATTTCCGAAGAAATTATTTTAGTTTCTTATGCTGGAGTTTCAGTTTCTGGTTTTGGTAATATCGAGGTTTATATCTTGGTGTCAGCAGGGTTTATTGAAATTATGATTTCTCTTTGGTTGGCAGGGTATGAGATATTGATAGGCACTATCGTGATCTAGCACTGATTTTTATGGATTATCTCGACTGAATAATACACCCAACGTTAGGATTTAGGGGATTATGGTTCGAAGATGTAGTTCTTTTTTACGATTTATCAAGACACCTCGTACATTTTCTAGAGATGACAGCCGTTCGACTGCATTGCAGTGACGGCCGTGCTTCCCCGTGAGCCGAACGGAGACAAAGCTCGTGACGGAATTCTAAAGAGCCGCCCGAGGCAGGCCGTGTTTTCCTTCGATCCCGAGCTCACGTTCCTTCCGAATTATCGAGTGCGCGCGAACACGTTCCGCGAGGAAAGTCCGTGCGCTACGTGCGGAATCGCGCGCGGCCGATGGTGGCTCGCTCGAACGACAAAGGTGTGGCTCTCCCAATTGCAACTGCGATCGCGGGCCCCTTTCATTCGGTGATCCATATTTTTCAGCATTCTCGCGTGTCGTTGCTCTTTATTCATTGAGCTTGGTTATGTTAACCTTAGCACTTTTGGAAACTTCTTATCTTCTCATAGATTATAATTCTAATGTAGTACTAAATGTAGTTCTAATTTAGTACTAAATGTAGTTTTAATTTAGTATTAAATGTAATTGCAATTTCGTATTATATGTAGTTCCACTTTATCATTAAATGCCCATATAATATAGTATATCCTATTTCATCCAATAAGATATACATAGAAAGCTTAAAAATCTATATAAATAAATGTTTCGATCGTTATGTTCGAAGACGCTAATAATAAACGACGAATTTATAGATAGTATACCTCAATAATGTAATGAAAAACATTTGGAAATACGAGATAATGGAATTCAGATCTGACTCGAAATGGAATCTTCCGTTCCCAAAATTAATACAGCAAAATCAATGCATTCTGATATTCTAAAAAGCACATTAACGAAAGTAAAATGTCTTCTGGAAGTTCATTTTTATCGTTTTAAATACGATAAACTTGTAAACATTATTCTCTTTACGGAATTCGTCACAGTCTTTCCCGGAACACCTTGTATAATTCCGTTGAACACGCCTCGCGTCCGTCGTTTATGGAACGGAGGCGCGGATTCCGAGAAACTGGCCAAAAATTTGACGAGTTCCGGTGAACGCTGCTCGTTACGAGTAGTCCAGTTTCCCCCTAGCCGCGAGATGACCGCTATACAACGCGCGCGGCGAAATATCATCGGCCACCACTTTCTCTCTCCGCATAACGGATCCTCTTGTGTAACGGACTCCGGCTGCCGAGAAAATGGCGCGTCCGTGCGCCGACCACGGCCCCTTCGATCCTTTAAAGCTACGTGCACAATTGCACGCGCCTCGCTATTTTTTCTCAATAAAATCGACTCTTTCGCTAGGGACACAAATTCGTAATTCACCCTCAGGTTAATTACAGTCGGATTCATTTTTGTCTACAATGAATGTACAATTCTTTCTCATTCTAAAGATACTGTTAACACGTTGACCATCACGGTGGTTACCAGTGACCGGAGCGTTCAAATTACTTGGAGATGATTACAAGAAGAAAACTGATATCGAATTAAAATGTTTAGTAACTTGAGTAATTAAATAATAATGTAACTTACAAATTATGACACCAAACCATTAGTAACTAATTCTAATTGCCTTTGTTATGACACGATAAGTAATGTTATACGAAACGCTCTAAATTCTCATAGCAGTCAATGTGTTAACAACGAAGCCAGTTCAATAAAGAAGTTCATAAGGGTTTAAATGATATTTTATCTAACCTACTTTTTGATTTTCTGGTGAACTTAATCGTTTATAGTATTCATTTGTATATAGCAATGCAAACACTAAAGGTAGATACGTTCGAAAAGTATTTTAGAAAAATTGATAAGATTTCAAATGGCCTATGGAGTATTCAGTAATGTTCATGATTTGAGGATCTAAGATTTCTCTTTTGTAGGATAGAAAATCATCTCGTTTGCGTACTTCTGAAGTTTCTATTCTCCATAAAAGAAAACGTGTGCACAGCGAATCTTCGATTTTTAGCTGAACGGGACGATGATCCCACTCGCGATCGACGCGATTTAAAATCTTCGAGGAGGCGTAAGTTGGCTCCCGGCCCGAATTCTTCGCGCGCCCGGACCGCGGGGATGTGTCCTCCTAATTTTCGGCCCGGCGCCACCCTCGTAAATCGCGCCCGATAAACTTGGCACGGTTGCCGGAGTCGATTTTCCCGGAAAACGAGAAATGATCCGCGAGATCGTATAGTCGATCCGGTCCTCTTTCTATTCTATTCCCCGTGGATCATGATTATGTTACTTGGGAGCAGTAAACGAGTCTACAAGCATTAAGATTCATATCTTCGGCCGATTTTCTGTTATTTTCATTTGTTGAATTTTGTCAAATTTCGATGTGTTCGTGAAATTTTGCAAACTTGACTAGCTTCGATTTTGTTTAAAATCGATTGGTTCGTAATTTCTATCTAATTTTGTTAATTTTTTGTATCTTCTTGTTCCATGGAGTTGGTTACTTTGGTAAATGAACAGTTCGACGTTGTTTTTAAAGGGTTATGTTGTAAGATAAAATAATGATTACAGTATGTTTCACGGTAATAATGGTACAGCAGTTGTTGTATGTTTCAATTTCTTTTTATCCTGATTCTAGCGTGCGTGGATATTGTCTAGCGCCGTCTGACCATGCCCGACTATTTCTACTTGCTGGAGGACTAGCGCAACTGTCTATTCTAGTTTCTACTAAACGTTCCTGGTTTTGTGTTGTTTTCTCGTTGTAGTTTATCTGTTAATTGAGTAACTTTATAAACTTCTGTATGGACAGGCACACGTTAAAACTAAAATTAAAATAATCCGACTAACCCTTGCTTTGTGGCCATCTTTCTAATTTTACTTGCAAATGTTACAATTGTTTGTTTATTCGTTTTGTAGAGAAGAGAATTTCAACAAATGTTAAATATTCATAAGCAAAAGACAACACCTCTTTAAAATAAATATTTATTAAATTCAATGAGAAATTTTCATTGCAAAGGAGATTTTGTATAAGATAAAGGGTTAATCTTAATTCAACGAGAATTAAGTTAATCCGCAAGAGTTGTACAAATACGAATATTCTTGAAGACAATTCGAATTTAGAAATTTCTAAAAGAACGAACTGAATAATAAAGCGTTTAGGGATGCTCTCAAGGAGCAGGTACGACGATTTAACTCGGCTTAAGAGGTTAACAAGTTAATTACTCCGATAGGAAGGTTTTCGACGAATTTTTATGAGTCCATTCGACGGATGAAATGGAAGAAAAAGATTTTATTGGGCTCCGCAATATAGAGATCAACTCGGATTTCGTTCGATTATTTTTTTGGGTTCGACTATACTCGATGAATCGGGACCTTCCTCTTATCTATCGGCGTTTTCGGACAACGATCCTATACGCTCGGGATGGATATTGTTTTTTTATTAACAGCCCGTCCAGATTACTTATGCAAATTCGATTCGACGAAACGATCGTAGGAATTTATTGGTCCATAGAATTCTATAGACGAGAACACATTTCGATTGTTGTTACATCGGTTTATGGATATTGTAATATCTTCTCTCTTTCCCTTATTTTCGATGCCGGAGGAATTTTTTGAATGTGTTGTTACAGATAGAACGAGTGATACTGAGATTTTATAGTAATTTCTCTTATTATTTTTTATCCTAATTTCTCTTGTCCTTCTTATTTTTATTATTTTCCCTTGTCTCTTTCTATCGTTCGTTACGAAACGGAAAATACTGTTACAGTAATTAAATAGCGTTGAATAAATTTGTAATTTTAAGACGCTCACCTCGAGAGTCTGTCGTAATGTGAGATCTGGGAAGAAAACGTCTTGCTGTTGCACGTAGCAGATCCTTCGGCGCCATCTTTTCGTCAGCCTCTCTCGATTCAGCCAGATTTCACCCCCATCCACGCCCACGCGGCCGGTCAGGCAGTTCAGCAATGTGGTTTTGCCGCAACCTTCACAGAAAATTATAAAAAAAAACCGTGAATAAAAAAGGAACATAACATTTCATTCTATAATAAAGTACCTCAAGAACGATAATACAATATTATCATTAATTAATTAATACTACACTCCATACTTCACATAAATTTCACATAACCAACTTTAAATCTATCCCTATCTTCTACTTATTTAAATACAATCCCGCAAAACTAATAACATTCAAATAATTACATATTAAATCAAACCCTCTTTGAAAGATCTCTAACACACCTTTATCAAAAGTATTTAAAATCAACTTTCATTTCACTAAGATAAGATTTTATTTGACACCTTCCTAGGAAAATTTCAATATATTCATTCACCTATTTATAGCATCTTGTCCCTGTGCACATCGAAAATAAAATAAGACCTCGAATAAACCCTGTCTAACCGACATCATCAAACTCCACAAATACATCATCATTGCATAATCAATTGCTACCTTCTATCCTCGAAAAGAAGAAGCAGCCGACATCATATTGTCGTCAAAGGGATGATAGTCAAGGTCTAAGTCAGCCGAGCAACATCACTAGAATTTCTAGAGACTGATTCACCGCCCGACCATGTTTCAAGCCGACGATACGCGCGGCTGGAATAGCACGTTTTCTACGTGGAAATCGTTTCGTTTGCCAATGCACCGGCCGCGAAGATATAAGAGGCAGAGGCCGCGACATTAACGACAAACCGTGGAACGCGGGTAAAGCGCGTTGCCCGATGATTTGTACAGCAACGCGCGCTCGCGGGGGTTGCTGGGCTTGTTAAACGAGCGAGCAGAGGATCGCTCGCGATAAATATCGCCCTCGGGGACACACCGTGCGACTGCTCGTTAGGGTTCAACCCCTTGTCGCACAATTTTCTCGAAGGATTTATTTTATCGTCAATAATTTGTAGGGAACAAAGGAAGTTTGTTTGTTGATTTGATTTTATTCTTGATTTAACTGATTTTGATTTCATTTCCACGAGAAATGATTTTCAAAATATCTAGAATAACATTGACTTTCATTAAGAAGTATTGTTATATTGAAACTATTGTATTAATCATTGTTTTAGAATAATTCATTGAGATTTTTCCTACGAGGGGCTGGAGACAGAAATGTTCTTGTATTTGTGGTTTTGATGATCGCGAAGTAGACATTTTGAAATGGATTTTTCAAATGACGGATTTTTGTTACCTTATTTCGCAATTATTGATATGTTAAAAGTGAAATGGTTTTAAAGATAAATAGTTGCACTAGAATATTATAATAAATATACGAAGACACCGAAAAATAATCTATCGTTACAATTTTCATAAGGATTTTATATTAATAGTATTAAATGGTTGGTAGTTCTAGCGTTAGTATTTAATGTTCTGCGTTAATGAATAATGGCGACTGTACCTGAAGGCCCCATGACGGCCAAAAGTTCGCCGGGTTTGACCACGCCCGAGACATCCCGTAGGAGTGCTCGTTTCTCCTTGACCACCTGCAACCCTCGGAAAATTAGCTGCACCGGACGAGAATCCAGCGGGTACACCAACTGCAACGCTGAGCTTTCCACTCTGTAACATAGGAAGGAAAAAGAACGGTGAATTCATTATAATTTAATAATTTCGTTTCTTTGGTGCGTTTTACACGATGGAAAGAAAAGAATTGTTATTGTGAATTGAGAAATTTTTATGAGAATATTATTCGCTTATGGATAATTATTTTTAGGTTAACAATCTATTATATTCTATCGTGGAAAATGCAGCTTCTAGAGAGTATTGGTCACAATTGAAGACATACAATTTGTTGCGCGATTATAACAGGGACAACCAGTGATCTTAATTTTTATTGACGTTGCATTATCGGACATTTTCCCTAGAAAAATACCAAACCCGCGTTCCAGCGGCTAACAGTCACCTTCATAATAACAATGACGTCTCATCGGAACTATTTGATGACGGCAATTAAGAGGGACATGTGCGCTGCGCTCCCAATCAGACCGCGACAGAGAGAATCTAGCTCGATTCCAAACGAAATTTCTAAACCAGCTACACACTATTAACATAAATTTTCATAGAATATTGCAAAATATTTAAAAATCCCTACATGAAAGATTGCGTTTTTAATCTACACAGAACAGCTCACTCTACTCCTTCAAGTCACGAGAAAAACAAAATTTATTCAAATATCTAATCCTCTAAACTTTTCATTAACCCTAATGCATAAACCATTGCTCCCAAATGAACACAAATACTGTAAACGATAAGAACGTTAAGCCCTAGAATAAAGTAGAACAAACCAATACGAATCGGATCAAAATAAAAATCCATTCTCTCAAAATCATTGTCTCTCAATTGCAAAACGAAAATTAACACATCCTTTTCCAGTTTTCATTATTAAGGTCCAATTGTTCTTATTTCGTTACTGTTGCAGAAAACCATCTGATTCGTCAAGATTTATCCATCAGTGTTTCCCAAACTTCATATTACCATTCTCCTTTTAAAGAAACTTTAATCGTAGCGTATTAATGCTTTGAAGAACAGAATATACAAAAAGCTTGTTTACATGTACATATACTTTATATACGTTATGTTATGAAAATTCAATTTCAGTTAAGCTATCTGGAAATCACTGCCCTACATTCGATTTCAAGAGACAAAACGTCGATTTGTCGTGTTTTTGGTAGAAAATCCGAGGGAAAGGATGGATAAAGAGGAACGTCAGCGATTAGATTGACCGCGTCACCTTTCGGTCGCGTCGGGTTCGATCGAAATCGCGGTGAACAACAACGAGTTCCGTCGCGAACCCGTCCTCGCGCGGCTGGATGTTTTGCGAGCCGATCAGGGACGGGGAAACGGTTTCTGCAAGGCCGTTCGAAAGCCTGACCGGGGCCGGGCCGGCTCCGGGGCGGGGGAGACAACCCGATCCGACGATTAAGGCGATATCCGTGGAACATCTTCACTCGCGCGAGCCCGTATACAGCGGAATCGATCACCGCGAACTTTCCAGCGGGTTTGCAAGGGGAATAGAAAAGCCGCAAAGCGTATCTCGCAAAGAGGGAAGTGAATCGGACGACACCGAAACTCGTTTCGAAAACGATGGAGATCGACGAAGGTCGACTTGCACAGAGAACTCGTTGTACCTGCTGATGGTATTGAATCTTTTGGAGTTTTTTAAGAGTATAAGAATACTATAGTAACGCGTAGTAAGACTTTCGAGGATTGAGGATTTGTTAACCCCTTGATATAAGATTTCTTCAACAACTTTGCTTGACACAACTACTTTCTAGTTAATAAATTAGTAGAAACAGATAAGAATTTCTGTTTCTTCTGTGTCTACGTTTGGTCTAACGATTAAAGATTGATAATAAACAAGGAATATTTCAATGATATGACAATTAAACACTTTTAGATTTGGCTAATTGAATTAGAATTCAATGGAAGTTTTGTAAAGAAATTTGAAACATATGCGACTGTTGCAAATATATTTCGAAACATTTCTGCTCTAGTCTATATTTATGTTGACCGTTACTTGCTGAGTTAAATAAGATTCTGCTACATTCGAAACCTCTGGAGGAAGAATTTTGAATATGGAACACTTGAATATTGAAAGAAAGGAAATCACACGTTCATTGTTAACTGTTTGAATAATTAAATTATTTGGTTGTAATTCTGTATTGTAAATATGAAAGTTCGATGCCCCTAGAATGACGATGTTCATGTTCGAAGGGTGAAATAAGGTCTCGAATCGCTAAATGCGATCGAAAGAGTTAAAAGTAAGCATGATAGCAGCAGGAATGACTAATTTCTGAAATGATTAATCATTCTTCGTAGCTACCGAAATAATGTTGCGGTAGTAATGGTCGTTTTCTGCGAGTCCATCGGATTCCTGCCCTCCTGCCGGATACGTGACACTTCGTACAGCCGTCGAGGCGCGGATGAATGTCCGGTATCTAATTAACCGCGCGAAACGCAACGCTACCCGCGATAAAGAAAAGCCTGTACGCGCGTAATACGACCGTTCGATACGAGTTCCTAGTAAATAACAGGGCGCTATTACTTGTCAGCCCGCGGATTTTTCAGATAACGCCGCTGCGCGGTCGTAAACACTTCCAGGACTTGATCCGATGGTTCCGTGAAGCCCTTTCGCGGGCGAAAATAATGTTAACTTCGCTGTTGAACTACCAGTCTCTACACGAACATTGATATTTTAATCATTCCGAGTAACTGTGGTCAAATACCAATTAATCCTTCCATTCGTATTATTATGACAACAAAATGTCACTTCTACTTCTTCTCTGCTTCTTCAAAGCTACAACTCAACTTGATCAAAATCAATGTCACTATACAAATTCCTTTGCATTAATCTATTCAACCTTCCTTCGATCAATACTTCATCTTCAAAGTGAAAAGAAAACTCTCAGAAGTTTACAGTCTAACGACGAAAGCGTGCGACTTTTAGTTTCCAGTTGCAATAGTCCAACTTCTCAACGAAATCCTCCCCCAATACCATTACATTCCATCTAGCAACATTGTTTCAATATAAATCAGTGTTCAAATTGTTCATCTTTCCTTCCCATGGATCGAACTATAAACCTTCCAAATTACTCCAACAGATTCCAAAAAAAGTTCCCTTTTCGTGTCTCTCTACAAACACAATTCTCTGAACGTCTTTCCTCCCCCGTCAGCGGATCTGTCGTGCGCAACGTCGCGAGTTCAACGAACCCCGGGATGACGTGATACTGCCATGTCAGGAATTTATTATCTGACTCCGTTGTCCGACGACCCCCGCTTTTTGTGTATCGCTACGCGACTACGGCCGACCTACCGACCGACCGATCCGCTCCGAAGATCCTCTCCGATTTCGTCGAGTGAGGAGGGACAGCTGGGTCGCAAGGGGTAGAGGGGAGGACGAGGGGGAGGAGGATCGATCACGTAACACGCGCGTTCCACGAGGAGCCACGACAGGTCACTCGGGATTACGAGCCGTGAGGTCCCATTCGCTCAGGATCCTTAAATTATTAACCCCTTGCACACCAGAGGCGAGCTTCGGTCGCCATTTGTCCGAACGCAATAAAATTATAACGTTGGGTATTCAATGTCGAATAGTATACAACGCATTTAATACACGAAACGTTGAAATAGAAGAATTCTGTTCATTAATTTATATGTGACTCAAATATTAATATTATACTAATATTTTCAAAACCAATATAAAGAAGTTTGTTTGCAAGATGCATTCAGAATTTTCTGATGAAACGAATTTTTCGAGATTTTAATGGCGATTGCGAGGATTTTGATTATTAGAATTATAGGGGAGTATTTATTTTATGTTGGTGATGTCGGATTGGGAAGCGATGGTTTCATGTTTGAAGATGTTGGAGGAACGAAAAGAGATTTGACTTTGATGGATTGATTTTTATATGTGATTTCGGTATGTTGATCTTTCTGCTTATTTTTTTTTTTTGGTGTAAAGGAGGTAATGAAGGATGCGCTGACTGTGTCGGTTGATTCAACGTGTGAAATTGTGCTCGATGGATCGGTGATTAATTCATATTCGGCGGTCGACGTGTAAAGGCCGTGTCTCTTCCAGCTGCTGCTCCCCAATAAATCTTGCTCTCGTCTAGCAGAGATAACGTGGCTTGCGAGCAACAATGTCGCCACCGTTGGATGATCAATTTATCGAGGGAGTTCATAAATTTTCTACTGGAATGATATGCATATCGCGAGTTGCTAGAATGTAGTGGAGGAATGGACATTTACTTTGGGGAAGGGAGAGAGAGAATACAGAACGGGTGAAGGGAAGAAGAGAAAAACAGAGATGATCGAATGTGTTTGGAAATAGATTATTAGAATATTAGAATATTGTAATATTAAAATATTAGAATGTTATAACATTACGATATTAGAGTATCACAATATTACAACATTACAGTATTATATTAAAATATTATGATGTCACAATATAATGTTTCACAAAAATTAGGAGACCTAAAAACAATGCATTACTACCTACAGCAATTAACACTGAAACTACTAGATTTCAGACTTCTTCCTTCACAAATATTAACAAGATGCAAATATTTTCCTAAGAAATAAATGAACAAATTGTACTAATAACATAGAAAGCAATGTTGTTCCAAGTTTCTTTCCAATGAAAACTGTTTCTATTGTATTCGCAGCGTTCGTTCCTCTTTAAAATGACAAACTTAATTATGTCGCCAACCGCTAGGTTTGAAAACGGTGCCCGCGGTTACAGAAGTCTCGTAGGAAAGGCTCGAGATCGTAAATTTCCACCGGCGATATGCAAATGTTACGCGCGTGCGGAACAGGGGCGCGTGCTGCGTCGACGCGACGCGACGGGCTTGTTGCACGCTTATCCGTTTCCGCGCGCGCTTACCCTATCGCAATCGTGTAATTGACGGCTGCATTGAGTCATCGATTCCTCGTGTCGCTGCACTCGCCGAATTTCTCGATCGGTTCCACGAAGGAGCCGAATAATTGATTATTATGAGTGAATCATGAGACTCCGGACACTCACATCGTTAAAGAATCTTTGAAAAATTACAAGATAAAAGGATCCAGTGCTTGGATCCACGATGAAATGATTTTTTAGAGATTTTGATTGAAGGGAATTAGAATATTTGAATGTAGAAAAGTTTTGAATATTAATCGTCTTTTAAAGTAAATTGGATATTCAGAAGAGAAATGACATTTGGAGAAGGTTGTTAATTGAATATTTAAGAAAATAATGAGAACTGAAATTGTTAAATGAATTAATTGTAATAAAAGATTGAGATTCATAATGTTGTAATTTTCTTAGGCGTAAATGAATGGCGGCCATCTTGTCGGCCATGAATGGTCCAGGTCAACGTCCACTGGGAGAAAAAACACACGAATTTGCTGATTGATTCAAAATTGGCTATCAGGAACCTTGACGGCCAATTGGTCCAATTGGAACTTCAAACTTCGATTGATCTATTTATCTTCGCGGGAGGAACGGCACGATCCTTATATCGGCTCATAATTAGAACACAAGCGAAAACAGAAGAATCTATTGTTCGTTGACACCTACCTAATCATTTGTCTGAATTCAAAACGTGTCATGGTCCTTGAAGCACAATTGAGTCGATTGCGTGTTGGCTCTTGTGTTAGCAATCTGATACCCAGTTTTATATTTCCTTCTGTCAAAACTTGTTACTCTTTTATGTAAAATTAACAAAATCCTTTCAGATCTTCATGCTTCAAACACTCTCAGATCAATCTCTGCTTTGAAAAATCAACAATTTCTATTAAAATATAGTAAAACTGAAGTTTAAAGAAACTCAAACATTTTCGTCGCTGACATTAAAGTTCAAAGATCATCCAATTAGGATCCTCAATTAGAATCTTCGTATGCTCGGAGAAAGGAATTCACGTTACAATACGTAATATAATTCGAGAAATCTTCGAATTATATAAAGTCGGGTGATTTTAATTGGATTTTCAGTTTTTATTGAAAATCTGTCAACAGATTCGAGAAGGTATCTCTCGGTTGGTTCGAGCACAGTCCCAATTTCCGCGGAACGCCGCGATTCGTCGCGATTTCTGTTGGAAATCGCGCGGCGGTCAGTTCCCGGAGAAGAAAGCCGCCATCGGGCGACAATGTTTCGCGAGCATAAATCAGATCGGAGAAAGTTACAACCCCAATTAACCTCGGTGATACGGGATGACTCGCGACCAGGGTTCGTTGAACCGATTCCCCGAGAAACGAGCGAGCAGCACATGAGCCGGCCGTTTTGGTCCGTTCACCTGATAAGAGGCCGCGTTGCTACGGATAAATATAGACACGCGACCGGCCACCGGCTTTTAGAATTCAATTTTATTATTGTTATTACTATTGTATCCTTCTTGCATTGGAATAGAAAGGGTAGATAAATCTCGGTAAGAATAACAGTATAATATCACTAATAAGAATGGAGTAAAAGTAAGAAAAAGAAAGTATAAATAAGCCAATCGCAATGTGTACGTTTCTATGTTAAGATTCGGAAGAAAATTTAATTGGCTCGATACAAAGATGAAAGCAATAATTTTGTAAAGTTGAGCTGCAATCTGCAACTTTCTAAATGACAAATTTAACGGATCATTGACTGTTCGATACACATCTCTGGCTACTTTTACCATATAATTACGACATTTTTAAAGTTAATACGATAAAACTACATTGCTGCATAACTACTATAGATTAGACGTAGGTATAGAGGTAGAGTTAAAAGTTCAACCATTCGAATTTTATTCGATAACACACTTGCTATTTGGCGATCTGTCACTGTCTCTATCTATCAATTCCGCTTGGAAACGTTCTCCAAAGTTAGTTTCAAGCGTAGATACTTATAGAAAGTTAGCTATCTATCTCCTCTACAGCCAAGACTTTTGCCCTTCAAACGAACTTGTCCAGGTTCGCTATATTTTAGAAAGAATCCTATTCAACAAAGCCTGCAGAAAACCAAGAAACGGTCCCAAAATTCGCGTGTCGGTCATGGGGGACCGTCGACGGCCACAGAAATCCGGGTAAACCCGATCGAACGGTTCCAATGCATGGACTCTGCGGAGTCACCGAGCGAACGAAGGAGCGAAGGAAGCAATAATTCGATGCGGTTTGGGCGTTCACTGCGCGGGAACAGCCGAATTCATCTCGAAATTGCCCGGCTCCCCCATTTGCATGCGGGAGCCGGTTCAATGAACTTCGCCGAGCGGGGTCAATTCGGACCGGGGCCCGTAGAACTTCCTTCAACGAGACCTAACCCCGGCCCGTGTAGAAACCTCGACCCAATGAATTACGAAAATGGTTCGGCTGGAGAAAGGGAGGAGGAGAAAAAAGAAAAGAGAAAAAAGAAAAAAGAAGACGAGGATAAGGAGCGCGTTTCGACGACGCCGGCGCTTACGCATCGGCCCGAATTCTGCGAACCGCAAAAACGCGCCGCACACACCACGCTTGGCGAACCTGGCCGAACGATTGAACCCTGTTAACATTTTGGCGACCGCCGGAACGAACGTTACGCTCCGATCTGGTCGTTGAACTTCGCCGCGGTCCCGTGATCCGGGATTTTGCTCGTAGCTGCATATGGTTGCGAGAATGGCTTTCTGTAAATTTGAATAGTTGAAGTAAAGGAATAAGGATTACAAGGGAATGGGGATTATTCGAGGAGATTTTGGGAATTTCGGGAGAAGCTTCGTTTGAATTCATTCTGCGCGGCCATCTTGGAAATTAAGGAGAATTGTCTTTTGCATTATACACTGCAGACGTTGAAGCTATAGATATTATATTTAGTATTACATATTACCAATATTAAACGTTACAAACAAATGTCCAACAAATTGAAGATCTAATATAAGGTTCATGTATTCTAACGGTATATTGTTATCGCCACTGTCATGTTAGACACCCGTAATTACAGCATACATCTTTCACAAACCATAACAATAAAACCAACTCAAACCTGATACCATTAGAAAAGGAAGTTCAACAAAAAATAAATCTCTTCCCAGAAAATCTTACGCGTTTACCATTCACCGTTCGCCATCTTGGAAACGAAGAAGAAGGCGCGCGGCGGGAGAATCGATGTCGGCCAGGGAACGAGGGTAATTTCGACGCGAGGCCGTAGGCAAACAGTGGCACCGAGTGGTATCGGCCTGTAAATCGAGCTATCGAGCACATTTCGATTTTTTCGCCTAGCTGGAAAGCGTCGGGGGACCGTGCAAGCTATCTTCGCGGGTATCTTTTGCCTGGAAAGTGGGACGCCGCTGCGTCCACCTCTCTTTCTCTCTTTCTCTCTTCCTCTCCGCCTTTCTCACTGCTCTCCCCCTATCGTCCTCTCTTTCTGTCTCTTTCTCTTTCCCTCTAGCGACGTTTTATCACTTTGCTATCGCGCGTAGCTCGCAATAAGCAGCGTAGTAGAAAGTACGAGCATTTGGTGGTTGTATTTTAGCTTTCACGATCAGATAGCGGGGGCCGGTGTACGCGTACGTGGCCATTTTATGGTGCTTTTGCGTCTCTACCGTTGACCCCCTCCTTGCCCCTACCACTTTTCACGAGCACGGGTGACGCCGACGTCGCCGCAAATTTCGTCGAGGCCATTTTTGCGGCTGGCGTTGTTGCGTATCTGGGCTCTTGGCCTCTTTAAACGCCGCTCTTCCGACTTGGTTGGAACCTCTGTTATTCGATTTAATTGGGCGACTAATCTTTACCTACTTGGAGACTCTATGAGAAACTCTTCGAAGCGGGTTTGTAAGATTGGGCTGTAGACGCTTGGAGGTGTGATATGAGAATTTTTGTCGTTGGGAGTTTGGACGATCAAAGTTGTGGGAAATAAGGAGTTGGTGAAGCTGTTTAGAGTAGATAACCGTTTGAGTACCAAGCGATCAAGGTTCTCCGTTACACTGTCTAAAAGTGCCGCTTTATCGGTTCGTAGGATCGAATGAAGTTTATTTATTTGTTTTCCTCCTAATTATTTATTTTTATTTTTGTTACTGCGTACTTAGAAAGGGGAAAACGTTGTTTACAATTTTTTAACGTAAAAATAGAAAAGCGTCCTTCAGTTTCTCAACTGAAACAAAAGGTTCGCGATTCCGCTGCTTGGTACTTTTCGACCCGGCTTTTGCAAAGACCCGTGACACTCGGGTTAATGAATAGTCAATTCAAAGTTGATAAATAAAAATGTTATTCCTGTTATTCAATGTTATATTGTTATTCACTATATTGTTATACACAATATTATTTCTTATATTTTATAATTTATTATATTATTACGATTTATGCACTTGTTTCCAAGCTGTAACTTACCAAACGTAATAAATATCCGAAATTTAACGATAATGGGATATTCTTAATTCTTCTACACGTTGCAAACAGGTCAATCGAGGTCTCACTGTGTTCGCACACCCCGTAAGTACAGCGTTCGAAAATCTGCACGCGAAAGGGGCGAGGAGGAAACACGAAAACGCGAGTATAATGGAGATCACCGGAGCCGATGTTTAACGGTAAATCAGACGGAGATTGTTCGCCACCGTTTTTTCCCTCCATACCCGCGAGATAGGCGCTGCCTCTGCCAAGGTTGGCAAGAAACCAACGTTTAATCTTTCTTCGGGCGGCGATTAGATAGGTAAAACTAATCTGGGGATTTTATGCAGTCTCGTGGAAACAGGAAATAATAGTCTTAACCCAGTTTCTTAATAGCGTCGATTTGCTCTTGGTGGAATTAATCCTTTAATGCCCGGGAAACGGACGGTGTCCGTCGGGCTTGATCAACGACACGGGACGTTCGGATGTTTAATCAATTTATTGCCTATTGAATTTCGTTCTTGTTTTGCCTATCGTAAGCGTCGCGATGTTTCTATCGCGATTCAAGTCGATGAAACAAGTCGCCGAATATGCTACCGAATGAAGCAAAACTATAAAAAGACAACAGTCGGTGTGACGTGAAAAGTGATCTAAATTCTCGTGATCTCGATAAAGTAGAGCAAGCATTTAATTTTGTAATTACTGCAGAGCAGATTAGAGAAATAAAAAGACACTAAATTTTTCAATGATCGACGTGTCGTGGAAGGTTGATTTGAAGTGATCGATGTCATCTCAACGAAGTAAAACAAATAAAGTCCTTTAATTAAGACGGCATAGTTCACGAAAATACAAAGACACTACATTTTTTAGTGATTCATGTATTATCGAAAGTTAATCTGAAATGCTCGGAGTGATCTAGATACAGTTGAAATGAAAGGCGTTTATTTCCAAAACATGTTCCCCCGGCCTTACAGTGATCGGCATAAAGCAGTATATATTACGAACATAAAATGATTAAAAACTATTTTTATTGAATACCATCTCTATATATATTTGAACAAATATATTTTAACGCGACTCGATCCCATCGCCGATCCAGCTTCGTCTCGATCGCGATCGATCGGTGTTCGTCGCCGACGTCGCGAGGAAAACCGTGCCGGCTCGACCGTATTCACGTGTCGTTGCCCAAAAATTACGACGCTTTGTTTTCGCGTGCCTGTTCCTTACACACACTCCCCGCCAGAAGCTATATTTTTTCCTGTACCGTTCTTCCCTTTTTATTCGAGCATACGGTGCACTCTTTTTTCGCCGTTCCCGGTTTCTCTGTTTTTTCCCCGTCCCTTATTCATTTCCTTAATTAATATAATTAAGTATCGTATTCTGAACAAAAAATTCCAAAAACCCACCAAGAAGCTCGCACCATGACCAACGAATATAAATCATTCTCCAAAAACAATTAAAATTTTAATACCCTCCACTATCAACCAATCGATTCAAACATTTACACTCCATACTTCGATTCTCCACTCAACTCAACACAAACCAAATACTTTCTAACATCTCCAACCTGTTCGCTAACAAGGACTCAGAATCTTTTACACTAATAATCACTTCTACTTCATTACGTGTACTGTGCACTTGAAGACTGAAACTATCGAGTAGTCAAATCATCTTTCCGGAAATCTTCTATAGAAACTCCAAGTGCCAACTCAAAGAGATTTCTATTCAGTTTCTATCGCTAAATCAATTTCTTTGGTTTATCTCCCAGAGAATCGTGTGTTATCTTTTCCAATAATTCCAGAAAGAAGAATTCAGGGATGAGTAATTTTTATCTCTCTGGAAGTTCTAGTGTTCAAAATCGATGAACGGAATTTTAAAGTGTACCTACAATTTCGTGTCGACCGGCGTCCCGAAAAATTCGATTTGCTCGGCGACTCATCGGATCGAGAGGATCGTGGCCATCGCTGGCAGCAGCGGTGCATTGCACGGAGGACGGCCGAGTGCAACGAATGCACGCGCGCGTGTCCGTGTATCCCCGGTGTCGGCCGCGTGTACGTGTGCTGGTAGGTGCACCGGCACGGAGGAGAGTAAACGCAATAACTGTATCTCTGGTCCAGGGGGTCACTGTTCCACGACTACGAGGCTCCGCTCGACTGTTCTCAGCTTCTTGCCGCACCGTATATACACGGTGTCCCCTTAAAACCGCTCAGCTACCATCGGCGATGCAGTTCCTTCGACTCTGAACTTCGATCGTTTCGATCTACCACTGATTTTCTTTCTTCTTCATTCGTTTATCTAATCTTTCTTTCGTTCTTTTTTTCACATTGGAACTGTCGTTTCACCCTCGATCACTTTGATCGTAGATTTTCTTGACTTTATGCAGTCTTTCGACCCATAATATTATACATTTATGTGTGTCACGATAATAATTTTGATCTTCGATTTTTCAGATTCTGAAGTTTTCTAATTGGACGCAGCGCGAAGCTAGGGGTTGAACGTTGTTTCGCTGATCAATCACTATTCTTATTAGCTTCGAGTGATAATAAATTTCAATCTACTTAAACTGATTCTAGAGAAAATTATTCAATAACAAAGTATTCAGAGCAAAGATTCCTAAGCTCTTAGTATTATTTAATCAATTATCCTTTCTCACTTCTTCCACATCTTTTCATTTAATCCCAACTGTCCTCTTTCGGCCCAGATTTTCCAGTAACTGTATCTAACTCAATTCACGATCATTTCCCCAAATGTATAATTATTCGTATTGATTTCGATTGGAAATCCAACAAACTACGTTCAAAATTGAAATACGCGTTTCCATGTTCGACAATTATATATACACGTACAATAATTCCAGTGAACATATTATAGGGGCGCAAACAGATCACGAGACCACCCTATCCATTCGATAATCCGCAGTTCGGTCCCCTTTCGATTGGCCGCAAATTATTCGAATTATTCACAGGTTCAGGAGCCCAGGACGTTAACATTTTCCACGGGTGATCCTCGCGGGGGATCGATAATCGTTCGCGCCCCAGTTCGGCCACCCTTGCATCTCGAAAAGTGAAAACAATCGGACGGTGGCTGCGTGCGTGTGCGTCCCTGGCCACGTCGTTTCCCTTTCACTTCTTGCCGCGCAAGAGAACCCATCGCCCCGCTGTCAACCCCTAGGAAACGGCCACCCTTTCCCTTTCGTTTTCCCCGTTGGTTTTCCGCCACGCTGAGCCCCAACGCCCAGCGGAAAAGGGACCCGGCGATCGTACGTGCTTGACCAACAAAAGAGAAAAGCTTTTCATCCGCGCAGAACGCGCGCGCTCTTCTCTACGAGTTTCGAGGAGCTTGCACGCCTAAAACCACCCTGCGGAGGAAATAGGGTGAAACAAAAATTGTTTTTTGATTAGCGTGTTGATTGTGGTATTGAATATTGGAGTATTGAACGTTGAAATATGGAATGCTCTGTGTATTGAATATTGTAAATATCGAATGTTGTAAGCATTGAATATTGGAACATTGAATAGTGTAAATATTGCATGTTTTGTAAGTATTGTAACCTGTAAATATTGAATATTGAATATTGAGAATATTGAATGTAGTAAATATTGTAAATCGAATATTGGGAATATCAAATGTTGTAAATTACGAATATTGGAATATTGAATACTCAAAGTTTCATTCTAAGGTTTATTTCCGTAACCTTCTTAAATCTTGTAATGTTTAACTGCAATTTCATTCTCTTAATGCATGATCGCATCATTCTTCAACGTTTGAAAACGAATGTCATTCTAGAGATATACGGCTTTCACATTCAGAATACAAAATTGCAAGGAAAAACGATTTAATTACTCAAACAACAAAATAATACATATTTCTCCCTTTCTCTGGTATCTACTTAAAACTTTGACATACGATTTAGCTTCTTCTGTTAAATAAGTGGTAGTCGGAACGTTAAAGGCTCATTAGGGTCATCTAATGGATCGTTCCCTGCGATCACTGCTAATTTTTAATGTGTCTTCTAACAAGTTAGGCTCCCGCATTCTTTCTTTTTCCCATGACAAGAAGTAGACAAAATTTTATGGAAAACGGTTCGCAACGCTATCTCCTCGCCGAATTGGCAAGGAATTCAGTGACCTAAGGATACGACCTCGGAACGATTGGGCCTGGATCGTCTCCCGAAAGAAACCGGTGGATCGGTCGAGGCCAGCAGGATCACTCGATTCGACGTCTGATGGAAACGTTCCTTTTTTTTCCCACTCTTTCTATTTCCGTGCTGCGAATAGGAGAAAAAAGGAATCCAGGCGCGCGACGTTCGAGTTCTCGAACCGAGATTCCTCTCGCCCCGACGAATTATCTTAGTAATTGATTGCGATCTTCGGTAACTGGTTTAGGATCCACCGAGAATATTAAAATTCATTTTTTAAAGGACGTCGAAAGAGACACGCTATTTAGAGAGAACGTCTCTCGTTCCCTAATTGATGGAAATCAGTTGTCCAATAAATTTCTGCCGGTGGTTCCCTTCAAATGTCGAGCGAGTGCATTCTGACATTGAGGGGAATTAATGTGAATGGCCTCTCTGAAGATCGGGAACATCGGAGTTTCTTTATTCGATGAAGAATTTTTGTCGAAGAACGATGTTTAGTGTGTGAACAATGAAATTAAATTGCTTTTCCCTGAATGGAATGGAAGTTGATCAAAGATTCTATTTCGTTCAAGAATAGAACTACTATACAGGTCGAAATGACGAATTCCCAAGTTGAAGTTGATTGAAGATTCTAATTTGTCAACGCTAGAACTATCTAACAAGTCAAAATGACTAATTCCCAGGTGGATGTTGATTAAAGATTCTACTTTGTTCAACAATATAACTACCAGCTAATCCAAAACAATTAATTCCTGTCTGCTACAAATATTGACAAGACGCGAAAGCTCAGAAATGATTAAATTACTAGATAAGTTGATACTAAAATAAACTAAAATACAAGTCAATCGAAATCTCAACTTATTCCAGACCTAACCCTTCTAGTTTCTATAGAAAGACATACAAAAGTTAATTCGACTTTCTAATGTTAAAGTGCCCAGTTGGTTCTACTGTGAAAATTTCAAAAAGAGGGGAACGTCAAGACTCGTTTCCCTGGATACGTTAATTTATTCTTTGAAGAGGGCAAGGAGCATTAAAAGTTCTTTGTTCAAGCAGCTTTTTGTCGCTCGTTGTCCGGAGCGCACGCACGCGGATCAGCCTCGCGTGAATTGGCTCCTCTCGTGCGTTTTCCAACCCCCGAGGGGCAACCTTCCCCACTTTTCTTCTTCCTCATTTTTTTTTCGCTTCCCCACACGGTTTACCCCGGAATAATGACCCAATAATACAGCTGACCGGGATTTGCGTTCACGGGCCGTGAACTGGATCCGCAAGGCGCTAACGAGTTGCCGCGAACAATGGGAAAATACGCTCGCGCAACGGGGCAGGGGTGCACAAATAAATATACACGGTGTTTCCGTTGGAACTTGAATTTTTTTCGAATTGAGAAGCATTAGAGAAATATGGATTTTCATTTTATCGTAGAAGGAATTGATGGTTGACGATAGAGACGACTAAGTCTTAAGAGATTATTCTACCTTATTAACAAGAAAATTGCTTATCACTTATCAATTAATCATTCATCGATTTATTCATTGATTTAAGCATCAATACTATACTATGGAAAAATAATGAAGGTGTTGGAAATGTTATATAAATAAAGAGAATATTCTTACCAAAGAAAATCTACTTGAGATACTTGTCTGTCAGAGTAAGTAGAAATGGCAAGCAAAGACTACTGTTAACAGCAATAACAATAAAATTATGTAATCCTCTTTTACGTAATTTCGTTCTGTCTCCACGAAAATTTGACAAAGTTGATTTGGATCGTCATTCCACGACCATTGTTTATGTCGGACAGCTAATATAGGGTATACTAAAAGTTTTTATTTGGGTCCCACAGGGTTGAGGTAACGTACGAATGAAACTGCGTCGATAGGAATTTTTGTAGGCGCGATAAAAAAAATAATCACGATACTAAGGGTTAAACGTCCGGGACGTGGGTAAAAGATGATGACGCATCATCGAGCACCGTGGCCCAGCCGCTGAGCTGCCCACTCGCGGCACGCCCACCCGGTTGCCCACGTGTTTATGCAAAAATCGAATTTTCCCGGTGGTGAAAAAGGCACCGCGCCGCGTTGCGCCGCTCGACGGTCGTTCTCCATGGACAAATCAGGTGCCCCATTCGACGTGGTTGACGTAGCCGCCCGCCGCCGGCTGTCGCAACACGGAATTACCATACCGCCGCTCGAGAGAGTACGTTTCGTTCCACAGCTCTGTGGACTTGGTCGGGAAACTCGGCTTTTCCTATGTTTATTGCCAGAGAGAATCCGCGAAGCATCGATTTTTTGATTGTTCAAAGCTCGAGAAATGAAATCGAAGTTTGTCAGGTGTTAAATTGTGAACTGTATATGATGAAGGATAAGGGAGAGTATGAATGGATGCTGTAAAATGGACTTTTAGAGTTCCTTTTGATGGAATGTGGATAATAAGGAATGTTTGGGTGGATAAGGTATTTATTTTCAAATGGATTATTGATGGTTCTAAACGAACTGTCGAGAGTTTCAAACGAGTCGTTGAAATCTGCAAGTTGATAGTTGAACTTTTCAAGTGGATCGCTGAAGTTCTCGAATGAATTGAAATTCTCAAATGCATCGTTGAAATTTCCAAATGAAGCGTTGAAAGTCTCAAATAAATCGTTACTGGAACTCGGGAAATCGTTGCGAGTATATTCTGCTGAAAGTAGACCCGGGAAATAAGGAACAGGCGATTAGCTAGCCGGATATATTAATATTTGAAGCATCTGGGTTTAAATTTCGTTTAACAAAACTTAGATTTTACATGCACCTAAGATACTAATATCTTGTTTTCCATTTATACCTGGAATTTATCCTGCGCAAGATGAGGATTAATAGTAACAACAATAATAGATGATGTTGCTACAATTGTGTAAAGTGTATCTAACAAAGAGGCACGCCGAGTATCCTCGGTGGCCACGATAAACAAGAGAGGGAACGGGAAACTGCAGCGAGTGCAAAGTTACGAGACTCATCGCGAATAAATCGCAACGGTGAGAGCGGTATTTTTTCGACGCGTCGTGATTTCTTTTCTCGCGAGGAGGAATCACGCACGCTCGCGAGATACGGGGCCGCTGCATTGTTTTATGTTAGATATAAAAGAACGGAGGACAAAAGAGACGAGCAACCGGAGCTGAAAAGAACCGAATTAAAACCTATATCTCCGAGCGATTCCATTATTCTCGTGAAAATTTTGTTTAAATACCGAAATGCCTATTTTTTTATGAAATGAACATGCACTTCGCGCTTCACGCTGCCGCGTGAAATAAACGCGGCGTCGTTTTACAGTGACGATCGCGTGATCCTCCTTTACCATTCAGGTCAATTTGCAAATGCTTCGTTTTCAATCGTAATTTTCCGCGATAGAAATAGATAACACACTGATATCAATATTAATGTATTATAATCGAGCAGTAGATAAAGGTTTTTGTATGAACATTAACCTCGTTCCTGTTTCGATTATTGAATATTGACAGGATCGTTGGCAAAATTATATGTCTTTTTATCGTTGCCTAACGTTAATCATCCATTACCTTCTTCTCGAAACTCGTTCTCTTTATCTATTATAAAATTATTATTAACAGACCGATTTTCGTATTAAATTTTCTGTTACTTTATAAAAATCAAAGTAAAATAGAAATTCTCATCGATTGCGAGATTCGTCGTAGCAGGAGTATTATTTTTATCCATCTGTGACATTTAAGAAAACATATAAAGAAACGGATAAGTAACAGTTTATATGATCCAAAATATCGCTGTCAATTAACAATTTGGCATACAATAATATTTGAGTATATAATGGTATATAATAGTATTTAATAATACTTAAGAAAAATCAATTCTACTTCGTTGCATGTAGATCGAAATCAAAGATTGCTCTGTTATTATCAGTTTCACCGTCAAAGTAGATTGGTACTGAAGAATAAACATCACATAACTGTTCGATTCCGTAAATGATCAATAATAATATAAATCTAACAGGCATAGTCGAAAAGAACTAGGAAAATCGTATGGCAATCGTATCCATCTTTCAAACGTTAATTACGTGTAGCAAGTAATTGCTCTTTCCATTGGAGCATCTTCACGCGAGGACCCGAAACACCATAGATAAGGGCGGGAAAGATCAGCGGAAGAGAAGAAGTCTCGATCCAACGAGACAGAACGAACAAGTCTCTCGGTAGAGTGGTCCAAAGAGAGACGGCGAGAGATCGAAAGAGCGGCGGAGAAGGAAAAAGGGGCGGCGAGAGGGCAGACGGAGAAATGGAGTGAACGAGCGGCGACGGAGAAAGGGGAGAAAGAGATAGAGAGAAAGAGAGAGAGGATGGGAGAGAGAGAGAGAGAATTGCCAAGAATATCCGAGGGCCGATGACCCGTGACACAGTCGTATATATACTTGATATCATCACTCAACGTCCGACTTGCACGCGCGAGAGTACACTTGCGCTGGTGGTTGCATCGTCCACGATGCAACGCGATACCAATTCATCTAATCTGAGAAATTTAAGGGAAAGGAAATTTATTTGATCGAACTGGGGATGGGAAGTAGGGGAGAATGTTTTAGAGATGTTAGAGGAGAAGTGGAGATGGCGAGGATAGGAGATTCATGGAACGAAAAGGAGGTATAGGCTTTTTATGAATCTAGAGAAATCGTAAAAGAATTTTTGGTAGAATATTGATGGTAGGATATTAGGATATATGTTTATATGAATTTCGATAAAATATTCAGGCGTTTTTCATGACAATCATAGTTTCATTTGTTTCGAACTATCTCGTTCGTTTAGTCTCTTTCGGTTTAATACAGTTCTTACGGGGATATCTCTGAATTCTAGAAAGATACAAGAAAGTTATCGGTGTATACGCGTTTTCACATATTCAGTAATACTAAAGATATATAAACAAATCGAAATAAGTTGAAACCCTACACGAGAAACCAAAAACACCGAGCTAAAATCAGATGCGACACCGTTCACCGCACAACTCCATTTCACTTGTAGTCCCCGCGAATCGCGCCGATCCCGTGGAAATTTCATTTAAGGGATGAAACCACCCCTCCGAGGATTACCCGCCGACTCGATTTATGGATCCATCAAACCGTGCCCCCGAGGAACGAGCGCACCCGATCCTTCTCAATGAACAAACGCGTGACTCATCGACGAGAAACGCAAGAAAACAGACTGGTAGAAAGGGTAAAGGAGGAACAAGAGCAAAAAGGAAGGGCGGAGGGGGAAGATGAAGGAGGAAAGAGAGAAGAAAGGTATCGGACGACCGTAAGAGTGAGGAGGGCGAGGGAAAGGGCAACACCGAGGACGTCCGAGGCGATTCATCGAAACGGCAATTAGGCGAAAATATTTCACGGCGCAATTACGATTACGACGCGGATCATTGGTTCGCCGGCTATCAAACTGAATTGCTTTTTCCCGCCATAAAGCCCCGAGAGCCGGGTGGAACCTCTTCTTCGTCGTTCGACAGACGACCTTGAGGCTCCGCGGGACCGGTACCCCGCTCGCCGACGGCAAATATGCTCCCAGGACGTTTTATCGCCACATTGTTGCGTCTGCGGCCCGAACTTCTCCCGTTTTTTTTTCGTACTTTCTCCTCGCGTCCCCCACCTTTTCCACGCTGTTCGTCCCCGTACAACGGTAAAACGAGTCTAGGGGTCGGATAGAACGTTCAGGATAACCCCTCGCGACCCCTCATTACGAATCGAATTAAGCTTGACGACTTGCAACGCTTGTTACGCCGCGTGATACGGGGTTTCTTCGGCGACGTTGCGGGGAAAGTTTAAGCGCGCGGTCGGATGAAATTTTGACGCTATTGGGGGAAATTCTGGGAGTGTTGGCTGAAGGTGTTTATTAGCGTATAGATGCGATTTACTTTCTTCTGGCTATTGAGCAATTTTGAGATTGAGATTCCGAGATTTGAGGCCTTAGAGATTTTGGGATTTTGGGACTTTGAGATTTTGAGACTTTGAGACTTTGAGACTCTGAGATTTTGAAATTCTGTGATTTTAAAACTTTGAGATCTTGAGACCTTGAGACTTTGAAATTTTGAATGAAATTTCCATTAATAATTACTACTAATTACATTCTTAACTAATACTAAATAAAGAACAGAGAACTTCGTGTACTTTTTAAATCATTTCAAACTGCAACAAAACGGCATACTGTTTCTACGAAAAATAATTGTTCTCGAAGGGGTGACCACTATTCCAAGAATTTTCGTGTTTCCCCTGAATCCGGTCGAAAAAGTTAAAACGTCAAAGAATTACCTTTTTTTAACCGCACGTTTAACGGTACTTTACGAGGGTATCCGGCTGTCGTCTCGCGTTTTTTTTTACGAGGAAAGTAAATGTCAGAGAAGCCGTACCTGCTGACAGTGGCGCGAAACAGTGAAAACCCCGTGGCGCGAAACAGAGGCGTGAATTATTCACCTCTTCTGTTTCCTCCTCGCTAGTCATTCTTACCTGTAATTAGATAGAAACGAAACACGAAATTAGATTAACTTTTCAGCCAGTTCAAAAGGAAAGTTTCAAAGGATATGTACCAAATATCGCGAGAATAAAGTATCACGAAAATACAATGTTATAAAATCGAAAATATTTCTCCGAGATTTGCAATAAAATCTAAAAATAAGGCAACTGTCAACGATAAAAGCGACGATAATTTTCTTTTTCCTTTGCACGAGGCACAGGTTCCATTGGTATTGTCAGCGATTCTATATATTCAAACGCGGCGCGTTCGTTTTGCTCGTTTCGGTAGCTCCGCCGAGAAGAAAATGAGGCGCGGCGCGAGAAAATTAAAAGGGAAAGTCGAGGCAGCGGCGATCCAGGCTACGGACATTCATAACGCGGAATATAACAGGGAAAAACACGAATCGAAAGGCATTAGTTACTCCCGGCAACGGGCTGCCATTAAAATCGCCGTGTGTTCCGTGCAGCTTCATCATCGTCATCTTGATAGATCCTGGATAGCAGTTGGAGCACCGATCACGGTGAAAATTGACTGGTTATTCTGACCAGTTTAAATAGATTCAAAGAAGTTATCACCACGATAAAATTATTGTTACGAAGTTGGATTAAAAAAGGAAAAAATCGAATGAAAGACATTAAAATTGTAAAAGATATGAAACGTAGAAGGTGTAAAGAATGTCTATGGTTATAGTATTAGAGTAAAAATATTTTTTTCGAATAGGAGAAACATATTATTTAGTAGAATTTAAAAATTCCATCACTTGTTCAGTTGCTAATTATATTCTTTCTAATTAATTCAAATCATACGTATAGATAATGTATCTTATGGATTCATTGTAATTATTATTAGATAATATTGTATACTGTGTGTATAAAGACTGATGTAAGAATAGAGAAAATATTTTCAATGTTAATTTTGGAATATTCTGTAGAAGAGATAGTATCGTTTCCCACTACCGTCGCGGTTTTCGTGCACCTTTTCTACTAGCTTCCCAGTAGAAAAATACTCGACAGCGTCTGTGCTATTAACCCATGCACGATTTTACTTCGTTGAAATAAAAATTCAAACGGAAAGTTCAAATAGAAACGAGAAATCTCAAACCGAATAATTATTCCTTTGGAGCAGAGATATTTAATTCGATAATTACAACTCTCCCGGTTATTCATTTTCAATTATCATTCCGCCGCGAAGACGTTCACCCCAGTTTCCAATTTTCCGTTTTCTCGAATCCCATTCCGTTTGTTCAACTAACGAACCGTCAATAGTCAATCAGGGGATCCTTTAATTTTCTTAATTCTTGTCCCTTGACTTGGATTACCGGTTGGTGAGATATATTGGAAAGCACAATCTGAAAGTATTCTTCGGGAAAATTACAGGCATTTCACGATACTGTCACGAGTTGACGGTACCATAGATACCGGTCACTGTCGATTCACACCATCGACACATATGAATTGAATACATCCTTTAAATAGTACAATCAAATTTAATGATGCTTTTATCTCGCGATGCGAAGTATTGGGATTTATTCTATTATTATTATATTATATTCCGTTATATAGTATATATTATTATTCTATTAAACTTCGGTTTTTCTTTGAGAGAGTATGCGCCATTCATATGCCAAAATGATTAGCTACAACGAAAAAGTGGAAATGTTAAAGTAACTTTTATTAATGATTAAAGTAATTATTACAATTCAATAAATAGTGTCGGGCATGTTAATCTGCAAGGAATTCGTATTTTAGCGATCACCTTTGTTTCCTAATTGAAGATCACGCTGGTCAGTCGTTTGAGTTAGATCTGCCTTACTATTTATTTAATATTATAACATATTATTAACGTCTTATTATTATTATTGTCATTATTGTTACTATTATTATTAATATTTTATTTCTTCAAAATAAAGATAGTCCGTATAATACACAAGTATCAGATTTAATTTATTTCGCATTAAGATCGATAGTACGACTGATAAAGAACAAGATATCGATACCGTTTCGCGCGACGCTCGTCTCTGTCGCTGGCACCGCGGGTCGTCGCACGGAAAGTCGATCGCAGGACAGTTTCACCGTCCAGGAAAAATTCTCCTCTCCCGTGGAAATCTCTCTCTTCTCGCCCCCCTTCGGTTTCCCCTTTCATCAGCCGGCATTCTCGTCTAACGCTCATTTCGCGAGGTTAGGTTGGAAGAACTAGGCTTAACACGAACGAGGGAACAGGAAACGATCGAACAAAGGAACCCGAATATCTGACAATCCGTTAACCCTTAATTCCGGCAAAGGGTTAACCCGGTATAAATTTGTTGATATTATTGAAACTGTCAATAAATTGATCTTCTACTACGCAGAACATTTTTTTGTGCAAACTGTCAAAGCACAGATGAAGGTAGAAGTTCACAAAATAAATATCGAACGCGATTATCTCGAATTTCCGCGAGACCTTATCGAATCGCGTAAGAAATACAGAACCGGATACCTACGATAAATTAAATAGGAGCCAGTCAAAATTTTCAAGATTGCTGTGTCGAAAGCGAATTCCGCGGGCGCTCAACTGAGACGTCGCGCCTCCTCGCCTTTATCAATTTCGCAAAGAATAAATTAATCCCAGACGCGCACCTGGTTTTTCGATGTACCGGTGAGACGCGAAAAATCCGGATTTCTCGTTGAAAGGTAATAATGATACGTTAAATACGCGCGACGTTCCATTAAGAGAGATGACATTCAAGCGAACGTATCAGGGAATCTCGCCTCGGAAAACTTCTTTCCTCTCGCGTGTTGAAAATGTTAGCTGGTTTTTACGCGTTCTTAGATAATCATCGTAGAGGTCCCGGTGAGAAGAGAGCTTTCCAATCGAACAATCATCGCGGCGTGTAGAAATACGTGTTTACTCTTCGAATCACATTTTTCCAATCTCCCTGTTATGTACACATCGAATAATTTACTCTCGGAATAACATTTGCTCCGAGTAACCGACGATCTTCGGGTCGAGGGGGGGGAATAACCGGCGGAAAACAAGCGAGCCGTCCGTCCGATAAAACGTTCCAACGTAGTGGCGCTCGGGGGCAAACACCGCGACAAAATAAAAACCGACTTCACCATTAGCCGCAATATCTCCCTCTCTTTTAACCCTTTAACGTCCTGAATCGCGGCTGCCTTATTTTTTACCGGGTATCTTCGCTCCAGATACCGGTTCGAATCGCGAGCGAGCCAAATATAGACGACGATTTAAATACAATTATGCGCACGATTACGTGGTGTTCGGACGACTCGCCGACGCGCGATTTCATCCCCTCGCGAGTGACGCAACTCTCTGACTCGTGGTCTGTTTATGAATACGTTAGCGGCGGATGATTTGTTAATACTAGATCTATCGCACCCGTCACGATGACGGGTCTCGGTTTTATTGTTTCACGATTATTGATACCTTAACGACGTTAACTCTTTGACCTACAACATCGTGTTAGGCTCGTGACGAAAATTTTAAGCGTTGTTTATTTTGTTTAAATATGAATTAAGTATTGGTTTTCTATTATGAATCGTTAACATTCTGAGTAAATGTGGACATACGATAAGGATAAAAATTTCTTCTTTTCTTAATAAATTATTAATGATCAGGTAGTTGTATCGATTATAATTAAGAAATGTATCATAGGGAGAGGGGTTAAATATACGAAATGATTTGAAAAATAAATAATTTTAGTTGCATACTGTGTTGGATACAGGAAGAAACCGAAAAAACCTATTGTTACAAGTTTTATAAGGGTTACACGTAAATCATATTAAGCGTATGGTAGTTGTAGTGTTAATTTTGCGGAGTAGAATGGATTTTGTATTGGGAATTTAATATTAATGACAGATTTGCATGGATCAAAGTTGCATTTCCGTTTAAAGGAGAGTAAGTTCAATAATAACTTTAAGGTGATATTTTCGCGAATATGTTTTACTTTTTAAGCAAACTTACGTTTGTGATAAGTAGAAATATGTTTCAGTAGAAAATTCTTTTCCACGAACTATTCGAAGTGACAATAAATCCTAAGGGTGTAGAATATCGAAGAATCTATATTAAATTTCGTTTGCAAATTATTCAGAATAAAAACAAATATGAAAAGCGAAGAGGAACGAAGAAAATCGTAACTATGAAGCGTTGAATCTCGACGGAAGACAGGGTGGTCGTTATCTGGTCGCATTTTCTGATCAACGAACGACAAGGGGGTGGATGGTGGTTGAAAAAAGAAAGCGATCGAAATCGGACCGATAATATTGGACGGGAGAGCGCGTGACACACGATCGCGCAGAATGCGACTCGCGCGAGTGTGCAACAACGCCATACCGCACCGCGTCGCGCGCGCGCTTGTTTTCCAACGTGCCGTTGACCTCGCGACGCGCGTGCATCCGTTCACGCGTCTGTGTGCACGCGAGCAAGCGAGCAAGCGGGCGAGCGAGCGAGCGAACCAGCGCTCCGTTTGCCGCTTGCAAACAACGACGGTTACTTCCTCGATCGGGAAAACGGAATGGCGGAGAGCACCAATCGAGAGTGGAGCAATCTCGACGTGCAACGCGATTTGCTGTCACGGGAAACCGGGGAAATGCGAGACACATTCGGGGCATCGTGATTTTTTTTCCTTACCCCGTGGGAATGTTCTGATTGTTGTAGGGAAGGTACGGAGATATTTTTGTAGTGCAGAGAAAAATATCAAATGTTTGGGTTTGAGAGTTTTAGAACTTCGAGACTTTGAGACATTGATAGTTTGGAAATTCGGAAATTTGAGAATTTGAAAATTTGAAAATTTGAAAACATCAGTTTTCAACATTTCAAAATTTCAAAGTTCTACAATTCTAAAGATCTAAAGTCTTAAAGATCTAAAGATCTAAGGTTTTAAAGTTTTAAAGTTCTAAAGTCCTAAAGATCCAAAGTTCTAAACTTTAAACGCCCAAGGTTCCAAAGTTCCAAATGTTCCAAATTCAAGATCTCCAAAGTTACAAATTTCCACAATTCCAGACCTTCAAATTTACAGAACCTACAAGCCCTCGAACTAATTCAAAACGACCGCCAGTGAATCAATCGAATCAAATCTCATTATCAATTTGACAAATTCCAATCAATATTATAAGAGTAACATCATCAAAGCCTAATTAAGCGAAACGCCAGTGCGAGAGAATACACACACAAATAAGTCCACACACGTATAAATCCGATCTGGAACGCATCCTTCAAATCACGCCGCTCGAAGATCCGCGCCAGAATTGAATCCCTCTCGCGCGGAGCAGTTGCGTCGGTTTGATTCGAGCGACGATAAACAAGTCCGCGGACGTTTACAATGTGAAAGGAAGCATCCGCGAAGTTTCTCCACGGCCTTAATAACCAGGATAATTGGAAATTAAGGACGCTGGCTTATCGTGCGCCGCGCAGCCGCGCCGCGAGTGTCGCGCTGCTGATAAACTTGCTCCCCAATCGAGTAACCCGTTGACAAACGAGCACCAAGACAAAATTCAAAAGCACCGAATCGAATGAAAATTTATTTCATATAATACAACATAAAATTTTTAATTTTTAATCGTACCTCAATCCTTTAACACTCCGTATATGACCAAACAATATGTACATTTCATTCAATTCTCCGTTTATTCACGTCAAATATCAGCAAAATCCAATCTCATTACATTATTATTGACACCTTATTAGCTTACTTTATTTGTTTTTGTACACTAATCCATAGGAATTAAATGAATTAAAGGAAATATTGAAGATTCAGTCATATTCTAAAAGACATAAAAACGGGGATTTTAAAAGGCGACGCTGTAAGAGCATAAAATCTATCGAGATTAAACTGCGCACGATCATGTGCATTCTTAATTTCATAGGTTATTCGATGGGAATCGAAATAAGAAGAAATTTATTTCGAAGATTAGAGGATTCTTCCTGGTATCAGGGTACAGTGGAAATGCGAGTGTACTATTTACCTACAGACAGTAACGTTTTCTCTATATTTTACACGTTAACAAGTGTCATAAATGCACCGATATCTGCGCAGCCTGCAGTCGGCGATTAAAGTGTAATGGCCCGGCTCGGTCGCGAGTTACTTCCAACGGTCGTTAATAGTAACCGACCTACAATTCTCATCGACGTAATCTTAGCGGACTATAATTAACAATTACAGACAGTAACACGTTCGCTAGCAGCGTTAGATGTTCGCGACGGCCGTGATCTCATATTTTGCATGAGAATAGTCGAGTTAATGATCCGGAGATCTTTATTTGAAGCTGTAATGCATGCTGTCGCACCCCGAACATTGATAACTTTTGTTCGATGCATTTTTTCAATATTTCTCGAAGAACAAACGTTTAAGTAGAAAACTATTGTCATTGCGAAAGTTATTATTGAAATAAATGGCAGTGAATATGTTCATTCTTTTAGTAATTGAATTGAAAATGATATTTGAGCAATTCATTTGCCAAAATGATCAATTCTGCAAACCAAAGGCTAAGGAAGTCGATAAAATTGTATATTTAAATTATCAATTAAATGTTAAGACGAATTTAAAATAAAAATTCTTGTCGATTAAGATTGAAATGACTGTCGATCGGTTTGCCCTGCGAACCGAAACGAAGATCTCGAGTCTCGACTTTGACTCTCAAATATCACGAGTTCACGAAACTCTTTCGATTCTAATTGGAAAATCAAACCAGCGTGCACACTTTGTGCATAATTACAATATTCAGTTCGATTTCTCCGGTTTGCGCAATCCGTCCGTGGCAACAGTCCATTATGATCCCCGTTTTTACAAGAGCCGGCCGCGCGTTCGATCGCAATCGCATATGAAATGCATAAAATATGACGTATAATTATGTATCGTTGGGAGGGGAGGCCGGGGGGACCCCGATAAAATAGAAACGAAGCGGACGGAGAAAGAGGGGAAAAAATCATGGGAATTAAATGAAATTTAATAACGATCGTATCGGCACAACCGCATTCTAATCGATAACCGTATAAATAATATTAGACGGAGTACACTACCGGTCAAAAGTGTGGGACGACTAAGAAAAAAATGTCTATTTGCTGAAAGCAACTATACTAAAAAATTTTTGTACACAACGTACAAATCACAAAGGTACTCAATATTCTACGAATATATTATCATATTTACTAATTATATACATTTATAATTATCTCATTTACCGATAACTTGCAGTGAATATTCAAATCAAAACACCTCGAAAACTATCAAGTCTTCCGTGATAATATCTTAAATCTTCTCTGCGTAAGAAAAAACATTCATTTTATTCATTCAATTCAGTTCAAGAAGAAGTGCAACTGCATCAATGCAATTACAAGAAACTGGCACTTCACTATATTAGAGTCCGTCGAATAATGCTTTTCTTTAAGATTCTCCTTAACTTCAACAAAAACGAAATTATAGTTTGTCCCAGTTACTGGATATACCCTGTATATAGATAAATAGTGTTTAACATGTGTCGTTGGACGTGCGAGCGATCCGATACTTTTGATCGGAGGTGTATAAGCGAGCCTCGAAGATCGAGCGTGTTCGCGTTCCGAGCGTTCGTGGAAATGCATAAATTACGGGGAAATTCGCATTTTTCGAGGGGCGAGCCGGTAACGGCGGTGGAAATCGACTATCCGGTCGGCTCGAATACCGAAACCGGTTCCACGCAGTCGTCGACAACGCTCGCCGACCGTTCGAGATCCCCGCCGAAGGGGAAACGAGGAAAACCACGGGAGAACCTCTTGAACAATTAACGAGCGAAGGGACTAGAAAAACGCCGGGCTACAAATTTTCTCGATTGGTCTCGACGGAACTTTCGGAAACGCTTTTTTTCTCCTATTCTTTTCGGGCGTTTCGGCGCGGAAAAAATTGGAACCGCTTTCGATTGAAGCGTTAAAAAAAGGTTTTGGACGATAATTTATTTTTTTAGTGTGTTGGTTTCAGTGGAAACAAAATGAAATAATAATGGAACTTTTGGGAACGTTGTTTTTTTTCTTTGTTCCGAGTTCGGTGTGGAAAAAATTAGAGCTGGTTTCTATTGAAACGTTCAGAAATATGTTTCCAAGGATAATTGGTTTTTTTGCATTGGTTGTAGTGGTAACAAGATGAATTAACAGTACTTTCGGAAACATTTCTCTCTTTTATCGGTTTTTCTGATATAAAGTGGTTTATTCGAAGACAAGTGTTTGATATGAAAGATAATTTATTTTTCAGTGTGTTCGTTTGGTAAATGTGTGATGTTGAACTAAGAGAAGCGAGTGTACTGAAAAGTTTAATTGGAAAAGAGGGAAGGATGGAAGAGGTGAGCACAGTTTAAGTTTGATTGAAGTGGAAGGAATGAATTTTTTTAATTAAAGATTCAACTTATCGGCGGAATAATGTTAAAGGAATAAATTTTCGTTTAATAGACAGGCTTAATTGGGAAGAAAGAGTTTCGCCGTGAATGGGACTTGATTTAAATGACTTCTAATGGTCAAAAGGTCGATATCGAGGAGGATCGAGGAAGATTGCCGATAGGTCGGCAACCAGCCGTTCGCGAAATGCGGAGAAAATATCTGGACGCGTGAAAGTTTGTTTCTAATCGCGGACACTCGCAGAGATGCGGTTTTTAAGCATGATACCGCGCGCTTTCTACCGTTTTCCTTTTAGACCTCTGTGAATCCACGATGGAAAACGGAATCCCACGGACTTTTAACCTTTCCCCTTCCCTGAACCATTGAGTCGTTCACCGGACAAAGTGATCAACTTCATTTTTCGAACGTCCTTGTAATGTTTTCAAATTCTAATACTCGAATTTCCGTGCCAAAACATTAATCGATTCGTTGTCTTTGTCGTTTCAGTGAATTTCTAATATTTTTATTTTGTGAAATGAATCACTTTAGTAAATGATCGACTTCATTATCCGGCGACACAATTCCGTTTACAAGAATGGCGAAACCGTAATTTGTATGAGGATCGTTACGCTTGTCGGAGATTTAAAAATAGTAATTATGTAATATTTCACGTATTTTCGTATCAATTTTCGTTCAATCTTATGTAACATAGATTAATATATCAATTTCGTTGGTGAGTACTTGCGTAATTACTTAAATGGAATTCTAGATTTTGTCGAAAAAAAATCTGTATTCGTGACTAAGTTTGCTTGATAACGATATCTCGCGTTCTAGAATGTCGAACGAGAACCAGACGGAGATGTGACTGATGTCTGAGTCGTAGTCGAATGCGAGAACTTTCGAACATTCAAAACTTCAAACTTCAGTAGCTCGAATTATCCTGAACTCGTGTAACTAATTATAATTAATCGATATGTAACTTTTAAACATTCAGATTTCTGAATTCTGAAACCTCCGGAATTTTAAATTTCTAAATTTTCAAATTTTTAAACTTCCAGATGTTCAACTTCTCAAATTCCCAGACCTCTAAATACTTGAATGATCACACTATAGTCTTCTAAACCGTTAAAAGATCACTATTAGAAAATGACAACTGAGTTGCTCAAACAGCGATTTCTCAATTGCAAGCAAAACAACCATTGCCTTCGATGAGCGTCAGTGCAAGTATGTATGAAGTTTCTAATGAGATTATATCACCGCAACGCAGCAATTATTTTTATAATCGACGGCTTGTCCCAGCCATCATTCGCGAGTCATTTTGAAAATAATACGACGGCAAAGGGTTCGTTACTTCCAATTGACCGACTGGCCCAATTTCCTACCGATTTCTCTCGGTCGAACAAGGTACCGGAGATGCACGAAGCAGCTTGCACTTCACCTGCACTTCCAGTGTTCCACCGATCAATCCTGGAATTCAGTCTCCGCTTCGTTTGCACCTGTTGCACGCTGTTCACACGTTTGCTATACCCCGCCGCGAATCAATGAAACATACATAATCATTATTTCCCTACCACGATTGATTTATCACGCGATAAAATATGAAACGAGACTTCTTTTATTGAAAATTCTTTTACGAGGTTCGAACTTGCGGTCACGTTGTACTTGTAAGAATCAAGGTAACTACTTCCCAGCACGATTCAAAGAAGACACGCAATCCACCGACCGGAGAAAAAGAACCTTTCACAATGCACTTTCACAATGTTGAAATGCAACCGAAATCGCTCGAACTTTATGTAATGACCCACTGTTAAACACATATAAAAACTTTATTCGATACGCGATTCAACAATGTTAACGGAAATTGACATCTGCCTTTTAGAACTTCTGTTCGCTGCTCTGAATACTTGAGCTATTCAATTAATCGACTTCTAAAATTAAGGATGTAAAATTTCAAAATTTTCACAGAATCGAAAGATTCGCGGATCCTTGGACTCTCAGTGTTTAAACTGCTCAGGTCTTGAAGCTCTTAGACTTTAAGACTCGTAGACTTTCGTACCTTCAAATCCACAAATTATTAAACCCTTCCTTCCCCAAATTGACAAATACTTAGCCAGCCGAACCTTCAAATTTCAAATCCCAAGCTCTCAGACTCTCAGCGCCTGAGATTCTGAGATTCTAAAATCCTCAGTTCCCAATTCTCTCAGACCATCAACCCTTCGCATTTCAAACTCTCAGTTCCGCGAACCTCCTCATCCCTAAATCCTCAGCATCCGAGATTCTGAAACACGAATATCCTCAGTCTCCAAACCTCCACATCCCAAAAGTCTCAGGGCCTACTATCCTCAGACTTCAAACTTCTTAATCCCCGAATCTCCTGTCACAAATAAACGAAGCGACATCAACAAGTGCGAAAAGAGGCGTGACGTCCGTTTGGAAACACGGTTGCCAGCGGCCGTTGGTCGGGGCAGGCGCTCTCGCGAGTCAGGAGGGAGACAGTCGTTGAACCCTACGCCCGGGGTGTACCGGCAACTGACGTGGATTAATTGTTCCCGACGAGCGAAGGGGGCAGGGGAGGGTTGTCGCGGTTCCTTTTTTTATTTTTCGGATTGACGCGAAATGACTTCATCGTAGACGTGCGCGCGCGCGCGCGCACGCACCCAAGCTAGCACGAGACTCCGGCCGCCGCCTGTTCGATTGCGTTTTATTAGGCGCCGGCTTCGCTTATCTCGATGCAACCTGCAACCTGACGGTGCATCGCCGTTGAAGACTTAATTGCGAGCGGGTAGGCTCAGTGTGGAACGCTTTTCGCCCGTGGTAATTCTATCCTTCGCGTGCGATTTTTTACTTGCGGTAGCGGCCAGTGAAATTGCACATATGGTTCGAAAATAAATTTGTCTGAAGGGTGCATCGTTCACTGATTTGAAATTGTCATTTTGCTTCTGTTTTGAAATGCTTTGGGTCTATTGACATATTAAAATTTCGAAGGTTTGAAGTTTCAACGTTTCGAAATCTTGAAATATTGCAATTTGCCATACCAAAATATTGAAATTTTGAAATTTCGGAGTGTTGTACATACTAACACAATATTAATGCCAATAATATTATTTGATGTTTCAGTTTATTTTGAACAGAGAATCATCGTAGTGGTTAACATTTTCTTTAATACAAAACAAGCTTTCAATCATTAATGTCCACATGAAAATTAAATCGAAACCATCGATGTCTCTCAAATGATGTAACTTCTGCTGACATTATTGTATCTCTTTCCGGTGTGTTAACCAACAAACCAACCGAACGAAGTATTTTTCCACTTTCCCCGATCAAATACAACTTGCAATATTTTTCACGCGACAAGCCGTTCGTGCCTATAATTAATCACGCGACCACCGATCAAGGGATCATAATTAATCTAACGCCGTGACGGTTTGACATTTGTCACTAGCGATATTTATCGACGTTAAAAATAGACCATAAGAACTATGACTGGTTATGATTTATGCGCATGATTTGACTGGAAAACCAGTCAATCCTACTCGGGAAAGAGACGAGGACACGTTCCAATACGCCGTAAGGTTCAAGAATCTACTATAGGTATTACACAAATCGCCAATGTTTATCGTCGTCTTAAAACAGGCTTGCTCAATGCACCTTCTAAAAAGATCGCGAAAGGAAACACCGAGAAGAAAATTTTACGATCGAGGATAACAGATACTACCACGGAAACTCTTTCTCGATCCGCGGACGTGTTGGTTCGACCGGTATCTTTCTATCTAAATGGAAACACAAAAGGCTCATAAATTAATCCCTGTTAACAAAGTTCACCGCCCTTTCATACGCCACGATCCGCGTCTCTCATTAGAATGCCGTAGAACAATGCAATCAGACCGAGCTTCCTGTCTTACCAATAATTAACCGCATCCTCCGACGCGAACAAAGGAGCAATATTTTCTTTCTTCTTTCCGACCGATCGATCTTTCGTCCCAGAACTGTCCAAGAATTCGATTTCTTAAGAGATTGTTCGTCGATGGGAAGGAAACGCGGGCGGACGGAAAATGTGGACCAACGGTCCAGAAAACGGAACGGTCGGTCCCGTGACCGCGCGCGCCGCGTTTCCGTCGCGCCTCCTTTCGTCGTAAAACCGACATCTTGACGATCGTAAAATCGTTTCTCGCGGCTCTCTCGTAACTACTCCCTTCACGGACGATCGAGGGTAATTGGGTCGGATTTGATCGTTCAGTGAAAGATCGTTCGAGACGATCGATTCGTCATGGTTGCGGCGATGACGCGGCGCAGTGAGGATTCCGTTGCTGGTTTCTCGCGGTACGCGCGCTGGGAAAGTCTTCCTGCGGTTGACTTTTTGGGGCAAATTCTGAGGCGAGTTTTCCGGCGAGTTGTGCTTCGTTTGTTTATTACCGATGTTTATTATTGGAAATGCTGCGAGAAACTGGCCAGAGGTTTTGATGAAACAGTCAATTGAAAGCAACCCAAATTTCTTTGCTGTGTGAAGACTTCTAGGTTCCGAGTAAGACACAGGAATCTTCCTGAATTTCACTAATTGTTTTGTAAAATAACCATGTATCCTACAGTTACAATTACAATGAAACATATGGATCGATCACCGCATTGTTATGCAATATCCATACATTCAACCAAGAAAGAAACAGCATAAGGAACATACGTAACTCGAACTCAATCTAAATACACTCCTACCGACACTCATTACGAAATCTCAGCCACTCCGACTCGACCACTTCAGCGCGCGTCAACCATTCAAAGAACCACCGTCGAGGCAAGAAAAATCAAATGATCATTAACCAAGAACCCGGCGTAACCCAACGGTCCCACCAATCCCAACAATCACGCGGAAAAGGAGCAAAAGCCAAGTACCTCTGAACCAAAAGTAGGATCTTATACGAGTTCTCGTCGAGGCAGGCAGCCACCATGACTGAGTCCCTCGGTGTCCGGTAGTGTTCTGGTCCACGAGCGTCGATCCTCTTTTCGCGAACGATCGGATTGAACAACCGCGACTAGTTAATCGTAGCGGAGAAAGACGACGATGGATCCCCGATCCAGGTTCGATTCGATCCAAGACCCGAGCCTCGCCGATTCGCGTCGCGTCGCGATGGAACCGCTCCGTTCTATCCGAATTGATGTAAATACGAGCGGCGACGCGGCGGACGGCTGCCCACGCGACACACAACACAACAGAACAGAACGCGCGCACCGCACACGGCGGACCGGGAAAACCTGTAGGCGTCCCGGCAGCCACGGATCTCGCGCGCACTCGCGCACTCGCTCGCTCGCTCGCTTGCTTGCTCGCTCGCCGGGGCTACCGCACGTGCATCTCTCCGATCGTCGACCATGAACCGATCGATGCACCGCTCTCGTGTGCGCGCATTCCCCGTGTTATGCGATTTCCAGCGCGCCAGTCAAATCGATTTTTCCTTGGGTCCGATCCCAGGGAGATTGCTGGCGCGCCTTGCCAGCTGGGGACTGATCGGTACACTTCTTTTTTATCTTCTTCCTCCTTTGCGACAACCGCGACACTCCTTTCTCTGTTCCCTATTCCTGGCTCTCATTGCTTTGTTTTCTGTCTTTCTCCTAGACCCCGTTTCTTGGATCTTATGTTATTGAGGTTTGTTGAGGATGGAGATTAGTGGAGCGAGGATTTGAGGATGTGAGTTTGTGAACGACCAAGCGGAGGATTTGATGGTGTAGGAAATCGTGGGAAAGTGGGGCTGGTTGAATTCGGTACTTGGTATTTGGGGAATGGATCGTTTGGATTGATCGCTTGAGTATCTATTGCTTGGACTCAGTGTGGTTTGAATTGATTTGTTTGGTGATTTGGCTGTATGATTTTATTGTGGATCTTATCGAAATTATTGCATTTAGCTGAAGAAGCTTCGAGCTTAGAGAAGCAACAGACTCTACTTCGAAGTTTCACTACTACCTCATAGCTCATGAGGTACCAATATTTTAATCTAATTTAATCCATTATATTGTCGAGTTCTTTTACTTTTTTCTTTAAGAACGTAAACTTCGGAATAGTGTTACGAAACCTACACCATTTTACCTAATATTAATTCATGATTTACTACTATATTCAAACTTTCATAATTAAATTAGTTCTACTTTTCCCGCCTCGCATCCAAGTACAAATTCTCTGGATCTACTCCGCCAACGTCTCTCTCAAAAATACCTTCCTCGACTTCTCTGACGTCGTCAAGCTAACATCGTACACCTAGAACACTAACCAATCAAATCCCTCCATAAAACAAAACCAACAATGCTTCACCTCCAACGCTACAGAACGCCAACCAATTTCCAATCATCTAAAACATCGTCCCCATCGCCGTCCATCCCCGATCATCGTTCCCACCAACGGCAAGCAACCGTCTCCAGGAGCCGGCAGCGAGAGTGAGAAAGAAAAAAACGCGGAGATATCTCGACGGAGAGGGAACGGAGCGGCAGATAGCGGGGCGAAGAAAAAGGCAGAAGGAGAGAGAAAAAAGATCTCGGAACTGGTCACGCCCGGCTCGCCCAGGCCAGAGCCAGCCGGCCAGGCCTCTCGACAATCGCGACGTTTTCAGGGCGAAAAACCGACCCGGAACAGGCCTGGGTCTGGCCTGGCTCTGCTCGCTGCTCGGCTGCTGCAGCGATCGTGGCAAGAGTGCAACAGCAGCCGCGGCTGCGGCGGCGGCGGCGGTGGCGGCGAGCTCTGCAGGCCACGCGGAAGTGAACGGCGCTCTCCGGCGATTTTTCGGCCCAGAAAACGTTCCGGCGTGGGTGTCAGCCTGGATACCTCGTTCGATGCACTCCCGCGGCTGAGGCACGGTCACCTTCTCGCGGCCGGCACGTCAACAGGTAAACTAAGCCGTTCGCTGTGCAGCTGCAGCAAACCGATGAGATATCCCCGTTCCGTTTCGTCGGTGCACAGGGATCCCAGGTTTGTATTGGATCGAACGCGGGATGGAGACGGAGGCGGAGAGATTGTTAGATGCACTCTCGTAACCCGTGAACGAGCGCTTTCTCGCTACGGTACACGGACGGATGGTCGAGGGAAGAGAACAGGGAGAAAGGGAGCCGGCTGCGAAACGGAGAGAGAGAGAGGCTTCGCTGGATATCGGGCAATGATACCGACCGACCGACTGACTAGCTAGCTAGGTAGGTAGCTGCCTGCAGATCTATAGGCAGATTTAGGTGGATATTGTTTCTACGCCGGAGATCTGGGACGTTGCACTGTTAGTGCCGCGTGATGCAGACGCGGACCTATGTCCTTGTTTTTCGGAGAGTGGGGAGGTGAGAATGGACTATAGGCGATATCAAGGTCGAAAAATTAGAAGAATGGGCTGCGGGTTCGTTGGACGTAGGTTTATCGATGCTGCCGGGGATTTGGTGCCTCACTTTCTTGGTTTCGTGAATAAGGTTGTGGAGGTTCAGTTGTTTTTGCTTCTTGGATGAGAGGAGAATGGATTGTGGACGATATCGAGGTTGAAAAATTAGAGGAATCGGCTGGGGTTCGTTGGACCCAGGCTTGTGAATGTTGCTAGCGGCTTGATTCTTCACTTTCTTGCTTCGGTGTTTTGTAAAGATTGTTCTGGACGGGGCGATGTTGCAGTTTGATGGAGAAAGGGATTTTGCGAACAAGCTTGAAAAGATGGAAGTAAAAACATGTTTGCTTTTAGGATTTCTTTTGTAACAGTCGCGATTAAAGAATGGTGGGTCGCTCTAGTTATTAGGAAATGAATAATGGTTTTTTGAAATTGTAGGAAATTATTTCTCGTGATGTAGATTGAGAGATATACAAGAAACTATGTTTTGTGCAGTGAACTGCTATACGAAGAAAAGTTTCTGAAGATTAAATCAGAACGCTACGATGCTTACGGAAAGATATTAATAATTATGAATCAAAGTATGCTAGAATGAACAAATGTTACAAGCAGGCTGCGTATCTTTGCGGAAGATCAGAAATTTTTAAGGCGATTTAAAGATATCTTATTCAATCCAAAATTCTAATGTAATGAATACCATAAATACAACAGAAACAATAAATGTAATAAATAATCTAATATATTCTTTAAAAATCATCACAGTTTTACATTCATACGCTTCCAATCATCACAAATGCACAAAGAAATAACACGTATTATCACATTGTCTGAAAAATACATTCAAAACTTTCGTCGATCATCAGACGATCCATTCACTCAGCAAACCAATCAGCTCCACAAAACTACAAGAACTAGAAAACTCAATTAAAATCGAACTTCATCGCTTCACTTTGCTTTCATTTCGTTCCGACACTCAAAACTCGATGTTAATCACGTCGACCCTCAAACGATTCGAAATACCTGTTCGAATAGCCCAGTAGCCCTTGGCTCACCATCCCCGTTCGCCAAAGTATTTCCCCGACACACGAGATCGCGTCGCTCTCGGCACGCTCTCCCGTTTATCCACGAACTTGCCGAAACAGTTCGGTAGTAACTGGCTACCGACCGTCTATCCAAAGCGGATGAGATCGCAAGCCGAGTCCCGATCTTTAAGAGGCTTAATTAGAGACGTTGAAATTGCACCGGTGAAACTTTCTTCGCCGTTACGACCGGCCGCGGACACGCTGTCTTTTCCTCTTTCCCCGGGAATTTCCTTTTTTCTCTCCTTTCCCTCCTGTTCCTCTCTCTTCTCGCGGCAGCGCGCGGATATCACGAGAAACTGTGCCGCCAAGGAAATCGTGCGCACGCGCGTAATAGTCTCATGGTGTTTTCCCATTGAACCCTGCATAGCTATAGGAAACGATCATCCGCCAAATCGGTTGGTCAACCTCCAATTCTTGAATTGTATAAAATTTAATTGATAATTTTATTGCTTCTGAAGTTTTTATATTTGAAATAAATTTCTTTACTGTTAAATTTGGCGCCTCGATGTAGCAGAAGTTTATAAATTTCAATAAATTCGTAAACAGAAAGATATATCGTATTCTGAATACTATTTCAATTTTTATGTTTGACTGAGATATACATAGTTATGTCCAAGTTCCATTATTATATAAAAGAATTCTCAAACAATTTTTGGAAGCTAGAAAAAATGTTTAAAAAGTTCTCAAAAAACTCTCAAAAAATTATAAATTTCGCAAGAGATTTCTATAAACGGAAGAAAGAAGAAAGAAATCGGAAGAGGACCGTCCCACGACATAGAACGTTCATTCTATTTTTCAAGCGGCCAGCGACGTAACCGATGCGATCGAGGTAATCGATCCCTCGTCTCTTTTCTCCCATTTTTCCCTTTTCTTTCGCGTTCCTCGAGCGTCGACCGTGAAACGCGCCGATAAAGCCGAGCACTTTCTAGCTATCAGGCTTCATTAGCGGACGGGCCGCATTCGCGGCTGGCCGTTTCCATCTTCCGTTGAAAGTCCGCGTGCTCCACTTGGGCCCCGGATCGGTGACACGCCGATTTTCACCGGGCGGCGCGCGCGGCGATCCGATTCGCTGCGACGATAATTACCATCCCGCTCCGAGCTTCCCCTGGATCCTCGATTTGAAAAGCGAACCGCAGTCCCCGTCGCGCCGTCGGGGGGGGGGGGGGGGGCACTAGTTCCTCAGGAAACTAGTTCGCCGATTTTTACGCCGCGATTGGCGCGATGACGGCACTCCGGAATAATGGGGAGATTCCGGTTTAGGTGTCGGATGAAGCTGTTGATTTGTTATTGGGGAATTAGAAGGGCTTTGAGGTGATTGTTATGTATCAGGGTGAAGGAAATGTAATTAGATGATGTATCGAGAGTGATTAAACTGTAATCGTTGAATTGATTAGAAGTTGTTTCTTGCAGATGTTGATTGTTGGTTCTTTGTAACCGTGATCTAGGTAATTATGGCGAGTTCTAGTTCCTTATTGTGGGAAGTAGGTTACGATTGAATCGACAGCTGTGTTTATAGTTAATTCGGTAATGCAAACTTATGGCGGAATGGATGTAAAATATTTAAATTAGAAAATTTTTCATGGTACCTGTTAAGGTCTTTTTCTACCGTAATTCCAGTTGCCTAATTATATTCTGAAAATTTCGAATTCACATTGTACCGCAGTCTTGTAATCAGATTCGTCCAACTCTGCTGTACATGCATCATGAGCGAAGGGAAAGAGGAGTTTCCGAGAATTTCCGCGAGGTAACCCAATTTATGGGAAAATCTTGCGCTCGACGCGACGGGACGCGTCGCTGCGACTGGAATACATTAGCGAGCTCCATGTGTCGCGTGAACCGATCGGCCATGTTGAATTTCACGCTCGGACAGTTTCGGTAATTCCCTGTGCGAGGGGAAACGATACGTGTTTTCTTTAATTACACGTTCCGTGCGTGGAAGTACTGGTTTGATTTTACAACGTCTGTTATACGTTACGCTTTCTTGTCGCTAATAATTATTATTCTTGTATATTGCAAAGATTGCATGGCAACTGATGATCCTTATGCTATATTTTATCCTCTCTTGTTGAAATTGGAACTGTGGATCGTGCATTTCCGTGTGTTTCAGTCAATTTTTTTATTGCAGTGTAGAGATCATTTATTTCTCTCTCCAACTATAATCACTTTTTCTATCACCATCCTCAATTAAATCAATTTCCTTTTTAATTATATTTAATGTGTCTATTCACACCTTCGGATCATTTATCTCTTTTTCTAACTCGACAATTACTCTACTGCCATCTTTGAATCGTTTATCTCTATTTCCAACATTAGTCAATGTTTCTATTGCCGTCTTCAAATCGCCCATTACTTTTTCCAACTCTAATCAATTTTTCTATCGCCGCAGGTAACTTCGATGCTTTAACATACCTTGAGACTTACCGTGATTTTCTCTTATTGTCCAAAAGGCGATCGTTTGTTTCTAATATCGTATCGTGGATCGATAAGTATAGATCTCTTCGAGAAACGGAGGACACGTGGTACTCAACGATCGACAGGCACCGTCGAAGGGCTGTTATCGCGAGCAGCAATGCGGGACGAACGCGCCGCGCCGCGCCGATGCAGCAATGCAACCGCATTCAAGGTTGCCGCGCATTCCGCCGCGGCTTTTACCACTTTCCTGCTCACGTGCGCCGGAATGAGCACTCGTGGCAACACGAAAATGCGCAACCGGGGAACCTGTTTTCCCGGTGCTTCAGGTATTTTTCTTTCCTTTTTTTCCCCTCTTCTTTCCGTCTGTTTCACTATCCCGGGAAGCCACCACCCATTCTTGGCTTACGTCAACCGCCATTTTGGGCGCCATTTTGCGAGAAAATCGAAGCGCTTACACAGGTATTTACACACTCGGTAATTTCTTCGTTTCGAAAAGAATGCCTTGTAAATTGTTTTATTTGGACCACCCGGCACAGAATCAAACGATTTTCTTTTATAAAGTCTCTATGGTACACTGGGGTACTATTACCAACAACTGTTTACGTAAATTTGTATTTCATCGGTTAATTATATTTACTTATATTATATCAAGCTTGGAATAACTTTCTCATTTATTTTTCACCTATATCTTATCAAACATCACAATCAATCCAAATATCTCATTTTTACTTGCCTAACATCCTAATTATCTACTTATCCATTGATTCCACCATTAAACTACATAAATCCAAAAAATTCCCAAATAAACAATCAAACACTGTACTACCCTTCAACGCCCAAGCACTCATCCCCATAATCTCTAACGTATCCGACTTTCATCAAAGCTGTTTAGAAACACGTCAAGCATAAGAAATTATCAGCAGCAATTAATCGTCGACCGGTACAAGATCGCTTTATTGAATACCGACTGGTCTTTTTCGATCAGCCATCCTGTCGGTCGAGTTTCAGCCCCTTCTTCCCTTCATTCCCTCTCTCTCGTTCAATTTCTCTATCCTTCTCTAACCTTCCACCTTCTCCATACTCACAAATTTTTTGCTCGTTCCTCCCGGGGAGATAACAGCTAGAGATAAGCGGCCGGGAGGCGCGTGCATCGTGGGATGTCACTACGGAAAACGGAACTACCGGTGGACCCGTTGTTATTACGGGGTAATGCCACGTTACGCAGCGGCGCTATTACCCGTACTCGCCATTACCATCAATTAAAACCGCTGAAAGGTATACGGCGTATAATAGGGCCCCAATTACGGGCCGGGCGTATCGGTTCGCAAACCTTATCGGCCGGTGATCTACTAACAAAGTGGAAAACAGATTTCCTTCTCCTTCGCCTTTTCTTTTGAGAGTATTAATTCGTCGTTAACATTAATTTATAGCCAAGCAAGATTGCTACCGACCCTTTTTTTCCACCTTTTTTCCGATCGGTTGATCGCCTTCGTACGTGGAAGGCGTGGCTAGACAATTAATTGGATTTGCGGGCGTATAATGGCGGTCGCTGGAACTCGCTGCTGCAGCCTGCGAGACTACATTGTTGCGTTTGAGAATTTATGGTTCTATTAGTGACACCTTGGGAAGACGATCCTGTGAAAAGATCCACGCGTTTGAAATGTTTGAAGCGTTTGAACTGTTTAAGGTTCAAGGTCGTGGGATTTTAAATATATATGGTTGGAGGCATGTGTAGTTTTAAAGACTTGGATTGTTAACATTTCACTCTTCTCGTGCTATCGTTGATTCTAGAGGATAGCTACCAGATGCTCTATGTGACTGAGTGCGGATTTAGCTGACTGTCGTGGGTAGATCGCTGTATCTTATTTTTGGTTGATTGTGGTCGAAATAATCTGCAAGGCTGTTATTGACGATGCTTCATTTTTACTTTGTTACCGATACATTATGCTATTTTTGTCTACGTAATGTTATGGAACGTTAAACAAACCGAACGAAGTAAATGAGAACGTGATGCAGAATTAATAAACTCAAACATCAACTTTGAACATCAAATTGCTACCTCAAACATTGGACTCCAGGGAAGTACAGCTAGAAAACGATTAATGATAAAAGAGCCTTTAGTCACGAAACGAACTTCAAGGCAAAAGGTTAACGAACCCCGCTTCGGTTGAAACAACGTCGAATATCTCGGACAATACCTCCCAATAACGGTTCTTAGAATAATTCTTATCCGCAATTCTTCAACTTTCTCCATCTGTTTCCCAAGAATGAAGCATTCCTATTATCATTCCAATCGAAGTTTCCCGAATCTTCCGACGAATCAACCCCCGAGAAGCGACGAAGGTGCGCGGCAAGCTCGGTTGGTCGCGGTGTCTCGCCTCTCGGAGATCGTTATAAATATCGACGCGAACTAGGTTGCAGGTGGGAGTGTCGACGACCACGAAGAGACTCGCGGACGTCGTTGTTCGAAACGGACGTGCGCCGTGAACGTTGTCGTTGGGAGATCACTCGATCTAGCGACTAGCGGGACGCTAGTTATCATAGAGGCAACGTCGCCTATCGGTGTCTTCGATCATCTTTTAACCTTCGGGTGACAACGTTCTTTACATAATCTAAATCATTCATTGAAGCCATGAGTCCAAAACAGCACAAGTCAATCCATCAACATTTCGAGAAAATCAATCTTCCTTTTCATCGTCGTTCATTCATTCGTTACTGTTTTGTTGATTCTTCCAGCAAGCATTTCCATACATCTTCGTTACGTGTAGATTTTTAATCTTATTAAACAGGTCTGAGTAACATGAAAACGGTTACATCTATAACTCATATTGATGACGTTGAAAAGTGGACTTGTGTTCTTTCGGAATTCGCGACTTCGATTTTTTTAGTGACGTATCGCGAGAACCGAATTTTCTTGCATGCACGAGATATAAGAAAGATAGATAATCTTGACTTTCTAGTATCTACTTTAATAACCCTCTGCACTCGAGAGGTGACTCTGAATTTTCACTTAATTTGATACAACAAAATTATAAAGTCTTATAAAATAAAATAACTTTCTTTATTAATGTATGTATATTTCCTGATTAGTTAGTTTTGAAGAGTGTCATCTGTCTCATCGGAAAATGAATATTTCCAGTAAAAATCTTTCAAGTGCAAAAGCTTAAGAAAACTGTTTCGTCTGTGTAGCAGTTCCGACGAGTGCTTGTTTACCAGTCAAAGTGTTAAAGCGCAATTCATGCTGCTGTATCAATTTTCTCTATGTTTCGTTTTTGGAGTTAACCGATTTGGCGGACGAGTCGTTTGTTGATCGCGTGAGGTTACAAAACAGTGGGACGCACACGCGACCAGCTACTTTCCTGCGGAGGAGCGTGGAAACGAGAAATCTCGGACCGGCCTATCCGGGATAGGAGAATTTATGCGCGACCAAGCTGAGATACCGATCGTGAATCTTGCGGCCCGATCGCGGATCAACGGTAATTGCCGGTTCTAATATCGGGGAACCGGCATCCATCCCTCTCTCTCTATCTCTCTTCTCCCCGCCCCCTTTCTCGGGGCCCGGCGAACTTTCTAATTTCACGGGGGAAAAGCTCGCTGCGAGCGGAGCCAAACCTGAGCAAGGATCGCGCGGGATCAAGGGGCTACGGGGATCTTTGCACCGCGGAGGACTTTGACTCGTCCCGGTCGTCACCTCGTTCTTGGCGAGCGAACCAGTTGATCCTTGATCCGCTTTAGGCCAGGACTGCATGAATGTTTTACAAATCGCGTGTTCTTCGCTGAGCTATGAACTGTGCGCTTCAATGCAACTGGCTACAGTTGCGAGATGACTCGATGCATAGCGGAACGGCAGAAGGGTAATGAAGTGTCTTTCTAGTTTACAGTTTTGTAGTTTTGATTTGTTACGTGCAGCTGTATAGACGAATAGCAAATTGGTGATCGAACGTATTAGGAATTAGGAACTAAAACAAATAGAGAATTGAGTAGGAAGAAATGAAAACTGATCGATCAAACTTGTATCGGCTTAGCCATTAAGTAATCTTCTAGCGGTACACACTTATAAACTTAGTTGCATTGAAATATAGAATTCTTACTTCGGCTGAAATATTTGTGGACAAGGTTTGTTTCTATGTTTTGTGTTCTTTTCTTTAGTTGGGCTTTGTGTTCTTTGTTGTGTAAGGATTCTTTAGATTCTTCTCTTTCCAGTATGTTTTGAAATATGTAATGCGTAGTTGAAGTGAGATAAACTGTCTTTCGAAATCGTTGATACCCTGTTGAAGCGAGATAAATCTAGAAACTTGCATGGTATCAATGGTATCTTCTCACGTCCCAGACATTTTTAGTCTCCAATCTTTTAGGAAATCTTTGTGCCTTCGAACAATGCATCTTCTGTGGAGACTTGGATGTTAAGGAGCTATTGTTCGAGGCCTGCCATGTCTCTGGTAAAATGAGACTCTCGAAATGATCACAGAATGAACTAATATACTGCGCCATCAACAAGCTAACAGTACAAATTTCGTGCATTATCAACAATTTTCCCAACACATTCGGCATTCGTTCGCTGCTAGCCCTATCTCTAGCAACATGGGCTCACAAAATGACTCCGAACACCGCTAAAGCTACACCATTAACAAAATCGACAAAACAAATTTTACACTCGTCAATATTAAAAAAATTCCAACCAGTTGTTATACATATAGCTAGCCCTATTTGTACCAACGCAGGACTCACGAAATGACTTCGCCAATAATATTCTCAACAACAAACTCTACCCAACAAATCCACCAATTCCGTTCCTTCTCTGAGCAAGTAATTCACCACAGAAAAAAGAACTATAGGAAAAAGGAAAGCGTCGTTCCGCTAAGATCACGGGTGCATCGACCCCGGAGCCTCTCGTCACCCTCTCGTCGCTCTTCCGCCACTTTCCTCCGGCCCCGCTCGTTTTCCTCCTCCTTTTTCCTTCTTTCTTCTCGCCGGGACGACGCGCTTCGCATTCCCGCCACCCCCGCCCCCTCGGTTTCAGACTCCGACGCCCTTCGTCTCATTCACCGGCCCCGTCGCCCACCCCCGTCCTCTCCGCCCCGGGAAGCAACCCCTCTCGTCGGGCAGGGCGGCCATTTAAGTGCACCGAGCGCAACGAGCGCACCGCCGCCGGCAATCGACGCACCACCGGGACTCTCGAGGACGTTTCGTCTCTAAGGGTGTGGAGGATTTGCCGGGAAACGGTTGAGACTGAGACAGGGGGCGGCCCGCTACGGTCGATTTCCATGGTGGCGCGATCCCGCGGCGCGAATCGATTCCCCGCGTGCTACTCGCTTCGATACGCTCGAGTATCGTGAGCACATACCAGACGCTCGTTGCGGTTCAGTCGAGGGAACAATCCTCTCGAGTTAGAGGAGATACCGTGCGCCGATGTATTTCGAAATTTCTTGGGGATTGGTAGCTTTGGCAGTAATTCATATGTCGAAGTGGTTCAGTTTGAATGAGGAAGAGTGGAAAGGTTTGATGTTGTGTGACGTTTGTATACGATGTGCTGTGTAATATGTGAAAGTGTATATTTAAAGAATGTACGCAGTGTTTTGGCAGTAGAGTTTGAACATATTTGGAAAGTAGAGTTAGGTACTTTGAATGCGAGCTTTGATCGGGCTATGTATGAGCTAGCATTGACATCCAACGTTAGAAACTAAAGTTAAGAAACCTAGAAGCTACGTATCTATCTTATACGTTCATCATCTACCAGTACCACTAATACTTTTTAAAACAACAAAACTTGAAGCTATCAGCAATGAAGTTTGAATCGCGTTTCCAATGATTCTCTTCACATTTGAAAACAGTTAATCACACAGATACTATTAAAACATTCTCAAACGAAACCTGTCAAGGTATAAAGAAACGTTCCAAAGAGGAAATATAAAAAAACGTGTTAAAGTCTTGCACCAAGGAGATCATCAGAAAGCAGCGATCACAGGCGTCAAAACGAGATATCTCTCGGTCCGATCCAGCGGCGGGATCTACGGATTTACAACGCGCGCAGTTGCAAAACGGATTGCGGCTGAGAAACGATCCTCGCTCGGCCCCCGGTGCACGCAGCGCGAAGTGAAAGTAACATTCTAGACACGTGATGCGGCATCACGCTGCACGTCTCGGAAAAATGCATCCCGTTGCACCTGTGTGCGCGCGCGGCGGCTGCACATGTACTCCCGGGGCCGGGCCCGAGCGAGCAGTGCCCAACGGTCGACACGTGTTCGACGTCAGGGAACACGACCCGGGATATATCGTTAGACGCACGCGTCTCGTTCTACCCCGATGAAATGATCGAGTCGGACCGCCGCTGTCGGAAGCGACAGCGAAACTAAGCGTTCCGCGGCGTCGATCGGGTGAAACGGAAACGGAGAGTTCGCCCAGATGTTTGCTTTAATTATTCGAATACTTGGAAAGCGATGTCGGATCGTTGATTATTAATTATAGTTGGCGGAGTGCTTTCATTTGTACGAATGCTGACGATAGGAGTAGAATGAAAAAGTTCGATCTTGTGGTTGGTTAACCTCTTGCCCTATGATTTATTTTTCACCTGTGATAGATACAACAGCTTCGCCAGTAACAATTTATTAGAAAAAGAGGACTACTCTATGGTAGTCTAAGTTTTCTATATCTACGTTTGCTCTACAATATAATAATTCATAACGGAACAATAATATTTCATTTTAATTCAAAAGAATCGAGTAATGCTTATGTTTGTTGGATCTTATTTAAATTGTTCACCACGAGTCTCACACGTTACTGTAAGGCAAGAGGGTATTTTGAGACAGGAATAATGTAGATCAACGGTTTTCGTCGGTGGCTAAATTGTTTTAACCTTGAGCTCAGAGGTTGGAGATTTTGAGGTGTTGTAGGTGAAAAGTGTTAGGAGTAGCTTTTGTGAAATGTAGAAATAAATCAAAGGTTTCTGAACTGTGGATTGTGCAATTGTCTTATGTTTGTCGCAGTTAGGTTCTGATTGTATTAAGTTTTGTAACTGAATGAGTGGCAAGAAATGACTGTTTAAGAATATTTGTATTATTGTGAAGAATCATATGTATATTGTTATATTATTTGGTTCAATAACACTGTTCAATAATAAAAGTTTGCGAACCACTGGCACGTTTCGCAGTCTATCACCCACAATCTAAATGAACCCCCTTGTTCCAGGGTTAATCTCAGCGTTTGAAGTTTCTCAAAGACAACGACAACACGAACACATTCTTCGGACAAGTGTGACGTCCCCAAAGGACCTACCCACCCTCTGTCCAACCCCGAAGAGGTCCACGTTTGTTCGTCATCCGTCTTCTTCAAACTCTCGAGCGGGCTCGCAATGATGCCGTTACAGCAAACATCGAAAGGACCCCTTCAAAGGACACCGAGCGAGAGTCCTGACCTTTTCCAATTATACTTGAAGAGAACCACCCTTCGCGCGGCAACCCTTGGTATCTCGAAAACACCCTTACGATTTCCACGATACTCTTGGCGACTTCGACCCCTCCGAGGACCCTGACCTTCTCCAACCACGTCGAATCGAAGCGGATCCCGCCCCCCTGTTCGACAAACTCTCCAGCGGCGAGTTCACCCTTCCAATCAATCCCATCAGCACGACAAACAGCGCGGGTAAACAGCTTGACCCTTCGGGAATTTGATGATGAAACTGGTACCCGACTTTTTGAAGAATTCTTGAGTGAGAGCAAACAACCTCTATCTACTAGCTTAGACCCCTCCACGTTTAGGAATTTTTACTTCTGAAATGAGGAATTTTAATTTGCTTCTCCGACTTTTGCCGCTTTTGGTAACTTGCTTCGCTATTAATTATTCCTCCAGAAGTATAATATTCGTAAGTACTATTTCCTACGTGAAAATATTCACTTCCTCGTGAAAGTTACAAGTATTACCAAACTCAAAAACGACTAGCACTGTAATCACGTAACGTCTGCATCCCCCGATCGCCTCCAATTGCGCGCGAAAGAAAGCGATCGCCAATGGCCAGAGTGTTTCCCTTATGCTCGCAATAACGCGCGCTGACAACCCCTATATCCTCTCTCCGTCGCTCCCGCGGGCTCGCCGCGCGCTTTTATTATTCCCATTCGCGCGCTCGCGCTCGCGCGCTTAGAAAAGTCCGCGTATATAGCCTGGCCGGGCGGGCTCCTCTCGTACAGGCTGCGAGCAGGAATATAAAGCGTTTTATGGGTCTGTCTGGCGTGCGAGCTGACTCGTGTTAAGGCCTTTAGCCCCCGGAGAGTCCTCGAACCTCTGTTCGCCGGCAGGACTCCGGCTCCGGGGTCCTTGCGCCCATCTAGCCCCGCTCGATTGAGAGCAAAACGCGCGCGCTGCTCTCTCTCGGCCTCTCCTAGCCGGCCGTTCCCCTCCTCCCCACCGCGCCGCTCCGTCCGCGCACCCCTTTCGCTGTTCCAGCCGCTCTCCTCACCTCTAGCCATCTAGCCAGGTCTTCCTCCTCCTCTCCTGCTGTCCATAAACGCGAGGAAGCCGCTATAAATCAGACCGTTTGTCGAGGAATGAATCGCGTTCGCGGTTCGTTAGAAAATTACCAAGCGCGAGATCTCCATGGGATCCTGTTGAGGATCCTTCTAAGTCTTGCCTCGGCGTTGGGGATGTCGGAGGATGACAGGCTAGAGCCGGAAGTGGCTGAGTTGGGTTTGAGTTGTAACAGAGGATTTCGTTGGACTGACTTGCCACGTAGAGCTTCTGTTGGTTCTTTCTCTTGGATTCTTTGGGTTTTGCTGAATGCGTTTTTAGAGAGAAGGCTGAAGCGAGTTTGTGTAATAATACTGGAGGTTTGACTGGTGCTTCGAGGAATTTGGAAGATTTAGGGGATCATTGTATCTGTTGTATTCGATGAATATGGCATTTGGGGTGATATTGTCTTAGTGGAAATGTTCTTTGAGAAACAGAATCTTGGATAGCTACAATTTCTCAAAATTAGTCTACGATGATCGATTTGGTAATACATCTAGTATCCAAGAAATTATTCAATCTCCAAGTTCAGATAATTCAAATATTGTTCAACTAGCACTGCTTCCAAAATTCAAACCTCAATGTCGTACAGCCTATCATCGAGAGATCCCGAGCTCCACCTGTTCTGAACTCAAGTGCCTTCATCCCCACACTTCTGGATCACCCGGTACGTCTGGTAGATACGAGAAGACCTCGCAGACGCTCGTCTACGCCTTCCTCAGACGTTAATGCCTCCTCATTGTCGGTTGAAAGAAAGGCGGAGGGAAAGGAGAGAAAAGAAAAAGGAAAAAACAATTCATCTGTCCGTGATATTTCGTTCCCCCGCGTTTCCTGCTTGCAGATGGATGCATGCTTGAAAATGTGACTGTAGACTTATTCTCCCTTCTTCTCTTTCTCCCCTCTATCTCTATCTCTCTCTCTCTCTCTCTCTCTTTTCTCCCTCTTTCCATCTGGCCACTGTCCTTTCTCCTCCTTCTACCCGTTCTCCTCTTCCTAGTCCAAGGTGGAGGAGGTTGTTGCACCCTCCTCGAGCATTGTGCATGCGTGCACGAGGGTGCCTAGCCCCCTTCATCCTCTACTCTGTATGCAACCCGTTACTCCTGCCACCGCTGGTGCAACGACACACGCGCGCAGCCTCGTCGGGAGGCATCATAGCGGAAGAATTCAGGATTATCGATCTCGCCGCGTCGAAAACTGACGGATCCTGCACGCTGCGCGCAGGATGAGGCATGCACCTTGCATTACTCGTTGGTTTTGTTAGCGAATAATAAATTAGTATTATTTAAAGCTTTCTCGGGACGTAAACAGGGATGATCATGCGTTTGGATCTTGATACCTTCGTGGCCCTCGAGATCCGTTTTCACTTTAATTGATTTATTGTGATTTATTGTGTACCCACGAGGTGGTTGCCATTGGCAATTCCTATGTAGTAAATACTAGCCCATTTAGTTATGGGGATTGATAATAAAGTTGGATGCTTGATGCGTTTTCAATGCAAAATATTTGTTCGTTTATTTGTAAATTTTTCTGATATTTTAGGCCCTATCAAGTTTAATTTCTCGGTGGATTTTGAGCAAGAGTATTTACTCTGTGTTAGAATATTCGTCGCATTCCTAATTCAATTAAATTACTCCCCTTCAATCAATTTTCATTTTCAGGAAAACAGGAAGATAACATCTGACACGTTCTTCGCATATGATTGTCTGACGCAAATGCACAAATAAATAAGCAGTAACCTGAAATACGAAATCGCCGAAAACTGAGCCGTTCTTTTCGAAAGTAGCCGAAGTACATTTAAGAAACCACAGGAAACGTTAAAAAGTCAAAAGACAATGTAGAATTTTAACCATGGTAACATACTTCACCCTTTACCTTACAATTTATTCTTCAACTACGATCAATGCAACTACTTTATTGTTAATAATTGATGACAAAAGCAAACAATGTTGATGCTTATCCTGTGCACGTTTTTTCCGAAGGTTAACGACCGATAGTAGAAAAGTAATATTTAATTTGAAAATACGAATAACCCTTATGTGTGTCAATTTCAGTTAAAAATTTTCGTCACGAGTCTGACACGATATTGTAGATCAAGGGGTTGGTACGTTCGGAAAAATGAACTCGAGCCACTTTCAAAATGAACGGCTGAAATGTATTCCGCCCAGCGTATACCGTTCAGCGCCGGTGACAATGATCGATAAGGATCGCTCGGGCACGGGAGCATAATGGGCGGTCGGTTGACCGATGATTATCGGTGTTTAATAACGGCCGGGCTTTTATCATGCAGATTGACGCGCGGCGTGACGGTGTCCGATTCCGATGCGACTTAATTATGGCGGCGTGTCGTTCGATCGCGTACCGGCGCGCACGGGTCACCGACACCGATCCTAATCGGCCGGTGCGTGGCCGACCGGCGGAATGCAACCGGCGAAAGAAAGCGACGAGAACTTCCTACGATTCCACGGACATGCGCGTCGCATATTTTATCGGGGCCGTGTTGCGGGAATGGCCGGGAGGGGGAGGGTTTCTACGAGACCTTAATGTGAATCGGTGGATCGTTCATTCACGCCGGGCAGCGAGAGTGCTTGATCTTTTTCCTCGATCGAGTGACTTCTGGTAGATCGACGACGATACAGTTAGGATTTTACCAATTTTGAGCTCGTAACTTGCAAGTGACTGTGATCTGTAACATTTCCTTGTTCCCTTCCGCTTTAGAATTCGAAATATGAGGACTTCAACTCGATTGACGAAGACTATTCAGAAGAATTTACGAAAAACAACGAGCATTCACAAGAATTCACAAGAATTCGCGGCAACTACCAAGAACGTCAACCTCTACACGTTAAAGTTCACCTTAATTATAACTCGAAACCATTGAGAAACCTTTGCAAATCGAATTTTCCTTTGTTAAATCTCCTTTACCCGAAGACCCTATAAGACGAAACCTCTATAACTCGAGTACCTCGCCGACTCCCTTGCGATTCGATCATCGAAATCACCGATGTCGTTTCGAAGAAAACGACCTGTCGGGGTTTTCGAGTGAAAAACTTCAACTCTGAGGAACCGGGAGAAGATTTTCCCGCGGCGAGCTTCGCGATTATCCTCGACAGTGTACGCGGAAAGAAAAAGAGAAAAAAGCGCGGCGCAAGGGGAGAGAGGAGGAATAGGATAGAAAGACGCGACGGGGGCAACGACCTCGCATTGGGTCACGGCCTTGACATCGTTACGAGGAAACCTCTCGGTACGACACGCTGCTAATCGCCGGCGACCAGCTTACATAGACCGCGCGTGCAACCCCGGTTCTGCAAGCTGCAGACTCATCGGCGGAGTTCGGCGAACTCCGATGCACCGGGATTGCAGCCAGGAATTACCCATTGATATCGAACCTGCTAGGATCGCCGTGTTCGCGTGTGAACCTCCATTACTACATACTTTTCACGGTAGCAAGGATATTAACCCTCTGCGGACGAATGTCGTCGTATTGGCGACTTCGAGTTTCGATATCTAAAATCGCAAACTGTAGATGAATAATTCAATTGTTCAAGAGCTGACGTGTGATTGCTTTTTGTTTTAGTGTTTAACGCTTCGACGCATCATTCTGATTTTTATGAAAGAAATGCTTGAAGTTTAAGACAGTCTCGTCAGCAAAGAGTTAGAAAATTGAAGAAAATTGACGACTGTTAAGGGTTAACGCTTCGACTGGCAAATAGACACTCGTAAACTTATATGCAAACGAAGTAACTTTCTTAAAAAAGCAGAAGCTGAAGGTCGAGATTCTTAAAAATAACAATTGCTCTACTAACTTCCTTGCGTCTTTTGTAATCAAGAAAATTCGGTTCGTTCGATACGTCACAAAACAAATTAATGTTTAAGTTTACAGTAATTAGAACGGTAATTTAACAAAATGAGTATTGCTATGGAAAAAGGAAAAGAACCTTTTTGCTACACTTAATGTATGTTTGTATAATGAAAAATATGATCGAAAGTTACCAGTCAGCAAAAGATATTTTTAACACTGTACTCTTGGTTCGTGGCGTCCTTAGATCGTGATAGTCCAACAGCTTACCTGAAAGCAGAAAATTAAAAGATGGTTAGTACTTTAGTTGAAGAGTACTTATACGACTGTGGTATCAATAATTATATAAAATGTTCATTATTTCAACGTGTTTTTTAAATGATATCGCGTTTCTTGCATTTTTGTATCTTCTGGCAGCTGTTGTAAGCAAATTTATTGAAATCCATGGCGACCATGTTGGAAAAAAGGGCTTCGATAAATATTATAATGCTTTCCCGATAAGAATCGACCCACCCCCGCAGGCTGCTCTTAAATAATCCAGATTTCAAGCTTTTTCCCTCCACTTCTCACGATCCCCTCAACGGACTCTCGAAGAATCTTGAATCTTATCAACAAAGCGGCTGTCGATCTTCCACTTTTTTCCAAAAGGCTCGCACGCTATCTGCTCGCCCGATCGAAAATCTCTGCGCGCTATCTCATCGTTTGATCCGAGATATCCGGATCGACCGTGCACTGTCGGGGCATGGTAGCGACCGATCGGAATGCCAAAACGAGATTCTTAGAAAAAATCGTAATCTGATTAGATACCGAGACTAACAATTTAAATGCAGCTTTTATTCAACTGTGAGTTACTGCTTGTAATTATTAATCAGGATTCACCATGATTTCAATTGTAAATTAGCGACAACTTTACAATGGAGATGGTAAAGGATACTTCCAATTTATTATCGAAGCCACTACTGCCACATTTGAATCATTATTAATATTTAATTGTATTACTTATTGAAATCCAATTTAAATAAGAATTCGGCCTATATTTGGTACATTGCATTTTATGTTTGCAAAATGAAGATGTTACAATTCTTTTGTATTTTTTATCAATAATGTTTGAGCATTTTTACTTCTTTGCTGTTAAGGAGAAGACGATTGTGATCTATCTTAACTGCTCTCCTCGACATTAACCCTTCTCAGGAACGAAGCTTGAACTAGTATGAACTCAATTGTTCCACTCTCGAAGATCTCAATCCCAAAATTACAAGCCATCGTGCATGCAAGTCTCTTACAGCTCAGTCTTCCAATACCAGAAGCAGATCATCAACACAAAACTTTGATCACTCCCAAAAGAAAGTCTGAATCATAAATTCCCCTGATCAATCAAGTGACGATCACAGTTTCCTTTTCCCCGCATCGAATCCCGTATATCGATCAATCCGTCGTTTTCCCAAGGAGCAGCACCAAGGAGAAAGGAACGGAAACCGCGCCGCCGCCGCGCGAGCTGTTTACCGGCTCGCGAAAACAACGAGCGAGTGCGTTGAACCCGTCCGACGGATGATTGGCGCGGCAAAGCAGCGAGCCAGCAGCAGCGGCGCGACTCGCCGCCGGTTTCGTGATAACCGGCAATGAGTCACACGGCTTATGCCTCTCGATAGCCTTTGGTGCACGCGCGTGCCCGGGGCTAGGCGTCAGGATTGGGAAATCGAGGGGGAGGGACCCACGTTAACGCGGTTTCCGTTCCGCTGCCGGGGTACAGGGTAATTCGTGTCGAACGCGTGACCGTTCCGGCGACGATTTGCAAGAGAGGAATTGGTTGCGAACTGATCTCTATCGACTGTCGATCTTTACGGTCGAGGAGACGTGGTTTATTGCCTGGCTTAGGAACGAGCTTACACGGTGTCTTGTGTTTTGATTTTACGATTCGGTGACTGGATAAGTGTTTTCGAGAGAGTAGTTTTTGGAGAAAGGAGTTTTGATGAATTAGATAGTTAGAAAGTACATTGTAACACTAAAGGGGAATATTAGTAGTAATAGATAAAAGGAAGTAGATTTTATTGCGGAATGAAAAGAACAGACTGACTGTGTGATTAGAGGATTGGCTTTTGGAGGAAGTTAGGGGATGAATGTCTTTGAAAGAGTGGGAAGAAAGATTTTTGGGGAAAGGGAGGAATTTTGTAGGATTAGGTGGTTATCTTCTACTATGGTATTGTATTAGCTTGTAGAGGAAATTAAATGATGACTGTTTTTGAAAGGGTGGCAAATGTTTTATGAGAGAGAAAGGAATTTTGATGAAGGAATTAGTAGCAAAAGAGAGAAGTTACATTTCCTTGAGAGATGAAAAGAACAGTTTTGTGCTTGACTGTACGATTAGAATATTGGCTGTCAGAGGAAGTTAGGGGATGAATATCTGAGAGGGTAAAAGTTTCTGCAGAAAGGAAGGACTTTTACTGAAGAAACTTGAGGGAAGTAAGGGGCAGAAAGAAAATATTATTTTCAGAGGAGCAAGACGAAACTAGTTTCTTTTTTGTTGAAGAATATGAAGAGGGTGTTTTCTTAAAAAAGGGACCGAAAGAAGATATTTGTTTAGCAAAGTAAGGGAAATGTTTCAACCGTTATCGAGAACGTCAGCATTATTTTCTTCGTTATATCTTGAATTCTCGTGAGTTCATTCGTTTATCATTGGGCATTGTTGCAATTAACCCCTAATACAATTCCCGAAGTATCTATGTCTCTGTATTCGATATGTAGAACGAATAATTTCAATTTCGCCGTTATCGCCAGTATATTTTAAAGCAGATGTAAAAATAACGTTACCACAAAAATTTCTTCACCGTTATTGGAATACTAATGGGCGGAATGCGGTGCGAACGATAAAATTGAATTCTTCCAGATTGTTTTGAATCGACCGGCAGGAACACTGATCGATCTTTGCCCAGGGAGGGACCACGGAAATTGTTATTCCGGCCGGTTCGAGAGAGCCGACCCTGCCGGGTCGAGCGATCACCGGGTCGCGATTCAAGCGTGGTTCGTGTGTTCCTCCTCGCAGGCTCGCTGAACATTGCCAAGGGGTCGGATGTGCATTGGCCGGTTAAAATGTGGGGCAGTGCTGCGATTCGTCCTTGGTATTCGCGTGGTTCGCTTCGTCGCTGGCCCGTGCATCGCTCGAAATCTATATACCGGGTGGCACGTTCCGTTACTGCCGTTTTTAAACAGAATCCTGTTATCGAATCTCTTTCCTTGCTTCTCCAAAATCATGTTTCATTCGCTTTGTGCCAAATAAAAGGTAGCAACTTCATTTCTACTTCACAATTCCTTTTCTTTCACTTTTACTTTGCTATTTGTACTCCTACACTATTACATGTATTCTTATTTTTATATTTGCAATTTTGTTTCTCCTACTATGCTATTATAATATTTCCACTTTACTGTTTGCATCTACTCGAAGATGAATTCTCTTATTATTAGATTTATGAGGTGCAACAAGATGAGCGTGGTCACCATAAAGAACCTTAATTTTCCGGTTTCGATTTCATTAAAGAACTTATCTCATAAGACCTTAATAATTATCGATTCAACGATCAGCATTGAAATGTATAAAACAAACTCAAAAACTTCAATAACTCTTCACGATAAAAAAATACAAAATTTCCCACTGTTACCCTAGTTCATCCAATAGAATGCAATTTACTGTTGCAACGATTTCGATTTTTAACTTGAGTCCAGGCCCAAAGCTGCGTTTGGGACTCGTTCCCAGCCGGTAAAAGGACAGCAATTACGTTCGACGTTCGAAGCTAGACACCGATTGTTCGCGTAACAGTCCGAGGGTTCGGGGAGTCTCGTGAATGGCACACGTGCGCGCGAGCGCGGGCGCGATAGGAATTCTTTCGCGGCCGGACTCGCGTGATCGCAACACGCGTGCGACCGAAACTTACGTAACCACGGCTCCGGCTCGCAACACCGAAATTCCTAGCGATCGCGTTGTAGGTATCTACCTACCTTGTGCAACCATAAATCCCGCGGGGGATTCGAGACTCGCGTGACCGCGCCCCTCGACAGATCATTGCCCGCGCAAATTGTAACGATCGAGCGCGTCAATTGAATCGACAATGGAACCGGATGGATCGAAACTACAGGATTTTCTCGTTTCAAATTCATTCATTTGTGAGATTTATTTTTGAGTAATTGGGTAGTGGATTTTTAGTAAAAACGAACATTACTTAATGTAATTCAAGTAATAAAGTCAGGTTACGTCGAAACTGAATTGTTTGTGTTGAGGACTTTAACATGTTGGAAGTGAAGTAACGTTTATTTGGAATTATGGAGAGAAAAGTAACGTTCATTTGGAAATATTAGAAGAAAAGTAATGTCTAGTTACAGCAACAAATGGTTGTCTGAGGAATTATTAACCGAGTTAATTCAGTCATGTGTGAACTGGAATATAAGTGAATCGATATCTTAATGAATACACTCTCATTATTTCTATAACAAAATACAGCACAGTCGATTCGATCGCTCGATAGTTCTAATATGAACTCGTATTTCCTAATTTCCTCTTGCACAACGGATCGAAAAAAAAGGATCTGCGTTTCGTTGAATTTCGCACAGTTATCGTGCATTCTCGATCGCACACTACCGATTTCACGCATTCGCAGTTCGTTCGCGGAACGAGCGATAAAATAAACGATTGCGCTGAAATTCGAAATGGCTTGTATATCACCGCCGTGACAATAGCACCTATAACAGAAGAAATAAATTTCCATTCGGCTGTTCCTGTGAACTGGTTCATTCGAAAATTCGTATAAACATCAAAAGGCTATCAACGCCTAGAATAAATTTCCCATTCGTGACGTGAGCACATGAATCTATGTGAATACGAATAAAACAAATGTCCACCCCCGCTCAACGAAAATAGAAAGAAGAACTGAAAACGTTCAGCAATGAAGCAATAAGGTCCGTTAAACATAAACCTCTTCAACAAACGTGAACGTACGTAGGATATAAGTATCAAATTCTCGCTTTTGTCCAACAAATCATCGACACGTTAACCTAACCATGACCACGGTAGTCAACAATGGTCGGAGCTGTCAAATTGCTTCGAAACGATTACAAGAAGAAATCTGATGTCGAATGTTTAGAGCTACGATACCGAATGATGAATAATTAATTCTAATACAATTTTCCTCCGTCACGAAAGAGTAAGTGATATCGAAGTGTCCAATCGGAGAAAACGCCTCGGATGAATTCCCTCCGCTCGAAATCGCGAGAAACGGTCGAGGCCAGCTGAAACGGCAGATGTGTTGGTGTCCGAGTATCCGGTGTCAATGACTCAAAAGCCCCCTTTGAGATTTTCTGCGCTAATAGATACTATATTATAGCTATAACGAGGCGGAATCGTGGCCGCGTAGACCGTTTGAATTTTACGGCCGTCCCTATTCTTCACGGCTATCGTATTTATGGTGCACCGTAAGAGAAATACAGTTCAAAGAAGGCTGCGCGCGGCCCGATCGGGGCCCCGTCATAAATCCCGCCGCCTGAATTCGCTCTGATTTATAGTTAATTCAACTACATCTTCTTCCTATCCGGGACAGGCGGATCCTTTTCCCGCGTGCCGGCCGCGGAACAGCATCTTTTTATTATTTCCTTTCACCCCGGGATGATTCATCGGCGCAACCACTCTCGCGAACAATCGACTCGTTCTTAATCTACGGGATTATTAAAAACTTGGGAACATTGGAACTAAAGTTCAGATCGTGGAACTGTACAACCTGCAATTGGCAAAGTAGAATAAACTTGGGTGATAGACGGGGACGGAACTTTGATCTGAAAGATCGGAGAGCTAGAGCATGTTAATTTTTCAAATCGAAGTTGTAGTCCATTGTATACATTAAGCCTAGATTTATCTTTAACGATGATATACGTAGTCTCGAATGCTATGTAAAAAATGAAGCTAGTTAAGAGCATCGGTGACTAAAAGATAAGGATACAAAGCAGCTAGCACTGAAGAAGCAATTGATCTAATTCAAGTTCCATCGTTCGAAGATCCCTCAACCATAAGTTACTCCCAACAGAAAAGAATGAAAGAAGTAGATCCAAAATATAGACGATCGATCTATATTAAATCTAGCTCAGTTTCAACTGACACCAGGCAAGAAAACGTAGCTAAAAAGTTCAACGAAACCGCTACAATCCTTAGCCGATCAACGCTCCCGCCGAAAAACCGCGAGAAGCCATTGGTACGCAGTAGACAGCCGGTAGTCCGTTCGGTATCGATATCCGAAGGCAGTCGAGAATAGAGGCCAGCCAGGCGGGCAGTCAGCGAGTCAGTCAGCCAGTTAGCCAGCGAGCCGTGTATTTTCTGTACGGGTGTAGAGGCGCGTTTTTATGTATATACGACGGTCAGAGAGGTATGTGACCGCGGCTGGCTCTCTCGCCAGCCACCAGATAGATAGATAGCGCGCGGAGAGATTGTATCTGGGGAGTTCAGAGACCCCGTTGCGACTTCTTGCGCCACCGCTTCATATAATACATTCACAGAGTGATAAGCTGGCACGCGGACGACTCGCGGGGCACCGCGGAGTTATATCACCAGTCAATAATGTCGATCGTTCGAGCGTGGCCAGCAGCCGGCTGGCTGCCTGTGCATTACTGGAGAAAGAGAGGGGGGGAGTGTGCTTGCGTGCTTGCGCGCGTGTGTGTGTCACACAATGCGTTCATTATAATTGCCTTCTGGGGCTGATAACCACGGGGACTTGGAACGGGGAAATTTAACCCTTCCGGCGCCCGATAATCAAGCGTGCAAGGATTTACAGGTTCTTGCGAGAAATCGCGAAGAATCGGGTCGACGAATGCAAGATTCCATGAATTCTATATTTCACGAGTTCCAAGTCTCACGAGTTCTAAGTTTCGTGGACACAAAGTTCCGAAGACTCGAAATTTCGTAAGTTTCAAATTTTATGGATTCCAGGTTTTGTAGGTTCCAAGTTCCATAGGTTTCAAGTTCCATGAGTTTCAGTTTCCGTGGATTCCAAAATTCATGAGTTACTAGTTTTATGAATTTTAAGTTCCATAGGTGCTGAAATTTATGAGTACCAAATTGTTTAGCTTATGAGTTCTATAGATACAGATTTCCAAGGATTCCGAATTTCGTAAGTTCCAAATTCTGTGGATTCCAAGTTACGTGAGTTCTAGATTCTGTGGATTCTAAATTCCGTGGGTTTCGAATGTGAGGAATTCCAAGTTTTATGGATTCTATATACTTCGTACTAAAGGCATCCAATAAATTCATATCTACACCTAACACCTGACAAAATGCTGCTGCCCATTGCGCGTACAATGCGTGATCCACGTTCCTCGATGAACAGCCAATCCCAACCCTCATATATTCGAATTCATAGGGCTCTAATAATCGAGGGCACGGAAGGCCGCATCGCAGGAATTCCTTCGCGAGCAGATGTAGTCCGTTCATTCCTCGTGTTCCTTCGATATCACTCAAACGAACCTCTTGTTCCACGATTTTTTTTCACAACCAACGTTCAACAGAATCATTTCATTTTCTATGATTCATTGCAGAAGGAAGGAATTTCAAACTAACTCTACGCCTACATTTACTATTATTTAATTTGAATTCAAAAGAATTAAATAACATTTGTATTTGTATTCGAATGTATAAATTCTGCCTGAAATTGTTTAGAGAAGTCTATATAATAGTTTGCCAGACCGCACAATGTTATAACCCAATTTGTACAGACAATATTGTAAACCAAAGGGTTAAAACGATAGACGGTTCTCAGCCGAGTGGCGGCAGCTAAACGCATCCTTGCGTGTATCGATATTTTTAGCGGCGCTCCGGAACGTCTGAATTCGAGACGCGACACGAGGGGGAGGTTGCGGTTACACCCGCTTTATGTAGCAAATTAACCGGGACACAAGGGGTGTGGCGACCATTTATTCTTTCGATTATAGGAGAGGCTCCACGGAACGATTCGACGCAGATCTGCAACCTCTCCTGCGACGGGGTTTCGGTTACCGGAGGGATTGGGAAAGTTGTCTGGAAGGCGGATCGCGTGGGCGTGATACGCGACTGCCTACGGTTTGTCTAAGCGATTTAGTTTCCTGTGGAGAAAGTTCCGCGCAGGTCCTTTCCGGATCTTTCGGAGATCCGGGGAGGAACGTTGACCGTAGAAGTTAAGATTCTGGGGCGGAGAGATCGCCGGATCTTGTGTTTCTCGTGCAATATTTGCTACTCGTAGAATTTGCGTCGTTAATCAAATGAATTTATTATTCAATGAGACGTTTAGCATTACTCTCTCCTTTTTTGTCTCGGGATATCGAAATTATCAAACTTAACGGGACGTTTAAATTCAAACATTCTGTATTCCGTCTAAAATGAAAATAAGACACTTACTTTGTCATCAAGTCTCAATTTTTCTAGCAAACCTCCACAACACAGTATTAACCCTTCGCCCTCGAGAGATGCAACTTTTATGTTTAATATTAAACTTCGCATCAATGTGTGAGGTACTGAAATAAAACAACGTTCCTTGATCTACACGTTTCCTCATTACCACACTCACAAGCTTTTTACCATATTCAACGTTTCATAACAAGGTACGATATTCTTTGAAACCGACTGGGTCCTTCTGCTTCTTCGACGTGAATTATTAGCATTGCACAAAATCACCGATAATAACCCAACTCCACTTAACGAAACCCCGAAACATCGATTCCAAAGAACCACGTCCACCTGAGTCCTATTGCTCCCCAAAGTTCAACCCAGACCTAACCCTCCAACAGCAGCGAAGTGCGCAACCCCTCATCCCCAGAAAAAAGAGGATCCTTAGAAAATAATGAATAAAAAGCGGCGGAACGAAACGTCAGCCGAAGACACGTGGCTCGATTTAGCCGTGGACAAGGACGCGGCCCAGAGCTCGCCAGCCTGTCGTCTCGCTCGCGCTCGCACGGTAGCCGGAAAGAAAAAGCGTATACCTCCGCGCAATTTAATCGGGGAGATCAGGTAGATCAGCTGGCGGAGGCAGGGAGTCTGGGGTGGATGTTAGGTTGGTCGGTCGCAGCGGGGATATCGACCCCGGGTTCACCGACCTTTCTCCGCCACCGTTCGACCCCTCCACCTGAACCTTTCGCCATCCCCTCGTCATCCAGCCCTCCCCCTACCCCGTTCCTCACCGTCTCTGTCGCTCCCTCGCCAGGTTTCTCCCTCGCCCGTCCGCTCTATCCGGCCCCCGGCGACGATCCTCCCTGCCCTCCCTCTTCTTCTTTCGCTCTCGCCGCCACCCTGGGCTGGCTGCCTGGCTGCCAGCAGCTCTCAACCCTGCCAGATGTCCTCAACCCCGCCGCCACCCTTCATCGATTCGTTGTCCGTTATTATCGCGGATGCGAGGATTCACGACTTTTGGATGGTGAAAACGGAGGAATCGGAGACATGGGATGTTTGCTGGTCGTCTGTTTTGAAGATGGGAGTTTAAGCTTGCTGCGAGATGGCAGGAATGGATATTAGCGACCATTTGCCTTTGGAGAATTTAAGAGAGACTGACGAGAAGATTGCGGATGTGGGATGCTCGCGAAAGTTTGGTAAAAATGAAAGAACTCTACATCACAGATACCATTGCATTCTCGAATGTAAGAGTGCATTTTCGAACTACAATTGCATCCCTCATACAAATGATACTACACCATTTCTTTCTTTCTTCAGATAAATGGACCGTTGGGATTATTGCGCACACAGATAAGCTAAAGTGAAACTACATTGGGATTACGCAAGAATCATGTCGGATTACCGCATCGGAATTGGTTAGATCGATGGGGAGGGCGCGGTATTCATCCCCCGTTCGTCCACTTTTATCGATGGACTATCAATATTTGACACAGATCGGGGACAATGTGGTCGTATCGATCTTCCATTTCGAGATAATGACACCCGAAACGCACAAGATCGCAGAAACTTCGCACGATCGAATAATACGAAGCCGCGTAGCGGGGGTACCGGTTCCGAACGAATACGTTTCGTTCATTTATTTATCGCGGCTAATAGAAACGAGTTTGTCCCGAGTCGGCGGGCAATTAATCAAGGAGATAAAACGGCTTTCCACGAAATTTTTCGGTGCACGCCAGGCCACGGGTTCAACGATCGAAAGAATGGAAACGGAGGATATTCGGGGAACTTCACTGCTGTAAGATCTATAGTTCACCCTAGTTTATCTGGCTGCCATTTCTCTTCACGTGTAATAGCTCTAATATTTCTCCAGTATCCTACGAGAGCTAGATAAAAATGTCCACCAAAAAACGTTAAATTCTCTCAACGAATGTTTCAGCGTTTAGTCTAGATTAACACCTTCGTCCAGATTTTACAGTTCTAACGTAATAATTACAAATTCTATCATTCGAAATAAATAATTATATTATTAACCAGAATCATTCAGGCGAACAGACATATTTCCCAAACATGTGTGTTCCATAAACTATAATAAACTATAATAATAGATTCGTGAATTACATAATTCATAAGCTAAATTAAATTCCAAATACAAACGACTCCATATTCTAACGAACTGGTCCAGATATTTTCCAGTTAGGCCGACTATCTAACAATAGTAGCGTGGATCGTGCAGCGGCTCCATTGAAGACCGTCTCGAAGATTAGCCGTCCAGTGGCCCGCCGCGTTAATGGAAACACCGATAATCCAAGCCGAATCCTTTCTCCATTGGAAACGCGCACGTAGTTTCGACCGCTCTAGAAACGGGCCGACAGAATTCACGAGAATGATACTACGATCGGCATTTAATTACGGGTTTCAAAACACGCCGGTCTGCCGCATCGGCGGTATGTGGAAACCCGCGCGAGCACGATCGAATCGGCAATGCCCGTGGTCATTGATCCACGCATTAGATATAGTATTCAGATATCGGAATTCCTGTTGCTGGAAATCGGTCGAAAAAAGCCGACGGAAAATATCGTTACTGCCCGATTAAATAAATCGGTCGTCGCTCGCCGCGCGTTTTCTTAACAATCTAGGTTATCTTTCGGAATAAATTAGCCTCCAGAATCACGCCGAATGGAAGCATTAATTTTAGAACACGTGTAACCTATGGTATCCTTCGGTTCTCTAACGCACACGGTTTCGATTTTCTCTGTTTCTATTGGTTTTTCCGCCAAAATGGACATTCTCTGCGATTCGTTCCTTGAAATTCACTTCGATATTGTGCCGTTAGCAATTCTTCGTAGCGTGGACCAGATGATGATCGTTAATCACTTATCAATATTCAATTTATAAACTCTTCATCGTTGCTAAATTCAACTTCTACTAGAATCTCATCGAACCAATGACCAACGATGCAATAGTGCCAAACGAAACTCAATTCTAAACATTCTTAGATCTCAGATCTCTCAACTACACCATTAAAGTGTACTTAACAATCATTAATCATTTAACAGTATTGAATATATAAACCCTCCATCGCAACTAAATCCAACTTTCATTAGAGTCTCATCGAACCAATGACCAACGATAGAACAGTAACGAAAGAAACTCAATCCTAAGCATTCCTAAATCCAAAATCATTCAAAATACACCATTAAAATTGACTTCTATATAAAAACTTTTCCTATCAATGTTTCAATGAGCATTCATCGAGATTCGCTGATCTACAGAGATTTCGAACGCGAAGATCGTGTCCTCGACCGATTCTTTTAAGTCGTCCTGTACACCGACGTCAACGGACTGGGTCAGGTTGCCCCGAATTCGTTAAAGAGTCGGTTTCACGGGTAATCCCGAGGCGGTCGGGCCGTTTCGCCACTCCGGCGTAGAGGATAGGGCGGTTCCTCGCGGAGTGTGTGGTGGAGGGCCCTGGCTCGCGCGCGATGTAGCTCGCGTTTAAGCGCTAATAGCCGGCCTGGCACCGGCGGCCGTTTCTAAAACGTAACGTAAAAGCGAAATTGTTACGGGGCGTGTCTTTCGTTTACCGGGTACCTGCGAGTCTTTTAAACTCCGCGCGCAATCAAGTTTTACGAGGCCGAGGCGCCGGGCACTTGCCAAACGCCGCGCAATGGGAAAACATCGGGGCTTCCTGCGGCCGAAAATCAACTTTCCGGTGTTCTTGAAATAAAAAGTATGATTTGTTTAATTGGAACTGAAATGTCTGGTAGTAATAAACACAATGAATTACTTGAAAAACAATAGATAAATGTTAAGGGTAAAGGGTATGTAGTAACAGTGTACTTTGAATAAGTACTCATAGTGATCATCTTTAATTATTACGATAATATAACAGACTCTTATAGAAGCTATCAGATTTAGCTAAATAAATGTTTTCCCCGAATATTTAAATAGCTTAAAAGCTCTATTAAAAAACTAATTGCTGGGTGAAATTTCAAATGCAATTCTTTTTTGCTTATTTTATTATGTACTGTATTATATTGTAAACCTCTTGCTCTATAAACTCTTTACACTTCATTTACATCTCTTCCTCTTCTGCACAGGAAGGACATCTGTTCGCAAATGAATAAATAAATAATCCCTGGCCTACCATTTCGTTCGCAGTTTCACTCGTTACAACTACAATATCGTTACTAATTCAGTATTAAACGAAACCACTACAACCTACGATTGCTAGTAATTTTGAAATAGTCCTTGATAGTCAATAGCAGAAAGATACTACTCCATTTCAGCTCAGAACAATCCCACAGCATTCAAATTTCCCAATACCTCATTAACCTTTCCATTATGACTCGAGTCATTTAAAATTCGTACAACTTCATTCTCGGCAAACTTTCTCTAATACGCAAGGTGTTTCTCCTCCCCAACGCCGCGCAACCCGACAATAATCAACCGCGCGCACGATAAAAACCAACCCAAGGGGGTGGTCATTGTTCCGCGGCATTTTCCAGCCCGTTCCCGACCACGTTCCGTCCCCGCACGCGTTTATCTTCGCGCGATCGCAATTACCGCGGAATTCCGCGGCGCTCGGCCGCCGCGTTTCGGATTAGAATTATTAATCGCGCGTCCCATCGTCCGAACGCAAAAATTCTCCCGTAGCACCGCTTTAATTAAACCTGCGACGATCAGACGAGAATGGCGAGGTGGGGAGGTGGGGGAGGGGGGGGGGGGGGGGTAATCGGGCTTTATCATTTCGAAAGGCAGGCACCGTCCGACGAGTAACGACCGCTGAATAACGTTTAATTTAATTTAATTAAAAATCGCCGGCGAGCGTAATCGCGCGAGGATTCCTCGAATAGTGTGCCCTCTCCTCTTCTCTCTCCCTCTTCGATTTTCTTTTTAGCTTCCCTATCTCTCCCTTTCCCTCTCTCTCCTTCTCTGTCTCTCTATTCCCATTTTTCTCCCGTTTCGATTCCATTTTTTCGTTTTCTCGTTAATGAAACGCGAAGGCATTCGTCGGTCAATCGATGATCACGCGTCGATTGTTCTTTAATACTCGCGGTAGGGGGGCGGGCGGGGTCGAGGCAAACGGAGAACGAAGAACGAGGAGGAGGGGGAGGAGGTGGAGGAAGAGGAGGAACGACCGGGTTACCAATACACCGAAAGGTAATTAAAACAACGGACGGCGCGGCGGTACCGGCGGCCCGGGTAATATTATCGAGCGCATGTAAATCGAAACACGATATCAGTTAGCGATACTGTCCGCGGAACGCGCACGCATTCTCATTACGGCTGCATTAAGCCCGATTCAATTATACGATACACCGGTTGCGCAACGGATCGCCGAGCGACGCGACGCGCCGATCGAAAATTTCATAAATTTCCTAGCGGCCGCCTGTTCGGCAACGGACCTCGTCCGCTACCGTACTACGATCCACCGCGGCCACCTGCCCGATGAGAAATCGGCTATCGATTACGCTCTTTTTTTCCTCCTCGCTGGTCGGAGGAATTGCGAAACCGTGTGTCGGGTTAATGGCACCGTGTAATGAATGAGGTGTAGCTTGGGCTTGCCCGCCTGAATAGGGTATCGTTGATCTTGCCGAATGGCAGGGTTTTGTTCGTTGGGACATCTTGTTTCGGATAGTCTTACTTCTCACTGGTGTTTTTCTATCCTTTAGCATTTTTTGAGTTTCCATACTTGTGTACTATAATTTTTGTTTACTCGAATACGTGTCTTCTTTTATTCGAATGCCTCGTAACTTCTGTTTAGGTAGCATTGCATTTTATACTCGGTGTTTTTCGACATTTTTGTGTATTCTATTGTTTGATCCTCTATTTAGATACTTTTGCTCCTCTTAGCAGCTCCTACTCTTCTATCCTTTTACCGAGATACTTATGCACCCTCTATTCTTCCTTTACTTCTCTATGTATTCACTACTCATTATCAAATACATTTTCTACTTACCTACCCTCTTATACTCTGGTCCATAATCCTCCATCTAAACTTTCCTTTCCAGAAACACTCTAGCAACTTCTACTCGGATACCTTTCTCTCTCGTCCGCTTTCCATTGTTTACTCGTGTAAGTACCTCCATCTATTTCATATACTTTTTTTCTTATTCATACCTCCTTGCCTATCCTCTTACGTACGCTATTATCCCTATTAACTTGCCATTATCCGCCTTTCTCGTCTCCGTTCCCGCCACTTTTTTTAGACATGCGTGTACTCGGTTCCGCCAATCAACGGCGAAACACTCGAATTCCATGGAATCTCGATTCTTCATTGAACGTGAATCGCCCCCGGCCAGGATATCGTAATCGCGGAGTCCGCCAATTTTCAACGATTGCGGCGCGTTGTCAGCACCGGCGAGAAACATTCTCCCGTGAATCGTTTTTCTGCCTCTCGCTGCTCGCTATGGCCGATTAAAATATCTCGCAACGAAGCACGAGATAGTCTCGTGCCGCGGCCGGAACGGGAGAACGGGACACGACGCGATTTCGTAGTCGGCGCAGGGGGGTGGAGGGGATCGCGAGCGCGAAATTCGCGGCTTATTAGAGGTTAAGCCCGTTACGAAACGCCTCGATGTTTCTCACGTTTGCCGTGGCCTGCGGTGCAACCGGCGGTTACGTAACACGCCAGCGAACCGACGTACGCGAGCGGTTTTTTGGACCACCTGCGCGAGGGTGATGTCGAAGGACCTCGATGTTGTTCGGGAAGGAAAGGAGATCTTGAAGAAACTATGGATTTTTTTACTATATTATGCGTAGGATGTAAAAATTTATCATGTAGAATCTTTGAAAAATTTTTAAGGAAAAACTGAAGATTTGGAGATTTCAAGATTTAAGAATTTGGAAGTTTGGATGTTCAAATGCTTGAAGATTTGGAAGGTCGAAAGTTTGAAAGTTTGAAAGTTTGAAAGCATGAAAGCTTGAAAGCTTTGAACGTTTAAAATTTCGAATGTTTGAAAGTTTGGAAGCTGAAATATTTAAGAATTTGAAAATTTCAAGAATTCTGAAATTTAAAAATTATGGACTTTCTACTTGCTATGAACTCAACGGTAATTTTACTTGACTAGCCACAGCTAGGCGCACAGCCTACATAAACATAAGCGGTTTCATTGGATTCTAGACAAGCAGAAAGACTGTTACTCTTATTTACGAAACAAAATTAGCGGTTTGCTGAAACGAACACTAAGATTTCCTAGCCGTTCGTTCACGGTCCTGAATGCTTCTGAACGGAAAGAGCGTAAATCGCCAAACCCCCGTCTTCTTGCCTTTAAAACGACTGGCCTCCCATATTTACATACATTTACATGTGTAATATGTAGGGTGCACCATTTAACGGCACCACCTCCGATCGACTCTTTTGTCATTAGTTGGGTCGGTAAGTGATTCAGGAAAAAGTAGTCGGTAAGCAGCTGTATCTCATGAATGGAATATAATCGGTTGCCGGTCTCTGCGTTCTTCCACCGCGCGTGGTCGCCCCTTTCGCGGCTCCCGGTATCCTCCATTTTATTTCTCCGACGATACGACCGCGCAATTATTTTTTAAGCAGTCCTGTTATTGTTCAATTTGCTTGGATAATTAAACGTTAAGATATTTTAAAGTTATTGCCGATTTTTATTGGAACGAATCTCTTATCGTCGCGCAATGGGATCTATCAACCCCTTTAAATTGAAGACAGCGAAGTTTGGACAAATAAAGAAAAATATGATTTTTTATTTGAGAATACGTAGTCTTTGCAGTCAGTGCCATTCTATGATAAATATATTGTCACTTTTTCTATACCATGGTGATTAAAGTAATTACTAAGAGCTAACAGAAGGATCATAAGGATTGGATTTATGACGAAGCTCTCAAGGACCATTTCAAAATTATCAAACAGTGAAGTCACAAAAAAATTAACCTCATAAGAGTTATAAAAAAGAATAAACACGACAGATATATATTCTCAGTTAACAGTGTACATCGTATCCAAAGAGAAACCGACCAAACAGTTACCCTCCATCAAAGAGCATCCGCTATCCAGGAGAAAATTAATAACACCCATTGTGTCGCTTCAAAAGTTTCGCAACATTGATACAGAAACAGAGGAAAGTGCTAAGAAAAGAAAATAGAAAGTGGACCGCATGTACCAGTCGAGATCAGTGGCCACAGGTGTGTCTTTTCTTCATCGGGCACCGATCGAAGGCGTTTTCGATCGTTTCGGACAGTCGGTTACGTTCGATCCCAGGATAATCTACCGCGGTGTGTTCGTTCGCGTGAGAACCGGCATCCGAAAGCGATCCGTTGGTCCCTTTTCCCCCATTCCACCACAGGGCGTAATGATACGGCTGCAACCGTGCAACATTACTAGCAAATACGGTAATTTAGCGAGACGCGGGATGTGCCCCCACACACACCGGACAACCGCAACAATGTGGTTAGCCGGGCGAAGAAGTTGCCCCGAAACACTGCAGACTTCTCAGTTCGAGCGGAGGTGTACCGGTCGCCGACCGTTTAACGCACCGATTTTTGACGCTTCGATTGTGTCACTGGAGTTCGGGTAATATGATTCTTCAATTTATGAAATCTTCTAGTTTCAAAGATTTGTGGGACTTTAGATTATAGGTTTAAAATTTCGATTTTCGATGCCACAGTCTGTCGATTTTTCGAATTTCCGAGATTCGAACATTTGTAGGATTTCTAGAATTTCAGGCTTTGAATATTTAATACTTTTACTTTTTACGATTTTCAGTTTTGGATAGCACAATTTTTTGATTTGCGGAACCTTCTGGATTTGAAACTTAGTAGAATTTTAGATTTTAGGCTTCTGACACTCCGATTGTCCAGACGATGGAAAATAAATTCAATTTATCAATTTTTAGAATCCTTTAGATTTGAAAATTAAGTTCCTCCTTGTTAGATCCATAAGATGCAAGAAAGAGCGATCGCTGCGAAGAATTTGAAGTTTTTACATCCTATTCTATTAAGAAGATTATGTTGACTATTAGGAGACTTTGATGAGTGGTGATTCGACAATCAACGCGTAAACAGGTGTTCCATAAGCTATAACTCTGAATAAAAGATACGTGCATGCTTAGCTTCGTCAGTGATCTAAATCTTTCTCTGATAACGAAGTATTCAGTAATTTCGAAAAGGATAAGAACCACTGGTAGTACCATTTGAAAATGCCACCACTCGCACGGTCACGTTGCCGTGTTCCCTTGGCCTCCCTCTCCCAGAGGTTCGTGATCGAAAGACGCGCAACGTGTCCGAGTTTTTCGGACTACGAAAAAGCTTGCGGCCAGAGGTTCCTGAAAAGTTTCGTACCGTTGATCCCTCGCGCGTCGCATTGCGTAGTAATTGACGGTTTCGCGTTCGCGATTTCCTTTTTCTTCTTTCCGTACACATTTGTCTTCCCTTTCATCCCTTTTTTTTTGTTTGTTATTATTCTCGTTGCGGCGAGTACAATGAACGGTTTCCGTTTCGGACCGCGAATTAAGCGACGCCGAAATTACACGGGGAACGAGGAAACGGCGTCTCCGGTGGAACGAGCCGCGAAAACGTCCCGGCTGACAGATGGCTAACTGTTTTTTTTCGGTGGATTTTTGGGTCAACTTTTACGGGAAGCAATTTCCGTGACGCAGACCCTGATGGAATAATAGATTCGGCTCTCTCTCTTGTGTCTCATTGCGCAACGTATCATTTCATGTTTCCATTTTGAAGATGGATGGGTGAATGGCTATTGTCATTGAACGGACAAAGTGTTATTCACTCGGTGGACAAGCGAATTTTCTCCCAACGTATTCGTAATAACATTCCTCCAGCCCTTACTTTGCAATTTCTACCCAGAACAGAGGAATCAATTCTTTCCACTGCGATATAGCTTAATAACTTCATCAAGTGCAAACCTCGACAAACTAAAAGCAATAGAATGCAACTCAATATCAACTATACCAAGACACCGAGAATTCAAATTGCAATTACTTCAAATTAATTTCTCCTTTGCTCCCATATTACAATCATCTTCGCTCTATCAATACCTCTAACAGTCCAGCTACAATCATTAAACTAAAATAACCATCGACGGCACAGAACAGAACAATGCTAAAACCGTTCATCAAATGCGTTAACTACAATCAATTCCTAATCAAGAGGGGTTGGTACTATAGAACACTAAGAACGCCACCAGGAGAACGAAAAAAATCGCGGTGCATCGCGCGGAAAAGAGAGACAGGGACGCTAGAGCGGAGGATCCGCTCGGACAGAAGAGGCGCGCGCGATGCTATAGACGTCGGGACGCTATCCGGTCGATACAGGCAACCAGACTAGGAAGTAAACCCGGGCATCAACCTCTGCCTACCACCCATCACCCTTCTCCGCAACCTCGCTGGACGCCGCGCCGGGAGAAACCCCCCTCGATCTCTCGAATTCGCTCATCGGTTCGACCCGCGGGTGCAACGACCCCAGCGCAGCCAGAAATTTAGATCTGGAGCATGGCGGCGGCGGCGGCGGCGGCGGCGGCGGCGACGACGGCGGCTCCCTCATCCTGTGGCAACTTATGCCATGCATTTTCCAATTATCGACGCCCACCTCGCCCTTCGCGTCTACCCTCTTCCGACATCCTGTATGTTTCTGGATTTCCTTCGCCACCCTTGTTTTACTAGTCTTTAACACGTTGCCATGGTGATCATTGATGATCGCTACTTGCAATTGCTTACGTGACAATGTATGAGATTATTGGTATTAAATGAAACTATTTAATGGAGTATGTAAATAGATAATGGTGAAACGTATGGATCGTGATACTAAATAATTGACAAGTGGTTTTAGTTCACTGTTTGCTAAGGAAGGATGAAGGATGTGCAAACGTGTTACCAGTTCAGAGATGACAAGCAGTTCCATAGTTTCTTTCGATTCGAATTATTTTTTTCTCGTTGAAAATATTCCTGCAATCTGTTGAGTTGAAACACGTGTTGATCCTGTGAAGGTTAATTAAACTATTGTCACCGTATGATGATCTTTCGGGATGATTGTATATGGTTTTTCGAGTAGACAGTTATTCGGGGGATGACTTAATAGGATGACGGACGTTTGAACGATCGAGGGATGGAATGAATTCGATTGATCGTTTGGGGTTGGATATAATCGAGGGCAGGGGCCGATGGGGTGCTTATGGTTTTCAGGGGTGGCGGCTTCTTTGCGGTCTATGTGTTAGTCCTTTGAGTGGAATTCAATTGGATTTAACTTAGTTTAGAGCATTCAACCCTGTTCAAGTCGACTCAACTTGATTCAACTTGATATTTAACTTGATATTTAACTTAATAATTAACTTGGTATCCAACTTGATATTTCACTTGATATTCCATTTGATCTGACTTCTCGCTACTCTCGATAGAGAGGAAAATTCATGGATTTGTCGCGTTAGACAGGAATCGACTAAGTTACTGACCTCAAGGAATGCATCACGGGCCTTTTATTTATGCATAACCGAGTTCGCGCACGAGGGAAATTTTAATGCGACTCGACTCGGCCCGGCCACCGATTCCGAAGAAAGGATCTGTGCCAAGGTAATCGAAATGGAATGCCATCCGACTGATCCTTTTCTCCCCCTTTTTCTCTCTCTCTCTCTCTTTTTCTGTCTCTCCGTTCTTCTTTTTCTCTTCATTCTATGCTGACCCCGCTACCAGCTACGAGACAGGCCAGATATGTCGAACGAATGAAGACGATTCTTATACAATACCTGATGAAAATTCGTCAACATCAATTCAAATTTATCAACAACGAAAAACAGAAGAACCATGAGCGATCAATGTCTGCATTAACAAAATCAACCTATCACGTTTGAACTTTCCAAAAAATTTCCCTTGTAATCTATCATTTCCAGTTTCTAGTATTATTATTCCAATTCTTTCTACCACTCCTACTTATCCGCATCATTAACACCAAACAACCCCTTCCATCTCATTACACAATAACACTCAACAGATCTCAAGGACCTTCAATTGAACGACAATAAAAACGACTGTGATTAACGCGTTGACTGCCACAGTGGTCACCGATAAACTTCTAAATTCCTCAGAAACATTTATAATAAGAAAACTGTTTCTGTCCTTATCACAACAAAATAAATATTATTACACAAATTGCTGAAAATTTTCATAACTTCCAACGTGTTAACTATTTGCATTCGAAAGACGACTTTCAGTCACAAATGAATTCAATACAGTCAAATTAAACTAATAAAAATTCGATATTAAATCTTGTGTTAAGTAACAACCATAGAAATAAAAAATGGTTCCCACTTAATTCATGTAAGATTTTTCTTTAACCTCTTCTCCTATAATACCGACTCAGGCTCGCGATGAAAGTTTACAATCGAATTAGGTAAATCTAAATGTTATATATTCATTCTTCACATAAACGAAATATTATCGTTTATTATCAACCTCTAACCTTTAGAGTAAACGTAGACACACAATAAGCATCAAATTCGTTTCTTTTTCTACTAAATTATTAACGATACAGTAGTTCTACCAAGACAGTTGTGAAATAAATCATAGGACGAAAAGTTAAGTTCGTGGCAAACAGTATTATCAATATTTCAACAGAAAATAACGAATATACGTAATAAAAGATATCGTCGAGTGCAAAGGGTTAATTGGTCACCGTTCGGTGGGAGCGTTCACCGCACACCCCTATCCTGCGCTAAAATCCAGCGAACGATCAGCGAGAAAGACGGGAACCGAGGATCTCCGGGTGCAGAAGTTTCCCGCGCCGCGATTTAATTAAGTTTTTCTATTCGTGGCGACAGAGGGAAGGAGTCGGTTCTCACACGGGTCGTATCGGTATTAGATTTCTGCGCGCGGGAACGATTTACAGCACGTCCCGTTGCTCCTCTTTCCAATCTGACAGTATAATGAGACGGTCCGACGTCCATTATGGCGATGCTGGATTATCGATTCGTTCGAGGGCGTTGGCGTTTTTAATTATCCGGCCCGAGCATCCACCCCGCCGCACCCCGCCTAGCCACGCCGACCGTTGCACGCTGTTACACTTCTCGGATCCCAGCCGTCGCGTCTTCGGTTTCAATTGATCCGTGAGCTGCCGCTGCATCGAATTGTTCGCCTCTCTCGCTTCTAATTATCCGCGGATTGGCATTCGAGGCGGCCTCTCTACGTATCCTCTCCCTCCCCAACACTGAATCCTGTATAATTATCGCGAAACCCCTCGATATGTATCAATTACTTCATCCTTTTATTCGATTCCGCTCATTGTTCCCCGGGGATTCCAGTTCTTTTACACTTCCGCGCGTTGTTTATTTGCTCCGCCAAGGACACCTGTTTTTCTTCTGTTTCTTGACACCAGAATTATCGCGGTGGTTCGAGTTTTTTCGAATTTCTGTGAGAACCGCCGAGAGTTCGTTCAGATCTTGACTTATTTCGTTTGGGTATCGCTGAATCAATTCGTTTAGGAATTTCTATGAGAAATTGTTATTTTTTTAATGAATCGAATGATCTAATGAGGTAGTCTCGATGTGCAGATCCAGCGATAAATGTATGGAGAGATGTTTATGGCAGGACGGATAGTTGGGTTTGTATCGTGGAAATGTTTTCTTACGTGTTTTTGCTTTTATACATACGATCATTGCTTTCTATTTTTCTTTTATTTGGAATAATGGAATATTGTGTATTGAATGATGGAGTATTGTGTCATGTTTCCCGAGGATAAAGCGAGGAATCTGTTTGATACAAGAGTTTCGAGCGCTATCGCGTGTATTGTTATTACGTTAACGATAAACGCGAGGCTGGAATCGTGCATAAACATCGCGGATCGACTGTTACGTTGCCCAAGGTGGTGCTCGACCGATTCCATCTTCCCGCGAGTTCGATCCGTGGTTCGGAATAACGAATGCGAGGGGACCGGCAGCGGGGCACGATCGAACCGCCAATTATCTTCTGTCACTGGCGCGTTCGCGCGTTTCACGACAAAGGTTGCCGCAGCCTGCTGACATTTCCAGCTTTGGAAAGTCTGGGAATTCGCGGGTCAGGTCGATGCACCCGGTCGTGCATCTCGTTCCGAGTTCGATTGTCGCGTTTCAGCGTTGCATTTGGAAATTACTTCCTACAATTGAAAAATTACTTTAGTATTACTTTAGTATTTTCTGTAACTACAATTCATAATGTATCGTATAATCTTGGAACGAATAATGGAACTATAGAATAGTAATTTGATTTTGATTTTTATAAATTTGAGCATTGTTTGGTTACTGAATATACTTGAGCGTAATGTTTAATTAAACTTCTTGGTTAGTAGAAACGAAAAAATTAATAAAGAACGCTAGTAAATAACGCTGCCCTTAACGCTACAACTCTCAAACGGTCTACCTGTTAAAACAAACCTTTCCTATACCCATTCTTATCAATTACTCAAGATACAGACACTTCTATAACGAATTACTAAACTGACCTCGCAGCAAGGATGAAAGTGTAAAAGGAAAATACCGGATTCAAATTATTTTACACTAGAACTACCGCGCTCGTCCAAATGATAGGTTTCGAATTAGTATCTACCAGACCATTCTACATCTGTCAAATACCACCAGTCAGGGAAATCCCTGCCACAGTTGTAACCAACTAACCAGAAATTTTCCTCAATTCGGAAAATGTCGTCACCATTTGGTCTCCAACCGTCGAGACAATCAATCTGGCTCGGCAGTCAACCGATAATAAATTGTGTATCCGCAAATCTTACTTTCAATCATTCGAACTTCGCGATTCAATAACTCGAGATAGTCCGAAACACCTACCTTCCGTCGCAGCGAACCTGGCACTCTCGTCTGAGTGGTCAGATTCGAAGACGCACGCTTTGCCCACACGAATTTTTAGTTCTGATACATGATTACCTAAGGCGCTGACGCACACTAATGGGGTCGCGCGACAAAGAGCGCAAAAAGCCTTTTTCGGACGCGCAATTGGATTTCTCGGAGTGGCTATATCCGCCCCTATGGCGTCAGAAGTGCCAGGTTCGTTGCAACGGACGGAACAGTACTACAGTTTTCACGTCAGCTCCATCGACCACCAAGCTAAAAGTGCACAGAAGCAAGGAGACTCTTCCACTCACAATGCTTAAGTCGCCTCGGCTTCTGACGCATAGTCATTATTAACGCGCGGCAATAACGAAGAACGGAAGTGAGGCCAAGTGCGATGAAGTGACACATGAGATAAAAAACAAAAATCTCTATAGTTCCGTCTCACTCCGTCACATTCGGTCTCGCTTCCGTCCTCTGTTATTGCCCTGTTTGGTAATGTACCAATAATGACCATGCGTAGAAAGCTGAGATGACTCGAGCATCGCAAGTGGAAGAGTCCTCTTGCTCCTGTGCATTTTTAGCTTGTTGGTCGATGCAGCTAACGTGAGAGGCGTATAGTATTTTCGAAACGAACAAACGGGTCCATTGTCGAAAGGAGTTCGTCACGTACGTTGCTCTAGACGAACTGGACGTTCGTCGTTGTCCGGCGTCGAGTGTCGCGTGTCGCGTTTCACCGCAAATAGTGTCGGCGTGCGGCAAAGTTCACTTGGTTTACCGTATCAAGGGGACGCGACATACCGTCTCCAAGTCGCGGCCGGTGTGTCTCACCTCTAGCGAACGAACGAACGAACGAACGAACGAACGAACGAACGAACGAACGAACGAACGAACGAACGAACGAACGAACGAACGAACGAACGAACGAACGAACGAACGAGCTCGCTCGGCAAAAGGCCGCGAATAAAATTCCGACCGCGAACGAAAAGTAGGACGACCGTGCTGGCCGGCGAACGGTCGCAGAAACTGCACATTTGCATCTTTCAATAACCGCGTGCGTCACCGTGCGTGCACGTCGTTCGCTGCGCGAGAGTATTATGTCGCTACGCAATAGCCGCGGCTGCTTCGTGATTTTACCTGATCGGAGATCATTGTCCTCTGTAAGGCTCGCGTTCTGAGAACGATATTCTACGAACTGTCTTGTGAACCGGGTCTCCTTTTGTACTGAATGCAGAAGGTTTCGGGTGCAAGTGTCCTGTAGAAATTGATATATCGTCAATTTATTTATGGGATAATTATTAACCCTTTGCATTCGGGAGGCGACTCTGAGTTACCATTCGATTCGATACAGCTAACTTATAAACTTTGAAATTCGATTTTGAATGTTGTATTAGGTATCAACGTATGAAGTATAGGAATAATATAGTTGTCAGTGTTTATTTATGTAACATTTTTCTTTGTGATGGTTGCAAATAGTATTGCCAATATTTTGGCAGAAAGTAGCGAATATTTATAATGGAAAATATTGTCGAGTGCAAAGAGTTAACCCTTTGAGTGGAAATGACGAGTCTCGTTCGCATCAGCTCGAAAAAGAGATTGAACATTATTTTATAAATCTGTCGTATTGTAAGTACAGTAATTTTCCTATTTTCATGAGTAAATTTCATTGAACCTGTAATAATATAGTCTCCTTTGTAATAACTGCGCCCACGAAATTCCAACAAAACTAGGTAGCGTAAGTAGGAACATTTGAGTTGCAGTAAACCGTGAGGCAAAGAGTTAATGATAAAGTTTATCAGTGAGTTTTCTACTCTTGGTGAAGCGAACTGCAACGACAGCGAAACGTTGGGATAAACTTCCTACAGGACACGGTTTACACAAAGCCTCTATTCAGTGTAACGTTCCAGTCCGTGGAATCCACGAATCTACAAATCTGCTTTATCTTTATCTGTTCTTTGCCGTCTACTTTTATTTTAAAACAGAATTTGGAATAGATTGTTATGAATTAATTGAACTTTATCATTTTAGAGAATTGAGTTTACAATGGAGAACATTAAGGAATGAATACCCGTGTAATTATTGTGTCAAGGTAGCTGTTGAGTCAAGGTTCTATCAGTTATCGTTTAAAATAATCGAAACTCTCAGTGTACGAAGTCAAATTCAGATGAAAATTTAAAATCGAAGTATTAAAATTTGATACGAAAAGAACTATTAAAGGATCGATGCAAAGAACCAAAAGGTAAGATATTAAAATATTTTTAAATATCAGAGCAATAGTTACTCAAATGATAACGAGTTCAAGATCGAAGTAGTAAAAGTCAAAGGATGCATTGAAGGATCGATGCAAGAAACCATAAAATAAGAAGATATTGAAATGTTTGAAAAGTTGGAGAAAAAATAGCTACTCGAACGACGATGAGCTATAAGGTTGAATACTGGTAAACGATCGTAGAAAGCTGCAACGATCGTACAAGAACGTCACGATCGATCGGAGTTTTTTCGCGATCGCGCCGTGAACCGAGACGTTTTATCGTGGAATACAATGAACGGCTTATTCCCCGGCCGGCAAATATTGGAGCTCGGCCGCGCGCCGATAAGGACTTTTGCAGACTGCGGAGCCAAGCGTCCAGAGGCAAACGTTCGCGAACTATGCGAGAACGTCGCCGATTACTTTTTTCCTCTGGACGCTATGGTTTCACGGTGAGAGTCGGTGCTTTGATCGGCTATCTGGATCTAGGCTTCGTGACGAGGGACTTCGTGATCGCGCGTTTGGGAACCGTCGTCGCGTGGACATGACTCTCGTTTGGAAACTACCTGGTGGATAAGGATCTGTCGCGGATCAAACGGGAGCGTGAAATTGAACGTTCCGCCGCAGTGATGGATTGAAATTACACTTGCAGGGTTGATGAACTTGTCTTTGAACAGGAAAAGTGTTTTTTGTTGTAGTTTGTTCGCTGTTGTGTTGTTTATTCGTCTAGTTGTCTATTTAGTTGTCTATGTATCAATGAAATTAGCTACCTAGCTATTCATTAATCTATGTGTTCATGTATTTCTTTATTAATGTATCTATTTATCTATCTATCTGTGTGTCTATCAATTTATTTATTAATTTATCTATTCATTAATTTATCTACCTATCTATTCATTAATCTATATATTAATCTATCGTCCTATCGAGCTAATTAGCTAGTTAGAAAATTAACTATCTATTTATCTAACGAACCACCAATCTATCCACTCATTTATCAATTTATTTTTCCAACTAAGTAACGAGCAATCTAGCAATCTATTCAACAAACTACCCAGCTAGTTATCTGTCCATATTTTTACGTGGAGTTGGACAGTTTCACGGTGAAACTTTCGCGAGAACGTTGACTCGTTCACGGAAATTACAATACCGGCGAAGTTTCTGGTATGTTTCCGTATCGCGGGTAACTGTATCAGTGCATATAAAAATTTCAAGACCTCTGGAATGGGTGTTGTCGGGAATAACGACCCATGAAAATATCATATTTAACCCCTTAACCTTTGTGCAACGGTGCTTTAGTCTATTTCGACTTAGATTTTCTGAGATTTCATCCAATTTATCCCCTTTTTATAGCTACCTTACGTTTCCAGTATATTACACAAACTTGAATGAAAAGAACAATTATAACTTTTTAAATGTATGGTCTGAAAAGTATCTAAAAGAAGTGATGAATACAAATTTGAACAACCTCTAGTATCTTTATAGTCATTAGAGACGTCCACTCTTCAAGGGTTAATAATTAATTGCGAAAATTTACTAATTGGTGAAGCAAGGACAGTGGGTACTACGACGATCTGCATAGCTGAAGTCAATCTGACCCGAAACCCATTTAGTTTCTCTTGAACATACTCTCCCTGTCCCTCCATCGACACTGAAATATTAATATCCGGTTATCGATCAGCGAGAGAGCTTCCTTCGAGGTTGCCTCTGTTAACGACGCCGAAGTTTTTGGCAGCCGTTGCAGTCCCATAAAGCCTGCCATAAAAGTTGCCGGTGCAACGAGTTTATGTCGCCCCGGTGCATAACCTGTCCCACTCACGCGGAAGTTGCTCCCAATCGCGCGAGTCCGCCAGCTGCGATTTCGCGGTACAGTTCAATCAGCCAAAATCAGCATTTTACTACATAAATATTTATGAAAGATGTATCGTGAATGATGAAATTTTGAGCAACAATAATCAATCGTTGAATCTACAAACCTATGGGTCTGTGGGTCTGTGGGTCTACGAATCTATGTACCTATGTATGTGTGTATCTATAAATCTATAAATCTATAAATGTATGGATCTATGGATCTATGAATCTATGAATCTGAGAATCTACGAATCCATGGATCTAAGGATCTACGAATCTATGAATCTTTGAATTTACATATCCATTGATCTATGAATTCATATATCTACAAATCCACAAATCAAGAATTCTTTAAACCAAAATCACAACAAACAAACCATAATCCATAGACACAAATAATATTTCAACGCATAAAGTTTGCAGCAAAATAACTACTGTCATCGAATGCTCATCGATTACCAATCTCAAATGACCGAATCGTAACGCGACGCGAGATCGAAGCGAATCGAGCCGCGGCGATCGATTCGCGGAAAGTGTGGGAACGGATCCGTGTCGTTCCCAACAGGAGACGCGACGCAGCGCGACGCGAGGCCTCGCCGGCTCGCTCGCTCGCTCGCGGATCGGCGCAGGTGCGGACGTCAATTTAACGACGCCGCGCACGGCGTCAGCATACCGAACAAGACCGGGGTAGCCTTAAGGAGCGAGCTAAGTGATGCAAGTCTCCTCTCCTCGTTCGTCGCGCACGGCGCGGTGCATTGCCCCCACGGTACTTAGATAGAATCGTCTACACCCACACCCGCGCGCGCCCCTTTATGTCACTCTCTCGCCGGTTTCGCGCGATAACGCCATCGGAATCGGCTTTCCGCCGTGGGGGCCTGCAAGGACCCGACGCGACGATGAAAACTCTAACGAGAGACGTCTCCTTCTCTCTCCTTTAATCGATTATCTATAGAACCATAATATCTATCAACTTTAATTCGCGTAGAAAATCATTGTGGCGTTTTTCAGTTTGAATTAACGACCGTTGTAGTGTTTCTAGATCTGAATTAATGATCGTTGGGTTGGTTTTGAAGTTGAATGCAGGATCATTGTGCTGTTTTCGAATTTAAATGAAAAACCATTCTGTTGTGTTTGAATTTACGACCACCGCGGCATTTTCGAATCTGAATTGATAGTTGTATTGTTTTTGAACTTGTATAGATCATTCCACTGTTTTTCAATTCGAACGAAACACCATTGTGTTGGTTTTAAAATTCAATTAACGATCGTTCTTTTAATTTCAATGAAAATTCAAAGTATTGTGTTTCATTCTGAATGATAGATCACCGCATTCCTCTGAATTCAAATATTTTCATTTAACACTCGAATTTGTCTTCAAAACTGAATTCTTACATGACCGCCAACTTGAATGAAACATTTGGCTTACAGTTGTCCAAACCACATATCTTCTCGAACTGAATTTTCTTGTACCCTAGGCATACAAAGCTGAACTTCGTAATTTAAAGAGCCACGTAGCAACATTAAATTCTGACTTCGTTTCAATTGTTAATTATTCGTCGTTGAGCGAGATTTACTACACAGTGACCGCCAGGACTCGGCGAGGGCTCGTTGGAAACAGCGGCTAACGCTCGTCAGGCGTACACCTCTCGCCGGACGATGAATATTTTAGGAGACGTTTCCCATTCTCGTCAGAAGCCCATCGGGTTCGCGATTTACGTAGCTGCATTCCCCGCGTGCCATTCGACGCGGTTCTGCCTCGACCTTTCGCAATGATAAAGAACGTGACACTCCACTCTCTTTTCACCTGGACCGGTGGGCTCTCGTTATCGCGTCGACGTCGCCTTGCTGCTACCACCGACACACCCAAAATCACCATATTTAAACTTCCCTTCATATAGTATTGGTTTTATAATGAAATAATGAATCAGTTTCATTTGACTAAGACAATAAGTAAACACAACGTTTCTTCGATACAATAGATCGAGACGTAATTAGCAACTACATTAACTTGTTTTATGAATATTATCCTGGAGATTCAGATCCGTTTTTCTTTTTAATTGATTATATTTTTATCCAGTTGACTCTATAGATGGCTGCCACTGCCAATTCTATTTTTAATATATAAAGACATCATAAAAGTTTTGCGTCGGAAGAACACCATGAACGTACTCTTCTACCTAATAATTGCTTATCGACACTACGACAACCGCATTCGTCAAAATGACGGGTTTTAGTTTTCTTATTTCGTAATTATCGATATCTTGAAAGCGAAAATGAAGAGGTTCACTTCAATGCTATAACTAATAGATGAAGAAACCGAACAGAAATCTATCGTTACAGTTTTTATAAGTTAATCATGTTAAACACTCCGTTATGCTAATGTTAAAAGTGATCTCATCGAAAACTATTAACGAGCAAGGACCCATATAATTTATACAAATGGCTTTGAAGCGTGTCAGGACACTGTGAATCATTACGATAGAGTTTACCACGTATACGTTCATTAATCAATCTCCTTTACAAGAGATTAAAATCATGTATTTCGCTATGATCGTGATAAAAGTCATTGAGAATCTCAGAAAGTGCCTTTCAGTAAATTTTATGCGAAATTCCAAACTTGTTAATTTGATTGTTGGTCGTTAAAAGATTATCAATGCGCTATGAATGATTTTAATGAGATCTCGTCACGTGTGACTATCAATTAATCTCTACCGCTGCAGATTAATATTACATATTCATTCGTTTGATGATATAGAATTCGTGAAAAATCCCAAGACATGTCTTCTATAAAAAATTTCAAACTTCTTCTGATTACTCTGCGTTCAAACCGTATCAAAACGCCGCGGGCTCGCTTTGATAATTCGTAAAATAATCAGTTTATTCTCTTCGCGAAAAATTAACATCATCGATACAACGAAAATCGTAAAGAAATCTCGAAAAATGCCTTTTACCGATTTCCATAAAAAATTCTAAGTCGTCGTTTCTCGACATCGTTGAAACGGGACGCGCCTGGATCATCAATGTCGATCCAAGAGATCCTTCGGATCGAGCACGATAACCTTCCTTCCTTAGCAACGACCGACTGCCCACCTATTCGACGTTCCACGTATGGAACGTCACGTCCAGGGATCATCTTCGCCGGACATCGGACCTGGCCGCTGGGATTTCGGATCGATAGGGTAGCCGAGGAATTACCCGGATTACAAGCGATCCCTCCCGAGATGCACACCGTCCAGTTTCGTCAACTTCGCGACTGACGTCGGCTAACTGCATTCTCGTCGGTGTCGGTTCAACGAAACGTCACTGCTTTAACCTGTTGCCTTGAAACGTAGGAATGACACGTGATCGTTTCAAACTGAATTAGACACTGGTCGTAGCAAACGTTTAAACATCAAAACTACTCGTCAGAATAACGAGTTTTCACATTTTGCTATTATCGGTATTTTAAAAGTATTGAATATATAAAATGATTTTAAACATAAATAGTTTTACTTAGATATTATAAAAGCATCAAAAGAAATGGAAGAAAAGTTGTTACAGTCGTTGTGAGGATCACATATCAACTTCAATGTATCCACGGTAGTTCTAATGTTGAGAGGAACCATTTATATGCTTCTTTTGTATAATTACTAAGAAGAGAAAGACAATTTCCTAATAAGCTAATCGAAATTTACTTCTCGTGTCTATCAAAATATGAGCTGATGTATCGAAACGTATCCACTCGAAAGCCCTCTCATAATTCATAAAAAACGTAGAAACTAATTTCCCAAACGAAATTAATTTCCAATCTCTAGCCTTGAAGAATATTAATAACCAAATCGTATACATTCATAGCGAATCAAAGAAATGTTCTACATCAAGCATTAAATCAAAGCAACAATAGAAAGTATTAAGAACTTCAATAACATCAAGTTCTCAACGTTCCCTCGCTCGCACTGCACGCAATCGAATCCTCAGCCCAGTGATCGAGTTAAATTAATAATAAATAAATGTCACCGAACTTCGGTTCCGTCCGATGAAAATAAAAACGAAGGACGGAGAAAGAAATCGTTGGAAAAATGGAAAAAGAAGAGAAAGAGGCACGCGCGACGCACGGTCAGATCTCTCTCTCTCTCCCCCTCTCTCTCTCTCTCTCTCGGCGCGGAGCCGGTGTCGCGAGAGAGGAGAGACGCAGTTCGCGACAGTGTGTTGGTATCTTCGGTGGAACAGGAGTGGTTGGCCACCCCTGGCCTGGATACCGCGGCGTGTTGTTCACCTCCATGTGAAAGTACTCGCTGCACGCACACTCGCGACGCCCGGAGACACCAATGCACGCTGCACGAGCCTCGGATCGCTCGTTCTGCGAACGGTCCACGCGCCATTTTTTCGCCGTTCGCGAAATATTAACCCTTATGCTCGGAAGTTTTATTTGCTGCAAATTCATCAATTTCGAGTGAAACGGCAATTGGATTTTTGACTGTATCGAATAGAAATAATAAAATCAAGGGACAGAAATATTTGATTTCTATATTTCACGTTTAATTAAGTACATTACATTAATTGAACATCGAATTTTGTGATTTTCCTGTGTCAAATGACGCGGCGCACGGTTTATGAAATTTAACTTTGAAGTCACGTTTCAATATATTGGCATTTTACTGATTCATTTCATTCTGCATAACGATTTAACGAATAAAATTAAGTAATTAATTAACATGAACTTTCATACGTTCAGGAGTGAAAGTTCGTCAATGTAATTACGAAATTACAAGGTATACTCGTTTTAATACGATTATTAAAACTATTGAGTACACTGTTAATTGGTCAGGTGGATGTTTGTTAATTTCATACTACATACATTTCTTTTTATTGTCACGAACAAAAATTCAGCCTATAGAGGGTTAAGTCGGCATAGCGAAATGTTCCTTTAAACGTCATTTAAAAGTGCAACGAGACTTTTTGCTCATCTTAACAATGATGCATGAAACAATGCATTGTGTTATTAAAAACACAATTGTTCATGTATTAGAGTACACTCTACGCAAACGACAATCATTTCAGCACGTGTATACTTACATGTTCCTCGGAGCGAAACGGTTAACCGATTGTTAACCGTTAATTCGTTAACCGCACCGTGTAAAACTGCTAGCTTATTGATTCCTAGAGACAAATCGCGTTTATTCTTATTTCCTTTATTACCTGATTAGAAAAAGAAAAATGTAACGATCGCTTTTAGCATTTTTTAAGATTCTTTGTCTTCAAGGGGCAACGAGAGGATCGCGATCTCGGCTGATACTTTTCGAGTGAACTTCTGCGAAGACCCGTGGCACTGAAACGGTTAAATACTGGCGGCGATAAGCATTCTGCGAATACTCCTCTTCTTCATAGGAAAATTAAGGTTACGCCGCGGAACCGTACGATTTTATATTTAATAATATTGAAAGACTCGTAAAATCGGGCCGCGCGCATTAACAGCTTCACCGTTTCGTATGTGGGTCAGCGTGGTTTCAAGTGCAAAGTTAGTAAGTCACGCGTTGACTCTCGCGGGATGCGAATTACTTTCTATAACCGGCGGGTCGTTCGGTAATTGCGCCTCGATCGGGAAATAACAGAAAGTAATTCGCCGCTGGGATAGGACTATGCAGATTTAACGATCGTTTTTAGGTAGCGCGGCTCTGCACCGGGAATTCCTGTTTTCATAGATTTCATAAATCGTTTAATCGGTGATCGGTATAAAGGGGAAATCGTGTTTGACGAGCGGAGGATTCTTTCTCGTGGAAATGGAACGGACACGTTCTAAATTTCCATCGGTAATACGCGCGAGAGTTAATGCGCGAAGATTTCGAGTTTATTGGATCGTTAATTAATTAATGAATTTTCTGGGGATCGTTATTTTTTATGTATAACGGAACGGAGAGGGAGTAGTTTATTATTATACTGCAGGTCTCTACGCAAATTCAAAGTTTTTAATTTTCGTAATTAGAACAATGGAATTATGGTAGGAAATTGTTCTTATTAACGAATGTTGTAGAAATCACTTTATATGTTCCACAATATGTGTATTCTATGTAATTTCGGAGTTTTTAGTTTCTTATAAATACATTAAAGATCCGCAGTCTATTATCAACTTCGTAACTGTGAAGAATGAAGAAAAAGCTTCTGTTAGTTATACTATACTTTCAAGGGAAAGTGCAAAATTGCACAAAATGCACAAGACACGACAAAACACATGTAAAATAAGCAAAACCATTTTCTAATTTAAATTCTATTTCTCTAATTTCTGAATTAGTTAAAAATTAATGTTAACTATAAATTTCTACCCACCAACGTCACAATGTAATAGAATAAAGTTTAACCTAACCGTGACAGAAATCGACGGTAGACCTAACGTTGTCCTTTCGAAGCGCGAATCGTCGCGTTGGTAGAAACCCGTCGGTCCCGCGACATAGACGTTGCGTCTGGCCCTCGAATATTTTTGGACGTTCGACGATTCGATGACACGGACCGTGGACCGCGTGTTTGGTCGACGGAGTGGCCCCTACGCGTCGCGTCGCCGGCGCTTTACCGGGAACTCCGTTTAACAGATTTTCTGAATTGTTTTCGCGCGACCGGCACGTACACTGGCTGCCAGTATTTTGACTGGACTACTGGGGATTAACGATCGACATTCCGAAAATCGTTGCCCCTTTTCGTTTTTCGGTTTCTTTCGAAGGAGAGATAAAGGCTCGATTCTTGGTGCAAGGGTTGACGCAGCTGGTCGCTAAGTTGCCGCTTAAAAGAGATAGTCTAAACAGTCGCGATGTGAAGTTTATTGAACAGTATTCACAGAATGTTGATTTGATGCTTCAGGTTCTTTCAAATTAGTCGGATTGTTTGGATGTTTGACGTAGTTATCTTTTATTGGTGTGTCTTTAGTCTAGACACGTTCATGATTGGATATAAGAGGAATTTATGTGCAGTCTTCTTGGTATCTGTAGGAAGTGATATCAGTAGATTGGTAGCCGAAGGTATAGGAAATTGAAAAACAGAGGAAACTTATGTTTATCGTTAAACCAAAGATTCATCTAAATTCCAGATTGGTGAACATGATGATCAGGTTCAATGATCAAATGTCTATTAGAGCAAAGATTCATCTAAATTTTAAGTAGATAGATTTAACAAGAACCTCATACGGGAGATTAATCGCAAAACATACCAAAGCCAATAATCAAATCTCCACTAAACCAAAGATTCATGTAAATTTCGAATAAACAGATATAACGAAAACCTCGAACAAGGGATTAATCGCAAGACACCCTAATCTCGATGATCAAACCCCCTCCAGGCCAAAGATTCATCTAGATTTCAGGTTTGCAGGAGCCAATATCGCGCGAATCAGGTCTACCAATGAAATCCCAAGTGCGCAAACACGAATGCATACACGGATTGCACCGAGCTCTCGCATGGCAAAGAGAAAGAAAGCCAGCGAGCATTCCGCTATCTTTCTAATCTCGTTTCTTCGGCGTCCCCGTATCGCTGGCAGTTCGCGCGACAGTCTTTTTACGCGCGGCGGTGCGCACGTGTTCGTGTCACGTTATGACGCGCGCCGCGCGCGACGCTCGGCTGCCCACACAGCGCGGACGTTGATCCTCGTAGCGTCTCGCTTGCCAACAGTCCGTCGACGACGCGTGGAAAAACGGGGAGAGTATTCGCCGCTCTAGAAGAAGGAGAAGACGGAGAGCAAGAACCCGACCGACGGAGACGAGGAACAGCTTGCGGAAGGTCTGCGAGCTCACGGAGAAAGCGGGGAAAAGAAAACAGTGAAAGGAGCCGAAGCTCTATGAAAGGAGCAATAGTCTGCGGTCGATGGAAACCCGGATGAAAGACCGATTGTATGTTAATGGTACAACGTTTTATGGACGTTTCTATGGACCGCGGTACAACAATTACTCAATGGACCTGACCGATCTCTCTGATATTTGGAATTGTCTCCTCGAACCTCTTGATTGGTGTACGTAATGTGTAGCATTGAGAAATTGAAGGGGAAAGGGAAAAATCATAGTAGGACTCGGACGTAAAATTTGTAAAATGGACATTTTTTCATTTGTTGTGTGTTAATAGCCAAGTGTTTAATGTGACTGATAGGTGATCCTCATGAAAATTGTAACAGTGGATTTTTGGTCGGTTTTTTTATATATTAATTATAGTATTCAAATGAAACTATTTACTGACCGGTACTAGGGTATCAATAATCGTGAAATAAGAAAACCGTCATTTTGAGGACTGCGGTAATTCTAGTATTAATGGCACAATGTATTGTTGATGCTCTTATGCAGTTTATTGCAATAATTACTCAATGTATCGGTGAACCTTTTCAGATATTCAGAATTGTCTTTTTCAATCCCTTGTTCGGCGTGCATAATGTGATCAGACATGTGAATTAGACATTGACAATAGAAACATGTAAACGTGAACTAGGCTATGGTTTGAAATTATAAAATTATTTAAAGGTAGACAGTAGTTTTGCTGATTATGTCACAACTGTCCTTGCCAGAGTTGTATTATCTTTGATAGGTCATTAGAAAAATATCTAATGGATTTTATAATCGCGTGTCTTAAAGTTTCTTTTGCAACCGAGGTCAATCCAGCTGCTTTGTAAGGTAATAATTTATTGGAAGAAGAAAGAAAGGATTTTATATTCGTTCGCAAGTGTACGTTCACTTTGCAAGTAGAATATTAGAAACAGTATGATAAAGCCTCGATTCAAATTAGAAGCGAAAATCACATTCGTATTTACTCGGAAATAAATCTATCAACCAACACGCTTGGAAGTACTATTCAATTCTTAAAGACATTTACAACCACTCCAACAATAATCAATAGCACCAAGAATCCTTCCATCATCACAATCAAAATTAACCAACAATTATCATCCCTTTACCAAACCGAAGATCCAAATCTCCGAATTCCTAATTTCAATCATTCACATATCATTCCTAAATCCCCTCTTTCATCGTTCAAACCAACAAATCTTTCCCACCACTGCAAGACAACAACGAAGTTTACGTAAAGAAAATCAACCAACAGTTACCATTCCTTTACCAACCCATAAACTCAATTCCTCCAATTTCAATCGATTCCAATCGATTCGAATCGCCCAGAAATCATTTCCCAAATCCGCTCTTTCCTCGAACCGACACACCTATCCCATCACTCCACCGCGAGACAAAAGCGAAGAGCACGCCAGACGAAACTCGAGGCAGACGGAAACGCGAGGACAGGAACCGAAAGGACCGAAAGGAGCATAGAGGAGCGGACTTGATGTACCGTTACGAGGCAGAATGGCGGTTGTTAGTGTGGCAGTGTGTTAGCCGGGCAGGATCACGTGGGCAGGAGGTTGCCGGGTAGGCAGAACGAGCCGGGACCGGCGGCCGTGGGTGTAGGTGTATGTACCGGTGAACGCCGTGGCCGGGTAAGATGGTACGCGCGCCCGCGCGAGGACGAGGAGGAAGAGGACCGGGGCCGGGAGAAGAAGATCTACTGCAAGCTCTTCCTCTCGGAGCTAGGAGAGGAGAGGACGCAACAGCTGCTCGTAGGTAGCCAGGAACCTGTCCCTACAAATCTTTCTAACTGCTACCGCCCGTGACCATCCTTCCCAACCCTTCTCTCTCTTTCTCTCCTTCCCTCTTTCCTCGGAACTTCCTCCGGTTCTCTCTGTTCATCCCGTCCCTAGTATCCGAGTCTCGGTCTCTCTCACCTCGTCGCGTTCCATTGGACGATGGTGGTGGTGTCCGCAATATATCAGACCGGACTTCTCTTCCTAGTCCTACCAGACTGGCGTTATGATATTACAGTGACCGGGAAGGACGACTCGGTTACGCGTAGGATTCGATCGCTTCACTCCTACGCGGGCTCGACTGATTTGGGTTATTCCGTGTTATCGTCCTGGTAGCTAACGGCTGAGAGTTTGCGATGAGTGTGGGATTATTGGAAATTGTTGTTCGGGGTCTTTGAATGATTTGTGGATGACTGCTTGGTAACTGAGGACTTTGAGGGTGATTAGGAGGTATTGAAGACTGTGTTTTGAGTTTTCGGATGCTTTCATGATGATGGTGTGACAGTGTCTTCTTGGTAGCTAAGTGCTTTCAAAGTGATTGGAAGTTTATAGAGAGTTTTGGTATTATTGACGATAGTGTTTTGGGTTTCTGAATACTCTAATGGAGATGCTTTGTGTCTTCCTGGTAGATAAGAATTTTGAAGATGATTAGAAGTTTGTGGAGAGTTTTGGGATCATTGAGATATTGCTCTGGGTTCCGTGCTTTGATGATAATAAGTTGATAGTCGTCCAGGTGGCTAGGGGTCAAAAGAGTAATCACTACGACAAATCGGGTTTCTTTAGTTTCTGCTTCATTAAGGAAATTCTTTCAAGAGGAGCTTTGACGAATGCTGAGTCAGCAGTCAACGTATTATCTTTCTGTTCTAATGACTTTATCTATCAGTTCTAACAAGGTGCAATGTATACAAGCTGAATCTGGTGATAAGGTAGATTGGATGTTGTTAAGTTACACAAAAACTATATCGATCCTGGGATCGCAGGATCACGTTGACCCGTAACTGGCCCGACGTGGGTGCGCCCAAGGAATTTGGGAAACCTTGAAACCAAGCATCTCCAAAGGATTTTGAAAGAAATCTCTTTTATTTTCTTCGGAAGATCTTTCCTGGACTCAAGTGGAACCGCTTCTCGCAAACTTCTCGAAATCACGCCCCAGCCTGGCTAACAGGTTACATTTTACCGGATATATCGCGCGGTCTTCGGAATAGATTATCTGATTAAAGGTGATATTTACCGACGCCTCGCCCTATACACCGTGACGTGAGACTAAATTCCCAGAAAAGAAGAAAAAACAAAAACCCACCAACTTTTGGGAGATTCTCTTTATTAGTATTGTCTGTCTGTTACAAGCCGTTTCCACTCAAAGATATTCATAGATAATATAATCACTCTTATACATCTATTCTTAATCAAGCTCATCGCCTTCTTTTGATAGATCAACTTTAAAAATTGCAAGAAATTGCACCCAAGTAACATTCCAATTGCAACACAAATATCAGCGAGCAACAAGTAACTCTAAAACCTATTACATTCCATTTCACTTTATTTCTATTCTATTATTTTCTCCAGACTTCGATCAAATTCCACGTAAACCAATTTTCCCTCTTCTCTTTCATCCGCAATTCTATGCTCTACATTCTACAAACTCCATATCAGCATATCTCTACTATCTCTTTCCCTAATTTTCAAAAACTATTATTTTCTACAAAATTCAAACCATAACATCTGAAAACCTTGAAAAAACTCTCACCTAACGATAATCCATCTAACGAACCACCGAACACACCGCAGCCACCTATCAAAGGACCTTGAACATCCCACACGTCTCCATGAAAGACTACGCCACACTGAATGTATCTCTATTTCCATCGATGACAAGAGATTCGAGGCACGCGTCGAAAGAAAACACTTCCGCGGGCCAGCGGAATCCATCTTCATTGATCGTGGCTGTCAGCGTATCCTCTATCAGCGAGGGTTCGCGGTCTCGTTGTGGCCGAGTCTCGTGGCGGCCAGTTATTCGTGGCTCGCGGCGATCCTCCCGGTGTCCGGGACGGAGGCGTTCTCTCGCTCGGTTGCATCGCGAAATGTGGGACACCGGCTCGGGTCTAGGCTGAGTTATTCAGATTAATTGTCTTTTAACGTCGTCCGCGAGGCAGAGACCGGCCGGTACCGGCCTCTGCTCGTGCGTACAATGCCAGCGGTGACACGAACCCTCTGTTCTTTCCTCCTCCTTCCTCTTCCAGGCAAGATCGGTTCACCTTGTTCATCTTTCATAGGTCTATCAGTCATATCCGAGCGGGAACTCGTTTATTTTCATTCGAATCTGTCGGAGCGTATTGAGGAAACATCATCGGCCACGCGAGGATAGATAGGCAACGCCGACAGTTGGCTGACACCGCGCGAGAACGGTCCGCGACCGATATTTACGGGCCGGCTTTTGACCCCCGCGTGACCGCGGTCTGCGAGATGATTTTTCCTCGTAGCGGTGCCAATTGAATGCCTCGTTTAGAGGACGGTGCGTTGTTTCCATGGGACTGGTTTGTTGGAACTACTGATCAGCGGCTGTTGGGTATTAGGAATTTCGTTGTCTCTTAGCTAAGGAGGCTGAAGTGATGCTGGTATTAGTTGGGGATCGAAGAATTGCTTGTCATTTGGAAAGAGTGTCCTTAGAGAAAAAAACTTGTTTTTATCTTTAGAATTGCTATAATGTGGAAACCAATGAATGAATACTTTAACCTTTTAACTGGGGATGAGTTGACACGTAATCCAAGTCTAGCTTCATTTCTCAATAGCTCCACGTTTTCGTTTATTCGATAAATAATTCGAAGCACGCAATATTGATAGATACAATTCTCCAATGTACTGTATCAATCGAATTTGTCTTGAATCATTCACAACACACCCAGTAAAAAGGTTAAAGTTCAAAATTCGAAGGGACGTGTCGCGAGCCAAAGGCTCGAGCGTCATCTTCATATTTCCGACGTTACCGTTCTCGCAACAAAAATTCCAAAATATTTGGAAACGGAACGGTGTCAACACACCGGGTGTTTACAACGACGAACGCTTGCAGAAACTCGATACCGTCGACACCTGTCGAAACACGGAACAGAAGGAATTTGCGTGCGATCGCGGAAACAGCGGACGACGTTCGGCTGTTCCAGTTCTCCACTTCCTGTGACGAAAACGCGGAAGCAGCACCGAGAGGGTTGCAAAACGACACCCGACGCGCGATGCGCGCGTAATCTAACGAATCGAAGCGGTGTGTAACGGTCGCGTTCGAATCGCGAATGCTGATTTTTGACATTCCACCGACGACGGACACGTCTGACCCACTTTTTCCCGCTGGCGCTGGCGCTGCCGAGTATCCGAGGTTCGGCTGGTTCCAGCCGAAAATTTATGTCGCCGCCGATACCTCAGACGCTACCGTGACACGGCTCGTCTAGCTTCATCGTTCGTTATTCAGGTGTCTACGAAATTTGTCGAAACCGAATTAATGAGGATCTGTTCTCGGAAATCGTGTTTGCAGTCTGCGAGATCGATCGCTTGATAAAGAATGTTTTATTTTGTAATATAGTGTGTCTTGTGGCTAAACGGAATGAATAATATTCTTTGTGGCCTTTTAGGAAATTTGACGTTGCATTTATTGGATTTATTGCATTTTTTTTTGTTACCAACGATGTGCAATGAAATTTCATTGAGATTTTTAGTAATCAATCATTTATAGTTTTCTATAGTTTGCATAAGGCTTTATATTTACCTACTGTGTACAATAATCTTCTATTCATTTGAGTTCTATTTAATAAGTTTGTATTTGTTTGAGTTCTATTTCATAAGTTTCTATTTATTTGAATTCTATTTAATATGCTTCTATTTACTTATTTGAAGAATTCTCGTAGAAATGTTTCTTCTGAGAATTTATTAGATGTACCATTAAAAACTGCACGAATTGGAAGTGAAAGAATTAATTATTGAAGATGTACTTTCGTCAGCCCTAAAACAGGACTCGGATCGAGGTTATCGATCCACCATTTCGGCCATTCTTCATCGCGGTCGATCCAGGTAGATCCCGAAAAACGGTACTTCAAAAAGTACCTTGGTAACGGTAACGTGAACCCGGGCTACCGACGCGCCCTGAAGAATCCGCCAGGTAATTAGAAACTGCTGCCCTTCAGGTAACAACTGTCTGGCAGCGGTCTGCTATTCGCGGTCCTGGTTCCAGGAAACGATGATCTACACCTCCTGCCAGAGAAATTTCTCTCAACCTGTTCACCGGGTAAAAAAGCGACTCGCCCCGTGCACTCGTTCGCATTCAAATTGGCTTTATAATTAAATTCCCATTTGAATCGAAAAGTAATTATACCACGATAACGTATGCAAATTAAAGCAAATAGATCAGTATTTTATAGTATTTCAGAGGAAGAAAATAAATCATTAGAGAGAAACGATACCTAGCCACTGAATGCCTGTCTATTGCTTCTTAATTCTACTCGAAATAATATTCACCGATAGATGATTCGTATTCTATCGTTAAATATTCATAATATGTGTTGTATCATATATTCTTGATCAATATTATTGTACTCTGTTAGCAAACTAAAATCCACGTAAATTTCCACCTTTATAAACAAATTTCAAGACACCCAAAGCAGCTTTAAATTTTACGCTGCTTATAGTAAGAATTTTAATAAAATGGAACATTAAAGAACTCGATTTTGTATTTCATACTTTCATAAAACTGTTCGCAAACATTCATATACACGCTGTAGATGCGAAAAATTGTGCAATCTAGTCACCAGAGTCTGAACGAAAGTATGTCATAAATATAGTGCCTACGATACAGAAACTGATACTTCATTTATTAGGGCATCGCGCGCTAAATTTAACAATGCTACTAAATTTAAGCCTGAGCAACGGAGAAGGATCGATGTAAACGTATCCTCTGCGGAAGTGTTTCTTTCCACCGACGCGCGCCGGCTGTCGTCATCGATGGAAATACGCGACGCGACGTTCCAGCGGCTAGGACTGCCTGCTCGCTGCTCGTTTTCCTTTTCGTCATTGTTTCGCGCCGATTCGATGAGATAAGTGTTAATGGCGGGGACTGGGATCGGTTTTAATGCCGTGTTGCGAAACGCGTGAGGGATTCGTCTCTCCCCCTGCGACTGGCCTGATGAAAGGACGCGGATTGCGCTGGCCGCAGCAGCTTACAAGCTGCACCGAAATTCACGCGACAAGGGGAAATCAAATTTAGAAATTTATTCAATAGATAATTCTACAAAGCAGCAAAACACAGTAGAAAGTACGTAATAGAATAGTAAAAAAATTTCCAACGTAAAGTGAAAACAACTGCATCATTTCACTTCAACTTCTTCGAAGAAGAAAATTCGATACTAGGTAATAAAATAATAAAATACTGTTTTTCGAAGTGAATAACTTGATCATTTGATATGTGAAAAGAAAATAAGTAGAATATTTTACTTTTTCAAAAAAAGATTGAATATATAAATTAAGGTAGACAGGTAATTCAATTGCAATGGAATCAAACATTGAAATTAGGAGATAACTTTGAGTTCCTTTTCTTAAAAGGTAAATGAATAACTGAGTTAATAATAATAATAATAATAATAATAATATAACATACATAACTTTATGTTCCTTATTTTTTTGTGCACGCCCTATTCACACAAACTAACAATTTCGTAAACCTGTACTTGAGAATTATGAAGAGCCCATTGTGACGCAGATTAATTGGCCAATTTCCGTCTTCGCACCCTATAGATAGAGGATAACTGGCAATTCCGAGCTCTTGTTAGAACATCTTCGCAGAATATGGCCAAATGACTAACTTCCGAAAATCCGTCACGCGCATGCAACTAAGCCAAAGTCATCAAGTGTCCAGGCCGGCTAATTTTAGAGTCGCGTTTGAGGATCGATCCTGGCGGTAATTTATTCGTTTCACGTAACGACGGGACCCGGGAAACAATCCGCGAGCTATCGTAAACACCGACGCGTGATTTGCATAACCGCGAACGACGAGGTGTGCGACTAGCTGGCCCGACAGTCAACTGTCATCAACCGGTCGCGGCGGTGTTACATTGAAAAAACCGCGAACGCGTCCCGATTCCTCGCTGTACTTCCCAGCTGCGCATGATTCTGATTCAGAAACGCTGCCATGGAACATCCTCGAGGACACCGACACACGTGGACTTTAATTTTAGAACAGTAATCGAAGCTGAACGTTTAACGCGTGGACAATGTTTTCATTAATGCATTGCAATTGCTTTGACCCTTTTTCACTGCTTTTCTGTTGTTTCTATTTAATTGGGCGAGACAGTATTATTTTCTAATATGTTGGACAATGTTTATATCTTACTTCGTCTCGTTCAATTTCTGTAGATTTTAATTGTAGTAACAAATGTTAAATTAGGAGTTAAAGATTTTTCTCCTTGCAAAGACTGAGAATTTAATAATTGTACTTGATATACTTTTAAACGTTAATTTTCCTTGAATACCAACAACTATCTTTCAATAGCAAACGTAAACTTCAAGAAGATACGAAATCCCATTTCCCTTTAATGATCAATGACGCACAAAGCCCAACCTCAAGATGTGCAACAGCATCAGAACTCAGCAGCCAAGGGGGTTGATTATCGCTTCGATCGCAGGACCGCCGGCCCACCAGCGAAAGAACGCGAAACCCGACAATTCCGATCGTTCCGGCTCACAAAAACGACCAAGAACCTCTCTTGTCTCTTCTCTAGCGTAACACGATCCCGGAGGCCAGAGGAAACGATGAAAACGCGGGGGAGTAGCGCGTAGAAAGAGAATCTCTCGCATCCAAGAACGAGGAACACAGCAGAAAAAGAGGAACAAAACGAAAAACAGAAAAAAAGCAGCAGCAGAAGAAGAGGAAGGAGGAGCAGAAGAAGATGAAGAAGAAGAAGAAGAAGAAGAAGAAGAAGAAGAAGAAGAAGAAGAAGAAGAAGGAGGAGGAGAAGGAGAAGAAGGAGAAGAAGGTATCTATGATTCGCGTCGCCTCGGAGTGACTTTTATTCGATAGCCGATAGGCTGGCCAGCCTTAAACGTCGTGTCCCGGTGGAGCATAAAAAGAGGAGGACACGGTTGTAAAACGCTGTTAGTCGATCGGATAGGCGACGAGGACGCATAATGAGCGTCGTAAAAACACGAAAAACGGGGAGGCGAAGGAGAGAGAGCCGGAGAGCGGGAGAGAGAAGGGGAAACGAATATTCGTTGGCGGGTGCCACCCCGCGAGAACTCTCTCGCACTTCCGATTCGGCCGATAAACTCGAGATCCGAGGGGCTAGCTGCGCGAAAGGTGGCGTGCTGCATCCGCGCGCTGACTGACAAAAAGGGCGGCCGGTTGCGAGGAGGACGAGGCTAACTCAGATAACAGTTTGCGCCGGGTTACAAGCCGAGAGCGTGGGCGTTCGTGGAATCACGCGGACTAGTCCGCTTGGCTAGCCGTACCCGCGCAGCGGTTCCCGTGGATCGCAGCCAAAAATCTGACCCCGGGCTACCTCTTCCTTCCCTGCCGCACAACGGACACGCTCGATGTCCGAGTGACCGGCGACCTAAACACTCACCGATGTCAACAAAGACTGGGACATGCTGGCTAGATCGTTTCAAGATTCGATTGATGCATTTATAATTGGCATTGATAAGTTGAGGGAAGTTGGGAAAGAGGATTTTCCGTTGAAATTGTCGGCGAAAGCCCTATTTATTTCTTACCAGATTTATAGGCGAAAGCCCTAACTACTTTGTGCTGGATTCTTATGGGCGGAAGCCCTATTCCATCCGTGCTGGATGTACAAGCGAAAACTCTATGTATTTTCTACTAAAAGCATAGACATCTACCATAACTTCGCAAACATTCTAACCACTGCAATATCTACCATCCTCACTCCATGTTTATTAATCAGCCTGTACCACTTCGATCAGAGAACCAGCGAGCCCCGTAAACGCGTCATCAGCCAGGAACTTGAGTTGAAACCAGGCAGAAAGTAGCAAAAATCGCGTGTCCCATCGGTTCCCTGTGGCGAACGTGGGCCTTAAGCGTGCCACACCCGTGGCCAGGGCCCGAGTGATCCTTCGAGAGGCTACCTGCGCGTCGCGGTCTCATCATCGTTGTCTCGGCTGCTCGGCCGGCATCTACCCGAAAACTTTCCCCGGTACGATTTATATCCCCGAAGTGAAACGAATTCGCCTCGGCCCGTTCGCTCCGTTACGAAAGCGAAAAATCGACGCGAGGGGCCCCGGGAACGATCATCAAAGACCCGGAGGAGGATCGGGCCCGTACAAGATCCTCGGGAGCATCGTCGTATCGGGGGAGGAGCTGGCCCCGCTCCATTATACCCGAACAATGTAACAAATAACCTCATCAGACTATCTCGGCCGCCATTGTGCGGCATCGTGCAACGTTCGCCGAAGAATGCCGCCCTTTTATTCAATTTCTCCTCCGCCGTTCCTTCTTTTTTCTCGATCTTCGCCCGGTCTTTCTCTTAAATTCGCTTCAGGGAGCGAGCCGAGGTGGCCCGCGCCACGCAGTAAACGATATCAACAGCTGAAGGAGGGATTAACCCTTCAGGGACGATGCTGGCGCTGGATGCCAACTTCTAGATGTTTCTGAGCATCCTAATCATTGCCTTTAGTATTTAATAATTACATTTTTCTAGTTTATAGAATTAAATGTTGCTCTGGAAACTATCAGAAAGTGCGCAAACGCGTTATGATTATTCGATCATCTTTTCTAAAAACTATAGCACCGAAATGCATTTAACGCACGACCAAAAGTTCAAGGCGCAAAGTGCTTAGCACTGAAGAAGCAACACAAACCGAATTCGAAACGCATGGAAAACCAAGGAAACCGAGTTCGAAAACTCAACTTCAGCAAATTAGAATCGAAAGTGGAGAACCACTTCGCGTCTCTTCGTAACGGAACGGCGGAATTTTATTCAGCGATCTTCAGCGTTTTCAGGGTGCTTTTTCATTAGCGTCCAAGCTATTCTTAGCGGCTGCCCGGAAGCAGAGTTTCGTAACTCGTTCGTCCGACGGCCAGAGCGGATTCGTCGAGTGTCCTTGCGCCGAGTCAAAGGGGTAAGAAGAGGTCGGGGGAGGGCGGGCCAGACAGGATTTTCCTTCCTCTGGAGATTAAACCCGGGGAATGGTGATTAAGGCTCGCGACAAGCCGCCGGTGGCCAGGAAAGCCTGGAAATTGGCCGCGGCTCTCGCTCGTCTGCGGCGCCTTTTGCGGAACGCCGTTTAAATTTAAACCCGGTCTCGATTCCTTCAATGACCTGCAGAATTGTTTCCCATTTCGGCCTACGCTCGCGAGCCTCTCCCTTCGCCGGTCTCCTCAGGGATGGTTGGACCGGGTGTCGTGGAGTCCGAGAACGCTAGACGAGTTCGGGCAGCTTCAGGCTGTCCCGAAAGTTATTTTCGTTCCCTTACTAGCTGTTAAGCGCGCGGACTTCGCGGACGCCAGACTGCACGTCTCTTCGACCGTTCGAAATTGAATGCTTGGCAATTTTGTGCTACGGATGGTTAAATTTGAAGAGTATTTACTTTGTAACGTGTGTTTTCTGTGGGAGGTTGTATTAGTAATGGGTTTGGGAAGTGAATTGGATTGCCTTTTCTTTGAGAACGAAAAAATAAAGAAATATCACTAACGAGAAAACATATAAATCAAGAAACAGAGCTACATTATTTCAATATTTAACGCATCGATGCATCGTACAGAGCTTAATATCACATATAAGTCTGCAATTCTGCTACATCAAACCAAGCGAAGAAAGTCATCTCCCAACAGCAAAGTGCTAAAGCCCCCTAACCCTTCATCAAAGACCAACCAACAGCCACCCTTAAAACCGCACTCGGCGCCAGGACGAACCCCGATCCCGTCGATAACGGACGCGCGATCGTCGGCTGCATTCCTGCACCCGTTGGACCTAACCCACACGCGTCTCTACGCAGCACGCATGCTGATACGGGAAGCACACGTCCAGGCGAACAAAGAGGATCGGCCCACGTTGCGTCCGTGAGGAGCGCCAAGGACTCCGGCGCAATTAATTCTTCGTCACTGACTCCCCCTCTCCCTTCCTCGCCCATTCCCATTCCCATTCCCATTCTCTCTCCTTCTCTCCCTAGCAATAGGTAAACGGAGAAAACGAAATAAACGAAGTAAGAAAGAATAAAAGAAAGAAGGAGAGAGGGAAATCGAGTAGCCGGTAGAGTGAATGAGCGACGAGGAGCTGCCACGGGACGAGAAGGAGGAGAAGAGCGGAACATCCGGACCCCTGGAGACGAATGAACGTGCATGCACACGTCGAACAACTGGTCGAGCATAATTGAGTGCTCGTTCCGTGTGTCTGTTACCCATACGTGCCTATATACGCGCGTATATGTAAATGCCGGACTGCGCGGAGATAGTGTAACAGTACGTATGTGCGAGTGCAGCGTTCATGGACCGCGGTCAGACTCGGGGGAGACTACGGCGTCGTTGACTCGCGGCCGTGTAATCACCACCTCCCATGTAAAACGTCCTGGCAATGGTAATAGCTCGTTTAGGGCACTTGCATGCAGTTAATTTCGCCCTCCCGGAGAGAGGAGGAGGCTGCGTCGGGACGACTACGGCGGTGAGTGAGTTGAACAGAGGGGCGAGAGGGGCGAGAGGTTTCTCCTCGTCTTGCTCCCGCTGATCACACCACGCCCCGTGATTCCGCCGCGGGACGAGCCGAAGGAGACCGCAGGAAGGACGAGGGAGGATCGACGCGCGTCGTCCTACCGGCGTGTTCTATTTCGGTGGTGACGCGTGACGCGATCGAGCTTCTTCTGGTTCGCTGTTCTTGTGCCGCTCCGCCTGCGCTTTCATAATCTTGGGGAACGGTTGGTGGGCTTTTGGTGGATATGTCGGGGTGTCTCTGGAGAAATTGGAGACGATTGCAAGGTGTATGGGTATTGGGATACTGTGATGTCGGGATATTGGGGTATTGAGGGGTCACGGTATTTGAGTATTTTGAAATTTGGATATTTTGGTCTTTGGGTATTTTGGTATTTAGATATTGTGGAATTTGAATGTTTGTGTATTTGAGTATTTGGATGCTTAAATATTTAAATATTTAGATATTTAGATATTTAGATATTTAGATATTTAGATATTTAGATATTTATATATTTATATATTTATATATTTATATATTTATATATTTATATATTTATATATTTATATATTTATATATTTATATATTTATATATTTATATATTTAGGTATTTAGATATTTAGATATTTAGATATTTAGATATTTAGATATTTAGATATTTAGATATTTAGATATTTAGATATTTAGATATTTAGATATTTAGATATTTAGATATTTAGATATTTAGATATTTAGATATTTAGATATTTAGATATTTAGATATTTAGATGTTTAACTCTTCAAAAATTGGGACATTTTGATACTTGGAATTTTCAGATATTTCAGTGCTTAGATGCTCAAATATTTAAATATCTGAATGCTTAGACATTTACAATTGAATTGTACGCTAAGCCTTCTGTTATTTTTCTCTCAAAGGACACGTCTTAGTCATGTCGACCAATCCAATTTCACATCAATAACAACTGAATGGATAAGTTTCTCCATGACACGATCAGAACATCCTAGGCTCGTTTCACATCGAAGAAACGGCTTTCCGCCGATCGGTAGGGTACCAACCAGGCGGACAATTAGGCAATTAAGGACGAGTCGATGATTATGCAGCTATATCGGAATGAGGCAGGCGGCAGGCGAGTCGTCATCAAATAATTACTAGTAAGCAGTCGCTTTCGATGCGGACGAAGGCTGATTGTCTCGGGTTTAATCGGTCCCCGGTTGCCATAAGGGGCGACGTAAGTCTGCCGGCTGACGAGGACTTTCTATCGTCGGTGACGGTGCAACGAGGAAAATCTTTTCGAAGAAATCTTCTCTTACCTGAAAATTCAACTTTCTCCGTTGACAAGAATCGAGCGAGCGAAACATTTTCGATCGTTGGAATAGAATCTCGTAGAGAATTATATTCTAGATAATTTATTCTATTCGTATTCTCTTTACGAATCCTTAGAAATCCAATTACGTACTTAATCATTTTCTACGTTGCAACAGGTTTCAATTTCCCGGTTTTATTGGAGAGAAATTAAAAGATCTCGATGTTCTACGGTGAGTAACTGATTTAAGGGAAGACTCTAGTGTTCTGCGTGGATTCTTGAAACTTCTCTGCCGTTCCGATCGGTGAGAGAGAACAATTCCAGCGAACGCTGCGACGTGAAACAAGTAGCCAGCGAGAAGTCCAACAATAAACAGGCCTATTTTTAAATCGATGCACGAATCGGGGCCCTGACTCGGTGCAACCGATGCAAAAACAAGAACCCGAAGAGCACCGGCCGACCAGTATGTTGCTCAACCACCGCGACACTCTCTCGAGACCCCGGCTACCGTGAATTTCGATAAAGCGAATCTGTCGATTACACAATGCTCCCGATAAGTGGAAAAGGGAACGAGGGAAACGAGCCGGTAACACGATTCTTCGCATTTTAAAGACACGATCGCCGATTAATTGTGGACTTTTTAGCATTACATTAACTTATTGACATCGTAACCAAATCGCATTCTATAATTTTCTATTGTTGAATGGGCTACACTACTGAATATTAAGTTGACTGGACAGTCCTGTAGTATTCTGAGTGACTAGAGTTTTTGACTAATATGCTGCTTCACTATTCGAGGATCTCAATGGATATTAGTTCGATGATTAACGTGTTATATAATGGACTAAACCATTAGAAGTGTATGCACCGACCGAATAGATACTTGCAGAACATGCATTAACATTAAAATAATGATTATATATATATATAAAATATTATAACAATTCTGTAGACAGAAATACATTAACACACATACTAATTCTTTTATTTCCATTACAATCAATGCCAACTCCATTAAAAGCATTTTGATGTTTGCAATGTAAAACAAGAAATTTAAAGTCCAAAATTTCGATAGTTTGGTCGTTTTAGCGTTAATATTCTTTAACACATTTGCGTTCATAGTTACACTGTCTTCCTAAATGCAACGCATCGTCTTCCTAAAAAAACTAATAAATTTCACGAAAGAAATTTCAAGAATCACGTCAACTTCCAACAGCTGACACCATGCGTAACAATTTTAAATAGAAACACAGGTAATTTCATTTTCTTTGCGCAGGATACAAAATCTTAAGCGTCACAGATCCGTGACGCCATTCGCGGACGTGTTAAAACGGACCAAAAAGAAATTGTATCACGATCCGTTCGGATTTCTGATAAGAAGTTACAGCGATGCCTCTTTGTTCCCCGATATCCAGCGATCCGCGTGCGGCGGCGTTCGCGACGCGAAATCTCGCGAGCGTTGCCGGGGCCGGCGGCATTGTTATTTTAAAATGCCTGCGTTGTTCGAGCTTCAGAAATAGAATAGTATCGGCGATATTGGCGTGGCTTCGGATGGCTCCGAGCGGAGATCTCTCACAGCTGGGGTCTCTGGGGCCCCATAGGATCCCTCGGACGAATCATCGTGCGGCTATATTTATTGCAAATTAAATTCTTAAGGCGTCATTTGTTTCAATACGCATGCCGAACACCACTCGAAGGTAATATTCAACCCTTTGCACTCCGAACATTCTCCGATACAACCTTCGGTATCTTAACCAGTTAGCTGTTGCGACCTCTTTCAAAAGTGTGTAGCCAAAATGTATCGCGAAAAGTAATCTCGCTGTGAAAATATTATTGTGATATAAAAATATTACAGTAAGTAAAAATACTGTGATAAAACGAGTATACTCGTCATGAAGAAATGACAAAGTTTTGTGTTATGGCGAGTATACTCGTTAAAAACAGCTAACTGGTTAATGGCTCATTTTTGTAGTGACACTTTCGAAAACCGAAAATTTCGGTTTAGGAAGGAGAGATTATAAATATTCACGGAAATCTGTGTTTTAATTTCTTTTGTCAATATATAATCGAAAGGGAAAGACTTTCACTATTTAAAATTGAATATTTCTGCAATGCAAATATCTCTATAGCAACGTAAGAACTGTGATACCGAATCATTAATATAATTGTCTCTAATAACGAATTTGTTTGTTAAGAAATTACCAGTCAACGTGTTAAAGGTTAGCTGAGGTACGCGTATGCATCGATATTTTCGGCGAAAATCGATCTAAAATCCGAGAAATTATTAATGCCAACCAAAACACAGTAAATCTTCTAAGTGTCTTAATTGTCATTGGTAAGTTTAACAAATTTTCAAGATGGAAGGATTTCGTTATTTTCACGAGAAAATTCGCTAGGAATCGAAGTCTACCGCTAAAGATCGTTCGCCGCCATCCGAGAATCGATCGGTCTCGCGAAATTCACACGAAAAATGAAGAACCAGACGACGGGAAATAAAAAAGGAGGACTTTTTTTCGCGCAAGGCAAACGAAGCGTAGCACGAATCACGATACTCACGAATTCCGTGAAGTATCGGTGACGCATTGATAATTTTACACGGATAGGGTATTTAAACGCGAAGGAACGGCGCGTTGACACGTTGAATGCCATCACCTGTGACCCTCAACCGAATCAAATTACTGCGATTCACTCAGTTAAAGAATGATTATTTGGAAACTTTTCGATCTTATAAACAATGATATTTATATATTAATATTAATATATATACTGTAAATAATTCTGCGAAATAAACGCGCCTTAATAATAACTTCTTCAATTGAAATAATTTGACGTTACATTTTTGTCTGCGTCGCCAGAAATTTCGATTATGCTTCGCTTATAAATTGTGCCACTTTCATTGATAAAGTATTATATTATATTTAAGTTATTAGTGATTTTTATATACTTCGGTCACGTTTCTTTACGTTTTCGCTGTTCTGTAACGTGCGTCGATATCCGTTGTCACGTAAAAATATTTCCTTCAAAAAATTGGCGTGCACCATAGGTAGCACATGCGGCACTCAACGCGTTAAGTGCCATCAATAACAGTTCATTCGTCTTTGTCCCGATATCAAGTCGACCGTTCCTTTGACACGTTTGTTAAAGTAGTTACCGGCGACTCACTAATTATCTACAAATTATCCATACGCGTCCGATTGCGCCGCGGCCGCCGCTCGAACGTGCGCGCATTTATTATTTTGCCAGCCGATCCCGCGGAACCAGGCACCCGAAAATATTTATTTCATGCGAAACCACTGGACGACGATGCAGCGAACTTGAAGGTTTTCGGGTTCCATTGGCTTGAATTTACATGATTTAATTACAGCTAAAAATTGTAGTTCCACCAAAACATGCACAATATCGAATTACAGTTATAATTATAATTTCATTAAATTATGTATGATGACTAAATAACAGTGATTGCATTCGTTTCATTAAGAATTGCAATCGATAGAAATTAATTTTCAAAAGTAAATCAACTTTTTTAAGTGGAAAATTCTAACTTGAAATTAAAATTTACAGGCAGAAGAAAATATGTCCTTCGGCAACCATAGCATAAACAGGACTAACTGCATACAGAAAAATGCACCCTACAGATGGCAACGTTTATTCGATACATAGAGGAAATTCAATAAATCTATCCTGTATTCTGATACGGTTCAATAAAGGTGAAAACAACCCCTTCGCAACGTCTCGGAAAGACTGTCTTCCCAGAAAATCAGGTACAAAAGAAGACCAGTCGATTCTTTTTCTCAATATGCGAGAAGATCGAACTGGTCTCCGCGTCCAACAATAGAAAGCCGAGTCCACATGGCCCGGCTCGCCCGGTGTGGACCGATCCGTGTCTCAGCGCTGCATCTCGCGTATCCTGCGGCCGTCCGCGCAAATATTGGACGGACGTGGAATTTTCGGGTATATTTTAAGAGATTCATCTGGCTGGGCCGGTACGTTCCGAGAAGCAATTTCGATCTTTACGATGCTTATTCTCGAGCAACGGCGGTGTGTGCACCACTGCGAAAAAAAGAACGAGGAAGAAGAGGAAAGGGAGATGGGGAATCTTATCTGCTTCGCCATTCCGCGAAAAAAAATCCGCGAGATCCCGCTGTGGAATCCTTCGTTTGCCACTTTTTTCCTCTCAAGGTCGAAAATCAACCGACATGTACAGCAATGTGGCTGTGGAAATTATACCGCCTCGAAAACATCAGTGTTTTTGGCTTAATTCTCACGTGAACAGCGATTATCCGTGTGAATCGTTAAATTGTAAATAAAGTAGTCTGAAGTCTCAAATGGTGTAACTTGCGAATATAAACAGCAGAGCAATTTCAAAGTTTCAAAAGTTTGAAGTTCTAAGCTATCCAAATTTTAAGCTGTCAAACTTGTAAAATTTCAGAGTTTCAGAGATTCAAAAAATCAGAGATTCGAAGACTCGAAAATTCAAAAAAGTCAATGTTTCCAAGGTTTAAAGATGCAAACATTGAAAGATTCAACGATTAAAGAATTCCAAAATTCAAAAGCTCAAAGATTCAAAATTTCATTAGCCACTACTGTGAACACACCACTCTCTCAGCTTCCCAACCTATCCATTTATCTTAGATCTCCATCTCTCTCCCTGACGCATCTCGACCAAGCCGAAGAATCGACCTTTGCTTCCCTCTTTCTTTCCACCGTTCCCTTTGTTCCTCTCCACCTCCGCTATCGATCCCCGCGTATCACCATTCCGCGACGCGGTGTTTCCGCCGTGTTCCGCGCGCCCGTTGCGTGTTACGTGTTCGAATGTCAATGACGAGGCGGCCCCAGCCGACGCAGAGGTCTGTGTTTATCCGAAGCAACGGAGTTTCGGCTGCAGCCTTGGCAGGCGCTAAAATTCTCACTTTCGGTCTCGTTGAGAGATCGGAGCTGCCGCTGCCCGACCGCCCGAAATTCCGGCCACTGATTCACCGAATTTCGGTCCCCGGGTACGCTGATTTCATCCCCGAGTCATGCGTCCCTTCTTCCTCCTCTCTTTCTACGCTCGCAGCTTCCGTGAAACGGGATTGCAGGTAACTTGGTGTAGGTCCTTTGCCGAGGAACTCATCGTTGCATCAGCCATGCAGGTGAGAAATGAGAAAATTTTATTTTGGTGAATGTACGATTGTTTCGAAAGGAATTTAGTTGTGAAACGTCGTTGTGAGTAGGTTACTTTGATGTTAGAGAAATTGAGGAATCTTAAGATATCTAGTAGCACTTTGGATACTCCAATTGTCACTACAATATTATACTAGATTATACTAGAATACACAGTTCACTTCAGCGAAGCTAATTTCTCCAAATGACAACAGTATTATACTTTCCTTCTTACTTCTCCTATCAACAGTTCAATCGTGCATCACAAAATAATGAACAAAGCGACTGTTATATAACTAACACAGCTACAAGGAAACTATCAACAATTCAATTGTCACACAAACAGTAACAAGAAAGCAACTACTACATGACCAACACAACCACAAAGGGACTCCAAAGCAAGACCAATCAATTCCCCATCAAACATCCCAAACAAACTTCCTCCACCCGATTTCCCTATCCATCGATCCCCATTCTTCGCAACAGTAAAATCTTCTGGCAGTAATAGTCTCGCCACCCTGTAGCTCGCTTCCGTCCAGGATGGTCGGCGTTTCTGCGATCTGTTGTGCAGGTATCGGTAAGCATCGTATAAACTGTCTGGCAGGGGGACGGCGGCGGCGAAGTAAACTGGTAGCAAATGTTAGGCGGTAATCGGTGTAAAAGCAGCTATTTAAAGCGGCGAGTTACGGGGGTGGTATAATTCAAGATCGTGTCCCGGGTAATTGTGCGCGCGCGATATCTTCGCGCTGCCCGTGGACGGGAAAACGGGATTCCGGGGATTCCCGCGACGGTTTTCATGTCGCGACGCTCGTATCGTTGGAAAAGTTAGCAGTAATCAGCCTCTATACACAACGATCCGATCGGACCTTCCACGGAGACTGCAATACAGGGGCTGGTCATTGATAATCCGCGGCAATTCTGCTAATGTCTTCGCCAGATCGTGTTCTCATTTACGATAATTACATACTGGGTGTCGCGAGAGTGCTCAAGCAGCTTTTAGCAGAGATTGGCAAATTTTGTGGATCTTGGATTAACAAACGGAGCAAATAATTGGAATTAGATATTAGAAAAAGTTCGTGCAGGTTCTTAAATCGAAATTTAAACTCAAAGAACGTTTGTGTAAAATAATGTGATTTAAATAAATATAACTTGCTGCTGATACTAATTTCATGAAACTAGTGAAATAGTTCGTTACTAATAAGGAAAGCAGGAGGAATTCTTTTGGTACCTAATACAATTTGATTGAAAATTCTGCGTTTTTTCTTCATTTGTGTCACTTTGTATCGTAGTCGAAAAGGGAGAAATAAAGAAGTAGTTAGTTACTTCGAAGTATTTAGTTAGTTAAAGAAGTTTCTTGATCGGGCGTTAATCTAATTACTTGAGAAACAGTGGAAGTATCTGAGAAGTATGATGCTTAAATGGTCATTATTATCTTCGTATCTTCCAAAGATACTGAAAAGTTGTAGAAACGCGATCAAGGACGTTCGTTCTAACCGAAAATAGAATTAAAAAAATGTTTTAATTCGATCCGTCTGATTTATGACGAGAGAGAATAATTGGATCCGCGAGTGGTGCTCCACCGCGACCGTCAGCCTTCACATTGAGCTATCTAGTCCTTTGCGTCGCCGATAGCGTATCAGGTGCGCACAAGTACGGAACGCAGTTTCTTGTCCCAACTCTTTATCTAACCTTCGCAGGAGAACTTAGACCAGCAATTTTTAAAGGGTACACCACGAGATTTTCGAACGAATGTATTTCAAATATTTTCGACACCTGCAGCGAACGCAACTACTCTTCTTCTTCTTCGTGAATCAATTTTTAACACTAGAAAAATTCGTGAACTTAGTGTTAAAGAGATCATTGACTTACTAAGATTAATTTACAGAAAGAGAAGATAATTATACCGATTAATCTTTAAACGAATCTTAAACCTTCTTCCTTTCAGTTAAAGGAAAAACGGTGAAAACATTGTTCGGTGCGATAAAAAGATCGGAGATCGCAACCTCAGCCGATCGACGAAAAATATCGTTATCTGAAAGTCGTAAAAGCCGCGCGCGAGAAACTGAGAAAACATTTCATCGACGGTCGAAATGACTTCGACGGAAATTCCTGAAGGCAGACGAGACCGAAGATTACCAGGAAACTCGCGATGCCTTTAGAAAAAAAAAATAGTGATTCCAAAATCGACGCTTGTATTAATTACCATTCGACGAAGTCGCGAGGAACATTCAGCGAACGAAGGAACGAAGGAACGAAGGAACGAACATAGAAAATCATTCACGCGTCCGAGTCCCTTATTTTCAATCGGCCGGGTCATTTATAAACGCGCTCAACGATAGAGAGATTGAAGGATGAAGACCGATATTAGAGGATTAGGTTCACCGTTGAATATAGTCCCGGCCGGTTAACGCGTTAAAAACGGCCAATTGAGACAGGAATTTCAAGCAACCGGACGACCATAGGAAGAGAGGCCTGCTCGAAAAAGGACGAGATAATCCGACGCTATCGCTATCACCTCGAGAAAGGACCTGAGAGCTGCAAGAGGATTAGGTGCCGCTCTTTTAATACGGGTCCCGGCCGGGTTAACGTATCGAAAACAGCCCACGGTAGTGCGAATCCTACGCCGTCATATGACCGCAAAACAATCGAAAAAAAAGAACTGGACGCAGACCGACGTGAAACTACAGAAATCCAAAGGAAGGCAATGCCTAGAAAATAACCACCTCGAGGGAAAGTGTTGCAAGTGTGCCGGAACCCGACAATTTATACAAGTTAAACCGTGTTTGCATAAAAAAGTAATATGAATGCTGGATATTGGGTGTACTGAACACAATACTTTACGAACATTTTCGATTTGCAGTCGTATTAACCCTTCGCAGTGGATAGGTGACTCTTAGATACCACTTGATTTCATATATCAAACTTATAAAGTGTTATATATAATACTAAGCTTTGTATAATCCATCGATATGCGAAATATTGAAATAAAATAGTTTCATACTTACAATTAATAAAGTTTGCAAGGAAATATCAGTTTGACCTTGGCAACATAACAGAAGATCATTAAAATTGGAGAGGAATGACAAATGCGAATAACTATTGCTTTAGTTTCTCAATATATCGATACGTTTGAATTGCCAACACAACCCAGTTTGGAACTTAACTAACAACACGATCTGACCGAATAACTATTTAATACAACCAGAACTTTCTCTTAACACTTAACAGACGAATGGATTTTCATCCGTCTTTCTCCAGTCCCGAGAATTTTTAAAGGCATTATATAAACCTATAAGCACGTCTTTAAATCATTGCCGCTTTATTGAATTAATATCATTATTAATACAATTTTTGGAAATCACTTATTTTTCAAAACGTTAAGTCGGCATATCTACGTGTTCTATCTGTTAAGTGTTAACCTATTCTAAAACCCCTAAAAAACGTCCCTCTACGTCGAGATCGACGAGAAGAAACGAGTGGGGAGTAGTTGGGACTGATGAGACACTCCAAGGACCAGTTCCATCGTTTCCCCGGAGTCCGTTCTCGGATGAGTCCGCGGGCCAGGCAAATTTTTACGTTCCCGGCACCGTTTCGGGCCACGTCATTGCCTGGGTTACAGGGACAGTGCCGGTGCCTGTGTCCGCGTGCAACGAGAGAGGCCTGTGTGCACACGGGCCACGGAGAGCCCACCAGACAGACACGACAGAGACACGCGCGGCCGACCTTGCATTTGCTTTGCATATATACGACATGGCTTTGGGCATGGTCACACGGAACACAACCTTGGCGAGAACATAAACGGACGAACGCATCGCGAGAGAACGAATCCAGGATGGAGGAAGGGGAAGACGGAGAGAGAAAGAAAGAGAGAGAAGAGGAGGCCCGGCAACGGGGGACGACGGGCCCACGTCACGCCACTTTCGGTTTTATCGTCGTATATCCGGCCGCGGTGCGATTTTCTCGCGTCCTGATCTTCGGACCGCCTGCCTTCCATCGCTACTTGTTACCAGGGCTACCTTGGTTGTTGGACACTTGGGGATTGGACTGATGGGGCTATGGAAAATGATCGATTAGAGGGGTTTTCTTTTTAAATTATGCGTTTTCAGTGGGATCTGAACTTGGATTAGTGGAGCTATGGAAATTGATCGATTGGAGGGTTTTTCTTTTTAAATTATGTTTCTTCTTGTGGGACACGAAGCCCGGATTGATGGAACTATGAAAACTGATTAACTGAAGTATTTTTTCTTTTCAAATTATGTTAGCTTCTAATGAGGCTTTTCGAGTAGATACATGTTCAAGATTAACAGAAAATGGAAAATTTGTATCTTTGATGAGCCATCGATCGAGCTACTTTTGGGTGACATTGTAATCACAGATAGTCTCTTACTAAGGGATAGAGTTTGAATATATCAGGGAGGACGTGGTATATATCTAAATTAGTCCATTTTACTGGGATCAAAATGAGATACCAATAATTTATGGTCAATGTTTAATCTCTCGGAGATACTGAATTATTCAGAATCGATCAATATAAGCGTCGACCGATAATGGAACTGTTCGAAATCCGATTGGTCAGATTTCACGAAACTCCTATCAACTTTTTCGACTTGTGCTATACACAGATCCGCTGCCAGAGATTTTTTACGCGTTACCCTTGAATCAGTTGTTTTTCGCGACCGTTCAAGCGAACGACTGTGCTTCAAAGCGAGGCGAGTGAACCGCGTAACCAGTTGTTTGAACCATTAATCCCGCAAAGACTCTCCGGGCTCCGCGGCAACCCTGGGATTCTTGTGTCCTGGGACAAAAATGGATTTCTTCCGATCGGTTCGCGGGCGAAGCCTGGAAATGCGGCCGAAGGCCGGCGTAAATCAAAATTTATTTCGCAGCCGCCACCGGCTGCCGAAGACGAGTCTCTCCCGCGATGCCTCGCGCGAGGAATCTTTTTATGCGAGCTGCGGCCACGATTCGCTTGCCTTTTCTTCTTTCTCGCGTCTCGTTCTTCTTTTCAACGGATATTACACCAATGGAAAGAATAAAAAACAAAAGAAAGAATTTAGAAGAGACTTTGCTACGAGAAAGCACCGAGGAGAAAGATTTCTGCTAGCACCTAATGCTAAAAGACAATAATGTTTAACTCTTTGCACCCTGAAAGTGTTTCATTGAAAATATTCGACACTTTCTGACGAGGTATGGATATTTCTATAAACGAAGCTTCGTATTAAGTATTGAACTTTATGAGTTTTATATGTCGAAGTAAGTGGCGACTGAGTAGTCTTTCAAATGCAAAGGATAAAGCCTAAGTAACTACGTGAGAGTGCAACCAAAGAATTTTTCTAGTTCTTTTTTTCAACGTGTATTACACTAACGGGAAGAAAGAAAGAGAATTTAGAAAAGGTACTTTCAAGTTTGAAAAAAGCACTGACAAACCTGGAGCTTTCCGCGAACACCTGATGCTAGAAGAGGGAGAGACAGTTGCGGCTGTAAGTGCTTGACCTTGAACGGTATTTATTGACCCGTTCTGCATACTAGATTCACGAATAGCTGATTCATTATGAACGGCGATCTGGCATTTTCATTCATTTATCGTTCGCGCGGGATCTCGCGAACTCGATTCTTCGATTCGTTCCCTCGGGCGTTTCAGGGATCAATGTACTTTTATTAGACAGATCATGGACACTAACGAATGAAGCGATTAACACTAGAACTACCGAGGATTTATTAGGGTTGACATGCAATCCTTATAAAGATTGTAACAGAACAATGTTTTCGATTTCTTCGGATATTCGTTACAATATTTAAGTGAGACTATGTATTTCCAAAACCATTTCGGATATTTAATATTTCTAAAGCGTCAATAATTGCAAAATAAAAAACTAAAATGTGCGATTAGATTCCGTTTCAAGCTTTTTGCTTGGCTGATACCTTTAAGCATCGTTGTGATATTAAGAAGAAGACTCAATAGTCTTGAAGATCAATGATGAAGTCTTAAATTATTGAAAAGAATTTCAAATTGGAATTGTTCAAGGATTTTGAGATACAGTGAACGTTTGAACAGTTGGAGAGCCTGAGAAAAACAAGATTGAATGGTCTCAAAACATCAGATGTTTCCTAAGTTTTTAAAGAACTTCAAAATAATCAGAAATCCGTGGAATTTCCAGTTGAGAAGTTCCGAAGATTTATAAGAGTACACAACCATAAACTTCCTCGCATTTGCGATAGCAATCTATTCAAGTCCAATCACGAGCGAGTTACTTTCATTATTCAATCGCATTATTCAACGCGCTGATTCACGAAGTAGGAGTATCGACCGTTAGAATCTAAAATACACATAGATCCTAGGTCAACAGAGTCTTCTACCTAATTAACGAAATCAATCAGCAAATCGGCAATCGTGTTCACAAATTTTTATCCGCTTATCCAGGATAAAAATAAATCCCAGTCGAATCAACATTATTTACAAACGGATCTACAAATCGATCTAGATGCCGATAACAGATTCGTCAAACCTCTCACTAACCAGTTAATCGTGAAATTTACTTTTAAAAATCTCTCATGAAGTTAGTAATAAAACCAGCCGACGACGAGCATACACTTCGAACTCAGTACAGGTGCACCTAACATATAAAGCTGAAGCAAAATGAAGAAGGAATACATGTTTGCTTGAAAAAATAAGTAATTAATTGTCGAAGAAATTAGTATTATTTTGGGTTCCGAGATGACGCGTATACTCGTCAAACACGGTTAACTGGTTAAACATCAAAATCCTACGAATCAAGGGACCGACGCCGTGATTTTTTCGCGTTCTCGCGAATTTTCGATTCGCTGTTTCGAAAAAAAAGGACAACGGTTTCCGTTGACTTACTCATTTAGCAGCGACGAGGACGCGTAAGTGAATGCTTGCCGGATCTTACCTGCAACAGAAAGAAGCTCGTTAAAGAGACTCTCCAAAAACGATTCAAGAAATTATAGAAAAAAAGCATAGATGCGCAAAGCTGAAAAGCGAGTGTACACTTTTTTTTGCGCCCAGAACAAACAGCGTGTTTCCGTCTGCTTTTTTTGCGCGGGTTATGTAAAGCTGAGCACTTTTGAGTAACCGTCGAGTCGGTTCCTTACAAAATCGCGTTACAATGCCACGATGGTTGCTGAAAGGATTCAAGCTGAATTTCGGACAAGGATTTTCACCTGTTGGGATCTTCGAACGTGTACAGTCGCCTTCGAAAGCGAGTTAAAGGTTTGTCAAATGCGCTATTATATTCCTTATTTATATACATTTTTATGCTTCGTTGATCATTGTGCATTAATCATAATCCTAGTGTTATGACATTCAACGTCTTATCGTTCAATAACGAGTGATACTTGTACGATATAGCTCTAATTCTGTTTTAAGACAATAAAAAGTACTCATTGCATAAAGACTGAAACAAAGACCTATGTAAGTTTTATATTGCAATTACAATTGAAAATTTCTTTGTCTTTGTAAATTATTATTAATAAAATAGTCCTTTAGCAACCAAAATTGCCTTATTATTTTGTTTCCTAAAAAATCTGCTACTTTCATATTTACTAACAGCAATATCGATAGTAGTTCAGAAGAAACTACTCTAAACACTTCCTTAAACATAGATAAAATACAGTAAGTACCAAAAGATAAGATAAGCAAACTAACGAACCTCAATGATATGTGAGAAACCTATAACCTTTTGCATTCTGGAGGTGACTCTCAATCAAAATTATAAAATCTTATGATATTAAATTCCGTTGTAGTAGCTTTGTTTTTTATTTAATGCATATTTTCTCATCAATTTAGAAAAGTTCGTTTATATCTCATCGGGAAGTGGTAAATATTTCTAATGAAAAACGTTCGAGTGCGAGAGATTAATACAACCGAAGGATCAATCGTTTCCTCGAGCCGATCTTCTCAGCCAGAATCGATGGAAGCCCGTCGACTCGCTCAACCGAGCGGCTGTGTTATAGGTATACCGTACACCGAATCGTCGAAACACACATGCAAGTCTCGCTACGGGTGTTCGGACCGGGCTGGAGAAGAATCTCCGTGGCAAGGACCTCGCGAACAAGGTTGCACGGACTGGCCAGCAACGTGGGGGACAGGGGGAGATCCATCTCGGTCACGTTTCGTCCGAACCTTCTTTCTCGGTCGCCGACACAACGATCCTTTCGCGCGGGATTTCCTTCGATCGTCTGGTCGATCTGGTCGATAGAACCGATGATCTATGAGCGTTCTCTGGAAGAGAGTTGAGAGTCAAAGAATCCAAGAGGTGAGATGCGAAAGACGATAGAGGCACGTGGCGAGAAGAATTGGCTGTTGAGTCGCTGGTCTTTGTTGAAGGAAGTTGAACTGAAGCTGGAGTGGTCTGGGTTTTGATTAGATTCGATATCGAGTCAGTTCAAAGTTAATCTTGTGCTTGAAACTAAGATAAGTTTAAGTTGATTCGAGTTAGGGCATTTGATCTTGAGTTAAATTTGAAACTTGGCCTAGTTTGGATCTTTACGATGATAAAGTAATCTGATAAGTTTTGGGGACCACGCAGAAGCTAGAAACTGGGCCAATCTGGATAGCTAACATTGAATCTTCTAACAAGGTTTCACCTGGGATTAATTCAAAGTAACCGAAAGTAACGGTTAATCATTGCATAAAACGATTAGAAAAGGAACGCAGAAACAAAGCATCTTGTAGAACGTCTGTTGCAATATTCGCACTATGTGCTATCAAAATCATATTTCCAAACTACAGGCAACTTCCCTGTAATATAGCTAATCGTTTCATAGAAGGATTAGAAAGAAAGCACTGTCTTACAGGACATTTATCACCATGTCCTATCAAAACCATGTTTCCAAGGCATCACGCTACGAAAGCATCAGCTTTACTTGAACTCCGTAGGATTGTACGGTTAACCAGGCAAGCGACCGATGATCTACGAGCGTTTTCTGGAAGAACGCCGCCGCGAGAATCGTCTAGACCCGAAAGATGCAGGGAGGTGAGAGGCGACGGAGGCACGTGGCGAAAAGAGAGGCGCCTCCGACGTTCGGATTAGTCCGAGAGAGTCCTTGACTCTTGGAATGCGGACCACTGGGGTCCAGGTACATCCAGGTAGCCTCCGAATTTCTCTGTGTGCACGCACCGGGCCTCCTCCCGTTTCGTCGTCCGCAAAGCTGACGGAACGGACCCATACACACACCCGTCTCCATCTCTCTCTCTCTCTCTCTCTTTCTCTTCCTCTCCGTTATTCCTCGTCCGCGAACCGAGATAAAAGGACCCCATGATCATCCTCTGGTGTGTAACTCTCCGCTGCAACGCACCTGCTCCACCGCCGCCTTAATTATCCTTCTACCCCCGCGGGGAAGGGCCAGCCTATGTATCTTCGACCCTTCCTAGAGCTTCGATTCGACCTGCCGATGAAGGGGACGATTGTTCGAGGAAGTTGGGACGAAGGGAAGATTGACGAGGCTTTTCGTAGAAATCGTAGTCGAGGTGCATGGAAAATGTGAGACTTTAGAGGATCGAGTGTCCATTTGTGTATACATTGTAGGACTCTTCGCTGAAGTTAAGGGATGAACTGTATTATAATTACGGAGATCCAGGTTTCGATTAGGTTTAATTATCGCTGTAGTTCGGACCTAACATCTGAACTCGTTGGAGCTAATTTTAGCCTGAATTCGATCCTCATCGCGTTAGACTTCAATTGGTCCAGGCCCACTTCAGCTGCCACCATCTAAGTCTTACCCAATCTAGCCTCTAACGCGGTTCCATTCGGATCTAATTCAGAAGTAATCCAGTATGAGTCCGTGACAAACTCGGTCGCTACTGGTTCCAACGTGTTTGACCCGGGTCAGTGTCAACCAATCTACATTCTAATCCAAGTTAGCGTACTCCTTGCTCGACCGGAGTTATAGGATGAAACTGACCCGTGCTGGATGTGGACTGTACGCGATCCGGGACCGATCTAGGTTACGTCTGGCCACGGTTACGATTATTATGACTCATCGCGGGCAAACGGTGACCAACGTTTCCGCGGTGGCCGAGTGAAACTCCGGATGCAGCCGAGTTTTGCGGTGAAAAAAACCGGCCGCACGGAAGACCGTTCTTTCCGATCGGTTTACGTAACACGCGCTCTGGAAAAAAGTGTTTCCCGTTGACCGGTAGATCGGATCGCTGCCTCTCGATATTCTGCATTGTCACGGTTCGTCTGTGAAATCCCCGATTGTGTCTCTCCTTTTTTCCCCTATTGTTCAACACAGTGTTTCTCAATTTCGAGATACCAACTCTTAACGACTTGGCGTGAAGTTTAATTTTAATTCAATTTGAATTTTAAGCGCGTTTATTTCATTTTTGACACAGTTGCAGTATAACAGTACGTTTCATACATTTGAAGTTCAATCAGTAATTTTTATAAAAATTGTTACAGTATATCTTTTTATTTAAGTAAAACTATTTATTTTCAAAAATATTTCAAATATCTAATTCCTTTAAAACAACAATACCTGGAAGATAAAGAAACTAAAACCAGTTATTTTTACTTCAGCATTAAAGTTACTTCTAAAATCCAGAAAACTATAATTCTTACAGACACACTTTATTTTATCATTTCTTCGAAAAAGCATTACACAATTTCAATGATCGCAACGTAGAAATTTTCTAATGGATACTTCTAACCCGTCTAGTAGTTCAGAGGTTACCAGGTCGAAAGCTGACCTTGTGCACCGAAGGAACGCGCGGAGTCCGTGGTTGAATCGGACGAAATAAAATTTTTTATTCGATTGAACAAGTGGGATGCACGCGGAACGGCAGAGATGAAATAATACAGCCGCGCGTTTACATTGAAACGACCTAGGCGAAGGTTGAAGAAAACGATGCCTCCAGGCAAAACGGGATACCGACTAATCTCTTTCGGCCAACTACGCCGGCTGCCCACTACACGACGCCGAAGGCCGACGTAAGAAATATCCGTTACCTCTGCCAGCCACTAACTCACGTATGCATGTGCCGCTGCGTACACCAGCGCGTACCCTTATCCCCGATTCCTTGTTATTCACGCCGGACCATCGGCTAATTCACTTTTACGTGGCGGCTGTTTAGACAACTGTTTCCTCTAGCTGTGACGAACGGATATTTGAATCCGTTGAATAAAATCTGCATCGTATATATTCTTAGATCCAACTGCGGATTATGGTACTAGCTATACTTGACAAAGTATCTGGAGAAATTGAAATGGAAGTGATTTGGTTTGAATTTAATGAACTGGATATTTGATCAAGATTAAAACAGCTTCATCCCCTTCGCAGATTTTGTTCCTGTCAAGTAGAATTTGCGTGACGAAACAATCATTTTGTCCTTTCAGTTTTCTCGCAAGTGTGTAGTAACCTTTTCAAATTATTTCATTCAGTGGGGCTGTTATGGATTATTATATATAATATAAATTTATATTATATACAGATATTAATTACACGTGAACTATACTAAATCGATTTAATCTATATCACTCACCTTAACCCAGTCGCGATCAACGAATTCTTTAAAAAAACAGTCACCAAAGCCCATACCTTTACATCGAAAATTTAGAAATATAATTTGTCTTATCAAACCTATTTTGAGGTCTTAGCTTGCGACCAATACAAGATCTATCTGCTTTGTTCGTGAATCATTGATCTTTTTGGCTATCTACCAGATTACATGTCTAATGTGTAATTCGTCCCGAATGTGTTAAGGAAAGAGAGGTCAAAGAGCAAAGGCTGAAAATCGCGGAAAAATGCGATCGAAGTCGCGTGAAAGCTTCGTGATGCCCGGTTCGCGAGCGCGCACACACGCGACGCGTCACGACGCGGCGTGCGACGTGGCAGCGACATCGATCGGAGAACTACTTTCACCAAGGGTGAATGCCTTTCGACTTTATTCTCGCCTTTATCCGCCTTCGCGGCCGTTCAAGAACAGAGAAAGATATACGGGGCCGTAATAGAGAGTAGGCAACGCGTCACGGGTCTCTTGATTCGCGAGCTCTTAGAGCGGCGGCGAAACCTGTTGCTCTTTAATCGCTCGAACTCGGTCATTGAACGCGCGCCGATTTTTCCGCGGCACGCTAATACGGAAACGCTCGATTCGAACACGCTGTAACGATTTAACCCTTCGCACTCGAGAGGTGACTCTCAGTCACCACTTGATTCGATGCAGCGAAATTCTGAAGTCTCGTTATACAGGATGTGTCATTCAACCGTGCCATCGGAGTTTACTTGTAAATCATTTATGTGTCACGAAAAAAAATATTCTAAACGAAAGTTATCAGATATCAAATCAAATCGACGATGTCTTCATTAACTGTAACTTCTGCTCTTAATGCCAAACTTCTGCCTCGAACTTTTTATTCAATAAATTTTCGTGATGGGATTAGTCGATTCACCCTGTGTAATATTGAGATTTGTATAATTTATCGATATGTGTAATATTGAAATTAAATAGTTTTGTTTTTTTATTTTTATATATGAAAATGGCGAATATTTCTAGTGAATTGTTTAGTACAAAGGGTTAATCGTTTGAGGACGAATGTCGTATGTATTGGCGATGCCAGATTTTATCATATAAAATTATTTATATCATAATTGTGTAAATAATGTGTTTATAATAATATAGTTTTCTTCTTTCGAATTATTTAGAAGTTTGACGAGTAATTTAGCTTCTTATGGGAGAGGTTCTTAATATTTTAAAAAATCTTCGTCCGCAAAAGGTTAAGCCGAGTCGCGGACGTCTCCGCGGATTTTGCGGAGAAACATCATCCGCGAAACTGGAATCGAGCTTATCAGTACGGCGAATATAAATACCTGCTTGAAATCATTTTTTTCTCTATTCTCAATTTACTGGTTTTCCTATATCCCCGTATTTTTATTTCTTCTTGCTTTCTGGATTATATATATTTCTCCTTCGATTTTTCCTATTTAGTTGTGTAGAGATTATATAAAATTATTAATAACAGTTCCAACGAAAGAAACCTTACACGGTAATGTTCTAATTTAAAATATATTTATCCTAGTTTTATAAAGCCCTTGTCGAGTACAAAGGACTAATTAAACTTTTCCTACGACAACTGTGTCGTTAATTTTGAAATTGGACTAAAAGTTCTGTAGTTTTAGTTTCAAGATATTTAAAGGTTCGTGTTGGAACAGATTAAGAAATATTTTTATACTATATAACAAAATATTTCAGAAAATATTTAGTATTGAAAAATAAGGATTTATTATGGTTGTGTCATGTAGTGTGTAACTTATATCGAAATATGGTTTTTGATGCTAGACATGACTTAGACCATTTTCAAAATTAAGGAGAATTATTTGAGGGTTGAGGAAATTGTTGGTAAGATTCACTAGCTTCGATGCAGTATTCTATTTGAAGATGGAGAAGACAGAAATGGACGAAGGAAAGAAACGAAATGGAAATCGCTCGTGTCTCTGGTGCTTGCGGTGTCACCATTAGACAGGAGAACAGGCTTCCGAGTGCCCAACGAGGTCGCTGACCTGCCCCATAAGTTCGTACATTAAACGCTCGTTCCGTGTTATCGAATCTTATTCCTTCTGTCTCCGATACCACTCATTATCAACGTGTTCTATAAATATACGATAAACGGATGATGAAAAGAGCTTGTATCTCGCGGGTAACCACTGGTGTTACACTAATGGAACGAAAACAACGCATCGAATTTTCCACTAGGCAATTAACACGTTGAGTGCCGTGGGGGTTACCGGTGACTAAATCGAATTCTAATTCGCTCGATTAAACGATGGTTATTTGGAAACATTTCTATATTATAAATAATACGACCCAATGATAATACCGTAGCATTTGTTTCATTTTCTGTATTTTGGTGGGTGAAATCCGGTGGGATTCAACGGGTTAATTTTCTCGTAATAGTATTCTAAATAATCATCAACTCGTTAAGAACGATAACACAAGGATAAAATCATTAACAGGAAATATAATTTGTAAATTAAGAGCCTAAGATTCTACTATAAAAAATCAGAGCATATGGTTCAAAGATTAAGGACCTTTAAACGCAATTCTCAAATGGTGTCGCATTATTATTGAACATCGTATATTAAGATTACAAATGAATATAAATAGAGAACCATTTCGTATGACTATGTCACCGAATCGAAACTTTAAAATTGAAATTAGAGAACGATCGAACATGAATAAGGTAAAATGAAATTAATCTCGTGAATAAACGATCGAATTCTACAATTCTCTAATTCATCACTTGACCCAAGATATTCAAAATCAAATGCGGTCTCTTGTTATAAAACGGAACTCTTGGATAATGTAAAATGAAATGAATTCCTCGAATGAACGATCAAGTTGTAAACAATTCGAATTTTAAGGGTAGAAGCGGAGAATTGAAACTGATGAGAAGGGTAGCGAAATTTCTCCCTCGAAATCTGAACATATTCGTCCCCGGTGTAATAACAAACGGAATGACGACGATTATCAAAATTTCCGTCGTAAAGCGGCGCCCTTTTTCATTGTGGACAGGGGGTGAACGATGCTCTCCCACTCCCTGTCTCGAGAATAGAATAAATTACGCGTTCACTACGCTTCTGAAATTCAAATTGATTCAACCTACTGTAACATCGCATCGAAATATCCCTCGGTCCAATTTCTTTTCCCCTCGAATAAGGGAGAGAAATGGAGGGGAATCGTTTTTTCTCCTCCCGGAACGCAGCCAATTACACGGTCGACCTGGTTCGAAAATTCGAGTCTGTTTTCGACATATTCTACGCGCGAATTCGATGACGATTTGCATAGTAAAATTCTCTTCTTCTGGTGGGTAACCGAGAGTGAGTGGTCGAGATAAATTAGTGATTCCTCGAAGGGTGAATCTTTCAATTTGAGGGTGAAACTGCGAGTATTGTGTTCCGAAAGAAATTATCAGTCTTTTTCATCTGTCGGTATTCTATGGAAAAGGAAATGTTCAAAGAAGGTGGTTTACAAGGGGGTAGTTCTCTATTATCACGAAGGAAGAAAAAATCAATTTAATGCTTCTAGAAATGTGAAAATATAGAAATATAGAAACAAGTATAGAAATAAATACAGAAATAATTAAACACATAGATGACACTTGCAGCAAGAAAAACGTAACCCTTTTGCCGGCGCAAAGTACAAAAACACTGAAACGCGTCACAAGTTTCCATTATCGACAAATGAGCAAAGTAAATTACTAAGTCCCGATTCTGAAAATTCCGATTGATTCGGCGTGACCGGTGGTAACAATGAGGTAGCTAACTGCACGGCCGTGTCCGAACAACACCAATGACTATTGAACCGGCGTGCAGAGCCCGCGGCGGCGACGGCGACTACGACGATTGTATGGTCTAAACTCTAACGGGTCAGTGACCCGGCCGCGGCCAACTTCGAGCCGCGACGTTCATTTCATTAGGCGCCGGATACTTAGTGAAATTAGTATTAACACTCGAACGAACAAGACGGCCGGCGCTCTCACTCTCGAGTCATTGTGGCCAACACTTTCCGGAAAGAAAGCTCTTTGCGCCGCGCCGCGAAAAACCGCGGATCGCGGGCTGCCTAGAAAACCCATTGGTCTGTTTAGAGTCTCGGATGAAAAGGATCACCATTAGATAATGAGCTTTTATACAAATTTAAAATTTCAATTTTTCTTTTCATTCGCTTTCTCAATAATGTTTGATTATTTTTGTAGGAAGGAAAATTAGAGAAATTTGCTGATGTATTCGAGGGCCGAGAATAATGATTCACTTATGAATTTGTATGCGAATTTCCAGTGTCCCAGATTAGTTCAGAAGAAATTAGGATCAAGGAACGTTTGTTTCTGTTAACTAGAAGATAAATTTCTATGTTGCAAATTTAATAATAATGAGAAACGTAGAACTCCGTTACTTTCATTGAACACTAGGTAGAATAATAACTTTAAGCCTAGTGTCACTGGACTCGCAGCCTCCTATTATGAAACGTTCTGTATGTAAATACTCGTACGAAAAATATCCGCTAGACCATTAGAAGGTTTCTCAAGATTACACGAACAAATATTGAATCACCGTACACCATCGCCGTTAGAAAATTTTCTAAGAAACACGGTTCCCGTCCGGCGTCACCGAACCATTCAAAGAGTTCATTTCCTCGTAGTAACCCCTACAAGACATTCCATCATTCCATCCCCATTCAATGAAGAAAACAAGAAATCATAAAAAAACCCATTTAACATTTTAACTACATCAAAATTCAATTAATATAATTTCCTACGTTAAAAAAAAATTTAATTTTCTCGTCGACATATGGAGGAAACCAAATTCTACTAGATTACCAAAACACAACAAATTTAAAAGACCGAACGTTGACCTTCCAATTTTCATTTCCCCAAGAGAATTTACAATACTGATTCACCAATAAATTTATTCAAGAACTTCAACCCCTAATATCCAAAAGACCGAAACGAAAAGAGGGCACGCGCAAAATTTTCCTTCAGGACAAACAACGAGTGTATCCCCATTGTATGATAATGCGCGGCGAACGCCGATAGTTAATCGAGTGTCCGTAGCTTGAAGAACAATTTAAAAAACATAAACACGCATACACGCTCATTGTAAAAGAAAGAGAAAAAGAGAGAGTGTGTCACACACATACACGTACGCACGTGAGCACGCACGCAGCACGTATGTGCACACATGCAGACCGTATCGCTCGATAAAACGTTCGCTTCGTTTTTTCCTTTTCCCGTTTACTCGTGTTCCCTTTTTTCTTTCAATTCCTGCGGCACGTCAGCGTTATCGTCGGAGGGGGTAGCAGCCGCGGAATAGACGGGAGGTAATTGTTTTACTGCTTCCCTTCGTCGTGATTTAATTGCCCGGAGCCCGTAATTGATCCCGTCGCGATGATTCCAGTCATTAGGCGGTGCCTTGAAGTATTTGAAGGGGTCACTGACCTTCCGCGGCAGGTTTTGTTAGTAGCGTTCCTCCTATCGTTAGGTACACACATACACACATAGACACACAACACCAGCTTACCACACACATATTCGAATACAGGGTGAGTTATTTCAGAGTGACACACAGATTCACTTTTTGAATTATGTGTTGTACAAAAGAATAATTTATTGATTTCTAACGAGAATTCGGTGATCTTTCGAATGGCAGTCGAATGACAATGTGAGCCAGAAATTCAAGGTTACATTCGTGTCTTGGTCAAAAAAGGAATTATCGTTGCTTGGTATCGAATGACTTTTGTTTGAAACGTCTTTTTAGTAGATTTGTTATTTGGATTTTAGTAATTTTTATTTGATTAAGTAATTAGTTGCTCAGTAATCCAATTAACTAAGTAACCAACTATCTAACTAATTATTTACGCAACTAAATAACTAAGTAATTAACTATATAAGCAACTAACTATCTAATCAAGCGACTAAGTAACCAAATCTAACTAATTAACTGACCCAAACCTCGTCTGACCTCTCACCTAACCAACAAACTAAACCTTCAAAAATAAAACCCCAAAAACTAGGCCCACAGAGACCTAAACCCCGAAGAAACCACTAAACCGCAACCCCACGAGTTTCCCACAAATCAAATACTTTAGAAGTAAATACAGATGACACTGTTAAACGACTCACCCTGTATACGCGCACAGCCGTACGGATACGCGCGGACACTCTCGTACACCAGTCGGACAAGGATTACGACAAGCTTCTGTCCGCTCGTTCCTCGTCCCACTATCTCGCTCTCGCACGCACGCACGCACGCCTCGTTCGCTCGCTCTCTTAAACGTTTTTTCGATCTCGATTTTCGCCGCGAGCGAAACGTATCGATCCACGAGGGGATAGCCGACCGTTTACTTTCGATCCGATTTACTGCTTCCGTTTCGACGCCGGTTTTCTCGTCACGCGGCCGGGCAATTATCGTTTCTTCGAATCGCGACGACAGCGACGACAACAACGACAATGACGACGCGCGATTACACGTGTCCACCGGGTAGATCGATCGGGCGAGACAGGGCAGGAGGGGGGTCCCGTTAAATGCTCGTAATTCGGGGACTATCGGCGAGCGTTTAACGAGTTCGCGGTCGTATTTTGAGAAACTACTCGAAATTACTGTAAACGCATTATGATCGTTCGTCCGGCCGTGTAATTGCCACGCGGGATCGCTTGTCACCCGGTCTTAGGGGGTTTCTGCTCGCATTTAACGGCCGGCCGGCCAATTAGAACCGGCCGGCTCATTCAGCGAGATATCAGCGGGCTGATTATGCGGACTAGTACCGTTCGAATCCGCGGCGAACGAAATACTCGCTCTCTCTCCGGAAGGGATCATCAGAGCTAGTACTTACTTGCTCGCTACGCGAAGAGAACGGTGACAGATGTTGCTGTTCGCAGACGGTTCACCTCTTAGACCAGCGATTCCCAAACTGGGAGGCGCGGGCAAGTGCAAAAGGAGACGCGAAAAGTTTCAGAGAAATGTAATTTACGTTTCTTTCATTTTTCTGTTATAACCCTATTGCCCTATGGCATCGTGTCAGACTCGTGGTGAAAATTTTAAACTAAATTCGACGAATCTAAATGTTGTTTAACATGTAGATATGGAATAAATATCAAACTTTGTTTATCGAATTAATTGTTAACGAAGAAGTAGGTTTATCAAGAGTACAACTACGAAGGAAATCGTAGGGAAAGGAGTTAATAGATTTTTTGCCATTTGTGTTGCTATACTATTTTTAATCTTGACTTTTTCCAATGGCCTTAAAGTCTATTACTGAAGCTATCAGTAGAGATGGAAGGCATTTCGAAACATATATCAGAAGGTTTATTGCGGAGTATCGAAAGCATGGAAACAAATTGAACAGTTGCAGATTTCATGAAACCTGCTGTCGATGTATAAACACGCGTCGTAATGTGTAGAGGCCCTTAAAGATTGTAAGGCGCGACGATGGCTCGAGCGAGCCAGCAAGCGAGTGTGTTGCGCGCGGTCTAATGAACCCTTTTGCTCGAATATTCCGGAGGAAGGTGATTGACCTCCATAATACTTGGACACCGCAGAGCTGAGCGACCGCGACACGACAGTTTCTTCCGTCTAACAGTCACGCCGAGGTTACTGTTACCTCGTCAAATTCGAACATTGTCCAAATTGCGTAACCAGCGGGCACGCTCGAAACCGTAAATCTGTGTCCTGCATCCAGCGAGCTTAACGTTAGCCTCGAATTACGGTGATGGACGTTCCCTGGTGGGTCTCGGTAAAAACGCTGGCTGTCTGACTTTAGGCGATGTTTAATTTATGTTTCGCATTGGAAATTTGGGGTTTAAGGTTTGGAACTTGATGTTCAAGGTTTGGAGCTTGAAGTTTTGGGCTTCATGTTTGAGATTTAACGTTTGAAGTTTGAAGTTCAGTGTTTAATATCTGACATTCTGACATCCTGAAATTTCATATTTGACATTTGACATTTGACATTTAACATTAGTATTTAATATTTGATACTCGACACTTGACATTTGACGTTTGAGATTTGACATTTTAAATTGTTAACCTCAAAATTGAGATGCAATCTCATTTCAAACTGAAGCCAAAGATTCCAGTATCCCCTAATGCCCCGTCAAATCTTTCTACCTCTGCTCAAACACAGGCACAAAAAAATACCAGAAACCCTTAAATCCCTAACAAACCATACACACTTAACAAACAAAAATTCCGCAGCATCGGAGAAACCCGAGAATCAAGTATCATTCCAGAAGTCTCAAACAAAACTATCGGAACGTGAAACTGACATCAAATCTCGCTACGTATCGCGATAAACGCTCGCGGATTAATTAACCGACACAATTTCACCAGCGAAAGATCTTTCGCCGCAACTAGACAAAAAATCGGAAAACGGTACCGAACGAAACCCGCGGAATCCCGTCTCGGAACATTATTTACAAGCGTCTGCTATAAATTCCCAATGAAACGTGCCGCGACGTGAATCGAGTTGTACAGTCCGCGTTACGGTTGTTCCAGTAAACTAATTAACCACGTTAATGAACCGTGATATAAGAGGCGTGCACGCGTGTACACGCCGTGGAGAACGAGTCGCTCGGCCGCACGATACGTATCACGTGCCCGCGAGGGGCGAGTGCAGTGTGTACCCCGTGTGTGTATCGTTAATGCGTCGGAGAAACGGACGGACGGACGGATGGAAAATTCTTCTTCTCAGCCGAGCCTGCCGGCCGGATTTTTTAGACGAGCGCCGCCCTCGATTACGCCTAACGGTATCATTCGCAAGATAACGCGTTACGCGCTAATTGCACGAAAACCGCCGGTTCGTACCGAAAACCGAACACGAAAAACTGCCCGGTAGGATAAAGGTCATTAACAACGTGTTAATTCGCATGTTGTAAAATCACGGACGCGTTGAACGTTGGAGTACGATGAATGTTTAACACTTTAACAGTGGAATTTCAGTTTAACGCTTGGCTTATGAAGGCTTATTGTAAGTTTGTTTCATTGTTACGAAAGAACTTGATGTTTATTTAGATCTTGGACATTGGAGGTGTGAAAGTAGATCAGTGGGACGTGTTTTTGTAACGTGTATTAGAATGGGTGTAAATATTTAATAACGGATGTTTGTGAAATTGATAGACGTTAAATTGATAAATTCTATAAACTTAGAGTTATGATTATAATTATACAATAAGACTTCATAATTTTGTTGTGTTAAATCAACTGACTGAAAGTCTGGTTAACTTTATAAATTGAGAATGTGGTTAATTTGAAAAATATTAAAGAAACGAAATGGTGCTAGGAAAATGAGAAAATTGGATGAAAAATATATCGAATACTGGATCGTCATTATCTATTTGTGTTAGGTTATTGATTTAAAAAACGAATTGACAGCTTGCTATTTATTGCGAGAAACGAGCTACTCTTGCAATTATTTCAAACGGAGGAGCGTCAGTAGTAAATTCTTATGAAAATTAGTCGGTTAATACGCGAAACTCCGGTTGACTCAAGCTTCTTTTCTTCGGAGCCTGTTTTTCGTATCGGAGACCGATGAATTATCATTTGAAAAACATCTCGATGCGTTGAGAGCAGCTCGCCGGTACTCATTCCCGTTTCTGGCGGCAGCGCAACGTCGTTAGGAAAAGAAAAGATTACGTTACAAAATGCATGCAATTCATCCTGGCTCGTTTTGCATAAGAGACAATTGCGATCCTCGTTCTTTCGACGACTCTCGACCACGATTTCGAGGCAGGCTAACTACCGGCGACTCGGCCGTCCTCTTAACCGCCGTGTCGTCTCGCGTTTTTCACTCGAAAAATTGTGAAAATATACTGTCTCTTCTGTACGGAGTCATCTATGTCAAGTTCTCCCGTTGCAGTTTACCTGTGGCCTGTGCATTTTGTTATTTTACCATTCTTTGGCGTACACTGAACTATATCAAACCTCTTTCGATCATCTCAAACCCGTGTACCATTCCTCCAAATGCAATCAATGCTCTAATTAACTTTAATTCAATATTTCCAATCACATTGTGCTAATTTTGTACAAACTTTACTGATATTATAAAATAAGGACAATTTCATTTCGAACATTATTCCACAAAATACTATCAATATTCTAGACAGTTTTACTTCCAATCACACTGTTCTACTTCCTTTAAAACTTTACCTCTACCTTAAAATGGAAACAATTTCATGTTCTAAAACATGATCCGTAACCATACCAATTTTACTTTACTTTTAATCACAACATTCCAGTTTTTTTAAAACTTTATCTTTATAATAAAAACACTTTCTATTCGAACCCTTATATGCTTCTTTCAAGTACCATTAATGTTCTAGTCATAATTATAATTTACCCTACATTCAATCACGCTACATTAATTCTCTTCACATTTTTAATCTTTCTTTAATCTTTAATCATTCAAACATTTTTAAACTTTCAATCGTATGTACTAATTGTTTTCAAACTCTAACTCTAAAACCTCTTAAAACCAACACTAAAAAGAAGTACTAACAACTCAGTCTATTCTATCCCCAAAAACATCAATCAACCATACAAAAACGCCATCACTACTCCAATTAACCCCAATCCTGACTACTCTCACTTTTTCCGTACCGAGACACACATTCCCGATCAAAACTCTATCGAGTAATCCAGACAGATAAACATTTCGCGAAGTCACCGAGCACCGAACCGCCCATCGCCAGGCAGCCGGTGCCCTAAATGGCACCAGGATCTCGATTTCCCGTGAGCCCCTCGTTGCAGGTCTCGCTGCAGGTAATCTTTCTCGCAGGTGCACCGACGGGGGCGTAGGAGGAAGGAGGCGAAGGGGGCGGGGCAATAGGTGTCGAAAAATATGCGTGTGTAAGGCTGCCCCGACACGTCAATGGAACATTGGTTCTGGTATTGAGTTAGTACCACTATACGTTAACATTTTTAATGGCATTCGAAGAGAACTGGCACAACAACGGATCAAACAACGAAGATGGATTTCATGTCAAGGTTATTTTACGAATATTTCTGAATCTGAATAAGAAAAATGACTCGATCCTTCATCTGTAGAATTTTATTAATTTCAATTCTTCGTTCTGTAGAGTAGATCACTTTGATAATTGTTCATTTATTAGTGTTCTGCCAGGCAGGCCTGACTCTTTTTTTGTTAATAATTATACTAGGTAGTCGCACTTGAGTCAGAGTCTAAGCGAACATGCCTGGTTCATAGGTCAACCTAACCACCTCCGTCCAAAAGTCCCCAAACAGTAAGGACCAAGCATCAATCGAATCAATGGGATACAATTTTACGAAATTTCAAGAGTCAATCACTTCGCCAATTGAGCGTCTCGTGCACCCTCCACCCCTTGCCCCTTCCTCTTTGACAACGGTTGTGCTAGGCAGTGTCGCTATCGCGCGCGTGCACGTGTGCACCGGGCGATATGCACACAGAGACGGAGGCAAGAGGCAACAGAGGCACGCACACAGCCGAGAGGCGCATGCGCAAACTATGCACTCGACGAGTCATTGACCCGCGTATAAAACACTCACACGTACGTGTTAGCACCTACACACGAGGATCGTCGAAACGCGCGCAAGCGAGCAGAGCCAGCCCGCTTTGCTCCTCCGGCCCGCCGGCCGGCTGGCTGGCTGGCTGGCTGGCTGGCTGGCTGGCTGGCTGGCTGGCTGGCTGGCTGACTGGCTGGCTGGCTGGCTGACTGGCTGGCTAGCTAGCTAGCTAGCCAGCTAGCTAGCAGGCTGGCGGGCTGGCGAAGCTCAGCTCGGCTGACTGGTGGCGGTGCAGTGCACTGCAGTTGCAGCATTGCACAACGCGGGATCGTGTGTACCGCGGGGATTGTGTTCCCCGCTGGTTATTATTATTACGTGAAACGAGAGAGAGAGTGGGGGGAGAAGGAAGAGGAGATGACGACGAAAAGCACGACTGATCGCTTGGAAAACCTCTTCGGTTGAAAATGAATCTTCAGACCAGAGACAGGGTCCTCTAACCTTTTCCTGATCATCTTCTTCCTTCCCTGCATTGACTTTTTGCTTTTCTTTGAGTGATACCATTGTGATTCTGCTCAAAAAGTCTCTTCGTCTTCGACTTCATGATCCCCTTCATCTTCTTATTTCTTCGGTAGTTGCTGTTCTTGTTCGTGGACTCCCTTCATCTCTTTCTTCGTCTTCATAGACTTATTCTTCTTGTTCCACTCTTCGACACTTGAAAATCGTGCTTCTGTTTGTGAACTCTCTTCGTGTTCAACTTCATGGTCCTCTTCATAGACTTATTTCTTGGGTGATTGCTGCCGCTGCTTCTGTTTGTGGACTGTCTTCGTCCTCTTCTTCGTCTTTTGACTTTGACTTCATAGCCTTCTTCTTGTTCTTCCTTCTGCGGTGCTTGCAGCTTCTGCTTTCGTCTGCAAACTCTCTTCTTCTTTGTCTTCGTCTTCAGCTTCCTCTTCTTCGTTCTCTTGTTCTTCTTTGTACCGCTGTTTCTGCTTCTGATCTCTCTTCATCTTCATCGCCCGACTTCGTCTTCGACTTCAGGCTCCGTTGTCTCTTCGCCCTCCCCACCCGATCGATATTTTAACCTTCGAATCGAATTATTTCATTCGGCCGACTCCGCTCGGCTACGACCAGCTCTCTATCTCTCTCGCTCTCTCCTTTTCTCCCTCTCCGGCGCGCGCGCGAGCTTGGCCACCGTTGCTACGTGCCGGAACAATTATTTTTAACGTGTCGCCGTAACCACCGTCGATGATTATGAACCGGGATTCTCTGAATCTCTTCGTACCAGGGGAAACACGAAGACCGATCGGTGAAAATAATGATTTTCATGAACTTTATTAGAAAATGTTATCATTTTTTGCTACTTGATTGTATTTACTTGTATTTATTTGTATTCCCCTTTACTGAATCGATTTTGTATTTTATAAGTAATCAATTGATTTAATTCGCGTATAAGCTATGGAGTTCTTTAGTGTCTTTAATTTGACGTTACGTTGTTAAGGAGATATCGTAAAACTGTAATGAAATCGTATTCGTGAAAAGCTGGTTTAAATTTTTTAATTAATTCGATTTCAATGGTAAGAGAATCTATTTTATTTCATGTTTTCGTGTATTAATATTTTGAATTAATTGATAAGGAAGAATCGTTGACGGGTGCAACATCGCGTCTCCGCTCGGCGTGAATTCTCGCGGCGAGAACCGTGTGTCCCATTTGCGAAAACATGGCCGATTAAGGAATTGCGCGGCACGGGGTTAACCGCCGCGACTCAGCTTTAATTGGTGGTGAACGTAACGCTTCTGTGGCGCTCTAACTCTATTATTTCAATATCTATCGCGCGCCAGAATCCCACCGGACCGACTCCAATAACAACAACAACGTTACGACTCTCCGTTCACTGATCGAAGTTTATCTTTCTTTCTGTGTTCAAACGTTTCGGTGGAAGACCATCGAATAGCAGCAAAGACATAATTCTGTAATTAATAATTAAACTTATTGGCAAGCTGGCGTTTCAAATGTCATTTGAAATATTAATATAATCTTTCTTTCTCTGTCGAAATGTTGTGGTTGAAAACTATAAAATGACAGCAGAGAAACAATTGTACAGTTAATAATTAAACTTCTTAAGAATTTGATATATCGAATATTGTTTGAAATATTCAGTTGATAAAATACATGATCCGAGATCGATACAACAGTCGAAGGTTTACAGTGAACGAGCAAACCTCTAGGAAACTTTCTACAAGTAGAAACGGACAGTGATAGTCAGACCAGTCGTTCCTGCCTTAATCTTTCCACGAGTGACAGGACAATGCGTCTCAACTTCACTTTTACGATAAATGACAGGCTTATTTACTTGCAAATTCAATTATCTACATTCCAGTTTCAAGATAGAAACTTTTCATGCAATCGTATACTGCTTTGTATTACTTTTAATTCAAAGTAAAACGATTCACGCGTTACGAGCTACCTGGCAGGACAAACCGTACTGTGATCGATGCATCTGAATAGTCAGAAGCTAGAGGTACAAGCACGTTCAAAACAGGAAACAGTAAAGCTTAGCGAACCTACATAAATTAAAGATTAATTAGGTATCCTATCACTAGAACGTTAGAACATTCAGATAGTGGAGGCAATCGCATTGGTCCCTGAACAATTCAATTAACAATTACATATAGTAACTGGGAATCAAACAAAAATTCCGTTTCGATCATTCATCTTCACATAGAATAAACAAACCACAAACGTTCTGGATTTATACCAAATACGATTAGACTACAAAACACATAAATATTCCTAAAAATTCAAAAATATCGTTACTATCTGAAAAACTTCCGAAAAATCCTACTAATAAAAGTCAATCCGCTTCATACAACAAAATTGTTCATACAAGTTCTTATAAACTCAGCTAGAGTTCACGTAATCGGCCATTATCGATTTCTGATTCATGCAAACGGAGTTCTACTAACATTCAACTAACATTCCACACCTATTCCCCAACCAATCTACATGCCCAAACATTCGAATTTCCATAAAAATCCTGTATCTACAACCATATAAGACCTCTTATGACGCAATTAAAAGAATCATCGAGAAACAACTATAAAAGTGAGAGTTTTCCATAAAAAACCGATAAGTACAATCAGAGGACCAACCTAACACTAGATTTACGGATATGTATTATACAGTACCTTTTATCGTTCAAAAAAGTACATAATTATGATACATAATCGCATCACAACATCAATGAAAATCGACCCAAGCATTAACCAAATAACGTTTATAAAATTCAATACGAGTCAAACTGACTCATTCCGTAAGTCTAGCGTTAATACAAATTGAACCAGTATCCAAAAACGGGAATTCCAGGCGAAACTCGTAAATGTGAAACCCTGTAACACGGAATATTTTAATCGCGTTATAGGGGGTTCCACTGTAGTCGGTCCCAGGACGTCGGTCGACGCGGCCGAAGCGAGAGTGTCCGGCGAGGCCGTCGAAACTGGGGCTCCGCGCGCAGCGACAATGCCCGTCACGGTTTTCGAGGGATTTGCGGTCCCCGGGACAATCCCCGGTGGGGGCTGGGCTTGGAACGGTGTTGCCGTGGTGGTGGAGTGGGGGGCAAGGAGCCCGGGGACCCACGGACGGTGGGGCCCGCACGAAAACGGCCGCGAAGCGAGCCGTATAGTTGTTGACTGACTCGCTGACTGACTAAACTAATGACATCGTTACTGACTGGCCTGGCCTTATGCTGCCCTCTCGCTCGCTCTCCTCTCCCCTCTACCCTCACTACAGCTCTCTCTTTCTATCTTTTCCTCTTCTTCGCTCGCAGCGGCGTGCATGCACACACACACACACGCGCGCACACACGCAGGCGCGCACACTCATACCAAGGCACACGCGGTATGGGCTCGCGTGCATGCACACACCAATGCACTTTCACGCGGCCGCGCATTGAGCACAGACCGCGATCACTGCCGGAGTTCAACGATCCATCGGCTCGTCCCTCTCTCGTCCCACCCCACCGACGCAAAACCGACCCCCTCTCGCAGTCTTTCTACGTCTAAAGCGAGCACGGCTCTATCTCTCGCATGACTTTTCGCGACGCTTTCGGTCCCCGTTTTCTTTTCATTGGGACGTGTGCTCCGTGTTGTTCGCGAGGAAAGCTCTGAAAGGAATGCGAGTCTAATTGGTCAGCTATCAGCTTTTCTCATCTCGTTTTCGATACTCATTTGCTGTTCGTCGATATGGTTACACGTAAGTAATCGGAACTATAAACAAGACGCATAGAGAGACCCACCTTGTCCTTGTGTCTCGGAGCTCATCTCGTGTACAATCCAGTGTACCTTGGAGATCGCTTGTGTTGTTGGAAAAGGAGAAAGTTAAATGATCGAGCATATTTTAGTGAATTAAAACGCGTTGATTGCTACGAGAATCTTGAGGTTCTGTACGTCGCTTAGTCTTTCGTAGCGAAGATATCTCAAAGCAACTATTAATTGTTTAGTATCGCAATGCTTACGTTACAGTATTATTTAGTTACTACAGAGTTAAATATTCTTATTTTACAACAGGCCACTGCATGGGAATAATATGAAATAGAGCTGTAAGCGTCTAACGTCTCCTTCGTTCTTTCACCCCTTGCATACGAGTTCATCATTCCCCACTATTCTTTCCTTTCCCTCTTCTTCTTTGGTTCTTCATTCTCCACGACATTCGACAAGTGTAACGTCCGACACAAATGCTACAAATGCTTCGCACAAGACTTTGCCAAATCTCTGAATCAATTTCCAGCGCAAGAGGTTAATTTACGTATATATTCTCATCAGTCCATTACATCTACCTACATCTAGCCTACATGTAGCCTACATCTAGCCCACATCTTATCAGAAAATATTGAACATTACTATTGAAAAGCTGTCGACTGCGCAGGGTTAACTGCCCTTATCGACTAAGATCAGCCACGCTGTTCAGCCCTAAGCCACGCTAACCGGTGTACCGATGCTCACCGCGTTACTAGGACACCGTTGCCCGTTTAGCATACCGACACCCACGCCGTTCGGGATCGGACACACGATCGGCTGGCCCGATAAAGCTCACCGCGCACCGGACATTCCAGTCATTCGCAGAACGAAACTGCATCGATGCGTCGATGCATCGGCCGCATCCTTCTCGCGGATGCGGTTCTCGGTCGATTGCGTACGCGTGCACCCACATGTCCCGTACAACGTCTCCCTTCGTGCTTCTCCTTTTCTGTCTTTCCGTCTCTCTCCCCCTCTTGCTCGCGAGCGTTTGCTCTCGCGCGAGAGCAAACACACGGAACAGCCGCGCTAATAGGCGGCAGACGAAGATGAAGACGCAGCGCCGCCGGTTTCCTTCGTGTGCGAACCGCGTGCCGGTACGTGAGCGGACACGCGGCCGAACGTGTGCGTGACTCTCACTTTCGACGGTGTTCCAAGCGACCACACGCGCACAATGCCGCTCTTACCGCGCGCGCGTCGCGTGCGGATCGAAGAACCGCGGGTCCTCTGCGACGGATGCGTGAGCATCCGTATTTTTGATATTGTGTGACGATGAATTTGGCAACCATGGACAATATTTCGTTCAACTGTTGATGTGATTTGTAGACGTTAAATTTATTTGCGGAGGTATTTGTAGAGCTTTGTTTGATAGTTTGTAGAGTTGATTATGAAGCTTTGTTTGACAATTTGTAGAAGTGTTTATGGAGGTTTATTTCAGTATTTGTAGAACCACTTTCGAAGGTTAAAACGTAGAAAATTTGATCGAATTGTGTGGGTACGTGAAGTGTTACCTAAGTATAATAACACTAATAAGTTACCTTGTCTTGTCTTGTTTTGCGTTGGAAATAGAATTCTATTTTTTTTTTTTGTATTTTAGAGAGGGAAAGACAAGGGGAACGAATTAGAACCCGAGAACTTCTTGAAGGCATCCGTGTTGATAAAACGGGAATACATGAGGAGACGTGAGCCTCGTCATGTTCGATCCCTGTGTTCCGTCTCCGTCGAATAATATTTCACTGGCCGTTAAAACGATTAGCATAACGGCGTCTATGGAACGTGGCTGATGTCACGGAATGAGGACGTTTGGACAGATAAGTCGCGGTTGGCCCTTATCTCTCTCGAAAATACAACCAGGAGATCATCTTCGCTTACTATGGCTGCTGTACACTTGGAAACAGGCGGATCTTCGTCATATTTTCAACCAATTAGCTCAGTACAAACTCTTTCTTCTGACAACATCTACAATAGATTTTCTTAGGTACAGAAAAAACTGACCAATATAGCAGATCAACCGGTATCTTCATTAATCACAAAAAAATGAGTAGTTCCAAATTCAGTACGAAGTCTTGAAAAATCCATGTCTAAACCAGCCACAACCAATGTCCTCAGCTCAATACTTCCTAAACTTTTCGATCGCAAAGCTTTCTTCCCAATCATCTTTTCCCAATCCTTAAAACCAACCAACGGTTCCTTCGATCATTCCAAGTCCTCAGGAAGACTGCAATACAAAAATCGGCGACAGCCGAAAGTGTGATGGAATTCAGGGAGACGCGTCAATTGCTGCGAGAGTGCGCGCGCGCGCGCGCGAGCTCGAGTGCTCGTGGTTATGAGAAAATAACTATGTTCGTACGGTGAGCCTGTCGGCGGAAAGAGGGAGGGGGCGGAGGTCGGAGGGACACGGAGACACGAGGAAGAGGGGGAGGAACACAGCCAGAATTGACCCCCGCGCTTAAAGGTCAGCTCGACGGCGGTGGTAACGACTCGATAACCACCATGATTGCACATATATTGCCCATCTTATCAAACGGCGCGTCGTGGGCATTAAATTCTATCACTTTCCCCCCCGCCGGCCCGACCCGGCCCGGCCTAGCCCAGCCTGTTTCGCCTCCTCGCCGAGCGCGGACTAACGCTGCCAACAACTCCGGGGGGATCTTTTCTCTTTCGCTCTTCCTTTTTCTCGCGTCACCGCGGCCCGAACGTGTACACGCTGTCTCATAACACGTGCGACAGCTGTTTCAACACTGCCGATGACGACGGGGGTGGGTGCTGAATAGGATCGACAGCGAAAAATTCGTGCGAAGATGATACGTAATGATAAGCCATCGAATCTCGGTGTTTGAAGATTGTCGATACTGGGAATGTTCCAAGCGGTTTGAGTATGATTTGATTTAATGGTAGTCGAATCGGGGTGTTTCGAGTGTTTAGTGATTAGGATTGAACAGTGTTGGGAGTCTTGGTGGATCTCGAACGGTTGATAGTGATCTGGCCTTCTCTTGTTGGACATCGGGAGTTTCAAGAGTTTGATAACTTTTAAGATCTTCAAGACTGTTATGACTTTCAAGGTTTTTGAGGTTCCCAAGATTTTTAAGACTTTCAAGGCTTACAAGACCTTCAAAACCTTTAACATCTTCAAGACTTTCAAGGCTTTCCAAATTTCCAAAACTTCCTATGTAACTGGTGTCGTGTACAAACCTATCGCATACACGCCAGTATCGCCTGTATTCTGCACAAGACATCAATCAGTGACAGGCTGCAATACGATTATATCAGTAAATTTAGTATTTTTCATGTTTGAGTTTTAAAAGATTCGTAAAGATCTGCACGAGCCCTGCCGGCGGAAAACAAAAGAATCACGATTATATGTGCGGACAGCATAATGTTATCAGTATCCCACAAGCGAAAAACCTATATAACTCTTTTCCCAACATTTTCGAATCCCACACACACCGCATCTGCGCGCTCCACAGACGAACCCCTTTCATCTTCAGAGGTGTGTTCCGCAGCGGAACGAAATCTCGTACACGAACGCCGAAAAGTTTCGTCCGGTGATTACCTTTTATCGGGTAATTAATAAAAGGAAGGAGGATACGTCGCGATGAGTTCCGCGGTAGGGTGGGTAGACAATTTTATTTCCCCCGAAAAATCGTTTTATATCCCATTTCCGAGGTACGGTGTCGTAAAAAGATGGGGATCGAAGCGAAAGCTGGGCCCCCGAAAATGAGCTTCTCCATCGAAACGCGGACGCGGGGACACGGGGACACGGAGTTTTACGAGTTCGATGCACCGGAGGGGACCCGGCCTTCCCTAATTGAACGGTCAACAGTGAAATACACATTTTTGTAATATTCGAGAACTCGGATTTTTATCGCGACCCTTCCCTCCCCGCCCCTCGAGCCACTTGGCCGGCCGTCTTTCGCCTTCTCGCCTCTCGCCCTTATCGAGGAAGCAGTTCGAGATATACTTGCGGGAGACAGTTCCTCGAACGAACCGTGCGTTTGCTTTTCAATCGTCCGTCAGGACGAATTAGGGCTGTCGACCAATTGCCAATTCGATTAGAGAAATTCGAGAAGCTAAAAGATCTGTGCGTTGATCAGGGCCACGAAGAAGTATCTTCGCTACGTTTAGAATGGAGTTACTGCAAGCTGACGACGCTGAAGAATTATCGTTAGGCTGCGGATTTTTACGCAAATTCAAACATCTTTTACTACTGAAAATTGTTTTATGCAATGAAATCACTATAGAAATCACTACGTTCTAAGAGGTTTATGTAGTTTCTTAAATTGTATGCGTTCTGTTCAATTCTAGGTTTCCAAATGTTCCATAAACGTTTAAAAATCCGTAGTCTAATTACAATTGTCTTCAACCTCCGCAAAGTAATACGTCACGAACGCAATACGCCATGTACGTAAATGTTATATATTGTATTGCAATGATTAAATATCGCTAGTGACGTACAGCGATCGCTAAATGATCAAAGTCTGGTCTACCGCAAAGTCATTTGCTCCTGCTCATTCGGTTAGCCAAAAAGTTGTCAATCATATAAACTGCTGCATCTGATCCAACACACTTAATCGGTCACAGCGATTAACACACGTTCTCGTTTTGATGGACGCTGCAAATGCAGAAAACTGTAGCGAAAATAATACAGCTGAGATGTACTCACGAAAGAAACGAAACCTGCTAAACAAATGCAAATCGTGATGGTCAACGACGACTTCCTTCCTACGAACGCCTCCGCTAAAGTCTGCGGACCATAAGATATTAGCCTATTACGCACATTACACAGTCTGAAGAATCTTTTCAGAGTACCGAAGAAAACGGTGCTTCGTTTGATTTCATTTCGTTTCATCCGGACACAATAGAAATTACATCATTCTCCAGCGACTGGAACTAGTAACGAAGGAAATAATGATTTAACAAAACTCTTGGTTCTTCATTTTTCCGTTTTCAAGTGGATTTACATAAAATTCCACGGTCTAATTACGACAAGCAAATTTCCTTTTCCAGGTGACAACGTCGTGCCCTAGGTTAACTAGAAGCAGTGATAAGTAGACGGATCATTAAGCGGAGTCCCATTTACATAGATTATTTTATAAATGCCGGAACAAAGAAGAATTCCGCGTTGTTTTCCTATGTTGTACGTAAAAATCCGTGAAAATCTGTGAAAATTCGCATTCCAGTTGCGAATCTGTCTAAATGGATTCCTCCGAAGGTTCCACGGGGTCTCTTACACAGGGGACACCCAGTACATCGTCGCGAGCCAATAAAATCGTGCGAACTTAATTTCGCAGACAGTTCTCGCGCCGAAAGCTGCGCGAAGGTGTGGCCGTGTGTGCAGAATTTTAAGGCGATAAGCCTCGTCGGGCTGCGATAACCGAATGAAAAATCCTGCTGGATCAACCTCGCCCCCTCCCCCTGTCCCTCGATCGTTGATCCTCCACCGAGGGATCCCCTAAATCTCGCGGCCCCAGCGATTGCGTCGTAAATCCCGCGGACTCTTTTCATTGAAAACAGCCGCGGGAATTATGTGGCCGACCGTGTGGTCTGGTTGATTTATCGAGACAACGAGAGGAATAATAATGATGATCGCGAGAACAGTAATGGTAATAATTATTACTACAGTAGTAGTAATAGTAGTAATAACTTGATAATTAAGAATTAGAACTACAGTAATGTAATTGGATTTTTGTATAATCAAGCTGTCGAGATTTCTTCCTGTATAGAATAGAGAAGCTAGTGAAAGTAACTGTAAATGAAGGAATTAGTGAAAGTAACTATAAGTAAGTAAACGAGCAACAGTAATTGTAAACTAGTGAATTAGTGAAAGCAATTATGAATTATTAAATTATGAAGTTGCTAAAGTAATTAAGAACTGATAACTTATCAATAGTAATTACAAATTGCCGGTTTGTTATTCAATTACTCGGTACTTTTAAACACCGAACAATAGAACGCCAACCGAACATTTATTAGTTCTGTATTCGATTTTTCTAAGAAGCATACTTTTTCTAAAAAGAATATTTTCCCTTAAACAAATCTAAGGAAAAAATTCTCAAAATACATCCTAGTTTCGAATTCATTTGACTAAAACCTCATGCCACTTCATTCGACACTCGAATCAGACCGAATCGGGCCGCTTCGGGCCCATCCCGATGATAATCCGCGTCATCCGCGTTCTACGTCACCCTATCCCCGCGTCATCCTATCTAAAACCTGATTCACATGTTGAAAATATTCCCCGATCTCCGCGGAAGCCCCGGAAAATTTACTTCTCGAACCCGGACTTGCGTTTTCCTCTTATCCCTGAGTGAAGGATCATTTTTCAATAACTCGATGCGCGCGGTAACTGCTGGGAGTCCATTCAACCGGACGAAAAACTTCGGCGATCCGTAAATCATTCGGGAAACCGGGCCGAGTTGCGCAACGAGCTTTCCCATTCAGCTCGGCTGGCGTATTTTCAACGAAACCGTTCGCCCCGGACCACGCGTTTCCGCAGAACTTTCGGAAAACCGTCGGCCCATTCAGCGAGCAGCTCTTTACCGCCTGACCATCCGGCCTTTCCGATCCCACTAGTAAACGATCGCTCGACTACACTTGGATTGCGGTTTTCCTACCAGGAAAATCCTTGCCGCGCCAGGTAAACGCTATCAGGAGTCAAGGAAACATTCTTAAAACCTAAAAAAACCAACTCCAAAGGACACAAACTTTAACCGAAACGAGTAAAACACGCGTCATAGTGAAAATACGCTGCAAAACGTGAAGATTTTATAGTCTCCGAGAAATGTACAACTTTAACATTATCGCACCCAATATTATCCATTCAGTCACAGTTCTATATACAAATATTGCAAAATCAATTGAAAAAACCAAAAGATCATAGAAACACTTGTTACAAACTGTAAAACCATTTCTCCTTCCTCAACGCGTCCCGCGTGACCCAGAAGACTTTGTATACCCTAAATAAAGCAAACGCGTTTGGAAGCACATCAATCCGGTCCCTATTCGACAAAACGCTTTCCCGAAAACATATTCCTAGAGCCGGAGGTCCGTTTGAGACCAAAGAGCATTAGCAACCACGAGGAAATGGAGTTCGAATCGTCGAAACGCTTTTACGAAGCGCGAAAACGTGTCCGTCTCCGAAATGCGATAAGAGAAACTGTGTTTCAAAGCGGAGAAGCGAGCTCGGGATCGCGGTGACGGTCTTTGAAGCGGGGAAAATTTGCTTCGAAGCGCGGAAAGCGCTTGTTGTGGACCAAGTTTCCCGAGAGTCGCGAGCTTTTTCGACGCGCGAAGCCGCTCGTAAACGTGGCGATCGGTGACGGACGTCTCCATGTGGCACGGGAACCTCCTGACCAGTTTCCAAAAGCTGCCCAGCTGGAGGCAATAAACGTTCCCGCTGACACGATTATTGCGACGACGCCGACGGCCGACTATTAAAAGTTCCGTCGATGATGCATACGCCCGGCGAGATCGTAAAACGTTTGTTTACGAGACCGGAGATGCGATGTTCCCGCGATCCCGGGCTCATTAGGCCGGATAGAGCCGCGCCGGCCCCGGCCCCGACTCCGCTAGAGCTCGTTCGCCGGCGAACGATTTATTTCTGTCGGATAAATCGATCGGCGTTCGATATTCCCGATAGTTCGGCCTATTCGTATCCGATAATGAGTGCACCGCGTTCTTCCATTTTTACCCATCGCGCTGCAAGTTCCTTTTAGAGTGATTCCGGGTGTTATGACCTGATCTCGTTTAAAGTGTCAAATGTCTATGTTTTCAATTATTTTTAGTAGTGTACTGAATCTTGCATAAATAGCTATTGAACTATTATTCTTATATGTATTCACCTTTATAAATATGTTTCTATTTGTTGGGTATCAATGATATGTAATATTTCTTTTGAGGAAAGTAGGCCATTACTACCAGACTTACCCTGGCATGTGAAGCTAGTGGGTTTTAGCAATTAGAACTTATCGAAATCCTGATAAAGAAAAAAACATTGTCCAATGCAAGGCTATCTAATCCTCATGTTGCTAATCTTCTCTTTGCTAATCTTCAAACCTACTCCATAAACGCATTGCCATCATATGTACCCCTTATATAGGTATCGAATATCTGAGGAACAAGTATCTTGCGTGGATAGCAACTATCTAAGAAACAAATATCTCGCTGTATAAACACTAGATGTCTAAGAAACAAATATGTTACGTAGATAGCAAATACCTAAGAAACAAATATCCTGCGTAGATACCACATTTCTAAGAAACGAATATCTTACATAGACACCGAATGTCTAAGACGCAAAGTACGATTTCTCCCAAAGAATCCCTATCAAACCATGGAGATCATGAATCTCGCGGAACCTTGTGGGTGGTTGGTTACGTGTCGATCGCGGAATTAGGGATGCAGGATCGGAGGAAAAGCGAGGTTCGCTCGGGGGCGGCGTGCGTGCTAGGGCACCGGTGATACAAAGCGCGTAACGCGTCTCGGCATCGAGAGCTCTAAGGCTATTTCTGTACGGGCGCGAGGCGGTCTCCGGCATGTAAGAGCCTCCGTATAGGTATATAAACAGGGTACAGAAAGAGAAAGAGAGAGAGCTGCACGACAGCCAAGTGTCTACACTGCTCGAAAGAACCGTGGTGCACGCGTTCGGGGCGACATGAAAAAACGGTGAACACTAATTCGCAGATCATCGTAAGCAAATCATTTATTGACCGTCGATTAGAGGGTTCATTTTGGATCTTGGGAACATTTTAAACGCGAAATTCTTGCATGTGGTAGCTCCATAAGTGAATAAGATGATATGAAGAATGAGTATAAGATTTTGTGTCTTTTAAAAGATTATCAATGAAGAGTTGGTATGCAGTATGCAGAGTTTTAGAAATTCGGTTACTAGAAATTGTTTCTTGGTGTTTATATTGTATTCTGTTTAGTTAAATAATGATAGTAAACATTTACACGCAGAAGAGGATTAAAGTAGAAAGAAGGTAGCAATTTACAAGTGCAACGTTACGGAGGCTGAAAATGAACAATTCTATTGGAGTATGATAAAATGGAGCATAGATTAGAGTAGCTTCCTACGACCCAACGGTAGGTATCTCTTATCTTCCACCAAAGAAACCCAAAATCCACGAAACTTCATCCACAACATTCCCAAATAACTTATAGCGGTACAGTAGAACGCAGCCGCTAGATCCGTCACCCTAAAACAACAGAAAATAAGAATCCTCGAGAAACAAGAAACCTTTAGCAATCCCCAAGAACAATTGAAGCAGAGATGTGCGAAAGATAACATAGTCGAGACTCCTCTCGATTACATCAAACGCAAACAGAGACCTACCATTAGAAGACTTATCGTCTAATAGAACGGTACCAGACTAAAAGGAGTCATTCGCCAAAAGTTCAATTCATAGTCTCGCTTAATCACGTGTAACCATATCGACAAACACCAAATTGCCATCAAATTGCCACCAGAGACGAATCAGAATAGATAAAAATCAACCGATCAGACCCAATTCTCTACATTCCTCAAGCTAAGCATCAAGTGATCTGCAAGCTTTACGATCGGTATCGCTGAAAGAGTGACCAGAGGAAGATGGAACGTGAGTATTGAACCAAGAGAGACGGACAGAGAATGAAAGAGAGAGACGAAACGAAGGGGTCCTCTCTTTTATTCCCGGTGCGTATTCGTATGAACGGGCCAACGACAGAGACCGAATACCAGACGTCAGAGAGTGGTGGCTCCGGTGCGAATGTAGAGACATCCGATGACCGTATGCAAATCGCATCCTTGACTCGGCGAATGCAAGTACATAACACGGACGTGTACACTCCGTTAGGCGTTGGTGTATATACCTGCGTCAACGGGCCAATGACCGGCGCCGTATCCCTTTCTCCCTCTCCCTCTCTCTCCCTCTCTCTCTCTCTCTCTCTCTTCCTCTCTTTCCATCATCCTCCCCACCCAATCAGTCTCTCTTCGTCGCTCTTATCCTCCTTCCCACCTCCTTCACGCTTCAATCAGTTCGTTTCGTCTCTCTTCGCGTGCTCGTCTCCCGACGTCCTCCTCTCTCTCACTCCTTCGCTTACTCCTTGCCTCTCTTTCTTTCCCTCGTTCTTCTTCGTCGCTCCGGCAGTCGGTCCGAGGCGAGGGGCACTCGAAACGAGCAATGGAAACTTTCTCCCTCGTTCGTGATATACAGGGTGGCCAGCTCGCAACTGGAACATGTGCACCTTGTCCTGTTGGAACTCTTGTTGGAGTGGGGTGTTTGAGGTTGACGACGCTGGTAAGGAGCATTGTTGCGGTTTTTTCTTGATTTTCTTTCAACCCCTTTAGAAGATTTTGGAATTGAATGTTCGGAAGAGTATCTTTCTTTTTAATAATTCATTAGTTGGACATTTTTGTGGGCTTCGTAAGTGTCTGCTGGGAAGTTTGAATGTATTCGAGATTTTTTATTGTGTTTGTTTGACCTTCAAGTTTGTGAGTCCTGTAGTAGTTACCTTGGTAAATAGTTTGTAGATCTAGGAAAATGGTAACCAATTGAAAATGATTTAAAAAAACATTTCAATTTACAAAAAGGTGCGTAGGTTGCGTATTAATGTATCACCCTGTATACCACATGACCGTGTCCTATAGACACCTCGGAGTTTTGACATATTCGAATTCCTTGGTCATTTTAACCCTCCATACAATTTTTCCTTATTCATTCTCAAGTCCTGAATTACTCAAGACTCACAGACAAATTTAGCAACCCCAAAAGCCCAAGTCCAAAGAATCTCCGAAGAATCTCCAGAGAAAGAGTAACTCGTATTCCTCTGAGGAACAAGGAAAAATACCGAATTTCCCCGAGAAATCTCGAAAAATCTGACAAATCTAGCGTCGTAAATCGTTTTAACCCTCCCCGAGCAATGTTTCTTCGTCCACCCTCAAAGTAGAAAGAAGGCCAAGCCTAAAGGGGTAAGCTGATCAGAAGTTCGCGCGACGTTAAGCTCATAAGGACTTTTTCAAGAAATAAAGAACGATATTTTTTTCGAGAAGCGAGGTATTTCTCGGTTTGTTTTTTGTCCGAGGAAAAAAAAGGAGGGAGAAATAACAAATTTCTCCTAAAACATCGAGGTTCTCGGGGAACGGTCGAGATACGGGCGCCGCCTCGTTTCCCCGAGGATACGAGCCACGGATATTCCCAGTGACTTTTATGCCTCGTAACTTTGCCCGCGGATTAGGACTCGCTTCGCGAATCGTTCCTCCCTTTCTCCTTCTCCTTTCTACCCCCTTTCGCGGCCCTGTGCTCGGGGGCGCTAGTACCGAGAACTAGTACTGAAGTGTACAGCGTTCGGCCTCTGAAACGCGGGACATGTCCCTTTGGAACAATTTCTCTTTAACGCTAAAACTACCGAGCATTTATTGGAGCTGATGTGTGATCCTTATAAAGATTGTAACAATACATTTTTTTCGATTTCTTCAGACATTCGTTATAATATTTGAGTGAGATTACTTATTTTCAAAATCATCCCGGATATTGAACACTTTGATAATATCAATAATAGCAGAATAAGAAAACTAAATCCTAAAAGCAGTTGTCTACTTCCAATTAACAAGGACTAATCTAATAATTCACTGAATTAAACAATTCTCTTATATTTGTAAAATATAGAATTCTTCTGTATTATAATTAATGCTACCCATTGACACTCGATAACACACGATATTACATTTTCTCCATTTTACGTACTTCGCTTGAAGAGGTCGTTCGACATTCGAGGTACTAAAGAAATCAGAATTTTAAAATTTAATATTCCATTTTTATTAGGTATCAACCATAAAAATAAAATAATTTTAACCCTCAATTTGAATAAAATTTTCAATACCACACAGTATTGTTAGTACTTTAACAGAAAACAATGAATATTTGTAATGAAAAATATCGTCGAGCGCAAAGGGTTAATTCGATTGCAATAGTAGTTCGCGTAACTCAAGATTTCCGTTGGTTTCTCAGCAGAGTTAAGCGACAGGTTACCAGTCACGGTGAACAAAAAGAACGAGGAAAGTGTGGACAGTCAATGGGTCGGCAGCCGTCGCGCGGTTATGAAACCGGCTGACAAAAAGAGTCTCGAACCGATCGGTTCGGTTTCACGACGACGAAACGACGAAGTCAACGACGATGGCGACGGGGGCCGGGCGTGTATCGGCGAACAAATCGTGTCATTGTTTCAAACGGGCGACGAGCATTGTGCGAGGCGCGCTCGCGCGCGCGCGGTTCTCGTATTGAAAACGCGCCGCGTGTATCGGACCGAAGAAACTGGGACGGCAACAACAGCGATAACAAAGAAGCGAGTGTAACACGCGCGTGCAACCATATTTTATGCAAGGATATATAATATAATATAATCATGGTTCGCCAGCGATAATCCGCGAAACGTTACGAGCCGTTCCGGCGTTGCTGCCGCAGAAAAATCAAATGTCAGCCAGCTCGAGGGTTCTAAGTTTTCCATTTTATGAAATTTTCGCGTTCCACGTCGAAGATTTTCTTAGAAAAGGAACTTCTATTTAATATTCAAAAAATGAATTTTTCTAGATGAATTCTATTGCCTGAATGTTCTTGAAAATTGAAGATTCTGTTTCTAGCAACGAAAGAGACTTCAAATTTTCAGTCAATGAACAGAAATTTAGGAGTGTATTTGGAAAACTCAATAGTTTAATAATCTCTCGAATAATCTCTAATGAGCAGTAACTAACTAAACAAATGATAAGGCAGCGTCTATAATCAAGCAAACACGATACTTAAGAATTTATTCCTGTTTTTGCGATAGAATGTCGAATAAAAAAAATTCTAGTCCTGTTTGTTCATAATCATAGCTTCACTTTTCTATTTAACAAATGGACGACGAATAGATCGGCAGTGGTCAGAGGATCGGCGCGCGGTATTCCGGAAAAAGAAGTATAGGAGAGAGTAGCAGAGATTCCTCCGGCCGAGCGAGGCACGCTGACCTGCCTCACACGCGAAAACGCCTGACCACGCGTTGCCACTCTCAAAGCAGGTTTATTATAGTTATCTATCGGCGGTTGTTACAGGACCGTTGCGCTGGACACAGAGGATCGCGCGGTGCGGCAAGGACGCGGCCCGGCCACGCCAAGGAAAACGGAAGTGACACGCCATTGCCGAATTTGGAATCGCAACCCTGTTGAATTTAATCGGTGACTGGCACTCGGTCACCATTTATTCGTTCTGTTTATGGTCTAACTAAAATTGTTCGTATAAGGTCTGTTATTTTATCGTGTAGATTCTTGTTTCGAAAATTATCTTGGAAAACAGAGCACGGAATATAGGATATAGGATATAGAATATAGAATATAGAATATAGAGTATAGAATGTAAAGTATAGAATAAAGAATAAAGAATAAAGAATGTATAATATAAAATATAGAACATAGAATAAATAACGAACACAGAATTCTTTCCGCCATTTCGATAACAAATCATGAACAACAAGAACAACTAAGTATGCAATTCTGACGCAAGGTTTCATCAACCTCCTCAACAAACATAAACAATGAACACAGGGTCCCTTCCCCTACAATCCAACTTTCAACTACAACGAACCATAAGAACAGCAACAGCGAAATAAACAACAACACAAAGAACAGCCAATTACAATTACCATAAAAAAAATGCCGCAGCAATTTCCGTGAAAGCAACCCCGTTCAGTCACTCCGAGCAAGCAAAGGAGAAACCTGAACATCTCGGATCGGCACGATAACTCGATCATCACGAGAAAATATCTCGAATCGAGAAGCTCGTGGAATGAAGGTGTTAACTCTAGAATATTCTCCCTCGTTTCCTCCCCGGGCTCGAGATAAATGAAACGTCCTGTACCGTCTGTCCAACCACCATCAGCCGACTGCCATCTCCGCGAAACGGTTTCCCGGTTAGGCGAATTTCGCTGGAATTCCTCTCTCGCGGTGCGCTCTCTCATCTATGCTACGTGTCTCGTCCGGACGAGTTATTAACCATAAATTTGTTCCACGTCCGCGAGAGAGGAAGAATCTCTCTCTCTCTCTCTCTCTCCCCCCCCCCCCTCTCTCTCTAGTCTTTCACCCTGTGAATAAGAAGCGTCTCGAACAAAAGACAACTTCTCTGCGCATTGTTCGGCCTGCACCTTGTGATTTTCAGGCGACCCTATCTCTTTCTGTCTTCCACTTTTCCTCTCTGTCTCCGGTTCCTGCTACTCCCAGTCTCGACGTGATTCGTCTTAAACGAGCCATTTGCATTCCTAGCCCTGACCGAGAGCTAGTCTGATTTAAGGAAGAGAATATGCCTCGCAGAATAGGAACTTTTTCTTTTCTCTTTCCTGTTTCCATGGCGGGGACAGCTTTCCCGAATATAACGGGTGAGCGGAGAAGAGAATATTTACCAATGGGAATAGTTAAGAAAACTTGTTAATAGATTAGATTTAATTTAGAAACTATTCTGTGAAATTTCCCTCAAATTTTTGTGTGGAATTCTAAGAGATTAAAGTTCTTCTCGAAAATTATTCTATAAAATTATTCAACATTACTCCGTCGCGTGGTGCAGTAAATAATTTAAACATTCAAGAATATTATGTCTCGTCGCAATCGAAAGCTACCAACAAACTTTATTGAAAGATAGTGTTAAATTAAATTTGAAGAGAACTAAGATTAATGAACAGAAGGGATTGAAATAACATAAGGATATTGAATAATCGAATTTCTTAGAATAAGCGTCAAATAGAGATTGACGAAGTAATTGCTTAATAATTTGATTATGATTACTGATTAATTCTGGAACTACCGAGCAATCAAATTGACTTGTTGAAATTTCTCTATAGACACTCCAAGAGCACATCCATCGAGACGTTAATTGATTTACAATCCAGTTTGCGTATTGCTGAATCAATTTCTTTAATAATCTCTCAGAGAAATATCTGTTATCTTTTTAATAATCGCAAAAAAAAGAAATCGGGAATGGGTCGTTTTGACCCGTCCGATGGTTTTAGTGTTAATCGAAAAAGCAAAAGGAAAAGCCTATTGATTAGCGAACGTGAAAACCATCAAAACTTTCGCACACACCCAATAGAGATGGTTCTGGAGAGAGCTGAAGGATATCGAGTCGCGTGGGGTAGGTCAGGCGTCCTCGGTCTGAGGCAGGAATGATTCATTTTCGGAATGGGCTTCGTCGGGACATTCGCATGCGAATTGTGTCCGAGGGAGCCCGGCACTTCACAGTCCCCCCTCCTCTACCCACCGTCGTCTTTCCTTATTCGTCGGAAAATGAGGAAGGAAGAGGGTCAAGAAAACTTTTTGATTCATTGAGAATTTCTTCATTGATTTATACTGCTCGCGCGTGGAACTAGGAGAATGATATATTTCATAAATCTGTAATAAATACAATTCAATTATCCTTGGTATCCACATTTTCGTGTCCCGGAGATACTTTGGAGTACCATTTTCAATAAAGTTAACAATCGAATAAACTGTAATATATATTTTTATATTAACAAATAATACGATTTGATTTCTTTGAAACTTAATCAGTGTGAATGGTATTATTGTATTCTTTCGCTTTCCACTCGAAATCAAATGTTATATTCAATACACATATACATTATATATAATATTATAATATTAGACCCTTAACCTACAATTTCTTTCATAACTTCGCCCACCATAATTACTTTGACATTAATCGTTAACTAGAAACAAAGTAAAATCGAATATTATTTATACTCCAATTCTTCCAAACAAATTTTAAATACTCAACAAAGACGTATAACGAGGATTTAGTGTCATATTGATACACAATAATAAATATAAAATTCAAGTCGGATCGAGGCAAGTATGCTCGATCGAATCATCATTGGAAAAAGATGAAAAGACCGAGATGTACGTTCGAACGATGAAGACAGCAATGCTTATCGCGCGACCCGCGACACCCCATTTCCTCTAAACAGAATAATCTGTCGCCGAGGTATTTTCAGCGAAGAAAATCGTTCTCTAACGGAACGAATTAGCCGGGGAAGCGGGTCAGTGTCACTCTCACGGGAGAAATCATTCCCCGTACCCTTCACTTCACGCGCCACGCTTCACAAAACTATTAAAATTCCGCGTAATCACGGAGTGTCATCCGCGCTGCTGACCATCGGAGAAACGAATCCAAGGTGCGGCCTTCTACGACATTTCCACGGCCGATACTTCATCGTTGAAACGAACTTTTCCATCAACGAAAGGGGCAGAGGGAGATTTGCAATTTTCCCGCCGATTGAACTTTGACGACACTTAACCGGTTCAGACGCGGTTCCAACGTGAAGTTTCTGCGTATGCTCCAATTGGAGATTGGATAATCGAATGTCTATCGTGAAATCGCGTTTTCTTGTATTTAGTAATAAATTCTACAGATGCGTTATTAGTTTATAGTGTCAAAAACAGCATTTTTGTTCAAAGTGTCTAGTATTCTTCATTGTTCAAGTGCGTTGAACAATCATTCATGTGCATCCTGAAACCATGTTTCCTTATATTGAATAATACAATTTCTGGTATTCTTCATTGTTCAAGCACGTTAATACATCGATAATTTCCAATATACAAAAATATTAAATCCACGTTGGTCCCTATTCTTCTTATTTCTCTATACTTATCGATTTATCTTTACATTCTTTGCTATAATATTTATCGTATTTTATTTAGTATTTATCATTGTAAACTATTTAATATTTCCAATATTATTGATAATTATATTGTATACTCACTCATTACTTTATTAGTTTATTGTGAAATCAAAAATCCGTGGTTCGATCGAGAAATCGAGCAGAAATCGCGAGGACTCAAAGAAAATCTGGCGAAGGTGAAAATAGTAGATCGAGGATCAGGCGAGAATTTATCGCGCGACTCGCGTCGAATCGCGAATGCGGGATCGAAAATGCTTTGTTTACACACCCCTCTCTATCCAAGTGCCCAGTCGACGCATATAAATTCAATAGTATCGGGACCGCTCTTGAACCTGCATCGACGGCTCCGTTTCTATTTACTCGCGGCGCGTTTCCAGTCTTATAATCAGAAGTCCGGTCGCGTTCGTACAATGTAACCCGAGTGCGGCGCTCGACGGCGTTATTTTCAAGGACCCCCGGCTTTACCTTGCCCATGCGAACTATTATCGAAGATCCAGTTTTGATCGAGATAATTCCTCTCGATGCTCCTTCGAAGTGGCGTCAACGAAACATTGGACTTCGTTGTGCAAGCTGCTCGAATTATTATTAAAGCATTTCTTTAACCTCGAAGTTAATAAGTAAATCAAAATTGAAAATTGTAAAGCTCCCTTTTCTAGTAATTGCATCTTTCGCAAATAAGCTGTTCAAGTTTGAAGTTTCGAGTTTTTTAAAGGAATCATTTACCTATCTCGAAGTTAATAAGTAAATCGCGGTAAACAATTGTACAAATTCCTAATCCAAAAGTTGGCAAATACACTACCACCAAAAATATTATCAATTTGCCTTTCATTAATTTCACTGTAGTCTAAATATTAAATGAAACAACAGACCACGAAATCCTTCATCCCCTAAACTAACATTGTCCGAATACTTTCCAAACATTTCCAACCTCATACTCAAATATCCAATAATTGTACAAACACAAAAGATCTCATCTAACTAATATTTCAGAATTTACACTGGAAACTAATCAAATTCAAAGATCCAATCTTCCGAAATCCCATTATTTCCCAAACATTCCCCGCCAATTTTCATCACGCCCATTCAAACGCAACTAAAAACTTTTACGATCATAATACCGCGGCACCTCGTAAGTACGAGCGTTTCACCGAGTTACGCTCGCGTGTGTTTCACCAGTTTTCCAAAGGAGACGCAAGTACGCGTGGCCATGGGACGGCAGATACATCGGCGGACTTATTATGGCTAGGCGGTATGATATACAACCGGCGGTCGCAATTATTTCTCGTTCCGCTGCAGGTGTTTGTCGCAACGTTTCAGCCCGTGAATCTACCAGATTTCACGCCGCGACGATTTTCTGTGTTCACCGACGTCCGCGGCACAAACACGCTCGTAATAATTCTTGTCGTTCAAGCGTATCCGGAAACAGGCTGTTAACCATGAAACCCGCAAAGAAATGGCTTCTGTGCCGATTTCATAACCCGCGGAACAGAGAGAGACGAACGTAAACAGCGAACGAGAGAGAAACACCGTCGATCTATTAATTATTTCCTTTTTGCAGGGTACACGGAGAAGAAAAAAATCGAATCAAGTTTCAGTTCAGCCGATTTCACCGTTGGCGCGGGCAACGGAGTTTTTCGGGGAGATCGTAGCAGATCGTGCCAGCACGTTGACGCTGAAACAGCGATCGGCGGCGGCTCGTTCCGCGGAATATTTATAACTTGAGAAATTACAGGCTCTGGCTGTCATTTATTATTCATAAATCATTCAATTATATTTCCGATTGCCATTCGAGCCCGATTAACATCGCTGTTTTGCATCTTTGATCAGCGCCGGCTTAGAGAACAGCTGCTCCGGTGAGCTACCGTTGCTCGCCGTTTAGATCTGTCGAGATACCCACCCACTTTTTCTTTTTTTTGTGCTGCCTTCGGAGTGTCTACAACGGGAACGGCGCGAGTAATTATTTTATTAGTTATTTGATTAACCAGAGCCGGACTTTATTATACGCTTCGCGAGTGTGGATTGTGTTGGAGCTCCCGGTTGCTGTCCTCGCTGGGTCCTGATGATCGCAATCGAACGATTCGTTCGGTGAAATGTTCGTGAGATGAAATCTTATGGACTTCCTTATTATCTTGTGGATAAGGAATTCGAATATATTTCAGTGGTGTTTCCTCAAGGATCAAGCCTTTAAAAACGAAAATCATTTTAGGTACTAGTGAGTTGTAGTTCAAATAAGGATGAAACAAAGTAGACGAATGGAAATAGTATTGTATTGTTGAGAAACCTTTTCTAAAAACGTTACAAATATTAAGTAGAGATAGAATATAGGAATATTAAACAAAGACGTGGTGGATACACGAGATCATTAACGCTTATGTTGCCAACTGAACTCTCATTCAACGAAATTTTAGCATCACGATACTTTTGAATAAATTCTTTTTTCGAAGCAGAAATCCCTGTGAAAATGTTCGGCGAAAGAAAATTGAAAAGAATTCTATCAAATTATTATGAAACCACGAGAAAATTGCATAGAGGAAAATTTCAAAATAAACACGTTAAAATCTGTCGATACACTAGAACAGGTCGATGTATTATTTAACGTGTTTACAGTTAAGTCGTTCGTCCCACATTCGTACGTTCCAATTTCCTTTTCGCTCGGATCGGCGAGAGGAAAAGGACGAGAAGGGATGAATAAGTAACACGGCGGACCGGAATTAGAGTTTAAGCGTGTACGTGACGTACGCGCGCGGCGCAGTGTAGGCGGACAGGAATAATGCCGCTGGAAAACGGAATCATCGATGGATCGACAGCCCGGGAAGGCGACGCGATCGAAACCAACGGAGAAGAACGTGTTACGCGTTCATAGGAAAAAGATATTCGAAAGAGAAACGAGTCTAATTAGTTCGAGCGAAGGCACACCTCCTTTTACACGCGCATTAACCCTTGCTGCAGCAACCAAAATATCTGCGTTCGTTCAAACCTCAATGTTGCAATACGTTTTGCGAAAGTGTCTTATTTTCAAAGTAAAAATCGATGCTAGCTAATAGCTAATAAAGAGGTTTTTTGTATTTATTTGTTTCTACTTATTTAAATATTTCTACATAATAATAGTGACAATTAGCTGTTAATAAGCAACAAATCTTGCTACTTTAATACTAAATGTACCGTGACCAGTCAAATGACCAGTTTTAAAGTTTGATTTAGAACTCTTTCCTTTCGTTCATTTAACTTCATATCGACTCCCATATCGTCCAATCAATCAATCTTTCAATTCTTATCTCTCCTATTTGTGTCTCTACTAACAAATATTTGTCGTCTAACTTGTTCACCTTTATTTCATAACAAATTAATCAATTGGTTACGGTAGGAATATACACGTACAAATTATCAATACGTTAATTTTAACCCTAAATATTCCAGAAGTATTTCACTGGAAACACTCAACATTTTTTAACGAGATACGGACGACATTTTCTAAAACTAAATTGACAAGGAATAGAACTATTTTATTTCAATATTGCGTATATTCATGCATTATACAAAGTTTAATATTAAATATCAAACTTTACAATTTTGCTGTGTCAAATCTATTGGGGACTGAGGAACGCCACTAGAGAGCAAAAGATTACAAATAAGATAACGTCGTACCTAAATTTTCGCGATCATTCCTCTACTTTCTATTCTACGCACTCATGTTTGTCGCGAGATAAACAAAGAACACACAAAAATAAATTACTCTTGCCCCTGTGGGGTTCCGACTTTCATCAACGAACGATGCACGCACGCGTGCTTCACGCTCGGTGCGAGTAAATTGGACGCGAGGAGCTGATAGGAGAGATTCAAGGCCAGCGGCGAGTAGCCGCGAAGGAGAATAGCGCATTTTTCTAGGCTATTGATTGCGTCTACCGAATATAGGGTAATATTCAATCTACTTAATGGCACGGTTGCCTGCGTGCACCGTCCTCGATTTCATCTCACCGTCGTCGTCGGCCCGCGACGCTGGAACACCGGGCCTTCGCGCCTCTTTTTTTCGTTCCACTTCTGCGCCTAAGCGAAATATATACGCGCACTTATACGCCGACCGTATGTACGGGCGAGAGCAACAACCGTCGGTCGCGTTAGAGGAACGATTTTATCTCCGTTACCAGCGCCGAGCGTGATCCATTTTTATTTAAGCGGCTTTTACATGCCCGCCAGGAATTTAGAAACTTCTGTCGTTCCCATCGAATTTATTCTAATTCGATCGTTAAACCTGAAGCCGGCGTTATGGGAACTTTCTACGATCGAAGGATTAAAGTGCAGCTGTCCGGAAATGGGAGTAGCAGCAAGTTGCACGCGTATGAAATTCTGTTGGTCGGATTCGGGCAGTTTAAAGATTCGCTGCTTTCGAATTAATGTGTCTGAGTAAAATAACTGGGTCATTTATTTGGTTTAACTTTAGATCACTAATATCTCATCAATATAAACGATTGTTCATTTCTGAAATAAGAAATTATTTTAGATGCGTGCTGAAATAGAGCTATCGATAATATTTATGAGGAATTTAAGATAGGCTATTTAAGGACACGGTGAAATGAAAAAGTTTTGTCGTATCTATAACCGAAGATGCTAAACTTACTACTAGCTCTTAATATAACAATTGTATTAAAAAATTTCTAAAATAAATTTTAAATAAGTTATATAACAACAAGATGAAAAGGAAATGATTCACCTTATCGGCGACCAAAGACCATACACTGAATAATCGAAGTGTAAAGGCAAACGACGCTCCCATCGCCGAAAATTCAGCGCCGGGTGTGCGGCTTCAAAGAAATTGCATAAAACGCGGGCGCACAGTGTGCCAGGCGTGCGAAAAAGAAAGGAGATCGTGTTTTGAATGCGACGCCGCAAGAAGTAACGCCGAGAGAAACCCAGTTATCGAGAGACTTTTATGGAGAGGTCGACGAGCAACGGCTGCTCCCGGCGAAACGGCCACGTTTCTCTCCGACTTGCGTGAATTCCACGATCGTGTACGTACAACGCGCAATGAAAAACGCCCGATTTCCTACGTGCCGCCTCGATCGATCGATCGACACGGCAATTCAACGATCCAAAACACCGCGGCAAGATGATCGACCAACGTTCTCCATCGATCGAGGCTCTGACTAATTCCGTCCAGTGAATCATTGCGTCGAACGAACTCGATCGAACTGCGAGCCGCACGTCGACGCGCTGCTGTATCGAACAAACTCGGTCGAGAGTCGACGATCGGATTATCGAATCCAAAGATCAACGGCAAGAATATTAATTAGACTTGAGGAACCTTTATGCAGAATAAAGTTTCTTTCGCGTAAGCTAGAAAGACCGAAGTCAAACAAAAATGTTCCTGCGACGATTCGGTCGTACCAACCGGTCCAATTAAAAATATAATTAAATTCATCGAACGGTACGCTTTATCTTAATTCTCGTATCGATCTTTGATGTAAATAGATACATGCCAACCATCGGATAACAATATAAACACGTGTTTCAGTAACTGCCCGTTGGAGTAGCTAAAGGCGGGTAGCTAAAGTTAGCAGTGATCGAGATAGAGCCCCTTAATCCGAAGAACTGATTAGAAAATCCTCTGCCAGTTCCATGGGAGCGTCTAATAGACTACTTTCCATCGAACCCGGAAACATTGGGGCGTCTGATATCTATTAAACCGCGGCGTTCTCCGCCCTTTTCCCTATCAATCAGCTAATGATCCGCTCTCGATCAGCCGCGCCGCGGCGGAACTCGCTCCAATTTCCCGGTGAATACTGGCACAGGAAAAAGGAACGAAACCCGACCTGGCGCGGCGCGTAGGATCGAGAGCTCGTCCGGGTTTCCCGTGATCCGAATGGCCACGGACAAAACGAACACGCGCGACGCGAAAGGATTTCTAAACGATCGACGCCGGCCATCTCTAACATCTCCCGACCGATACACCTCTAACCTAGAAACCCAGGACTGCTGCCTATCGAAAGAAAAATCGGTGGTTTCTCCTCCGGTGAAAAATCGAGTCTTCCGCCTCGGTCTCGATGAGACCGTTCCAGTTTCCCATGCGTGACCCACTGTGGGATCGCGCCGGGACCAGTTCCCGACCCGCCCGCGTGTCTCCTCCACGACTCTCATGCGTTCTTGCCACCGGGCGTGGTGAACGGACGAGGTGTGTTTCGAGAAGAAGGAAAACCTGGCCAGCTGGACACGCTTCTTCGTACTTTTCCCACAGTTTCTTTGGTCGTCAGGTTGAAGAACGCGGTGAACGGATTGACGGAAAGATCGGAATAAATAGAGCGAAGATGAGTCTCCATGCAAATTGCGGTTTCTAGGATCTAATTCAGTGGGAAGTAGGTGGCAACTTGTTGCTTGGTTCTTTGGGTGAGAGAATATTCATTCTTTTTGTTTCAATTAGATTCATCTGGTATATATCATTTATTAGTCTAATATTGTAATGTTTAACACTAGGTTCACACGTCGATACGATCCATATTAAATTTCACAATTTCATTATTTGTTGATAGTGTATATTTTAGTAAATGTTTAAATCTCCAATTTCCAAGATCTATATGTCCGAACATCAATACTTCTATCCACAAACTCAACACCAACGATCTATTCCCAACGCGTTTTACACCTACCGCTACTTCATCACAATTCAAACCATTTGCACCACGAAAACATCCGACGCGTGTCGAAATGAAGGAGTAAACCGAAGACCAATCTTCGCTGTTGTTAATTGCCGAAGAGATTCCACCGCACACAACCGATACATTACCGATTTAATTCTGTTCTATCTGTTATTTACGTACCGAAACTGGCGTGCAATAAAGTTCGCGATTATTATTCGTTTTATTACACCGCGAACAACGAGGGAAGGAGAAGAAAGAGAAAAAGAAAAAATGAACGAAGGAAGGAGAGAAAAGAACGCGACGGGGGAAGAGGCCAATCGCGCGGAGGCTTCTTCAATGAAAAATAATAATAAAGCAGTCGGTGTCGGGGCGGGTTTGAATATTGATTGGCTGGTGGCGGTGTGGGCTTGATAATGCACGGCCAGATAAAGGGGAAAGTTATCAGGCGGTGGAGTTTATGGGGAAACAAAAGCGGCCGTGATTTACGGACTCCTTCCTCGAAAAATCTCGAAACGGCCGCGACGCGAGAGCACTGGCAACGATAACGTCGCGCTTTCTTTCTTCTGTTTACAGTTCGCGAGGAGACAGCCCATTATCGGGCATTGATAAAGAATCGGCTGCTAATCACGCGTGCACTCCCGGCCGCGGAGAACGTCGCCTCAAATTTTTCGTGGACCGTGGCAACTGTAACTGTACATCGAACTTAATCGGATCGAATTCGATTGAGTTTAATCTAATTTCATTGAATTCAAGCTAATTTAATTCATTCGTACAGGCAGACAATAAGCCTTCCAGCATGCAAAAGAGAAAACGTTGAACCAAACGCAGGGCAATCATTATTTTATACGGTCCGAGGATCGAACGTCCCCGTGGATCGAAACGTTCAATTAATTCGAGGATCGGCGAAACTATCCGATAACTCGACTACTGTTAAATCGGATCACCGCGGGTTTCCCGGGGGAAACGAAAAGATATCGGTTCGCGGAAATGATAAATCGCGTTTCGATGAGAGCGCATTCCGTGTCGCGCGTAGCCCCCTGCCCGTGGATCTTCGTTTCGAAAGCGTTTCCCGGTATCGATTACCGTACCTCCAGGTTTCGAAACCCGGTTTCTTCGATAGAACCTTACGGTACCAAATTGAGAGTGGCTGGAGTCGGAGAAATACACGGTGTCACTGATAGCTTCGGTTCCTTTAATAAATACAGTACACTTGAATTCTAATTTGAATTATCACATGAAACGACGAGATTTGATTTAATACTGGAAGTAGCAGATAGATCAAAATGATTCGTTTCTAAATTTCCCCTTTCGCAATTATTGAAAAACAACAAAGGTGTTTACAAGTTTACTATACAAGTTGATTTAACAAACAAAAATATAAGTCGGTCTCCATAAATACACTCTTATAGTTTTGAGAATTCAAAAATGTTGCTTAGACTGGTCGGTAGTAGTGTTGATAACAGACTCGATGATTAGAATTGGACTCAAAGACGTTAAGCGAGTCTAGAAAAACTCTGGGCACGTAATCGAAAAAATTAACTGCGAAAATGAGATTTGCGTCATGAGAAAAAAATGGAAAAAAGAATGGTCCGCAAGGTCGTATATTTTTCAAGAACCGCGATCCTCGTGACGGGGGCTTAATAAATACGCTCGTCATTGTTTGGCCGTCGATCGGTAGACAGAACAAAGAATACGGGGAATGTTCAAACAGCGGATCTCGCGCGCAAACAGCTAGGAGAGTGCAACGCGCGTCGACGTTCGTTAAATCTCGCCCACGGGATAAACAACCGTATAAATAAATTTGTCGAACAGGAACGTACGATAAAGCGGCGACACGGAGCAACGGCCAACCAACGCCGATAATTTCAACGCTCAAGGCGGACGACAATTAACGATGAGCTTCTATGCTACCATTTTCAAAATTTTCGAGCGACTAGTTTCAAATTTTTCTGTAGGAATATAAAAAGACAGTAAAGAACTGTTTACGAAACTTCGTTTTCTAACTAGTTGCGTTGGGTGCCTATTATTTGAAGATTTAAAAATTATCAAAAAAAATTTCTGGCGAACGTTGAAATGATGCGAAGCGATTGCGTCGTGAAATTCATCGAGAAATAAATGTACAATTTGCTTTCCTCGCTCTCTAATTAGTTATTTTGATTATTCATTGTTTGGAACCCCAAAAATTTGCAAAGAAAATTTCTAATGATCGTCGAAATGATGCAAAGCAATTATATTACAAGATACGTTGGGAAATAAATGAAAAATTTACGTTCTGCTTTCTTTAATTAGCTCTCTTGATTATTTACTCCTTGGAGCTTCACAAATTTTCAACGAAGACTTCCGTCGATCGTGGTAACGACGCAAAGCGATCGCGTTACGAAATCCGTCGCGGAATAAATGAAAAAACGCTCCGAGTTGCTCGGTGTCTTTTTACGTCGACGTTCTTCCGACGCCGCGCGCCAATGATATATTTTTTTACGACTGTGACGATAAGGGAACCAAGTAAGCGTCGCCTCGGGGTTCTTTCGAAAGAGATCATCGACTATCAGTCGCGATAAGGGATTTAACAGTCACGCGCAGGAATGGCCTCGCTAATTACGCTAGCTGCCTCTGCCTTCTCCTAGTCAATGATCACAGAATAAACGAAACAACGGATGAAAATAGTTCTCAAAACACCCGATCTATCCGATTCGCAGCTTCGAACTGTTGCGAAGTATCCGGAGAATTCGCCGAGAAAACCGGAAACGCGTTTCGTGATGTTTCGGCTCGAGAATTCGCGACGGAAGGAAAACTTCAGTTTCAACTCGAACGTTTAATTTTAGAATTCCGCGAATAAAATAATGAGTTTCCTGGCTCCGGTGCGAGAGGTAGAGCTTATTTTGCATTCTTAACTCGGGAGATTGGTCGAGACGCGATTTCGAGCGACGGATTGTAAAAACGAACCAGGTTTCGAGTACGCTGGCTTCGTTTACTACGCGTTTGGCGATCTTCGATAAGCCTGGCGAGGGAAATTTCAGAGATACTTGAAGAACGAACATCGTTTTCTAAAAAAAATGAATTACCGTGCACACGACTAATGATCTTTTTGATTTCTTTAACATCTCTTGCGTGCCGATACAAGGTAACATCAATTATTTCCAAGCAGCGTACAGTGGAACGATTCAAGCTGGCAATATTTATGTCTGGTAAACTCGTTCCACTTTTATAATGATCAATGACTAATTCCCGCATTTCGATTCGTGCTTCGTTGCCCGTTTTACTCGAGAACCAACGAAACCTGCGCAGACCCATTGACGTGCTTCTCGTTGAAAACAAAATATCTCGACACTTTCGGAAGAGCCGATGAAAATTAATGGAGAATCAATGAAAGAACACGACTAATCTTATTGCGAGTTATCGTTGACGATTTCTAGCGATAAATGCATCGCAGGTGACGAGGATATCGATTTCGCGTTTCATTTTAACCTGACAAGTATTTTTGGAATCGGGAGAACTCGTAAATTTCGGCAAATTTGCATTTTCACGCGTGAAATATGGATGTCGCCGGACGCTTATTTTCTCCATCAAACATAAACCGCGGACTTTATGAATTTCTGGACAATGGTGGCCGATTTTTCCTCTCCCGTTTGCATTGTTGCTCGAAACCGAAGGAACGCGTCGCTCCGCGGATAAAAGTAGAACACGCGGCCGTAAGTTGCTTCGAAGAGAAAAAAAAGGGAAAAGAATCACGGTAATAGAAATGCGGAGTAAAGTCTAATGAAATACCGAGTATAATTATAGCGCCGACTTGAATAATCGATACCGCAGATACACAATGAATATCGACGCCGCGATGAGATTCGAACCGTGAAGAAAGGTTTTTGACGTCTCGTCGAACGCAAAACCAGTCAAAGTGTAAGGGCAATGTACAAATCGCAGTATTGTTATCGAATAAACGCGATGCCACGCTTTTCCTTCTCGTCAATTCTATCGCGACAAAAAGTGAATTACACCGTTCATCGTCAATATAAAATTCTCCTTGGATCTTCATCCGAGAGAACAGCATGGAGCACAATTAAAATCAACGAATTCCTTGAAATTCTCGAATACAGTTTCTGTATCGCCGGGGCGATCGTAAAGTCCGCGATAAAAGGAATAAATTCCTGTTCGAGCCCGGTTCTTGCGAGACAATTCATAAAAATTTGTATTCGCTTAAAGGCCCGCCAATCCGCGTATAACTTGTCAGGAGAAACGTCCGCGCGGTTCATCGTTCGAAAGAAGAAAAAGTCGGAGGCCCAGGGATACACCGTGGAACACAGAAAGACCGGGCGAAAGGGACTTACCTGGGAGCATTGATGATTGGTCGGCCCATTGCCCGTGGCTGGCGCTTCTCGTTACTGGGAAGGCGCAGGTAATCTTGGTCGCCAAAGAGGAACAGATCCTTTGAAATAATCATGTCCACCGTGTGGTTGCCGGTTATAGCTGCCCGCCTCTCCCGCTTATCTCTCGCTCACTGCCTTTACACCACTGGCTGAACAACGCACGACGGTGACGAGAGCAGGAAGGGAAACGCGGACTGAATATTCACACTGTCCCGCCGCCTAAATACGTCCAAGCCGATCCCGACCGAGCAATACGATGCAACGCGACGCAAAATCTGCTGCCGTCGTTGTCGTTGTCGTCGTCGTCGCCTCTCGTCAGCAACGGTACATTTTCGCCGATCGACTTTGTTACTACTGCTGCTGCTGTCGGTGCTCCTGCTGCTGCACGCAAGTAATTCAAACCAATCGCACCTGGTCGCGAGCATTAAGTCCGAAATACGCGAGGATCCAACTGTGCTAGCTATCTTGACGGTTCCGTTCTCTCGCCTCGTCTCTTTGGTACAGATGATTTATCGCGCGGAATCAAGTTCGACACTGTGATTGGTGGATCGGGTTGGATCAGGGGCGACGATAAAGACGTCGTCGTCCGGTGTCTGGAAAAGAAGAGCGAGAAAAAGGATTTTAGTCGTTTGAGCTAACCTGTTATACTCCAGTCAATGAGAATACAGAACGGTATAACGGATCTTCAGTCTTATAAGTGCTTGGTGATAACATGGATACAGTGTCATCGGTGCACGAAGGGTGAATGCATCGAGGCATTACCAAGGATCGGAATCCTGGCGACGAAGGAAAGAACGCGTCTCGAGGCGCAATGTCAAGTGTGTGGCTCTATTTTCAAACGGTCGGTCGGTGCCTAGTGCACGATAGAGTAAACGCGCGGCACGTTTCACCGGCGCGACGCGACGAAACGATTTTAATGCCGGCGTACGGTGTTATAAGTTTAGAATTACGAGCGGTTCGTTCCCACCGCTGCCGCCGCCGCTGCTGCCGTTCGCATCTGATATTCGCGTAGAATGCAAGCCCGCAACGAATGCCGCGGACACGCGGCTGCGGCCGCAGCGGCATTGCCGTTCATTCATGATCGTCTATTGCTACCGGCGAAGGTAATCGTGTCTGGTAGGGTAATCCGTTACCGTTGACGAGGCCAGCAAAAACAGAACGAAACTTTTCCCCTCCGTGGCGGGTTGTCCACGCGCGACAACGGCGCACGCTCGTCGAACACCGTGTTATTTTTAACGTAGTACGCGCATTCTTCCTTTTCCGTACCCTTTAAACTGCAAATCAACGACACAGGTTAGCCGTAATTCGTTACAACGACGGAACCAGTTCCATAGTAAATAGTCATTGAAGTATAGATACCGTGAAGATCGCGTGTACCAGGGTCTCTCAATCTGTGGATCGCTAACCGATACCATTCGTTGTTCAACTGTATTCAAAATCCGTTCGAACCCGCGATGAAAAGGTTGAGAAACGCTATAGAGTACTCCGTATGCATTGCGAAACAGAAATTTTCTCGAGCCAGAGTCCCTTTGCTACCATCATGGCCAGTCCACCGCGTGTTTTCAAACGTCGCCGCCACGACCCTTCCAAAGCTGCAGGTTTTGTTCATGGGCCTAAAACCCCCATCGGTTCCATAGAACGAATACACATAAAGCGATTCAATAAACAAAGTCAAATACTGACGACAACTGTCGTTAGGATTTTCACCGTGCCTCCCGCTTTGCGTCATTCTGAAAAGAAGGGACGCCTGTTATCGTGCCGATAGAAAACGCGATTCGCTGCAAGCCGAGGCATGTTCGGAACATCCTATTGTACCCGACACGATATCCCAAACAAATGTTCCCGCGAGGAAAATAAAAAGCGTCGGGAACGGTTCGAAGTAACTGTTCCGTTTCCAACGACAACGAACGGGGGAGCGGAAGGGGGAAAAAAAGAAGCGAAAGATCCGGTTCGATTTCGCGAAACAAAAATACGTATATATATAGGTCACCTATTTTCGTCCGACAACCTTCCGCGCAGGCTGCACGCCTGCCACCCACCGGTCGCGAAGCGGCTTCCGAATTCTTCACATAACTAGAATCACCGGCTCCTATCAGCCGTTAGAAACGGCCGTTATTTATCGGCGAGATTTGTTAGCCGTTTAACCGTGGTTCGCGCGCATCGGGAACGAAGACAAACATGGCGACCAGGGAGGAGGTGGAGGAGGAGGAAGAACGAGGAGGAGGTGTCAGCGGGTGAAGGGGAGAGCCGAGTGCAATGGTCGTGCACGTTGCGTTTGAAGCTGACGAAGTAAATCGAGCGGATATACGCCGCACTCATGAGAACTCGTCCCATATTTACATCGCGCCAATTTTCACCCGCCAACTGTTAAGCATTAGTCACGGATGAGTGGCATGTATACGACACCGGTCATCACCGCGCAGGATTTCGAACGGCGCGCCCCTAATTAGCTGATTTTCGTATTAGATCTGGGCGCGAGATTCGAATTTCACGGTCGCGGGAAAATAACGTCGATGTTTACGGTGAACTAGATACGTCGCAAGGCGTGGATACGCCAGCAGGAAACTCGCGACGATCCTTTTGCGATAGCGACTGTAACGGCGCGTGTAAACGCGTGCAAGATTGCTGGCGACAGGTTCGGTTCAGTTGTGACAGTAATAAAATAAAATGGAAGTACGAGCACTTCTGCGAGTCGTTATCGGGAAAAGTTACTTGCCGATGCATCTTCGCGTGAAGACAGTTATGAACGCTGAGATCGATTTTTGTTTCGAATGGGAGCGTTGACCCAACCAAAACGTCGTCAACGTTAGGAGAAATTTGAATGACTTAACCGTTTGCACTCGAAAGTTTTTCACTTGAAATATTCAATACCTTCCAATTAGATGTAGACAAGATTCTTTAAAATTAATTTATCAAGAAATCACACATAAATTAGGGAACAAAGCTATTTTCTTTCAATATTTCACGTATTGATGCAGTATACAAAGCTAAATGGTAAATACAAATGTTTATAATTTTACTGTATCAAATCATCTGGCGCCTGGGAGTCGCTTCTGGAATGCAAAGGGTTAAGCTAGTGAATTTTAATGTCTAATGATTGTGAAGATAGCGCCTAACTAGAGTCGATTAGAATTTCATGAGATTTTGAGGAGAATATTTGCGAAGGAATTAAAGTTACTTGTAGCGTTTCGGACCACCGTGGAGTTGCCTCCTTCCATTTCCGCTCGGCGACGATTTCGCCAAACGTGTCAACCTTCGAACGTGAAATTAGTACCAATGGACGCTGGTGCTCGTTCGTATCGGCTCTCGTCGTAGCGCTGTGATCGAAATCGAGAACATTGGGGAAGGTAATGGTACACAGTTGTGAAAATAGTACCGTTAATTCCGCTCGTCTCGCCGGCCGAAGACGTAATCACGAAAAACGGCCGAACGAACCGAGACGCCTGTCTCGAACTTCACGGATTCTTGTTTTGCCACCACATACAGCTCAAGGTTTGTTTACATCGAAGCCGACCGATTTGAAAAATGAGTTGACGACAAGTTCTACTTTAGGTATCTATCTACTTTGAAAACATTTATCTAAATGCTTTTGAATTAATTAGCAAAAGAATATCTTATAAATCCGGTTCCTCTAACGGTTATCCCGTGAGAGCTACGCATGCGTAACAATTTGAAATTGCTGTTTCTAAGGCGCGGAAATTGCTATACGTAGTCGAAAAAGAATTCGTATTTGCAATAATACTAAAAATATCTTCGGCAACGTATATTTTATCAATGACAATATACGATAATTAAGAGCAATTATCTCATCGAGTGTAGTAGCGTCTCGTATCGCGGGAGCAACGATCTCGTCCATTAAACCGTCAGATCAATGAACACTCGATAACCACAAACGAGATTACGAGTTCGAATTTCGATGGATCGTCCACTCGACGATTACCCGACACTTGCATCTGGTATTTATAAATACGCTTCGACGAATCTCTCGACACCTCGGCCGAACGAGTATCCCAAACAAAACATACCTACACGTTCCTAATAACACTTTTAGATTTCTAAACCGCCCAAGGGTCGCTGTCAACAGGTGTCGTCATCATTATTTACATTGACCGGAAAGACCGAACGATATAAACGCCCTAATCGAATATCGAGCGGTGTATCGAATATCGCATACATCGATCGCCATATCGAATTATTTTTCCAACGGAAAATTTCAAATACTTTTCCCCATAAAAAGACGGGACCTTCAAAAAATGAGAACCATAAGAACGAAAAAAAAAGTCTCTAGGACATTTCGTAAGAAACCCCGTCGACGGAAATGTCAAGGACATTTCAAGGTCACACTTTTCACTCGTACATAATATTTTAAGTGGAATAACAATTATTTGTTTACTTCTAACTTCGGTTGATTAAAACGACGAGATTTGTTTTCGCTCGAATGAAATGATTCTCGTTCGTTCTCTTGAATAAACTAATTGTCATGCAATTGAACGCGCGAGGAAAGAGAAGGAAAGAGAGGGAGATAGCGAGCGAATGACAATGCACAGGGGGAAACTAATTTGGCACGGACAAAGGAAACGTTACATAAACAATGCAAACGACCGTTTGACAGTGTGGCTGCACAGCGGCTGTGTGACTTAATTTTTTTTTTCCTACTTCCTCGCCGACTAATTACCTTGCGATCGGCTGCGCGAGCGTAGCAAAAACACGTACTTATCCTGATTTACTTGATTAGAATATACAAGTCAGCCGGTTGGATTTGTTCCAAAGCGAGGTTGTTCCATTCAACGCTACACCATCGTACGTCGTAATCGGTGTTTTCAAGCGTCAGAAATCAAATATACACCTAATTGAAATAACCTGCCGCCCAATAGACGCGCCGCGCAATTACGTCAATCGCTGTGCACGCACGATTAACGATCACCGGGTGTATTTAACGTCGCGCGAGCTACGTCTATTTTTTTTCCAACGATGTTAATGCATTAATTTTTTAGCTTCCGGTAAACTCACCTGTCTCCCTTTTCTTGCTGATTTGAATGGCAACCCTTTTTTCCTCGGCGGACTCTAAGTCCACTTCTGCCAACGTTAAGACGAAAAAAGAAAAGAAAAAAAAGGATGATTAGAAGTAGAACGGTCGTCTCTGACGCCATGTTTACACAATTCTTATCCGAATTTCCTCGTATCAGTCCGTTTCTCTTTTTTACTCGGTTTGTCCAAATTTCGAGAAACGTGGCATAGAAATAGAGAAAGACCACGACGATAAACCGTCGTCGACTCGTAGCAAAGTCTGACGTTCCTTGATTAGATATGGAATTAGAAACTTCACGAACAAAGTACCAAAGTGGATCTATTTTTCGAGTGGTAATGCCAACAATCTGTGTCACCCAGTGCTACCAATATGGCGATTACGTCTCTTAGGAACATCTTCCTTGAACTAATATATATTCGGCACTTTCATTTTATAATTACCAGGACTTCGAAGAATTCCAAACAAAAAGATCACGCGATTTTCGAAAATAAAACTTGATCGTGCCGAGACGACCACGCAATTAAATATGATTACGAAAGAACGCGGTTCATTATATCTACGGTAGGTAAGGTCAGCGTATCGATGATAAGGTCATTACAAGAACGGCGTACCTGTCCTTCGGTTACTTGTCCTCGACCGTAAAGGAATAAATTTTTAATGGTCGAATATCTGGCTCCGATAAGATCGTCGAAAACATCGCACGCGTGCGCGTAAAATCTTTCCAACGAGTTCACGATTTTCGGTGAGCAATATAACCGGAGGAGTACATTGCGCCGCGGAGAGTAGCGTGAATGCCAACAAGAAGAACACGTCCAAGCGGACTTACGTCTTTAACAACGCCGATACTCCTCGAATCACAATCAAGATATTTTCTTAGAATAAGACAGTGATGTACGGACAACCTTCGAACGAGAAAACACCGGTCGCAGTGAACGACCCTACGCCCTTGATACCCTCCAAACCACACTCCTTCGATTTGAAACTTAAATCGCGAACGCGCGGTTCACGGCAAGCGGCACGGTTCGTTAAACGCCGTGGAAATGAAAAATTAGGTCGGCCCGATGCTACGGCCATAACGTGTCGCGGCGATCTTCGCCGGAACGCTTAAAGAGACACGTATATATACATATATACGCGCCGCGATAATCATCAACGCATCCCCGGGACTTTCGATTTTCTCGTGTCTCGAAAATATCTTTGAGATCTCGAGCCGATCTCTCCCGTATCGCATCGGGATCGAGACGTCATCGAGAAATCGTCTTGAACGGATCGGACCCAAAAGGAAGAGGTTAACAACGAAAAAAATGTATCACGGTTCTTAAAGGTACGTACGCAATGCTCTCGCTTACCTAAGAAGGGAAAAAAGTCGACCAAACGATCCCAGCGTTCCTTATCGCGGTGTTCGATCGAGGCGCGTCCTCAATCGCGGCCGGGAACCCAAAGAAAATTTCAGTGGGTCTCGGGTTCGATGTTAGCCGGTATCTTCGGCCTCGCCGTTCTCCTCCTCGTAGCTCCTGTCACACATGCACTGTGCACCGGCCACGAACATGCGGCCATTGCGCGGCGCGCAGTCAATGAACCCGCATTGCTTTTCACCCGGAGTCTCTCCGCGTCTTTTTTTTTTTCTTTTCGTCCTCCCTGCTTAAAGCCCCGCACGCACTATTGCCCGGCCTCTATCCGCGGATCTTCGGCCGCACACTCACGACATATATTCCGGTGGCGGTTTTGCACGGGGAACACCCGACCCTCCCGGTGTCACTGGCTCTCTCGCCTCTTCGTGCGCCGTATCGTCCCTCTTTCTCTCTTTCACCCTTTTTCACTCTCTCGCCCTCTGTATACAGATATATATATACACATGTACATATAAATATATGTGTTTGTGTGCGTGTGTGTGTGTGCGTGTGTGTGTGTACCTATATGTATATATATATTATATATATATACTTATATACGCGTGCGTGTGTACGTGAACGTGTATATATGTGTATACGAGAGAGTGATACGCGGGTGCGCACGCGCGTGTTCACGTCTCTCCTCTGCTTTCGCACGTGTATATACGTCGTCGCGACGAGAATCCCTCTCTGTCTTTTATTTTTCTTTCTCTCTCTCTTCCTACCTTCGTACGGTCGTTCAGTGACCCGCTCTCTTTCTCTTCTTTCTGTTTCTCTGTCTCCCTCCCTCTTTCTCTGTCTCTGTCTCTGTTTCTAACACCGATATATCCCCGGCCGAGTGTGATTTTTCACCGGCTTTTCTTTCTCGCGACCGAGTATGCGACGAACCGCTCGAAAGAAGACGATAACCAAAGGATATAGGGGTGGCACGCTAGACACGGGATAAGGGAAGCGCGCGCGCTGTGTGTTGTATCTCGCGCGCACTCGCTCGCACGCACACGACTGGACTCGTTACACTGGAGTCTCGTGTCCCCCCCGGAATGAATCGACCACAGCTTCGCGACACGACACTCGCGGCGGTCGGATGCAGACTGAATCGGACGCTACGTGCCCCGCTCCTGTATTGCCGGAACGTCCCTCCTGTCCACCCTCCTCCCTTCTTTCTCTCTCGTTCCTTTCTTTCTCTTCCCCCTATTTACTTCTATCCGCGGTGGTGGCTATCAGCTCGTGCCAGACCCCAGGCTCATTTTTACTGACGACGCGCGAACGCTCTCGGGCACCACGGAGGGGAAGCTTTTTCTCTTTCGTGGCCTGGGTTTGGCGAGGATCGCCTCGCACCGAGAAACTCGCCGGGCTTTTCCTTACCCGCGATCTCAAGCCTGCGAACATTTTATGGGAATCACCGAAACTATTTAATTGGACCCGGCTAGGCTATTCCCTTGGCCTAATGGGAGTTTTAAACGTTATTTCCGTTCGGGATGTTTCGTAACAGGTGGAAACACCTTTCGGGCCGGAACGACGCGTAAAATTTGTCGACTCGGATTTTCTTGTGTAATACTGTTAATGGATTAATGATCTTTTTTAATTATTTTTGTTAGAGGGATTTAACGATGGTTAAATTAATTTATGAGCTAGACGATGAAGTATTAATCGGTGGAAATGGATTGAGATTATTTTTTCAATTTATAATGGAAAGAAATATTTTTGGAACTAGGTTGAATTTGAAATCGAATGACAATGGGTTTCGAGTTTTACCTATGAGCATTGTGGAAAATAAATACTTACGGAAGAAAGTAGTTTTATTTAAATAGCGAACAAATAAGACTTAATACAGAATGTCTGAAGTATCGATTACAACGTTTCCTCTGGGATCATTGACCTTTGATAAACCACAATTTACATATTAATATGACAAAGCGATGTCTCATCGGTGACTTATGTCATAAAGTGAGCAATGTTCTATAAATATTTGTCATAGTCTTTTTAACAAAACGTGATACAACAGGATTAAATGTTGAATTTAAAATAAGGTTTGCCGTTACTTCTTTACCACTACTAACGGTGAGCTGATTTTCTTTAAAAATTTATTATCTATTTATATTACAAAGATCATATTTCTATCGATTTTCAGGCTAAGCTATTATTATTATTTTCGTTACATAGTCAAAACTAATCAATGAATTGGATTAATTATATATAATTAGCGATTCGTTCTATTGAATCGATTAAAAATGGTTTGAAAATCTAACTAGCTGAACCTATTTCATTAAATTCTAAAGCAACTGAGGTAATCACATTAGTCGGAATTACTAAATTATGTTTAGTTGCCGTCGTAAAAATGATCTTCACCCTCTTCGACGTTAGCATCCGAAAATCCCATATCCGCATCCTTCTGGCAAATTAAATCTATAATAACACTGTAATAAACAAACAATATTAATATATCATAATAAAACTGTACAGCATGAAAAATACTTAGAAGATGCGAAACTTACTTTAAAAGGTCACCTTCATGACCGTTCCATGTCACTGTTCCTGGATGCGTTATTTTATACCCTAGCATATTATTAAATTCTTCTTGCAATTTCTGTAATTAAAAGAAACGTAGATAAATATCTTTGGAATAAATACTGTTTTGTAAACGCTTTTAGTTTATTCATACCTGAATAAGTTGCGCGGTTCGTAGATCACATGCAAAATTTTGAGTACTTGTTAAAGTAATAAAATAATTTCCTTTTTCCCTTTCTGAAAAATTATTACAATTATTAAATAAGCTTCAATTAATTTAAATGACAAAGGAATTAAAGAATCTTACTTATGCACATATTTGAAGCAGCAAATAATAAAATCGGAGCGGTAACGCATGTTGTATCATGCAAATAGGTTGATGAAGACCGCTGTTTTGTAAAGTATGTAATATAAGGACTAGGGTAGTTTTTAATTTTATCATTTATGCTGGATGGATGTATGGAAACGGAACCATCTTCGGGAGTCCAAGCGAGTGTTCCACTTTTCGTTACTCTCCTAAAATTTCAATTTTTTTTTTTTTTGAACAAACATGAAATTAAATAATTATCGATGAATTAAATATCGTGCATACCTTATCACAGCAACATTTGGGTACAATGCAGCACATACTACTGCTTTTATCAATGCAATATTATCAGAATTTCTATTGGCATGCCTGTCGTTTGGATTCTCAGTTTCCAAAAATTTCATTTCGTACAAGTATTGACCGAATTGAGTTTTCATTTCAGAAAGAAGTTTCAAGGTGTTGAAAGAAAGAAAATACTCCCTACAAAAATAACCAGCGTTTCCTCTTTTATAGGAAGTCTCAAATCTTCTTAAAGCTTCAGCTAGTGCAATGTGATCGCTGTACTGATTCATACTGAGTTCGAGTTTCTTTTGCTTTGCTTGTTCCTCTTTTCCCAACGGACAGTAGAATGCATCCTTGAATGTCAGGCTTGCAGCAATTGCAAAGACCGGTTCTACACAAGAAAATAACGCTGCCCATATAATCATTTTCCCTATGGTAAATAAAATTTTATTATTATTACTTGAAGAAATATTTCAAAAATTTATTAGCAAAGTTATTGTATTACGAAATAAAGCTGTCACCTGTTCGCGGATCAAGAGGCAATTGTGCCAAATGATATCCTAAAGGAGTTAAGGTTTCCTCGTTGTCCAATGCATTCAAAGTTCCAAGTAATTCCAGAGACAAATCTATAGCTTTCATATTGGGAGGATCCATAACACTGGCTAGAAAAGATCTAGCTTTCCCTAACTGTAGGATTTTTATTTGTAAGATTACCTGTTCTAAACGTGTTCTAAGCATTTCAGGCAATGGATATTCATCGAATGTCATTTCTCTGGCTTTAGAATACAAGTGATAACAAATGCCAGGTTTCACTCTGAAAGAGAAGGCATACATACATATAAAACAAGATATAAAACAATTAATGTGGTAATTATTTTCACCTCACCTGCCAGCTCTACCTTTTCTTTGCTTAGAATTAGCCAAAGTTACCCACTCGGGATTCAAAGTTTCAACATTCCTACTCAAATCAAACTTCAAATATTTCATTTTACCGGAGTCAATGACGTATACCACGTCTTCAATAGTTATGGACGTTTCCGCAATAGAAGTTGCGATTATTATTTTTCGAACACCTTGAGGTGGTTCCTTAAATATTAATTTTTGATCTACCGTTGGCATACGAGAGTGCAATGGATAAATAATATACTGACCTACATACAGAGAAATCTTATTAACTCTAAGTCCAAAAAACAATGTTTACCATGTTACATTAAGTATATTTACTTTGTGGATATCGCCCAGCGTCTACCATTATTCTATGCAGTTTTACAATGTCCATCATACCAGGCAGAAAAACTAAAATAGCCCCTGGTGGTTTTGTTTCAGAAATGTGTCTAATTAATTGTTCTATGAGATCAAGAGACAGATCCTCACTGTTAGGATTCCTCAATTGATCGGTAACATATCTTGGATATTTTCTCTAAATTAATACATATAATTCATTCAATGCAAAAAAAGAATAGCTGCATGAAGGAATGGAAATAAAATGTACCTGAGCTACAAGTTGTCGAACATATGGATCTATGATATCAGAGAATTCATTTCTTTTTGATTGAACTTCCTTGAACTTTTTCAAATGTTTCTTGTAATTTTGAGGTAGTGGAGGTGGTTCATTAAATTTAAATCTGGAAATTAATTTCTATTACAATTCCTTCTCTTCTCCAGCCTAAAGCAGAAATTGCATTAAATAAACTTACTGGGTAGCTACTAACACATCTTCTAAATAAAATTCTTCTACTGGATAAGTAAAACCTGGGATATGAATCATTGGACAATCATTGTAGTATTTTGAGAAACGTTCAGAATTAAGTGTTGCACTCATGAGAAGAACTTTCAAATCTGGTCTCTAAAACATTGATCTTTTTTCGTACAATAGAACATTTCAATCGAATTCATGTTTATACATAATTTGATATGACTTACTTTGGGAATAATTAGTTTTAATAAAGCAATGATAAAATCACTTTCAGTAGAACGTTCATGAATCTCATCTAATATAATATGAGAAAAATTTTTTAAAGCCGGGTCACTTTGCATAAATTTCAGTAGCATTCCAGTAGTACAAAATGTTATGCTTCCTCTATCTCTAGGCAGTGTTCTGCAAATGAACAAAAACATTGTTTACCATTAAACAATGAACAGATGGAAAAGTAAAACCATACCGTTCAAGTCTAATGTGGAAACCAACAGATATCCCAAGTCTTTCTACTCTTTCAACAGCAACTCTTTCAGCTACAGATATTGCTGATATCCTTCTGGGTTGGGTACACATGATACGAGTAGTACTGCCATTACCTTTCTTTATTTGGTCATCCAATATGAACTGAGCAACTTGCGTTGTTTTTCCACAACCTGAAATACATCTATATAAGAAATCATCTTAACAAAGAATCAATCAATCAAGTAAATATACATTAAGTACTTCATTTTTTTCAAATTCAAGTATTATTTAAACAGCATTTTAGGTGCTAATAGACTTACCAGTTTCTCCACTTATTACTACAACTTGATTTTTATTTACTAACTCTATAATTTCCAATCTTTTCTGATATGCAGGCAGTTTTAATCGAAATTTCATCATATTTTCATATTCTTCTGAGAATTCTTTTGATCTCTGTTCATTTAGTAACTTATCATCTAAATCGCTATCCCTTTCTATCCTTGATTTTACAAGCACAGCTTTAGCAATATTTTCTTGTATGTTTCCAGATACTATGTTTAAAAACATTCTTTTAAATTGTGAATCATGAATATGAGTGTATTTGTTCTCCATTCTACTATTTGTATTTTCCACTTGCACTTCATTATTATATAATTTCTCATAAAATCCTTTAGAGTTCTCTAATATTCTTTCAATTTTATGTTGAATATTTTCTGGCAATTTAATGACTTGAGCTTCTTTTTGCATACGCCTCGCCTTTCCTCTGTCTCTATAATATAGACCTATTTCTTTACCCTTTAACCATGGAGGATGGCCTTGTCCTCCACCTCTTCCACGACCCTGATGCTCGAAGTGTGAGCTTCCAGATTGGGAATTATCAGTTCTATCTTCTGAAGATATACCATGTAAGAAAATAAATGATATAAACACAAAATCATAGAAAAACTTAAAAGAAATTACTGTGCCTATTTGTTTTACTTCATGACCACTAACTTTAAAAATCTAACCTACCCAAATTTTGAACTTCTTATTGAATTTATTGACAATAATTTCATGTTTCAATATTCTCATATTATCTTGTTAATCAAGTCACAGAGATGTAAAACAGAATCTTATAGAATAAGTATAAAAAAGTTCGAAAGAATTTAAACATATAAATTCATTGGTTACATTATTTAAAATTATCTAAACAGACCATTTTTATTTCGTCGTTGATGATTTCCGTGACCCGAAAATGATCCGTAAGGATGCGACATACTTTTTCTGATCTTTGTCGAAATCTTTCCGACACTTAAATATTGATAACTTCGGCGCTGCGTCTAGAAACATAGTGCAGTAAATACTCACTGAAAATTCCGCTATTTTACTGTAACTAGTATCAATTTAAATTGGTACCATGAATCTTAACTTCTTCTATATTAAATTATATTACACAATTCTTTTTTTCTTATTTATCATGCTTTGTACAATTCTATTCCAAATACTAAATTAATTTTCAATGGTTAGCTTCTTCAACATTGAACTACCAAGTGGATCAAAATGACTCCTGTTGGATATCTTCGTTTACGAGTTTAGAAAGATACAGATGTTTTTTCTGAAAAACCATTAAACAAATTAATTTAAAATAATATATAAATTAAAATATTTAAAAACCCGAGATCTTAATAAATGAACTCTTATAATTTTTATAAGGAATTAAAAAGCAGTTAATTCAACTAGTTGGTGGTTCTAGTGTTGATGATCTGACAAAATGTGATCACATTTCAGCTAGGGTGAATGCATTCAGTAATCAATGGACGTAACCATAGCAACAAAGGGAATGTGTAAAGTGATGTTGATATAATTTAGATTTTAGATTACTTTAAATGGGTTCTTAGACGAAGACATATGATACGTTCAATCGTTAATATTAAAAAAAACCGGTAATTCAAGAAATTGCGACCAGAATGTTCAGTATTATTTTCTTTATTTTATTTTTAACCAAGTTTTACAGTACATATTGCGAAAATTTTGATATTGATACAAATGGGTACATTGTTTATTGTCCATGTATGGGTAAGATTTTAATTAAATCATGTTTCTTACAACAGAAGGTAATCTTTCCAAACACTTTATTTTGTTGTTTATTCAGGAAGGTTTGGAAACCAAGCAGATCACTTTTTAGGTGCCTTAGGATTTGCAAAAGCATTAAATCGTACCTTGATTCTACCGCCATGGGTTGAATATAGAACAGGAGAAACTAGATCGGTTAGTATATAATCATTTTTAATACTTCACAAAAAAGTACTCATTTCATAATTACATATTTTCAATTAATTCTTCAGATACAAGTTCCTTTTAACACATATTTTAATGTTTCACAAGTACAAAGTTGTCACAAAGCGATGTTAATGAAAACATTTATGGAAGATATTGCACCAAAAATATGGCAACCTAAGGAAAGAGTATGTAAGTTTTTAATATTAAATATAAAAATTAGATGTCCTTCTAAGGTATATTACTTTCAGCTTTCTGTTATTCCACACGTGGCAAAGGAGATTCATGTAATGCTAAAGAGGGAAATCCATTTGGCCCATTTTGGGACACATACAATATAGATTTTACAAAATCAGAATTTTATGGTCCACTCCACTATGATGTTTATCACACAGACATAGCAATACAATGGAAGAAACAATATCCAGCAATAAATTGGCCAGTGTTAGCATTTACAGGCGCACCTGCCAGTTTTCCTGTTCAGCTAGAGAATAAAAAGTTTCAAAAATATCTTGAATGGAACACAGAAATGCTTAATAAAGCAAAAGCTTTTATAAAAGAAACTTTACCAAGGGGAGCTTTTATAGGAATTCATTTACGCAATGGAATTGATTGGGTACATACTTTTGTCACCTCCATAATATTATTATGATATTAAAATGAAGAATGAGCAAAAATAGACATAAAATACTTCATTGTCTATAGGTTCGTGCTTGTGAATTTATATCCAGTACACCAAATCTTTTTGCTGCACCTCAATGTCTTGGTTATAGAAATGAAAGAGGAAAAGCAACTTCTGCTATGTGTTTACCATCATTTGATTTAATAGTACGTCATCTCAAACGTGTCATTCGCAATGGGAAAGACATCAAATCAGTATTTGTGGCATCTGACAACAATTACATGATTGAGGAACTTACTAAAGCTTTGGCACGCATGGAGGTAAGAAATTTATTAATATGTTTTTTAAGGGTATATGTAAGAATGTTTTGTTGTTTGTTCATAGGTTTCAGTTTTTAAACAAACTTCACCTGCTTCTCCTCATTTGGATTTAGCAATTCTTGGAAGAGCAAATTATTTCATAGGGAACTGTATTTCTTCTTTCTCAGCGTTTGTTGCAAGAGAAAGAGAAGTGAAAGGATACCCTACATTTTTTTGGGGTTTTCCCACAGAAAGATCATCTTCCATGACCCATGAAGAATTGTAACAAAAAGACTTATAATTATTTTTTCTATATGTACCCATCTTTTTCTGTGGAAATATATTTAACAGCAATTAATAAAGCAAAGTTTATACTGAGTTAAACATATAAGTGTTCTTATTATAATTTAAAAATATAATAAATGAATATATAAATGAAAATTATTCTGATTGGATGAAATTAAATACAAAATATTTACGGTTACTATTATAATTAAAGTATGCAATTTAGATTTTATATAGATATCACATATTTCATAATCACTCTTTAGAGCCACACATATTGCTTATTCTAAGGCTATATTACATCACCTTAGTTTATAATAATCTTTTAAATATTTTACATTCATTTGTATAAAATTTGGTTCCTTTTTAGACCAGACCAACAAGGTTTTAATAGCTTTTATTACTTCATCTTTTTCCGGTAATGTACCTAATGACGATTTAATATCAACATTAGAAAAACTTTTAGTTCTCTCAAAAGAATTGTCTTTAGCTTTGATGCATCTTGATAGGAAATCAGCAGATCCTTCTTCTTGCTCCTCACTGTCCATAATTTTTAGGTTGGTTTCAAATAGATCCTCTGGATCTTCTATCCCTGACACTTCTGGGACTTGCTTGATCAAATTTTTCCATGAACTTTGAATATCCGAGGTACTCATTTCTAACCACGCTTCATACAACAAATGAATACAATCTTTAAGATCATAATTAGAATAGAATTCTTGAATTCCATCAGGATAACTCATCGCTCTATTTAACATCTTATGACGATAAGACTTTTTTGTTTTCTCAAGTACTTGGTCTATGGGCTGAAGTAAGTGGTTAGTATTTGGAGGAAGAAATATAATTTGGAAACGTTCATCTTTCTGCAATTCTTCAAGGAATTCCAAATTGTATCCACGAGATTTATCTAAAATAAGGACAACTTTCCCACAGGTACCATTATGTAATTGATATTTCATCACATCTGGTTTAAAGTAATTTTGATACCAATCCGCAAATACACTTTGATCCATGAAAGCTTGTTGTTGAGCTTTGTAAACCACAGGTAACCGATGCTTCCAATGTTTTAATACTCTTGGATTTTCAAATCTGTTAATGAACAAAGGAGCCAATTTATGGCTTCCAGTTACATTAGTACATAAGCCTATAGTCACCCGATCTTTATTCATATTCTTTTCTTCAATTCTTTTCTCCCCGCTATGTGCAAAAACCTTCTTGGAAAGTGTTTTCCATGAAAGACTGGTTGCATTCATATTATATACATTTTCCTTGTCAATATCTTCTTCCTCTAGTTGTCTAGCAAAAGTTTCTACAAATTGCTGTGCAGCTGCTGTATTGGCATCAACATTTTGTCCAAATAATCTAATACCATGACGGTTTTTAAATCTCCACAACCAGCCCCTGCTAGCTTTAAAATTTGAAGGTCCTCCAATTTCTCTATTTACTTCTGCTGCTCTTTCTACCATCCGTACATCCGTGATTGGCTCGCCAAGTGTCTTGCGTTCTACAAACCATGTGTATAAACGATTATCCAATTCCTCATTTTCTGGCCTCCTCAGAGTACGTCGATGTCCTTTGTCAACACCTTGATCAGTAAATTGGCTAACTGTCACCGCATTTCGTCTAATGCGACGAACTGTTACAGGAGTAACATTGTATTCTGTAGCCAATGCACTAATAGGTACACCATTTTCCAAATGCTGGACGATTTCAAGCCGCTGTTTCATTGAAAGTGGTGCTCTTCTTAATTTGTTGTTACTTTCCATTGTTCTAAACAGCTACTGGCATAAAAGTGATAACACTACTTCTATAAAAATTTCTATTTGTGTAAGAATCACTTAGGATCTTTTAGAAATACCTGTTAAGTATTAGCACTTTTAAGTTTGCTATTAAACTACAAATCAAAAACTGAAGAATTAAAAATCAGAAAATTTTTAGTCTTCAATGGACCATGTACTTTTGGAGTATAATCTTTTTTCTCCATTCTTAATAGCAATCGTCATGTCATAAATTAATAAATGTTGTATCCAAGCCGGGCATTAAATGTTTATCCCACATAGCTCATAAATGTAGTTTTCTAATGTTTGACTTGTGATTGGCGAAAAATGTGTCATTGTGTTAGGAGGGAGAAAATAAGTACAGAAATTCCTCGCTAGTTGGCTAGGTGTCGAATACCACTATCAAAATACTTCTCCACCCCACTCCTTTAATTTGAGACTTACCAATCGTAGTAAGAATCTCTACTTACGTTGTAATATTCAATAGTATATCAGTTAGTGAGTTGCTCATCAATTCTGGTAACAATTCGTTGAAACATTTTGTTGGTATGACTGTGAGGCAATGAACTCATAATTGAATTACCAAAATCGAACGAGTGGAGTGAGTGAACAGAAGACTTTAATTGAAATACATAAAAATACGGAAAGATTTCTTTTTTTTAAAGTTTCGAGTCGAACACGTAAGTCTGCGATTAAGTTGGTGAACTTAACGACACGGAACTCTTTACGTGAAATTTACGAATTATCCTGTAAGTGTGGTACCGATAATACATTGGCATTTATTAGTGATTGTCTTGTAGCTACTTTCATACACTAAACAGGTTATTTGACATATGTCAGATTTCTCATTACCGAATTAGTGAGTAATTGACAGATTCGGGAAAGGGATGAACCGAATGGAAAGCGGTATCAAGTACTAACAAATCACGTGAAAATGCGGTGGTAGTGATGCGTTTAAAAGGGAAAAACAACACAAAATCGTTCCATAGCGTCTATAAGGTGCTTTCTCGTATATGTCGTAAGTGTTTAATTAATGAGCCTATCTATTTATTATTTTCAAGCAACATAGCTGTTCACAACATTAGCAAAAATCTAAATAATATTTTATACAAATTTTCGAATCATTAACATGTTCTCGACGGTGCCTATTTGTAGGCACTTGCTCATTAGTCATTGGGCGTGAAAATGTTAATAACTAACTTTCGAAAATACACGTATTAAACCAATTTCAAAGCATATATTACATTCAGGATAAAATTCTTATATTACAGTTTACTATTAGAAATTATTTATTATTTTTCACATTCTAGGAACTGCAGATAAAGGACAACTTGATGGTTTCATGGCGGATGGTGCAGTGCCACCAATGAAGAATAGTCATAATTGTAACAATATGGGTTTTGCAACACAAGTGGTGAAACAGACATCTGATGTCTCAAATATTGTTTATGCAGTGGGGCAGTATGCTCCAAAGGTATTGAGGAATTTAAATGCCCAAAGACTAAAAAATCAATTTAGTGATGTGGGTTTGGTCGCTGGTGGTAGTATCATTAGAGCACATAGGTCAGTTTTGGCTGCCGGAAGTGCATATTTCAATGCTATGTTTACTGGTGGTCTTGTGGAGGAACAACAGGAGTTAGTAGAAATTCATTCGGTGTCAGCCGATATTCTTTCCATATTGGTGGATTTCATTTATACTGGGAATGTTGATGTTACCCAGGACAATGTTCAAGAATTATTTGCAGCTGCTGACATGTTAGAATTAGATGAAGTGGTATCAGGTTGCATTTCGTATTTAGAACAACAGCTTCATCCATCAAATGCTCTTGGGATTTATAGGTGAGTTCAATAAAAATAAATTATTGAAATTATTGAAATGTTAACGAAACGTTTGGTTTTAAATAGATTTGCGGAAGCGCATAACAGATTAGATCTTTTGGAGACTGCCCTACGCTTTATACAAGTCAATTTTCCTCAAGTATCGCAGGAGGAAGAATTTTTGGATTTGCCGAAAGAAAATCTTGTTCATTTTCTCAGTAGCGATTATATTCATATTGATACTGAATTCCAGGTTCATATTTATATTCTTTTAGCATCTGTATAATATAAGTAAAATCAGTAATTTTAATTAAATGACATAAAATGAATGGTTTAAATAATTATTGTGGATAGGTCTTCCAAGCTGCATATAATTGGATTGTCCACAATATACCAACAAGAAGGTGTTATGTATTTGAAATATTAAGTCATATACGTTTGCGGCTGTGTTCATTAGCAAGATTGGAACGCGTTATCTTGGAATGCAAAGACGCGAGTCTCATTGTGGCGTTAAGATCTATTCAAAAAGATTTAGTGTCGAACAAAGGATGTCTTGTGCCTCTTCATGCACAGCCTAGACTTTGCGCTAAGAAAAACATTTTAGTGATCGGTGGTTCGCGACGGGAGCATTCGGTGAATAGTTGGGGCAGGGCTACTGAGAGTACTTACGAAACGATTGAGAAATACGATATATTCACTGGGTATTACTACTATTTTTTTTACTGTACTTTATATTAATCATAGCTATAATCAGGGGCGCGTCAAAGGTATTTGCCACCCGGGTGCAAACTTTTATTGCTTTTTTCTTAAAGAAAACTGGAAAACATCATTATGATCTTTCAAAAACCTTGCTCCGCCGTAAAGCAGTACACCGTCTCACTCTCCACACTATTAATAATTATACTGCATTGCATAATTAAAATTAGATATTAGGTGTATAGAATAAATGTTAGATATTTGTTTTTTGCCGCCTGGGTGCGGTGCACTCCTTGCATCCTCGGGTGGACGCGGTCCTGGCTATAATATAAATTAAATATTATCATACTTTTCTTCAGTTTCTGAGTAAAATTGATTTTATAGAAAGTGGAGTGAAGTGGCACCAATAGGTATAGGACGAATTCTACCGGGAGTGGCATTACTGGATGGTAAAGTGTATGTTGTTGGCGGAGAACTGGAATCATGTATTATTGCTAACTGCGAATGCTATGATCCACGCGATAATGTTTGGACTTCGATTGCCTGTATGGAAGAACCCAGATGTGAATTTGGACTCTGTGCCTTGGATAATAACTTATATGCATTTGGTGGTTGGGTTGGCACTGACATTGGCGGATCAATAGAAATATACGATCCAATAACTAACACTTGGACACTCGACGGACAACTTCCGGAACCTCGATTTAGCATGGGAGTAGTTGCTTTTGAAGGTAGAATGGTTTAATTTAACATAGCTTTGTATTATCTAGAAAGTATAATAATAGATAACATAAACCTATTAATATCTTGTTCAGGATTAATATACATAGTGGGTGGTTGCACACTCAATCGCAGACATAGGCAAGATATGATGAGTTATAATCCAGTAACTAGAGAATGGACTTATTTGGCACCAATGCTCACACCACGTTCACAAATGGGGATCACTATATTGGACGGATATATTTATGTTGTTGGTGGTACTAATAAGAATCAGGAAGTTTTAACATCTGTTGAACGATATTCTTTCGAAAAGGTAGTACAAATAGCACGCCTTGATTTTCCTGTAATTACAGAATCACAAGGGTAAATCTAACATTTCAGAATAAATGGAGTACCGTGGCACCCATGAATATAGGCAGATCATATCCGGCTGTTGCAGCAGCTGATAGTCGATTGTATGTGATAGGAGGTGATCAATCTCAGGAAATCAATTTTTATCGAACACAGATCACAATATCCACCGTGGAATGTTATGATCCACATTCAAATAAATGGCACGAGTGTGCTTCGTTGCCAACAAGCAGGGGTGAAGCAGCAGCAATTGTTGCACCCTTTTGATTGAAATTTCATTTCGATATTAACACAATGTGTTGAACGGATTTTATATCAAATTATACTCGTGTGCGTTTCTTTTCGCATTCCAGAATGATACTCGAACGTCTGTTATATTTGCTTAGTCGTGAACACGATATGAAACAAGAAACATACACGTTTTTTGACTATCCTCTTTTACGTGGTATATATAGACATCATTCAACATACATGGACGCTCAAAAGTTCGGGATTATTTTTTAATTAATGAGAATACAAAACTTTTCGTATCTTTTAAATGAATGCGTATAATTACAAAAAATATATAGCAATACTAAAAACATAAAATACTATGTTTGTATTATCTACTATTTCTTTTTTCATTTTAGGTATATCTTAAGTATTACTTATCCCGAGCTTTTGAGCAGTACTGTATACAATCTAAAATGTATTTTTTTATAGATCACGATATTGTAAAGTATTTAGATATCAGTAGCATTGTTATTTTCATTTTTTTTTAATGGATATAAAATGCAATAGGATTTGAAGAAAGGAAAAGAAACGTTTCATTATAAAAGTGCTATTTTCTGTGCTCTTGATGATAAATTGTGTACACTGATTTCGACAAAATGATCGTTATGTATATTTCAAATGAAAATAGCCTATGAAGACATTTAAATATTTTAAAAGAAATCTTCTTAGCGTAAAAAGATTTTATTAGCTGTAGAAATGACTGACAGCCTTCACATTCTATAGTCATTTACCAAAGTTATTGAAAATACAAAATGCAATGTTCTATTGTAAATTTGATCACACTACAACGAGAGATAAAAGGAGAGAATATTTCCATGTAGCCTGTGTATAAAGAAGGTTTCGTAGCGCCGAGAACGCAAGTGAGATGTACCTAGTTCTCTTCAGGAATTGTATTGTATATTGCAATTACGCGTGCTTGTGATATTTATCATTCTTGTTTTTTTTCTTTGAATCTATGGTATACGTATATTTACATTACTTATTCATTTTATTGGTGTAAGGAGTAACAAATACTTAATACCATAATGATGTTTTAGTTTTATTTGTTTCCATTAAAACTTAGTAAAAGTGTTTCTAAAATCATAAAATTTTATGGAATCACATTTAATCCGTGTAAGTTACCTAATCGTATATTGATAGATTTTATTGAAAAGTTCCGTTACAGTTAATATTATTTCCTAACGATTGTGCCTGGTGCTAATGTCAGAATAGGAGTTACAAAATTATTTTACCGTCCTATGTAGCTCAAGACCAAATTTCATTTTTAGAAGTCAAAGACTATGAACCACGAAATTTCAACACGCAAGAAATACGTTTTTCAACAGATTAATGTTCTATCTCACAGTACATAAATTTCTCTTGCAAATTCATGTGCAGTCATAACAAGTACTTAGCTTGACCATCATTTTTACAAAATGTATATATTATATCAATGTGATTCTATGATCAGCTACCCTTTACGTTTTAATAGTAATTAATAACATATTATATTAATTAACAATTCTATGTACTTCTTATACCAAAGTTTTTTCTTTTTCTTTCTTTTTTTTGTAACGAATCGTTTGCATAAGGATATGTGTAAACGTTAAATAAGTTTTAGAAGAATAGTAAAAATATTTTGAATTTGGCTACTCAGATAAGACATTGTCCTTTGAATAAACATGAAATATTATTTAAATGCTTTGCGAAAATATGACAATGTATAATTTTGGTATGAATTATATTTGAATATAAAATTTAATTATTGTTAGCTTTAATATCAAAAGAATATAAATTGTTCATTTATAGAATATTTTGTTACGAATATACAAATAGTTTATTTTATTTTAATGATATATTATCATGTAACTTTGTAGTTGCCTTTCCATTAATTTTACACAGAAAACTCAACTAAAATTCATTACACCTACAACAGATATATTTCTTATTATTGTAATGTTTTACGGATATGTATGTATACGTTATCAAAAGTGCTATTAGGTAAATGGCCTCTACATACAAGTAAAATATTCTTAATGATATCAAGAGCTTAAGCAACAAATTTTGCTTTGTTTTTAACTTCTTTTCATTCGAATGTATGTGTAAATGGTAGTATCATTCACTTGTCAGGACCGAAACCGAAGGAATTGCATTGAACTCGTACACAATTGAGAAACGTTATCGATACTATTTACGCGTATGTGCTTTATGCCAGTTTTTTTAAACAAAGTCTATTTGGAGATACAGACATTTCACATACAATTTTTATACAACCAATTATTGCGATCAATATAAGTATATTAATGTTTCATAGAAAATCGAGATATAATTATGTAAAACAAATATGACTGTATTCTCCAATAATACTTAACCATTGTAATATACATGCATAAGTTCAGACGTTTTACACAATATATGCTATTAAATATTGAACTCTGTCTTAAGTAATTAAAAAAATAAATTTTTGGAAAATATATATATATATATAAATATATATTTATATATATACTTATATATATTGTCACCTAGTCTCATTTAGTTATTTAATATTTGTTTTAAAAATAAAATATTTAAAAAATTGATATTTTTATTATCCATTACATCTTCCTTCTATTAAAATACAAATAATAGTTAACGGAATACGTAATTGCACGTCGTAGAAATTAATGTTGCGAAATAAATTCTATATTGCTTACGATATGAAATAGTTTATTCATATAAGGACTGAGACATATTTCTCCTTAAGCAAGTCTGTAATTAGAATTAATTTTTTAATGAAGATCGATGCGTAACTTGATTAAAGAAGTCCAGGAAATAAATACTTTCAAATATCCATTTTAGTGTCTACCTTATGTGTCACATGACATACGTCTATTCAGCTAATTCTCGTAAACGATAATAAGCTAATTTATGTTAACCTTTATGAAGATTATATAAATGTATGATACACGTCTTTTACATATACTTAAATTATTACAAAACATAGTCCAATTCATATCTAATATACTGATTCTTTGGATCATTCATAATTCGAGGATATCCAGCTACGAGGGCATCCTGTCCACCTATGTAAAGAGAATTATAAATTTTCCAATATACATCACGTACTTTTCTTGCCGGATGGAACAATCCCTGTAATTTTTAAAATAATATTAATATTATAATACTTCGATCTCCTTTCAGTAACATTTTGAGACAAATTCAAATTTAATATTATTCATAACTCAAACAATTTCGTCAATTATCTACCTGTAAGGTGTATTGCAATATTTTAATTGGTCCAAGAGCGACACGTAAGCCATCCACGGCATCCATGAATGCTTGAACTAAATGTGGCGACGTTTCAAAAACATTGGGCCATACGTGATTCAATAAATGTATCAACGCGTCTTCACAACCGAACCCATAAACACCTAGTGCCATGTGTTTGATTGCAGCACAAGCTGTTTGTCTGTGCACTAAATCTCTATAATAAAAATGATAATAAAAGGATACTTAATCAGTTACAATTAATCATTAAAAAAGTAGTTTTTCTTAGTAACATTTTTTTACCTATCCATCAATGCATCTTCTAACAGTGGACTAACCGCATAAATATAATCCTTTCCCATTTCCCCGATATATTCAAACAAGAAGGATAACGATTTTAGTACACCGTTCTGTACATTCAGTTCTGGTACTCTGTACTCGTTCATTAATGCCGGTAGTACCGTGAACGGACTACAGGTTTCAGCAACAATAGCTATGGCAACTGTAGTACATACACGATTTTGTCGTTCTTGAACTTTCAAATTGTTCAATAGAGTTGCTAACACATCGTGTGGTCTGTAGAAAGAATGAATAAAGTATTATTCCAAGGTGAAATTGTTTTTAGAGAATTACGCACTTACCCTATCGCTTTTGCAATATAACCAAAAGTGTTCACCGTAGCTCTTCTAATTGCTTTTTTGTGAGCTTTAAGCAATTCTAAAAGTTCAAAACATATTCTCATCCATTCCCTAGCAGATACATATTCGGGTCCTCTATCCGCAATTCTACCAACGAGATCGATACAATTTTCTTGTACCTGAAAAATAAAATATTCCATTAAAGAATTATGCACACAACGCGTAAGACCATTATCATTAATTTCATATAACAGTAATAATATTAACCTTCTCGTGTCTGTTTTTCAAAATAGGAGTAAGTCGCGGTAACAAATCTTTAATTGGTGGTGTCATTTTTGTCATTCCTATAACATTAACAATAGCTTTCAACGCGCCTAAAATGCTACCTAACACTTCCGGATATTCTTCTCCTAGATATTCATAAAGAACAACGCCTAAGTGACCCATCAATTTCTCCTGTAAACAAAATTAAAATACAACATTTTTAATGGGATATTAAATTAAAAAGGTTAAGGATTTCTAAGATGTACTGTATGGTGAAATTAGAAGAAGTTTTACCTCCTGACAGGTTTTCATAACAACAGCAATGCGTGAAATCAAGTCAGCAGCTTGTTGTCTTACTTTGGCTGATTTGTTATTCAACCTCCATAATATTGTACCACATATTTGTGGAAGATACGCCTTTACTCTCTTTCCCAATGTATTCACAATGGTACCAAAACCATTAAGCATGACAACGTCCTGTAATAAAACAAAATCATTGCACGATATTCACGTGTTGAATCCCTAAATTTTGATTATGATGAAAATTACAAACCTCTGTCGTCTGTTCTTGAAATGCGTATAATATACCATCTATGAGCTGTTCTTCCAAACGTGAATCGACATCTGCAGCTCCCAAATTACCCATTATTTTTTCAATAGTTTCCATAACCATCTTTCTATACTGTTCATTTTCATCTTTTAGATCATCCACTACACGGTTTATGATTTCTGATGCACCAACTTTATTTGCGATTTCCACTGTTGTGTCTACGAGCTATAAAATTAAATTTGTAACGTAGAATCTTAATTTTTCGTAAAAATTTACTTATATGTACAATACAAACCTGTCTATAATTTCTGCGATCTAGAGCCATACGGTGATTCCAAAAATGCTTGAAGAAATGTGGAAGGATTTCATCCTTGATATACTGTGCTTCCACACCATCCGTTCCACAACATTGTTTTACTACCTGTTAAATCAATGAAATTAAAACGTGATAAATTACCTATTAGATTTGTAAATAGAATAAAAATCACTTACTTTTAAAACAATCTTCTTCATTTCTTCATCGGGAGATTGAAACTCACGTATAAGAATCAACATTACTTCACGCGTGTAATAGTTGGCATATTCGGCGTCCATAAGAGGAATTAAATAACCAATAGCTTTTAAGAAAGCAGCTAAACCTTTTCCTCGGTGAGTACGAATACCTTTCCAAAGTGGCTTCAAAACAGAATCGAAGCTTTCAATACCATATGGTGTTGCCGCTTCAGCCAAGGCAGCAATAGCCAAAGCAGTAATAGTACGGACTTTCTGTTGCTCATCGACCAAACCTGACAAATCATTAATGTACGTTTAATACATGTACATAATAACAATGTAAGGATTCATAGAAATCAATTTACCGTGTTCTATAATTTCTACTAAGCTCTTCAGATGTGGTAATATAGCGCATCCCATAAGAATAGCGATTTGTTGTACTATTTTAATACCCGTGTGACGAGCTTGCCACGATTTTTTACTGCGACACACGGCTTTAAGAAACGGAAGTAAAGAAGGAATTCCTAACGCTGAAGCTACAACAGCGAACGCTCTCGCTGTTGTGTTGCGCACGTATTCATCGATGTTATCAATATCCGGTCTCATCGTAGAGATCATCGTCGCCAATCCGGCTGCTTTTGCTAAATTAGATATAATTTCTCTACCCTCTACACGAGCATAATAATCTTCGTCAATTAGTAAAGGTTCAATGACAACCAAAATCTGAAATACAAGTTTTACATTTAATAATATCATGATAGATATACATATAATTGGCTGAACACCTGTATCTAAAACTTAGATAATATCTGTATGTACTTACTTTGTGTACGTAAGGTCTGACCAAATCATCCAGTTTATACAGAATACGGTCGATGACCTTTACAAGAAGATGCCGTTCTTGATCCTCTAATGTAGGCGACATAAGGAGCGGAAGTATTTGATTAAATAACGGGCCAGCGCCAAATTCCCTTGCTTTATCAGTAATTTGTCTGAGAGCCGCTTTTCTCATTGGCGGTGTGCCATTCTTAATTTTTAAAAGTAATTTCATGATCTTTCTTTCCTTCTGCTCTTCGGGGCTAAGCGTTTCCTCGTCAACGTCAACCAATAATTTGTCGAAGTATTGAGCATCTTCCGGCTTCATGAAAGGTAAATTTCCTTTCGGTTGATTATCCACAAATTTTGCAGTTTTGTCCTCGGTTTGAATGAAGAAACCTTGCGGAGTACCGGCAATCGGGGTCGGCGTAGCAGTGAGTTTCCTTGCTGGCGTGCGAATTGGAATGTATCCTGCTGGTGGCTGTAGAACTTTGTACCCAGGTGGAAACAGAGCATCCAATTCATCATCAGAAAGAGGTCTATTTCTTTCATCAATTTCTCGTTCCCAACGATATGCTTGAAGTTGTTCCGGTGTCATCGACATTAAATGTCCAGGTGTTGGAGTAGCCAATCCCATAGCCTTAGGACCTGTTGGTGTCACTCCACTGGGAGTTAAAATTGAAGTTTGATGGGGTGTCGTTAACGGAGTTGCTGGAGTTTGCGGTGTCATAGAACCAGGTGTTTGATTTGAAGGCGTTTCATCCCATCGGCTACGACGTTTACTAGCAGACGGTGTTGGTGTTTCTTGAATTAAATCTCCCGCGACACGATCAGTCCTCGGTGTTTCAGCCCAACCGCTACTGTGTCCAGGTGTTTCTGTATTTGATAATGTAGAGTTATTTGTATGAACTACAATTTGTTGTTAACTCATTCGCGACCGCTGACGTGAATTCACGTCTTTTCAAATGTAATTTTCAAACAACAGATCGTTACGAGATTAATAATTCAAAACACATTTTTTAATTTTTATCTCTCTTTTAACGTCAGAAATTTACGGCAATTAGCTCAAGATTTTCTTCATTTTCGCCAGCAATAAGTATTAGAAAATTAAAAAATTTGCTGGTCACGAATGCATTAATATCTAAATCGTAATACACACTCACCGCGTTCAGTTTTTGGCGTTTCATCCCAACGATTTCTACGACTTGAAACAGTTTTTTCATGTGAAGGAGTTTCCCTGCCAGGAGTAGCTGCACCAGGTGTAGCATGTCCGGGAGTAGCATCCCACATCCTTGTACTTACACCTGGTGTCGCACCAGGAGTTTCTCCACCTTTACCATGGCCAGGTGTTTCATCCCATCTGATAGCAGCTGGTGTTACCTAACAGCAAGCATAAACAAATAAATAATTCTTATGATACAAAAATAACGTTAACAATTATTCAATTATTTACATCTGCATTATCCCAAGATGTTGGTGTTGCTGTAGTACCACTTGGCTTTTTAGGGGTTGGAGCATCATCTGTTTGATCCCACCGACCTCTTTTTTTAGGTGCTGGCTTAGGTTCACCATTTGCTTTTAAAGTTCCCTCTTTGGCTTTTTCAGCTAGTTTCTTTCTTAACTGAAAGTATATGTAAAATTAATAGTATGGTTGATATAAGTAGTAACAAGAAAATATAACTATTATTGAAATGTACCTCTGTTTCCTCTCCTTTGAGTAACTGTTCCCGCATAATTTCTGTGTATGTTCGAGAACCGATGTCTGGAGTTTTGCCACCTGTAATCAAGAATCAGAAGTCACGCAAAGCGTAACCATTAGATCATTGTTCAAAAAAATGCTCAAGCTTTCAAAAACTTCTGAACATACCTAGTCATTTTATTGTAATATTTATTATTAAAATGCCCTTAGAATATTTTGGTATATTCTAAGTAAACTACTGAATTCACTCTCATTTCCATGTTGCACATATCATTAAATTAAATGGTAATAAATGTATTTTAATAAATATTTCATTGAAGGAATCAGTTTTAGGTATTAATTTCAATTAACCACACAATGGGTTTGAGAGAGCTGCAACAGTAGATGGCATATAGCATACGTACGTGAAACTTTGGTGCCATAGGGAGCACTGTCCTGCTCAAGTCTTCCACATCGAAAAATACTTTAGCCATCTAAAAATCAACTCATTCTCGTTATTAATAATATTTGCACACCAACCATTCATACTAATTTTCAATATTTACGTTCTCGCAAAAAAAAACTAATGATACAATGAGAGTTTAAAGATGTTGGTTTGAATCAAAGTATCGAATAAAAGAAATCCGTGATGAAAGAGATGGGTGAAAATATAAAAAGAAGAATCAAAGGATAGTGGGAAAAGTCTCATTGTATCATGTATAGGACATGACTGTAATGTCGTGACAATTCAATCTCGCTTAACCTTCGACATAGTATCCTCGGTAAGCAGATGATTCCAAATGTGCAGACCGTCACTAAGATTGGAAAAAAATGTATACATTAGTATGTATTTGAAAGAATCACATTCATTCTCTTCACTCACGCCAGTTTTTTCTACTTCACATTGCTTCCACAATCTGAGTACAAAGAAATCTTAAATCTATAGTTAACTAGTAACAACTGAGGCAACATTTGAGATAATTCTTTCTTCTTATCTTTTGACAGAGAACACTTTTCAGAAATCATAAAGACTGATTAGAATTAGGGTTAATAAAGTAATGTAATTATTCTTCTTATTCCTCAGTTATTATGGCTAACAATACTACAGCAATATATAATGTGCCAATGAAGTAAGTATTCAAAAGGACATGAGATATTGATGTAAACAATTTATAGATTATTCAATAAAATATTTTCTTGTATTACATGTATTTTGTATTTGCTGTAGTATTAACATATTTAATATCTTCGTTTAATATATACACTAGCTTACTTAAGTAACATACAATTTTATGTGGATTTGTGTATAGACTTTAATGTTATAAAAACATTCAAATAATTAAAAATGTCAAAGAAATAAATGTATACTATATGGATTGAAATATATTAGTAATAATTTAAAATTAAATCATTAGTGTTTTAAAAATTTGTAAGGGAAACTAAAATAATATGATCTCAGCGAACAAATAAAATTAAATATACTTTTTGTAAGTATTTATAATCTTACATCTTTTTTTTGGTAAAACTGAGTTCTATGTTGTAAGGATCAAATGATTAAAAAGAATAATGCATTATGAGAAACTAAATTATTTGATATTGGAGTAACGAAGTTTTTATGTAATACTCTGTTCTTAATTATGTATGTTATATTATGATTTAACGTGAAAAAGTCAACCTAATTTATTCTGGATACAGTATGTTGTTTTCATACTGTAGATTACTTAAGAAAATATATTATATTTATACATAAACAAAATTAAGTTTTGTTGTTTCAAACTCAAGTTGACTTTTTTCTGAGTACACTAGAGTATATTCATTATGAATAATATGAATTTATTCACTTATGAACTGAAGTGATATAAGCTTCAATGTGCATACATTTTGATGCAATGTAATCAATATACAATTAAATACAACACTGGATAATTTTAATATAAAATTTCTAGAATATTGCACTTTCTTGTATTTGTGTAAAAACTTCAAGAAATAATTATTGCAGTACATTACATTGCTTCAAAATATCAACAAAGATAATGATATGCAAACACACTTAATATTTAATTACCTGTTTGATTTTTATAATTTGTAACTTAAAAGGAAAAAAGATACCAACCTTCTGCAAAAGGATCAACACGTTCTGGAGATATAATCATTCTTCGCCGCTTTTGTCTATATTCATCTTCTCTATCTGCTATGGTGGGTCGTCGTCTATCCGCAAATGGATCGTAATCTTTCTCACTCTGTATAATAATTAATTAACATTGTCAATGCCATTAAAATTTCATTAACATTAGTAACATATTTTTTCTTCAATTTCTTACCTGTGCAACATCATTAAGTAATGCTGCTGGAGCATTATAGCCTGGTCTTTTATTCGTGCTAAATGTAGTTGGTTCATAGTCTTCATCCTTAACAAATTAAAAGTAACATCTTCAGTATCCAAACTTTCTATTTCCGATCAAATAAATATTACGAAGAAAATTAAATTACCTCAATTTCATCGTTGGCTGCAATAGATGTAACATAGCCTTCATATTTATTATTGCTTCCATCATAAATATCCTGATCATAGAAACCAGTTTTCCCTAGACCTACTTGATCTTTCTCTGCTGCAGCATTTTGTATTTCTTTCTTCTTCGATTGTATTTCTCTTATTTGTGCTTCGATATCTACAGATTATTAATGTACATCAGTAAATGATCATAACATTAGAAGTGTATAACTAAAGACTAATAAAACAACAAATTCGTGTAACAGGTCACACAATACGGTAAACGCGTTGTACAAGTATTTATTATTGTACGTAATGATGGGTGAGAATGTACAACAGCAATGTTCAACTGCTGAAAACTGTTAATTCACAACAAACAAACCTTCGTGAGTTCTGGGAATGGAATCCATCGTGTAGCGTTGAAACCTAGCAAATAGTAGGTTATTCTCGAGAACTCCACCAGAATATTCACGTTGCACTATTTAAAATATTTGATGAATAACTTTGGTTTTATATCATCACATAAGTATAATATATGCACAGACTTTCGATCAAATGTAAAGATAATAGCAGAGGACCGAATTTCGTTTCCTACCAATTCTTACATTGATAATGCCATAAGATGGCACACTCCGAAACAGTTCTAAAATGTAAAGGTGCGTTCACATGTGTTACAATGAACAGAATTCTAGTTACTGAAACTGAACCTGGAAACTGAAAAGAGGCAAAGTGATTCGAGTACACGCTCTACCACAGCTCGCAGCTCGACCAATACTAAAGATATGCCGAAACTAATTCTGCCATTACCATCGAGCCGAGCGCCGTGAGTGGACATTTTTCCTTGCCCCTCCCTCGACTCTTTTGGGCCGCAGGCCGGCAGTTTACGTCAGTAACACACTGTACTAAATACTTGGTTACCATGAAAAGGTACCTAAAACTAATTACTTAACCCTTTGCATTCGGATGTTTTTCACTAGAAATATTTTAACACTTCCTAATGAGATTTCGTGAAACTAACTCGAAGAGAAATCACACGTATATTGGAGAACAATTCTATTTTATTTCAATATTTCTCAAATTGATGCATTATACGAGGTATAATATTAAATATCAAATTTTATAGTTTTACCGCGTGAAATCAAGAGGTAAGAGTCACCTCTAGAGTGCAAAGGATTAAAGTGTCACGAATGCACAAACTCTGTTGCCAGCTACTAGAACTTAGTTACCATGAAAAAATAACTAGAACTAGTTACTTAAAGTGTCACAAGTACGCAAACTCTGTTGCCAATCACTAACACGCGGTAAAATTTAAATGAGAATATCTTTATCCACCTTCTACTACAGGTTACATTAAAACGTTCCTAAAATTAATGCAAAAATTCTTATATTAAAAATATTGAAATTCACCAGAATTTTCAGCTTATAGGAATACTTTCATAAAAGTTCAAATATTTCAAATGAATAAAATGAAACAAAAATGTTAACTGATGTTCCGTCCTAAAACCCTAAAGTTAGAAGGTATAGCTACCTAAGTACCTACTTCAGGTAGGTGATGGATTATTATGGATTAAACGACGGATCGTGTACAGTATCTACGGAAGCCTACAGAAGCTTTAATCTTTTATCTTCGAAATCCATCGTTGATGGATTTATTTTTGGAAACTTTTAAATCCGCTACTTCCTGTTGGATTGTAAATTCTGTTTCTTCCGAACCATGCGTATCCACCCAATTCCCACTCCAGAAAATTTTCTTTCTATTTCCACCATTCTCCAGACACACCTTACAACCAATAATAGTCCACTTTTTTAAACTACACCTACAACCGAATTATCTTTAAGCATCTCCGCGACAAATTACAGATGGAACCGTTTCAACATCCGATTAACCCCTTGCCATACAATGACGAGTACGACTCGTGATAAAGATTTCGGACTTAGTTTAATAAACATCAATGTCGTTCAATGCGCATGGGTCAAAGCAAAAAACTATTCTGCTATTACCAATGTATATTATTTTTAAAGTAAATTTGTACTTAAAGTAGAGTGGACAATTTCTTTGCGTTTCTTCTAAACTACTGATAGAAACATTTTGCACGAACTTAGTAGCGAAAGTAAATGATACGGCAAGGAGTTAAATACTAACTTCACCAAGAGCAACCGAGGCTATACTAGAACGTTTTTTTATATTTTCATAAAAACGTGAAAGTACTTTTATAAAAACATTTTTATAATTTACAATAAACGAGACGATTCTCCCGAGTTCAATACTTTCTGTTAATTTCGTTGTACCTGTAATCCGGTTGCGATCTAACTCTCGTATCTCATCGAACGGTATGACACAACAACTGATGTAATTAGTTACTTATAATTCCATAATTATATGTAATATAATTTCAATAATTTATTACCTGCTTTTCTACAAATTTAATTCCACGTGTTCCGACGGTGTTCACGACGAGACGATTTCATATACATTTCAAAATTAATTTATTCCCATTCTTAGGAAAATCAAGTTGTTGGATTATTTAATAAGTTCTTGGATATACAGTTTCCGTGGAACGGGGGCCTACGTGAAAGTTCAAACGTAGCAGGAGACTACGTTGGTCATTAAGAGGCTTGTTAATCACAGTGATTATTGTTTCCAACAGCCACGTTCAGGGTTATCGTTTGTTTGTCTGTTAGCCGTTCCTTTATCCGGAGTTTCATTGATTATTTCGAGTTAATCATTCAAATTCGGGGAACACTTGCAGTACGAGTTTCTTCAAGGAAAACACATGGTATTTCCTTCGATAAAAACGATTAAATATAAAAATAACAACTACAACAACAATTATAATAATGATCATTATTATAATATTACAATAATAATTAGTATTATAATATTACAATAATAATTAGTATTATAATAACAAATATAATACTTATATTTATAGATAAACAACTTTATATGTTAATTGTTACTAACAAAAAGGACACAGTTATGTTTAGATTCATCGGGCAAAGAACTTTGATCCTTTTTTCAGAGGTGTGGCGCTCAATCAATAAAAGCGGTGTCTACATCGCACACAATCGGGTCACTGATAAATTATCTACCAATCAATATATATTCTTCGTGTATCTTTTATTAGTCATTATATAAATTTTAGGTGGTCGTAAACCAAAGAAAGGAAAAAGAACGAGGAAAAAGAATGAACGCTTGATTTAACATCTGCAAATACAACGCGCAGCGTTAAGATCGATGGTAACGATAACGTCGTGCAGGAAACAATAATAACAAAAGCTTATAAGTCTTCTTGTTCGCGATAGGGCTTGATTTCTTTCAACGACGTCCACATGAAATACTCCATTGTGCCTATTTCCGATTACGAGCACGGCGGACCATGTTGCATAATTAAATTAACGAGTCCCTGTTGCGTCGTTAAAGAATCGTTCATTCCAACTCTGAAGCCGCGTGATGATGGGTTTGAAAAAAAAGTTCTACATCATTTTTATCTGCTGTTTCTTTAATTGTACTTTACTTTCGGATCTTTTTGACGTTATGCATTTACTTTATGTACTTTATTATTGTGTTGATCCACTATACTGATACCTATATATTTTATTCTGCTATAGTTTATTTCACTTTATTGTGTGATCTTATAATTTCTTACTCTATCTTATTACACTCTGTGCTATCGTACTTTATCTATATCCTTTCTTTCTTCTTCTATCTTATTCTTATCTCTATTTATACTATTTTACTTTGTAACGATATGTGCTGCACGTTGTCGCATGATACTTCAAATACTCCATTGTATAGTATTCTATAGTATTCTATTTCCATTTAACGTTAGTCAAAGTTATATATGTATGTTTATACTGCTTCCCTTCCCAAAGGCGTTGCACCGTGTCCACCTACTAGTCGATTCGCAAGCAATGGCAAACAATGCGCGTTGTAATAGCAACACGAGACGCGGATCCTGTTAATATTAAAGGTAAACGGCGGGTCGCTGGTGACGTCAAAGGAAGGATGACTAAACCGTGGACTTTATAAATACTTTCAAATTTTTGGAGTGACATTTCACGACCGACGGCTTTATGATTCCACGGTTACTGAAAAAATTTCGTATCCAGGTACAATCGGTCACAAACATATTGGGACACCAGTACAATTTTGACTTCTGAATTGGAATTGGAACAAATAAATAAATAAATATATACAAAAATGAATTGATATATGTTACAATACATTATAAAGAATATATTCATAATAGATTCAACTACTGTCTTACCTATGGTTGTATTAGTATACAACTGGAACCTGAAAAATGTCAAATTTCACGTCACAAAAATATTGGGACATTTTATCTCACTGTTAGTCATAAAATAAAAATAATACATTTGGTATAATTTTTTAATATTTTGTTGGATGTACTTTATTATTAGTAACATGTCTTAATCCATTTGGCACATTATGAATTAATTTTTGTAAATATTCTGTGCCAAATTTGTGCCATTCTTATTTTATTCTGTTGTTTAATTCTTCTTTATTATTAATTGTAGTTTTATGAACTCTGCGGTCCAATTCATGCCACAAATTTTCAATGGGGCTTAAGCCTGGGGATTGGGGAGGCGGCTGCAATACTTCAGCACAATTATATAACAAAATATCTTGCACAATTCGGGCTTTATGCTTGGGGCCATTGTCTTGATAAAATTTCAACCCCTGACCAATCCCCATATCCGTGGCACTGTTTTTTCAAATTCTCTTTCAGAATATTTAAATACCTGTTCTTATCTCAAATTTCTTCACTGAATATAATTTCAGCCACACCATGAGTGGATATACACCCTCACACTATTATTGATCAGCCACCGTGTTTCATCGTTGGTTGCAAATACTTTGGTGTCAATACTCCTCTCTTTTTTTTTCAAACTCTTCCGTCACTGGTATGAATATTAAACTTACTTTCGTCTGCAAAAATAACGTTGTTCAACCACACAGGCTCCTTTTTAATAATTAATTACCATTGAGTTCATAAAATGATAATTAATAATAAAGAAGAATTAAACAGTCGAATAAAAGAAGAATGGAACAAAGGCACAGAATATTTACAAAAAATAATTTGTAATATGTCAAATCGACTAAGACATGTCATTAAAAATAAAACATATCCAACAAAATATTAAAAGATTATATCAAAGATTATTTTTGTTTCATAACTAAGAGTGAGGTATTTTTGTGACATATTTGACATTTTTTTTTTTATTTCTTCTATATTAACGTAACCACAAGTAATAAACCAGCCATTTTTTATGAATACATTCTTTATATTGTACTTCAACATAATGCAACTTATTTTTATGTACAATTGCATATTCACTCGAAGTACAACCATTACAAGTTAAAATTATATACTGGCGGTACAATATTTTTGTAACCGACTGTATATACACTATATATACTTACACGTTCGTAGGAAACGTTTTTATTACATTTGCACTTGCGTGTCGCATACGTGAAATCCATGGTCTATAGATAGGCGGATCAATTATCCGATGATAATCAACCGATTAAATATTTTTGTGAGACGAATGTCAACGATTCGTCCGAAGCGATCGCATCTACGCGAATAGCGACCACGAGTTAACGTGTCACGGGATTCTCGGTTCCACGATTCGTCGAAACCTTCCCAGAATTCTAGGAATTCTTTGCTCGCAGTTTCCCTCGCCTCGGACTTCACGCGTGTAATTAGAAACGGATCAGACGAGAGATTTCCGTTGTCACCGTCGATCATTAAACTGGTCACGTTTACGATCGTTTTACGGGTCTCTATACAGAGAGCGGGAGCATCAACTTCAGCCTGTTATCGACTGTCCACTTCCGTGGGAGCGGCTTATCAGTAGACCATTGGACGGGGTTAAAAATAGAAGACACGTTTACTCGTAACGTATACAATGGATTTCCTCGGGTAGATGCCGCGATATCATCTACTCAGCGAGACCGAGATCATCGACAGATATTAGTTGGCAAATATGTATGGTGGGCAAGGAAGAGGAGGAGGGTAATGCGACCAACAACTTGGCGTTAGAAAAACAGAAGCGACTTCCAAAAGTTCCAATCAATTTTGAATGTTAATGAACATGTCAGTTTCGAGCTTTGGAGGTTTACTTGTCCATTTCTGGGCTGTAAATTAGGATATGGATCAGGTGTCGTAGCTACCTGAAACATGAAAACCGAGAAGACTGTTAATCCATGCGAGTGTAACTGGCGTCTAAGCTAGGATAAATGGAAGTTAAAAGAAGGATTAAGAAAACTATAGCATTTGGAAGGCAAAATAGTCTGAGCAAGTCAGATTCCTTGGAATCAGGATAACCTTCCGCGTTTCACAGATGAAAAGGAGTTTGCTTGGCACGGTAATGAGAAAGAAGTCAGTTTTCTACCAACACCAGTCTGTTTGTTAACCATCAAATCTAAATGTGTCTTTACGGTTTTGCTGAATTCGCTGTGTGCACGAAGCAGAATAGATGGCTTTAGGGAGTGGTCAGTAGAAGAGAAAAATTACTTTACTTTGCCAGGCAATACGGCTTTTATCGCACAATTGGAATTAACGTTAAAACTGCTGTCTACATGATGGAAGAAAGACTGGGTTTATCCGATCCTCGAAACGCTCGAAAATAAAATTCGGACAGGGATTAAGGAGCGATAACGTGTTATAATCACGACGACTAATAATAGGTCGAGATAAAAGATCTGCACAATTTTCGCCGGTGATATCGGACGACGTTACATAATGCGATACACCATATTTCTCTAAAAATAACTTTTGTCAGATCGTTATCACTGTTAATCTAACTTTCGTGGATCGAAACTACTCGTCCAGCGTTCGTTAACGTGAAAATTCGACTTGGTGAAATTTTGACGCAAATGAAATCGAAGATGATCCTTGCGTCACGCACCGATGGCAATACATAACTACAGATCTCGTCTAATCAGTTCCTGTTTGCGATAGTAATGTTATCTGGAAAAGTATCGTAATATACCCCGGATAGCGTGAGCAAATTTTTGTTTCCAATGGAATTGTCATTTAACAATGATCATCGATGTGGTAGCTATTAATACAGAAAAATTCAAGATAGTGATAATGGCACCGAGGTTGGTCTCTTGAGGTTAGTTATAGATAAAATGTGTTTAATACGTTGATATTGCTACTTAAACGTCCGCATTATGTGGAAAAAAAATAGATTATAAAATGTTTCATAAAAAAAACCATCGGGGTGTTAGAAACAAGGCAAACCTTCGAGTAAAATTGTTTTCGACCGCCATTTTGTTGCACGCTCGACTCACGTCCGCGTCCTCGAGGGCGAACGTTGCGCAGCATTACAGGATCGTTCGCGAATATCGTCAATAATGGTTAATCCGCTTCGATTCATAAAAAATTGTGTTAATAAACAAAACAGTCAGATTATCGATTCGATTTTTCGGTACCGTTACGTTTGAAAATGTTTTTGTCACGCGTTTCGATAAAAAAAACTGAAAATGAGCGGGTAAAATCCGCGATCTATATCGTCGTCGAAAATCGTATATTATTGATTCACCGAATAAAGATATGGTAAACAAGCCAGTATAGCGATTTTCGTGCGGCATTATATCGATTTGAAGGTAATTGTTATCGACACGAGTTTGACGAGAAGTATTAATCTTTTTTTATACAGCCGCAGATGATAAATTGGCCGAATATAAGAGCACGCGTGTCAGACTTTGATGGATCGCCGGATTTATTTTGAGCGGTTTGTTATTTTTAGTATCCTTCTTTCTGCGTCATTATTAACTCGATGGAGTACGCGGAAGACGTAAGTATTTACCTATGTTGATATATGCACGTTCGAGCCGCACGCAATAAGAGTGTCAATAATTAACATTATTTGCAAACCAAACTGTTTGCACTTTCATAAGTTACTTGCGCCTAACCGAAGGAACCAAATCTTGCGTTGGCAAATACACATAAACGTGCGCGTAAAATATACATAACACGTGGGGAACTAAGTAACATATGAATGAGTGCTGTAATTTTTTGTAAGTATTCGTACGTTAATGGTAATCATCGAGCGTGACACAACTCGCCAGAAACTAAGCATTGAATAAAGAAGGGTGAGAGAAAGCAAAGACAAAGGGCAAACAAAACCAAACATCTGACCATAGAAGATAATGGGTCTGTATAAACAATTCCGGCGAATGTGCGCTGAGATAAGGAATTTCCAATGTCTTCTATAATACCGGATGAAATGATCGGCAAGCGGAGTTCGTCGGTGGCTAAGCAAATAGGAAGGAACGTGTTATTCGAGGTGTCACGGGGCGCACGTGGGATTAAAAGGTAGGAAGGCCGCGTTTAATGGCGTGAAATATTTAAAGCGGAATTAGCGGAACGTATAACGCGGCTATAATCTGCGCCGGCCGGCGAGATTACGATAATACGGCCCGCTCGTGCCTGGCGACGTGCGCTGACAGTCAGATTTACCCGCCACACAGGTAAAAGAGCCGGGAAACAATAAGTAAGTACGCTTGGCTATACGCGCGCAGATTTCTCTGCGGTTTCCATCTACCGCGGGCAACTATGCGGTTAACCCCTTAACGCACCAATTAAAAATTAGAAGGCGCTCCTTTTTCCGCCAACCTTTTTATTCCATATTTTCTTTATACACAATAGAACATTGGCAAACCTTTTAGAATGTAAAGCAAACGAAACAGCTAATACACGCCTGCTGAAAATAATTTGTCATTAACCCTCTCGTCCTGAATAGTACACATAGGTACCAAACATTTTAAATTACCGAAAATGCTAGAAAATGCCTTAAAAGTAAAAGAAAACTGTACTACACGGAGATCTTTGTTTATGGCTCATAACTTAAGCGCTAATTAACCCCTTGCCCTATGATTTCTTCTCTAATGGTGCTCAATAAAAATATTTTATTATTCGTAATTCATTAGAAAAAGAAAAATTCTACACTTATTCTATGTCTACGTTAACTCAGAAGCATTCTGATTAGTAATAGAAAAATCATATTCAATTCGAATTTGGAAGAATTAAGTGATATTTATATTTGTTAAATTCTATTTGAAATCTTCATCACGCGTCTGATATTGTAGGGTAAGAGATTAACATTATTGTTAGTGATTATTTCTTTCACTAAAAAAGCTTCAGTTTCACTTGAATGTAGTTGTTCTTGGCCCTCTCTTTGATTTTGGGGAAACAATACATATTCAGGGACGAAAGCGTTAAACAAATAATAATAGCATTCGACAAGACCATGGGTTCTAGAAGCGTATTGGATTTATTGCACCACCGGTCAGAGGCTTTTAATTGACAGATAATGGGTCTGTTTACGATAGGAATTTAACGATGACCGAGCGGTGCGTGCAATTTGCCTCGCGACGAGTATATAATAAGACGCCGATTTCGTCAGTCGTCCGTTCCCCGAATCTGCCGTAGCGTTTTGTTCTTTCTTTTATTCTTCTTCCTAATATGAATCATTGATTCGCGTGTGTTCTGTTAGCCAGAACAGTTCGACAGTTCTTAGGAAACCGGTCTCGCGTACACTCGTGTCCCGAGGTGTGCAATCAGTATCTCATAATGTACGATTACGTGGCATCAAACTGTTCTTCCGCGACAGGCAGCGACATGCACCTGATATACACTGTATCGCGATTATTTTCGCTGCGGCGATTGCGTTGCTCGATCCATAATCGCAGAAACCGCCGATCTTGGCGCAGATTCAGACATTTGAGAACACATGTAGTTAGACAAATGGAAGTATAATGGAAAATCATTTTCAATCATTTGCAAAATATTTGTAATGCGTTTCAATCGGTTACAGCGATTTTAGACATTAATTATGAAATATGCATTTCGTGGAATATTCTGAAGAAACGTTTCTGTATCACGTTGTTTTCATAATAATTTAAGTACAATTTTAGTCTTTCACAACAGGTGCTACAGAATTACATTCTGGGTATTTTACATGTTTTTTCGTGTAACATGCAATTTGTGCACTGTTACACTTTCGAGTTTACCATGGACGCAGGAAAAACCGCAGACCAACAGTTACCGCTCGAGAATCTTGTTAGCGATGCGTTCCAAGACTGTCGGAACTCCGACGACAGCTGGGAATTTCAAGATTTCCTGGGGTTTCGAGGACTTCAAGGACAATCGAGATTTTTCGGATTTCCTCGGGATGCCAAGGTTCCGGAGACTTTCACGACTTTCGCATCGTTCAAGACTTCCAAATATTTCAAGGCTTTCAAGACGTTCACCGTTACATTTGCGTCATATTCGTGACCTTTAAAGTATTCCCAAAGATTTTACTTTCTGATAAACTTTCAGGAACTGACTTCTTGAGATTTGATCGAGGGAGTTTCGAGACCCGTTTAAAGAATTTGTATGATTCGAAGTATTTTTGGGAAATTCCACGCGATTTTCTAAGAAGTTTAAGATTTCTAACGGTTCGAAAACATCTTCATCATCATTTCCCATAATATTGTACAATATCGACATAAACGTATTTTAAATAAAGTAGAATGATTGCAAGCTGGTCGTCGAATATGCATTACCAGTCGTCAACTTGCGAGGTGCATCATATAATACATAGCTGCAGGGATATCTGCTCGCCTCAGGTGCCTTGACGTTAATGTCCATTCAAGAAACGCCATTAAGTCGGTCCACGTGTTCTCATTTCGTATGGAGATCTTAGATGTCCTAAAATGATTCTAGGCGGGTCGTCCATTCAACTGAACCTCGTTTCAAGCAAAAATATAAGTGTATATGTAGTACCTACATATTTTACGAACTGTCCTTGTTGTTAAGAAATAAAATATTATTATTAATAATAATAATAATAATAATAAAACATTAATAACGTGTTGTAATATTAATCCAAATTAAACTTATAAAGAGATTATCAAACTTTAATTTTCCATAGTATTATGTTAATTGTGGGATGTTACAATCGTTGGTTGTAAATAAATTCTAATTTTTTAATATATTTCTTATGAATCCTTATGTTCTTATTTTAATTTCGATGAACTGAACGGCATTGGTGTGATGACTCGGTTACGGGCCTCTTTTTTGCAGCGAAACCTTTCGATGAGGCTCACTATCAAGCATCGACAGAATTACTACAGGAAGACGCCTCTCCGGAGCCTCAACACCGGTCCTCCTTGTCACAGTGACTTATGCTCGTTGAACCGTGCACTTCAATCCGCTTCAGAACGTTTTATCATGCTAATTCCGAGCCTGCACGTTTTCATCGCGCACAATGCTCACGTACGCTGTCTAAATCAGTTGTTTGCGGTACGTCTCGCGAACCATCTCCGTTTCCTCCGGCTATCAACAATAACCGGTGCATCTGTCATTTCATTGTTACCGATTAAACACACATCTGCATATCAATTATATACTCGCTACTGATAAAAAGTGGCCTATTATGATTTAACTTGAGGTTAACTAATATTAACCGAACGCACTCGAAAGTTTTTCGTCGCAAATGTTCAACATTTTTCGGCGAGATATAAATGACATTTTTTGTAACTAGTGACAAAACATGGATAAACGAAAAAACAAAAGTATATATCGAGCTTAATATTATATAATAAGACTGTGTAATTTTGTTATATCGAATCAAGTAACACGTTGCCATACGATATCGTATCAGACTCGTGGTGAAGATCTCAAACTGAAATTGACGAAAATAATTGGATCTCAATTCTCTAGAGGTCAAATGAAATATTATATTTCTGTTCTGAATCGTTGCACTTCAAAGTAGATATAGATGAATGTGGAATAATCCATTGTTTCTAGTAAATGATTAATGTCAAAGTAATTATTGCGGGCGCAGTTATGAAAGATATCGTAGATTAACCTTTTCGTCTCTGAATATGTATTCTTTTTAATATGAATTTTGTAAACATAGTGAGTACACGTGAGAACTGACAGCTGATTAGTACTTAAGCTGTTAGCCATAAGCAAAGACCTCATGTGGTACAATTTTTCTTTATCCAAGCGTTTTCTAGTTCTCCAATAATTTAAAATGTTCATGGTACCTATGTGTGACATTCGGAACGAAAGGATTAAGGGGTTAATTGAAGTATTGTTGACTTATGACTATTGCTATTACGACAAAGTGAAGCGGATGAGCGAAATGGGATTTTAAAGAAAGTAATCAGTAGAGAGTTTCTTTGATTGGAAATTCAAATATTTTGTTGGGGGTAATTGCTGCCTCGAAGCAGAAGTCACCGCGGCTCTTCCGCGCCATTACGTCTCTTTAATGTTATTATTACGTTTCACGGCACGCACAAATGCACCGCACACGCGAAATAAAAATAGATTCATCAGGCCTCTGTTAGATGCGGCCTTCGGTGCATATTTGCTTACAAGGTGCGTCTTAAAAGCGCGGTAAACATTTAGCAGTCTATCCGCACGCTGATTGCGTATCTTGCTTGGCGCGCGAGCATCTAGAATCGTGGCGCCATATTGTTTTCACGAAAACGGTTAAAAGAAATTGCGACAAGCGAAGCGATCTTCGAAATCTTTCGTGATTTCACAAAACGTTGAAACAATCTCTATAAACTATACAATTACATTAACGATAAACGAAAAATCTGTGCTCAAAACAAAACACTATTTCGCCGTTATTTATCTTAGATTTCTAGAGCAAACGCGCATTCACGAAAAGAAGTTGCTTTACCTACGAGCGAGCGAAATGGCGGGAAACAAACGTCATAACAAAGATTTAACACTAAATATATTTATACTTTGTACATAACTATATTCCTCCCATAACCTACTAAATAATTAATCATAAAATAAAGATAAACAAATTATGCGATCAATTTCTCTCATTGAAAGCTGAAACAAAAGGATTGAAATTGATGAAATGATTGGAATTGATATAAAGCTAAATGGATGAAAGGAAATGTAGAATTTTAAATCAAATTTTAAAACCGTCATTTGTACGCTTAGTGTTAATAGGTTCAATGAAATAAATTAGTCGGAAGAAAACCCTGGTCGTCCTCGATTCCAGAGCCTAGCGATAGCCCGATCGATGGACGGGACGGAAACAAAAGGGCCGGCCGCTTATTAGCAGTTTTAAAAAGGAAATTTCGTCGATTCGGCCGCGAAGCAGGAACAAAGAGGTTTCACTTGTTTAGCAAAACACGCGTTTCTTGCTCGCCGGCGCGGAGGCTGGCGTTGAATATCCGATAGGCGGCCGAGCAGCGAATTAATGAAGCCGGCCATTGTAACGCGGCAACAAAATGTTTGCATTCTCTTCTCTTTTCATCGGCCGCTATATTTAACCCGTGTTGTTTTGAAAAATATCGAGAAACGGGCGGCGGAAGGCAACGACGCGAAATATAATGCAACCGTCGGGAACCTGTTTGCAAATTAATACGACGAAGACGCGCGATCCGACATTCTGATCAACTGACGATCGTCGCTTCACGAGGAAGCGCAGCGAAACGTTGGGCAACTGTTAGTTTGTGATAATGTTAAATATCAACCTTCGCAACCTGCACGAAGACTTTCGTTACCAACTTCTTTCATTACGGTCACTGTTACGAGGATCTTCAAAGTTTTATACAATATCATTCTGTCATAATAATGACAAATGGTGTCAGAAATAATAACTAATTAGTAATCATCTAGTTTTATTTGACATCAATCTTTTCAAGCAATCCTTAGCTCGTTGGTGACAAGGCAGTTGAACCTTTGCACTCGAAAGTTTTTTGCTAAACATAGGTATATATTTACTTACCTGGATACCTGTCACTCGTGATATCATAAGTGCTGGAACGGTCACTCGGTAAGTCGGCCTATCCCTTCATTGCGATCTCGAGAAATCTCTGAATTATGATCTCGACGTCTCACTTCGCAAAGGAGTAGGGTCACCGTGTTTACAGAAGGCTCAATAGTCCCCTGATTTACCCAAGTTAGCATTCTCATAACTTTCTAATGAAACATCGATGAAATTTTCAACTGTATCGAATATAAATAATATATGAATCACGGGATACAATTTAATGTCAATATTCCATGTGTAATTATATTACATGAAATTTGATATTGAATTTTATAATTTCCCTGTATCAAATGAAATGGCAACTGTGAGTCACCTGCTGAGCGCAAAGGGTTGAATTATTAAATTTTTAAATGACATCTTTATAGTATCATTTATTTCATCTAGGTTTTTATAGTATAACACTAGGGTCAAACTACTAAAGTAGAAACAGTCTACAATGATCGAAAACGTCGATTATTCCCCATTGGTTGGCGGACTGGCCGTCATCGCCGTCTCGAGCCGCAATCTAGATGACTCTTTCTCCTCCTGAATGATGCGCTTCTTTCATAATTCTTCCTTTACTAGGCATTACACGAGCGTCACGCGTTGGGGCTAACTTATGTGACACTTGACACACTGCTACCAGCGATAACGAGCCACCTGGAACGAGACTAACGAGCATCTCACATTTCGTATGATGTATTCTGCCGTTACCAACACCGCATGCTGGCGATACGTCTATGCTAGATGAGTCACTGGCACGGCGAGTTAACATTGTTAGGTGTATACATGTATTGTCTGGGCAAGTTATTTCCGCGAATAAGTAATCAATGGCGCCCGGGTAATTATCATGAGCTGATCGGACCCCGATTATCCGAGATGACACGCGGCTCTCGTCCACGTTGACGCGAATATTGCGTCACTGTATTTTAAGGTTTCTTAACGAAGTGAATCACGTAGATTAAGATGAACCGACTTTTCGTCACAGTGACGAAGTATTTGTCAATGGAATCGTACTTATTGTTCTTGGTATTTGGAACGTGGAATTGTGTTTCTGCGTCAGAACAGGTGACTGAAAAACGCTTAACTCCTTGCACTGTGATTTATTCCTGAATGATCGATACAACTACTTGGAAAAAGGAGAAAAAATTCTATGAATATTCTATATTTAAAGTATAACTGATTACAGAAGAATAATGTTTAACTTGAATTCAAAAGTATTGAGCAATATTTATGTTTGTTCAATTCTGTTTGAAATCTTCATCGCATGTCCGACTCGATATGATAAGGCAAGGGGTTAAAGGGTAGCAAAGTTGTAGGTGATAGAACGTAATTCGAAATATAATCTATACATTCTGCGGTTCCCCTTCGCAATTTCTTGGTAATTCTTATTCTTCCAATCAGATTTTCTTACGTCAAACTATAAAATAAGACAGGATGTAATTTATGTATGGGATCGAAGTTTGAACAACGTGTAATACAGTAATGCCTGACAGAGATTACACGTGGTTTATATTATTATAATTCCGTGGTGTTGAGTCAATGGGATTGCAAAACGTTGACGATTTAATTGGCCCATGTTTTACGGCGGGATCGATCGTCGACCGACCTTCGGCATAAAACTGGTTCACGTTTGATGAATCGGATCTTTAATCCTCGCAGCGTAATGATCGCCGGAGGGATCGCGGTATCAGGCTCGATGGAAAGCGAGAATTAAATAAGATAGCGGTACCGCTGGAATGTAAATTATGTCAGTGTGAATGTTTACCAACACGAGTGCACCGCAGAGATAATGAATTATAGAGTGGCGAAGTTAGTCGAGGCATGGTCGAGCACGGGCTCGAGCGACCCTCAAACTTAATTTGCGCCGAAAAGGAGACTCTCGTGAAGAGAAGTTCCCGTGTTTTTCGCTTGCACGAGTGCGGTATTAGGTTTCCGTGGAATCTGTCACTCTCGGTGATAGTGGATTGAACAAAGACACAATATTACACGAATTTCTTATTAAGAATTACATAACTTACAGATGTGTGAGTTTAAATAGACATAGTAATCATTGAAGTAGCACACCTGAAGAAGTTAAGTGGCAAATATATGCAAAACAGGAGGAAATCATAAAGTAAAGAATTCAATGAATAAAATATCAACACTGGAACCAGTAAATGAATCAAAATCACCATGGTTTCTTATTTCCAATGTGTCAGTTTTTGTCTTCGATATATCTGCTCGATGATACTAGTGTTAAGAAATCAAGCACGTTACTACAATTTCATTTGCCTTTTCTCCTTCTGCATAAACCTAACATTACGTATTCAATCATCCCCAAAAAATCAAAATATCATTATTTCAACGTTGAACCAACAATCGATCCTAGATTGCTTCAAAATGTCTGTTCAATAATTTCACTGCCAAGAAACCAAACATCAAACTAATGACTATATAGTATTAAGCCATAACTAATACTAAAATTTATGTATGACCTCTCTTCTATCTAGCATCAAAGATCCAATCATCCCTAAAAATTAAACCATCCTCCGCTTCAGTCAGCGATCGATCCTAAATGGCTCCAAGAAGTCTATTCAATAATTTCTCTGTCAAAAAACCAAAAGTCAAATGCATTACTAAAATTTCATTTATACACCCTTTTTTTTAACGCCAAAAATCCAATCATCCCCCAAGCTTCAACCGGCGATCGATCCTAAATGACTCCAAAAAGTCTACCCAATAATTTCACTATAAAAAAACCAAAAGTCAAACGCATTACTAAAATTTCATTTATGCACTTCTTTTTTAACGCCAGAAACCCAATCATCCCCCGGGCTTCAACCAGCGATCGATCCTAGATCGCTCCAAAAGCGTTGCGTTCCGGTAAGCACGTGCGTGATGCGTCGTGACGCGTCGCGTTGCGTCGCGGCATCGTCGTTGCGCGTCGGCCTCGAGCCGCCAGACGAGGGGTACGCTCCTCGCTCTCCCGCGGCACCGTTTCCGTCGCGGGAAAGAGCGAGCGAGCGAGCGGGGCGATCGAGCCACGAGAGAACGGGCCGTCCCGCGACGGTCGGCTCGATGGTGGGGTTGTCAGCCACGGCTTATCTGGCGACTTTATGTATATTACGATGCCCAAGGCAGGAACACGAGCAGTTCACTGCTGGCTAACTGGTCGGAGAAGTCGGCGAAGCCGAGTCCTGAGCCTGGCGGCCCTCCAACGATCCCCCACCCGCGATCTATCGGGAGAAACGTGTTCGCGAGTGTGCCGGAGTTCGGTTTACCTGGAGAGTTCAGTTGCGACCGACGTCAAACGTTACACACGTGCTCGCGCCGTGACGTATCCCTATTTTCTTCGTTGCACCTGTTCCCAGCGAAGACACCGTGAACGGTCGATAGTCAAAATCGAAGCGGACTTGAGGAGAAGTGCTCCGAATCGTGGTAGAAGTCGTCGAAGCAATCCCCAGCAAGCTGATCGAATCGGTATCGTTGTCGCTGAGTGATCGATACGATCCAGGATGATCATCCTCGCGTGGTCCTTGTTCATAGTGCTGTCGTTGCTAGTTACTACTGCCCAGGCGTTCGTCACCGCTCCTCTACCAGGTACTTTGAAAAAATGATTATTTCTTCTTTTTTTCTTTTCTATTGGTCTTTGAAGATTTTGTTTGTATACCGTTGATCGGGAACCGTTGACCGGAATGTTCGCGATCAATGGGTCAGTCGTAGAAGGTCGGACGCGGGTGATCGTACGCTGGCGCTTGAAGTCTATGGTTGTTCTTGTTTCTGGTCCGTGCGGTGTTTTTCGAGGGTTTTCGTGGGATCGACGAGACAGGAATTGTGATAGAGGATGCGAATGGGAAAAGGAATATTGAAAATCGGAGTGTGATCGACGTTCGGATAATAGCAATTTTACGTAATTCCATAATATTGACTCGTCCTTCCCCTGTGTTGACTGATCGGAGTGTCTTAACTCGATGACGGCGTACTTACGTTGATTTATACACAGTGTCTAGTGGATTCAAACAATCATGTTGAATCTGTTGGGAAATATTCGAGACAAAGTTTCAAGATTCTATTTAAGAAATCGAAGGTGACCCAGCTAAATCCGAAGAAGCGTATTATCATCGACCCGTGGATTATTTTGAATTTAAATATAAACACCTAACAGTAGACCGAACGTGTCTGGTGTTTATTGTGGACGTTGCTCAACGAAATTGCCTGTCGTTTAGTACTAAGTACATAGTATACATTGAAACTTTTCGCTTGTAGTTGCATAGTTGCTATGCGATATAAACACGAGCATTTGGCATCGCATAAATGAAAATCGAACGGGACAGATTTGCTTGCGATTCAACAGTGCCGATTGTAAAACTTTCCTGTCGGCTCGCTCGAATATTTAGAGAAGGTTTTCGAAAGTGGCGTGGAGTCGATCGCGGGTCGATGGATTGCCGGCGTGCTTTCACGTGACGGCGCACGCAGCTTCGAATTTCTTGGTTATTTCTGTTTTACGTACACACGTTTCCTTCTCTCGAACCTCCCCCCGAGAATATCGTCGTCGGTTTGATAAGTTGTTGCGCGCACGACAATTACACGCACACTGGCAATTTGCTTGACTAGTTAATTAAGAAGTTACCTAAGTGTCTAGCAACGCAGATGAACGCACAGATGAATAGTTGCTATTCGTCGGCGTAAAAATAGACGGCAGATTGTAAGAACAGAAATCAAATCCACTAGGAAAAAACAGTAACAATGCATTATTAATTCTTAAGTCTCGCTAATATAAGTAGTTTGTAAATACAAAAATCATTACCTCTCATTTCTCTTATAATTTCATTGAACTTTTCAATTCTCAGTGATATTTAGGCTCCTCTAATATCTTTTTACTCCAATCTTCCTATGATTAGACTGTTCATATTAGACGAATTTTTATGCTCTTAGAGGAAATTTGAAAGTGCAGAATTTGCACACAATATGAAACCACACAATAACATATCCAAAGTGCAGCGTTTTCTGCAGTGGTTTTCGCCGTTACTAATGGTTACTATTACATATTATATTATATATTCGTATCGTATATCACATGTAACTATATTATATACCATTACATCCTCAAAAATTCGAATTTGCATAAACAACCAAATCTTCCAAGTGCATGCGAACGGAAACTTTAACCGGGAGTATATCTAATTGTCAACCAGCATATTTCATTTATCCTGACGACATTCCCGTTACCAAGAAAATCTAAAAAGTCGTAACCTCCCAGTTACCGTAATGGAATGGTTTATAGCTCGGCAGCTCCTTTTTAAAGCATCATGCTTTATTCGAGCAATGAAACAGCCGGACGGAATTGTCGCGGCCTTCGAGACGCTTGAGCGGTGCGCTCCCAAAAATCGAGACGTTATCGTTGAATGAAACCTGATGGACATAAACGGTGACAAATCGCCAGCCACGATCGCATCTCTCTCGAAACGGGCAATTATACTTTGCTCTCTGCGATCGTGTAATCGCGCCGGGCAATTTGATCGGCGACGCGCCGCGCCGCCGCTTAGAATAATTGAAAGATCGAGTGCTTCGAGGACTTTGTCATTGACCCGCGAAAAACTGTCCGCGTAGTGCCACTCGAAAAAAGTCTGGTAAATATTTAGCGATTACTAGTGGTGTGTTTTTCGCACGTACGACCACGTTCATCGACGATGTTCCCCAACAAACGACGAACAAAATTCATCTGACAATTTCCAACTACTTGGAAACAATTACAATATTGTAATAAGATTAATGACGAACACAAATATTTAATATTCCATGCGAGGTAACAGTGTAATGTAAGAATTGTGATACGGAATAATGATTTCCATTCATCTTTGTTGCAAAAAAATAACTAATACATAAAACGATCGAGATTCTCGTAGAAGTCAACACGTGAAGATAAATTGATTAACAACATAAATAATACGTTGATTTCGTATCACTTATTCTTTTGCAACAAAGTATGTAAATTTGTTGTTTCTATCGAGGAACCGCTTGTCTCAAGCTACTCACGATTATCGAGGATCTTTTGCAACGCAAATAAATTATGATTATTACGTTGGAAATCGGTGTTTATCAAGTTGAAAAAGATCGACGCGAGTCGGTCGAGTGTTAAGGTAAACAAGTTCCGAAGATTGTATCGCCGGTGCTGTGCACCAAAAATTAACGCTCCGGGCGTGTAATTGCAAAACTTCGATTCGATCCGAGCATTGTGCTCCGCGAAATCATGCCAACCCACTTGAAAAGCGCAGTCGTCGAGCCGCCAGCTTATAATAGCTTCGCCGTGAACTTCTGCTTTTCCGTGAACGTTTCAATGACAAGATGGGGAATTTCTTATGCAGAAGGCATTAACGGACTGTCGGGGAACGTGAAATACGATCGTAGCTGACTACTATAGCCGTTACACGCCCCGGACTGACGTTAAAACGCGTTCGACCGCAAATCAAATCGGCGACGGGAATAAAAGCGACGGGTCGAAGTTGAAACTTTCCGGGTCGCGTGTTCCCGGCCCAGTCATAAATGATTGCGCCCGGGCACGTTGAAGAATTCACTGAACAACAATTAAATCTTTTAGAACGAACGTCGGCATTTTAGAGACTTCAAACTTTCATGTCCGAGAAAGTTACCAACATATGGTTGAATTATTCAAATGACAGATCAATACACGATTCTCGCTTCCTTTAGTATTTAGGAGTTCGATAACGTAATTTACTTATCTCTGCTGCAGGTTCCTAATATTTTATAAAACCCTCGCCTGTGAAGGTTAACCAGAAATACTTGATCGGTGAACTGTTTAACGGCGATTATTCAGTTTAACGCTGGGACTAGCTGACAATTAGAGTGACCTATTAAATTTTTTGAATGAATAGTTGTAATTTTATGAAACCGAGTTCTGGAGTTTCTTATGGGAATTGGAACACGTTTCTTTAGATATTAAAGGCATTGTGTTATCGTGATCATATAAGTGCGTAAATCTATTTCTACACCAATTATTTGGCAACTTTGTACAAAATCATCTTTATAATTTGAACAGTTATAAGATCCTATGGTTTCTTATAAAAATTAGAAGAGTAGTAGCTTTATAAATACTCCAATTTTTATTTGACAACTTTTTATAAGATTATCGTCACAATTTCAATAACTGGAAATTAGACATTTTCGAATTACTTATTTTGCGATTTCCGATTATTCTTTGCTATCGATTTGCTTCTTTGATGATGGATCGACTTTTTTGACGGAAATAAGCTTCGCTCTATAATAAACTATAACTAATTGTAAATCAGAAATTTTAAAATGGCCCTCTCTAATGATTCCAATGTTAAATTATATGCTTGTTTAACGATAGATCGATCCTTTTCGGAAAATAAGCTTGGCATGCTTGTTTTACATCTGCGATCGGCCCCTCGGAGGTGAGAAAGCGTTTCATTGCCGGCGGATTTAAGCTGCTGTGTGCTCTTTCATAAAAGTTGAGACAGAAATAGAGTGGCACGAGACGAGGCACGGATCAAGCAACGTGTTCATTCTGAAACGGCACTTCACCGCCGCTTGTGCGGGCTCATTTCACGGATAGATTTAACTTCTGCCAGCGCGCGCTGCCAGTGGCCACCAGTGGACCATGAATTCTGCTTGACTCGCTGCCACGAAAGCTGTGACAAACGGCGATACACGCAAAAATCGGCTTCAAAACAAACGAAAGTTGCCTCATTGAAGATATGAAATATGAACAAAATACAGTATCAAATTATTTCATCGAATCGCATTATTCTTATTGCTCATTTATCTTGCTGAACGTGTGAACACAGTGGATAGCATTGCTTACACTATAGAATTATTGTTTAATTAAATGAATTATAGTAATTTATTATGACATTCAACACGTTAAGTCGGAAAACACGATTCTCTCGTCCTTTCGAAAAATGGTTTCACCGATTAACGCCTTTAACATTTAACTCGTGCTTGTCGTTCTGCGAAGTCAAACAAAATAAAGTTTAAATGATTGAAGTATTCTATAATCCATAATTGCTGGGTGCTCAAGTGCTATGGACGAATTTGTAGCAAATAGAATAATCGTCTCAGTACTCACGTATTTACTCACGATACTCGACTTTCGAATTAATACATCGAGATTTAATTAACCGCGGCGATAATGAATGGTATCTCGCTGTTCCTACAGGTAATCACGACGTTTTATCTGCGAAGGATTAGACGTCTTAAAAATTGAACAGATTAGATTCTCCTTGCACTCGGTTCTCTCCTCTTTTTCCTTTCCTTTGAATAAGCGTCAGAACGATTTTATCGTGTTTTGAAAGCTTCCTTCGCCTCTCCCATTTATTTTTAACCGACACAATCAAAAACTAATTAACGGGATGGCTCTGACCGTGGACTCGGTTTTCTTTCGTGTGGAATCGATAAGTCAACGGGGTTCGAGCTACGTCGAATCAACGTGTCCCGTTGGATCGAGCGCGGCCTGTCGGCGATTCACGTAAATCTTTCGGTGATCCAGACCCGAAATGTCGTCCCTTGGCCTTTCCCATGGAACATAGAATAGGACATTCTCCCTGGTCGCGTGATTTAATGCTATTCCTCCCTTATTGGGACGTCAATTCAACTCCCCAGCATCGCTAAACCGTCTCCTTCGAAGATCACGATGAACTGTTTATCGTGGATTGATTCATTGGATTTATAAAATTAACTTGATTCGTTAACATTAGAACCATAAAAAAAACTGGAGTAACTTATGTACAGTTCTAAAAATTGTTATGAAGTATAAGGAACAATTGCTTATAAAAATTAAACGAGTTTCTTGAGATTTGAAGTGACTCGTTGGTATAAATACAATTTTACAATTTCCTACCGAAGCATCTTCATAATTTTAATAACTACGAAATCAAATTCTGATGTGGAAGATACAAATTGTTTAGCCTTCTGACAGTTTTATTGTTAAAGAGAAAAATATCCTTAAACAGGGATTACCAAATACGAAAATAGATTTCATAATCTGTAATCATTCGGCAAGATAATAGAATGTAATAATAATTTCATTATATTTTTACCTCGATAAAGTGGTTTCGCAGATTAATCAATTAGCATCCATGAAAAGATAAACATGGTGTTGTACTTGGATACAAGAATACGTAGGTTCCATTCACTGGATTTCAAAGATCGGAGCGAAGCGTAGGATCTAGCGAATCCGGTGATCGTCTCGCTTCAGATTCGCGCTGGAAACGGTACAGCTAACTGGATAGAGAATCCCGTTAAAAATGATCATCTTAATCTAACACTGCGAAACGCACGTCCACGTAGGTCGGATCAAGATTACGTGATCGTACTTTCGATACGTGATCGTGCTCGATACGGAACGGAGAATCATTTTGATTGGTCCGCGATCCGATTGGCCTGTACGAGTCACGAAAAATACGGGCTAATTTTGTGGATTTCGCTTCAAATCCGATTACGATCGCTTACGAGTGCGTGCACATGCTTTACGAGTGTTTTCTCGTGGTAGATTTAAGATGGCCGATTACTTTTTTGGTGAGCCTCTTTGTTCCGTGTTCCGGCGGCGAAAACGATCGAGCCATGAATCTCTGCTCCTTCGATCGACGAAATACTACAGATAATGCCGATTTATCTTTCAATTGAGTTATTGCCTTGCCGCTACGGCATATCAAAGGCAGCCGATAGAGCGGTCTTCGTTTCGTCGGAGACAACACAGAATTTCGAAATATATTGATTCAAAGTTTAATTATTCAAACAACAGATCCTTTGCTTTGATTTTTTTTCTGATTCAACTGTTAATATCACATACGAGATGGCGTCAGTGGAAACAATATGGCGGCCACAAGGCACCGCACAATCTATCAAGGACAATCTATAAAGTTCTCGTAAAAAAGAATTTCGAAAATTTTTAAGAAACTAATCCAAAGTTCAATTTTACTCTTTAAATTCAACTATTGCTATTTTCTCCGAGGTAGCGTAAATGAAACCAACATGGCGGGAAACCACAAGGCACCACAGCAATCTATCAAAGACAATCGATAGGATTCTTTTCATCGCAATAAAGAGTTTTGAAACTTTTCAATAAACTAATCCAAACTTCGATCATTCTAACCACCTGTCTTTTCAATGTTTCCCTTTAAATTCGACCGTTGTGTCACTACGGATGAAAACAGAAGTGAACATTACCACCGAGTTGGCGGGAACGGAAAAAATATGGCGGCCACAAAATAATACACCTTATACCCTTCCTAAGCAACGAGAGTTTCCAGGACAAGCCGATAATAATCCGAGGCCTCGTATTCGGCTGCGCTAGCTCGGAAACTTGGATATTTATTGTTTCTGTTCTACCGATGTAGACGGCGCACGGTCAGGGATGCACATGCAAACGATTTTCTGCGGCAAATGGCGGGCGGCCGCTCACCCAGAATCACCGGAGTCGATGAGGCCTACCCGGTGGGCAAAAAAAAGGGCCACTGGCAGCCTGCCAATAGGGCTGACAGAAAACGACAGGCTCGTTAACGGATAACCGGCGACAATTAAGGCAAACGAATCGATCGCGCCCCGGGTATTTAACTTCGGTCAAGCCGAAGTGGCGCTGGTGTAATTAACGGGCGAAATCAAATTCATTGCGTCCTCGTTCCGTTTCTGCCGCGTTCATTTTTCTCTTTGTTTCCCTCGTTCGGCTCGTTTTTTTCCGCTTCTTCTCTTCATTTTTTCCCTCTCTTTCTTAGTTCCCCCTCTTCCGCCCCGTCCTCTTTAATTCTTCCTTTGTTTTTCGGGGGTAATCGAGTGTAACGTCGTTCGGGATACGTTGAACCCTGAAATTCGTTTTCTTTTAAACGTTCTCTACAATTCGCATGAAATAGGTATAGTAATCACGTTCTCTTAAACTGTTTGTTTTCTAGAGATTCGAGAAAATTCGGAGATCTCGAGTTTCATTTATTTCTCGAGATTCAACATTCCCCTTCGAAACTGTTCGAAAGGAAGAGAATAAAAGAATTCTTAATTCTTATCTAAGCGATAATGAAAGAACTGTTATCGTTGAAAAAGGAAAATTGAAAATAAGCCGATGAAATTTTGAAATTATTTCGATGCGACATCAAGGGCGTGATTTCTAAAAACGAGCGAATCGAGGAAGGAAATCGTTTTGCGTAACGATTCGTTTTCGAAAGAATTTCCGGTAGAACTTCCCGTTCGCTCGATCTCTTTTTCTCCTTTTCGCTTTCTCCTTTCCCTTTCTCCGTCTTTTTCTCCCGTATTTTTGTCTCGACGGCCGCGCACTGCATTCTGGAAACGTCAATTAAGCCAGAAACGCCGGACGATAATCGGCGCCGATACTGATCCCGGATCATCGATCATAAACCGACGCGTAATGAACCGTCCCAACGAAGGAAAAAGAAGGGGGACGGAAAAACTGGGGTACAATGTGTGCGATTGCGCACGTATCCTTCGTCGCCGCGGCTTCCAATTACGGCCACGTTCTTATTTCTTACCTAGACTTTATTCAATTATTGAAAGAACGTGCGGAATCTTCGTCGAACAGATTAGCGCTGCTTTGGTGAACTTGACTGAAGAACGATTTCCTTCTTTTTCTATGCTAAGAATAGAAAGAGGATAGGAGGAAGTAATATTTTCGAAGCTCAGCCATTCGATGGAGTGCGGTAACGGAAAATAACACGAGGTAGACAAATATTTCGAATCGTCGCTCGAAGAAGTTCGAGAAATTACATCAAAGATCGGGTTACATCTACAGAAAGTGAAATTCGAATATCACCGCGTTCACGTTGACGCATTACCAAGCGACGGATGAGATTTCCCATTTCTCTTGTCGACGCGTTCTCTTTTTTATTCGCTTTCCCTTTCACCGTTCGATCAACCTAACCTAATCTCCAACTGGAATTACTCGTAATCAGCTTCCATAAACTAAAGAATCGAAGCTAAAGCGTTAAAACATTTATCGTTGCAAACAACTCGCACGCTTTTCAACGGTGTTCATTCGAACGATTCACCATACAATACGTCAACACCTTAACTGGCACATGACCCGAATTCGTGTGACCAATAAACTTAAACATTAATTTTCTTGGTAGCCTATCGAACGAACCGAATTGTTGGATGTATAAGATATAAGAAAGACACTAGAGCAACCGTTATAAAGAATCTTGACTTCTTAATTTATTATTAATTTCTTATAAATCTCTTGATTTTAAATTTCTTTAAATTTCCTTAAATTTTTTATTCGTTTAATGACTTATTAATTTCTGCTTTATTAACAAAACTGTTTCGACTGCATAGAAGTTTCAATGAGTGTTTATTTGGCAGTCAACGTGTTAAACGAAACAGGAATCCCGACGATAACCGAATTTGCGTCGTCGGCAAACTTGCCGGACACTTTTAATCCACTGTCTAGCCGGCGTTCAGTTGGAAAACCGTCAACGAGCTGATAGAATCGACAATTCCTGCCCCGCGTAACAAGTTTTCCGCACAAAGGACCGCGCAAAGCGCACTTGCGTTTCGCTCGTTCCTGTCTCACCGCGGCTAGCTGACCGTTCCAGCGAAATTCTCCGCGTGTTCGCGGCGCATCGCTGTTGTTCCGCTGATTCAGAGACAGCTGCAACAGCTGGATAAATTGCGAGACGCATTCACGTCCGTCCGAACTGCTCGGCCGTGGAACGCCGACGGATCCATTTGCACCGCGAAACTCGTCGCTGGGACCCTTATTATTTACTAAATCTATAGATCTCCGTGCAAATTAAAGTTTGCTTAATGATAATAATTAGAAGCATGAAATTATAATGGAAGATGGATTTTCCTAACAAATATTATAAGAAATATACGTCAGATATTTTCTCAAGTAGTGATACTTCTGTAGAATTTTCCAATTTCAAATTTCTTATAAATGCATATGAATATTTACTATTGCAATCTATTTATTACAATACGCGGATGCGTTTAATAAGTAAAATTGAAGAAATCGAATATCATTTAAAATCGCGAAGCCTCGTTTACAAGGGGTCATTCTTCCCGAGCTCGCCGCTTGGAACGCAAAATAATTAAGGGGAACGAAAATTGTATTCCGCGAGCAAGTAATTACACAAATAAAAAAATGCTGTTTAAAATATACTTCGTAACGAGGAACGGGCGCACCTTCGCGGCGCAACGGTTCACGACGAACGGAACGCATTATTTCGGTATATTAAACATTCGCGGAGCACGGGGCACCGTTAAAATACATTTTTTAATTATACAGAAGGCAGTCAACGGACCGAATAATTAGTCCATGTATATTAACGAGATGGCTAATGATTTATGTATGAATCCATAGCGTTCTCGGATATGCAAAACCATTTGAAATAGGCGAAAAGTTATCGATTGTACTTCTGTTGCGCTGAAATCATTTAAAAATCATTATTATTCAGGTATCGTTCACTCGAACTACATAGTCTCAAATTAATTCCGCTCCGCTACATCCCACGTTAACGCGAAAATCAAGGATCAAGATCAAAATTCGCGCGAGCGTTCCCTTGATTTAATCAAAACACATTTTCCTTCCGACGCAATGAACAACGAACAGAAAGTCGCTTTATCTTGCGGAACAGAACTTCCGGATATCTGGGACTCCTACAAATCAAGCCTGTAAAGAAATACAAATCTCCATAAATATATAATACATATACAGGATGTTAATTTTAACTCGAGCAGCTAAATTATTTCCGGTATTATTGAAAGTAAGAAAAAAATGACTACATAGGATGTACATGGTTTTAAGGCGTGCATCTGATGGCGATAAAGAACATCCTGTAAAGGTCATTCTAGTTAGTCTTTTTCTTCTTACTTTCAATAATAGCGGAAATAATTTTGATGCTCGAGTTAAAATCAACACTCTATATATAATATAAACATGTGTCCAGAGTGTCTGATAATCACGAATGCATAAGTAACGAAGCAACGCGCTTTCACGGTGCGCAATTCAAGTCGCGCGCAATTATTCAAAAGATATTGCCCATTTGCGTTTCCCCTCCCTCCATGTCCACCTTCAAATCGGCAGATTTAATTGGTGACCCAGTTCGGGAACGGGTCCGCCCGTTATCCTAATCCGTTCGCTAAATTTCTACTCGACCGGTTCAGTAACCCGGCCGGCCGGGAGGCAGTCTCTCTGACTTTCCATAGCGGATGCACAGAACGTATGGACGATTTATATTTTTTTTCTGTTTATTGTCTTACTTTCTGCAGTGCCCGTTGACATGGCTAATTTACTAATTCAGCCTGAACTTGTCGTTAATTAAGTAATGTGCTTAGTATGGTAGAATTAAAAATATTCTGTTATTAGTTAAATGATTGATAATAAAGGTATTATTACTATTAATATTAATATACTACTACATAGTAATAATAGAATTACTGTTATTAGTAATTAGTAGATAGTAACAATAGCAATAACGATAATAGTAATATTAGTAGTGATAATAACCAATGAATAAATAATACGATGATACTGATTCACTATGCATTAACAATTTAGTTTAACGACGTTTATACATGCTAATGAGGCGAGTGGGTTAATATTTTAGATTAGCAAAGAAGTAGAAAATTTTCAAAAAAGAATTTAATCTACAGGAGGAATGAAAGAAAGAATGGATATTGAGTAATGGAGTGCAAATGTTAATTAGTATTTATTTGAATTGAGTGAAACACAAATAGTTAAATGGGATAGGATAGGCTGGTTAGTGTGCACCACTGAGAACGTGTGGACGGTTTATATGCCGCACAGGCCGCTTCTATATAACCGTATAAAGAAACCGTTACGATCGTTGACGTACCGGTTACAATTCGCAAGGCACCCGTTTCTGCGACGATCGGCTCGACGAATACGAAATCGGCTCTTTCTGCTATTCAGACATTCGAAGACGGTTCGCTCTTAATCCTTGCGTTAGCAACCGGCTGTCCAGTTTCAACCCTTTGCGAACGAAGATTTTGCAACGCGTTGACCGTTAATTAGCAGTGATCAAGGTACATACTTCTACGACCGAAACAATTTTCCTAACGAATTAGGAATTGGAAAGTTCAGATTTTTTATAGAACTCGCTCTCTGAATCTTTCTGCGCCTCACAAATCCAACAAGCTCCTATACTTTAATTTTACGTCATCCAAATTCGTATGACATCTGCGTCGAAGTGTTAACTACCGAGCAATTGTAGTGACTTGTTTGCAATTTTTTATAAAAAAATAAAATACGGTTTTTAAGATTCGAAGGATCTGCTAGTCTCGTATCTGTATAAATACACAAAACACATTTAAAATCGGGCGCAAAAACGCCTTGATAATTTAAATATTTGCAAAATAACGATTTTAAAGTGGGTCACGTTTGACCTTCCCGGTAGTTTTAGTGTTAAGACATTTCAAACTTTCAACAGAAGGAGCTGAATTATGAATCGAGTTAATAAATACTGGAAAAATAACAAGAAACTATATACAAATCTCTAGCTATTTGAATAATCACATTATTCGCGTACAATTCTGTATTCGAAATGTAAAAGTTTGCTATCTCCGAAACGAAAATATTCAGCTTGAAAGAATGAAATATAACGCGAATGAGTTAAGACCAACCGTACCGCGGACCGGTCAAATGATTTTAAAATTCGATTAAAAATTCTACTGTATCTTTTGTTCATTTAACTCTATATCAAATCCTATATAATCCGATTAATCACTTTTTCAATTATCGTCTCTCCTTTTGTTTCTATTTCCAATAAGAAAAATATATCGTCTAACTTATTCTCCTTTTTTTCGTAGTCAGTCGATTGATTAATAATTACGATATGAATAACTATATACAAAGTGCCGGTACAGTTAGTGTTAAGCAATCGGCTCGTATCAACACGCGCGCGTAATTTCGGAGTACGTCAACGGTTTCTCTTAAAATAGAAACGATATTGTATGGTTCGATACGTGGTCGCATGCGGTGAATCGAACCGCTACCGACACGCGCTTGACTTAGAAACGGAAGCCCTTCTTCTTCTTCTTCGGATAACCGCGGCCCGAACGAGACACTCGTCCGCCCGTGTCCGCGCTCGAACAATGGCCGGCGCACTCTCGAGCCAGGTAACAATACTTCCGATAATAATACACGACGATCGTGAGAGTTGGGCCGCAGCCAAGTTCTTCGCGGGCTGAACTCGGCCTCAAGAACAAAAGAGTTTGTTCGAAGGTCTTGTCGTTGCGCCGCGTCGCTGGCGAAAGCGACGAACACCTTTCGAATTCTCTTTGTAGCTTAATGTCGCGTTAATTCTTATCTGGCCTTACATTTACAGTCAGCGACGACAGTATTTGAACAGCATGGTAAGAAACGGAGTATCATTCAACAAATTGTACGCCGTATGTTATTATCTATTGAAACAAGTTGCATTCATGGTACGCATATACGTACCGTAAGAATTTAAAGAGCATTTAGTAATATGTAAATAAATTATGGAACATTCGTTGTGCGTAAACCTGCGTAACGTTCGAATACATTTGTTGCTGGCTGTGTATTACCATTGACACTGAAGCTGACAAGCGTTTAATATTAATTAACATGTTAAATTACAAAATGTGTAACGATTTTGTTCGGTTTCTCTGTATATTCGTTATAGTATTCAAGTGAAACTATGTATTTTGAAAATAATTTCGAATACTTGACGCTTTTTAGGTATCAATATTCGAAATTATAAAACTGAAGCTTGTCAATTCGACGGTAGTTCCAGTGTTAAATTTCCTCAATCCTTGCTAGGCAAATAATCTGACGAGCATATCGTTGATTATATTCGAGTCAATCGAAAAAACTAAAGAATGCAAACTCAGACGAGATAGTAAATTGAAATTCACGTGGCTGGAGATTTGCACAATAGAATACAAGTGTAGATATTATTTTCCTGATAATCAAGAAATAGAAGATTCTTATTCAACGTCAGGCACATTGGATGAACCTTTAAACTCGATTGTCCCAGAAACGGAGGATATTACTACACGGTTTCGTTCTATAGTTTATAGTTTACTGTTTCCAGTAATTTTGCTGACGTACCGAGTATCGTGCAGGAATCTGCATCGATTGCCGAAAGCGCACGAGAACAGTTATGTAACGTGCAACAGATGATCAGACTGTTTTAAACAACACACTATAGGAACATACATAGAGTATAATTGCATTGGTTACGCACTCGATTGACTATCTTCGACGGAACGCGGTATCATTCACGGTCCCAGCGTGAAATTTTAATCGCATCCGCGACGCTGAATGCGGGAGACCCCAGGGCGCGTTGGCTGGCTGCCGAGAATTTTGTTACAGAACGCCTTATATTTACGTAAGAAAGTCAGGAAAGCAAATTTCACATTCTACCGGTTTCTAGGAATACCGTTATCGACGACCGAATAAGATTTCGGTTACCAATTCGAAGCTGAATAACAGAATACTATAATTAATTGTACTACAATTGTACTATAACTGTATTATAATTAATTGGTTGTATTTCACACTAACCTTACCGTGAACCGGTCAAATTGCAGGATTTGAAATGTTACATTTTCTTTCGTTTATTTGACTTTACATCAATTTCTATACTTTCCGATTCATCAGTTTTTCAATATTCATCTTTCCTTTTGTTACTGTTTCCATTAAAAGACATATATCATCTAACTTGTTTACCTTTATTTTCTAGCCGGTTATTTCACTGATTACGATAGAAAAAATGCCGATACGGTTAGTGTTAATCGCATTTCATCTCACGTTATATTCAGTTCCCTTCTTTAGTTTCATTGTTAATCGAAGATTCGGGGCTCCCGGCCGATATCCTTCACTCCTGCATTCATCCGTCGAGAACGTATTATCTTTAATTTCGAGCTGATAAACCGTTGCACGATAAAATCAGACAGATACATCGCCATTATCTTCCTCCGGCCCCTTCCGAAACGATTTCGCATTATCGAGGAACTCTCTCTCTCTCTCTCTCTTCCTCGATTTGGAAATACCGGACGCCGAAGATTTTATTACCCGCCATGATAAATGATCGCGACGTTACCGTGTGTTACATTGTAACAGCGGTGTGACTTGTCTAACAAAGGAAACAATATCAAGATATCATTACGCTAAGCGCCATTGATAACGTTCGTCCAGATAATTGTAGTTAATCTCTTTCTTATGTACATTCGAGTTCAATTGCACACGAATGAAGTAGAAAATTCAAACTTGGTTTGAAGACTAATCGTACCGACACTTTTCCTACCGTAACCAGTGAAATAACTAACTACAAGATAAAAGTAAACAAGTTAGATAATAATCTTTTTTAGTGAAAACAGAAACAGAGGAAAGACAAAAATTGAACAACTGATACAATCTGATCATTTGACCGGTCCCCGGTACTGCTAGTATTAAACTAAGATCTCAAAATGAGTTTTAATTTAAGACTCCAAGGATCTTTTAAATATTCAATATAGATCGAACAAAAGCTTTCGTCTGCTGCAGACTATTTTTTAAAAAAACATCCTTGGTATGCGACGAGTTAAAGTCGATCGCTGCAACAGGACCGCGCATGAAACAAATAATTGACGATGACCGATTCGTGAGAGGCAATCGGCATGCTCATCTTTTCCTCCTTCGTTAGCCGTGCATTAAGACCCAGGATGATCGAAGATGATGAGTAGCGAGCGCACGGATGATTCGTGCGCCGTCCAGGAATGGTCAGGATGGAAAACAATTTTTCAACGGAATCGTCCGGGACGCCTCGCGATTAGTCAACGATTGGTTGCGCAACTGTTTGGTTATTTGCGAGGATCGATTCATCCGCAAGGAGAAGAATAGAGGATCGAGCCATCGGCAAGACCGCCGACGCCCGGCATCTTCATCGGGACAATTAACATAGCCAGTAAGCGCATGGAAAACACGTCGAACTGTTGCTCACTGTCATCTATTGTCTCCTCGGACGGTTTACATAAGAGGTCTTCTTCGTTCGGACGGTTTTGCGTAATGATCTTTGTAACAATCGTGTGAACTTCCATTGAGAGGGAACGGAGGAGATTGCGAAGAAATCTTGATTGGCAATTTGATGGTTTCGTTAGCGACGTCGAATGGAAATTGTTTGTTGCACGCGCAGTTGCTTGTTGGGCACGCTCAACTTGAGGAGCAACGCTGGGTTTCTACTAATATTACTAACATCTGTTCCCATTTTGGCGACATTTTATAATCGTCTGTCCAGGGGTACACCTGAAAAAGGCAAACGATCATTTATAGAAAACGAAGGTCCATAGAAAATGGTGGCCACAAGTTTTGACGCGCCTTGTACATCGCCGCAGCCTCGTGTTATTTTTTCCCTCAGTGTTCTCATTGAATACCGACACATGAAGAGTTTGATCAGCCCGTTAAGAGCGTATTTAATATTTCCCGGGGAGAAAAGTAGACGGAGGGTCGGTGAAAAACTTTGAAAACAAGGACCGTAGTCGGACGCCGCTATCTATTTCCCGAGCACGCCGGAACGAGAAGACTTTTAAACACACTTCCGTTGCAGAGTTGCGAACTTTCGGAAGGCGGAATAAGTTTATCAAGGAGATAGAGGCCGGGTAATACAAGGGGCGCCCGGTATTTCTTAACAACTGTGAAACAAATGCATTAAGAAGTAGGTTATGCGTTTTTTAATGCTATAGGGAAACACCGTATCGTTATACCGCGTAAATAACTCCCTCGGCCTCGTAATGCAAGGTGTTTCCTTCCGAATAAATAGAACTACTTTGGAGAATGTTTTTCATCGTTAAAAATGTTCAACCGATTCAAACGGAAACGACAAATTTCTTTAAACGTCGTCGATGCTTTTGTGTACATTAAAAGATAATGTAAGTGCATGTATACAATAGTAGAGACTGTCGTAAATAGAAATGGCAAAGTACAACCTAACGTTGGCAAAATTCAATTAACAGTACGCTTTTACAGCGAAATTCGATTTTCTCGTGTGAGCCGCGATTATTAGGACACCGTGTGTACCCTGGAACAAACGAACACGGCGTGCCGTTATTATTATTCCGACGAACAATAATGAAATTACAAGTTACCCGTGCCACGATAAATTGCTCGTTACCATCTACTCGAGTCGCAAACCACAACCGTCAAGTGGAACGATCCTCGCAGAAGTCGGGACAAATTGAGCCTCCTACGGTTAATATGTCTTACGAAAATATTCAATGTACATCATAATCTGTCCATAAACGGGATGCTTATTTGTGGCAACATAATGTGCTTATAAACACGGTGTTCGGTCGTAGAAACGCATATTTCCACGCGCAGATACAGCAAATTGCATCCTTTAGCGGTTTGGTCGCTATAAACAGTAATGCAGCTGCAGCAAATTATTGGTCATTGATAATCGACGCACATTTGTCCGCAAATATGCTGTCAAGAATCAAGAATAATGTTTGCAAGCTATAACTTATTATAAGTTTTAGACATTCTGTATACTAGTGGCGACACGTAAATGTCTGATCATGATGATCACCATCTACTTTACCTTAATCAATTATTGAAAGAAAAGGGAAACGTCGAAGATAACCCTGTAATTAGATCACGAAACGGGATGGAAACTTCCAATTAGCATCTAAGATATCGGGTAATATCAGGAATCCAGGCCAATTTGTCGTTCTCCATAATATCTCCAATCTCCAATGTAATCGTATTCCCAGGGGTCGACCTGTAATCAAACGTAAAAGATCTCTTAGGCTGGATTCACGCGTCAATAAAATCACGCGTGAACTATTGATACTGTTATTTCCTATTGAAATGATTTCTCTTTTTCCTTTGTCAGTGTAACGTAATTTCTTTTTCATTTCTGTCTGTTTGTTTCTGCGTATTTTTAACTATCCGTCGGTTCTTGCATATTTTGGACTATTAATTTCCGCGCAAATGGATCGACGAACCGATTCTACCTTTATTGATCTGATTTACATTTTGTCTAAGTATATATTAATATTGTGGTAGTAAAAGAAAGCAATTTTATCAATATTTTGTAACTTCTTTTCATTATATTATTTAAAAGACTGTGTCTAAACCTTTATGTTGCGCAATTACCTCAAGTATCGTACTTCATTGAAAGCATTATTGAGTGTGGAATTATTAAATAAAAAATTTCGGAAGTAGCCACAATTTTAATTAAAGAAAGTAATGTGGCTTAAACTAGGTAAGCACGTAAATAGACTGGAAACATAAACACAGCTCGTAGACTTGTTGCTGTCAGTGGCTCAAGTTGTCAGGCTCTGAATGTTTGCATACGACAAGATAATGGGAACATATTCGTTGGCAAATTAGGACAGAACTGGCGCCGATGAGACAGTCGGATTTTAAATGTGAACGATATATTACCCTCCCACGTTGCCGGCAAACAACATATGAATCTTTTAGTGGTAAGATATCGGGCAATCAGTATCTATGATCCGCGTGATAGATTCGCTCTTCAAAGTACAAAGCGTCTTAATCTGAAACACGTATCGGTCCTCTAACTCGTGACGTTGTGTAATTCTGTTTATCCACCAGTGCGAATTCGGTGTCATTCCATCAAGAAAATTTCAATGTTCCGTTATCACGGATTAAATCTCAAGCATATTTCTCGTTCGAAAGAACCTTGGAGGTTAATTTTTCATTCCTTCAAGATAACGATTTTGATTAATTGTACTTATTCTTTTTTTCTTGTTCATTCCACGATCAATCGGATACAGCATAGGCAATAAATCTTTGTTGTTTTCATCTGATACGTTCAAGACTTGCAAAACAGTTTTAATTTCTTTACACGTCCTAGAAAATTTATTATACGTGGACTATCGTTTTGACAAACAAACAGTAGCATTTATAAACTTATCAGTAATAATATTTACAATACAAAAAGGTGTACTTTGCCAAGAAAAATCTACGAAAAATAATAGTATTCGATACAACATTTTTAATATATTCTTTGTATAATATGAATCTCATACAGTGTATCAAAATGGCGGATGCAAAGAGGCCGGGCCCATATGTACTGTTTACTATTCAGTACTTAATCGATTATGAAAAATAATAAGAATTATAAATTTATGTATTATTTATTACAATCGTCAGGAACAATTAAAAGCTAATTATAAATCAACTCATATCAGTTTACAAGCCGAGTACAAAGTCACGAAAAGTTGACTCATTGTCAGCGAAGTCATTGACTCTCTCCGTGTCTGTGGAAACAGTTTCACTGTCCAATTACACTTCCGTCTCACACCTGTTCGTCACACTCATGCCGTGTGTTCTCCCGTTACAGTTCACGATGTGTCGAGTTACGACGTGACTGGTGCTCGACGTCGAGTGGAGACCAACGAGATGATTCATAAGGCTGAGAACGGCAATCGTCGTCCAGACGAACCGACGACCGACGATCAGTCGGAGGACGAGCGAACCGTTTACTTGATCGAGTTCGAGTCGGAGTCTAACGAGAAAGAGAATAGCCTACAAAACAAAGGGAAGGACGGACATACCGGTAAGCAGAAATTCGTTTTGCATCGTCGAATAACTCATGTAAAATAACTTTTTTGTCGATTCAGTAAACTATGTTACATATCTAGGTCCATTAAAATCCTCGCTTATACCTGAATGAACACCGACTTAAGTTAACCGTCAGAAGCTGAAAAAATGGGGATGAAGTGTTTGTAAAACTGGGTCAAAATGGATCCGGCCACTATCCGAGGGTTGAAACGATTCGAGTTATTGGCAACTGTGTTAACGCAGAAATTTTCCGCATGGGAACATTCGAATTTGTGTAATCGTTAGCGTTTCTTTTTAACGTTTCGATAAACGCTTCCAGCCATGATACGCAGCATGTTAGGTTATCTTTTCGGAATTCGTTGTGGGTTTCATTGAACCCACTGGAGGATTAATTAAAAAATGAGCATATTCTTGTCGGTATTACCAATATGATAATGATTTCAATCAAGAGTTAATCTTAACAGTTACTATTAGTATAATTACAGAAACCGTGCTATTGAATTGAGATACACGAATTAGAGTCTAGTTGATAGTTTGATGAACTCCGCTGTAATGGAGTTATGAAACTTTAAAATGCTTTATTACAGACCGCTCTATATAACAGGAAAATTTCCGTCGCTGAACGATCACTCTGTCGTATACCTTCGTAATGCAATTACTCGGATAGATGATCCTTCAATAATCCTCCAATTATATTAAACATTATGCAACCATTACCATATCAGACCTACAGAGTGACTCTGAAATAAGGAATTGAGAAGAAGATACATTTGACCAAAAAAGTTCAACCGTGCGTTCATATAAAGGAAAAGATCATAAGCTAAACAGTGACTTTTCCATGAAGTTTTATTTATATATAGTTACAAGACTGAGAATAAAAGTTAGATATGATAACGAAGAGGAACATCCCCCATCACGATACCCGGACAATCGCTTATTGCTCGTTATTTATAGTAGCGGAGTGGTTGATTAACTCTCATTGAGCTCATTAACGGCATTCGGTCTTCGATCATACATCGCCGAGTGTAATTTACATGAGAGCCCACGTACAGCTGGCTCCTGATTGAGCTAAATCAATTCCGGCATTGATTCGGTGCGAATTAACGGGGAATTTATGACCGGGAGTTAATGAAACACGTCATCCTCCACAGTCAGCTTCTTGCGGTGAACGTAGACAACAATTTATATTTATCGTTCACGCTGATCTCTATGAGCTGGGTATCAAAGGATTGAATTTCTTTACACCATTATACATGGAAATTCAGTTCTTATACAATATATTCCTCTGAACTTTATTGACGACGTTTCATCCTTTATAAACCGATTTCTGTCTATTTTAGTTAACGATGATGATCAGAACCCGCTGGACCCATGGTCAATTGTTTGGTACATCGGTTCGTTCGGAGGTCTGGTAGCGTTCTTCCTCATCGTGAGTTGCTCGGAGTGGTGTTGCCGTCGGGGTGGACGTCCGTTGACGGTGCCATACGCCCAACGGACAGACCCGATCAACGGCAGCCAAGTGGTCACCGAGACACCGCCGCCGCCGTATCATTTGTTCGCACCGCCGCCCTACGACTCCGTCAATTACGGAGAGATCGTTGACAAGGCTTCCGGTGAGAAGCTGGACATCTACGTAATCTCGGTGCCGATTCACAGGCCGGTCGTTCAAGTTCCAGCCTAGAAGACCGCCACGGAAACGTCCTCGAGATGAGGACTCGGACGAGTCGCTTATCGAATACGACACCGACTGTGTCGGAATCCGTTGACGGTCGTTCACTGATCCGCGGGTGAACGACTTCAAAATGAGAACGGGAGTGACCGATACGTACTGTCCCCGACCCGAAGAGAATCCCTCCCCGGATGTTCCCTGGAAACTGGGTCGAGGTTGAGACACCGTTTTTGACAATCGTCTGTCCCGGTCTGGATGAGGATCATCATTGTATCACGGATTCGGGAGAGCGTAAGACGAGCAACCGTGATGTTTTTCTTTTTAAACGCAGAGGAGACGCCGGATTTCGGTGCCTGACCGATTTTAGGCGGGTTTTAACGAGAGAATGAACGGGGTTCTTGATGGTACAAGCAAACGGAGCTGTTTAATATTTCCCCGGCGCGGACCGAGCGCTTGGAGAACGACAAAAAGCTTCGAATCTCGAAGATTTTGGGATGATTTCGGGGAGATCAGGAACATGTGATTCGAAAGACGAAAGGTGTACCCGGGAAAGCGATGGGAAACGATAGAACGTTTTCCGCAAATGCTGACGATAGTGTGGAGGCGAGGAATAGTGAGGAAATCTCATTGTACTCTAATCAATTCAGCTGGAATCATGATGTCTGTGATTGCGTGGGTATGAGAATCGATCGAGCGATTAGCATGCATTTCAAAAGGCTGGTACGCACTTCGAGGGTTCCGGTTAGAAAGCGAGGGAGACATGATATGATACCGTTGCGAAATGAAATGAATTCAAAATTCAAATGTTTCGAGTAATGGTACCAGTACGAAGTAACTATATGTTTTTCGTTTTTCGATGAAAACCAAAAACATATGCTGCTAGGCGTATGTATAAATTCGTTACACAGTATTCCCTCGTTAACGGTCGCACAGATCAATATTGATCCCGTTATACGTTAGATGGACACGTGTCCCTCGTCTTTCTCTCCAGAAACGAAAATTTAAGTCTCCCTCGTTACAAGTATATATATGTATACATGTATATGTATATGTATATGTATATGTATATGTATATGCATGTATATATATGTATGTATATATATATATATATACCTCGGCAGGTACGAGTTGGTAACATATAACCAGAGGATATTGTATTTAGCGCCTCAATGTGTTCACGCGGAATATATTTTGGCGGGGATATTAAGTAGACATGATATTGCAGTACGTTGTAAAGAAGTAATGTTATCTAGTGCGTGCCAGGCTGAGTACTACTTTGTCGTAAAGACGTTACCAAGTAGGGGAGCTTTCGACTAGCAAGCTTTCGGAACCATGGAAGATCTGGCGTATTCGTTTTCCACGTTGTCATGTACCAACGTGAAGCTTCGAAGACTAGGATCATCCACGAGATATAGAAGCCATGGATTTCTTTTTAACGAATTAATCGTCCTATCACTGCCCTGCCACGTGGATTTCGATAATTCTATCATATTCTCATACATTCTTCTCTAGCCTCTAATTTAACACAAGAAACAACAAAGCAACGTACAAATTGACCATAACGGAAGATCAAAGCATCGAGAAAATACCGAATTCCTATAAGTCACTGGCCGCGACGGCAACAGCGTCATTCAGGCATATCCTTCGAACTGCCGCAATGAATACTGTATTCGTTTAACGATTCCGTAATTCGTTTTACTCGACCGGGCACGTGTGCGAGAAGTTCGAATAATCGCCTATATTGCAGCACGCGATTAACCTCAATCACGACCGTTCCCAGCCCGGCAATTGCTAGCGGCTATACATAGTGGCACGAGTCGAACGCTGTGAAAAGGAATTTAACCAAAACGGGTTGCAAGAATAACCGGATCATCAACGCGTGTCCCAAGAATGCCACAGATCGACTGACGTAAAAATGTTTGTCACGAGATGCAATGTTGTTTTGTTTTATATTCGCACTTGAAATATTTCTGTGATGAAGAATAAGCGAGGTTGTACCTTTTATTTGTCATTGTTATATGCGGAAAACATACAAGATATTATTCTGTTTTTGTCGGCATCTCTAAATACAATGTTAACATGAATGTTTCAAAGAAACGTGTATTTTGAGTGATTTGCGCAAGGAAATAAAACGCAAAGTATTTTTACATAAATAGCGTTTTGCATTCTGGGCACGTTCCACGCGACCTAACCGAATCATGAACATCATGTCGCTAGCGTATTTAAGATGCGGCATTGCAATTGTCTGGGTTATGTAAGTAAACGGGAGATTGGTTGAATATACGTCGGTGTACTCTAGGAATAGAAAATCATTTCTGTACGGTAGTAATTCGAAATTATATGATCGAAGACGTATTCTTTATTGGAAACCAATGAATGCATTTGTTTTTCGCGCAAGGCTTCGAGTATCGCGACAATAATGTTTGAGAATTCGAAGATTCGTTGGATGCGCGCGCGTTTAACTCGAGTCCCAATTTAACCAGACGCGGAATTTTTAAACGCGATTGTTTTCGGAAACGACGCCTCAAGCGAAAAACATTTATGTCTTATTTTTCTATTTTATCTATCTTCAAATAATCGATGATCACTGCGCGATTTTTATCTTGAATTCTGGAACACTTCGTATTTGTATCGAGATACGTTAGAAATTAAAATTCACGGAAGGAGGAAACGATGCTTCATTCTGAAACTTGAAATATTTCAGCGTTCGCTTTTATTTATGTAAAAGGTTAAAAATACTTGATTGAACAAAATACTTTAAATATTTGTAAAGAATATTAACAACCACAGAAAAGAAAAGAATGTGAGAAATGTTTAAGACAAGTTGCGGTATTACGTGATCGTGAATGAAAGATACCTGCGAATCTAGTTTATTTATATTATCGCATTGATCTCCACCATTTAGTTTTAATAAATGATTAGTGTTCAGATAAACGAGAGAAACGAATTCGTATGGGTGAGAGAATAAATTGTATGTCGAATGATAGAGAAATTTATTGTAAGATTAAGTACAATGTCAATTATTCTTATTATGATTACTGTTATTGTCATCGTTTGTCACTAGTGAAGTTATTATTATCGAATTCGTGATCGCGTTCCCGGCGATAATGGGGATACGTTACGATGGATTCGCTCTCATTAAGACTTGCAGAATCGCAGCGTCGTTGCTATTTATTTTTTATACTTTTATACATACTGTTTATACGTATTCAAATCGTCTCTACGTTATCAATAAAATTTCTTTTCTCACAAAGACTATTTTAATTTGTAGAGATTCTTGAATAATCATTTACTACCTCTTAGAAAAAATATTTGAAAATCTCCCCAAAAAATGACAAAAGTAAAGTTACCAACTAAGAAAACAAAAATACATGTGTAAGTATACCTTCGAAAATAATTACAATATAATTTAACAGTTTCGACAACCTAACGCGTTTACAGTTGGGTCTTATGATTTCACAGTATAACCGTCACAATTGTCATTTCTTTTTCTCCACTTATTAAAAATCACGTGTTTTCAATTTCAAATTAATATGAGAAAGTGGAATCAATTAAATTGTGGAGGAATCATTGAAAATAATATTAAATGTTAATTGTTTTGTGACATTTAAAAATATAACCTAATCATGGATTATATAGGTGAGGTAATAGCCCTCGGAATTGACAGTGTCATTTTTGGTATATGTTTAAAGCAATTTTTCCATTGCAAAAACACAATCTTAGCAGTCAAGGTAAACACAACTTTTGTTATTGTTGTTGTCCTTTACGCAATCTTGTATAAATTTACTACTTTTTGGAACCTAACCTTATTACATGATTAATACAATACAATAATCGTTGTACAGAATTTTAACAGTGTATAGAATAATGCGTGTAATGTTTAAAAGTGCCTCAAAACGGTCAGTTTCTCCACAGGATGCAGAGTTTCACGAAGTCGGTTCAAAGCTGGAAAGTCTTCTCAATAAATGTCCTGATAACAAAATAGATTATGTAGCTATCAGAGGTATTGTTAAACCTTTAGGAGAACCATTAACTAGTATTAACAATAAAAAGATAACTGGCGTTGTTCAAAAGCTGAAAATTAAGGAACATGTAGTAGCTAGGACTACTGCTGGTTTCTGGTGCGTTTAAATATGTAATACGATAAAACATATTCTTTTAAAATTAGAAATTATTGATTTTCTTACTTCTAGGTCAGATCAAGAACATACCGTTCATAAAGTATATAATACTGTACCATTTGCTTTACAACATGGGTCTCACTCTGTAGAAGTATTAGAACCATTATCAGCAGATATTTTAGATATGGATGTAGTGTCCAATACTTTTGAACCTACTGTTCCATCTTTTGCAGATCACTTGTGGGGTTTTGTCACAGGTTAAAAACATATAATGTGTTATTGTAAATTATGGTTTTACTGAATATTTCTTGACATTAGAACTTTTTATTCATTTTAGGTATACGCCAACGTGGTTTACAATCCACAGAAGAATTACTCCGTGAAGGTGCCCTTATCACAGGTGTAGGTGAATTATCAAGAAGTACATCTAAAACACTTACGTTACAACCACCAAAGAATGGAATGCCATTTTATTTAACAACCATGTCAATTAGTTCATTACTTAAAAAATTAGATCATCGTAAAAGAACATACAGGTAAACTCAGTGTTTAGCCTTTGTAATGTATTAGTGTTCCTTATGTTATTACATTTTATTTCAGATTTTTAAGTTTGATGTTTGGTGCGATCGGATTATTAATCGGTGGAATAGTACTTCGGCGTTATTGGAAAGATAGAACAGAACAAAGATTAACAGAAGAATTGAGACAATCTCTGTCTGAATCCCGAAGAGAAAGAAGGCAAAGAGTAAGGGATACTGATCTTAGGGAGGATCAGATATGCGTTGTTTGCCGCATAAATCCTCGTGAAATTATTCTTCTTCCTTGTGGACATGTTTGCTTATGCGAAGATTGTTCGGACGACATTACAAATGATTGTCCTGTTTGTAGAACGCGAATTACACAAAAAGCTGCCGCCTATATAATTTAAGATCAGTGTGACAGTAAAATTTTTAACTTCTATTTGTAGATCCACAAGTCATAAAGAATGATCATTAGTATCAAAATGGATCTAAGAGCTTATATGTTTTTAATAAGCTTTTATTTAATTATGTGAGGAGTATAAAGAAAAATTAGAATATACAAGATATATTTTGATTTATTATTCATTTGAATATATATAAAAATGTCAAAATTCTAAAGCTTTGAGTTTATCTTTTTTAGTATCTTCATTTTCATCCTTTTCACTTGCACTACTTGCAACCGAGTTAAATGAGTCCATCATCCGCTTAACTTTATTGCTCTTCCCAATACCAAGTTTTGGTAATCCCCTGTTCAAACCTTCTAACATGATGCAAGCTTTACATATCTCTTGACTTGAAACAAATCCACAACGAGTGCAATTCCTTCGTTCTGGCATTTTAACGGTATCTTTCACTTGTAATGTTTCCCCTGAAACAGAATACATTGGTTACATATTAATTACCAATAATAATTTTGACATAACAATTATGCTATAATTTCATTTACCAGAATGTATTATATCTAATATGGATGAAGGTCTAATTCTTTCCAAATCTTTGAGGAAGGTTCTTGCATGACCTCTATATGCATTTGGTGCAAATACACATTCAGTTGAGAAATATACCAAATGTTTGAAATATGCATACATTACAATCTCTTTCTCATAGGCATACTTAAGTGGCTTACATCGTTTTATACAATCTGCTCCTGCCTATATTGTAAAAGATACATTATTATTATTAGAATGAGATACTTACATAAATTTACATTCTCTAAAAGTGACTTTTACAGTAATGATTGAAGTACATCTCTGTAGCCTTGCAATATCCCCTCGTAGAATATTCATGAGAACTGTTTCTGCTATATCATCAGCATTATGACCTGTTGCAATGCAGTCCACACCTAAGAGAGCAGCTCCCCTATCCAATGCTTGTCTTCGAAAAACACCACAAAAAGTACAATTATTTTTTTTACCTATCTAAAATAAAATGAATATTAGACAAGTATAAGTATAATAATATATAAGTATAATAAAAAAAAAGAAAGTACTTCTGCTACAATTTCATCCATACTCCACCCATATAATTCTTTGTAAGATAATATTTTTAATGGTAACCCATAGTCATTTTTATTTTGTTCAACTGTTTTTAAACTATCATCCCTATATCCTGGAATGAGACAAATCTTTTACAAAATTGTGTCAACTTTATGATATTATAACATTGTTTTTATTACATCATACCAGTAATTCCTTCATCGATGGACAAAAGAAATAATTCAATGCCATATTTATATTTCTCATTTAAGGTTTTTAATACATATGCAAGTACCGTTGAGTCTTTTCCTCCTGACGCTCCAATAGCAACTTTATCTCCAGGTTTGAACAATTTACCCGCTGTAATAGTGTAATGAATTTCAGATTCAAAAGCTAAGAAAAAACATTCTTTACATAGAGCATGTCCAGTTTTTGGTCTCTGCAATTAAATGAATTATATGAATTTAAAACATTTTTAATTAATCCTACAAATACTTGAAATAATTATTTATCTTACTTTGAGAACAGCATCTTTGCCACACTTTCTTGAACATGGAATTGGCATTTTGATTAAAAACTTATAACTTCACTGTATTTTCTATACTTTGTCCATATCACACATACACGACAAAATGTTTATAATAATACCTTATTTAGTAACTTAAACACTCTTACATTCTTTTAATATTTCAGTTTAAACACGTGACTAAATCCTCACATAGGTTATGAATTTTAATAATAAGAATAGTCCATTTCATTGCTAGTACTCTATTAAGTTTTAATTTTATTTAAATCAAATACGCTTTTTATATTATGACACATATCAGAATCATAAAGTTTAATTAATTTATACAAAAAACTACAAGATATTTTTAATTATTTGAATGTATTTGTAGCTTATGTGTAATAAGCTTTTATAGAATTTAATCTTCTGGCTTTTCTGGAGGCGGACCACAAGGTTGTAACATTTTTTCCATAAGATTAAATCGAACGCGTGCTTTTGCTTCGTTTTCAGCAATGGCAAAGAAATTTAATAAATCATAATGTCCCATGTAAGAACTGCAAGAATCACGATGCTGATTTACAAGCCATTCGAACTTTGTTGTGTCAGCATGGCCTGTACCAATATACTTTGACTGTAAATGTTCTAACTGACTGTGAATGTTATAACGTTCCCCCATATTTTTTTATAACAAACGTGAAAACACTGCGCAAAGAACTTATTCCATATAGTCTTTTAATATCTTTAATATTTTCAGACTTATTTTTTGCCCTCCAAGTCAATCACAGATCAAACAGTAACGTTTTGACCTGAATTTATCAAATAATCAGAGTAGAATGCTTCACATCAAATGCATAATGCTGAATTCGCATGTACCCAAAATGTAATGGAAAATAAAATATTTGAAAAGCGTAATACGAAGTATTTCGTGAGTGAAAAAGCAAGTTTTTACAATACATTGAATACAAACTAAATAAATATTTTATTCGCACAAACGTTCGAATGGTGTAACTTGTGTTACGTAGTAAAATTTTGGAACAATACATTTTTTTATAGTAACTGTATACGTAATATTACGTAAAATATTACTTTTACAATATTAAAATATTGTTAAAATATGTTTAAAACGTAATACGAAAAATAAAATTTTAAGATTGTCTTTCTACAACAAAAGTTTAAGTCTATACCTGCAAGTATAAAATGCCTGGTTTATTCTTGTAACATTTACTTTTAAATATATAATTACAAATATATTTGTATTTATAAATAGTTATAACGTGTAAATTTAACGTGGCCAATTGTATTGAGTGAAACAAGTATTTAGGATTATCCACAATTTTGGTTGTTCTCCATCATATCGAAAGAGTGCAGCACATGTCGCATGTTACGTCAGACAATAATGACGTGCTAATGGTTAATGGCTTCTACTTACTGAGCTACCTTTATGAGAAAGCCAAATACAATCCAAAGAAAATTCATGAGATATGATGCATCGGCTAGTAAAATTATAAAAATATGATTGCCTGAACATTTAATTGTTACGATACCTATTAATTTTTATTAAATTTTTCTCGTGGCCTACGAAATATGTGTTGAAACCTTTAACGGAGCAACGAACGTAACCATTACACTTATCGCTACGTTGGACCCAGTCCGATGCAAAGGAACCCAACATTCAGCGTGATTTCACAAGATTTATATTGCACGTAAGTAGTAATATTCGTCATTGATTAAAAAATTTCTCGAAAACGGTAAATAACTTTCTTTTGCAAAAACTGGGCAACTCCCTTGCCACCCAGTCTTTAATAATGGCGGCTGTGCTAGGTCGACCAAAAAATTATTTTCGACAAAATGTTCCTTAAAGGAACGAGTCATAGATTTATATCGAATAAATTCTTTCACATTTACTTCTAAAATATTGTGGTTTACTCAAATTTTACGCTGTCTTTTATGCTTTTTAACGGATCATGTTATTCGAAAGTATTGTTATGTCGACTAAACTATACATGTGCATGTTCATGTGTGATTGTTATGTATGTGTGTTTTATCCATGACGATCAGTATCAAAGTATTGAAGAGTGCAGAAATAATTATAATGCTTCGAAACTTTTTTCATTATTTAATATAACACTAGGTATTAAAAATACTTGATTGTTTTTAAGTAACAGTCACATATTTCTGTACTTATTTTTCAACTAGAAATATTTGAAGATGTAATTTCATTAGTTATGGAGTTTTGCATATTATCTATGTAAATAATATGTATAATAATAATAATAATAATTCTTATTTTTATGTACTTTTAATATTATACTTTTTTAGTTCTGTTAGGAATATATTTTGTGAAATTTGTAAACTTGAGAAAGATACTAACAATATTTGGAGTTTCTATATAATTTTATGAAATAATATGATATTAATCTATATGTAATATCTGTTATTTTTAAATATTAAAATATTTGTTCATTTTTAGTAGGTGACATGCCTAGCAGTCGTGATATCGAACGAGCTGAACGTAATGGAAGATTTCGATCACGTAGACGGGACAGCACAGGTAGCGATATAAATAGACATAACTTTGAAAGTACTGATAAGAAACACAGGAGACATGGAAAAAGTAAGAGTTCTGGAAAGAAGAAGAAAAAGAGATCTAGAGATAAATCTATAGAAAATGTACCAACTGTAGCTTCTTCCATTGTTAAGCCTTTGGTTGAATACTCAGATGTGAGTAGTGAAGATCTGTCGGAACCAGAAGCAGGGGAGATTCAGTCAGAAGATAGTAGGGGTAATAGTTATACAGACGGAGAAGTACCTGAAACAGTTTTACAGAGACGTTATTATGGCGGGAGTCCGGTGCGTGCTCTTGGAGCATCACCCATTAGTCTTTCACCATCTCCACCAGTTCAGCATAGGCATTCTGGCAGACATTTTTCACCAAATGAACAACAGCCTTCAACGATGCATGGAGGTACACCTGAGTATGAAGAAGAGTCTAGACGCTATGCAAGGAGAAAAGAGAAGAAACATAAACGAGAAAAGAAAAAGAAAAGAAGTCTTAGTCCTTCATCCAGCTCTGGAAAAAAGAAAAAACGGAAGTCTAAAAGACATTCTCATAGTATGAGTCCTCATCGTATTCCGGATGAAATTATCATAAGTCCGGAGCATGAAAAACCAGTTGGAAATTGGTCAGAGTCTCCACCTTTACCACTGAAAGATAGTACTTCACCAATCTCACCTGCAACACCCCAAGAGCAAAGATGTTTAAGTGATGTTGAACTTGAAATATCCAGGCAACCCCGAAATGTAACACCTCCACCTCTTCCTCCAAGACCAACAGAATCCCCTCATACCCCTTTGTTACCGCCAAGAACAACAACGCCAGAAAGTAATAAAGTAAATTTATCTATAATAAAACATACTCCTGAAAGACAGAAACATAGTCCTAGTATTCACACTCGACGTAGCAGCATTAGTCCGGGGCCAGCAATGAGTTCTAGTCGTAGAAGACCTCATAGCCCAAGCCCACCATCAAGACGAAGAGACCACAGTCCAGCAAGAAGAAGAGATTTCAGTCCAAGTCCAATGGTACATAGACTTAGGCACAGCCCTAGTCCTTCGAGGAGACGAGAATTTAGTCCGAGTCCTGTCAGTCATCGACGTAGGGGAGATCCTGTTAGCTCTCCACCATCGAGTAAACGCCGAAGACGAGACGAATCCGACCGACGACACAGACATCATGAAAAAGATAGAAGAGATAAAAGAAAATCTAGATCAACTAGAAGTCCTACTGGAAGCAGGTATGTTATATTTAGAAGTTAAAATAGTTATATATTAAAAGTTAAAAAATTATTTACTTTTTATTATAAGTAAGATAAATTATTTTCCAGGTTACATTTACCTCTTTCTCGTTCACGATCTCGAAGTCCTGGAAGATGGCGAAAGATTCAGTCACGTTCAAGGTCACGTTCGCGCAGACGAAGTCGTACTCCAAAGAAATCTCGTTCTCCTAGCAAGTCTCACAAGTCGACCAGGAAACACAAGTCAAAAAGCCCTCGTCCTTCTAGAATACCTTCCCCTTCTCCTCATAGACCCAGACCAAGGAGTCCAACAGCGAGAAATCTCAGTTTACAAGCAAAAATTAGTGAAACTAGTTTATTTGCTGAGTTAGTAAAAGACAGAAATATGAGAGAGTTGGCATATAAGAAATTACAGGCAGCTAAAGAAAAAGCTGTTAATCAGGACGAAGTTCAAATCATAGAGGGCACCGACGATAAAGATGCCAGCAATACATCCTCTGAAAATAAAGCTTCCACTGATAATAAAGATAAATACATAAATCATAAAGACCAAGTGAAGGGAACAAGCGAAAACATGAAATCTGTTGATGTTGTGGATATTCCTGTTCCAGTCTCAGACGATAATGGAATTGCGGGAAAGACACCTCCATTGCCCATGACACAATGTTTCAGTGCATCGAACTTAATGCCTGGAGGTAATCAGCCTCCATCTGTTGTATATACTTCACCTACGACCACTACGTCTAATAATTGTCCAGTGACTGTTACAAGTAGTCCAAGTTTTCCAGCTGTTACCAATGTACAAGCACCCCCATTGCCACAATCTGATCCTGCGAACGCGTCATGTTTATCACAAGCCTCTATGCCAGTGCCTATCCCTGTACCAGTACCTGTTCTACCCAACTTATCTGTTCCACCGCCACCAATACCAATTCCAGTTCCAGCACCTAATACGGCCATGTCTAAATTCAATCCTCCTAATAACTTAGTTCCTCTTAAGTCTGTAGATCCCCCTAAACCCCCTATCGTGGCATTCAAGACAAAAAGTTTGTCACGGTTACCATTACCACCTGGAATTAATCAAAATGATTTGGAGAGTATAGACTCGCCGCCGAGTAGATCTCCAAGCCCACCTAGCAAGGCGCAAATGAAGTTCCCTGCATCAACTCCGAAACCACCGCAGAAGAAGAGTATTAAAGATTTGCCTATGCCTCCAGGTATATCGATATATTTTTATGGTACTATATGATTATGAATAATTTTGAGGCTGTTTGTAATAATGTGTATTGTTAATCTATAGTAGTTCCAGGGTCAGAAGACTTAAGTGGAGAAGATGATCCCAATGCAACACCGCCGCGTACAAAGGTCGAACGTGTTCCACCGAAACCGAAGTTGAAGAGACCAAAAATCCTTAAACGCCGAAGCTCCAGAAATTGTCACACACCTATGTCAGCTTCGGGTGGTAAAGACTGGGGAGAACGCTGCGTTGACGTATTCGAAGTTATCGCCCAGATAGGAGAAGGTACTTACGGCCAAGTTTACAAAGCTCAAGATAAACGGGCTAATGTACTTGTTGCACTGAAGAAAGTCCGTTTGGAAAACGAGAAAGAAGGATTTCCGATTACGGCAGTACGTGAAATAAAAATTTTGCGACAGTTGAATCACAAAAATATTGTCAATTTAAGAGAAATAGTCACTGACAAACAAGATGCCTTAGACTTCAGAAAGGTACTTCATTAAAATGCGTATGTACTATGGTCAGACACATTAAATATAAATCACTTTGTATATCTGCTTTTTATAGGACAAAGGATCGTTCTATCTTGTGTTCGAGTACATGGATCACGATTTAATGGGTCTTTTAGAATCTGGGATGGTCGATTTCAATGAAATGAATAATGCAAGCATTATGAAGCAATTATTAGACGGTTTAAATTACTGCCACAGTAAAAACTTTTTACACAGGGATATAAAGTGTTCAAACATATTGATGAACAATAAGTACGTAACGTGTAATTACGGACATGATACATAATTTTGCCTTTATTATTTTACGGTTTGACTTTTATAGAGGAGAAGTAAAGTTAGCAGACTTTGGACTTGCAAGACTTTATAATGCCGAAGATAGGCAGCGCCCTTACACAAATAAAGTTATTACTTTATGGTATAGACCACCTGAACTGTTATTAGGTGAAGAACGTTATGGACCTGCGATAGATGTTTGGAGTTGTGGTTGTATTTTAGGAGAACTGTTTTCTAAAAAGCCGCTATTCCAGGTATGAAAATGAAATATTGAGCAAAAAGTATAGAATAATTATCCTTGGGATCATTTTTTTGCCAGGCGAACGTAGAGATGATGCAATTGGAAATGATCTCCAGAGTTTGCGGCACACCGACTCCAGCCGTTTGGCCTTCTGTGATAAAATTGCCATTGTGGCACACACTCAAGCCAAAAAAATCACATAGAAGACGCTTACGAGAAGATTTCTCGTTCATGCCGGCTCCAGCTTTGGATCTACTAGATAAAATGTTAGAATTAGATCCTGAAAAGCGAATAACGGCTGCTGATGCACTTAAAAGTGCTTGGCTAAAAAATGTTCAACCTGAGCAGTATGTTTTCTTTTTACGTTTCACTATATTTCTGAAGAGAATATTTCATTTATTCGGTTGCAAATTAAAGTACAGAGATAGAATTCTAACTTATAAGACTGTACTTTCGTCATAGTTTATTAAGGTCTTCGATTCGTCTGTTTGTAAAATATACATTTATCATATAACAAATTAGGATGCCGGCGCCACAACTACCTACTTGGCAAGATTGTCATGAGCTTTGGAGTAAAAAACGAAGACGTCAGTTGCGAGAACAACAAGAGAGCTCTGCAGGAAAGATACCTTTGCTACCTCTTCCAAATAAAGGAGGTCCCCATAAGGCTATTGAAGATCTATCAGATGTCGGGGGGTGAGTAGCCGTAGAGAGACATATTCGCACAAACTGGGACGCGATCCAGTACTGACCAGATACTAATTGCTTACACACGTAGATGGCTGTGTACTGCAGTTGTGCTTAGCATTTATTTTTTTTTCTTAGCAGAGTGCGTTGTTTTTGGAATATTATTTAAAAGAATGGAAACGTAACCGTTGTAGTAATCTTATTTCCCATCGTCCGTTTGCATGTGACTTTCAATAATGGATAAAATTAAGTTAATTTTAGTTTGATTTGCAGTCGTTCAAACACGACGATGGCAATAGTGCAGAACAGTGGATTATTATAAATACAGAAAAAATGTACAACATCGTTCTCTTAATAAGTTTTGTCATGATTCATATCTTTCAAACACAAGAAAACGCTATGAATGTACTAGTGAAACAGAAAATTCACGGCGATATGTTTTGTGACACCAACAAATATTATACGACACTTTACATCTTACGTGATTACATATTCAAACACAATGATATATGTATATGTATGTATGTATGTATGTATGTATGTATATATATATATATATTTATATAGATATATACATATATATATATCTATATCAATGATTGAAAAAAGTTATATGATACTAACCATCACAACACTATATTACCAGTTTTTTTTTAAATTAATATTGAAGATTGTTTGATTGGATGGGTACTGTGTGTAGACATTTACGTAAAATGCACTTGCGATCCAAATATTAATTGCCTTAGAAACTGATAGTATGAGCTTAAAAATTATAACATATTTTTTACGTCATGATATTTTCATGACCAAACATATTGATCCTAAATATGCATGTTCATATTCATTACTTCGTGAGTATATGAATATACATATGCATATATTGAAATGTATTTGTGTATATAAAGACAAGAATGCACATGTGTACAATTTTACTTTAAAATTATATATGCATTTACGTGATTCACATATTATGCACAGTTAACGATGTTCCATAACTGTATGAATGGTATACGCTCCCGTTGATAAGTTATCGGACACTTCTGTCAGTGAATGTGGAATAATATCAAATTGATCTCTGGAAATTGCCCAAATAATGCAATTTTTAAATATTCATTAATCTGTTACACTGTTAAAGGAAAATATAAATTTTATCGTGTATTAAAACAGTCCTAAATTTTTCTTTGAATGCTATAATTCTACTTAAAATTATAATCTTCCCTAGGATATCTTCTTTAATTTTCGATATGTCTTTACAATTTCTTATTTGATTAGTAGCACTACTCTTTAACTCTGTTAAGCTCTATTCACGATGGAAAGAGTAACTCAATTCCAATATCAAAGTTAATTAACTTATTCAAGTTTTTACTGATTTTTAAAAATAATTTTAGTTTTATTACAATTTGCTTTTTCTTTCCATCAAGCAAATGTCCAGTAACTTTCGAACGGTAGTGTACATATATCTAGAATATTCTCGAATGACGAGTTATTAAAAAAGAAGGAAATAAGAAATAATAGGTTGTACGGTTGAAAGTAAAAAGAGATCAGAGTTACTAGAATATCATACTGTAAATTTTTGTATTAAGCTATCATATTAAAGTGCTGTCTTGAAGCGCATGAAATGATAGATAAAATGATTGAGGGAAACAATGTGAATATTTAGACTATCTATATAATGTTTAAAGTCTTGGAGTGTAAATAGGTCGGAATGGGATACAAAGAAGAAGCTGTTGGAGGATGAAGACATGGAATACAAGGAGCCAAGACTAAAATGTGAATGTGTTACGCAAATAGTAACATCATGGCCATCTTACCATCGATAATTAATTTTATTTACGTTAATTCAGTTTATTTAAACATTCACATTTCTAGATTAGGTGTATGTTTAATTGGTTCCGCAAACTGTGTTATAGCTCGTTATTTCTGTATGTAGATAGTTTAACGTAAATTTCAATATACGAATGGCAGTTTTTGATATCCGTTTAATATTTTTCATGTTTTTTTGCATGTATTTTATATCAGCGCCATTCTTATAATGAAATTCGGAATTTAGACAAACATAATGTACTATCGTTTTAATGTAAAAAAAATATTGAATTACTGTAATATAAAATATTTACCGAAATGTCCAGAGGCAGCCGCCTAAACATTTTTGTGGACAATGAATTTCCAATGTTATTAAAATATTTTATCGTTTAATTTGTTTAGCCCCTGTCAATGTGTTTACACTTTAATTTATGAATTAAGTACCGATAATCCTTAGGAGAATCATATCTGACTATGAACACTGGGACCTTGGGGAATTAATTAAAATAACAGGCACACGATAGTGTGTTTTTTCCAAAATTTGCAATGAAGTACATGTTATTTTTCTGCTTATTCCACGATAAGCTTAATGAATATTTAATATATATACATATATGTATATATGTATATATATATTTGTTACTTTTGTGAAGAATGTGTCGAAATAAATAACATGTTGATGTTTAGTATCGCTCTATTCCACACACAGTAAAATAGATAAGTTGAAATGTGTACTGCTCCTTTCAATTGAATCTGTTACATGAAATAATGATAACAGGACAATTGAACAAATTTACTTAGTGCATTTAGATATAATTTGATTATAAGTTACATGAATTTCGTTTTTCTGTATTTAATACAAGTTTTATGCTAAGTTAAATTAAATGAAGAGTGCAATTTACAAGCAATATAAACTTCAGATATTATGAAATAAAAATTCTACACGTTTCAGTACATTGTTATGACATATTTTTAAAACTAATAGTAAAACTTATTTTATGTGTCTGATAATTTATACAGAAATTAAAGTGGTAGTAAGTATTCTCTGGTTTCAATATGAGAAAGGTATAAGGAATTTAAAAATTATTACAATGTAATGTATAATAACTGTTTGTTGCTTTAATTGTTAGAGAAAAGTAGTACTTCATGACAATGATAAGATGAAATCGCATCATAGATTTTAAATATCATTGTCCATGTAACATATTACGAGTCTTATAAAATCATGTAATTTCCTAGTAAATTTCAAGTGTGCAAATGTATTTTATATTTTTTATGTGTAATTGAAAATGTATCAATTTAATTAGCATTATAAACATAAAAAGTGTAATGATACATAACCATTTATTTTATTTATGTATATCATTTATACTGTCTATAATTAGTATGTAAATACTATAACAGTAGTTGGTTATGTACACAACTAGATACAAAAATATTCATAAATTGTATTGTGGAATTTGAAGAAAATAACATAAAGCTGTAAAGGCAAGGCAAAAGTAATTATAGGTAAATACAAATTGGGAAAATATCTAATTAAAAAAACATTATGTTTCAGGAAATAATGTTATTGTGGCTGAATGATAGAGGGCAAATTTTATAACACTTATAAGAATATAAATAGGTAATGAATGTTTAAAATCTGTTTAATACATGTTTATACCCAGGGTATCCAGTTTAATAATTTACATCAGAGTTGGTTTTGTGTATCATATAACAAATTCATTTGCTTGGGCTTTCTGACTAAAATAAAGTGCTTGTCCATTTTGTATGGAAGGGTTGAAGATGTACTGAATTCAATAATTATATCGAGCCCTTAATATTTGTGATCCCTTATGAAATTATTTGTTATACTGTTTCGCTCGTTGAGGTATAAATGATAAGTATATGCAACAAATTGTGAAAAATAAAATTACAAACTATAAATAAAAGTTAATATACCATTAAATTGCATGCAGATCCATGTGAAAATACTGGTTTATTAGTCTTGCTTTTTGAACATGCACATTTTCAAAACACATTATCATTTGCATGACCTTCGTTGATTATCAAATAATAGTTATTATTGGGGTATTTGTGCATCACCATTTGTATTAAGTGTATTTCATGTGATACTCGATTAATTGTAATATTTAAATCAATATTACATGTTTATTATTTTAATTTCAAATATAATAGCATGATTTCAAAGTATGTTTAATCTTATATTAGTATTTTTGAAGATGTTTATTCTACTTTAACATAGAATAAGTCAGTGATTGTAAAAATTCATGACATTTTAAAAATGTTTGTTAAAAGTTTATAACCTTTGCAATGACAAATTCATGTTTATAGTTGTTATAAAGTATAAATATTAACTATCCGTGTTTCAACATAAAGGATATATGTTCTGTTTTCAATAAATTTTATTTAATATAATAATAAAACTTTTTAATATATTCAGATTTATTTTAATAAATACTGTAATGTTTTTCGACTTGATTTCAGGTCTTCCAAACGTTTAAAAATGGAAGCAGGCTACAATTCCCATCCAAATCGACTTGGTGCGGAATCTCATTACGGCGGAGATAATTTGTTTAATCAAGGCGGGCCATTTATGGTCTCACCCTCATCCTATTATTATGCCAGTCCTCCACCTGTTAAACCTCGACTTAAGGGAGACGCTAGTTCTCATTTAACAGAACTATGTGCTGAAGATAGTCTTGCTCGAAAATTAAGTATTCTCACAAATGCCTTAAATCAGGGAAAACCAATTCGTGTTGATGATCTTATGTCACTTCGATCAGACAATGAGGTAAATAATTATTGTCATTTTTATACCTATTTTATTACTCTCTTACAATCTTTTATAAAAAAAATACTTATGTTTCAATTTACAATATTAAAAGGAAGAAGAATTGTTAATTTCAGAATGTAATTAGTGTTCTAAACTGTGTTTACAGAGTGACCCTAAAGTAGTACAATTATTAGGAGAATTGCATACCGAACTACGACTTGCAGCAAATTCAAGACCAAGTGGACAACTAGAATCTCATCTTCCTGTACTAAATCCACCGTCTTTAGGTAAATTTCATTGTCTTCATTTTACTTCTGCTTTCATAACATGTTATAATTACAAATATGAATTTTCAGATACAAATACTTCTCAGTCAGGAAATTTTGATGCACATGCAGTTTATGCTGGTGACGATGCTATGAGTTCTGGAAGGTGGTCACATTTGGCTACAGCTGGTGTTCGCAGTGCATTATTGGCGCTTATGTCGCGCTATGGTTTGGAAACATACAATCCTTCCCCTGCTATCACCCGACCCCCAGGTAAACCGGCATCCAGTCTGATGCAGAACCTTTTCCTGCCCTCGACTTCCTCTCAGTCAGCATTCAGCTCATAATGATTTGTATATATGGACTCATTGCAGCGTTTTAAACTATGTTTTGTATAAAGTTGGAAAAGGTCTAAATTGCTATTTTTTAAATTGACTAGGCAAGGAAGTACAACTGCATCCAAGTTGTTTATAGACTCTACTACCTATACATAACTGTAAGTGCACATTCGGTGTATAACTTGTATATAATTGATATATTATCAAACCAGTTACTTAATACGGTACTTGTATCTTTAATAATATAAATGCTCTTTATAGTGCACATTCATGCGACAAATGAAATAAGAGCTTTAAAATTTTAATCATTCTTTCTTGTTTTTTCAAATGTAGATTTATTTTTTTCCATTAAGAAATATTTAATATTTATATATTTATATAATATATTTATAAATATATAAATATTATATATATATACATACATATACATAAATATATTGATGTACATACATGAAAGCACATGTAAAATGTATGTGCATTTGAAAAAAAAAAGTTAAAATATTTGCCTGTGCAGATATGTTTATCTCTTTTTTTTCATTTTTAAATATAATTTCTTTTAATGGATTAGCTATTACACATAGAGATTTATGTTATGCAATAAATTTGCACTGAATGAGTTCATGATTAAAAGACAAAAAGGGAATGGAAATACTTCATAGAAATTCAAAGGTCGAATGCATTCTGAACATTCATTTATTGCATAAGATTTCTTCATCTTTTTTTTTTAATACAAGATGTTACAAGTCTATTTATTATGCAAATATTTACAGGATGTAATGTACATAACATGATCGAGATATAATAAAGAAACAAAAGTACAAGAATATAGGAGAATTCTTTCAGATCGGGATAACGTTTTTAGTAAACGAAATTTTTTAAATCACTGAGGTCTAAATGTTCGTAACATTATGTGAATTGAATCTTTTTGGTTAGGTATTAACAAAATTACGTATATTAGAAGCTCTTTTTACATGTTGAGAGAAACTACATAGAAATGATTCGTATAACAATCACTCGAAGAAAATTAAATTCAGTTAAAAGAAAAACTTAACACGATTTTCACAAACATTGCAGATTGATGTGGTTCCCAAGAAAATGTGTACACTGTGAAAGTGAGGTTAGGACGTGTGCTTCTCTACCGGCGAGATGTATACAATCTGTGACGGTATTATGGCGGATTGCCGTATGATTCAAAAGGAGGCAACGCGACCATGGTTCCTTCGGTGAAGTGATCAAGAGTACGACATTGTGGGAATGAATAATAAATTTTTTCCTTTATTGAATTTGTTCGTTTCTATGTTCAGTGTGATACTGATATACACAATAAAAATATGCAGCATATTAATTAATGACAAGTGAAAATACGGACGGGGTATTGAGTTGTTCGAAAAAAAAAACAAACACCTAACCTCGTCTACTTTACCGATGGCTACTTCGGATGTTCTACAATTTAATTATTGCATAGAAAATAAAGTGGCACAAAATGCCCTCAAGAATTTTGCTGGAATGCTGGGAGAAACATTCGAGCAATACAAAAGTAAGTATATTTAACTTTTCTTCTTTTTTTTAACATGTATTTGACCTATACTTTTTTATCGATTATAACGAATTATTTTCATAAATTAATTAACGGTCAGTTACATTTTGTTTCTGTTTATTTACTGTTTCGTTATATATGAAAATATATAAGAAATCTGTAGTGAATTGTTTATTTTGAATCATGAATTATTCTTATATACTTCCAGAATTATGGATGGAGTATTTAAAATTGCGAAACTATTGTGAAGGTGCAAATGTAAAACTTCCATTTCAGTTGTTTGAACCGGAAAGTGTCAATGATATGTAAGTTTTTATCTTTGTTATTTAAAAATTGTTAAATGTATTTATATATTTGTAACATAACATAATTTCATTAATTCATATTTTAGTATGACACAGTCACAAGCCTCTAAAAATTGTAAAGAAGTCCCTACCATGCTTATAAGTCAAACGTCTGAAAATCCAAAAGTATCTTCATCTGTATATGAAAGTATACCAACTGTATATAGTTCGGATAACACATTGAATCCAAATGAAACTGTTTTAAGTGATGATAGGTTTATTCAAAAGGAAATAGATAAAAATAAGTTATTGCATAGTCCAGTCCTTATAAGAGAACGTGTTAAGCTTAAAAAAAGTGCTGTTACACCTGGTCATTCCATTTTAGATGATTCTAAGGAAAGCAATGCATTTGTACCAGTAAAAGAAAATATTACAATTTTGTTAAATAGTTCTCAAGAAGATACTTCTGAAGCACTTGTGGAATTTAAAGAGAACGAGTGTTCATATGTTGAGAAAAATGATGATGAAGTAGAATGTACACCATTATGTAAATTACCAAAAAAGTTGGGGATCAGTAAACTATACAATGTTGATACCACATTTCTGCAAAGTGGCAAAAAACTAAAACAATCAAGGCTTGTATTTTTTCCAACTGAACCGGATAAAGAAAATATAGATCATAAAAAACAGGTAAAGTTAACTCCATTAAAACTATGTACATCGCCTGCATCTGAAAGAAACACAGAACAAAATACAAGAGATTTTGGTTCCATTAAACCACTAGATGAAGAAATAATTGAAGATAGTCCCACTAAACGTAAAGAATCGAGATTGAAAATAAAGAATTTGAAGTTAAAGAAAAAAAGTCCCACAAGACTCCTAGAAAAAAGTAATAAAAAAGGTAGTGATATGGTTAGTAAGTTTAATAATAATAAAACTGATGCTGCAAAATTGTTTTTATCAAATGTACATACATCTACGCAAAACAGTGAGTCTTGTTCAATAAAAAGATTAGAAACATTTAATACACCAGATAGTGAAAATGTTGGGAGTGGAAGTGGTCCTTCATCTTCTCCTTTATCTTTAATATTCATTAATAATGATCACTTGAACAAATTGTCCAGTAAAATATCAGAAGAAGAGATTGAGAATGTAGATATTATTGGAAAAGGAAATCAGTTACAGAAAAGAAAATTATCAAAATTACTTAATGAATCAAGTAATTACAATTCTTCAGAATGTGATGACGAAACATTTTGTCTATTAGGTGAAAGACTTATAGAAAAATCTACTACTAGTATAGGTAACATAAAAGGTAGTAAATATGACCTTTCTGAAAGTATATCAGATAATTCTCCACCTGCGAAAAAGAGTCTTATGCATAGTTTTGATATGTAAGTGTTTCTTGTATTCATATAAATTTTCATAAAATAATAGTATACAATTTAAATATGTATAAATCTTTATTAATAAAAGTAATTAACACAGTTATTTTCTACAGGGTACCTGAGAAAGAAGATGTCTTTATTGAGAAGACAAAAAATAAAGCAGAAAGAGCAAAGATGTCTGGTATTTCTTGTTGGGAATGTAAGAAGGTAACAATTATCTTTAGTTTTTATTGGAAAAATAATATATGATTATTGCAAATAATGCTGAAAGTAATCATTTTTCTGTTAATATTGCATTGAAGCATTGAACAGTAAGTTAATGCGATTTTGTAACTTTTATTTATTGTAATTGTGTAAATTATACTTAAGAACATTGAATTTATATTTTTAAGTTTAAATTTTAGTATTATGCAAATCTTGGCCTCTCAGAGAAAGAAATAAAAGCAAGACAGAACCAGTGCTCTCGACACAGAATTAAACATAAAGAAAAACAAAGTACACCTGATGGTAATATCATTAAGTTTTGTTAATGTCGTTAAATATAGTGTGCTTTCATAAATATTAATTTCTTTCAGGGTTTTGGGATCCTTTGTTTCCCGATACATTTTCATCCTCTTTTGAAGGTGACTTCTAAATTACCACACCATAAATAATTTAAAGTATATACAGTATTTTTATATTTTTACTTCATAATTGTTAATATTATTCTATACTACATAAAGTGTATTAAATGTTATAGATCTATGGAAGGTTATAGATGTGTAAGATGTACATATAAAGAAATATAAACTTGAAGGAATGAATACACTTGTTATGCTTTAAATTGATTTGAACATAGAATGATTTATTATATTATAACACATATAGTATTACATATTGAGTAACATAGTATAGATTTATATAACTATATTATTTCGTTTTATATAGACTTATCCCTTTGCATAAAAATATAGAATCTGTTATATGAATCTGTGCTAAAAAAGGCTAATGAAAACTTATTTCGTTTTTGGTCAAGCAAACTTTCACATTATGTTCACAGTGTATCGAGTTAATTCGAAGTTCATCAAAAATATATAAATACGTATACAAAATAAGAAACATTTCGAAGTAAAAAAGACATTGATAATTATTATTGTAAATTTCCCTGTACTCAATGTTTCGAATACGTAATTGTTAAAATTGGAAGCAACATTGGAAATGATTTTTTTTATTGTAGCCGAGTACTTTTTTTTTTAATTGAATACAATATTTATCACTCAAATGAAACCGTTACTATTTTATGAATCTTTGTTACATGAGAAAGGAGAATAATGAGATAACATAAAACATGAAGAAGAAAATATTAATTGACAGTAATCGTACTGCACAATGCGAAGGAAGGAACCTTCTACGTAGCCTGTCCATCCTACGGGAGGCTGGAGTTACAGGATTAACAGGACTACAATTTTAAAGCAAGTATAGCGTTATCATTTACAACCCATCATATCGACACGACAATTCGTGCAAACACATATGCTTATATTTTGTTTTAAATACCACTTAAATATTATCATCACGACGTAATCATTAAACATTTCATTCGATGAATCTGTTCAACACTTCCATATGATATTTGGAACATTAATGTTATTTTATGTGGTCGTACATTTATTCATATTTTACACTCATAAAATATTCTTATAATTTTTGACATGATAAGCGCTTAATTATAAACTTCCGTGAATATTGTGCAGCTCGATCGTTCTTTCCCGTATGCATAGAAAAAAGATTGAAGTGTTTCGTAAAACCTTCTACATATGTAATGTTTGTTTTTCTTTACATATAACGGTATTATAACGGTAAATATTAGAATATTTAACAATAGTATAAAAATTTTGACTTCAATCTCTAAAACTTTGATCTCAGTATTCGCTTTTTTTAACATAAAAATTGTAGATCAATATTTTTAACAAAGTTGTTAAGACCCGTATAAAGAATGAAGCTTTTCAAGAAACAAAATACCGAACTTTAAAAAGACGCTCAATGTAAAACATTCAACTTAATAAATGTGAACTTTCACGCCCTGTATGCTGGATAGAATTGACTCAGCAGATAGAACTAGATATGTTAATTGTTTTGCAATATATTTTAATACTCTGTTTAAAGCTACTGTAAAGCACGTTAGTGAAGTTATCTATAAGAGGAAGCAACACAACTTTAATTTCACTTAAACAGTACTCTCATTGAAATTTCATTGAAAAAAAATAAAAGAAACTATCTAAAGACTGAGCTACATAATGTATGATAAGCGTTCATTTTCGTAAGAAAGTTATTTCAGAATTTGTTTTAGAACTTGATTACACGAATTTTACAAGCATACATAGTACAAATGATTCCATTATTAGCCAATATTTAGAATTCCAACAGCTGCATAGCTCAGTCTTTCGAATCCATATGCTTGTACCTAAGTATTCAAGTAGGCCGTAGTAAAATGAGACTCATAATAAATTTTACAGATTGACACTGCTCTCTGAAATATTCGTTTGACAATATGGTTTGTACACATTATTTTCATCGCCTTCTGTGATCAGCAAAACTTTTCAATTAAATGTATAATTACTAACACTTAATAATTTAAAAAAAAAATCTTTCTCGGGAACTTATCGTCAGATCAGTGTGGTTCTGCAAAATGTCAGGAGCATCTTTAAGAAGTATCTTACAGAAATGAAAGATTAACAGTGATTCTAGACTTGTAGATGATTGACTAGAAACATTTGGCCATTTTCTTTCTTTGATATAGACTGTAATTAATACTTTGCCTTTGCTCGCCGGAACTGCAATTGTGGAATCGGGTTCAAATCTCACTGGCTCTCTTTTGTAGAAGAGTTGTTTCCTGCAAGAGATTTCTCTGCAGGAAGTGCCGGTAAAGCCTTTAGAATAGCATGTACTTCTTCTGCCACCGCCATGAGCACAAACTTAAACTGTGGTTTCGTTGCAACCATGTCGGCCCTTTGATCTCTAATATGTTCTAGGGTAGCTGCAATATCAATTTCTTTGGCTCCTTTCATCATGCGGTTTAAAACCATATCGATCAAACAGTATGTACCAGTACGACCAACACCATCACTGTGAATAAACAGTTTATAATATAAATATCTTTTTATGTATAGTTTTTTCTTTAATATCAATTTCGTTTTAATATCTCTGTAGATGAATTCTATATAATGCAATGCATTTAAAGTACTGAAAATACTACTTAATGAGGTCACTTACCTGCAGTGTACAATTATGGGACATGATCTGCCTTTGTACGATTTGTTGATTTTTCTATAATGTACATAATAGTATTAATGACATCTATTGTTACATTTTCTACATTTTAAATACTTACCGACGAAATTCCAGGAGAGCCTTAGTAGAGTATGGGACGCCATTTTCAGGCCAGGACAAGAAATGGAACTGGGTTACGGTTCTAGTCTCGCCGGTGCGTAAATTCTTTAAATAGAAAGAGCGCACCAAGTAATCATCGCACCAGAAATGCTCGGATACAAGGTGTACTTCATATATGTGATACAGTTCAGATCCTTCCTCGGGCCAATAGCGATGACACATAGCAACACCTTCTTCGGTTAGCCTAGTTAACATTACTATCACCACACTGCCTTGTTCCCAAATTAATTGCCAAAAGTCGGCTGTTGTATGGGGCAGAGGACCTTGGGTGGCAATGTAAGCTGGGTTTCGTGGATCATGATCCGTCTGGAAATGTAATGACACTTACATTCAAATGGTTATTTTTTAATATTATTAATTATTGGAAAGCAAGTCACACGGTTCATATGAAAGCACATTCGCCAACTTGGAAACTCTTGTGCACTGCCTGGGAATCTTTTCATTATGCGGGTAGTCTAATATTTGCATAGTGAATTAAAACTCTTCTGTATTGAGAAACTCTTTTGTAGTGCATACAATAGTGCCATGTTTCATATATACGTTAAATTGTCTTGAATAAAATGTAGATTTAAATTCACGAGTGTCCTTAGTGTACCGAAATTGTTGTCGAATTGTATAATAGACATTCATTAATATACCAGGAAACTTGTCTTGACAAACACTGTACACCTAGTAAATTTAAATCTATATTTTTTGTTATACATTTTCTGTGAGTACACATTGATTTTTGCCTTTCATACTAAAGTGGTCTATTGATAGACCAGCAAGAATCATCAAAGCGTTGTGCACCTTAATCGTCATGCCTAAGTTTATTACCAATGTTGCAGCAATGCAGAAAAATCTACCAAAAGCGTTTTCAAGGGAAGCATTGCCGCATCATCAAACTACATGCTTCTCGCGTGACTTACCGATTTCTATTTTCAGTTCCGTTATAGTAAACATGACGTATAAAATATTATATGTACTGTATTCCAAGTTAGTGTCTTTTGAAGAAGTTCTAAACAAAGAATAAGAAGGATACTTACAATGGTGGAAGCGTTTATATAGTCAGAGTTATTGGCGTTAGCAAGATCATTTAATATCACCCTGGAGTGATCATAAGGCAGGGGCGCGCCGGGACGATTGCGGTTAGCATTTGCCTCGCTTTCAGCGACTTCAGTCGAGCAAGGATCAGCTTCGTACGCGCATAACGCTGTCCATTCTTGATCTAAACGGTCTTTATTTTTTAGATGGTCTTCCATGTAACTCTGGAAAGGTACATTAAATAAAAGCCGTTCTTTTTTTACTGTTACTTTTTTAGGAACACTAGCAACCGGAATTTACTACTAGTTTCTGTTAGCATGAGTATCAGCTTACAAGAACCATCTGTCCAGTTGATATATCCATATTAGAAGGTGCTGGTTCGTCACCCCATGAAGATGTACTTGAGCGATTCGATGGTACATTATTTGATTCGCTCTCACGACTCAAGTTAGTTATACGAGGTGACTCCGGTTTTTCGGATGGTTGCTTAGCCTGCATCCGTGCTCTACACAAATCCTGATAGTCCTTTGATGCTTCTGGATCAGGAGTAGCTAATCCTGCTAACTTAGCACGAGATTTAGCATGCCGACGTGCAATTAGCAGTGTTACTATTGCGGCCGCACCGGCAGCTGCAACTCCTGCAGCCACTAGGGCACCAAAGACATTTGAGTTCATTCCAGGTACCTGGGATACTTCTAATGTCGCAGGGAGTTTGGTCTGCAAACAAAACATGTTTATTATTTCTAGCGAAATGGATGGCTCAGTTAGAGGATCATATTGTCGGAGGATTAATTAATTTAAATTATAATTCTCCAGCAATGCCTTAGATTCTTATGTTTTAAATATTTTTTCAAGATGAACCTTGTCACCTATGCCTGCACGTATCACCTCAACACCCAGAGTGTCTTTTAACTTGCCGCGTATATCATCTGCAAGTAAAATGTAATTTACTCAATTCTTCGGAATTTATTCCGTTAGTTTATAGAGAAATTACCTATTTTGTTAGCGACATCTGTAGCATTGTAATTTTTATTGTTCTTCACTACCCTGAATGTGACTTCTGCGCGACCGACTCGAATATCTTTTAAAGTTCCCGGTGTCAATTCCAACAGTTTGCCTACCTATAAATTAATCAATTGTGTCACCTGTATTTTCATGTAAATGGTATTTACAAAGTTGAAAAATACGAGTAGTACCTCCTTGACAACGTGTTCGCCTTCTGACCATCTATGAAAGGGTTGTTGGACTTCTACGTATACGTGATCTAGATCAACATTATGATAAGATTTTGAAGAACCTTCCAAGTGTTCAGTCCCCACTTCTTTTTTCACAAAGGGTGCAAGCAATACATCATTCTAGAATAATGAATACATAGATTCTTATCCGTTCTGTCACCTTAAATAATTACTTACATTTTCTTCCGCTTCGCTCGAGTCAAAGTCACTTTCTTTCACCTCATCTGTAAGTACGTACAAAGTTAAATTTAAGAATTACCTGTAGGTTTTCTTAATGAATTTGAACTTCATGCGAACTTAAATATTTTTACGATTTGTAAGATTCGAATACTATTGAGAATATTTACTTGAGGGCGACTGATTTTTAAGTGCATAATTATTCGTCGAGAAGGGTGGTCCTGGTTTCTTCACGTCCAAACGTTCTCGCCTTTTGAAGCCGGCTAACTCCCGCCTTAAAAGGAACTCCTTGAAATCGTTGTTCAACAGATTATCATAAGCGTTTTCTACAAAACAATTTAAAGTCAACCCTAAATATTATATTCATCAAATTATTCAAAATTTTACCATTTGTATCTGAATCCGATTTATCATTTGCAGTTTGGATAGGGCCACCCTCTGTGTACACAGCATTATCCAATGAAGCGGTGTCTTTCTGAGGTAACTCAATCTCTTCGTTAATATCATCATAATCGTCGCTGTTATAGTCATTGTTTTTTGAGTTACGTTTCACATTTTCCAGGAAGAATTCATCATTATTCGAAAACCGTGAAAATTTCCTGGGATGCTTATATTTTCTAGAGAACGTTTTCTCATACATAACGTCCGCATCGTTTTTCGCTTGCTTCTTATTGAAGTAGTCGTCAGGAGATTTGTCGTTTATCAAAAATTCTAGTTCTGCGACGGGTAAAGTGTCCACGGTGCTCGGATCCGGTTGTTCATCGAATTTTGGCTTCACCTCTCTGTCCAAAGCATATTTTATTGATTCGATCGCGTTTTCATTGTAATCTCGTAAATTGTACGGTTGCCGCCTGGTCCGGTACAATCTTTCGTTGATCCCATCGTAGACCAAAGGTTTGTTGCCGATCGTGTCTTGACGATCATCGTAATTTTCCTCGTTATTTGGGGTCTCGTATTTCTTGTAAGGATTCGAAGCGTATCTTGGCTCGTAAAAGCGAGGGAATTCTCTATTTTCTTCTTTGTACGATGATCTCGGAAATTCGTCATTGTAGGACGTTCCTGTAATATACTCTTCCCGTGTTCCAGGGGGATAGTATATCTCATTTGCGTACTGGGTTACGGTATTACCGTTATTGGGCGTGAATTTTACTATGGCTATTGTGGGTACCTTATAAAGAAAATTTAGTTGTTATCGTTGCTGTCGATATTACTGTCTTTTTAATTAAAAATTATGGGTAACTCACTCTGGTCTGATCGAGCATATCATCATCCTCGAAACGCATGCGTTGCTTCAGATGTTGACACAGTCGAAGATCATAATTTTCTCTGAAATACGTAATCCGTATATGTAAGTATATTAATGTTGTTATCGTTATTCTGACGTATTAGGATTTTATCGTACCCGTGACGCAAGTTATACAAAGATGTTTGCATGATGCATTGCGTGTAGGGATGCGACCATTTGTAACCGTCGATTTGAAGCCTCTCCAGCTGTAGCCTTAGCAGTTCCAGTTCGTCGATATTGAAGTCATACCTGTTTCAAAATAAGGATGAACAGTACTAATGGTGAAGCAGCCGGTGTGAGTAGATCTATTTCAGAATGGAGTACGTATAAAGTGACGTCTTTCTAGCGAAGAAATTTTATATTTTTCTTTGAACGTAAAAGCCACAGTGGTAAGACCGCTTTATGGTCAGGCCGTAAAACTAACCGAGTGCTAGCCGTAAGGAATAACGTTTATTATGAACTTTTTTGAACTGACGCGCGTGAGGTTGTGCATTTCGCGTTCATCGCGTGAGCGAGATTAAGAATAATTATGAGATTACAATAATTTCAGTTAAGTAGCGAACTTCACGAGAAATAAGAGAAAGTTCAATAAGTCCATTTGAAATTCAATGAAATCCTTGAGAAATATTTGAAGAAGTTATAATCTCTGTTGAAGTCAATAAAATAAATAAAATAAAATTATATTAATTTCTTTTCGTACATTATAAACCATATTAATCAATTTTTCTAAAACCATTGTTTCAGAAGAGGAATACCTACTGGTAATAGTCCTCCTCGCTCAAGTCAGTGTACAACGATAAACATTTTCCGAATGCCAAATCTGAAACAAGAAGGAAAGAAAAGGGAGGAAAATCAATTACGGTTCTTCCATTTTCAAGAGCTTGCGTTAATTAGAAAGCAAATGAACACGTCACCATTGTAACAAGTTTCCGTCCGGGGGTTGCAGAGGCTTTTGTTGAATAGGCACCCTGAAACATATTTCTTGTATTAAATAAATGGGCTCATCGAATATCACCGACCGAGGTAATTCGAAATTCTTTGGATCGTTGAGAGTCTATTATCGACCCACCGGACGCAATAAATAATTCTGAACCCCTTTAATAAGAGAATATTGGAATTTTCTGGGATCCCGGCACGCGCTTAATCAAGGCGAACTATAAATCAATCCTTGCGCTGTCCTATTCGATTGGATAGGAAATAATTCTGATCAGGACGTCTGGTCGTTTCTTTTATTCTTAACGGATTGACGCAAACTCTTGCGTCATAATCATCCGGCCAGGTACGATGCACAACGCTTGCCGCGCGGCTCTGCGATACATCTTGCTAATTAGAGTGGTTCGTGTTCGCTACCTTTATTTCGCAGTGATGTTTCATCTTTGCCAAGGAGTTTAACAATAAAAAGAAATCCTGGAAAAGGAAAATTTTAAACCCGCTGGTCCCCGATTTATATAGACATTTAAAATATTATTAAAAAATCAGAGATACGCATACTAACAACGTCCTTTTTAGTATATAAAAAATGAGAACGCGCTTGTCTGATGAAACTCTGACAATACTACTGGAAGCATATCGCATGCTGTATCATGCAATATAATTCAAGGAATACTAACATGTATTAAGAATATTTTTTTATTGCATTATACGTTCTGCTAGAACAATACTTTTGTTGCTCTTAATAGTTTAATAATTTTATTTTTAATTTACATAATAATTTTTAAAACTAGTCTGGAAGAGATTTTTGGTTTTATATTGAACGTTATCTTGATATTTATATTTCACAGAACTGCACAAATCAGTTTGCTAGGAAATGAACTTGTAATTTCCTTTTCTGATAAAATCTCATTACCCTTGAGATACTTAATAGGCGGAGACGGTGTTCTATTTCCTTAATCTCCGTTACAGAATTGAACATTTCTGAAAATGTCATGCGAACTTGGTGTGACATTTTTATATTTAAACGAAATGCAACTATTAGACTCCTTTTCTTTTTCAAGTTTGCTGCCTTCATTCATGTTATAATTCACAATTTTTCCCATACATTCCACAGATATATCCGCTTTCTTATCCTTCTAAATTTTTGAGATTTTTACACTTGGAAAGGTACAATGTCACACCAAATCGACCTCAAAGGATTGTATTTCGACAAAGAGCAAGACTCCGACGCTTTATAAAGTAATATTCGAGAGAGGAGCGAATAAAGGAAATCACTAAGAGAATATTTCTCCTCTTCTTCCATGACCTTTATCGTTTTTCATCTTCAAAAGTTTGCTATTTGTAACAAATAGAATTTTTAAGATACATAAGTTTACACACGTGCACAATTGGAAAAAATACCTTCTCTAACGAAAAGTGATTCTGCTGTAGAACACAGCTGTTAAGTGACACAGTTATTTCTATTATTAATAACGGTCGAAGGTGGTGGTTTATCATCGTTAACTATGAATGAGCATGTATAATGCATCATGACGTTCTAATACGATCCTACAGTATATTCATGATTTACAGACGATTTTAAGAGTCGCGGGAGTGCTGGAACGTGAAAGCTTGGATTGAAGGAAAGTGGGATTGAGGGGAGAATCGACGACAGGGGAGCTTCGAAAAGGTAAACCGGGTAGGTGTATACAGGGATCCAGGCCAGAACGGGAGAAACCCGGGTTTGCAAAGGCGGTGGCGGTCGCGTGGGATGCACAGCTCGATGAAACCCGTGGGTGGCGATCAAACGAATTGTGTGCTGCCTCGTTTTCCTCCGAGGACCCACAAATTTTGAGTGCCGCTGGGACAACGAAGAACACGATTCTGATTTTCACTTTAACCCCTTCAGGCCAGGTGCACATTATAATATACACTGTTTTACTACTTCAATACCTGAAAGAAATATCAAAACTCTGATAGGCAACTATATGTACACCTCTGCTTAGAGTCTATTTCTATCAGAAAAGTACTATACTACCACTATTTTATGCGAAATAATGTAATTACCGATGATGCGTTGAATGGCGGTCCATTGTTGTTAGATATGTGAAGATAATTTTGTACAAAAATCAGGTTTGAAGGGGTTAACACTAGAACTACCGAGCGTTTAATACGATTAATGTGCAATTCTTATAAAAATCGTAACAATAGATTTTCTTTGATTTCTTTGTATGTTCATTACAATACAAGTTTAAAATCGTTTCGGATATTCAATATTTCCTAGATATTAATGCTTGCGTGATAAGAAAACTGTAACCCACTGTTTTGACGGGTGCGGTAGTTCTAGTGTTAAGACGTTTGAAATCTAAGATCTCGGATACTTCAACATGGAATTTTTATTAATAAGATACAAGAATTTAGATGGAGAGATTGTTTGACACTAGAACTACCAAATGGGTCGAAGCGACTTATTTTGAATTTCTTCTTTCACAATTATTGGACAGATGATTTTCTTAGAAGTTACTAAGTAAATTGTCTCATAAGCAAACTGAAATCTCAATAAATGTATTTTTATAACATTTACAGGAAGATGCAAGATAGTTAGTTTTATTGCTAGGTAGTTTTAGTGTTAACGTAGAATCATAAATAAATAAATAGAGATCATTGAAAAGTAATAGGATTTTCGAATTTTTAGATTGTTAATTTCCACGACGGAGGAAAGCGTATCTGGAAAATCCTGAATAACGAAGACAAGATCGGTGAAACGGAAAAGCGTTTTTGTATTGCGTGCGTTGGGAAACAATAGACTGAGTGTAAATCGAAAGCAACTATTAAATTTTGAATGAGAGGTTTCAGTGGAAAAAAACGGATATCGGCGCGGCAATTGTTCTTCGAAGAGCGTTCACGGTAGTAATCTTTTTCATCTTCGAACATGGAACACGCACACACATACATACATAGCTGTACAAAAGGTGTGCTGCGATTCATCAATTTCATTTATAGCAGATGCGTCCGAACGAAGTACGATAAAATAGAAAGATTAATGGAGCTTAACGCGGAATCCGCTTTACTTCTTTTGCTCATTTATTAAATATAACTCTCGGTCTCCGTACGGAAAGACATTAAATACAAGGAAACTTATCAAAGCGTAAAATTCATTTATCAAAATGATCATGAATATCCGGGATCTATTTCTATTAACTCTTTACATTTGAGAATATTTTTCTCAACAAATATGCACCATTCTCTGATGAAATATCAATGATATTTTTTTGCAACTAATGTAAAGAAATATACTGCATAAATTAAGGGACATAACTATTTCATTTCGATGTTCCATACGTTGGCACATTACACTTAATACGTTGTACTAAATATTGAATTTCATATTATACAATTTTGATGAATCAAATCGAATGGCTACTGAAAGACGCCTCCGAAGGGTCAACTCTATTCCTCAAGTTATCTATGTATTTGAAATACGATGAAAAAACAAATATTGACACATAGTCTGGTAACAGTTTTCTCGTACCATTTTCAAATCTGAAATGTTCTTAACTAAATGACAGCATGAAAACATTAAACGAACGAAGTAGTGCTAGAAAAACTGAAAATATAATTGGATCGGAAAAGACTCGAAGACCCTATTTACACGTAGCGGGTGTACGTTTGAGTCGGATGATTGTGAAATAAAGAAATTTGCTATTACTTTCTTTGTTTAAGTAAAAGAACTTTTCATATTTTGCGACCAACTTTGTTTTTTACTTAGATCAAGAATTATTATATGCTAACTTATTATGTATTGGGGAAAGTTCGAAGCTCGCACAGGGTTTCCATTTTAATCGCTTCTCCTGTGTAACAAGGCAAAACATAGAACCTTTTAAATTATCAGGGATCAGATAAATATTGTATGTACGCCTCAGTTAATTGCGTTAGATCGATCCTTTTCGAGAAAACTCTCCAGAACCGGCGGAGTTTACCTTTTACCGTGCCTCCTGCCCCTTTTTCGGATGTGTTAATCGATAATTACGTGTCTCACGCACGTCGGATCGGCGAACTCGCGACTAATTCACGACAGTTTCCCGCGAAACGACGGAAACGCACCCGCTTACTTTTATAGTTATCCTCCGCGGACCGGGAAATGGTAAAGTTCAGAACGCCCACGCTACATCGAAGTCGAACATGCTATCCATTTTTAACTGGGAATTCTTTTAATGGCCACTCTATGGAAAGAGCTTCTTTTGATTCGCTTAAAAATATCGTTCCGCGAAGAACATTGCTCGGAGTTGAACTTTATGAAACGAGATTAATCGAATCGAAGTTCTCTGTTCTAAAGCTTTCAACTGCAAATTCTTTAACTGGATTTTTATTGATTCGCACGAGTGGTTTTTGCGTGGAATGGTAAAAATGATGTACAATGATATACATAAAAGATAAAACGGTAAAAATGAGAAATAAAAAAGAAATAGCTACGAAATCGGTGCAATTTTTATCGAAGTCTCTTAAATAGGAGTTTTTGCAATGATCATGGCAATGGTATTTACCAATTCCCCGGCGATATCGATCATTCTGTTCCTGATGCGTTATTTTCGGGGTGTTCAGTCGTTCCGCGAGAACTCCGATCAGCGGAAACGTTTTTTCACCGTCTGTTGATTAAGGAGGAGCACGTATTGACCGGAAAAAGGGAGCTTCACGAAGGAAACGCTCACAGATAGAGCACATCTCCATAAAACGGATCCTAGAGGCATGGAATCAACGACGAATGGGGAGGAATTTCATTTATCCGGTTCCCGTTGCCTACTCACCCGAATACTGACTGACCTTTGCAACGGGCATTTCATATCTTGCATTACAATCGTACTGCAGAACGGTTTTTGAGTTTTTGCCTACAAATTCTTCAGGATAAAAATACTTGAACAATATAGGTACCATTGCTTGCTCTCCAACTAACACTATTATATTCAATAATATAATTTTAATAATTGTGCCAGGAATGAGGTATATTAGGCTTTAAAAAGTTCTGCTTTGTTTATGAAAATAAATGATATTTCTGCTGCAAATGTATCTTTACTTTGGTTACTCAGAAATGAAATAAAAATATTTTTTTTCAGTCTTTGCATGTTCGCTGTTCGATAGGGAAACAACCGTAAGATCTTTCGTCGCTTTACTGCTGATTCAGGGAACGTTCGAGGATCCGTAAAACGATTCCGAGGGTGCTTCTCGATCCGAACGGAGAGGTTCTTTATTCCCGTTAGTGGTATAATAGCGAATCGTACTCACCGACATCACCATCGCCCAGAATAACGTGATGGAGGATAAAGAGCACCAGCAGCTCCGAGCCCCCTCGCCACCACCGTTTACGGCCCATAGATGTTCCTAGAAGTGTGCATCTAATTTACGTTTCACGTCGATAAGCAAAAAAGATAATGCCAATCTACCCCTCGGTCTGCTAACTCCCTGTTTCACTGCGAATTTCGGAGCGCGGAGGAGTAAAAGTCGTAACGTAAATTTCACGCGACAGTGTCGCGTTTAAACTTGTAATTAGACTGTGGATGCTTCCGCAAATTTTTTAGTTTATTGTTAATAATTCTGTAATGTATGTAATAATTCTTCGTTTGTAAATTTAATAAGTACTTGCGTGCACTTATCAAGAATTCAGTCGGGTCGCGAATGAGATAAGTCTAGATGAAAGTATATCAAAATTGTTTCGCTGACTAACGTATATTTCACTATTTGAAAGTTGAAACATTGCTAACTAAAGCGATGTCGAATATTGTTTCTTTCGTTCAAACGGACTGAGATAACTTGTTGAATATAGTCGGCCAAAGTATCCAATCAAGTAACTTTGGGGACTAAAAGTAGTTCGCTACTACAAAAGTCTCAATATGTTCCTCAAATAATCTAGTGACATCGGAAATCTATAACGTTCTATTATTCCGCTGTTCTTAAATCAGTGGTTCAACTCAAGAAAGAAATATTCTCGTCAGCCCCCTTTAAAAGTCCAACTATTCCCATAAAACTGTTTTCCAATTAAAAGTTCACAAGCTGTCTCAAGTATTCCGCTTGACGTTTTATCAAGATCCCGAGACTGTCCGATGCAAATCGGTATGCACGAGTATCCACAATCTGTTTCCGACATCCCCCCTTTCTATTGAGCATCGTGCAACAATGATTAAATCAGCTCAGTGCGCAAAATTCTCAGGCACACGGTGGAGGAACGAGGCCCAGCGATATACCCGGATTGACTAATATAGTAATTCAATTAACTTCGCAGGTGGAGTGTAAGGAACAAAAGCGGTGCTCCAAAGGGCGCGGTGATTTACATAAGCCAGATATATTCACGGATATTCCAGGAACACGCGACTTCATGGAAAATTACTGTGACAATCTAAGATCTGATTCCGCTTTCATCAGCCTGTCTACTGAAACATTTCTACCTTGAACAGATCTACCATCTACAGCGGAAAAGTACTGCTTCATTATTTTTGTCTGTTTTCCCCTTCTCGTCTTCTGCGATCAGTTTCACGGAACCTGACTTCTTGGCAATGGATATATGAAGTTTACTGAGATACTCAATAATTGCGTTTGTAACAAATCGCGGTAATTCCGGGAAGAAACGCATGGGACGGTTAGTTGTACAGTCCCGAAGCATCAGGTTGTAGTCACGTTACCCGTCTCTCTCGGTCACCCACCACCCACCCCTCTCTTTATCGCTAAACCTGCGTGACGGTTTCGCAGCGCCGCTGAATGACGCGGACCTTCTCGAGGCGTACCTTGGGCGTGACAGGTCGCGATCCCCGTTGATCTTAATACATGTCTTGGCCCCGGCGTAGCCCGATTCGGGAGAGCGGCAGCGATGCGTCTCTTCGTCAGGGTTGTTTACCGTTCGCCACGTATGTTAACACCTTAGACCATTTCCCTGCGTGCACGTCCTGTTGTGCCGCAGCAGTGCCACTGACTGAATACACTTCCAGCGGCGAACGAGGCGGAGAGCATGCGTTGACTTCGGGCGGAATCGATTGCAACGCGCACATGCCGGGTGCCAGGCGACGAGGGACGTGGATAGTGATGGGACCAATACCCTCGTGATATCAGGACCTTGAAAACGGCTGTTTTGAACGGCGCCGATAGAAATAGAATTTAGACAAGTCGCTTTCAGTGTAGGTTTGACATTCGGTGCCAGTACGGTTGAGATTAAATCTTGACGAATGAAATAGATTTTCTTTAGTAATTGAAGTATAAAACGATATACTTTTTACCCGTGACAGTAATTTGAATGAGGATTGAGACAAGGAACGGCGTTGCAACGAGGTATTATGGCATTCGGGAAAGAAAATTAATTTTTGGCATAAGGTTTATCTTTGCGGATGCAATACCAATTCAGCAGAGCTGAAGAGGAAAGTTTCGAGATAGAGGCTAAAGCTACTCTTGGTATCTACTATTCGAAATCATATTTTATCTAGAACTGGCGGTAGTCTTCAAATATGGATTATAATTACTACCAAAGGTTGCAGTTCCAGTATGGTAATGCAGACGCTCTATTTTATGATATGTAATTATAGTCTCCCTGGAGTATAAGGATAACATGGTACAGTAATCAATTGTCATTATTGAGTCAAATATAGTTCTCATTAATTTCGAAAGAAGCGATAAAATGATTGTTAATATTTATGTAGAATTCATCGATGAGGATATGCTTCATCGAAGAGAGTTTTTGAACAGTCAAACACTAAAATTCGTGGTATCAAAGTACACCGGTATAGGATCGATCCCATCACTGAAGCGGATTTGTGAAAGAGACGGAGAGGGAAAGGAATAATACCGATTAGAATAATAGAGAAATACCCGGAGCCGCCTGCTCCCGCCCTCGCGATCAACAGGCCGGTATTATTGCTGTACATTTGTCTCGAGGACATTTAAGAAGTTCCATGTCTGAGTTCCGATTTCTGATGATATTTTTAAGATAAACGGCTATTTATGTCGGGTGGTTCGTATGGCAGCAAGCGCCTGCGCGTTCTTCTTCACATCCTCGCGTCGGTGCGTCTCCTGCGTTAAGCACCTGTTGTTCGTGAACTACGCTTTCCTTTTGAAAGGATCACGGTGCCTGTTACATAATCTGATAATGCTTGAAACTTGAACAGGAATGCGCTAATTAAAATCATACTGATTCGTCGTCAACGCTATTTCGGATTTATTGTTTAACAGTTGCAAGGATGCAAATTGTATTCAGAAATTTATTATTTTAATGTTTATATGTTATACAGTATTATATAGTGTATGCATGTAGTAAATTATGTATATAATTATTGCATTGACATTATGTTCTTTCAAGTAATTAATTGTAGTTTAATATTAGTAATCTATTCCAGAATGCAATGACTATGCGAGCTTCATGCAACTATGCAAAGACGTTGTACTGTTTAGTGGAGACACGTTTCCCTATTTGTAAAGAACAGGAGTGGTTTCTCATAATTTTGTTGAAGTATCGATTAGGAACACTTGTTGCGGGAACAGTATCCGAAGAAGTATTGTCATACTGCCTTCCCCTTCCCTTCAACTGTAGCAAACAGACGGCAGTAGTATAGTCAGTAATGGGTCAGACGATTACATGATTCCTACAGACGGTGTTCTTTCGTTAATGGTTTTCAGAACTTTAATTTTTATAGAAATCCGTTATAATATTTTATGGTAAACTAAACTAAACGGATTACATGCACATTGTTCTAATTATTTACAATGCAATGGTCATTTTATATATACATACTTATGAAATCAGGTTGAAACATACTTTATTAAATCGATAATTGACAGACTCTTAATGCATAATAATCTAATTACTTAAGTTTATTAATAATCGTGTATCTTAATAATAATTTAGAATATCTCTACTGGTAACTTAGACTTAAGCTTAAGTCTGTGCTAACAGTTTCCGAGTTCTATTGAAGATGGCGCTGACTTTGCGGGAAGATTAACAAATTTTGAACCCTAAAAAACAGCTTTTCATGTTATCGCAGTTTCTATTTTTATTTCATTTCTTCTTCACTTGATTTATGCTTATTCTATTCTTTCCTCTTTATTCCATTTCATTGCTGCCTCCTCTATTTCATTTCATGTCTACCTCTTTTATATCTCTTTTGTATTTAATTTTTCAGCTTCCATAATTTCACACTAAAGAAAAGCGAGAAATTATGGAGGCAAACCTGAAATGGTTGTAGTCCGACTGTTGCTGTCACTATCTCCAATCTGAACTTCAAGAATTTTCTGCAACTGCATAATTAATCAATATAATTATTTATATAAATTTTATAGCTATAATTTATATAATAAATGTATCTATAAAAATATTTACGTTCGTGAATCAATAAAAACTGGACGCTGTAAACAGAATTGAGAAAGTTGGTGGAGTGTCTAGTAGAAGGAAAAATTCCTATGGAATTGAAGCGTTCTGCAAAGACTTGCAGAATTTTAGATTCACCCACAAAAGGGAAGATCGCTCTAGACGGGATATTTTTGTGAAATTACACCAGTATTAATTTCCATTATCTCATAAATTACCATTATTTGCCTTTATATTCTGTGAGACATCCTGAAAACAGTCGCAATGTGTATGAGCCCATTGCGGAGTTAAAGACAATGACATTGGTCAGCATGCTATGGTCAATGGTTCAAATTTATGCAAATTTTCTTAACGGAAAACCATACTAGAAATACTACTTGATATCAGGAAACATGTCACAGCGTGACACTCGGTGACACTTACCTTTGTTTTGCTTTCAGTTTATCAAAACGAGGCTAAAATTTATAGTACACTAGGAAAGGAATATGATTTCTCCTTGACCCCCAACCCTGATATCCGATTGAGTGATTTCCAGTGTGAAGTGGCAAACTGTACTACCATCGTTTAAATGCACGCGCCTTATTCATTTGTTGTAGACTACATAATCATATACCACACTCGTAGCAGAAATGAAATATGTAAATTCGATTCCTACTAACAAGCCTAAGGTCTTAGATTGTCGATAACATCGGGCGTGACACTAAAATGGTATGGTGATCCTGAGGACCCCTGAAGCCCTCGACAGAAATTCTCATAATATATTTACAACGTCTGTACGTATCTTAAGTCTGTGCAATTGACCTATACTTAGAATAAATTATCTTTAAAGTTCAATTTTCATTATCATTTTGATATCAATCGCAACTTTATAAGCGGAATGGTAGAATAGATTACATTCTTGTTTGTGCTATATAAAACTATAACTTTCGGTTTTCTATATTTCTGTTTACAGGTATTCGTTGATAAATTTTTTTACAGTGATGGTTAACAAATGTTAAATACACTGAATGTTATAATATTAGAATTTTGATGGTAGTGAGAGTTTCATTTTGGTTGGTGGTGTTCCTTAATACGGTTTAAGAACCCTAATCTTAATAGAGGGTTTGAACAATTATTTTGATCAGCAATGTAATATTATTTAAATAAGTAGATAAATTTACACAAAATTCAATCATAATATTAAAAAAACTGCGTTGTGGCAACAGGTGCAGTCTAAATATCTATTCTACACTTTATCAGCGCTACAGGTGAACGTAGTTCAAACTTGAACTTTTAAGAGTTTGTTGAGCCTTCACTAAATACATTCATGCCGGAGAGTATGGCTGTCAAACAAAAGTTACATTGACAGGTCTAACATGCTCGGGTATTTTATATAATCGTACATATGCGAGGTTAGTGTATTGAGTCATTATATGTAAATAGTATTAAAGTTTATTTGTTTTCTGACAAAGTAATGTGTTGCTTATAATATTACTGGGTGTGGCAAAATGTATTCTGAAAAGATTTTATTTACACAATCAAGATGCTAAATTATGTGTTTTATAGAAACTTTTAAACATCTTAATGATATTTCTGTTAACGGCCTCAAAAAGTTTGTTATTTAAAGTAAGCTTAACGTACAATAATTATACAGCTTTGAGGTTAAGTGACTTAAACGAAAGTGTATAGTATTTACATTATATGTTTAGTTTGTGCTGCCAAAAAATGGCGTCGTTTCAATGTTTGACAGTTTGCAGTATCTTGTTTTTAAGGAGTATTCTATGTTTGTAGATGTAGCAATTAGAATTGTGTACAATTGTGTTGTTCCATTATAAGCAAGTAAATAAGGAACTACTGGAACTGCAACTATGGAGAAAAGAGGTAGCGCAGAACTTCTGAGCGTGGAACAAAACAATTCTAAAAATGCTAGCTCAGATTCTCTTAACTCGGACAGCAAGAGCAGCTCACTCAATTCCAAAATGGGACAAGAATCGGTAACAAAAAGTGATTTAATCAAACTAGGTTTCTTACTAACATACCCATGCATATATCTAATTGTATGCAAGCATTTAACTTCTTTAGGAAAGCTGGGAAAAAGCATCTCATTCCAAAAGTTTTTCCTCAAGCTCTACTTCAACAGATAACAATATTGTTTCTGCTTTAGAGGCTAGAAAAGAGAATCAAGTAAAAGTGAGTTATTCTCGAATGAGTAGAGTCAATGTAGTTTTCATTTTATTTCAATTGTGATCTATTGCCAGATTTTAATTTATCAGATAGTATTCATAGCTTTTCTTTTGTTCTTTTCATATGTTTTATCCTTTTTTGGATAATTCTATTTTTTCACTTTTACTTTATAGACAATTATATAATCTAAATGTAGTTAACTAAAGTAATAGGTGAATATTCATATATCTGTGAATAGTTTTTAAAATTGAATCATTGGAAATAAGCATGTATACCTTTCGTTTCAGAACCTGTCCAGTGGAGAATCAGGTCCATCACTTTTGAATGGAGAAAGGATGCAGGGTATTGCCCATGATGTAACTTATCTGTGCCCCTATTCAGGACCAGCTAGGGGAATTCTTAGTGTTACAAATTACAAGCTTCATTTTCGAAGTGTTGACCGCGAAACACCATATGTTATTGAAGTGCCTCTGGGTGTTGTGAGCAGAATTGAGAAAGTTGGTGGAGCGTCTAGTAGAAGGGAAAATTCCTATGGAATTGAAGCATTCTGCAAAGACTTGCGGAATCTTAGATTTGCCCACAAACAAGAAAATCACTCTAGGCGGGATGTTTTTGAGAAGCTGCAACAGTATTCATTTCCATTATCTCATAAATTACCATTATTTGCCTTTGAATACTCTGAAACGTTTCCTGAGAACGGTTGGAATGTGTACGAGCCCATTGCGGAGTTAAAGAGAATGGTATTGACTGTTCATCATTAAATGAATATTTAGAGATTCACTCGCGAATATTAGTGGCTAATCAAAACTGTAATTATTTCTAGGGGGTAAATAATGATATGTGGAAAATATCAAAGATCAACGATACATATTCTGTATGCGATAGTTACCCAGCAGTATGGGCAGTGCCCGCGGCGGCTACCGACGAAGATTTACAAGCATCCGCAGCTTTTAGGAGCAAGGGAAGACTTCCGGTACTTTCGTGGATTCATCCGGAGAGTCAAGCAACGATTACTCGTTGTGCCCAACCGTTAGTAGGTGTTGGTGGTAAACGGAGCCGCGAAGATGAAAGATACGTTCAATTGATCATGGATGCTAACGCGCAAAGTCACAAACTATTTATTATGGACGCCCGGCCAATGCCAAACGCAGTGGCAAATAAAGTGAAGGGTGGTGGTTACGAGAACGAAGACGCTTACCAGAACGCTGAGCTAGTGTTCTTAGACATTCCTAATATACACGTGATGAGGGAAAGTCTTCGGAAAGTGAAAGGTATATAGATCATTGTGGACCGGTTTTTTTGATTGTGTTCTAAATTATGGTTCGGTATAGATAGTGCAAAATTTTTAAACCGTATGAACTTTAATGAACCACATATTACTCAGCTAAAATACGTGTAACAACGATGTCTACCATCGATATTAATTATATTTCAGAATTATGCTTTCCAAAGATCGACGAACCAAGGTGGTTATCGGGAATAGATTCCACCGTCTGGTTGAAACATATAAAGTACGTGCTCGCAGGAGCGTTAAAAATTGTGGATAAAGTGGAGAATCATAAGACATCGGTATTGGTGCACTGTTCAGACGGTTGGGACAGAACAGCACAGGTAGTTACGACACACATTGAATACATTTCACGGGCGTAAAAAAATGTACATTTTAATGTTTGTAAAAATGTTTGCAGCTCACAGCTCTTGCCATGTTAATGTTAGATCCGTATTACAGAACGATCAAAGGTTTTGAGGTTCTCATTGAAAAGGAATGGCTCAGTTTCGGCCACAAATTCCAGCAGGTGTGAAATGAAATGAACAATCAGTTGGTTTAACAAATATTTATTTCAACTCGGAATATATTCTAATCACAAGGACATTCTTGTCTCCAGAGAATTGGACACGGCGACGAACATCACAGTGACGCGGATAGGTCTCCGGTATTTTTGCAGTTCATAAACTGCGTGTGGCAGATCAGTTGTCAATTCCCCAACGCATTTGAGTTCAACGAACACTTTCTTATTACTATTCTAGATCACCTGTACTCGTGCAGATTTGGCACATTTTTATATAACAGGTAGGTCCGCATATTGCTTACACATTATAAATCGTATACACGGCTATCGATACCAGTCCTGATCGTTGTCTTAATTTCTACAGTGAACGCGAAAGGGTACAGGCACAAGTCAAACAGAAAACTGTATCTCTGTGGTCGTACACCAACAGTCAATTATCCCTTTATCAGAATCCCCTGTACTGGGCAGCACCAAACTGTCAGCTCGTATTGATGCCGGTCGCTAGCATGAGGTATATAAAGCCATGGAAAAGTCTCTACTGCAGATGGAATCCCAGTATGCGCCGGCAGGTTTGTAAAACTATAAAGAATCTTCGTTTATTTACAACGTGCGATTGTGCCAAATTTTGTTCTAGGATCTAGAAGTCTTCTCTAAATTTTTCGTTACACCGGTGTCTCTTTTCCTCTTTTCAGGATCCCGTTTATCAACGAATAAGAGAACTTATAGTCTTGAACGAGCAACTCGAGAAACAACTCGAAGAGTGTCGACGCGAACAAGCTTCCCGAGCTAATCGGTCCTTAACGTCGCCGGCACCGCCCAGGATACATTCCCCGGTACACTCATAGCCCGACTACGATTTTTCGCCCGTCCTCTAACGATCTGTAGTTACTGTAAAATGTGCCTCTCCGTGCGTCCTCCTCTTGTCGGGGACAGCAGGCACCATTGACTAAAAAGAAACTCGCAATCGCTATGTACAAATGCATCGTTGATTAAAAAAAAAAAAGAAAAGGAAACGTGTGAAATGTTCACGAAGTATTGCACAATTGACTCTATAGGTTTGTTCTCATTTCTGCGCAACATGGAATCTAGGAAACGCAGCGACTTCTGAAAACAGAAAGAAATCGATCGTGTTAATCGGACTGAAGCAACGGCGGTCGCGTTCGTTTCATTTCTGGCCCGTCAATCGATAAATTGTAAAGATCTGCATGTGTATATACTCATTTCATTTCTTTGCGCCGGTTGAACACTAGCCGTAGAAGTCGTATCGCCGGCGCTTCCGCGACCAACGAGAGTCCAATACTGCAAATGTAAGTAACCACCAACATTCCCAGTGCCAGGCAACCCTGTGGAAGAAAACGAAGCGTTTGTAGACTGTGTTATTCCGACGAGGACTTTCAGCGTCGAAGTTAAGACACCGTTAGAACTTACTGTATTTAAGATTTCAAAGAAGTGCGGATAATTGTTGAACAAGTTGAGCGAATGAATGAGGAACGGGTTTAAGAGATAAGCGCCCAAAGTTAGCCTGCTCAAGGGTATCCAAATTGGGAACGATAAGATTTTGTTCACGATACCTAGAAGTAAAAAAGAAGAGGAAGTGAAAAATGAATCATGCAAGTATTGGATACGTTTTCTCGTTCTTTTTTTTTCTTCTTCGAACGCACGCGTTAGTGTTCGCTTTGTCCTATGCGACGTATTGCATAGAGTAGCGAAAAATGTTCAATTACCTCCGTTGTTCGTGGAACACGCGAGTATTACCCACGATATGCCTAAACCCCAACACGTTCTGGTTAAGGAGGTGTAAAGAATACTAAATTCCGGTGTTAAGTTTTTATCCACGACACCGAACAAAATCGAGCCGTTGCACAGGATACCGAACGCCCATCCAACCATCTTGGCTTTCTGAAACGTAAATCACATTAATAGAGACATGTTTTTAACAATGCCAATATAAACCTTTTGCGGACGGATGTCGGCGTTTCGGTAAGATGAAACGTTCGTATTTGGAAGATTAACTCGCGAACAAATGATGTTTATTAGTCGAACAGCAAGAGATTAGAACGTAGTTTCCTTTTTCCTCTATTAATTAAGCAATTGATATGTAATTTAGCTTCGTATGTTGAAGGTTTTGTATGTTTCGAAGAATCTTCGTCCGCAAAGGGTTAAACCTTGCGATATTTGACCTTGATGAGTTATATCCTTTTTTCTAGACTGCTATCAATAGTAGACCTACATGTTAAAATAGTACACTTTCAGTTCGCGAGAAATTTTGTTTAGAAAAGGAGAAGAATCGTCGAACGTTCAATGCAGAATACAAAGCGATTTCGCAAGCTGAGGTACCGTTGGCGATCCTTCGCGTCGTTGAGCACCCCGCATTCTTTCCAAGAGAAGCAATGTTACGGTGTTACGTAAATTATTTTGGAGAGTTTGTAGAACCACTTTTCTAAGGAACTTTTGCGTACCTCTTGCAGTTGACGTAAAAATAATTTTCAAACTAAATTCGAAAATTCTCGAAAACCGATAGGACGACGAAAGCAGTCTCGTGATCATTTTCCGATGAAAGTGAAATAATGTGCCCTCGTAACTCGTTAGAAAAAATAACGAATTAGTCACGCCGATTACGTGCCGATTCGACTATTAAGGAAATATTTAGAGCGGTGTGAACCAGTTCTTACCGTCGATAAATTTAAATTGTAGTTCCATTTTTCAAGGAGGACCGCCGTACCTAATCCTATCAGGTATGGCCCGGATCTTATCCACGGTCGCATGTATAGGAACGATAGTGTCCTGTGCGCGTCGTCTATCCTAAGAGAGCGAGGGAGAGAGATTGATACAGAAAATCGAGTTGCATATTGGGCGTCAAAAGAGGGTCATTGTTCCGTTGAAGGAATATTTTTCGATACTCACGCGGGAACGTACTCGTTGGTGTACACTGTGTAACCGGTTATTATAAATGTCAACAACAGCGAGATACAAGCCACGCCAATGGCGACGTAAGCCCACCTGAAATCATTCGCCGAGGATAAATGACTAATGGATAGTTTGAAGTACTTAAATCGGCCAACTAAGCATGAACTAAAAGCAACGATTGTTTACCAGGTGAACAGCAACAGTAGAATGGTGCCGAACAGGAAGAACTGCATGTCGTTGGACACGTACCAGCTCCAACTGAGGCACTGCAACAAGAACACCGTACAAACAACTGGATTCGTGAATTCTTATCGTTTAACACTAGATCTACCGAGCATTTCGGTTATTCATAATTTCTTATAAACAATTAGCAGTGTGGACTTTCTGAGATCTGAGGAGTCCTCACAGAAGCATCTTTAGAATTTGAATAATTGTGAAATAAAGATTTCCGAATGAGTCATTTTGAGTCTGCCAATAATTCTAGTGTTAAGTTTTAATGTTAAATGTTATCTTAATACCAATTCTTCCCACTCGAAGAGGTTGTTGATGTAGAGCAGATTTCTCCACCAATACTTCGAACAGTAGTAGCTCGGATTCTCATGATCCGTGTGCATCGCGACTTTGTCGTACCAGGTGAAGTTCAGTATCGCGAGCAGTATCACGATCAGGTATGCAGGCGTGAGTCTTAAAATGTCGATCGTTTAGAAGTTATCTTTCCTTTTTGTTTCGCGGATAGTTCTTCCTCAAAGGAAACAGATAAGTACCTGATGTATCGGTTGATGATCGGCAAGATTATAGTTTTGACGCACAGCCTCATATTGAACACCGGCTTCTTCTCCTTTCGCGTCAGTTTGAAGTACAAGTAGCCTAACAGGAAGCCGCTCACGCAGAAGAACGTGTCCACGGAGTAAGTCGCGTTGCTGATTATCTGGACCAGACTCGCGTTCGTAAAGGCGATGCCCAACGCCACGTTGGCTGCGGAATAAACAAAACGTTTTATTATATTGTTTCCACGAACGTTGTGCCTACAAATCTCTTTTTCTGCACTAAAAATGAAATTATTTCCATATGTTTGTATGAAAAATCGTAACCGCACAGTGTAAGTCGTGAGAGGTTCGTTTTTCTTTGAATTTCATTTGCATTTTACGAAGACAATTTCTTTTCGTTTAATAAAATATTGTAATCACGAAGAAAGAAACGGTCGTAAACGTGTTAACACTTAAATTATAATATTTTCTTCAATCTAATAAATCTTCTAAACAAAATATTAGAAAAACGAAACTGAAACAAGTCATTGAGTTCCTAAGTATAACGTCGTAGTTTATAATTTCTAATAACAATATCCATAGGATTAATTTCGTTTTCATTGTGTAAAATATAGGATTACGACTGTCAGAAATATGTGATGCTGTGTGAACGCGTTAATAAAATATCGTAATCACGAAGAAAGAAACGTTGGTCATGAAGGTGTTAACACGTTGATTGCCACGGTGGTCACCAGTGACCGGAGCTTCCGAATTGCTTGAAGACAATTCCAATAAGAAAATGGATATTCAATCAAAATGTTTAGTGACACAAAAAGCTAGATAATAGTGTGATATGAGTACTGTAGTACCAAAACAATAACCCTTTACACTCGAAAACATTTTTCTCAACAAATATTCATTTCTTTCTGATGAAATATCAATGATACTTTTTCCAACTGACATAAAGGAATACCTTGCATAAATTAAGTGACAGAACTATTTTATTTCGACGTTCTATGTGTTGATACACTATATAAAATTTAATATTGAACTTTAAATTTTATCATTTTGTTGGGTTGAATCGAGCGGTGACTGAAAGGCGCCTCTCGAGTGCAAAGGGTTAATAATTATTTCAAATACTATCAGTCTTTATTATAAATGGTTAAATCTGACTATAAACAAAACGCTCGAAATTCTCGTGGCAGTCAACGTGTTAATGTACTGGATCCTTTCAATACGTACACGCGTGGTCCACGGAACGAGATCGATTCTCTTACCTATGTAATTGTTGCTGTAGTACGCGCTGTGCCCAACGATGATCCACGCCATGCTGAGGAACTTCATACCATGAATCGCGCTCACTGTCTCCGCTCCACTATCGAAATTGAAAATCGATTTGGCGTTCGTATACGCGGAAAAGCATAATAGCACTTTTTGTGTGGCAGTTTTCGGCTTGTAAGACTCCAACGGAGTTGTTTCTGGATCAGGCTCGTGCTTTGCTTCCACATCGTTCTTCATTTCTGCACAGAGGTCATTGTTGATCGAGTTGCGCCGTTACAAGGTAAAAATAATTGAACGTTGACAGTGGAACTATCAGACCAGTCAAAAATGACCCATTCCTTATGTCTTCTTTTTCCAATTATTGAAAAGATAACTGATGCTTCTTTAAGAAAATACTGAAAAAACTGATTTAATAATATGCAAACTGAATCGAAACTTCTGGAGTTTCTATAGAAAAATTTCGAAAGGCTAATTAGTGAATAGTTCTATTGTTGGGAAATGACAATTGACTGGTATGAGAAACGAAAATGGAAGTTATGTTCATCGAATCGAAGAGTTCGCAATGCAACCGTTTAAGCAAATCAATTGATGGAAGACTGGGGACAGAGTTTTAAATTCGAGATTAACCCATTTTGCTCTATTTTACTAGTAGTACCTTCTTCAACGTGTGTTTTTGTTACACTCGTATAAGTGCATATATTTATTAAATAAATATTTAGCAATACTTCCAATGAACTCGAGTAGTTTATCCTTTGATATTTTCGATAAGAAAAAGACAATGTTCTTCGAATTTTTCAGGGACAAATTGCTTGTGGGAATTAACAAAATGGGTTAAGGACACGTTTGTACAAATCCTTTTGTTCTCCATGCCATCGAATTTTCTCGACGAATGTTGTCTCTTCGTTGGGCCCACAGATTCCCACATTGAAATGCTTCTCCGCAAATGAAATGCAAATATTCGAAGATTTCTCGTTTTTCCACGTTCCATCGAATTGAGCTGCGGTCAACGTATTTCGCTCACCGGCAGTGTTGTTGTTCTCGAATGCGAGGAAGTCTCTCTTCTTCTTAAACCGCCTTTGGAAGATCATCACGTCGTACACCGTGCCGATCAGCGTCAGGTTGACCGTTATGAACAATATCAGCCTGTAGATAAACAAAATCGGGAAACGAGTGTCATTATTTTAAGAGCGTCTCGGTCAATTATGCAGGAGGAAAATGCCTTTCTTGCATCCGTCACGGGCGATGCCGTGCACACGGACGCGCGCGCGAATAACACAACGCAATATATAGTTTTTTTTTTTAGTGGAAAACATATAAATATCAACACACGAAAAAGTACGAGGATCAAAGTACAGATTGATTCTAAGATAACCGTCCTCATCGACGACATACGGAAAAATCTAAATGATCATCGCACCGACGCGGACACGTATATAGGTATATGTAATATATTCGCAACCATCTAAATTTTCCAAATTTCATTTCCATCGAACTGTTCTTTAAGCCCATTACTTTTCATTTTGACTTATATTAACAATGCAAAAACTAGAATACGTAAAACATGCAGATGTAAACATGGACTTTGTATAGGAGTTATCCATGCTAAGAACATTGAAGAACCTTGAACAGTTGCTGCTTCACAGGTCAAAGTGATTAACTCGACTTTTCCATTAATTGAAAATTTTATGGGCAACGCAGTTGATTGTTTCTTTATTTCTTCTTCTGCGAATCACTTGGAAACTGGAATACCAGATTTCGTAGACGAATTATGTACGAATTACGTACAAGATTATAATCTTCGGCCCGTCCAGCAGCCACTTATAGTCGTCCGTCAGATTGGAGACGGCGTACAACTTATAGTCCGCCGAATAGAGATAGTTGCTTAACAGAGTTCTATCGTGGAAGATTTTCTCCATGATTACGCTGATCTCGTTCTCCGTACAAGACGATGGCAGGCAAAGTCCCAATATTACTCGGTCCTGAAACATTCGGGGAGACTCGATCAGTCTCGTTTCGATCAATCGTTTCGGCATGGGTTGAAAGAACGGATGGGTTCATCAATGGATGAACAAATATTACGGTAGATCCTCGATTGACAGAACCTTAATTATCCGAACTCTGGATCGTTTGACACGTTGTCCTTAAATTTCGAATATAAATCGATTATTTGATGATCGCCTTTTGTTTTATTGTTCGATTATCTAAGCTGTGTATACATCTCAACTATCTCGGACCCGGTCAGTTCGGATAATCGAGGTCCTACTGTACGAACATCGTTAGAAACTGAATGAAAACCATCGAGAAATCTCCATAGCCGACGTTGCTAAACAGTTTCGCAGTAAAGAGGGTCGCTCGAACAACAGGAACACGTGTTTCTCGATAAACGAAAGATGAAAGTAACCAAAACATTGTCAGCGAATTAATGAATGAATTACGAATAGAAAGTACCGCGGTTTGAGTGTTTTGAGGTAATATTAGCTGCGAAAAGGTTAACCACTTTGTCGAGTCATGCACGATAGCTTCTTGCCATCGGTTTCATCGCCGTTTATCCGCTGTTTATCGAAGTATTAACAGTGCACAGGGTTGAAGTTACCGCAATCGAGGTTTCGATGTCAACGACTTGTCAAGGCGCTTAGATCTTGTCAACGTTCCGAGGAATATAGTTAGTCTTTCGAAGTTCCTATTACTTCTGAAGGCAAATTATGATTTTTGGGTGAGGAACTGGATTCAAGCCCAGCTCACAAAACCACTTTCCAAAAGTCTTATTAGCAGCACTTTCGTATTAACCATTTTCGGTCGATCATCCACAAAGGTGAAAAACTAATTCAAGACTCCAATGATAAATAATACTCGATAACTAACGAAGGAAAAGTGCTCTAGAAAAGTCGACCGTACCGATTAATCCATTCGTCTAAACCGGAAAACCCTACAACATTGAAAGCCTCTATCTTTGAACACACGGTTATCAGAACTTTCTATCTCTAGTCGCCTAGCACTATCTACCATTCGACTCCCGAATCCGTCTTTCCAATTATTCCACGCGGAAAGCGACGCAATTACCAGTACTCTGACGGGAATCCCCGGAATGCGGTGACGAACGATCATGAATGTCAACCACTTACCTCACCCTTCACACTCATGTGATACTGCTGCGTGCTGTTATGAATGAACCGTGCGACGTAGTATTGCACCTGGTACGGCGGGTACTCGTATTTCGGGTCGCGGTACTGCGACGCGTTCCGGAGCGCTCTCATCGACAGCGGCATTTCCCTTTTCTCGTTGATGTAGGTACAACCTACACGGCTACCCGACCAAAAGTTGTTTCCGACGGTGAACCCGGGGCCGGGTTGGCCGCTAACGTCCAACACTTCGGGAAGAAACAATTGAGCCAACCGTTAGTCGGATCGGTTAATCACTTGTCTCATGATTTTTTTCATTATTGCACTCGCTAAGATAACCTAGTCCGTTAATAATTCACCCCAAAGCAAGGAAGAATGCCCGGTTCATCTGTATCCACGTTTACTTTGCAGCATAACAATCGATACGAGGAAAACCGTTCAATTTAAACCCAACATTTATTTCAACCTCTTGCGCTGGAAAGATGTGCCACGCACGTCGAGACGTTTCTGTTTCAAAATAATCAACGATGTCTTTTACACATTAATAATCTTGTTGCATCAATCATATTAGACTGTTTCGAAATGTATCACTCTATACAAAATGATTAACAAACGAAATTAATGTCCACATCTGCGTAAAATAGGTAAAAACAAAATTCACCGCGCGAGACTTTGTCGAATCTCTAAATTCATTTCCAGCGCAAGTGGTTAAGTTAATCATCACAGATGTAGCTTGAACTATCTAACCCGAGAAATGCATGAAACAGCATATCTTCGAAGTAATCTTCACGAACATTGCACTATTTACAATAAAAATAGTAGAGAATCTTATTTGAAACGTAAACAGTTGAAAATAGACGCTTCGATGACGAAAATTCCAGAATCTCACAGAATGGATGTAACTCATTCAGCCAATGAGCGGTTCTATTCAGTCTTTATGAATGTATGGGAAATTTGCAAGTCCAGAATTGCCCGAGGTGCGTACAATGGGGAAGAATATATGAAATATCCAAAGCGTAGTGGTTTCTACAGTGTTCATTAGGACGAACATTTTTTATCGCAAGTCTTCTGATTGTATAGACTGTTAAACACTTTAGCAAATTAGTAGCTCAATTAAACCGGTTTGCGAGTATACCTGACTCTTTTTTACACGGTAGTTTTTACGCGCGATGTCAATTTACGCGATCTTAATTTAGTAACAGCGAACAAAATATACTTTTGTTTTCTAGAATGTCATTGTTATTATTTCTTTTGTTAAGCTATGTGAAATAAATATACATTTCTAAAACTTATACCAGCTTTTCTCTTCAATACTTTGTTTTCTCTTGTACCGACAGGTTCGTTTTACGCGATTTTCGTTCGCGTAAAACAAACCCACGTGGAACGGATTATCGCGAAAAATCGAAGGTCAGGTATATATATGTTCCGGGCAATATGATAAAGCAGAGATTATACATAATCCCTCGGTGATTATGTATAATCATTCTCCAACGTTATCGGTGATTATGCATAATTTCGAGGGAGTTATGTATAATTGCCGGATTAGTTAAATTTACTGTAACGTATACACCAAGCTCGAACGGACTCGATCGTGACCAATCGATCTCACGGGTAGATAAGATGCGCATCCCGCGGTACCCGTATCGTGTTCGACATCAGAGCCGAATCAACGGAGTACCCGCTTTTCCGTGGTCACCGATGAAACTATACTTTCTTGTGTAACACGGAAGAAAGTCTCCGATGGTCGATGTCGGGGTTGCCCGTGTCGCGAGAGGAGTCTCGGCCCCGGTACAGGGACAATCGTCGCGTAATCGTACGTTTAGAGAGATTCCGGGTTGCGCAAGCGCGAACTGCAGCCGGTTGTTCGTTTCGGAATGAAACTGTGGCGATTTGCTGTCAGAAGCACTTCTTACGCATAATATTAATATTATTGTCGCGTAGCAAATGCATACAGTGGGACATACAACAAACAACGAAAGTCGTTTTCGTGTAAGCTTCTACAACGAATCCGTGGCAATACGACCGGCTTGAAAAGAGACGAACAATAATATATAAAACTTGAATGTATCGTAAGATAAGTTTGTGACACGTGACGGTAATTGCGTGTTACTGTTTCGCAAATGTTTCATTAACACGTTGAATGCCATGGGAGTCACCGGTGACCCCCGGCCAAATTCAATTGCTGCAATTTCCTCAATTAAACAACGATTATTTGAAACATTTCTACATTGTAAATAATGCTACTTAATGCGGTGACATTCAGCAAAACGAACCTGCGATAATAACAACGCAATTCAATGAAATAATTTAATATCGTATCTTTTTCATTTCGCATATTCCGCAGGTTAAAATCGTGCGGCATTCAACGTGTTAAGTATGAACTGTCGTTAATAGTATCTCATAAAAAGCGAAGTCTCGGAGCAAATGAATTCCCGATAGCCACTCTAAACGCGGTATGCACTCGCGATAAACGTTCTTCTTTAGAGCAGTCGTTATCGAGCCGAATTATCCGTTCGCCGGCGTAACTGTTTGTATGCACACGCGAGCGGAAACGAGCTTGTTACGAAACAAGCGGCGCGCTTCGTTTCGTTTCCTTCGAATTTCCCCGCCGCATTCTCCTATTTATACTCCACGATCGAAGCGTGTACATCGACGTGAACCAAGACTTAGCCTCATCGGTTCCCCACGTAATAAAATCAAACGACACCTGCGAAAAGGCCAAAGAAAGGAAGCAAATTCATCGTCCAGTACTAACTTCTTATGCCCCACAGTTTCTTGGTATCCACAGCTTCGAGCAAAGTCTGCATTTCCGTTTTGCACTGAGTCTCGTTCAGCAGGTCGTTGTTGCTGATCACGGTGTACAGGGGCAGGGTCTCCAGCATCGTTTCGTGATGCGGCGCCTCTCCGCTTGCCAGTGCTAAGCAGGAAGCCAGCAACAACAGTATCTTCCATTGCAGTTCCATTTTCATCATCGTTGTCTTCCTCTGATTTAGCAGCTGAAAGCTGATCCGTTCTCAACGATCATCGATGGTAAACCGATTCACCGTCGAACAACAAATGTGTCGTTGGCTCTGCGGACCTGTCTAGCGACGCACGCGTTTGGTCTAAGCGTGAAACCGGTCGAGATTTTCCGGCGAACGAGCTCACGGTTTCGCGTGCCGAGCTATACTGCCGGTTCCCTGTGCCCGCTCGGGGTTGAAAACCGTGCACCGCGACGTGACGGTGGTGTTCGGCCCCCCGGCACTCGACGGACGCGATTCCCCAGGAGACAGTAGCCCGTGGAGCCGCGGGTGGGGAGGGGGTCGGCCCGCGATTTATTTGCATGAGCACCGTGACGACCGAGGAGGCGCGACGACCGAGAAAGGACTGCCGTGCAGGAGAAGTAATCATAGAATCCGAATGGAAAGCGAGCTGTCCTCGTAGACGCCTCGCGTCATCATCGCCGGACCGCGGCTTTGATGTCTGACAGCTGGACCCCACCACTGGCGCGTGCCCCTACCTCTTGCAATTGGTGGATTGCTAATCTTAGTGGTACGATGTTACACTTTAGCTGAGTTATCATTGCGTTCCGATACAATGCTGACCGTTAGATAATGGATGTTTACGGAACTTTAGATTGCAAATGTTCCACAGAGTTGGAATGGGAAATTGCTTGTTTCTTAAGAAATGTTATAAGAAGCATCACATTTTCAGTATTTCTTGTAGTTTTCTGTATCGTTCTGTGCTATTCTGTGGATCTATTGTCTTGATGTAGTTGAGGAATCTTCTGTTACAATGAAGTTCGGATTGTCATGATATGACGGACGGTAGAAGTTAACTTGTACATGGTGATGGGGAAAAGGTGTTCGTTACTTCTAAGGTAGATGATATTCATATGCTGAGTACTAATAACGAAATGTTAATGTTCTCAAGGTCGTAAAGAATATTTTGTTGTAAACGTAGCAATTGATTTTCTCACTTCATCGCTCGTACATTACATTGCCCATTAGAAATTGTTAAATTATGTTCATTTTCTTGTTGAAGTTAGCCTTGAGGATACCAGATAATTGGTACTCAACTATATTCCGAATCACTTGTCTGTTCATTCGTTTTATGTAATATTTTTATGATAAATAGCGCCGTTAATCTTTACTTTTTGCACATTTAAATTGTCGCACGGTGTACCCCGAACTGATCTTCTATTTTTTCGAAGCGTTCTTTCGTTGCACCCTTTTTTCTCTTATTTTACGGAATACTTTGACGTCAACCGGCGCCGTTAATCTTTCGTGTTTTTTGCGTCTTTTGATTCCGCTTGCGAGGGTGAGTGTGGACTGGTTCTTTTGGCGAACAGGTTAGGTGATACGTCCATATTTTGTACTTTTTTATTCTAGAGGCAGTTTAGTTTTTCTGATGCGGTGTCTAGATTCTTTTGGAAGATTTTGGGACCAGTTTCGTTAATCTAGGGATAGGATTTGAATTTTTTCTTCGTTGGAAGAACTGAAATAGAAGAATAAAAATGACGAACGAGAAGAATATTAGGAAAGTTTGATAATTTCAAGAGAATCGTGCCCTTTGTGCAACTGATATTTGAAGCTACAATAAGTTAAGCACAGTTCTTTCCAACAAGCTGATTATATTGAAAAACAACGATTATTTCAATATATCGAGAAATATATTTAGGGATGAACAGATTGCGATACACGTTCATTGCTTCCTTCGCGAACAATGAGAAGCTGTCGACCGTGACACATCTTCGAATTAGCAGTTTTCAAGACGTCAATGAATCTCAGCTCCTTCTCGAGCCAAAATGTAAATATTATCTAGCAAACGTTTACGTCGATTCCGATTGAGGCAGTTGCAAGAATGTGTCTCCCAATTGTCTATTTCTAAACTTCTAATTTCCGAGAGCTGAATGAACGAACATAAATTTTTCTAGGAGCAATAGAACAAATTGTACGCTAAGTATCCGTAAATCTAATATTAAACGCCAACTCTAAAACTTTAGATCAATCCTTTCCCCATAAAATCTTATCGAACTCTTCTTTTTCCTCTTTTCATGTTGCACAGCTAATCAGTTCGCCAAATGAATGGCTCGATCCACAGAGCTGGATTACGATGTTCGACGATACTTTCTATACGTCTAGTTACGAATTCGATATTTCATTACGACACTCTCGTAAAGCTGTAACTATCCAGAAACGTTTGAAACTCGTTTCCCCGAGTTCTCGATACAGTCATTTTTTTGATTACGTCATTGTTGCAGCATAACGAGCCTACGGCACGCTTTGCTCTTGCGATCGCGAAAACGCCGGGCAAGTCAAATGTCACTGTCGAGAACGTTCATCCTACAAATGGACGCAGAATATGATGGATTCCTGTCCAGAGAAGGAAACGAAGGTTCGCGAGCGCAAGGTCGACATATATTGATCACCTGTTAAATAATACGGTTTTTTGTATTCCTTTCATACTAAAAGATTCAGGTAAACAAAAGATTTCTTAATCCAACTGTAATCTATACATAGATAATCCATAGATAAGACGAACAAAACCTTCGTCACACGGAAATATATTTTCCATGATTAATTTTGAAGTATGGGAAAACTAGTTTTTGTATTACAGAGTTAAAGAAAATAAAGTTTCATTCTCTGTAAAGCTTTCTTCGTGTACAAATCACAAAATAAAATATAAATTACCACAAACACAAATATAAAAAGAATTAATCTTAATTATACGATTCAATGATGAACGATCTAATATTTATAAATCATCGTTGACACCGAGCGGTCACAAATATGTGGCAATGAATAGACAATCGCGCTGATAGCGCTGTAGATACGCAAACATAAGATGAGGCGCGAGGATGACTCGCGCAACGGTTGGCGAACGTACTTGACACCTTCGGAGACAATGCGGTTTGTTAAGCAAATAGACGTGGCCCCGTGACTAATTCCGACGTTTTCGACTTTCAGCTAGGACCTCTGAACCTGTAGTAGTCTCGAAAAATGCAAATCTTCGAAATGGTTTGCGGCTCGAGGCACGGCTATTCTCTTTCTTCTGCGAATCTGCGACCCTGGACCAACCCTAAATCACAACCGCGGAGTCGTATACTCCGCGGCAAAAGGATCCAACGTTGTTCAATTTCGAAACCGTTTCCCGTACCGCATACTAATTTTTGGACAGCGAGAGCCTTCGAGACGAACGCTGTTCTTTGTTTTACGCGTTGAAGGCGAAGCTCTTTTCGGGTTGCTTTCCGTTCAAGCGGCGCGCAAGTGAGAAAATTGAAATGAAACAAAATCTTTCTTCGTTTACGATGGTGCAATGAAACTTATCGCAAAAGACAACAAATGTTTTGATACCATACGATTTATACAATATTGTTTCGTCAGATTTGGTATATAACGTTCGACGCGTTAACCCTGTTGTTCAGCTCTTTCAACGCCGCCACGTTTGTCCGGGCTTCTTTGATTCAGTCGAATTGTCGTTTTTTTTGGAGGATGTATTTCTGAATTTGAGAGAAGTTTGGGAAAATTGTAGTGGAAATGTCGATGATAATGCAACGGGATGATCGAACAGATGAGAAAAAATTTTTAAAAGCTGCGATAGCTTTTTGCCTCGGAGTGTAGCTTCTACAAAGTGGCTGAATGGGCTTGTTATTTATTGAATTTTAGTTCAAATGCAAAAAGCGGATAACAGAGCGCTGCGATTTATTAACGCCAATTTAATTTATCTACACCGGCTTTAGTCTCCAAAAATATCTTCCACGAACAAAGTAATTCCATACAGAGAGACCGAGTCTAAAACGATATTATCATTATTGATTATTGACATGACACATTATTTTCGTCTCGCAGAATTCCAATGCAAGCAACAGCAAAATCATACATATGAAATATATTCCTAAAACTATCAAGCAGTCGATCTGATTTCTCATTTCGTTATAGAAACTATAAGAATACACTTATCATTATTTCGATTGATATTTTAGCTAGATCATTCTAAACTCAATAATACTAACTTGGAAACAATAAAGAATGAAATCAGTTGAGTACGCTATTCAGTGTTTTTTCACATGCGTGCAATAGATCTACATATGGCATTTCCAAAATGCAGTTTCGAAATAAAAAGAAACAATTTACTAACTTCTAAAAAAAGCCTTGCTTGATGCAGCAATTCCGAAAGAAATCAAGAGCGAATCACTTCGACCGAACCAACAGCTCCAGCGATAGACGCCGAAGATCGGTCCGCCATCTTGTCGCTCCAGTAATTTCGTTTCTTCTATTCCGGGAGCGTGTATTACGTAGCGATTACGTGTTAGCGGAGTTTCATAAAGCCGTGAGTGAGCGCCTTGTGCTCGGCCTAATATCCCGTCAATAAAATGAGACCGCTAATTGCGCGAGCGGCGGAACGCGAGAAAGAAGGTAAAATTGGCCGCGAATAGAGGCATTACAGCGCGCCCGCGTGCGCGTGACCGCGCCGCCAGTGAAAGTTCTTGATGAGGATGGAAGATGTTACCGCGGCCGGGCAAGGACGAACCGCAAGGCGAGCTACTAGATTTCAATCGCGATTTTTCGAATTCATGTCTATTGATCATCTGGCACGGGCCCTCTTTGGCGCCGTCCGCCCGGTCCGGTGAAAACGAGAGCGACCGTTTCGCAATCCTTTGCATAATGTTCGCTTAGAGGACACGTGACGTTGGGAAATCGTCGCTAGGCGAGGAGCCTAAAAGTTGCTCCTTCGGGAAGCTTATCACGATTCAACACGTGGGTTGCGGGACTTGTTCTTGATTTGATTCGCGGCTGAATGGGCAAGGGATCATCTGGGGTTATCGGGCAGAAATACATGAACCGCGTTATACAACTCATATGGGACGAATGTTATTACTCTCGTAGGAAATAATAGAAGTAGTAGAAGCAGCCTTCAAATATGAGGTTGAATAGTTGATTGTGAATAGCTTCGAAACGTTGAAATATAGTTCACTTCCAAGTAATCAATTTTTTAAGGCTGAAGTTGATTTTCTAAATCCCTTGAATCGTCTACTTTATAATATAAGTACTTTAAATAAGTATCAAGCATTCAAAACTATGCGTTTAGATTCAATTTAGCAGACTGTTTCGTGCCATCTCTACACAGGTCAAAGATTAGATTAGCACGAACTAGTTTTGTAACACATTGAATGTGTTACATTCATAATGTGTAAAATCATAGAGGTTACAGATGATCCCCAACTAAATTGCACTATTATAGTTCACTCAATTAAACGATGATTAATTGGAAACATTACTATATTACAAATAATGCTATCTAATGCGCTGACATTCTGCTACACAAACGTGCAATAAGAATAACACAATTCAATCAAAGGATTTAGCATTATAGTTTTTTCCATTTTGTGTATTTTGTTCTGAGATCGTGCGGTGTTCAACGAGTTAACGCTCAAGAGATCCAACCGTGCATTTAGATTCGAATTATTTAGCGCACTGTTTTGTTCCATATTTATACAGACTAAAAATTAGATCAGAACGAGCCAGCTCCTTAACGGTGGTTCAAGGAACGCAAAAAAGGCGAACCGTTCCGCCTGTTCAGGTGTAAAAACATGGAAGGATGCCTCGTGCTCGCGCCGAGAGTTACGGTTGTCGTCCAAACGTAATTATTACGCTGGTTGATGACTTATTCCGCGACTTGTTGCCAAGAAAAACAACTGACCGACGTCTGATGGTATATACCATCACTATAAGCTCCATTTCTTAGATAATAATAATATACTCAGAACTCTAATTTCAATTTCCTGTGATTAAAAGGAAAAGAAAAACACAGCCAAAAAATGACCCGGAAAGGCCGACAATGCAAAAAACGGAATAGCACGGCACGTGGCGTTTTTTAAAGATACATTTACAACAGAGTTACAGTAGTGAAATTACTGATAGTTGCTGAAGCTGAAGCAGAATTGTCATTATTTTCAAGATTCGAGAAGTGACAGTGATTAATAAACGTAACTGTACACAATTACGAATCGTAGCAATAATTCAACTACTAAACGTAACTATAAGCAATTTACTAAACGTAGGTTTACGCGTCGGTTCAACACAAATGTTTCCACTATAAAACAGAAGCATTTACTTCTACGCTCCGCGCTTATCGTTACTTTTATAGAACACCACGATACTATTTAAGTACCATAAACGCATCGAAGATAGATACTTTATCGCCGCTCTATCCGACGCCCATACTCTCTCAGCTGTAATCACGGCTCCGTTGTAAACGTAACTTAACCTCGAAACGGTTGGAAACGCGTTCCGGGTTCATCTGTTCGTTCGCGTAACACCGGCCGCGGTGAAATAAGTATACAATGAGCATAAAATAACGTAATTACTCGAATGCGGGCTAACTTCGCTTCGTGGTTGTTTACAATGTAACGACCTGCGCACCAATCGAACGAATTTCAGCTACCTCACGTGTCTGTTCCGATTGGAGAACGTTCGTAATGTGATTACGCAACGGACACGGGAAAAAATTTAATAGGTAATTCGACGAGAGGTTTTTTAGGCCATCATGAACTTATACGGATTTGTAATTGAAATCGGCACTGTCCGCGCACGGAGGTAGTTTGTAACTGAGTTATCAGTTACATTGTGGTATGTACACGCGTTCGCGGTACATAATCGATAAATCCTGAAATTACTCTGTAAGATTACAACTTTCAACGATGTAAACTGTACTTAAGTTGTTGTAACAAGACGTTGAGCGTATTTGTTTGAATGTTGCGCGATTTTGCTCGCTCTATGGGCCCGAATAGAGGAATTTCTGCAACGTTTTTGGGTAAGGTCGCTTTCGAGATGTCAGTGATTGCAAAATAAAAAATCTCAAGTTCTTTATGACGTGATTCTATGTTTAATCCATCGAAATCACCTCCGACGAAAATAGAATTTCACCTTATCTCCGCAAGTTTCGTCGGGCTTGCCCGCGGAAATGTAAATTTGCATAATTGCAACATTTCCGCGGTCTAGCGACCGGCCGGCTTGGAGTGTCTTGCACAATAAACTACGGACCCGTAATATTGGTGAATTACAACGTGATTTCGCCGCGATTGTGATTCATCGATGTTATGGGTCTGTATCTCTCTCATTGTGCAAGAAGCTTTCGATTACGTTTGTGCCGACAAGCACGCGGAACAACGATGAATTTCGAGGCTGATGCCGGCCCGGCCAACCCGGCGAACAAAATGGCGGCGGCGGGAAAGACACGCGAGCTGAGCGTGTACCGTCTCGTCGCCGGCAAAAATGCAAATTAAATCGGACGCGTCTCTCTCTCGCTGTTCTCCTTCTCACGCGGCTACGTAAATGGTATGTTTCCGCAAAACACGCGAAAAGGAGAGGTCACAGCGCACGGGCGCGCCGAGATTCAGCGAAAATATCGAATCCGAGAGACCTGGGAGGAGTAGGAAAACGAAAGACGAAAGGACGGACTTTTGTTTCAAAAGCAAAACGAGAAGGAGAAAGAAATACACTCGAAAATTTCAGTTGAATAACAAACTAGACGAAGAGTTTGCACCGCGGATTGCCTCTCTCTGTTTTTAGGCGTGGATCAACCAGCATTTTTTTGCGCTGCGTTTAATGACTGGCTCTCCTTTATCTTTGAAATTTCTGGCGAAACGGCACGCGTGATCGTCAATGGTTCGTTCTAAATTAATATGTCTGAGAGGGATGGGAAGTGTAGTTTCTACGGGCGAATCCTGTGGTTAATTCAGAAATTGCAGTATCGTCTTAGAAATTACAAGAATTAGCTTCGAACCTGACGTATTGATACAGAATCTTTTAGAAATCTGGAGTATCACTTTGAAACCTATCATATCGTTCTGGGAGCTACAGTATTGCTTTCAAATTTAGAATATTGTTTTGGGAATTCAAATATTGCCTTGACAAGTATAGTATCGTTTAGAGACCTGAAGTATCGCTTTAGAATTTATCGTGTTGCTTTAGAATCTACAGAATTGCTTCGGAAACTACAGTATCGCCATGGAAACTGCAATATTGTTCTGGAAGCTATCATATCTCTTTGGAATCTACAGTATCGCTTTACAAATTATAGTGAAGAGAACTATAGTAAGAGACTGTGACTCGATGACATTGGGAACTAGTTTTCATCAGTTCCAAGTGCGTCAAAGGCCCACTAGCGAGCTACGCCGCGGTGAGTACAGAAAAACGATATCAGTGAAAAGGTTTGCCGTCTCAACGGCGAGTAACGATCCCGCTCGCGGAACCGCGAGCAATGGACGCGTGAACTTTCTATGGACCACTTTTTCTAGCGAACACCTAAGAGAAGGCATGCGAAAATTCCCTGGCGAGCCGACGCGCCGCGCCACGGTCGTTTTTGCTTCGGCAATTTTTGACTTATCGTTTCGCGGAAACCGTGAAAGCGAGCGATGTGTATGCAACGTGTCCACGTTTTTTTTTTCCTTTTCTTCTCTTCATTGACGAAATTATGTAGTCACTGGTTGCTAAACTTATTCGACGCTTTGATACCGAAAGAAGAAAAGGAACGAAAAGAGACAGAGAACGAGGAGGTTTGGAGAACGAGTTGAAGTTTGAAGGTTGCTCGAAGGTTGCTTTAAGGTTCCAGCGCGTTGTGAGGTTTGCCGAGAACTTCTGATACGAAACGGATAAGTTAATCCGTTCACTGGAGATATTTTACAAATAAAACACAACTGAGAATTGCATGGCTTCGAAATTTATTCACGAATGTGATAGTAACGAATTAATGTTGTAAGCAAAATAAAATTGTGTTATATAAGAGATTTGAAACAAGTTATTCTAATTGCACGGTAGATTCAGTGTTAATGATGGAACATTTCCGAATGCAATGCCAAGAGCGATAAATGGTTCGAAAACATTGATCAATCGGTGTGACGAAACAGATTACGATCAATCGCGTGTGACGAACGGAGATAAGATGTACACTGATAACCCGCGCGCAACGGCATCGCGTACAATCCCATTTTCCCAGATGGCCCGGCGTGTCCCGCGCCTCTCCCTTATGCAAGAGGTTTTCACCTCTTCGTCTTTTTATTCGCTTTCCCCTTCTTTCCACTGCCGGCTGCTGATCGATGCACGACAGTCGCTCCTAGAAGAATGAAATTCTTGGCAAAAGCTTTCTATCGCGATATTGCACATACACCGAACACCTCGAGTCATCTGAACACAGGTCATTCCAAGATGGACCCGGTTATGAAACATTCGGGAGGTTTCTTTTTCTTTTACTTGCTCTAAAAGTAAAGGAAAATTGTCAGGAGCTGCTGCATTAATCGTTTGCTCCCGAAAGGTGACTCGGTTACCACTTGATTCGATGTAGCAAGATTGTAAAGTCTTATACGTAATATTAAGCTTTGTATAATCTATTATTAAGTATTGAAATAAAATAGCTTTGTTTCTTAATTTATAAATGCTTTTTGATTGGTTAATATGACAGAATGTTGTGAAAGATTTTCGAGTGCAAATAGTTAAAATGCTGATGCAATCTACATATTTAACGTAACACTCATTGATACATTTATTTCTTCCATTACGTCATCGATCTTAAAGTAACTCTTTACACTCGAAAGCTCTATTGCTATATGCATTCTTCAATTTCTGACGAAACAGCGGTGACGTTTTTCAATAGTCAAATTCAAAATATAATTTTACTATGAACCATCTTTTTTCAATATCTCATGTATCATCTATTACATCGCACAAAATTTAATATTATAATACTATAATATTGAATACTAAACATTAGAATTTTGCGGTATCAGAGAGCCAATTCTTAGTTGCCTTCCGAGTGCAAAGCGTTAACCAATACTTCGAATAATAATAAAAGACACGCGACTCTCAAATGAGATTTCAGTCAGGAAACCGACGACTCCGTCGAAATTTACGCAAATTCGCGGGTGACGTTAATTGCTGCCCCATAATGACGTTTGCGTCGAGTTTTTTTCGATCCGTCTCGGGAGCGTATTTATCGAAAACGCACGGGCAATAAATTATTTCCTGGTGTTTTCGGAATTCTGGATAGAAGATCGTTTCACGAAACGTCGAAAAGAGTAAATGTCTCTCGGAAGATTTCATCGCTTTTATCCTCCTGAACTAGAATTCCGAGTAGGATTTTTTTCTAGAAAACTAGTTCGTAAGATTCATGCGTGAAATAAAACAGTCATGATTAGTCTACGCATACAAGTTTGTTTCTTCTGTTGAGAGAAATACATGATAGACCATTTACAAGTCATTACCGCATGAAAAAAGCGGTATAATACCGAGATGACGTTAGCAAAAATATGTACGTTTTGTATTCGAACATTACCGTATGAATCACTACGATTTTAACGCTTATATAAATAATAAAGCGGGAGAAGAACATTCGATTGACGCATACAATTCAGCATCATCTTTGCTAGAGCTTTGATATTATCACGGCCACTAATTGATATGCTTCCATTGCTAATACTGGATAATGGTTTATTGATGCCCCGCTAAAGTGACGTTAGTTCCTTTTTTTGCCCTCGTTGACATTTCTTCATGTCATTCTTTTATTGTGCAATCTCCATAATTCGATTCCTTCGATTATGCATACCACCATTCATAGAAAGAAGATTGACATGGAAAATCAAGGAAAGAATATATACAGAAAGAACAAAATAACATACAGGAAAGAAAAAAGTACAAAAGAAGAAAATCGTAGAAAAAAGATCGACGACTGTTTTATCGTGTAATTGGTGACATTATCAGATTAGGATCGCTAATGCTTGATCTACAAAAAGAAGTTTCTTAGTCAATAACATTTCGATATGGACGAACGATCACCATATTTATGAGGGTAGCAATTAACATGAATTATTTTGGTATAAACAAATCGCAAACTTTTTTCTCCGCGACGAATTTTCAACGCTCGGTGGATCGAGCGGGCTGTACGCAGCGGCCGCCATTTTGTTTTGACCCGCACGCCGCACGGCCGTCCGAATTTTCGCAATCGAGATGTATCCACGGAAAACAATTCGGATTTATGGTTTCTCTAATGTTCTTGCGAGAATACGTTCGTGTCGCCGGTGACATGCAAATCCAGCACTAAAATCGTTTTACTGTCAGTCGGCTCAGAATCTAAATTGATCCGATGATGTCAGAGGTCGACGAGATTTATGGCTGAATGTTAATAATCTGTACACCGGCGAGGCTTTGGAAATGTCTGGACAACTATGTTCGATGGCAAAAGGACATCTTTTCCGGTGCAGGCAAAGGGATAATTGCTGAGTTAGAGCCGATCGAAAAAACGATAATGGCGGATAAAAGATAGACTAGCACGTTGCAGTGCTAGAGTTACACAACAAGTAAAATAATTTTGACCGAATGGATCTTTTTAATGTATTTTCAAAAAATTCCATCATCTGTATTATTGATTATGTCTAATGGATTACGGTCAATAAGTAAGTGATTAATTCTAAAGTTCAAACGTTTTTTTGTGTCAGCGTTAGAATAACATTTCATATATATATAATTCCAACTTTAATGACTTCTTCATGTGCATTTTTATGTAATCCAGTAGTCTTAACGTTAAAGTATTAAGTCATCCTTTAAGTAACACCGTTTTTCATTTTACTTAATAATATATTTTGTAATGGTTTTCCGGAAAGGGCATTAAAAAGTTAACTGTAACTGAAAAAAGCTACATCGGTGATTAAAAGAAATGAAACTATTCATTTTTTACATTAGAAGTTAACATAAAAGAAAGCAATATTATTGATATATTGGTACAAAGTACCGTTATCACAGTCGCGACTTTTCGCGAACAATTAGTTTCCTCGAGATCCTTCGTATTACGTTACTGGTGCGTTATAAGAATGTTACTAGGAAGGGTTGAAAACAATTATGATATCGGTTCCAGTTCTTGAAACAGTTATGGAGAACCGAAGTACAGTCAACTGTTATCAGATAAATCGGTTTCGATTCTAGTCCTTTAGATCCAGTACTATAACGATTCTGTAACTGTTATTTTTCGATTTTGAAAGAAATGCAGAATCGCAATACAGTATCGATAAATAAATTTCAAACAGATATTTTCTAGACCCTTTTAATTTCTGGTTACGAGTTCGTTTGTTTTCGTTCGAACGTGACGGCGGCGAATTGCAACCGTGAAAGCGCTCGCATAACACTCATTCGTGAAACGCGTGTATCGGTATCGGTCCCGTACGGACGGACAGACGGATGTTAAGTCAGAGAGCAGCGGACTCGTCCGCGGCAGAGAAAGTAAGCGGTTTCCTCTTCCTGGTTCTCGGAGATCGATTTTCCTCGCGACACATCCACCGATGAATCAGAGAACGGCCGCGGTGTCGCGTGTCCTATGGTTTCCGGCGGTGTGTGAGGTCGTGCAGTACGATGTGAGATACATACCTGAATCAATCATGTCAATGTCGATCGATCAAGCAGTGTACGAAACGTTGAAAATCTGTCTAGGCGTCGACAAGATCCCGGGCAATAGACAACATTTTGAGGGCCGGGAATGTACAATACTATGGCCGACACTGTGCAGACTTGGAGTTGCATCAAGGGATAGGCAGATGAGGACAAGGATGCTTTTCCTGTCGACGTTCCTAGGAAAAGCTAGCGATTTTGCGAGGGTGAGGTTTGATACGGGAAGGATCGATCCTCCTCAAAAAGGGTGACGAAGAGGACTCGCGCGAGTCCTCGTATAGAACACGTAAAACAGGAAGTCTTGTATAAAACAGTATTGAAATATACGTTATTGAAAGCATCATTCAGTGGTGTTCCCCGAGTATTCACCTTGTAGTATTTCTTACAGTAGCATCCTCGATGGTCAATGTTAATACGTTGGATGCCATGGGAGTCACCGGTGATCTCAACTGAATCGAATTACTATAATTCATTCGATTAAACGATGATTGCTTGAAAACTTTTCTATATTATAAGTAATACCATTTAATGAACTGATATTCAACAATTCAAACCTGCAATCATAACAACGTAATTCAATTACATAAGTTGACATTACATTATTTTCATTTTCTACATTTGTCTCGGCAAAATCGTGCGGCGCTCAACGTGTTAAAATTTTATTTTAGAGAACTATTCGGTATACGATATTAGAACTTTGATTGCTATCACTTGAATATGGGCGATGGAAATTTTGGAAGAATATCTAAATGTTTAGTATTTTATTAATATCGAAATGTTTGAATAGTTGGACACTGACATTGATAAGTTGACACGACGAATTGATTTTTGTTTGATCCATGAGAAAGATAAGCAAAATTAAGAGAGTTTCTGTTTTGAAATGATTTTCTCGTGTATCTTATTTCAACGATCAAATTGCCACATGATCCAATGATCCAGGGATCGCCCATCTTTCATGTGTTTCAAGGGAAGGGCGAATAAACACAAACACGGCTAGAAACTTTCCGAAGAACTTCGTGTATCGAATTTATCTGAAGAGTCAATGAACCTTCGTTTATCCTAATCACGAGTGTCATCGGGTGGAATCGTTCTAGGAATGTTCTATAAAAATGTTAACGACCCTTGTAATTGATTGGAGTTAATTCCCGTCGAGACCTTCACGGCTGTAAAATCTTACCGAACTAGCTTCACGATATTCACGCAACACCTTCGTGATTGTTATCTTCGACAATATAATTCAATCTAGCCGTGTTCGTTTATTTCATAAAAGCAACCGCGAATAATTAACGAATTTGGAGTTACGTAAACAAGGGGGTGAGGGTCAGCACAAGCCTAGGCACGATGCATAAATTAAGAGCATAAAACTTTCCTAGTCACCTTGGTTTCTTGAGAATGTTAAATTAGAATATTCCAAGAGATTTGTAATTTTGTTGGGTCAAGCGACATTTACTTATCGTTCTGCAGATTTGAAATTGTTGAAATTAACCTTTTGCACTCGGCAGTTTTTCACTAGAAATATTTTAACATCTGATGATGAAATAAAAACGATATTTTGTGAAATTAACTCGAAGAGAAATCACACGTACATCGAGCAACAAAACTATTTTATTTCAACATTTCTCAAATTGATGCATTATACGTAGTATAATATTGAATATTTAATTTTATAGTTTTACTGAAATCAAGTGGTGAGTGAGATTCACCTCTCGAGTGCAAAGGGTTAAAATTTAAAATTGGATAATTTTAAATGTTAAAATTTTGGAACTTACAACAAAGCAGACGGCGAACGTTTCAAAACGTATCGTGTAGAATCTTTTCTCGTTAAACATGGAACTATCGAATTGTTAGAAAACCTAATTTATTAATTCACAAACAAAAATATTCTACTTTCATTATACCTTGATTACGCTATTGATTATATTCGCAGAAAATGCGTGAATTCATAGATGGAAATGTTCTAGATTCATTATTCCGTAATCATACCATTAATAATATCTACAGCTTTTCGAATGAAACTTTTCCACTCGAACCGAATCTTAAAAGCTAGAACGACAGGTGGACAAAAAGAAAAAGACACAGGCCGAGTTCTGATTTTCCAAGTGTTATTATCAGCACATGGTAGTTTCGCGTCCATCTCACAAAAGTAAAGGATCCAGACAAACGTCAACAATGAGTAAATCAGAAAAAAAAAGATTTGAAGACTGAAAACACGGAATCCCGCGGCGCCGACGGGGTGCCGCTGTCCCGTTCGGCGGCCGTCTAGAAGCCAGTTCCGAAATCAAAGGCTGAATCGTTTTATAATACAATTCAATAATACACAGAGACGATAACGAGTAATCGTTACAATATTGTAAAATATCACAACGTTAATATCCGCTGGATGAGAACGTGGGCAAAGGGGGGGGGGTGGAAAAATGGGGGGAAAAATACAGGAAGAAAAGATAGAGGGATGGAGGAGACGCGTGCGTACACGCACGCACCCACGTGTTCAGACGCATGAAAATGAGTGGAAAAATCCTGCAAGGAGAGGGATCTCAGGATTGATTGAAATAATTAGGGGCATCGATCAACGATGTGTCGCGCGAGCGACGCTCGAGTCTCGCCTTGGAATTTCGGGGAGAGATAAACTGGACAGTTCTAACCGGGCGACAAGTTACAAAACCTGCCTTCACGGCCGTTCAACGAATAAACTGCCCGTTGTAACTGTCTCTCAGCAAATTAGACTGACGATTTCAAAAAATTCCACGAGCGAACCACGCGCGAAGAATCCAAAGGACACTTCTTTCGACGTCCGAGTGCTTCGCGAGTGGTTCACGCGTTGAAGACAGTGACTCGCCACGGCGAGCCGCCATATTTAGTCAGTTAACCCCTTGCCTCGTGGTTTCAAATGTGCTGGTTGCAATTGTTTCGTCGTTGATAATTCAAAGAAAATTCAACTTTCGTCGAAAGTTTAAATTTACTCGATGGTAATCTTTATAAAATAGCATAATCGAAGATTTGTTAAAATAAAATACCTTCGCAGATTATTTCTAAAATGATTACAGGAACTATTCGTCAAGGAAATTCCATTTGAAAGCTACCAACAAGAATGTGAATTTTCATACATATCCACGATCCAATTGCGAACCAAGGGAATAAACAACCCAGGCGATTAATGGCGTATCAGAAACGATGAAATATCACAGAAAAATGTTAAAAATCATAACAGAACTCCGTCGAGTCACCGTGTGTAATTACAAACGCAAAAAGGGAAGCCAACGAGGAAGCCCGATCGATTAGACAACGCGCCTCGTCCAAAATGAAAAATCGCTCGTATCCTGAAAAAATAGAGCGCGTCGCTAGAAAGATCGGTGCTTCCCGAATTACGCAATTTTCGAGCGGCTCGCACGACAAACCCAAAACCGGTACGCGTCGGATGAGAATATGAAAATACTGATACTCGTAATGAAAAGTAGGTAGAAAAAGAAGAAATTCGGAAAAGGAGGACGAAGAGGGGAGATTGTGACGACGGGAGTCCGAGGTTCTCGATGATCTCGATGATCCCGGCTCTAAGTTCCCCGGTCGTATTGCTATTTACAATTTCTCTCTGACGCGAAATTCTCACGGGGTTCGCAAGGTTACGAGTCGGCCTAGACGAAAAGTGGAAGTTGTCCAAGGATCTGATTTCAGTTGTATCGGGGACAAAGGATACTGACCACTCAAGGTCGCCGAAAGACGCGTCCGTATGTCACGTACCCCCACTCGGGGATCCCCGGAGCCGGGTCCTTAGGATATCCCCCGTTCTCTTTGCTCGGAGCACGAAAGCTGGCGAGGTGACCTTAAACTACCGTCATCATCTAACCCAAATACAGGTTTCTACGCGCAGCATCTTAGCTATGACCTTCGCGGAGACGGTTACAGGAATGTCGAACAAAACGTCAGTTTGATTTTTCAGCTTGATCCGTGTTAACAGATTAGGGACGGACGGGGACTGTTCTCGAAGTGATTAAAACTGAATATTTTATTTTAGCTTTCGGCTGTGGCTTTCAAGGTGACACCGCAAGGTAACCGAACCTAAATTGTCTATTATAGTCGCAAAGAACTTAAAGTTTCCACCTCAAGATGATATAGTTGCTAAGGCAATACAGTAGATCTCAAGTTTTCATTATAATTCCCACGAACCTAAAGTTTCCTCTTCAAGATGATATAGTTGCTAAGGTAGGTCCAAAATTTTCACTATAATTGCCAAGAACTGAAACTTTCCATTACAAAATGATTGTACACCTTCTAAGTCAATTCTATAGATTCCAAGACGATACTGTAGACCGTAGGAGCAATCGAATCCCAATTTGTCATTGCAGTCCCAAAGAATTTAAAGCTCCTGTCTGTCCCAAAACTCGATCGCTAGCCAACTTCGAGAGCCCCGAATCTCTGAGAACGGGGACGAAATCGAGGAGTCGTGGACAACCGTCGCAGCGATGTAAGGATTCAGTTGGAAACGCTGTTTTCCCATTGATAACGATCGCGGTTCTCGATCGCGACTGAACACGAGGACCTTTCAAACATGCAGAATTACAGGATTCGTTTTGATTCTCTGGTCCTAGCGTTCCGTGACCGGAAACCAAGGGGTGGTCGCGGGCTAGTCTGACTCTTGGAGCGAAAGCGGTTTTGTGCACACGAGATTTTTACTAGCTTCTCACACTTTCTCGCCTCACTTATTCATTTTTTTGTGTTTTCGTTTTCTCTTTCTTGCGTCGTTTTGTTTTTTTTTTTTGTTTAACTCTACACGGAATCAGGAGGGTTACGGATAGAGGGAGGTGGCTGATCGCGAGGATCTCCAGGGAGAGACAGTTCAACGCGCTCGATTTTCGATTCTCTCTTTGATTCTTCGTTCATCGTTTTCATCGTTTTTCTTTATCGCTTTTCGCCTTTCTTACTTTCGGTGTCCCCGCGCCGCTAAAAGTTTATACGCTGCTCTTCCCGAGATATTTCGTACGGACACACCTTATATACACAGAAACGGTGTATTCCCACGTGTTTCTCGATGTTTGCTCTCTACAAGGCTCCTCGTCGAGAAGTCCTCCTGGGAAAAACGCCGCGGTCGTGGACGGAAGAGATACAGCGGGTTTCGCCCGAGGCACGCAAAGTTTCGTTCAGTCGTTCACCAAACAAAAATGTCGCCGGTAATTATATAGAAAAAGGTGCCGCCCATCGACTTCAATGACCTTGAAACATGCTGTCAAAGTTACGATTCTCGGTAACTTTCCTCTGTAAACGTTACCGTTGAATGTTGGATTCCGAGATATTCGTAGAAATATATTTGACAAGCGTCTAATGATTTTATTACGTTCAACCCCTTGTCTTATGATAAAGCGCCAGATTCATGATGAAAATTTTAAACCGAATTTGGTAAGTATACGTATCACCCGATTCTTGTGAATTCCAATTAAATATTATTCCTCTGTTATCAATTATTCTAGAATAAACGTAGGTATAGAATGACCCCAGAATTTTTCTCTTTTTTTTCAATAAATTATCGATGGCGAAATAGTCAAGAATAAATCGTAGGATAAGGGGTTAATATCTATAGAGAAAATTTGTTCAAAATCACTTCTTGGACAAAGTATTTCAACCTCATTAGAATCTGTGAGCCTTTTTATAATTACCAAATCAACTTCCGCATGCGCTCACCGCTCGTCTCGAATGGCACGAACCGATCCCCCTAATCTTACACATTTTAATGGCTCCTTTACGCCTATATACATCATAATTCGAAAAGCAAAATCGAATGACCATTTCAGTTCCAATCGGACTCTTGTCGAGCGAATAATGTCAGTCTGTTTCTTTTGATCATCAACAATCCTGAATATTGAATCTGTCACGGCCGTTCGATCTTGTTCCGCGTGACCGTTGCGTGCCGTTCGAAACTTTTTGCCCCTGCGTCCCTTCCATCCAGTCTATACGCGCACGTCAGCCGTTTTATCTATGCAACAATAACTACCGACTATATGTACAACGAGTCGCTAATGCAGCCGTCAATCACAACCGGAAACAAAAAACCGAAGGCGAGCTAGTTCCAATTTTTTCTTTTTGGGTGATGAGTGGAGATGGTACTGGCGCGAGAGAGAAAGATAGACAGGCAGATAGGTAGAGACAAAGAGAGAGAGAGAGAGATAGAAGGAGAGAGAAGATTATGAAGATTAGACAATAATATGACGGAAAACGTCCAGCCTCGAGAATTAAATAATGTGGCACTGTTTGCTGGTGAATCTCGTTCCACCGACTCGGAGTGTCTATCTGAATTATAGCAGGTTATCGGAGGGTGGGGTTGAAGTAGATGACATGGCACGCTGACTGTCAAGTATCAATTGGCCAATACAATAATAATTATAATTTACTTCGACTTCTGATATGCCTCGAAATAATTACAATAAGGAGACTCGTAATTAGATAATAATGTAAGAATTATTCGTTAAATTATTCATACTTGTTTCTAATACCATTTATCTTTGCCATGAAAGAATAAATGTGTAACATACAGAACGCTCGAAATTCTAGTGACAGTCAGCGTGACAAAGATTGAGGAGCGGGCGGAGGAGGTGCGATTGAGCCGTTCATCTGATTAAAAATGATTAATTCTAGAAGATAAGAAGTAGGAAAACATACTTAAATTACGTAGGCTAAGATTTAAATAAAATTCCGTAAGTTCAGTACTAAAAGTTAACAAAATTTTAAAAGTGGAATTGATCAGTTCGCTAATGAACGGCTCAATCGGCGAGTCCCCTCGACGCGGAACGATGACGCTTTCTCACATTTCTCTCGCGATACGAACAATGACCCTCGTCGAACGAAACGTCACGCTCGACGACGAGCGCTGAGAATACGAAAAGGAGATGATATGGACCGCGTGACAAAATCTGTATACGTATATATATATATATTACATGGAAATACTATAAAGTAGAGCGAATCCGAGAGTAAAAATAAATACATACGCATGTCCCGTCGGATGCCGACGACGGTTCGCCGTAAACGAATAGAAGAACCGATTGACAATTAACATACATCTGTATACGCATGTGATCGCTTGCATTAGGTAATATATTAATATTGTACCTTGAACGATATGCGGACGCTCGACGTAAAAAACAAGGAGGGAATGAACGGGAAATACAGAAACAAAGAAAGAGAGAGAGAGAAGAGAGAGAGAGAAAGAGAGAGACAGAGAGAGTGGAAAGGAGAAATAAGGAAATCGTTTCGCTCTCTTTGTTTTGTACGTAAAAGACGATCGACGCGGCTCGCGGGATCGTTCGACGGGTAGACATACTTTTCAGGCTCGAAACAGATGGACGACTTTTTGCCAGCTCCGCGACTTTCTATTGTTGTATTACATCACAGCAATATCACACCGATAACGCCGGGTCTATAGACGCGAGAGGAAATGATAAGAACAAAATGGCAAGAAGTCACAATGCTGATAAAAAATATAGCTTGTCCGACGTTCGTCGACGACGACCCGTCACACCGCGGGCGACAAAGGAATCGTGAACACAGGCAGGAGAGTTTACAATGTAAATTTCGTTTTTCCCTGGAAATTAGTTATTTTTTCGTTCCTTTTTATGTTCTACACTTAACCTTTCGCTTTTTGCACGGTCACGCGATTTTTTCTGCGAACTCGGTCGGTCGACCAACGTGACGTTCGCTCGCCACGGGACAATCGTTGTGCCTCTTCGTCGGTGTTCGTTCGCGAGGTCAGTCCCGAAATCTCGTTGTTTCAACACGTTCGCTACTACTGCTTACGATGCTTCGTGCATTTATGAGGAGACCGACGTTTCGGGAAGCAATTGTCGATTTGATAAACGAAACTGTTTATTTGTCCCGTAGTGTAAAGGAAGGATCAGCCGATTACGCTGATTTTTGTCACGGTTATAATCGTCTGCTGCAATGTATCGCATCGAGGAACTTAAAATGACACGGAATCGCATGAACTCGTTTGATTACCTAATACTTTGGAAGTTAGCGACAAACGTTGTTTGCCGCGTTACGAATGCTCAGTGAATATTCCACTAAGATGTGTCCATTGCGAGAACAGCTACAGAGAAAATAGTCAATGACGAATTTCGCCTATTTGAACAAGGGATCAACGAGACACTGAGCAATCGTCCCCTTTTCCATGAAGATTTGCTACGTGTATACAAGAGGAAGTGTTGAAATCAAAATTCAAAGTACACGTGTAATCAGATAGCGAACCACGCGTTCGCCATTTAGAATGAACAAAGTCAATGCGTTTGAAACTTAATCTTGCTATTTGTGCTTGAGTTTGCTTCCCCATCGTCCGAATCCAAATTAAACATTACTTTTCTATTATTCATTGTTACGTTCTGCACTGAAGGTGGATACAGATAGATCCGAAAATTTCCTTTGTTTCCTGGTAAATTATTAATAACAAAGCTATCCAGATTATCCAGATATTCAAGAAACCATAGGATAAGACGTTGATTACTTTCGCAATAGTTTCGAAGCTGAAATGATCAGCGGTAGCAAACGAGTCGAAACATGCGCCCAACACGCCGCGTCCGATTCGATTATCACTCATAAAGTACCCCCTTCAAAAAGAAAGGGCTGACTCGAAGGTGGCCGAATCGAACGTGCCGAAGAACGAGCCTGAAACGGACCTAGCTGCGGCGGCGACTTGTTCTCGAGCTTCTTTGAGGCGGTACAAAAAAGAGGAGGAAAAAGGGGAAAGGGGGAAATGTCTGGACGACAGAGAATTGGTATGCTTTGAGCGTGATCGATCAGCGAAACAGTTCGGTGATCCCGGTCGATTGACGCGAGGCAACGGAAACACGCGCCCCGAGGGGCGCTACAGCTCTTCTACGCGCGGAAATGTAAACGAAGGAGAGAAAACCTCCGTTGAAAATTATCTGGGCACAAGAAGCTCGGCAACGCGTTATTTTCTCGCTTTGTCTCCCGGGTTATCGGCGGTTTCATTTTGTTCCTCCTCCTTCTCCTCCTCCTCCTCCGGTCCCGGGACGATTCCCTCGTCCAGCATCGTTGATCCCCTCTCGGCGACTACCGGGGCTCGCAGGCCTCGTAGACGAGCTCTGGCACCAGGGCCAACGAGAACGTGGCGCTGGATTGTCTTGCGTACTGCCTCCTCGTCGTGTTAGCTTCGTGTTACCTGTTGTTCTCCTCCATCACCACCTGCTTGAACACACCGGCGGGCATCTGGCTCTTCACCTCGTGGCTACCTAGTGCGGTCGTGCCGTCCTTCGCGATGAACAGCTGGAGCCCGGTCGCTGGAACAGATACGAGCGAGGAATGTTAACGATTTTCCTTGTTTAAATTGAAATTAAAATGTTGAATTAATGATATACGTTAAATTATTGTATAATGGTATTTATTATTATAGAATCAAGGGGGACTGGTTTTCGTGATGAACAGTTGGAGACCAGTCACTGGAACAGATACGAGGAACAGAGCGAGGAATGTTAACGATTTTCCTTGTTTAAATTAAAATTAAAATGTCGAGTTAATGATAGATATGTCACATTGTTATATAGTGGTATTATTATTATAGAATCAAGGAGGACTGATTTTCCTGATAAACAGTTGGAGCCCGGTCACTGGAACAGATACGAGCGAGGAATGTTAACGATTTTCCTTGTTTAAATAAGAGTTATTAGAGTGTTGATGTAATATTAGATGTATTGTATTGTTACACAATACTAGAATATTACATTTTATTAATGTTTGTATTTTGTAACAATGCTATTAATATTAGACGTAATAAAATCGAAGAAATTTTCTTAATAAACGGAAAAAAAGAATTTAATTATCTTAGTTAATGATGTAACCTATCGCCAGTTTCCTCTAAATTGATATGCAATGAAACATGCTACAACGTATAATAATATTCGATATAATGACTCGTAATATGATTATTCATGTTTTTTTCGACGTAGACTATGTTTTCCGTTCTCCGATTCCTTTGTAATAGTTGTTCCGTGCGGCATGTGATTGAGAGGAATAGATCGCGTATAATTGCTCAACAGGTGTTATACTACATCGATCGCAATAAAATTACCTAATGCACTTGTTGATGATTTTATGGAATGATCTATTTTTATGAGGCTGATTAAAGGACAAATGAATTCCTTTATTAACTGAAGGATGAATCAAAGAATTACAAAATGAATGGATAATCTTTAAAATTCTTTTGTCGATACTTAAACTTTGCACTTATGTTCATAATGTTACTTTACAATGTTACTTTGCGTTACTATGCAAAGTGCTAGTTGCACTATCGCTCTTACAAAAACGAACATACGTCATCGTGAAAGATGAAACTGTAAATTTGAAAATAAATGCATCGCAAATAGAAGAGAAGGAAAAACTGTTCAAATGCGAGCACGTGAATTGCCACGTTGATCATTTGTAAGCTTGTTTCTTCAGCGAGTTTTCAATTTCAATTTTACCTTATGTTGCTCCGTCAACATAAAGTGTTACTTGATTTTACTTGTCATGTGTGATGTAGTAAGTGCCGGTAAAAACGTGTACATATTTGTGTATCACCATCATCTATTACTTAACTAACAATGACAAGATAAAATGTCCTGAGTTAATTGAAAAAAAAAGCGATTGCATACAGATTAATTTCTTCATTTGACTGTCTTAATAAATGAAAGTCTGTCTTAATAAATGATCAACTCTCAATAATATCTTAATTCTTTCTTCGCGGAAAAAAAACAATTTTATTTATAAAGAAGGTACACTACGATAGAACTTATTAAGCACTATAAAGATTTCCTTCTCGAGTTTCTTTTCCACCTTCAACACCTTGTCCCAGTTATTAGATACAGTTGGGAGATGACTTGTGTAGCAGAACTCATTGGCTACGTATAACCGTACTGCCAAGTAGTAAAACAGCGATCGAAAATATCAGTAATGAAGAAACAAAGTCAACAGAAAATTGCCCGAGAAAAAATGAAAACTGATCGATCAGCCGAATTCCGCGGCCTAGCCATCAAATGACGTCCTAGTAGTACACCCTGTATCACGTTTGATGAAATCTGTATAATATACTTAGATACGTACTCTCGGAGCTCTCGAGATCCGTTTGCTCTAGATTTGTTGCTTTTATCAGCTCGTCGATCAGTGAGTCGGGATTCGGCCTGGTCACCTCGACCCTGCAGAGGATAGGGTTGCCGGCGCCGTCCTCGGCCTTTTTCCTGCGCTCGAGCGCGGCCTTTGCCCGGTCCAAAGATCCCGTCTCGCTGAGCCCGGATCCGCCGGAAGGATTTCTGCGAAGAACACGGAAAAAACACACGATTGCCGTGAGCGTTCGCCATTCTGACCGGTGTCCTCGATCTTTAAATGATTGTTTACCTAGACGCGCGCTGGCGAAGAAACAACGCATCCCATCGACACGCAACGGACCAACTGCGCGGATCAACGTTCAACTAAGCGAGGTGCGAATGAATATGCATTACATTGATATAACCGGCTTCAACGGAGAACGCAACGTGACGGTTTCGTAAACCGAGAGGCACGAAAGGTTACATTGTTCCGCGGAATTGTTTGTCGACGGAGACGCGAGGCGCGCGGCACCGCTGGCGCATAGGCGGTTCTAACGAATTTTTGGTGGCTAACCCTTGGACGGCGGTGACTGGGACCTTCTCTTCTGGGCTATCGGAAGCTTCATTTAATTCTCCGACCGAATTCGTTTGGGTTCAAAATCAATCTTCAACTTGATTTTTAAATGTTTCTCACTTGACTGATTCTTTAACGGAACTACTTAGATGTATACTTAACTAGTACTTAGCTGGACACTTTACTTGGCCAAACACTTCTAACCCTTTGTCTCAGGATTTGCTGCGTTGATCAGAACTTGTTCATTGGAAATTTTCAAAATGAAAAGAAAATCTGTATCAAGCTGTATTTATATTTTTGTGCGTGTCTCTTCGATAAATGGCTTTGGATACCTGGTCAGAGGTAAAAAGGTCCCAAACATAGCCATCCAATGCGGTCATCAAAGATGTCCGCGTCCGCGGGGGTTGATATCCGCGACACACCGCGTGCAGTGACGAGCTTTCCTCGATATAAAAAAGAATGGAAAGGAATGCGAGAGGTGCTGCGACGCGAACGGAAACGAAAAGGTCGAGAGAAGCGTGTCACGGACGAAACGGTTCTAAATGTTCGGTGGTATTTCGCGGGGGCGCGAAGAAGCGGCGCAGGATCGGCAAACGAAAATGGCGTGTGCAAGAAGCAGTCGAGAGATCCTCTTGCACGATGAAATGTAATTTCATTTGTTGTAATTTAAATAATAATAATTATTATTTTGATGAATGTAATTGTAATAAAAGTGATTTGAAATTTAAAAAAAAGCTACTACATCGTAAATGTCATTGACATTAAACAGAAGAAAAAAATATATACATATAAATTTTTATATACAAAAATGTAAATGTATACATATATATATACAAGATTGAATATATCACAAAAACAATGAAAAATATATGAATGTTTAAATGAGTTCAGTCCATCTCACTCGGAATTATCCTAAATATACAATGGCGGATCGTAATGTATATTTTACCGATATTCCGCATTTACTTTATCGTGCAGAAGGTTCTAGGAATTCTTAAATGCTTGAAGATCGCTGGATATGTCATGCAACAAACTATGTAGTTTGGATTGATCATGTGTCCTGAAGCGATTCGAAGGATTAGGCCAGACCTGTTCAAGAATGGAGACTCTTTATATCGGCTTAGCATGTTGACTGTGTGATAGTTTCTAATAATCGGCATTTGATAATGTTTGATTATAATTTGTAAGGTAATGGATGTCGAATAAAAATATGTATCATTAGAACTATCACATAGGTGAACCCATGGTGAAGCCATGAACAATATCATTCATTTGAACTCCTTTTGGAATGATCAAAAACGCAGATGCTTTTCTAATCAATTATTCAATGAATTAATGTACCAGCTAATCGATTTATTGAGCAAGTACTAATTACATATTCAATTCATTATGAAGCTCCCACCATATTTTCAATAACTATATTAACAATAACTCTTGCCATTATTTTCTAACTCCGAAAGAAGAAATGCATCATAGGATGCAGATTTTGAACAGATCCAGCAGTCGCATGGTGCGTGCAAAGCTTAGTCGCTCGAAACACTCCTCCTATGCAAATACTAACAGAAAATTATTCTTCCAGGAAGTAGACTCCCGGCGAGTAACAAGTGGTAAGAAATTGATAAATAATTTATACGTCTGCGTCTCGACGAAACAGAAAAATGTGCGATTTGACCTTTCAATCGCGCGGCAGAACCAACCGATCACGAGAAAATGTTAAACTATTTATATGTATGGAAATCAAAATGACGAACGCGACCGGCGAACGAATGGGTTATTGGATACCACTTTATGGATCGTGACGTGATGAATCTCATTGTTTGATGGAAAAAGGATTACTTTACTTTTTTTCTATTTGTCTTGAATAGAATCAGATTCTTGTTCCCTGTTTTTCAGAAAAATTAAACAGAAAAAGTATTAACTGATCACCAGTTTATTAACTGTCGGAATCAATCATGCTTTTTCCGAAGCATTATGGTGTATTAATTAATGAACCAATCGTTCAAACGACTGTATAGCATTCTTTGATGTTGTAGAAAGCTGGAAGCGGTTAATTAATGCGACACATCGGCAGATTGCGATGGATTTTACAGGCGAAACCTTCTGAAAACGCACCGATGCTGAAATTAATTCGTCGACGTTGCTGCTCACGAGCTCAATAAATCAGTCGTTTTAGTAAATAGCTCGGCAAAGTAAATGTTTACCGACGTTTAACACTTCGTGGACGAATAATTATTTTTCGCTTCTTTTCGCGAAGACCTTGCGTTGACAGAAAATTCACAAATTAACGTAATGTAACTGTCGGTGCAATGGTACACTGCGACTTCTATTTGAGATGAATAAACAGAATTATACACGAAACGAATAACTCGATAAAATTTACTCCATGATATTTCTATTTTGCAGAGGTTTTGAAATATTGTGCCGATTCGACGAGTAAACTGATTCGGTTGAATAATGAGAGCAATTTTCATAAATTCCTAATGTAAATTCACAAAATGTCTAATTTATGTAATTACAAATGCAAATACATTAAAGTATCTTTGAATTTTGAAGCCTTGAATTTTTGAAATTGAAACTTTGCACTTTTGAAATCGAAGCTTTAAATTTTCGAAAATGAAGCTGGTGCCTTCGAATTAATTTCTACTTTCTCAACGGGAACGCTTTAACTTTCTTCCATCAGCAATTTCTAATAAATGTCAGCAATTTCTAATAAATGTCAGCAATTTCTAATAAATGTCAGCAATAGCTTTTGCGTAAACGATAAAAGCAACGTTAAAAGAAACAAAATGAACAATTTACGGTCGGGAAATCCCGAGTAAAACTCAAGAAAGCGCCGCGAGGTGTCAACATCGATCAGCAAAGGTGTATGCATTCGCATTATCGTCAACGCGGGAGGTCAAAGCGAGGTAAGTAAATAAGTAAGTAAATAAATACGTAAGTAACTGAATAAGTGAGTAACTGAATAAGTGAGTAAGTTCAAGCACGAACATCGCACATTATATACGCAACAAGAAGAAGACAGATATACAATGCACACGCGCATTAATAATATAAAAGACACAAAGAGACGAAGGACAGATTAAGAGACGAAAGCATGGACTGACGGTGGGGTTATGCTGTTTCGGTGCTGGGAGCTCGGTGGAACGACTTCCGGTACTCCTAAAGAGGACTCCTCGGAGTCCGCTGGGCTGGTGGCGACCGTAGCCAGCTTGCCCCCCGCCCCGTCCAGCAACTTCCGGTGGCCTCCGCCAATACCCCTGCAAGGATTCACAAAGCCATCCAAACTGGAAGCAAAGCTACACTTCCTTCCCTCCGCCCCTTCTCGCTTCTTCCTTTCCCGTTTTCTTTGCCGTTACCTAATTTTATACTCAGGATGTATCTCTCTCTTTTGGTCTTTAACATGTACATTAATATGTCAAAAGAGATTTGATATTGAGCTGTTTAGTTGAAAACCTTAAGAGACTCGAGACCTTTGACACTAGAATTACTAAATGGGTAAAAATGGCCCATTTTTAATTTCTTCTGTCGTAATTACTGAAAAGGTACAGATACTTTGAAAAATTATTAAAGAAGATTTAATAATACCCGGTCCGAAATATAAGATAACTGAAATCTTAATAAACGCAGGCTTATCGGTTTTATAGAGAAAATTTTGAAAAGTCGGGTCAAACGCTCGGTAGTTCTATCGTTAACACTGCAATTGGGGTTGCCGAAGGATGATCAACCCCTTTCTTTGTAATATATAGTCGGAGCTTGTTTCATAACATAAACTGATCTCTTGAAATTGCGGAAGCTTCGAGGGAAATACATCCTCTTTCCTTTATATGTTAATTATAGTGTTCAGAGTTACCCTCTATACGTTTCCTGGATGCATTCCGCTTATGTTTCTAAACTATGCACCATCCAATGCAAATCCCACTGTACAGAATGTGAGCGAATAATCATTTCAATTTAAAATTAAGAAAAAGTTTAAATTGAAATTTGAAAGTGATGAGTTTCTATTCGCCCCGTAGCTGTTACGCAATTCTCATGCATAACAGTCTGAACACTGAGGCCAGTATCGCTCTGTTGCGTTTACATTCAACGGAATACATCCTCCATTCTAGCGAAGCTGTTATATTATATAAATACAGTTGGCCTAAATCGGACTTTCACATGTTAAATTACATTGTTGTTCGTTATAGAGTTGGGAACCGTGAAGATACAATAACGTAAGCAAATTCTTTCAGCCACGAAAAAGGACAACACTTTGAGGACTGTTTTTGAAGGGCAATCCCGTTTGACGTGGTTTCACGAGGAATGGAGGTTTGGTGTCGTCGATGATCGCCTCGAATTTAGCAGTTCTAATCGATTTACACGGTTAATGAAGCGAAGCGGTGGCTAAGTGTGTATATGTTTGTGTGTGCCTGTCGTGGTCGGTCGATGATCGCGGACTGACTAATGATCAAGCGTTAGCCTGTGTCGAGATGCTGCACGTGTTGTCTCGGTCGTTGATTGTCTCGTTACCAAGCATCGTTTCAAGGAACTTCTTAGTACCAGATAACACAAGCGTGGAAGAAATTAAAGCAACCGCGATGGAAACATACGATTTATGTTTTGAATATGAAAATATATTATAGATTATAATATTATAAATTAGAATACTATAGATTATAATATTATAGATCACAATATTATAAATTATAATATTATACATTATAATATTACAAATTACAGTATTATAGATCACAGTACTATAGATTGTCTATCTAATTTGTCTAATATTATCTATATAATAAATCACAAATGTTCAACATTTCACAATAACAAAAATCGTGTGCTCCCAACAAAAAACGCGAATTCCAACTGAAACGTAAGACAAAAAAACGAAGAAGGGTCAGTTAAACAGGGCACACGAGAGTGGTGTTCCACAACCCGTCCACTATAAATATAGCACAACAGGTTGCGCGAGGAATTCGTCGAAGCTCGTCGACAGTTACCAAAAAAGTTCGGTAAGTGAACAAACAGTAACACCCCCAATTGCGTAAAGTCGTCTCGAAGGGGAGAAGATCGAGGACAACGAATGTAACTAGAAAAAAGTACGGAAAACAACCCAAATGACCCCCCCCCAAAAAAAAGAAAGAGAAATTCGTTGACGAGTGAAACCTACCTGAGGGTTTGACCGGTCGTCGCGGAACGTAGCGAAGCTCTGGGGTTATCGGGCCTATGAAGAGGATCGGGAGAGGACACGGCTCTGGCCTGATCGGCCAATCGCAACACCGGGCTGGTTTTGCCTTTTTCGATGCAGTCGCAGGTCTTGGAAAAGTTCCTCCAACCTGGCTGACCGATTCTCGGCTTTGCGACTGGCGCATTCACGCTATTATTCTGGGGTTTCCCGTTTCTATCTATAGCAGTCGAATTTACAACAGCATTGCGTTCGTTTCTTGCATCAAAACTATTTGCTTCGTAATTCTTCCGCGAGTGTCGTGGCACGTCTTGAGGTCCAGGTACCTTGAACACGTTGACCACCTCTTCGTCAACGATTTCGTCGTTACAGGGACCAAGGTGGCCTACGTTGTTCGAGATACCGTTTCTAGATGCAATCTCTACTTGATCGCTCGATGATAGACGCGCCGCAACGCTAGAAGACGTCTTCGAGTTCCGAGGGTTTGTTTTATTGTTTCTGGATGAGACGGGACTCGACCCAGGCCAGAACCTGTTTCGTGGATCCAGAAGCATCAAGGAAGACGAGGACGGGGAATCAGTATCGAGACAAGCCTCGGGCTTGTCCGCTTGATGACTCGGAGCGGGTAGGTTCTGCGAGGGGTTAGGAATACGTGGAGCCCATACCGGCCAGGAGGGTGACCTATAAAGATCACAACACAAATATTGAAGCATGCAAAAATAATAATAAACTCGCGAGTTGCGACGCGATATTGTTTAAACGAAAAGAGAATGGAATCGAGTATAGAAAAAATTTTTACGCGGGCCGGGGTGCTTGAGACTGGAACTTGGAATCTCTGTGTTGTTTTCAATGATGGAAGAAAATTTCTAAGGCAGATTGTTTGTTTCTTTGGAAATTCTCTTGCGGCATTAAGAACAACAGAGATATTTTGGGCTGCAATCTTAAGTGACTCGCCCTGTGTACAGGATGTTCCGTAGTTGGTGATACAGTTGGGAAAAGGGTGATTTTGTATATGATAAAAATAAGTCGAGAATGTATCAGATTGACTCATAACTTCGTGTTGCTCTTTGATTATTATTATGAGTAAAGATAGCTTGGGCAAGATGTACTTACATCTACATTTAAAGATAACTCCAAGAAATATTTTTAAAATTTGTTTCCATTAAAAATAAAATAAGTTCTATTTTTCTTAAATATCTGAGCTAAGTTATGTTCTGATGCAGCAGAATAAAATACTTTCACCTGAAGCTTCTTTTAAAAAATAATCGACATTCAGGGTTCAAGTTTACCCATGACGTATCATTTGCACCTCTTGTAAATACTAACCCACGCGAAATATCTGATCTCGATTATTTTCAAATCGATGCCTTGCGTGGAAAAATATTCTTATACATATGCGACTTATTTTTTTACTTCACTCCCTATCATATTGTACCACCTTCAATTATGGAACATCTTGCATCATACGTGGGAAGAGAGAATCCAGAGTCTCTAGTTAAAGAAAAAAAAATCAAGAAGTATTCCTCTGAGAACTAGATGCTTTTGACGGTGGCAGCCATTCGCTAGGCCATGTGAGCTAGGTCTGTGACACGTGTCCGATGTTAGATGTCAGTTCCTTCCCCATAAGTCAGTCGTGAAAGAGACTCAGCGTTAATGTCGTGTACGATTGTTCGGTCAGGCGATACAGAAACATTCGAGACCACTAATTCAAACTATAGACAGATCAATCTCGAGATAGTGAAGCGTACAGAGTATCAGGAAGCGAGATCGTAAGCCCGATCGCTTGTGTCTTGGCGATCGTCGAATTTGCTTCTAATGTGGCGCAAAATTCCAAAGTTAGTAGCTGGTTGTTAGAGCTCGAACGTCGCTATATTATTTCTTGCTGCGTGTATGTTTGTGTGTCTGTGTATGCTTCCTTTTCCGGTTATCTTTTGATTCGTATTCGGCTGATCAAGAGCGGCTGGTGTGGTGGTATGTACCATACACCTGTGAGATGTTGGCCGACTACCATCAATTTAAAAAGGCACAGGGGTGTTGTTTGCTCGCTAACACTGTATACAAAGTATCTGTAGAATATAATAGCAGAACTATTATTAGAAATAGTTACATAATTAGACCAACAACAATAATAAGTCGAAACTAAGGCATCATTATAGCTATAGCCACCGAATCGAGCACTTTTCAGTTAGCGGCTAGTCGGCCAAGATACCATCAGTGCATGGTACCTACCCATCACAAAAATTCCTCCATGGAAACTCCGTCGGAGTTTCATGTTCCCTTATTTCGTCCACGCAAAAATCGAAAAGGTTAGAAAAGTACTTGAGAGACTGCGATTATTAGAGATTCTCAGCAACCGGAATACGGAGTGAGCGGTAAAGCAATTGAAAATGAGTCGCGAGAGTGCTCGAGAAATTTTGTGTTACTGAAATAAAAGTTATCAAAGAAGAGAACTCTGGACGGTAATTTGGGGTGGGCCACTGTCTCTTCGACCGGTTTCACCGGTCGACTATCATCATTTGTGGAGGATCTTTTCTTTGTCTTTTCGTTGACCGTGAGGCCGCGGTGGCCTTACCTAATGTGGCCACTGTCACCACTACTGCTCTGCCTACTGTGCTGACTGTGTGAATTCAAGGACCCGTAGCCCGATCCTTTGCTCAATTGGCTGGTGTTGCTGCTGTTGCGGGAATGGCCCGACTCCGTGTGCGCTTCAGCCAGAGTCTCCACCACTGGAAGAGCCGACGGGATGATCTCGCTCAGAGTCATGGGCTCGTGCGACTCTGTCCCACTGAGGAGCTCTGAAAAAGTCGGATTCCGTCAAGCGTGTTTTCACCAACGAGATGGATATTTTTAACCCTCATCCGTGCCTTATTCGTCCGATTGAGATGATGATAAATGATCAATATAACAAAAGAAATGAACTGTGAAATTCATGGATTCTTTTATTGAAAAAATAAGGGAATGGAGTTCATGAAGAAGCAATGAATCACTTGAAACTTAAAGAAAAAAGAAAATGTGCAACTGAATCAAAGATAAAAATGAAGATAAATAAGAAGGGGAGGCGAGGATGAAAAGGTGGAATCATAAATCAAGTATGTTTTAACCGTGCACGGGTAGAAATCAATAAATTAATATTCTTATTGGCGAGTGCAAGATTGTTAGCATCATTTATCATCGATCAATCGGCACAAGGGACGGTTAAGAGTCGAATATACAGTCTTATGGTTTCCGGCACGAGGAAAACGGTGGGCAGCCCTTCTAGTATTACCCGAGGAAAAGAGGGCAGGCCTCTTTTTAGGAAGACTGCCGAAACCGCTGCTAGCGCTAGCTATACTACCGGCTAGCGAACCGCTGGAGACGTAATCCTCTCGGTTGGTACATCTGTCCGACGCGGTCACTTCGTCCGCCGTCACGCCTGGAACTCCTGGCACACCGGGCACCGCGAGCTGCGTTTGCTTCAACGACGGAGAGGGCCTGAAAGAATGATTCAATTAAATGTTGAATTTAACTATCAATTGACTATCAAGAGTTTGAAAACAGTGATATGCTTTTAGATTTTTATATAGACGTTGATAGGTATTTAACATTAGAACCACTAGAACAAACAGATGCTTTTCTGAGGAATTATTAAACAAATTGATCTATACGTAACAAACTAACATATAAGTAAACTGAACTCTCAATAAATCTTAATTTTACTGCCCGATAGTTTTTGTGTTAGTAAAACTAATCATGCATCTTCTTTGAGAAAAAAATATAGTTAAACTCATATTCGATCTGGTATTTGAGGCTTACACTTTGAACAGGATGTCTGACGACAGCATGTTCAGCTTGATCGCGACGCGTAGCATGGAGTTATCCTGCCGGTGTCTCGCGTCGTAGCCTTCCAGAAGGTACCTCGTTCTGCAGAGTCCAGCTCCTGCGAATTCCGCGAGGTTCAGGTCGGTGAAGCCGAGCTTCTGGAAGGACCTGCCTCCCTTCAATTCCTACGAAATCGATAAAACCGATTAGCATCGAGCGGGAAAGAATTGAAGGAAATATAGAGATAATCACAAGAAAAACCATAGATCAAAGTTAGCTACCTTTCTGACGGAAATCCTTAAAATGCAGGGGTCCAGGACACAGGTCGACGCGTTAGCACTCATCTTGCAGAGAAACTCGAACCTTGCGTTCCACCTGACCGTGTGCTCCTGCACTTCCTCCCTGAAACAAAGAAATAATCACGCAGGTGAGAAAACTTGCTTCAATGATTAGGTCTAATTAGTAAATTCAACAAAATGAATTGCTAGTTTCCATTCCTTCAGCATTAATGCGTTTACTTAACCTTTCAGCCGCATACCGAGTCTTTCGAGGACACTTTTGAATTTTAGTAAACTACAAAAAAATCGTTACCAATGTACGTAGCTCATTGCTTGTTTGAATGAAGCTTTGAATGTACAATGAAACTGTTCCATTTTGAACTGCATTAAGCTTCTTGTGGACCTCAAAGTTCATTTTTCGGGCAATTTTCTTAGTCATCCAAGACATCTATCACATTTTTGTTAACTGGTCATTGATAATACCTTGATTTACACGGGACAACAATATCTCCGACAACTTTAAAATGTTGTTTCATAATAAAAGAAAAACTTGTCTATGTATGTACTATCTTATTCTTGTAACACTGAGATTATCAATCTCAACTTAATACTGCTGTTATATTACTGTTTATGTTAGTTTATTCGAACAAAAATTCCAGAAGAATAGTGTTCGTATTTAATAGTTATGGGAAGCAGAAAACTGCATTTATGTTGACATCTACCGTTATTAATTGACAGAATAGCTTCAGTTCGATCGAGTTCACTTTCCTCGAGGAGCTAGACAGAGGCTAACCGGTAAGAGAAAGAACAATGATTCACAAACGCCGAACGATACCGTTGGTCTAGGTCTGACAGTAGCGATGAACGGTTTAAATGAATATTCAGAGTACTCTGCTTCCGGTAAGGAAACTTCCGCTCAGTAAACACGCGCGTGTCGCGTATCGAGTCACACAAAGGGCTGAATTACGCGTCGTCATTGTTTATGCTTCCCATGCCGTATTACAGATGAGTAAACTCTTCCCGATTGACAAATGTATATAGCAAGTAGAAACCCTACGATCGGTTATCTGTCGAATGCTAGTCGAACCGCGCACGTGGTTCCTAGGAGAATCAGGTGTAAGAAGGGTTTAGACACACCCTCGGCTGAAGATGAAGTAACTGGGTGCATAACTTGAGTTATAATCCAGTTGAAGCAGAAGAATATTATCCACCATAGTGTTCTTGACCCATTTGTCCTCATTTTACCAATAACAACAATAGTATACATTTTTTTAATTTACTAGTAACAATATATTTATTAAACAAGCAATATTCTCAAAAATCTTAAATATATTCTTGATTGAAAAAATAATTGTTTATCGCTCGAAATGAATAATTTACAATGAAATCTAGCTACCTAATAATTTCTTCTCTCTTTTAATAATTCCATTCAATCTTCGGCAGATGAAAATTGTTCAAAATATTCGAAACTTTTACCACGGTACTTTTAGTTCATCATACGTCTAATTTCTAAAACAAGGAAATTGGAAATTATATACTGCCGTAGCTCGAATAATTCATTGGCACTGAATTTCGCGTTCCAGGTATGAAATTCCACCAAGAATTTCCTCGAAATCTGAATAAAACCAACGGTACAAGTTGCTGTTTGTAAACAGGTAGCGAATAATAATGAAATTGCATAACGGGAGAAAGGTTCGCGGATCTAAAGTCACGCTGGTCGTCTCGCATCGAAGAGTTCGCCTCTGCCAAATAGTTATGCAGCGAGAGCAAAAAAGAACTCGGAACGACGCGAGTGCATAATAATCAGGTGTGCAGGTGAAATTCTGGGATTTTCGCGAGTTTCCGGTGCCACTTGGCGACCATAAGCGGCCCCGCTCGTAAATGTCATCGGCGTCGCGCACCCTCCTCGCCGCGAGGAACCGGAATATCGACCTTGCGGGTAGCGGATGGAGTCGCCAAGTACGAAACGCTACCCGAAGAGGAACGGAATAATAAAAACACTTGTCCCAAGGGGGCGGAAGAAAGGAAGAAAGCAAATCGATGGTGAAAACGTTTCTGTTCTTGCGAAACGCCGACGGAAAGACAATTCGCGTCGTGACTGATAGAACGGGAAGAAATAAAATAAGAAGAAAAACAGTTAACCCCTTGTCCTATGATGTCTTTCGTAACCGCGTTGGATGGAATTACTTTGTCGTTGATAATTTGTTGGGAAGAAAGAAGGATTCCGTGGTTATCTATGTCTATGTTTACTTTAACACGTAATAATTGATAAGGGGAGAATAATATTTAGTTTCTGGTCGAAGGAAGTGAGTAATTCTTTGTTTTATTAAGTCGTAATATGGGGGGTGAAGGGTAAGATATCAGTGACACAGTAGTATGTTTAGAGAAGGGAGTAATTAATTATTAGATGTTGAACCTATCCTTTATAGACGCAAGCTTTTATAAATTTTACCTTTCATAGAATCTACCTTTTATGAACTCTGCTTTATGATCTATATTTTATAGAATCTATGTTTTATGAACTCTATCTTTCATAGACTCTATCTTCCATAAACTTTACATTTTATAGACTCTAGCTTTTATAGAATCTATCAATGAAATGTACATTACTTTTTTTAATCTTTGCGATAAATCTCCATTCTAATGGAAATGGTTAACTCGGTTAAGGGATTTACCACGATACAATTTATCGACACGCATCGAAACAGAAATATTTCTGTGCACAGCACGATCGACGCAGTGATCTTATGCAAACCGAATCGTCGATGAGTTTGCCTAAAGCATCGCCAGTCCGCGTGCCCCCCGCGGTATAGTCAGCTCGTTAACGAGATTGGACAGCTTAGCGGCGTTATCTGGAAGCATCGACTCGAAAAGTCACGCGGTTTATTTTCATCTACAACAGGATTACCCATTAAAACGCGTGCACCGGACGAGCTCGAGCTGCGGCTGGTATCGAGATTTGCCAAAGTTATACGAATTCGCGGCGAGCTTGCTGCTTACGATGCATTTATTCCCTTCTCTCCCCCTCTCGATCCGGCTCCGCCTCGGGAAAATACGATTTCATCGATGCGGTACGCTCCTCGGCTCGTGACCCAACGGTCTAACGAGTTTTCTATTACGGTTTCCCGGCGCGTGCCCGCTTCACGAATTCTTTTCTTTTCTATTTCGACTGTTCAGCGACTCGAACCTTATTACCATTGAACGAATAGTGTTCGGCTCAACGGTAGCACGTGTGGTCGACATACTGAAATTCTCCTTGCAATTCAAAATGTTATCTAGGTATGCGAGGAATTTCTTCCTATCGATAGAAGTTTATCTAATTATGCTGGCAGAAAAAAGAAAATAAGGAGAGAATAGTGTGAAATTTGTTCATTTGCGCAAAGTCTAATTCTGAAATTCCTTAATTCGGGAGCAAATTAAATTTGGGAAGTCTTCAATTTAGGAGAAATGAAACTTTACCGATTACCTAATTCTACTTCACCATAAATCAACCCTCTAAACTCAAGGGAAGAAGAGAACTCATTGACCACAGGAATACGACAGAAAACCAGAGACAAGTCCCGTGTTTTTCCTCTTTCAATCTTATTATCACCCCGTTCCTGGGATATCCCCTTTATCAACGGAACTTGAATTCCGGCAGTGGCGAGGCGAACGCGGACGAAATTAGCCTGCAACCACTGAGCAATTTTTAGAAAGTTTTAATCGAAGAAACGCATCCTGTGTCGGCGCGATTAAAGGTCGGATAGTGGGTCACAAGGACGGGTGTGCGCGGGATCGTGTTGCTCGTGGCGTGAGCCGATAACAAATTACGCGTGGCCAGGCGCTGCATTGCCGGTGAAAGGGACACTGTACCTACGTACATACTCTTCGTTGCGCAGGAGAAGACCTCTGGAAAGAGCGCAGGTCTAATTGGGCAGCTTTCGTCTGTACCAATCTAATTCTCTATACTAATTTGCTGTTCGTCGATACAGTTATACATATTCAATCAAAATTACGAACAAAACATACTAATTTTCAATATGCGTTTGGCACGTATCTTCTCTTCTCATTTACAATACTAATTTCCTATTCATCGATAAGGTTACGCGTAACCAATCGAAACTGTAAACAAGTCACACTAATTTTCAATATGTGTTTGGTACGAATCTTTTCTCATCTCATATTCGCTACTAATTTGTTGTTTCTCGATACAGTAACACGTAACTAATTGAAACTACACACAAAACACATAGGACCTGTGCTGTTCAGGAGCTCTTCTCCCGAGCAATGAACAGTACGCGACCAACGAAACGGCCGACGAAAGGATTATTAACGTGCCGGGGTTTCGAGAACCAATTAACCGGCGGGGTCTAGTTGTACAGCGGTGCGAGCTGGTCACAGCGACGACGTTCAAGGTTAATTAACTCGAACGTCCGTACGGAAAATAGGAATTGCAAATGAGTTTGCGGCCAGTCGGGAACGGAAACTGGGCCAACGGATTCCGGGGAGGATCCGCGAGCCGCATCGCGGGTTTCCTGTTTCCGCCACTATGTATTAATCCTTTGCACTGTACACGTTGCGCTACGGGGGCACACACATTTTGTTCTGCGACTTGACAGGTTCCGTTTCGACAGTATTTATAATATTAAATATTTTAATGAACGAAGTTGAGCAACGCTACCCTTGGATTATTACATTCGCTGCTCATGCAATTTGTGTCAAGGAAAATCAAAAATTTAAGAATATAACAATATAATATTTTTCAAATGATATCAAGAGTTTTTGAAATGAACAATTCTTAATATGAAATCTCAGGTATCGGTTACTAGAATTTTCTAAAAATATTCTTTGTACTATATTTAAAGGTACAAAATATAAATAGATATGAATATCATTTTCTCATCTTAAATTTTACTATTACCTTCCAGTGAATTATTAAAGGCAAAGGGAAATAGGCACAGTGACTGCTGTGAGAGAATCCACGAGTCAAAGGATAAACCAATATTCACAAGAACTCTGTTCCTCCCGCTTTTTACGACGGTTCGTTGTCTTTGATCCTCTCGAGCGAAGGCGACACGGTATTTCCGGAGTTAACTCGGTCATCGTCGGGATGGAGCAAGGATTTCGTGACGAGGCATCGGGACCGCGAATTACGGGTCGCCGGGAAGCGTTCACGAGCACCTCGAATATCGATGCGACGGGAGCACCGAGCTACGCCCTCGTTTCCCGTCGCTTCAATGAGATAGAAACGTCACCGCGTAAAACTCCGACGTGACCCCCGTTGTCCCTCCGCAATTCCGGCCGACCCTAATTCCATCATATTTTCCATTTGCTCGTACTCGGATCTCTCTCTCTCTCTCTCTCTCTCTCTCTCTCTCTCTCTCTCTCTCTCTCTCTTTTCGTCTCTCGCGGCATCATCAACGGGGCAGAGTTAAACGATTAAATCAGCGCGAGCCCTATGAAATTTATTTCATATTTCCTCGTATTTTTCTCCTTTTTTAAAAAAATATTTCCTGGCAATTTCGTAAAATCTTGGAGAAACCTCTCTCTGATTAAATAGAATCTGCAGCTAATATTTTCCCGTTATTTTTTAAATATTTCTCTGTGAATCTTTTATTTTTATAGAAACATTCAGTTGTAGCTATATAAAGGGAGACAAATTAGTTTATGAATGTTATCTGGTACTACTGGTGCGCAGTGTGGTTGTGAAAATTTGGAGTGATTTTTGATTCATGATCCACACCTCCGCCAAATTAAGGCGTTAAGTGCGGATGACGCAATACCACGTCATAGTAAATACTATTGTATTATGTATAATGCACTGTATGAATGAACATTGATACAAGTCATTTTACATAATATACGAACGTATTGCCATTTACTTAATACACGGAATTCAATAAATATACTAATTATTCCACAGTATAAATACAAACAATATCTAATCTTTGTAACGAAGAAAGACAGTTACAACTTTAATGTTCTATAATGTAAATTCTCTTAACGTCCTCGTCATTAAATTATATTTTGTATATTGCATTTAGCATCATAAAAAAAAACAGTTAAAGAAAAACGGGAGGTTTGACGATCTATCACGGTCAATTTGAGCTGGCAGAGAACTCGTTCGGTGCTTCTGCGCGCGATTCGGACCGCGCAAAAGGTTGCTACGAAGCGGTAACCGTGATCAGCTTAATAGGTTTCTCTATGGATAGCGTTTAATCGCGGCAAGGACGCCCGCCGCGCATTGTCCGTGAATTGATTTCATGAAATACTTTAATTCCCCGGAACGGTGAAACGATCGGCGTTGCGTGCGCGACTGGGGGAAGGTATTCCTCCGTTTCGGCTGGGGTGGTTCACGAAATACGACGGAAAGACCGTTTCCCGCGGAAAGACGTGTGTTCCTAATTTAAAACCCCGGCCGTAAATAAAATTGCCCGTACACCACGACGAGGCTTCATTAGCAAGCTAATTTCGATCCAGGGAGCCGACTGCAAGGGTTACGTAGCCCGAAAACGAGTTTTTGTGGAAAACATGGGGTTTACTTGAATATCGTCAGTGCTTGATTCTGGTGTAGCTTTTATAAATGTCAAAGTTTGAAAATTTAGAAGTTTCGGTATTCATAAATTTGGAAATTTACAAATTTAGAAACTTGGAAACTTTGAAACTTAGAAATCTGGGGAACTTAGAAATTTGGGAAGTTAAAAATTCAGAAGATTAGAAATTTACAAATTTTTAATAATTAATTCCAAAACTTGTTTTTTGGAATTTTACAAACAAATAGTGTTGAAACTACACAATTTCAAATACTGATAATTGCTCGATGAACTGTAACTTTCTACACGAAAAAGTGTTTCAACTGTTGTATCGTTGCTGCCATTAACGCTGCTAAGCGCACGTAGCCTCTTACAGCGAAACATAGAGGAATGCTCGCGTGTTCCTGACTCTCCAGCGAATAAACGTCCGCCGGACAAGCAGCATCGCTGTTTTTCGGCGTCGCGGCGCGCCACATTTGTCGACTACTGACGTATTTGGAGCAACCGTTCACTCGAACATCGTCGCCAACTGCAGTAACCATTCCCCGAATTTTCTTCTGTCCATTTTATTCTGTATTTTCCAGACTCCAGCACTCGCGTCATTCTCGTGATTTCACGATTCCTTGAACGAGGGAACTTCAATCGAACGAGATCCAAAAATTCCAACGAGAAATTCAGAAACTTAATATTTATACTATCGTATTCGTGGAAGCGAAAGAATCAGATAAACACAACTGATTCCAGCAAAAGATCGATCAATAACTGTTGAATAGATAGCATATCGCTTGTTACTGAATCGATCATCGGATATGTTGTAACTGAAACGCATCTGTTGGAATGATAAACGGTCGCCATGGTTGTTGAATAGAAATTTTAACTCTTGCATTGACAAAAGTACCCACTTTGATATCTAATTAACGTAATTTTGTTCTGTTCTCGCAGAAATTTAACGAAATTGCTTTAAATATCCATTCTTTTCTTTGAAAATAAAGAGTTATTCAAACAATTATTATTAATTATTCAAACAAATTTGTAAGTAAAAATTTATAATACTAAAGTTTGTAACTAAAAATTTGCAATAAGAAATCTGTGAAGAATTTGCAACACTAAAATTCAACAGGCCAATAAAGATAAAAAGTGAAACCACTGACGTTCTAAGTCCCGCTGGACCAGCTGGTCTCTTTTACTCACGATCCCACAGTATTAAATTTCAATGTGTGTACAACGAAAGACTCGATGAAGTAAAAGATCAGCCTGGCCTCGGAAACTCTAGAGAGGAATTGAAAGGTATCCCTCTGAAGACTCTTGGAGGCCTCAGGTATCTCTCCGAGGACTCTTATGGGTCTCAAACGATCAGAGATACTTTAATAGTCGTCTTTACCGATTTACAGCAGCTTATAAAGCTACTTAAACCGTGGAACTTGGTGAAATAAGGATTTTAAACAAACTTGATGCTGCAATATTGTTTCTTTTCCTTTGAATTTTGTTTTTGAAACTGCAAGTTTGCACAAACTGTTCTCTGAGTCTGACTATTGCAGATTGAAACCACTATAAACCATATCTCAATTTTCACCGAGGAGAAACGAAACTTTTGATTAGATTGAGAATCTTTTTATCGAAATGGATTTACTTGCAGACCTTATCACCCTCGACTACCTCGAAAGTCATCTCCTATGTCGCTGTCTAATATAGTTTTACGAGCGACGCGTGTACACTCGTTTGGTTATCGTCCGGCACGCGAACAAACACGTTAATCGCACTTCCGGGTGCCTCCGCCGATTCCCTGGATACACGTGTGTTTTATCGACGAATCGATACCCGCCGTTTACCAGTTACTTTTTATTGTGCGACCGTTGCTTGGAGACGCCAACGTTTCAACATAGAAGGAGTATTGCTCGCCCAAGTTATCAAGCAAAGATCAAAGCAAAAACAGCGACATCGGTATTGTCATGGGGGATCTCGACAGCCATTTGTTCGCGTACGATGTTATCAATTTTTAATGAAGACAATTCATTTGTTTTCGCGGTATATGAAATTTTAGTTTATCAAGTTTAAAATTTTTAAATGTTCAAATGTCCAAACCTCTCAATCTCCAAATTTTCAAATATTCAAATATTTAAGCTTTCAAACTTCGTAACTTCCAAAAATTTTCAAAATTTTCAATTTGTACATATTACTTATTATATATACATATTATCAAACAACAAATAAATCGCTTCACAAACCTCAGAACCCATACATTCAATACAGTTTCCAAATAAAAATTCCCAAAAACCACCTTAAACCATCACCACCGCAGCAAACAGGTCCCTGAATCCCACCATCGCTCAGCATGCAAGAATTCAATTGGGTCAGGCGTTTACAAAGGGTGCGCGCATCCTCGAACACGCAGCGTCCAGGACGCGTTTGGCCCGATTTTCGCTGTAATCGAAATCATATCCATCTCGGTGGACATCCCGATTTCCGCGCGAATTTCATGAATCTTCAACGAACCGACGGGGAAAGTGTTGGCCGGTCGGTTTCGTTAAACCCCCGCTTTCACGAGTTACACGTAATATCCTGCGGCCGCCTCCGGATAATCAAATTCCTCGGTCTGAGTAATAGCTCCGTGTGAGAGTCTATCGCCGGCGAGTACGGGTTACGCCATTCGGAAAAAAAGAAGAGGAGAAACGATAATCGATCGCTGGTCGAACGAATCTTTGCTCGACAGGTGAGGCCTTGAAATTCGTGGGGGATTTTTCTTCGCCTTGCGAAACAGGGGAAGCCTCTGACCCTTGGGGACGTTATATTTAGCTCCCTATATTCCACAGAGTAACAAGCACACATGAAATCTGTCAAACATTTTTTAGACTGCACGAAATGTACCTGTAATGCATTCCAAAACTTAGGGCACTGAGTGCACAGCAGAACGTTAGACGGTGAAATGTGAATCTGTAGTGTTGCACTTGCAAAGAAAGTCGACAGTCTAATCATTATTTCCTATGCAATAAATTATACCAATCGAATGACTAACAATAACATTATAATACTCATTCTTACACCAGATATTCCTTACACCCCATTCTACTCTAATTCACAACTTTCCCCGATACCTTTATTCATCTTTTCATTTTATCTAAACTAAATCTTTATCTTCGACATCTACTAAATTAGAATAACAAAACATCACGACCCCTCGATTAATCATTGCTCTTGACGCCTTCGATCAAATTCTGCAGTGCATCATAAAGCTACATACCGTCTCCGCGTGGAGCTAAGATTCCCACACGAAAAGGAAAAATTGCAAGTACGCATGAGAATCTCGAGGAAAGTCAGCAGTGGGGGACTCCATTGAATCGGCAGCGACGTGACTTTCACTGACGACACCCGGTATAATTCACGGATCACGAGCGACTGCGAGAGTTGCATTAGCCGTGGGCAAGGCTGCTTCAAGGCTGTCCGGATTGTGTGTCATTCGCGGTCTCGCAATCCAGTTCAGACTGAAAACGTAGGCTTAGTCGCGCTGAGGGGGCCCCCCACGTGCCTATACGTGTGCCGCGTGTGCACGAGAGCACCTTGCTTTTCCCTTGCCGAACGTGTGCCCCGGTTCTCGGCCGATACTTTCACGCCCGGATCTCGTTCCCCGAGCACGTACGCGAGCTGATAACGTTAACTGAGAAGCTATCGACGGCCCTGCAGTTCGGCAATTGGAAGCTGATAGCTCCTTGTTTCATCCTCAGCTTGTTCTAGTGCAAGCTGTTTTCGGAATTTAAGTACTGCCGAAGAAAAGGAGAATATATTGGCTATCGGAAAAAGTTCGTGCGGGTTCTTCAATCGAAATTTAAATAGAGAACGGTTCTGTAAAATAATTTTATTTTATTTGATACCAACGGTATAAACATAAATATCAATTCAAATTGGACCCCAATGAATTGTTAAAAAGACGAACCTTTTTCGGTATTTAATACATAGAGGAAAGAATATGGAGAATAATGTTATCCTAAAGTTCTAGAATTTGGAGGTGCTTGATATGAAGGGATTGCTATTTCGAAGATATAGAGACTAAAATAGGAATAAATCAGCTGATTTCTATTTACTAATGTTTATGTTTCTAAAGACTTGAGTTAATAATACTTAATATTCAAAGGAAATTTTGATTTCTCTTTTCTCTTAGTAAACTGTCAACCAAGAACCTCATTGATAAAATTACTCTATTGATCGCTATTACGAGAAAAATTGTGAACTAAAATTGTGAACTATAAATCGAATAAATTCCAATCCAGTGGTATTTAGCAACATTCATGAATCATCATGATCCAAGGGTTAAGGATTCGAGCGGAAGTTCCCGAGATTCGTCGACCATCATCCAGTTCTCGAGTCATCCAATTATCAGAAAGTTTCTCCCGATTTCGAGAGGGTCGGCGGTGGATCGAGCACCCCCGATCGCTGCTCGACCCAGAGTTCTCTGTTTACCCGTGGCCTAGAGGAAAAGGCGGATCGTTGCCTATTTTCGTTCGATTATCGCGCGTGGGGCGCTTCACGCTGTGCCCGTCGGAAGCCTATCACTAGATTCCTCGATATCCCTGGTATATTTTCGAACATCTTCGTAATTTACCTTCGAATAACAATTAGATTGCGGAGTTTGTACATTTACGACAAATATGGAACATAGAGTAAAGTGTTATATCATTTTCAACTTACTAAAATTCTTAAAAGAAAAAACTTATTCCTATTTAACTTTTCTCTCTTTCAATTACTTCGAGAAATTTCGATTTTGCATAAAAATTGCCACTTTTCCATTCAACTCTGCAGATCACTAATTCTACGATATTGACAATTAGAAAAGAAGAATTTACTAATTCTAATAAACTGTAACATTATTCTATTTAAAGAAGGGGTGGCTTATATTACGATATAATTGTTATTTTAATTGTCACATTATTTCACAAAATCTCCAGCTAATTGGTTTTAACATACTGTCAAACAATCCCTGGTACATAAAAGCGTTCAAAATATCCGGCCTAATCGCCGAGAAGACCGGATCGATAAGCAAGCCCGAATATCGCCGCGAATCGGAGTACGCCTATTTCTGAATCACCTTGCACGTGAACCTTCGCCGTGAATCGCGCGATATTTCACCCGAGGGAGGTGGTTCTCCATCCCTCTTTTCCCTCCACTCGTGGCACTCCGCTTTCTTATGAAATATTCGACGTTATCGCGCTCCCTCCCCATCTCCCACCAACCCGATCGAGTGCAATAAATTACCGTCCGAGTCTTATCGAATGTGTAAATCTAATTTCCCCGGAACGGGAATTTAATGGGTGTTTCGAATCGCTTCGAGATCGAAAGATCGATTCGCTCGCGTAACAAACTCTGCGTAACAAAGTTTGCGATGCGATATACCCGCGGAAATTCGATATCTTCATAATACAGTTTTCTTTTGAACATGCTTCGAGGTCTTATTTAGAAATCCGAATTATCGAACTTGTGAGTGATCAAGACTTTATCTGTACAAGAATTAATGGTCTAGATTAAATGGTATTGGCTAATGGAGGTCTAAGCATTCAATTGTACGTGTGTATTTTGGATTTGCTTGTCTTGTGTGGATTTAGCAGTTTTCTTGGTTGCAATTATTTGAAATATAATATAATATTGTATTTAACAATTTTGACGGTCTTTCGTTCGTATGTCTGTTTTATTTTTAATAAATTTCCAATAAAAGAATCAATATAACAAATGATTATAAATTTATTACATTTTATTGTCGTATAGCCTCGTCAATGAAGGAAGAAATGATGTATTTCTTCTTTCGGGGTAATTAATTGCGAACTACAGGAAACATTTTTCAATGCGTGTTCCTTTTTAGGAGGCTTTCCCATTTTGGATGACTGGGTGAGTTGAATGGTGGTGCTAAACTCGAAGCGGTAAATTCTGTCCACGGAGACACGACGAACGGCACACGCGCCCCGTTAACTAATGGCACGACAGTTTGTCAGGACGCGGACACTCCGACGAGCAGGTTTATCGCTACGATTACGAAGCCACGAGTGAAGAATCCTGAACAAAGTTCAGCCGGAACACCGAAATGAATAGAGAATGACACATTGTGAACGAAAAGGTTTCAATTGGTGTGTGAAAACGAGATTGATTAATAAATGCAAGTGTTGTCATTTGGAAATTCGACTATTCGTTTGGATATACCACTTGGATTTGTTTGCTTTATTGCCTTGTTTTGTCTCGATAGAAATGACAATAACTTCAGATATTTGTATTATAGTTAATTTACGAGTTATTTGTACAACGTATTTATATTTTAACCACTTAATAATAGATTTCTTCTTTTGAATAAATGTTAAAAGGTAATGTAGATTTTGAAAATTACTTTTTTATTGATCAGGTCAAATTAATCGTTTTCGATATTTTCATACGTTTGGAAAAATTATGGATATAGTGGAGTTTATGGGTTAGTGGTAACGGATAAACAGAAATTTTAATTTTTGTTTTTTCTCATTTCAATTACGAGGATTTAAAGGACACTTGTTTTGGCCAGCAGTCGATACAAAAAGTTTGACGAGCGATCCTGCCACGGGAGCACAATATATAGTAATCCCCGGTTAATCGGTCGAACTTTCCTGTCATCTGTCCTCTCATGCAGCGAACGCTTCGAGCACAATTTAAAAAAAAACACATACAAATGTCATTCGCTTCCTCGTGGTTGAAACGCGATAACGTTCTTCCATTATCAATAGACGATGTTTGGAGCAAACCGCGGGCTTGCCGTAAAAGTAAACTTCCTTTCTAATGAATTATTTACAACGCAGTGCTTCTAATTAACGCAATCGAGAAAAAGTTCGTAAGAAATTAAAAAATTACAGTTCATTCTAGTTACTTACTACTAAACCTGAATTAAACAGATACGACATACGTGTTTTTCATTCATTAAACAAATAAATTAAATAATAAATTTTAAACTTACGGAAAAAATCAGAGATACAGTAGATCCTAATTACACTGGACATCTTCTATTAAACTACTAACTAAACCTAAATTAAATAATAATTTAATTTAATTATCTTCCATCTTCTTGTGTTCAAAATGAAATCATTCAGCTATATATTCTATCTCATAATCGTTTACTGTATCAAAGTCAAGAATTTATCTCCCAAGAACCTCGTTATCTGTTCACTCACTTTTCGAATTGTCGCATACAAGCTCTGTAATTCCATTTACAAATAATTTCATTACATAATTATCCCATTCGCGAGAGGTTGAAATTCCTCTGAATCTTCCTGAAAAAAGACCTCGTGTACGTTCTCGTGTGATAGCATATTTAGCAGGTCAAGCAAGATTTTATCTTTGCACAGGATGAGAGGCTAATGAAGACACTCGGCGATCGGGCTAACAGTTTCGAACGATCCCGAGTTGCGCTCTTCGAAAAATACCGGCCCATAAACCGGGCTGGTGTGTTTACGCAGACGACTCGCGTTTGCTCGTGTTATTCGCAAGAAAGAACACGGTCGCGAAAACGAGTCGCGATTAATTCACGCTGAATGTCGTCGGGGTCACCTGTTACCTCTAACCAAATCGAATGACTATAGTCCACTTGATTAAGCGATAATTATTTGAAAACATGTCTATATTACCAATAATATGCAATAATAAATAAAGAAAGAAATAAGTAACTATGTAAATAAATAAATATATAATGTGAAATTAACACACGACAATGATAGCGCAATTGAAAATATGAACTGTAATTTGAATTTGGCGAACGTTATCATTCTCTGTATTAATGATCAACGTGGCAACGCGATCAATATTGACAATTAACGTAAACAGACACGAACGATTCGAACTGCCATTTTAATTGATTAAAATACGATTGATCGCTTCAGTTTTCTTTCGTTTTGACTATAATAATATATTCTTTTAATTCTTTGAATTTTGTGAAATCATGTGGCATTCGACGTGTCAATTTACACTAAGTAAACGTATCGGAATTCGAGGAAGTGTAATCTATCGTTCGCCAGGTGTCCGGGGTCCCTCTACCTGCTCCCCAGCCTCCCGAACGCTAAATTTCGAAAACAGCTGCCGTTTAGATCGTCCGTCTTGCAACAAAGACGCGCGATTCAATGGAGACGTTGCAGCTCGGCAGCTGAGCCGTTTGGGGAAGATCGTTTGCAATTTTCTTTGTGAAAGTTCGCTGGGGTCGGCTGGCCGGTAGGTTATTTTAGGGTGTGGATCATCGAAATAAGTGCTGCGGTTTGTAGAAGTATAGATGATCTCGGATTGAGAAATTATTTGTTAACGATGTTGGTTTTGATAAGATAATCGTTATTTAGTACACAAACGTGAAACGTTAGAATGATCTGGAATAACCCTTTGAGTATTAAAATAATAAAATTGCAACGCATTTGAATAACAAGACATTTAAGTCTTAAATTCAATTTTATTCCTGCATCTGCAATATTTAACATTAGAAGATTGGTTGTTTCGAAATGACCAATTTCAAAATTCTCGTTTTACAAGTGTTCATTTCAAAATGTTCATTTTGCAGATTTTCAGTTCAGAATTTTCATTGTACGTATTTCCTAAAATTTTTATTTTCATTAACAATAATAGTAGCTTTAAATCTTTCTTTCATGAGAAATTAGAAAATAAAATTGTTTCGAGGAACGTACTATTGTAATTCTTACAGGAAATTAGTAAATGTATAAGTCGCTCTAATTGCTCGGTAGTTCTAGCATTAACCGTGACTAGCTCGAGTATCTGGACGTTCACCAAAAAGGGACGAAGGTCGTTTGCCGAGGCGAGGATTCGGAGTAACGGCTCCTCGCCGGTCACAGGCAATTGGAAACGATCGGCGTTTCCAGCGGACAATTTCCGGCCCCGGAGTAGCCGGACCGCGAAATTCAAAATTAGTCGTGCAGTCGTTGGCGGTAAACTGGCCGTGAACTCGCTACGCTCTCGAGTCCGGCGCGACTCGTTATTATGTCATTTCGCGTAATCGATGCTTGTCCGCGCACGAAGAAACGCGTCATCCGACAATAAAACTCGCGTCGTCGCGAATTAACGCAGCGTTCGCTGGAAAACGCCCGACGTGGACAGCTGTCGAGAACCGCTGTGACCCTCGCGTTGGCTCATCAAAACGCTTGCCTTCGTTCAAACTTCATTGTTACAATTATACCGTATAAATTATTTATTTTCGAAAGTGCAAATTGATGAATGTGTTTCTAAAATAGCGGTCCGAAGTAATTTTGTCATATTTCTACGAGACGGTGAAAAATTACATAGAAGAAAATAGAAAAATGGGTACTTGGTCACTCAGTTGCTAAGATAACGGTTAAATTAGAGTCTTCGATGATTAAACGTCGACATCTCAAGTTTAATGTAGTACATAGAATAAATAAATCTCGAAGTAACTACATAGGAATTATAATCACAGTACAGTTACATACACAATTTTTTAATCAACAACAAATTATTCCAAAGTATTTAAAATATTCTCGATTTTCAAGAATATCGATACGTCGAACTTTGAAAATTTACGTCTTGGGAAAAAAGAAAGAGAATTAATTAGATAATAATTCGTATAAACGAATTATCTTTGTTTCCTAATTGCGGGTCTGGGTTATAAATTATTTACTGTAAGTATTACAGTATTAAATACCGAATTTAGTGAAGGGGTTAACCAGTTAAAGGAAAACAAAGATGGCGATGTGCTCACCTGAAATAACAAATTCCAAATAGAGCAGTGATCGAAAAGGCGAATATCGGTACCTACACGGTGTCGCGCAAGCGTCTGGCGATTCCGGGACAACCAGTTTCCCCGGCCCGGTTCGAAGAAGGCGCGGACTCGATCTCGAACGACGTCTTCGGAATCCCGACGAGGTTCGGCCGGTTCCGTAACGAGATGTACAGCCGGCGACACACGTCCGGCTACCGAGAATCGATTTTACGGGACGCGCGAAAAAGGAACGAGGAATCGGCGATTTTGTAACTGGTCTTCTGTATCCGTGTAACACACGCCGGACAAGTTTTTCAACGAAAAAAACCCCGTGTTAGAATTAAACGGGGCAACGCTAGAAATTAGCCTGATGTATCACGCTAATTCCTCTTACAAGAGGATCAAGGATTTTCATGCGGATACCAATCTTCGTAACATGTTTGCATGTTACATATAACAGGATTCGCGTGTTATGCAGATTATTTGTTGATAGAAACGTTAACACTGGAACTACCGCATCCGTCAGAGTGGCGGGTTCCAATTTGCTTATTTTTCAATGACCTGTAACTGGAAAGTGTTCAATATCCGGAATGATATTCAAAATAGCTTCAGTTCGATACTATGGGAGATATGTAAAGAAACCAAAAGAAATCTAAAAATCTTAAAACTATTGCGGTTTTTGGAAGGAGTATGTATCAGTTATATTAATCGCTCGGTGGTTCCAGTGTTAACCTATTCGAAAGGAATTATTAGAGTGTATGTTACGATCTTCAGTTTCTATTATCAGTTAGTAGTGAAAAACTAGTAAGTTAGTGGTAGTAAAAAGCTAGTTAATAGTAAAAATCAAAGGTCTATGAAAATATGTGTGAAAGTGATGATTTCGGAATTACACTAGATTTAAGCGATTTAAATTTCAGGCATATAGTTCTGTTGCATTTTGTATGATCATGGATACGGTAAACGCAAGATATGCAGTTTTGATAGAAACAGATTAATGGACATTGTAGGACGATCTCTACAGTTAATCATTGTTTCAGGAAGATAGGGAACTGTTTCGTGAGTCAGTGCAACTACGTTCACTTTGAAACTGCTATAACTGTCAGCACGTTTATTTATGCGGTTATGTATGTGTACGAGTAGCTGCATGTTAATGTAATACATGCGGTCGCAGCTATACGTCAAACTTTATGCAAAACTCCATCGATACCCACGCACGATGGAAATTCTGCTCCGACTCAACGCAACCTTGCCCTCGTTCTGCAGCATCTTTTTAAGGCTAACTCTCTGTGGTCCATTTCAATGGCCACATTCTCATAAAGACAGCGTCTAAGCATCGTCAGAAACTTTTGGATCATAGATGACAAAACCTCGAAGAAAAGTAGACAAGAGTTAGCATCGACTCAACCCCTACTAAATCCTCATCCCCTAAAATCTGCCTCACAAAAGTTCACTCACGAAAGTATTTATATTATACATTTTACATGCCTAACGATTGTTGAAGTTAAAATTGCCAAGTATAATTCATGTTACCACAAAGCATGTGTCATACTTCAAGTCAGCATAATTTGAATTGAAAAATTGTATACACAGTTCACTAAAAAAGAACACTACTCGGTTTGATGAAGTATATCATACATATGGATTAGCGAATGTTTTCAATCTCCTGTACAATGATGCATGAGACTTGTGAAGTTTTCTACCTCAATTTAACAAGGATCAATGCCCCCCCTTTAAAAATAAATGAACATAAAACGTAATTTTGCAGTTATCAGTGGTCCACTTAGAAAGTAAAAGTTCACTTATAAAATATAAAAAGTTTCTTCGTATTCTTTCATGTGATGACGACGAAATAGATTTGACGATCATAACCGCGAAGAGAATCAAAAACAGAAAACTAAACAAAATTGTTAAATTTTTCTTTAATAATCATCCGCAGATAATTATCCATCAATTTGATCCTAGCATTATCACAGTTTGCCCAATAAAACGATGCAACAGACACGAACGAAGCGTTCACGAGGTAAGCGCACCAATTGGCCGTCACGCTTGTCTCAGTCGAGTTACCTACCGCACATTTTTGTTTACGTTTACTGCCTAGTCTCATTGGACAGACGATAGACGGCCAGCGCGTTGGATTCCCGATGAAAATCCGTGAAACATTTCACAGCCAAGGCGAGCGCCGTAAAACTATTTCGAAAGTGCGCGCGCAGGAGCGCGAGATCTTGGCTCGACGAGCGGAAGGTCTCGGTTAATTGTCAGCTTATAATTAGCGTCGTCTTATTATTAGTGCGTACACGTGTTCCCTCGCGTCGGCGCCTCAGAAGCACTCGTTGCTGCGGAAGCGTTCGGCTCGAAAGTTCGCGTTTCCCTTTTCCTTCAACCGCCGTTGTCCTCGTTAGACCGAGTTCGTACAGCAGTTCGCGGACAACTCGATAAAAATGTTCGCCGACAGTTTTGCGAATGAACAGAGAACATCTTGTTAGATGGGTCGAAAAGTGTTCGGGCGTGTCTACAATACTGAGCACCGAACGAACAAGTCATCAACTGATTGCAATCAGCTAGCGAACTCAAAGTGTACACAGAACCGTTTAAAAATCAACACTAGAACAACCAGTTTAAAATGATCCATATGTAATGCTTATAAAAATTGTAACAATAGACTTTTTTCGGTTTCTTTGTACATTGATTATAGTATTGAAGTGAAACTATTTATTCTTCAAGTCATTTCGGATGTTTAACACTTTTAAGGTGTCAATAACTGTAAAATAAGAAAATTTAAACGAATCGTTTTGACGGGTGCAGCTGTTCTAGTGTTAAGTTATATTTTCACTTCATTCATTTTTATCTGAAGGCTGAAAGTAAATAGAGTATGTACACTGAAGTTTAAAGGAATAGTTCAAAATTTAAACGTTTACAAGATCATATTTATGAAACCCCATATGCTACTCCGTTCAATATACTATTAGATTGTCTCAAAAGTTTCATCTATTTTATTAATACATAATGAATGCACAATATTTTACACTTTATATCATGTTACCGAATTATACGCAATTCACTCTGACTTGTTATTTTCTTTCACTTTTCCGGTAACATTATAGAACCATTATTCCAAAATTTCTGGTAGACTAGAGATGTTGCAGACAGCGCACGAAAGAAACCTATAGGACAACTTAATATTTCCCTCTGCGAGTAGTTCCCGAGCAGCTTGCAGCCAGTTCTCTTTGGTCTGCCCTAGGCTTTGCGCAGCAGCGGCTCTTCCGCCGAGGCATTTCACTTCGGCAATTTAAACGCGTGCGATTCGATTGAAGTCAACTCGATAATGGGTCCTCCTCTGCGAGGCGACTCAAATTCTTCCGGCTACTGGGTCTCTCGAGGTCCCCAGCGATTCTCGATCCCTGGTAACGGGGGCCAGTCTCTTCGGCAGCTGACCTGTTTGCCTGTTAGCTACCTGGACTCGGTGCGGTTCGTTCATCGAGCGATTGTTCTAGCTTTTCTTGGGTTTTAATGAATTCTGTTCGTTTCTCTGTTCTTTTGACAAGTTCTTTTGCCTGTTCTTTTGACAAAGGATATCTGATAACTCTTTTGTTAGGGTGTCTCGAACTTGTGAGCTATCTTGAATATTCTTCATTTACCTTTCTTCTACCTTAGTGCCTTGAACTTGAAAGCTACCTGGGTTAATCTTTAGGAACTTGGTATGCTTTTGCACAGCAGCTGGTTGGAGGAAATATCTACATCGTTGTTATTCTTCAGAAAACTGGTAGAGGAAGGGTAATTTCTGTTTAGGAAGCTTTGGTAAGAGAAAGAAGGGATAGAAGAGAGATGCATGCAAAGTGACTTCGCAATAAAGTGAACACTTATTCTAAATATATACCAATTTGAGAAAGTGTCTATTGGTTATTACTGAATTGTTAAGAGTCAATGTAGTTAGTTAACCTAACACAAATTTTAATAGGCAATTAAGATCCCCTTACAGCTTGAAATCTTCTATTCCGAAGAGCTAAACGAACGAGTGTATCGAAAGTCAACTGAAATTCGATCGATCGAAGCAAATCGATCACGAAGATTTATAACTCGATTACGTAACATGTAAGTATCTTGAGTCGTGCGATCGCGCAAGGGTTATCGGGAACGTGTGTTTTCTCGCGGCGTTATCAGTCGTTATCTTCGAGCAACCACGAGCCACGCTAATTATCGGTAACGTTGGTCACGTGCCGCATTGTTCGAATACGACGATCGCCTCGTTGCCGAACGAACAATAATTACCATCGGTTAAGCCACTACAATGACGCACGTGTACGTAGGCGCACGCTCACATCACCGGATCGAGGCGACCCGATGCTTATGCGTTATTAATTTAACGTAACAATTGATCGTGTGAGATATTGTTGTCCTCTTGGTTCGCACGAGCACCGACACGATTCTTTCTCACGACACTTTCACGCTCGACCAGTGGACTCTTCCATTCTGTGTGCTAACACGTCAGGGGAAAAGGCAAATGTGCGGTTTAACGGCTTCTCCCAATTTCAGACTTTACTGGACCCAGTTTTTTCAGTTTCTCTTTTTTGAAGCTTCAGGTTGTTACTGCAATGAGAGACCAATTTGTGTCTCGCTTAGGTGTGGGTTAACTAGTCAGTTAAATAGCGAAAACTGGGAAAGCCCGAAGTAATTAGTTAAATAACAAGAATTGGGGAAAGTCCGAAGTTGTTAATTAGACAGCAAAAATTGCGAATAACCTATGTGAATTGAATAAATTACGTTAAATGAATTGTATTACGTGCGAATAAATTATATTTCAATAATAATCATAAGAATAATGATGTAAAATAATAATGTTCTGGGGTATTGAAAAAAGAGCAATATAAATATTCATTCCTCTACTTAGAAGTTTGGAAAATTTGAAAGTGTAATAATTGCATTATTATTTCGAATTAATTGTGAATATATAATATTTGACAGTCTGATAGTGAAGATTCAATAGAGATTCTTACTGTGCATTAATTAAGTTCATATTTGAATACGTAACTGTTGTTTCATTGATTTTGTTCGTAGGTTTGCCGTAAAAATCAGCAAGCGAAGAGAAGTTTCTCATGTTTCTATTTAGAGCACTGGAAGATTCGCGTCACCCGAAGACACACAAGTCGAGTTTAGGACGTGTTAATTGCGTTCCGAGCACGGGAAACCGCGACTAGACGTCGATAGACAATGATAACGGCGGCGTGGTGTTAGATAACACATTACGTCCAATGTCGTGGAGACGCATTGTCGATCTATCCGCTCGAGTGGCAAATATTTGCTTCGTTTAGCACCTCAGCGGCGTATGACTCATTAACGGGTTGAATCCGACACCGATGCGAAATATAAAAGCGATGTTTTGTTTGAGCTTGAACGAAGGTGTTCGATTAACACCGAATATGACGCTTGGTACTTTTCTGATAAAAAAAAAAGATCACCGGTAGACTTTGTCAAGTTTTCGCCTGCTGACAGTCGCCTTATTAACATCGTATAATTATTCTTTGCAGTGAGATCAATGGAGGACATGAATTTTTATATTTCTGGTTGCATTAAAATATACAACATATTTGTCATATAATTATGTCATACAACATTTTATTATCAATATAGAAATTCGATTGTTAACGAATGCAAGAATTTTATAAGCTTTATCATTATCTTTCTCGTATAATAAGAAAAACACTAGGTCATCGATTTCGTCAAAATAAAAATAAAAATTTCTTATGCGTATTATACATCACCCTCACTTTTCTCGCTAACAATAATCCTTTCGGTCATAAATATTGTAAGACACGTCCCGCAACCACGCATAATATACGCGGTAACATGGATCATTGGTGGCCCACGCGTCGTGAATATAGAATCACGTGACGGTATTACGGTATTCTCATTAAGAAACCAAGAAGCAAATCTTTTTTCGGTGGTTGTTCGAATGAATTGTTGCAATCCAGAATAGTACAGATCAAGAATGACAGTAATCTAGAATTTACTTTCCAAAATTGGTTCTTTTATTTGGTATTAACCCTTGAAGTTAACCCCGTCTACTTTAGTCCTAATTTTCGACGATTACCTTTAACATTTTACATTCATACATCTATTTTAAATTGTCAACCAATTACGTTATATTTAATATAAATATACTGATCATATACGATTAATATGTAATTCTTATAAAAATTGTAACAATAGATTATTTTCAGTTTCTTCGGACACTCATTATAGTATTCAAGTGAAACTATTTATTTTCAAAATCATTTCGCATATCGATCAAATATCCATCAAAATATCCATCATGTCACCAAAACTGTTCTTCCGGGATCAAAAACTCAAAGATACGCTTCTTCCGGTGAGCGGGAAGCGCGGACAACCCGCGAGGCGGATCGTTTCGACACAGCCCGGTGGTTTCCGGGGCGAAATTGCTCACGCAGCGAGTCCATTGGTTGCACAACGCGTCCACTGCAGAGTCGTAGTGACGAGAAAAAAAGATTCTCGATCAGGAAATGCTAATCGAGAACCGAGCTGCGTGGGTTTCTTTCAAAAAGAAAGGCTTTCTCGATTGAAGTTGCGATTGCAGAACGGCTGAAACGCACTGGCCGTGAAGCTAGGCCGGGGGCAAGAATGAAATATCGAACGGGGAGGAACGCGAGGCGAGGATCAACGGCGCGCGGATAAATCACCGAGGGACGGCCACGATCGAGCCGACGCGAAGGCAATACTAAACGTAGGTTGACTTTGGGACCAATGCCAAAAGCCGACTGTAGACATTTCAATCGAGGCTACCGGGACCCATTGAGGTCTCGTGTCTGCTCGGCCACGTGGGACTGATGGCGAATCGATTGTTGTATAGCGTAGATTGAGTAAATAGGATGATATAATAACGACAGTAGCATAATATTGTAATTAACTGTAATGTATAATGATTAAAAAGCAAGATTCTATGAGAGATGATATGAGAATGGGAATAATTATATTTTAGAAGATGGCAGAGAGACGGAAAATGAGGACAAGAAGAGTAAAGGTTGCAGAAAAGGGATTTCTACATTAAGAATCTTCGAAGTATCATAAATGAATATACCTTAATTTTAAAATTACAATTACATTGAACTCTCATGCCTGAGCGTATCAAAACTTAAGTTAATCAATTACTACATTTTATTCACCACTTTGCTATGCAAAATGAAATAAATCAACAAGACACCGATATATTGACTTCAAAGTCACACGGGCGTATAGACGGTTAAGTAAAATTCGCTAATGACAATTATCAACTAGAACAAACAAATTCCCCGGGTATCTCAACGTACAGCAGAATCCTTCGTTCGCGAGCAACACGCCGAAAGCAATCCACGTGTTCTCTAATTCATGATTCAATCGATCGCACCTCACCCTCTGTTTCTCCGCCATCTTTCACCCTTATACTCGTCGAGACGCGAAACGGCCGAACCGAATACAAACTACGCAGATTCCGATCGACAGATTTCTCTGTTTCCGCTCGTGTGCCGCGGTATTCGCGGATCAACTCGGCGCACCGTGCCTCCCTCTTCGACGTGTTCGATCCTCGCGATAAGCCGGGACTCGTCTGTTCTAACAAGAACACGCGCGGCCGTGTTCCCAGCATCGGTGAAAATACTACCGCGGCGGAATAATCCGGCTTTGCTTCTCTGTCCCGGTTCTTCGCCGATGGTTTCGGTCCCCGTTCGACTTCGATCATCCCCTTCTAACCCCTCCGTCAACCCCCGTGGAACAGGAATAACGAAAATCGTTTCGGTTCGCGAGAAACGGAGCAGGTGCACGCGTTCTATTAACCCTCTGCACTCGAAAGATTTTTCGCTGCATACATTCATTATTTTCTAGTGAAACGTTGATTGAACTATTGATTCTATTAAGTGCAAATAACACACCAATTTTATTTTAATACCTTATGTGTAATTATATTATATAAAATATGATATTCAGCATTGAATTTTATAATTTCGCTATGTCAAATCAAACGGCAACTGTGAGTCGTCGCTCGAGTGCAATGGGTTAACCGGTTAACTGTGGAATTCAGTTTACACAGATGTGCCTAATGTATACTAAGATAATTAGAATAAGAATTACACGATCGTTTGAAAAACAAGATAATTGATCGTTGAAAAAGTTATGTGAGAAAGAAATGTTTGGAAGAATAAAGAATTACGCGTCGTTATTGAAGGGTTGAAAATCAATTATCTCGGTGATAGATCAAGTGAATCGAAATTTATTGGATCTATGAGGAGTTAGAATTCTATAGAAGAAGTTTTTGTAAAAAAGGCCAGGCTTTGCACTTTTTATTTCCTTGATAAATTGATTTCAGCCCTATAAGATCTTAACGAATGCTTCGACGATCAGTGTCAAATCAGCATCCCCTAGATCCATTAGGATAATTCACATGGTCATGAATAAATTAAAAAAAATTCAGTTTGCGATTCATCATTTCTATATCGCAGGCCACAAGGGGTTAAAAATACAAATATCAATCGTTCATTTAGTTTCCGACGAATTTAACCCTGTGCACGCGCCAGAAGAAGCTTTCGGGGACGTGGAACGCTATAAACAAGTTCGCGTTTGCCCGTCTAGACTGGATATTCAATTTTTACGACACGACGGACCGCCGTGCTCGAGGCACAGCGGATCGATAATCCGTCGCCGGGGTGCCAGCCCGTTTCCTTACCCTTATGCCATCGATCCCCCACCCTTAGGTGGTTCGATATCGACTATTGCCGATTATTGTTCGGGAAGCGCGCTGTCAAGACTCTTAGCGTTATCGTATTATTTATTAACCTGTTAGCTGATAGGTTGACTCCTTTTGAACGCTGTGTCATTTTATTGGGTATTAGCCTTTGGGTAACCGGAAGGGCTTCCGGGGATTTAAAATAATTTCTTAGAGTAAATTAGTGAATTAGTGAATGTAGTGGATATAGCGAGTGTACTGAATGTAGTACTTAAATATGGTGAATATATCGAATATAGTGATTATAGTGAATATAGTGGAAATAGTGGATATAGTGGATATAGTGGACATAGTGAATATAGTGACTATACAAAATTTAGTGAATACAGTAAACATCTCAAAGTAATTTCTTAAAGAAATTTCTGTCTTGTTATCTTGTTTCGCGCATTTGAAAATGATCTTCTAAAAACTTAGCATCGCTTAGACCTTGAAACTTAAACTAAAGAAATTGGTTCGGTTTTAAAAGAGTATTTCAATTATTTCAACTTTGAACTTTGAATGTCTCCGGAAGAACACCGTTTCACAAACGCTACGCTGCACCGAATGAAATCACACGATAGTCAACAACAAGATCGCTGTCTCTCAAAAAAGGCATAAAAATACACTACCAAAATTTACGTACGAAAATAAATTAATGTACACTCTCGATCCCACACACGGTTATACACTCGCGTACATACGTAAACTTCTCGGGAGCTTTCAAACGCTAAACAACCAAATAAGTTGGCAAAGTGGAATTGAACGGTGCGCGAAGCGGGCGAATAAAAAAAAACGTAACAGGAACTCAGTTGCGAAATCTAGTGCTCGTTACCCTCAATTACGCGCGACTTATCAACTGCCCCTTCTTTATTTAAAACCATCGTGACCCGTATACAGGTCACGGGTCCGTAAACGAGGAGCGCTCGTCTTCGGAAAGCGACGACACGCGCCTCTCCGCGGGGCAATTCCTTTTTAAAGATGCATCCGCGCGGAAAAGCCACGTCGCGTTTCGGATTTCACCGTGTAATCTCCGGTGGTACGTGTTTCTCGCCGCCGACGAAATTTTTCGCCCCGCTCCCAAGAGAATCGACGAATTTATTCATTGAACGACGGTTTACGTTGCTCCGCTGGAAACCCCGGCCGTATTTCCCGGTTTCGGTTAACCCTTTCATCGTCTATTAAATATTCGCAGGCTTGAACTACTGCTCACGGTTGTAATTTGTTTCGAATTCAACGGAATAACTCTTTCCCTCGGAGAAACAGGAGTTCCGATCTTTCAAGCCATTTATAGAGTGAAAAAGTCTTTGAAATATTCTGTACTATAGAATAAAATCAAACATTAAGTTTATAAACTCGTTTCGCCCTTTTTATTTCTGTTATTTCATTGTGTTATTGCGGTTTGTTCTTTGGATAATGTTTGTTTTATTCGGTACGTTATATTTATTACTGAGATTTTTGGATCTTTAGAGAGATCTTTAATGGTTTCTTAAATATATCAACAGTTTATATATTATACAAGATGTATTTATATTATCGTTATTATTAATTAGAATAAAAGAAATTGCTGTTGAAATTACACATCCATTTCTGTTAGTTTCCCGACACAGCGCGACTGTTTGCTCGATCGATGAAACCAGAGCGGCGAGTTGACATCTGAAACATTTGGAAAACCCGTTGGAAAACGGTTTTCCGCTCAAAATCCATCGAGCAACGAAATTTCCATCAACTCTCCTGCAATCGTCCTGCCGTTCTCTTTAGTATTCCGGCGAAGTGTTCCCGTTACTGTTACTTCGGCCTCGTGAAAGAAGCCTCGAATAATCAGCAACTTCTGGAATGCGGTATCGTAGAGCGAACTGCAGTGCGCGGGACTATAGGTATTATAACATCCGTGATAACGCAGCACCGCCACCCACGTGACCACGGCATGAACTTCAACGCGAATCGATAACTTTCAGCTAATGGTTCTCCGACGAGATTGACCCCCAAACTGCCGATTCAGTCTCTCTCTCTCTCTCTCTCTCTCTCTCTCTCTCTCTCTTTTTCTCTCTCTCTCTCTCTCTCTCTCTCGCATACCAATCAATTTGTACATTTCCACATTCAATTCGTGTTTCATAAAGTAACGGTCTATCAATTAGAAAATGCATTCGCTGCATTTTATTTTGAAATATTTCCGTTTCATCCATTGCGTGTGACGAAACTCCCGTATCGAAACTGTAACGGGGAATTTTAGTAGTCTTTGACATTAATAAATGCAATGATTGATTTTAAACAAAATTTCAGATGTTTAACGGTGTTATGACATCGGTAATTCTAAAATAAGAGAATTAAAAGCAGTTATTTTTACTAAAACGGTAATCGTAATGATAGATTCGTGAAACAAAGAGATACAATTCAATTTGAAACGATCGAAGTTGATTGGAGAATAATCTGGAACCTCCCGAGACTTCATAAAAACGGAGGGTACTTTCTAGGCTTCCCTATGTGTCACGGAAAATCCTTTCCACGAATAATATCGTCGATCACAAATCGAGCGAAGGACTCTTCAAGGATTTTCCCGGGGATTTGGCAAGAATTTCACGCTTGAATCCAGCGCGAATCGTCGGACGGCGACATAAAGGAGCCAGATCGATCTCAATAAGAATCAGCGGTCGGATACGATCCCCCTCCCCTCACGGGATATCAATTGAACGGATCTAGGGACGCGCGACCGTTCAAAAGCCATAACTTTCTTCGGGTCTGAATGCGCCTATATAAAGCCACGGAAAACGTATTCTCGGGGGTTGGTAACTCTAACCCCATTCGCCTTATGATATCGAGCCGGAGTCGTTACGACAATTCTAGATGGAGACAAATTAATATGACATCGATATTCATTTGTTTGCGTTTGAAGAGGTTTCAGTTTGCAAAGAATTTAATATTGAGAATTGTAAAATATTAAATATAATTCTAACGAAATTATTAGGCATAATTTCAATTAGAAAGAAATGATTTATATAACTGTAATAATGACATTAACCTTTTTCTCAGATTAAAATTAGATTTTTCTATGATCAACATGGAACCTTTATAGATAGAAAACTAAAATCAAATTTCGAATAGTAACAAATAAGTATCAATGTTATATTAATCTCTTCTTCTCAAATTAAAACTAGATCTTCCTACTATCAACGCTGAATGTTTAGAATCAACGTAGATTCCTAGAAATCAACGACGAAGCGACTGTAACATCAGCTGGGGACAGGAGTCAGATGGCAAGGGTTCGAAAATAGAAAAAGAGCACGAAAGACGGGAGGACGCGATTCATCGATGACACAAGCGGCTCAGAATTCGCTATTCGGAATGATGGCCGCCGCGGCAAAATGGAAATTATTCATCGACGGGCGAGCCTCTGTTCTCGCTCGGTGTGACCTCGTCAAGGTGAAGATCATTAGCGATCGGGGGGGGGGGGGGGGGAGTTCCGCGAGGGCAGAAAAATCTGTCGTCCAGCCCGCGAATTATGACAGACAAAGATCCTCGTGCCGAATCGTTGCGTAATCTTTCGTATTTCTTTTTTTCTGCCTAGCATCCCGCTAATGAAAGGAGTCGATACATGGGCGGATTCTGATCGAGTGCTCCTCTAATTCTGAGAGAGACACGTGCGCATTATCTTGCGGTTCACGGAATTAACGAGTTACCTGCAATTTGTAATACTAATGACCTTCGTAATTATAGAGTCTCGTTAAATGCGACGTATTGTTCTTCGACAAATTCGTTCAGTGTGTCATGAATCAGAGTATTTGATCATTCGAGCGTCATTTTACGTGTTATGATTAGTGCACCGTGGGTTTGATGTGTTAACGAGGAGTTAGGATACGAAATAGAGAAACTGTGATTATACAGAAATTATGAGAGATTAAGAACAACGGTACTTCATTTTGAATTTATTAACGCTAAGTGTATGGGCACTTCATATTTATCTATTCCCGTTGTAACTAGTCCAAAAACTGGTTATAAAATACAGGTAAACAAGTGAGGGAACACATTATTCCTAGTGGCAACGGAAACAGAAGAAATGACAGAAATTAGAGAACTGATTAATCAAACGATGTAAGGATTAATGTAAAGTTAAATAGACAAAGGATAAAACAGAATATTAAATCAAATTTTAAATTGTAGTGCGTTTAGTGTTAAGATTTTGAAGAAAATAAATTCGGCTTTTGCTTCATTTCTGTTTATTCAAGTTATATTAAATAGATTTATATAAAAATCTGCGGTTGTTATGACTTCGAATAAGAGTTCTAATAAAATTCATGTTACATTATCTAAGCAAAATATGAAGTTAATGTTGCAATGAATGCGTCGCATCTGCCGTAGAACGTGTTAACAAACGATCGAGGATCCCTAATGTCCCGGGGCAAGATCCGGCGGATCGTTGCGCAACACGCTCGATCATTCTGCAACTTCACCTAATGAGCTTGGCGTTAAATATTGCAACGACACTTGCAATTTAATGCGTCACGTGTATTCGCGAAGATCAATGTCGTATCCTCGTGAAATAAAAGGAGAGAAATGATTCCATGCTTCCTCGATTCCACTAGGAACCCTTGGACTACCTTAAGATCTAACTGGAAAACCGAACCGGAAAACCGATCACGTGCTTATTTGCATTCTTAAGAAAAAAATCGACTGAATGCAAGAAACTATTGCATGACGCCAATCTGCCCCAGTCTTCGTTAGTAAATATCGTTTCTTCGCTATAACCATTCAAAACTCCCTAAAATCTAAAATCATTCAATAATTCTCAAGATATACTAGTACTCCGGCATATGAAAGCAGAAATGTAACGTCAACAGAACATTGTCTGTACCGTCGCATGACGGAGAAATACTTTTCGGGTAGCTGTAATTAAGATAAAAGCTGAACCCGGCGTGCAAAAATTCCACTACACTCTTACAATCGGTTCATCTGGCTAATGTGCGGGAACTTGTTCAAATCTGCCGAGGAATTCGCTCTCTTTAATACTCTTTTTTAGGTAAATGGATTACAAGCACGCACCGGGACCCGCGTGCTTTTTTCTACGAGCAACGAGAATCCGTTCCCGATTCATGGGCGACGCCATTAATCGGCCAACGGGGAATACGCGCGAAGGTTTAATTCGCATTCAGGTCGTCGCGATGCCGATTAGAACGCTGGTAATCAGCGTTACGAGTCTGTGTTGGAAGCGTTATACAATCGAGCTTGTAGCGACACCGTCCGACCACTGGCTTCAGTCGGAAGTAGAATTTTGAAGCTGGTCGTACCGGTTCGGGGAACACGAATTTCCGTTATCGTCGAAATTATTCGTGCCGCACGTTCGCTGAAGGAAATTGGAGACATTGTTGCAGTTAGATTGCAGATCTTCATGCAAATTCCAATGGTTAAGAACAAAATAAGAAAATCAAAATCACAATACAGAATGGTTTCTTCTGAGAAACAAGTATCACTATACTTTGCGGTGTTTTATACAGTTGTTTGTATTGTGTGCATTCTGTGCAATCTTAACATTAAAACGACCGAGCAGTTAAATGGACTTTTTGAAATGCCTCTATAGAAACTTCAAGAGTGCATCTATCGAGACTTCAATTGATTTGTAATTCAGCTTGCGTATTTCTAAATCAGTATCTTTAATCATTTCTCCGGGAAACATTTTAATAATTGCAAAATGAAGAAATCAGGTCAAAAATGAGTCATTTTGATCCGTCCAGTAGTTTTAGTGTTAAGCTTCGAAATTTCTCTAAAATGCATAAATATCCGCAGTCAATTGTAGCTATTGTGTATTCTAGTATATTCTATTAATAATTAACGTCATTATTTAAGTTATATGACATTAAGTTTCGCATGCAAATAATAGAGTATATTTTTGTAATGCCGATAGACAAACACTGACAAAGCAGAATCACGTCTACGTAATCATTAACTGGTTATTAACTAGACGACCTCTCAAGTATTAATAACAAAGGTCTCTTGTTTGATTGTACCGGATTTTTCTGTAAAAAATTGTCCTCGTGGAAATCTACAATCTCAGTCGATCGGATCGAACTCGAGTGAATCGGGATCGAATGCAGCGCTCACGCATACCGAAGAGAATTCGCACCGCGCCGGTGTACAGATTATTGCCTTAAGTGGTTTCAAGTGTTAGTCGCGAGCAATGGCCGAACGTTTAACGCTAGAACACCACTGGCCAGCCAAATGATCTGGTCTGTAAATTACAAGAGTGTATTTATTGGGATTTCGATTGAACTAGTCTAACGTGGAGAAATAAATTTTCTTTCAAGGAATAAGATGAGAATTTCTTTAATAATTTGTCAAGAAAGCATTCATACCTTCTAAATAATCATAATAATCGCGAAAATCAAAGAAACAAATGATAAAAATGTTCAAGATAAAAAAATTGTCACAATGTTCTTTAATTTTCACTAAGGCATATCATGAAAATGTCTTGGATTTGCCAATATCTTACAAAATCGGTTAATAAGGATTAGAGATTAAAAGAATATTGATTAATCGCAAGTAGATTTAATCCTTCGCACTAGAAGGTCCTTCGCTAGAAATATTTAACATTTCCCAATAAAATACAGACGACACTTTCAAAAATTAACTTATCGAGAAACCATACGTACATTAAGAAGCAAACTTATTTTACTTCAGTATTTCACATACCGATGCATTATACAAAGCTTAACCCTTCACGTTCGCGAGGTGTCCCTCAGTCACTCTAAATTAGGTGCAGCAAAATTATGGAGTCTTCTATATAACATTAAACATTGTATAATGCACGAATATGTGAAATATTAAAATCACATAGTTTTGTTTCTTAATTTATGTTTCCTCATTAATTAGTTACAAAGAATGTCGTCTTCATCTCATTGAACAATATTGAGTATTTTTAATAAAAATCTTTCGAGTGTAAAGGGTTCAGATCATATATTATACTTTACAATTTTGTTATATCGAATCAAGTGGTGACTGAGTCACCTCTCGAATGCAAAAGGTTAAAGGAGAGGCTCACAACGGCGCGACCGCAGTTTCGGTCGAGATTCGAGACCTGAACGCCGCAACGCGCATAATTAATTAACCGAGCGGCCGACCGAGGGTCGATCGACCGAAACTCGATTCGAATGAAGCGTGCGTGCCCCCTCCGAGCAGCTCCGAAACGATCCTAGTTGATTATCTTGTTACAAGAAAGGTCAAGCGAGCCTTCCAATTTATCCGCGGCGAATCCGCCACGGATCCGACGGGAAACAGAATGGTTAAACGGTCCGTGAAGGCTTCGTTGGCCGTCCGATCTGCTTTCCACTGGTTAATTAATCGTTTCGACACAGAAACCGAGCGCCGCCGCCGTTTACCACGTTTAACACGTTCGCTGCCGCTAGAAAAAACCGGTGGCACGCCGGGTGCCACCGATTCCCGCTTTTGGAGAGCGACTTGTGACAAGACTGTGATCTTTCCTTTCTGGTCACGTATTTCATATAAGATCTCGATACAGTAGAAGAATCATTAACTGAACTATCGATAAATGCTTCTTCGGTTGCTTCAGTGTTTGATTACTCCAATTATGTCATCATTTTAAGCATCTTAGTCTCAATTAACCACTTGCCTCACGATTTATTTCGACTCAAATGTTCCTGCTTACGTTATTTCATTTTGTCGCACTTAAGGAATTAATTCGGATAACCGAGGTTCTAATTTAATCGCGATCAGTTTAACAGGTGTCGACCAAAGATATTGATCTTCAATTTATCAATTTTGAGTGTCGCGATGGTACTTCACCGATTGATTTTCTATACATCGATATTTATATTGTCAACGAACGTTAAAAGCCACGAAATTCAGTGTCCAAATCGTTGATTCTTTTTTGCTTCCACTGGATACTCCGGAAAGAAGAAAAACAGAAGTCGGATCATCGAGAAGAAAAAGAGGGTTAAATGGAGATAACTCCTCTCCCTTTTATCGGCGCGAGGTCGTGCAGCTTTTGCGCCGCATCGAAGAGCCGACTCGGCCAGAAAATTCCAACACGATTGTGTCAAGCCCGTAAACAAACCGTGCATCAGCCTGCGCGACACCCGAACAGTTGCACGCGAACGGTCGACCTACGTACGGCCGGTCTGCTTGCTGTCGATGATGATACGACGGCGAGCCATTAACGGCAGTCGGAACGAGGACTGATTCTTCGTAACCCTTACGTCAACGAACAAAATGTTACGTTTCTTTAACACTACAACTATCGAACATTTAATATGGTTAATATTTAATCCCAGTAAAAATTGTGACAATAGAATATTTTCTGTTTCTTCAGACATTCATTACAGTATTCAAGTGAAACTATTTCATTTCAACATCATTTTATATCCACAATTGTGAAACAAAACAATCGAAACCAGTCATTTTGACGGGTACGGCAATTCTAGTGTTAAACCTCGATACTTCCATGTTTTTACGTGAATTTCCTATTTTTCAAGCTCTAATTGAAGCTCCAATTCATCGAATGCAAGTCATTCTAATTGGAGAATGGAAAAATTATCATATTTAATCATTTGATTGAATTGCATTAATGTTATTGCACATTCATCTAGCTGAATATTACCAAATTAGGTAGTACTGTTCATAATGTAGAAATATTTCCATATAATCGTCGTTTAATTGAGTGAACTGTAGTAATGAGATTTAGTTAGGGATCACCGGTGACCCTCATGGCATTCAATGTGTTAAAAAAATGGGGTTCCAAAGGGATTTCGTGAAATTCGAGCTCGAGGGACGAGTGGCAGGAAAAGAGTGGGGATGAGTCTTGGAAATTCAATCGTACAAATTTTAGTGAAATTTAAGCGGGCATGACTTTTCGGAGGCTTGTTTCTCGAGTGGATCGTGATCGAAGGAAGAAGGTGGAGGATCGAAGAGGTCGCGGGGCGGAGGAAGGTAACAAGGAGAAATTACGGGATGAGAAACGAGCTCGCGGAGAGAATTAGGTCGCGGCGCCGCTCGTGAAAAAACGAACGGGAGGACGCGCAAAAACGCGGGCTGGCTCTCTTCCGACGTCGGATCGTCGATCGTCGGTTTGGAAGGGATAAAGAGGACCCGGGTGAAAACGGACTCGCGAAAACGGCGTTCCACAGCCCGCCATTATCGCGCGTTAACGAGCTTCTCGCTTTTCCGAGCGTAATTATCGAACTTCGCTCGGGCAAATGATGTACTACTGGATGAAGAAATTGCAGGATGTTTAGTAATGCTACTGAGTATTTGATATAATTAATATACACCTTTTTGAATTCCAAGAGTACATTTTTTAGTTCCTGCGGGCCTTCGAAGGATACCCGAAGTCAGTTTTCATTTTAAAGTTTCCATTTACAACCTTCAAAAAGAGTATCTATGTTATCAAAACTTTCAGCTAATAATACGGTTATGTATCGTATACCCTCGTACTTAAAACTTTATTCCGCAGGCAGTGCTCCAGCTGAATTGCCAACTTGAAGTTTTATCGATAAAAATTCTGAATCACAGTGATCGACTTTTGAGACCTTTACTTATAACGTTATATACTATAACATCAATACTCGCAAACTTAAGAACTATGGTATCAACCCATTAACACTAAAACTGTGTAATCCCTATGAAAATTGTAACAACAAATTATTTTCAGATTCTTCAGACATTCATTGCAGTATTCAAGCGAAACTATTTATTTTCAAAATCATTTCAAATATTCGATGCTTTGAAGATTTCAACAATTGCGAAACAAAACAATCAGAACTAGTCATTCTGACTGGTACGGTAGTTCTATTTTTAATAATTAATTCTAATACCATTCGTCTTTATTACAATATGATAAGCAATATTATACGAAACGGTCTAAATTCTCGTCGCGGTCAATGTATTCAAACCTCGAGCAACTGAAGACGCGACGATTCACAAATTAGTTCCTTAGATTAGAAAGCCAGATTGGTTCGCTGAAACGAACACGATCGAATGTTTCACTTGTAAATGCCTTTTTCCGGGGCGCATCGCGAGGCTTCTCGCTTTCCCGAGGAGCATGGAGTCCCGACCAGCAAAAGGTGCAGGGGAAACGAACCAGTTCGAATGCGTTTCGTTACGTGTCCGCACGGCCGAGTAGACGTAATACATTACGCAAGCCGCGATAAAGCGAGACACGAACGACGTGGCGGTCGGGGGAGTTCAGTTGCGCCGCGATGGAATCAATTAAACCTTTTCCTCCCGTAATCAAGACAGAAAAATGCCGAAAATCTGAATTTACGAGGGCGAGGAACGAGTCCCGGAAATCGAGCGTGTTCCCGATTGGCCGTTTTCTCTGGTTCGAGGCGATTTAATGCTTTGACATTGCCAAATGATCCGAATTTGGATGACGGAACTGTTTGGGTAGATTAGAAAATTTATTTTCCAAGCTATGGATCGATCGAACTCAATTTTGTTGGATTCGTGCAATAAGGAAAGGTTAAAGGAGTAATCGGTGTAGACGATTTGATGTTTTGGTTCCCATTTCATTGAGGTAATAGTTGGATTGCGTGGGATTTTGATGAACAGACATTTAACGATCAATGCGGTAACTCTTTGACTGCTATGTTTGTTGAATTTGGATAACAGAATTGTTTGTGTAGGTTGGAAAGTTAGTTTTCTTAATGACACATCGAGCGATGTATATGAGAAATTGTGGCTTTTCAATTTCTTTCTTGACTTTCCAGATTTTTATAAGTGCTGATTCAACGGTCAACGTATTAAGAAACTTGTAAACCGATGACAATGGCCTATTTGTTGCCCGCTTTATCTGGCCGACGGCTGTCATTCTTCCGCTGTTCCGCGGAAAGCGAAATACTGTTTCGTTTCCGAGAACTGATACAGCGGTGGCCAACAAGAAGTGATAACGCGATTCGTTGAGTGCCTCGCAAGCAATCGATCGGATCGATCTATATTTGTTACGATTATATGATCGATAATGATAATGAACGCGTAGAATACTAAAAAACCAATTCCGCTATGTAGGAATATATTTTACGTTTGATTAAATTTCTTACTTTACCCTGCCCACTTCAATATATTCTACAAAAAGAAGATATGTCTTTTCCATTCTAATTTGAACAATTAATGAAATAAGAATACGTAAACATGAATGCTGAAAAGTGAAAAAGAACTTTTAAATCTTTCTTTCGCAAATACAAAATAACGAATTACAAATATAATTTTTAATATAACAAATGTGGTTAAGTATCTTTTAGAATATCAAAGGTTTCCACTTTTCCGAAAAATTCGATATTTCATATTACACGACCTAATGGTACCCTATATGCTTACATTAATATAACAGATATTACAATGCGATTGCACGAGTATATAAGCAGCAAAGGAAAGATGCTGTAGATAATAGAAGAGTAAAGAGAATAATTAAATTGCATTACGTGCAAGAACGACGTTCAATCTAAAAGATCGCTTCAAAACCTGACCCGATTCAATTCATTATCAAGGTAATACACAAGCATAATCTTCGTGGCGTAAGAGGATCCGAGGTCGAGGAGGAAGGAATCTTCGTAGAAAATCGATGGAGCACCGTATTATCGAGTTCAGGAGGGACCAAGCAGGCCGCGCACAGGATAAGGAACCGCTAAAATGAATTAATTATCTCGAACTTCGGCCCGCCATAAAAGCCGATTACGACGCGTGCAGATTAATAAGGTCGACGGCGCGTCGCGTCGAAGCGAAACGCCGCAGCGACAAAATAATTAATACCCGGCAACGGTCGACTGACTTCTTGCCACTCGATATCGAAACGAAATCATTTATTGGTCAATATGTGTTTACCTAACGATTTCTTTTCTGAAATGAACATAGATTGTCCACTGAGAGTGTCGCATTCCTTTAGATTTTCACTTTTATCGCTTTTCTATTCTTCGTAAACTACTTTGCACTGTCTTGATCAATTTTAACACCTTAATTAGAGATCACTGGGTTTTATACAATTTAAAAGATCATATGGAAGCTTTCAAATGATTTCTCATAAAATTCGTGAGATTAAAATAAAAAATTTCTTCAAATTCTTTTATCGACTTCTACAGAATATGTATAACATTGCAAACTTATCAATGAAAACTGAAAATGGCATCAACCTACGGCCCATTAACAATATCCCAAACAAGAAAGGAACTTTATGTTCATGTTGCTCCACTCAGCATGAAATATCAATAATGACTACAAAAGCATTCAAACATTCTTCGAGTCAAGAATGGGTATATTTACATTCGTGCGAACACAACTAAACACATTCAGTGTTAAATATCAACATTGACAGATTGTACTTATGCAGTAATTAAAATAAGAAAAAGAAAATGTTCACGTGATTATTCATCTATTCTATCACACAGTGAACGCGTTAAATTCCACAAATTCAATTTTGAAACGACATTACTGAGAAATTAAAACTTCGGCTTCTTTACCGTTGCCAGCGCGCTCGTTTCCCAGTCATAATATTTAGAGAAGCGGGAGGAATAACGACCGAATCCGTTCGCGGAAACGGAGCGTTGTTCCTCGTCGGGAATATAACAGTGTCGAGTTCAAAGAGCGCATTCGCGAGCCAACGATGTTTGAGCGGATATGTTCGAGCGGTAGAGGAGGGAACAGGTGTAGAAGAATTAAGACTGGAGAGGAGCGCAACACGCGCAGCGCGTCGAAAATAGCTCTCCGGTTTCGTTTGAATGCTGGTTTCCCGCGCGAGCAGCGTATCTATGGCGGATCGCCGCTCCAGTGAAATGAGTCTCGTTGTTGTTTACGTTGAACTGTGTGTCTACATTGGATAGAATTGTTTGAGAATTGTTTATGATTCATTCGTGAAAAGAAGCGTTACTGGAATCAGAGAAGATCTCGCTGGTAATTAAATTATGGATTTTTATATTTTTGTGAGAACTAAAAGTGGAATGCTGCATGAAATGCATATGTAGAAGTATATAAAATATCTAATCTGTAGTGCTTATTATAGATTTTCTTAAGAAGTACTGTTCTTTATCGTAAATGTACTTTTGTGATTATGTTCTTAACTCTAGATTTATATCTATTGTACAGATTATTACATTGTTCCTAGAATAAGGGATTATTCATATAGATCTTGGAAATTAGTACTTTCAAAACAGATGATTATGTATTTCTATCATTTCGTTAATCAACATTGTCATAAACATTTAATAAAATATAATATTTATGGAAATTAATGTTATTCAGATTGAGGGGTTCTATAAATCTCATGGAAACGTTCGAATTTGCATAGAGTAATTTGTTAACGAATATAAATTGTTTGATGCACCGTCTCGCGTTGGAACACTGTTTTCTGCAGACTAGTTCACTGTTCACAAAATTGTGCATTTTGCCAGCGAACATTGTTTGCGAACTGTTCACGATCAAACAACAGTCTTAACGTGATCACACGCGGCATTGTTCGCGTTCCTAGAATGGTCAATGTGAGGGACGAAACGCGCGCCGTCATATGCTGACACGAATCTATCCTACTTACCTTCGACCTTTGCCCCTTCGGCGAGCAATAAATTTCGGTGGGAGTGATTCGGAATTGGAATGTCAGCTATCTGTGACATGCTTCGGTACGAGCCATTCATGATTTCTCGTTTTACAGTTGCCTATTGGAATCGTGAATATTATAACGAAAATAGGAAGAAACCTTGATATTGAACCCTGTAGCTGTTATGAAATACTGCCAGCTAATAACTATGTACCTTGAGTGCTTACTCCTATCAATCTTTACACACGAAGCTGCATTTTAAAAGTTTTCTTTAGAAGCTACCGCGTAGGGAAACTACTGAAATTAAAAGTCGAGATACCGCGTTGAAACTCGTGTTCGAAGTTTGCGAAAGAATTAAGCTTTTATTACATGATATCGTGGTATTTCTCATCGTTATACGGTGTAATTAATTTGGACCAGAACGAAGGGAATTCTAGTATGTTTTATGAACTTTGAAGGTTCCTTTAATACCACCGTACCCGTCAAAATGACGTGTTTCAGTTTTTTTATTTCGTAATTACTGGTATTTCACAAGGACTAGTTTCGCTTAAATACTATAATCAATATATAAAGAAACCGGAAAAAATCGACATAAATGTTTAGCAAATAATGTTTATAAAATTCAATGTGCGCCGAATTGACGCGTTCCCTAAACCTATGTAATCAAACGAATTATTCAAAACCACAAGTAAAACTCGCTGGTAACGATTTTTAACAGGGAATCGCCGAAGACGAGGAAACACCCGTAAAATGGAAACGCACGCGTCTTTTTGTTTGCGTCGCGAGGCTTCCCTTCGTTCCGGGCGCTTTTCAATTCCGCCGAAGTGAAACGCTGCCAGAAACTCGCGATTCCCTGAAGTGCGCGCTTCCTTCTCTTTCTTTCTCTCTTTCGCTCTCTTCTCCGCTTCCACTCGCCCGTTTATTTCAGGGAAACAAAACGAAAACGCCACTCCTCGACACGCGACGGGTTTGCTCAGCGTGTCCGTCCGTCGAGCGAGTCGCCGGCTCACGGTTCTCTCCGGTTGCAGCTTGAGAACCGGCCTGAATCCGTCGACACCGTCGAACAAGACCCGGACAGGATGAATATTGTTTCAGAAAATGAAGCACTCTGGTCGATTTTGTAACCTACCAGCTCAACTCCGAAGCATTTTTAAACTAACTCTAGTGAAAGTTAACCACTTCACCAACAATATCCTGTCAGACTCATGATAAAGATTTTAAACTGAATTTGGGAAATCTAAGTGTTATTTATTTTTTTTAAATGTAAGTTAAATATTACTTTTCTATTGTCAATAGTTAACCTTTGGAGTAAACATAGACATAGAATAAGCATCAAAATTCTTTATTTTCATAATGAACTATTGATAAAGTAGTTGTTTCGATCATAGTTAAGAAATAAATCATAGTGCCAGAGGTGAAAATGTTCTAACATTTCTTAGATAGTTTATTTCCCTTCTTTGATAACATTCATACGTGTAGCACAAATTCAATAACCATTAAGTAGTTTATACAACTTTGTCGCTATGCCGCTATTTGACGAAACTACTGTAATTTGGAGTTTGAGTAAACAATAATTGCTCATAAGTTTATCAATGTTACATACTGCCTTAATTATTAATTGAAATTTTGACTTGAAAGTTATTGAATTTTCATAATCCTACGTTAAATTTGACGTTTATGCGTATACATCGTTGGAATAAATGTCGTAGAAAATTTCTGAATAAAATAAAAAACAATAAGTAGACGGCGTTTCCATTTTCCCGGAGAGCAACGAATAGAAATTCTTGAAAGGGGGGCGACAAAAACGGCGTCGGATCGGGAAAAAGTGTTCAAGGTTGCGGTCCGAAACGAAGGAGGCAAGGTTTGCGCGCGGTGTTAATGAACTTTTTCGCTGCGGTAACGGTTACGCGTCGATACCGGCCGAACACTTTCACCCGTCTGCTCCGTGCGAAGCTTGCACAAACCCGTCCCAACGAAAAATCGGAGGGAGGCCGAGTCACGGGCGTGGGAAGAGGCTGCGTTAACAGGGCAACCTTGGAAGCCTAAAGGAAATGGGTTATTTTAACTAGTTTTTTCTCGTCCACATGGAACTGATAAGGAGCGAAGCATCGCGGTTTCGCAGCCTTGGTAACGATCGAGACGAACGAAAAATAAACGAGTCGATCTATACACAGTCGCGAGCGAAAAAAAAGGAAAATAAATTCACAGAGTGCTGACGTGGGTGATCGAATGATCAAACAAGTAAAACGTTGCAGGCGTTGGAGTGACTGGGATCGGATGGGAATTTGAATGATTTGAAACTAATTGCAAATAGAATAGACATAATAGTTTCGGATACTAATTACTGTACGAACATTCCAAATTATTTTGTTGAAATATTCTTCAAATCATTATATTATTGTCAACGACTTAGCATTTAAAAAACCGTAGGCTTTTTAAAGATCTCAGTAAGAAAACGTCGACCTTCGTGATATTCACACATTAAGCCTTGAATACTCCCATAAATCCGTTAGCATCACTGATAGCCATAAGTAACACATCAAGCACCGTTAACATTAAAACTATCGGGTAGATCAAAATCACCAATTTTGGATTTCTTCCTTTAGAATCGTTAGAAAGATACAAATGATTTCCTACTAAAATATTAAACAAATTGTTTCAGTAATGTATAAATTAAAATACAAGTTAATCGAAGTTTCAATAAATGCACTCATAATTGTATAAGAAAACATACATAATTTTTATAAGAAAATTCTAAATAGTACTTATAAAGTAATTACAATTTATAATTAGTAATTACGAATCTGCTCGGTAATTCTGTCGTGAACGAAACTCGTAATACATACAAAGTGCACAGTAGCAGTAGTCGGTGGACTCTGAAGCGTAGAATTGTTGAAAGCATCGACGCGGCGGGCGGTTCCCGCGGAATTCAAATTTTTCGTTCGATCCGGTGGGTTCCAGCCGAACGGATTACGTATTAAGGTCAATATCATAAATCGATGGGTCGGGTGCATCCAGTGGCCCGGTGCGCCCGGCACAGCGGGTCCGCGCGTTCCAACGATCGGCAATTAATCCGTTTTACCGCCCTCCCTACCGACTCTGCGTCGGAAATACGAGGCGAATGGATAAATCGAGGATTCCTCCCGCATCGGTGAACGCGGCCGCGCAACGACGAAACGCGCGGCTGGCGCGGACGATAAAAATAACCGGCGAGTGTCGTTAATAATAGCATCTATCGACACGATCGTGACGGAGATATTAACGCGCGGTTGGTCGACTAGCCGAAAAATAATTAGGCGATTGTTCGACGTTGATCGTTCCTCAATTTTCAATTTTCAATTTTCTATTCTCAATTCTCAATTCTCAATTCTCAATTCTCAATTCTCAATTCTCAATTCTCAATTCTCAATTTCCCATTCCCAATTTTCAATTCTCAGTTCTCAATTCTCAAATTTCGATTTTCAATTTTCAATTTTCCACTTGATGATCGGAAATGTTGGAATATCTGAAGTTGAATTCCAACTTAAAAATGGAATATCTTAGTAAAGAGAACGAAGAACTGTCGTTGCCTTCAAAATAGAAAGATTTTCAAGGAAACTCTACTGTACAAAGTGCAAGGGGCTAACGTGGATAACTTATTTAAGCTATTTATTACCGGTTTATAGTCAACGGAGCAGAATGACGGATAAGGATTAACGTACTTCGACGTGACGAATGAGAAATTTCTACGAAGTGGGTTCCAAGAAGACCGATTCTTCGATTCGAATCGCGGGGGTGGAATTCCGAGAAACTCAAGTTTCATGCGGAATAGTCAAAGGCTGACGAAGCCGTTCACGTTTCCACAGTCAGAGGAATGAGGAAAAAGAGAAGGCGCAGGGGTGAGTATACTTTCCAGAACAGAGATCGTTATTGAATCCGATGTTCCTGGAAGCAAGTTCGTCGCAAGAACCAAAATGCAATAATAATGGAAAGTCTATGAAGAAAACTGCCATTTATCTCTTTCAACTTTGAATCAGCAATAATGAACATCAAAAAGAATACTACCGCCGTTCAAGAAAATCCTACGCAGAGTTAAGAAAGAAAGTTTTTTGTATTTCAAGTTTTCCTCAAATTATAATACCTAAACCATGAACCGATATTTTATATACATAATTCAATCAAATATTTTTACCTCTGTTTCGTCGAATTAATCACATGGACAAATGAATGGTTCGGTTTCCATGAAAATTTAACATAATTACCCCTTACGTAGATTCCTCGAGTACCACTACATCAAAAAATCCATTGAAGCATTGTAATTACTTAAATTACTGAAGTTTCAACCGCACAAACATTTGGGTTGGTAGCGCAAGGGTTAATGAAGCAAAATGGTCGACAAGGATCACCGTTAAGAGGATTTCGAAGGGAGGCCGATGCTTCGGTCCGAATCGCGGGGGTGGCAATTCCAACGAACCCGAGTTCTACGCGGAACAGTCGGATGGTGACGAGGCGTGCTCGTTTCCACAGTCACCGGAACGGGAAGAAGGGGGCGGGCGCAGAGGTGGGCGGACTTTCCAGAGCAGAGATCGTTATTGAAAACTCTTTTCGTGGAAGGAAACTCGTTATCTGCCGTCTGGTCGGGGCGAAAGGGATGCAGCGCAGGAGTTAATCGGAAGCGGCCGGGAAGGGGGTTGCATGTGCGCGGCTAACAACAACACTCGAATTCGAGGGTTGAACGGTGTGTGCAGCGCCGCGGCGGCGGGCGACGGTGTGCGTGTGCGTCGGACTAATCAATAAGTTTGTCGACTGTCGGCTAAACAATGTCTAGACACAGGTTTCACGCCGACACGCGGCTCTCAAAGAAATTCCGTGACGACCTGCCGCGCAACCGATTCGATCGCCGACATCGATCGCGGTTTAGGGGACAGACGGGTGGCAGGAGCTGTAGCTGGTGCGTCAGGTACGAATGATAAAGAGGTGGAAGCACTGTCGAGAGTCAAGGAGTCGGAGAAGTCGTGCTGGGATCATTGAATTGCTGACAAGAGGTTGAATCTATTCGGATTTTTGATTAGTAGGTTCTCTGTGGATGTGTTTGGGACGTATTTCTTTGGAATTATGTATTTTTTGACGATGTTAGATGAAAATACTAATACTATGTACATCACTCTCTGTGTTACTACAATCGTAACTAACTTAAACTTTATTACAATTCCAACTTATTCAATGACACAAATTTCTAATCACCCTCCAACAAAAGCTGAAGTTAGCCCAGAGGTATGCCTAAAATTTGGAAAAACCGAACATCTCCAAACATCCGCAAACATCGCATCACCTTACCGTATTTAATTCCCCATCACTCTCTCGAACCTAAACAAATGGATCACGACAAAGCCCATCAACGACAATTCACAACGCGTGCTTCAGGACCATATTTTCTTGATGTCCGGCGTGTGGGAAATTGAAACCGAAAACGAAGCGCGGCTGGCTGTCGATAGAAAACGAGCGCCGCGATTGTTCCCGATATCGCAGCGGCGAGATCTTCCGTTCGGAAGATTGGACAAGCGATGGCTAAAATGTGCCGCGCATCGACCGGGACCTGGTTCCTCGCTGGGACGGTAGCCAGTTTCGAACGAGGAGCCTCCTGGATCGCGAGAAAGTTCCCCGGGCGAAATTTGTATCGCCCCGAATTCCAGGTGTCGGAGGAGGGTGCCGGTCAAGGGCAAGTAATCGATGCTGAAAACGCTCCGCGGCCAGAAAGCTCGGTTGGCAGCGGGCCCTGGCGACCCGCGTCACGCCCCTGAAAGCTAGAAATACACTCCCGCGGAAACAAACGACCCCTTTCGCGACCGGACACCCTGCCAACCCCTATGTTCTTCAGGATTCTTTATGGGTTCAGAAAATTGGCTTGGACTCTAGGATGTTCGATGGCATCCTCTTCTCAGGCGTTATCCCAAGCATCCAGGACACGCCATTTTTGCGCCCAACGATAGCGTGAACATTCACGAACACATTACCCGTGGTAAGATGAATCGAGGAAGACGGGAATCAAATTTTATGAGGCGTCTTATTCATTTGGCGTGGCCGAAATGGGGATCGTTTATCTTCTTTGGTAGTTAAGGAGGATCAGGCTCTTAAAGGTTTCTGCAAATTGTTCGCTACGCGTGGGTTGTAAATAATTTTTCAGCGCGAAAGCTAGGAAACCCGACGGCCAGGTGACAAGTATCTATACTTTAGGTCTCTTTGGTTTCTAAAGTTTTAAACCTTTGCAGACGAAGAGCTTTTTAAATATTCAAAAGCTTCTTCACTGGGAGCTATATTGTACGTGGAATTGGTAGCGCTGGAAGAGAATCCTTTGTTACTTGAATAAGTAAATCATTTGTCTGCGACTTTCTATTCTAGATATGAAAGTCTGACGTCATCGATATGGCGACATTCGTTTTCAAAGGATTAATCAGCGATTTCTCGTCAATCTTCGTCAATTTTCGTCAAAATGCGACAATAATCAATGCGACTGTCTCAAAGACAATTACACTGTCCAAAGCTTTAGGCGAAGCGGTCAAGGTCGAACTGGACCGATCCGCCGTTGAAAATCCGCGACCCTGCGATTATTTGGCATTGCACTTTGGCGAGTCGCGCCCACGACCCTCGCGCTCCATGAGTAAATACACGGCCAGCGAAAAAATAAGCAGACAGGTCGTTTCTGCTTTAAAAAACACTGGCAGAGTTCCTGCATCGGAGATTGTTATCATGCCACGGATGTAACGGATTGGCGAATTCGTTTTTCTTTTGGAAAGTTTCTGCCGATTTCCTCCGCGGACGGTCCGTCCGAATACATTAGAAGCAAATAAAAGTTGAGTTCCTACGATTGGGGACGACGTGACGTAGCTTCTTAATGGTACTGCTTCTGGGACGATAAAATTGATTTACGGATGAGCTGACGATAAAAGTGTCTGCTGGAGTTGTTACTTTTCTAATGGATCCTCTCGTGCGGGTGGCAGCCACAAACTAAACGAGTTTTGAATTGATAACGTTAGAATTTTAGGCAATAAAGACACTAACTGTTAATCGAGTGTTAAATATGAAACCTAAATAATCATAAATCTTATGGAGATACTTCTTCCATTAAATTCTCAAACGAAGATCATAGCTTCAAATATTTTACATTTATTTATATAAATTCTTTAATAGGCTAGACCCAGACTAATTTTCTCTTCTTCTCTGCAAAAGAAATGTTTAAACATTCTTTTCCATTTCTTATTATTAACACGTTGACCACGGTGGTCATCGATGACCGGTGCGTCCAAATTACTTTAAAACAATTGCAAGAAGAAAACTAATGTCGTATCAAAATATTTAGTTCTGTAGATAGATGAATCATAGTGTAACTTAAGAACTATGATACCAAATCATTGCTAATTAATTCTAATACAATTTGCGTTTGTTATAATACGATAAGTAGTGTTATACGAAACGCTCTAAATTCTCGTGGTGGTCAACGCGTTAATATTCAAGTATCTTTATGTCTTTACTATCAAACAGAAAATGATCTGATTCGTCTCGGTCTATCCCACACCTGCAACAAACTTCTCGATCGCCAATTTACATCTCAATTGATCGGTTCGCCAGCTTCTTGTCAAGCTTTCTTGCGCGATCTTCCAGGACATTATCGGGAATAAAGAGCAGAAATTTTGCCTGCGTTGAGGGGACGCGGAAAAAAATTCCCAAGGAAATGACCGGCGAAGACGATCGTAGCCACCAACGCAACAAATAAAATTCAACGAGAAGAAATTCGATGGTACTCGGTTCTCGTCCGTGCTCGTTCCCCTATCTGATGAATATTCAGCGAAGACACGAGAGAATCCACAGCTCGAGGGAAACGGACGTCTCCGGGACGGCCGGGCGTATTTCAACTGACGATCCGCGAAATTCGCACGACTCCCCGTCCGGAATTCTTCGAGACACTGGGAACGTGGGGGATAATCGCACGGACGGGCTCGTTAACGAGCAAACTCGATCGCAAAGTAACGTTTCGCTCGCTCGAGTTCGAAGTTCGCGAGCGGAAGGAGGGAGAATTGGTTTCTTCGATAAAGAGCAGATTATTCCTGTGAAACTTGCGTTGGAGAATTTGTGTCGTGACCATGAAACAATCTTCCTGCCTGCAATGCACTTCGTAAGGGATTTACTTATTCAAATGGGTGAAGCCCTTATCGGCAAGGTAAAAGGAAAATGTAATTGAAAACCTTGCCGGGACAGGAAACGAAGAATGGAATTTGATATTCCAAATGGATTTGAGAAGTTAAATAAAACTTAAAGTTTGAGTACCTAACCCTTTTCACCGGAGTTGATTCACCGTCACTTGAGTAGAGATATAGTGCAGTTATAAAGTTTCATATGAAACATCAAAATTTGTGTAATGTAAAAATTCATGAAATGTAGAAATCGGATAATTCAGATAGAATAGTTGAAATGGAATAGTTCAAAGATAATAGAAACGTCATTAATATCTCATTAGGAAATAATGCATATATCTCTATGGAAAAAGCTTTCGAATGCAAAGAATTAAAAGCTGAGTAAAAGAGAGAAGTACCTATTAAACGAGAACTATCATGAATAAATAATTGCACAGGCGATTAGACGACATCAAGGCGAAAGACGGTTGAAATTAACCTTTGATCCACTTTCGTTAACAACTTTCGAACAGACCTGTCTCGAGAAGAAACGAAGACGCGTTTCTTTTTGGAACGTTATAAGAGAAAGATCTCTCTCGCTATGAAAGAGAAAGAGGACGGGAATAAGAGAGAGGATGAAAAGGAATCGCGGAAGAGAGTGGAAGAGGAAAAACTGGGGTAACAAGTTCTGCCTGGAAGCTCCTCGCCGCGCTCGGCCGGCAAAATACGAATCGTGGTGGCAGACGAAGAGACAAAAGGAACGCAGAACCTGAACCCGGTGGTGTCTGACGTGCATGCTGTCCGCAGTGTGTGGGCGAGATACGACGGGGCTAACGAGAGACGACGGAGTCCGATTCCGCTTCGAGAGAATGGATTACGATGTCCGTCGCTGATATCGGCCACTTAACAACGATCCTCTGTGTAACAATGATGCACGGCTGTGTTATCGCGAATCGCGAGTGCAATCTCTTTTTTGATTGATGTAATTGCACGAATATGTACTCTAATTGTCTATCTTTAACACTAGAACAACTGCACCTGTCGAAATGACGAGTTCCAGCTTTCTTATTTCTCAATTATTGGTACCTTAAAAACGTTAAATATCCAAAATAATTTGTGTTGATTTCTATAATCAATACAGTGAACATTGGACAATTGCAACATCAAGAACCTCTTCATAATTGCAACATCGTCATCCCCACTATATCCTCACCAGACTCCTGTTAACACACCATAGTGCTAGACGACCGGCCGCGGTTGAAGAGTGTAACATGATCTGACTATTGTCGAACTCGACGATGTCAACGTCTCTTTGTTTTCTATCCGCAGTGGTTTTTTATGTCTGAAACTTCAATCGCTCATCATATAAACAATTATGATAGTAATCCTATCGTGTTTGGTGTCACTTTAATCAGAAAAACATAACAAACATAATGGTAGAAATTTCATTTATCAAAAGTCAAAGATAAAGAAGTTTGATTTTTGAGTTAAAGATGAATCATCGTTTCTTGGGGTGGATTTGATTCTACTTCTTCATAATCGTAATCTTCCGATCGCGTTGAGTCTTATCCAATATTCAGGGTATGCGAGGAGACCGAAAAAATCTATTGCTACAATTTTAATAAGGATCACATATTCATCACATGAAACACTAGCCTGATCTAAGTTCATTTAAGTTCCAAGATCCAAATGAACGAAGATTAATGTTTCTAAGAACAACAATGCTATGCGTGAAATATTCTCATCCGAGGGAAACGTGGAGCATTATCTCGGTTTCAGTACTCTTTTCCGTGGTTTATAACACCGAGCTTTTCTTCTCATTCTCAAGACTCGCTTTCGCAGCCTACTTCCTTCCCAATTTTCCCGGGAAGAATAACCAAGAAAAACATCATCGAATTCGTGGAACAATATACGGAATACTCCCAGTAGAGAACCGCGCGAAGAGAGGAAAAGAAGTAGTAGAAACGATCGGAGGAAAATATGGAGACCGATTCCAAGAGCAGAGACGTAAATGCTCTTTTGTTCTAGGAGACGTTCTTCTACTTGGGCGGATCAGATCGATCGAGGTCCGATGAGACGTCCTGCCAACTCGGCCAATTGACGCAAGAAAGGTTCCAGCGGGCTGTGATGCTCGGAATCCTTATGATTTTGGTTAGTTTCCGCTCCATAATAGAAAAGAAATCTAGCAGAGATTGCTAAAAAGCTGACATCTGTTCTAGTTACTACAGCAATCATGAGAACTCGAGAAACATATATATTGTTATGGACACATTGTTTCTGATGCACATCAAACGCAGTTCGAGCTTCGCACCGGTTTTGTAAGCATCATTTTTCAGATTCGTATTGATTAAGGTAGACTTCTACATCCCAGTAATCGATACAAAACAAAAAAACAACAGCCACAAAACAGAACCAATGGAAAACGTAAAACTACCAGTTACAAAGCCAATAAAACATCGGTCAGAATGGAAACCAAAGCCGATACGGATCAGAACCGCATCCCCCAAGTCCTACAGACATTTCCCCCTCGGCTCCCTGAATTGTCCCGATCAAAACCCACACACAATTCGAAACAGTTACTTCCGGGACCGTTTCAATCGCAGAAATCTAGGCTAACCCCTTTTCTTCTCGTCCCGCCCACGTTTTTCCGCCCCCATCGGCGACACCGCGGCTAGCCCGAGTCAAGAGGGAAAACGGTGCCCGACGCCGCGCCGGGGCGCAGCCGCGAGCAACGCATCGCGGAATTTCGAACGATCGAATCCTCGCACCGCCCACGCGAAAACGACGGCTCCTTGTCGCTTCACGTCTTCCTTCGCCCACCGACCGACTGGCCACTACCGATCGCCAACCTCCTATGCTCTGGTTCCGGAGGACGCGTGACTTCCCGAGAATCAGAACTGTCGGTTAAACCGGTGTTGACCGTTACGATCATCGTGATTAATGTCTCGGCCACGGGGAGCGGCGCGCGCACCGGCCAGCATTAGATAATTCGAGGATGGAGAGCGAGTCCCGACGCGTCGCGCGCTCCAATAATCGTCTCGGAAATGAACCGTTTAATGACGCCAGCAACCGCGACGTTCCGAATCCCTCTCGCCCGGACATTCGTCCGCGCGTTACGCGCTCACCGAGTATCCGTTCCGCGGTAGACCTCGATTAAGGCACACGGATTCGCTGTATCACGGAGCGGACTGCGCTCGACAGTGATTTTTAAGGTCGCCATATGAGTATGTTGGACCTTGCGGCGATGCAGGTATCGCTACAACTTATGGGTTTGAGTCTTTCGAGGTTTTCGTGATACGTGTTGCACTCAAATAGAAAGTGAAGAAGGGTCAAACCCATCGCTGAAAGATCCAACGTGTATGGGGATCCTTAGGGATTGCATGTTACTAGTTAAAGTTGGGAGATGAGTTAATGGCTAGCTGAGGAAGTTATCCTGACCTATTTTCGATGCTAATTTGCTGTTCAATATGGTTACACATAATTAATCCAAGCTGTAGACGCAATACTTAGCAAAAGACTCTCCCAAAGTCATCTGCAAGTCATTTGATGCATAGTAAAGGCAAGAGGATCTTATGATAATAATTTGTTTACAGTATTGATCGATATTACTGGGCGATCATATTAATGTATTGCATATTAATGCTAGAAGTGTGAGACGAGATGTGCCACGAATTAAATGGGGAATCTGAAACGCCGTCGCGGCAGCCGCATTGTAATCGATCCCGCGAGGCGATGCTACGTGCACGGACGAGCAGTCTGTTCTCGTTCTGTTACATAATGGCGGCAGTTTTTGGTCACGTTACCATGGGAGCTGCGTGGACGAGAGAAAAAGAGCCTCGTTACGAGCACCTCGTGCATACGCGAAGCAAAATTGTCTCTAGGGACAATGTTTGCGCAGTTATAGAATACATCGAATTAAACACATGAAACTTTACATTTTTTAAATATTTAAATATTTTAACTTTCAAGCTTTTAAATGCTGAAAGCTGTAAATTCTCAGATTTCCAAATATTTAAATTTTCAAATCTTTAAACTTCTAAGCTTTAAAATCTTTAAGTTTTAAAATTTGCACAATTCAAAGCCTTAAATTTTTATTTCGAAATGTCTAATCTTACATATCTCTATATATAATCTGCATATTATCATACTGCTTGACCCATACAATGGGTCATCGGTCCCGAATGCACTGATACAACAGCATAGAACTACCTTCTTTAATGTCCTCGTGTCGGTTACCACGCGCACCTCGCGGTCTCCGGAAAAGAACGAGGCCGTGTCGAAGGAAAACGAAAAAAACACTGGCCCACCTTGTTGGCCTGAGTTTCGACCAGGCCGTTCCCCGTAATTTTTGCTCGAGTTTCGGAACTGGTTTGACGAGAGTTACGTCGCCCGGAATTTCGTAACTATTCCCGCGTGGCCTTTCGACGTCGACTCGCTGAATTTTAGAGGCGCTTATGCGATAACCGGCTCACAAGGAGACGAAGATTTTCGAAATTCTTTGAAATCGATCTTCCAATTAACTGTTAATCGATGTAGAGCTTCGAATACTCGATTCAACCAATCCGTATTATTTTATACAATTTATAAGCACACTGCAGGCACTCGAGTAAAACATTTTTTTACAAATTTCTCAACAAAACATCCTCATCTTTCCAACAATTCTCAGAAAAGAAGCTCAGAACTCTCGGTTAAAAGAGAACCCAGAAGTTAAAACCAACACCTCCCAAAATATTTTAACTGTCTCTTGAAGCAATAAGTTCCGTTTTCACTTGAAACCTTCAAAATCAAGTAATTCGAACAGACATCATCTGTTTCGCTCGAAAATTATTCGCAGGACGAGAGTATTCTAATTAGTAATTCCTCATGGTTGGCCATCTCCGATGTGACGAAAAATTAATTTTTCGGAGTTGAAAACGAAATATCTACTAATAACAAACCTAAGAAGTTTCGTAAAAACTAATAAATACACACGTAAGTACACAAATATAAGTAATAATAAATATTAAGAATAACCCATACATGCTATTGATGTAGTCGAACTAACAACAGTAATCCTCAATTATTCTGGGTACTATTATAGCATGAAATAATTATCATTTGATTAATTACTAAAGAACATTCCGTTACTACTACAAGATCACCTAGTCCGCATTTATTCAAACGATGCAGATTTTTGACCAGTGAAACTGTGATCTTGCCCACTGCGCGCCGGAGAGAGAGAAACCGCTTTGATCGATCCCGGGCCCGACCGACCGACCTTCCGCTGAATTTCTCCCGGCGGATTTATTCCGGGGCGAATCCGGGAACTCGCCGTGAAAGTTTCCCGCGCCCGCGCACCGTCGACCTTCGTGGAAGGACCTTCGCCGTGGGGGCGGGAAAACGGGACCCGCCAACTGGGTTACGGAGTAGCAAGGGCGGTGACGGGGATTCCGCGCGTACGCGGCGCACAAACTCGAAACAGGGGAACGGGATTGAAAAGCGGAAAATACGAGGGGGATCACGCGATTCTTCATTCTCCTCTTCTCTGCCCCTTCTTTTTCTGGCGGCTTCGGTGGCTGTTTTTCGTGCGAGACAGATAAAAACGTGCCAGCCTCTCGCGTGCACATATAGGGCGATCCCGAGAGTTTGATTATACTTTCATGAAGCATCAATTTTATAACTTGATCACTGTTTCGCAATGATTGTTGACACGATATCTATAGTAAATTGAGTCTTTGCTTGTCTTAAATTGAAGTATAGGGTGGTCTTTCAAATTGTTATTCGTTTTAACTTGGCCAAGTGTTGCGTCTAAGAGTAGGTGGGTACCATTCGTCACACATTTTTCGTAACTGATTCACAATTACGAAATTGATTCTTCGACATTGAAACAAGCAAGTAGTTTAGAAAATAAGGAATTAGTGCAGTGACTTGTTCGAGAACGTGGAGTATTCTTCTCATTCGGTTAGTGATGTGTTGAAAAATCACTGATCGATCTTTCACTGTACTCAGATTATTCTGGATTTATTATATACCTTTTTAGGTACTCTGTAACGCATGATTGATAGTTTACAAGTAAAAAGAATGAAAAGTTTCTTTGCATGTGTGTACATGTTTTAACACATTGTACGTCAGCTACTGAAATCCCAAGCGCCGGTCATGATACTGATGTATTTTTAAGCATCTATCAAACCAAAATTTATAACTTATCAAAAAGAACAAGGAATACCGATTTTTAATTTTATTTTGGATTCGTGTTATACACATCTAAAATGTTACTATAATGTCGGACTAGCAATTAAGGGATAGAGTAAAAATTCCGTAATTACGCGGTACCGGCGTACAATGTGTTAATATGCAGGCGAAGACCGACTCGCTTCCTCTCGCACGCTGTGAAAACGACTGTACGCGTAACGTCATCCTGGAGAAACACGACTCGTTCGGATATCTGTGTCAGCGAGAACGATTTAAGTTTCTACGAGATTTCTCCCCGGTATTCCCGGCGTCGTACCCTTCCAAAGTTCAACCGCGAGCAACCTGCTCGAGACTCGTTGAAGAAGATCGGTCGACCGAGCCCGGAAAACTGACGAAAATTCAACGGAAACTGGAAGTTCACGATACCCAGGAAACTCCAGGAACAAACGTCTCCTTGGAGACGATATTGAAATTCCGCCGGCAGCGAAACGATAAAAACTTTTATAGGACCAGCGTTGAGTTCAACAATGAACTCGACTGTGTTTACGTCGATTTATTTAGTCGCTAAGTACATACGTTTCTTTTGTGAATCATGATTGCAATTGTTCCAACAGCATTGTCGTGTTTATTTAATCTCTAAAAGCAAATAAATTGTACACAACTTCGTAATACTTAACCTTAAATGAAGGTTTAACATTTCCTTTGAAGGGATATTGAAATTCCGTCGCAGTTTTGCGATGAAAGCTTTCGCAGGACCAGCTTCTACTTTAATTGGCCCTTTACCTGGATTCGTTTAGTCTTTCTAAATACCTGCCGTTATAAGTGAAAATCACAATTGTTCTCGAAGTATCTTCTACGTTTCACCAGTTCGTTAAAACTAAGGAGAAAATTTCGTAATACTGTACAATATTTAACCCTAGACTTCCAACACTAGATATCTCTATCAATAACTATTGTATCTATTGATATCTAGGAAACAAGTGTTCGCCAGTTAAATATACAATAATTTAGTGATCCAGAATTAAATCCAACTGAAAGGCAGCACAAGTATCGCACTGTTACCACCGTCAACCAGCGTTACGTTACACAGTCAGCTAGTTCAAAGATTCATTCCCCCCTCGGGATTGTCCCCGACGACTCGTCACGGTTTCATCGTTGACAGGATTTCCCGGTGCAACGGGTTTCCCAAAATCCCCGACGCGCGCGTCAACCGGTGGCCGGTTGCAGGTAGCATTTTAATCAGCCACGATAATCGCTAGGAGGCTGCACCTCGTGGAGCGCGTCGGGGGAAATACACGTTCACAATGAATTAATCATGCGTGCTGCGAGAAAGGGTGTTGGATCTATGCTGCAGCAGCAGCGAAACAAACGTTTCGATTCGTGGCGGGAAAAGAGCATTTTGCCGCTTTCCCGGCGACGGTGTACCGTCTGTCTTGAACCATGACCTTCCGTGGAATCGGTGTTCACCGAATAAGGAACTCGGAGCGTGCAGTGTCGCGGGAACACGCTGACGCGATAGGGATCAGCGTTGCAAGAGGACGACGATAGCGTGGCGAAGGATTTTCAATCGTGAGAGTGAAGCGAAATAGTATCTTCGTTTTTTTATTGTTATCGTAGTAGTATAATTCGTTACTTCTACTTATTATAGTTTATATTTAGTCTTTTTCTATCATTTTCCTGTTACTACACTTAATAGTTACTGTTTATCTACACTTTCTTTATTACTATAGTTTATAGTCACTATTTATCTATAGTTTAACTACTACTATAGGTAATAATTATTCTTTTTCTATCGATTTGTTATTATTGTGCTTAATACTTATTCTTGATTTACATTTTTCTTATTGTTGTAGTATATAATTACCCTTTTCTTATATCTTTACCACTACTATAATTAATAGTTAATCTTCTTTTATAAATTGCGTATTACTATAGTATATAACTACCCTTCATCTACATTTTCCTCCTACTATAGTTTGCAGTTACTTTTTTCTTACTATCATAATTAATAGTTATCCTTCTTCTACAGATTTCCTACTGCCACACTTTATAGCCACCCTTTCCTATAGTATTCAGAAGCTTTGTAACGCACGCATTTATTTTTCTTCCTCTTTCCAGCACTCTTTCTGTCATTGTTACAATTGAATATTATTTTCTACGCACGTGTCTCTTGCGAAACGTGCTGCGGGAAAACCATAGGGGCTGCCTCTTCAATCATACGAACCCTTGCGTAACGAATTCGATGCAGAACGAATGGAATCAGCGTTTCAGCACGTGGAAACAGTGCCACAATTTTAATGCATATGCGGTATGCAGATGCGTGACGAACGAGAAATAAGAGGGGGAAGGAAGGTCGATGGAAAATGGTTCGATTGCGTGGGAGGAACACGCAAAGGAGGCTGTTCCGCGGAAGAAAGTCCTCTCGGTAAAAGAACTGAGAATAAAACCGAGAAAAAAAGGACACAAAAAGTATCTTAAAAAAACGAAGAAAAGAGAAGAAAATAAAAAGAAAGAGACGGGCATTCAACGGAAAAACCTCGAGGAAACCGAGGAAACTCGAGAAAGGAGCACAACGGCTGGTAAGGTACGAAGAGGTTCGTGCGCGAGAGGATCTCGATCGAATCGGAGAAATCAAACCGCCTCGGTTCCGGTGATTCCGTCCTGGAAACCGGCATCGTCGTGCATCGCGTCGAAAGCGGCTGCTGCGATGAAAAGCGACAGTGGGAAGCGTCGAGAGAGAAACCCGATTCCCTTGCCACAGATATACAACCGCGCTAGAAAGTACCGCGTTAATTCGTTCGCGTCCTGATTCACGAGGCGCGAAAATCTAGAGAAACGAAGAAATGCGTGTACTCAAACCTCTAGCGTCTTGGCCGGCTACCGATCAGCTGGAAATGCACAGGGCAAGGTTACTCGCGGTGATCGGTTCTGTAGTCGTAGCAACGATGACGCATCGGTTTCTTCTTATTTCTGTTATTGACCAAACCGGGTAACGGAGAACGCAAATGAAACGGAATGCGACGATCAGAATATCAATTTTCCCCGTCTTTCGGGGAAACGTGATCGACATTGTTCATCAACCCTTACGTCCTTGAATATGTATGTTACAAACTACAGAATGCCGCTACAATAATTCAACGAAAACACATGTATTGACAGCTGATTAACACTTAAGCTGTCAGTCATAAGCAAAGATCCCAGTGTGATAATTTTCCTTTATCTTTAAAGGCGTTTTCTAGCAATCAGGTAACTTAAACTGTTCGTGGTACATATGAGTATCATTCGGGATGAAAAGGTTAATCGAGTCACAACTAAAAATCTACTCACTACCTTAATAGATTGAGCGCTTACATTTAACTGCATTGAAGAATAGCAAAATAGTATCGAAAATGTAATAAAAGGAGATGGTAGCTGACCAACTGGACCCGTATTTCTTCCAGGGCTTTCTCGTGAACAACACGTACGAAGGAACGAGGTGGAGGACAATCGGATAGGCTTCCGCGTACTACTGCGAGATCACTTGATGGCGAGGCTGAGGAATGCGAGTCTCATTGGTCAGCTGCCACCTTTTCTCATCTCATTTTCGATACTAATCATAAACAAAATTCACAGCAAGGAATAACTCTTGTCCCTCTGTTATCCCGCTAGGCATCAAGTGATCTCCCAATTGTAGGGAAAAGAAGACGCAAGGCGTCTCGATCCGAATCATGCGGTCGCAAGATGTCCGGTGGAAGGAACGTGTGAACCGTGTGCGTTCAGCGCGGAGGGAAGGAGAGGGCGGATATCGGGTGGCGCGGGAAACAGAGAGGAGGGAGGAGGGGCACGATAATGGACAATGTCCTGTCGTCCGGTGTGTCCCGGGCATGGAAGCGAGAGCGTTGCCGGAGGACCTGACACCGCTTCAATGTGTCGTGATGAGGAAACACCCGATTACAACGCCCCGGCTGCGCCGGACCGGGCCCGCTGAATATTTCTGCGTGTATCCACGGGGACGATTATGCCGATACCCGTGTCGCCCCGGTGGATCGTGTAACCGTGCTCATTCGCGTCCGCGAGGGAGAGCACGAGCAGGGGTGCAGAGCACGAGCCGACCGCGTTACGCTCGGCGCAAGAGGCATGGAGAGATCCTGAGTCTCGAGGGAGGATTACCCTGATTTTTATCGACTGTAGGGTCGAGGGGTCGCGTCATGTCGGAGAAGAAGCGTCTTTGTATGGGATGTCGGATGTTCGATTTGTCGCGCTGTGTAACGCGGGGACTAAGCTGTTAGTTCGATCGACTAGTTTTGGGTTTCTTGTTTTGCGATTGGTGATAGGGTAACAGAATGTTTGAAGTTGTTTTCGAAGTTTAGGGACTGTGGGATTGGAAATTGGGAATTGGTTTGGAAATAATTGGGAATAACAGTTTTAGAAATAATTAGGAGTAATATGTTTAGGAGTAATTTAAAAATAATGTATAATTCTACATATAATAAATAAATATAATAAATCTCGATAAGAATTTAGCTCTGACAATCTTCGTTGCTATGATAACATGAGTCAAGATCGACGCAACTATTGTAATTTATTCATCTGTTATTCTATATGAATATCAGATACAACAAAACATGCAACATCATCAACGCACGTCAACTAAGTAACCAATGCGTGTCCCCGGCTATTCTTATCGCTGAATCAATGAAAATATAACAACACCAATTATTACCACGATTTAAATGCTATCTAGACAACAACATGCAGCAAACTTTGTCTAATGCAATAAACAACACAGTGATCACACAACGTTATATCATTCATTATAATTGTTTTTGAGCAATTCAAAAGCGTTGGTCATCGACGACCAAGGTAGTCAACATGTTAACCCTTTGCTCTCGAGAAGTGACTCAATGACCATTTCATTTGATACACCAAAATTGCACTGTTATATGTATAATATTAAGCTTTGTATAGTGCATATAAAATATTAAAATAAAATACCATTGTTTCTTAATTGATGCATCTCATTATTTACTTTCAAAGAAACTCTCCAGTATCTCAGTGGAAAATGTTAAATATTTCTAATGTAGAACTTCTGAATGCAAAGGGTTAATAATTCGAGCACAAACGATTGCGAGTACACTAGCGGTCAACGATGAGTTCGCTCGAGCAACGCGCACAGTGAAAGGGTTATACAAAGTTCCTAGGAAGAGGAAAAGGCTCGAGTTCCTGGGATAACGGAGTTCTAATCTCTTAGAACTCGACTCCTCCGAGGCTGATCTCTGAAGGAAAGCGGAGCGAACGCCGATCGAGAAATAATAAAATCATTGGACTTCGCTGGCCAACGGAAAACCGTTCTGGCACCAGTCCAGACAGCTTCCGGTATCTCCTCGGCGATGAAGGAAACGCGGGGAAACCGTGCGTCCAAGAACAATACAACCTGCGACGTGACTCATTTGCGACGCGGATCACCGTGGACCACACATTGCATCCATTCGACACCGTGCCAACGGAATATCGATATTTATTCTGAATCACCACCCCCGAAATCCGTTCCGACGCGATTCTCTGCTTTGTGCTTTGGCTCGGTGTAGTTGCAATGTCGCTCTGTAATGTTCGACCTCATTTCTAGTGCAAGCTATTATCTTATCTTTCTCCAGTTCTAGCTTCTTGGTTTGTTGTGAATAGACTGCGGATGTTTAAAATTGAAATTTCGAAGTAATTGGAAAGGTAGGATTGAGATGGTAAATGGATTTCGTTAACGCTAGAACTGCCGCACTCGACAGACTGACGAGTTTCAATTTGCGTATTTCGTAGTTAGTCATTCCTGATTTCTTCATTTTGCTATTATTAAAAAGATGACATGTTTCCCTGAGAAATGATTGAAGAAATTGATTTAGCAATATGCAAACTGAGGAACTTGAAGTTTCCATAGAGGAATTTCAAACAGTTGATTTAAGTGTTCGGTAGCTTTAGTGTTAAAACGCGTTCGATACGCGTGATTCTAAAAACAATTTCACTTAGATACTATAATAAATACATAAAGTAATCGAAACATACCTATTGTTACAATTTTTATAAGGATGACAAATTAATTATATTAATCGCTTGGTAGTTCTAGCGTTACGGAATATTATAAAAGATATTAGAGTTTGGATAGTTAATTCATTTTTTCATGTCACATTCCGTGCAACTGTGTACTTTCGAAGTTTTTATGAATGTATGAAAATCTAGTCTAATTGCAAATAAAAACAGTTGAAACGTGAATAAATGTCTTTACTTGTTCTAGTACGGAGTAAAAGATTTCAAGAGCTCACTAGTAATGAAGAGTTAATGTACATCGCGATATGCCATTTGGCATATAAATGTTACTTGTATTTCTTTACACTATGTGCCTTATGTATTCCAGTTCAGATTCATTCTAGTTTTACAAGTGACCCTAGTTTAATAGCATTTATCAGTTTGTCAATAACCACAGTTGCTTTCCAGCCTTACGTAAAATCATTACTAACTCGTATGCACTTATACTTGCATCCAGTAATTACATATTATAGGCAATATATATAACAATATCTACTAAACACAGCAACGATAACAAACAAGCAAAATTCCAACAAGGTCGTTATAGACTGTGCTAATTTTTGGATGATACAGTCTGGCGTGGTTTTTCACAGACAAGCTGAAATCGTGTGATTTGCAAGAAAAGCATTCGACAGAGGTGGGAAATCAATATCATTGCACAAATCTTCTGTGACCAAAATACAAAGAACAACACAACACCTATATCAAGATATCAAATTCAGATTCCTGTTTAATAACGCTAACACTGATTCTTTATTATCCATAGATTTATATATTTTATTTTGACTTTCGATTTATTAATTAATTTTATATCTTTCTTAACCGAATTTCGAGAGTCCTGTCACGGAAGAAATGCGACGTGTCGACGTCTGGAAGCTCAATAAATTCCTGAATTTCGAGATTTCAATGCCCCGACTAACCCGTCCTCAATTTCGGTGGTTCGAGGAAGCTGTCTTCTTCTCGACTGGAGAGAAGGGAGGTTTTCGAACCGGTCGTGCTTCAAATATGCATCACGCGCGCCTCGGGGTTAGTTCCGCGGAAGTAAGGAGGCTATCTCCTTTAAACCGAGACACGTCGCCGATCGAAACGGTTTTATCGCGGGCCGCGGCTGGAATTTATGTCGCGTGCAGTTCGCCACACATGCAGCCGCGTTATATTCCGCTCGGCGAGGGAAGCCTCGTGTGCAGCGCGTAATGCGGTTCAATGGAAGTACCCGGCGACACGGACGTACAGAAGTATCGCGCTCCTGCTATCAACCGTCAAGCAATCGGAGAATATCGCATCGATGAAGAGATAAAATGCAGATGATCGCGGAATTCAACTCTTATCCGACCGTCTTGGAGTTCGTTTGAACTATCCATGCGTTAACCGCAGCTAAGGATAATGGCTGATGAAGAATTTTCAAATGTAGCATCATGGATAGGTGATAAAACGTAATGAAATTCAGATTTTTGTATCAGTGGACTAAGAAAGGAAGGTGATCGAACCTAAAATTTCAAAAAATTATGAATCTTTGTGTGTAAGTAAAGTCAGTCAAGTCTAACGCATTGCAATTGTTTTTATGGCGAATTTCACTTTGAAGGGGTGAAACCACCCCTACACATAGATGAAAATTTGTCTTCCTCATGGATTATCTTGAAAACGAAAGGTTGAGATAACGAATGGTAAGAGATAAGGAAACAAGATAATTCGTGAGGAAGACGAAATTAGTTTTTTCAAGGTGTGGCTTCGCCCCTTCAAAATGAATTTGACACGAAAAAATTGCAATATGTTTGACTTGCTCTATTTACACATAAAGTTTCATAATTTTTTGAATCTTCGGGTTCGATAACCTCTCTTGTAAGACCTAAAAAAGAAGCAAGTCATTAAGATGGTTTGTTGGAAGGTCTAAGAAATGAACTCTAAAAAGGCTAAAGCGATGTTCTTCGTAACTTCATCGGTTACGGAAGGAGAAGATAATTTTCTTGTTTGCGTCTCCAAGATTGTAAAGTCCTCTCGAAGAACTGAATTGCGAAAAAGCGTTGGAAATCTGTGAATCTGAAATCCCAGATTGTTTCAGTTTAGAGGACACTAGAGTTTATTGTTTGTCCAACGTTGCATTGGATTGTTCGGCTCGCTTATCTTCAACGGCAGGCGTAAAACGTCCCGCGTAAACTATTGTTCTCTTTATTGCTCACGGAAAGAAACGTCATCGAACGATCCAACGATTAGCCAACTGTTGCCTCGCAACACCTGACCGGACGCCGACGAGTTAGCTGCAGGTACGGCCTCTTCGAAGGCAGTCGATGCTCTCGCGCACGCCTTGATTCCATCGAACGCTTCTATCGATCATCTCACACCTCGAATGCCCAGGAAACTCTTGTTCCAACATCAAATGGAATTCCTCTCGATCTTCGTTCCGTCGATTGCCAACAAGAAATTAGATCGGGCCTCGAAATTGCACGGACTTTCACTTTCGATTCATCTTTGACCCGTTGCGGTATGATTTTCTTCGTGACTATGATCGTTAGAGCTATTTTACTAGTTTGCTACTTTCCCACTTTACTATATCCTTATTTCACTGCCTTGCTACTTTACTATTTCATTACTGTACTGTTTTGCTACTTTGTTATTTTACTATTTCAATCTACCATTTTACCAAGACAAAAACACTAACAGCAAAACAGTCGCTTAATCCAATTAGTTTACAACAAGCAACATTAACCCCTTCTCTTATAATATCGAGTTAGACTTGCGAAGAAAATTTTCAACCGAATTCGGTAAATCTAAATGTTATTTACTTATTTTTCATATAAATAAAATATTATTTGTCTATTATCGATTTTCAGACCTTAGAGTAAACGTATACACAGAATTAGCATCAAACTCTTTTCCGTTTCTACTAAATTATTAATGACATAGTGGTTCTATCAAACACAGTTCTGAAAGAAATCATAAGACAAGGGGTTCATTCTTATTCAACTGAACGAAACATCAATACAAGTTTCCTTCGCTACAGTAAAGAATTAAATCCCCGAATCCCTGATTCATCGGGAAACACCGATACGTTTCAAGCGACATTTCTCACAAAAGAAATAACTGTATTCGACGAGGAAAATGTCGCGTGAAACAGCTGCGAAGACGCGGAATGCAGCCGGAAATTCCGTGGACGAAGCTCGAGCCAGAAACAACTTTCCTCCGAGAAATCTATTACCGGCGAAGAGGATTTCCTCGATAGGCAGCTTTTGTAACGTTTGCTCGAGGACGAGGGACTTCCGAGAATATTAGAGAACATCATCCGGGCCACGCGATGCTGCTCTTCGGCCAGCCGTGGGCGGGGGCAAATGCATCCCGGTGCATTCGCAGCTGGCGCGCGCGCGCGAGCGGAATGCGTAAACGCGCCGCGTTACCTCCTCCGACGACCGACGAAAGGTTTATCGATCTTCTCGTCGCGAAGACGAAACTGTTCGTCGAGTGCCGGCGTCAATTAAATCGCTTTGAAGCGACGTGTCTCCGTTCACCGGCGAACGAACGAGCGACGAACGCCGCGCTCAAGGGTGCAAAGCGACCGTGCGACTTGATTGAGCCTCGGGTCACGGATAACAATAATGCAGCGTGGGTCACTGGTGGTCGACAATGTAATTAATGAAAGAATCTGATCGAACAAACCGAAATTCTTCAAGATTTATTGGTGCTAATGATTAAGACACTGTGAGCCAGTCATTCGACGAAGTGATTGCAGTTTGAAATTCAAATGGAAAGTAGACAAATTTGATGAAGTTGTAAGTCCACAGAGGTTATTTAGAGTTTTGGAATTAGTATTTGGGAATATTCAGAAAGTAAAACAAATTTCATCAAATGTAGACTTAAAAGAATTGGATTTTGCTTCAATATTTCTATACTCTGATGCCTTAAGAATAAATTTAAAGTATATTCATAAAGTTACAGTTTATCAGAGGAAACTATGTCCATTTATTGGTGAAACGTTTATCGATTTAGTATGTCGATAAGTATTTAATCTCCGTAATACCGGGTGCGATCGCTATTTCTCCATAAAAAGGTTTAATTGCAGTCTCCAAAGATTCGGAACAAAAGTGCAACGTTTGGAATGAATAAATGAAGCAATTCTACGTTAAAAAATTCCAAGGGACCACGTTATACTGTGACGGTTATTGTAAAAAGACACGGTAACCCGTGCGTATTGCGAAGTCCAAGTTTAAACGAGCTTCTCAGCAGCGCTTGAACGCTAGCTGAACGACCCGACGAACGGTACGACGAAGTTCTTCGCTCCAAACACGCGGGTTCGATGTTTAATTCAGCCCCAGACGCGAAACAGGGCGCGTCTAACAGTAAATGGATCGAATGGGAGTGTTCGCTGGCAATCATAACAGCTTGTTTTATTCGCTCGTGAAACTATAGACGGCTGCACTCGTAAACCCGAAGAAAAGGGGAACGAATCGAGAGAAGTGCCACTGAAAAAGATTCTTCGGCCTCGTGCAAGCGATAAAACGCAAAAATCACGACGCGAACACCCTAACGAGAATCCGCGAAAGAAACGCAACGAAGTTTCTCGGCCAGAAGAAACTTTCGTTCTCACGAAATCGAGTGTGTCGTAGGAATCAAAGCGGACGGGATAAGCAAGCCGCCGGCTTAAATAAGCGTAACTCTAACGAGCCGTGGACGAAGCTTAGGCACGCGATCTCCATTAGCCGCGAATTAAAAAAAAATTCACCGCGCGCCGCGAGTACACTTTCTCGACGTTCCTATTTTCCAGTAGAAGAAGTTTCGTTCCGCGTCGCGTACGCGCGAATCTTCAGCAGGCTACGGTGCAAATAAATCAACAAACAACTGCGAGATTATCGTCGTAAAACTTCTCAATCTGCTGGAAGAACGTGATCGTGATGATCGCAAGGCAATGCCCTCTCATTTCTTGTCTCGAATGCCGGCTGGAAGCTTATTAAATTTCACGAACGCGACGAGAGAACAGTTCTTTAGCACCGCGAAGAGAGAAACTTAGGAGACTTTGACTCACCTGGTCGAATGATCGACAAATGAACCACCGTCGAGCAGCCGAAGCTTCGCGAACAGCACCGCGTTCACGAACGGCACCGCGGTCAGCTCCTCCAGGTCCACCTCCACGGAGAATTTGTACTTCTTCTTTTTCATCATGAAGGCCATCTCACCGAGACCTGGGCACTTCACTTTGACCGGCGTTTCACCACTACGTTGCGATCGCGCGGCTCGAGGACCTCGATCCGGCTGATCACTGGTTGTCTCCGGAACCGCGACGGATCAATCGACCGATCTCGTGCGCTGAACCAAACGATCCCCCACCGATGCACCCGCTAAATCGTCCGCTAAGAGTTACCAAAATATTTCTTATCTTCCTGTTTCTACTCTGCTAGTAGGTAGTTTCCGGAATCACGGTCTTCTTTCGTCTTCCCGTACTCCCTCCTCCTCGGTCTAACTTGTTGGTTGCGAGGGAAGGCGGTGTTGTCCTACCAGGTGACCGGTCCCCAGCTACGAACTCGAACGCTTGCCGTCCGCTGAACAGATCTCGTTCGACATCCCGACATGCCTCGCCGACAGCATCGTTCCCCTGGGTACGTGTGCTTCCGCGATCCCTCGTCTTCCGTTCTCTCGCTCTCTTTCACTTTGTCCGGGCGCTCAGATACGGCGATTACCGTTGCACGCCATCCTCGCCGACGAGACTGCAAATTAAACCGGCGGTTCAATAACAAAAACTGGCGGACACTCGGACTCATTACGCGAGAACCCGTGTTTACGTGTTTAACGATCGCGGCGTGTGTAATGGCGACGAACGCGCTGATCCGCGGCTAGATAGATAGCTACCGTGCTCCGCTCGTTTACAACCCGGTAGCTCCTCGGCAGGGGGAGTTTTTATCCGTGCACATTGTTGAGGCTTTTCGATAAACGCTGACCTTTTGGGAACATTATCTTAACCCCGCCCAACGTTATACCCGACTGCCGGGGGTTGAATAACACTTCGATAGCGCGCGTTTGAAGCGTAACCTGATCGTGTTCCGGATCAACGGTCTCTGCCCGGGATCTTATTTGGTCAGATGGACGATTGGAGAACGTTTATCGTGCTGGGTTTCTTATCGACGCTGAAATTGCAGCGGAAGCACGCGTGTTCGGAGAATAGAATCAACCCCTTGTATTATAATCTCCAATCGACGACGAAGATTTTGTACAGGAACTTGAACTCTGCGCTTGAGAGGTGAATTTCAACCGCTCGATTCGATATAGCAAAAGTATCAAGTTTTCTATGTAATATTAAACTTTGTGTAATGCATCTATACGTGAAATATTGAAATAAAATAAATAAATATCTCATCCGAAAATTTTGGATATTTTTAACGAATAACTTCCGAGTGAGAAGGATTAAATGTCGTTCCACTCTTTCGAGTTCAAATTGTACTTTTTTTTCCCTTGTCAACCGTTTATCTTTGGAATAAATGCAGATCTACGATATTCTGAGAATTTTCTTTTGTGTCTAATAAATGATTAATGTCTAGAACGGCTCCAACGACGGAAGCATTAGAAGAAATCATAAGACAAGGGGTTAATTCTCGATGAATTTCGGTCGAGCGGAAAAGCAACGTCGGCTACGCGCGCCAACGATGCTGACGACGATAAAACGCGCGAAACGACGCGAGCCGTTCGCTCTCGAAAAGGCCAATTGCGGGTGGAAATGCGGGCGAACGAACGAAGCTCTTCCTGGGGTCATGTTTCGAGCTGCAAAGTAGGTGACCGTAGGCATCGACGCGGCCACCGGTGCCTCTAGAACCGTTTCCACTCGACGAACAAATTATTAACAGCCCTCGACCAGCCACTCTTTCATGAATCGTCCGATCATTGACACAAAATAGCACCGTGTGTCGCCTACTATAAACGCCGCCGAGGGTGACGAGGGAAGCAAAGGGGGTTCGCGGGCTGGTGCCCCGGCGACGGGTTTGAACGCATCGCCTTTAACCCCTCGCAACGCTTCCGACGAGTTTGCACAGCCAATCATGCGCGAATCCTTTCAAAACCTCAGCTAATCTTCCCTTCTTTTCGATCAATTTTGAAAGAGATTTTTTTTAAAGCGAGTTGAAACTTATTCAATCCTTTTGTTCTACTATACTTCCACTACTTTTTAGTCTATTCCAGTTCATTCTTTAAATCCCAGAGCATTATGTAACACTACACCAAATTGATTCTTGGATTTTGGTTGGAATTTTTGAACGCCCGACTCACCCCGTTATATTTACCGGTCAATCGCTGGTGAAACAAAGCTCTTAGACCTGACACAATAATAGGATAAAAAAAAAGAATACGTCTCAACACGTAGTCTGCAGTTGATGATAGAATATTTATAGCTGTCGCTACGGCGGAAGAGGGGGATTTTACATTTCACTCGATAAGATAATGATTTACGGTAGCGAAGACTGTTCGAAAAGTAAGTATTCTATTCTGCTTCTTCCTTCCGCTCGCAGTTATCTTCTCCGCGAATTGGTGTTACGGTTCGCGCGTCAGTTTCCTGGGTACGACAAAGATACCAATCGGTTCGATCAGCGGTACAAAAATGGTCCCTTATCGATGAGTCACGCAGATAACGATCGAACAATTAAAAGTTCGCTCTGGATTATCCCAGTATGATAACGGAACTCTGTCATCTGCGTCCGGCGTCTTTGTCCGTCCCGGTTTCTTCGTAGACATCGTTTTAGCGGTGTCTACACTGATTATGATGTCTGATGACGATTGTCGGCCGTAACATTCGCGTACCTTTATTGCCGAGATTGCGTTTAATCGCGGCAGATACTCAAACCGTTCAAGTATATTGGCTAGTATACGTGTGCACAATTTTACTTATCATATGGAAACCTAGTGGTCACGTAACACCAAATTTTTCAAATAGAAAATTAAGTTATATTTAAGTATCTGATGACTTTTATGATATTTTGATATTATTCTTTACATGTGTCTTGCAAAAATATTCTCGTTGTTGTTCTATACATGTTGTTTACTTTCTATCTATCTAAATGACACATAAAATGAAATTTTCTTTTCAAAGTCCCAGGGGTATTCCTTTAAGTAGGAGGAAGTTGAAGAGAAGTTATCAGGTAGCAGACTATAAGTTTGTGGTGTTTCGCTTTCCAACCGCAGAACTTTCTACAAAATTTCGATTTCGACTGATCGAGACAAATCCGACGAGAGTTCGTAGATATTTCATCGAACCGATATTTCGCAATGATACTCAAGAGACAGGGGTACGAATTACGAACGAATCGATTTCTTAATCGTTCACGGGACACCAATGCAACGGGCCGAAGGCGACGAAAGAAACTTCGATTTCGTAAATCAGCTATCTCAGAACGGGTCTCGCAACCTTATTGAGCACAGTTTTGCGTACTATGGTTCTATTCAGTAAACGACACAGTTGCTCGCGCTTTTGTCCATATACGAACGAGATTTTCCTAAAGCGACGATCCATTTTACTGTAATATAGAAGAATCTACATAATCTGAAGAACCTAGATAATAAATCATTGAAATTTTGTTAAATTTTGATTTAAAGATAGGACGAGTTTAACATTATACGAATAATTTTAAAAATTCAATAAAATGTTTTGTCTTCTATCAGGTACAGGGAACTTTGAAAGTCGCAACACAGATTTATACAATTTCAAATAAAAACTAGTAAATTTTATGGCGGAACTGTGGTAGTTGTTAAACATGCGCGTGTAACAAATATGTAATTAGTACCTTTTTCACACTCACACATTTTGGGCGGTAAATTTCGAAACATTACGTCACCTGCACGAAGATTTCTAATTGTTACCATTTGAAAAGACCGGCTATAAATGGGTTATAATTACTGAAACTAGTTAATGTTCGTTGTACACGCGGCAAATGCGAGTTGTTTCGACATCACTATAGTCACGAACGGCGTACTACGAATTTTATTGATTTGAAGAAATGGGAAGAGATGAACATCTGAAGATGCAGTACCAACATGATGGCACCAAAAAACTATTGATAATTTTGAAAGTTCATTATTAAGCGCATTAAAAGTATTTTCCGATGACAAATTAAATCATCATTCCCGATTAAAAAGTCAAACGAACTGTTGTCACGTGTTCGCACTACGTTCCGAATCTATGGGGTGAACCACATGACGCGGAACGATGGAACAAGGAACGACTCTAACCTCAAAATAAACAAAGAAAGCGAACCTTCTTACGTTGGTTACCCTTTTACTTTTAATGAAATAAAAATCGATGAAAAAAGTAAAATCATGAAAATGTAATATTCATTATTTAGTAAATCGTAACTATATCGAATAAAAATTAACAATTTCTCATTTATATATTCAAAATCTCTTTTAATGAAACTTCCTCCGCGTTCTTTTATTTGCGCAAATAATGATTCCTACATTTTATTTCATGGATACGAATTTCTCATTTATTTTTCAGTCAGCCAGTTAACAAGATAAGTACCAGAACATCTACAACGTTCTATGCTTCATGACGCAAAGAACGTTGGCAACCCCCCGATTGTCTGACACAACTATCTTCTCGACGAGTACGCGTCAAAAAACCGCGAAAAAAGAAACGAACCGACAGCTCGCAACGTTCGAAAAGCATCCCGGTTATTTATTCTGAGCCTAGTCCGAGGAGGCACGCAACGGCTCGGCTAGAAATGACGCGTGAATAATCACGATGACATTTTGAAGCTGACATTGAGCTTTTCTAAAGATAAAGTAACGTGATATATCGTTTTCATCGGTTCAAGTCCGTTCCCCAATAACAGATCCGCGGATATGAGTCGCGATGTCGTCGATAACACACCCCGCGGGCACACTCTCGGCAACTCCCACCCCACGAGAGATAAATTACTTTATTATTACAAACGAAATGCAACAAAATAATCGCGTCGTGTGTTCGTTCGCCAGTGGACGAATTCAATTCGTTTTTTCCATTCTTCCGAGACACAGAGAAATTCTCGAAGCTAACGCGTCGTTAACCTATTAACCAAGGAAGATGGGCTAACTCTGGGTTAAGTAGAATTACCGTACATAATCATTTATTTTCGACATTTTCTGTTAGCAATACTATTTTCATTGAACTAAAAAAAAAATTTTTGTCAAAGACGTGCACGACTATAATTTAAAAAAAAATATTCTATATGAAATAACGTCTTGTCACTTCTTAATCGGTGGGACCGGAAAGTATCTTCCCCTATCCTCACCCTAAGGTTAATTTATTTGTATTCAACGTTATTTTCCACTTTCTCGTTTTTTTCCCTTATTTACCCCCGATTTATGCTACACTGAACTACAACTTGAAATCGACGATAGTACGAGCTGCATTGTATTCACGTTTGTTTCGACGATGTCTTCATTGAAAAGTTACTCGGTTAACAGGTTAAAGTTGCAAGATCTTTTGAAACGATGGCACGGATTCTGAGGTGCCCCGAGGACGCGACGCACCGAAAGCGACATAGAACCGTTTTCGAGAGAGGGGCAGCGTTACGATGCTCCATAGATAATGCAAAAGCTATCGTCTCACGATGGCAGGTGCAGGACACTGTTCCGTCTTGATTTTATAACCTCTCCTCTTTCGTTTTCCCGTTGACGTTTCGCGACGGTGTGCACAAGTTCTGCCTCCCCCCACCCTCAAATCTGTCAAATTTCATGAGAACGGGAACGGAAGACGGGTGCCTCGGTGCCGACGGAATCGCGTTCGCGATCGCGAGATTATTAATGACGATACGCGACGCCCGCCTCCGAAAAGGAAGCATAGGTAAAAAAGCCGTGAGTGCTCTGTCTGAATGCTCGTACTTACTCTCGTCTCCGACTCGTTCTTTATTTGCCGTTGATACTAGCCGATCTCGCACAGTCTCACACTTTTCATGATTACACAAGCTTGCCCCTCGAGATACGCGAACCAACGACCAGCCTCCGAATACCGAGAACACCGAAATTTTCACAGACAAAAAGAAAAGCTTCCTCACATTCGACGGAACGGAGGTCGTCTGTTAACTGACGCGTCTCGATTCCAGCTCAGTGTGCAACGCTGCTGCGCCACCTGTCGGTAACTTCTTACAGGTTTTCCCGAAAAGACGGTTCCATTGGTCCACGGGTCGAGACGATATAACGTTGATCGCGTTCCCTGATTGGTCATTCTCGGGACAACTACATGAATTTCCGTCGAATGATTTCCGTTTGTCTGTTAACACGATCGTCATTTTATCTAATCGTGGCAATTATTTTAGGAGAAAAAATATAAAAAAAACAAATGTAAATCAATTACGCGATCAATCGTGATTATCCTTCTCGGAGTAGACAGCGGAACAACGTTTGTGATGTTAATGGAACTGAGCTGCAGATGTTGACGATTTCCTGATTTAATAGCTTCTTTATCGACCATGCCCACTGTATTTAGAATTATTAAACAGTTGACATTTCATTATGCAGCTATTCTGTAGTTAATAGCGAATACAAACGAATCCTCTAGAATCGTCAACATTTGGCAGACTCCATATTGTTTCGCCAGATTCAAAATGTATTAAGAAAACATACAAACACAGACGAGGTATACTTCGTCTGTGATACAAGCGTTTGGGGGAAGAACTGTAATTACTTAGTAAAGTAGATAACATTTAACGGATGGTAACAGATTGATGTTAACGTCAATGTTACTTACTAAATATGGTCAGCATCATTCAACGTTGCACTGGCATGCGAGCATTGTTCATGAAAGCATTGATCTTGCGTGATTGAGTTTTCATATCGCCAAGGATATAGTTTGTAGTACCAATAATTGCCGCATTCATGAGAAAAGATGTGAACAATTCAGTTTGCAAGTGAAGAAGTAACAGAGACTCGTGAAAAGGTGTGAATCGTTAAAATGAATTCGAAATTGTTGCGCGCTTCGAGGCCAGCGGTCCGCAATTCGTCATAGCGAACCAGACTTCCGGGACCTTAGTGCTCAAATGGCCGACGCCAAGGTTTTCTTTTCTGTCAAACGGCATCGTTTCAATGACGAGTGAAATCATGTAAACATTTAGTAGTGATTTGATCAAAATCCGTGCGAACGTGGACAGATCGATGAGAAGATCGAGGAATCGGGGTGTGTCCGCGGTTTTAATGAACGATATCGCGAGAAGAGGCACCGGTGTCCCCGTAAATTTTCAATTCAGCGAGAGGGTAATCCCTGTTCTTTGCTGGGGGTACGATTAAAACCGAGTAAATAAGAACGTATTACAAACACAACTAGACGGGGACACGATTCTTATTTTGCACAAAAATACGTGTCAGATGATTAACCGAAACGTTCAACTGGCGATTCGACATTATAAATTCGAGTTAGTGTGCTTCTCAATGATGTTGTACGGGATTTTGACACGCGCGAAACTTATTTTGCTTCTCGACAGGCAGCTAGTGCATTATTCTTCTGGAACACGAATAAGGTCATGTTGATAAATTGTAAAGTTGACGTTCTACCAGTCAGGGAATCCCCACGAAATTCGTAATCGTTCGTCGTAGCTTTTCATCGAATTCGTTACTCAAATGGTATTCTCAGATTACTAAGAATAAACAATTAAATTATATCTAAGTGATAGCTTGTAGAGTATAATCGCTCATGGGAGGCACATTCTTCTTCTGATTCAATGATACTCCACAAATAGAACACAAATATTATGCATTTTTTGTATCGATAAGCAGAGTGTAATTGATTCTATCATTACTTTCATTGTGTACTTATGTGGAAGATTGATTACACAGTACATATTTGGTGCTTTTATTGTTTACTTTCTATTATAATCTTTTCTTTTTTATATCATATATATATATATATACACATATATACACATATATATATATATGTATATATATGCATATATGTGTATATATATATATATATAGATTTTTATATGTAGATGTATATTCGCAAAATAATTATCAGACTAAATAATGTTGTTCCTACCGTTGCTACTTGTGATTTTAATGTAAGAATTTTCTTCGCCATATTGTAGACATAGTTATGGAGGATAGTATCAGTGTTAAATCAATGGAATCTGTAGCGACAAGCGACGAATATGAATTTGTAAATGATAAAGGCAATGGGAAAGAACAACAAACTTTATTTGAACCAATGTTAAAAATTGCCAACAACGGTAACCTAGAAGATCTTCAAAATAATTTGCGCGAGGTTTGCATATAAAGCTTATATTTGTGTATAGAGAAAACTTATCTTTATCTCTAAGTATTTATCAATACATGTTTGAGCACTTGATAACAACCATAGGTACTAATAGAGGACTCCAAAATGAAAAGTAATGACTATAAAATTGTAAGCAGTGTACAACAAAATCAGCCAAAGCCGAAATCAGTGGGACGCAGTAAATTTTATGATGTAAGCTCTTGTGTGGTTGCATCGGAAAAACAAGACATTATGAAACCAGAAGATTATGTTGATGGAGGTATAAATCATTGATACTTTCTTTAATAACGCCTAATAAATATAAGACATAAGTTACTATCTGTATTATAGAAATAAATTCTTTAGCTCCAATGCAACAAGAGTGCACTATTTTCAATGGTGTAACATACTTGGGATCAACTGCAATAAATGCACCAAAGTTGGAATGTGAAATTCAGCACAACATGAATGTATTAAACGCAGAACAGACTCTTAATTTAGGAATCAAAGTATCAGTTTCTGTGCCTAGTAGTTCTCAAGGTTCTGTTGTGTATGTATAACTAAACAAACTTATATCAAAATATCATTGTCCATACTACATTACATGTTGCCGCTTTCTATGATACAGTTTGTATGATGCTGCTACGCAACAGCCAATTGCACACTATGAAGTGCAACGTATCTTGTTTTATGCACGTGGTGAAAGTAGTGGACCATGCGCAGCATGTTTTGCTTTCACTTGGTCTCATGGGGATACATTGGAGTCTGCCATCTATCAGTGTCATGTTTTTCGATGTGATATACCAGAAGCGGTATGTTTATCACACTTTGTATAAAACGATGTCGCTATCAATTAATATGAAAAGGTTTTATTCTGTTGTAGGTGGGACAAGTTTCTGCTTGCTTTTCTAAAGCGTTTCACAGAATACCACGATCCATGACCAGTTCTTTAACTGGAAGTGATTTTAATGGTTTTAATAATGGAAGTGAAAAAGTTAACTCACGAGTATTTATTTTTGAAGTAACCATGGAAGTAAAGGAAGAGGATGGGAAGGGAAGCTTCAGTACAGTTCCTAAGGATCGAAATTGTTTTAAACTTCGAAGTAATGTCACTAAACAGGTGTGTTTAAGTATTCAGCAAGTATCCAGTAAAGAAGGTGGAATTACTCTTGAAGTTGAAAGGTGCTTTGGAGTTCTTCTTAGTCCTGGTCGTAACGTTAAACACAGCGATATGAGATTACTTGAAATGGTAATGTAAAAATCAACTTATTTATATATTAGTGATGGATTGTTGTTTGTATTAAAGAAATGAAAATTATCGTCATTAGGAAGTTAATGACGGTCCAGTAATACAAGATAAACAATGTTATAACATATGCGGACATTGGGACCCGGCAGACCCCGCATTGGAAACGCTAAATGTAGAAACACCTAGAGAAGGAAGGATCTATATAACAGTTGCTGTTGACTTAGTAATACGTGGTATTCGGGAACCTGTTAGGTTTATAATAGAGACATTAGTGAAAATATTTCCACAGAACGAAAGATTCTGGTATTTTAATAAACGAAATCTCGTACAACAATTTTACCTGAATTCAAAAGAAGTAAGACATTAACTAAAAGGAAAAAGATTTTTCTTTTATAGCTGTAAGTGTTGTCAACTCTACGAGTATTAATGATTACTTTCCAGGTAATATCAGGAGATGGAGCGGAAGTTCACTATGAAGTACAAAGTATAGAAACCTCAGGAGAATTAGACAGAAACAGATTGAATCTTGCCCTCAACTTAGCATCACTGATTCGTTCACCCTCTTTAACTAGTATTGACACACTTACACCGAAGGAAGAAATAGATTCAGGTTGATAAAGAAATAATTAAATATTGATGAAAATGTGAATACACTAATCATATACTCATATTCAAACCCACGAATAGATGGCGATGAACCAATGTTAAGTGGTACTGGCGAAGTATCCAAAGATTGTTCTGCGGATGAGTTGGCAAATTGGGCAGAAGTTTTGGACAGTTGGTTAGTTAATGAACAACGTCCAAAGCTTCTGATAAAACTTACAAAGCAAGGTATTCCTGAAGCTCTTCGCGGAGAAGTGTGGCAACGCTTAAGCAACTGCGATAATTCACAAGAGATGATGGATAGGTACAGAACTTTAATCACTAAGGTAAGTCATGACTACTTAAAAGAAAGTAAATGGATTTTTTAAGGTAACTATGATATGATATATTTACAGGAGAGCAGTTGCGAGAGCGTCATTTTACGAGACATTAATAGAACGTTTCCTGCCCATGACTTTTTCAAAGAAACTGGCGGTTTGGGACAAGATTCTTTGTACAGAATAAGCAAAGCGTATGCAGTGTACGATGAGGAAGTTGGATATTGTCAGGGACTTAGTTTTCTAGTTGCTAGTTTGCTGCTCCATGTAAGTAATCATCATTCAAATCATAAAGTTCATAAGGATTGTATTCGAGACAACTGTTAGAGATTTATTAAGGAATTTAATGACAAAGAAAAACATTAGATATTTCTTGTAGATGCCGGAGGAACAAGCATTTTGCGTTCTGGTTAAATTAATGTACGACTACGGTCTAAGAGATTTATATAAAGACAGATTTGACAATCTTCACATGAGATTTTATCAGCTTAATAGATTGATAGAGGTAGGTCGTGAACTTGCTTGAAAGTACATGGCTGAAATAGAGACTATTCATAAATTAATATTGCTGTTTTAGGATCAGTTACCAGAACTCTATAAACACTTTTGCGATCGTGGCGTAGAGACACATATGTTCGCTGCACAATGGTTTCTGACTTTATTTACAGCTAGGTTTCCACTATATCTTGTTTTCCACATTCTGGATGTGTTTCTTTTGCAAGGACTTGACACACTGTTTCAAGTTGCTCTTGCGTTATTAATGGTAAGATGTCAAACATGCTATCCTAATACATTGCTATCTGAATGGAACACGTCATGGGAAAACGGCTGTTCTTTTTCCGTAGTTATGCAAAAAGGAACTGCTTCAGTTGGATTTCGAGAGTATACTGAAGTACTTTCGGGTACATTTGCCAAAGCGTTGTCGAAACGAAGAAGTGTCGCGCTACGTAATGAAGTTAGCCTGCTCGGTTACATTAAAGAAACTGAAGAAGTACGAGGCAGAATTTATGGCTCTGAAAGGTAACTTCATATTTTATGTTTGAACCACACAGACCCACACTAATGCCACTGTACACCCGTTAAATTCTTTGATATCACGGAGGCCGGTATTGTCTTATATGCATGTGCAGTTTGTATAAGAGCTGAAGAACAACGTCAGGTGGTTGTAAATTTATTTCGAATACACTGAAGCTTACACGATCCAGCCCCACCCCGGCAATTCTCAGCTAGCTTCGAAACACCGATTTGTTGTTTCAATTTTGCGAATTTCGGAGTTGCGCAAAAAAATTGCTTAAACAGTTTTATTTTTATTCACGCGGACTTCTGCATTCGCTAAGAGTAGAATAGGCCAAGTAACGTACACCCTCGAACCTAGTCTCGACGATTTCTTTCTTTAAGGAAAACATCGATCGTTTATTAAAGATTTAAACGAGGTACATCACATTGATGGTAGTGACGCATTTGATAAGTTTTCTGTTTATGTAACTCGTACGCATAAACTGCGTCATCTTTCTAGTCTGACGAACCATTGCAAAATATTATTTTATTTTCTATTGTACAGTACAGGTGGTGGTTGCTCGCTAGGAAATTCTTAATGTTACATGAACCTTAAGAATTACGTAGCGAAACGCGATTTCTATTCGAAAAGAATAAATGGCGTATATAGTCGTTAACGAGACACCTACCAAAAAAAAAGAGAAAAAGTATTAGGTGATTATTAAAACGTCGCTGAATGAAAGTTCATTTTTTTCGTACGTAATGTTTGTTGCGCTACAGAACGAATTTGTTTTTGCTTCTGCGCGTAGGATCTCACACGATCTCGATGCTGTTGAACCCGGCGTTAGACACTGCGGTACCGCAACTTGTATAAATACACTGATAGATGAGTCAGTTCAGTGATAATATTGTGCACGAGCATGAGATTTCAACCGGTTGTCGAATCGTAACACAATGCACGCTAGTACCTTCGTTATTGTAGTTCACTTTATGTCTCGTTAATTTGTCACGATATCAACCAGAAAGCATTACGATCACAGGAGATTACGATGACTGGTTGAAATCTCATAGCTGTTGCAATGTTAAGCCTATTTACCGTGCAGGATAGGGCATAATTTTTGTTCGTTGATCGGTTCTGTTACGCTTTACTTGTGCTGGCGTTGTTTCGTAAACGCTCAACGAGCATTGAATCAGAGATTACATTTTTTTTTTCTTTTCAAGAAGAAGAAAAGCATCGCTCGCTAAACGTTGCAATTAGTGTACAACTTTGTTCACAAGCAGATTTCTTTGCCGAAATTTATATTTATTTTTGTAATCGTTTGTACATTCTAAGATGGACTTTTTTTCCGTTGCTCGTCACTAGAGAAAGCAAAAACCAAAATTTCTTTCACGCTTAATCGGCTGTGTTACGCTGCTATTGAACACTGTTTTGTGAGTACTCTTTTTTTTTATATGTATGTATATAAAATATACATACAGAAAGATATTTATTATTTCTTTTGTTGGAAATAAATCGTCCGTTTAGAATTACCGTCTATTAGTTTTTTGTCAATTTACCTGTGTTCAACCCCTCTCCCGACTATGCATTCTTCGTTTCGATATTTTTTTTTCTCCCGCTTTTGGTTTGGAGACGCATGCATTCACGTAGTCGTACAAAGTTGTACAAACGCTTTCGGCTTGTTCTTCATTTGACTAACTAAACTAACCGATTAACACGTTCATGTAATTGTGAACTGGGAACATCGGGCGTTCTGTAATCTTAAGCGTTTATGAAAATGCGTCATCGAGAAGTGAATCGTTCACGATAAGCCTTTCCAATCGTAACTTGGCGGTGTCTACATTTTGTTTATCAACGGCCATTATCTGCGCGTTTGTTAACTATAGCAGGTAGTATACACGCATCTATGTAACAGCTGTGCCAGCAGTTTAAAATTGGTCATGATACGTTCAACGCGGTGGGAATGCGTGGCGGGACATCGGTATCTGCTCTCGCAAGATATCGCATGTCCGCCAGTAACGTCGGGGCCATAAGCGTTTTTACCGTTTCGTTTGCGGAATGATGAGCCACATTGTAAAGACGTTAATAACAAGTAAGATCATACTAACAATTGCGGCGTCGGAATGAAATTCGACTATAGCATGGCACCGTGTTTCTCGTGTGAAAAATAAACACGTGGTTTCGAAATATTTCCACGTATATGACGTGCGCAACCCTAACAAGATATTTTTTGCGGTACAGAAGCCCAGGAGAACGCAGATGAGTACAGTAATGAGGTGGAACAACTGAGAGGCACGGTGGCCAGGAACGAAGAGGAGAAGCAGCGGCTGGAAGCGGAGTTGGTTCAAGTGAAAGAGATGTTGCAACGGGAAGTGGCAAGGGCGGACGCAGAGAACAGACAGAGTAACGTTATCATTGCTGAATACAAGCAGGTACATGAAAAATCAATTGGACAACAATAGGAAGCTGTTTGAACACTGTGCTTTTTACAGATCTGTCAACGTCTGGAGGACAACTATAATGCCGCGAAATCTACCCTCAGTGTGCTACGGGTAAGGAATGGACTTATATAGACCTTGAATCCTTTAGTTACCGGAAGCAATTACATTGACTTTCCACTAAGTGACACGTCGTCACATTTTTACAGCTAGCTTCACGGTAGCTGAAACGTTACCATGAATCAACGCGATTCAGATGTCCATATGCTTTTATATGTTGTAGTCCATGGCCTCAAAATGCGAAAAGTGCAGAAGTGGCATAGTAGAGTCGTCTAACGTGCTGGCAGACATTTCTCACCCGTTGGAGAACAGAATAGATCCCACATTGGACAGAGCAAGAGAGAGGGTGCGAGAATTGGAGGTGGAGTTGGCTCAGACCAAGTTGGCTCACGTCGAAGCCGAATGCAGGAATCAGGTGAACGAACTTGCCACTTGTCCAACGCGATTCTGCTATGAACATGAAGCTAATTGTTGTCCACGTTACAGGATTTGACGCATCAGTTACACGCGACTGCGTCCGAGTTGCAAGCAGCCAGGAACAGCTGGCCGTGGCTCAGCAAAACTCTGTCGAGTATAAAAGAGGCGACGAACAAGAGGGAAGCGATGGCTCCTTCCTTGATGAAGGATCTGAGACAGGACAGCGCGCCGAGCGGCGACGTCTTTAACCTGTTACGTTCCCATTACCGCAACGCTCGCGATAAAGAGGTTGTGTGATGCGATACGGTGCAAGAAAATGCGCGCGTTGTCTCGAAATAATGAAAATACTGACGCGCAATGACAGCGTAATCGGACGGAATAGGCAACGCGGGGGTGATAAGGGACAGAGGAGACTCGTTTCGTAGGCGAGGGCAAGAAAGCTGTTTCGAATTGCGAAACTCGAATACGCAATGTACGTCCACGATTCACACAACGTAGTATTCCGCTTGGTCCGGTGAGAACACGCTCGGTTGTACTTTTCGTCTCGGGTTCCTCACACGTGCTTCTAGCGAGGACAGCTTTATCCCGGCAACACATTGATATTCGATTTTGAGATATTTCTTGTTCAAGTTTGTTGACTCTTCCTTCATTATTTTGTCGTTCTTTATCTCTCTATTCCGAGTATACTCATTTTTACGTGAATTTTTTACGTCGGTCGTTATCGTTCGAAATCCGTTCCCCGCGATTCGGCGGGACGTTTCACGTGTAATTTTAGGGGTGCGTTACTGTTCGGCGATCGTTTGATCGATAGAGGTGGGCGACGCGAGGCCACGGCGAGGAGAACGGAAGTTACGCCACATAGACGTTAGCGATAAGTACACACACCGCGTTTTGTATGAAACTAGTCTAAGACGAGAACTATAGAAGCGTTATAGAATTCTACACTGTACGCGTGACACACAGTATCACCGGCGGGCGATTAACGAACGCCACTGGCCGCAGAAATCAGAGATACTCCACGTCGAATGGGAGAGGATTGCGAGATGCCTTCGCGTTCGCGGGTTACGTTTTTACATCGGTCCATGACACGACGACATTCCAAAGTAAAACGTTGTTACTAGGTTCTTCCGTTTTGTTTTTCCATTTAATGCGAATCGGTATCTGATTTCAAGCCGCTGGCTGACTTTGAATTGTCATGAGTATACCGTTCAAGCTACTGAGAGAAATGGTATGATTTCATAGTGTTATATTTCGTTTTCCTTTTATACGTACAATTAACAACAATGTGACATAACGTAACGTAAACGTACTGTAATTGTAATGTAATGTAACGTAAACGAGTGATGCGTCGTTATTGTTTTCTACGTCCAGAGAGGTTTTATAACGCGAGCTCGCGATATATCACGAATACTCGGACGCGCGTATCTTCCCGTTGGTTTTTTCCATTTTTCTTTCACGTTCGCGACGGTCTGTTTTCTAATAGAGTCCACACGATGTAGACGCAAGGCCATAAATTAATACGTTAAGGCACTAATTGAGATCGAGATACTCAGTCGGACATCCAGCCAAGTACACGCTTCTGCGACACGATGAGCGAGCAATGGGCGGAACGCTCGAGAAAGCACATTCGTTAGATCATCGAGTAGTGATTAGTGCCATTTTTTGTTTGGTAGAACCGCGCGTCGATTCGTTCTCGGATCGCTCTCATCGAGCACCACGACACGATAGGTTCACCACCACACGGTTTCAACGTAATCGTGCCATTATTGTGGCGACCATTATTCTACTTCCTCTTCCGTTTACCGATTTTCCTTTCGATTCTCGTTGGAGAAACGAAAAAAAAGGAAACACACTTTAAAATATAAAATATATACGAAGTCGAGAACAAAGTTTATGATCACTGTAGCGACTCATACAGTAGCTGAACAATAGTCCTGCATCTTATACAAGACAAAGAATAATACTGTAAATACTAAAAGGAAAAATGATTAAAAAAAATGAACAATATCTATATGGTTAAGCTACTAACAGATCATATGTAAATGATTTAGAATTACTACCTATGTATCACTGTACACCTTGTAATGTCATTCCACTATTATTGAAATAAACAAACAAACCGTATCTGTCTATCTCTCGATGTTCAGTGAAATACCTGTGGGGCGGAAATGATATTCAGGGCAGTGAGTACAGAGACCTTTTAGGAGATACGTTTATTCCATTCATTTTGTTTTATTTGTTCAAATTATGTAGTATCATGAAAACGAAAAGATATGCAGAGTTTCAGTCTTAGATAGATCTCAAACGTACGGTGCGGACCTTGTCCACAATTTATCACTTTGGTTATAATCACGTATGTAAGAAAGAGCGGGGGGAACAAAATGCAACATATAAATAAAACTTCCGCAAACCGTAACATAGATCAAATAGCGCGCTACAAATCTTATGATACTGTAAATTTAAAAGAGATGACGTGGAGATCTTGAAAATCGTACGAAAATATATGCATACATTTTTCTCAAATTAGACGCCTTAATTGTTCATGGTAACAAGCAGACCTTATTAATTATATAAATACATATCTTATAGCTCTACGCTCACTAAAGAGACTAACGCAACAGAACAGTTGCAAAGACAACCGCAACGAGAAAACCGAACAAATAACAGTAAAAAGGAAACAACTTCGTTTCTGTTGTATAACTTAAAAAAAAGGAACATGGTTTCTCAACAAAAACGCTTAAAATTATTCGCAATATTGTTCGAAGATATTTTCCCGTGCGGCTTCTCTGAAATAACTTATTTTAAAAATAGAAAAAGGCCCCTTGGACCTTGGAGTATAAATCAACGTATAAAACGAAACATGATAAATACTGTTCAAAAAAATAATTACCTTCGCCACTTCCATCTGCAGACTCGTGAAACGTATCGAAGGGTATATGCGGAATCGTTTTAAGTAAAAATTATATCAATAGTATCATGTATTACCGGCTTTCCGTCTATTACTTTCCACTGCCACTGCGCGACACGTTCTCGTTATCAATTGCCGCATTTTCGTTTTCATCACTGTTATCCTCCTCGGCCATCTCGTGATTCTCCAAATCACTGCTATCCTCAGAACTACTATTGAAACCTTCGTCGTGCTCTATGTTCACGTACCTGTTATCCCTACCTTTGGATTTAACAGAAAAACGATACATGGATCAGATAATGCGGTGAGCTCAAATTTAACGATTAATGTTTTTAAATAATTATTCCAAAAAATATGATTACATTGTACTAACCGAGAACTATTAACCGCTACTAATTAGTGGATAAAGTACACAATTGAGTACACTAAAAGCAACCATTACCTGCTCTATCCGGGAATCTCAGTTCTCTACGATCTCTTATCCGCATTTCAACATCAATGGGGTTGGCCATGTCCAATATTCTGAGCAACCACATAGGGAAATCGTTCTCCAGCACATAAATATCATTTTCATTTTCCAGATCATTTTCGAGTACGTCGATCAAGGGTTGCAGGTCATTCAGTTCATTCAACTGAGCGGCCATCATGTTGTTACCCTCTCCGTCTCTATTGTTGTTCGCCAAATCGCCATTTTCAACTTCTACCACCTCGTGAACTGCTAATTTGGGTGCTTCTGCTATGCTGGGTGGTTCAGAATCAGATATACGATCTTGCGCTATACTGGACAGTTCAAATTCTGGAGACATGTCTGGGGCAGAAGCAGAGTTCGGGTAGCCAGAATCCATCACTTCCGGGGACGAACTGTTTGGCGGCGTTTCCGTGATTTCCGGTGAAGAAGGTTTAGCTCCTGTGCTATTTACAACTTCCGCGGCAACTGTGTTCATGTCTTTGCTGTATTCCACGGTGCATTCATCATGTTTCTCGTTTTTTAATACTGATACAGATTGAACACTCCTTGCATCTTTATTCGATACCAAGGATAAATTATTTAAACCTGTAATATCTTTGGCATGATGACGAGAAATTTCGGTATTATTTATATTTCCCCGAGACTCAACGTTTCTTCCGTCTTCCTTGTCAGCGAATCTGACGCTAGTTTCTGGCGTAATTAATTTCAAGTCGGTTAATTGAGATCTCTTATCACAAGTTAACATTTGCGCGTCATTCACGCTTGTATCACTAATCAAAGGAACTGTTACATGTGATCCCTTCGTCAGCTGGCTATTGTCATTAAGTGTAGATATCAACGAACTGCTTTGCTCGATCTTGTTGTCGTCGATTAATAACGTCTTAACATTGTTTACGGATTGATTATTGCTTTCGAGTCCTATTAACTGAAGTTGCTTTATTGTGCTAGACAAATGGCTACTGCTTGGTTGCTCGCAAAGATTCATGGATTTTCGATTTCTACACGTAGTGTTTACTTTCGTGTCCTGTTTCGGTGAACTAGTGAACTGCGGTTGATTATTGATTGCCGAACTACTGACGAGAGATGTACTGGTGTTCAAGTATGACTGACCCCGCTTCGAGGCATCATCGTTTTGAATTGTATTCGTGTTTGTACTACTAACAATTTCGGAACTACTCACTTCGGAACGTTCGCTTTCTTTGTGCAACGTATTTAAATATGTGCTATGCAAGTCATTGCAATCGTCCGTGCCATTATTCGACGGTGACTCATTGCCCTTACATAAGTTTCTTTGGTCAAACGTATTATTCAATGTCGAATAATCGCTTATGCTATCGTTACATACACTATTGTGTTTGAATTGCTGATCCATTTCCACAGTTCGGAGGAGGTACGGGTCAGGTGAAGTGGATGCGCGGGATGTGGACAAGTTCACTGGAAAATCTAACATGTGATTGAGCAGTTCAGCGGTTTCCACTACAGAACCAACTCGCGCGCCTGAAGAACGTACGAAGTTAGAAGAGTCCGACAATACCACGGATTTGTTGAAATCTGCCGGAACGTTTTGATCGAACGAATCGTTGAAATCTGTCTGATCGTTTTGATCGAACGAATCGTTGAAATCTGTCTGATCGTTTTGATCGAACGAATCGTTGAAATCTACCGGAACGTTTTGATCGAACGAATCATTCAAATGATCTGTGCTAATACAGTCAATGTTACTAAGAAGAGGGAGACATGGATTTAAGTTTTCTTTCGTACCAGTCTCATCGTACTTCTCTGAAGACGTAGAACCTTTTCTTTTAAAGACACCATCTGATACTTCGTTTTCTCCATCGAAAAGATATGTATTGTTCTCGAGAAGAGAATTATTTTGTGGGATCACGATGCTTGGTTCTTGGTCCCAGTTTGGATTTCCCCAATCTTCTTCTTCTTCCAAATATCTAACCGAATCTTCAGGTGGCGCAAAATTAAGTTCCCAGTCGTCTTCGTCGCCTTGAGTCACATGAGGTGATTCAGAATACCAGCGTGATCCTGTCTCTGTCCGTCCTAGATTCAGATCAAAAATGTTTTCCCGCGGTACCAATACAACCAACCCATAATCACGTGGTTCAACCGTCCAACCGGCATCTCCTAAAACTGTTTGCAATGTTTCTTCCGATACATCAAATGAAACCATACTGCGTATTAGTGCGTGCAGTGGCACTTCAGATTCCATATCTTTATTTCTAAAGGATAAATGTCGAATGTAATACGTTGCCGCATCGAGAATCTTTGCTTCGTCCGAACGATTGTCTATGGTCCTTGGATATTCGTACAGAACTATAGGTTTAAATAAACCTGGTACGCCTGGAGTACGAGTATTTCGGTAATCAAGGTCCACGCAATCAAATACTGCCATCTGTGAGACACCCCCTAAATGTTCCGTGCCCTCTGGCCCATAGCAAATATCTCGAAAGGTTACATTATAGGCTGGATATTGCATAGTAATATTCTTTCCCCTGTTCACAAGAATTATACATTCAATAGTATTAAAAATATAAAGTCAATAATAAAGCTAAACTTTATTTACCATTCTTGAAACTGTTGCCTAGTCCATTCAAATTTGTGACTCCAATGTCTGAATCCAGAGAAATTTGGAAATAATACATTGAAGTCTGCATTTGGGGTTGTTATCACTACTACTCTCGGCTTAATGTACCCAAAAATATTAGTAGGAAATGCATTCAGAGTGTCCTCATCCAAATGTTCGATCCTAAAGGATTAAAACAATTCTTGCTTAGTTACACAAGAGACTAAAGTTACTAGTGATACTTCAAATTAAATAACAACTCACAATTCTAAGCAAGTTACAGCATCAGTATTTTGTAGTTTTTCGTCATTATGAATCACATTGCCCTCGATTAATTCAATTGTCAATGGAACATCCCTAGTCTCTATATATTCTGAAATTAAGGGTGAAGCTCTATCCTTATAATTTTCCAATACATCTCTATCAATATCTACAAGTAAAATTTCTTCCACGAAATATATATATTTTATTAACCGCAGAAAACCAAGTTCATGGGAGCCAAAATCAGCAATCTGTAAACAAATGGAACGAAAACACGTTATATAGTCATTACGGTTGAAAAGTCGTTGACTCGGACAGTAACACAGTACTGTAAAACAATTTACTAATGATTTGTATGTTCTACATAAAAAACCATGATCTACTGAACAACCCCATTGACAAGGAAGAACGAAAGCAAATCTTGAAAATACCTTGCGTAATTTTGCCTTGTACTTGAAGTCGGCTAATACATGATAAGCCGCATCATATCTCTGCACATATGCCGGCGGACTGAATCTCATATAATGTCGCGGATATTCGAATTTTACTTTTCTGTCTAAGCTGCATACGCTACATGTATTATCGTCTGTGTTATCGTCGAAATTATCGTCGAAGTTATCATCGATGTTATCGTCGATGTTATCATCGATGATATCGTCGAAGTTATCGCCGATATTATCGCCCATATTATCGTCGATGCTATCGTCCCTAGCTTCTTGTTTCTTGACTCTGTAATTTTGATATATGCACTTGCCAAGCAGATAAAGCACATGAAACAATACAATGATCATGTCAACACTGAAAATCAATGGTAACTTTCAGGCACGGTACAAATTTCACGAACTCATCCCTACCCGTTGTGCGGAATAACGGCCATGTTGTTTTATTTTGACGAATTCCACGAGTTGGTTTTGATTGGCTGGAGCGTTCTTAATACCGCCCAATCGGCGGGTATGGCGCTGCAATTGCAGTTGAGAATTTCAGCCGGTAAAATGTTATTAGGAAATTACTATTAACTACAAAAACATCGTTCCATGGAACGAATAATATACTTAACGCGGGGTATGCACAGTATCACACTAAAGAGACCGGAAAATTTTTGTAGTGCACTCATCCAAGGGAAATAGAGGGAGCAATAATCGACGCACAGTTAGGGCATTATAATTTATTGGAGATTTCATAATAATTAAAATAATAATGCGGTAATTATTGATACTGGTAGCAGTCTACTAATTCCCTAAGAAAGCGACGGTGTATACACGTTATCGTTTTACATAAATTAAAATAACGATCGACTTTCTTTTTGCGCGCCAGTGGCGCCATTATCTCACGTGTATACGTTGCACGCCAACAAACCCAATAGGGGGAAATGGTCAGAGCCCGGTCCCCGCGGTCCGCGAAACATTTTTCATCGTGGCTTTTCTTCGTCCTCCCAGTAACAGCTCGGTCGACAGTAGACTCAAGTACTCATATCTCTTTATGTATACATAAATAAATATATATATATATATATATATATAAATATATATTTATTTATATATGCAATTTTTATTTATACGTATATGCATTTATAAGCGCGCAAATATATTATGCACGAGATCTTTTGGTGGCTGTTATGCAGCCTGCAGGAACATAAAACTCGATTCTCTATCGTTAAAATTTATTATCCTCGGTAAACGCAGCCTACCCTATTGTACACGATTAATTTCGCATCGTTTAACGAGGAGTGTCTTAATTTTAATTCAAATATTACATATACGGATCCTTTCGATTTATTTACAAAAGAACCGCGCCCTGATTGTTCGCTTCGCTCTTTCTAAAATACAATACAGTATTTAATCCTCGTTCAATATTAAGACAAACAGATTGTCGATAGTTTTTGTTTTCGTTTTTTCTTGTACCTTTTTTCCGCTCGAGCAACAACACGCCGACACTGTGAAACGGTCTATCGTAGTTTTACAATTAAGACAGGTACCCGCGAGAGAGATACACACACGCGCACACATACACGCCTCTCTCTCTCTCTCTCTCTCTCTCTCTCTCTCTCTCTCTCTCTCTCTCTCTCTCTCTCTCTCTCTCTCTCTCTCTCTCTCCCTCTCTCCCTCTCACCCTCTCACCCTCTCACCCCCTCTCTCTCTCTCTCTCTCGTTTCGACGACACAGTGAAATCGTACGGCGAGTGCGATCATTACAGAGATCTCCCTTCCCTTTGTTCCTTATCTTACATGTACATCGATGAAGTTACGGGCGTTCGACGTACGACGCATAAGACAGATCGAAAAATATTATACGCTACGGGCCAAAGTGACTCTCGTGTCCCGCGTACGGCATTGACGATCGCACCGGAGAAGAGTAATACATTTTCTCAATAAATCCTGTATACCGATTCGACGACACTACACGGAATCCGTTCGAATTGATCATCTCGTACGGATCCAACGATCGTTCTAGTCGGAACAATTATGTAACAGAATAATACTCATCGAATCGAAGCGCACGCTTCGATCGGCGTTCCAAAACGGACGATCTGGCTCTCGAGCTCTCGCCCTTTAGAACGGCGAGGACCAGCGTTCGCGCCTCGAATCAATATCTCTTCGCTTCGCTATGGTACAAAATGTTAGTTGTCCCGGCTAGCCGAACCGATGGATGCGTCGGTTGTCCCTGACAGCGAGTCATTAATAGAAAAGTTGCGACGAGTTCGGTTACCCGTTCGCGCGACTGCGTGTTCGTGGAACCTTACAGGACAGAGGACGAGCGACGCTCGGAGGAGCTCCGTTTCGCATTTGATGCAACGAGAACGTCGCACATCCGGCGCACGTGGGAAAAAGGCTGACGCGACAGATCACAATTACGATACCTTTAATCAGTACGTCTGTGTATATAGAGCGTTTACAAAAATTGAGCTGAGGCCTGTTCGACGCGATCACACGGATGCCACGCTCGCGTTCTTCCTCGTTCGCAGACGGAAAAACAAATCGTCTCGTTAAGCATTGGACACGTTAAGCGTTAGCGTCGATCCCAACCGATTAAAGAGGGCTGCAGCGGTCGTAATTGACGAAAGGGAACCGTTCAAGGGTTAAAACGGTGCGTGTTCACGCGCGCGTGTCGTGTGGCTGCTCGGGAATGGCCTGGCCGAACAGCGTTCCATGCCTTTCCCGAACAACGGATCGGAGAAGTGGAAGATACAGAGACGAAAAAACGGAGCGGGGTGTATATATCTGTACATAATATAGAAATGGAACGGGAAGATCCGTTTAACGCGTTCTCGCTGAAAGGAAGATGCTCAAGCGTACAACGATGAAGGTCCTGCGACGATGGGATCGCTGATTGTACAAGGATTCGGCGACGCCGGGGTTTCGCGGTCAACGCAAAAGCGACACGCTCGCGCGGTTAGACGCTGAACGATGTCGGAAGATGGACGATCAATGGCGTGGATCGCCGGCAGCGATTTTCCTCGATCGTCGTCCGGCTTCCGACCTCATCTTCCCACTTGGTACTTGCCTCGATCGATGATTATTAATTACTAAACAACCTGGTCGTGTTGATACGGTAAGATCGTTTTTACATAGCGTGTTTATATCACAATAGTTGGAAATTGTCTGCGCGCAACGTCCCTCTAATTTCATTCTCGAGACACTACAGTAAATATCACATGGAGCGATGAGAATTTCAATTAAATATAACCAGTACCGGCGATCCTGTCCGCCGGACAATAAAACGCTTTCGAAAACCCCGGACGGGGTGGCTTGCGCGCGCCAGAGACAGAAAAGGGGGGAGGAGTGGGAGCATGAAACGATATATTTAATCGTCGGCGATCGGTTCACGCGATCGCCGGTTGAAAAGTACATCTACGTTAATTATACTTTCAAAGGAGGTACATTTTCTTCAGGCATAAGACTGATCTAACGATATAGCGATCTTGTTCCCCTTCTCGACCCAGTTCCTCAGACGGCCCCTCAGCTCCTCGAGGCTTTTCGATTTCGCTTTGTTTATCCTCTTGTACTTCACGTCTTTTGGCTTGGTGACTGATCGGTGATTGCTCATTACCCTGTTGTACGTGACCTAAAACACAACAGAAACGATATCGATCATCCACGCTTCCTTCCCTCTCTTCTCCATCGAGAAAATTAAAGATATAGCAGCATTCGATGAAAAAGCTTTCGAAAATCGTGAACGACCGTCGAAAGAATCACGTTCACAACGGTATGATGAAGAACATATAAAATATCGATTAGATCAAAAATAAAACATTTCTGGTGCGTTCAGGGTAAACTAAACCCTTTTACTATAAAACATAAGCGCGTATTTGATACGGAAATCAATTTTGTGCCTTTTCAATTATTCGCGAATCAATCTTGAATACAAATCCCTCTGTTACCTTGAGATTATCTAATTTTGCACCATAAATAGAATAACGACAGGAAATATTAGAAAATTCAATTTCTTCTATGAATAAACAACAAATGTCTAACTATTTTTCCAAAATAAACGTCTCATTCCATCCAGAATGATGCCCTATCTCGTAATCGCTTAAAGCATTGACTGTCACGGCTCGCTGATTTGCGAGGTAACCGGTATCGAATAAAAACATTTAATAGCGTGAATAACTAGACAATAGTATGACGTAAGAATTCGCGCACACCGAATAATCAATAATTCTCTCTTCCTATCTTCGCTAGAAAGGAATAAATGAAAACCCTGAAAGTCTGCGTGGCAGTCAAAGGGCGTTAATCGATGGAGACGTTTCTCGCGCTCGGGACGCGGATAATTATTCCAGGGAGGGGACGTTCGTTCGGTTCGTTCGATCGAATACTTTTTGCGAAGGGGTGGGCGCTCGCGAAAAGGACAGCTGACCTGCGCCTGTTGACTTTCGTCCCTGGGCCTTTCGCTGGGCGGCGAATCCGCTTCTTGGGCGAGTCTCTCGAAGCTGCCGTAGAGATCCTGAAGCCTGCCCTTCCCGTTCCCCAAATGTTTCGACCGTCTCTCCTCGCACTCGGAGTTCTCGGTCGACTCGGACGGGTCCTGATTGTTCTCGCTGTCCCCGTCTTCCTCCACCGAGTACACCGTCTCCAGAATCTCCGGTCTCCTCAAGAATCCGTTGCACCGTCGCATCGACGAGTACTTGCTCGACGGCTCGACCGCGTCCGACACCGACCTGATCACCGTCACGTCGGTGATGTTCGAACGGAACCTGGAAATCGTACCAACACGAACGGAGCGATTTTAAAAGAGGATACGCATACAAGTTGTGTCAGCCTTTTGTACTCGGAAGTTTTTCATTGGCAACATTCAGCATTTGAGATACAGACGACATTCTTTGAAACTAAATAATGGAAAAACATGTAAATTAAGAAACATAGCTCTCTTGTTTCAATGCTTTGTATATTTCTATCGAATCGAGTCACTGAGAGTCACCTATCAAGTGCAAACGGTTATGGCATTGTGTACAACTTTTAACTGCTTGGCCTGTGAAGTCGACTGTGTCTTGATAATAATGTTTTTCTGCAGAATTCTTGAGCTACCTCTGCCAAGGCGCTTCGTATAGTTAATATACAAATCGTAGGAAACGCTGTGTTCAAGGGATGCGAACAAGCCTGGTGTTTCATGAATGTGTATCATGATACATTTTTTATAAATTGTTCGTGAACAATCGTTTTGGTATGAAAAGTGTAAACTTGAAATAACAGCTAGCAATTTCTTCCGATCCAACGCGAGATGCTAAAACCAGGAAAATGAAATTGGAGTTCACCGGGAACGAACTAGGAAACAATTACAATGCAAAGTTAATGTATGAATGTGTACGAAAGGAGTTCAGCGTGGACGGAATCTTACCAATTTTAGTCCGAAAGAAGAGTTAACGGTCAAGTTGACTTAAAATTTTTTGGCAAACTAATTTCCTTGCGAAATAAACGCGGGCATGATTCCGCTTTTTTGCTGGTCAGTTATCGTTTTGCACCGTTCGGGTAGTTCAAAGGGGGGCGAAAGTAATTTTGAACGTAACGACGCGAAGTCGCGCAGTAAATACGTGTCATAATTAAAGAAGCAACGGTCGAGTTTGAAACCGCTGAGAAGTTTTAAAGAACTCGAATAATTTGCAACCATGAAGTAACATTTAAGCCACACATTAGCCAAATCGATTAACTCCGCAAAATTTCCCTTTGACTGAAATATCAGGTAAACATTATAGAATGTATTTTACTTTATTATTACAGGTGTAGCTTTAATCAAACAAATATGTAAAATACACAAAATAGTATATCTTAAAGTAATCATTATCGGTATTGCGATTTTTGCATAAAAGATTCTTGTTATTTCGTGGAACTAAACTCAATGATGTTTCTCAATTCAATGGAAATTTAGCATGAATATAAAAAGTTAACGGTCATTCAGTCGTTTTGACGATAAAATTGTAAAAAATTCAAAAAGTAAAGATAACTGATATCATTAACAGTAGAACTGCCACATAATTCAAAGTAACCCGTTTCTGACTTCTGCTTGTAATTATTGAAAAGATAACAGAACATTCTCTGCGAGATAATTTAGCAAATTGATTTAGCAATACGCTAACTGAATTGTAAATCGATAGAAATCTCAGGAGATGCACTCTTGGAGTTTCTATAAAAACATTTCAAAATGTTGATTTGCCTCATGTTAATTGTAATGTTAATCCCCTTATTCGCGGGAATAGGCGTCACAAATTTTGCTCCAATCGCGGCGCAAAACAAATGTAAACAAACAAAATTTGCATGAGAAATAATCAAACACGGAAACACAGTGACTAGGAGTTCAAAGGAGCCAAACGATAAATTTGAATAGACACCGAAGGACCTGGGATAAGATCTTCCGTGAGACCGGATGCTTTACAGTTCGCTTTGGAGTAGGGGATCGAGAACCCGAGGCGTTTTAAAGCGCACCGGATCCTCGATAATTCAAGGCCATGAAATCGGATCACCGTCGTCGGGCGAATATCAAAAACCACACGAGGGATAGGGTGAAGGTATCGGTTAAGTACGGTATACCTCCTGATTAATGCTCAAGGCATGTTGCTAGAAGACAGATCGTTAAACAAAGTCATCTTCTCATACAGTAAATAGGAACAAGGAAACATGCAACTAAGAATAAAGAAACTTCCATTTTAAATCAACCGAGAGTCGCTTCTCGAGTACAAAGGTTTAACGCATTCGCGTCCATTGATATAAATTCACGTCTTTTCAAATATTTTATTCTCTGCTTTCTTTCATTAGCAACTTCTTCAACGGAAAGTTCAATTCAAACAACATCGTTACAAGACTAATATTTCAAAAAAAGTTTTCTAACTTTTGTCTCTGTTCTGAAATCTGCGGCAATTGGCTTAAGATTTTCTTCATTCCCGCCGGCAATAAGTATTAGAAAAGCAAAAACTTGACCGGAAACGTATCAACACGTTCCGTGCCACGTGTACCAGGTATACATGCCAATTTTTGTAAAATATTTTTAATTGATACATAGACACGGATGGCGGTATACATTACAAACCAGCGAAAACATAAAGAAACAATGTCGAAATACAAATAAATTACCAAAAACTCGAATATAACTTAATATTTTATTTAAAAAATCAATACAGTTCACGAGCAAAATATAAGCGAAGCTTCCGTGGCACGTAACGTGTTAACACTAGAACTACCAGGTGGGTCAGAATGACCCATTTTTGATTTATTTTTTTATAACTGACATATAAAACTGGAAAGGTACAAACGCTTCTCTGAGAAGTCATTAAAGAAGCTGATTTAGTGATACCTACACTGAAATATAAGCCAATTGAAGTCTTAATGAACAGAGAATCATATGTTTTATAAAGAAATTTGAAAGTAAGTTTAAGCGCTTGGTAGTTCTAGTGTTAACAGCCAGTTTCCGATGGCAAGAACTGCGATACATCGAATAATCATGGAATATTCAGATTGGAAAAACCGTGTAACGTCGAATCAGCGTTAACACGTTGACTGCCACGGTGGTCACCGATGACCTGGAGTTTTCAAATTACTCGGAAACAATTATAATTCGTAAGCTAACTGGCGTCTGATGATTGTGTACTAAATAATTGATAATTATTCTTTTCTATTTTTGCTAGAGAAGAATAAGTGATATACAAAACGCTGAAGTTTTTCGTGGCAGTGAACGTGTTAAGAGCTCAGCATTAGACGCGGTCATATTGTGTACGCACCTGGGCGGCCCTAGATCATCGGCAGTCTCTTCGAGGACAACGGCGCTGTCGCTGTCCCCAAGACTGTCCAATCTATCGAGTGCGTCGCAGGGCGGCGAGTCCCTGGTCCCGGTGCTTCTTTCCGCCAATCTGCTCTGCAATTGTCGTATCATCCTCTGCTGTCTGAGGATAATGGACTCTCGCTGGGCGAGGCTGGCCTCGATCTCCTTCTGCTTCCGGCAGAGCCTCGACTCGAACAGCAGCAGCTGCGAGGATAACGTCCGCAGTTCCTCGGCCTTCTCCCTAGTCAGCCGGGCCACGAGATCCTCCTGCAATGAACCGAGATTAAGCCAGGTGTTCATTTGATAGGAAAACTTCAGATACACACGCAAAAATCTTGGGGTATTCTGTTTTGCCAGTGACTCTCATAACGTTTGTATACGCGTCTGACAAGGGAACCTTTTCAATCCGTACACGCCAATTTTGATGAAACTTATGTGAGACATAGTTCTTAGGAGAATATTACACACGTATCTTTTCTTACCCTTATCCTTTTTGGTGAAACTTATGTGAGACATAATTCTTAGGAGAATATTTCACACGTATTTTTTCTTATCGGTTAATATTAGTTTTGAACAGGCGAAAACACCTTTCAAAATTGAAGGTTGAAAGTACATTTTTTACGATGTCTCTGAAACTAGGGGATGTAGAAAAGAAATAAAGAAATAGTTTCCTACACTCCCTAGTTTCAGAGATATTGTAGAAGATATACTTTCAACCTTCAACTTTAAGGGGTGTTTTCATCTGTTCAAAATCGATGTTGGCCGATAAGAAAAAGTACGTGTCAAATATTCTCCTGAGAGCTATGTGTCATATAAGTTTCATCAAAATTGGCGTGTACTGAGTGTAAAGGTTCCCTTGTGAGATTGCTGGCTGTAAGTTCAATTCATTTACGATAGAAATAAGATAAAACAGAAATGTAACGCTTCTACAAGTCGCGATTAAAAGAAATGTCGCTCAGTACTTGATAATGAATCTTCATCTTCAAACTATTGTTCTTGAGACTGGCTGCCCGAGAGGACTGTCAAATTCAGGGTCACTCTCCTCACAATACTCACTTGTGAGTAATGGTCTTGACAATAACCAGGGATAACTTTACTCTAGAAGGAACACGAACCCTTGGGAGCCAAGTCTGAATTGTAGTTGTCCTTACGATGTAGCTAGATTGTCAAATCGTTCAGGCGTTAAGTAATATTATGTTTCAAGCGATAAAAATATTGTCTTATGGTTCGGAACTGTATCCGACGCGTTTGGCAATTGACAGTGATTCCGAAGAGTTTAGGTTCTACCTCAGAAGTTCCACTGACAATCTAGTTGTACCATGACTACAACCAACGTTGTACGTTATTCGAATGAAACTATATTTGAATGACAATAACGAAAGAATAATTAACCGTTATTCGATCATGAATTATTCAAAACATTTGTTGTTCTTATTCCAGCCATTCGTGTAGGAAATTTTTATTTTCGCCTTCCTGTATTCGTCATTTTCCAAATTCGGTTGACATAAAAGCAGTGCCATTTACGTTTCTTGTGTTATTACTTGGAGCGTTAGGTAAAAATGATTCAAAATAACGAAATAACGAATATATCCAATTCATTTATTATCCATGGACAAAGAATACATTAATTATTCGTTATCCGCCAATAGGAATCAGATTGAATTTATTCGTTGTTTTGTATAACTTCTGCCCGACACCGGTTACAACTGTAGCTGAGCCAATGCCGACGATAACGCTTTACTTGTTAAATAACGTCTTTAGACGCGCGGTGTCTCAGAGCTGGTTAAACTCGCGAGAGCCTTCGCCAGTCTGTCTAGGGCCGACTTCCGCCGATACGACCAGGCACAATTAATAATGCAGATCAGCCGCGGCTCGGAGAAGCTTTTCAGTCGTTTGCTGTGGAGTCACAGCGCGGCGATTAATCACCGCAGCTCGTTATCGATAACCGACGAATGGAAATCGTTCGACTTCTTGCGTCGCAGGTGGTTTTTTGTTGCGAGCTAGTCGAGCCGCGGTAAAAAATTCCGACTGAAAACGATGATTCGCGATCGAACACAGTTATTTCGGAGGAACGGGGCAAGTTGCGTGTCCACTGGCCCGGTAACTTGCAATACTTTTGCGCAAATGACTCGCAGAGGTGTTTACGTTACTTGTAACTTATGGCTACTCTGAAAATAACGCTAGAACTATCATACACATCGAAATTACGTGTTCCTGGTATCTTCTTCCATAATTACTGAGAAAACACAGTTGCTTGCATAGAAAATTTTCAAACGTATTAATACATAACTTATAGCTTCTATCAAACTATCGACGCAATGTGTTAGACACACTACCGTCACTGCATGCACAGCAGTTAGGTTAATTCCGGGTAGATGATCCGATCTGATTAAAATCGTCACATATTTTCAATTTTTTTGAATAATATACTGAATCCTACAGAGATTGAACTATTCTTCTCATATAGATACACAAATTCTCATAAACATATTTTACTTCTGTTTATGCACCAATATGTATGTAACAGTTTTTAAAAACGTGGTCCGCCTCTCCCTGACTTACGCTACCTTAACACTAGAACTACCACACGAGTCAGAATGACTTATCTCTGATTTCCTCGTTTACAATGACTAAAAAGGTATAGACACTTCTACGAAAAATTATTAACGTAACTGGTTCAGTAATAGCAAAACTGAAACGCAACTCAATTGAAATCTCAATAAACGCACGCTTATGGTTTTTATAAAGAAATGTGTGAAAGTCAGTTTAAGTGATCGGTAGTTCTAGTGTGAATCACGAATGTAGAAGCACAGAGGTCCAAGCCAGAGTTTGGATATTCGCGAGGTCTGAACTCACCGGTGGACACGCAGCAGGACACACGCGAAAACCGTGCACCAGTGCATTTATGTTTTGTCGCATACGCATCTGCTCGGCGTGTACTCACCGGGCCTCCGGTAATTAGCCCGAAGATCGCATCGATAAACGGAAAGTACAGCGAATCGGAGTCCCCCCCGTCCCTCTGCCCGTCCTAACTGTAATTCATCCTCGATCTGACCGTAATTTGGAATTAATTAGGAACCCGGAGGGTTTGCGCAAACCGCATCACGGGCCAGATACCAACACCGAACGAGGATGCGCCGCTTTATTGCCCCTGTTGCCCTTTCGCTTCAATCCACCGGGCGAATTCCAAATGCCGTGAAATGAACCGGGGAATCCTGTCCATTGCGATTCACCCGCTGACTGCTGTTCGCGCGACGCGTTTCGAATAATGTTCGGCGTGTACCGTCAGTGTTTGCTCACGAAACAGCGGACGCGAGTTTGTCGACTCGCTATGTTGTCCCACGTGATGCTAGTGTGCGGGTGGACACGCCGATTAGGCCGTGGAAATGTACGAACATATGTTCCGTTAAGCATCTGGAGGAAACGAAATGTTTGTTTTCCTCGGCGAATGCTTTCGGAAGGTTCAAACGTCGAATGAGCCGCTCGAAAGTTAAGGTTTCCGAATTGGTGACGCTAAACTGGTAAATTCTTCCTTAGTGTATACGAATTTGGAAAATTTTTGAGTAAATCATGGTACAGATGTTAGTAAATCGAAAAATTGGGAGTGAGGATGAGTTTGAGGATATTCTGGAGGATGATTTGAGATAGTTTCACTCTCAGGGGGATGCCCAGTTTGACATATTCATTAAAGAATCTCTTAATTCTCTTAACACGTTGAATGCCGCACAATATTAAAGTGCAGAATATTAAATTATTGAATTGAATTGTGGTGTCATTGTCTTGCTGAATGTCGCCGCATTAGGTAGCGTTATTTACAATATAGGAATGTTTTCAAATAGCCATCGTTTAATTGGAGGGCTTACAGTAAGTCCCACGCCGGTGGCTCCCATGGCATTTAACGTATCAACAACGCTTTGCCTTTTGACTCCTCTATTTCCCTTTGCCCTCTTTTCTTCCTTACGATAAACATAGAAAATAAATCAGCCTACCATTAAATTGCAACGATTATCTCAAGCATTATCCAAGCTTCGTCAAAGTTGAAATTCCAAAACATCACACCACGCTCGCGGCAAACGCATTATCAAAGTATCAGCGTGAATCAAGCGGCGACTAATTGCAAGCGATAATACGGTCGTGGTCATTCGTTTCAACAGCAGTCAACGGGTCTGTTAGCTCAGTCTCGATGGAACGGAGCGTATTCCCGTCGACCATGAGTTCCACGAATAGTTTCCGCTCGGCTGGGGCGATTGTCGCCACCGCACACCCTCTTCCCTTTGGTTAAGAACTGTCTCCCCGGAATCATGGATTATGTTCTAAGTAATTTCGGCATACTCGTTAGTCTCTCGGCAAACGGTACGACACGGGGCTCGCTCGCTATATGTAGACCCGGGAGTTCCTTAACTTCGGGGAAAGATAAATAGCAGCTCCGTCTGAGATTTCATTTCGCTTGGCACCGTTCCTCGACGTCGATGAGGCGCTAGTCGTTGAGTAGTATCTACGGTATTCGGTGTTTCCGGTTGAAATATGTGCTCGTCGGACTGTCCGAACATTAAGGATTATTCAAGGAATAGGGAAAGAAAGGAGGAAAAGCGAAAAAGTACGCGGGATATTTATGTGAGTCACTATTGCAAGGACTTGCGCCAGATATATACGCATTCAAATCCAGGACGCATTATCTTGCAACTCCACCGCAGCGATTTGCGGTACACAACCAGCCAGCTCTGCATGAACTGAACAATCGTCTTTCGCCTTTTCTGGCTGCGTGCTTGTGTCAGCCTGCTTTTTTATCTTTTTCATTCCTTCTCTTTCTTTCTCTGTTCTCCGTTTCCTTTCCTTTCCTTTCTGCTGCTCCTCCTTACTCCATCTTTTCCCTTTTTCTATCGTTTCGTCTCCTCCTCCTTTACTTTTTCTATCCTCTTCTTTCTACTGCCGTTCCCTTATTCCATCCTTTTCTTTCTTCGTCCTTTCCCTTTTCCTTTCCTTCCTGCCTGTTCCCTTCTCTCCTTCTCTTCCTCTCGTCTCTTCCGCCATGCCTCCTTCACAGCAACGTAAACAGGCCGAGTCCGTTGCTCCTGGCATTGTCTCGCGTAAATGGCAGCAGCCTCGCGCGGAATAGCCACGCGTCATGCATTCTTTCACGCCGGCGGAACACGCCGTTGCGCTTCTTGTGCGCGGCTCGTGGAAAGAGGAACACGGAACAGAACCTTTTCAGCGTCAATCGGACCACGGAGGTGTTCCACCGGTTCAAGGTTCCCGAGATTGCCTTTCACTTTGCCTCGCGCTCCCGATCGCGCAGACTGAATGTGCAGTTCAGCTGGTTTTCCCGGTTTTAGGGAATTTCGTTACTGTCCTCTTTTAACACTGAAGCTTTCGGTTTGGAGACCTAGCTGTTACACTTATTCTCTTAGCCGTGGTGCCGTCTATTAACCAGTTAACTGTGGAATTTAGTTGGAGAAAACTCTGCGCGCAATAAAATAAAGAAATGGAGCGTGTACTCATTGAACGCAGGACGAATGCACGTACAGCATATTTTAATGAAATATCAAAGCGAAACAAAGAAGAATTATATGTTTATGTGAAAAAATAAAGAATTTATCGCTGAAAGAATTAGTATCATGTCAAGCTTTACGATGACGTGTATACTCGTCAAACACAGTTAACTGGTTAAAGCATGCATCTAGAATCTGTCGCTAAAACGGCGATTATACTCGTTAAACGCGAAATGTATGTAGCTGTTGTGAAATTAAATGAAATTACAAGGAAATCACTACCTACTTAATAAGGAATTCACTTTTAAGAAAATAAAAACAAAGAACTGGCATCTCTTCGCGTCAAGTATACTCGTCGTTCGCGACTGAAAGATTAAACTAGTTACTACATTGAAAAATCTAATAAAAACATTTATCCATTTTAAATTCTACATCTCCTTTCGTTCTCCGTTTCTTCTTTCGTCTTTCATGTTGATTCTTGTATTAGCTAATTAATACGTTTTTTAATTTTCATCTCTTTTTACTTCTTTTCACGCTGAGAAATATTTATTGTCCAATTTCTTCGTTTCCATTTCATAAAGCATTCGCAACTGATTCGTTAATATTAAGCTTTCGTTTATCAGCAACACAGATACAACTTAGATCCAGTTTCAACTCTTTATGCGAAACGGTAATAAGCGAACAGCGAAAATTGAGGAAAGCCACAAATTGTACGTTTACCACGGAAATTGGAAGGTAAGGAGAAAATACGCGTGCAGGGTGTTTCATGATAACACGCTTTTTCTTAAGGTTCGTTTCAGGGAATTGGATCCTTGAATCGAAAGTGGGATGAAGAGAAGGGATAGTTACCTTTTGTGGGGTCTTGCGGAATGGATAATGCAATGTTGTATAATGTTTGGGACAGATTTTTAGAAAAATCATACCACAGATTCGTGAATCGAAACTGGAACGATGAAGATTTGGACTTGAAAGTTCTTCCTCTATAAATCATTTATTACTACTTGCCGAAACATTAGACATTTATCACAGCAAATGTTTCGAAAGGAAAAAGTCCGAACTCCTCTTTCCACTTTTCTTCACAGAACCTATTCATTCAAACCAATTTCCGCGCCGTCGAAATTACCAGGGAGATTTCTGTTAAACGTAAAGCCTGATATCAAATTCCATTTATCTAAATTCAGCCCTCGCGAAGAATCGACAGTCCGTTCGTGTATTCAGGAGATCTCGCGTCTCTCTGGGCTGCCAATTCCTCGGCTTCACGTCGAGATCGCACGGTAACCCGGAGCATGCAATTAGGAGGAAAAACGTCTAAAATCGAAGATACAAGTATGCAAATACCTATTGGAAAATATTCCTTGTACTAGTATACTTAAATTGCGACTTCCGGAATTAGATGAATTAACAATGACAAAAATAGGATTACATTATAATTGTTTAAAAAAACTTTCTAAAGAATTTTAAGTGATACGATTAATGTGTAATCAATCTGAAAATTTTAACGATAGATTTTTTCGATCGATAATTCACAATTCATCGAAATCAATAATTGCTAAATAAGACAACAGAAACTCGTCAGTTTATGGGGTGTGATAGTTCTAGTGTTAACCCCTTCAAACCCGGCGCAAATTATAATGTACAATGTTTTACTACTTCAATATCTGACAAAGTATTAAGACTGTGGCGAGCAACCATATGCACACCTTTACTTTGAGACTATTTCTATGGTAATAGTATATTACCACTTTTTTATCAGAAATAATGTCATTATTTCTGGTGCACTGAATGACGGTCCATTGTTGTTAGATATGTGAAGATAATATTCTACAAAAATCAAGTTCGCAGAAGTTAAGGAGGTGATTGTAAGAGTTGTTCACCTTAATCATCCGATAATCTAGACCGCCGAGCGTCAGAGCAAATCGAGAGCGTTCGAAGCGGAATCTCGTCGAACGTTCGAAATCGGACGCAACGACCATGCGACGCGACGCGCGAAGAGTGTACCGTTACATCCGAGTCGGTTGTTCGGCATGCGAGCCGCTCGTTGCATCTAATAACGGGTCATTATGTCGTAATTAAATGCTACTTCTGCTCGATTATCGGGGCGGCGCCGGCGGTATCTCGAGCGCGTCTCTTCGTCGCGTGACCTGTGTCAATCGCGCGTTTAGCGAACCACCGAAACAGCTGCCCAGCAACGCTCTTCGTTCTACGAACAACGCGCAGCGACGATTTATCGAGGCATCGAATCGCTTCATTGTTGGCCGAAAGTGTTACGATATTTGAAAAGATATTGAAAATTCACATTGTTGTAAGTCTATAAAAAGGAATCGTATAACAATTCAACTGAGCTTATTTTAAAGCATGTAGCTTCTACTTTGATGGTATTGTGTTTGTTTTTATGACAGACATTTTTACGTCGCGCAGTGGATGGAAAAATAAAGATACTCTTTCGGAAGATTTCAAAAATTCACTTGTGTCCACAAATTTTGTAAAATTTTTTTGTCAATTGTGCCTAAGGTAAACTTTAACGCATGTTGTACGATTTTTATTCATGAAACTATGACCATCTGAAGTTTTCGATCAATTTTCGTGCAGTGTCTAGACACGCTACGCTCGAACTTGGGTTGGATTTAAGACTTTCATGGTTTTCGAGACTTTAAAGACCTTGAAGACTTTCAGAACATTCAAACCATTCAAGGCTTCCGAGACTTTTAAAACACTCAAACCATTCAAGACTTTCAGAAGTGAAATGCCATTAAATTCTCCTCGAAGCGATTCAAATTTCGAAGAGATTCAAACGCCTATCGCGAATCGCGTGACGCGCGTACTTCGCGAACGACCGTAACAGCTGCTGAACGTCGCTCTCCCCGACAAACAACCTGCACGTCCTGTTTCCACGAACAGCAGACGAACGGTAATTGCGCCGGTTCCTATACGAGACCGTAAAATTGCGAGACGCACGAGCGAAGCTTCTCCAATCGAGTTAAAGGAGGCAGCATACCAGGGGGTTGGTTGGTTCGGTTCATCAGGTACTTTTCTCGGCACGACGACGGCGACGGGTGGCACGTTTCCCGGTGGCACTCGCGCACTCGTCGCATTAATATTAAACAGTCCTTCGCTGCACCGGAAGACACTGTCGCAGGAAAAAAAAAAGGATCGCGGGGTGGCCGCCCTCGAGTCAGCTCGATCCATAGAACTCGGGGGCGTTTCTTCGACGACGTCCACCGTTAAAAGTCCCGAAGCGTCCGCTTCGAGGATTTAATTAAGGGAGACGGGCCCGCGACTTCGATAAACGTAATAAACCGCAGCCGTGAATGCAAAACTCGACAGCAGAGAAGGGGAACGTGATGGAGGAGAACGATTTTTGGCAAATACAATCGCAGCGGATAGAAAATGCCTCTTTTATCATACATCGTTCACGAAAGATTGATATCTTGGCAAAACTCGCCGCAAATTACAATAACGAATACAATGTGAGTATAACGAGACATTGTAAAATTCTGGCAAATACGATCGCAGCTGATGAAAAGTGCTTCTTTTATGATGCATCATTCATGAAAGATGGATATCTTGGCAAAAGTCATCACTCAACACGGAGAATGGAGTCAATGGAGATATTTCTTTCCATAAAACTAAATAGTTTTCATTGTAAATACCTAATATCGAGTTGATATAGATACATTCGTACCCAATATTTATTAACATCATAAATCTCACGAAATAGTGAAATAGTAATACTGAATTTATATTCATCAGAAGTTGCTTCTTGCTCGTTGCAATCACGAGTGATTGCAACGAATTATAATGAAATCGTTAGAATTATAATGTATCATTTACACCGAGCCGTATTGGGTTGTTCTATAAGCTTCTATTCCTTTGCCCTGCTTTTACTGTAATAAAACTTTCAGGAAGATAGTATCGAAAGAAAACAGATCGGATTAGTTTGCACGTAATACAACGTACGATACAAAACATGCATCCGTTGTGCATTAATTAAATGAAAGCTTAATTAAAGAAGCTATTAGGACAACCCAGTGTTTATGCGACCATTAACCTTTTGGCTTCGACAGATTTTGGATACAATTTCGTGTCAGCATGCATTTCTAAGGAAATATATGGAAATAATCAAAACACTGAATTGAACTAAAGTATACCAATAAAAAACAATCATGTGTATAATATATGACTAATGGAAGATGTAATTTTAGCATTAGAACTCATTTACGTTTTATCCAAGCGAGTTTTGATGGAGTTATTGTCAAATACATTTTACGGACGCCTACAGACGCCAGCAGTACACCACAACCAAAACTTTAACACTGAAACCACCAAATGGGTTCAAATGACCCATTCCTGATTTCTCTTTTCTGCAATTCTTAAAAAGATGACAGATGCTTCTCTGAGGAATTATTAAACAATCTGATTTAGCAATACGCAAACTCAGTCGTAAATCAGTTAAAGTATGAATAGATGCGTTCTTCGACTTTCTATGTAGAAATTTCAAAATTTAATTGCTCGGTAATTTTACCGTTAAAGCGTCTTTAGGCGCCAATGGTAGTCAAAGGATTAATCAAGGATGCATTAAGAATAGAATTCGAAGTTCGATCAACGTAATAAACCTCGGCGCCGAAAGCAAAATCGAGTACAGAGAAAGGAGTCAATATTCTTAGCGCCGGAAAGGTCGTAAATAGCGCGAGTTGGGATGCAACGGAATTCACCGAATCTCCGGAACGGCGAGAAAGTCACGTCTCCGCGCAACGGGATCATCTCCATCGCCCAGTCGACGGGCGACTCAGCCAGGAAATGCCGACGATATGTTTTCGGGCTGACGTGTTGTCCGGGCGCGGCTCGATTTCACCCTGGAATCACCTATCCTCAGTCTAACAAATCCGAGGATTTACGGACCGCCTTTGTTTAAAGTCAATGCATACTTACATACCGCGTTCACGTTGTTTACGCGTATTTCAATCTTTCAACCGCGTGTTGTTGAAATCGTAACTCGAAGCGAACTGAACTAACGCTAGAACCACCGATTGCAGTGACTTATTTCGAATTTTTATCAGAATTAGAACGACAGATTTTTTTAGATTTGAAGAATCTCTTAGTCTTGTGTTCGTACAAACAAATATGTTTAGCTTGAAGTCTTTCACAAGAGCGTGTTTATAATGTAAATACTTGGAAGGTAAGAATCCTGAGATGGGTGAATTTGAACCGTTTGCTATTTATAGCGCTATGTTGTGAAAGAAAATAGTGGAAACTTTTGACAACTCTTTTCATGGAAAATTGAATTATGAGTGGAAATGTTAAATGTTGGAGATAAAACTACGTTGATAATCTTTAGTTATTTAAGAAATTAGATTGATCATTTGCAAATGAACTTTTGATTTTTTATATGGAAGTTCGAAGTCGTCGTTACGGGGACATTTGATTATTGGTTTAGTTACTGGTTTTATGCGTCATTTATTCTCTTGTGGTACCGATAGGTGGTAGATGTTAAGTATCGTTATTAATTGTTTGAGATTAAAGTTCTTACACTCTTAACTAGTTACGCTGCTAAGCACTCTGATTTGACATCGATTGTTTTATAGTAATTATTGTCAAGAAATGCGGAAACGTCGATCATTGATGATCAACGTCGCAGCCAACGTGCTAATGGAAGTGCACTTAGCGATAACAGTACAGCTCGACAACCCTCTTTGTCGGTTCAATGCAACTGGATTGTGTTCGCGCGATGATCGCACGATTTAATTTCATTTTAAACTTGCTATATTCTTTGTTAGCAGTATTGATCAAATTAAAATATAAACAATTACTAATTTCGAACTAATAATACCTTCTCCTATTGTCTTATTTCTCATCACTGAAAAATGTTATTATAGCCATTCCGTCGATCAAAGGATTCTAACATTTTATCGAAATAACCGATACTTAGAAATGTAGTATTAAACTGCGAATTTTTATGCAAATTCAAATGTTTAAGAATATAATTAAAGATATAGTATCACGATAGAAAATGTTACAAACAGAACTCAACTTTCGATATTTTATATATCTTTCCGTATCGAATACATCCGATGCAATTTCCAACCATCAAATTTCTATAAATAAGTTGCATTTGTGAATATATTAACATTTAGCCAACCGAATTCTTGATTTTGGAGATCTCCAACTTCTCCCTTGGCAACGCATTGCCATTTATTTTGTTTACTATTTTTTGTTCTTTGGTAAGTCTCGAACTAAAGATGTTCGCAATGCATTAAATGCCTTTCTTGCTTTCATGAAACACAATTTTAAATAAAATCACTGGCATAAGTTCAATTAATGTTAATGAAGAGGTTTAGAGTATACTTTTAGACAATTGCTCAGGTGTTAACGATAGTTTACTGCCGTGGCAGCGTTGCGTTGTTAAAAAGTTAATGAACTTCGCCGTCGGCCATTGTTGGGCGCACGAACTCGCGGAACCTGCGTTTGCAGCGGAATTTTTTCAATCCTCCGGGCAACAACCCCCGAAATACACGCCGGTCACGAAATCGATGCATTAATTAGTGGCGGCTAAACCTGTGTGTCCATTAACAAACGATCCCTGCCTATATCGATAGAGTCAAACAGCTACGACGCACAAAAGGCAGTACGGAAATGTACGTATACATACGTTCGTAACCGCACGCAAACACCTCGTTATTTGCCGCATTGTCTTCGGTTTAATTCGCCAGTGGTGGTCCGCCCCGCGCTATTTATTATTCCCCGCGCGTTTAACCTTTTCTACACGGAAATATTGTCCGCGAGTATGATTCCGAATCGTGACGCGGATAAGGTTGCGCTTAGGCTGGCGCGATGATGAATTCGGTGTGTCAAAGTAATCAAATATCCATATCAATTCAATATGACAAAGTAATTAATCAAATATCAATATCGATATAAATTACGTAGGACAAAGTAATCAAATATCCATATAAATTCAATATGACAAAGTAATTAATCAAATATCAATATCAATATAAATTCAATATGACAAAGTAATTAATCAAATATCAATATCAATATAAATTCAATATGACAAAGTAATTAATCAAATATCACTATCAATATAAACTCAATATGACAAAGTAATTAATCAAGTATCAATATCAATATAAATGCACTATGACAAAGTAATTAATCGAATATCAAAATCAATATGAATCTAATATGTCAAAGCAATCAAACATCAGTATCAATTCAATATGACGAAGTAATCAAATATCAATATCAATATCAATATCAATATCAATATCAATACTAACTCAATATAACAAAGTAATTAAACACCAGTATCAATTTCTTTGAGTATAAATAAACACGTTAAATGCCATGGTGGTTATCGATTACGATTGTTTGCTTAAAAACAATTACAGTATCTAATGTAAGATTGCAATAATATAGATAATTAGATAATACAGTAACATAAACATTGCGATACCAAATAATTAATATTTTCTTCAATCTATCTCTGTTTCGAAAGAACAAAAGACACATAACGTTGAAATTCTCGTTGGAGTAAGCGCGTTAAATATTAAATATTATTCTTCTATTATCAATCGTTTCCATATAAACTAAAATCTATAAAGAACATGGAACTCTTTTCTTTCTTCAATAAATGATCAACGATAAATTAGTTCTATCGATTGTATTTTAAAAGCAACCATACGGCAAAGAATTAACATGTGAACCAATGTAGATTATCGTTCCTTCGATGAAAATCATCAGCAGCGTACTGCCATCAGAAGACAACGTGTGACTATGGTTATCAGTATCATTGATGGGGTCAATCGCAAGAGAAGACGCTCGTGGGTAACCGATCGAGCGAAACAAAAGGGAGAAACCGAGCGAAAACGCATTATTTCGGGCTTGAGATCGTCCGGGAGACGGCAATCGGCGGCGATAAGCTCGGAAATCCCATGTGTACGTTCAATGCGTGGTCGGCATGTAAATGAAAGGAGCCACCCGCTGTCGCCGACGTCTAGGCGCGACGAAAAATCGTCTGGATCGCGCGACTAGCTCGGAAAAGGCGAAGTAGTCGCGCCAGCATGCTGGAACATGTCGCATTCTTTTGATTCTCGTGATAGACGAGATCAAAGACTGTCTGTCACGTTCCCCATCGTCGGAAGAGGAATCTTCTGCTGTGATTGTCGTATTCCATTTCCAAAATTACCTATGGCCTTCTCTAGCGGAGAAGAGAGAATTTCGAAAGTCTCCGGAGTCTTCGCTTTTTCGGTTATATTCTTGAACAGTGCAGCTGCTGCACGGTAAATCGTGAGAAATGAATTTTCTCATGGGAAATAATAGTCGTACGAGTTGCTTAGAATTTTCATTGGCACCAGAAATGACGATCACTGATCGAAATGATTTACTTTTAACTTATGTTTACCCTGTTTTTGTAACACGTGGTATAGATCCTTCATTAACGCTGGAGATACTGATAAACAATTAGCCCATTGACCTACAATACCATGTCGCACTTCTAACGAAAATGTTAAACTGTATTTAAAAAATCTAAGTGTTCATGTTTTTCAAATATAAATTAGATATTACTTTTCTATTATCAATCGTTAGCATTTCAAGTAAACGTAAGCATAGAGTAAGTATCGACAGTTTTCCTTTTCCTAATAAACTATTTAACAAAATCACGCTAAAATCAAAACTAATCTACATTTCGGTAACATTTCACAGACATACCAAAATACGGGTTGCTCTATGCACGACCGAAGTGCAATTGTCTTCTTAATCAAGATACCGAGCCACGTAATCTATCCTCTTATCTTGCGCCTGACCCGCCGTTACGCTGTGGGTCGGCCAATTTCCGTCTACTCGAGTAACCTCGTGAATTAACAGCTCTAATTAACAGCGAGGCGTTAAGCTGATATCTACGGAATGTACGTGGTGTTGCAAGGGTCGTGAAGGGTGAACTGGATTTTTGGAAAGTCGAGAATACCTCCGGTACGGCTGGAATTAATCTCCGCCATCGAAGACGGATCGACAAATAAAGCTCGGTAAACAGGGAAGTTCCGCGCGAAAATCGTTGAAACGATGCGGAAAGGGGTCGAAACGGAGGACCGTCTAATTCTCTACTGTCTCGTTTACTCGACTGAATGCTACGTTTCATTTCCCGCCTTGATGGGAATGAATTCTTTTCTCTACAAATGTACAACGCTGCTCAAACGCAACTAATTGCATCGTCTTGCGCGACTAGTTCGCTGTTAACCGATGAATAATAAATCTTAGTTCCGAACACTTCGATCTCATGGCTTCAATCGTTTCGATCCGGGTTTCTCTTTCGTAAAAGTGAAATACGCAAGAAACTGTGACAAAAAAGAAGCGACAATCACCGAACCGAGTTTCGTTAAAGATAACGCTTTGTAAATAACTAATTGCATAACTTATTCACCGTTAATCGGCGAGCAATGGACGTTGTTTGCGAACGCTTTAACCGTATAGTTTCAATCGTTTCGATCGAAGTTTCTCCTTTAAATAATCGAAATGTCTAAATCAGGAATTCTCGTAAAGAGAAAGTAACAATAGTTGAACGAATCTCGGTTAAAAGGGAACCCTTTCAAAATGTTAAAAATTGCCTTTATCTCGTTTGATCTATTCGTTATATGTGTTCGTTTCTCAGGCATTTTCTTTGCCAATTTAGAATTCCTGCAGTTATCTAACAACCATAATTCACAGTCGCATTCGCAGTTTCTACTTAAGTCGCGGATTATCGCCGTGTTCACCCCGGGCCCCGGTTGAAATTCGAGGGAGACTTTTTTCGCGAATCCGTTTCGTTGGTAGGTAGATTGGCGCCGATCACGCGATGCGACCGGCGGAATAGCCGGGCGTCACGGGATGCCCGCCTGTCCCGGAAGCACGCCGGTTCCTCTTCAAACTTTTACCGGATAATGGCCTTAATCAACGAGCAGCTGAAGCCCCGTAGTAGAAGTTGTCGGATGTTAATTACGGACACGTTTCCTGCTACCCTTCCAATCGCGTGATACACTGACAGTGCAGGGTGGCAACGATAGCAGAAGCTTGTTATTATCGCATCAAAAGAAGCTTCTAACATTTAATTAATGCGTTTTATAGCATATTTCAAAGAATATTCCGTAAACTTTAAAAGTCTTAAGATATTAGGTTCTTTTAACAGTCTTCATCTGCATTTTTCGAGAGCAAGGTGTTGGAGAACCATTTTTATTATTGTATCGAACGGATTAGTCTTTCGATCTATTATTTAATCTTCAATCAGTACGTTTCACAGTATAATGATCAAATAATGAAAGTATATTCTGGAGTAAACGTGCAACGAAATGGTTTAGGGTATCAAGATCACTAAAAACTGTTCACCTATAGCTTTAGGGTATTAGAATTGAGCTGTTCAGTTTCAAACGTGGATAACCCCATGGAATAAAAACGTACGAAACAAATTGTGAAATTATATAGGTACATAAGGAACCAGTTTAAGAATTAGGATCATTAAGATTCACCTGCAGCTTCAGTTTCCTGCGCCATGCGAGCATCTGATACGCCTGTGCCCTCTGCCTCGCTCGGAGCGTCGCAATCACCGATTTCGCTTCCTCCAGGGACGTAACTTCCGTCTCGACGGCATCCTTCAACGGTTCGTTCGGTCTTCCGTCGGTGACGGCCAACGGGCAGCTGTCCATCGACGTTTCGTCGAAGCTGCGAACAGAAATCCCGGCGCATCTTTTAGTTTCGTCACGTTTCCCTGGGATAATCGTTATTCGCGAGGTGAACGCGTTCCAGGGACACGATGCAGAGTGCACCGGGGGTCGAAACGGTGCAACGTCGATTACTCCGAGTAACATGGACAGACAGCCGATCGATATCGCGAGCTCGATCGATTCGCTGGCCACCGGTTGCGAGAATGACGCGTTCAGGTTGCTATCCGCAACGCCGTTGCCGAGAAACGTTTGTGTAATATATAAAGTTTGGTTTGTGAAATTTATTAAAAAAGCCGAAATTCGGCTTTGCTTGTGTATTAAGTCGGTGATTAGAGGTTTTGAAACTGTAAACATTTGTAAGTTTGACAGTTCGAAATTAAACATTTTCGAGATTTGAAAAAGATTTCAAACTATTGAATTTCCAAGTTTTCCAAATCCTAATGCTTCAAATATTTGAAATATTCAAATTTTTCCATTGAAAGTTTCTTTCTCCAGAAACTTGAGCTCGAAAGTTCATCGAACGCGTTTACCGCCGTAATGGCGATCGGCAAACGCGTCTGATCATGGCTCGCCGTTTCCACTGCTAACAGGCACAATCCAAGCTCCGAACGCAAAAATCTCATGGTTCTCATTATATCCAAACCGACGCGATCGTTAATCGCGACATTTCTCATGGCATCGTCGTAAAAGCACCCAAAACCTGGCTTCAGGGAACCGAAGTTATAATCCGATTCGAGCGACATTCTCCCTCGCCCAATAAAATGTACCCTTCACCAAACCAAAGCCAATAAAGTCGCTGGGAAGCCGCGAACAGTCAATTCGCAGATAATATATCCCTCTTGAGGCAGATGTTGCCACTGATGCAGGACGGAGGGCGCAAAAGCCGGCTATCCCTCGATAAATCTTATCTAATCTAGTCCGGAAAGGGGCGGGCGTTACTCGGAGTGCGTTGCCCGACGTTTCGCCGCGGCAAGAGGAAAATGACCATCAGAACGCAAACGCGAGAGGGCAGAAAAGGGAGAAAGGGAAGCAGCAAACGCGGTTCCACTGGTAGGATTTCCGACCGCAGCGCATTGGAAGACGGGTTCCCGATGCAAAGACTTCCCGTGAAGGGATAAAGGAGACGGTGGTTCGAAAGCGAACGAGTCGAGAAAGCAATGGCTCTCCGTTTTATCCGGCGCGGCGATCCGAGCACGTCCGGCGACGAGGAGCGCGAGCGAAACTCAATAAGAACCACGAGGATCCGCGCACGCTTTCGTTCTCGATAAACAGGAAACGCCTGTAACGGCCCCTATAATTCATGTTGCTTAGGAGAAGAACCTTTCCCCAAGCACAGGAGCAACTGAAGATTCTCGCTACGTATTTATACTTTCCACTGGTTACGCGTAATCGTACCGACAAATGGTAAATTAGTATTAAACATAAAATAAGGAAAGATTCCTATCGAATTCACATTGAGAATCAGTATGTTTTGTTTACGGTTTCGATAGGTTACATGTAATTAGTAAACAATGAATTAATATCGAAAATCAAACGAGAAAAGATGAAAACGCGCCAATTGCATCTATATTATTTCTAGAGGTCTTCTCCTGTGCAACGAAGAGTACATTGATACATGCGATGCAGCAATGATGGATTTTAGCCTTTTGCATTTTTTTGATCGAGTGTAACGTGTACTGCGAAACCTTAGAAGACTTAAACCCATCATTTGTAGCATCTCTACATGCTTCAACTATATGCGGGCCTTAAGGCCTGATACACACTATCAATCAGATCTGTACCCGCTCTCGATTCGTTCAAATATTCTTCGCCTATCGACAATGCCCACGTTCACATTATGAATAATATTTCTATCCGCCTTTATCTTCATTTATCGACGACAACAGGCAGAAAAAATTTTGACCGATAGCGTGTATCGAATCTAAGGCGGCAATAGCGGTAGCAGGGAAAGAAGCAGGAGCAAATGTCGAATGTGTCACGGAGATGAGTTAGGTCACTGGAATCGCGAAACTTCCGTGGCTCCCGTGAACCGCATCGGCTTCCGCTGATCCGCGTCTTCCAGTCGCCCCGTACATTCCTCGCGGCCGCGAGACTTTACTTTTCCACTGGCCGGCCTGTTTCGCCTTTTACCGACTTTTTATAGTCCTCAGTTGCGGACCTGCGTGATTTACGCGGGTCCGCGCGAGAGTGGCATTGCCAGACGAGAGGGATTGGGATCGAAGCGGTGGGTCACGATTTATTGACCTCTTGCGCCGAGATTTCTTCTGCGCTCACCAGCGTCGATTTATCGTTACCGTTTCAGTAAGAGAATCTGGAGGACCTTCTGTCCTTCCTGCGTTTACTTTTACTTAGAAGATTAACCACTGGTAATAGAAGAATAACATTTAATTCAAGGTAAAACGAATATAACGAACACAATGAGATTTTACTGTGCAGATTTTTGAGAGTATAATTCGAATTAGAATAAAAAACGGTTTTATTAATAAACACTACATAAAACACTACACGTTGAATATCTTACACAGTTTTCCTCTATAACAGTTAATTTTAAAAACTTGGTTTTCAGATATCTAGATACTGAGATACATAATCAACTGTAACATAAAACATTGTTCTCCATCGTGCTCCTTTTGCGATATCATCAGCCTACCGTCAGCCATAAATCGACTCTCCATGTCACGCTTAAAATTTCAGTTACCCCAGCTTATTCCACGGTGACATAAAGAACGGATCTTTCCCCTATTAGCTTTAAATAAATCAAACAAAATTAAATTACATTCTGTACATTCAAGTTTCTCGCGAATGCACGAAAATCCACAGTCCATTGACATTTACATTCGCCGACTCCCGTTCAGAATTTATGCTGCGAGCCCGACGCGATGTTGTAAGATAAGGGGTTAATGAGGGAGCCTAACCCCCAGAACGCTCTGCGAGAGCGTTCTTGCGCGCTTCCGTATATAGCGCGCTCCACCCCCGATATTTCGCCGCGACATTAATTGGCCCGCTGCAGGAACCGGGCCGCCCGCGTGTTTTATCGCTAGGAACGCGCGATCCGTCGCGTCGGCGCGCGACTTAATATTCCCCGGCGGAATATTTAAATGAACCGTATCAAACGTTCGGCCGGCACGCGTGCAGTTTATACGCCTATTTATATTCGAGATTTACGTGCGCCTGGATCTCGGCCTGCGACCGGTCGATAGAGGACTCGCGTGAAATTCCGGTCAACCGGCGCGGCAGGGACGGATAACATTTCATTTACAATTTCAGCCGGCGATTTTGCATAACCCTCGCCCCGAGGAGCGGTATTTATGGAAACCGCTGCTTTTTCTTGCAGCTTTGGAACACCGCCCCACGGCGTCCACTAATTAAGTCGGAATAAATAATGCATGAGTCAACTGGAGTGAGTCACCAGCGTTTCGTTTGATGTCTCCTTTTCCGACGGGTCGCCGATCGATTCGAGAGAGCACCCACCGCTCGCGTGGCTTTCGCACCGCGGACCGTGTGTCGAGTTGTCGCCCCGTTGCGGTAAGAAACGGTCGTACAACTTTGATCGATCTTGTTTTGTAGGTTATCAGAGTCTGAGGAGGGTGTATGGAGTGTTTCTGATTTGGTGCGAGCGGAAGTTGGGTAATCGAACGCGAAGCTGAGGAATAGAGATTTCTCTAAGGTGCATTCTTTGGACGTTTGTAATGCTTTAATTCTTAAACTTTTAATGTTTTTAAATATTCAAATTTAAAAATTCTCAAGTTTACAAATTCTCGAGTCCGTAGACGCTCGAGTCCAAATGTTAAAACTTTCAAATCTTCAGATAAGTTTACTAGATTAAAATCGATATTCGATTGTCACTGTTGAATGTCGGAACATTCGTTCCATTCTATATTACCGTACAGTACAACAGACACAACGAGATATTCCACTATTCCATCGAAGAATGCAGATAGAAAATCGCACATATGTTTCTCTTCTCCATTCTTTCTTATTCTTCCATGCTTGGATTTTCAGTTGCATCCTGGTCCGGTCACCTTATTTGTACCACCAAATCGGAAACACTTTGCATACAGGACGAAACGGGTGTTCGAACGTTCCTCTGGGAGGTACAAACAAGTTCAGTTCCCATATTTACGTGGCCGTGGTCCCAGAGAAATATGTATATATATTGGATCGAGCACTAGCAGCTGCTTGCTCGCCACTCGACTTATCGAGTACAGTCGCGGCAAACGATACGATGGAGTACTTCAGACGCGCTCGAGCACGGTGAAACTCGAGACGATCAACGCTGCTACCCCTAACTATCGCCCACCTTTCGGCGAAAGCATAATTTTCACGCCTTTCAATCTGCGATCCCGTGGCACTGGCCGGAAAACTTTTCGATTGTTCTCCACGAGCGTGTGTTGGAAGTTTGGCTAATTAGTAAATGGTGAACTTTTCTCCGAGGGTTTTCGCGTTGAAAGTATACTTTGGAGTGGCGTTTTCGTTATAATGTTCCTATGGATAGGAATGCTTAGCTGTTTCTTGCAGTGCGTTAGTAGAATTAATAGAATTAGTAGTATTAGTATTATTAGTGGTATCAGTAGTTTTAGTAATATTAATAGTATTAATAGTATTAGTAGCACTAGTGACAGTAATACTAGTACAATGAAACCTCGATGTGCTGAACTAATGGAGACTAAGATAGTTCTAGTAATCAAATATAAGCGTCTCAAAAAGACAAATAAAAATGAAGAGTGATGCATTAGTAGATAATCGATAGTTTGGATAACCAAGAATCGGATAATCAAAGTTCTACTACAGTATTAGTAGTAGTAACAATACAGAACTTCAATTACGACTAGTGACCGAAACCGAGTCAGGTAAAATAATTCTTGATCTCGTAAAAAACGAACGTAAAACTACAAGAACTGATTAGAAAATCCGTCGCATTAATCCAATACTTCGCCAACCGTTTAATATAAATTACGCCACGACTCGACGTCGATGCACGATTTATATGCGCTACGTCGCGCACGATCGAGAAACAAAAAACGACGGGTCGAAGTAGTCAAACAACTATCAACAACAAACTGCATTCCATTTCTTCCACTTATTGCTCCATTTCCATTTTATTTCTCGTTACTAATTTATATCCGCGCCGGACAAAGCCGTATCGCATCGCCCGCAACGACGAGGAATAAGAGTAATTGAGACGTTCAACCGAAATGTGACAGACATTCGGCAAGACTGCTGGTTCGTTACGCGATCGTCTATCCTGGGGATAGCTTGATCTGAACATCTGCCAAAAGCGTCTATAAAACGTTCCTTCCAATCCCATTACTGGAACTCTTCCGTCATAGTGCACCAGCCCTTTTTTCATCGATCCCCGTCTCACTTCTCTGTATTGCGAAAAGTATTTCCATATTTTGTATGAAATACGTACCAAGCTAACCGTCTGCGGAACGGAAAGAGTCTATCGTTATGTCTAACCTGACCTTTCGGTGATTCTTCAGAGACTAGAGTCACAGAATCAATGGAGCCAACGAACTTCATAGTGGATGGTAATATACCTGTCAATTACATCTTCTAATGATGTCCTTATGAGATAGAATTGACAGAAATTATAATCTATACAATACTTTGTCGTTAGTAATTAACTGTACAAATCGAAAGAACTCCGCGTTTATCCTATGGTTTGCTTTAAAGCATAACATCTGGTGGCAGGAAATTAAGACTTAACCCTTTGCATTGAAAAGTTTTTCACTAGACACTCTTTGAAACTAATTAATGAGAAGATATATGTAAATTGAAAAACAAAGCTATTTTATTTCAATATTTCTGATATCGATGCGTTACACTAAGCTTAATATCATTTGTAAGACTTCATCATTTTGCTACATCAAATCAAGTGACTGAGGCAACGGCGGCAACAGTGATTGACAATTCAACGATTATTTATTGTATTCATCAACGATAAACTGGTAAGTCATCTCGCATAAGAAAATCTTCTAAAATACTAGTTTAAAGAATTAGAACTCAAGAGAGCCACCGTGACACTGGCCTAAGCTCACGAGCTAACACAAAGATGAATGTGTGCGTGATCATGTTATTAGAAGAGAACGTGTATGTGTCCGGCGAACAAGTGTTCCAGCGAAAGCCCGTGGTCGTTCCGTGCGACACACACGGCGCATCCGTCATCCGTTAAACCGCGATCGCCCGAAAACCGAGCAAACAAAGTCGTCCTTCAGCTGTTCCCTCTTTCCGCAGACTCCATAATTCCCGTCGACGCTGTCCACTCAGAGGATTCGCGTACACAGTCTGTACTTCCTCGGCGGTTTAGGTGGCTTACAGTCACTCGTGAACACCACGAGAAATCCCTCTCGATCAACCGTTACAATACCGAGTCAGACTGTTTCTTGCTAACGAAATGGGGACCTAGCGTTTCACCAAGTGATCCTCTTTCTGTCGGCCCCAAGGGAAGGTTTTTATTTATTAAGCTTATATAGCGTTGCATGAGGCTTTAGCTACATCTGCTATGCTAACAAGAAATCTTTCGAAATGGAATAGAAAAGGTAACGAAGGTTGCTTGTTGTTAAATGTAGTTTCTAGAGAATAGCGCGGTGAGTTTTGGAATTAATAAGTTAATGCATCGGTAAAGAGAGCGGTAAGATCATCGCGGAGATCTCTAAGATTATTAAAGAGATCTTCAAAGTAATCGCTAAAATCACCACAGAGAGTTCTAAGATTATCAAAGATATCTTCAAAGTAATCGCTAAGATTATCAAAGATACCAGACCGAAGCGATTACCAAAGGGATCAACCAAAAGAGATTGACCAAAGAAACAGTGAAGACCGCTAAAGAGATCACCAACACCCCAAAAAAACATCGAAACCAAATACCACTTGGGTGATCGTTATCTGCGGTCGCAGTATAGTTCTCAGTGCGGCAACATTATCAGGATCGATTAGATCAGCAGCGCAGGGTGTCTCCAGTTACAAAATCACACTGTACATCCTCCTCCGAGGAACTCGAGCAGCAAGGGTCTCCGTAGTAAGTTGTACGCGGCTCGTCGCGTCGAGCCCTGTATGCCGAGGATCGGAATACGGGCCGGCGCAGCATAAGCTAACACCGGAACGCTAGCAATGTCCAATACAAATTACGCCACCCTTACCATCAAAGTGGTAACCCACTGGAAGCCACATAGGGTTAACCGAACCCCAGAGAATTGCCTGTCACCTAGTGTATCGCGTGTAACGGTCAGATGATGATGATTCAGTTACTTTATTCCCTTTCTCGAGCTTCGCCTCTTGTCCCTTTGTATTTTTCTTTCATCCCTCCCACCTTGCAGCCCTCTTTCTTTCATTCCACCTTTTTTCTTGCTCTACCTTATCCATCCCTCTTCAAAGCTAAAATACTGTGCGCTTGAAATATTCACTCAAGTCTCGCGAATTTCACCCCGGGAATAGGCAGCGAACCTTCATCCCCTTCTTTCGGACTACTCGAGTGGCACAACCACCCGGACTTGACTCACAATCGATCTCGCCGAGGTACGGAAGGCACCATGGAGAGCCAGGTACGAGGGAAAGTTCGAGCTCACCCTTTTAACCCCCGGACAGGCGTACCACGGTCAATTATCCGGATAATTTAATACGCGATCTTCGATTTCCAGTGGTAGAAAGAGGTTCGTGGACTGGCGCGATTCATCACCGGATGCTAGTCCCTGATAACGGAACCCTCGTTGCACCGAGCCACGCCATACCGGGGGGAAATATATTAGACTGACAGGTGGCAGGCAAAGGTGGGTGTTTCGTGGCTGTGTTCCCTAGCCGCAGATGGCGTTAAGTCGCTGCCTCGGTTGGCCAGCTTTTGCTGCAGTGGATATGCATTCTGCAACGGAGAAAGTTTCTTGAAATTGCTGGGGCTTTTTGGAACTGATCTTTGCATGTAGATCTAATATTAGAATTAATGCTGATCACTGAGAATGAGATATTGATGGGATTTTTAGGAATTAATCTCTGTATCATGTAGATCTTTTAATGTTAGATTTGACGACAACAATTCATGAGTTAACAAATCTATGAGACTTACAAAAATCAATTTCTACATCGTGTGGTTCGTCTAGCGTTAGAATCGACTCTAATAACCGATAATCGGTTAATAATACCCGAACTCAAATAAAAGTCAGCTAACATATTAATAAACGGACTCTCATACTTCCTACAAAAAGCTCTAAAAAGCTCTGTTCAACCGTCAGGCAGTTTCAGTGTTAAAAAGGCTACCAGAAGTTTGCCGCTCGATGGCTCCGTTCAAATCTACTTAAATCGATATTGAAAGAAACTTCGAGCACTCCAAGCGACCCCGTTAAACGAATAATTTTTCAATTAACCCGACCATAAGCAGCGAGTTACCAGAGGCAGCAAAGAGACACCGTCTATTAGAGTGTGTCGTGTTCCCGCGATCGTGTCCGGCGCAAAATCGATTCGCCGTGATCCGATGGACAAAACCGTATCTAATGAAACCCGGCAGTGAGTAAATTACGTTCGATGTGTCTGTAATTGGAGCGCGGGAAAACCGCGCGGAAAAATTCAAAGCGACCGACGAACAAGTGGGTATTGTTCCGCGGAAAAAGCCCACTTGAAACGTTGCCCGGACTGCTGTTTGAATTTCCGTGGTCGGGTGCGATGCTTCTCGCGGACGGGAAGGAAGGGGAACAATGCAAGGAAATTACGTTGCGGCTCGGCAAACCAAAAATCGCGACGTTAACGTGTGTCTCCAGGGATGCGCGGGAAAGAAAAGGGGACGACGGATAAAGGATGCAAATTCTAAAGGCAGCTGCCTGGAAACAGCCGTTTCTGAAAATGGTACCATGATTCACGTCATCGACAGTGTCCCTGCTCCGATGTTTTGCGCGAACTTCGACATCCGTGCACAACAACGGTTAACTCTTTGCACTCGAGAGGCGACTCTCATTCGTCACTTAATTTACTACAGTAAAATTATGAAGTTTGACGTTTAACCTAACGTTTTTTGTTTGTGAATTTTTGTTTATGATTATAATAAAATCTATGCAGTACAAAATAAATAGCTACATGTGAATACGAATTTTATTTTGATGAAATAATTTCACCAAACAAATATATTTTGTAACTTCCAAGTTACAATGACGTTAAACTTTCTGACGATTACTTAATTTTATTCGTCATTCTGAGTGCAAAATGAAATAAATCAACAAGATGCCAATATACTGACATGTGACTTCAAAGTTACATGGGTTTACAGAGAGTTAACACATTGTACGCTGGCTAAATTTCAGCTAAGAAATACGAGCGTCGGTGATTATATTGATACATTTTTAAATATCTATCAAAGCGAAATTTCTAACTTATGAAAAAGAATAAGGAATTCGATTTTGTAATTTTACTTTAGATTTGTGTTATACATATCTAAAATATTCCATAATCCTAGCAAAATCACTGTTCCTCAAGTTATGCGTGATTTCTTCTTAGATTAATTCGAAAAATGTCATCCATATTTCATTAGAAAATATTAAATATTTCTAGTGAAACAATTTTCGAGCTCAAAGGGTTAAACAACATCGAAACAAGGAGTTCTTTCGTTTAGCCTTTCCGTTTAGGCGTATTTTAATACTATAACATCCGCACTCGTCGAAATAACGGTTTCAATTTCATTTCGCAATTATTAATATCTTTATAGCATTAAATATCCGACACGATTTGAAAAATAAATAGTTCAGCTTCAATACTGTAATCAATATATATAGAAACCGAGAAAAACTTATTCTTAGAATTTTTAGAATGATCAGTATAAACACTACCAACTATTTTCGAATTCAAATTAAACATTATTCTTCTCTTATCAATAATTACACTTTACAGCAAACAGACATAGAATATGCCTAGAATTTTTCTCTTCATTCAATAAATTATCAATGGCAAAGTAGTTGTACCGCTCATACATGAAAAGTAAATCATAGGGCAAGGGGTTAAACACACCAAATGCTCGGTAGTTCTAAAGTTATCTTCTCGCGCTGAAAAGACGTGCTGGAAAAAGATATACAAAAATTTTTCATACGTAGTCATCGGCTATAGTCGAGGTATAAGCAATCACGTTATCATAGATTTCAGCCGTGGCCCAACGAGTTCGTTGCTCGCAGCTAAACTGTTTACCATTGTTTTTTATGAGGCTGAAAGACAACGGACCTACAAATTTAACCGCCACGCCATGTGGTTTTTTCAGAAGGCAACGGCCTTCCGACCTCATTCGCGCGAGCCTACAATGTTCTTGTATACCGTGTGTTACCTTTTTTTAGGGCAGGACTTGAAAAACCCTCGCCTTCCAAGTTCACTGACCCCGCTTGCGTAACCGTTCCTACAATCACAAATGCAGTCAGTTTTTTAAATAAAAATTCTGTGCTTCATTTGGAATGAACTCTTCGCACTCCTACGACGAGTCGACATCAGATTCAAACCTATGCTTCTTTTTGGAGACATTTTTCAATTACATCATTGTTTCACTAACACTAAACATACCACGACCAGTTAAACGTCCGATTTTATAATTTGATTTAATATTCATATGAAATAACTGTGCATCAATTCCTATATCGATTGATCAGCTTTTCAATCTTTGCCTTTCCTTCTGTTTTCACTAAAGAAAATGTATCGTCTAACTCGCTCATATTTATTTTCTTACCACCAATCCGACTGGTTACGGTATTATTAAGTATGTACACAGTACGTTTAGTAATAAATTAAATGCGAAACAAATTGTATTACACAATTTTCCATAGTATTGGCACAAAGAATTGCCTACACTATTTCCTACCAACTAACCGTCTCTCGAAATACAGTTCGAACGAAGCACTTAAAACAATAAAAAATCGTCGCAAAGAGAATGTAGAAGGAACTCGTAGTGCTAAGGGTTAGCAATTCCCGGTTCGCGTGCAGGGGCCGAAACAGGTGCGAGTAGCGGCGGGAGCGTCGCGTTCGCACTGGCTCGGAGCACGACCGGGAGATTCATGTCAGGCAAACGATGCACGAAGAACGATAACTTTCGGGTATGATCGAATCGATAACCAACGGTAACGGCCATCTTATAAGCGCGCGGAGCTAGAGAAAGAGGGATGGATGGAGATACGCCAGATGAAAAGTTTCCTCGTTCCCGAAATCGCTCGAGTGAACACTCATCGAAGTACCGATTGGCTCTGGCAAGCTCTCCAGCGATCCATTTCCCGGCGAACAACTGCCCTCCTCGCCTGGAACCGCCCAACATCCCCGAAACCGTTTTCAACAACCGGTAATATCCAGAGGGTGCCGCGCAGGCTGGTCCGTAAGGAGCACGTCAGAGGAATGCGGTCCTATCTCGAAATGAATTACGTATCGCGAGCATCGGGCCGGCCCTGTCCCGCGTCGATTCTGCATAATTTTGCGGTGAACTGGGATTGTGCGGCGCTGTTGGGTCTCGGTTGGTAAAAGATTCATGCGTGTGTATATGACGTTATTGAGAAGGCAAGATGCACGTTGATTACGATTAGCAGGATTCTGAGATTCGAAGTTTTTAAACGGGTCGCGATATTCCTGAATTCTATGTCAGATGTTGAAAAGATAATAAATGCTTCACTAGGAAATTAGCGATGAAATTTATTTAACGTGGAAATTGAATTATAAGTCAATGGAGCCATAATATACGTGCTCTTAGAGTTTCTATAGGAAAATTTAGAAAAGTTAATTCGACTGCTCGGTGATTCTATCGTTAACAGAGACTGAAAGATTGAAAATATACTTTCATTTCCATAATCTCCTAATTCAAATCCTTAACTTAACTGTTTCACCCTTAACTGTACAGAACAAGGACTATAGACTACAGCAGAAAAAAGAAACTCGTTTCTTATCGTACAAAGACTGAAGTTTATCATTCAGAATTATTAGAATTATACATACAGATCAGGTGAATACTATTTAAGTTTAAACCTTCTTAAGGATTTACACAAAAAGGCTTCGACAGAAGTACCTATTTAAGGGAAATTATGAATAAGTACAATTACACCGTTAATCTGCTCATGTCTCGCTTGTTATATTACGAACACACACGCGGTGTTATAGATGAAGCGAAATAAATGACGATCGCTGGATCAGACGATTTCGTAGCTAACGTCGCATCACATTCAACAAGGTGAATAATGCAAATAGAAATTCACCTCAGCATAAGAGTATCCGCATATCCGGAGCCAATCTTCGTCAAACATTCACGCGGCTTCGATTTTTTCAAAAATATTCGCCGGTCACCTTCGAGCTTAACACTCTCGCTCGTAAAAACGCTCACGATCGTGATTATCACGGTTGCAGAGGTTGGCAGGCCACGATCACCAGGGGGACCGGGCCAAACGCCAAACAGAAGACGCTGCAACGGTTAATTTATCGTGCCGATTGACCTCGTTCCCGGTCATCCGCCATCCCGATCAGCCTCCGAGCGGCTTCTTGTACGGGGAGCCGATTCGGCCGAACCAGTTTCCACCTATCCGCAGTATCTCCTCCCTCTCCCCTTCTCGTGCCATCTTCTCGGTCACGAGAACACAGGCCTCGAAGCTGGCCTTATTAAAACACAACCAGCCGTATATCACCTGTCCAGGTCGATCCTCGATGTCCAGGGTCGAGAGTGCACTGCTAGGTTTCTCGATAGAACACGGTATTTCTGGATTCTTCGGATCCTTCGATTTTATTACCTACTACCTTTAACCTCTCGCTGTCGAATGAGACTCGCGAAGATTCCGGAAGTAACGTGACACGTGTCGATGATGCTGGAATAATACATTTTTGCCCATCCGAAACTTGAAACTTTCGGAATTATTGAAATCGCCAGTAAGTGAATCCATTTGGAACTACTGGGGAATTTTTTGTATCTACTAAAGGAATTCAACGAAGTACGTATCGGTATATAAAAGTTGATGGTCCACGTTGTATGTAGATCAAAGTGAAAGACGATTCCCTGTTTTCAATGTTCTGGCTCCTAACATACATTTACGAGGAAAGGAAAATCTCTTTGAGTTTCTAAGAACTTAGTAGTGGTAGAAGTAGATAGTAAAGCTTTGTTGCAAAGTGAATAGTACGGCAAAGCTAAACGTGATTTATTATATGTATTATTTCAAAATGACACAGTCGCAAAAGGGTTAGCAAAAGATCCTTCGTCATCTGTTTTGTTCACGCTATTGGCTGATTTAACATCAATACTAAAAATGTCTGTACATTAACATCTTTTCCCGCTCAAACCGCTTACACCAGTATTATTTTCAGTGCCTCCGCCCTATCAGTAATAAATTCTGACAATAATACGCCACAGCTAGGGTCAGCCCGTGTATCATCAAACATCCGCGACGTTGAGCTTGTTCCTATCGATCCGACCGGGCAGTTATCGAGGACTCGAAAACTGTTCTCGTCCGCGGCATACCTGGCCGCGCGCCCTGTCAACCGGAATTTAAGCGTCGAATTTCGAAGGGATCAGTCCGTCCGGCCACGGCGGGGCCAAATCCGGGGAAGGGAGATCTGTTTGCCGTCGATTTATCCCGGTGTACGGTTAATACGTAGAATAAACGAGAAGAGTTAGAGGGTGAGCCGTCATCGACTCGTTTCGTAGACCGTTTAACCCCTTTAAAGATACATTTCCGTGGCGCAGAACGTGGCTAACGAACTTCAATTCAAATATTAATCCGACTTTCATCTCCGTTACATAAAGATTATCGAAATAACCTTATTACTTTATTATTTGCTTATTGGTTTCCTTATGCGTAGCAAAGATGATTTACAGTCTTCAATTCAGATAGATAGATATGATTCGAATTGTTAATATTGTTGTTTTCTTAAGCATCGTCGATTTTTCAAATGAAAACCGTTGTAAAGTAGACACTTCGAGGAACAGATGATGATTCTATAGCAATGATTCTTTATTTTCTATAATTTGGTTGTGAAAGATCCTCGATTAGTAATTCTACTAGTAAATGCTATTAGTAATAATAAATAGATACTAACAGCAGATACAACAAATACTATTAGTAATAATAAATAGAAACAAATAGTAGATACAACAAATACTATTAGTAATAATAAATAGAAACAAATAGTAGATACAACAAATACTATTAGTAAAAACTAGTAAATTCTGTTAGTAATACCAAATAGACAGTAGCAGTAGATACAATAAACACTACTAGTAATAACTAGTAATAACTAGTAAACACTACCAGCAAATACTAATAAACATCACCAGAAATAGCTAGTAAATACAGTAAATACCAGCATAATAATCATTAATAATTCACAGATGCGTTAACCCGCCATGTTCGCACATGTTGCAGCCGATGGGTTAACACCAGCTTCCGCAGTGATCATCCGCTTCCGCCCCCTAGTTTTCCAACGCGACCACGTGACAAGTCGTACCGGTTGCCCGTTTGATTCCGCGATCCGGCATTCCACCCCCGTCAACCTATGCAGCCAATAACATTCCATCGAAACATGGGCGTCCACGGAAGCCAGGCATGATCCTGCCAGGAGATGTTTATCGATCCCTCCGGAGAACATCTCCCCGGGGGCCGAATCCTCCTGCCGTGTACGGAACAATTGAAGAATCCTCTATGTTCGTCAAGAATTTAATTATTGCGGAGGGCTCTCGGATAAGGTCGACGGCCGTTGGTCTATCTCGCGCAACGGCCCCGAGCGGAAATCCCTTCGGGCTGGCCATCGCTCCGGAAAATAGTGTTTTAAAGGAATTTCCGCGGGCTGATAAGAAGACGGTTGAGCAGGGACGCGAGAAACACGACCGCAGGCTGACTGACGGCTGGGTGCGTTGCTGGCATTAACTAGGTGCCATTCATAACCGCTGAAAGTGTTCAGGAACGGAAGGATTACTCCTGACAAAGAAAAGAGAGATAGCTGGCTGATACATTTGAATGGGAGGTGGACGCCTACGTTCATGGCTGTACGAGAATATTTTTCGAGATGAAACTCTTATAGGATGTGCCTATTGGCGAGGGAAGGTGTTCTGTTCAGGTGGTTTCGATGAATAGATGCGCCTCGTGGAACGAACGCTGTTTTCAGTAATCTAGTGGAGTTCAAATTAATCTCTTTCGTTAAGAGCTTGAATAAAATGAAAATGAGGTAATTGGATTTTTGAAGTTTTCAAACATTTTTCTATATCCTGTACACTTGTGTCTATCATAAATGCGTTAAATCGAGTGTTTGTTGTCAAGTCCTTCAAGATTATTAATGTCCTGATTATTTGTCGAATATTTTGCTGCGTAAACGTACATTTTACTATTTAAACGCTAATTTTGCTGTGTTTTACCGTACTTAAGGGATGCGAGTTAGGATTTACTGTCGAAAACACGCGCTGCGTTTCTCCGCTGAATTTTATAGGGTCCTTTAGGAGATGTACAACTGAATATTCGGGAACGGGTATGGCTTCAATATGACGGGTGTCCTGTTCATATACCGGGGTTGCAAGTGTAACACCGGATAATACATTTCCCCGCGGCCATTTCGCACGTGAGGAAACTGTAGATTGGACGCAACCTGCTCCTGGCTTTTAGCTCCATCTACGAGCCCGCCGACTTCTGTGTATGAAGGAAACTAAGAAGCATGGTTTACCATAATAAACCTACAACGCTGCAATACACGGAGCGACGAATTACGAACGCCATTTATCACGAAACTTCGCGATTGCATGGACGCGAACGAGCATTCCGAACGCACGCATAAATTAACAATTAAATTAAACCGACACATAAATCGGTCTGAATTAAAATTCAAATTTATCATCTCACCCGTGGCAAAAGTATGAGAATCAATTACACAAATACTGTTCCATCAGCACTAAATCACCAATCAGTCAAATCGAGTGTTCCCAACATTAATACAAACTTCAAGAGTATTCTTACTTAAAATTCAACTGACTTATGTTTTACCTTACGTGTTACTAAATCACCTTACCCAATGATTCCCCAGTTAACTATCTATATTTTCCCAATAATTCTAAAACAACGAATCCAAAATGCTTCTATTTCACCCATCCGAAGATCTACAAAAATTCGCTGACCCCGCTGTTCCATTTAAACAGGACAACTCAAGGAAAACTCGGCGCGATCGATGCTCCACTGTAAAACGAAACCTTTCGCGATGTTTGCCGGGCGACCGTAAATAAAGAGGGCGATCCAGTGGTCCCGTTGAACGCGTGCCACCCAGTAGACACGGATTTCGCTGACGTAGCGTCCCGTTCCCCAGCAATTAATTTAAAAGAGTGGCGAAACCCGAGCCGCGTATCCCCGCGTCTCGGACCGCAACCGGCTGCGATGTTTATTAATTTAACGAATCAATTTATCTAATTAACCGGTGCACCGCGTCGCTGTTATTGCGGATTTGTTCGGACGTGGCGCGCATCGATCAAACAGATTTTTCTGATCGGCGCAATTGCTGGCGCGTATTTAAGCGTGCGTTCGGCGAGCGTCGTTCAACCCTTTCGGCGGCCGTGTGCGTCACTACCACCGATGTCATCGTTCCAACCGTACAAAAGTATCAAACATTGCCGGTCTGTATCATATCGAATAGAATTTCGCAATTATTCCGTTCGCGCGGCGGCGTTCATTATAATTTAATCACCGGCGATAGTGGACGGGGCAAACGCGCCCGCCGGAATAACGAGTATCGAATCGCGTGGGAGGGACTGCAAGACGGACAAAGATATTCCGAATGCGAGCGAGAAGGACGTGGAGATCTATTCGCAGGGAATTATCCGCGTGAAATATTACGTTGGTCGGAAAATTTTGTTGCACTGGATCACTCTGAGTAGTTTTATGTTTTCTTGTGGTAAGCGTAAAACTTCTAGCGTAAGAAATTAATGGTTGCATCTATGTTTAATTGTCGACGTATTTATTATACTTATGTACAACTTCTACCCATTTCCCGGTGGATTTTTTAATATGAACGCGGCACGATTTCACGCAGAAAAATACACAAAATGGAAACCATGTAGTATCGAACTATTTAATTGCATCGCATTGCTATCATTGCACGTTCATCTTGACGTTCGTATTAGAGTAATTTTCGAAATCGTGTATAAGAAACGGCATTACTTGTTTAATGGTTTCGATGTGGCGTTGTTATTGGTAACGTAATAATAGATATTGCTAACAAGCGAAGTAAAAAGCGATAGAAACTTTCCCAAGGAAAAGTGGAACGGTTCAATGTAGTTTAATTTAACGTAGCGATATTTTTCTTTAAACTTCATTTAGAAATGCGACGAGACTTTTCGACCAAGCCAATATATTTCGACGGAGGGCGAGGGTGGGATCCACGGCTCGCGGATGCTTTCCCCGGGATAATTTCGTCGGAAGCTGAGAAACGGTCGCGGGAACGGAAATGGGACCGATGCGTGATAGCGAGCTGGTGATCTATCAATTATTACGCAAACCCGGGGTTCGCGGCACGCGAGAAATTAATGCCGCTCGATCAATCGCGGATGCCAGCGCGGAAAAACGCGTTTGGGTCGTCGAGTTTCAGATTTCGGTGGGATATTTCGTCGATCCAGGCAACCAGAAGTTCATTTTAACAATGTTCAGTTTAACTATGAAATTTTTGTTGTACGAGATAGTTGAATGTGCGAGGTATGATGCATTAATAATTTGTTTAATCCTGTTGCATTCGTAAAATACATGTTTTGTTGAAAATTAGGAATTTCTGTGTTACACTTTTTACTCTTATTATTAATTCGCATAAATATTTATTTTTCCTATTATATACGACATTATAAGTAGTTATTAAATATTCCACTAATAATAGCACACTTTTACCACTAGTAAATTACTAATCATTTGTATTTTTAAACTGCACTCAAGTGCAGTGCTTCATTCAAAGTTAAAAATACTTCTGCTACACTTTACTTCGTTACTAATTACTACAAACATTGCCTACATGTATCACAGTAAGTGGTCACTGAATATCTAACTAATAATAGTACACTCTTACTAACAATATACTATTTATAATTTTGTATATTCTTACTGCACTCAAATGCAGTGCTTCAATCGAAGTTAAGAATTCCTCTGCTACACCTTTCGCTCTTGAAACTTCTCCTGAAACAATTTTTACAAGTTCAAAGGAAGTTGCGTGAATATTTCCCAGAAAGCATCTCGCTCGAAGAGCCCGGCTTCATTAAAATAACTTTCGGATCATCGATCGGTTTGAAACGAACGATTCGCCGACCGCCCACGGATCAAAATGCACCCTGAAAATAATGAACCGAGCACCGTGTAGCGAAACGGAGCTCGATTAAAACGGAAGTGGATTAAAACCGTTCACCCAGCGGGGACGGGACGCGAACAACGTTTTGACTCGTTCTCGTCCGATGCGTTCGTTTAAATAAATGATCGCGCGTTGATCTGTTGCGTGCACGGACCGTTCCCGAGGAATCCGAGAATCGCCGGAACGAATTGCAATTTGCACGCACTGGTCAGAAACAGGGAGTTCGAGAATGTTTCTCGCTTCGAATAATCACCGAAGCAATCTGATGTTCGGACGTGATCGAACTGCTAGAAAATGTCGCGGAACAATACGGGACACTCATCGGTACGTGCGAATGAAACGGAATTTGCACGAGAACCGTTTAAATTTCAAATTATACATACATGCGGCAACTTCACCTGCGAAATACAATTCTTCCAGAACACCTGCGTTCGTTCGAATAACGGAGGATCTCGTCCGGACTAGTTTCTTTCGAAAACGGGGCTTCGAATCGAATAAATGTTATTCAACGTTCCGGCATTTTTAGCTGAGAACATTCTACGTTATCCGATATACTGGTATATACACATATTTTATACATACACCGTTCATTTCCTATGGTATCTGTCCCCTATTTCACCAATATTTCCGCGAATACCTTGGAATCGTATTCCATCGACATTTCGAGATTCGAATGCCTAAAATTTAAATTCTTCAGATATCGATTCGATAGCTACCAGATATAGACATTAAAGTTAATGCTTGGCCCCGTGGTTTTCTTAGCGACTAACTGAAAATTCGTTCAGCTATTTTTAGTAGTTAGATCATTAGTTGATAATGAGTATTAATACCATAGTTGTGTTATGTATCAGGTACCGGAAAAAGTTGGCAGATTTTTTTGTTAGCAATGCATTGAGGTACGATTTTAATCAGTATTTAACTTGTTTAATCTAGGAAATTGGTATTAGCAGAAAGTTAGGTTTATGCCGTTGGAACAAGCCACATAAAATGAGTTTAAGAAAACGTTCAGTTTAAACTTTTATTCAAGTTCCCACATAAACGTTTCACGTTTAACTTGTGTAATAAGCTTTAGTTTAACTTGTCTAATAAGTAACTAACTTTGTAAACATTATCTGTAGTATTAAGTGCGGTTCCCATGTGTAGAGCGACCAGATTCTTTCAATGTTTGAGCTTTAGATTTTTATAAATGACCCTATATTTTTGTCATCCCTTTTTTTGTACGTTTAGGTGTATTGTACCATTTTTGTAAATATTATTTATCGACACAATAAACATATTGTTACAAGGAAAAATATTTTCTATATTCATACACGTTCAGTAAATTACTTGCGAGCTCGAATGTGTTAAAACTCTGAATAACAGAAATCACGGAAAATCTAGATCCTGCGCGGTGTATATGGAAACTAACAAACACATTGAATCAATCTCAGCAATAAAACGCGGCAGCGTCCTACGAGTTTCCGTGAAAGCTGCTTTCACAGGGAAAAAGGCGCGGCGAAGGGTAGTTTCCTCCCCCGTGACGGTGTTCGCGCTCTTAACCATTTAAGGTTTCCTACTCAGATTCTCCGCTGCGTCGGTAGCACGGAAAATATTTGCTTATCTTATTCAGCGTCTCCTCCGCGCGTCATCCATTCGAAAATCGCGTCTTGAAGATTCTCCCGCACTGCGTCTTGCTAATTCCATCGGACGGGTTCGCGCGAACACACATCTCTCTCGTTAATCCCGTCCTCCGGCATCAGGGAAACGAAGAACCGTATCTCTTCTTTCGTTCTCGCTCCGTGGTAGCTTTTATTCGGTTGAAAGTTCCGTTCTCCGGGCTCATCTGCGCGAGGCGAAACAGTCCAGCGGTGGAAAACAAGACGGTGAACGGTGAGGACGACTGGAAACTATTGAAAGTTCGATGGTTGCGCTATCTTTTGAATGCGAAGTGATATGCTTGGCATTGACAGCGGTATAACTCGACAAATTTGGAAATTTGTTTGCATGTTTGAGAATTTGTGAGTTTGAAAATTTAGAAGTTTAGAAATTTGCATATCTGAAACTCTGAGAATCTTAAAACTTGAGAATTTGAATGCTTAACATTTTGAAAACCTGCTAATTTGAAAATCTGATCATTCGGAAACTTCAGAATTTAAGGACTTAAAGACTTGAGGACTTGGCAACTTAAAATTTGGCAATCTGGTAATTTGAAAATCTAAAATTTGATTTCCTTTTTGCCTCGTGCCATCGTCAATGCGAAGTTATCCGCTCGTTTGCCTTTCTAGAGTTTCCGCGCCGCTAAGCTCGTCGAATCGACGCACGAACGAATCACGCGCAATTCTCTAATCCATTTGGCGAATTTTTGCAAATATTTGCTGCGCGCAATTTTACGGCGCTTCCTTTCGCGTGCACGCCTCCTCACACGCGTCGTTGATTCTACGCGGGGAACTTTGCAAAAGGGGGACTTCGCGGAGGTAAAAACGCAAAGGTTCTGCTGGGAGCGAACGTGAAACGTTGTTCTCGACATATGTGTAACGTCTGTCGTACATGTCAGAGCAACCAAAGGTTGCTTCACGAGTATAAATCAACTGTGTCCCGATATCTGTGAATAGTAACAACTGGATCAGTTTTTACCGACGAACTTTCAGGGAGATTATCGGATACATTTGTGCTCCGCGGTCTCCAATTATTGGATCTGACTGTCACACTATTCCGTGGTGAATTAATAAAACTGTCACAATTCCGAGGATCGTGAATAGAACACGAGCTCAACTTTGATATGTTTTTTAGGAGAAGCTAATGGAATTTGTAAAATGGAATACAGAAATTGGTGGACTAATAATTAATGAAATAAATTACTATTAGTAACAGTAGCAGTAATAGCATAGAAAGTAGTTTTAATAATCAGTAAACGTAATTACTAAAAGGAAATAGTATTGGTAAATACTAGTAACAGAAATACAACAAAAATTAGTGTCAATAATTAGCAAAATTAATTACTAAAAGAACTTAATATTAGTATCAGTAATTCTAAAAGTATATAAATTAGTATTCACAGTTAGTAAAAGTAATTGCTAAAAGAAATTAGTATTAGTAATAATAATACAGAAACAATCAACACTAATTCACATTTCTTTCAGCAAAATCCAAACTTTAATTCTAATTCTAACACTTTCCTGAAACTCACATCATCTCTCCAAGATTTGCTAATTCAGCGACCTGGTATAAACTTCCCGGTTAAACTTTTCTCCCAAGCAGCATCTTGCCAACATCACCTCTTTCCGCCACGATGATCTACGAGAAACATACAGTACCCAGTCGGAGGGTGAAAAACGTTCCGGCGTCCAATCTCTTCCGGACTAGCCAATTTCCGGAGTCTCGTGGATCCGTAGATTGTCGCGGCTGCGTGATTCACTGCGGCTCGGAATCCGGCAAACGAATCACGGAAGGAAAAATGCGAGAGAAGCGCCATAAAGTAATGATAATTCTATGCGGTCCGCCGGGAGGGGTTAAAGAGCGGAGCCATCTTTCTTTCCTTTTACGAGCGGCAGGGAGTTAATTCAGCGTGTTCCGCAGCCGCTTTCTCGTCGGTTAAATATCCTCGTCCGCCGATTTTTCCGCGTGCGGATCTCTAGTAGAGATTAATGGGGGCCGAACGCGGAGGCGTTGCTTATAAAACGAGCCGATCGAAGCCGCGCGCGGAAATATTCTTCCTCCTGAAACAGGATTCTGCAATTATCCGCCAGCTAAGCGCAAATCAAGGAGCCGCTGGCGAACAGAGGGAGCAACAACCTTGCCGGGAGCCTTCCGTTTGTTAGGGTATCTCCGTCTAAATGACGGTATTCCGTCAATGTTGAAGATGGAGGGATTAACGCGTTGAATTCCTGTGGGAGTCATCGGTGTTCCCTAACTACACTGAATTAGAGTAACTTCGAGCGAGATGGCGAGTGAAATGCCACGATCTCATTTGGATCGACAAATGCCTGTGTTTTTAATTGTTTTTATAGGATCGCGTATGTTTCAAGTTTTATTGAAAGTATCTGTATTATCATAATTTAAGTGGTCACAAAATGTTGTTAAATAGATTAGCGAAGTGTTATGTTAAGCTGCGTTCGAGTTAGGTAGCTTCGATTCAGATTCCATAGTGAGAAAGTAACATTTAGAACCCCAAAGGATTAACCTTCTACTGGTAAGCTGAAATCCGAAGGAAAAACGAAAAGAAGGGATAAACGCAAGATGTTCACGTGTCTGTCAGTGGAGTAGTTTGAATTTCGATGTTCGAGAAAAGAGGATCAAGACTGCGGCACGCGGATAAGGAGCCATTAGTACAGTAGATGTCTTCAGCTTAGAGTACTCCTAAATGCGACAACGTTTCGCCACGTGTCCGGTCGCGAATCGACAGACGAAGGGATGAACCTTCTGTCAGCGAGTTGAAATCTTGAAGAGAAACAAGGTCCCCTGGAAATCGGAATAAATGGGGACCGTCCTGTACCTACTTGCCAAGAGAGGATCTCGAGTTCCGACTCCAGAGAAAAGAGGATCACGATCGAAAGGCACTCGACGTGAGCAGAGGATCCGTTGGCGAACACTGGGAGAAGCAATCCTGCCACGCATCTTTCCTTCATGGTGTATCCAAACGGCGCAACGCGTCGCCGTGCGTTCGTTCGCGAGCCAATAGACAAGCAAAGAGGTCAACTTTCCATTGAGAAGCTAAACCCTGTCGGAAAAACGCGGAAATTTTTGAAAAAAAAAACGGAAAAACAGAAAACCAACAGTTCGAGGTAACAGAAAAGAGGATCGCGATCGAGAAACGGTGCGCATCGCGAAGGTAGATGTGGAAGCGCAGTCTCCGCGAGCGGGACGGCAGAACGGAAGTTCGCTGGAAACGGGAATAATTATATTCTTCAGGCAGGAGCGATGACAAGCAGCGGGAAGCGGGGGTTGATGAGTAGAACAAAGGATCGGGCTCGGTGAGCAATATCTCGCGCACAAAAGCGTTGGAACCTGGCGTTGGCTGGCAGGGATAGGAAGGGAGCAGTCGATGCGTTTTGTATCGTTGGTGGGAAGCCAGAAGCAAGAAGCGGCGGGTGGAAGAGAGCAAAGTCGGAGAGGACGCGCGGGCGATCGCGCGTGACGCTGCGGAACGAAACAAAAGAGGACGAAAGCGTTGGCATCGAAAGGGGTTCCGTGCCAAGGTTCGGCTATTTTTACGGGCCACGATCGATGCGTTTTTTTGGGAAGCTGTGGACGGAATCGAAGAAGAAGAAAAAAGGAAAATGGTAGAAATCGAAGATGGAGAAGAACAAGAAGACCAAGATATAGGAGACGAAGAAAAAGGCGACAGAAAACGCAAGGTGAGAGAGGAAGCCTCGCGGTGCTGTTCGTTCGTCGAGGTGCCGCGCTCCCGAGACGGTCCGAGAGTCTCGGCTTCGTGCCAATGGCGACTATTCTACGGCCGTTGTTTCTCTCTCGTCTTGAGCCGCCCTGAGTCGGCAAGCGTATTCCCCAATCGGCTGAAGGCGCGCGCCCCTAGCGGCTTCGCAGGCTTTGCGCGCCGCTCCGAGCGATTCAGTTCCGTTCCATGCGAAACTCTGATACGGGCTGAACAACAATCCTCTCTCCCACGCCTCCTACCCGTGCGCGCGCGACAAACACACGTACAGACGCGCACACACGTACGGCACACACGATCCGGCGACGTTTGTTTGCTCTAGGCAAACGGATCTCGGGATACCGCGGCGCGTCGTATTGGTACGCTCGCGCGCTGCGCGCGGCTGTGCTCGCGGGCGACGCGCGCGGGTTTCGGTCTCGATCGCCGGTCGATGGGGGACGATACTCATCTGTCGGTTAACTCCTCGAGGATCAGAACTCCCTTTTCCGCTTCAGTGTTTCTTCTTGCCTGCGTCTCATCCATTGTCTCCGGGAGCGTCTCTTCATCAACGACACAGTCTAATTCAAGTCGAAAGCACAGCGAACTAACCGAAGTTGCATTCGCGAACAATGGTCCAGTTACTCCTCCAACAAGCACTCGGTTAACACTGCTATTGAAACTTTCAGCCTCAGTGGGAACTGGCACTGTATCCTTATCTTCTTGGTCGGATAGCTAACTGGGGGATATTATTCGAACGTCACCGAATCACTCGGAAAACTATCGATCACGGGGCGATATTCTTCTTCCAAGCGTGAACTCGCGATAACGAATTCGAAGTTCGTTGGGGAAGAACGTTCGGCTCGCGTAGTTAGCAGAGAAAGCGTCGGGGCCGGCGAGAGGTTGCGCCCGGGAGGATCGTGATCGTTCGACGCGGAACGTGGAACTGCAAAAACAGCGAGCGGACTTGCTCGACCGCGGCCGCGTTTCGAATCTCGTGACCGGAGGAAGGCTGCGAGGCCGAGGAGCCGCGCAGACGCTCCAGCCGAGTCCGAGAGGAAGCGGCGGGTGGGCCGATTAACCGGCGCCGCCGGATGGGTGTGCGGCCGCGCGCAGATGGGACCGCGACCGGAGCCAGGGACGCGCGAAATCTCACTGCGAATACGGGTGTGCAGCTCCGGGCCACGTGTAGGGATAGCTTCGATCCCTGTATCGGAGCGATTTCGTGATTTGCGGGAGACTGTTATGGTCAGGGATGCTATAGTTTATATAACGCTGTTAGGAATGATGACGCGATGACTGATCTTTCGGTAACAACTGGCATCGGTGGAGGTCTGAGTTGGAAGTTGGTCAGTTGATCAACTGAAATAACCGATTGATGATCTAGTGGCAGAGGCAAAAATTGGGAATGCTTTGATACGAAGATTGGATATCCTCCAATCGTTAAATGTCTTGTAGAGTTTGAAATTTTAAGGACATTCCAGAACTAGAGGATATCGAATCCTTTCGATAACGTTGCAAGTGTTCAAATTCAACGTGATATCGCGACTCAGTATCGATTCAAGATTCAGAAACCAAAGAACGATAAAACAACAGACTTGGCGAATGAAGCTAAACGTCGTTGAATCCCTATGCTAATTTAGGTTTCTAATGATTAATTCATAGTAACAGGAATGTCTGATCGATGCTCGCCTGTTCGAATGTTCCTAGTGTTTCTAGTAATCGATGGCTGGCGGCCAGTGATTTATTAATGAGACTGACGTTGACTTTAGAAATACTGTAGTAGTTTGTTCGAGTATCTGCGGTTATTCTGGCAAAAGTGTACCGATAGAAATTTAATGCCTCGTTGCAAAGTATTTTGAATTCACCGCCTTGTTCAATACCGAACATAATAACATGGTTTCCTTTCGCCTGACAGAACAGCGGTATTTCCGCATTCCGGCAAATTTACTTCCAATTAAACTCGCTGGTAATGTAACAGAGAGGCCCCAAAGTTCAAGATCAATTTCACAGCAACGAAATACGGCGCGTGTTTTCGGTAGATAAAGGCCGAAATTCGCGTTCGCTTGTGCCGCAATTTTCATTCAGCAGTAAACGCGAGTCTATCTATCGGCGTTCCGCGCGCGTCGACGATTCTGCGTCCGCCGGACGCTGTACCATCGCAGTAAAATCCGGACAAGATTAATAAACGAAACAGCCGCACGCGGTATTTCATCGACGGATACGCCGCGACGTGGAAATTAAACGAAATCCGTAGTGAGATTATTCGCGTGTTGTTCCGCATCCCGGATTCGCAGTGGCTTTCCGTCGTAGTTTTTTTCGCCACCGCCGCGAACGAGGAAACTTCTGGCCAATAAATTCGCTATCGTGGTGACCGAGACTAGATATTACGCCTCGGTTATACGCGAAATGGCCTCGAATGCAATTAGTGTCTTGATCGATGTTGAACATTATTCGAATAAAACTATGAGTAGTTACTTGATTAATAACAACGAATAAGGAATGAATCGTCATTCGTGTTATTTGATATTTGCAGTATTCCTTTATTCTTTGTTATTCGTTTTGGGAACCTCCCATTATTAACTATTCCTCATTTCTCGTTCGCAATTACAAGAGTTCGATTGATAGCAAGGCAACATTATGCGCGTTTCTTACGTTACGAAGTAACGAACAAAAAACGAGGAATGAATTTAAATTATTTATCAACTGTGAACGATGAATATATTAATTATTCGTTATTCGCAAAGAACAATCAGTTTGAATATCTAACGTGTTATGTGTCACTCCGACAGTCGCGTGAATATTCGACGGGCCCGCCAGAGTCATCGTCCGGGAATTAATGATTCGAAACCCCGCAGGGAAGAAGAGACGCGGAACGGCCGGGTAAAAATTGAAACGAAGAGTGCCTCGGGCATTAGAGAACCTCTCGCGAATAATTTATCGAGCACACTTTGCACTGCGCGCGGCGCCGGTAATTAGGCGTCCCCGCGACTCGCGCCGCATTTGCCATTCCACGGTTAATGGAACGCGACGATATCCGTAAATCAGAACTTCGTCGGGCCCGACACAACGTAACGAACGGACGCATCATCGGAGAATGGAGGCGAACTTGACCCCAACCTGTTGACTAATTAATGTTGGAACAACGATCCGACGGGAGAGTTGGCTTTTTTTTTAGTAACTTTGAGATTGTAATTCCTGAAACCTTTTAAAGATCGACTTTCATTATATTTCAATTCGCGTTGTTTGTTATAGTCAAGAATGATTAGAACTCTCGAATTACTCGACAGCAATTACAATAAGAGGAAAATCAGTCGAATATATCGCTTTGAGAACACAAGAATTGTGTTCGATATTTCAGCAAACCTCCCTTTCAGAAACGCTCAACAAAATACAAAGATTTGAACGAAAGAATACGATTCACAGTGGACCCAGCCACCACGGGCACAGAATCCTTCAACGGCGACAAGAATACCTTTCATTATACAAAAATTCCATTTTCTCATGACAATTATATACGTTACCCAAAAATCGGCCATTTTCCTATTACGAGCATACTCGGTAAGCACCGTTAAAGGGTTAACCAAGTTTCCAAACTAAATCCCGTATTCCACAACCTTCTCGTCTCCTGTCCAACACGAGGTGAACGTCCGCATCTTATCTACTGTAGTTTTTAGGATTCCGCCCCAAAGAAGCTCGAAACACGGAAAGATCGGGATTTTCTTCTTCCTGCTCAGAGGTCTGGCGTGGTGCGTCGCCCCAGACGGCCAGGATTCCCCGGGACTGAAAAAAATTCCGCTTGGAATTCGATGGGAGGCGAACGGGATCAAACTCCTCCACTTATCGGGGGGATACCGGGGCTCGAACGGAATCCTTCCACTTACCGAAAGGGAATATTATGCAAGAGGAAGGAGTTCGGCTTGTTCGATCACAGGTGACCCGGTCCAACTGCGGGCTGAAGTCCTTTACCCACGTTTTCTGGTCGGAAGGTGGAAGGAGAACGAGGCGGTTCAGTGAAATTCGGTTTTGCACCGGCACGAATGTGTCCGTTCGTTTATTGGTACCGATATATGTATACAGAGTGTTTCCGAAGTGGTATACACAGCTGAGATGGAAATCATTCTATGTGGAACATTGTATTTTATTATTATATATTATCGTATTTGTTTATATGATATCGTGTTCTCGAGATAATCGCAGTAAGAAGTTTGTTAAGGGTTTATACCTTTTAGTAGGAGTTAGCTAATATGTCCGCCTATGACCTACCATTTCCACTTATAAATGAATCGTTCTCAAAGCAAAATATTCGACTGCTTCCGTTTATTCTATGCGAAGAACTAAATGCAAGTAGGAAAGATATTTTTTAACTTTTTCAAATTCTAGTGCCAATGTATTTAATTTCATCTATGTCTACCCAATTTCATTAAATTACCTTATTGTTTCGTTTGTGGAAATATTGAATTGAATTGTTCAAATATTAACGTTCAAATATCTCCAATAAGAAAATTCTATTCTACATTTTCAACTTCTTTTGCATAGATTCGCTTTCGTCTCAGAAGGTAACTTATCGTATCCGGAAAATAAGAAAATTATGAAAGTTTGTGTAAGTGGAGTAACTCAAAGCTAATACATTGCAATTTCTTTTACGCTAAATTCACGTCAAAGGGATGAAACCACTCCCCGAAAAAATGCAAATTTTTCAAAAATTTTATTCCACAATTTTATGGACGTGAAAGAACCATGTGTTTTTCGTTGAAACTTTTTTTCGCTATCTTTTACCGTTCTCAAGATAATCCACAGGAAAGAAAAATTTGAGTTTTTTCAAGGGGTGATTTCACACTTTGAAAGTGAAATTCATAACGAAACAAAAACTGCAATGCATTAAGCTTGACTTGCTCTACTTTCCCACAGAGTTTCATAATGTTTAAAGTTTCCGGGTTCGATAACTTGTCAGGTGTACCACTCTTTAAGGAACGCTCTGTGTGTAGGAACGGGTGGAATTGAAATCGAGCTGCGAAACGTTGAAACAGAGAATCGCGGTCGGGCCGGCCGCGCGATGACCGTGGAATATTATCGATGGACGGCGGCGGCAGGCCACGATCGGTGAATTAACGGGAACGTACGCGGCCTGGCGCCGCAATCGAGTTTCCCCGTGGCCGTCGTTTAATTCCCTCGTTGGTGGATTCGATCCCGACACTGCCAGCACACGAACAGGACCGACGGGCGCCCGGAAAATTGACCGTAGGTGGAATTTCCTATCAAACCATCGGCATCGCGACGCAATTCGAGTAGCGGCGTTTTTTTTCTTTCGGTTCCGAGAACCGATAACAGGGGATGATCGAATCAATTCGCGAGAAAACCTTAAACAAATTCGCTTCAATTGATATTTCGCCAGCGAGATGAATAGCAAACTTTGTATCGAAGAATTAACTTCAACTGAAGTCCCACGAATACATTCTCATAGAATCTTCAAACCTTCAAGCACCGTGGAACATAAGAAGCCGCGAGAAAGTTATGAGATCCGAAAGGAAATTAACTTGTCCGTTAAATACTTAACCCAACGAATCATTTGCGTGTTCGTCGTTCAATAGATAACCGATTCCTAGTCGATAAACCAAGAATTTTCCATCAGCGAACTGCGACGAGACAGTTGCTCTATTTCCTGTATTAACGAACCCACTGGATTAAAGGCAGCGTAAAAACTAATGAAATTCCATAAAAGTTTCCGTGTTCCTTCCCTCGCTAGGATACAACTACACGAAGATCTGTAGTGCAGTTATTAATCCAGAACAACCCCCTTCGCCTCGATCCACGGCACACGCTTCTCATCTCCTCCTGTCTCCCACTCCCTGACCGAAACTATTGAAACAAGTTTTCCCAACTCGCCTTGGCTCTCACCAGTCAGCGACAGTAAATTCCGGTCCATGTAAAAAATATATTCTGCTTTCGCGGACCGCAACGGGCGACCTCTGTTCGTCGACAACGTTTTCAGCGGCGTAACGGATGCTCGTCACGTATACGGGGAACGATCAGCCGCGTGTCCAGGTGCGCGTCTACGATCCCGATAGGAAATCCCAACCGCCGGTCCGCGCAGAACTCGCGTTTCCGGGATAGATATTCGTTGGGCGTACGGCGAAACAGAGTGGCCGCGTTTCGCGGCAAAGAAATTTTGCACAAAGAGAAGGAAAATTGGGGATCGCGACGGCTGCTCGCGGAATTTCCTCCTCCTTTGAGGTCGGGACGCGTTGAGTGGCTTCCCACCGATGAGACACGTTCCTCGGGAACTCCGTCAGCGAGCGCGCGCCGGGATCATCGAGGGTGAAAAGTGCGACGAGACGAGAATACGATGGCGCGGCGTCCGACTTTCGCTTATGTCTTCGTTCCCCGGTGCGTTACCGCGGATTACTCGCGTTTGAATCAGAGGCGGGACCTGGATAAATGACTGAATTATGCGGCAGAGCCCTACCGGTCTTCGTTTGATAGGAACACGATCTTTTAAGACTGAAATTTCGTGAGTCGCGTTCACCCCGATGACGCACCTGTGCGTATTTCGCAAATGCCTTGGCGATTATTGGCGAAACACGGGATTCTGCAGCTTTGGAAGCTTTTGTTCACCTAAGGTGGTTTTCTGTGACGTTTGGTTGCTCGACAAAATTAATAATCCTCGCGAAAGAAAGAGATTTGCAGGTGGCGAGGAAGATGAATTCGACGAGGCAACTATTTGCTACTCTTGAAGTAATACTTTAATCCCTTTCCCTGCGATTCCTTTCGCAATTGAGTAGGTTATAACTATTCTTTCTATATCTACGTTCACTATGGACATGAACAATTGATAAAAAAAGAAAATATTTCATTCGAACACGGAACAACCACACGCGAAACTTCTATCTCAAACTTTTTCGTGTGTCCAACACTATATTATAAGTCACGGAGTTAAAGAGAGTACATATAAAACATTACTTCGAAAGAGAAACCATCGATTTACTCTCAAATGGTGTTTTCTCCCGTTACAACAATAAATCGTATAACTTTCAGCTCCCGCATCTCAGTGACCGGTGCATCCGCAGTGAAATAGGACAGGCGACGTTAATGCAAGTGCCGTTGTCGCGTTATTTAGGATTTAATAACCCGTGTAGCTGAATAATCAGCACAGACGGTTGCCCGGAAACGGACAACTCGAAGGAGAAGCTCGCGGGTCAACCTTTATGCAAATCCGCTGACGAGATAAGCGTCGGTGCCGGAATACAGATGCAGGGCGGGCAGCTTCGCGCGATCGAAATTCAAGCAAAATTTCCTGCTGGACACGTCTCCGTCCGCCTTGTCTGCGAATGTCGAGAAAATAAAAAAACAACAGTGACAAGGGTAGAGTGAGGCGCGGTGACGGGTAAAACGCAGCTGGAAAACGTCGATTACTCGCGACAAGGGTTGTACACGGCGCAAAAGAGATTAATGGTCGCGACCGCGGGGGGTGAATCTACAAGCTTGCATCAGCGGACAACTAGGAAACCTGACTTTCCATGGATTTGTTTACAACGTTTCAAATTAATGGTAAATTTCGAGTTTTAAGTAAACGCGTTATGTGTGGCGAATGGGCAGCTGGTTTGGAAGTAGACATTACGCCGCAAACAAATGATTTTCGAGGTTGAAACGGGCAATATTTAGCAACGCCTCGATTGTTTATAGCTGCACGGAAGGATTAACATTCAGAACAGAGAAATTGCACACTGCTTTCCAACGTTTAATCAATCTTGAATCACAGATTCAACCGTTCAGTTCTCAAACGTTAATTTTTTTACGCTCTGTACATTTCGAATAGTTTCCAACACAGAAATGGCTAAAATTTAACAATGTCTTCATTGTTTACGGTTACGCGGACAATTAAACACTCGAACCAAAGAAACTTAACATAACTTCATTTATTTACTCCTTAATCGTTGGTATTTTCGCATCCCGTCGCGCGGGAACCAGCGAGAGGTCGAGAAGCTTGCCTACTTCTCGCGGCCAAAATGGCGGACCTTCCGGAAAAATGATCCCCGCGGAGCTGCCAGTGAATTTTTTATCGAATAGGGAGCAAAAAGGAAGCCGGTAAAATCGTGGGAGCTTCGCGTTGCCCTGCCAGACGGCCTCGGCGACGGTCGCGAAAAGAATACGAGCCACGGACGTGACGTCAATTTCAATCGGACCGTTGTGTTACCCGGGGCGTGCGCGACTGCTTTCTCTTCTTCTCTGTCTCTCTCTCGGAGAGGTGTAAATAGAGACTCGGAGGAACGTGGAAATTGCGCGCGCGGCAGCTGCGTTTCTCGCAGCCGCCGTAGCGAGCGATAAGATTACGAGCTACCGGCGCGCGCCGCGTGTATCGGAACTTGCGGGCCCGGCGAACCACTCCAGGAAATAGGAGAAACCGTTTGTTCCCGCGGCCACGCCGAAACTTCGATCCCGGATTCGTGTGCTTGCATTTCGAGCTGGCAAACTATTACCTTTTTCGCATTTCAATCGATATTGGCGCAGCGAAAACAAGCGAATTTTACATAATTCTATGGTTCCCTTGGCGTCCCGTTGGATTTATTTTCCTACTGGCGCTTTGTGTACTGGAAACCTATTAATTTCTGATCTTTATCATTTCATTTGTAGGTACATTTAACGTGATTTACACAGAATCGACTTTTCTATCCAGAATGCTTCACAATCGACTTGTTAGATTTACGCTGCTATGAAACGATAGAAATTGAAACGATGCAAGGAGATTTCCGCTATACTGATTTTAATGTTATGGAATTTTATAAGTGGAAATATACGCAATGGCGAAAACCGATGATCATAAGCGACGGATAAACTATTGATAATTCGTCTGGAAACATTCTTCATTATAAATGTATTGTTACACTTCGTCCATTTTGAAACTAGAACAATAATAGCAGGAGAATAATTTACTCGATTATTTACATTATCGATCTTTATACCACAAGGTTCCATCGCGAACAGAAACCTCAGCGAGTATCATTCATCAGCCAACGAGCAGCGATCAGAAATTCGATTCCACGAAGCAAATTTGTTTCCAAGTAACAACATAATCAAAGGCGCAACGGCGAGCGAGTTTCATTCTCCAAATCGGACCATAAATTTTTCGTTGCTTCGTTAACACGTTTCAAAGCAATCCATAAAATGCATCTCGATACCTACTATTTAACGATCTATAAAATCTACACTCAACTTCGAGCGGTGTGCGGGAATTTATGGATGCAACGGGAAGGTCGTTCGAGCGAGAACCATCGATGGTAGTCCGAGCTGAGTGCTTATTTACCATTTCCAGCGGGAGAAGAATCGGTCGAGAAGTTTCTCCTGATGTTGGGAGGAACGCAGAAGCACAGCAACAGGAATCGCCGGTTGATTACGCGCCCCTGAATGATTTGTACACCGAGGGAGCCGACGCAGCGTATCAGCGAAATCACGTTTTACGGTAATCAGGATGACTGCCCTAATGGCGCAAACAGGATGATTGTCAGGATGACGCGGCTGGAGAGCGAGTCATCGGCCTCCCTACGACCAGAACGAAGGGTCAAAGAACCTGCTGCTGCCGTGTGTATAGGCCGCGGGTCGAAAGCACGTGACCGGTGATCGTGATTAATGACGGCAGACAATATTATTTTATAACTCGCCCAGCGCTGCAGCTCCGAGCAAATAGAAGAGTTACGGTTTTTTTCGGGATGATAAATTTGTTCGCTCGATTAACACTACAACTACCAAATTAGCTAGTTTGTGGCTTCTTCGAGGAACCGTGAGAGTGAATTTACTGAGAATTCGATTGAATTCCGTTTGGGGGTTGGAATATTATCAGCCAACACAGTTTGCGGATGGAAAGTGGAATATGGAACTGTTTTGTAATAAGAACGAGTGGATAATGGTGTAACGTAAGGACTGCGATAACAACGTTGTTAATAATTGTTTCTTGTACCGTGTGTTTTACTATATTAATACTAAAACTACCGAGCATTCGAATCGATAGAAGCTACCTTTACAGAAATTAGCTACTATTAATATTTCAATCGACTTATTTTTTCTCGAATCCATAAATCTACTTAAAATCCATTCAACGATCTCTTCACGAGGCAACTAACATCCTTTCATTAATCATAAAAGGAGAAATCAAGAATGAGTCATTGACCCATCTGCTTTTCCCTGCGTTAATAAATTCCTGCGCTGTTAGTCGCGGCGAATATACATACGAAGGTATTTTAAATGTAAGTCGTTTAGCGAAACTGTAGCAGAAACTTGTTACTCCGAGCCCCGAAAGTTCTTAACTGTGCGCTCGGCGGCCCGACTCTTAATTAACCCGCGCATCTTGAGCCTGGCCCGCCAGCGCGCAATCATCCTGCCACTCTTTCCTCCCTGCCCGACCGCCTGTGTCCGACACTCTGCGCGCAATTCCCAGAAAACGTTCGGCCATCCGAAACCATTCATCTTGAGCGCTCCGCTTTCGCCCCAGCCTGACGTCGCCATAAACATTTACCTCCCATCATTCGCTCGCCGCGAGTACGATAAAACCCGCGGAGTTCCGCGGTTACGTGAATTATTCATGCACCATTTTTGCTATTATATGAATTTCATTGAACCTTTCCGGAACGACGTTCACTCATCCTCGTTTTATGTCGGTGAGCAGACACGGTCCCGTACTTTCGGCTTTTAGCGTATTTCTCCAGCACGAATGCGAGCCGCCGTTATACTCCACTCCTCGAATGAGGACGATTCGAGATATTATGGCTGTTCACGCGTTTCAAACTCCCGAAATCAGAGTTTGCTGGAATTGGGGAATACATCTTTGTAGCTAGACACACGAGAATTTGAAAGGAAGTTTGGTCTTTTAGGAAGAGACTTGATAAAGTAACAAGAAAGTAGGAACTTTCTAATAGCTGTTCACGCGTTTTCAACCCCTGGAATCGGGATCGGGAGGAATTCGAGAACAGACCTTTGCAGGTCGATACGCGAGAATTGAACACGAAGTTTGGTCTTTTGGAAAGATATTTGTGAAGTCATGCGAAAATAGGAACATTCTAATAGCTGTTCACACTTTTCCAATCACCAACATCAACGTTGGAAGAACCATAACTATAATCTTCCTAGCTTGATATACTAGAATTGAAAAAGTAGTTTACCCCTTTGGTTAAACACTTCCATAACGTTGAAAGTATATAGAAACATCTTGACAAAAGGTTCTTAACAATTTCTACCTAGATTACGATAAGCGCAAAGCAGGTACAAGTTCGAATCGACGTGAATACGGTGAAAACTTAACGATCCCGTTTCAATGATGATAATTCGAAATTCCCAGAAAAATAACCGTCTCTTCTCTCAAAGGACCGAGAATAATCAGTCATTTTTCAACAAAATATGCTACTCTGACTGTCACTTCCCATTCCAGCAAGACTTGCGGCACAAAGCAGATTCTCGGCGAGCCTGGCCAAATGCTTGTCTCATAAACAGCAGTCCGCTGTTGAAGAATTCCAGTGGAACACCATTCCATCCTGCTCTGGCTCCGTGAATCAACGTGTCAGAGCTGACCATTAAAAATGGTCGTTGTCTGGGTGAGCAGAAAAAGCGACCGAAATATAAGGAGCGCGGTCTTTCTAGCGGTACGAACATCTTCATTTCAATCAAGTGAGCTGGAAGATCGGTTGAGTCATTTTTCACGTCCTGGGGCGGATGGAAAAGAGCTCTATACCTCACTCTCTTTACAGAACACTTCCAATGGGAATATTTTCGCAACGAAACCCTGAACCAGGAATATACCAAACTCTCGAATAACGCGGTTAATTAGTTCCACAAGTATTACACAAAACTTACAATTAGAAGTCGTACGGATGCAACGATCTTGTTCCTTATTATTCAAAACCGAAGATACTAGACAGCTGCCCGCAAACCTTAGAAACTAAATGGCAAACACTAAACCTAAACTCTAAAACCTCTTAGAAGCTTCAGGCCAATACCCAAAGGAAACCGTGTAACTGAAGTGCCGTATTATGCAATTAATAATCTTATTGCTGCAATTTGTGACATCGTTACTTCGCGCAACTGGGATCGTGTTATACGGTTGCCTGTATTCCACGAGAGCCAGCAATGAAAATCCGACCGCAGTCGAATAACTTCTCGGCTAGCCGCGGGTTGACCAAGAACCAGGCGCCCTTTAATTTGCTCTTGGTAGAGGAGGGCGAATGAATTAAAAGAGGGTTGGAGTAGTTAAGTTCCACGTTCGGCGTCGGTCTGGCCAAATTTAATAAGCTTTATATCCAGCTGGGCGGAGACGGAGCCGCTGAGACTGGCCAAGACGACTTAACGTTGTGTCGCTCTTCGGCCCCGTCCGTTTCTCGTATTTTCGAACGTTTACCCACAGACCGGCACGGACGAGCACGTTTCTTCCGTTCCGGAACCGGTCCGTTCTTCCTCTGACTCGTCCCAAGGCTTTTTTTCCTGCAACCTCCCGATGAATCGAATGAATAGAGTCTGCGAAAGTGACTTCCGGTCATGGCGCAAAGGATATCGCGAAAATATACGTTCGCCGCGTGGGAACGCTCGCGGATATTCGCTCTCAAATCTCTGGGCATCGGTGGATTGAACGGATAGCTTCTGAGACGTGTTTCCGGTCGTACCAGAAGAAATGCTCAAGAAGAAAGTGTGCAAAAGGCACTGGAATGCTCGCGAGGTGCGATCTTCTTTCTAAAAACTCCGGGGCTCTGGTGGTCCGAACTAATGGCGTTTGTGGCGAGTCTCCGGTTACGGCGAAGAGGAGATTGGAAAAATATAGGTATACAAACACTCGAGATGGTAAAGGGCGCCAAAATATTCACGACTTTTTTCGTAGTTTATAAGTCGCTATAGACCGAACTAATGGTATCTACAAGCTCGTTGCCCTCCTAGCTTCGTACTAGGTGCACCGAACTACTAACGCGTTTCTGATCACAACGAACAAAACACTACAGTATCTACGAAACGCGTTAAAACGCTGTTCACTCCCTTGTCTTAGCTCCTAAATCCCAATAAACCAAACGAATGTTGCCTACAACAAGTTCCCAGCCACAGTGAACGAAACACTAGAGAAATCTATGGGAAACGCGCGGGAAAGTTCGCGGCGCGGAGCGCAACCCACGGCCGCTTCCATGGACGTTCGCCGCGCGACTGCCGCCGCCGAATATTCGCCGATGCTACCACGGTAGCGTTCCTCGTATTTGCAAGCCCCGACCAACCGACCGACCGGCGACTACCAGCTGCCCCAACAACCTCCTCCGACAGCGTCCCGACTCCCCTCCCACCGCCCTTTTCCTCTTCCTCCTTCTGCTCCCGTTAACCCACCCCCGCCGTTCGCTACCCCACTTTCTGTCACTCAATCGTCGACCCATCCCCGTTTTCCTGATAATAATCGCAACCCAACATCGCGCATCTTTGCCGCAGTAAATAATGCGAAATCAATGCCGGCTGCCTAACGTCCAGCAGAACTTAATGCTGCAGCCTGTGCCAGGTTTCCGTCAACGTGGCGTCTGTTTGCGTTCGGCGAGCCAACGCGTCGGACTTCTTTTAACGTAGGTATATACTTTCCGGGATTCAGTTTTCTTTGTTGACCGGAGATGCGTGAGGATTCTTCGTTGTTTGCGGTCGCCTTTGGCTTTGGAAAGCTCCTGAAATTCTTGACTCTTGGACTGATGGGAAAACGATGTATGCTTCGCAATTGTTGGTGGTTGGTTTAATGGACCATGGAGTGGTCAGTTTTGTGAACGGGGTTGTGATTGGAGTCCATTGGGAACTGATGGTAGTAATTCGTAGGTGTAATTGAGGTATAATTGCGATTTTCATGCGTTTACTTTTGGATTTGCAGTCATTTTATAACACTTTACTGGTAATCGTTTGGTAATAATCCTATATCGTGCGAACGAAGCTTCACAGGATTTTGATTTCAAATAGATCTGCTTCGTTTAGATTGTTTGCACTCTTATCACTTCAAGTAACTACACTCCGAATTATTTTCGCGTGACATTGTACTTAGTCCTTTGCACTCGTTAGTAAGACATTATCATTCGTCCCCTTCTTCAAAGCTACTTTCATTCGTGAAACTTCGAAAACTTTGTTCACAGTTATCTCCTAAAAGAACAACCCTTCCCTCGAACATTTTCATCTACACCATTAGCTCCGAAGATATTTCACGAAATGCATTTTTCATCCATAATTTGAAGGATTATTTTCCCGATATTCCATGGGCTGATGAATCTCGTTGAACCCTGTGCACACGCGTACGGTTTCATGCGGTTCGAGAAATCGGCGAGCGAAAAAACGGGTTAACAATCTCACTTGTTTAATGGATCAGCGGCGGGATGAAAGGGATCGCAGGCTCGTTCGCGATTCACCGACACAGAGTACCGTGTAATTAAAAAGACCGCGCTCCCCGGAGAATCATAGTTAACAGACATCGAGGGTGCTGCACGGGATCCCATTGGCTAAGGACCAATCCCTTTACTGGAATTTTTTGTTCTTCGGCAACCCGTACGAGGTTTTCTTTAGTATACGAGAAGAAGCGGTGGTTCACAATGCAGGAATGTTAGGCGAGGTTTATAAAAACGTGTAATCGCCTCAAGAATGGAGTAAACATTTCTCGTGAATTGTTTTCTAGAACCAAGGAGAACGAATGATTATAATTTTAGTAAGAGTACATTTATGAATGCACTGACAGAAGTTTTACAAGTTGTACAGTTGTACATCAAAATGAACGTTCTTACATACTTTTATGAATGATCTTGGTTTTCTTGGTTAACTCAGAGCAAATTTGTCATACTCAGCTTTACGACTCCAGAGAGAGCGGACTACAGTAAAACCTACGATCCACCCTCATCAGCTTTCATCCCCTAACGCTTCGCAACAATGCTATTCTATAGACTCAGCACTTCGCGACTACTGTTGCTTTACAGGTATTTGGCACTTCCCAACAATATCGTTCTACAAGTATTCGATGATAAATTTTTCTTAATAGAAACGGAAACGAAAGGAAAGACAAGGCTTGAAGGACTGATTAATCGAGCGATGTGGGAATTGATAAAAAGTTAAATGAACGGAGGAGAACGCAAAGTTTCTAATCAGATTTTAAAATCAGTCATTTAATCGGTTCCCGGTGCAGTTAATGTTAAATCACCACAAGATATTCTTCTGCCAATTCACAATACCCCTCACATAATTTCCAAACAGCTTGAGCCGTGATTATACGATCCGTGACTGGAATCACGGAACCGCGGGAGGTAGGTAGCGAAATCGAGGGTCGGTTTACCGGACCGCCCTCGTTAGGACCACTGGGCAGCAGGTTCCGATTGGAAACGATATTATCGGCCCACGGTATCCGATCGTTCCGATGTACACGCGATGAGCGGCATCAGCCAGCATCCGTTTTCAACGAAAATCGCTGTTATCCCGGCTGACTTGAAATCCAGCCGCGAGAACGTTTGCGGTCAATTACGAGCGCGTTCTCTCTCTTACTCCAACGGATAAACCAGGCGGGGAGTGGCCTGGCGCCACGTACCGTATTCTCAGCGTTGTGAACGGCGTCTACGACGGTTTGTCATTGCCGTTGACTTCCCTTCGATCGCAGTGAATCAGAGGGTTCAATGACCAGCGCTACGCCGCTTGAATTCTCGCGCCTAGCCTCCTGCTCATAAGCGATCTTTGCTGGAGGATTGATTCCTAGTTCGTGAAACTGTTAGTAAAAAATGTAATACAGTATAGTTATAATAGAACACTTGATATAGTTTGCGAGATGAGACGAGGCAGTATGGTTGGCAGATGACTTGACATCTAGAAGATAGACAGAGGGGCGAGAAGTGTCCTAATTTACCGTATTGGCGACCAGTAGATTGGCGATCGAAAGTATTAGGAACTAGGAAATACAATCAACAGAAAATTGGGCGAGAAAAATGAAAACTGATCAATCAATTGAATTCCTTAGTTATTCATCAAGTGGTCTCCCTAGAGTAGATACACGCAAACAATGGGGCATTTTCCTTTGGGACATTATTTCTTCAATTCACTAATAGTCCATAAAAAGGCAAGCAAACGCTCTACTTATCGTGACGTTTAGTTTGTAAGTAAAGTATTGTCACTATTAGAATGATCTTTCAATTCGATTTACGTGAAATGAATAATACTGATTTCTATCAAGCTGTTATAGAAAGTTTCGCTCACTCGTTATATGGTACATACAGTTATTTCGGTTGAATCCGCGCCAACTGTTCTTTACGTCTATCTAGCATCACTACTCGATCATTACAGATAAAATGAATTCCTAGTCATCCCCGAACCCCGCCGGATAACTACATTGCCCCAATCCTCGATAATTTTCATTCGCCCCCTCAAATTAACAATATTCGAAGGTGGGAAATGGAGTTCCGGAACGGAACAAGGTTTTAATCCGTCACGGGGCGAAATTAATCTTCCAACAACAAGCTCTCGCCCGTGGGACGAATGAATTCGAAGAGGATCTCGCGGGAAATCCCCAAATTTCGAAACCTGCTCTCCTGGAGAACCGCTCTGTAGACGCCGACCAACGCCGATGAAGGCGAGAGAACGTACGGGAACGAAGATTGAAAGCGAAAGGGAGATGGAAGAGGGAGGACGAGCCATCCATCGAAGGATAGAGACGCGCGGAGAAGAGGAACGGGAAGACGTCGAGCGGAGAAAGTATAATAATTTATGAAGTCTTAAAGGATCCGATCGAAAGGACGGGATTCGCCCGTAGACTCGCAATTCCGGGGACGTCGATCGCGCGTGACGTCTGTCGATGCGCGTGCATCCGCGATGCACCGACCCGCGCGATGGCAGCTGATCGATAAACCTTACCCCAGCTGTACTCGCCGCGGATATTATGTAAACCATTTCCTTCCCTTCTTTTTTCTTCTGCGGAGTTTCGCGCTAACGTATTCGCGGGGTCGCCCTCAGTTTTTTCCGGCTTTTCGCTTTTCTTCTCTGACGTCTGGGAGCAAGACCGATCGGAATATCAAAAAGAACCGTTCGATCATAGCGCAGACGAAAAGAAAGTGTGAGGATATGTAGATACTTTTGTTTCGCGACAGGAGCGTTTACGTAGAAGCTGCACGCAGAGCTACCTCTATTGATTAATTAATTAACTATCGAGCGTTTAATGCGATTAATATATAATGGTTATAAAAATTATGACAATAGTTTTTTTGATAGCTTCATATATTGATTACAATAGAAGAGAAACTACTTTTTTTAACCATTTCGGATATTTACCACTTTTAAGGTATCAACAGTTGCGAAATAAGACGGGCTACAGTAAAACCTATGACCACTCTCCGCTTTCCGGCTTTCATCCCCTAACACTTTAAGACAATATTGTTCTATAGGCATACCTAAGCTAATCCTCCGCAGTTCTACATTCGCAAATGTCACAGGTTCGTTCGACCAAAGCGTTAGATTGCAAACACTATGGCATGCTTTTATATTGCTTGCAATCTGTATGTATTATATATTACATCCTTTCTATGAGCATTTTTTCTTCTCGCAACATATTGCAGGGCAAAGGGCTGGCGCAGCGTTCTAGAGTAACCTAGAGAAATGGCGTGTGAAGGCGGGGAAAGGAGACTGCGTGAAATGAAGAGGAAAGTTCGCCAACGGATCGATCGAACGTGAACTCGCTTCGGCGAGATAGATGGATCGTCCGCCAGGGATGATCGACGGGAGAAAAACACGAGGCGAGCGACGCTTAATTAGCAACGGCCAGTTTCGATTATCGTCAACGACGATCTACTGCGATTGGACGAGACAAACGAGGCCGGCCGGCGACGACGATAGAGCTGCTGCTAGCGATGGCGGTTAGGTGGCCGGTGATCGGTCGAGGATGACAGCCGGACCGCGTAAGAAGTCCTGTTAACCGGCGATTTTATTTGACCGCACAGCTGTGGAAAGAACGCAGCTTAACGTGGAGAGAAAACTGAAGGAAAGGAAAAAGGAAGATGTAGTCGAACGGCTAAGGGAAATGGTAAGGATAAGAAAAGAAAAGGAGAGAAAAGGAGGAGGGACGAAGAACACAGTACAGTAACAAAAAAGGAGAACAGCTTAGGAAGAGGATTGGAGTGTGGATTTTAAAACCCAGTTTCTTCGAATGTAGCACAGTTGGGATAAGACGAAATTAAATTTAGAAAGAAAATAGCATAAGAATAAAGGTATGACGTAAACTTTGTAAAAGCATTTCTTGGTTGCGAGGCCTAAATTAGAGAAATAAAGAAATATGTAAGTATGTGTGTACATTTTTTCACACAGCTGCAGTTGCAGCTGTAACGTTTCCTTCCTCTGCAGTTTCTCAGTGCCTTATCTGTGCACTGTTTCAGCTACCTTCGAAATGGCGGCCCCTTCGTTCAAGCTCGACGAACGCTGCGAAATATTTATTCGCGAGAGAGCTTGTCGAGAAACAGAACGGGGAGAATTGACGGGAGAGAAATGGACGTGGTCGCAAATTGACGTCGAGATGCTCGCTTTTTCCACGCTACTTAGGGCTATTCGGGAACTTCTCGGAGAAATGGCTTGCGTGAAGTTTTTCGTAACTGCTGAAACTCAAGAGGGATGATTTTGTAAAAATGTTGAAAACGTGGAAGTTTATGAGATAATTGGCTTTGAGTGCATAGTTCTAGATTAGGGTTTAATGCTGAGATTATTGGATGAGTCGAAACGATCTATGTTAAGTTTCTTCTTTGGCGATTACGGAAGAAGCAGCTGATTTTCTCAGAAATTATTGAGTAAATTGATTTAGATATAACCAAGCTGAGAAATAAGCGAATCGAAAACATGATAAATAATTATTATAAGAATTTAATCGATTTCCACTCTATAACGTGAAACGAATTTCCCAAGCCGATTATCTGCTATCCATATACCGCACTCCCAATTTCCGTTTCACGCAGAATCCGTTTCCTACCAAGGAACGCGACACACCCTTCACATTTCCAAAACGATTCTCGACTGACAATATCGCCCGACCTCGAATCCCAGCGGGCTTCCATAAAATTTCGAATTTAATACGCGCCCCAACGTGAAACGATCTGTCGCGCTGGAACCTTCAATTATTCTATCGCCGCGTTCACGGAGCAGTTTTTAAGCAGAACGAAAACGGCGCACAGTATGAATATTTGGTCATTATTGCGTGAAAATCAAAGAACATTCGGCAGAATTAACTGTAATAATCAACTTTGATGAATGTTCTCAAGATCAAAACTTATTCATCGTGTTTCCTACGTATTCCTTTCTTATTCTACAACACTCTGGCTTCGATACGAAAGAAAATTCATCGCTCTATCTAATTCTATCGAAGGTTCTCCAAACTTGATACAGAAATGACCGAATGTTCTATGTCGGGCAGGGAGGGAAGGTGAAACATTAGGCTGCCCCATAAATAATATTATTATTTTACACTACCTAACTACTATAAGATAATAAACAAAATAACCTATGGGATGATGTTACATCTCGAACCAGACGAAAGGATCATTGCGTCAAAGACTGGTACCGCGTATTACATACGAGCAGGCAGCTGGAAAGAGAACTCTTCGGTCCGGGTGTAATTTTATTTAGTATCTACTGAGAGGATTCGCAAGCGAAACGAACGCGTGGCTTTGAATATCGAGCAGGTTTCCGGCGTATAGCGTGCATTGCGCGACGGTCCGCATAATTGATCGCGATATCTCGTAACATCGAAGCCGTCTGGGAATAAAAATCGCTCCAGCGAGCGAGTTCTCGAAGAAAACAATAGCGAACTAGCGCGATCCAGCTGTTATCCGTCGCGGAACTGTCTCCGGTGGAAACTTTACACGCGCGCGGAGAATACGCGATTCAATTTGCCTGCTACCAAAACAGGTAATTACAAGGAAACTCGAGGCGGGTGAATGGCTGCACAGATTCCCGAAACTCCGCCATTGTTCCTGGCAGCACACACTCAAAGGGGCTCGCTCTTCATTCGCCTCCAGACGCGTTAATTTATCTTCTTCGTATAATAATGGCGTGACTGCAGCTGAAGATTTTAATGTTTCTGGAACCAAGCCGTTCGATCTTCGCGACTTGACGCTGGTTCACATGCGATACTTTTGGCTAGGGAACGAAGATGTTTGAATATATGGCAAGATTTTCTTGGAGTGCCTTGGACATAAATAAGGGATTTGCTGGGATAAAGTGGACAACCATGAATGCATGGACTTGCCAAAAGTTTACAATGGATATTGCAATAAGTAGATGGAAGAGATACAATCAGAAAGACGGTAGAAATTTGGAGAATGGTCAATCTGTAACAGTTGATCAATAAAAAAACATCTTGTCTAAATAAAACGTAAAGATTAGTTTCTTCGGCAAGTCTTATTACTAATTAACTCTTTCCTAAATAGTAAGCTCTCATCACTTTTCTTCCCTTCACATCAATTCCAAACTAATTCCCATAATGACTTTCAATTCGAAACCTTCGCGTATCAACGTTTAAAACCGGAGAACCAGAAAACCATATTCTATTCGTATATCTCTTGTACAAAGGTGATATCAAATCGATTCTTCTATAAAAGCTCTCACGAAACGGCCGCAATATTTTTTCCAGCCGATAACAGCAGAGGCGACGTTGCATCTCAATTATCCCGTGATTTCAGCCGGCAGCGTTTGCCGATCGCGGATTCTCGCCGGCTCGCCGTCCCGCCGAGCTGCGGAGATTTTGATCGATTAAGAGAGCGTATTCCCGCGTTTTCAACAGGCCGCGGCACGGTTATCAATCAGCCGCGTCGTGTCGCGAGACGACCGAACCCTTTGCCGGATATCGTCGCGCGAAAATCATAGCTGCGTGGAATCATGAATGTTTTCGGCCCGGTTCCCGCGGCCGTGATTCATAGCCCCGTTTGATGGAGCCGTGGTCGATCGTAAATCAGGGAAACCTTTTCTGCGCGCTGCCAGCAGGAACAGACTCGTCGAATTTCATGTCGCATTCACTGTGCAACGGGGATTTACGGGATGCGAAGAGACAGCGTGCAACCGCGATCGTAAAGGCGATTAAGTGTGCCATAGGCATTCGTACGTCTTTGTCGCGCGATTGGTGATCATTTTCTTAACCCTTCGGGCACGGGTATCGTACTAGCCTCTGTGGGCTTTACAATCGAATGTTACGAAGTGATCGTCGAATGATTAGGTCGTAAGTTTGCGCCGCGATGCGTTGATACCTTGCGCATTACGTTTTGTAATTACAGAGCGACACGAGTTTGGACTGCTTCAGTTTAGTCGGTAAAACATATCCGATAGCGGAAGATCATGCAGTTATACTATGTTTAATCGAATATTATTTTGTATAATGGAAAGATAAACGAACTTATGAGACGATCGAATAGTTAAGTAACAAAAGATCGATGAATACTTTGGAAGTTTGAAGAGTCCTAGAATTTTGCAAGGTTGTATCGAAGTGAAATCTGATTTCAGTGCTTGAAGATTTTACTGATTGTGGATCTCGTGTAATATTTGTTTATTATCCAAGATTTGTCGATATATTTCCTGTTATATGAATCTAGGTTAACAAAGTTATTACGTACGGAATAGACAATCTAATTTAACTCAAACTTGTTTGCGCTCATCGATTTCCACGGGGCTTCATTGTATTCGAATTCAAAGCATACGAAATTTCCACGAATGCGAAGTAATTTTCTTGATAAAATCAAAACAGAATGATTAAGAACAGCGATACGTTGGCAGTAAGTGCTAATTCAAAATTAGTTTAATCACCGTAGCCGAGTTCATAACCGTAAAAACTCATATTTAAATTTAATCTACTTCCACATGAGTTTGCAATAAATTCCCCAGGGAAAAAGGTGAAAAAGGAATGGATAACTCTCACGATACGGGAAAGCGGCGGTTGTAACCCGGTTCCGCGGGCACAATTGTCCGTTCAGCGGTAGAATACTGGCGGCCATGTCTACCGTAACGAAAGGGTTGAGGTAATTCCGGTGTCGAGTCGCGGGTTCCATGTCCGCCGCTAACCCTTTTGTTCCCATTGAAACCATACGGTCGGCATATTTCGAATTTCGAATTTCGTGCCCCTGTGCGCTAGCCCCAGCCACGTTTTTATTCAAGTTACCAAATAATTCGGTGAAGCTAATTATTCTCCGTATAGGACGGAACGAACATCAAGCTCGAATTCAGTTTTCGTGTTTATTTTCGGTGGAAACTGAAATTTCGACGCCGCGAGCGACGTCAATTTGCGTTAACGGGTTCGAAATCTGACATTAAATACCACGAGGGAAACTGGAGAGCAGCACCGTTTTTTGCCGCAATTAACACCATACATACATGCAACCGTGTAATTCTGATAAAATAATTGAAGTCTCGCAGCTGATATAATTTAAATTGTTAAAAGAAATTTCAGTTTCTCGTGATTATATCCCAGTGTGGAATATGCGTTGGCGAATATTAAAGCACTTTTCATTAGTGAATATTTGTCTCCGGTAATTAAAAATAAATATCGCTGTATAATCGTAGCTTTTACTGTTTCAAAGTTTCAAACAACAAATACCGGAATGAATTTCGTGCTAAGCAAATATTAACACGTACTAGGCCACGCGGTCATTACGAATAATTATATTAGGAGGGGGAAAGTTGGAAATATGACGAAAACACGATGCTCGGATATCACGAATTTTATCAGATATTTCTGAATATTATATTCTTAAATAGAATGAATGTTAGTACGAATATCATTAGATATGAAAAAGGAAAGGAACGCTTTTCTATGCGACGAGAGGCAACAAGCCACACGAGCCTCAGCGGGCGCTGCTGTCCGAAGATCGTTTTACAAGAAAATTGCCCGAGACGCTTTCGAAGAGCTCGACAAATTGAATTGCACCGTCGCGAGCAGAAATTAGAAGCGAAGATTCATTGCTGGGCGGGCAGAGGCGCGGGGTAAAATGAAATCCTTTGTGAAAATATTTGCACGGCGAAAGGGAGGTTGGTCTAAGGTTCGCCGGAAGGGACAGTCGCGTTTGTATATCTGCTGCAACCGCTGCATCCGTGACTGGAATTAATATGCTTCCTCAGGGCGGCAACATCGAGACGCGGGTCGTGCTTTGATTCTTGTAATTCCGCGAGATACAATGGCGGCCATGGAAATCCCAGCCCATTAACCCCCGGTTGGAAAATCTAATTTACAATTGCGCTCATCTGATTTATTTCGTTATTAATAATTCGGGAGAATGCGGAGAAATGTTGTGTTTGTTGCAAGTGGAAATTTGTTAGTTCAAAGATTTAATATTTGCAATGTAGATATTGATAATATGAATAGCAGCGATATAAATATCGATAGGATGAACGTTGGTGATATAATTATTGATGGTATGGAGACCGGCGATACAAATATTCTTAATACAGATACTGATGATAGAAACATTGATATTATAAATATTAATGCTATGAATATTGATAACATAAGCATTGATCATACGGATATTGATAGCATAAATATTATTAATACAAATATAGTAGTTTAATGCTTCTTTTATTCATCCTCGTAAATCGATCGTCTGTTATAGGGGCATTAAAGGTTCAAATTAATTAAAACGAATCACCGGATAGTTCGAAATAAATGCAGCTTCACACAAATTGGTAAATGGTTCCGCACTTCAGGCCAATCTAGATATTGTGGATATGTAGACCGACGCAATTTTATTGGCCGCCACCCTGCACTGTGAATTTTCATTTGTACGTAAAATATGGTAAACAGTAGTGTCGGGCTTGTTTTCCACCGCACCGCTGCATACAGTGACGTGGAATTGTGCGCGTTCCTTTAAAACAGCAATTAATTGCACGTATCGTTTTGCTGTCCGCGTTTGTTTGTTTTTATTGCATTTTTCATATTTTTATTTTCATTTTTTTTCGCAATCCGCTTTCTCTCTCTTTGAATTTTGGTACGAACCTCGAAATTTTGCATGTTGTTTCGGCGAACAAATACGATCGCCTACGCAAACACGTCGCGTATACGATTTCAGTTATTTCCATAATCCATAAACACTGATGTTATACCGTTCTCAACTTTAATACCTTTATTGTTCCGATAATGGAGATCTTTGCGAAATTATTCGTGACGTTATCCCTGTTTTTATACAAACATTCCATAAACATTTCAAAATTGTAACTACCTAAAATATTAATCTTTTTGGTTCTTTTTTGTGTAAAGATCTTTCAGTTCACCGTTAATCGTTTCTATTTCAAGTTTTCTCATTATTTCCATTTCGTACTGTATTCTGTTTTCACATTTTGCGTTTCTTGGACAATAACGCAATAACGAATATCTATATAATAGACGACTAATGGATCCATCATGCTGAACAGCAATAAACAAGGATATCATCGTTATTATTAGCTCATGTTTGGTAATACGTGCGTCCAAATATTTTCGTATTCCCAGGGAACTGGCCTGTGTCCTCGAAACATCAGCGATCGACCCGGCTAACGGTAGACGATGCATTGTCGGTTGCATTTCAACGATGGATCCTAAAACGTCCGAAACGTCCGTCGCAGCTTGCGATGGGCATTCGAATTTCAGCTTTGAAACGACACGAAATTTTTCGATACTGCGAAAAGTCAATTCAGCATTTATATGATTCGATTCCATAATCCTCATGGAAATTTTAGAAAAAATATGAAGTCTCAATCGATTTTCTTTGTACTGTTTCAAATCACTCGGTGCCAATACGTTAAATTATTAAATATACTATCGAATCAATTTCATCATTTGTCAAGCGTAAAATGATGATTGCAATCAAAACCGAGCCCTCACCTCTAAGACATCAAAACCGTTCGTATCAAATTTATTTTATCATTCACAAAATAATATGACGATTACTAGACTGTAGATCTTTTTGCGTTCATAAGAAATTTCAAACTGAATAATTGTGTATAATGAAAACCCATTAGGAGTTCCATTCCTCTAATTATATCCCAACAGATTAGGATTTGCATTAAGTAGAAATTGAATCCGCAGTCCAATTGCAGCATGGCATCAGAACCAAGACACTTCGCCGATACTTCAAATTTTCCACGACTTCCAAGAAAGTCGTATAACCGTGTCACGTTCAAACTATCTCCGATCTGCGTCGTCTGAAATATTTCGTGGTCCATTATGCGAATCGCGGAAACCCATGGTTCCGTAAGAATTTTTCATTGCGACGGAACCGACCGATAACGGTCGGAAGAGCGGGCGGAAAGGGGATCACCGTCGAATCGAATAAATTAGAATCGACTGAATTAAACGCTCGCGTTTACGGGTGGCGCGCGCGATACCGGACGAGGGACGGCAATAACAACGGTATCTATAATATATCGTTGACATACGCGCAACAATGGAATTAATGCCGCGCCGATTACAAATACCCGATTATGTTTGCGTCCCGCCCATCGAAGGGATGGCCGGCTCGCGAATAAATACCGCGGGGGTGGCAAGCATTGGTTTTTGTCGATAATTAAAACAGTGGACCGCGTAGCTGGACCTTTCCCGGGAACAGAAAATCTGCTCGAGAGAGGATAAATGAAAGGAAAAGAGGAAAAAAGAGCCAATCGTTGATCGTCGGAATTGTTCGCTGCCTCCGTGTTCAACGGTGTTCAGCGAATCGTAGAATAGGAGGGCGGCCAGGAAACGGATATATTCGTATTAATTAATGGAGTGCACGTCTCGTAATTAATATCCCGGCGCGTGCTTCCACTGGTCACTGGTTTCAAGCGGACGCCGCGCCTCCCGCTGTGAAAAAGAAAAACGGATTCCGTCCTTTGACCACATATTGCGTTTCCAACCGAGCGTTTTTTGGAGAATAATTTTTACTGCGTTTGGGTGCGGGATGAATGACGGTGTGCGGAAGAGTGTGGAGTTGAGAATTAGTAATTTTTATTATGTTATATTATATTACTTATCGTATAATATAATTACTTACAATATAATATAATATAATATAAAATCATATATCACTATAATATTATATATTATATACTGTTATGTTAATAGATAAGGATATTATTATCTTCCAGCGTTATTTACGCGTTTTCAACCCCTTCAAACTTTGAAACAGAGATTAGAAACTGTAGATATTGTCAATCCTTTCGAATTAAAGACTAGTATTTTGTATATCATTCATTACTGTCATTTTCTGTTAAGTGTCATACGTTTATTGTCAAGTATTAGTTCCTGTTATTCCATTCTCCTAATTCATTTATCGTCAAGTATTATTTTCTATTCCATTCTTCCATTATAAATCGTTCATTACTGAAATAGACATGAACCCAAGAACATACAATTCTCTATGTGTCTGTAAATTATTAACGATAAAATAATTCCACAATCTACACTACAAATAATTACGAAAACGTTAACGAAACGAAACGATCCCGAAATCGATTACGGTTGAGCCAAGGTAATTCACCGAAATCCGGTAACTAATTCGCACGTTAACGCGAGAAGTCGTGGCACGGAGAACCAAGAAGAGATTCACAAATTCTCGGCGTTATTCCGAGCATTCCCGCGTTTCAAACAGTGTCCACGGTTCACGGTTCGCGCGCCGCCTAGCCAAATGAAATTTGCCGAGCACGGAGTGCATTACGTCGATGAGATCCGGCCCTAATTTTCCCGGGTGCTCGGCGAATCTCAAGCGCGCCCGTAAACTCCCTTTCATTACACTTCTCCTTTTTTAATTTTCTCCCCCCCGAGAGATTTCCTCTTTTTTTCCTGGCGTGTTTACCCTCGCCCCTTCACCCTTTATTTCTCCTACTCCGCCCTTTTTTTGTTTATTCCGGATTTTTGTTTCGATCCGTTGGACCATTTCCCGCGATGGCGCTTGTTCTATGGCAATTTTATTTTTCCGTGGGGTTACCGTTACTCGGTGGGCCGCGGTTATAGACGTGAGCCAGCGCAGAGATTGTTGACGTATCTCACGAAAACATGGCCGCGAGTATCATCGTACGAGCGTCATGCCCTACAGTTCGCTATTTTTTCGCGGGACGTGCTCTTCGAAAAATATTCGCCGCGTTACCTGTTCCGGGGGAGTGCGCGAAAAATTCGATTCGACCCTCGCAGTTCGTTACCGAGCGAATTTATATGTCGTCGTATACGCCTCGTTCGTGTGTTTGAACAAGGTCTCCACGGTACCGCCGGTCAAACAAAATATGAAACCCGGTGGATATGATTTATATTAACCCCTCGGCGTGCGATGACTTGCCTGAGAGACGACGGTTGTCACGTGTGTCGGTTTAAACGTTCAGATACGTTAAGAACTGTGTACGATGATTACCTGCTGTCTGTTTTGTTTTGTCGCTCCGTTCGGGACAGTTAATTAAGGTCACAAACAGAACAGAATATTTACATTCCTAAATATCCTTCAACCTTTGAAGTTGTGCAACTGTACAGTTGAGCGAAATCAAGTAGTCGTTATAATAATATTCTTGAAATCAAATTCTAATATTTACTAATCCTAATTTCTACTAAAATATCAATGCGCCTTTTTTCTAGTAATTAAGGGTTCCGTACATGATTCAGTTACCTCTACTGGAATTTGGAATACTTCAAAAAATAAATATATAAATAAATACTCCGAAAACGAATGTTGGCACATGACTTCGAAGTTTCATATCTACAATAGAAAATCGCTATGGAAAACTTGAATTATTCGAAAATTAGATCAACGCGTCGTTTTTTTTCTAGTCATTAAGCATTCGATAGGTAAATTCGTTTGTTCTAAGAAAATTTAGAATACTTTCAGTGAAGGGATAAACAGAGGGTAAAAAGAGGGTGAAGTTTCGGTTCACCGACCGCTAACGCCATCTGTTAAGTGATCGTGCAAGCAGCTGGCACATTGGACGGTCGATGTCGTCGTCGGTGTCGGCTTGTACCACGGCGCACCACCGGAAGCGAGGCATTCAGCGCATCAACGCTTCCGGACATGCACGTTCGCCGGCCGGTTTCCTGTCTGTTACGACCGGCAGCTCGTATTAGAGGAAAAACTGAGTCCCAATGCTCTGGAACCACGGCACAGCCAATTGCCTTTTGACCGGTGCTCGCTTCTACTCTATAATTTCGTGCAATTAAACCGTTCTTTTAGAGACCGTTCGACCTCTCTCGGCTATCACGTTACCGGAGCACCAGCGTTCGTCGCGATATATAAATGCGAATGTTATATTTCTTTCTTCTCCGAATAACATACTATTGTTCCTCTTTTTATCGTTGGTGTTTCGTTAGCAGCTCGCAATGGAAGGACAAACGCGGAAGCCTTTTTGCGGTTAACCATAAATCGAGGAAGTTGTTAGTTGACTTTTTCCGTTGGTTCACATGTTTTCACCATTATATTGGAGAATCTGTTCCTTCGTCGTTCCCCATGTGTACAATGAAAATCTTAATGGCGAAATAATAGTACTTCTATAAAAATAGAGGAACATATTTGTATTCCCTACGACTCGCATGATAAGTCACAGAAAGCTGATTCCAATCCCCAATTTCCCCGAATAAAACATTCCGAATATAACCTTATCTTGCACAAGGTGCACATGTAAATTACTAAAATTAGTAATCGTACCAAATAGAAGTCTCGCATCCCAAGCTTCGTTACCCAAGCGACCAGCGAACCGTTGAGCTCGACTCTTGTTACAAACCTGGGGCCCAATACGAAAAGCCTCGTGCAACTGGCTCGCACCTGCGGCGACGTCCTTACTCACCTGAAACAGCAAAAAAAGGTTCATTCGTTCGTGCGTCGCGTTGTCATCGCGCGGAGAAGCGTGTAACAAATGGACCGTGGCTTACGGACAACAAATGTGGGAACCAAATGAACCGGGGCCCGCACGGAGCACTGGGAAACGAGCAGCTGGGATCTCGAGGGACATTATTACGCGAGCCTACTACGTTCTCCACGAGAATCGTCGCGAAAATTGCCGGTTAAAAATCGCCGGACGGGTTTCTCGGGGAATATCAAGTATCCGACGACCGTGGAACGGCCCTGACACGCTTCTAGATCTCATCTAGCTCGGCCGCGCGTTACACGGGGCCCCGAATGTCGTTTACGTGCCTCGCCCTCGAACAATGCCGACTCCTGTTTCCTGAAACCAGTGGTTTCCAAACTTTATGCTACTACGCCCCTTTTTAAAGAGATCTAATCTTGGCGGTCCATCCCATTTATTTCATAAAACAATACAGACATTTTTAAATAATAAAAGATGTATGTGTACAAAAATGAAAGAAACATACATTATATTTCCCGCCTCTCAGTTTTGAAATCGCTGCCTTAAGCTAATTAGGATCGAATTTTTAAAGGCAGAGATGATTTCAGATACCGTTTGATTGAAGTTTACATGAGATAGACGAAGACAATGATAAAAAAATGAACAGGGAATAAACAAATGCCCATTCGTTAGACGTCAATGTTAGACTAAGATTTTTGCGAATATTGTAACCTTCTCATATTAAGACTCTCATAAAACATGGAAGACTTTTCGAGCGATAATTAATGACTTAATATTAAGAAGTTTCTATTTCTAATAACTTCAATCCCAAGCGAAGCGGTTGATAATGCGTTAACCGCTTACTAAAGAATTCAATCGAAATTAGTCGAAAGCAATTCTCACTATGAAATATAAATATACTGATTCTGCAGTTGTAGTATGATACATTTCACTAAATTAAGAAAGAATTTTTCAAACTTCCAGTTTGAACCTACAATCACGACAATTTCAGGCCAAGTGCTTCAGTACAAGGACTATTCTCAATCGCAACGCATTCTTTCGTTGCACATCTTGTTTCTCAATTACTCCCTCTCTCTTTTCCTTAATCTTTCGATTCCTGGGAAAATCTCTTTCGTTCCTTATACTAAAAAGGAAACGAAGCACACGCTGAGAATTGAACGCCGGAGGATCCTCGATCCGGCAATAAAGATTCTCGTTCGGAGTCCCGGGCAATACGAGATCCGATCGTCTCTGCCAACTTTGTAAGTGCGCCGCGATATCGCAGATCATCCAGTCGATACAATTAAATCGTCGAACGCGAGGAGACGTTGCCGAAGCCGATCGTTCGACGTGTTGTTAGTTTCAATCGCGACGCGCAAATGCTCAATTTAAAGGCGATATGCAGACGAAAAACGGTGACTATGTAAATGTCCCCGGATCGTTCCGTTGCGAAGCGAATCTAATATCCGAGGGAAGCGAGGGAAAATTACGAGATACACGTTTCTCCGGCTCGCGCGAGTTCGAGCTTCACCGTTGGACGACTTCGAACGGAAGGTGTCTTCCATCCTATCGCTGTCTCATATCGATAATTCTGATAGCAGTTAATATTAAAACTTATCGTATCCGTCAAAATGACGAGTTTCCGTTTTCTTACTTTACAATTTTTGAGTATTTGGAAAGTACTGAATATCCAAAATGATCTGAAAAATAAATAGTTTCACTTTTAAATACTGTAATGAAGATCCAAAGAAATCGAGAAAGATGTATTGTTACAATCTTTATAAGGATTATACGTCGGCCACAATAAATGCTCGGTAGTTCTGGTGTTCATCGAATTTCATTGGAAAAAGCTATCTATTGCTAGATAGTGGTTGGTATTCTTTGTATCATTTTCTTCGGCTGCTGAGTTGTATAACTTTTTACTGTCAACGATTTGCAACGAACACGAAGGAATTTTGCACTTTACTGTCAGTTCGAATTTAGTTGGAACATTATAAATTAATAATGACGAAAGGGTTTTTTTATTTGATTTATGCGTATTAAATAATATCGATTTTTATAAAGTTAATCGAGAAATTGGGTTGGAGATAAATATATTGAAGCAATTTTTTGCTAGAAATCGGGAAAGAAATTATCGTTGTTAATCAATTTTAATATATATGAGGAACTAAATGGAAAACGTGGAATTGAATTTTTTAATAGGACGTTTTGTACACGAGATAATCGAGTTCGAAGTGTTCATCGCGAACGCGTTGGTATCTACAGGAAGTAGAAACGGTGGGTCATGGACAGGCGACTTGTTTCTACTGAATAGTCTATCTGTCGGGCGAATTTTTAACGCGATTATCTTGGAAACGAAGCGTCGAATGAAAAAGCTTTATTTTATATTTTCAATTCGTTTTTTCACGTAACGTTATCTCGCATGGTTTCCCCTTCAATTTTTCCACCGCATTCTATACACATTTCCCACAGAGTAGTGACAATACATTTCACTAAAGCCCACTATTTAATATTATTTAAATGATACCTATTTTCTATAATATTATTTCTATAAAGTTTTCAGTATGAAAACACACGATTAATTCTCGAACTATCTAATCGTCAAAATCTTTTACTCTCCAGTTCGTTTTCTTAAAATAACTCATCCCAAATTTCTCCGAGAAATGATTAAACGAGGAAATTGAATAATCCACGAACTCTCACAATTCCTTTTAGAATCCTTAAGATGTCTCCTCTATAATTGAAAAATACGGAACGCTCAATTCGATCATTCAACAACTACTCCCAATGCCGAGCATGAAGCATCTAAATTACTTCGGTAAAGTTCCCAACATCCAAAACGAAGTATGCCCAATCCAACATCACCAGTTGGCAACGAACAGACCTCCGTTTCCAGAACAACGCGGCTCACCGGATGAAGGAAATCCCTGGACCGGCCCGCGGCAGAATTTCCCGTGTCCGTCGAGCGACGCTAATCGGCCGGCGCTCGACCGCGGGCTGAAAAGTTTGTTTGCGTCGTATATCATCGGGCCGAGAGGAAAGTTACGAGGCAGCTTGATGAATGTCGCCTCGCGTTAATCTCCGGTCCAGGAAGAAATATCGTCAGTGGAACGGTCCACAGCAAATTGTCCCGGGAGAGTTATTATCGGCCCTGGGTCTCGTCGTCCCGGCGTTTCGCGACGGCGACGATGACGACGACGGCGACGATGACGATTCTTCTGCTCGCGAACAGAAGCGAACGGCTTCCCCCGTTACGCAACCGCGTTACCATTTCGCGCAAGATAGGACGACCGAGCTGCGACGCAATTAATCATCCACGGACCGTTTTATTTCCTATGCCAAAGACACCTAGCCAATGAAGATTTATGGAGGACCAGGAGATGCGTGTCCAGAGCGCCACGCCAACGAGGAAGAGCCTCCTACGAGCCCCAGGCAATTAGACCAGAGTGTTCCTTGGCAATGTGCTTGGCGCCCTCGTTGTCGGAGAGACTGTTTAGGTCTACGTTGGAACACAAGACGATGCAGGCATTGTTAGAAGCGATGGGTTTAAGCGTTTTTTAGTTTTTGCTCAGGTGTAACGTGTATCGTGAGAGACTCGAACCTATCGTCGCAAGTGAACTGGACGTCTTAGAAGAGCTCGAATCCAGGGGATAATTCTGTGGGATTAGTTTTAGGATCTAGCTTTGGCTTAGCGAGGGTTTTAATGATATTTGAGGATCTTCGAGTGTTGCGAATTCTGTAGTACATGCATTGTTTGCTCTTATGAGTTTGATCGTGAGAATAGAGTATTCGTTAGGTGCAAGCAGTTCGCTATTTCTTTCTAATAACCTAGCAAGGATTGAGAAATGATGTTCACAGAAATATTTATATGTAAATATTTATTTTCTTCTAATAACCTAGCAATGAAGAATTGAGATATGACGTTCACAGAAATATTTATATTCCCGTGGTGGGAAGTGAAGGATTTCACAGAAGTGACTGCAAAGATAATTCAATTTTCCTGAATCGAACGATTCGATCGTAACTATGCACTAGGTATCTGCAGTTCGAACTACGGCCCTGCAATCCAGTTACGCGTTCCCGCGCGAGAATTCGACTCGTTCGAGAACCTCCGCGCATAATGCACGACAGAAGTGAATGGAAATCGAGAGAAGCCGAGTTCCAATAACCTACAACGAAAAGCCGCGGCGCGAGCGATGGAACAAGGGCATTCCATGCAGGATCGATCGGTAAGCCGATTCGCAGCGAGATTCATCGGCGACTGGAAACGCGATATCGTGAAGCTTCGTGTTTCCCGCTCGACAATGCTGCATCGAAAATGTTGGCGGAACGCCTGGGAACTCGATTTAATTTCCTCCGCAGTTCCCCTACTAATTGTCTCCGGGCTTTCTTCAACGTAGGTCTTATCAGGCTGAGTCTGTTTTCCAAGGAAAATTGGCTGGCGAGATCTTATTCCGATACTCTAGATCGAAAATGTATTCTTTACTCGATATTTTGTGTGTCCTCCATCGTGCCATTTGTATACTGTTATCTTTGCCCTAGATATTTTGGTCTGATTAAATACTTATGCTGAATCTAAACAGTCGTTTGTCATTAGCTTAGACAGCGACATGCATTATAGAAGCGTGCAAATGAATTTTACGCGTTAAGGTTGAAGATTCAGCTACAATCTTTCAAAATAATGTGTTTAATTGTAACGTTAAGAGATCGCGTGTCATAGTTAACGTTAAACGACAAATTAGAAATTAAACAACGCACGATGGAGAATGAAATGAAATTAACCTAGTAATGAAGTTAACGAGTAAAAAATACTCACCGAGTAAATGAGTATACCAACGATACGAATCGACTTATCTAAAGAGTCAACCGAATCCACGTTCTCCAAATCACCGGAGAATAAACACGAGTACGGTCGGCGAGTAAACTCGTCGTCCCCGGTTAACAGGCTAAATCGTGCGGAAAATCGGAGCACGCTCGGTTCCTGGCAGTATTTCAAATGGCAGCGTCAAGCGGCTCGAGGGTTAAACAAGAATTAACACGATTGGCGGGAGAGACGACTTAGCGTGTGTCGTTCCGCCAAGGAAATTCGAAGCTTCCGCTTGTAGGATGGGCGCCCCCGCGCAATATCCTTTATGCACCGTGGGTGCTGCTCGCAACGGACGCCCACCGTCTTAGCCAATATACTAGGTGTGACCGAAAAATTAGAGTTCGTTGGTAAGTATGATAATAAGGAAACCCGTGAAACATGTTGTTCGTAACTCTGAAATTTGAAATTTAATCAAACTTATGTGGTCCATTCTGTAATATTCAATATGCAGTCATTTAATTTTCAGAAATTAAATTTCCAATATTTAGGAATTCAACGTTTAAATCAAGTTTTCAATCTTTAGAAATTAGATTTTCAATATTTCAAAACTCAATATTCGGTAATTAGATTTCCAATTATTCAGAACTCCTGATATTTCCAATGTTCAGATTATAAATTCTACTGTCGCACTCCACAAATTGTTCACAATTCATCGAGTTCACAAATTCAATCGTTTACCGATGAAAATTCCTATCTCCTATTCTAAAATATTCTTTACACGCGCAATTTCATCGAATCATTCTACTTTCCTTCGACCAGAGCCAATCACTTTGACAGACGAATGGTTCAATGAAGTTCCGTAACTTTCCGATTGCAGTTTCCACAAGCAACTGCAGCCGACGTTAACGAGCATAGATACCCTGAAAGCACAACAGACGGACGAGACGTCGTGCTGTCTGTTAACCCTTGCCGTATGATTTATACCGCGACTGTAATCAGTACAGCTACTTTGTTATCAATAATTTATCGAGAAAAAGAAGAAACTTCTATACATATTCTACGCCTATATTTGCTCTAAGATATAATAATTGATAGAAAAAGAATAATATTCAATTCAAAAGAATTTAGTAATATTTATGCCTGTCAATTTGTGTTTGAAACCTTCGCCACGGGTCTGATACGTTACTATAAGAAAAGGGTTAAAAAACTCGCGAATCGGTTGTAAAGGTCCGCTCGACTATCTTTCGCGTAATTACCGAAACGGGATATCAGCGTCCTACGCGCGGTATAGGGCAAACTTCGGAACGGCATGGAGTCCGATAAGTTCAGGTTCGAGTAAATTCCTCGGGCACCGCGATCGCGGGCGGCGCGCAGCGATAACGAGCGCGAACTTCCTCCGGCGAGGAAGTAATCCAACGCTGGATCCGAATGAGATTCCAGCTGCGAAGTTGTGTTCCGCGATGTTTGAGTAAGACAGAATCGCAAACCATCTCTCGTTTGTTAATTAAAGCCACACTCGACGGGTACCAGCCTGTGGGAGTTGGAGATCACAGGATAAAGAGATTAGAGGACTCATCTAAGGAATTAGCTAGTCTATGACCGCATACAAGCAGACTGTAGATTTTCATGTTTACGGGAAGGGAAAGTGCAGAACTACATAGAACGCGCGCGATACGAGGAAATATGTAAAACATTCAATGTCTAGTGCTTTTTATGGTATTTGCTAGGAAAAACCTGTTTCTATCGTAATCCCACTTTTATAATTGTGTTCTTAAACATTTGAATTTGCATAACGATACGTAGCGTAATTACAGGACATTGATCATTTATGGAAGATTAATTTTCTCTTTATTTTAAGTGGGTACTGATGTTTTAAGTAGAAATAAATGGTAAGTGTGTATAGATGTTTGGCAGAAGTTCTTGTGTTACTCACTTGATATTTCGGTGATGTTTAAGCAGTTACGCGATTTGAAAGATAAGTGCTAATAATGCAATAAGAAACTTGAAACATTACAGAAATTATAATAAATGATAATAATCTACAGTTTCATAATGTTTCCTGCAGAATTTCGTTTGAATGCTACGGGATCTGTTAGATCTTGAAACTGCAGATGGTCTTGTGTCCCATGATCAGTTTTTATTTTCAGTCAGTGTGCCGCGAAGCTCAATATTCTCTGTGATATGACAGGAGGACATTTTCCATCTTCTGAAATATTCATCGTTCCACGTGTCCTTCGAGGAAATTGAATAGGCGGCGTCATTGGGAAACATTCCGCGTTGCTAGACTCCAGACTGCAGAATCTAGAGTAGCAACCTGTGCAGTGGTTCCTGCGCACACAGCAGCCTCGTACCCTCGTTTCACCCTATTCCAGTTTTCAGCTTTACGACAATGATCCAGTTCGCCGGTAGGCGTCCTGCCAAGCCGTCCGTTCCCATTTATCGCTCACCTAAAATTTCTGGATCAGTCCTCGTCTCGTCTCAATCTCCACATCGGACGTTTCCAAATCATGTCCACTTGGCTGTCAGAAATGCGACGACCACGGTTACTCGACGACGTAACATCGCCGTCACCACATTCTTCAAGCATTTTCCGACACAATTATGTTTCAGCTTCTTTAATGCTGTTGCAAATGCTCATTTCTTTGAAGGTGATTTCTTTCTACTTAGAATCATGTTGCACGATGAGCACAGGACTATACAGCGAAGTCCAAGTGTGGGTTGCCAGAAGTTTTGGTCAGCCTTCGAATGTTGACTTTTATCGAAGGATATTGGAAAGAGAATTCGAAAGTCAAGATATTTTACGATTTATGCAATATCTAGATTGCATCGAATTTTACTTTATGTAATGTTCAGATTGCATTACACTTTGCTTTATGCAATATCCGAAGTGCATAGAATTTTACTTTATGTAATAGGATATATTAAATTCTGTTATGAAAAATATTGACTTTCCTAGTAGCTAGGATATACCAAATTTTCCAATGAAAAATCTTGATTTCGGATATTATCTGCGTTGCACGAAACTTTGCTGCGAGAAATGTCGACTTCAAGTATTACTTAGAGTGAAATTTCGCTAGGAGAAGTTCTGCCTTTAAGCGTATCCTAGGATGCAGCAAACAATCTCAACTTCTTAGTTCCCCTCTCAGTTTTATTGGATAAAATTGTTTCCTGTTACACGAGTCCTCGAAATAGACCTCGAGCTCCGGATTAATGTACTCGAAACGACCGGCGAACGGAATCGAGGCGACGATCATCTTCGGGGACAGTCTCGCTTACGCGGAAATAAACGCACGCGCCGTGAGCACCAACACAGACGCGAAAGAGTGCCATAGCCGGCGGCTAGGCCGTTTCCCGACCTTGCCAAGCGGGATTCCTTAGACGCGAAGAACTTGGCCATTTTTCTCGGCCGTTTCCTCTATCCTCCTTTTTGCCCCGCTTTTTCCTCGCTCCCGATCTAATCCCCGTCGCCGACAACCTCGCCACGCACGCCTATAATTTATTCCCGGCAGAAATATCGCGGCCGGCCGTCGCCTCGTTCCTTGCCACGTTTAGTCGCGAAGCTCGAGCCTTCGGGAAATTAATTTTCAACGTGTTCCCAACTGTTCCTTCCCACTTTACTCCTCGTCACTTTGCTACTTTGTTACCTTGCGCTTCGTCTGCGATTCGTAATCAGAATGTAAATATACTTGCAACTTCTCGTTTTCATGTTCTATAAATACTGGAACCAGGCGCAGATTTTTAAAAGATTTCCGGTCGTAAACGTGAAGCGCGAAGTTTAACGTTTGATAGTGCATCGAAGGAGATGCTAAATTCACGGTGTTCACTATTTATGCGTAAACCATCGATAATTCACGTGTCTACGTAATTATTATACATTCTATACTCTTTCCAGTAGTATGAGAATTAGTTTTGATACCGAGAATCAATAATGTATATTTTATGTTTCAAAATAAACTTCGTGTTTCCATTTGAAGATAACGAAACTCACGTGTAACGTTTCTTTGTGTAACTTAGTCAAACAGTTGAACTCACAAGTAACGTTTCTTCGTATAATAAATTAGTAAAACAATTAAGCTGACGTGTAACGTATTCTTTATGCGATAAAGAAGCAAAACTGTGGAAAAAGAAAATCAAAGAGAAGCTCAGCAATGGTATAAACAGCAATCAACGCGTTAAGCGTACGCGTTCGCCGTGTTTCGCAAACTCGTAGGCTCCGCAAATGGACAAAGATCCGCAGTCTATTTGCAACGGAAACTGCCAGCGAGCTGGGTATCAACGGCTCGAATAAAGTGCAGCGAATCGAGAAGATCAAACGGTTAGGAGCGAGATCTTCGTTTCACCGTTCTCTTTCTCTCTACCCGTGCTTCGTTCGATTCCCGGACACATGTTTGTTCGATACACCACATTATTGACATCGAATTTTCCCATTTCACCCGTTTTCGTCCAATTTCCCCGGGAAACAGCAAAACTAGCAAAAAATTTTCTTGGCAACGATGGAAGATGGACCGGGGATGAAGCAGCAGTGTTTTACCAAGACTAGACAATTGTTAGAAGTTTTCTGCTAATAAAAAGTATCACATTTTTGTAAACGAAATAAGCAGTTCAGCGAGTTAATTTCTGAAGCGTTCTTAATTAAGTTTCTCATTATAATTCATACGGTTTTGTTCGTGGAATTACTTAACAACTTTTTTTTAATATCGGTATAAAATTATTTCCAATGTCTGAAAAGGCTAAATCTTTTAATTAAAACGATCTGGAACCATTCTATTTTTTAAATACATTTCAAACCTTTCCAAAGATGAGGGTATATCTTTCGAAATGAATATTGAATATAGCCAAAGTGAGAGGAGAACCAGTAAATATTTATTTAATCTACACGCATCTCGAGACATTCGCATGGAAATGTACATTTTTATTTAGCGTAAGTCGGATTAAATTCAACCGCTTGAAAAATCGTTGAAAATTTCCTTCGATCGTTCGAAACCCAGATCGATCCTTCTCGCCTCGTTCAGCCACCGCGTTTCTCCAACGACGAGGGATTCGATTTCGCGGCTAGCCGACGTCGTCGTTGGTTTCTTTGCGGCGCGACACGTTCACCACTTTTATCGCCGCACGAGGGAGAAGACGAATGTCGCTCGAACATAGCGCGGAATTTCTCCGAGCGAGGAATAACGAATTCCGTTTAACTGTGGCCGACGATGCCAACTAGAGTATCCATTAAAGGAACGTAAAATCAATGAAATGTATTTTTCACGGTGATCCCATTTCGAATGGAGTCGCATCGCATTTCCAGGCGCGTCGCCGCTCTGGAAACTAGAGCTGATATTCGAGAGCTGACGTTATTTCATCAAGCCAGATTCCGGAAACTTATTCCCTTTTGGTATTTGCGGAGGGAACATTGATGGGATTCATTTCGATTGTACATAGATTTAATTAAAATACAGGATACAGCAATGGGAATTTCTACTGGAAGCCACTGCTTATTTATTGATTTAATCACGGAATGAATTGTATTGAACGCAACTCGAACGAGTGTACTTTGATCTCTTTGTATTGCATATTTTACGAAATACCGAAGGTAACAGCGAGATCCTTGAATATTGGAAATTCTTCGAGTAAATTCTTATTTCTTATTAAATTGTCGAGTGATAGCGCTTTGTGAAAAACTGTAAATATATTACCATTAAAGTTACAAAATTTCAAAGATTTTAATTTCGAAACATTCAAATATTTTCAGTTCCACTGTTTCGAAATTCCAAGATTCCAAAGTTTTAAAGTTCCAAAATCTCAAAGTCTCAAAGTTCCAAAGTTTCCAAGTGCCAAATTTCCAAATTCCCAAATAATCAATCTTTAAATTTTCAAAGCTTAAGAGAACAACAGTACTCTGAAACCACGATAATTTCCAACTTAAAACAGTCGTACCATCAACCGATCGACGCCGACCCCTAAATTCCAAAAAACGACGCCGCAGAATAATAATAATCCAACAGAAATCGGAATGAACATCGGTAAACTCCTGCAAGGCTCGATAAAGGTGGTTGCACGGTGCGCACCAGCAGCCATAAACCGGGGTAGGCGGGCGCGACTGGCCGATACACGTCGATTTTACGATTCTAATCACGCGCGCTGTGCAGGCCTGGCCGCGCAGAGATATACGATCGCCGATCTGAAAGGGAAATCGAGCGTACGACACGCTCCCGACACAGATTACTTGGACGATCGAGCAGCGGTTTCGCCCCGTTGTGAGCTGAAACCGCGACTAGAGAGTCCGAGAGACCGGTACAACGTTCCCGACCTCTCCCCTTCCCCTCGGTCGCCGAGTTTCTGCGTTATTTATGGCAACAAATTGAGCTCGCGAGATCCGAGAGGTTCGAGGAAAAACCTCGGCGCGAACGAACATCGGGCCCGAACCAGCTCGGGCCGCATACTTTCACGGCCTCAGCGGCAGCCGCCGATTTCCGACTGCCCGATCGATCCAATTAGGCGATTCCACGAATTCGAGCGATCCGACGAAACCAGATTAGGCAACTGACCGACCCACGTCTGTTCGAGGAATATTAGGCTGTACGATATCACGCATACGAGCCACCGTATGCCCGTGTCAATCGCAAATGGACGGTCTGCGGGGCTTCCGAAATAATTTGCTACCGCCTGCGGCTGATAAGTTATAAGTGAGATACCTAGGGTGTTTCGAAGTCAAAATAATTGAAATAACGTCATGTTTCCAAGTTCCAAAAGGTCGAAGTTTCAAAGCTTTAGAGGTCCAAAATTCGAAAGTTTCGAAGTTTTGAAGTTCTACAGTCTCAAAAGTTCGAAGTTTTAGAGTTCCAAAGTTGCAGACTTATATTTTTCAAAGTATCGAAAATTCAAAAACCCAAAGTTTCAAAGTTTCGAAGATTCAAAGCTCCAAAGTTTCAAAAACCCAAAGTCTCAAAGTTCTAAAACTTCAAAATTCCAAAGTTCCAAAGTTCTAAGTTTCTAAACTCCTAAATACCTAAAATCCTAAAGTTCAAAGGTTCGAAAAATCTAAAGTTTCAGAGCTTGAAAACTTCACAGTTTCAATGTTTCAAAGTCGGAGTAATCATCGACAATCACTAATACACACGGGACACCCTATATACATCGAAACGTACAGTTTCTCTCCCCAAATCCATGATTACGTGGTCGCGCGGCAACATAAATGGAATCCGGCCGAGATTCGTCGGAGGAATCCTCGATAGGATCCAGTTTTACTGTATCAAGAGCGATTCACTGGCAGATGGCCGCGGGAACATGGACTGGTAGCGTATTCCGCGGAACGCGAGTAAACTTCTGGATCGCGTGGCCTTCATTTCTGGAGGCGGTCTTGTTTGAAAAACACTCGACTCGCCAATATTGCTCCCGCGTGCACGCGTACCGTTCCACGGAAATGCCTCGCACGTTTCGAGGACTCTCCTCGCCTCGCGAGTGTGCCCTGGGTCACCGGCTGACGAGCCGTTACTCCTGTCACGACGTACGCGGACAGAAACGCAGACAAGACGACGAGAAACTTCCGGAGACGAGGAACACTGAATCTTCGGCGATCGTATCCCGTTCGGGATAAGTGGAATTTTGGGTCGCGAAGCGTGGACGACTGGTGCATTTTGCTGAAACCGATGTGGCCATATTAAATTCAAGTTATTAAGTCGACGATGAAATATGAATACGAATTTTCAACATTGAAATTTTGTAAATTTAAAACTACCACATCATCTAATTTTAGAACGTTTAAGTTCTCCATTTTATTAAATTCAAATTGATATACATATTTATTATCATCCGTTTTATTTTTTTTACTTCTAGATATCATTTCCTTTATTTTCTTTCTATCTTACCTATTATTCGATTGATTACAAAACAAAATGCTTACTAAACTCAAAATGTCTGTCACATCAAAATGAAAATTAAGATGAATTGTCAAGACAGTCCCCAATAGCTCGCTACTCGATAATGCAATACATGCAGGTCGTCAACCTTGGGCAGTGCTTTCACCCTGCAGAACACGCTCAGCTAGAAAGATTTCCAATGACCGGTCGAAAACGGAGCGCACGAAAAAAGCAGGGACAACCGGAACGAGAAGCGCGCGGCATTATTCCATTATTCGACGGAAATCCAAGCCGCAGATCGGACCCCGAGAGTGCAGCTATTTATATAAAACCAGATCCCGGCACAATAGCAACTTTCTACTCCTACACGAGGCGCGGTGGGGCACGCGTGCGTGCGTGCGTGCGTGCGTGCGTGCATGCTTGGCCGTTCGCTGGACCGTATGATCATCGAGGAGCCTGGAAATAAATTTTCCGAATTTCCTCGACTTCGATGATCCGAACAATTGGCAGGATCGAAGAACAAGCTAGAACCTATAAGCAGCCTTTATTTTGCAGTGGACCACAATTGAGAAATTAATGTTGCAATATTAAATACTTAACAAATTTCTAAACGCGTATTTTCACGAGTATGTAGAATTATTTTCAAATTAAAACTTTCGTGAAGCATAGAAGACAGTTTAAGTTGCCAAGACAAATGGAAGATCTTTCTATCTTGTTACCAATATATTAATATTTAACTACATGAATACATTAATAGAAAAACAATTTATGCAGAGTGGAGATTATAATATACTATCAAAAATTCTAATGAAAATTTTGATTCCGCTATTTGTAGGAGAATTTCACTAAATTTCCGGAAGGAAGACCAAAGGCGAAGAGATTATTCGCGAACGTCGAGATAGAGTCGATAAAAAGCATGCGACAGGATCGAACAGGTCGACACCGATCAACGCGAAGTTTCCAGCGCCCGGAAACTCCGCGAACTCCTTAAACGCTCCGGAGGCTGCGGTTCCCGGACTTTCAACAAGTTTCCACGGTTTCGCCAACGCTTCCCCAACGTGGAAACTGTTTTTCGCTGAGATCCGCCGGCACCAGTGAACTCGTACGATATTACAATTCGATGGTCCGGGTTCCCGTGCTTCCTTTCGGATCTGCGCTAGAAACAGGAGTCTGGCGCTAATCGATCGGCAAAGTTTCTCCCGGGGCAACCTTATGAACCAGTTCGCCGGGAAAGAGACCGTGCATCCTGCGTTTGAAACTGCGTCGACTATTTCCGTCAACCCTACTGCGATTTTCTCCTGTTTTCGTTTCTTAAACCGATTCCACTGCGCTGTCGTTCCAGCAAACAGGAATAGCATCAACATGCACAGACACTAAAAGATCGTCGCTGAACAAAGTTCCCTCGTTCTCTCCGTTTTTAAAGCGAGACGCGTTTCCTGCGATGGATGGATCATCGTTGATATTTCTGCTGAAAGGATGGGATTCTCCGGAGTCGATGGGCGTACGGGGAAAAGAATGGCCTTTGTCACAGGGAGAGAACTGTAAAGCAGTTTTCGAAGCGCTGCTTCCCTTTTCCCTGGTTAAGAGCATTTTTAGAGACTTGGCAGATTCGAATGGAGGAGAGAGAGAGACGTAATGGGGCAGCACTGTACACCTACGAAAGGGCAGATCCCTCGCGGGACGCAATAAAGGGCGAGTGGGAGGGTTAGGGTTGCAGAAAAACGCCGCAACGCGTTGGACACGGATTTAATGCGAGTGCGAGGGCGGTAAATCTGCAGTGCGCTGGAGTACCGGGTGTTGTACCTTCGCTGATGCTTAACATGGGTTCGTTTGCGCGTTACTGGTTGGTTGCGATGGCGGATGAACACTTTGGACAGCCTTCTGCGCGATAAACTGCGGAAAAATGTTGGTTTGTTGCGGCAGATCTTGATTGCTGAATTGGTGATGTTGTTAGAGACGATGGTGTGAATTGGTAAGTGCAATGAGATCGCTCATGGAAGCTTTGTCTTGATGGTGGTTGTTAGGAGTTGTTCATTAAACATTGGGTTACTTGTTACTGCAACGAAGTAGGATAAGAGGATGGTGATTTTGGTGAACTTGAAATGTAAAGAGGGTTAGGTTAGAAGTAATAGAAGCTCTTGTTAACGAAAGCCCTACTTGTAGATGCCTACTGTAGATGCAATGGAATCTTCAATTATTCATTTCTGATTCATTTTTATAACACGGGACGGTTGCGGCTCAACAATTCTTTCAAAGGGAATACACGCCTCGCTTCATCTGGAAAACGTAAGAAGAACTAATGTTCGCGAAAGTACTACTCGAACATGGTTCCACTCTAAATATAACCTCTAATTATCTTCCTTTTTCGCGGTGCAAGACCATAGGAACCCGGCAATTTTTTCGAAAATTGGACACAACGAAGCCACCTCTGATCGTCTCCCGCAGGAACCGTACGAATCCGACCCGGATGTTTGAAAGGAAAATTATGGTTGGCCCTACGCCTCGAGCGAACGGTCCGTGTGGCCAAACACACGCGATTCTTTGGAGAATCTGCGCGTGAGAACACCCGTAGGCTAGCTCAACCGAGACAATTGCCATGTGTACCTTGCTTCCTCGCATAATGTACCGGTCCGCCAAAAAAAGGCGCCAACCGTTACCACGAATCCATGTCGCCGCAACAATTGCAGAAAACACAGTAGTTACACGGTTCGCGACTAAAACAAACAATACTAAATCAAAGAAGAGTGCTGAAGTGGATGACACACGTTTCATTAAATTTTCTAAAGTTCGCTTTATAAAATTCACCTCGGAAATTTAGCTCCGCCTACAACAGGAAATGTGGAAGACCTTTAAACGCTTCGCAAAGAGAGGAACAGTATCACGCAAAATGAATTTTCGCTCTGCGCGCTGTTTGCAGAGAACCAGTTTCCGCGTTCGCTGCGCTTTCAACGACTCGTTCGACTCGCAAATGAAGTTTCCGCGTCGCGTCCGGCCGGCGGACAAGCACGGCTCGAACGGTCCACGCCAAAGCGGATTAATCGGGCGCGATTAAAGCGCCCGGACTCGCGCGGCGTGGGCGGGAATACGTTTCACGCGCTGCCTCGCCCCGTGTATGGAATTGCGCGGACTTTCTTCTCCTGCGATGCCCGCTAAATGTCGTCGTTATGCGGCAGCGTTGCGGAATAATCCTCGAAGCGCCGCCATTCTTTCGATGTGAAACAGCGATGACTTCTGTCGTTTCGAAATTCAAATAAACATTATGAACGTACCGTCAACACCTCGCAAATCAGATTACTGGAATCTATTGAAATAACCAATAATTGCTTGAAAAATTTTCTGTATTACGAATAATGTAAAAGCAGTGATATTCAGTAAGATAAACGTGCAAAGAATGATAACGTGGCTCAATTAAACAGATTCATACTATATTATTTCACAGTAGATTTCATATTGTATATTATAATTTCATACTATATTTATAAAAATTGTATATTATACTTCATATTGTATCCTTTGCTTTATACATACTTCGCTTCGTAAAATCGTCCGGCATTGAACGTATTAGCCCTTCGAGTGTTGTGGGTGCATATATGCGTCCAACGAAAGTCATCGCAATGGACTGTGGCGCACACATGCCTTTTTCAATCTTCCCAATCTTACATGAGCCATGGTGACAATTACAAGTGTATGCGATTAATATACGCGTTTCTCGACATCATTCAATCTGGCAAAACTGAGGAATTGCAATTTCAATTTAATTACAACTCAATTAATCGTATGAAGTAACATAATTCATCGATCTTCAGATGAGCAACAAAATATTCCATCCACACGGAACATTTCGGCTGGGAGTATTCAGCACTCAAAGGGTTAAAAACGTTGCGACGTGAAACGACTGGCGCGCTATCGAGATCGATGTCGCGCGGCGCAAGATCCACCGATTTCGCGGAAGAGGCCGGTGAATTCGGCACGCCGAAGCACGGCAGCAAAAACGCGATTAGCTCGAGCGGCGTGTAATAAATCGATGATAAGTCGACGGTCACTTAGGGGCTTATCTAAGTAGGAAGAGCCGAGGGCGGGTGCCATTACGGGCCGGCATTATCAGCCGTGTCTCTCCTGGCTGTCGCTCGGTCCCTTCTTACGGCCGAGTCGGCTCCGCGCTTCTCGTCGCGACAGGATTTACCGTAACGGCCCTAGCCGGAGGATCGACCCAGTATCCGGTGAGTTGGATCGCCACACCGTCGCCGATAATGGCGGAAATAATGCCCAACAAAGACGAACCACGGTCCCAGCGCCGGTCTAAGGCGATTACGATCGTCGCGAGGAAAGCTGACCTTAGTTGGCTTGGTTCGTCCATTTCGTTTACGCGCGGCCTAAAGATCAGTTGATCAGAGGATGCTCTGACATTCGATGCGCTTCGTGATCGATTTCTGGATACATTTCGATCAACCCTTCGCGCTCGAAAGTTTTTTTAAATATTCAACGTTTTCCGATAGGACGTGGACGATATTCTTTGAAAGCAACTAGTTAGACAACATACATGTTGTTTTATTTGAGTATTTCACATATTGCATTACACGAAGGTTAATGTTGTGTATGAGACTTTATTATTTTGCCGAATTAAACGAGTGAGAGTCAATTCGAGAGTGTGAAGGGTTAATGTTGAGAATACGTGACAGAATATAGGGCTATTAAATCGTAACAGCCGTGGGACGTCAATCAGATCCACATACTTTTTCGATAACTTCTTGTCTCTGCTGCGTGTCCTTCGCAGTTAATGGATCGTAAAGATCATTAGTGGATAAATTAGTGATCAACCGGGGCACCATTTGTCAAAGGAAGCAGTATCAGAGTCAGCGAGAAGAGGAGCTGAAAATACGGATCATAAATGACTCGGTATCTGTTTCGCGGTTAGACGGTGAGTCGTTCGATGGATAATTACTGTTATTAAACTGGAGCTTGTGCCGGGATTCGGAAAAATCCGAGCGATGCTGGATGTGCCTGGAAAGCGGCGCCTATTCCCTGTGATCTTTTTTAATGAGGTTTTCCAGGGTCACGTGGATGTCGATCAATTATATGGGAATTAAATCTGTTGATCGCCTCGATTCGAAAGGATATCTCTTATGCCATTTATAGGAATAAATGAATCTTCCTGCTGAAATCCGTTTCAGTTTCATCAGAATGCATTAACTACGCATTAACAAATCAAATTACATCCATGAGAAAACTTGCGCAGATTAATTAAACATTAAGCATGCAATAAAAATCAAATCAAATCCATGGGAAGATTTACACGGATTAATTAAGCATTAAGCATGCGGTACAGTAAAATCAGACCCATGGGAAAATTCAGTTAAATTAATTTGGTACTTAAGGCGTTAATTGTGGTCTGAGCGTGCAGCCAAAATGCAGCCACCGAGTTCAGTTGCGCCGTGACCAGAGTTGGGAATCGATGAAAATATTTAATTTGACGACTGATTAATATTTACAGCTAAATAAAGTAAATCATTGAACAATCAGTTGTTTCAATCAATTAACGACTATGACGATTAATCAATTATCAAGAAAAATTAATCGTTGAAAAATCGGCGATTGATTTAATCGATTAACGATGGCAATTGTCAGTAATTAACCAGTGATCGATTATCGAAATGGCGATTGAAATGTAAACTGTATATAATCATTAATAGCAAATAACAATTAAAACACGAATTTAATCCTTAATCACAATTGACAATTAAAGGAAGTCCAATCGATAATCACAGTTGACGACTAAGTGCCCACTAATTTAGTCGTTAACCGCCGTTAACAGCGAAATACAGAGTTTAATCGTTAATGGCCGACAACTACGAAATTCCAAATTTAATCGTTAATCGTGAATGAAATTTTTGCCCAACTCCGGCAGTGGCGATGCATCGCTCGCGATTTCGACCGGGTATTTACGGGCCACTTTCCCAGACACGCGTCAATTTTACGAGCCTGCCCGCCGCTCGCCGTATCTTTGCGACCGAGAGACCCTATAAACAGTACAAATCGTCCCCCATCCCCCCGAGTGAACTGGTCGCGCTCGAAAGCTCGGTTAAACAAGAAGCGCATACTTCCCCCGAGCGATTCGGGCAGCGATGTTTGTCTTGGCGAAGCGTTTGAAGCGCTCCAACCTCAGCACGGGTAGTTCGATCAAAGTCGGTCGGATATTTAATCCTTTGAGGATGAATGTTACCATGTTATCGACATCGTGACAGAATCAACTGATGGTAGTAATTGAATTATTTGAGCAACGAAAGTGTGACAGATTGTTTTCATCGTTATTTTGTTGTTGGTATGATTGAGAGAGGGAGAGAGAAAGAGAAAGAGGGAGAGAGGGGGAGGGTTGACTATTATTTGTTCATATTTTTGAGTATCATCTGTATCAAATAGCGTGTAAGTAATATAGCAGAGAAGGCGTATTTTGTATGAAAAATTCAATTTTCTGTCAGTAAATATAAACATGTTACAAACCTGCAAATTATTCAAAGTTGTTACTTCTCATTCACAAGAAGGTCAACAAAGATCGACAAATAAAATCCCTAATCTTCCTTATTTAGGAATTCAATGAATAATTCTATTTTCCCACGATCAAAGCGCTTCTTTTACGTCATCATGTCGACACAACTATTCAGGTTCATTAAAATATGTTATTAATAAAGACTATAAAGACTAACATCACGATATTAACGTCAATAAACAACTTCCTGCGTATTCGTTATTCATGCATGTATGTAATTCAACTTCCTCCGGCAAGAATTTCCAATTCCAATTCTGTGCTTTAAAAAATCCTCGTGAACAGTTAATCGATCGAGCCAATCGACTGTCCACGTTCTTTGCCTGTTCTCCATTAAAAAACCTAATCGCGCGTGACATTACAAGATGATTAGACGCGATCGGTGCAGCGCGAAAATGGCGGACGCCGCGCAGCAATCTCGTAAGTGAGAATGGCTCGCACGGTTCCATTCACCTCGCCGCTTCGTTTTCATTCACGATTCTTATTTCCTCCCGTGTTCTTCCCGGCCGCTGCCCTTTTTGCTCGTGCTCGCGCCAGCGATTTCGGTAACGAAGCAATTAAATCCGAGAGCTCGCAGGGACGCGTCGTCCCCTTTCCCGAAAAAAGCGCCGGGCACCGGGAGTTTCTCTTTCGTTCGGTCGTAACCCGATTCTCTGATTGCCAATTAACCTCGGCGAGCTGTTAAACGACCGACCGCCCGTTCGTGGACGCTGCAAAGGTCGCTCCTCGTTTCGGTTCAGCTTCGTGCTGACCGAATATCGTCGAAGTCGTTGCCAATGCGACTTACGAGATATTCATTAGAACGGGCGACGCAGTTTTCGAAGAAGAGGAAACGGACATTTATTAAATCTGTGTCGGTGTATCGTGTCGCGACGGTTTTGCAGGGGATTACCAGAAAGGGAACAGGAGTTGGGAAATTCGCTGGAACCAATGTCCATGCAAAATCATAGAGGCAAATTCATTGAGTCTCTGGGTGAATGGGACCGTTCGCGGAAGAATGCGTTTCTAGGGATACGTTGTTGAGAGGAATTCACTGTGCACGCGAACAATTGGTTGTGTGTTGAGGACCACGATCATAAGGATTAACTCCTTGGCTTGTTACAACGTGTCAGGCTTGTCGTAAAGATTTCAAACGGAATGTGACAAACATAAACATTACTCAATTTCTGTGAATGCAGATTATGTATTATTCTTCTGTGATCAATGATAGAACTTTAGACACATGAACGTCGAATGGATGTAGAGTTTTTCTGTTTTTACGATAAATTATTAGCGGCAAAGTAGTCATCGATCGTAATTGAGAAGTAAATCGTAAGGGATTAACACTTGAACTGCCGGAAATTTAATACAATAATTGTGACGACAGGTGTTTCTTTAACACTAAAAATACCGAGTATTAAATAATCCTTATGATAATAGTAATAATAAATATTTTCCTGTCTATTCGGATGTTGATTATAGTATTCGTGCAGAACAATTTAATTTTAAGGTTATTTCAGATGTTTAATAGTTTTAAGATGCCACTAATTGTGAAATAACAATACTGAGACCAATCACTTTGACCGGTAAGGTAGTTCCAGCATTAATTGCTGGTACGATAAAACGCTTCAGCTGGTGAATTTTAAAGGAAAAACGGGCAAAAACAATAAAAGGGAAGTCTGGCGATTATTTCTGCGGTCGCGGATGTTTCTCCAACAATGGTCACGTTCGAATTAAATATAAAAATGTTTACGTGCTAGTTCTTGGACGCGGTAATTAAAATGGCCGACCGCAACGCTCCAGTTCGCCCGTCCTCCCGTAAAAAGAAAGCCGCCGCGGATACACGGCTTTTTTACGCAACACGCGTTCCTCAGTTTTTCTCCGGTCGCCTGAGTTTTTCGAGGGAAATGCATGTTGAGGAAAACGTGCGGGAGAACCGGAGAAAATAGGACGTATTGTGTGTAGCCGCAAAAAAAAAACTAATCTCTGACTAAGCAGTAACTGAAATGCTTCATTAATCTTTTTAATAAAATAGCAACTGAAGTCAACATCTTCCATAGTGATTGCTTATCTATATATTAAGATCAAAAGGAAACTAGTTCCCAAAACGAGAAAGTTCCAAAGTTTTTACTGTAATTGCCAACTACAGTTCCCAAAGCGACATTGCAGTTTCCAAGGCAATATTGCAGTTTCCAAAACAATATGTAGTTTCCAAAGTAACCACAGAGTACCTCAACCTTCTCGTATCTCATATCTCCATCAAAATTTGATTCTCTTGATAAATCACCGAGAATATTAATGTCCAAATCACACAACAATTAAAATACCACCGAAACAGTGTAAAAGATTTTGTCAGAGCGATCGCAAATACTAATCTTATCAGACGAGAAATACAGAATGAACAAAAATACACAATAAAATCTACTTCTTGCTTCTTTACTATCTCGTGAAGCTTCTTTCTACCAACTCTGTCGTGTTCATCGTCTTCTCGACCAGTTGATTCGCGACACGCGCGCGAATACCCGGTTAACCAGGAATCCGTCGTCGGACGCGCGCGCGCATCGTAACGTTTCCATCGCGATATCAACGAGCGAAGATTTATCGGCGATAAAATGATCAGAGCTATCCCGGCTCGGGCGCGTGCGCGGTAATTAAAACGTTACTCGGCAAGAGTTACCGTACGCACGAGTCTGTAAAAGGAAACTCGTTCCGGAGGGTCAATTTTCACCCGGTCCCTACTCCGTTTCCGGTTTAGCGGCGGACCGGCTAAATGGCCGCCAGTGAACGTTTCACGGCCCTCCTGCCACGATCACGGACGGCCACGGCCGAGCGTTCGTCGCCTTGAAACGCGGACGGGGAAACGATACCGAAAAATTTCGCGTTTAATGATTTATTGTTTGTTTAATTTACCTGGCGGGGATGATGATTATAGTAATGAAGGTAGTAATGGAAGTAAATATTAAGGTTGAGGTTTGGAAGTATGTTTTTCTGGAATACTTTAGAATCTACAAGGTTTGAAGAACATTCTTCCTTGAACACTTTTTAACCCTTTCGTCCCGAATGGTACACGTAGGTACCACGAACATTTGCAATTACCGGGAAGCTAGAAATCGCCTTAGAGATAAAGGAAAATTGTACCACACAGGGATCTTTGCTTATAACTGACAGCTGAAGTACTAATTATTATTAGTATTAATGTTTATCTTGTTCTTTTCACTGAAAAGCTTCGATTTCACTTCAAAGCAGCTGTTCTTGGCCCTCTCTTTCATTTAACGGAAAAATATATACTTACGGATGAAAGAGTTAACGGTCTTAAATTGAAAATTCAATCTTATGAATCATTGTAGTTTTGAAACTGGTGAAATATAGATAGAATTCTTTATTAGAGGATTTGATTCTACTATTATCGTAAAGAAATAATCTGCAACGTATCTAAGTTTGAAAAAAAATTAACAAGCAAAGTTCTACAATAAATCAATAAACTCGAACTATTAAGCAGCATTATACAACTCGATCCAACAGTTCCAAACAGCAAACCATTCCATCGAGCAGCTCACTACTAATTAACTCAACCCACAACCTTCGTAAACTATCGATCGACCAATCACCGACACAACCAATCGTTCCACCCCCAATCGATACCCAATAAGTCCGCCAAGTTCCATCTATCCGCAACGATCCTCGACCAGTAACAGGTTGTGATCGCAACTTTCTCCGATGACGGTTGGCACGCGGCACAGCCGATATTCCTTGGTCGAAGATAGTCATTAGCCAGCGGAGAGAAAGGAATAATTGTTTTCAAGGATTCCGGGAGGAGTAGAATTACCCGCGGCCAGGCGCCGGAAACGGCGAGAGGTCTCGTTACGGAAAATAGACAGTGCTCGATCATTGCGGATAGAAAAGTCGAATAAAAGTGCGTTTGTGTTATCTGTACAGTTGTTTTAATCCGTTCAGAACTATTTTTTACACGGAATTATGTTCACTTATCTAACAACAACGAACCGTCGTTCAATGAATCATCAGTAACGACATTGTTTCGAAGAAAGTAGCGGTATTACATTACTTTTCTGACAAAAATAGGCTCAAAGCAAAGGTGTTTATATGATTGACTCTCGCAGTTCTAATATTTTATCACATATTGAAGTAGTAAAACAGTGAATATTATAACATACACAGGGTCTGAAGAAGTTAAAACAAAGTTAAGTCGTGGGTTGATGGAACTTTAAAAATATAATTAAATAAAAAAGGCTTAGCCGCGTCAGCGGCAGAATTACACGGCCCCGAGTTTCACCGTGGCTACGCTAACAGCGCGATTCAATTACTCGACCCGTGGACGTTTTACGGATCGTGAAAGCTTGCGCCGAAGTCGCGGGGTTTAATGGAACGATAACCAGGAGTAATTTCTACGTTGGTGTCTGCAACAAGCCACGATCTTCTTCGTTTTTTCTCTTGTGTGACGGTAATTTACATTATGTGGTATGTTTGCGATAGATCTAACTATTAGGAGAGATCGATTAATGTTGATATTTCAAATTAAATGAATCCTTCATGAAACAAGATTTAAAATATTCAAAACCGCCAGAAGAGAAACTTGAATTACATATTAAACTTCCGAATAATAGAAAAGAAGGAAACTACACATTCCTCTTTCGTTTCTTAAACAATTAAATTGTTTGTTCGCGATTTTGGGTGCTAGATATCAAAGTTCGATGTCTATTAAGTGTCTTACATCAATGATTATTGCACAGCATAATCGAATTACAGCCTTAACTTCAGTACATTGAAAATTTTATAAAACTTTGCTCGAACAATCCTGAGCTTAATCTTTCCTTCCTTTGTAATTTGCTCCGTGCTATAAACCAACTAGAATAATACCGTGAAGAAACGGGTGCGGAATGCAGAGCAGAATTTTTCCATGAGACAATTCATTTCGGGGATAATCATTTTTGCACACTCGTGGAGCACGAATGTTGCCGACCCACGTGTCTGTTCGTGGCTCACTGTTTTCACTTCTCCTGGATACTAACACGTTCTCGCCGCACGAGGACCGGAAAAGCCGATTACCGCGTGAACGAAGTCTCTCAGGGGAAAACGTGGCTCCACGTTTTCGGGTTATTTTCCCGGATTCCCGGTCACCCTCGGAACTTTTAATACTATGTACTGAAAATTGGAAGTTACAAATGTGTTGATAAGCAGTCCCTGCTATACAAAATGATGTTCATTTCAAAAATAAAAATTTTGCGCAAATAAATTCCGCTTCTCTATTTATATAACGTTCAGTCATGTAAAAAATTTCATAATATCCCCATAATATAAAACAAATATAACCACCATATGTTTAGCTCTATACCTTACAACCTTTTCCTAAAGCACTTTTGTTAGTATCATTCATACTTTTTAAGTTATTTCGTTTTGTCCAGAAAACGGCTATTTGGCCGCACCGTTCGCCGGGTGCAGTAACGCGCACGACCGGAAACTGGGTAGTTTAGCAAGTATCGGGTAAATTTCCAAGTCCGTTACGAGCGTCGGCTGTCGATATCAGATCGTTCTCCCGACGATCGGAGCGGGTTGATTGGACAGCCGGAAAGCGACGCGAGTCGATCGAAACTGGAGACTGTTGATATCAAGTCACGAATTACGAACGTTGCACCGTAATTATTTAACGGTGAACCCGAGTCAAATTGCCTGATACGTGTGTTCTTACATTGCCAATTACAACAGTGGATTTACTACGATTTATTTGAAATTTTCTGGGATAAGCATGTGTATATTGTTTTTTAAAATTCTATAAGAAGTACTTTGAAATAGATTATTTTGATCCGTCTTGTGTTAAATTGAGCGTAGACTTAAGTATCTAATAATATCCAATACTTCAGTTGAGCTACATATTTCAGTAATTCTCTGAAGAGTAGAGTTTCGAAATTTCGTTGTTAAAAAAAGGAGAATAGCTTTCTCCTACAAATAATTTCGTTACATTCCCCGACTCTCCATTTCGCGGAGCTAATCACTTTACTGAACGACTAACTCAATTAGTAGTTCCAGCGTAAAATTCCACAAACGCGTGTCGCCGCCAGGAGTTCCGCGGGAAAAAGAGAAGAGAAAAGCGCCCGGCGTCGTAATTCGTTATTCCGCAACATCGGTCGTGCAAAAGAAAAGTCGTGGGCGTGTAATCGTTCCGCGAAGCGCGTCCCACGGTCCTCTGACGTCAGTAATTAAATGGACCGGCGTAATTGAAATTACCTGGCAGTTGGTAGCGTTCCCGGTTTCGCGTGAGCGAAGACAATGGGGCGGGGAGACACCGTTTGTCCCGGTTTCCAGGCTGCGCCGACTTCCGGCCTGGAACGGCGGCGCCACGCGAGCAGGACGAGAACGACCGCTAGCTCGCTCGCCTTCCTTCAAGGCTGTGTCCCTCGCTTCCTGCTCGCGATAATTTCGCCTGAACAATGTCGCTAATTGCTCGGTGATGACGGTAGTAAAGTACTTATCGCGCGCGTTAAAACAGTCACGACTGCAAAGAACTCCGAGGGAATTAACGCGGAATTAAAGAGGCACGGAAATATACGGTAAACGATGGAAATGCGAACGAGGGAGGTTCGATTCGGCAATTCAACTTGGAAGTAGGTTCACTGTGAGGACGAATGATGTTTCGGGGACAGCAACGTTTAATATTTACAATCGAAAGTTGTAATCAGATAGTTGAATTATTCAAGGAGCAAGAAATAAGAACATGTTTCTTGTTTTCGTGTTTAAGAGTTCCGTGATTATTTCAAAAGATTCTTGGTTATAAAGGGTTAACATCTGAAAAGTATGATACATTTGTGAAGGGTTGAATCCACGGAACTGTTGCTCGGAGTGCTTGAAGAAGCGGACTCCCCAAACAGTTTCCAGACTCTCCACCTAGTTTCGCAAGTAGTTACGGAATACTAGTGAACGGCTACGGTGACCTTAACCCGCTAACACTTTCTCCTTTCTCCCTTTTCCTGAATTTACCGAAAGGCTGCAGTGATCTTCAAGACCAAATAATTGTGATCGATGAGTTCTCTTCCTGAATTTCTGCTACCTACTCAGTTTCTGCTTGAAACAACACTTTGCAACGAACATCTCTTTAACGCGTTGACCGCTACGAGAATTTATCATATCACAACAAACGCGGATGGTACTGAAATTAATTAGCAATGATTTGATATCATAGTTCTTAAGTTACACTATGATCGAGCTACCTACGTAACCAAATGTTCTGATACCACATCAGTTTCCTTCTTTTAATCGCTCTCAAGTAATTTGGACGTTCCGGTCATCGGTGACCACCGTGGAGGTTAACGTGTTAATAAAAAGAAAAAAAAGTTCCTCGACAATAATCTCTCCAATAAGTCGAAATAATTTTGGTCATCAAACGCTATGACTCTCCGCTTCCTATTCGCGTCCTGCTCGAAACAACAGACGGCTTACAACCAGCCTCTTCTTCGCTAAGGAGAGAAAAAGGAAAGAATCGATTCCTTGGAAACTAAACGATTCCTGCAGCTTTCGCGTGAGCTGAAATCCTCGTTCCCGGGCGGCGTCGGAGGAAAAAACGGAAAAAGGCGAGGAGACACGCAACGCTCGGTTTAATGGCGGGGCCCAGCCGCATCGGTGATGAGCCCCGAGACAATACGGCCGAAGAAAGTCCGGGACGTTCGACTTCGGGGGCCGTCTTCCGGCAAGTTTTTGCCCGGTCCCTGAATATTCCTATGCTCCTGCTGCAGAATTTCAAGTAACGCCGCGCAACGGAAAAAAACGCGGCCCGAAACATATTTCTCTCGATTGTCTTCCGCAAATCGTCTCAGACGGTAAGATCGAAAAGTCGTGAGAATCGGTAGTTTCAAGTGGAATCAAAGAGAGAGAGAGAGAGAAAGAAAGAGAGAGACGAAGAGGGAGAAGGCAAGAGCCACCACCCCGGTACGACAAGAAACCCGATCGACTGGTTCTTCCGTTTGTTTTTATCTCCACGACTCTCTTCCCGAAAGTTTGCAGTCTATTTGCTCGAATTTGAACTCCTTTGAACCTGTACGTTTTAACCGTTTGAGTGGCAAGCGGCGTGATCACGCTTCTCCGTTACATCGTCTAAAAGTGCTACCCTATCGATTCGTAGAATCGCATTGAGTTTATTTGTTTATTTTCATTTAAAATATTTATTTTTATTTTTATTTATTATCTGCTTAGAAATAGAAACATGAGGCAATATTTAATATTTTTTACGAAACGAAAGTTGTGTTATCGATGTGAATCACGTGATATCTTGAACTTGACCCTACATAGAAAGGGTATGTGGAAAGGTGTTCGTACCTTCTCATTTTCGATATTCTTCTATGGAAAATATCTTGTTAATCTAAAAGTGAATCTCATAGACACAAGATTGCTTCAAAATATTGCAAACGAAATGAATAACATCCTCTTCAATATTCCACGAATACTATCTTAAAACCACCCCTAAATTTTCTAGAATCAAAACACTAGATCAGAAATCTGCTTTATCAACAGCTGGCACTACCAACTCATAAATTCCACCTATAAAAATGTAGTCATTCGTAAAATAAAAAAGCACTCTTAATCAAAGCTTTCCCTCAGCCTTCATTAGCCTATAGATTAATTCACCATCTAAAGACATAAATTTTTCGTATCCTCTGCTTTCCTCGTTCAGGCCAAGAAATTCCTGGCAGCGTCCCAAGGATCTACAATTTTAGAATCACGTTTTTACGCTAATGCTATCACCGGCATTTTCGTCGCAACTAATGTTCGCGTAGCACCGCGTTCACCTTTCGCCCAGAAGACTCCTCAATGTGGATGACGGTTCCCGCAGAAGAAATCCCGCGAAAGTTTGCCGCACGAGTTCGCTCAGTTCCATCGCGCCATTACAGTATTCCGGGGATTCACGATGAAAGCTATCCCCGCAAGAAGAAGAAGTAGCTAAACTTGTTCCCGTCGACGTTGCTCGAAAAGTTAGGAGGCCCCGCGGGACGCTTGGCTCCCGATGATAACCGCGTTACGGAAATCCCGAGCAATTAGGAGGCGCTCCCCGGATTTCAGTTTTCCCGGAAGTCCCGCCGAGATTATCGGGCTGCGTTTCAAGTTCCAGCCCCCTTCCCGAAGTTTGACAGCGTTACGTGCCGCGAAAGGCAACCGCGTTCGGGCTGGGAGGAAGGCCGATGATCGCCAACGTTGCTGCCGTTGCTCGCTAACTTCGTGAGTTCGGCGAGACTCCTCGAACGGCGAAAGAGTCTCCGCGTCGGCGACGAAAAGAGGAAAGTTCTACGCGAAGGAATTACGAAATTCCGAGCGGACGTGTTCGTTCGGGGACAGGGGGCGATCTTTAATTATCGAAGTCACGTTCAGGATTCTAGTTTCCTCGCTCTGCTCGGCGATGAAACTACAGTTTTATTCTTGTATTCTGGGATGTATTCATGGAGGTGGCAGAGAAGCAAGGACAAAGTGCAAATGATGAGAACATGGGGTGGAAATAAAAAGACCGGTTAAATCAAAGGACAGGAATTATGTTAATTGCGAATCGTTTCGTTCTCGTTTCTGTATTGTAACAGAACAGCGCTACAATACAACCAGAAAGGCTACTATAATAATAGACACGCGATTAACCAACGAAGCTGTTCCAAGCCAACCAATAATTACTCAATCTTCCATTATTTCGTAGCCATCCTCTCTCAACATCTGTGGCAATTCCATTTTCCAAACGGTTCGAAACCCCACCGCGATGAACGTAAACGTTCCTCGAATCCCACGCAAATGGCCGTCCCGAACAGCTCCAGTTTCTTCTCCTTTCGAAGGAGCCGTGCATAAGAAAAGGGTTGTAGAAAGTCGATCAGAACGGCCAGCGGCCCGTCGAGAGAGCGATTGCCGATCCGCGCGCGATCTTCCGCCCGAGAAATTTTCCGGTTCGTTGGAGACCGAACTGGCGAGTGGCCTGCAGCATGGGATACGTGTTTTTGAATTGTAAATACCAGCCCGGGACGAATTAATCCCGGGGCTACGATTAGTGGAGCAAAAGAACGCGTCCCGGCGTCGCACCGGGCCGGGCGTCCCGTTACCTGATCCCGGCGAGTCTGGTAGCGTACCGACGCTCGAATCGATACGGGAACGCAACCCGCATCCTTCGGATTCCGAGCGTAACCGCGCGGAAATTATGTCCGGGGGGAATCGCGGAGCAATTCGCCGTGAAAACGTTAAAAAACGCCGCCGGAATGAACGCAATACGACCGGCCCATCGGAGGAGCTTGTTGTTAGACCGGAAAGGCTTTTAATTTCCGACTGCATAAATAACGCTGCGTCGCGCACGCGCTGTTAGGAAGCTGCGATTCAATAACAGAGATTGTAAATCGTCCACTGCGTCCTGGAATCCGTGGTCATTTCGCTACATTCGAGATTCCAAGCAGAACTATACAGGGAATACTTCTTACTCGGGATGATAAGTCCCCTTTTCGAAATTATCTCGATATTCTTTCGACATGTTTAAAACTAGACCTACCGAGCACATAAACTGATTTCTTAGTTTCTATTTGTATCGAGAGAAACTAGACGTATACGTTTATTAAGATTTTAACTGACTTATGTTGTAGTTTTACTAAATCTACTTCAGTAATTTGTCGCAGCGTCTGTGCTTTGTTAGCAATTGTAAAGAGAGAAATTGGAAATGGGAAATTTGGAATCATCTGGTAGTGCTAGTGTTGATAAACTTTAGACGACAGAACGATCAGAAGTTTTTAATTAACCTAGAATCAAGTCGAGTAGTGCGCTTCGTTGATTAGTCGTTTGATGAAGCGTTTTTAAACCCTCATAATGAAAATCAACAGATGAAATATTTATAAACGCTATCAAGTCATTTTAAATAGTATTTATCGATTGATCAAACTCAAAGAAATAGCCAGTATTAATTCAGCCGAAAATAAGTCATGATACTCACATCCTATCAAGAGTTAAACCCAAGATTTACAGCGCTAGGTGGTTCCAGAGAAACTCTGCTTCGATACCCGCGATATATCGTCGACCATTGCCGCCAATTTTTAGATCTTGACCGGGCATTACTTTATACTCTCACCCCGCGGGAGCAGGTACACATAATTCGCCTGCTCCTCGACGTTCCCTCTCCAACCGCAATAACGTTCACCCATCACCCGTTTTTCATCCTTCCACACCGTCGTATCTCATCCCTTCCCCACCGAACAGGAAACGCTTCCACCAGTTTCCTCTGCACCCTGAATTTTTTCTCCCCTCTGCCCTCTCCGTCGTTCGAACCGGAACTGGTTCGTTTCCTCGACATTCAATCTACCGTAAGAAGCCCGGACGAACCGTGTTTCGGTTCTTTTAGAATCCCAGACGGACGTTCTTTACGGTGACGCTCGAACCTCGAACGATCGAAGCTGCGTTCTCAATAAGAACGCCACAAACGACTCAAGGAAACTCGTTATCAGATTTCGATTAAGTCTCGGCCTGTCGACGCCAGATGTACTTAATTACAAGATTCCGGGAAAAATTACCTGCGGCAACCGTACTCAATTGCGTATCTCAATGGTTTTAACGGTGGAACTTTAAAACAGTGACTTTTCTTAACTTTTTTAGATCTACAGGATAATTCGTTATAATTTCAACTAACTTGTACTTCGGTTAATATTGTATCTTTTCTATGGTTCTAATGTTAAGCTTCCATGTATCGCTTGAAAATTGTCAACAGAAAGAATCGATAAAAGTGCAATCAAGAGAAAATAAGAAAAAACAAGTAAATAGTCGTGTAAAAGTTGATAATGCAAATCGATGCAGAATCGATGCACAGGAGAAACCTGAAAGACAGACGCTGCAAAGACAGGGTTTGAAAGTGTTAACCGACGTTGCCGGCGTCGACAGAAGTGGGTCGACCGCAACGAGGGTTGCACCCAATAATTAGATATAATTAAATCATAACGGAACGGTCGGTTAATCGGACGTAAATCGTGTCGCGTTCCTCGGAGAGGATATTCTCCTACGCGTACGCGTCCATGAACAGTTTTCCACTCGACTTTCTTTTCCACCGATCAGTATTTTCCTTCGATAGAATCCGCACTTTGTTTGCTCTTCTCGCGTTCCGGTTTCGTTTCGTCTCGCTCATCTCCGGGGATTGTTTAACCGCGTTAACTCGTCTTCATCCTGGCTGCCGGGATTTTATTCGGCCGCCTTTGAAGCGCCTCTCTCAAGCCCATTGTGCGCTCGACCTCGTTGCGCGCAGCTGGAAAAACAACGCCACGGATTTAAGATGCACGCACGCGTCTCGAGGTATGAGATTTTCTGAGTATGGTTAGAGAAATAAAACTGCAGTGTTGGCGGTACGTGATTAGCGTGACCAGTTGTTGTGGCTTTAAGACATGCGATAATGTTACGTGACGATGGTCGGATTGATATAAAATGAGTTGAAGTTGACAATGGAAACGTTTAATAACAATAGGGATTGACAAATTGTATGTTACGATGCTGTAGAAGTGAATAGCTGTTATAGGTATACTGAAACTTAAAATAGTATACACAATACCAACTCGTAGTCGTGATACGAGGGTGATTCATCATCTGGTTCTTCAAGTAAAACGTCCAACTTCGCGTCTCTCAGCTGAAGATGAGGATTATCGCGAATTTTTCTCAATTTATTCGAAATTAAGCTCAACAGTAAATATTTTTAATAATACCATTTACAAGGATTTTGGATAGGAAGATATCTTGTTGAAAGCATTCTTAGAAATGCAAAGGGAATATCCTCTGAAAGAGTTGTGAGCTCCAAAGGGACAAAATTGTTATGTATTTTCAAAGGCTTTGAAAATATAAAAGAAACCAATATCCGACAGAAGTCCTTTTGAGAATGATGAATGTCAAAGGGTTTTGAATATTGCGAAGCTCCTTTGGAAATGCAGAAAGGGCCTAATATATTCTCAGGGTCTCAGGAATGTTGAAAAGGCTAATATTCTAAATATCATAGGATTGTGGAGAGGCCCTTAATATTCCAAAAGTCCTGAGAATGCGAGAGGATCGATATTATTATAAGGGTCTCTTAGGAATGTGAAAGAACCAAAATAATTACTAGGGTCCAAGAAATAACGAGGGTCCCACATGAATCTAAAGATTATAGGCCCAAACTTTAGGGGAATACAAAGGACCTCTTAATATATTGCAAGACTGGCTGATAAAGTGTTATCATATGAAAATAATATATAAGGTGTTCACGTTCCAGAATTTATGAAAAGGTAAAAAATGTGAAAAGAAATTTGTTTACCATTGTGCGGTTGACCCGGTTGCGCGTAGGTGGAAAAACAACGCACTGCTTCCACATGCTTATGAGGTGTTGAATCGCGTTTCTGTGTATACTTTTACGCTTCGGTGTGCGCCTGCCACACGACCGAGTTTATTTAACGGAACGCTTACGGAATGTCGATACTTTGTTAACGTAATTCCAGTGTTCGAACATGCCGCTATTCGCTTCCTATACGCAAGTAAATGAATGACTCTCTTCGACGTCTCCATTCTACTACTAGCGGGACGTCAACATCGAAGATTGAAAGTCCGCGTATATACTTTGTTCCTTTTCAGTGACTTTTCTACAAACGACTGTTTGCATTTGTTACGACTCTGTTACACGTGCAAACAAGTATGCAATCAATGACAACGTACGTTCGCAGAAGTAATGAAAATAACAGCAACAACGTGTACGAAGAAAATTGATCTTCCTTATCCTATCACAGCTGTGGCTTAATGTTACACAAGAAAAGTTCTATTACAACGCATTAGATCAGCACAATTCCCACTCGGATAAAGAAAAATAAAGTTACCAACAATTGAACCTGATCAATGATTCAACCCTTCTCCGGTCATCGGGATACAATCACCAAGACCAGAGCGCTGCACGGAATTCGTCGGCATAGCTCGTCGATGGTATCGTCAAGGAGAAAAAACGTGGGAGACCAGGTACCTTGGAAACAAGGTCACACGGGACATGTGTTTATCTCGAAATTCTTTCGCGGCTTTTCAACCGTCGGCTCCGTGTTACGATAGGCTCCGGTACAATTGGCCCCGACATCACGTCGCGCCATGTGCCCGAACGATTTAGCATGCAGATGCGTTCGTGGCCATTTTGATTACGTCCGCGAGAAAACCTGTTCCCGGATCTGTTCCGGGACGGGTTTCCGTTTCCCGGCTCGTTAAGACGACACCGCTTCCCTCCCCTTCCCCGTCCGCTGGCCAGAAAAGTGCGTGAGCCTGTTGCAGCCTGTTGCAGCTCGTTCCCCTTTCCTTCTCCCTCACTTTGCACCACTCGTTTCTCTCTTCTCGAACTCTCGCGCAACCCCGAGGCGCGTCTTCTATCCGCTGTGGCCTGTCTACTCTCGCGACGCGACTTTTCAGCTCTCGTCTACCGCTAGCCGAGCGTACACACGCTTAGAACGCGTTTTCTGCTATCTCGTTTGTTCTTCTTCGAACTGGTTTTTCGAGGAATTGTCCCGATCCTTCAAGAAAGTTATACTTGTATCTCACTGGTTTTAATATAGGTACACTCGCGTCGTGCGTTAACCGCAAATCACTAAACTATATATAAACTATACACAAGTAGACAGGATAATTATTCCGAGAAATTGATCATCTAACCAATTTAAAATAAATTATCTAACCAAAAATCAAAATTCAAATCCAACCAGTTGAAAATAAACAGTGAGAGCTATTATAACACCGAAAAGAAATAAAATCTAGAGCACAATAGCACTAAAGATCAGATCCTTTATTCTCCTACGCCATAATAAACGCATTAGCATTCCCTTCTCCTAACAAACTCTCAATTCCAACCAAAAACATCAATGAACCCAGCAGAAAAGGCAACCTCATCAAGACACTAATTTTCCAACACACAAACAAAAGGATCATTAAACTCCGTAGTCGCAACGCATCCCAGCCGACGGCGTCCTTCCCTCACGACCTGGCTTCCTAGGTTTAAAAAGCAATTAGAAGGACTTTATCGCGGCTTCTTCGTCCCGTCCGGGGATTAAACCGGCGCATTATTCAGCGGCGGCACCGGTGGTCGGCACCGCGGCATCTGAAACGAGGACGAGTAAATCCGACGATTCAATTAGGTCGGACTGGACGGTAGTGGGGGCTGGGGGACGACAAATTAGCGGACGAAAGGCTGTCGTTAACGCGGGGTGGGCCGAGCGGCCCGCCACGATTCCGGGATAATCGACAGGCATTTGCATCGCGTAATGTCGGCAGGGTGCACGGAATTACGAGGATCCTCAAAGGGAAAGGGCGGCGATCGAAGGGTGGAGGTGGACGCTTCCTATTTATACCCGTCCCACTATTTTTGCGGAGAATCCGTTCCATCTAGATTCATCTCATTAAACCCGCGTAAATAGAGTTCCTACAGTACAAAAGAAAACGAATTACATCACACACATATTTATTTCACATAGCTTAACACTAGAACTAACCACACTCTTCAACATGACAGGTTTCAGCCTTCTTATGTCGCAGTAATTCATGTTTCAACATTTTGACTGCCATGTGACCCAAATTTGAGACGCTATTTCTTATATAAACTTAAACATTCATTTTCTTGGGAACCCATCAAATGAACCGAATATTTTTAAATGTATGAGATATACGAAAGGTACTAGAGTAATTATTATAAAGAATCTTCACTTTTTGATTTCTACTTTGCTAAGGAAACGGTTTCGACTGCACAGAAGTTTTGATGAGTAGTTCCTTGACAGTCAAAGTGTTAATAGTGTTAAATATCCTGAATGATTTTAAAGGTAAATGCTTTCACTTGGATACCTGCTGTAATGAACATATGAAGAAATCGAGAGAAATCTATTGTTACAATTTTTATAAGGATTACGTATTAATTATGTTAAACGGTAGTTCCAGCGTTAACAAAGAAACAGTAATAATGACATTTCAGAAAAAGAGACGCGCGTAGGAAAAGTGCTGAGTAAATGGAGGGACGAGCGTATTTATCTCGGCTCCTTCCGCGAGAAAGACGCGACGGGGAGTCCCGGCCGTGTCGGCGCGATGAAAATATCGAGCGTGCGCGATCGAGATAGCGGAACGGATCTAGGATGAGCTACGCGCCCCGTTAAACGCGTAACGCCGAGAAATAACGCGGGTGTCGGCCGTAAATAATAATAGGCCCGACGTTCCGCGGGTCCGACGGCCTCGCGCGATTTATCAAAGTACACGCGCGGCTTCGAGTTGCTTCGAGATTACAGCGACCAGATAAATCCTGTATCGTAAGCAACGGGCAGCGGAGAGTGTTCACTTTCCCCGGGGAAACAGAAATTAAGGATCAATCGATGGGATGGTAATTAAAATGTCATTTCCTACGTTCGCTATTAAACTGAACATCCTTAAATTTAACATCCGCTTTCGACGGGATCAGTGGGTCAAGGTCGGGGATGAGAATATATTCACGCGACCGGCTACACAGTCGATATTATTTACTCTCGAATCGCACCTCTGCAAGTCGCCGGACCGCCGAGGTCGAGGTCGATGCGGCTACAATACCTGGACAGTGTTGCGGCTGCTAGGAACCGGGAACAGAAACTGTAGTTTTGATGATTGCTTGGATACAGATTGTCTTGATGGGCTACGTTTAAATTTTTGTTTTGGGAATTCGAAGGGTAATTTTTAGGGGTTGATTGGATGATGGATTGTTTCGAAAGGAAATTGATCGATTTTCCTGTTCTGTCGTGAAGGGAATTATTGAGAAGTGATGCAGAATGTATAGAAAATTGAGGATGGGGAATAACGATAATATCAAACGGAATATAAGTGAATTTGTGAGTTAACCCTTCTCGAGAGGTGACAGTAACTTGATCTGATACAGTAGAATTGTAGAATCTTATATATAATATTAAGCTTTGTATAATGCATCGAAACATTGAAATAAAATAGCTTTATTCCTTAATTTACGCATATTCTGTAATCAGTTAGAAAAATATCATATATATTTCAAACGTTGAATATCTTGAGTAATTTTCAAGTGCAAAGGGCTAATATCCTGGAAAAGAAGATTAAAGGTAATTGATTTTGATAACTTAGAATCTCCTTTTTAAACGGCGATTAACGATGACAGTCCTCGTCACGACGTTAAACGACGAAAACAAGATTTCCCAAACAGAAAACCCGCGACCGCCGAGGTCGAAAGCGGAGACGGTAGGAAAAGAAACGAGCAAGAGTCCCAGCAGGGGGAGAGGAAAGACATCGGGCTCGACGGTGCGGTGCGGTGCGGTTGCAATTACAGTGGCTGCGGATCGCGGTTGGTTCTCTCCCACAGCCGCAGCACGTCGCTAGAGAGTGGGTGTTCGAGAGGCAGGAAAAGTGAAAGCCGCGGCGCGTAACGATCTAAACTATATCTCGTTTCAGAGATAGGCCGACCGAGAAGACGGAGAAGGAGAGACACTTCGCCGGAGAGAGGTAGAACGAAGGGAGAAAAACAGAGACGTGCCGATCGCTGGATAGAAGAACAGAGAAAGAGGGAAACAGCGAGAGAACGATCTGCACTCTTGAACTATCGGGACGAATGTAGACCACGGCAGGGTGTCGCAACGCGTCTGTCTCCTTCACCGACTCCTACGCTTCTTTCTTCGCCGCCCGGACGGAGATCTTTACCTTTTGTCGAGGTCTCTCTCCTCGCCTCGCGTGGAAACCGCGAGAAAACCGACGTAACTGACTGGAGAGGAGGAGCCCAACGTTGCGCAAGCGAGACACTTTCGAGGCTAAACGCAAGAAGGATCCTTGCTCGCGAACTCTTAACACTTCGCGCAAATGGAAGACTTGTTGACCCTCTGCTATGAACTGTCTTACGTAAGAGTTACGTTCAGGAGGTTTGATATTGCTGCTATTGAAAGGGGATTAATGCAGTTTCTCGATTTGTGAATGTATTTGAATAATATATGGATGGTATATAGACCGAACGAGGGTCTGTTTGAATATTCGAATACTTGAATGTTTCCAAATTTAAGTTAGATGAAATTATATACACACCCGGAGTAAAATAATAGCTGACATTTTTCTTTTTGTTTCCATTTTGAAAGACTCGTCTATAAAATATGTAAATATATAAAGTATGAGCACATAATATTTGTAATCATTTACCGCTTTCTAAGATAAAGCCTATTGTAATTACCAGCTGGAAAAAGTTTCCTACTGGACACCTTTTGCTTCCAAAAGTTCCAAATTGAAGACAACAACTGCTCAAGCTTTGGAAGCATCAAATTTAGGTACACAAGGTTAATTTACAGCTTCAGCAATTGTGAAACAAGAATTTCTGGATGGTTCGATCCGACTCGTCTGGTGGTTCTAGCGTTAACGCGTCGTAAAAGAAATCCGGGGCGGGGCTATTTTTGCGGGGAACGGTTTCGGCCGGGTAGTAATGAGAGGTTTCGACGGACGCGCAGCGGCCTCGGAGTCTGGTGCCAGCGCGTCGGACACGCACGTGCGCGCAACAAAGGAGATTCACACGGTCCGATTACAGGCCGCTTTCAGGAAGTCGTGGTACGGCTGGACATTGACTTTCTCGGCGCTGGAAACGGCAGCTCCGATCCGATCGAGAGTCTTCGATCGACGAAATCCCTTGTCCCCCTTCGTCCGGCGAGCGCAAGGATACGCCGGCGTACTTATTACAGATATAGTATATCGTGAAAGTTTCGGAATCGACGTAAAAACCAGTGGAAAAGGATAACGCTTTCTAGAAGGCAATTAATCCTGGAATCAGCAAAGGGAAACGCATCAAACGGCGCAATTAATATAGACTTACGCAAGTAGATTACACAAAATTATAGGCTGCTTTAATGACTCTATTAAAATCCGATTGAATAACTTCGGACGAACTGCTTCGAACAGATTCGGACTACGCTTACAATCTCGTGTCACGAACACGTCTCGCTGTTAACAGAGAGTTAAAGTAGATACTTAACGCTGGGACTACCGGATGGATTATTGTAGAATGACTCCTTTCTATCTCATTCCTTTGCGAATGTACGTAAAAGAGATATCAAATGTATCTTTAACCCTCTACGGACTAGAATTTTCTAAACTTTTGAAAACCTTTTCATAAAAGAGACGAGTTACGCATCGGTCTTAAATACTGATTAAAATTTTGATTTAGAGCTTTCGAATTTAGATATCCTACCTCGAAACCTCCATTACGGCGGCATTCGACCGCAAGGGGTTAATAAATCAATAAAGAAATTGTCAATACACAAATTGAATGATAAATACGAAAAATTCCAAAACATCCAATAATATTAACAATTCACTGATTCAAAGTTTAAGAAGAACAAATATCTCAGTTTCTCTAGACAACATTCAACAAAATCGATACGACTGCTCAACAGTCGTTTCGCACGCGTTGCCCAAAAAGCGCATAGCCCAACAGACACCAATGGCAATATTACACATATCCAAAATTTGCATAGAACAAACAGACGCGTATAGTTCCAATAACAACGTTCAACAAAATCGATACAACTGTTCCGTGTTTGTTTCATATACATCGTCAAAAAACCACACGGTCCGAGCAGTAAGAGCGATATTCCGCTGATTCAAAATTCACAAAGTACACTGTGCGAACGAGCGTAGGTGAAAGTTCCTGCTTAATCCGGAGGAAACGACAACGGAGAAACGAAGAGCGAGAGGATCGGGAGAAGCGGAGAACAAGCGCCGGAGAAAACAGGGAGAGAAGGAAGGAACAGAGCCGCTCGTTTTCTAGTCGGTCGTGCGATTCGCGGCACAAACGTATCGCGATCGCAATTAAGCCGCGCGCTCGCGCGCTCTCTTTTAACGCGCAAGCTACGGCGCACGGAACAGAACATATACATACACACCGTCGATTTCCCTCGATGCGTTTCGCGGCTCCGGCGCAATTAACGCCCGTCCCGCCGGGAATGGACGTGCAACATTTAAATACGCGAAAGTGTCACCCCGGAGAGAGAGATCGGCGCCGCTGCGAGACCATCGAGGTCCAATTAACCAAGCGATCGACCGCTTGCAGCCGGCCGCCGATGCTTATCGGCCGATATCCTGTTGCAGGGAATACAAAGGATCCAACGGCGATCGGCGGATACAAATTGCAGCCGATTTAACGGTGAAAGATGCCGGGAGATCGGACCGTGACCGTGGAGAAACGTGAGGATGGGTAGAACACTTCTTCGATACCATCGACGTATTTATGCTGAGAGTTTATGCTTGTTTGTCAAGCCATTGTGCGCTGGATCGCGAATTATTTCGGATGCATCGAGATTTATTGGATTGCTATTGGATTCGCAGGTGTTGGGATTTGTTATTGAAATGCTACGCGTTGAGTATAATGAAGTTGTGTTGATATCTTAGCTTGTAGATGATAATGCTCATTACGACGATATTCTGAATCGATAATAGCCGATAAAGTGTATAAGACGAGTGAGGTACAATTGAATACTTAAACGACTGACAATATTTACTATTAATCCCTTGTATTACTTCTTTCGTATGCTAGAATTACTTCTCTTCGATAATTAACTACAAAGAACTCCATGTTTATATCGAAGTTCACTTCGAAACCTGACAATTATTAGCGACAGAACAATGAATTTAAACCCGGAACAACTGAATAACATTAATTTTTGCTAATTTCCGTTTAATATCTTCAATGCAAGTTTGACGCGATATGCTAAAGGATCAGGAGCAAATAAATCGCTAATTACCAGTACGCATCAGCTATATCACGTTCGATGTGTACTAAACTAGAACGGGAAACTCACAGGAAACAGAACGAGACACTAGAAACTGTATCGTAAATCGTATCGCGTATTCTTCCTGCATTTATCGATATTATTATTATATTATATTATTGTAGCCTCCTCGAATCGTGCCGAACTCAATATTGCATGAGAGGGCAAACGCGTTTAGTCGATCGCATGTTATTTTAATGCTCGTTCGACGTCACACTCGGATATTAATTAATCGGACCGGTACTAACGACTGCGTCGTCGGGCCAGGCCGCTGTTCGAGCCCCTTTCCCAACGAAAAACGCCAGTAAGAACGGCGCCGGGCGGAACAACGCCGGCTAAGATAGGATCGCGACGTTGTTGAACGCTATCAGGCTTATCCAGTTTATCTCTTCGCGGTGGCAGGAGTCGGCGAGCACGCGAGCACGCGCCGCGCGCGGCTAAAGAGACAAGATAATACAAAGAGACGGAGATTTAACGCCGGTGCGCCGCGCCGCGTTGCGTTGCGCCGCGGTCTGCTCGAGTAATACAGGAACTGATCGAACACGAGTCCGCCAGCGTTATTTATGACCGGTGTACCCGGCGACAGCGAATCTGAGGCCGGAATTGAGAGAGCTGACCGGCGAACCTGTCGATGAGGGAGCCTAACAAAAAATTTCTACTCTAGATCCTGCCGGCGAGTGTCGTGCCGGATAAGATCCGCTAATGGGCTCTCTCGTGTCCGTTCAGCCGAAGGGTAAAAAGAATTCTTCTAGTTTTCGTATCTAGAAAACTAGAAAACTAAAAATCTAGAATTCTAGTTTTTTTAAGATGATCTCCAGGAGCTAAGATTCGGAATCGTCGCTTTCGTTGTTACTGTTTGTTCTTATAATTTCGACGATCTTGGTTGTCGGTTAGTCCTTTTAGAATCTCAGCTTGAAACAAAATTTCAATTTTGACTTTTACTAGTAATTAGTGAAGCAAGTTAGTTTTTCATTATTAACTGATGATATATACCCAAGCTGTCGCTGCAAGATGTTCTTTGCGACTATGCTTGTCAAGTTCGTTTCACTATTAATAGTCGACGGAACACAAAGAAATTTTCTGATCACCGTAAACGTAGTTCGAAGGTAAAGCGTTGATAGTAGCAGAATAGCCTTTTGCTTTGAAGGACGCAGTGGGTAATACCGATGTTTATTAAATCGGGGTAGAAATAGTTACGGGTATGTTAAAGGCTATCGCAAACTGAAATCTCACGAGATGAGATTTTGATAGCGGCTTTCCGACCTACCCTGTCGAGGAATTAAACGTCTCAACGTCGATTGTAAATAGAAAAAATAGAAAATGGTTGACTTTCTAAGCTGCACTGATGTTTGAAGCGTATGTATTTACAAAAATATACAAGACCGAGATTCCTTGATGGTTGACTGTGGACTGACGGTCCCAATGATGCGAGAGAGTTGAGGTTGGGCCTGCTGCTGAGGGTAGACACGCGGATTGGTTAAAATTTACGAAAAATACGAGTTGTAGGGTGGAACAAGTAGATGAAAAGTTGGAAATTCCACCGTGACCAACAATCGTTCTACGGTGATCCTAATCGTGGATTACAAGCAGTGTGGCAAAATAGGTAAGACAGAGTAGGGAAAACGCAACCATTTAGTTGCTTTCTTGCTTCACTGATTACACGCGATAAGCTCATAGAACGTGTTGAGTTTTCGAAACATGCAATTTCGTCAGAAATTTGTACGAAGTACCGATTTATCGGCTATGCAGAAGGCATCTGTTGACCAAATGATTTAAAAGCATATTGCTTGCGAGACAACAGTATTCTTTGTTCAATATTATTGAATGTGCAGCGACTGGTAGTAGTTTAATTTCTTGCTCGTTTACGAGGACACTCGCTTAGAGTAACGTTATTATGAAACTCATCGATTTTCCTGTGCACTTCGTCGTAAATGTAACGACGATAACGTTAACGTAGTTACCGTCGATGGCTTTTAAGGATTAAATGTTTCACGAGAGAAATAGACGCGGTAATACGCGAGGCCATAATTTTTCGTGTGATTATCTTTATCTTGGATATACACGCCGCTGTTTTCGTTATTTCTTCGGATAACAGTTTCTGTAACGTTGATTTACGGTACCGTCCGCAAAACCGTTGATCGCTGGTAATTAGAACTCGTCGGGCGAGCGTTTCCACTCCGAAGGTGTTAGAAAAACGAGCAGCACTTCGAAAATTACGACAATTAATTAAATAAATCATTTTCGATCGCGAATCAACTGACTTTTTGCCGATGATAATCGCCTTCCCCTGTCCTTTATAAACGTCGAATTCCAACGGTGATCGTGTCAGCGCTAACAAGCACGGATACGCGCTAATAGTGCTCCAACAGTTAAAACCTTGATTTTATGGGTGCCGATGGCTCTGAGCGCCATTTTTGGTAGGACAATAAATTGCATCCAACATCTGGAGATATAAACGAAAGTCTCCAATGAGTTGCTTAATTAACTCTCTCCATCCCTGATTCGCTCGTTTAACCCCCGCAAAAGAGACCGGGTACCCGTGTACCGATCTCCATTAACAATCTTTTATATGCTTCTAAAAATACCGGAGAACCGTTAGGAACCCCCATCCTTCGAACAGTTGTTGATTTTTGTCTTAAGCTGGAAGTTTATGCAACAAACTCTGAATATTAAAGCTTGAACAATTATGAAAAAGTCGATTTATCGCATGGAAATCAGTAAAACGTATCAAATCCATGGGAAATAGCGATTCAATGGAGAAAGATCGGTTTAACGGAGAAACTATCGAGTAAAGGTAACACGAAATCGACAATGAACTGCTTCAAACTCGAGACAGTAAAAGGTTAAGCAATTTTGAAATATTAAAGCTTTGCAAAGATAACTGCGAACCGATTGATTAATCACACGAGAATTAGAAAAAGATATCGAGGCCAAGAAGAATATTAATTCAATGGAAAAAGATCAAATGCTTCAACAACAATGAGCAGCTCGATAGATCGCAACATCCGTAACAAAAGGCGACTCACGATAAAAAAAAACCAACAATCCAACACAGAAAACTTACAGAATCAATTCGAAAGAGATCCAAATAGCGACAACTCGAAGACACCTCCGTTCGATCCTCCGCAACAAAGTCGTTCACGATGCTGTTCGCGACGTCTGAAGCCGGTCGCCCGCGCCTGGTTAATTATCGTTAGTCGTGGGGTCCGACTTCCTTGATACGAGGCGTCGTAAACACACGCAACGGGCCGTGCAATTATCAGCTTTGTAACGCGCTTTCATTAGCGACTGGAAAGCAGACAGGCGGAGGATGCACGCGCCTATTCGTCGAGGAAAGCGAAAGAAACGGAGAAGACCGGTAAACACGGTCGAAGAGAGAACGATTATCGCGAGGACGCGCCGCCGGTGATCGATGATGGTTCGTCCTCAAGGCACAACAAAAACGAGTGTTTCAGGGTTTATTAAGGCTTCGTCGGATGGCTATCGGCCCGCTAATTGGACGACGAAACGTCACGATAACTATAACCGATCGTTCGTTGAGGCTGCGCCCGCGCGATCGCGACGGCCCTATTTCTGCTAACCGTTCGATTATTCGCCGCGATTAACGACGATTAATAACGACCCTGCCCCGGCCGGTATCTGTCCGGCTATTAAAGGTACAAACAGCGGAGAGCCGTTTTATCGGGCGGCTCGCGCAGGTAATTACGGGAGAGGTTCCGCTCCGCGGCCAATAAAGGAAGAGCCAACTCGCGCCGCGCGAGTCTTCCTTGAAATAAAACGATCCGAACCGGAAAAAAAGTATCGCCGTGGGCCGGTGCTTCGCCTTTTCCCCGGTGAACGTTTCGCCGTCTTTTATCCGACCCTCTAACCATTCGAAAGCGCTTTTATCGCGGATTTAACAAACTACGAGCAATTCCTGCAAAGAAATTGGAGTTCCCACGTGGAAAGGTCGGGGTTCGGGGCGGCTGCGGAACGTTGCCTTTCGATGTTAAATTGCAGCAAAGTGGACGAGGGTAACAATGTACCAGGACAAAGCGAGCGACCCTTGGGAGTGTTATATAGGGTGGTCGCAGTGAATGTCGAGTAAGCATTGCGGTTTCATTATTCGTAGTGTACCGTAGGTGTTCCCGTTGTTAATATAAATCAACACTTTACTGAATGGGTAGATTTATTGTTGACAATCTTTTGACTTTTCACTTATTTACGTTTTGTTTCCTTGTTCTCCTGTTTTCTTTATAATTGAGTTATAGAAAATATTATTGCTACTGAATTATTTATTCCTTTAAAACATTTTCTATACTTTTCTCAATCGCATTGCGCTCCGATGAGTAGCAAATGACTATCACCTTTATTAACCGGTCAGTAACACTCTGACTGCCACGAAAAATTTCAGAGTCTTATGTTCCACTTATTCTCTGTAGCAAAGATAAAAAGAAACAATTACTAATTATTTGGTATGAAAATTCTTACGTTACATTATTATTCAGTTATCCACGCTGTCGAACATTTTTATTCGACGTCCATTATCTTATGAAATATCATTTTTTCAAGTAATTTAGCTCTGATCATCTGAGACTACCATGGCAGTGAACGTGTTCAATTTCCAAAGAACCGTCGAAACTATCCAAGATTCTACATCAACCACAATCATCCTCCAACTGCAACACACGAATACGCCAGAAGCTTCTCCGTATTGGCGCCTTTTTCGCCGCATTCCGCACGGTTAATTGAAAATTACGAATTCACTATGGCCTGGATATTTGACGAAGAGCAACACCTCAGTTTCGCGTGAAACGGTGATGTCCGCTCACAGACCAGCATTCCCTTGCTTGAAGAAACGCTGCAATCTCCGGCGCGTGTGGGCTTCTATTAAAATTCTCTTCCGCGCGGTGGGTAACTTGCAACTTTAAATTGGGTTATCTCGTCCTCTGCGGACGCAGTCTCGCGCGAAATTAAAGAAGCTCCCCACTTCCGACCCATCCGTCCTCGCCGCTTTTCTCTCGGTTTCCAGGGTTCGCGGCTCGCGCCAAAGGCGCACCGTTCCTCCGATACATTTTAATTTAAAACCAAGGAGCTTGCAGCCGTCTCTGCTGGCCGCGGAGCGCGCCAGGAACGAGGGCCGAATATTTATATCTCTTTTTCGCCGTTCTCCTCCGGCGAGCGGAACGAAAAAAAGTTCGGCCGACTTTTTGCCGTGCGTTCCTCCTGGGAAACGGAAACGAAGTACGACGATTTCGCGAATCGTGCTACGATTCGAATGCTTGCTCGGAAAGTTTGCTTGCACAAAGAGCGACGGCGCTTTGTATAGTTTACTGGGTTTCTGCATCGAAGCAGGTTCCTTTGTAAAGGATTGTAACGGCGTGTCAGATATTTGTTGGAATTTCTTGCGAGAGGCATTTGTTTTAAGTCAAATATTACAATCGATGAGTCAGTGTGCTGACCCTAAGCACTTGATAGTTTTTTATTCGAGATATTCAATATTTGAGGTGTAGACGATATTCTCTGAAACTAATGAGAAGATATGGATTGACTGAAAGTCGGCTCTCGGCTGCAAAACGTTAAAATCTGTACGCAACGTACATTAGTTTCCATTAAGCATCAAGCAACTCTAAAACTCACCAGAATTCTATCCGAAGGAGTACGACTGGAAAGAAGAAATAAGGTATTAGGATACGCAGAGGTTCCAACAGCCACGTTCAATCAAACCTTATTAATTCCCTGACTCGTCGCTCGGTCGAGTGCAATTTATGCGTACAGAATTGCCCGGCAGCCGGTCGGCAGCCATTCCGCCGCGTTTTCCCTTTCATCGCGAATCACGCGCACGAACTAGCTCCGCCCGTTGTCGCGACGGAGAGATCGGCCCGAAGGCTCGAGAATTATTTCAAAGTATCCAAAACCTGCAGCGGAGGGAGCTAAAAATGAAACTATGGTCTAATCTCGTACTAAGAATAATTCTATTTCTTTGCTATTCCAAATGCGAAATTCCAACGTCCCCAAAATAACGACATTCGTCGAATTGTTAAACCATTGCTATCGCGAGAAAAGACAAAAGAAGAGATTCAAGGGAAAAGAAGAACCAGGAGAAACGAAGACGCGGAAGACCAGCTAAGAAAAAAGACGCCGGACCGCGACGAAGGCGCAAAACGAGAAAGAAACACGGATAGATCACGTATGAAGCAGATTGCCGGGTACCGGCCAATCACGGAATCAGGTACACGCGCAGGTACCAGACGGTGTACCGTAGAATACGTCTTATTATAGAACCCGCGAGGGTTCTCCGTCGACCGCTTCGGGACGAGGCGAACGGAAATACGCGAAACGAGGATGGAGACGGAATGAAAAAGAACATCGGCGAGCGAGAGAGAGGAGACACGAGCATATTGCAAGGGTGTGTCTGCCGACCTACGAGGTCAACATTGTTACTATCATTATTGGTACCAGGCCTGGACGCTGCACCGCGGAGCCGTGCATTCTCTTTCCAACCTCTTCCCTCTTCCTCGTTTCTCTGCCTACGGTCCTTTTCCCTCTCTCTCTCCCTCTTCCTCTCTCTTCCCCGTGGTATTAGACTTTTCCACGGGGCAGCGCATTCTCCGACGAGAGACGCTTCTACCGAGCGCTGAAAAATCGGATACGCAAGAAAGGGGGAAGAAAGAACGCCGGAAAGAAAGAGAGAAAGAGAAGGACGGCAATAAATTTTCTGAGCTTGGCGAGCTGTCCCTATATTTTCTTTATCCGTCGCGAAACCGATACACACTGACGGGCGTCAGCGCGCATGTGTGCCCGGCCGAGCTCACAATGACACAGGAAAAAGCGTGGGATGATATATCCGCGCTGCCGTGCAATTAATTATTCGCCTTTTTCCTATGGCGCGCCGGGATTAACGCTCCTATCTACCCGTTACTATCTAATTGGTGAACGCAACGGAAACGCTCGCGGGGGCCGGCCGCTGTATGTACAGGCAAATGCGAGGAACGCCGGTGTATCGGGGTGTGCGTTTGCGCGTTGCTGCTTTCGATTCACGCGCTCGAGAATGGCCGGTCGCGTAACGCGAGGTTTCGATGCCGATTGAATTTCCGACGGGAAATTGGAATTTCTGAGTGCACGTTCATGTCCCCGAGCGATGGGGATTAGAAAACCGTTCCAGGGATCAGGCTCATCCTAGAAATGGCGGACGCACGACTTTATGGAGCACGTTTGTCGGTAATGCGCCTCATTTGCTCGAATGGCAGCCTCTGTGTGTTTTTCTTGCATACGCGTTAATTACGGCAAGGAAATCTCATTTTTTAAACGTAATGAATATACGGTATCGCGCAAAATTGACACTGGAACTGGCAGGTAGATCGAAATGGCCATTTAGAGTCTCCTTCGCGATCATTGAAAAGGCAAAGACAATTTTCTGAGGAATTATTGAATCGACTGATTTAGATAAAACCAACCTGAAATATAAGCAAACTGAGTGAATAAGTAAATGTATTTTTATACATTTTACAGAGAAATACAAAACAGTCAACTTTACTGCTCGGTAGTTCTAGTATTAAAGAATCACTAAAACACCGTCATCGAAGAATTGCAGACCTCTGGACTCCTGTAACTTCCTAATAAAAGCTCGAGCAAGATTCTACCTGGGATCATTATAAAATACGAAGCTTCTACTTTTGTTTTCCATAAGTAAATTTTTCCTACGAGATTTCTGCCCACTACAACGACTGGTAAAGTAAACATACTTTTTCATTTGCGAAACTTTACGCCTGCCGCTCAAAGCGTTAAGGGGACGGTTTCTCGCGCGTGTCTCTGATGGTGGAATACTGTTTCCGTCTTCGAGACGGTCGAGGACGTATCCCTGAGGATTCGGTCTAGGTAGAAGACGGCAGCGACGTCGTTGCTCGAGCATTTTTCACGTCGGCGCGGATCGGGCTCTTGGCTCCGAAGTACGTCTCGCGCCGGCAATTTATCGTCCGCGCGGCAAATACATAATCTATCACGGCAGATAAGCCCGGATTAGTTCCCTTAAGCCTTATCCGAGCCTCGTATCTCGTCGGTGCGCAGCGATGAACATTCTCTTCGCTGTTGCGAAGACTTCTTCCCCTCGCCCCACCGAGACGGTAACCACCTCGCGGTGTCGCGGGAGCGGATTCTTCGTTTATTTATTTAACAGTGGAATAAATGCAACAACTGTGGCTCAACAATATTAACCATTTGCAGTCGAAAGTTTTTCGCTAGACATATTTAACGTTTGAGACATAGACGGTATTCATTGAAAGTAACTAATGAGAGAACATAGATCAATTAAGAACTAAAGGTATTTGATTTTGATATTCGAAGATTTGTAATGAAGATCTCATTTCGAAAACGATGTCCTTCATGTATGTAACGGTGAGCCACAGTTACAGTCGCGTTAAGGATGAAAGTTTGGTAGGTATAAGCGAGATACCATGGGACGCTAATTAATTACTTGATTAATTAATGGGGAATCCGTGATGCTCCCGAACAAAGTACATCCGCGGTTTCGAGAATGATAATGTAACTTCGTGTTTCCCTCGTGTTTGTTGCGTTTGGCGAAAGGACAAGTCTCATGGAGATGCCAACGTAATAATACCTGCAGTGACGTTTTATACGCTTGGTGAGATCCTGTGGAAGATATTCGGGTCGTTCCGGGAATCGAGTTGGTTTGATTCCAACTCCTGTATATCAGGGAATGTGAGCTACGAATAGTCGAAATATGTATACGTCGTGTGGTGTGCCTGGTTATTAAGATATATAGCGGTGTCGTTAATAAAGCTGAAGAGGATTATATGCTTATTCAGAACTCTAAAACTATAAAGTTATGGAGCGATGGAAATATGTAATTATGGAACTATAGAACTATAGAACTATAGAACTATAGAACTATAGAACTATAGAACTATGTAACTATGTAACTATGTAACTATGTAACTATGAAATTCTATGGAACTCTATGGAACTCTATGAAACTCTATGAAACTCTATGGAACTCTATGGAACTCTATGGAACTATGGAACTATGGAACTATGGAACTATGGAACTATGGAACTATGGAACTATGGAACTATGGAACTATGTAACTATGTAACTATGTAACTATGTAACTATGTAACTATGTAACTATGAAACTATGGAACTCTATCGAACTCTATAGAACTCTATAGAACTCTATAGAACTCTATGGAACTATGGAACTATGGAACTATGGAACTATGGAACTATGGAACTATGGAACTATGGTACTATAGAACTATAGAGCTATAGAGCTATAAACAATAGTAGTATAGAACTACAGTAAATAGTTTCACCTCGATGTCTCGCTGGTATCTAACTCAACAATTTATTTCAATATTCAAAATTTCAACTGTTAATATGGGTCACGGTTCACCCACTCATCGGTACCCGAACCCCGCATCGCGAGCGTTGAATATCGGGATCCAACAATGCGCGTTTGATCCTTTCTGATCCAGCGAACCGTTCGTCGAGATCCTCGGCCCGGTGTATTCTCCTACGATAACAATAGCTTTCCTCCTACGTCGATATTTACCCTCACCGGTTCCTTGAAACAAGGTCAGTTTCGAGTATGAATCTCGCGGATACAGGGATCCACGGTCAAAACTACGGAGATCAGAGATCGAAACGTGCATTGTCTAGTAATGCGTAGCGTCGAACGAATCTTCTGACCGGAAAGGACCAATTAATTCGACCAGTCGATGGATCAGTTAACAGGGCCAAGCGCACCCGCAGCTCCCGTAACCTCCATTCGAGCCCATCGAACACGTACACACCCAAGGCAACGTCAGTGAGGACGACGGCTGGGAGTTAGTCGTTTGATAATGACAAACAATTTGCTTGTTATTACGCGCGGCTCGTTTACATTCGATGCGCCGAACGAAACGTAATTATCGCGGCAAACGCGGTCCACCCCTCCTTCAGTCGGGGAACAGGGGACGCCATGTTTGCGCGTCAACTGACGCCCCGGTCGCATCCCTCTACCGATTCAGCCGGCCGTGAAATCGTCGAAAGTGATGCATCGAATCGTTATTAATCTTTACAGCGCCGGCATTTTGCCAAGCGAATAGACGATTTTATCTATGGAAACTTGGTGTATGTAAACACTAGACGTTGTGTAAATTTGAAAGCTGTAGGAGAAGCTACAGAGGTATTAACTTTGTTGGTTCTCGGTGTTCATACTGAACCAGTAATTTATTTCATTCGGTTATAGTTTAACCTCTTGCTAAATGGTTTTGATAACGATAATTTGCAAGGGATACAAAGAAATCTTTCATTTTCTCTCATATTAATTCTGAAGCTGAAATATTAAAAATAACAAAACAGCCTTCCGACCTATGTGATTCTGATCCAATGATCTAAGGAACATTGATTCCTGTTAAACTAATCTAGAAACTTTTACCACAAGTCTCGCTCGTTATTATAAGAGAAGCGTTTAACACCTTACTTTGCCATGTCACGTTATCCATTTAATTATGCTCACTTAAGAAAAACGCTCCATTCTATCTATCCATGATATAATCACAGTGCTTCGAATAGTTACAGCGAAAACTAGTAAAACACGTACTTATCGGACTAAAATTAAATGTCTACCTTGACATGGGATCGCGGAGGGTTAATACCGGCAGGAGCTTCCCCAGGTAGGAGGGAAAGAAAGAGGGACGATTAGGGTGCGAAAGGATAATATTCAAGGCTGAATCGCGTGCTCGCAGAGTCTCTGATGGAGGCGCGGATGTGTGGGTAGCTAAGGTCACGCGAGGCGCGCCGCGGGAATAAGAGAAAAGAGTAAAAATCTCGGGATGGGAATGAAAGCGAGCCGAGCCGAACCGCGCCGAGCGGAGCCGAGGCGAAGCGAGTTGAAGCCGAGAAGAGCTGCCGCGGCCAGCGAGGTAATGGCGGTGGGTGGCGGGCCGGTGGTTGGTGGTTGCTGCGCCATGAACTTTAGTGGCTATATCGATTGCACGCGTGTGCACCCGCGGAGCCAACCCCAGGCGCCTTCCCGTCTGCCGCCCTTGACTCCCGCGCGATCCAGACACGAAAACACCGGAAACCGGGCCAGGGATGCGAAGATCAACGAAAACAAGAGGACACGCTGGAAAGGGTAGCTAAGGAGACTCAAGGCTGCAGCTTGCAACAGAAACAGCGCAGAAGGAGGCGCCAGTGCTCTTGGACTTGGAGGAGCTTCCTTCGAGGACGAACTGCGGAACGATACTCAGTAACTGGTTTTTGTGTGAAGTTTCATTTTCATTTATTTTCAGAAAAACTGGTGATTAAATGTTTGAGGGGATGTGAAGGAAAACCTTGTTGGAAAGAGCCAAGCGATAGCGATTGGGTTATGTGGACAAATTCTAAATAGATCGCGCCTTTTTTGTTTAATACATATGATGAAAGATATTGATGGCTAGATATAAAACATGTTAGTTATATGGTTTATATGAAAGGAAAGTAAACGACGCGACAATTACGCATTAGTAACATTCAAATATACTGTGTATTACCTAAAGCGGTCGAATCTAGGTCTTTTCGACGTGAAATCTGAACACCGCGATCTGCGTGGGAATGGTTAAAAAAAGATCTAAAGAAGCTGCTACGTAAGGGAAACATTGATGCCTTCGGTTGAAAGGTTTCGTTGGAAACGAAGCGGCAATTAACTTCGCAGCCGAAGGTGAAAGCTGCGATGCCGCGACGAACGATAAAGAAATATTTTGCTAGAGGTACAAAGCGATCAGAACTCGCCAATTTACAGCTTTATTATATTCTGCAAACTTTCGAATGTCCAAAGTTTCACAGGATAATGAGCGTTCTCAGCACTGATCGTTTCAACGGAATCCTGGAAACTCGTTTATCCGCTAAATTAGACGTCGGGGTTCCGTTTGCGTGCGTGTCGCACGCGATCCTCGCGGGTTGCTTTTTGGCGATGATCGTGGCATCGATCGTTCAAACGACGTATTGTTTTTGAACATCGGTTAATAGAATGTAAGCGTCTGCGCCCGCAGCCGTGCTTACAGGTTTAGGTTGTTACACGTTCGGGGATTATGAAGTTGCGCTCAGCTTTACGACGTGAACGTGACTTCTTTGTTATTTTTCGGGTTGGGACTTTTATTATATGTTTCACGGTGTTTGGTGTTTTTGTTTGCCATTCGTGGTTATCGTCGGGGAGTTTCGAGCTATAATTCTTTACGGGGAGGTTAAAGAAAGGGTATTTTTTACGTATTTTTTTAGAGGATTGAACCACGTACCTTTTAAACGACTTCATCGTTGCAATAAAGTACATCTTGAAGCAGTTTCTAGAAAGATTTCGATAAAAAACGTCGATATTCGTAGCTGCGAACCGCTTAAAAACACACTTCCTTAAGCCCTGGGACGACAACACTCTCGCGAAGCTCAAAGGAGTCTTCACGAATGCGTAGCCCCGCGTTACGAAATTTCTAAAGATCTCTCGAGAGAAAGTAAACAAGCGAGTAACGGATTCCAGGAGAAAAGCGCGCATAGAAATGGAGATGCTTTAGGGAAACTGAGAAGAGAAGGCGCAAGTTTCACGTAACATCAAGCTTAGCGAACTATTTCCCCGAAAATCTTCGCTGATGTTTCGCTTGTAATCTTGGTACACGTTGAACAAGGATAATTAAAGCAAACTTAACGTGCCGATGGAAACAATTTTGGAGTTAGCAGGATAAACTTCTCACAAAGGAAGTACGAATGAAAACTCAAGCCACTTGTTCGAAGAAGTTGCACAATAAACGACTCGCCAGGAGCCAAACAGAAACACGTATCCATCGTAACTCTACGACCGCTCTATCAGAGGAAGAATATCTCATTTCAGCCTCAAACAAACATATAATTTCGATATTTACTAGTTCCCGTGTATACCTCGGCGAGCCGATATCACAAAGCGAAGGGTTTAAATCTCTCCACCACGGAGGATGACAACCACGAATCCTCCAGGCCTGAGTATCGGCGACGTCGATCTCGAGGAAAAAAGGAACGGTCCATCGATCGTAGCTTCCGCCGGGCTTCGAGCGGTATTTACGAGGCTCGCGGCACGGCAGTTCCCGCGCGAAGCCGGGAAAAGGAGGCACAGATCGTCATAACCGCGGTCGTAATTCAAAGCCGGTAACGCAAGGAACGACAGATACGATCAAGCCGTCGCTGGGACGAGCGGCCAGTAGTGGGAGAAGCCGGGGGATGAGCAAAAAGGACGCGGCAGCATAAATCCCGTGGAATCCTCGTGGAAACTCGCCTCGAAACGCAGAAAAGGTTCGTTCGCCGGAAAGTAATCATCCCCCTGCGTCCTCCGTTCTCCCGTAGGATCATCGAGTACGAGGATCGCGACGACGAACGGGACACGTAGGAAACGTATCGGATGACCGGCGGTCGCGGCGCGTTAACAGATTATTTTACGCCTGCTTCGTCGACGATAATCCGCGTCGTTACGCCGGCTCGTCGTAAAGCTCGGAAGAAAGAGAGACAGAAAGGGATGAAAACGAGTGAGGAAGAAAGAGAGAGAGATAAGATTCGTCTCGTTTTACGCGGGCAAATTGGCGGAGATTTTAAAAGGGTCGCGAATAATTTGATCGAGGCGGCGAGGCGACGTCGGACCAGGCGTAGATTTCGCGAGCGCCGGGATATCTCGCGGACGTCTCGTTACCGCGACGCACAGTGCAGACGCAAAAATCCGCGATGAAAAGCAACACGAGCGTCGTCCCGGTCCCGGACGTTTTATCTCTCTCCGGTTACCCCGTCCGCTCGGCGACGATTCCGTCTCTACTCTCGTATATCAGCGGCTGAGACTTCGTGTGGGAGCGCTGTCTCCGGGCCCGCGGAGATAAGTAACGCACAGTTTGCTCGGTGTCGGGGAATTACGGAGGCAGGACACCTTCGGTGTGTGTAAGAGTCCTTTATAGTTGATACGGGGAGGAGGTGAGGAGAGGGAAAATCGAGCAAAGAGAAGCGAGGGGGAAAGGGAGACGGAGAACGAGCGTCGAAAAGGACGCTGGGACAGGACTCTCTCCGCGGAGAGAGAGCGAAGGGGCTTCGAACCGTGGTCTGCCGGGCCGAGCTATATAAGTCCTGAACGACCTTGCAGCTTTTTCAATGCAAGGACGACGTTCGCTCGATAGGGTGATAGAGATGGCGAAGGGTGAGAGAACAGGAAGGATGGAGCTGGAGAGACTAAGAGCGAGCGATTCGAGAGACCTTCGACACTCGGTGCTGCTGCTGCCGCTGGTAGTTGGTAGCTGGTAGCTGGTAGTTGGTAGCTGGTAGCTGGAGAATCGTGCGTTCTCAGGACCGTGGGACAAGTAACCGACGATCAAACCGCTGCCGGTGTCCTTCTGACCCCTTGACACCGGATGCAAGAGATGTTGCTGAGAGAGGACAGTTTTTCTGGAAGCAGGTTTCAGATGTCGATGGCTAGGAGCTAGTTAACTTTTTGGATGTTAGCGGATAACGGTGGTTTTGGGTGATGAATGTTGGCCTGTTCTTTGGAATACAGGATTAGATGTACGGTTGCGCGTAGTTTTACTTGAGTTTTATTAATGGATTATCAATCTTGTCGACAGATTTGCGAATGATGGAACAGTGATCATTAGGGTTGGCTAGGTCTTAATGGTACTATTTTAGTTATGCGAGGTTGAAATGAGCGAGACATGAAATCTTAGTTCCCAGGAATTATTTAGAGAAGATAATCTTGCGTGACAATTTCTGCTCGACAGATTCCGTTTTGTTGTAGTAGATATCTTTGAGCGCCTTTTTTTAATTCGCTCAAGAACTGACCACAGTTAGTCCCTTCGAAGTCAAGCATTCCAAACATTCACCTCCTCTTCTAGCTCTACACAGCATCCCTTTCAGAGATGTCTGCGCATTTAACTTATGTATCCGGAAAACTCCCCTTTCCCTTCATTATCACACTGCATCCCTTTTAGGGATGACCACATATCTGATTTATCTATTCAGTCAATACCTCCCTTTTCCAAATCTCAGGGAACTGCAGTAATGAAAGACCGAGATAGCTACAGGACCGAAAGACAATAGCCCCGCCAAACCTACAGATAGACACAACCCCCATTTTTCCAAGCTCTCTTTCTCCCACTTCTTTCAATTAGATCCCTTAAATACCGAGGAAAAGCTGAAAGCCCGTACACTCATTTCAAACAAGTAATACCTACGCGACCCACTGTCAATTCGTGTAGCAAGTTTCGTATAATAAAGTCAAAGTGAAATCAATTGTGTAAAGTTCTTCTTCCTCGCAATACTCAACCAGAGTCACCTCAACAACGGTATAAAACCTTCGCCGCGAGTCTGACGCGTTATTATAAGGCAAAGGGTCAAGTTACTCCCGTTACGCGTGTAACGGAGAAACTTCCGAAATAATCGCGGCGAGTGGAATATTCTGCGCGCGGGATCGATAAAGAGCAGCGATGGCCGTGCGCGCGGGCAAAGGTTTAACGGCTGGATGAGAAGGGTACAGCTCATTAAAGCGTGACCGTCGCTGCACGCCGATGCAGAAGGGAGGCAGCGATTGGTGCACGGTGTATTTTGCCCGGCTAATAGATTCTAAGTGCACATTTTCCGACGGGAGCATCGCGCCGGAATATTCGTGCGCCGCCCCGATCCCGGCCGGTTCGTTCGTTTCGTGCTCGAACCGCAATTACTCTCGCGCCGCGATACTGCGACGTACAAACGATCTTCTCCCGCGAGTTGCCCGTTTTTCTCCTCGTTAAACGGCGCGCGTACGTCATCCTCGCGCCTCGTACACGAGAAATATTCAATTACGAAAAACCCACGTGCAGCGTGTCGCGCGGCGTACCTGGCCACGCAAACAACTCGAAAAACTAACTTTCCCGTTGGCATTAACGGACCTGACAGTCGTAATTCGGAGACGGCCGTTGGAATTCAAATAAAAGGTTTATAAACGAGTCGGTGCGCCTCAATCCCGTTGAGACTCGCTGCTGCAGCTTCAGGCTACGGAAAAATATTCGCGATCCGAGCTCGCACTTTTAACACGTGCGACGTGTCACACGATGAAGAATAACTGTGATGAATCTTAACGCATTGGATTCTGTTGTATAAAACAAGTTACGACGATTTTATGAAACTTTTGTGATATGGAATTGAAATTTCTATATTCTAGAAGATCTAATAGCTTCTATATTCAATGAAACAATTGAGGTTACTCTATTGTCGCGATCTTTTCTTCCATTATTCTTCTAAAATAATAATTAGCCTATGTTATATAAATTCTCTTTACTACTACTCTGCATTATATTAGCCTATGTTGTTTACTTTCCCTTATAATAACGCTAAATACCTCATTTCCCCAATCAATACTGGAAGTTTCCCGAAACCTAAAGAAATTACTACAATTTCAAAGCAAACTTCAACGACTGCAAAGAAAACAGCAATTTCCAGTGCTCGCGCCATATCTTTCGTATTACCTGCGCACGGTGAATCGTCGCTACGTGCAAATACGCGGAGACACCCAAAAGTGGAAACACCATTCCTTTTTCCGTCGCGAAATCGGATACGCGATAGCGTTACGTGGAACGGAAAGGCCTGGCTATCTGGCAGCAAGCCGCCGCGCCGCGCCGTTTCGGAGAAGCGACGCAGTCCTCCCGGGACGGACGAGCGGCTTAACAAGCCGAATCCCCGAACAACGGCCTCGTTAAAACTTACCCGATAAATCGTCGAATTACCAATAATCAATTCGCCACAGCGCGCCGTTGAGGCACGATCGTTTTCTCGCAGCGAAAGCTTTATTACCCGTATTATTAAGCGGCGCAAAACCTCGGCCGAGTTTAACGGCGCATTAACGTCGAAACACCGGCGCACCGCGTCGACAAAGGTGGCCCTTGGAATTCGAGTCGTTCCTCCGCCGTCACGATTCGTCGCTGCCAACCGTATCTCTGGAACGGCGATCGCTCGAGCGGCATGCGGGCCTTACTAATTATCCGTAATAACGTGAAAATTGATTTTGTTTTAGAAACCAGCGATACCTTCATTAACCGCCCTCTGAAGAAACGTTTATGCTCTAACCTGGAACTATTTTAGGCCTCCACTTACACTCGGTTGCGAGATACATGTTTATCGCGAATTTTCGAATTTTATTTTGATGTTTGGTGTATCTTCTAGTAGGCGGACTCATTACTAAAGAAAAGCGTTCAATAATTAATTAATTAGCTGTGAAACTAGATGAAACCTTGGGAATACTAGGCCCAGAGAAAAATAGTTTCAGAATTAAACAACGAGACATCAATTCTAACCGAAGGAAGTGCAAAGGTCACAAAGAAACTGTATTATCCAGCAGTCAATAAATCCCAATTAATAGAAGCAAAAGAAAAATGCCTCTTTGTTCTCGTAAGTGGTTGCAACCGGCTCCGCGGTCTAGTTACCAACGGATAGAGGACGTTAAAGCGACTCAGCCTTGACCGTTTCCATTGTCCCAACTCCTAGAACTAATTTTCGCGTCGCGAGCACTTCCGAACTCGTTTCAGACACCGTTAATTTACATTTCGCGCGTAAGTTCGTTAAAGCCAGCGGGAAACCCCGTCGGCGGGGGAGGGGGCCGATCAGCAGGAGCTTGGGAAGCTTCCGTTGCCGAAGAGAAACTGCCGGATCGAATCGGATTTCCAGCATAATTAATCGGGCCGCGCAGTGGGCACGGAAAATTCTTTATCTCTCTCTTTCCGCTCCTCTATTTTTCCTCTCCCTCTAGCTTCACGCCTCCCCCTGTCTCTGTCTCCGTTCACCGTTCGACCGACCAGAAGGTGGTATATCAGCATTAGAGGCAGAACACGTTCTCGAGGACTTGGCATTTGCCGAGGAAAAGGTGAACATATGAAATCGTCAGCGCTCGGTAAGGCTCGCTTCGCTGGAAACACCGATATCTCGACCAATCGGGACCTTCGCGCGCCGCGAGGACGAGGAGGGGGCGATCGAAGGTGAGGACGATTAATCCTCCCGCGCGAGCGAGCGAGCGAACGAGCGAGCGAGTGCTACCACACGATTATTTCGTAAGGCGAAGGACGATAAAGGTCGCCTTCGACTGCATTCGCAATCAGTTGCACCGGAGCGAGACCCGTAGACGAGTCTGCGGCTAAATCGGGACGTCGGCCGTTCTAACTGTTTTGCCGGAGTTCGAGGCGGTTAGCCAGTCGATTGCGATCCTCGAACGATCCTCTAAGTTCTCGTTAACTTGGATATCTTGAGCTCAATGTACTTATAGTGAAACTATAGGAATTTATGAAATAAACAGTGGCAACTGTGAAGTATCTTTGAATCGTGAATTCTTGTATGTTTGATTTAAGTTTCTAAAATTTTATGTAGGGGATGTTGATGTCAGAGAAAAGAGCTGCGATCAGAGTTGAGTTCTAATGATTATTCCGATTAAATAGATGATAACAGACGCTCGAATGTAAGGATAACAAGATGTGAAAACCTCAAGGAAGTAAATGCATTTTAGTGGCAGCGAATATGTCTAATGAAAGTTTACGGATGTACTTAGGCAGGTATTGTTACAGATAGCTCTCGAGTTTAATATCGTAGCTACCGAAATTCATTGCGTTATTAGCGGAAACTCAGTTTATCGGTTTCTCATCGGGTATTCGAACGAGCTCGAACGTACTTACAGTTAACCGCAGCCACGAACCGACAGTCACCGTGTTTAATCCTTCGGCGGTCCTTGAAATTAATTGGCGGCCAATTTATATGATTCTCCTTTGCCGGGCGGAGGCGAGGGAGATTATCTTTGACGATGAAGTTGTCTTTTCATCGACGGCAAACGAGGCAACGCGGTCGTGACGGAGCGGCGGCTTCGCTCGCGAGAAAACGTGATTCTCTTTTCGAAATTGAAAACGTTGATGGTGTACGGAGAATCGAGAATCGTTTGATTCAATTGCTTTGGCGATGTCTCCGGATGGGTATATCCCATCGGTGAAATCTTCCCATCCACGGATCGGGCACGGTGACGCGAGAAAGCGCGACAATTAACCGCCATTTTCAGATCAATGCTCTTACCCGTGCGGCTCTCACTATCGTATCCACGAGATCTCTCGGCTTCGCGCAACGTTTCGCGACTTTTACTTTCCGCTTCCACAGTCTTTGTCGGGTTTTGTCCCGATACGCTCCATCGAGAGTCTCGTGCTAGTTCCTCTGAAAACAATCCGTTCCGTAGTCCGACTAAGCGAGGTACTCTGATTTCGGGCGGTCATCTACAGTCGACGGAATGGATGACTCTTGAACCGTACTTTTTCCATACTCGTGGCTGGAGAACTTCAAACAGGGGATAGCTGAATAGAATATCACAATTGAAAGACCAATAAAAAAATCGAGTAACTATGCTAACAAAGAATATCGTTACGTTCAACTCAATTTTTGGGCACGAAACTGTTAACTCTTTAAATTCATGTACAGTGACTCACAGAATCATTCACTGAACAAAATTGATTACTCATCCCAATTCTACATATTTCCTATACCTTTCTATATATTGTTTCCTAAATACCAACGCAAGATTCAACAATCTCCACAAAATTACGCAAATTCATGCGTCACCTCCAAATTTGATCAATGCTGTTCAATCTCCGCAATCCTTACATCCAGCAATTTCAAATTTAGAAACGAGGTTTTCCATTAAACCGAGACTCTCAGTGAATCACCAGCAGAATCCCCAAGATGATCAACACAACTAGTACCTACCGGCGTTAGTTATCACGCATGAAAGCTTTCGGTTGGCAGGACAGCGATGACGGATCTCCGGGGAACTTCCTGCCGCGTTTTAGGAACGGTCGCGTTCATACATTGAAAGGGCGCATGAAATCTTTTATAACCGGACCACCGACGAGGGCGCGTCTGAAATAGACGGGAAAGATCGGCGGGTTAAGGAAGGAAGCCAGGAATCAGAAGGGAGGGCAGTGGCCTGCGCATCGCGGCCGGTAAGTTACGATAATGGCGAGGCATCGGTAAGTTATGTCAGGATGACGGGGAAGAAAGGGGAGAATGGATGGGACGCGGGGAAGAAACCGGCCCAGCGAATAGACGAGATCGAAACGAAGGAGAGAACGTCGAGGAACCGGAGGTTGATTCGCGGTGGCGATTGGCAGGTAAGAATGATCGTAGAAGACCGGTGGATGATGGTTGAAAAGGGGTTGAGAGGGTTCAGATGGATAGGCACTTGGAAAATGAGAGGATTATGAATGCGCGGTTATTAGCAGTCTATCTATTGAAAATTGTTTAGTGGTATTAACTCCTTAATCTATAATATCGTGGTGAAGGATTTGAAAAGAATCTACCAAATGTAAGTGTCATTTAATCCTTTCGAATTCGAATGAGATATAATTTTTTCTTTTATCAATCATAGTGTTCTAGAATAAACGTAGACATAACGTGATAATTAATTATAATTCGGTTGAATGTGATTGTGAAACAAATCATAGGACAAGAGGTTAATTATAGATACTTAACCTCTTGCCTAATAACGTGTCAAACTCGTGGTGAAGATTTTAAACAGAATTTGACAAACATAAATATTACTAGTTTTTGTGAATACGAATTTACTATTATTTTTCTGTTACCAATTATTATAGTTTAGAAGAAACATAAGCATAGAATATGTCTAGAATTTTCTTCCTCTTTTCAATAAATTATTGATAATAAAATAGGTGTATCAATCGTAGTTGAAAAGTAAATCGTAGAGCAAGAGATTTACGCGTTCACTGAGGCCGATATATCGAGCAGAAACTCTTGATGATTTTGATGCAAATTTCTAACTAATAGTTTGAAGTACTATTGGGCAAGTAAAAACTGAAGAAGGTTTTGTTATTGGGATTGAAACTAACAATTTTCATTCATCGAATATACCAACCTCGTTCTCTGTGATTTCTTTAGTAATCCTAACGAGTATCACTTTATCTCGAATAAATTCCTAACAAAGAAATTCTACGCTTTTACTACCATTACGGATAAAAAAGAATGAAATACAATCATTTTCTAGATCCTAGTGTATCTCGAGGTCTTCAGGCGCAACAGTCCCACGAAAAGCTGTTGAAACCGTGTCGAAGCAACAACCGATCCGCGACGTGGCCAAAGACAGACGGAACAAAGGGAGAAAGAAAAACTAGAACGAAACACGAGGCAAGGAAGGAAAGAGACACAACGGCGCTAGGAAATACCGGCGATCAGCGATCGTGTCGGAACAACGTTGGGGGGATCGGCGAAATGGGTTGGGTCCGGAACAAGGGAAACAAAGAGCGGAGAATTAACACTAGATTTACGAACATTCGTTGTACAGTTCAGTCTATCGTTCCTAGAAGAATCGACGTTCATTTGTTTGGATCTTCGAAACTAGAATTTGCAGAATTTCGTTTCACTGATGTTTTTTCGCAAAATCACTGCGTGGTAAGCCCGAAATTTATTAATTCTAAACATTCAAACTTTTTTAAGAAAGGAATATATTCATTAAAAACACGTTAACAGAACTGTATCGAATCGAATAGATCACATTTTGATTGAAAAAACTTTCAGAACATCAATCAAGGTGTCCTTTTTTCCGCAAAATCCGACGTTTCACATTCCACGACCTAATATATATCGTTATTAAGCACTGTCGCGAAAGAAATCATAGGATAAGGGTTGAAGAACGAAAGAAAACCGCAGCAACAGGCGACGGTAGCGGGCAGAAGGGAGGAAGAAATAGTAAGGGACGGTCGCGGCGGGAGGCTCCCCGCGACTTTGGAGAACTCATTTGCGAGAATCGTAAAACGATTACTGCCCGGTTGCCTCGCTCGGCGGCTCAAGTCAAACAAGAAATTGCATAAAATCGCTGTCGGCTGTCGGACGGGGACGAGTAAAAAGCGCCGCGTGTGCGCGCCGCGAAACAACGCTCGGAACAGGAGGAAACGGTAGGCGACGAACGGCGGGGGCGGTCGACAAAGGGTGAGGAGGAGCGTGGTCGGGGGTGAGGAATTTTTAGCGACCTGGCCGAGATCTCGAAATAAACGTCACTGGTATGGGGACCGGGTATACCACGGAGAAACCTGGAAAACAATAACGAGAATGCGAGAGAGGCTCTCGTAAAAGGGAGATAGGGCGTCCAGCGCAGTGGTAAAAATGGCAGATAAAGAAGCGAGAGGAATGCGAGCCACGGGCAAACTGAAATCGGGATTGAGAAAAATAACGGGACAACTTGTACTATCTCCCTTTCCCCATACCTATGCGAGAAATCGCTTATATGGCCTATAAGCTTTCGGAAACGACGAATCATTAAGCGCTGCGCCAGGGAACTCTTGTATGAGACACGCGTTTCCTCTGTGAACTAGGCGTTCGGAGGCTGCCAGAGAAGTTAATGTTGAATATACACGGTTCTTTTCTTCGTGGACATTGTTTCTGTGAATGAATCCCTTTACTTGTTGCGGTGTCTTCGAGATGGCATGGGTTTAGAGATAATAAAGTTGATTATAACACGTCAGAGACGTGATTGTTATGTGTTTTATTTCATATATTTCTAGCTGTTCGTCGTGGTTTTTTATTTTATTTTTCATTTTATTTATGGATAAATGTGTTCGTTAATAGCGATAGAAATTATTTTCTTTTGTGTTCTGTATAGAGATTGGTAAATGAAATTAATTGGTGGGATTTGGTTCGAAAACTTGGAATTAAATTGGAAAGGGAAGGGTTAATCGCGATGATTTGCTGTAATTGCGATTCTTCGAAGGTCAGCAAACGCATCAGAGATTTCATCTCGTCGCTTTCTTTCTTCGTTTTCGAACGATCGAATTATTACCATTTTTCAACGAACGGCAAGAGTATAGAATTTCTCTTACCCTCCGGGAATTGTTAACAATAAAGTAAGTCCAGTCACGAAATGCATCATAAAGCAAGAGGTTAATGGAGACTCATTGCCAGAACGCCACCGTCCTTTTACTCTCGCCCGAAGGTTCCCGTGTCGGCCGCGTGCAAAGGTTTCCCAACACCTGCTCAGCAACGTGCCTCTTTTCTTTTTTCTTCTCCCGTTTCGAGCTTTTCCCTTCTTTCCCGCTCGCTTTCACTTTCGCCCGGGAAACGAGTCAAGTGCGTCCGCGATCGATAGCGGCCCCGCCGCACAGCAAGGTCGCCGCGAGTTTCCTCTTCTGATCGCGCGTTCACCGTTTTCCGGCTGGTTTTCGCGATTAGTTTCTCTTAACAGAGTTTTTAACAGTCATTGAACAGTCGATAATGAATACTTTTAGGTTTCTTAATAAATCTCTCGATAGAAACAGTAATTGTAAACCTGATTGAACGAATCAACCTGGAAAACAATCCACTCGCTTCTCATAGCAACTATTGTTCAAAGAAAATGATTAAGCTACTTTCTGATATAAAATATTCGTTAAACAGCTTATTAGTGCCTCAATAACCATGCTAACCAAATTTTAGAGACATGGGTTTCTATATAGATTCAAAAATCAATTGATATTTACTTAACACCTTGATCTACAACATCGTGTCAGACTCGCGACGAAAATTTCAAACTGAACTTAAGAAATATAAGTGTTACTCATTTGTTTTAAACATAAATTAACTGTTACGTTCCAATTATCCACCGTTAACCTTTGGGGTAAACATAAACATGAAATAAGCATCAAAATTGGTTTTTTCCTAATTAATTAGTAACGACAAAGTAGTTGCATCGATCATAGGTAAAGAATAAATCATAGGGCAAGGGGTTAAAGACGAATTCTCCTGAAAACGCATCGAACGAATTGAATTCCGTTGCATCTATTAGATACAACGGGAAGCTTGGGGGAATGATCAGAGGAATGATCACGGATCAGGACGGTATGGAATTTTGACGAGCGCTTATTCGGCAATGAACGTGTTAACAGTCGCGCCATGTCCCCGTAATTCGCGCCTCGTGCCCTCTTTCTCTCAACCCGACCTGTTTGAAGTTCAAAGTTCGCAAAAGTAGAAAGCCCGTTCGTTGGGGAAACTTCTTTCCCCGCCGACGACTCGGCTGAATTTATTCATGACATCGACGAACGGGAGCGGGCCGCGATCGTGAAGCTGCGTCACGCGCGCAGTACCCAGCGGAGAGGGTTTATAAAATTCGCCGGACGGGAGGGGACCTTGGATCCGCGTTTACGACGCCGTTCGCCGTGACGCGACGCCCGGTAATTCCATTCCGGACGCAACAATTCCGAGAAACATCTTTCCCAGCGAGACGACGCGACGCCTCTGCGCGCGCAGCGAGCACAGTCCTGGAGCTGGACAAGTTTGACGCCAAGAATCACATTTTTATGCATCCTACGGGACTTAAGTAGTCCTGGCACCCTTTATACGATTCCCCGTTTACGAGCGGCTCCGTCTGAGAAATCAGGAAGGCTTCCAGCCAAGAATGAAAATATTTAATTCGTTGGATCGAAATATTCCACTGTAGCCCGCCGTTTTCCTTCCGTCGTCTCGTTGGAAGATCCAGCGATCGCGAAAGACTAGTAAGAGACAACGAAAGAATGTATTGTTCGTTGGAAAAGTTGGAAACAAAGTTCGTCTCAAAGGAAAGTTTCTCTGTTGGTTGTAGAGCTTCGTTACCTCGGCGAATCTTCGACTTAAGCCGCAATAACGCGGAGTCTCGAGACGGCGATGATCACCGGGGGCGACCGGAAATGAGGCGATAAAGGATTAATCTCGCCGATTAATCTCCGATAAATGGTCCGACGGAGCGGAGCGATGGGTGGAATTTCTAATCGGCCGCGAAGAGGCACCGTTAAACGACACGGTCGCCGAGTGAATCAGATTACCTACCTACCCCCGCAGGCTTTGACGACCATTCAAACTATAACCGGAGGAATTGTGTTTCAATGTAAGTGGCCGGACGGGGAACGGCATGTGCGTAGCATTTACATATAAACGTGGGCCGCTTGGAAATTGATTTCATAAAAGGAAGCACGGGAACCTACGATAGACGCTGTAAAAGAGGGTGCAACCCGTCGCAATAAGCGGCGACGAACGATACTGTGCACACGTGCTCCCGCGATCAACCTCGGCTTCCCCGGGAACCGACAAGCTTTCCGTCACGATCGAACGCGTCGCGTGCTTTATCACGGCGATCCCCAGAGAGTTTTCTATATTCACAAAATTGTTATCGACGCGTTACGGATTGATGGGAACTGCGGATTGCGAGAGTCCTGGTTACTTTGGGAACTACGGTTGTTGAATTAAAAAGGGAACTAGGGATGTTGTCGAAGCCGCGAACAGGGAACCAGAGAAAATCAGAAGGAAAAAGGAAACTCAAAAAAATTCGGAGCTATTTAATTAGTAAAAGAAAACAATTTATTTCTTCCTAATATAGACACTCGTGGATCGTAGACGTCCGCATGCTACAACTCCTCAGTGCAATTAACTAATCTGCACTTTTCCGTGCAACGTCTTGCCTCACTTTTCCTATTCTTCCGTACACAGTCAAGTAGCCAGGGCTCGAGAGCCTGGCCCTTGTTTGAAATTAAGCATTTGGACGCTCGTAAAAGATCATTCTAGATGTCCAACAACAAATGTATACGCAGATGGGACCATTTCGGGCTTTTTCTCCGTATCCCGCCGAAAAGAACATTTCGTCAATTGCCTACCATAACTTAACAATTATATTATTTTGGGATATGCAGTATCGCCTTGAGAATTATAATAGCACTTTGAGAATTGAAATTGTGATCTGCAATGAAAACTTGTGATTTACTTTGAAATTTGGTTTCCATTCGTTTCATTTATTTTACATTCAATCAACTCTGCACAGAGATGGAATATTTCACTGTCTTCGATCCCATCAAAGTTTGACCTAATTATATTCTACCTACACAAATTTGTTCGTTAAATTCGGATCATTCAAGAACACCTATGACAAGATTAGATGATCATAAAAGAGATAAGCGAAATCGTGTCGACGGCGTTACGAAGTTTCTGAAGATCTCTTGGGAAAAAGTAAACGAGCGAGAGTAACAGGTTTATTGAGAAATGCTGAGCGTAGTAAAGAAAGGTGCTGATGCAGGCAGATGAGAGAATGAAGATCGTCTCTTTCGATGACACTCGTGTTCAGTGACGAAGAAGATAATTGGCGTGCATTGTTCGATGCTAATCTATAGTACGTTTGAATCATTAAAAATTCTAGAAGGAAACATGGCATTTATTGTAGAGGAAACAGCATTATACAGCTTTGTTAGCTAACCCTTCCATCTTCAGCACTAGATTTACGGACTTTCATTATACACATTATTCCATTGTTTCTAGAAAACTACATGCCTGCTCATATAGATCGCAAAAGTAACAGTTTCAAAACAAGAGAATTGCAATGCGTATTCGCATAATTGCACAAATCAAAATTGATTTACACTGTTATCAAATAATAAATTTAAAAAATTCAGTATCTATCAAATTGACGGGTTCCATACATCTACTATTAATATCATAACATTTTTCGGTCTGTAAAGTTTAAATCCCTAAAATGACATTCAAATACACCAAAAATATAACATCAGAGAGTAAAACATCAGAGGGCCGCTCGTTGGTGCAAAAACCCGAGAAAACGGGTCGCAGTTTCCCACGTTAATTTTCAGCTATCGGAGATCGGCAACGAAATTTCTCGGGCAGACGTGTCGATTAGACGCGCGGTGTCGCCCGTGCGTCTCCCCCGCGCATTTTAATCACGAAGCACCGGGAATGCGACTGGGGGACAGAAGAAAAAGGCATCGAGACAGGAGACAGCCAACGAGAGAAGCCGTAGAAGGCGAGGAAGAAAAGAAAGGAGAGGAGGTGGGACCCACGTAGTATGGTCACGGACGCCAAAGAGCAATTAAAAGCAATTCCTCGTGGCTGTATATCATTCCTACGTGCACTACTGCTGCGGCTAGGAGCCCATTAAAATCGACCTTCGACTCCACCCGCCGGCAACAACGGGATCTCCTGTTGTTCCTCTTGTTTTCGAGGGGAATCGCGGTGCAGGGACGCGCAGCCAACGGAGAAACGAACCGAGCCGCGAACGGGAAAACACGAGCCGTGTTTGCTCGCTTCCCGTTCGTTAACGTGGACGACCCGTTATTTAAAACAAAAACAAAAAAAAAAGGAAAGAAAAGAAACGAACGAAAAGCGATCCGCCAGGTCCCATTTCAAACCGATCGCAATCCGGAGATTGAATCGCGGGCTTTTCGTGAAACGATCGCGAACCCCGGGAAGCGAATAGATAGGTGCAGAGGGGAATACTCGTTTTATTTAAATTGTAGATTATTCCGCGGTTGCGAAACTCGTGGGGCTCGAACTCCCCGTGTCGCACGAGGATTATCGCCGCGGGAATATCCCTCGCGCTCGAGAGACACGTTCTCCGCGCCCCTCGGGTATTTCTGCCGTATCCGCGAGGCTGCAGATATCGCTAGATGTTTTGTGGGGTTCTTCGGAATGTTGTTTAACAACATTGTTGCGCTGCACCCTGCAGTTGTATGACTGAATTTCTAAAAATTCTTTTAGTTCGGTCTGCTGCTCGCCTGTTGATCTCGATGTGTTTTCTGAATGATTGTAAGGTTGAAATAGAATTATGGTTATTAAAGGGGAAGTAATAATAATACAGGCAAGTCGAAAACAGAAGTAACATTTCTCCTAGAAGCTACCGTTTCCGAAGTAATCGATGCCGAAGAGATGGCCGACACGAGTATCTATGAGAAGTAGAAACGGTAAGTTATGAACAGCATGTTAAACGATAGCGAGCTCAAAAAATTGTTATTTCAAACTGTCCAGTTATCTTTTTGTTCAGAATAAATTCAATTAATTTACATTATCATAACTACTGTTACCCCAGAGTTATAGACCCGAAATTTATAAAATGCTCTTTTACATTAGCAATAATTCCGCGTCACGTTCTTCATTATTATTTTCCAAGACAATTGTATTATAAATCGTACAATAAGGACAAGCAATAATCATTACAATATACAGAATAAATCTAAGAGATAAATGAAAAATTCCATTCAAAAGATTCGCGGACCAGTGGCCATAAAAGTAATTCCATTCCCCGCGTCTTTTCCAATCGAACGTTTATCGGATTCTCGTCTCCGCTCGCGACGAGAGCAATCTCGCCGCTTGTCTCCCGCGTATTTACAATACCCCGCGCGGGATAGCTTCTGGGCTGACGTTCGACCGACCGGCCGACTGGCACAAGTGAAACCTGAAAACTGCGCCACACAGCCAGCTTCACTTTCGAGCGGAATCGATCGATACGTCGACATTTCGCTCGCCGTTCTTGTACCCTTTCTCTTCCAATACCCGCCAGCGGAGTCAATACTATTTCACCACGATTCAGCGACCATAAGGAAAACGGCGCAATATGAACGACACAGCGAATTATGGGAGTCTTTGTGAAACGATATGGAAAAACGAAGAAAACCGTGCGCAGTAATTTCAAGCAGGAAAAGTTTCAACAGTGAAATTGGAAATTGTAATTAGTTTGACTCTTGCATTAAGTCGAAAGAAATTATAATTAGCTCAACTTTCCGATTAAATCCTCTCGTAATTTCTTTCCCAGCTGCGCCACATCGAAGCTTTGTGCTCGATAATTAGCTAGAACGATACTTTAATTAAACAATATTAATAAGAAAATAATAGAATTTCATTTCGATCGAGAAGAAATGAACAACATCTATATTTAGTAAATTCAATCTAAAATTTTCAAATTAAAAATTTCAATTTAGCTATAGACCAATGTATAAACAACGATATAAACAAAAATTCAAGTTCTCGCTTGACCATATTCCTTTCCCCGACGTTTTCGAACATACGAAACGAAGACCGCATTAAATTCTATCAAATCTCGTATGTAGTTTACAACTGCTCCGTGGATTTTTATACACTATAAATGCACGAGGTTCCGTAATCTAGTCGTAATATCGCGTGGCGCGATGCCCGTGAAATCAACGACTCTTCTTTGTCACATTCTTTTAAACGTGTTGTAAAGAGGATGTGCTTGCGCGCGCGCGTTTCGTTCGATAAAATATTGTAACTGTAAAAGACTGTATCGGACGAGCGCGTGCGAGCGAAGATCGTTTCCCATTCTACACGCGAGCCTGGGACTCGTGTAAGTTTTCTCGTTTGAGAGCGAACCGGATACGCCGTAAATTCGACGGTTGTTACGCTTTCGGATCGGGTAGAGCGTAACCGCGAGAGGCCACCGATAATCGAAAAGTTATTGCAAATAACATTATAAGTACCAAAACGGGAAATTATTGTTTATAAAAAATTTGAAGGTATCGGAAATTTGCATATTATTTAACGATTAGGAGATGAAAATATTCCAGTTTCGGCTCTCACAGTGTTTCCTACGAGAAAACTCTATTCTTATCTTGCATTGTGCAATTGTAGTGCAATATTTGTTTTGCGCGTAGCCATCGATCAGTTATCCAAGATACTGATAATTTTGTAGCAGTGTTAGGTAATCCTACAACTGAAGTTATGTAACTCTTATCCAAATAATTAGATAATTTTAACTTCAACGTAAGATTAGGTAACTTTCTTCCGTCCCATGAGAAATTGAATGTTAACGCTTACAACTTTTTCTACGAGTAATCTTCAATTTTGGTCTCAAGCATGGCGCTCGCTCGTTCCGCAGGCGAGGCCGGCAAAAAATCGGGGACCGCTAGCCGGAACAAAATCGGGCGCGTTCTCACGGTCGCTGATTAGCGACGGAATCGCGATCGGATGCTGTTCGATCTTTATCGCCGATGTCCCACGACTTTTACGATGAATCAACGTCGTAAGGACCGGGTTTAACGACCGGATAACTACTACCCGTGCCAGCAAATATTTGATCAATAGTCGGGGATATATTTAATTAACGGTAAAGGAAGCACAATGATGATAGTCGAATAAAACGTTAATGTAGCAACTAGACTGCGGATGTTTGCGCGAGCACAGGGGTTTTATTGGACGACTGCGGACTCCGGGCTGGAATCGAACAGAAATTCGCATGCCGAGGGGTCGTTTCGAGCCTCTCTGTTTAATGAAAAACTAATTGAAGTATTTTACACGCTTAACTGTCCACGATTTTAGATAATCGCTCGCGCTACGGCCGCGTAAAATTCACGACGTGATGGTAACGAACGTGTTTCTGCTTAAACCTCTTGCCCTAGGATTTCTTTCTCAACTCTGATCGATGCGACTGCTTTGCTATTAATAATTTATTGGAAAAAGAGGAAAATTCTAGGCATTTTCTATCTTCATGTTTGTTTTTAAGTATAACAACTCATTGCAGAAAAATAATATTTACTTTGCCTTCGAAGGAATTAAATAAAATTATATTGATAATCTTCACCACGAGTCTAACGCGTTGTTATAATACAGGGGATTAACAACGAGCACAACAAAAATATCCCTTTATTAAACGAGTCGTATGAAAATTAAAAGAAAAATCCTGATAGTTTACTCTATGCGAGCAATTTTCTCTAACTTTTCTCACAGTTTCTCATCCTTTGTCGAATGTCCTATTTCAAATTTCCTCGATGTTATCAATCGATAACTCTTCTTCAAAAAATACTCTTACATCAGTGATTCCGATCGAAAACCCACCGGTAGTTAACAGACGCATCGCATCAGACAAGAGGGACGATCAGCCGCATCCGCGAGTGAATCGACTGTTCAGCCGCAAGATCGACAGTGACACGTATAAAAATGTCAGACGGACAGCGTGCGTGCGTGCGTGCGTGCGAACGCTAACGACATAGAAAAGAAATCAATGAGCGCGAAGGCGTTCGAGCCTGAAATTAATCGATTCAATATCGAGATATCGCCGGCCGTCGATCGACTTCCGAGAGGCATGGAAACGAAAGAGGGACGAGCAAAGGCCGAACGAGAGAGAGAAGCGAGAGGGAAACTTTAAAGGCCATTCGAGGCGCAAAGAGTCAAGTAGCCGCAGGTGGTAAACCAATCAGCCGCGAGCGGATCGCACGTGCATTTATGCTGCACTTAGGCTGCGCAGCCTAATGCATCTATGACATAAAATGGCCGAGTGTTTGCGGTCCGGTGATCGCCACGCCGCCGATTTATCCCGCTTCTTTTCCCCCGCGTTCAAATGAAATTCAGACGCGCGAGTCGGTTTCACCGTTCCACTTAACCCCGAGCGGAGCGGAGTCCGGACAAGCGAGCGGCACTCGAGGTAGGCGCGATACAAACTATCGGCCGGCCGGCTTTCGATCCGCTGTCGGTCCATTCTCACTTCGATCCCATATTATTCAATTGATTATTCATAGAAGGCGAGACACTAAGTAAGTGGAATCACTTCGATTACTGTACAGACAACGATCTTGGCGAGAAACATTTCAGATAGAAGTTTATTGGTTAAACGGGGGACATTTGGGGACATATTTCATACAATAATACATATATCTCGTGTATTTTTCATTGTACTACTAGATTAATATCTTGGTTTTCTATCAAACAAGTATTCGGTTTTTCATAGTAAAAAGTAATTCAATCAGTAGAAACTAACTAATCACTAGAAATGAACTCAACGTAGAAACAGGTATGTAGTAAACTATTTAATTTCGTCTTATTATTTGAATTTTGGACAATTTCAAGGGTACTTTCGAATTGTTAACCGTTTAGCTACTGTACGCCACTATAGTGACTTTCGTGTTTTTCTGAGCGGTACACCATTATAGTGGCTCAATTTTTTCTGTCATTAACAGCTGTGCACATTATAGTCTAATCTAACGTACTTATACGGTGGAAAATTCTATCAGTCTCAAATCGCAGTGCTACATTTATGATGTGCAGATCGTGCCAAACCTTGCCGCACAGAGATATTGCTGCCAAGCTAGTCCGGCCGTAGTTAAAAGATTAAATGAGTTGTTAATAGTATTAACCACCAGGCAAACGAAGTCGCTATGAACCTAGATCCAATTAAGGTTCGATCCCGCTCTATCTTCGATCACCGAAACCAGTGAACAATGAAAGAATGTTGAGTGGACCGATAGTGTGTATGGGGCCTTACACGACTGGCAGGTTGCTCCATTATTAATCGTTGGTGGCAGTGATGGTTAGTCGAGCGCGGAACACTGGCTGCCGCCTCGTTATTACCGTTTCCCGGCCATGGCAACTGAAACACCGTGTCTCGTTAGCCGTGAGCGTTAATTAAATCGTAACGCGTGTCCCGTCGCCGGAAAATCTCCGCGGTCGTTCGGACAATTGTCGCGTGGGCGCTTCTCGGGAATCTGGAAAGAGAAACTCGGTTCCTTAAAAAGGATAATTTTCCGACGGAAAAAAAACCTACTCTATTGGATGTCGCTGATCAAACGTTTGTACGAGCCTTTTCGTGATTAACCTTTCAGGAAGACTGTATTTCATCCGCGGTGTAGTTTATACTTTGAAAATGGTGGAAAGGACATTTCAAGGAAACAGAAGGATATTCATATTTAATGAATTTAATTTGAAATCTTCGTGGAACACTTGACCTATTACACTCGGAAGCTGTTCACTAAAAATATTCATCTTCCTGTGAGATATAGACGACATTCTTTGAAATTAATATTTCTTATTAGAAACAGAAACAGAAGGAAAGACAAAAATTGAAAAACTGATTAGTCGGATAATATAAGAATTGATTTAACGTTGAATGAAGGAAAGCGGAGAATTTTAAATCAAATTGTGAAACCGGTTGTTTGACTGTTCGTGGTACGTGTAGTGTTAAGAAACAGAACTATCTTATTTCACATACCGATACATCATAAAGAGTTCAATATTAAATATCAAACTTCATAGTTTTGCTGCATTAATCAACAGCGCAAAGGGTTAACTCCAATTCGATTACTGAAAGCTAATAAATCTAGCAGTTCAACGGTTGAAAGAGATCAATCGATCATTTCCTATGCTCGGAAAAAGTTTGTAACGGGGTGTAACGATCCATTACGAATGCCAGTTTCCCTTGCTCCTCCCTTTGACCTTTAAATCTCAGCTTATTCCGTGTGTACCGATGAATTGTAAAGGATTGGAAGAACCGCGTCGATACCGAGGGTCGCGTATGAATAAATAAAGCGAGCCGCGATCGACGTTAAAAATTCGGTCTCCAAAGGACTTGTTCGCGGCGGTGGAGGGAAAGACGGGCGTAAAAGCGGTTTAAAGTTTACGCGTGAAAGTAGCCGTGTCGCCTTTTTATGCTCGAATTTTTGAAGGACCGAATAAAACGGGACGTCCGCAGCGGTAGTAAAGAACGCGTATTCGATACGCGTTCGACGGTCGTTCCCGGTCGCGAGTGTGTCTCTCTTTTCGGGGTTTAACGAGTAACGCGTTTCACAATTTCGTGGATCGTTAAACCAGGTCCCTGTTGCACCGTTTCGGTGTCGATCGTTAAATGAACCGGACGCGCGGTTGTCCCTCGGTTGTCCCGTGATCAGTGAGCGAACGCAGCAGAGGCAACCGGGAACGAAAAGCAACAGTGTCTCGGGGTCTACACAACTTGTCGAGTCATTCAATCCTTGCTTGATGACTTACTCGACGACTAGTTCTGTAGAAGTTATTCGATTTAGAATGCCCTGATAGTATGTTCTTTTCGAATTTGATTGAAACAATTTATAGTTACTATTGACAAGAAACTGGTACATTGCTCGGACTTAGGTCACTGGAATTTGCCTAGGAAAATATAAAATCTTATAAAATTCTATTCGTTACTTCGTGCTCCACATTAGTCGGCCAAACGGTCCAGAAAAATGTCGGGCGCTGCATCGACGAAACCGATAACAGAGAAACTTTCACAGGTTGCTTGGTGGAACGGAACGTTTGCCACGCTTTCGACGACGCCGCATGATCGCGATTAGTGGTTTAACGCAGTTTAACCCCGATCAAGGATGCCGAGGGACTTTTTCTAGATTCCCGTTCAGTTGGCTGGTATAGTCTACAGACTGAATTCGAACTTGGTATCGCCCGTGGGCCAGCAGGAAAGAACAGGGCAAAAAGAAAGTCGCGTAAAACGAGTCTCTCGCGATTGATCTCGCCGAAACATGGCTGCCTCAGAACCCCAAGGCTTACATAATCGCGTTCTAATCCGGCTCCGAAGGCTCAGCTCGAGACAAAAGCCTCGAGTGATCGGGGAAGGTACCGTTCCCGCTACGATCTCGTGATCGACCGGTAATTATGGGCCCGACGAGCAACATATCCACCCGCTACGATTCCGATCTACCTGTCTATTCCTACGAATCCTCCGGTTATTAAGGTATTCAGGAACACTTTCGAAATCTCGAGTAAATTAACCGGTAAAATCTTGTTTACCGATGAACCATATTTTAGACAAATTCTATACGAAATAGTAACTCATTTACAATTAAATGTAGTTGAGAATACGATAAATTTTTTAAATTTTCGTTATAGAGTCTAGTGAAACGAGGATTTTACTGATTTCGTTCAGCTTTCCTCGATCTCTTAGTGTTTATATCCAACAGCCACATTAAAGATAAGAAGACTCTTTATCAACTCGAGATTACAATGAAACTTAAATAGATATTATCTCTACGAAAGGGTAGTAATTAAAAATCCATCCAATAATCGATATCACGAGTCCTGACAGTCGCAGAGCACTCACTTTATGCACCCAGTGTCGAACAACAAGAAAAACCGCCGAGGTTTCCACGCTCGAAGCGTTCAACGAACCGCGCCGGATATCCACATGATGACGTGATTCGTCGAAAGCCGAGTCGCGATACGGATATACCTAATTTCCGGCGCGCAGCGGGATCCCGAACGATTCGAATCGACATCGCGCGAAGTCGCATATGTGCTGCCGACGAATTTTTCGCGCGTGCTACGCGGACACCCGATATAAGGATTACGGGAAGCCCTACCTGCTAGTCAGTGACGCGTAATTCCCGATGACATTCCGAATATCGTAATTCGATTTACAGTCTGCAGCCTTTTTTCGACACCGGACGCATAGCGCAACGATCGTCATGTTGTCTCGTTTCATCGATGAACAACGAGAAATAGATACAGATATCCCGAGGGGAAAAAGGTTTCGAGAAGATTGGTCGCTGGATGTCGACGTCGCGCGGAAATCAATCGACGCTGATTGACGTCACCAAAATTCCACGGTTCCCAGGTGCGCCCACGCCGACTGCGAAATATCCCGTCGCGCCCGGAAGAAATACCGGAACCGCTCCGAAACGTAAAATCCTGAATATTTCTACCTTCCCTCCGAACCGTTGTGAACCGATGAAAAAGACAATGGGGTCGGTGGAAGGAGAAAAGAATTATCATAGCTTAGACAGGTGAAAAATGAAGCCAGCGACGTACCTTCGGATCCGTTGAGAGATCCAGGATAGAGGGTTGAGTTCGTGGGCTGAACTCGATATCAGTATCAAACCGATTATCTTGTAGTGAAAAATTGCGTTAATATCTCGACAATTAAATCGGATCAACGGTGGCTGATGATATTCTTGATGCTCGGAGTAGATGGTAAGCCGATGGAACAAGAACTCCTGTTGCTTTTATTGGAACATCGACGAAAAAAGAACTCCACCGAGCGGTAAAAGAAACGATAAGTCGACGGATTAAAATATCGCCGCGGATAAAAACGTGGCTAGTCTTTTTCGTATCGGAATCGATTTAATTTCGAATACCGCTGCGCTTTTACGCTTGCCTAATGAATAGAAAATGCATTCGGGCGAGAAAAAACGGCGGAATGCCTGGGATGAAGGTGGCGGTAAAAAATAAGAATGACATAATTCAGGATGTAAAGGGTTGAAGAAACGATCCCGAGAGCCGCGGAAATGACTTCGGCTCGCGGCGTCGTGGAGAGAGGCCGAAGGCGACGCGCCGTTCCCGCCGCGTGTCCTGCTAGGGGTTTCCAACCGAGGATATCGCGGGGATCACCGGCTGAAATCGCTGCTCGTCACGGATCACCGGAGCCCCGCAGACGAAAAAGGAGAAACAGGAAGTCCTGGCGGCGCTTTCGCGTCGAAACGGTTATTTCACGACGACGTAATTTCGCGGCGCGCGGCTTTTTCTGTCCGGCTGATGCCTTCCTAAACCGGTAACCACGTAATCTTATTAGCCGACTTTCTGAAAACCCACTGGCTCGCCCGTTCCGCGCACGATTTTTCGTCACCACGGAGCGTACAACTGATGGACAAAAGATTTTGAACACTGCGATCTTCGAGAGAACCAAGGTGTCGATTGACCCTTTTTTATAAATCGGGCTGGTGCTGCGTTAATACCGTTCATTTCGTGAATTAAAACGCGCTAAATTGAAGAAATTGGTGATATGTATAGAACAATGTATATAAGCTGGTGGTATTCCTATTGCAAAACATACTTTCAAGTGAAAGTTACGATCACATTGCACTCATATTTCAAAAAAGGCAATGAAATTCCCCGACGAAAGTTCGAAGAACGATCCGCGTTGCGAATTGACGAACAGTATGCGCGATTGCAGCGCGTTACGTCATCAAACGAAATTCCCTCGACTTTTCGGCGATGCAAGAAAATCGACACCGATTCACTGGAATCATCTGCTGCGTCAGAATGCAAACGACAACAGGATGACACGTCGAAAATCTGATCGAACATGAAGCGGCCGCGGAGATTCACCGACGCAGCCGCATCGACAACTTTAATGGAATCACCGGACGGCGATTATAATTCGTCGGACGCCGTCGATAATGAATACAGCGAAATCTCTTAATGAACCGTTTCCCTCGTACGACTCCTAATCAGACGTATCCCATTAGCGCTGGCTATCGAGCTCGCCTATCGGAATTATGAAACTGTCTCGCCGCTGTTTCTCCGGACAACCCGACTGACGCGACGTCGATTCGATTCTAATCAGCGCCTAACGACGCATTCCTGCACCAGGACCGCTCTCCGTTGCGCCCAATTAGGGAGATGCAAAGGTTACGTATTTTCAGCGGCGTTTCTTTTTCTTTCATCGTGGAAATCGACGGGGGACGAGAAGATGAAAAGGCTCCGGGAACAATGGAAGAGATCCTCGGCTGACGAGGCCGACGGAAAAGCTCGGGGCGACGGGCGATTACGCGGCAGTCCCTATTGTCGATAAGACGTATCAAAGCAATAGCCCACGGTGGCCCAGTTTGCGCCTCCGCTCGCGAATTACGCTCGATCGAGCCGCCATTCCCGCTCCCAAGCGTGTGCATTCGCGTGCCGCGCACCCGGACGCTGGACCCTCCAATCAACGTTCACTCCGGCGGTCTTTTATTCGCGCGCGACCATTTTTCTGCGGGTTTTCCGCTCGACGAAGCATCGAATCCCGACGACCATTGTTCGTTGCTCGACGGCGTCGATCGCGGAGAGAAACAATTCTTAGCCCGCCTTTTAAACGCGGGATTGGACCCGTGGCTCAATGTTTTCGTGTTTTTCCAAACCTTGTCGCTCGAATGAATCTTATTGTGCGGATTGTAGATTTGATCTCTGTCTTTTGAAACGAAAAATTAGGATTCAGTGTACTAGGATAATTGTGATGTTTTAGTTGTAGCTTCATGTAAAGGTTCAGGAAACTTTCAATTTCGAATAATTATTTTCTGTAATTTCGTCTTCTTCTTCGATGCTTGCCTAAGGGCGATTAATTCCCCGAGCGTATCGATTCCGCGGCCACACGAGGCGTCCGTCGCGATCGATGAAGAATAAAAAATTCATCTCGACCCGTTTGGATCGTCGGGCAACGGGGACGAAAGGCCTCGAGCGAACGCGTCGGAGATACGATTGTTTCGAGCCGCGACTTCTTCGCACAGACGGTTCCCGGGTACGTGATTTCTCTGCCAATAGGTTCGTTCGCGGAGAGGTGAATCATTCGTGACTAACGCACGAATTTATTCGCGAACCGGCGTTCTCATTGCAGTCCCGTATTTTTCGCGCGTGAAACAATGTTATCGCGACCGGTTACCGAGACTTTGAGAACTGCGGTTTTCATTTCGATTGACCACCCGCCGAACCGAAACGTCGATATAGTTTCGTAAAATGTAATCCGATTACATACCAAAACTAATGACTAAAATGCGACTTTTGATTCGATTGCGAGTCGCAGCCTCCAGTTACACATTAGAATTCACTGCAATCAATGTCAAGTATAGCTTATCAACAATCGCAAAAGATAATTTGCAGCGATTAAATTACACTTCCAATCTATCGCCCATCTATCGCTAACGCAATCTATTACATTACAGTCGAATCAATAATTTAATCAAATTACATTTCGTCTACCTCTAAATCTCAACGAGATGAGCCAGACCCATCTAATCACATTAACTTTTGCGATACTCGATCAACCAAAAACTAGTACTAATCTATTATATTATACATCATTAACTTAATCAAATTCCATTGTGACCAACTCTAAATTCCAACGTACTGCGTACGCGTGCAATTGCATCAACTTTCGCGCCATCCGGTCGACCGAAAACGCCCTAAATTGACTGTGTTGGATGACTAGTCCCAATCCTTGACCCTGTGCCGTTCCGCCAGACATCAGGTTACCTCCTAACAATATTTTCCGAATAATGAACCTATATTTGAACCTATTCCCGTGTGTACGTTCATTCGGACGTCCAACAGCAGTTCGCGGGATCGTTTCCCGGAACGCGGATCCGGCACCTGGAAACGGGAGTAGCCGCGGCCACCGGTGATCACCGGTCTCTGCCCCAGCGTGCTCGGTAATTTCCGCGCGAACAGTTGGCGGTTCTTTTAAACATGTCGGCGGGGAAGGTAACGGGCCGCAGTAAAATATAATGCACGGCGGAACGTTCAAGGTAACGCGCAATAACTTACGACGGTTATGGCCCTTAACTCTGTTTCGCCGCGCCACGTGGAAATGGTCGGATTAATGAGATTTGGCTGAAAAGAAGAGTCCCGAGCGAGCCGCCTATGGCCTCGGGATTAACGGGCTAGCGCAACGGTGCTCCCGACCTTTCCTACCCGATCCCAAGACCCCGGACGAACTTTCCCGCCGATAGTATTTTTCAAACGGCGCGGAGCAACCTCGACCGCGGTTACGCGGCCATTACGGTGGCCATTGCGCAGCCCTTTGTGTCTTGAATTATTAATCCCGCTACCGACTTTATTAGAGATCGTATCAATACCGATTAACCGTCCGGGTGTAGTTTATGATTTTTTACAATATAAATTTACAATTATTATACGGATGATGAGGAAGTTAAGTTAATATTTGTAACAGAAATTTCCATGGCAATTGAAGAGGTCAAGTGGCTTAAAGTGAAACGAAGAATGGGAAGACTCAAGAAAATCTTGAGAGGCTAGTACTTAGTAGCTCGAAGTTCGCCGAAAAGACTAGAAATTCGTCCTAGCTCGAAGCAAGACGAACGTCCCGGGGAAGGGAGCGGAATCAGGGTCGCGCGCGACCGATGGAGAATGAAATTAGTCGAGAACGTCTGTTCTACGTGCAAGAATGCGCGACGAAGTTCGATCAATTAAGAGTTAACGAAGAAAGAAGAAACTCGGCTGTTTCTCCAGCTCGACGCGGCGTCGAACGGGGAAACGAGGGAGAAAGAGAGAGAGAGAGAGAGAGAGAGAGAGAGAGAGAGAGAGAGAGAGAGATCCGCTTTCTGCAATTAATCGCATCAAGGACGACTTTCCCAGACCTGAAGAGACGTTGAGGGAAAATTCATCGGATCGAATCGCTTGAGAAGCACAATGGCCGGTTGATCTCCTTAATTGAAACGCTTTAATTAGAGCCCGAAGCCAGAGAGGCGCGGGAAAGTCGAGGAACGAACGAAAAGCGAATAGGACGAGCCATGTCGCGAACAGTCGAACCTTCTTTTTTTTGCGAACGAGGAAAAAGAAAGTTTTTCCCAGGCGTCGCGCAATGGGTTCCACAATGGGCCCAGTTCCCGCGTTTGTTAGAGGCGGACGCTTCATTTTTATCGTTTGTTCATCGGCAAACGCGAACCGGTAGGAGAACAAATTCGTCGCAATTTCCTGCTGGTTACGTTGTCGAACGATCTTTCAAACGAGATCTGTCGAAGAGACGCGGGTACCCTCCAATTAACCCTATGAAAACCAAGTCCTGATGCTTTTGTTCGAAAAGTAATATCTCTGCCGACCTATAAACGATTTTCCAATACGTTTTCACGTAAATATATGTTCTATGGAAACCATTTTTCAGATGTACCACATGAAAAAAACAAGATGCTTTTGATTCTGTGTAACCAAACGATGGATTCCAAAGGATTTAGCGATAAAGCGATAAAAACTCTCGATTTAGAAGGCGGAATTTACGCGATCCAAGGAGCCCCGCCCACCAAAACACCTTTCGCGTGGATCCCTACGTGGTTTTCCTGTCGGGGCAACACGTTCACCGATCCGAGGCGACGATCAGCTAGCCGCTCTGCATTCTCATCCGACATTTTTCCCGCTTTCTATTCCCTTTTTCGGGGAGCCCCACTTTCGGATCGGTCGCGATAACCGCTTCGGGGGCCCCTCTTTCGTATGCAAAGACCCGACCGCGATACTGTTATTGTTTCTAAACGAGTGTACGGCCGGTTGCGTGCCCCGGGAATTTAATCTTTCCAACGGGCAGAGAGAAAGGTTCTCCGGGAGTCATGATTGAAACGTGATAGCGGACCACAACACTCTATGGAAAGTGTTCGATTCGTGTGGCAAGCAGATAGACAGATACTCCAAACAACCTAACAGCATAAATCTAATCACCTAGATGATTCAATAGACAAGATTCAACTCCTCAAAAGTCAGCGTAGCTATGAATTGTCCAAGATGTTTCGTAAAAATCCTTATCTCCAGTGAATCAACCCGGGCACTGGTTCTCCAACAAGAGAAAAAAATGTAGGGGACAGGGATCAACGACCGATTAGAAAATTCGTTTTCCCATGGGTAGCTTCTAGAGTCCTACGTGAAAACATCGTGAACTCGAGATACCCGAATTAGCATTTCAATTTGTTCGCGCAGGTGTTCTGCAGGCGACACCGAGCCGCCGACGATCGACACGCGGTGCTTCAACCGCAGCGAGCACCTGACATTTTCAATGCATACCCTAACCGCCGCGCGATCCACGGGACACGCAGCATTTACATAGCTGTCTGCGCGCGCTGTTATCCTATCTTATCTGTCCGTGTCTCTCTATACCGAGAAACGGCGCGTTACTGAATCGCGGAATCCTCAACTTCTTTTTTCCCCTTTTTCGAGAAACGCACGTGGGGTGCGCGCGCGCACGCGGTCCCGGCTAACGGGCTACCCGACTGTTCAAGGCGAGATTCCAGGCTACCGATGATACTCGCGAACCGTTCGCCACGACTAACGAACGACGCGGCTGTGTAATTGGCTTTCGATTGTAACCCGGCTACCTGTTAATTTATCAACGGCCTCGCACGCGGCCGCATTAAGCAGACGCACGGGGCGAATGTTAATCCCGTGATTAAAGGCGGTCCACGGCTACCCCGGTACCCAGAGACGTACCGAGCAACCATCCTTACGAAACGACCGCATTAATCATTCCGCGGAACCCGTTTTTTCTCCTTTTCCATCTTTTTTTTGCGGAATCCTTTGGAAAACGGTTGGCGTTACGCGCGGATGGATTCTTCGTTCGCGTCCGTAATCGCACGCCAAGGCACCGGAGAAAATGTATACCGCGATGTTACCGGATGATGCAAATGTCAACGGTAACGCACTATTGCCACCTACGGACATTCTTAGAAAATGAGATATTCCGACTGCTGGGTGATCAAACTCGTTTACGTTTGACGAAGAACTTCTCTTAGTAGGTTACTGTTTCGTTCCATTCGAATTGCGAAGAGTTTCAGTAGTTTTCGCATATAAGAACATTAATTTGAGTATGCTTCAACTTTGCCGAATTTGCTAAATTTCTAAGTTGCTAAGTTGTTAAGTAGCTAAATTATTTTTATAATTTTTAACTGCTAGGAATGCTTCTTTTGCAGTTTTAACACTGGAACTACCGAGCAGAAAAAATTGATTATTCTGTATTTCCTTATAAAATATATAAAAATACATTTATTGAGTGTACAATTTCCTTAAATTCTAGTTTGTATTTATATAAATCAATTTATTGAATAATTTCTCAGAAAATCGTCTGTGCCTTTGCTATAACTTCGAAAAAAAGGGTGCAAAAGTGACACGAAATGGGTCATTTCGACCCATTTGGTAGCTCTAGTGTTAAATGAGTCATCATTATCATTAAAATTCGGATGTACACAGTTCTAGTAGGGTTGATCTAGGGAAAACTTTTCCCCTGGATAGTCTGGGGGTTTCCTATTTGCAACAGTTACAGCATCAACAGTTACAGCCGTAACGTTTCAGTGGGCTGAACAAACGCGGCTCGTTACGTTCCTCGTTATACGAACGAGCTTTTATTGCGAGCTACGACGAGCACTGTTATCGTTAACTGTACACAGGGACGTAAAGTGTAACTAGACGCATGGCGCGCAATTCGCCGAAGAACCCTTCGCTGGGGAAGTAACCAGATGCGTGTAACTCGAAGTAATGGCAAAAAAAAAATAACACACTGTTCCTCATTCGAAAGAATGAAATTATTCATGAAGAACACGTGTCTTTGATTATTTATATATTCAACAGTCGAGGCATGTTGGGAGCATGGACGCCATCATGTCAGTTACAGCGACAACTGATAGGGTTATACGTACAAAAATATTGAAATGTTAACGGAAAGTTATTTAGTTTAAACAATACTCAATATTAGTCTCGCTATTACTCACGTTTGATTAAAATACTGGACAAATAGTAACAGAGGTTTACATGACTGTAGAACCACCAAAAAGTACGTTAAAACCGTTGGGTTTGACTTACCCGAGCGCGCGTTGTGTGGTCTTCATTTGGCTGGCTGGTATCCCCGCGAATTCCTCGAAGCGATTCCCTTTCAACGTCGATCCATCGATTCGTTTCGGCGTTAGAGCACACGCCACGAATGCCCCGCAACGGTTGGAATAAAGAAGAGGGAAAATGACCAATAAAACACTAAAAAAACACAGCCGTACACGTACACCGTGAGTAGAAAGAGCACCCGTGTTCTGCGGCTTCGCGCGTCCCGTGATCAACCACTTCACCGTATTATTTTCGCGGGAATCGATTGGCTTTCGATTATCGAAATCAATGGCAACCGCAGCCGCGTGATTGGTCGCACGCTTACGTTACCGGATATGCGTATATCGGATTCTACCGAACGCACAAACAACAATGTACCAACACTTCAGGCGACTTCCGTTTCAACAATGGCGGTTTCGAATTTCCGCCGGCTCGCGACAGTTGAAATCGTCCCCTTAAGATCTCCTGTGGATCGGATCTCGTGGCGATCCACAGTACCTGTAAAAATACGTTAAATATCGTACGGCGCGCAAAAGCGACGCTTCCATCTAGTGCGCGATGGTAACAGGCACGAATTAGATTAGTGGGACTCGCGACCGAGACACTTGGAGGTTAGGTTCAGTGCAGACGCAGACAGAGAAAGGGGGGCAGAGTGAGAAAGTGCGACATAACCTCTCTTTCATCAGACGGATGATCCTGCAACCGTAGCGGCGTCCGCGACGAAACACTAGCTCATTTCGTCGTCGCGACAGCGATTGTCATGGCGGCAGCAGGTTTTCGCGTGATCCTCGGCACGTGTCAAGATTCAAAAAGGATTGACCGTCGACGGCGGTAAGTTGTCCCCTATCTTCACTCGTGAATCCCTTGCCCGAGCTCACCGCTCGACGTCCACCAAATATTAAACGGAGACGGTTTAAATGGCGCGCGTCTTGACGCGAGCATCACGGTTGTCGCGTAACAGGCTACGTTCAGTTGTGTGCGTCCGCTGGACCGCTGTTTCCTCCCCACCAACCGTATACACCAACTCTGTCCTCCGTACTCTTTGGCGCGAAACACCGATGCTCCCCTTTTCCTCGTCCACTCTCGCGACAACTATTTCCCCAAGCGTTTTCCTCGAACCTTCTCCCAACGTTGAACTGAAAGCTCCACCCGGAATCTGCAGGTCAGATATATCGGGTACAACAACGCAAAAGCGTGCCACTTTAACAAACGACCGGCCGACCTGCGTCCTTCCGACCGGCAGGACTGGTTTACGCGATAAACACGCGGCGGATCGTGTTCACCGAGAGACGGAGCTGTACCAATACGGACGTGTCGAAACACGCGAGCGATACAAGAGAAAAGGAGAAACGAATCTACGGAAAGCCAATGGAAATTTTCCCGGGACGGTCCGTTACGGGGTGGCCGCGGTGGGGGAAGATGTTCGCGCGGAATCACCGAAAAACTTGAAATCGCGCGGCAGGTGCAAAAGGTGCCGGTTTACACACGGTGGAAGCGAGCGACCTCCTCTCTTTGCCAGGTCCCAACCGAGAGGTCCACCGTACGAGGACTGGTTTCACGAGACTCCCCGTGCTCGACCGGCCAGACTACTTCGGTCCACGATAGAGGGGGAGGAAGAGGGGCAAAGACAGCGGGACAGAAAGAAACAGCGAAGGAGCCACAGAGAGAAAGAGAGAGAGAGGGAGAAGGGTACACATGCACAGAGGGAAAGAGAGTGTTCGGTCGAAAGAGGACTAGCGGCGGCGGGCGCAGAGCGCGGGAGGGATGGGGAGGGAGGGACGCGAGAAGCAGCGTGTGGAGAGCGAGCTCGTGGAGTGTGGGTCCCGTTCTTCGGAGAGAGGCTTGTTCCAGCAAGCGCGAGGAAGTACTGTTACTTAGACAGAGCCTTCGGGGCTCACAACGTGCTGCAAAACGCGATGCAGGCCTGGATGCGATGCATACGAATCTGACTCTAACCTCGGTGGATCAACAAGAGGCACAACCGTTTTCGCGATCTTCCTCTCTTTCTCTCTCTTTTTCTCTCTTTCTCTCTTTCTCTCTCTCTCTCTCTCCCCCCTCTCTCTCTTACTCTGTCCCCCGCTCCCTACCTCTTTTTCCCTGCGCGTAACGTCCAACACGTAAAATGAGCAAACTATGTAACCGATCGAACCTCTTATCCTTCCACGTTAAACCTCAAGGATGCACATACGACGCTTGAGCGATACAGTCTGGTTTTTAGGTTCGAATGGTTAGGTTAGATCGTGGGCTAACTCCGGTTCCGGAACTGTCAACGTTTTGATGGTCGCCAAGTCTAGGTTCCTAGGCTCAGTCGTTCTCGAACTGATCCCGCGGTTGACAACCAACTGTCTATTGTTGTTCCTGAGATTTCAGACGCATGGAAACGATGTCTGGCACGCAACGAAAGTACACGGGTCACGCGAATCTAATTACACCGCCGCCAGTATGCACATTGCGTATGACGCGTCGTGTGGAGCCCTGTACGCGTGCGTGGACACGCACCAACGATTCGCGTGTCCTCCTTCGCCCTCTGTTTACTTCTGTGCACGCGAATCCGGTGGGCTCGGTTCTCCACGGTTCAACCAGCTTTTGCGGCGCCTTGCGAACGGAAACTCATCGTCGAACACACTGACGGTTGTTCTCGGTTGCTCTCCACCGCTGATTTTTGGATTTTTATTTTTTCCTCTGTTTGTTTGTTTGTTTTTGTTGTTTTCGCTGCCGTGAGATTCGAGAAACTACGAAGGATACGCTCACCGCTCGGTGGTCGCGGCTCGACTGGACGACTGGCCGCCTCCGCGCTATTACCCGCCGTACTCACGCCCGTACCCAATCGCAACGGCGCCCCACTCGCTCCCTATATCGCGGGTATATCGACAACTTGGTATACTTCGTATACCAAGCGGCAAGCGATCTGTTTCGCTCTTAATCGGTGGGTATACTTTTGAAAATAACATCAGGCTTGCCATTCGTGATAGGATTTGTACATGCTGTTTAAAATTGATCTTTCACACGGAGCTGGTAGTGAACATTTATTTAGTTCATTTATAATTCTATTTTAAAACATGCTCATTTAGAGTTTGGACTGATTTCGAGTTTGCAAAAGTGTACCGTGAACCATGAACATTTTTAAGGACATACTTTGGTATATGCTACGAGAATAGGTACAACAGCTGACATAGTTTATCGATTTCCCAATTTTTATTAAGAATTTACGCTACCCGCGTTATGCCAAGTCTAGCGAGTCCCTATTCGAGTTATTTATACGAAGTTCAACAACCTGTCGGACTAAACATAGTTTTAAACTTTGTTTATGCGCATAAACGTCGACGTTAGGGCTGATTTTATCGAATCGCTTTTCGAAATATGTCGGGTTATTAGTGTAAGTCGCAAAAGTTTTGTACCCACGTACCTGCACGTGCTCGCGTGTTAACTCTTACTGGTGATCCGTGTGCGCGTATCATATACGGTGCGTACGTGTCGTCGGTGCGTACGAATACAACAAGGAGCGGGTGTAACCGGTTTCACCGATTTTTTCCCGAAAAGCTCTCGCGACGGTTTATAAAATTGTTCGCCCTTTGTCGTTTCTTGACGCGAGCGCGCGCGCTCGTGCACGCGTCGCTGGACACCGTGATATTCTCTACTTTTTCTCAGCTACCGCTTAGAAGAACCGTTTTTAGCGACCGTAGAAAATTAACAAAGGAAAATTCACCTGATGTCGCAGTGTTCGTTAAAGTGCGCGAAACACATTCGAAAGGATCTACAGCTGCGGCTACCTGTTCTCCGATACGCGCAGCGTGTAACAGGAATGAATTTTTTAAAATTCCAAACGTATAATCGTCATGCACTGTATAATGTAAGGTGACACCAAGGCAGTCTGGTACGGAATCGAGAACCAAGCTCGACATCGCCGTGACCAAACTCAATCGAACGGAGAGTCCCTTGCCTGGCGATTGCCTCGGCACACTGTCGAATTCAATTTTCATCCGCAACCGTTATATAATAAACTCTGCTATGTAGAAGATTTCTTCAGCGTCACGACAAAATTCATTGTTCAAAGGAAACTGTTACGATCACACGGAAAATTCTCTTTTCATCTGTTCTACTTCAAGAGACGACAGTATTCTGTTTTCGAGCGCATCGTGGATGCGTATTATCGGAAGGGAGTCATCTTGGGAACCGTTCTATAGACATCGGACTCGGCGGTTTCACTTTCCGCGGGATTTTTTCTCACGGTGTTTCGATTAATCGCATCACGAATTGAATAGCATTATACCGTGAATGCTAATTACACGAGATTATACGATTCACCGAGTCGATTGAATCCCGAGTCAACTTTCCCCACCGGCTGGCCTATCACTCTCGAGTCAGCTCGGCTACCGTTTCGAATTCTTCCTCTTTTTCCGTCGGATTTCTCTCGCCGGGGAGCAATAACAATTTGACATCGCTTACAAACGACGCGCCTTTACGTTAGTTTGCGATACACGTAAAACAATTTCGCTCCGATTATACTGCTATTATGTATCCGCTGAGAACCCTATAATAATTTATGATTCGCATCTGCATCAACGGTCCATAAATAAACCTGGGAGGGACAAGTAAAAAAAAAGGGCTTGATCTCTGTTAATCCGATAAGATAGAATAATGAAATTGCGTTTAAGGGTCATAAATCTCTGTCGAGCCGTCTCGCGATCTTTTGAAGGTGCAATATCAATGCGACGAAGCCCGGGGGAGGGCGATCTTTTGAATCGCCGCTTAATAAATTGAGTCATTAAGAGCACGAGGCGGAATACATAGCGAAAGTAATCCCCCGGACGTTGCGCGGCTACGATCGCCGTGCAACTTTTAACAATAAAACCAGAATCCGCCGTGTTTTTGCGCGGGTAACACGATGCACCGAGTGCACGTGTAACACGCGCAGTACACCACTTTGTATAATGGATTTCTGCTGGAGCCAATGTATCCTTAGACCCTGTGAATCGTATTCGTTCAGGATTTTAACGCCTACGATCTTTGTCCTTCATTTTATCTTCCAGTTTCATCTGTCACTGTTTATTTTACAGTACGCTCTCATCAAAAACTTTTCTTGTTTCTTAGCTCAACGGTCGAAAAAACAGGACTCTCGCGCGTCGGTGATTCACGGCGGCGTGAGCCATGGAGCTGGAAAGGTGGAGAGTGCTACCACCTGAACGTTGGAACCCGTAACTAACAACTGGAGAGCCGATCAAACAGAATGGAATTCTGTAGCGCACATCGACAAGAAGAGTACGTACATACAGGAACATTGTTCTTTATCCTGATCGGATGTTATAACATAAACAGAAAAGAAGCATTAAATTTATATAAATGTTTATATTATTATGTTACACTTTGTCACGAGTATTTATATAAAGTCACCGTCTTATTACTATTTGGTAAGAGTCATTCGAGTGTCAGTGTTTATAGAACATGCCCACTCACATGTTTAAATGCAAGTGCTGAGCAGCTGCAATGATCTGACACTTCTGCAGCTCCAGTTTTTGTTCCTTCAGCTTCAAGAGGCTCTTCTGCACCTCTAGCTCACTCTGCCGCATCGCCATCTCCTCTTTGTGCCTCTTCTCCTTGTTCTTCTCGGCGATCGCAAAATTTTTCGCTATCTCCTCCAGAAACCTGTCGAAAAGTGCCGTCAGCGGCCCGTTTGGATCCGTCTGTTCTCCCTTGTTATTCGCTAGGGTGTTAGACGTAGGTGCTGCTAGAGGATCGTCTTGCTTTTGCTGTTCAACTGTGTTAGTCTGATCTTCGCCGGTCGGTTTCGGCAGAATGAACGTGTACTTCGCTGATCCGCCAGCTGGTGAAGGAAATTCGCTTTCTTCTAGATACATGTGCCTCCTTTTTTCATTGAAGATTTCGTCCAACGCTCGTTTGTGCTCCCAGTGGCCGTAGTGTCTCATCCTACCAGGCTTCTTCAATCGTTCCCGGAACACCAGGTTCTTGTACTTACGTTCCAGCACCCGCCACTTGTTCTCGCACTTTTGGGGGCTGAAGTAAAATCCGTAATTCTGCATCTCCAATGAGATCATCTCGAACATCTCCCGCAGGCTCCTGATCTGCGTCGATTGGCCGACCATTGATCGGTACTTTTTATATTGACTGATCAGGCAAGTGGTCGCCTTGCTGGTCCACAAATTCAATGCACCAACATCTGCGCTCGACGGTATAGCTCCATTGTTTTCAAAACCGGGAAATCCGTTTTCGTGTTCCTCTTCCACGTAACACTGAAGCGTGGGTTCCACTTTGATCTCCATTTGACCGTCGACGTTGTCTCCTTTCAAACAATACTTGCGTTAAAACGATTCGATACTAGTCCTCTAACTTTATTATATTATCATTCAGTTTTAAACAGAATTACGTAAAAATGCAAGGAACGTTCTCTTTTTTTGCCTTGCTTTTTTAGTGATACGATGGTGTAGATTACATTTGGCCAAGAAACGGCACAAGGAGTATTTGATTTTCCCGCGCAAAACAACGGGTACGCCGAGTACAGGCGCATAAAGCGGTTCTAACATCCGTGCGGCTTTCGGTGCGACGACGATTCGAGTTCCAGCCTCGTTGATCGAAGCGTTAACGAACGTTGCATGGAGCACGAAACGCGATACAGCCACGGACCGTTTAAGAACAGTTCCCCTTACCTTTCTGCTCTGTATGATCGGCCATGTTAGCGTGCCCTCGTAACGTAACCTCCGTTCCAATCTCCGAGAGAAGTCCGGCACGAGTGCCAATCTCGGTCGCGGCACGGTCTCGCAGGGGGCCGAAAAACCAATGGAAACTAGTTCCAAACCGGTTTCATCCTGGAACTGGTTCCGTACGCGTCGAGAACTGGCGGCCATATTAACCTCGTGTGCCTCATGGACACTAAAGATACGTTAAGCCAGGTTCACACCTGACGGACACGAACGAACGGACAAGTCTGGACCGCGTCGCGGTCACGAACGAGACTTAACGCGAATCGGAGCTTGATAAACGCATTTCCACGAGTTTGTAGAAACCTTCTCAAATCTAAACTTTCGAAAAACATAGGAAACGTTTGAAACGATAAATAATGATTTAATGGCAATGACTTTTTATCTTCTATAACTTACTATAAACAAAATAAGAGAAAAGGAAATTGAAGAAACTAAAAGACAACGCGTTCTTAAATGAAACGGCAATGTTAAATTGGAACAATCGATTATTATTATATATAATAATTTACTATATATCATGGATGACTACCACAGCAATGACCTTGTTGAACAAGACTTTAACACCACGACAGGAGAAAATACAGCGCACCGCGCATTCCTGCTCATACACAAACATCAACTGTCAGCTTCCTACCTTCGATAAACATGAACACGATAAGAAACGTCTCCCCGAATCGTTGCCTGAATGTATCTCTCGTCCGCGATGATAAATTCCGTCCCCTATGCGCCAGATAATAGAGACGTAATCGTTTCCACGGTACAGTTCGCGACTGGCGTGCATCCCGGGTAATTGACAATGTCGAGCGCGCATCGGATCACGATTTATGTTAATGTCGAGGATAATGAACCGGCATTGCGCAACCGGCGGACCACTTTCAGGCGATTTCGAGTCGGGTCTTACGGGACGTGAAAAATGTTTAAGGTGGCCATTCCAGATTTGTCGATAACACGAGTATATTGCATTGCTTGTTAGATCATGCCAGACTAGTTGCATAAGTCGCGTGCGGTTCCATTTAACGATTCGTAGGCATTTCTGTGATTCGACTGACTTTACGTCGGCCCGGCCGCGTGTTTTTCGCGTTAATAAACTGCTCGTTACACGAGTTACTTCCTTTATGCTCGTAGCGTGAAATATGGCTCGCGTCATAATTCGTAGCCAATTTAAGGCTCGCAATTTGTTGAATCGCGTAGGTATGCGCGCGCTGATGTACAATGTGTGCTTCTTTACGCGGACTCGCGAGCGCGATTACAATTCAGTGGCGTCGAACCCGCGAAGACTCGGAATTGCATAGAATCAATCCTTTCACCGTGTTTCACGGTAATTATCAACGGTCATAGATCGTTCACTGATACGAGGACTGTGGTCGATATACTGGCGAACGATCCGGCATCAATGTTAGCGTTACGCGATCTCGAAAAGGCATTGATCTCAATACGGAGACTGCTCGATGATTTACTTTCCCTTCAAGAAGACGGGAAAGGCGCAGTATTCGAAGTCTCGGGCCATAATCGTTTTGATTGTTTCTCAGCGAGGATCTTATCTGCTCCAGATAGTCAATTAAATATTTACTCTGATAATGCGTTTAACGAAACGGCGATGCTGGCAATGAATTGTTGCGATCGGCCACACGCTATTCTTTTGTTCTACTCAGTGTCAAAGTTGCCTCGAATATTCGCACGCTCCGACAGCGACGTCGACACCGGAAGCCAACTATTTCGTATGGCTACTGGGGCAGCGCGTCGTCTCGCACTACGCGATAAAATAATAACGCTTATACAGTGCGATTTCTTGTAAAGCACGCGAAGAATAAACGTTCCGAGCGTGATTCCGATCGTCACGGACCACGGGGAAATGCTTCGAGCGCTCGGGATTCCTCGTTTTGGGTCATCGTTCGTTATGATTCTCGGATCCGTCCTGTTTTTCCCGTATACTCGTTATTATCGTCCACCGGATGCGCTTCCCCCTTTCGCTCAAAAGCATGGTCGACACGTGTTACGTTTTTTTGTTTGCCCAGTCCGCGTGGGCCATTAAGCGTACAAGGACGCGACAATTGTGTTCGATTCGATGAAAGATCGGAGCGTTTTTGCGGCGAAAGCTGTTTTCTGCTTCGACCAATCGTTCAGCTCGTTAACCTGCTAATTTTTTTGGCCACAAGCGATCGTACCGACACGATTGAAGCAAAAAAAGTGTTGAAGTCATTTACCCAGTTGTACGCGTACATTATAATCCAATTTACACTACAAGGATACCACAATAGAAACAAATTCCAACGGATAAATGAAAAAACGTAAAAGGTAATCACAGACGGAGCCACATACCCTCCTATAAGGGAGTAAGGATAAAAGATGGCACCCTTCGTGTTTCGTATTTCCCGCCTGAGGGGAATCGAGGCCCTAGTCGCGATATACCCCCGTAACCCCGAACGAGCGATTTCGATAGGATGTCGCGTCATTCGATAGGAGCGATGTCGGTCGAGAGCGTGACGTCATGTTGGGGTGGTGGAGCGAGAGTAGTCGCGAAGGAAAAGGCTAGGGGGCTAGACGAAGGACGGGGCTGTTGGTTAAAAGAGAAGGGAGCAGTAGCTTAGAGAAGAGAAGGGAGGAGAGTGGAGAATCAGCGACTGGTCATGGTGTGCGTGAAACGTGAGGGGGCTGGTCAGTACTGTGCCGCGATGTCCTTATACCCCGGGCACTTTCGCATCCAACCCAACATGCCCCTACTCTTTCACCCGCTACATCATAGCGCTAAAAAATCCTGCCAACCCATTTCCTCTGTGTCTAATACAGTCGTTCCTATTTCTATTAATCCCAGAATCGTTTAAAAAGCTCAACAATTTTCGTAGATCCTCGACACAACACCTGAAATGCCTGACGAAAGGCACAGCCCTGAGGCTGGTGCATAGAAGTCGAGCGGAGCGGATCCAAGCCGGTAGGGAGAGAGGCGATATCTCTGTCGAGCAGACAGGCAGCAGGCAGGCAGGCAGGCTGTTAGGCAGGGGCAGGAGCGGAGTGCGAGTGAACGAGCGAGGACGGCCCCGTCGTGCGCTCGCCTTTCGTCGCCGATTTGTGTGGGTGCGTGTGGCGGGTGCGTGCGTGAGTGCGTGCACACTGGTAGGTACTTTCGATTTCCAGCGACCGACGGGGTCCGCCGTTCGGTTCGCCGGCCAGGGGACGACAGGACGGCTCTCGGCCCTAGGAAGCGTACGGACGACGATCTGCCTAACCATGGAGTGAAATAGTAGCCGGGTAGTCCAACGTAGTTTACCCGGAGAGTCCTGTCAGTTCAGTGCTTGTAAACGGTGTGTATGTGCGAATGCGTGTGCATCACTCGGCGGAACAGGTGCCATCCTCGATTCACTTTTTCGATCGTACGCACAGGTCTCGTTTGACCAGTCTCCTCCGAGCGACGAGAGAGGCTTATCGATCCGCGGACCGAAACCGGCGATCTCTCTCCGTCGGAGTGTTCACCGAGCCACCCAGTAGCCACGGCTCAACGGACAGGACTGTCCCCGGCGAGAAGAATGGAATAATAACACGCGTGTGCTCGTTGTCAACGGCCAGCCGGAAACGCGTGTTGTCGCGTATGTATATACATGTGTCGCAGGCATCGTCTTATCGACGATCGGTCGGCGGCCGCCGTTCACGTCCATAGTGTCCACGGGAGGTGTTCTCTCGTGATCGAGCGCGATGCCCGTGCGTCGTCTCTAAGGGAAAGATAAACGTTGCCAGTAGCGAATTCATAGGCTGCCAGACAGGTAGAGGGACAGAGAAAGAGAAAAGACGAAGGGAGTCGGAAAGCGAGCGAGAGAATCGCTAAGAGAGGGGGACGGAGAGAGAAAGACAGAGTGAGAGAGTTGTTCGTGGAGAATCGGCCGCGCGTTTGCGAACGCGCCCATCGCGCGTCCAACATGGCTACCGCGAGCAACGCGACGACGGGCAGCGCCGGTGAATCGAGCGGCAACAATGTCGCCGTGCCACAGTGGAAAAGGGACTTGATACAACGGCGCAGACAGCAGAACAAGGTTCTCGCGAGCAACGGTGCGAGCGTGAAGTTATGTTCAGCTGTGATCGGCTCGTCCGCGACGCCGGAACCCGCCGCTGACCCGTTGTTGTACAGTCAAGAGCAGTGTGTAGCCGGCAACGTGTCGTCGGCGAGATCGCGCGCTAACACCGGCGAAGAGAACGCTGTCAACGGCCATCCCAGTGTCTCGTCTGCTAACGTAGCAAGCGTTGCTGGCAGCGGCGGTGGTAGCGCCGCTGCCGGTGTCGTTGTATCGTCTTCGCCGTTTCTATGTAGAGGAACAGCCGGTGGCGCCACCGTCGCCACCGGAACGACCGCCGCTAACAGCCAAGCGGCAGCAGTCGCGTGCAACATGCGTCTCGAGGCGGATCTGTCGCTCTGCTCCGACTCGGAGGACGTCGCGAACGGCCCGCTGAGCAAGTCGTCGACGGACACGGAACGAAAATCGGAACACGGTGACGGGTCCGAGAACGAGGACGCTGCCAAATTACCCGGTGAGCAAGCGAACAACTCCGGCTGCGAGGAACGCCGCGGAGGATCCACCTGTAGGACCAGTGGCAACAACAAATCGGAGAGGGACGTTTTGGCCGAGTTGTCACGTTCCAAAGCGGAAATGGCGAGAAATCGGGCGGCCAGCGACGACGGGGAGAGCGACAGCTCAGAGGAGCTGCAGTATGGGCCAGGTATCGTGAACAAGTTGAAGAGCAAATACCTAAATCTTGCTCTCAGGGAGATGAACAAGACCCGGGTGACGGTGCAACGGTTCCGGCGAGCAGCCAGCCTCGAGGATCTGCTCGACTGCGACGACGAGCCTGGCGAGAAGACCGTGAGAAAGTACGCGAAGAGGACGAACGCGGCCGGGACCAATGCGAAAACCGAGAGATATAGGAATGCGTCGCGCGGTAATGAATCGATGAAACGGGCTAGAAGCGTGGAGACGCTGATGAGGTATAATGGAACTGAGGACATAAATAATAGCCATGGCCGGGTGGGACAGACGAACGGTTTGAAGCCGGATCCCGTCAACGATCATATTATTCTGATAGATAGGTCCACCGTGAAGATCGAGAGTCGGCTGACCGAGTTGGACAGGCCCAAAGCAGTCAACAAGCCGAAGAGGATCAAGCCGCTCCTGGCGGAGACGGAAAGACCACCGCCGGATCTAGTCAAGACTACTATGAGGATCTTCGAAGGGTCCGCGAAGAAGCTGAGACCTAAAGGCGAGGTCGCGGCGAAGGTGGCTACTTTTAAAACAATCAACGACACCTTCAAAGCGCAATCGCAGAAGAAGGTCGTAGCGAAACCACCGGTGCAACCGAAACCTTTCGTGAACGGTAACTCGAGGCTGATGCCCGGCTCGCCGAAAAAGATAGTTCTGCCTCAGAAGCCCACTGCTGAGCTGATCGAAACCCAGAAGGGTCAGGAGGAGTACCACATCGACGGCGTGATCACGGAGCCCATCGTGCAGTCGGTGTCTTCCGTGGTCAGCAAGTTCCAGCAGATTGAGAAGTCGCATTCCCCGTCCCCATCGCCCGAGCCGTCTTTCAAGTTAAAGTTCTCGCCTGCTCCTAGTCCGGAGCCCCAACAGAACAAACTAAAATCCTCCTTGGAAATAAGCGTCAAGTCCCCGCCCGTGACGCCCGTCCTATCTCCCAGAATCGCGTCGCCAAGGTTGCAGAGTCCTTCCTCTCCCATGAAGGACATATTCAGGCAAAGTTCACCACTCCTCCTCAGTCCATCCTCGCCGATAAAGGACACGCCTAAACAGACGTCCAGTCCGATTCAAAAGCTACCGCCAAGTCCCAGCAGGGAGCTGCTGAGACAGATGTCCGCATCGGAAACCATGAAGGTCCCGCGACCGCAGGAGGACGCGTTGTTGAACTGCAGCGCAGATCACCCGAGACAACAGATTCCGGAGAGGATACACAGTCCAACCGAGAAAGAAAAACAGGATGAACCAAAAGTGCTGATAGAGGACACCGTGTTTAGCGACGAGGACGCCGAGGAAGTGGTCGACGCGCCAAAGACTATCTCGAAGACGGCATTGGAGAACATCGCGAAGACCGGTGTAACGATGCAATTTAGCTTCAGCGATAAACCAACAGCGAACAAGAGCTACCTGCCCGGGTACACGCAGAACGGGCAGAAGCCAGGTGATGAGCAGGCGGACGCTCGCAACGAGAAGTCGTCGGAATCCAGGGGCAAGCCGTTTTTCACCGGGAACGCTTCCGCGAACGCTGTAACGGACCAGGAGGCGGTCTCCAGGCTGCAGGAGAGGCTGGAACCGGACAAGTGCGATAGAAAGATCGAGGACACTAAGGAAGACGCGGACGTGGAGGGGGACGCGAGGGGGAACGTCGATGGCAAGCCGATCGGAGCGATCTGCAGCCTAGGTCTGATCAAAAACATCACCACCGCTTCCTACCCGCAAACCAACGAGTCGAAAACGATAAGATGCCAAAAGACGGCAGAGTCCCCGCCACAAAAGCAAATCGGCATCATCAGACCGTTGGTCTCCACGAAGACACAGCATCCGCAGCAAAACCTGAGCAACCGGGAACTGGAGAAGAATCTGATCAATCGGGTGAAAAGCATAGAACAGCCGACCAAGGTTGTGGTCAGCCTGAAGAGTGCCGATGAGATTCAGCCAGCAAAGAAGTCCGGGTCAGGCAGCGGTGGCCTGTGGGAGACCAAGCCGTGGAACCAGCAGAACAACACGATGGTGTTCAATTTCAGTAACCGGAAGGACGTGCCCGACTACATCGAGAACGACGGATTGATCATCAAGAGGAAGCGGGAGAAGCCGAAGGTGAGTCACCGACCGAATCTAATCGTAGCGATTTTCGATCTTATCGTACCGCTGGTATATTTGTCGGTTATGATACCGTGGATTTTCTACGACATAATTCGAACGTGTATTACGTTCGTCGTTTCTCTTTGATTTAAACCGATACCTTGCTTCAACCACGTTAACAAACCTGTGACTGTCGCAAAGCTGATCTTCTGTCGTTTCGTTCTTCGCTTAGGTGATTCCACAATAGTATAGTTTGGAACTATTACATGATTTCGAATAGAATGTTGAAAATATTATCGATCTACGGGGGCCGAAGATTTTTATCGATTCAATCAAATCAATTTTGATCGAGCTGGAAACTAGAAAGGGAACTCACGATTCGGCCAGGCGGAATTCGCGAATCGATATAGTTCAATAGGGGTCTGGCACGAAGCTACTTTCTTTTCGTACGTATGCATAATTCAAGCACATTTCACTTTCTTTAATATCGTGTCAGGACAAAAGCGTCGTTACTGCCTTGGTTGGTACGTGCGTGTCGGGCATCGCGCGCGCGCGCGTGGTCCGGTCACACGCAGAATTTCAAGCGAGGTCCGAGCATTCGAGGCACGCGGTCCCGTTCGCTCGACATCGTGCACGACATTTATTTGTTTGCCATTCCGCCGTCGAGTCCGCCTGTCGCGTTTAAACGCTCGTAAACTTGCTGGAACAGCTGATGGGACCCGCCCATGTCGCGGAAGCGATCCCTGCACGCGCGATGGGCACGCTTTAATTTGTCAATCGAATCGAACACCGATAAAAGAACAGTTATGGAAACGGTGCACTGGTACATAAACCTCAGGAATTTACTTGAAATCAGGATATGATAGAACGTTAATAGATAATGATAACTTTAGTACTATCAAGTCGCAAACATGCTGCAATCTATATATATCTGTATAAGGTTATATAAAAAATGAGCGACGATATTATCTTCATCTCCTCCCGTTTCAAACGAAAATGGAACCAGAATTAGTCGAAGAAGATGAATGAATACAGACACCCCGTCTCGTCTTCAAATAACATAAACTAAGGGGTTCTACCCTGCTTCGACGATCTTGTAGGAACGTTCAATCGGTTCGCAAGTTCACGGTGAAACGAGGCGAGACGGAGCACGTCCCGACGCTCCGCGAAAAAACTTCAGTGGATCGGGATCGGCAAATTGAATTGTGGTGAGCCGTACTTTCTCGCGTTAGATAACCCGGAACTCGCGTGATCCGTTCGAATGCGGGTCCGCAGGACGATTACCCTAGTCCCCCGTCATCCGTCTCCGATCATCGTTCACGAAATCGCCCCTGCCTCGTATAATGGCCGTAACGAGGCCTCCCTCGAATCGTTCGCCGGAAAAAAACTCAGAAGAGAGGAAGAATAGCCTCGATAACAGGCGACCGTTTAACGAACCGGAAACTGGAGCATGCATTGAGACCGCGCAATCCTTGACGAACCGCACGAAACAGGAACAATGACTAAGCAACGGGCCTCCGCACTCTGGTAGACACGATTGACCTACCTCTGATCGATCGCCGCGAAAGGATCGGTTGTCCTTGGACCCAACGAAACGATCGACACACCGAAACACACGATTTTTCGACCGGATCCACGGTTACGTAACTTGGTATTACAAAATCGATGGAAAAAGAATTCCTGTTGGCAACCGGAGAATTGTTCCGCGAAGGAAAAGTAAAAGGCGATCGAACGACAGCGCTAATCGGCTTCGCTGAGGATTAGGACCCGGCTCTTCGACTTCTCAGCGAAATGTCACGGCGACCGTTTCGAATCCCAAAGATGTTCGTGTCCGTGAAGCCCCAGTCAGTCCCGAAAACAATTGAATTAGTTCGAGGACGAAATCACTGCGGATCGACACTTCGAAATCGCATTTCCTCGCGATCATTTTCCGCCTGATTACCCTTCTTATAATTTTCTCATACCATTATATTGTCCCAAAAGTTTCGTTCGTTTTATTGGTATCAGATGAATACACGATATTCTATGTTCTACGTTACGTCATTCAGTATGATTCCTTCGTCTTACAGAACGTCTAGTAATTCCAGCTTGACGAAACTTCTCGCATACTCAAAGCTGCGAAAGAAGCTTACAGAACAACGTAACACAGTCACCCAGCTCTAAAAAGATAAAATAACTCGAAACAAGCTAATTCGACGTGGGAGACACGTTCCGCGTATCGAATCGCTTGTCTAGTAGCGATAGACCCGCAGCAGCGCGCGATGCGGTTTCCGAGGCCTGCCGACTGCATCTCCGCCTTTACGCCGGTAATTAAACGGAGATTAAGCGGCCTTAGATCCCGCGATAACGAAGTTGCATAGGCGCGCGCCGGGTATCTGGTTACGCAATTAAATGGACCGCGGCGGACGACGATAATCGATTAAAAGGTTGCCTCGTTTTCGCCGTCCCACGCGATCGACCGTATTCCCCGGATAACGGGAGAAGAAAAATGAGAGGGTGAAAAAGAGAGAGAGAAGCGCGTAAGCGCGCCTGTCGACACCGAAGCGCGCGCGCCGCGTTCGAGAGATGCACACGGATTATCCCCGAGACGCGATCGTATCGCGCGCAACCGTCCGTCGCGTTAATTAACCTTCGACGACCTCGTAATAATTACGCAATCTCGAGCGTTGCACCCGGCCGGCCGACCGACCGTTCGCCGTAGAATGTGAGTTCCGATGCAGTGCGATTATCGCTAGTCTCTCGACCGAACGTCATAATTGGTCTAATTAATCCGCGAGAGTATTCGATTGAGATAGGAACTCTGCCGCGGCGGAACGAGCCGGGACTAGCCGCGAGCCACCAGTCGCCTCGGACTTGTACGCGTGGCGGAAAACTGGAATTGCTTCGAATAGGATTCTTGAATTCCCGTTCGAAGAATTCGAATCTTGAGAAAATGGAGTGTCTGTTATACGAATTGAGGGCAACATTTTTTGGAATGTTCCTTGTCTGTAATGATGTGTAACGAAAGGTACGACAATATTCAAAACCGTTTGTGATTCTTGCTTGAGAACACCGACGTTCACGTTACGAATGATTCTTTATTTGTATTCACACCTTGCTTGTGTAAATTTCAAGAGTTTCGAGTGGCAAAAAGATTGTAGCTTGAAATTCTAAAAGCTAGATACAGTTTCGAGTTTCGAGAGAATCCGAGAGTTCAACGTTCCAAGTCACCCATCTCGATTTTGAAAACTTCAGTAGCGAAACTTTCGAAGCGATTCGAAATTCGACAGTCTCGGAATCAACCGGTCTCTTCGAAATTGGGAATCGAGCACCAATCGCTAATCAAGGATCCCTTCACCGCGCCGCCGATGCGCCCGCGGAATTAGGCCGCGGAACGATACTCTCTCGGCTCCCGAACGCTGTCTTCTCTTCTTCGCCAACGTTTTTTCTGGCTGTGAAGGGAAAAAGAGAAAATGTTTTGTCCACCGGTCGGTCGATTCGACTGTGACCGATCGGATCGCGAGGCTCGCGTTCACGAGTCTACGGTCCGCGGGTTTCCGTGTCGTTCACGCTCGCGGAGTTTCTTTCCTCGTTCGCCCGTCTGTCTCGGGACCGAAGAACAAGAGGCTCGGACTGGCGGGATGATTTAAGACGCGACAGAGAGAGGAGAGGGGAAAAAGCGGGAAACGAAATAAAATTCCTGAGGCTTCCCTTGCGGAATTCCTGGCGGTAGCCGACTGAAACGTTCCCCGTTTCGTAATGGACGCGGAAAGAAATTAATTGCGGCGTTGGCCGCTCGTGAGCGCGCGCGCGTTCAGCACTGATACGCATTACGTCGATCGAAAGCGTTCGTTGGACGTGGTCCTCTGACGCATACGTAATTAAGGAGCTGAGTAGTGGAAGAATGCGAGGTTTGTGCAATTGCGACGATGAAAGTTTAATGATAAAGGGTATAGTTGCACGAGGAATTTTTTAATTGAAACGTTTGATTATGGATCGGATTGGACAAGTAATGTAAAAATAAATATGCGTCAGCGCGCGAAGATCAGATTTCGGATAAATATTTCCGATTATTCTTACACGAATTGAGAAACTCAAACAATCATTCGATGTAGGCGAATAGAACTAGTTCTCGGCGTAGCCTAGAAAGAAACGTTCTAGGCGCCAAGTAGTCGTTCTCGCTGGTAAATATTTTCAATTCTGCGTCCTGTGGAACGCATACCCTTGTATACATATTTAAATGGTACAGTAACGGTGAAATCTTTCACAATCTTTTGAAAGTTTATCGCCGGGTGAAAGCAGAAATTACGTGGCGTCCCGACGCGTCTTAATTGTGCCGCGGAAACGTCGAAAATCGAGAGGTATCCGTGCTCGGCGTCGTCGCCACCGTTGATTTCTTTCTCGTCCTCGAAACGGGATTGGAGAATTCCATCGCTGTTGATAATCGTCTAGAAACGGCGGCGGTCACAACTAGTCCCTCTGAATGGTAGCAACGAGAATGCTGTTTACATATATTAAAATTATTTTTCGTAAACGCCAATTATCACTAACCTACAATGGAAACTAACCTGATTACAATAACTACTTACTATTAATTACAAGTAGCAACATGCGATCAAATCGTAACATTCCAATCGCCAGTCTCAATATGTCACTAGTAACATGCACATCTCAATGCAGCTATTACGATTATGTACTACCTTTCATAAATGTTAATCGCCACGTCTACAATTCAAATTGAAATTTTCACACTGACTTCTTACCATTAATTACGGCTAGTAACTCGTGGTCGTATCAGAAGCATTTCAATCATCAGTCTCGATACGTAATCACTAGACTGCAGATCCCTGTGCAATTATTGCACTTAAAAAAAAAACGCAAGAAACTGTGAATTTGCATAAATACCCATGCTCTAGTAATTAGATTACATTTTCCTTTCTCGATTCTATTTTTCTAGTCGCGCTTACTGTGTCAGCAAGTCGTACGGCGTATCCTCTCGTGTCCACGCGAGGACGCGAATACCGGAAGCGAGCCCTCGCGCCGGCCACGGGCGATTGTGCGGCGCATTGCATAAAAGTTAAACGCGTTTCTTCGCTTTCCGTGTTATTACTGTTATCACGGATTCACTCCGTAACGAATGCCCGCGTCGCTGATGTAACCTCGGGTCCGCGTAACCGGCGGACGGCACAGCGTGCGCTCCTCCTTCGTCCTGAAACGGCCGATGCCCCGTCTCCGCCTTTTCTATCTTTCTCCCCGGAGCATCTCGGCTTTTCTGGTGGTTTCGAGCGATACCTCACGCGTGGAAATAATAAAATCACGTGACGAACGCCTGCCTGGCAATTCTTTTTATCCCGTTAACGCTTTGCGGTCGTACGCCGAGGAAGACTCGACATTCAATTTTATTCCAATGGTTAAATATTTTTCTCATGTCTACTATAATTTATTGATATCGCAGTTCAATCATGTCAAAATTAAACTTTAGTCCACGTTCATCGTTTTCGCTGAGAAATGTTCGTCGTAGATGAATTCAAGTGGGAACAAACTAGCAATAGAAATCAACGGAAAGACATACAATAAAGATAATTGATAAATTTGTGTATGATAATCCTACAAATCCCAATATTTCTGAATGTAGATAGTAACTTTAATCCGTTTATCTCTGAAAGCACCAGTTTTCTTATTGCACTTGAAAAACTACTGCGTATCTATTGAAAAAAGCTAATCAACGAACAAAATCTCTCGCGATAGTTCTCCGTCTCTCCAAACATCCGACCAACGAACATTTATCTCCATTCCCATTTCTTACGAAACAAAGATTGCCAGCGTTATCGATGGAAACACGGTCGAAGAAGCGAGATTCTGGTACGTGAGATAGCGAGCGTTGTTACATTGTCAAGGGAACGGAGCAACGGTCGGTAATATACGTATCGATTCTCATTGTATTCCAATATGCGTCGTCGATCGTGTACCGAGAAACGTACTGACTGTCACGGAAGAATCAACAGCCAGCTGCTCGGTTCACGTGCAAATATGCGTTCTTCGGCTAGGAAGCCTGCGGACTAGTTTAGGGTAGGGTCCGATGAGTCAGATGTCTGTTTATCGATTAGCAATGAAGAGCCGACAAGACAACGCGACAATATTGGATATCGGCGATGCGTCACGGGTCGTTTCGTCGCGAACCGTCTATTCTCTTCGCTGAAAACGTCCCGATGAGAAGCTTTTTCCGTGCTGATCGCGTATTTGGAGGAGAAAGGAAGGCGAAGAACCACTGTTCCCTCGTTCGGTTAACAGGTTCGCCGCGTTACAGGCACGAGTAATCGAGTTTGTGCCTCGGGAAGGTATCCTTGACCTTCTTTTGCTCGATAACTATTACCGCGATTCGTGTTCCGTTCGCGATCCCGGCTGCGTACAAACTGTTCCACAATCCTCCGTTGCATTCCTTTGGATGCAGGTGGAACTCGAGAGACTAGGCACTTCGCGGGCTTTGTCTTTTCGTTCTGCAAACGGTTCACTGTAAACAAACGGGAATCTTATCACGTCTTCACGATAATCGATAATCTCGCTGGCGGATCTGCGCGGCCTCCAAATCGTTATTGCTATTATCGTATTGTCTTTGTCTTCACTTTTAAAGTGAACGCTATAAATACTGGGATTAGTTTAGGATAATAACATAAGTGTGGTTCAGAATTTGCATGTAAATTGCACCCGTCGATTACGATTGCTTTCGCATCTCTTTGCTCGGAGAGAAATAAAAAGACTCAAACGGTTCAAAGAAATAATAGGAGGGATAACTCCTTAGAACAAACCTATCGCAGAACTTTCTCAATCGATTCTTCTTTGATCTCCTTTTTATCTATCGCTAAATTCCTGTTCCGTCGAACAACTTCGATATTTATAATTGAAAGCAAATTTCAATACAATCGAAAAAAAATTTAATGAGCCATTTATCTCTCGCTCCGATATATTCGCCAGTTATCTCGGTTCTTAGATGAAGACGTCTGGTAACTCGCGGAAGAGAAAATCGAATATAATCGTGGTCCCTCCGGATTGGCTCGCGCGGTCACGGGAGGTCGTCGCTGCTTGGCCGAAGAAGGGATAGTCTGCCGAGGGTACTCGATAGCCGATCAGCCGGCGAGCGAAAGAAACTGCATTCGCGTATCGTGGCCTGGGCCGGTGACATTCCATAAGACGCCATGGGAATTCTCGTATATGGCCGTCCTAGAGCGACGCGACACGACCGCAGAGGGACGGCTAAAGCTGCCGGAGGACCCGTTATCGGCTCCCAAGCCGGCTCATTCCTCGCGTCGGCCTTCTAAGGAGCATCTAACGATCGCGTCGTGTCGCAACCGCTACGGTTTTTGGTATGTAGGCCGCTGCGACAATGGCGTCCCTTTTCCAAGCTGATCATCTTCTCTTCTCTCCCTATTGACGGGAATAATTGAATCCTCCCCTTGAGAAACGTTCGAATTCGACCGAGGACAGTATCCAACAAATCTTCTGAATAGAATCTTGGAAGAGTTCAACTGAATTATTATCGAGTTTCTAAATATATTGTATCTACATCACAACTTTGAACAATGATAATTTAGTATGGGGCTGTGTCGTTATGAATATATAACGTGGTAGTGAACGTGTTAAAGATAGAGAAAATAATATCTTTAGATTTGCCTTAACTATTTCATCAGTGTATCTTTACACAAACAAACGGAAGTCCTTTCGGTTTTAGCAGTTGCAGTCTTTATTTTTTACACGCGTTATCACTCCAAAAAGAAAAGATTTCAGACTAAACCTTGCTACCGACAGGACATGTTCGATCCTTTACAAGATTACTTGCCAGTACCTCGGACAAAGTTGGACACGATGCAACTGATATCCAGGATTAATTATCCACGCCGCGAAGAGTCGTTCGACGGTTCTAGCACGCGGCCTCGGCGTAGGATTTTTCAACCGCGATTTTGACACCTGAGAACGCCCCACGGGACAGGCAGAACCGGTTAGCTTAGACAGGTCCGCGATACAATCGGCCGATCTGTGCAACGTTCCGCCGCTCCCGGATCAGTCCGCGTGTCGTTTCGTTAATCCGGATGATCGATGATAATCGCGCGCCCGCGAACGGCGTTATTAAAGTTCGGTTAATAACAGCTGTCTCGACTGCGCCTCGCTTTTTACGCCGGCAATCTTATTTTATCTTATTTTATATCTTATTCATTGTCGTTTAACTGGAATACAGGCGAATAACAGACAATAGGTAATCATGGGATCAATTCATCTTTTCTAGAGATAACGAAGAAGAATCGTAACGATGACAACATCCAGGAATTGCATCGTTAAACGAGCCAATAACTTCCAGCGATTTCTTGGATGTCGAGTTTAATCCTTTTTCGTACTTAGCCCCAATTTGTTGAATAAAGATCGTCATAGGATATAATATATTACATTATTATCAATATTTCTATTTTTAGAACCATTATAAGAATCGTAGGAAAAAATAGAATTTTTCTTTAACATTGGCTCGCGTTGAGAAACACCATAACCGTCAGATTTTCAGCGCAGAGAAAATTGAAGTACAGAAATCCGATTGGAAAATGTAGAGCCGCCATACTTGTTCGCCGCACGGTTTTTCCAGCGGCCGCAATCGGTCGTCCGGTAAATAAAGCCGGGGGCAAGGTCCCCGGATGACTCGTCCGTGGATCGCGGCGACGGAGAGGCGACTCTCTCGCGAGGCTGCGCAAGGAAACGAGGTCCCATCCTCTCTCCTTCGGTGAAATTCGGAACGCGTGACCTCGTTTGACCTTGACCGGTTGCGCACCAGCCGATGGAACACGATCGGCAACACGGACAGCTGGTCGCAGGTCGCGAATCCACATTTGCATTTGCTGGTGTTCCGTCGATCGTGTTGCGGCATCCCTGCGGATCGCTACTTCCTTTCTCGGGTTACACAATCGGTCCGCCATTTCTTTTCTCGGACACGATATGATTCGATCTCTTTCAGAAATGAGGTAACGGAGAATGTCCACGAATCGGTATCCGATTCTGCTGAATTTTTCATTTTACGATAAGGTTGTGTACTTTTATGTATCTTCTACATACATCGAGTTAGATACTATCTAACGATTACTTTGAGAATGTTGGTGCTTTCGTTGATTTTTAGAATCGATTGAACTTATTTCCTCCATTTTTAATCATTCATCGTGCAGTAACTTTGTGAGTTCTCAGTGATAGTTAGAAAAGAGAAACAGTGTAATTATGAATTCAATGGACGAATCGTATTTAGTATTTTCCTCGGTTCCTTTTATTACTACTTTGCGTTATAAAATTTCAAACCGATTATGTTCGTACAGGTATGGGTAATCTAAAAGTCCCGGCTTAAAAGATCGATCTTTCTTAATCCCTTCCCCGAACACTATCAAAAATAACGATCAATATAAACGGAGCCGCTCGAGATGGGCCAGTCCACATCAGGATCGATCCTGACGCTGTATGAATCATACCCGTCTCCGTCGGCTCTAATTTAGAAAGCTGACGCGGCTGAAACGCGTCGACTCATCGCGTATCACCCTCGCGGAAAGCCGAGGCGGCCGCGACGATTTTTCGTCGGTTCCGCGAAATGTGCAACCCCGGCTGATTCATGTGACCGACGTCGGCTAAACGTGGTCGGCTGTTAACGATACTCTTCGAGCGAATAAACTCTCGCCCGAGATGAGAAGCGTGACGGAGCTGTCGCCGGTAATTCTGTCGCCCGTGAGACGAGATTGTCGACGCGCCAGCGAATGGCTAGCGATGGGCATTTGGAATATGCGAGCGTTTAAATTGTCGTGAACCGGAACGAACAATTGAATGGATTAATTCAGATAGGATTCTATACCTTTCAACTCTTGATCCCTTAAAGGTTTAGATGTCTTCAACGTAAGGATGGATTCGAAACGTTGAAATCTCGAAAACCAAAAATCTTTTCAGTTTGGAGACCTCGAAATTTTGCACCTTCATTAGGATCCACAATTGTCGACACTCGGATAATAGAAGGTATAAAATCAGATAGTGTAAAAATAGTTAATAACAGTAACTGCGACAGTAACAGTAGAAAACTGACATACCTCTTTGACCATCGCCAGAGACCAAATAGACGTCAAACGATAGACTAATAAGCATGCTTCCCAATGAAATCGTTTTCTTTTTTAAACCCTCAAAAGGTAATTGACAGTTAAACCAACAATAAAAAACTATACAAAAACAATAAAAAAAATGTTTCTTTTTTCCCCGCTCCGTGGTACATGTCCGAAACGATTCGAAGTCCCGATAACCCGTCACCACGCACGGTTCGAGAGGGAAAACACCGTTGCAAAGTGGAACAAAGGGGAGAAAGTCGCGCTTCGAGGAACTAACGCCGTAGATAAAATCGGTTTCGAGGCTGTCTATTATTATCTTAAGCCGTCGTCGCGGCGTTGTTCAACATTTCGACCGACATCCTCCGCGAGGAGGACGACGGCTCCTGTACCCCTTTGATAATCTCTTAATTGGAACGCGCAACAATTCCGGCGAGGGATCACGGCGAGAAATTAGGGGACGCGGTCGCGGCGCAACGCGCGACGTGCAACGTGCATCCGGTCGCACGTGTCATCGCGAGTCTGACGACACCATCGATAAGGACGCGGCGTTTCCTCGCACCCGCTCCGTGTATCGCGTTTTCGCGGTCATGATTTACTGCGCGGCTTGTGACGGGAAATGGTGGTACACTTGCGGTGATAAATGTGCCCGTCGCCTCGCACGGAAACGTTAAACAATGGAATTTTACGAACCTCGGACCGCGGAACTTCGGATTTCTTAGGATTTAGGTGAAACTTGATTAGATTTTTTCGTTTCCAATCATTTGATCTTTGATTGATACTTATAGTTTCCGTGCTTTAGAAGATCCTTCGTTATTTCACTTCTAACCGTCTTCTATCCTACGCGTAATGCGCCGATTTTCCTTGATTTAGAATAATCTTTGAGTTTCTTCCACTTTTACTTCATTCTTCTATTACTAACCTTTGATTACTACTCTCTATGCTATTTATATCTTCGTATTTACTTTGTTTTTTCTGTTTGCCAACGCTAATAGACTCGATTCGTTCGATAAAATGCGTCGCACGACGTTTCCCGCCTTCCTCCGAGCTGATTCGCGCGTGGTCGTGGTCCCTCATCGCACACCACGCGTATGCAACGCAACGGCGAAACGAATGCGGGCCCACCTTCGCGGGGCGCAGGTGTATCCTCACGGCGAACGCATTCGCATGCGATCGTCAGGCGACCGGGCGACTCTCCGTGGACTCTGCGGAGGGTTCAAGGTCCAACCAGTTGGGAGTGATACCTCGTTGCGCTCAGAATAATGGAAAGAAACGTCCTGGGAGTTTCTCATGCAGTCAGGAACCGCGTCCTTTAGGTTCATTGCCGCAGTTCCCGTCGTCCCTTTCCTCTAGACGGCCCTTCGTGTACTCGAACGTTCGCCCTGTTCAAACGATCCTTCATCGACTAGTCTTTTGATAATTTCATCCTTTCGGTGCTATTTGTGTCTGTCAATATCTGTAGGTATTGAACCTCTGGTAAGGAAGACCTTCCCTAGGTTTGCGATAGATTTCCAGAATCTTGCCCTGTAAGGTGAATATTATTATATTTGTAAAATGCCTGTAAAGATTTTCGAAATTGAATGAAAATATCTTTTTTAAAGTAATTTATTCAATATCAAAGTATTTGGATTCCAACAGGGACCATGTGGAAACGATGGAATCGGAAGATGACGACGCGTAAATCGTTGATACGCCATATCAGTGACGATTCTTTTCAATCCTTCTTTCCGTGTTACAAGTTTTATCATGGTCTGCTGATAACTTGCATGTCTCGATATTTGTCGTAGTCATTTTTACGTATAGAAAGTGAGAAATGATAATTAAATGGTAAAACGGAAGGTAAAGACGCTGGGAACAGTATCAGAGTCAGTATTATCCAGGGACACCTTCCCTGAAGGTTTACCAAGGGGCGTGCAGTAATTTGCTTTATTTACGACACTGGCGGCGGTATTAGAGATAATTCTAAATTGTCCGAGTTGATGCGTCGCAGTCCCTGATGTTCCGCGAGATTGCGCGGTAAAAACGATGGCCAAGCGATTTTTCTCACGGCCTTGTTATCTCGCTGAATCTCGCTTGCATAATACGGCCAACATAACAAAGAGATACGAACAGACGGCAACGGGAAAAGCGGAAATATTGAATTACTTTCTTCTCACGGCGCCGCCGATAAATCTTCGTAATCCAGCCCGCGGGAATGAACGGCGCTCGTTGCTCGCGTTTAGCGTCGTTTTGGGTTGAATAGCGATCCATGGAACACCTAGGTCTTTCGCCCGTATCTCTAAAAGAAGAACTACCTAGAGCTTTCGCCCATATTTCTAAAAGACGAATAAGTAGTCAACAGTTAATCCATGGTAGAAGTGGGCAAACACCTTATTAGGTACAATAAAAAGCGACAAATTATTCCATTAAGATTTAAAAATTTGTAAAGTTAGATATTCAACTTTGTTTCAACTTGTATGCTAAACCATCAATTACCTAGGACTTTCGCCTACATGACCTTCACAACAAACGTCTAGAATAAAAATCCTACTATTAGCAGGCAACCACGAAAAAGTACATTCTTTTACAACATCGAAGTGCTTCTAATTTCTCAAAAGCTCAAGCTTCCTTTGCCCAAAAGAATTCGAACCGAATGAAACCTTTCGCGATCCCATTTATAAACTTTCCCAAACCTCCATCAAACAACTCCGCGTCCACCATGCCATCCGTCGATCGATAAATCGCGATCGATATCTCCTCGTCCCGTTGCGTCCGCGGCGCGTTGCATTCAAATCCGACGATATTGCGTTACACGGCCCCGATCTCTGCTCGTCCGTAATGCGGCTTCTTCGCGTTATGATCCGTGACCGCATTTTTTCCACGGATCGCCGTTCAACCCGAATTCTCTCGGCAAACCAGGTGGGGGAGAGGGGAACGGGCACGACGTCGGCACAAGCAAATCACCGGGGGTATAATAAAAATCACTTTCGAAAATCTCGCAACGACCACGCCGGAACTGGACCGGAAATCGATCGCTGCGCGATTTCACGCGCGATTATACGACGAACGAGCTCGCGAAGCTCTCAGGTCTACCGGGAGAAATTGCTCTCGGGATTGATTCAACCGAAACCACGGTCTCGGTTCCGTAAACCGGCAAATCGATCGATCCTACGATTTTCATCGGACTCGAGACGACGCTCGACAATCTCTGCAGCGGTGTGCAGGTTATTGGGATATGCTTTGGATTTGGTTTAATTTATTAACTCACACATTATAGAGCAAGAACATTTTATTCGATAACTGCACTACGAAAACGCGTTTCTACTCTGTGAAGGTCGGATCGCGAGAGAAGAAGGTCTTCAATAAGAGGGTTGCTCGAAGGACGCCTGGTGACTCACGCTTAGTCAAAGAAACAGAAAATTGAAAAACTATAGATGATCCATGATCCATAATTTTTTCCCTTAACTTATTCGCTCCGAAATTACACATAGGTATCGCGAACATTTTAAATTACCGGAAAGCTAGAAAACGCCTAGATAAAGGAAAACTGTAAATACAACGGAAATCGTACTGTCAACAGTTCGCACAGTAAGGGATGGTCCAATTTTGTTTAGAACTATTAGATTAAAAGTATCATTAACGCCTAAGAAAACACAAATATATGTAAGGAAATATAATAAATATAAATATATATAAATTACTTATAAACACATACATGGAGAATTGTAAATACTTGTGAGAAGAATAGTTAAATAAACCTTCGTGCAAGATACAGTGTACCTCTAAAAGCAATTGAAAATGTAGATATTTGACAATCCAAAATGAGTTTGCACCATCTTACCAAAAATTACCTTGTTTCTTAATGAATACTACAAAATTGCGTGTTTGGTTCGAATGAGGCAAGGTTCCATTATTTCTTCAAACCCTTTCGATTTCCTGCGAGTTTTCCATCGTTTCTTACATTTCGGTGGAGAATCTTTCATTGGGAAACGAAGAATGGAACCGGAGAACGGCAAGGGATGCGTGTCGAAGACATACTGTTTCTCATTCAGAGCTCCGTTTCCAAATTGACAGGATGTCCATTCACGAAATAATGAAAGGCGACGGATGTGAGCGAGTACGCCAGTATTAGGGGACGCGTGTCGTACACCGTATATTATTAAACATCGACGGTCGTTCCGCCGGTTGTATGATCGTGCGTGACGTTCCCCCGACATTCGCCGATCTTCAGCCAAGGTTACGATCATTTTCGCGTGATGTTTGCAACGCCAAGAAACAAGATATTTAATATTCACCTGTGGATTTTGATGCATTTATGGGGGAACTTGAACGAGATGCACACGAAAAGATATATAAAATATTGTAAGTGCATTCCTATTTGTACTATTTGGTAGAGGATCCTTTTTCTATGGCAACCCCATTCTTCCGATTAAGTTCTTAAATATTTGATTTTTCATAACCATTCGCGGTCTATTTATTGCCAATACTTTTAATACTGAAAACAATGAATATTTTTGTTAAATATCTACCGATTCTTCATGGTTCTTAGCTTTCGTAAATTAACACTATTGTTTCTGATTACTTAAATTAGTGCGGCTAACAATGGTTAATTCGAAGAGCACCGGTAAAACGTAGATCACAGGTATATTATTACTATTTCAGCAGCTTTCTCTCAGATTTAATGTTCAGAAGAAACAAAGACTGCGTTGCACGAGTAATCATTGATTATCTTTCATTGTCAGGAATACCGTCAAAGAAATCTTTCCCTCGGCGAGCAAGCCTGAAACTCGGTTTCTTCGTTAGCATGCACTAACCGAGCGTACTTCGGCGCAAACGTAATAGCTTCGCATTTTTGCAGGATCAATGGAGTGTAACTTCAATCGATACCATTACCGTTTTTTCCCTCGGCTTTCAATGCGCCTTCGTTTTTTCTCCGTTAATGCGGTGTGTTTCTATATTTACCCGGTGCACTTCCCATTTTTATTATTATCTCTGTTCCTCGGCGGCGATGAGGTTTCTATTCGTATGGAATGCGACACGCGCGAACGCGTTTCACGCGCGAATAACCGTGCGAACGCGCGCGCGTGAAATCTTCTTAGAAAACGGAGACGATCGGAGGAGGGCTTCGCGTCAATGAACACGGGCTCGCGTTTGACGCGTTGACGCCGATTTTGCGATCGGTATTTCACTGTCTCCAACAGTTTCATTAATAGCACTTTCCTCTTTCGAATGACAAATCTACCGAGTGCGATAGAAATTAGAAATAGAAAGAATCACTCGATGACGTAATAAAAATCGATGCGAATCAGTGAACAAAGGTTTCAAGATCGTTTCACTTTCATTTCATTTTCGAACTTCAGTCCATATTTAAGCATCTAAACTAAAATTTCAATAAAGTAGAGCGAAGAAATTAAATTTGATTACATTTATTGAGAACAGGAAGATCAAGCGAACGATCCATGTATAAAATCTTGACTCCTTTGTTCCTGCTTCGCTAAAAGATTATCTCAATTTTATGGGTAATCTGATAAATACCAATTGCTCAGTTAATATATTAATGGCGTCGATCTTCTGTTGGCATTGAATTTTTGGGGGATCTACGAGAGCGATCGAGAAGCAACAAAGACATGAGTGCGCGACCGTGGTTTACTCACGCGTTTCCTTGGAACTCGGTCGACGAGACTCGAAAGTCATCACGCCGGATTCCACGCATAACCGTTCCGATTCCGAGAGCTCACGGTGTTCTTTTCTTGTTGGCCCGCAGGTCGGCGACGGTGGCATTATAGTGTTGGACGCAACGTTGGACGCGTCGACGACCGACGACGCCGATTGGGAACTCGCTGGCGGACCACCCTCGCCCTGCGACGTGTCCTTCTTCAACGACAACGTCCTCATCAACGGCCGCAGCAATCTTTCGAGGACACCGCGGAATCACAAGGTAACACCTCTTAGTCATATTTTATACCCTTTTGCTGTGTCCCTGGGTTCTACCAATATTTTGCATGCAATAATTTATGATCCCTATTTAGGATCACCTTATTTTGAGATCTTCGATCGCATTTCTAGAATCTTGACTGCTGTACTTTTATTCGTTACTTTCTAATTTAAGTTCGACCCTTGTATAGATTTATAAAGATAAACGAATATATTTTTATATTTTGTTTTATAATATCAGGGCGAACTAATGGAAACTTTAAATTACACAAACTCAGACACTGTTAATTTCGTTCCAATCGGAGAACAATCTGTTCAAACTCCAATATTTCAATGCATCTACAGTAAACGGTAATAAAAATGAAGAATAACAATCCAAGCTACACAGAAGGTCATTATTTACCCGCGAAAGCGACCAGTGGTTCTACTGTTTGCGCTGCACTCTCAAAGAGTAGGGAGGTCGAGTGTTATCTAATCTGTGACAAAAGCGATCGCGGAGCTTCGCAATGCGTTATCGAGCCTCGCAATTAGCGTTACGGTACGCTTATCGTTTAACGAAGCTTTCCATTGCCCGGTTGAAAAATATGGGAGGAACAAAAATCGCTTTCCATCTCGCGAGTCGCTGTTATCTAATCTAATCGGATGTACTACCATCTACGAGATCTCGCGCCACGGGAGCTCGTTCGAGTCGAAAAGTCGTGCTGGAGACGGTAATGCCGTAACCAAGGGCCCTCGTTCTTCGTGGGAATGCACTTTCCCTCGTCAAAAGAGATTGTAAAATATTCAAGGGCGAGCGTGCGGCTGCCGCGCCTCCCGGCCATTTTCTCCCTTCGATGCTTTGCAACTCGTCCCCTTCTTTCGGCTCCTCTTACGCGGGACATTTCGGTGCGCTTTTTGTCTCTTCGGGGTTGAATAGGATCGTACCGAGATACACCATTATCCGTGGCACATGGTCCGAGCTTTGCGCGCGTCGTCCACGGATTAGGGCGGATTAAGACGCGATAGTGGTGAAGACGTTTGAAAGGAAGCTGCTCGCTTCCCCTTTCATTGAGTGCTAACGTAATTATAATTGGAAACGTCGACCGACTTCTTTTTCCAAATTTCTAAATTTTTGTGTAGCCTTTATTTTCCAAGTAAGATAAAAGAGTAAATGGAATTTTATTTCAAACGTTGGTTGCTTCTTTTATGAGAGCAAAGATAAAGAATAAGCAAGATAATCGAAAGGAATTCGCGATTAAATTTCTACGGTTAATTGTTCCATTGACGAGAAAAAAAGAACAATTCTCTGACTCATTGATTATCATCTCCGTTTCATCAGATTGGATAATTGGTAAACGCTCGAGAATCGAATAATTGCGGCTAATACACGTAGAGCCTGTGCAAACGACGGATTCCAGGATCACGATACAATGGACCGTGCTCGGACTTTTGTTTTCGTTGCCTCTGCGAGCTCGAGCAGTAAATCATGAAATATTTTCGATAGGTACATGCTTTACATATTCACCGACACCCACGGATCCGTTTTACATGTAGCTCGAAAGCGGATTAAACGATCTCCTTTCGAGTCGCAGACAAACGCTCTAAATAATTAATGTGCTATAACACGCCGCGCAAGGCGCGTCATTAATTTTCACGGCCGAACTTCTCCCGCTATTAGAGATAAAATTGCCGTTGAACGGTCTCGGGGTTCGATCGAGCATCGGTGTAATCGAGCATGCTTCTTCTATCGAATTTTATGTTTCCACGAACGTGGAGCCTGAAATGTTCAATCCACTAGTGGACGATGTGTTTTTTTTTTATTCGAGGAATAGTATCGTTTCTATTCCTTATCGTTTCTTGCCTTGTGAAATCGAATAGAACTCGTGAAGTTTTGAAAGTGAATACAATAACATATTACATAATATAGTATAGTACAATATTTCTATGTAATAAATATTGTATAGTAAAGGCGTTTATTTTCAAAACATGTTCCCCTGTTCTTACATTGCTCGACCAGGGGTAGGTACATCAGTACGCCAATACGGCCAGGGTTGGTATTTATTTAGTAAAAAGCGTACAAATAAAACATCTCAATATGTACAAGTATATAATATATATATATAATAATAGAGTAGAGGTAGTAGAAGCGATAAAATTAAGGTTAAAATGTGTCAAGAAAAGATAAAATTGTCGGGTTGCTCTTAATTAGCATTATTTGGCTATCTTGGTCTAGTTCATTTTTATCAGCCGTTTCCGAGGCACCGAGCTTAAGCAGTCAAATAAGCGGGGGCGATAGCAGTAAATAGAATAAGAAGAAACATAATTGCATTAGATAGAATATGTGGTGAAGTGTTAACACGTGGAATGTGCATACAATCTTGCCATAAATATTCTATAGTATAATACAGCAACGTATTATCTTTTTTTTCCAAGTTGAAACTAAATATCATCTGTCCCTGATTTAATCTGTACAAAAAGGAGTGATTCAATGCTTAGGAATAGAAAACGTAGAAAACGCAACGGCTTCATTCCTAATTAAGTTTTCAAGATAACACATCTCGAAAGAGGACAGTCGTGAAAGAAGTTCCAAGGTAAGGGGTCCATTTCACTTTTTCTTTTCGGGAGATGTGGAACACGTGCTCCGCGGCAGACTAAACAGATACTCGGACGGGCCGAGTGTCGCTAATCGTCCTCGTTAACGGACAGAGAGAGTTTCTCACGGGTCCGGTGGAATTTACACGGATTCCCGTAGCGACGTCAGGAACGGCCGAGCCGTATCGGCGACGCAGATATTCACGAAGTAAAAGTAGACGGCGCGAAGCGCGAACCGGCAACGATTTTGCGAGCGGCATGTCGGAGGAGTTAATCTATCGTGGTTCATGGGAACGCGGTAAAACGAACGCCGATTCCGTGCCGCGCTATCGCCCATGGACGGTGAAACGATATCTCTTTCGCGGGACGAACCGCGCTGATGCACCACTGTCGGTTTCCGGATTCGAAGGAAATTTTATAAAAAGTAACATCTACTTATTACATTCCAACGAATTACATTTCCTTATATTTATGCCTCTTATGTTTACCTTCAACGATCTAATCTGATGAGTAGTTAAGTTACGTATATAACTATGTTGCATTTAATGAAATTTAATTAATGTAACTATGGTACTCCTTAAATACAAAGAAAATGTATAAATCAGAGGAACATTCGATTTCACTGCGACTTACAAAGTTTGCATTACGACACTGGATTGTTCGAATTCTTTAAAGTTCAAATCAATTTAAATTCTTTCAAAAGTCTGTAGTTTGATAATAATATTTGCTGTGTATTCAGCATTTTTTTTCTAAAATTGCAAACGTTTACAACACAAGACAGTCGAAAGGGAATCGCTCGGCAAAAGTCGAGACCGTTATTTGTTTCAAATTTCACCGAACAATTAGTCAAATGCCGAATCTTCAATAACGTTGCGTAATGAGAATCGAAACTAAGCGAACGCGGAAATTTGCATATTCGAAAGTTCCCCGTGTTAGCGGAGAAAACAGCGGTCGCGTGTCGGTCGCGCGGAATATTCGGTCGCGGAAGCGGGGGCGACCGTGTCGCACGGTTATTGTCCGTCGATCGATCTTCCAGGAGTTTGCCTCAAGGAAACCGATATCTCCCGGATCGATTGTTCTCTGGTCCGTCGTTATTTTCTTGGGATTTACGCCGGCGTTCGTCGACCGTGTCGGATCGATAGAAACGCGCGCCGCGCCGGACGAACGGGCTATTATAATACGACGCGGAATTCCGTGGCTCGGGTTATCGTCGAATAAAACTCTCTCGACTGGGAAATGCGGGCGTTGCTGTCCGTTCCTTGACTGATCACGGAGTCACGAATCAATCCGGCTGATCGTCGTGCCATTAACCTCTTTCCTCGTAATGTCTAGTTGGATTCTTTATAAAGATTTCAAGCGGATTCTAATGAACGTTGATGTTATTCGAGTCATTCAAAATTAAAATGGGATTCCGTAGATTTGCGATAAACGCAGATCATACATTTTTCTGGAAGGTTTATTAACGATGGAGTAACAGTAATTTACCTAGTTGCTAAGAAATCATTCTGGAGTTATGAATCATAACGGATTAAAAATGATCAGGAATTATATCTTGCTAGGTTGGAAAATCGTTGAATCTACAATAATCTTTGCAGATTTCTTACTACGTTTTTATTAGCTTTAATTTTCTAGATTGATGATATCGATTGTTCTTAAATTTGAATATTTTAGCCGACATGGTAGTCTCGAATATCAAGTCTGGCTTCCTAAATGTCTAGATACATGGATGTGTAAATGCCTAGATGTCTAGATACCTAATTGTATATATACCTGGTTGCCTTAGTACCTGGGTAATCTTGATGTTTAGATACCTAGTCGTTTAGGTGTCAAAATGCTTATAAATGCCTAGATGCCTAGTTATCTATATATCTAGTTGTTTAGGTACCTAGTTATCTAGATGCCTAGTTGTCTATATACCTAGTTCTTTAAGTGCCTAGCTATCTAGATGCCAAGATATTTGGGCGTTTAGGTGTTCAAGATGTCTAGATATCTAAATATCTGGATACCTAGATGTCTAGATGCCTAGTTGTCTAGTTGTCTAGTTGTTTAGTTGTCTAGGTGCCTAGATGTTTAGATATCTAAATGCCTAGATGCCCAGATATTTACTAACGAAATCGCCGCGCGAAACGAGCAACAACCCGAACAATGGTCTACTCGCGATCAGCACGGTCGCTCTCGAAACCATTCCCGCGAGCGGCTACGCCAAAAACGACCACGCGACGCGTCGGGAAAGAAGAGTTTCGCAGTTAGCTCGACTGGAAATGCCTTCGGCCTAAACCGTCGTCGACCGAAAGCAAAACGCTACGGTGCGGCACGGTGCGCCGGGCGCAAACCATAAAAGTAAGTATCGCGTAAACTTTATCTCCGCCATGCGAAAGTGCGCGATTCCGCGCGCCCGTGGAATTGCTCGGCCGTTCGGTCACCTCCGCGCTATATATTTGAATTTTATTGAACAGACCCGGCGGAATTCTAACGGTGAAAAATTGCACGCTGCTGGAAACGCATGCCTCGCGGACGGCGACGAGGCGCGTTGCTCAACGCATTTGCATCCGCGCTGGGGAACACCGGGAAAAATGCGCGGCGCGATTGCCCAACCACTCGTTCGACTTAAACGCCTGCCTTTTCCACGTTGACGCGTTTCGGTAAACTCATTATCGATTCCTGGAAGAGAAACACCGCTCCGCGACGGAACGGGACGTGGGTAATCGGCCGCGAAACTTCCCAGCGCGTAAAACGGGTATCCTCTGCTGCATCCGCTAAGCATTGCGACGGATAATTTTTTGTTTACGGTCGATATGGCGTTTCCTCGTGTTATGATATCTCCTAATGGGATATTACGTAAAGACAAAGTCATTGTTACAGGTCTGAGACTCATAAATTTTCGAAACTTTCAATTTTAACGCTAGATTCATGGGTATTTATTATGCACTCTAGCGCATTGCTCCTAGAAACATAGGTGTTCGCTTTTATAAATTTTGGAAATTGGAATTTCAACAGTACAGAATTCGATTACATATTCGTATCATTGCATCGGTAAGAATTAATATAAAGTTCTCCTAAACAGTGTTTGCGAATTGTAGTATTCGCAGACTTTTGCGGGTTCAGTGAAGCTAATGCTAAACATAGCAGACCAACGCGATGCTATCCCAATAATCGCATGGGCAATTTGGAAACGCTAATAGAATTCTGCTCTGTTTGTTTCCTATTTTCGTTCACTTGTGAGGCTCGCGTGTCTCAAGAGAAGAACGGCCGGCTGCTCAGGAAAATGGCGGAACACAAAGGAAAACGCGCTCGTGCGAAATTCACTGACCCTGTTCTGGCTGGAACATTTCAGAGATTTCTCTCTCCTGAAATCGAACGCGAACAATAACGGCTCGCGGGAAATTACACGGGAATTCGCGTAAGACGGGAACCGACGCGTAAACACGCGAGGATTCGTAGGATCGAAGCGGGATCATCGATCGGGACGAATCCTCTTCGTGTACAGTTACCCGACGGCTATATGTGGAGATTTCATCTGGACGGCATGTGGACCCTTCTTAATGATCTTGTTAGCGATGGGACCGTGTCCCCGCGATAACGTCCCATCGACTGTTAGGATTTATCTGCTAATAAAGTAAGCAAGATTCCATCGATAGCTGCCCATTATACGGCAATTATACCTCCACTGGGAAGGTACTTGATCGGACAAAGTATGCGTCTGGTCGAGTGATAATTAACCAAAAATTGGACGCGGAAAATATTTACTTTAACGATGGAGGCAATTACGATGATCTCTATCGGTCCCCGCATGAATAAAATATCAATATGAAAATGGATCTTTCGTATGCTCAGCGAGAACTGAACGAGAGAATTAACACGTTTGCTGGTTGCCCGGCGTCACACGTTTGTAACGATCCGGTATTTTTCTTGGAAATTAAATGCATTCCGATGTGTATTGTTACGTGGAGCCGTACCGCGTGAAGTCTGCGCTGAGAGGATCAATGACTTTTCATCGTGTCAGAATTAATAAAATAGAGTTTCTAAGAAGACAGTAAGCGAGACGAATGGCAGCCAGCGTTGATTTGACGAAGCATTCGATCGAACACTTACGAAACTCGTCGGTAACTTCCATTGTTCGAAGCGTGTTGCGACATTTTGTCACGCTATTTAATAGTTTCTTGTAATTGCCGGGTTCCAATAGGGAATTAAGAAACGAAAGCTATTATCCTTTCGTTTGTATTTTCATCGTCCGCTGTTCTATACCTTCAGTTACTACCGGTAAGGTGTTGTTTTCTACGTTTAACGTGTTCCCCGATTGTTTTTCCAGTGATCGTGTGTGTCGTATCGACTAAACACCTTTCGCCATGGGTGTTATTAAGCCGAGAGAGATCTTGATAGCGGATAGATCGGAAGAAGCGTCTGTCAGCTATGTATTTACAGTTGAGGCAGTAAACGTTTCCGCAAGAGCTAGCAAATCCGCGCTCGCCGTCGCGCCCGCTTCTCTAATAATGGCGTTCCGCGAAAGCTAATGAGAGGCGAGCTGGTGTAAAGACATTACGAGGGAGATATTACGCGTAACATCTGATAATGCGAACAATCGTGATCGCGGAGCTTGCTCGTGGTGCCTCAAGGCTCTGCCCCTTCAATTTTACACCGGGGGACACCGATCGCGATCTGCAGCATCGATTTTATGCTCGAGATCGCGGTCGTAGATTCTGTCCGGTTGGAACGTTCTAGATTAACCGATGAATTCCCATTGATTTTCAGACGCAAGGTTGCTTCTTCCTTGCGAAACGTGTACAGAAGATCATGGAATTGTAGAATCTGGATGCCTATATATCTGGAATTATAAAATCTAGACGTTTAAATATCTGGATGCCTAAATATCTAGATATGTAGATATTTGGATGCCTAAATATTTAGGTACTTAAATGTTTGGAAGCCTAAGTATTTAGATACCCAGATATTTGGATGGTACGTGTCAAGGTACCTAGACATTTAGATACCTAGGTACGTAGATGCCTAGATGTCTAAATGTCTAGACATCTAGGTACCTACATGTATAGATACATAGATATCTAGTTGCCTAGATGGTTAGAGAATTTATACGTTTACGTATTTAAATATATATATATAGATATGATAATTACATCATTAAAACACGGAATCTAATAATTCAAATTTTACGTAGAACACATGTAAATGAATTTCAAAATGCGTCGGCAACGATTATCGGAAAACCAAAGAAAAATATTCTCGGAACCGGCGGAAGAACATTATCATCTCTCGCCGTCATAAATTTCTGCCCGTTAACGACGTTAAACCCGTGTACAAATTAGCCGTCCTATAGGCCGAGAAGATAGGCGGAGAGAGGAAGGTCGCAGCGACGAATAATTACGCGGGAATTCGCAGAAGCGACGATAACGGCGCGACGACACGCCGCACCGTGACGACAGAAGCAGTTTAGCCCGGTTGCATAATTGGCTCACGCGAAACGACACCGTTCGCGGTTTTCTAAATAATCGTCCCGTTCCCGCGCGCGCGCGTGCTCGCCGCGACGCGACGTCTCGCTTTATTCGCTGAATTAGCGGACCGGTCTCGTCGCGGATTTGTTGACAGTCGTCAGCGATTCCTGAACGCGCTCCGTCCTTGCTTGAAAATAGGTCGACAATTCGAAATTTACTGTTTACAAGGAGCGTCGCCCCTCTTTATCGAACTACACCGCTTGTCATCGATTTAAATGAAATTTCCTCGCGTCTGCTATATACCTTTCTATCATTCCAACCGCCTCGCATAAATATTTGCCTAAGATAACGAAAGCAAACAGATTCTTGTTATTCCGACAACGAATCCGTCGTTCGCGGTGCAAATAATTCGAAATAATGAATAAAACATGCGGACAACAGCCGACTAAACAATTATAAGGTCGCCTGCTCGTTCATTAGCATCGAATGTGTTTTCGCTCTTACAATTAGTTAATCTTATCTTCCACGACTTGTTCGAATGAAATCCTAACAAGAACAGTCGGCGAGTCAGTCGGATTCAATAGTAATTACCTGCGTTCTCGCGTTCCCGCGACTCCCCGCGGGATCAATCTGTGAAAGGTCTTCTTTCTGCTTTCCACCGCAACCACTGGAGCCTTACACTTGAAAACGATCGACTCGCGCATCGAGTATCCTCTAAATCGAAGATTCTCTAATTTTGTTGCTTGTCCCGCGCGACTGTCTTGGTCGTCGACCTCGTCGCGTCTCGCAATAATTACAAAATCGCCGCCATTCCCGGGAAAATTGCTCGACCCGGTAATTCTCTTTCTCGATTGTAACGCGGGTCGCTCGCAATTGCGACTGACTGAGAAAGGCTGATGCAAAGAGAGAAAGAGAGAGAGGGGGAGAGGAAGATAGAGAAGAAAAAAAGGGAATACGAGAGAGTCAATTCTAATTCCTCCTTCTCCAGCTGCAGATTATCTCTGTTTGCGGAAGGTTCATCGTGAAGGAACGCAGCTACTGCTGCTGCTGTTGCTACTGCTCGATACAACGGCTAGAAAAAAGATCAATTTGAATTTCTAATCTGGCTTCGTTGCGGAAAAATCAGCGAGTAATTGCGCCTGCCGCACCGTTAGACTCTTATCGAAAACCGCGGTGTACGGGGTGTTTCGTTTATTCTGACTGTTCGTTACCTCTCCATTTTTGTGACCTCTGGTATAATTATTTCTTGCGTTTGCATTTTATTGGACTTTGTTGGCTAGAAGCTGTTCGGTATTCAATAGAATCCTTTAACCCCGTGCCAAAGGATTTTCCTTGCGACTAAGTTTGAGTGTTTTGCTACCAATCATTTGCGAAAAATGCGAAAATGCGTTTTCAATTTGAAAATCTTCACGAGTCTCATCTGTTACATGTGGCAAAGGGTTAACGTTAAAACTGCCGAGCAGTCGAGTTGCTTTTCTAAATTTTTCTATAGGAACTCTACTGGGATTTCGATCGACTCATAATTCAGGTTACGTGTTTTTAAATCAATTTCTTTTGGAATTTCTCAGAGAAACATCCTTTATTTTTTCAACAACTGCAAGAGAAGAATTCAGGAATGGGTAATTTTTATATATTTAATCTAAATTATAATCATGTGTGGATTGTATTTATAAAGATAATCTCATAAATCATATCAGAGTGAGTAAATAGCAAAATTTATTTTAAAAGCTACCAATCTGCAGTGCGAAGAATTCGAGAAACGTTCTTCACTTTCTAACATTCCCTTCCTAAAAATTTCCGAACGCCTCATCTCGAAAGTCTATTCAATCATTTATCCGTTGGAGAAGACGCTCGAAGCCTCGAGACGGACGCGTCAAACGCCACACCGTATATAGTTGTAAAACTCCAGTCGTGCCTGGTCGTAAATGCGAGGAGTGATGGTTTCTTCGAAAGAACGTATCCGTTGCGAATAGATCGCGGACGCGAGTGGCTCGTATGCAATTGATGAAATATGTAAACACGGCTGGACGCGGGCAATTTGCCGTGAAGCATATTCGTACGGTAACTACGTGTAATTGAATGCGATCCGTCCGATCGACGGGCACACCGGGCAGCCGTGTAATCTTCGAAAAGCAGCCGCTTTAATTGCTCATCGCGGATATCGTAAATCATGGCGGACAGCGTCGTCGGAGGGACGGGACACGACTTCCTCGATCCTTGCTGGATCGCCGCCCGATAGCCGTCAATCGGACGGCGCATCGATTTGCATGAGCAACGATCCAAGTGGAAATTCCTCGCGATCCTCGCGGTCGACTCGAAGTAACCGCTCGTTTAACCCTTTAATAATCAAATTATTGGGTTGGATAAAAATTCTACCTCCGTCTCCTTGGAAGATTCGCAAGTTTTACTTTACCAAATTAACATTAGTGCACGGGGCGAATTTGAATCAGAATAAAGATTCTTACGTTGTAACACTTTTCTGTTTCATGAATCGATGAGTTCATGATTCTGTGCATCAATTTCTGCGAATAAAAATGCGGTATTGAATAAGCGTACACATCACTATTACGAAACGTTTATTAAATTTCATATTTCTTCATATCTTGAATTACTTTTAACATTCATGTTATGTAGAAACGTAATTCTGTCGTGCGATGCAGCTACAAACTGTTCATCGTTCATTTTAATCCGAAGGTAACACCACATCTAAAACAAGCGACAATATTTTTCAATTAATTAAACGTTCGTTCTCCAAAAATTCACCGTTCATTACCAACTGTTCGCTTCCTTAATAGAATTCAGTTGAATTTTTACGCAGTGAAATGAAGCGTGCGCAACCCCAACTCTCCAGAGGGTTGAATCGAATCGAGGGAACGATCGTCTCCCTGTATCCACGCTGCCTTTAATCTTGTCAGCGAGAAAGGGCGTACGGCTTTCGCGGTGCATAACGGATGCGCTCTCGCGTCTAGTTTTTACTGCGATGAACAAGCTTTATGCGTCCATTTAACGCCGTCGCCGAGACACGCGGGTGTTCGAGGGACCCCGGTGAACCGACGTCGCGAGGATAAATTCTTGGACGCTTTTATACTGTCTACCGTATGGCTCAAACGACTCCGCGGCGCACGGGGAAAAGGTACTGCGTTACAAGTCACGTTCCCCGCCGTGCTTCGAACCTCGTGTTCCCCGCTAGCACAGGGAATAAAATTTATACCGGCCTGTTCGAGGCTTTAAACGATTTTGTTCTGTACATCGAAGACTACTTAGTGACGTGGAGAGAAAGGGTCTTGCGAAGGGAGAGAAGAAGTATCCTCGACCACCCCTAGGTTTTGCGAATCGTATCGTGTTTAATGGAAATTGAGTCGAAATTCGTTGTTTAACACCTTGACTGCCGAGTCTGTGACATGTACAGTCATGAGAAATTTACGAAACACAATTTTAAACCTTGTTCATTTCTTTAAATTCAAGAGTACGGTTTTATTCTATATAAACGAAAAGTTTTCGTTGCTAGGAATTATGGTAATAATTTTATAATCACAACTGAATGGGGACTAGAGTAATATTTGATTTAAAGTTGGTGGATAACACTGTTTACCGAGAAAATTCGACAGTTGAAAGTTTGAATGCTTGTATTGAAGTTTCATTGACGATTATTTCAACCATCTGTGTATATTTAATTATACAACAGTTGAGAACAGTTTTTGATTGTTAGGTATATATTGTTTCTGCAGTTATAGTAATATAATAGTGCACTGTGTGGAATAAAAACTACGTTGAAAGGACGATCTTTTTATAAACTTGTAGACTACCCAAGATTCACGAGAGACGTCATTCCGAGTCAAGTGGTTAACCACTACAAGGAAAATGAAATTTATTCCACTGCGCAATACAAAATTGAGAACAAAGTTTGATAAACTGATAAATCGTACATTGTTCTTGTAGTTATAATAGAACAACTTCGCATTGTGCAAAAAGAAACGAATCGCGAGTAGGAAAAACGTAATTGTAGCTCAAGATTTCAACACTTGTGAGAGACGTTACTTCCAAGCTAACTGGTTGAAAGGCACATCCCAGGTGATACTTGTCTCTTCGAGCAACCGGGTTGCGGAAAATTCATGCTGGTGTTGAGAGTGAAAGTCTTACAAGCTTTCCATCGACTCAAACTGTATCTACGAAACAGAAAAGCAGAAAATAGAACAGGATCTACGAAAAACATGAGATTCAACGATGGACGATTCATCGAAGAAACCAAAACACTCCGTTGGTATTTTGAAACCAACATATTGACCATCGTGCGCATGGTCTTCTTCTATTTTACTATTAATCGTTTGATATCGTTTCGAAAATGGCATTAGAAAAATATCTTACAAGGTAAGATAACAAACGACATTATTTATAGGATGACCTATAACGCGCTAGCCTCTGTTCGTTTAGCTTCCTCGTTCTATTGTCCGCGGCGATAAACCGTTTCCTTTCTCGCGGACGATAACAGGCTCATTGTTTCATCGTGCCTGGTCGAAAGTAACGGAGTAGACTGCGACAACGTCGACGGGTCCGGCGATCGGGATCGAAAAATTTCTGGGAGCCGGTTCGAGTCCCCGCGGCGCCGCGAATCCCACAGGCCTGTTCATCCGTCCGTCCGTCCGTGCGTCCGTCGCGTCGCGCGCGTTTTTTTATCGATCGTAAAGATGCAAAGCAGAACGGAACGACGTACAGTCGTGTTGCGTCGGAATTCCCGTTCGCCCCTTTCTCGGCTTTTTAACGAGACGAATGGAACGCGGCCCGCGGAATCCTCTCTCCGATTGATTCTCGAATGCCCCTCGGGATTGACGGACGAGAATTGAGATTTGAATGTTTCGAACGAATCAATGTGAATTCTGTTTCGTTGGTACGTTCAGCTGATTTTTGGAAGTTGGTTTTGCTTGAATTGGGAATTATTCTTGATTTTTTTATGGTTACTGGGAAATGGAGGTTTTTAAAACATTGAGTGGTACGAGAAGGGTTTAATGAGTCTTCTTATTTGATAGCAATCTTGTTATTGTGTTTGTTGATATTGAGAATTCTGTCTTGTAATTTTTAATATTAATTCTTTCTACTGCAGTTTGAAATATTAACAGTTCTTATTGTCGTTTTTAACCCTTGTCGCAGCAAACTTTGAGGTGCAACAGTCGTACCATACGGTAGGAATTCAGTCGCAGTATACACAGAAAACGGCGAAACTTTTTCAAGTATTGTTTTCCACGTTAATGGATTAATGTCGACTATTCTTATTACAATTGTCAACATTAATAATTCCCTTTATTGCAATTTTTGACATCAACGACTCCCCAATCGTATCCATAATATTAAAACATCAAAATTAAATCTTATATCTTTCTTTCATTCTACGTCTTCAACGTTTCCTTTCTAACGTTGTGAACCAACAACCGAGGGGGCTATCGAGCATCGCCAAAACAGGTAGACCCACGGGCCAGGTGGTTCCCAGAACACCGAACGTTGTAATCAGTCCCTTCGAGGAACTTCTAAAATCGCCAGCTCGTTCGTCTGCTGCTTCGCCAAAGTCTCGCTCGTAAACGTTTATTAGCAAGAGTATGCGCACGAGAGCGCGCGTGTAAACTTAACGCGGAAACGCCGCTCGGCTTTGACATTCCAAGTTGATTTTACGGCAGAGAGAGCGCGGCGCGTACGCGCTCGCGACACAAAAGGCTTTACCCTCTTTTGAGGGTTAGTCCGGTTCGCCGTTTTCTTCCTGAAAATCAATATACCGTCGACCAATGAGAGAGACCGGCTCGATGGTTTCCATGCATCTCCGTTCTGGGGAACGATTTGACACTCGTCGCTCGCTCTGCACGCGTACACGGCGCGCGACAAACTTTCCATCTTGATATTTGCCGGCGGCTAACAGCGGATGCGCTCGTCCCGTTTATCGGCGGTGCTATTTTCCTGCTGTTTTCACGAAGAAAGCCTTTCTTCTCGCTCATGTTCTACCTGTCGCATGACGACTCGTTTTGCTCATACACGCTGGCAGCTGCGATCGTGCTAGGGTACCTCGTTTCGGGATATTTCAAGATTGGCGAAGAAACTTCGAATCTGATTCTCGATGAACTTTTACTTTCTGTCTTTTAAGTCTCTCAACTTTTTAGACAATTCACGGTGCAACTGCTATTATTGTGAAATGATTGTAATCCTTGATTAGTTTACATTGGCTTTTGCTTAAACAGATGTTTCCTTGATTGAACAATGTGTTTCGCAATCTCGAAATTTCGACTTTCTGAATTTTCGCACTTGAGAAATATGCTATAGATAACACTGAACCTCTGGAAATAAAGTAATTAACTTAGAAATTCGCGAATCACCGAATGAAAGCTAGAGGTTCAGGAAAATGCAGTTACCAGCAACCAGGATTCTCGAGCGTTAACCCTGGCGAGTCACCAGGTAATGAATTATGAATAACGAAAAGCGATGACCGTATCTGGAAAATTGGCGGAAAATGTTTTTTTTTTCATTATTTATTCTTCCCGAGATCTTGTATCTAGGGTTCTTTTCTGGTTCGGCGACGATGTTATTCTAGAAGAAGGAGAAAGATGAAAAAGAATCATCGGAAATAAACGGTTACGCTGCGAGGATGAAGCGCTTAGTTCTCGTAGGGTTGAGCCTGTTCGGTTACGCGATTAAACCGGCACGTTCGCGAGAGTATATCGTAACCGTTTAGCGGATCGAATCGCGTTTCGCCATGTTTAACGACACCGATAAATGAGCTTCAGCTCGCGAATCGGCCACGGTTAAGCATCTCGTCAGGGGAGAAGTTCTTCCGTGAATCCGACGAGTTGTTAAACCGGCTATAAAAAGCGGCGATTATATAACCCAGGTCTTTCTGCCCCTCTCCATCGTTCTTCGCCGATTATACGAAACGAATGTTTGCTCGTTAATAACCGACATCATTAATTGGCTCGGCGCAGAGATGAGTTCCGCGACCGCCGGCCTTGGTCGGGCTTTATGTATCGCCGAACGACCGACTGCCAAGCGTCGCCGTAAAGCCAGCGAAACGACCGGGTCGCACGCTCCTCGTGCCCGCGCGTTCCATCTTCATTGGAGAAGGATTAAGCTCTCATTTTGCGCACCGCAATTACGCGAACGAAAACGCCGATCGGGATTTATGGGACGAAGATTGCCGAGCGAAGTAGAATGCTCGGGCGATTCGTCGTGATAGTTCCGTGAAGGCTTAGGATTTATTTTTCAGATTTTCGAACATTTTACTTTTCCAATTGTCAAGTATTTAAGCTTTCACATTTTCACACTTGTAAATATTAAAATTTTCAAATATTTAAAGATTTCAGCAACTAGGTACAAGCCTAATGCAAACCTACGTCACATTAGCATATGACCCTATGAGTGCACCTATCATCTATTTTGGAAACAGCTCAAACTCAACTAATCGATGCATTGTTTACCAACCAACAAACTCTTTAGATTTAGATAATTCCTAAATAACGGTCACACCATGACATTTGATAGGATTTGACCCAAACACCTTGGTACCCGGATGCCACAGTAGAATCAAGATCCATCCATAGATCCACGAGCCCGTGTCACCGTTTTCCGTTCCGTTGGAACAGTTTCTCGGCTTTGAGGACGACGAAGCTGAACACATATAATTCAACGAAGCGCGTAGTCGACGCGTAGTCGAAATAATTGCCGGTACTGTTAACCGTAGACGAGTCCGAGGCCTATGTATCTCCCCGGACCCGGCTTAGACTTCGCCGGTACATTCGACCGATTCACATTAGATTCTTCTCCTGTGGTAATTATCTCAGTGAAACTAATTGAATAATAATCGTTCGTTTGTACGCGGCGTTAAGTCCAGGAAGAGAGGCGGTTTTACAATATGAATAAAATAAACCCGTACATTCACGTCCATTCAAGTACCGGGAGCCGAGTGCTCCAACCGTCTTCTTTCCCAATGATGCAACGATACGCCATCTTAATTACACGCGCTTTCATGGCGCAGTCCACCGTGTTGCTTACATCGCATTACGTTCCTTCGGTATTCCGAGGAAATTACGTGTACACCGGGGTAGGGCGTCGCTCGATGTGCAATCGATGATCAGATGTTGTCCAAGAATTCACGTAATCCTTTCGCGGCAATTGCTACATCTTCTTTTTTGAAGAAAGGAAACCGTAATGCGGGTTCTTCATAAGCTGTTTCATGAAAAGTAGATTACATTCCTCTACAGTTGCAGAAACAACGTTCAACCGCTATTAACTTTTGTAACTTTAATAAATATACAAAAGATCCATAACCTAGTTGTAATTCTCTAATCCCAACTCTAATCGCTGCAGGCTAGCACTTAACTACCAGAGCTACTGTAGGGAGGTCACTTGGTGGCTAGGCTGAAGAATGTGGGTCTGATTGGTTAGTTTCTCATCTTTCTTGCAAAGGTAGTTCGCTATTCGCCGATACGGTTACGCGTAACCGAAAGACCTCTTTCACGCTCTACCATCTCCCTGGACATCAAGTCATCTTCCTATAGTACAGTGGACACCTATTGCAACCTTCGGTCCACTTCCAAAATCTGATCTTCTAAGATACAGGCTATAGCCTCGATTCTCTCGGTTATGCCCAATTCTACGGCTCTCTTCGAGAGATACACGACGCGCAGTAAACGCGTCGGCTCTCTAGAAAAAGAATTGCTTTCTCTTTTGATCGTGTTCGCCGACAAGGAGCGAACTAGGAGGCGATGTCCTAGCTCTCGCAGTCGAAAAAGCACCGAGTGTGACGGGTTACTGTTATTCACCGGGCTGCATGCCGTTGTTTGTTCTTCCCGTGTCTTATTTTGTACCCGGCTGCGCGTGTTGCGCGATACACCGTGCCGGAACGCGCACCCACACACGCGCGCGGCCTTCCGCTGTGTAACTGTCTCCTCGACAATGGTCGCGTGCCTCGCGAGAGAACCCACACACGGTGGCATCTCCCGAGGATCGAGGATGCTCCTGAAAAAGGACCTATAAGCCAAAACAACAAATTCGTTTTTAATTCTCATTTATTTACAGTTAACGGGGAAAGATCCCTTTTTTACATAGAACAACATGTCTAGGTAACAAAACTTTTGAGTGCGATGCTGGAAGAAAGAAAGCAGAATATGAGAAGATATTTTACAGTACAGTTGATTGTGTATCTGAGTGTCTAACTATCCGAAAACTGCCATTTTGAAAATATTAAATGTTAGAGAAAAGTTTTGGTAAATTCGTAGCATAGTTTGACAATTGCGTAGTATGGAAATTGAATACATCGCGTTGGAAGCTTTTGTTTCAGATTCTTCCATGCATTAATATGTTTAGATTGTCCATTATATGGTTCTTGAAAACTTTGTATCTTCTTCTTTCTGGTATCCTAAACGTTTAGCGCCTTTTTTCTTCGGATGTGCCCCGTCATTGTGTTAAGTTGTCATCCCACTCTTTTCTCTTTGGACCTGAGCTTCTATCATTTGAGAACTTATGAAAAGTTTCACCAATCTATTCTCTTAAAAATAAAATTTTAATTTATAGATATGTGACAGTTAAAAATGGTTTATCGAAAAATGATCCTTAGATCTATGTATTCTCCGGATTTCATTGACTGATCATTAAAAAGTATGCTTTGTTACGTGTGTTTCAGCACCGAATACAATTCGACGACACCGCCACCCGGACTTTCGAGTACCCCAGCGAGGCGTCGATGCTGGAGGGCGAGAGTAGCGTGGATGGCGAAACTTCCGGTTCCGTCGAGCAATCAGCCCCGGTCACCAATAAAACGTCCTCGACCAACTCGACGACGAGCATGCCGACCCTACTCGGTAATTTCAAGCGCTGGTCTCTTATCGCGTCGGCCGATAAACGCGGTTTTTCTATCCGGCGTAGAATGGGATAACATAGAATCGGTGCTATTGTCTCCAAAGCAATTACAAAAAAACATACTTATAAAACATAGTCCTTCTGTAACCGAGAAATAACAAGGTGAAACGATAAGAACGCGTACGTTATGGCCTGTCCAGACTTAGCGAAATAATGGAATTATCGGTTGAATTGAAAACCTCGAAGTTTCGATAGATATTTTGTGTTTCATAATATTGTACCTACACAGTCTCTTTCAAATCTTTTTCCAGACGCAACGATCACGAACGGTTTTTCCCGCGTGAAACGCTGCAGCCAGTTGCACATTCTCGTAAACGTCGACCCTGCAACAGAGTCGCTAATATAGACCCGATTGTCCCAGCTTCCAACCGCAAACCGTTTATATTGACAGCTTTCACGCGCTTATATTGTTGGTAGATGGCTTGATGTCTAGTGGGACGGCACAAAGGCGACAGGGGTCTTTCGCTGAGTGTCTTCTTTATAGGCCTGATTGGTTACGTGTAACCGTATCAACGAATAGCGAATTAACATCGAAAATGAGAATAGATGATAACCGACCAATCAGACCTGCACTTTTCACTCTAGCCGTCAAGTGATCTACCAACGGTGCATCCCTTACGTCGTCTTTCTTTATACCCAGCTAGCGATGGTAGCTTGCTGAAAGCTAGTGCTTGTTCCCCGCAGGTGGTGGCGGTGGCCTAGCCAGTTACACGCCTAGCAAAGTGGATTTGGCGTCGGAAGGGTTCGAGCTGGGTGTGACCAGGGCGGTGTGCTCGACGCCGACGCCAGCCTCGACCTCGATATCGGCGACAACCGCGCCGTCGACGCAGCAGTGCCAGCCGGAGAACGATATCGGCGAGGTGGACTACCTGAAACCAGCGCAAGACGCGGGCGCCTGGGGCTCCGAGACCACCGGCGATCTTCTCTACTGAAGAGGACACCTAGCTAAGACACCAGGCCAGGACACCTGGGGATCACGCTTAAGAAACACGGACGAAACCCGCGGGAAGCTCGAAGCCTCGAGACACGAAGAGGAGCTGCCCGAAGTCCGTGAACCGAAAAGACTTGAGAATCGCGAAAGTATTTTACTGTCGTTTCGTCTTACTTGTTTTTTTTCTTCCTTCTGCGTAAGAAACGAGCCTTCCACCGATAGCAGGCGGTCCCTAGAGAGACCCACTGATGCGCTAAAAGGTTTCTTCTTCGTTCCGGCGCCCGGCGACGAATTAATGCTCACGTGTATCGATAAGCGATTACCATTGCAACCTTTTCCTCTCCCTTTTCTCGCTCCTTCTCTCTCGCAGGAGAGGGAAGAGAGAAAACGCCTCGTTTGGCGGCACGACGCAATAACGGGAGGGGGAAAATCAAAAGCGCCGGGACGAAGCCGTTTCGCGACGCCGGGAAACGCGCCGCGTGTCTCACTCTTTTTTTTTCGTAGGCAATTAAGCGAGGAAAGAGAATATTAACAGTATCATTCCAAGTATATGCATTTACTTTGTATTACTACGATAACGAAGTGAACAGACTTTTTCCTAATTAACGAGTAATCGAAACTGCCAAGGTACGTCAGTGCTTTTCATTCTTCCTTTCTGTCTTTGTTTTTTCCTTGTTCTTTTTTTTATATGATATAATTGTTAAGCACTTTACACGGAGAGCCCAGTGATCGGTGAACGTTTATATTAGGGGCGGGCAGATGAAAGGAAAAAAGATGTGAAGAGAAAAAAAAGAGAAAAAAAATATACGGATCATATCACGTTTTTTGGCACATTTTATAAGAAAAGAAAAAAACCGGGAGATGTCGATGACAATGAAACTGAACGTTTTTTGTAACCTTTTTGAGATTACTTTAATCCTAAGCCGTTTACACGTTCGTGCTGCCAGTCAAAAGGCCAGAATTTTATGCGAGATTTTTTAAGGGAATTACAAAGGGAAATAAAATGGAACGATAGAATAAGGAGGCGAAGCTTGCTCGAATGGAAAAGAGCCGAAGAGGAAACGGGAAACACTCGAGTTTAGATTTGTAAAAGTTTTTGCCAAAGTAGAACGTAAGTCTACTTAGTATACTTAATGTATGTTGTACGATAAGTGAAAGTTTCTGTCCAGGGAATAATATGTAACAATTGTAAATTCCAAAAAAATCATTATTTATACTGAGGGTATGCTGTAAACCGTACTAATATTTCTTACGAATGCTCAATGGTTCGTTCATACTTCAGTGTAGATATACATTTATACGCGTGTACGATCGTGTTCGTTCCGTTTTCGTTTCTTATTATTTCGACGAGGACCAAACAAAAAAAAAGAGAATGTTAATGAATATTGTAATGTTTCGAGAAATGTTTTTCTTTGGGGAGGAGAGCCCCGTATTCGTTTCGATTATCAGTGTTAATTTTAAGGAAATCAAATTTTGTACATACTAAATTATTATCGGCCTCGGAGCAGCTCGGAGTGTTGCTCCTTCGTTCGATGAGTTCGCGCGAAAATTGAATCGCTCCGAGGCCGATCGTTCTGCGTGTAACTCTTTGTTTCTATTCGTTGTTTGTAATTGCGTTCCGAAATAGTAACACACGTCGAAATTTCGTGGAACCGCGTTTAATTGTTTCCTAGTATGATTGCGGCAGTATGGTGGATTTAATTAGAACTTTAATCGCGTGATCGCGGACTGATTCAAGAAAAAAGGGCAAATGTCCGATACGATAATGATGGTGATGATGGTGATGATGATGATGATGATGATAATGATAATGATGATGATGATGATGATGATGATGATGATAATGATGATGATGATGATGATGATGATGATGATGATGATGATGATGATGATGATGATGATAATGAGGATGATGATGGTGATGATTATGATGATGAGGATGATGATGGTGATGATTATGATGATGATAAACTAACCAGGTGCATTTATACACCGAAGCAACAACTGTGTTCCATTTTTCCGTCGCTGTATTCTAGATGCTAAATAATTCCGGCTACCATTCGCGTATCGCGCAACGTAACGTCGTTTTCTATTTAATTACACGTTAGCGTTAAATCGATGCTTGATGGGTCTGTGTCACAGCGTTGCATTTTACACTGTGATATTTTTTTTTGTTATCTCCTTTATTCATTTCCTAGTATCGACATACAATTGCTTCCCAATCATTCATGGAACAGTGCCGTGTCGACCGCTCAGTTTCAATTACCACATGTACTGGTTAGAGCGGAGTAAACGAGATTACGATCGTGGACACATACCGTATTCAGGGTGTCTCGGCTCTTTTATTTGTTAATTACCTATTTCGGTCGATCTGATTAAAGCGTCGATGTAATCTCGCTGCTCCGGTCGAGGGAACTCCGTATTATTTTTGTAAATTATCGCTGTACAGTATGGAAAGGCATCGTCGTTCAAGCCAAGGATTAAAGAAGAACATTAGTATTATGCTTTAAGATTATTATTATTAATATTATTATTATTCTCATTATTATTACACTTATGATTATTGTTACGATTATCTGAAGCTTGAATCTACATTACCTTATTGAGTATACTTACCAGTTAGAAGTATTGTGTGATGTATCGTCTGTGTGTTACAAGGTATTCAAGTAATAAAATGAAACAATTACGCCCGAATTAATCGTCTCGTCAAGCACCCAACTAACAAGCAGGAATGTAATATCAAAATTATTCTTATTTATTTAAATAAATATATACAGTTTATTGAACAAAATAATCACATTGCAGTCACGGTATGGTCCGAGGAAAGAGCACACGGTTGTGCGTCTATAGCAAAGTTTATGTTATTTATATATCGATGTGTAGTATTCCTCTTCTAAATCATACAGATCAGCAGCCATATCGTCTCTCAAAGATGCCAATTTCTGATCGCATTCTGCCTGTTTTGTCCTGAACAGTTTACTGTTTTGTCCTATGGCTTCGTTTACAGATGGGAAATCGTTAAGTATTAGATACTGTTTTATATCAGAGACAAGCTTCATTAGAGATTCACCGGCACGTACAATATTGGCCGCTCGCACATGCATTTCGTACGTGTCCTGCTCGCATTGTGTCATCCGCGATAATTGTGAATCGCTTTCTCCTTTGGCTAGTTTTATAATCTCTGTAAAATAATAAAATTCGCTATAAAATTTGTATACGAAACACGCGAATAGGTTAGGTTTAACCCGCCATCAATATACATAAAAAAATGAATTGTTTCTATATGTCTGATACGCGCACTTAAAAAACAAAGTTATCCTTGTTCATATAACTTGGTTTTCACGTCAAAAAAGTAAATAATTTTACGCGGCTTTCCCAGTAAAGTAAAGAGTGAGGTTAAGAAACTTACCTTCAAAATTTTCTAGCATCGATTTCACATCATCCTTCAGTCTTGTCATGTACGATTTCAACAGAGCTTCTTTGCTTTGCGGCAGTGCACGTTGGGCCGCCATAATTTCCCCAAAAATAATTATTCCTCTTTTGCGAAAAGGACTATTCTTTACACTACAAAAACACCGCCACCATGTTGCGTGGACTGCTTTGTGACAGGACCATAACAGCGCGATCAGCTGATGTCACTTTACCGACCGAGAAAACTCCCCCACGCGTGAAATCAATTCGAAATCATCCTTGATCATCCAAATACAGCAATCGCTAGTCTTTAAAGTTCCATCAAATCCTGCAACTCTACTCTTAATACGAAATTATGAAAAATCTGAAGAAATTCTAGTCTCAAATAGTTTCTCCGCAATATCCTACAATACTCGTCACATTCCTACAGGGATTGCTTAAAAAAATCATTAGAAATAAAAGATCCACGACTTTATAATCTCCGTTTACTTTCTTCAAAATAAAACCACTTGCCGTCGAAATTTTTGAACACCCTGTATATTGATTTTCTAGTAGAAACCTAGGATACAGTTCCACCCTATCCCCACTACAATTCTTACTTCGCGGCCGGGATGAAATCAATAGAAAGCTTGCGCGATCGTGCTCCGTCTTCAGCGAATCTATTCGCAGGGAAAATTTGCGCGAGGAGGAACGTAGCCACGACAGTGACAACCCTGGAATTATCCCCTTCGATCGCATCACTTTTTCTAACCGCGGAGCCGCGAACGTTGTGAAATCATCTCTCCTCGAATCAGTGACTTAATTTAATGAATAAACAGCAATCGACGACAATGGCTGTGATCCTCTACACGGCAGTGCGATTATCAGCGTCGTGGGGTGTGTCGTAGAGTAGATACGGAAAGCAGAAAAGTCGTTTCGAAGCTGTTCAAGTAATTACCAAAGTAACATGATGCTAGAATTTCTCGTAATACTCATAACGTCGGCGAGCGTGATCGAGGGTTCGTTACCGCCCGACGACGGGGACAATGTGTTGCATATCGGCGGTATTTTCCCAATACAGGGGGAGGGTGGATGGCAGGGAGGTCAGGTGAGCCACCGAAAGATCATTCATCTCTTCCAAGCGTTTCGATTAGCAATGAACACTTGGCACCTTGATTAATAGGCTTGCATGCCAGCGGTGAATCTGGCCTTGGACGATGTCAACCATGAGAAGAACCTGTTACCGGGCTTCACGCTGAAACTCCACTCGAACGACAGCGAGGTATACTGGGAAACTCGAAATTATCAACCAGATCGACGGAGAATATTTTAATTCAATTTTTCTTGTAGTGCGAGCCAGGACTCGGCGCGTCGGTGATGTACAATTTATTGTACTACAGTCCACACAAATTGATGTTGCTGGCGGGATGCAGTACGGTCTGCACGACTGTTGCCGAGGCAGCTAAAATGTGGAACTTAGTAGTGGTAGGTATTCTGATAAAAATATAACTTTTCAGAAATGCTACGAATTTTGAAATGTTTTCAGTTGTGTTACGGTGCATCGTCTCCAGCATTGTCCGATCGAAATAGGTTTCCGACATTGTTCAGAACCCACCCATCAGCCACGGTGCACAATCCAACGAGAATCAAACTGTTGCAAAAGTTCGGCTGGTCTAGAGTAGCAATCTTACAGCAGGCTGAAGAAGTGTTCATATCTGTAAGATCGGTTTCTTTCAATAACATCGTGTAACCTAATACTAACTCTAATCAAATTGTTCATTTCATTCTGCAGACTGTAGAAGACTTAGAATCGCGTTGCAAGGAGGCAGGAATAGAAATAGTGACTCGGCAAAGTTTCCTGTCCGATCCCTCCGACGCGGTAAGGAACTTACGTCGCCAGGATGCGAGAATCATTGTGGGCTTGTTCTACGTCGTAGCAGCTAGAAGAGTCCTCTGTGAGTTGTACCATCAGAATCTCTATGGGAAGAGCTATGTGTGGTTCTTTATCGGCTGGTACGAGGACAATTGGTTCGAGGCGAACCTGAACAAGGAGGGTATCACCTGCACGGAGGAACAAATGAGACTAGCGGCCGAGGGACACTTAACCACAGAGGCACTGATGTGGAATCAGAATAACGACACGACAATCAGCGGCATGACTTCCGAGGACTTCAGGAAACGGTTGAATTCGATGCTGAAAGAGGAGGGTTTTGATATCGATAACAACCGGTATCCAGAGGGATACCAAGAAGCACCTCTCGCCTACGATGCGGTTTGGTCTGTCGCGTTAGGTAAAGGATCCAGTTTGCTTATCCCGGTTCTAACGAGCTACAATGTTCCGAGCGTGTACACGATTTCACTGTATCCGTCGTAGCTTTCAACAAAACCATGGAGAAGCTGAGCAAACAGGGGAAAAGCCTGAAGAACTTCACCTACACCGACAAGGAGATAGCGGACGAGATTTATTCGGCCATCAATTCTACACAATTCCTCGGTGTATCTGTACGTGCTACGAGCGTGCCGGAAACAGAAAGAGAGCCTTAGTTCCGTGCGGTTGATCTTTAATCGATTTTCTGTGCTATAGGGATACGTTGCGTTTAGCTCCCAAGGTGACAGAATCGCATTGACCCAAATCGAGCAGATGATCGATGGAAAGTACGTCAAGTTGGGTTACTATGATACGCAAAGCGACAATCTGACATGGAGGAATATGGAACGGTGGATCGGAGGGAAGGTACCGCAGGATAGAACCATTGTTAGGACCGTTCTTAGGACAGTCTCGCTGCCGTTGTTCATCTGCATGGGTACCATATCTTCGATTGGAATCGTGATAGCAGTCGGTCTAATTATATTTAACATTTGGAACAGACACAGAAGGTACGCTCGATCGTTTCATATTATAACATACACGCGTGGAACTTCCCTAATCTTTCCCTTAACTTCTTTCAGCGTCATTATGTCCTCCCATCCCGTGTGCAACACGATAATGCTTGTGGGGGTGATAGCATGTTTCGTGTCGGTGTTCCTATTAGGCATCGACGGCAGATTCGTGTCGCAATGGGAATACCCAGCGGTTTGCCAAGCGCGAGCTTGGATGCTGTCCACAGGTTTCACCCTAGCGTTCGGCGCCATGTTCAGTAAAGTGTGGCGGGTCCACAGACTCACGACGAAAACGAAAGCTGATCAAGCGAAGGTAAGGTGGATCGATCCGGTGGGCAGAATACTTGCGAAACAGCTTTGATTACGAACAGTTCTATGATTAATCATGTGCCTGACGTTTTTAGTCTCTCACGCAGTTCCGCCTCCTGCATGGCACGCAGACCCCGATCGTATGAACCCCTGTCTATAACGAGATCTCGATTCTTTTTAGTTGTTCATGGCTAAACAAAAAGTTTCGTCCATACAGAAGAAAATCCAACCGTGGAAGCTGTACACGATGGTAAGTGGGCTGCTCGCAATGGACATCGTGCTGCTGATGTCCTGGCAGGTGCTGGATCCTCTTCAGAGAAAGATGGAGACGTTCCCGTTGGAGTCATCTCCGTACGGTGACGACGACGCGAGGATCAGGCCTGAGTTAGAGCACTGCGAGAGCGCGCACAATAACATTTGGCTTAGTAAGTTGATCCATAGGATCAAGAAAGAAGGATGGACAACCATTAACTGAATCCTCTTCATTCAGGTTTGGTGTACAGCTATAAGGGGATCATTCTCGTGTTTGGCCTGTTCCTGGCTTACGAGACGAGGAGCATCAAAGTGAAGCAAATCAACGATTCCAGATACGTGGGGATGTCGATCTACAACGTGGTCGTTCTGTGCGTGATCACAGCGCCGGTCACAATGGTGATCGCCAGCCAGCAGGACGCGAGTTTCGCCTTCGTCGCACTCGCGATCATTTTCTGCTGTTTCTTGAGCATGGCGTTAATCTTCGTGCCCAAGATGATCGAGGTGATCCGGCACCCAAAGGACAAGACCGAGTCCAAATACAACGCGGACGTGGGCATGTCGAAGGAGGACGAGGAGAAGTATCAGAAGTTACTCACCGAGAACGACGAACTTCAGAAGCTCATCGCCGCGGTAAGGGTATCTCGATAGTCGCGGCAGCGAGATAACGTTATCGGGTCTGACCGCTATCCGGCCTTTTCAGAAGGAAGAAAAGATCAAAGTCCTGAAGCAAATGCTAGCCGAGAGGGACGCGTTGAAAGGGGGCAGCGGAAATGTTCCGAAGGACTCGCTGATAGTTGCCGACTACGTGACCGGCGAGGGGACCTCGGACAGCGCAATCGGTGGGGGCATTTCTGTTTACACAAGATCGTCCCGAGCTTCTGCCTCCGACTTCGACTTCTCCGAGTCGTATTCGTAGATCCGCCGCGAGTCGATCAGCGAACCTTCCCCGCAGATCGTTAACACGTTGACGTACAATTTCTTCCAAGTTCCACCTCGGAAACATACTTTTTCCTTTAAACGTTCCTTTGATGTTACCAAAAATTGGAGGACAATGCGTGACTTCTAAAGAATATTGTTTACAGTTTCCTTTTTTTTTAAAGTATGATCGCTATAGCCGCCATTTTCCAATTATATACAAAACATTTAACGTCTATAGTTAGTTTCGTCAACGTGTTAAGAATCTAAGGGAACCTGGGACCTAAACACAGAGTAAATTATATGTCGCTTCTTTCTTTCCTACGGTTTCGTTTCGAGACTCTTTAGAAGCCTAATCACGTGTACGCTTCACACGCGAACACTTCTTCTTTTTACCGAGTATCGTTACAGAACGATCGGGACAATCACCGAAGCCGGCACTTGTACCGAGTCCTCTCCGGGCACAACGAAAGTTTTGTCTCGCGGCGATAAGGGTCAGGTGATGCGCTTCTCGTCGATGTGCTCGGTGTCTTAAACGTACCCATTATTATTAAATGTTGAATGTATGTGTCTACTATCAGTAATACGTGTGTGTATGCGTAGAGGAGATCGTAAGCTAAACGCGAGTAACAGCGTACATCCGGATGCGAGAGGGGCAACCACGGTGATAACGATCGACAGTTGGCCTACGAACGTCGCGCGCGGGTCTCGTTCACAACGACATTTTTGTTACTTCGAGGATTTACCGCATACAGTCACAGATATCGCCGTACATCGAGATTCTATTATCCGATGCATTTGTACAATGAAGTTTCTATCGGAAAGGTTACGAGTTAGAATCGAGCCCACACACGGAATCTATTATCGCGACACAGACCAATTAACGTACTTCACGAACAGTTTTCTATTGGTTTTTCGAACGTTTTACTGGAATAACCGGCGAACTCGATCGTGTTCCATTGCCGCGAACGGTCGTGGTGGGGCACGAGGTCACATGGGTCCAAAAGGGTGGGAAAGAACGTTTGATACGATCCACACAAGGTACAAAAACGCATCTTATACAGAAAATATATATTACGGCGTTGCATCGATTAACAGTTAACGGTTGACTATTCGTCGACAGTCATGATCCACACAGACCCATAACGAATACGCAGACGAAGCCACCTCAGTGACGAGTCCCAGGCTTGAACTCCTCTTAACTGTTCACGCATGATTTCCAAGCAATTGCAGTTAAATCTCGTTAGACAATTAACCACCTGGTCGTTTCCGAATCCGCGAATCGATGTGAACCTCATGAAGTCTGCTCCCAAATTGTGCCACACACGGAACGCCGCGGTAGATTGGGTGACGTTCTTCCAGGGCGAACGCCGTGCTAACGAGATTTAAAAGCTTGTGATGCTGCGCCATTCATAAATAATTTGGGAGTCTTGATGAGGTAGACAGTTTACGCGAATTAGGACCACCCAAAAAGGAAAAAAGGATAACAAAAAGGGACACGCTTAATCTTTCAGACATGCGGACGAATACGAACGGGATCTGGCTCGAGCCGACCGTCGCAATTATTTATGAATGGACGATAACATATCTGAACGCTTGTTTCGCATTGCATCTGAAGGGTTATCGTATTTTTCAATTCTTCTTTCTAGAAACGGACCAGGTCGGCTGAAAACACAGGAGTCCCCGTCAATTAGGACGACGAAAGCAATACACACGTGCTAACGAGCTGAAAGCTCCCCCGTTCTCTCCCTTTCTCACTGTCTTTCTCGTCTCTCTTCTAAAGTTAGCGTTGAATGTTCACACACACATAGGCACACGCGTGCAATCCTTCCCGTGGATATCCGATGTTTCGTGTTCCATAACCGAGGGGAGACGTCGGGAACCGACGCGTCGCAACGGCAAAAATCTGATTATCCCGTTGCGCGTCGGCCGCAGGGAAAACCGTATCACCTGCCGAACGAGTCTGTACCTCTGAAAACGGAGAAGACAGTTTCGATTGGGTGACTCCCAAGAGGGACGCAGTTGCCATTCGAACATCGCCTTCCCTCTCTAAAAAAGAACAGAACAGGAAAAATGATATTAACTGTATCGCAAATATGCTTCGAAAGGTGCGTTTACAAAATCTCAACGTCGCTGAAAGAAGGGTAATGCGATTTGACTGCAATTCAAGATTTTATTCGTATACAGGACGATTTATGTATGTGTATAACGTAGATTGGTTAAGCCACGGAGCACAAGATTTTTTCATATCGGTGCAACTTCAATTTCGCCACTCTACGTATACATGGTGTTTAGAGAAGACTCTACGAATGTTTTCTGTTGAACCGTTTCTAGGCGTGCTAATCGTCGTCGTGCCCAACCGCGATATTTTTTACTGTACCTCTTCGGTCGACTGTCGCGCGGGCAGCGCTTGACTAAAATCATTATTATTATATACCGTATACATATATAATATATATATATATTATATACATATATACATATATATATTATATTATCGAACTGTTAAAGAAAGTATCATATATATGTATGTTAGAATATGGAGATATATTTATTTTTAAGTTTTTCAAATTATAAAAATTCGTTACAAATTCATCCGCTGTATCTGTTATTAAAAACCCTGCGTTTATCAAACGAGCGGACCGCTCGCGGATCTATCGATCGTTCCGGTTTCGTTATTCGAAAGGTGAACGACGAAAGATCGATCGGTTCGCGTCGAATCGTACAAAATTTTCGTGAAAAATCGACGAGCTTCTCCTTTTTGTTCGAGATATCAATGTGACACGTATCATTCGTTCGAAGGAACAACGTATATTTAATACATCGTAGAGGATTTACGGCGATTATGAAAATGTGTAGTACAAATTAAATGCGATTGTATGAAAAGGACATAAAAAAAGAGAAATGATTCGAATAAACTAGAATTACGATTCAACGGCGGCATTGTGAAATGTGCTCTAAGCGTTTCAGCGGTTTGAATGGGAATTTGAATCTTTGCGGTGCCCACGTGACACATGTTTCGCGCATAAGCGAGAGATTGCATTCGTGGCGCATGCCTGCCCGCCATGTTCGTTGCACTGTCGTTTATACGAAATTGTAAGGCGCGCGCGCGGTAAAGTGTGTTTTCCTCGTGCGTCGATTTCACTCTAGTTTGAGAAATGTCATTCGGCACGGGATTTGGTGTGGCTACTTCGACGCCCGCTCCTGCATTCAGTTTCGGTGCGACGACTTCAACCACGGCGACTCCGGTGAAACCGGGTAAGTCCTCTTCTTTTAGGTTATGTCACATTTCGAATTTTATTCTGTTACATGTGACTTTGCAGGGCTATTCTTTGATTCGTTTTGTTCATTTTACGTTTCGTTCGTTTGAAAGCTGTTTTGGGATTCGTGCGTCCCGTGAAAAACTCCTCTTCAGGCATTATTATAATTGAAATGTGAAGATTACTGCAATTTCTAATGTGCTGTTTCACGTTAATGCGTATTTAATATATTCCATTTACATAATCATTGATTTGTGTAGTCCTATTGTTCGACCAATACCTTGTACTATAGAATGCTGGCACGGTTAATAAGTTTGTGCCAATTTATTCCACTCAATTTCTCAGTGTGCTAATGCTTGGTTTGTTTGAGCACTCTGAGATTTTGTCCAACAGCGGTTGACTCATACCTGTGCATCCTGGTTCACATTCTTTATTAAAAAAATTAATTTTCCTTTTTGACTTGGCTATTATGCATGCTGTAACACAGCACATAAATAATATAACCACAAGAGCGCATAGTAAAGAAACTAAGAGCGGCGAATAACCATGTTCATGGCCACTCTTGGTTATTTCTGTAGATGATATGACAGCATGTTCATATTCTGATGTACCTTGGTGGTTGTTACCAAATACAGCCAATTTTTTGATAGGGGTTGTATCTTCAATGTAATACATTTCATTTGGTATTTTTCCTAATGTTGTTATCATAACTTCAGCTGTAACGTCCTGCAAGAAATTGTCAAATTATGATAAAAATATTGGGAGAACTTTGATATATCACTTTCCTATGATATAAATTTAGAAAATGTACCCCAATTGCTACATCTGTTGTACCAAGTTCCTGTATCATTTCTGTAGGAACTTCTCTGGAATGATCTAAATGCCGAAGTATTAATTTACTAGTAGACATTGCAGGCACCTTTAATAGTTTGTGGGCAAGTTGAACATATTTTTCATCCTGTAATTTTGCATGTACTAAACTATTTTACATTTGTGACTAATAATAAAAAAGATACCTGATTTATATGTGACATGATTATATATCCGTTTCTAATACAATTTGTAATGATGTCTGACTAAAAATGTTCTAAACTACAATTGTTTTTAATGTATTAATATAGTCGCGTCGCGCGTAACTAATAAATCCGCGATTATATCTGAAATATTTCTGTCATTCCCTGAGCACTCTATTTGAAGCAGTTTCAAGTTGCCAAAACAAAATCCTGCCAAAAAATGACCACATTCAAGTATTATGAGAAAGAAGAAAATATGTTTAAGAATTATTCTATAAGGACATAAGTATTTGGATCATTTGGAAATTGATCCTTTAGCAGGATTTGGAACGCCATCCTTTGGATTCAATACACCAGCTACATCAGCACCAAGCCTGTTTGGCACTTCTTCAACCCCTGCAACTGGTGGATTTGGCACAGGCACTGGATTTGGTACACCAGCTGCTACTGGTTTTGGCAATACCTCTACAACCGGATTTGGTGCTACACCAGCATTTGGTGCCACACCTACTAGTGGATTTGGAGCCACTCCAGCTTTTGGTAGTACACCTGCTTCCACGGGCACTGGATTTGGGACAACTTCAACATTTGGCACCACTCCAGCATCTACAACAGGCTTTGGAGGATTTGGGACTGCTACAACAACATCCTCTTTAGGCTTCAGCAGTTTCAGTGGGTTTGGAACTGCAACAACTACATCCGCACCATCCTTCTTTGGTGGATTTGGCACTACAAATACAGCCTCAACTGGTTTTGGTGCGGGTACTGGTTTTGGTGCATTTGGAACAAAACCAACAACCACAACTACCACCACTGGTTTTGGTGGTTTCGGTACAGGTCAGTTTCAATGGACGTACATATTTATTTATTAACATTGGGACAATCAGTATTTAACTATTCATGCAGGAACAGGATTCACAGGTTTCGGCACTGGACTAGCACAGCCTCAACAACACCAACCATTTCAGCAGCAACACCAACAGCAATTACAACAACAGACTATTAATACTATATCTGAAGCACTATACAATGCTGTTTTTAATTGTCAATTGTACAATGACGAACGGGATAATATCATTGCCAGATGGAATCTTATACAAGCTCTATGGGGCACCGGAAAAGCTTACTATTCCATGAATGCACCGCCGATAGAACTTAACCAAGAGAATCCTTTGTGTAGATTTAAGGCCATTGGGTACAGTCGCATGCCCGAAGCAGATAACAATGACGGATTGGTCGTACTTTGTTTCAATAAAAAGAAAAACGACGTTAAAGAAGGCGAGACACAGTTGATCGGCTTCATGAATAATATATTAGGCAACAAGCCCAATTTGTCGTTGACAATAGATAATATCAAAGCGACTGGAGAGGACAAAAGTCAAGTGACCATTTTTGTTACTGAGAAAGGTATTACTGGAGCTCCAAGAAAAATTCCTGCTAGCGAATTGGTTGCATATTTATCGCAGCCAATGCAGAAGCAACAGTTGATGCAGAATGGCGTGGAAGACATATTACCTCTGATAAAGTTGGATCCTGCTCAGTTGAAAGAATATTTAGACAATCCACCCTGTTCCATCGATCCAAGATTATGGAAGCAGGCTCAGTTGGATAACCCTAATCCAGACCTGTATATACCGGTCCCGATGATCGGTTTCCAACAAGTGAAGCACAGACTGAAGTGCCAAGAGGAAGAAACGGCTAGGCACAGAAACTTCTTAGATATGGCGGCAGAAGAAATACAGAAACTACAAAGGCAACACACAGCGATACAAGCTAGGCTTAAAGAACATAGAAGAACTTTATTGGAACTTCAGCATAGGGTTCTTCAAGTACGTATACTGTTAACTTTTCCTGAATATTTAGAAAATTCTTTTTTTGTTTATTCATATTTTTTATTAGGTATTAGTACGTCAGGAAATTACGCGCAAAGTTGGACTATCTTTACAATCGGAAGAAGAAGTTCTGACACACAGGTTTGAAGCTATGCATTCGCAGATCAGTGCTCCGACTCAGTTTAAGGGCAGAATAAGCGAAATGCTATCTCAGTTGAGAATGAGAAGTTACATAGACACTCAAAACCAAGAGAGATACGCGATGGATCCTATAGCGCAGGACGATATAAAAGCGGTATGTAAAACCCGTCTTGAAATTAAAACACTTTTGAAAAAATTTATCTAATTCGTTGTTTCTTTGTTTTAGTATTTGAGTATGGAACAGCAAGGCATGGCGCAATTGATAGCGACGATACATGCCGATCTAGAAAGCTTAAAGATCATCAAAGACAGCATGTCTGAACTTTTATTGAGTCACAGTATATCGTGAGAGTTATATTTAGTAACATAAATTACCCGAGTGGTTTTTTCTCTTTTTTTATTAAAATGTTCGCGGCGATATGATTATTGTTATCGTCGGCGATATGCCCGTAAGAACTTGGACGAGATTACGTTAAAACGAGATTCTTTGCACCTCCGAGGTTTGGTGCCATATTTATTTTGTTTTCATCTCGCGACGTCCGACGTGTATATTTTTTTACTGTGAAAGGTTTATTTAGCCCAGAAAACGATTGTCGCCGTTCGCGATAATTTGTTCACGTGTTATACACACCGTTGTTACCGAGATAAAGCCTTCCATAGTGGGCCACACGAAGATGTTATCGCGTTTATATTTCAGATACCGACGCAGAAAAGAAAATAGCAGGCGTTCGTTATACACAGGAAAAAGAATAAACAATTTTTACATAAATAATGTGCTTTTATTGAATAACTCTCTTGTCGTTAAACACGCACGCTCATCCTTGTCATTGAGAAATGCACATACTTTCCCGCCGCGCGTCTTATCATTCTCGGATAACTACTTACATATAATATATCTTTATATACATATTATACATCGGTGTTCAGTATAAGATACCGGGATAGCTTCGACGCGGTGGTCCGCGCAAGTTTTTCTCCCTTGATGTTAGATTGAATTCCAGTGCCGCGTACAAAATCATACACGTCCGATTCATCGAATTACCCGTAAAATCTAGACAACCGAGACTCCTTACTTAAGTCACTAAGAGAGGCATTGACGAGTTAAGATTGAGCAAATCTCTTACCAACCGTTCCTTCTCCGACTAACGCTGCCCTACAACGACAGAAATTAACGCATTTACGATATTATTTGGTTTCGCAGTCTAATCAAAACAGTTTTCTCGCTGAGGTCAATCCGTTTCACCGGTTACATCTACCTTGATTTTCATCGTTCAATTACAATTCCCCAAGAAAATTTTGTTCCCAAAGAATACCGGATTCAATTGCTTCGCAATCCGTGAACACGAGACATATCGATGGCGACCCCAAGTTTCATTTTTCTATTCGCGTTCGCTCCAGGTCGCCCTTTTGGATTAACAAAACTGATCGGTAAATCTTCATCACAGCGAGGAAATTGAAAAATATTTGTCTCTGCGCAGCCGGTACAAGGCACTTGACTCAAGGAGGACCTAGAGAACGCTTAACACGGGTCGCCACCGGTAGTTCGAGCCCGGCTTTCGAATTCGCAACAGCTAAACCCTTTTTTCGTGAACGGGACATGGATCCACCACACCCGACACATTCTCTGCAATCGCTCATACAACTCCGCGAACGCCTAGCTACTTATTGATCGTCAGGTCCAATGGAAGATCTTGTTCCATCTCGACGACGTTCTCGATCTTTACGCGGAGGTCCTGTCCACAGGTGTTGTTCGTGTCCACGATGTTGCCCCACATGTTCTGCAAACCATATTGCAGATCAACGGTGCCTAACAGGTGCCTGAACAAAGGGTTTTGTGCCTTGAGGATCAAATCGGAAAGGATCTTGGTCTTTTCTAGAATATTGTCGTTGTTGTGCACGCAACACTTGTGACGGCAGCAGCAGTCGTTAGTGTCCTTGCAGACCTCCTCTTTAGTTGGCGTCTGTTCAATCTCCATCTTCAGATCCTCCGCTCGCTTTATCACAGAATGCCTGATCGGATCGCAGGCTACAGTGTTCTCTTTTTTGCAGGGCGTGCTGTTCACGATCGACTCGATGTTCCTGTAATCGACGGTGCTGACTTTCGTCGGGTACTCGATGGTCTCCTCGGTCTTGATGGGTGTCGACTGCATCCCGATGCGAGGCACGGGGTCGGGAATGTGATGAGGACTAGTCTGCGGTGATCGGACAGCTGGAGGACTCTCTTTGATCATCGGGCTGTTAACGTACATGGGGTTCACTTGAATCCTGTCCGGTATTATGTAGCTGTCGTCGTAGATCCTGGGGTAAATCTTCACGTCTTGTTCGTACACCTTTCTCGGCGTGATCTGTTCCTGTTCTTTGCGCTGATCCTGCAGATTGTACATGTTGTTCCACTCGACGAAGTTCCTTTGTTCCTCGAAGCTGTTGCTCGCTTTTGGACTCGATCCTGATGTGCTGCTTTCGATGCTGCTGTCTTTCTTGTCGGACTCGGAGTTGGTGCTGTTGTTCTGCTTCTCCGGCGAGGTGGTGTCGAACCTGGTCTTCTCCTGGGAGTTGTTCTCGTCGAAGCTCTTCTCCTGTACTTTGTCATTGTTGTTTACGTAGTGTCTGTACGTTTTTACGTGTTTGCGCAGGGACGACGGATCGGTGTATCGCTTCGGGCAGCCGGGCACCTTACAGCAGTACGGCTTGTCCACGGCGTGGGTCCTGGTGTGCTTGAACCTGTCCGAGGAGTTCGAGTAGGCCTTGTTGCAGCCCTCCACCGGGCAAACGTACGGACGCTCGCCCGTGTGGGAGCGCGCGTGGATCTTCAGGTTCTCCGCGCGGCTGAAGCTCTTGTCGCATTGGAAGCAGTGGTGAGGCTTCTCGTTCGTATGCGTCCGGACGTGGACTAACATCTTATATCTGCGATCAATAGAATATCATGGTGAGATTCGATGTTTGCGACATTATTAATAATCAACATTGTATATTGTTTAACTTTGAACTTCTAAACTTTGAATCTTTCAACTTTAAGTTTCTAAGTTTAAAATTTCTAAACATTAACCTTTTCAGCTTCGAATCTCTAAAATTGAAACTTCTCTAGCTGAAAAGTCCTTACCTCGCATTGAATCCACGTTCACCTCTCGCGCATCCTTCCCAGCCGCAATAAAAGAGTCCTCGCGGTCCCGGCGCGGCGTGCAGCCGCGCGACGTGTCCTGCCAGTTGTTCCAAGGACGTGAACCACCGACCACAATTCTGCCATCTGTAACCCACCAAACCAGGTTCGTGTGTGTTCGTGTTTGTGCATGTACTCGCGCGTGTTATTCGACGATGGTTCACATTCATCATCCGTAATCACCGGGAATGCGATCCGAACGATTCGGTCGCAAAACAGTGGCGCGGTATTTAAGAGTATTGATCTTTGCTCGCGGACCGATCAATCGACCCGTTCATACGATTGCTATCGTTTAAAACCGATACATCGAAGCTTTCTGGTTGGCCCCTCCTCGCCCATCTCGTCGGTCGATCTATTTATATCATTTATTTCCCCTGTCGCTCATTTACCGAGAAACGCTAAATATAACCGACACGCGCGTCGAGACGATCTCTGCATTTTGATCGATCGTCGTGTATCCTCGCGGCGCGGCCATCCTTAGGTACTACAATTTCCGGAGCCCCGACCGCGTGGATCCACGACCGTGCGTGAAATTTTCGACCCATCGCGATTTCACGGCTCTTTCCGTCAATTTTAGCCGACTCCCCGAGCATCGACGCGCGATTTACGTCAGGAACGTCTCCGTTCGACCGACCAATTGATACCAATTCCGACCATTGTGCAATTGGCGTCGCTTGACGCTAGTTTATCTAGACGCGCGGAGTTCGATGCTATTCCAGTCAACGGCATCGCGTGTTCCGCGAATCCACGTGCCCATATAAAGGTCGCGGATCAAGGTAACGCCGAGGCGTCCGATTGATCCGCCAATTCATCCGGTCCCCTGCCGAATTTGCATTCACTCTTGTGTTTTCCTGATTCGCAATACTGAATTCGCGTCACGCCGAAACGAGTTTCCCGCATTCCGACGCGAGTTTCCAAATACCATAAATCTTCCAGAACTATTCTCTAATCGCTAGCTTAAACATCCTTGTCGCCGGGCAGTGCAGTTAATGCCGCGTAGGATCTATCGCTTAGACGAGGGAAAAAGGCACGCGACGCGATCTAATCGTCGCGTTTTGTTGATCCCGGCTGAGCGATAAGGGAACGTTTCGCTAGACCACGAGGCTGTCGCATGCAATGCTCGATCGGGCGCTTGCCCGCACGCGTAGCTTGCGATGAGCTATCAACACGTCGAACCGTTTCGAATATGTGTACGCTGCTGAATGTTTGAATCGCATCGATCGGAATTCGATACTCTTCTGGTCTCGAATGTTTTGAAAGCTTTGAAGACTTTCCGACATTCGAAAGTTTCAAAGTATTCGAAAGTTAAAAGTTATTGAATCCGACTTGAACTACTTTAAAGTTCGACAGTCTCGGAAATATCGGATTAAACAAACCTATGTACATCGTTAGATGACAGACAGTCGCGACGACGAAAGGAGCGGTCGCGTGTCTCGACCGGCGCGCGTCCCCTTCCGAAATCTGCGTCGATTCGAAATAGAGCGTGGCGAGCCCGCGCGAATCACGTAATCGCCGGCGTCTCGTCTCGGTTTCGAGGTTATCGAGACGCGGCTTTCTTCCGCAACCGTAAATACCGTCGAGCCGGATTTTCATTCGTTTTTTTCTCCCGCGTCCGCGGCGAAAAAGTGGATGGGAACGTGAGATGCTGCGACGCAACAGCGGAGACCTTTAGAATCGTCATCACATCGCGGCGGAAACGCAGAACGTTCTTTCACGATATCGATGCGGGAAACTGGTTGCAACCGGAATCGGCGGCGCGGTCGCTCTGAGAGATAAATTAATGTCTGTTAGCAGATACGCGCGATTTCCCGTTCACGACCTCGTCAATAATCTCTTTGCTATTCGAAAAAACCGCGGATCGAGACAGAAGAAAAAAGGGGAGAAACAAAAGCGGAGAGAACAATTCGTAGACGCGCGCATTTTCTGATAAGGCGAGCACGCGGCGGATCAACGTTCAGTGGTTTTTTATTCGAACCGATAAAAATCCGGACCCCAATTTAGATAACGTTTCAACGACGCGAATTCAACGGCGCCGGTGTATCTGGCAGACGATTCGCGTTTGGGGTAAACAAAAGATCGCGCTCTCGGGGGGCCGAGCAAGCGCAAAACGAATAATGGAAAAGGAAGGAACGAAAACATTTGGTTGGCCGGAAAGTCTTCTCGTTTCTTCGCAACGAGGACCAGTTCTTTCTCAACTTATCCAAGGACTTTGAAGCAGCATTGAACAAAGCGAACGACAATCGTGCAATGAAATTCGATATAATCCTTCGGTCCCGGTTGACTTTACGCTTCAACACGAGCAAAGTGCAACGGCTGTTACTTTATCTTATTATACAAACAGCCATCCGTTCAAATTACTTCAAATCGATAAGCGACTCGCTAATTATAAACATATACGTATCGCAATAAACAGAATCGTCAACACAAAATGCATGCTCAACGTTGATTATAGCTACCTTTGTCAATGAAAGGGCAACCCCTATGCTGCAAACGTATAATTTAATTACTGAACTAACTAGAGATTTCCATATGCTTCCCAACTTTACTGCCATCTAAACCTTCAATGCATAGTTTGAATTTCTACAAAAAGAAAACATTTTGAAAAGTTCAAAAAATCCTCGGCCGCAAAGAATCAACGAAGGACTCGCGTTCAACCTTCCTCGAGAAGATGCTCCGGCTAACCTATAGGGCGGGGGATGAAACAGAAAATGAAATTACCTGCACTTGAGCTGAGCGTTCTCCCCGCGGCGGATGGATCCGAGCTCCAGGCTGGAGCTGGACGCGTCGGAGTCGCTGTGCGCAGGACTCGGCGGTCCGCCGTTCGCCAGACCACCCGGCGTGGCGCCGAGTCCTGGCAACGCGGCCGACGGCGACGTTCCCAGTTCCTCCTCGACCGGCATCCTTCGCGGCCAAACCGGAAGGTCCAGCGGTGGTTGCCGATGCAGGCTGAGGCTCCCGTAGTAGCCGGCGGAGTTCGGGCTGGTCGAATAACCGGAAATCGGGCTGTAAAAACCCGGCACTGCTCCTAGCAGGGTGCCCGGGTAACGAGCGGCGCCGTACGGACCAACGTGGCTTGGCATTCTACCAGGAACGTAAACGATCATCTTTATTCCCTTGTTCTTGCTCCTCTTTCTCTATATCCCTCTATCTTCCTCTCTCTCTCCCCCTCGCACGCTACCCGCTAATTCGACCAAACACGTGCAAATTCTCCCCGCGATCCTCTCTTTGCTTTAATTGGACCCTCCTCTTAATTAGCCCGTTTAATACCCCCGATTATAGGAATCGTGGAAACCCGGTGGCCGATGTTCTCCTTGGCCAAACGAGAGAAGAATTTACGAGCGAATTCCTTCTGCCTCCCCCTTTCTTTCTCTCTCTCCCTCTCTCTACCTCTGTGTCGCCTGATCGTATCTCCGAAAGGGTTGTTCGTACTCTCGCTCCCTCTCGTCTCGAGCGTATCACGGTTACTTCAAACCGAGGTTTCTCTCGAAGGTTTCATGCATCTATAATTCTTATCCAGTATTTTTACGATCTGTTTAACATCTGTCCGGTTATCGAACCACTCAACCGAGATACTTTCGGAGCGCTGGCCCCGCGGATCTCTCTCCCCTCTCGCGTGTTCACCCTCGAACCAGCGGCAGGCAGCCGGGCAGACCGTCAACGCATCGGTTAAGGCTGAATCGCGAGGAAACAAGACGTTCCAGGTCTTGCGTGAACGCGCAGCGAGCACCAGTTCAACCCCGGTACAGCTCTTCCCGAGCCACCCCCGTACCCCAGCAAGTCGTCCACGGTAGAACCCGGTCCACGCTCACATACACACACCACACCCTGTCGCGCGCACCCTTGTATCACTCGAGGACCGAGTCCGTATCGTCAGATGTATTTGAACCGGTTGGACTTGAGTATACGGTAGCTCAGGAATTGCTTGCTGTACTCGATCGAGAACATAACTAGGCTGGCCCACGGCAGGCTCATCAAACACGTCGTCCACGGTCTCTCGGGCAACTCCACCGTCACTGTTCTCCGTTCCGCGGTCTCTGATCTCGGTTCGACTGGCGCGTCGACTTTAATCCTCGCGTGCGTGTCCCGCGATAAGCCGATCGCTAAACTTTCGAGTATCTGTGGTGAGGGATAGGGTATCAGTCGGTCGGTCAGCGCTAGAAAGACGTCGCCGCGTCCATCTTCTTTTTTCCGGTGGGCTATCTGGATTCTCGGATCTCCGTGGTGGCTCTTATCTTTCGGCAGGGATCTATCTCTTCGTTCCTTGGGCCGGGCAGCCCGTGACGCGCGTCGATGATCGCCAGTCACCCCCGGGGATCGTCGGTCAATAGCGTATCTCGGTGGCGGACTACCTCCTGGGACGTTTTGTTTGCGGTCGCCGCGGATTGTTGCGGGATCTTACGGGCCGGACACGGGCTGCAGTCTGCGCGGGGTCAGAGAGGCTCGTAGACGGGCTCGAGGAGCGGAAGAAAACGGAGTGGCAGCGTGAATCGCCGAACGACGGACTAATATCGGCGAGCGGCCGAGGGCAGCCTTATATATGTGTGTATAGCCGCGCTATCGTCGCCCGATACCGAAACCTCCTCCTCCTGCCCCGTTTCTCGAGCTCTCTCGCTCCGTTCCCACCAACACCAACACGCTGATAACGCGTAATCGCGCCCGTTCCTCCGCGTCGACGCCTCCTCTCGCGCAGGATGCATCGTCGCCAAGGCGAGGGAGATCCGTACCAATCCGCTTTCAACACCACGGTCAGCTCTTTATCACGCGGAGGACCTTCGTTGCGCGCACGTGCCGAAATTTTAGGTAATCGCGCACGTTGAACCAAGAGACTCGCCGCGTCGACGAGGCTGATGAATTGATCGGGAACGCATCGGAATGAGAAGATAGAATTGAAACGTTTAGTAACGTAACTGGATAGCAACATGGGAAGTATTGAATCGTTGAAGATTCTTTATAACTCGTCTGCGAAAGAATAATATTGGAACGCTGAAGGTTCTCGTGGCGGTCAACGAGTTAAACTTATGACGCGGATTACGGGGAACTGTCGGTGCGCTTGGTATTCCACGGTTTTCGAATTACTAGACGTGAGATTGTTGATGAAAATCGAATGGAATGTTCTTATGCCGTTTTTGAAGCGTATTTCGAAATTTCTCACATCAGGAGAGGTTTCCCGAGAAGAATGGCAACGATAAAAACGATTGTAATCAGGATTCAACGCGGTTTAAACAAGGTTATCAGTGACTGCAACCCAGACGACTCTCTTTCAATCGCATGCGAAGCATTGTTGTACGAATTATCGAAGTTTCCTCGAGCTCTGAATACAATCTGCGACGACCAGACGTCCGCAGCCAACGTATGCGTGTGTGCGCGACTTTTCCTCGGTCGTGCTCCAGATTTATCCCCCGAGAGGGGACAACTTTTCTCGATCCATCCGGTTCTGTTGTCAGCCAGGGACCGGCAACGCAATGATAACGTTTCGAAGTCGTCGGAATTCTCAATATCCTCGATCGTCGATCCTCGGTAGCCATTCGGAAGCTGATGGATCATAGTCCAGCCGCCGAAACTGAGATACGATCGATTTTATCTGCCAATTAGAAAGAGAAATAGCTCCAGACGCAGTCTGTCGCGTTGCCCCCCGGCGATTAGCCTCGTCGCGTCGGATTTCAGATCGCTGCGACGCACTCGTCGCTTCTATCTCATTCGCAAACCCCTGTCAACCGAGCACGCGAGAACAAAGTCCCGTGTATCTCCGAGAAACCCGGCGCGTTATCGGCCCCGTATTAGCGAGCCGTCGCGAATGGATGTCCGCGGGTAGTGTCAACACATCGCTTAACCGTCTCCTCCCGGAGGTGAGATTTTAGCGAAGCTCGGACGTCCGTTATCGCGAGAATGACGTTCGTCGGTGGCCCCCGATTGCGCGGGAAGTCCAGTTTCAAAAGGCGACCGCGTCCAAGGTTAAATCGCTCGGTACGAATCGCTTAACCCTTTGCATTGGAAATCGTTTTCCGGGTGCATCATTCTATTACCACCGTTGCACTAATCATCACTTTACAAATCTCCTTAGAGATCGCGCTCGACATTTCTTGATGAGTAATAAACGATATTTTCTAAAACCTGAAGTCACGCGAGTTAAGGAACTAGGCTGTTATATTTCTTACGTATTTTAATGAGCAATCAATTTAGTATTTCAATATATCGATAAACAGCTAATTCAATATCTCAATAGTTAATTAACACTAAAAGCTGAAATTTCCTGTTACGAATTTACCATGTTTCCTGCTACAAACCAAATGATGACTCTCAGTCGCCTCTCGAGTACAAAGGGTTAACACCGTCCGCATCGAAGGATCGCGAATCTAGATCCGTCAGGCATTCCGATCGAAATCTAAGACGATAAAGAAATATTGTTCGACTTCTTCAGGCCTGCACGTGCTCACCCGCGCGGCAATCGCCGGGATCGTCTAGATCGTGCAAAACAATATCCTTATGCTTGGCCGCGGAATTATCGCGGCGGCGAGGGGAGATTTCTCCGTTTCATGCGTCTCCCACCAGTGTAGATTTCGGGTGGACGCGCCGCCGGTTTAGGCGCGCCATCGCGAACGCCGCTGACGTCAAAGCGTCTCGTGGGACGGACTCTATCTCTCGCGGAGGAAAAATTTCAGGTTACGTAAGCGCATTCGTCAGAGGCCGGCGCTGCAGCACACTGACGGGCAGAGAACGCACCGTCCGCTTATCGAGATACCGTGTTTTCGGACAGCTGGAACCGAAAATTCGATTCCGCCAACAGATGCACTCCCGAGGACTGGTCGAGAACGATCCGAGAGTGAACAGGCCCCGATTATTTTGCCCATCCGACGATGATTGGTCGTGTCGCGCAACCGGCCTTGAATTCATTCCGTGCCCCTGGCATTTGACCGCCGCGGACAACCTTGCGAAATAATTCGACCGATCATTGATCGTCGCTACAATCGTTTCGGGTTCGACGCTCATTTAGCGACTGCGACGAGTTTGATACGTCGTCGATCGAGTATATTCGAGATAAACGCTTTCGTTCAACGTTCTTATCAGCTACCTCACTCATTTCTTCCATTTTTTGAAAAATTATTAGTAAACATTTTCAAATTCGAGTGGGCTGAGCTTTAATCCAGTTGTTCTTAGTTGGCCAACGTAACGTGTATTCGATACGAAGATTGTTCCGCTGATACGAGTATTTTTGGAATGCTTTCGGTTATACCCTAGTAGACTTCTAAAATTGAAAATCTGATAACGCGTTCGTGGCTTCTCTTGTTATTGGAAAGATATAGTTCAGATATAGCTTCTTTTCTGGGAGTCTCTTACGTAAATTGATATAACGCGTAAGTTGTAAGTCAACGGGAATCTCAACAAATAGGGCCGTAGTTTCTATAGTTCCTAGTTTCATGGTTTCTATCATAGATGTTATAAAAAAACAGTTTCACAGTTTCTATCAGAAAATAAAAGCCAATTCTGTGAAACTAATTAAACTGTTCCTACCACGAAACAATTGTTCTCCGCAGACTCGGTGGAGGGGACGTTTACCGTACTATTCGCGAGCGAAAAACGAAGAACACGCATCCACGCTGAAGATAGTGTGTCAAGGTTGCGACGTACACGACGATCAAGTTCAATGGAACTTTCAGTTCGTGCGCGCGGTGGCGGGCCGTGGCTCCGCAGGAAAACCATTTCCTCCGAGAGCAACAGATGCGCGGACAGGCCGTTCGTGGACGTCGGGATAAATGGTCCGTCCGCCGCAAATGAAAAGTCGAATGAGGAGGTTCTTCTCGCTCTTTTTGCTCCACAATCGCAGCTCATGCGAACAAAGCCCGGTCCCGTATCCGCCGAGAACTGAGACGGATCCGACGGTGCGTGAGAAATTTCCGAACCGTGAAGAAAAGTCGAAAAGAATCGATTCCGTTCGACTCTTTTCTCCAATCTTTTTCTTTTCACGCATTTTTTCTGCTTTTTAGAGTGTTCGATCGTTAAGCTAGGTATCCGTTTGGAAGAAAAACTGTCGTGAAATGTAAATTAAATGAAAATTTTACGCAAATCGATACTACGTTAACCAGTTAACTGTATTTGACGAGTAGGAGTAGTCATCATCTTAAATCTCAAATACTAATTTCTTCAACTAATTAGTTATTTTTTTCAAATAAACATATAATTCTTGTTTTATTTTAAAACGCGTCCGATATGTGTATTTTTCGTTGATTTTACTATACATCTCACTCGAGATTATTACAACTGAATATCACAGTTGATTGGTCAATCGTGTCCATCAATTTCTACTTGTCGAAAATGCTTTCGACAGCAGCTATATTATAGCGATAATGTTATTATGAATATAGACAACGAGTAGCTTAGCTTTCGATAGGAAAAATCGCGGAAGATTTTTGAGAGATCATAGAGACGCGAATAGTCTGTGGTCATCGAACGGGCCAATCTCGCAGCGATCTAATCTCGCGGCGAACCAGACTTCGCTAGTCTGGCGCTCGCCAGTAAACAGGCACAAGCTGGAATCAAGATCCACCTGTTGCTATCAGTTGCAGTGGTTCTCAAAGTACCCACAACAGAATACATTTCTTTCCTCCGCTTTAGTAAAGCGACATTATTTGTTCTCCATCGTCAAGTTCCGCGTAATCGAATTTTCCCGTCCGCTTATCGAATTTTTGCGGATAAAACAAACAACCGTGTTCTCTACCAAAGCTATGTCTAGCGAGAAAAATGTCTGAAAACATGATCCAATTATGCATATTCCTGTTATCCTTTATTTTGCTGAATTGGCTAATGTCCTGTACCAATTGGCCTTAGCCGACTCACCGATGGGGGTGAAGGAGAAAGGGTGATAATCGATATATATAGAGTAAAGTTGGATAATTCGCGATTATATGGAAAGCGGGAATTTCCAAACAAGCTTCGCTGGTGACACAATCGTGCCTCTTCCCGGATCGTCGAGCAATTTTTACGCTCAACCGAGGAATCCCGCAGTCGGAAACATGGCCGCCGCGGCCGGAGGTGGTGGGGCATCGTTCTGGAGATGAAAAACAAGGATCTGCGCGAGGGACGGTGGTTTCACGTGCCGCCGCAGTGACACTTTTCGATAAGAGGATCGGTGGGGTCCACTCGTGTCGCTCGTGATGAGATACGAACGAGTTTAGCGCGGCGTCGATTGCGCGCCGGTTGCCTCTTATTTTTTCGCCTTTATCTGTCCGCGATATCGCTGATAGATCCGGTTCTCAATGCCCCGACGTCACGGAAAAATAGCCACCTCTTCCTCCTCGCTGGTTAATCCGTTTACACCGGGTCCAACCGCGTTCCTCTCGTTCCTCGCGGGCCGCCGCTGGAGGTGCGACCGACAATCGCCCGCGGGTTACGCAAGAAACCACGCTGCGAACGGGCCTGACCGGAAGAAGGACGCGGCAGAGAGCGAGGAACGATCGGAGAGGCATTAGAAGGCTCGGCATAATAAGGGGACGGAAGGATCGCAGTGGCGTGTCCCTTTGTGGCGACACGGCAGATGCCAGACGGAAGATAGACGTTCCGCGGAGAGAGAAAAAAATAAAAGATTTCCCGAGGCACACGGCGGCCATTGTTTCTCGGCCTTAACTCGAAGATGATCAACCTCCGGCCTCTCTGCTCGGCCTCCCGTCCCACCAGTACGAGATCCTATCGAGCAGATTTTTCTAGGGGCTCCGATCGAGCTTCCCGCTGCGTCGATCTTCATTTTTCGGATGAAAAAATCTCTTCTCGACAGGACTCGCGTCGGTCGAGAGAAATCTTCGGCAATTCGTCTGCTTTTGTCGTGAATGATTATTGTTCCGTTGAAAGAAAAATTGTTCTTTGATGGGGATGAAAGGAACTTCTTGAGAATAATTTTCTTTAACTATTAAGGTTGTTAACTCTGTACTCGAAAGGTTTCTCACTGGAGATGTTCAACATTTTTTAAACTAATGAGGAAACAAATTAAGATACAAAGTTATTTTACTTTAATATTTCACGTATCGGTGCATTGTATAAAGTTCGATGTTAAATATAAAACTTTACCATTTTGCTATATAAAGTCAAGTTATATCAATCACATCAACTCTAGAATGCAAAAGGATAATCGATGATTGTGTGAACCGTGTTGTTTGTGACGCTTAGTTGACTACAATCTCCGACAAAGTAGCAAATCCATTACTATAATCATACTAATATTACATTACGTTAAAATAAAGATGATCAGTCTCCCCAAACGTTCAGCTCGATACCGCAATCACGTGCGGGAGACGTGACTCCGGATCAAGCGGTTAAGCGTTCTAGACGAGCGGAGCACCCGCGTTTTGAGTATTTTGTAACCGGTAGGCTCGAAGAACCTCCCTTAATCTTTCCAGAATTAACCCTTTAATTACCGCCGGCCGTAACATCGAGGCTCTATCCTCCATTTAATTGTTTACGATTCGATTCCCGGGAAGAATCCCCAACATCGGACTCGGCGCAGGATGCCTCCGGTTTTTTAAGTACCCCCAGCGGCCCTACCCCGAACATATTAACGAATGCGGGTACTAACAGCTTCCTCCCCGCCCTTCCGCCCCCGTGCCGATCCACCCCCTGTCTCGCATGACACCCCACGGACCGAACTGCCTGCGTCGGCACGCTTTGATCTCGTGGAACGCGGCGAACAGGTAGAGGAGACCGAGAAAAGGACGGGAACGGATGAAAAGGTCTGTGCGTAGAGAGGCGACGAGCTGGGGGAGAAACAGAGAGAGAGAGAAAGAGAGAGACGGACGGACAGCCAGAGACAGAGATTCCACGACGACCAATGAGAGATCCAGGCCTGGCTCTAAACTTGAGAAAATATGTTCAGAGTTTTTAGATTGAGATCCGGCTCGGATAGCCCTTCCCTTGATCTTTCCACCTCCAACTTTGCCTCTCGCCCCCTACCTACGACTTCTAACTTTCGGGCGATGCGCCCTGTGAAACACCGAAAGAGGTTTCGCTGCCCCCCCCCCCCCTTCTACCACATATATCTCTGATCTTTCATTTAGATTTGATTTCAGTATGCTTACGGCGCAGTGAGTTCGGGATCCTTTCCAAGATCCCAGCTCTCTCCGGCTAGACGCGCTCGCTTTCGGTAGCCTTTTCGCGGGGGGCTGGTCTTTCTCGTCTTGCTCGGACCGGTCCCGTGAAACTCACTCTCTGGGCCATTGGGGAAATATGTACACCCTTTGTGCTTGAAAGTTTTTCAGGAATATTCAATATTTTCCAACGAAACGTAGACACTAATGAAGGGACATGCTTGAATTAAAGAACAAAGCTATTTTGTTTCAAAATTTCGCTGATGCATTGTGCAATGGTTAATACATTAGACATTGTTAATAATTCGGACAATGTCTTTCAACGCAGCGGCCTCAATTTTCTTTGACTGGCAAATCCCGATCGTCTAGATCTATTCGGGTCATAGGCAAAGAAGATTAACCACTGTTTCAACGGATAAGAGACCTAGCTTCGGATTAGATAGCGGTATTTCTCTGTTTCCAGTATCCAAGATTCCGACGCTTAATTCGGCCTTTCATAGAAACAACTTTTAGAAGCTTCAAAAGTTCTCGACCGCGGAGGGTAAATATAATGTCGAGGACACTACAGGTCAGTTACGGTTAAAAGCTTGCCGGGCTGTTGAGGGTTAAATCGAAGAAGTGAGCGAGCGAGAGAACGGGCGCGCGCGTATAGAACGCGTGGCGCTTTGCGTGTGGCTGGCACACTACAGAAATACCCTGTGAAAGGAAGGGCGCTGGGTGTTCTCGCGAGGCAGCGGAAGCCTCGCGCAGCGGGGGTTGAAATTCCCGCGGCTCGCTGTGCGCGAGCGGCGGCACCGGGTCGTCTAGCGTAGACGTCCTCGACGCGGATTTTTATTCGATCGCGCTGTTGGGGGCCGACTGGGCCGTGGTCCTGCTCTTTTTCTCTTCTACCCGCTGGTAAGCGATACGCGCGAGCCTCCTCGAGTGCCGTGAGAGACGAGCGAGCGGTGTCTCTCTCGCGGGGTCCGCTGGAATCCCGTGGAACCCACAGCGGGCCACCTTCGATGGCACTCCAGAGCTACTTCGATCCTCGTTCCGATCGATCTCCTCGCGCGGCGGACGCCTCCTTGCCTACTAGAGTGTTCGCTAGAGAAAACGTCCCGAAACCTTTCCCACAACTCTCACTAGGCTGTGGAGAAACAAACCACCTTTGTTTCCGAGGCCGAAGTCTCGGGGTGTCTATGGTGCGAATTCCGCTGCGCGAGGAGAATGCCGATTGGATTAACTTCTTTGGTACCGGGCACTGTAATCAGCATAGTCGTTAGACCCATTACCGCCGGCGACCACTAGGGCCTAAAGAATGCACGAGCTCTTGCGCACTCGGTCGCAGCGACTAACGAATCACCAGCCGCTATGAAGAGGCAGGTGACTCGAGGGCGACCCGGTGGCCCCTGCGACAAAAGCAGTGCGCTGAATCAAGTGCAAGCGTTCACACGATAGGCAATTCTCTGGCTGATCAGAATTTGATCGCTGAGTTTGCTCTACAGTTGACCATCTGTTCATTAATCTCTCGTCTATCCACGCTATCTTCTCTATTCCTTAAGAACAAAATTTTATTTACAGCTTTATGATACAATACTTCAATGGAAGATAGACTACAAAGTTCCATTGCTACCACTTCTAGCCATCAATCTTTCACAACAAACGACCACAAACCAAAGACATCAACAGCGAAAGAGTAATTCTTATCTAGCAAGCTACCAGAGCAAGATTCCATTATTAGCCTAACGAATTAACGATCACTCCCATCCGTTCTTCCCTTCAACAGGACACAATCACGGAATCCTAGAGGAATCCTCTGGTCGAGAAAGCCCGCGAATGACCTTGCGGGGTAACACGAGAGCGACGTCGAGGTCGCCGCTGGGGGTGAACGACGCGTATCCTTCGGTGATTTATCACGTTTCAGGATGGAATATTAATATCGCTATGGCGTGCGCCTCCAGTCTCCTCTCTGTCGGGCATCACGACCGTCCTCGATCGCACACCGAGCCCCTGGCCCATCGTCGGCCGGCCTTCTCTTCTTCCCGTGCATGTGTGCGTGTGTGTCCGCCGTGGCTCGCGTTCGCCACTGCGTCCGATCACGATGCACGCACACAACGTACCGATAGGTATTACGAACGGGACAGAGGATGGCTACCGGTCACAGCGGGAGAGCACGCCAGGGGTCCTCTACCTCTCCGCCGACTCGAACCTTGCTACCGAGAAAGAAGCGAACTTTCGTTTCTCTCCTGCGTCCCTCTTCCTCTCCTTCCTCCTTCTCCTTTTCTTCTTTCTTCTGCTCCTCGTTCGTGGTCCCGGTCGGCGTCCCTCTTGCTCCCTTCCCGGCGGCGCTACGTCCCGCTGCTACCGTCCGCTGATTCGCCGATCCATCGCCGTCACGTGACCCGTTTATAAGGATCTCGGCGCCGTCGATCGCGGCATTCGACCGCCGCGCATCCTACCGCGAGCTGCTCCACGAGGTTTCGTTCGGCTATTGTTTTTTAACCCCTTGCTCCACTATGACGAATCCCACTCGTCATCATAATTTTCGATCAAACCTGAATGCCACCAGCAAGACTCGATATCACAAAATTCAGATTAAATGCAAGTATCGTAAGTGAGATACATAAGTTGCCACAGTTATGCTATGGATTTTGCCTGACTAAATAGTATTGCAAAGGGATCATTCACTTGATCTCCTTTTTGTGATTTACGTTCGATTAATAATGAAACTGACGAGCAGTTGGAGTAACTTATATATGAGTTGCACATCAGCTGAACCGATCAACTCGACTTTTTAAATCTTTTAGAATTTCATCGTCAACGCACTTGATTGATTTTCAACTTTTTATATTTAGAATATATTTTCGTACTGTTGGGTTTATTATTGTATGTTTATGAATACACAACTTGATTTTACAATTCTTCAGAAGAACATCATTATGATGTCACTAGTAATAGAAATTTCTACTGGTTTGCTTTGATTTATTTGACAGTTTTATCGTTAATTTTCTTGCTTTCCCAGTAACGAAGTCAAGTAATCCAGGGTGGAAAAAGAGGGCCCACAGTTTTCCCACGCGACTCATCGTTACATGTGTTTTCCAAACGCTCAGGAGAACCCCTTTGAAGTTTCCTTTGAATTATCGGCCGGTTTAAAAACGTCAGTCGCGTTTTTTAAAGATAGCTTCTTTAATCCCGTTCAACGAAGGTGTTCAATCCCAATGAGTCGAAATTGCGAAAGCGATAACATTATCGCTTTCCGCGTATACAACAAAGAGCAGCGATAGTAATTGTGTTCGCGGTAGTCGATCGCGCGAGATAAGTCGCTATTTTTCTACTGTTGAACACATATATGCGTTGTCCGAGATGATAGAGATACGATCCACGGCGAGACGCGTTCCGCGATCGATACGAATACAGTGAAATTCCATTTGTCTAAACCGGTCGAGTGTTAAAGAGTTCGGATAGCTCAATCGTTCGAATAATACGAGTCTATTAATTCCATTTTTCGTAAACTTAACAGCGACTTCGTGCACTGATACCTAAAATCGAAAGTCGCAACGGAATAATTTTATTACCCAAATAACGAAAGATTGATAAGCGGCTCTCCTCTTTTCTAACATTTAAAGCTTCGATAAATAATCCAGGTTTCCGGAGAAGAAGTTCTTGAAAGCTTCAAATATCCTCGTCCCCAAACGATTAATGTTTATCGTCCTCAATGATTAAATGCCCGTAAACATAAAAAATATTCTTCTGATCGCGCAATTCTTTGTTTCGATCGATCGCAGCGTAAAGGCGCGAGTTCGCGTGAACCACGTGACACGATCGAATAATAAATTTCAGCGTCACACACGATAAAGCGTCGAAACGAGTTCAGTCGAATATAGTCCTGCAAGCGCCACGGGATCGTTCGCTTTTTCCATTTCCCTGCGGACGAAAAGGAAAAACGAAAGGGTTTCCGATTGGCCGACGAACGCGGCAGCCGAGAGAGCTTCTCGGAAATCGCGTTGACCTTTACGGGTCCCAGGTTATTACGAGATTGCGAGAAATCGTTTACGATATACGCGAGCGTGACGCTCTCGCCGGGCACCGCCGCGAGGAACGGCCCGGCCGGCGCGACCGTTAGATTTTCTCACGCGCGATCGCTTCTGCGTTTAAATATCCCGCGTGAACCGAATCGCATTATCGGGGCCGGCTGTTCGTTCGCGCGGTGCGGCCGCGCTGCGTACGGCCGCGTACGGTGAACCCTGTCGTCGCCGGTTATTTCCATGTCGAGATCGTAAAACCTCCGGCGCGTACTACTTTCTTCCCTTTACGTAACCGCGCGAGTAACACCGGTCGCTATTCTTAGACGAGCGCGGCTCGGATGCTCCCTGAAGAGGACATCTTGCTGAGACCCTGGTCGAGAGGGTGTTCAATCGATCACTCGATGGAATATATAGGGTTGCCATGAAACAGCATCAGTTACATTGATATGTCTTATGTAAATCGTATCGCTTCCTTCGAGTGCATTCAAACTCATCGCTATCGTATTGTATTTGCTACGCAATGATTACATGCAAGGATCATTGGAATTAGACGGATCTCGTTTTCTGTGATCAATATTGAATCTTCATCGTAGAAACTTCAATCGGGAATCATATTCAGAATAAACATAAAATCCTTCATTTTTCTAATGGACAATTATGAAAGATAGAACAACAATTATACAAACAACTATTAAATCTCTCGGTACAGCGAAGATATTCTCATCGAGTTGCCTAGGCCGACGTGAAATGAAGGATCATTGACGACGACTCGTATAGCGTGCGTTCAAGAGTACGAGGAAGATTAGAAGATGCGCAGAAGAGGGACCCCGTGGCAAGAGGTTTTAATCTTCAATTCCGAAAATCAACGTAATGTATTCCTCCCTGAGGGGTCCCGGCCTTTTCCCGGCTTAGAACGCGAGAAGGATGGCGGAGGAGATAGAGGATACGGGGAGGGGAGGGGTGACGGTGGACGCAACCTGTAATTTCAACGCGAGCGGGCTAAGTCGTCGGTAATATGGGAACCCGGAGAGCTGGTATAACGGCTCATTTCCATAATTCGTTCTTTAAGCATCATTTTTAATAGGCCCCTGGCGCCGGGCCGAGCGGACCCGGCAATCCGCCGCCGGTCCGGGATCCGGCCAGACCCCCGTTGAGACTACACGGTGTCACTTAGACTTCTGGTTGCCCTTTATCACCGCGGGCCCCGGCGACGTCTTCATTACTCGTTTAATATTTCCCGATCGTCCCGCGGAATGCGCCGGCGAGGAAGTCGCGTGCATCCTCGATGGTTCTAGCCACGTGGTACTTGGGTCTAACGGTCCGCCTATCGATTATCGTCGATCCCCGTCGATCTGCCGCCGCCGGTTCTTCGGTGTTCCGCGGATGCGACGGGACGGGGGAACGTTTCCTTTGAACATTACGGGTTATTCGAGGATTCAATCGCCGGCTTTACTTCCTTTTTACCTTGTTCTGTGGGTTCCTTTTGTTTGCATTCAGCTTTGAGCTATGCCATGTAGATAGCTAACCTTCTGTTTCGTAGGGTTTGGTACATTGGGAAAGTGTTATTTTAATATGTTTATTGCTATGGTACTTACTGCAATAGGAAGATTGATATCGATCGAAAATAATTAATGACATAAGTAAATTACTAGATGATAGTGTGATAATACCACACGAATAATAATTATTTCGTCTGTCAACATATTATGTTCACTTGCTGTTTGGATAATCAATTATTCCAAACTATTGCTTTTTCGGCTACGCAACAATACCCGTTAAAGAACAAAGGTAACGATAACCGTAGCAAAATTCTAAACGCAGAAGCGCTGTCCTAATAATAACAACAATTTCGTGCGGTGTAACCCCCAGACAGGAAGATCCGAAAATATTCAGTCCGCCGGGATCGTCGCCCACGATCCAGGAGAGGACGAGGATTTTACCTTGCCCGAAAACCTGACGAGACCCCTTGGATGGTTCACGAGGTCAAAAATAAACAGGCAGACCGTCCGACCGACCGACCGACCGACCGACCGACCGGCCGACCGTCCGTCCGGGGATTTTACTTTCTTCAAACACGGTTTCGGAGGACCCCCGTACGCGTTTCTCGATTTCTAGAAGGAACGCGACGACACGCAAGCCTACGGCAACGAAAATATTTGCCGACTTCCCTCTGTTTGCCTGGTGTCGCTCGATGAGTTCCCGATCGGCTGAGCGGACGAACATTTCCGCGAACGTGCTTTCGAAGGATCATCGCATCGACCCAAAAGAGAAAACAGTAGGGATATACGAACATTCAGGTCGGATAAGTTAGATAATTTTCGGGTTGGATTCTGAAACTTTCAGCATTTCCTGCTGGCGTTGCAAAATTGCAGCCGCCATAAAAATCTTAATATCAGTATAACGGAACGGGTCAATTCGAAGCGTACTGAATTTTATAAACATTATTTGTCTACTTTTAAACCTCTACTTTCCAAGATCTAAATCAAGGAATATCAGTTTTCCTATGAATAATAGAATAAATACAATAAACGCTCATAAATCTAGTGTCAAAGAATCGAGGTCTCAATTCTGAATCCTTCAGCTGCAACAGATAAAGTGTTCAATACTTGTAAATGTTAAGCCTACGACATTTGAAAAATATAACTTGAAGTTCAATCTCAGATGGAGTTTTCGAAGGTTTAGGCCTTGAAGGTTCGCAGCCTCAGCATTTAAAGCCAACCCTTGAAGCTGCAAGAACTCCAGCTCGTAACAATACTAGTTTGAACCACTACGGACTCCAGAAAAGAGAACGCCGAGGGCGTGAGCCGTTCCTCCCATTCCACGATCAAACAGACTCAAGAATTTCGGATGCAACCGGTGGGTCGTCAGGACGCATCCACCGAACACCTCGCGGCGACGAATTCGTAGGCGACTCGCGCGTCCGTTCGCCGGATCAAGAGGAAACGGGAGGAGCGGGTCTCGCGGCCGGCGGCTATTTTTAATCCGGGAGGACCGTGTCATCCGGGAACAGTCCCGGCAACCTTGAGGCCGGGGAGAAAACACGAGAAAGAGGAAAGGCAAGAGGAGGAACACTCGAAATCTGTTCAGGCCTCGGCGGACGCGATGTGGGAGGTCCCACACGGTTTCGGTGCCCGCGAACCATTCGAATCATTTGTCAATGCAGCCCAGTTTAACGATTCGTCTCGCCGACACCGAGAGCTTCCACGGCCGTTGCACGGTCCCGGCTGATTCCCCGACTCTCGCGGCGTGTTCTATTCATTCGTCGGGATCGTAAGCGCACGCGGGCCCTGGGCCGGGCACAGCTGGGACGAGACGCGGGAAAGAAATGCTCGGCGAAACCTTCGGCCGTGGCCCGAGACGCGTTTCCTTTCTCTCCACCCCTGCCCGGCCGGATCGAGGTGTGAAATTCGTGATTAATTATCCTGGCTCGTGGGCGGGTTGAGAACCCGAGATTAAAGACCGGTCGGCGCGGCGGGGAGGGCCGCGCCGCGGCAACCTTCGGATCGCCGCGGCCGATCGAAGGTCCCGCCGATTCCCCGAAACGGATCGCGACCTGGACGCGATCATTCGGCCCGGTTCTTCCTGCTCCGAGTCCTGTTTTCTAGGACCCAAAGTTTCTGAGTCCTGAGGTACTTAATAGATTTGTGTACGAAGGACTCTGTTCACTTGGAATCTTCTAGTGGACTCATTGGCAAAACTTTGTATTAAAACCCGTTCGTTTAAGAAGAAAACCATTGCGAGTTGCTATCTAAAGAGTTTCGCACTGATTTCATCGTCAAATAGACACTTAACTATAGTCGTTAAGATGATTTTACAGAGTGTCTTGCATTGTATATATTCTAACCGGTAGAGGATTACATAAGAGCTAAAAAGTGTATAGACCTTAGCAGTCTTTTAATGGCAATTGTGAGAGGATCACGAGTCACCAGATGTTGCACGACTTTTTGCTAGAAGGGGCTTTCCGAATTCGTAGACACTAGAGCCTGTAAAGGGAAAAGAGGATCGGAGGAAAGTCTCTGTAGGGGGTCACCGCGGAAAAGAGGCTGCAGTCCTGTTGCTGGTGTCCAGGCCTTTCGTAAGCGCTCGTTCGCGGTCCCGAACGCCGAGCGATGCTTATGGCGTTGGTTCACGTGGGACGACGAAGCCGCCGCGACGCAAGAGACACCGTGGCGTGCCACACACAACGCGACACCTCGGCTCCGAGTTGACCGAGGACTCCACGAGGACCACACACGAAGGATCTCGCCCGTCCCCTTCTTTTTCTTTCTCCTCTCTCCGCGCCGCGCTCTCACTCTCTCACTCACTCTTTCTGCGAAACCGAGAGAGAAAGAGAAAGGGAGAGGAAAAAAAAGGAAAGAAAGGAAGACCACTGAACGGGGGGAAGGACGAACTCGGAATTGAGCGGAGGAGGAACGGAGAGAGGGCAAGCTTAACCACCTTGCCGTTAAACGCGTTCTCTCGTTACGAAATCGGTCGTGACATTGGGCGTCGACCGCGACGGACGGGGCACGAGTTTCCGCGGCGATGATCGCGGTTCTTCTCGCGAGATTGAACGTTTTAATGATGGGTTGGAACGAGCAGTTCCAACCGGAGGTTCGGAAAAAGTCTGGTTCTTTTGAAAACAAGAGTTCGTTCCGCGAGACTACTTTTGGAATGTTAAGTTTAGTTCCTTGTTCCTTTTATTTTCTTGTTTCTACGAATGTGGAACTATAAGTTATCTGTGGGTTGTCTACTTTAATACAACACGAATTAAACAATTCAACGAAGTCAAATTCAACGAAAAGGCGAAGGAAATCGTAAACCGTCTCCTAAGTTTCCTGCGGCCACAACGACCCGTTGATCCGTGACCCGTGGCGGAGCGGGTTAAACGGAGGTCGAGAGACGCGGTTTCGCCGATTCGTTGGGTCAACCGGTCGGCTAATTTTCTTAACAGATGGTACGCGTAACGCTCGACCCCGAAACAGCAGTGCGTGGTTGCCGCGATGGATTGTTTCAGCCTCTCGGAAGTCCTCTTGCCTCGATGAATACCTTTCTGCGAGCCGTGTCCGTTCGAGTCTCTAGATTAGTCCCGAAGATCTTTCTTGAAAGCCATTTTCTAACGCCCTAATGACGGTAAAACCGAATCAACAAAAAGTAGAACACCTACGTTTCGTAACAAAAAGATTCAGCTTCAAATATCTTCCCTGTGGACCATTCTCAACACCCAAATATTGGCAAAACAGAAGCAACGGGAGGTAGACAACGTCTACGTCACGCGACGAAGAGATCCAACAAGACGCGACGTCGAAGTACCATGAAAACGGAGCTTCCTTCCGGGAGATTTATGCGGGTCGACTGAAGAGACCGTCGCCTGCAAAGGCTCTCCTGGCGGGGGGTTTCCCGCATTGTTGCTAATTGCGCGTCTCGACGGTGAAAACGCCGCCCCGGTGGTCCATTATGCTGGCCAGACTGCCAAGAAAGAGAAAGAGGTCCGTTGACGACGCCTAAGTTGCTCCTATCCGGCGCACCTACGACACGGATCCCAACAGCCGTCGTCGAAGGTCGAATCCGCTCGACAATGGCGCGTCCCGCGTACTGACGACCACCGTGGAATTCGTTTTTGCGGGTTACGGGGAAAAGAGGAAAGGCCCCGGGCCGCGGCAGTGCCACGAAAACACTTCATTGTTCGGTTTACGGCGTGTTTTGGCACTTTTATGAACTCTGAGACGGAGCGAACCGCAACGAGTCGACCGGCGACCGCGGGGGTTCAACCCTTCGCCGAGGAAGATGTTTTTATGTGCTCGGGATCTTCGAAAGAAGCCGAATTGTACTATCGAACTCTTAAATATTAGAAAAACACGGAAGCTATGGAGATTAATTCTTTGTGCTCGAGAGGTAACTTCCAATCGCTAGTTGGCCTGATGCAGCGAAAATATAAAGTTTGATATTTAATATTCAATGTTATGTAATGCAGCAATATATTAGATATTAAAATAAAATAACGTTGTTCCTTAGTTCATATATGATTTATGCTTTAATTAGTTCTAGAAAATGTTTATATCTTATCGGAAAATGTTGAATATTTCTAGTGAATAATTTTCAGACATTGAGGTTTAATTTTCCATTCCTTGAATAAGCGAATTACTTGCTTGCAACTTTCTATTCTGAGTGTGAAAGCTTGATGCCCGTAATATTTCGATATTTGTCTTCGAAGGGTTAATAGTTTGTCGCGCTGGATCCACTGGAATTGGTTTATGATAAGAGAAACTCGCACCGGAAGTGGAAAGGGCGAAATGTTGTCCCTTATATCCGAGTATGCACCGGAAAAAGGAAAGGCCCGGTCGATGAAAACGATTCATTGTCTCGTTCACGGTCGCGTTTCGGGCTGGCCGCGACCTCCGTCGACCGCGAAGGCCGCGCCACGTACCGAGACCCCGCGTTTCACCGTGAATCGGTGCAGACAGCTCGCAAAAAATGACATCGGGAATGCAGGATGCCACTAGTCTCGCAGTGGTAATTATTCTGTATCGAACGAGTCACGTGCACGAACGTTGGAATCAACTTTCGAAGGTTTAAATTCGTTTACAAGGCTCACATTTTCCCTTCGTCGAAGGTTCACCGAGACAAACGAGAGGACACTCCTCTCGCGAGAATGAACTGTGAGAAACAAAGCGTGCGTAGGCTGGCCTATTATCGAGGAAAGATCTATGATCGTTAGACTCCCTTGGTCGTGAAAGACATTGTTAAGTTCCTCGAGTTTCTTTCTAAATTCTTATAGTTTTCAATTTGCAAGCCTTCGACACTTCGCCATTCAATTACGATACATTCTAATCAAACACTCGTGGCATCGAAACTAAATCTTCCACGTTCGAACAGCTACGGACGTGTTCGAAAACAATCTTCTATAAATCCTTCGAATTCGATCACTCTCGTCGAAACCTTCTATAAGAAAACGTTTCGAAAAACTGGTCCTCTTAGTTGACCGAAGTCATTGGAAAAGTAAATAACGCCAAAAAAATCCTCAACAGCCCTTCCGTTCACCCCAATCTCGACCTCGGGTTCATCCTTCCTTTTGCATGCACCGGTAGGCCGGAGAAGTCTGGTGGATTCCCACGTGGGACGTGAGTCGAAGGATGCGGGCCGAAAATATGCAAATTTCGGTGCGCGTAACCGGGACGTAGGATTCCTCGTCCCGGGCCGGTGACTGGCTCCGGTTTACCCGGTTGCAGTGAACGCCAACCACCTAGACTGCGGCAAGACAGAGAGGAGAGACAGCGGTCCGTCTTTACCCGCGTCGAGTCATTACCATACGTGACCATAAATGAAACCTGTCTCTCCTCCGACCCCGGCAAGGCGCACAATGGAACAATCATGGGGAACGGTGCGCACAAAAGGGTCTCTTCTAGCCGCGTGGACATGCATATGCATCCAGCGGGAGCTTTCCTTCGATTCCCTTCACACGTGCTCCGTTACATCCTCCCGAGACTGGAAGCTCCGGGCAACGGTCCTGTGACGGGATACCGGTTCCTCCCGTATCCCGGACCGGGACGATTCGTCCTGCGACTGGGACCGGGACATCGCGAGCCCTACTACCTATTGTCTAGCCTAGAAGATTAGACCCGTGAAACTGACTCCGGAAAGGACCCGGATCGCTCTAACGGTCTGGCCAGGATTCTAAGCTCGTAGGCGATCGGCTACCTTCCTAGCCGGATTCATTCCGTTTTTTTTGCTTTCCCTTCGTCCTCAACGGCCAACGGACCGCGGAACTGGCAATCTGTCTTCGGGGACCGGCCCTTTGAGATACAAAAATACGTTGGATAACGTCCTCCTGCTCTTGATCAACCTATCGAAGGTTCCTCGATCTTAGCGGTTGAAATCTAACTGACAGAGTTGTTTAGACCGGATTGGGTCTGTCGTGATAGAAAAATGTAGTCGGAAAACGGTCAACGAAGAGGAAATGTAGTTTAGTCCAGAACTGAGCAAGCTTTAACCGTTTGTACTCGGGAGATGACTCTATCTTGAGTTGATGTAGCAAAATTAAGGAGTGTCATATAATATTATGCTTCGTATAATGCAACAATATATGAAATATTCAAATAAAATAGCTTTGTTCTTTAACTTATGCTTTCTCGTTAGTTTCAAAGAATATCGTTCGTATCTTATCCTAAAATATTGAATGTCCTAATAAACAACTTTCGAGTGCAGTTAATATTCTATGCAAGCCACTTAATATTAGAACCTTAAAATGATTCAGTACACGACCATCTACAACAAACGTGATAGTCTATACACCTATCTATCAGTCTCCTCCAAAAATCAACGCTATTTCGAGCAATAACTTCGCAACTTCCGAAATGGAAAGCCAAAAGAAACCTTTCCAACGCCTTCAATCGCTACCAACAAGAAACATTCAAAACTATACACAATCAGTGCCATCCGTTTCTCACGTGTTCCACGCCGCAGGTGTTCCGAATCCAGAATCCTTAGCTTGCTTCCGGACGTTGGCAGAACGAGGACACGGGAAAAGTACGTTACCAGCCGGAACAACGGGTGGGATCTCCGCCCCCTCCGTTCATGGATGGTCTAAGCCAAATCCGTCGGACTCCCACACTTTTGAACGTTGCGGCGCAACCGATTTTTACGCAACATCCCCATTGAACATCCCTTCGCGGGCTCATATTGTTGCGCCTGGTGCGGCGAATCCAGGTCCCTGTTCCACCTATCCTCCTACCTGACCCGAGATAATCCCGTCCCGGGAGCATGGAGGCATTATCCCCGGGAATTTTACCTAGCCTCCCTCTCTCTCCCCCCCGCGGACTCGAAAATACATACCCATGGTGTATAGGGGCTTTCGGGTACGGGCACCCTGTCCCACGGACGATTTTTCCCTTTTATCCGGAGCGCTCGGCCTCGTCATTGTCGCGGGCGCTCTCTGTAGCGAATCTCACGACGCGACGACACCACGTTTGTCACCCCCTATTTTCGGCCCGGCCTGCGGCTCACGGGGGAAGAGGATCCGCACGCGGACGTCTACCGTGCTCTTCGGACTTGGGAAAACACGTCGGACGAATTGTCGCGGGAGAGATTGTTTGGAATCGGAGCACCGCGGGAGAATGGCGTCGTCGTCACCCTCAGCGGGGCCCTTTTGCCCTTATTTCATTGTCACCGGGCGGAGTGAAATGTTTATCGGCGCGATCGCTTCGGAGTCTCGATGTTTGCGCTTGGTGTTTGCAGGGAAACTTCAAGAGAAGATTCAGAGATTAATTGCTGTGGAGGTTTTTTTTTCGGACTGAGCAGTGAATTTTTTTCTGGGTCGCAGAGATTTAGACCATTTAAATTGTCTAAGATTCATAGGTGTCGCGTAGTCGGATTTCTACTCATTTGCAAATTGTGTTTTGTAAAATAGTGAATAGCGTTCTGTTTTAATGTTTCTATTATTCCTTGTAATAGACGTTGATTTTTTGAGATCTTGCGTTTAAAGAAGGAAAGAATTAGACACAAGCATCGATGTTCTGAATCCAGAACATCTACAGTTTCGAGGGTGAATACTCAAGAGAGATTCTGGCTGTTGATCGGAGACACGAGTGCAGCGGCTGCACTGCTTTCCGCTTTCGGTCTCGGTCGTTTCTTTCCTCTTGTCTTATCTCGAGGACAGTCGAGGGCGAGGGCGAGTGGGGGAGCGCATTCCCTCTTGTCAATCTTCATTAATTAAAGCGAGGTGAAGCGGAGACCGGACTCCCGTTCCCGTGGACTTTAGAATCTAATCCCAGACTTGAATCGGTTTTAACGTTTCTGTACATAGTTTCTCTTTCCTCGTCCAACCAAATCCCAAATACTCGAAAGAGATAATCGAGATCCTGATGCGTTGTTTACTCTAGCGAAACCCTGGATAATCTTTCAAATTCTTAAAGATCTTTTAAGACATCTAATTGACCAATCTTTCAAATACTGATTAAAGATCTTCTCTCGTAGGGTTCCTTTCTTGCCGACGATTAATCGAGTTCGACGAAGCACTCTTTTTCCTCTTTTGTTTTGAGAAAACGAACTGCCAGAGGCGAGCGGGTATTATAATTTGCGCGGGTTTGGTCGATTTCAGCTGGTACCGCGAAACATTGTAAAAGGCGTCCCGTCCTTCGAAACCTTTCTCACGTCCGCGGAGTTTAGGAAACTGGTTTGAAAGGTCCTTCGAGGCTGTCGTTTCGCAGAACCTTCGCGGGAGATCGATAGCTTCCCCCCGAAAAATCTGATCGCGATCGAACCAGCGTGGATCGTTTCTGGGACATCGAATGGAACACGATAGCGAAACGTCAGCCTCGAGTGCCTCGATCACGGCTCGGTCGACAAATCTGAACTATTCGTTGCAGGCGAATAATCTCGAAAGACTCAGAACTTTGAGGGTGGATGATACTCGTCAAATAAAAGGAAAATATTGTAATAAACATGAATTTATTAATACTTCGATGACGAAGATTTTGGTATTCAAAACTTTCAATGGGAAGTTAAATTATATATAGATTATTACTGTATTATTTACTGATATTTTATTTTTGAACTACGTCAATTACTTGTCCACAACTTTCTATTCTAAAAACAACAATTCGATGTAGCCAACGCGACGACATTCATCCTCAAAAGTTAACACATTCGCTGGCACCCAGGAAATGCAAGTGTGACTTACTGTTCCACTGATTCTATCTCTTTTTGTATAAATCACCAACACACAGATCTTCGCTACCATGCGGCGAACTTACGAAGAAAACGTAATATAATACTACATCAAAGTGACACCGAACCTCGAAAGGCGGCATCGATTGTTTTGCAGCGGCGAGTGTACATTGATAATTATCTCTGCCTGCTACATTGCAGCACTGATGAAAGCAATGCCGACAGTGCTTCAACTGTGGCGATGGACAACTGAACAAATTAATATTTCAAAACCTCCATAATAGCTCACCATTTTCCTAATCTTTCCCTCCGTCAAACAAATACAACGACCACCTTCAAAATTCCAAATCCTTCTCATCATCCTTAATGCTATGCAACTCGATGCAACGTCTAACAAAACTCGAGTCTGGATCTCGAATGTTTACACAAATCATTATACCGTTATTCACATATACGAGACCCAAGCGTTCTCGCGGTATTTACAAACGAGTAACCGAAAAATTTCCACGAGCCGTGACCTCGGACGACCCACCAGGAAGGACGAGTCCCTCCTCGGAAAACTCGCGTAAATCAATGGAAACTCACCAATGACTAGTCACCCAGTCCATCCGCATCCCTATTCGTCCCACAGGTGTCTCAAACGGAAACAGCCCGCGTATCAAAACCCAGTGACCCCCAAGAAACCGGAAGCCACTGGAGACACCAAAGAATCCCGGCTAGATCGGCGAAGAACCAAATTGCTGGACGGGTCGGCAGCGATATCCTTGAAGACGATTGTGGTCCAGGGATTCGTGGTCTCGTGCGGGCGGCCAGTCGGTCGCCACGTGCTCCCACGGCGAGTGATAATGCGCGGGATCTCTCTCGATCCTCGCGATCTTGTTCGCGTGTCCCGTGTTCACGTGACGAACTTTTTCCACGAGTCCCTTCGGTTCACGGCGATTTCACGGTCTCGTACGTGACACGTGCGCGCACACCACCGAGAGCCTGGATAGACGAGCAGCAACGACGAGCGTGGAGAAAAACAAGCGAACGTTGACAAGAGGAAGGAAGAGGAAAAGAAGAAGGAGAAGAAGAAACAGAAGAAGATGAGGAAGAGGAAGAAGAAGAAAGGCAACGAACGTGAGTCACAGCTAAGTCGAAACAACTCCGAATCGAACCGCCACTTTCCAAGGATGCTCGGTTCGAACTGAGAGCACCAAGAGGTTCCTCGCGAGTCCCTGCCTCGGGTGTGGGTTTTCGGTTCGTTTTTCCCTTTTTTTCCCTCCGTCTCTGTCTTCCTCCGTCGCCGTTCTCCCTTTATCTACGCGGGTCTCGTGGCGTCGGTCTCTCTCGCGTCCACCGTCTCGCTTCTTCCTGCCGACATCGGTCTTCGTCGCTCTTGCGGACGCTCTCTCGTCAGGGCCGACGATGGTGCCGTGTTCGTGGGCCCCCAGGGCCCCTGGGAGGCGGTCGCCCGAGCTGATCAGAGTGGGGGACCCCTAACCTAACATAACCCGAACGTAGCAGCCCCCACCATCTCACACCCTCAACCCTTATCCCCTCTTTTTCCTTGGCTCTCTCTTGTTCCTTCCACGCGAGGAGACTCTGTTCTTCTTCTTCTGCTTCTACTTCTTCTTCTTCTTCATCATCTTGCTGGGTTCTTTCTATCTCCTTTCTTCGTTCTTTCTGTTCGCCGTGTCTCTGTTCGGACGTCTTAGATCCCAACGAAGGAGCTGAGGCGTTTCTACTCGTGTCGCGTGTACCGATCGCGATCGCGATCACGACGCAGCTGCGCCCACGGGAGCGCCGATCGTCTTCTTCTTCTGGTCCTCCTTCTGGTACTTCTTCTTCCTACTTCTCGATTCGCCTCGATGAATCATTTATCCGGCGAACCATTTTACGCGGTCCCCCTGCCCCGCAAGGGGGAGCGTGGTAATTACCGGCAATTAATGGAATTGCTGCGCTGTGTCGGGTGTATCAGGAGTTGGATCTTCCGTTATCCGATTGATAAGTCGGATGACGGGAAAGACCTCTGAAACGAGGATTGCGGTTTGATCGTTTGAAAATAGTTGTTCGGAAGATTGAATTATCCTGTGAATATTCATTATCAGTTGTAAATCCTAATGTTATTCAAAATACTAAGACGATTAGCAGCTCTATCTTTTAATATCCGTATCTCTAATACTGCCAACCTATCCAGTACCACAAGTAACTAAATAACAATGCAGCTTAAGACCTGCGATACCGCACCATTAATAACGAATTCTAATGTCGTTCGCCTTTGTCGCGAACGAATATGTAATATCACACGAAACGCTCGAAATCCTCGTCGCGCTTGAACGGTTAACTAAAAGCTCGTTCGAAGTACTTATTTCCCGGAAGAAAAAGAGGCGATCCGAAGCGTAAAGGCGGTCGCCGCGTATCCACGGGGCGAGAGAGAGTTATTGCGGCGAGCGTTCTTTTTCGAACGCGGTAGTAATATATTCGTACGGGAGCGGTTCCGCGCACGCACACGCCGCTGGACGGCGAGGGGATTATACGCGCAGCGGCGATCGTCCTCTCCAGAAGAAGTCGCGGGAGAGAAAGAGAGCGAGAGGAAGAAGGAGCAGCGGGAATAAGAAAGCTCGCGAGGGACTCCCACAGGGCAACCCACACGATCGAAGGCGAAGGGACATCGCCTTCTTGCTCGCGTCCACGAAGCGGAGACGGACCTTCTTCTCCATCGTGCGTGTGCGTGTATTAGGCCGCTTTCACACGACGATGCACGCATCGAGATACACGTATGATGGATACCGAATATGCGCGTGAAACAATGGAACCGTTCAGGCACGATTCTTCTGTGATACAGTATCGTGGTACCCGTTTCGTGGGGATTTTCATGCAGGCAAACGAAAAGCTAAATCAAATTGTAGATACATAGATTGATCTACAATTGATTGCATCGAGATCTATGCGATGTGATTATTGACATTGCTACATTGCTATATTATAGATACATAGGTTGATCTACAATTGATTGCATCGAGATCTATGCGATCGGATTATTGACTAAATACGTTACAATTTTGTATTTTGTACTCACATATTCAATAAACTTAGGCTACGCCTCTAACAACGCATAGCGTTCATTTAATTTTCCACTTGAGTGGAATCTTTCAAAATTCACGTACGTCATCGCAGTTTTTCCTATTTTCCGTTTCGTGGATTCAGTCGATTCATTTAATTTCGATTAATGAATTAACTAACATTCGATTTGAGTCGGTCATGCGTTATCCCCGCGACAGCGACGTCCGTCGTCGTATGAAAGCGACCTTAACGCGGGCGTCCCGCGTATCGCACACCCGGAGCGTAACGGAATCGGAGAAAATTTTATTCCGCCGCCGAGTGACGGATCGTCGGACTTTGTATGCGCGAGGGAGACTTTTCGTTTCACCGAGTGTCCCCCGGCCCGCTGCGCCGGAATTTGAATGAGAATTTTAACGAGTCCTGGAACAAACTGCCCCGCACGATGACGGGTGAAATGGGATCGAAAATGGACGAACGAGTTGCGAGAGGTTCAACGACTTGAATTAGTTGGTCTCGAGAAGATACTTGTCGGGTAGTTTGTTCGGGTGTTGTGCTGTTCGCAGACGGAAACGAATCGGTAGGATGTGCACTGGGGAAACGTAGGCAGACCTGTGCCCCCTGCCTCGATTCGCGGTGCGTACGATGCGCTCCAGCGAGTGCATACGGTGTACGTCTTGGTACGATTGGGAGGGTCCTGTGCGTATGTTTGTATTGGTTTTGGTAAATGAATTTATGGCGATTGAAAGAAACAAGAGATTTAATGAAACACTAGGCTTACAATGATCTTAAAATACAATTCCCAATGAGTGAAAAGATACACTTGCTTTGGTTAGATGTTATTATAAATTGATTTAGTTATATGCAAACTAAGGGTCAAGTGAATCCTTATCATTCTTTAGAAGAAACTAAAGTCCGTTTAACTTCTTGGTAGTTGTAGTGTTAATTAGACTACAAGAAAATACAATTTTTCCCATCGACTCATAGCAGATAGGGCTTTCGCCGTACGCACATATACGACAACAGAAATCTCGGCGAAGGCCATATTTACTCCATCATCCAACCCAGAACATCGCTAAACGCTACAACTAACATTTCCATCGTCAACTATCTCCGGAAACGAGTATAATCATCTTCCACGGCGAAAGATCGGAATTGTTTCCGCAAGATCCAATCGATCACAGCTCTAAAATCAATCAGAAGATACCCCATTTCCTCGTTCCTCTCTCTCTCTCTCCATTAGGAAAACCGTCCGTCGATCCTCTTATACGCGATCTCGATCCGTTGGTCGTCCACGAGCCATGAAGTCGATTTACGCGATCGATAATGTACCGTTAGCCGGCGTCCGGCGCGGCGCAGCGCGGCGTCCGTCCGCGCCCCGTGCGTTGATCGGCGTTCGCCCGTTTATTTGTTTATTTCGGTCCGATCGGGAGCGGTGAATCGTTCGGATCGATCGCCGGGGAGATCGATATCCCCTCGGCCGCCGCTACGCTGGATCGCTCGCCCCTCCTTTTTATACGTCCGCGCATTTGTCATTCGCGGACAGAACGACGATCGCGGCGCGGAGATTTATTCCGGTTCGAGGCCGCATCCTCGCACGACAAAACCAAAATTTATCTCTTTTCTGGCCGCATACCTCTCGCTGGATAGGGAACGTTGTAAATTGCCGAATGACTGCTGTGTGCTTTGGACCATTCTTAGGGAACCGATCTTTATTCGATTGTTCCGCGAGGACTTTTAACACGTTGGCTATTATGGCGATTAGTGATGACCGCAGATTCCAACATAGTGGAATTAATACTTGTTCCTTTTTATCTTTGCTACAAAAAAATGAGTGATGCATGAAACACCGAGTTGGAGTCAATATGTTAAGGGTACTCCACACGTGGCTATTTTTGCTTGCAACTGTTCGATTCTCGGTAGAAGCACAAAATTAAATCCTTTAGTCGAGTCGCGCTGTTATTCTTCACGTTCATATCCTGGCCAATATCATCTCCTTACGTGTACATCGTGAAAAATTGAAAAATTCATGAAATATCACAGATTTGTAAAGTTTCTGGTCCTTTGGTTTTTCTTGTAGTTAAACCATGAAATATCATAAGCATGGCTAGAAAAAGTGTGAAAGATCAATCATTGAAACCCGAGAGGAGCTCGCCGAAAGAGGAATCGCTCGGCGATTCCGACGATAGCGTCGCCCGGCGTTGCTAAAAATTTCGAAAGACCTACCGCAGCAAATCGGGTTAATTACGCGACCGGTGGCGTGCCGCGATTGGTGAATGAGCGGACACAAGCACGGTGGTCCCAATTAGGTCAGCCGGAACGCCGAAAAAGGGCTCGCGTTACCGTCCCCTGGGACTATGACGAACCAATCGGCGGGGGACGGGTCACCGGCAACGTTCAACAGATTTCCTCGAGTCTTGGGGGGACACTTAGGCTAAGTGTCCATTTGAGGGTAAATCACGAGTTGCTCTAGATCATTACTATTAACTATTCGAGAGGATCATCAAATTCATCTTTAGACTAAAGTCAAATTCATCTTTAAGCTAAGAATAGAAAAATTCGACAAAATTTTTTATCCCTCTGCCGAATGATGATACTTCAATTAATATTGCTTCGATAACATAGCTTTCCTGGTAAATGAAAGGGATTACAGAAAAGCATATCGAATCAAGAAAAATCCTAAGATTTAAACTCATTATTTATCCATTTACTTGAAACGGAGGATCAAAAACTCGTCCTGACTCGGTGCGTCTAGCCACGCGAGGAGCCGAGGAACTCGAGCGGAGCAAACCGTAAGGTTGTGTGGGACAGAGCCGAGCTGCACGGAGGCTGCCGGCTCTGCTGGGGGCGGCTTCTTGCTTCTTCGCCCCTTCCCTTCGCCTCACTCCTCTTTTCTCCTCTTCCCGTTGCTCCCTCTCTCTCGGCGGCCGCTCTCTCTTCTCGAGTAACTCCCTTCCAGCAACAAAAGCAGCGCGGCAGTCTCGGCACGGCCAAAAAATGATTGATTCAAGGATCCAGAACCCTTTTGCTCGACACGCGCACTCGCGCGCCCTTTTGTTCCGTTTGTGGATCACGGGGTACGCGTTTCCTCCTGGAGCGCCTAATCTAGAGTTTATCGGACGCGATTATTTTCTGTTTCGAATCTCGTTGCGACGACGATCCTTATCATGTACATAATAAACCGTATTACATCTTCTCTTTCACAATATTCTCAAACTTTCTTAATTTTACCAGGAATTGATATTTCTATATTTTCTCTATATTGTCAATCTCTTTGTATTTTCAAATAGAGAATTCAATCACTCGGCTCTTTCTCCATTCATTCGAAAATTTTCAAAAGAAGCCACAGCTCATCAGCTTGCAAGCAGATATTTCCGCGACTCTAGGCATAATGGTATATAAGCTAAAAAATACAAATTAAAACATTTGCTAATGATAAACCGTAATAAGACTCGCAGACATACATGTAGCTTTACCAAACTGATATTGAAGTATTTTCCGATTGTTGCGACCAAACTGGTATTCGTCGTTAACGCTAGAACTACCAATAAGTAACAATAGATTTCTTCATATATTGATCAGAGTATCGTAGTGAAACTATTTATCTTTCAACTAATTTATCAATAGCTGCGGAATAAGAAAACCCGCCACTGACGACTGCGATTGTTCCTTATTCTTTCCTTTTCCTCAAACTTCTGCGATCCCATGCGCAGACACGACCTATACTTTGAGAAATCCCGGCTTAAAGAACGGTATTACAGCGTCCAAGCAGAGAGAAGAGGAACTCAGCTCGGGTGAAGCGAACAGCCAGGCGTGGGACAGGACGAGGCGAGCGCGGAGGCTGCGTGCTCTGCTGGGGGCGGCTCGCTCGTCTCTTTCCTCCCGGTGTCTGTTGCTCTCTCGCCCCCTTTTCCCTTCAGCCGCTTTATCCGTCCCTCTCTTCTGTTCCCTCTCCCTGAAGCGGTTTTCTCGTGGTCCCCGTGGACGTTCACTCTGACGCCAGGACTCGCGCGCGTTGCCTCCGGGAAAGGAGTCCTGTCCGCAGCGTGAGTGTGTGCGATGCTTAACAGAGAGAGAGAAAGAGAGAGGGGGGGGGGGGGGAGCAACAGGTGGACGCGAGGTGCATACGTGAACCGAATAACAGGGGCGAGGGCCGGGTCTCTCTTAACTCGCGCCTATCGACGATTTATCGGTACCGATGCCGCCGATTAATTCGACATGCTCTTTTAGTTTCTGCAACGATGTCGCGGGTCCTCCACGCTCGTAATCACCGGTTGCTATTTGGTTCTGTTGCCATTCACTCTGTATCGGTTCAGAATTCTCGTTTTGCGTTTAAGATGAAACGCGATCGCGTGATTATAGGGTGGTATTCGTGGTTTGCGGGTTTCTCTTTGGAAAATTAATAGGGGAGTAATAGAATTACCGGGTAGATTTAACTTTTTTAAATTGTTGTTATTTTAATATTAATAGAACCACGGAGTAGATTCGATTTCTTCAAATTTTTGTTATTTCTCTTCTTGCAGGATTCAGTTTGTATATTAGTCGAGTTTCTTGGTAGTTCCTGGGGGAAGCGTTACTTTAGTAATCCTCGTAATTCTACTGATGTTATGGTAATTCTAGTAGCTTAGAAACTTTGGTGACTCCACTGTTCGTCGGCGTATTTAGAATCGTTTCCATTATTTTCGTTTCGTTATCGACGTTTCTGCTTTAGGATTTCAAGAGTTTCGATTGTCTAGTTCGTGTTACTTTATGACGCAACAATATCGTTGCTTTGTAATTGTTTTTTCGAAGACATTAACGAGAGACGAGTAATAGACAAGGTACTGTTTTCATCGTTTTTTCCGTTCAAACGTTTTCCCCTTTGGATACAAAGGCCGGCGCCTTTATCTTAATTATTGCTACTCCCGCACCGGTCTGGTCCGATCAGCTCGGTCCCTCGTTAATTCGTGGTGGATACGTGCGGTCTCGGTATCGCGCGAATAAATTACGATAACCAGAAATGGAGCGATATGCAGGCTCGGCCTATGGAAACGCCAGATACATTGTTGCGCCTTCTTTCGGACCTTATTTCGGAAATTGGTCGAGATATCTTGCGAAACCTTTGGACTCCTGTCACGGACGTTACGTTTGATTATGAGCAGCCGAAATTATGCCACCGCTTCTTATCGGTAAAGGAATCGGTGAAATGAAAATGCGCTTCGAAGAGTTAATTCATGTTGATTGAGAACTACATAACTAATGTTGTACGATAAGATTCAACCCTCTAACTTAACCAAGCCGCGTCAGCTTCCCTTTAATTCACTCGCAAACTTGATTAAGCCAGACTTTAAAATCTTAATAATGAACCTTAAGATTAACAACAAATACAAGAGAAAATGAGTGATACAAATTTTTCCTATAGTCATCCTTCGGTTACACCGAAGGGTTGAAGTTCGAAATGAAAGTCGCACAGCGGTGTTCTTCTGTAAATTAGAGAATAATTTCATCCTAGAGTTAAATATTTTCTATCCTGTCATTCATTTCTACTTTTAGTTATTCGATACGCGAAACCTTCGAATCATTTCAATAGATCGTTCAGTCGCGAACGAAACACTCGTCCGGTCAAACGACACCTTTCCTTTACCGTTATTCCTTCTTCTTCGTTTTCTTCTTCTTCTTCGTCTTCTACCCTGCCTTCTCCGTGTTGTTCCTTTTCCTTTTCTTTTCTCTTCAAGAGCTGGCTGCACGCGTGGGTGCACGAGAGGACGCGAGAGCGCCACGACATGGGGGCATGCGCGTCGTATCCTTTTCGAGATTCTATTCGGGGAGACTGATCCTGAATAGGGATCCCAAGGGCGCCTACGTAATCCCGACCCGCCATTGTACGATCGCCGGCAACCAGTTCCCTTCACGATCCTCGTTTTCACGGCCTTTCCGCTGAGTCCGCGCGAAACTCGAACTCTCGGTGAATTTTTGTGACCCCACGAAACAAACTCGTCAATTTATTAACTCTTCTTCGATCCTATTAGATCGCTTTCGAATCAGCTGAATTAAAAACTAAGTTCTTGTATATTCATTACGTATTCATTCTTTTTCATCACAGAAAAGCATCAATTACTTTGCTACCGTCGTTTTGTACGCTAGATCTAACATCTAATTCGAACATCTCAAAAATCTTTCATTCGTTCCCCAGCGATCAGATAAAATGTCAGGGAAGAAGAAAATTCCAGAAGCCAGATATTCCTCTTTTCTACAACGAATACTTAATTCTTCCTCAGAGGAAATCGCTAATGATAAACCAACATCCGGTAATCTGATCGGCAAGAGGATCACAGGACGAAGAACTAGATTTCTTCAAACTGAAAATCAACTACTGAATAAGGAAACGCCCATCATTTCCGTCAGGGAAGACATCGTTAGAAAGAAATTAGCGCACAGCCGAATTACACGGCTCCAATTTTCCGTGACTCATGGAAACCAGGTCCAGTAATCATAGTCCCCTGCCAATGGTAACGTGCCTCTAACCACGGAGAACTCGGTGGAAGCAAGTAATCTCGCGTCAAAACAATATACCCGGTTTGTACGACTTGTAAACGCGACGCTGGGTCGGCGATTATCAAAGGATACAGGGTCCGAGCCCTTTACCAGTCACGCTGAAGACGGGAGCCAGGCTAGATCCTATCTGGCACCCTTCCAACGTTCTCCATTCTTCTCCTGCTCGCGTCATCTTCCCTTGTCCCTGTCCCGTTCCCTTTTTCCAGGACCCTTTTCTCGGTTTTTCCTTTCCCTCTGATCGCGTTACTTCGTCCCATCGACCGCAGAATTACCGGTAGGCACATCGCGCTGCCCCGGTCGTGGCCTTCCGAAGCTGCGGGAGGAACTGGCGCCAGGTAGCTCGGGCATCAGATCTTCCGATCGTCGCGTGGTCGACGTTGAACCGGCTCAGGCTGTTTTTCCGCAGAGAGGTCCGATCGTGGCGCTAAAAATGCGGAGTTGGTCACCTTCGCGCGCCGCCGGAATTTTCGAACCCTTCTTCGTTTGCGACCGTGGAAACTGATCTGGCTGATAGCGATTTCTGCATATTGAAGATGTTGATCTCTGGTTTTCGCTTGTCAAACGTTGACGCTAGGAAACGTGATTCTTCGTCTTTTGTTCACGGGGAAGCATTCTTTATTGATGAAACGCATCTTCGTTTATTGGCCCTTGTAATCTCGCTTATTAATATTAGGTATTACATACAAGACGGTTAAATGCATACCGAATTTGATAAAAGTTATTTGGGAATTTTTACGTCGATTTTGATTGATGTAATCATTGGGTTAGATATTCTAAGTTTTAAACCTTCAATTTTGGAGATATAAGTGAACGAATTTTTCTTGGAACAATAGAATAAACTGCGCAATGAACTGTAAGCCTAGTGTTAATCTTCGATCTATATTTAATTAGTACTACTTGCATTACTGAGGCAATTTTTGAAACTCGAACTACTTAAGTTCACTGTGAAATAAAGTGGATGATTGAGAGGAAACATTGTAACTCGCGTGTACCAATCGAGATCGATCATTTGATTCCGTCTATTTTTATCTTCTCTATTAGATTGACGTCGATCAAGTTAGAGGGGAAACACTACAAAAATTAATCGCGCAACATCGAATTCGTATTGCATAAGCGAGACCGACGATTTCTCCGATCGATGCCTCGCGGACGCTGTTCGTGGAAACGCCGTTTCGCGGTTAACCTTTAACGCGAATTCCGCAGAAGTTATCGATAGCTTTTCCCCGCCCCGTCCCGTGTTTCTCAGTGTGTTTTTTCCATTGAGACTCTACCGTTTGCGCTTAGAAAGTGCAAAGAGACGCTTGTTACGAGGAAAAATTCACGGATTCCGAAACAATCGTCTTTCCGGCTTTCGTGCTCACCGAATTACGCAGTCATCGATTAAACAAGTGAATTTGCGCGTTAACGAGTCGGCTGTCACGCGAATTTCGCTGGAATCAAGGAAGTATCATTTCTTTTCGGTCGTAGGAAACATAAATAACGATACTAATATTTATTGTTTATTATTCGTTTATTATTCAGTGGTACAGCTGTTACGTCACATTAATATCCAGTCACTGGCATTACTAGGAATTCCTGTTTGATGACATTTATGTAGTATTCTGGCTCGATACATTCCTTTCGCTGCATTGGAATCCAACGCAAGTGAAAGATGTTCAGTGCCAGATTATGTTTCATTACATTTCACGCATAAATTGATTTAATTGGAGACACCTCTTATTAGCAGTCTCTAGGATAACAGAGACACTGGAGAATTTCTACAATTCCAATTCCAATGATAGAAATATTTTCAATTTTCATATTTCTAACTGTACTTTGAAATAATTAGAAATTTAGTCACAAAAACTCGAAATACCTAATTAAATCAAATAATAGACGAAAATAGCTTCTACTCAATACACATATCAATCTCGTAACCAAATCGCGAACCTCTGCGACACAGAGATCGCATTAACCCCTTACTCTATGATATATTCCTAAACTATGATCGATACGACTACTTCCTCGTTAACAACTTAATAAAAATATATAAAAATCCTGGGCATACTCTACGCCCAAGTTTCATCAAAACTAAAACAATCGACAACAGAAGAAAAATATTGAATTCCAATTCAAAAGAATTGAGAAATATGTACGATCATTACTTGAAAATCTCCACCGCCAGTCTAACGCGTGTATTACAAGCCGAGAGGGTTAATCCCCGCTAGAACAGGAAACTGCTATGCGTGGGCGGCTACGATCGAAGATTATTGCCGTTATCGATACCCCTTTAAGAGAAACGGAAATCCCTAAAGCCAGTGAATTTTCGGGCTCTCGACGTTCGACCCATTAAAAGCGATGAAAAAGCATGGGGAAAAAATGTATATATCCGAAGGGGATAGAATGGAGAGGGAGTGACGGAGAAAGAGAGAAAGGGCGGCTGGCCCCTTCCTGGCGTTCGCCACGGAACTACCGAACGCAAGGTGGTCGAGGGAATCTGTGAAAGTTAACGGTCGAAGACTGGGCCCAGAAACAAGTGCACGCACTTGTGGGAAGAGAAGAAGACGGGGGCCGGGCCAGTCAGGCGAGCGAGCGAGCGAGCGAACGAACGAACGAGCAGGCAGGGGTGTTCCGCGGGCCCTGCGGTGTGCACGGGGTGCCCCGGCACGAAGGTGCCTTCTTCCTTCGGTTCCTCCGTGGCCATCGAATTAATGGGCCATCTGCTGCCTCTCGGGCCGTCCGGGCTCCTTCGAGGAAGTCAATGTTTAGGAAGTCCATGGGAAGCGGCGACAACGGAAAGCCCCATAAACGGGCTGGCCAGGACATGGGAACGAGCGTTCGCAAGGAAGTCGCGTACGCTAGTCCTTCGCACGATGACTTCTTCCCCCTACTCAATAGGGGGAGGTGTAGGCGCGAGTGACCGCAATGGGACACAGGGAGTGTTTGCCACCGGCCAACGATAGTCCCTGGGGACTGCTTTTCCGTTGATTCGGTGTTTGAGTAGGAGTTACGGGGATCTAACGGATCAATTTGCTAGCGACTTCTGAGACAAATAGTTGGAATTGTTCTGTTATTGATAGGTTATTGATGGAAGAAAGTATCGATGATGGGGTAATGGTGTCAATCTTGGATTATATAGAGGAAGGAATAACAATTATGTGTGAATCAAGTTGGAAGGGTTCGTCGGAGATTAGCTTCAGTGCAGATCATTGGGATTTTGCTCAAGAGACTATAACAGTTTCTTGTATCTCGTTGACCCGCAGCGAAGACACTGGAAACGACCCTGTGTCCGGAGTTCAATCGCGAGTGTCTATTCAATCTTAGCAACCCAATGTACTTTTGCATTATTTTGCGTTATGATGCGATCTATAGGAGACTCTTAAAACAAGACGAAAAAGTTTTTCTTTATGAAATTTTGATAGGATAACTTGGGCGATCAAGAAACGGGGATGCATCGGATACATTGATATAGTAATAAAATAGCGGAACAGTTTTGCTTCTGTACGAAAAGCAATTTGAAAATGTGTCCATCGGAGACTACTGGGCTGTTTGGGGTTATACCAGAAGACGGAGAGTTCCTCAACCGCAATAGGGTTGCTAACGGTCGCAGCGATCACAGTGTGGGAACTGTCAGACATTCAGACTTCTTTGAATTTCTTCGAGGAAAGTGGAGATTCGATAATGATTTGCACAAGGAAGGAAGAAGATTCCAAGGTGCGCGGGAGCGACGCTTTGACGTTGCGTAACAGATAAGTTTCGTGCGACGCCGCGGCCTAGAAACCGCAACCGTGGGGAGAAAAAGGCTTCCAGGACTGAAGGGATCGGCGCGCTCGCCGTTTTCCGATCCCTCTCCGCGGCTTCGTCCTTTTCACCGTCAACGAAACGGCTCGACATGGGAAAGAATGTCGTTGATCAAGTACGTGCACGCGCGCCGGGAGCATCGGGAGCTTCTTCGAGCCGCGGAACCGGTCATAAATTCATCAGCCATTCGCGCGTAACGGGATTGCGAATAGAGACGCGAGGGAGTCGCCTTTTTGCTAGCGGTAACTGCTATTTTCCATAGAAAAGTTAGTCGTTTAACCTCTTCATTCCACCGTTGAGTCCTTTTAACCCTCTACGCGAGTACCAAAAATCATCTGTTGCCATGTGAAATCGTTTAAAATCAATAAATGCGTTTATATTTCACGCTGGGGGTTCAAGAAGAGAGAGAGTAACTAAACAACTAGATCGATACTACTGCTAGAAACGACAAAATAACTAAAGAATAATTAGGGAATAACGAAAGAGGAACATTTTATTAGAAGAACACTCTGCAAAGATGTAATCTGTAAAAGTGATTGAAGGCTTAACTGAAATCCTTGGCGATCGAAAGGGAACGTTAATCGAACCATTAAAGACATCACTTTCTTATAAAAAGACATCATCAACTTTCCCCGATCGTGTATAAGTTTCCCCGAACCAATTTTCCAGCGACGCGACACATCGTGCCGGTACCCTTTAATCGGTTCCGGTAAATTAACAGCTCGTAAAGCAGTCGTGCGGTCGGTTTTCCCCGTCCCGACGCGGAGATGTAAATCGAAGGAACGATAAGCAGCGGGGTGCGTTCGTTGCGTCCATTCCGATTGGCCGTGGCCAGCGAGAGCTGAGCCCGTTGCCACGAGAGGGAACAAGATTAATAAATCCAAGGGACCTGCAGCGCGCGCCTGGTAACAATAACGAAACACCTTTTATGCACGCGTGGATGCCACCTCTTCCTCCACCTCCTCCGCGGCCACCGGCGCATCTACCGCAACTACCGACTATCTGTCTCCCTCTTCCTCTCTTTCCCTTTTCTCCTATCCTCCTCTGTCTATCAATCTATCCTCTCCCTCGCTCACTCTCTTCTCGGCTCGTTCTCTTCCTCTCTTTTCCCAATGTCTCTCTCTTTCGTCCCAGCAGCGCGAGAGCTTCTTCGCATTCACCTGCTGCTATTCGAAGATCAGCTGCCCTAACCGCCACCTTGGCAGCACCTTGCCGCTTCGCGCTATCCTCCTTCACAACCGCCGGCGCAACGTCGTCCTTCTTCCTACGTCGTTCCTCTCTTCCTTCTTCAGCCGCTTCGACAGAAGTTCGTCTCTGGCTACCATTCTTTTGTCTTTGTCTCTCCTGCGGTGTTCCTCTCTTTTACTCTTCCCTTCACCCTCGCTCTAGGGTCTTATGCATTTTCTTCGTCCTCTTCTTCTTCTTCCTCTTCTTCTTCTTCTTCTTCTTCTTCTTCTTCTTCTTCTTCTGCTTCTTCTTCTTTTTCTTCTGTTTCTTCCTCGCGACTGTCTCGAGTCGACCACATGCCCCCGCACACACCGCCCGGATTTTTTCGAAAAAAAACCCAGCTGCATCGGTCTTTTATGGGGGTCCGTCGACTGCACCGCCGCGCATCCAGCGCGGCGTGCAGCTTGCGCGGCTGTGACACGCGCATTTCGCCTTTCCGAGCCGGCGAAACGATCCGCTCGACCTTGCCTGTAATTAGCCGATGGAGGAAACGTTCGGCTGTGACTCTTGCTGTGACGTTCTTGCACTGGATCCAAGTTATTCGGGAAAGACAGTTTCTATCTATACGTAGCTGTCATTGCTGTTGACTTTAGGGTATGAACGCGTGGTTGTCGACCGTTTTAAGCGATGGGTGCATGAGTTGCAACAACCGCATTGTCTAATTGAGGAAACATCTGAGGTTACAATCTGTTCTTATGATAAACTCCTTCATTTGATCCGAAGTCGTGTAGATTGATCTGCGAGGACCTGTAGGATTCGACAGAAATAGACAGAAATCCCAAAAGATCAGAAGACAAAACTTTCAACTAAAGGAAACAGAATTATTGATATTTCGCTCAATATCGCTAATAGTACTTTCATTAACAGCAGGTACATGTGTTTACCAAATAAATCATTATCAATACTTTCAAGAAACTTGAATAAATTATTTTTCAAATACATTGTCTATAAGAAAAAATCATTTCCCTCAAATTTTCCAACAAAAATTGTCCTTGACACGAAAATGGGTTAGTACATTCCACAAAATTCAATATTGCCTACCGAACTTCGTTATCAGACGAAACAACACCTCCATCCCGCCTCTGCGAAGCACAAACTCCCCACCTTAGCTGCATTCCAATTTCCATTTCGATGGACATTGTCCAGCAGCATTCGCCACGGCTGCATAAAGATATCCACACTGTAATTGCCTCCGACAATGTACCTCGAGTGCGCTGCGCCGAAAAAGAAGTTCGTAATTCGAGGGACGGTCACGAAAGCTCCGAAGAGGCACGGACACACGGCCACGCGAGACCGTGGCCGTGGGTCAGCGTCGCGCCGCGGGTTGCGCAACGCGCCGAACGGGTTCTACACATAGTTGAGCGGACAGCTTCGCGGAGGAAAAGGGAATGGCACCTGTGCGCGCGCGGGCTCTTTGCCAGGTATTTCTTCATCGGTTAACGACAGCAGGTGAGACATTTTTCACGAGCGTGCGTGTCCGCGGCCGAGAAATTCGGCCGAAAGAAAAGCGCCGCAGCAATTTGGCGTGAGCACGCGCTGGCTTCGTAATCGCGCCATCTTTTTACCGATGCCCTTTCGCGTCGGTGGCTTCGGACCGGTACACGCCGGGGGTAGATCCGATCAGCGGGGAAACTGCACAATGCATCGGCAATTAACGACACGGGACGAAAATCGACCGCTTTCATGTTACCTCACAACATAATTAAACGGTAACGGGTTATCAACCGATGGAGATCTACTTTTCTTTACAAGGAAGTGGCTTTCGACTTCTTCCTCTATTTCTCTTAGCTTCTCTATAATCAATGAATTATTATTATTGAAACATAACTGTTTAACGCGTTGGATGCCGTGGGGTCACCGGTGACCCCAACCAAATCGAATTATTATAATTCATTCGATTAAACGATGATTATTTGAAAACTTTTCTATATTACAAGTAGCATTACCTAATGCAGTGACATTCAACAAGATAAACCTGCAATAATAATAATACAATTCAATTACATAACTTGATATTCCATTATTTTCATTGTATATATTTCTCTGGCGAAATCATGCGGCACTTAACGTGTTAAAAGAGCTTCTGTGTATCGTAAGATTAATTTATTTATGAGATTATAATATGAGTTTATGAGATTACAATTATATTAATAGGATTAGTTTGTATTTCATTCATAATTTGAGAATGCACGTTTACAAAAAACTGCGCGGTCAGTAAAGCGTTAAGTTCGCGAGCCGCAAAGTTTAGCTACCCTTAATGAGAAATAGGACCTGGACTGATCAGTGATCATCGGGGATCGGTTTCGCAGCTCCTGTAAAAGGTTAACGTTTAACGTCGTTCGTATTCAATGTCTCGTAAAAAAAGTCAGGAAAAAAGATCATCGTCTTTCGCTGTGCACTTTCCCATACCGATTTTTGCTCGGCCGGTGGACAAGATTCTCCGAGGAGGATGCCCGAAGCAGTTTCGGGGTCGTGAGACCGTGCAACGAGGAACCCGGTCAGCGGATTCCCTGGTCGTTCGAGTGGACGGGCCTGGCGAAGCGTGATGAATCCGAGCCTGGTGTCGGGCCCTTAATGAAATTCAAACGCGGCCCTACGGGGCGTATCGATTACCCGTCCACCCCCAGCGTCTTGCCGGCGTCTCGAAAACGGTTCGCGCCCCTCGACACTTTCCCACGTGTGTCCCTCAAGAGACAAGACTTTCTTCGAGCCCTTCTTCTCGGGGCTGTTCCACTCGACCGTCTGCGAACGTTCGCGGTCGTTAGCGCCAGCTTCCGGTACCGGGATGCGACTGTAGTCTGTTCAGGATAGTAGGCACAAACAAAAGATTCACGAGCTAAGCATTGCGATTCGCTGACAGTGCGCTTATTTCAGTAGCATTTTTAGCTAGTATACATTTTTATTTGTGAATTTATTCGATTACCTGAATCATATTGTAATCCGAATCCTAATTAGACAGTAATCAAGGTTTAACTGTAACGCAAGATTATCCGAACTACTTGATTATCTAAACCTTAGTCCCAAATGCTTCGAATAATCGAACATCTATTGTATCCACTACTATCACAACTATCCAGCAAGAATACCCAATAATCTAATAGTGTGCCATAGTTCCACGCATGTAATGTTCATCGGAAAATGCACACAAATATCCAGGCGAGTCATCCTGCAATTCCCGATATCCAATGTCGTAATCGATTCCCTTCGGAGTGCGTCGGACCACTTCCCAAGAGGATCTAAGCAACCGACGTAACCGTTGCGATCGAATCTCAGGTTCTCGATACCGAACGAAGACCGAAGGAACGGCTTAAAGGAGGGAGAAAAAGAGAAAGAGAGAGAGAGAGAGGGAGGCGGACTCGAAAAAGGATCGGTTTGTGTGCCCCTCGCGGAAAAAAAGACGAGTCCACCACTGTGGGAGATCGCGTACGCAGGGTGCAGGCCGGTCGAGGAGCCGTGAGAGGAAGCCTGCTCGGGTAAGAGGAGGACGAGCAGAATCACCTGCGGTGCACCTGCTGTGCAGGGGGCTCCTTCGGTCCCGTATTAAAAGTGTATCAGGCTTTCCTCCTCCTCCTCCACCACCTCCTCCGCCATCTCGTGTGGTTCTTCGTTCTCTCGGATCCTCGCGACTGATCTCCCTTCGACTTGGCCATAGTTAGAGGCTCTACTCCTTCGTGAAATACTTGATGACACTAGCCGCATGATAATTGTTCCCTTATCTGAAGGAGATCTTCCTCCGCCTTCGCTGGAAATTGGCCAAAAGGAACAGCGACGATTGGCAGCAGGATCGGTCTTCAGGATTTTAACGAGGATTTTCGGGGTCAGTGCTAACTAGAGCAGAGTTTCTCTAAGTGTGAGCAACTAAATTTAGGAGTCGCAGAAATTTTAACAAAACTGCAAAATTCCTGAACGCGCAGTGACGGAAGATTAGTCTGAAACCAGTTTGACAACGTCGCACGTATGGTATGTCTGTAAGTTTTAAGATTCATTATCAGCACATGCTTCATTCGTATTCCTAGATTATATACCCCTATGCTCAAGGGAATAAACTATGGGATCGAGGTTCTCGTTTTGTTTCTTCGTAATAGCAGTGTTAAGTCTACCGAGCAAGACGTTAAGCGAGAAAGTTTAAGTAGTATTTCAGCAAACATAGTCTAGGAAAACTGAATTCACGAGAGATATTAAGCGACACTATATTCTCCACGCTAGGACTTTCATTCTTTCCATCATTAGCATCCACGTCGTTCAAAGCTGCTTCGTTCCTCCGTATCAAGAATCCCGATCAGATCACTCCCCAATGAAAACACATCAGACAGAGTCAAGAGGTATAGCGCTCTGGACATAATTACGCAATCAGATCGCATTTGGTATGCCGCGTGAGTCGCCGGACCACTGGACAGAACGACTTCGCTGTACTTCTTTGATTCGGAATCGATCGAAGACCCCTGGGCCCTGCGGTTACCAGGGTCTCCCAAACTTCGTGTTCGTGAGCTCGACGGTGCATTCCACTCGGCTGAAGAGCATCTTCGTGGTCTTCATTTTGGGGTGGGGTGGGGATTGGCAGCGAAGAGAAGCAAAGAAAACAAGAACGAAGATCCCCGAAACAGGCAACATATTCAAATTCCCAGTGTAAAGCAGAAAACGAGGCTCCCCGACGGAACGCGCCGGTAAAGGAGGTCGGGAGCGGGTTTCCTACTAACGGACGAGCCGCCTAGAAGTCGGACGCGGTAAGAGGTTGGTCGCATTTGTTTCACGGCGGCCAGCAGGAGCGGCAACGGCCAACAGGTGTATAGCAGGTGCACACCCTGAGCGGCTTCGAGAGTGCCGTGGAGAGCTAAAAAGTTTCACGTCCACCTGAAGGTCCCACACGAGAAACCGGGCGACTTTCAACCGTCGTTTTCTCGGAGCGCCACCGTCACCACCCCTCGGCAACCCACCCCACGGACTCGCAGGAGCCCACGGTTACTTCTGGCTCGCCTGTACACCGTCCTCCGTCTTCTCGCGACAGCACAATGCCATACGGCCGGGAAAGAAGGAACGGTCGGTCGGCTGCTCGTGGCTAACTCTTTCGCGAAACGCGCTTCTGCGTCATTCGCGACGACGTTTTTTCCTACCTTTTTCCGTTTTCCGTGCGACAGTCGCCGGTCTGGCGACACGGCGCCGCGGCTAATGGAGGGAGGAACGTGTAAATTGGTAGACTTGGCCTGCGAGGGGAATGTTAATTTTAGGAACAATTTGAAAATGAACGTTACGAATAGGGTTGTTCTATTTTTGTATAATTTCTTGAATATTTTATAGAGACTTTTGTAATTTCGGTATATAGAATGTAAGCTTTTGGTTTGTGATTCGTTTCAAAAGGAACAGTAGGAACGGTTTGTTAATGATTGATGGGTACATAACGGTGTATGTCTGAGTAAGAATTTAATTATTCATGGAATAGTAAAATGCTATTCGAATGAAGAACATTTTACTGTTATCCTGCAATATTGTAGTTCCAATTCGCCTAGAAATTTGCAACGGGGAGTCGATAGTGCCAACTATCGGTAAAACAGGTTTCTAATTTTTCGTTTCAAATCCAAGATGCGTAGCAACTTAACCCCCTAAATTCCTTTATATCAATTCTAAACAAACTGGACATGCAACTTTTAACTCCAATTATCGCTTACCAAAAATCAAATAATATCTCAGCTCCTCCAAAGGTCGATCAAAGACTCTACATCGTTTCATCCACTTCTACCCTCGACCCTATCCGAGACGCCATTCTTCCCCACAAACCACATTGTTCGAGTGCACAAATATCCCCAACGAAAAAAAGAACATAATCGAAGAAGGAAAGACGTTAGACAACGGTGACTGAAGAAAATCGTAGGCGACGACCGGAAAAGGTCTCGAAAAGGGAACGTAGGGGGAGGAAGAGACGTTGAGGCTCGAAGAGAAAAGGCGAAGGAGGAGGTGAAGGAAGGGCGCGCGAGGATACGAGGCAGAGGAGGAGCACCTGCGTCTTATTATCGATCATCTATCGAACAGGGCCTCCAGTCCAGTCGTAGCTACCCTCGGAACCGCCGTGCTGCCGCTACGCGTCCGACCGTTGAGGATACACCCTGCGTTGCCGGACACCGTCAGGTGCTTCTTCCTGGACGGCAAGTGCAGGCGGCTCGGAGTGCTTTCTCGATTTAATGACACGTTTGTCCCACACAAGAGCGTAGGCACGCACACGCGCCTAACGCCACCGCCACGCCGTCGCTATTCCCGAACCTTTTCTTCTTCCCGTGGCCCGCGTTCCCGGATTTCCGTTCGCCGTTGCCAGCCGACCAACCACCGACATACGTACCGAGCCGCACGACCGAACGCGAGGAATGTTTAACCCTTTGCGGATGAACGTTCTTTCGAGCATTCGAAACTTCTTTCGTAGAAAGAAGCTTGATTACGAAACTGTACTTCGATGGCTCGACCTGATGGTAGGACGATCGAAACCTTTTTTTACTAGAAATATTAGGTTTAACACGTTCGCGACCAGCGCTTACTTCGTTGACGGTCTCCTCAATTATAATACTTTTTTCAATCCAATAATCCTCTAAACAAATCTAAATCGTTTTCTAAATAGAATATTAGAAAAATGAAAGTGAAACGAGTCGTTGAGTTCCTAAATATAATGCCGTAGTTTATAATTTCTAATAACAATATGTATAGAATTAATTTTATATTTTCAGTGCGTAAAATATAGGATTACGGCCGTCACAAATATCTGACGCTGGTAGCAAACGTGTTAAGTAATATTGCGGGAAATATTGGACGAAAGTTTTCTGATAGTGATTAAGGAACAAGGCTATTTTATTTCAACATTTCACATAGTGATGTATAATATTACAAAGTTTAGTATTTCATGTAAAACTTTATACTTCTGCTGTATCAGATCAAGTAGCGACTGAGAGTCCCTTCTCGAGTGCGAAGGGTTAATAGGAGTGTTATCTAGAAATTGACTAAAAGAATTCTCATTGTGCAATCTTGTAAACTGTCATTTTTGAAATCGAAGAATTTTAGACAGCAATTAAAGGAACTCTAAAATTTGATTGTCTAGAAATGTGATATATTTCAGTAACTAAGGTAACAAATCTGATGTTCCAACAAAACACATTGCGATCATACGTGTTCTGTCACTCGCGGAACCATCGGCGATCAATGCTGCCGACTTCATTTGAAAGGGAAGCGTGAAATTCGCATAAATTGCTCCCGTTTCGTCGAATGACGATTTTGGTCACGTTCGAATGTCGATAATTGATTGTGTCACCCGGAATGATACTGGATAGGCACGTCGATAAGCCGTCGTTACGTCTCCCGTCGCCGGCCACCGTTAACTACACGTGTACACGGTTGCACGTTTTTACTTATCAAAGTTCAATTGAGTTAACGATCGCACCTGTACGTTCCTTTCTCCTCGCGCTAGGACGGGGCGGTTGGCAGCTGGGCGGCTATGGTACCGGGAACGAGCGCGTGTCGCGCACACGGTGCCGGCGCGCGGCCGTGTGTACGTACAGGTGGGACCGAGCCTTCATCCTTCTCCTCGAGCGGCTCGCTCGATCTTCTCTCGTCCTTATCATAAATTTCCTCTCGTTTCCTGGGCCCAGTCCGGCCAAACTCAAGGGGACGCGGCTCTGGACCTTCGTCGCTTCCAATATTCGACACTGCGCTGTTAACTCGTGATCCTTAACCTTTCGCGGTCCGACGCGTACTTGGTTTTTCACTCGAAAGTCTATATCGATGTTATTTAACCCCATGCCTTATAACAACGTGTTAGGCTCGCGGTGAAGATTTTTAATACGATTTAACAAATATAAATATTACTTAATTCATTCGAAATCGAAGTACATGTTATTCTTCTATAATCAATTATTACACTTAAAAGCAAGCATAAACGTAGAAAATGCCTAGAATTGTTCTCTTTTTCCAATAAATTATTAATGACAAAGTAGTCGTATCAATCAGGGCATGCGGTTAATTTAATTATAGTTTCACATGGCGTTTTAATTATTTATTCAAGAAGACTTGGTTCGAGCAATAATCGTTAAAACAAGTAGGCATCGGAATGAAATTGAACTTCGAGTTTGACTCGATATAGAACGGCGAAGGTTTACAGATGACAATGAATTTGATGCTTTTAAAAACGCAGATGTTGAGTTACTAATTATTCTTTCGAATCAATGTCGGATAATTTATGTCGAATTTTATATAATAAAGTTTAACATTTTTAAATCGATTTCCTGACTATATGATCCAGAATATCCGAGATGTTACTTTATCTTTAAATCAAATCACAGTGATACTGTATATGGTCTTATTACGGAATGATCGTTTCTCAAGTTAATGTAAGAGCTGGAATTAGTATAAAACTAACGAGGCAATCTGTGCAATTAAAATCAGCTTAAGTCTCCCAAGTGTTCTGTCTCTCAACTGGATAGGACAAATACGTGCCGTTGGTGGTCTAAGGGTTAAACGAGGAAGTAAATTGGTACTTGTGCTCTGAACCTACGGCCCGTTCAAGGAAAATTACGCGGCAGCTGCGCCGTGAACGCTAGAACAGGAGACCGCGTATCATCTTCCGGCGTAGTTTTTCTTTGAAAGCGGGAGAAGGGGAAGAAAGAGGAATGACAGCTCCTAGTGGTGATTATGGTTTCCATAAAACGTTAAAACCGCGGATTTCACATTGCTACAATGCACATTGCACCGAATTTATTAACAATCCTACTGAAAAACGCTTTAACTGACAAACACATCTACTTTATCTCCAATCATTTCGACTATCCTTCGTTTACAATCCTGGGAAGAAACACCTTCACTTACTTCTTCATAGCAAAACTAAATGTAATCAGAGACATCAAACAATTAATTGTCTCTGATCTCCACATATCTGGCAAAAATCGGTAACGACATTATTTCGAATGAAATAGTGGTAGTATGCTACTTTTCTGATAGAAATAGACTGAAAGCAAAGGTGTATATACGGTTGACTGTCACAGTTTTAACCCTTTGTAGACGAAGATTGTTTTTAGTACACAAAATCTTTCACAGATTCTGCTAAATTAAACGCTGAATACTTTAATCATAGAGAATAAGGAAACTGTATACTGATTTCTTGCTATTCGAATAGTTAAATCATTTATTTGCGACTTGGTATTCCAAACATGGAAGTTTGATCTCAATGCCGACATTCGTCCGCAAAAGGTTAATATTTTCTAAGATATCGATGCAATGAGACAGTGTACATTATAATGTGCATCGGGTTAGAAGGGGTTAAGGTGTTTAACCGGTGTCCGCGGAACTGCGCCGCGTTCTACCTCGAACGTCTCGTTAGGAACGAGAGATAATTACAGTGCGCCGCGAATCGTAGCGCCGATTGGAAGTGGCGGACGCGATCTATGGTGTCCGAGGAGAGAAAGAGATCGTCGTCCCTTTAAACTGTCCCGCGTGTGACACGGTGCCAGGCCAGCTCAACACTTTTTTACCATCTGCCCCATGTCGGGCATATGTTGCCGGGATAACATCGAAAATGATCCGAAACAGGTAGGAGAGCAGCCTCTACGTTTCGACACTCGCTACCCGTCTGTCGACGGTCACCTGTTGATTTCCCTTAAATCGGAATAATAATCGTGGCTTTTCACGGAACCATGCTACACCGCTGATTAGCCAGGCTTTCCGGGCGAAGAGTAAATCCGTGCCACCGGGAAACCCTTTCCAAGATTTGTGTGGTATCGCCCATCCGGCTGTCAGAAATTACCAAGGATTCTCCAGTCTAGCCTGATTACTGGAAACCTAAACACTCGAGGGTTAAATGAGCCGTTCACCGGCTGAAGTGACTAACACCGGCTTCTTGAATTATTTCATGCTTCAGGGGAAGAAAGTTTAATCGATGGTTAAACATGACTTTAACCGCCATGTCAATTGAATTCTGACGACATGTGTCCTTGTATAGATTTAGAAGTGACTTCTCTTGGTGACATATAGAACAAACCGGATTTTATTGGATCCATAAGATGCGAGGTTAAGTAAAAGTAGCTTTAAATACGATTGCCAATGTAACGATCGTGTTAACCCTTTGTCGACAAGAATTTTCTAATATTCACCAAAAAGAGCTAAATAGTATATCATACTTCTAAATACTGAAAAAAAGGAACTGCTTATTAATCTTCTGTTATCTAAATGATACAACTATATCTTGATAACTTTGTATCTCCAAAATGTTCCTCAAGGCATTAACCCTTTTCACTCAGAAGCCTTTCAATAGAAATATTCAATATTTCCCAATAAGTTATTTCAATATTTCGCATATTTATAGATCACACGAAGCTTAATATTCTGTGTAAAACTTTACAATTTCGATATATCGAATCAAATGATCACTGAGAGTGACCTCTCGAGTGCAAAGGGTTAATAACGAAATATCATCGATTTTCTGTGCTATTATAATCTAATAGGTAATTAGACTTGATCACTTTGACAAGCGAACGCTTGAGATAATACTTTGCTTCGACCGCTTGGTGATACAATAATGATCCTCGAATCGGTTTCTCGCGTACTCCTTCGACTCGAAACCGAACAAAGAAGCTCGGCGCATCCGGCGGCCGCGGACGCGCGGTATTGAGAGCGGCGGAACCGTGATTCCAACCCTTCCGTTTCCGGCGTATCGGCGATCTCGATGAATATGAGCGGCGATTAAACGCTGAATGGTCTGCGCCGGTCAACCCCCCGGAGAGCGAGCCCGGGCCCCCATCGCTCTCCGAGGACATTAAGAGGGGCCGCATGAAAGCTCGCCACTTGATTTATGAACGAAAATCTCGAGTAAACGCCCGTTTCCGCGCTCCGCCGGGCGTGAAATCACTTTGGGCGAGTTCCACGCCGCGACCGAGGCCGACCGTACTCGTCGCGACAGCGGAACCGGCCGGCCGTGCAGTTCCGGCACACGGGGAGACCGGAAGTCCCGGCTCATACGCGACGCTTTGCTTCGTTTCGTCGTTTTGACCCCATTTTTCGCTCGGTATTAACCGGAAAATTGCTCAACGACCCTTAATCAGCCGTCGATCGATGGTAATTCTGAAGGAAAGAAACAGAGAAAAGAGTTAAGAATTTTCTTGGATTCATGAGCTGCAGAAAGGTTAAGCAAACATAGCTTTGACTCCATGAGTTCTTCGACGAGTGCCAATTTAGCGGTATTACTAACCTTAGGGGATTCTTCAGAGTATTCGAAATCTTCGGAGGAAGTTATATTATTGAGGAGAAAGAACACTGTGTATCAATCTCTTGTTATCGAATAATTAAATTATATGTTAAATAGAATTGTTTACAACCTTGCGTTCGGAATGTAAAAGTTTCAATCTCCGAATTATCGATGTTCATTTTCAAAGGGCAAAATGAAGACACAGTGGAGCGAGTTCAGTTGTTTGAATCAATGATATATCGATTCTCATTTGTTTTATTATTTGATTATCCGAATCATCTTGGTCTCGATTACTTTGGTTAACTGAGAACCCTCGGTCAATGTTTACAGATCGTTGCGCAACCACACAGCCAATTTCCAAATTCACGGCAGCACCTGTAGACCACGTAGAAAATCCGATCGGCCTTAGAGCTTTCGATGGAAGCAGCCGGAAACTCGTTCCTGTCGCAATCGACGGCGTCTAGGAGCTCTGTGGGCGCGGCCGACTACTTCGAAAACATCGTGGGATTAAAGGTTGCGTCGAAAATGCTGAAAATTACGGTGGCGGGTAGCTTAAGCCGGCGGACACACCGGGTCCAGCATGAATTCCCGATGGTCCGTGTTGCTTCTTTGTCCTAGCGTTAATTAACCCCTACCTCCCCTCGCCTGCCGCTACCTGCTAGACTCTACCGAATCATCTTTCGTCGAACTCGCTTCACAGTCACCCAGCACTTACAATGAACCCTGGAATAACGCTGTTAACCCTTTGGACTATGATATATTTCTAAACTCTGGTCGATACGACTGCTTTGTGATTAATAATTTATTGGAAAAAGAGAAAAATTCTAAGCATATGTTATGCCTATATTTCCTTCTAAGTATAATAGTTGATTACAGAGGAATAATATTCACTTTGATTTCGAATCAACTGAGTAATACATATATTTGTTAAATCATATTGAAAATTTTCACCTCGAGTCTAACTCGTTGTTGTAGGTGAAGGGGTTAACTCTAGAACTACAGGACAAGTCAAATTGACCAATCTTCGAATTCTACTTCTGCAATTTTCACGAAAAAACACGCACATTCTTCCAATAAACCGGTGCATTCTTTTACTAACGTACATTCCGGAATGAAATGTTATTAACCCTTTGCACTCGGGGGGTGACTCTTCGTTATCATTTGATTTGACACAGTAAAACTATAAAATCTGACATTTGATGTTGAACTTTGTATAATGTCTCGATACGCGAAAAATTGGAATAAAATTAGTTAGTTTCAAAGAATATCGTCTTCGCCTCGTCAAACAATGTTAAATATTTCTAGTGAGAAACTTCCTAGTGCAAAGGGTTAAATGTAGTTTCGTAGTCTGTATAAGGAAACATACATTAGATGATATGATTGCTTTGAAATTCTAGTGTCAAAAGTTGCGAGAGTCCTCGTATAACATAGTAGGTAGTTCAATAGCAAGGTTTTTTTTAACCCTAATCGGACCACGATATGACTTTGAGTCAGCTTTGAACTTTTTACTTAAATTTTTTGATTATTCTATATTGCATTTCCAAAAATTTTTTGGGGGCTTTTAAAATCTGGGCCCTACAAACAAAAACAATAACATTTTAATAATGCCTTTTATTCTCATAAGTGACTGCGAGTCACATCGCGGTACGATTCGTTATAAAAGCACGTGGTACGATTAAGGTTAAAGCCTGCATAGCTGCAGACATTGGTTGCAGCGAAGGAGAGACACCCGCGATAGTGTTTAGGCTCGTGCAACGTGGTTTTGAACAAAACAGAGCCAATTAACCGTGTTATTCGAGGATTGGCTGTGTTTTCAATCGTCGCGCGCTGCCTCGCCGCTCGGACGTACGGCGCAGATAGCTGTGAACCATTTACCGAGGTCGGAGGTTAGCGCAACAAACGAAAGTTTTATTGTAGCGTCGGCGCAGACGGAGCGTCCTTTATTCCTTGCGATAGATCGCCTCCCCTTGTTCTTGCCCTTATCACCGCGGCGTGTGGAACGAAATGAGGTCAAACGGGATGAAGAGGAAGCTGTAGGAACAGGAGCATAGATCTCTCAGGTGTGCTCAACGATCGTAACGACTGGGCGGACGTTATCATCCACGGATCTCGTTTTATGATACGCTTTACCGGAAACTGCTGGTTTTCTGCGAAAACTCTTGTTATCGGATTACGCTAGTTATTTAAAGGCGTTATCGACAGTGTCTTGAACCCATGATAAGACCGGATCGCACCGACTCCCTCGCAATTTCGCTAATTAACTTCGGTACAGGCTTCGTACTGTTTTGTTGCGTAGATTGCGCGGCCTGCCCGCTCTCTCCAAAGATACGCCTCACCCGACGGGACTTCGCTTTTGTCTCGGAACACCTCTCGCCCCTCGTTCGCATCGATCCACGATTCGAGAGATCATTTTCTTCTTGCGTTTATCGTACGGAGACGTACCGCCTCGATCGAGAACCGTGGCGGAGAATAAACTCGTCGGACACCCTTGGCCACGCGCCGGTAGCTTTTTCTTTCTTTTTATCGTGAGTTGAACCTGTGTATATTTTTAATATTGCAATGCGACTCGTAGTATATGTATATTAAATGCATACATTTCATTCTTTTGTATACCTCGTTCCAGTGATACTTTAAATTCCTTGTGCATTTTATTCTAACGACATTATACTCTAGTTTTCTTCGAAATCTCTCGCTCCTTACTATCATAACACGATCTACGTTCCCAACGTTGTAACGAAGCCACCTATCACCTTTCGTCTTCACCTTTATATTAGATATCTTTCATTTGACTCTGCTCCAGTGTGAAAACTTTTATGCAACATCGAATGAACAGACTCGCGACGTTTATGTCCAATTATTGCATAACGAGCAGCACATAATTCAACTCGGAACGCTCGCTTGCGGTTCTCAGGAAGCGTATTCCGCTCGTTCGAACGGTCTCCACCCCCGGCCATCCGTGAACGGTGTTTATAATGCAAATTTATCGGGGGCATTCGTTTATCGGCGAAGACGGCCGGCCGGGAGCCAGCGGAGACACGAGCCAGACACGCACACGCGACACTGGGGGAGCAGCTGTGCGCGAAATTGATGGTGGTATCGGCCGATCGTTCGCAATTTCAACGTAGCTCGCGCTTGTTATTACCGGACAGGCCGATAACGAATACCGGCTACGAGAAAAACAGATGGACCGATTAACGGGGCAATCGAAAGCGGTCGCCAGCAAATAAACTCCGCTCGGTGATCGATCGGGAGCTAATCCCGACGCATTTTTCTGTCTGCTAGATTACTGGTCGCCACTATTCTCGGCGCAGCTCGATTCCCGGTCGATGCTATTGTTCCGTGGAACGTCGCGGGCGGCCGTGTGTCTGTTCCCCGCGCGGAACGTACACGGTGCTTCAGAAATACATGTACACGTCGTGGCCACCGCAGCGCGATTCTGCATTTTCGATTTGATGGAAATTTGACGGAAGAAAGAAGGAACATTCTTATCAGTTACTACCTGAACAGTTCGAATTCTACCCCAGGAATTGACTTCAGTTATTATATCGTGACGACAGTCTTGTGTATTTTGAGCGCGCGGTTTCAAAGGTCGCGAGGATCGAGCGAAAAGAAATTAGAGATGAATCACGGGGTTACGCAATTCGACGGGTTGACCGATAACCCCGTGGTTACAGGAAGTTGATCGGGACGCAGAGTTCGTTTGGTCGGACCCCCGGCGGATTTCCTAGGATTCTCGTGTCGCTGAACGGGTCAGTCAGGTGCGTCGTATCGGTTCGATACGGTATCTAGCCGCGTTACGACTTAATGACCGGCCTAATTGACGTCACGGTCCGCGCACGGCTGTCTAAGCAGACGGAACGGGGCGGCCAGGCGACTTTTATCGGTCGCCAGGGAAGAAGAGTGTGATTTTTCTGTTCTGCCCTCTCAAAGTTCAAAGGTTCGGCCGATAATAACGTTCACTCGCCCGACATCTACGCTCGAGAGATAAGAAATCTGCTCCGTGGCTGTTTATATCCGAGGCGAGCGTGCGGCTCCGATACTTTCACGCGGTTATCGCACTTCCTTTTGTGAGAGTCATTTAAACGCGACCGCGAAAGTGAACGATCGGAGGAAGATTCTTGAGCGAAGGGAGCTTCAAGAGGATGAACGAGGAGAAGACACAGTGATGTTTGTGTTGAACGCACGCTTGTTAACGATGGAAGTGTCCGGGGATTCAATACGCTGCATTGTTTTGCAAAGACAATGGAAGTACGATTATTTTCTAATTTGCAAATGTCGGGCGAGTCGTGTTTATTAATACCACTCGAATCGCGGACGGTTTCGAAAAATCGCATAATGTTATAAGCATTTAGTGGATAGCGGTTCAACTAAAACCAGAAATTGCTCGAGGAAAAAGAAGAAAAGGCAAACTGTGATAAGATGTTTCATCCACTCGTGTCAGATGTACTTTAACCCCTTGCCCTATGATTTCTTTCTCCACTGCGATCGATCTGACTACTTTGTTATTAATAATTTATCGAAAATAACAGAAAATTCCAGTCTTATTCCATGACAACGTGTGCTTGAACAAATTGAATAATATTTATGTTTGTTAAATTCTATTTGTAATCTTCGCCACGAATCCGACACGATATTGTAGGGCAAGGGGTTAAAGATAGAAGTCATGAAATCTTCGCTTGCTGCTAGGGGTGGGTGATTTTAATATTGTTTTGTATCATAATGGAAATCGAAAATCCTAAAAGTAACACCAGTGTCATTTACGGCAAATCACTTCAGCTTCTCGAAAATTAGGGTACCTTTTGTCCGCTAGGTGGCAGGGCAATGGAATTCCTAGAGCGAAAGTAAAGGTTAAATTGATTTATTGCTCCATCTATAATAGAATACCGCAACTTACTTACGAATTCCACAGACTTAAGATATTTACATACTGTACAATGTATTTTCTGCCTACTGTTCTGAAATACCGACACTATCAAACCTGCCTTCTATGCATTGGCGGACTCTATCTGAATCGAGTCGTCAACTACTAAATTATATAATAAATGTAACTCTACGATATAGATCATTAATTATTCCATTAAATAACCCTTTGCCTCTGTGCACTATTAAGCCAAAAACTAACGGCACTAACATAAACGGCAAATAGTGAATGTATGGGTGTGAAAGGGACAGAAATGGCATGGTTAAAGTATTACCATAGTGGATATTATGCTAATTATAAATTATTTTAAAGTAACCATTTAACATCATGTCCAGTTTTAATGATAGACTTTATTATAAAGTGAAGAATTATTGTTGATTTGGTAGCGTCACTTAGCAAAGACAATCTGGTGCTATTTGACTAGTAGTTTGAGCGTCTTTGCAATATGTGACACCACCAATCCAAGAAAAAGAAAGATAAGAAAAAATATATGGGACTGAGAACGATAGTAATCGTTGTAGCCAATGTGTCGATAATGTAGATTATAGATAAAGTAAATTTCTGTTTGTTATTAGAAATCGTTTAACTATACATTTTAAAATTCTTTTGTATATATCCGTGATATTCTTGCTGTAAATAGTCAGTTAGAAACATACCGTCATAGATTTTGGTCGATAAAATATTTCAACATTATAATGTAATGATCATTGTAAATAAATAATATATTGAATAGAGAAACACGCCGTACAGTTGATTTTGTGGTACTACCTAGCGGAGACAATTTAATCCTATTTGGTTAGAAGTTTGAGCGGTCTTGTATTATGTGACGCCACCAATCCGAGATAGAAAGTGGAATTTTGAAAAATGATTTTCTTTTTAAATATTATCCCAAAGCACTAGTAGACTATAGTAGTTTCTCCGAAAAAGATTGTTCCTTAAATCTATGGTTTAAATTTATTGTATAATTAAAGACTTTCAAATTAAATGTATAATTATCTCATGTGGGTATTGTTTGACTGCCGGTTTAAGTAATTTACCACTGATGGCGCTATCAGTTTATAATAGTGATTTTCTGTAGCAAATGATTTTAACCACTGCTAGAACTATTTCTAATGATTATGTAGTGTAACACTATTTAACCGTACTGAGTTTTACTGATTGAAGACAAAATATACTTTATTTTTAAAGGCATACGTTATGTGTCTATGTTGATATGATTAGGTCTTTTTCTGTTTCCATTAAACCGGTGACATTTTTGAAAAGAAGTTTCTGTACGAGTGTTTCGATTGCTGGAATATCGACTTCTCGAGGTTGTGATTAGGAACACGTTCACGCATAGAAGATTCTGTAGCAGACGATAAACATAACCTTCTTATGTGTAATGTTTAATTATCATTGGAAGAACGAATGAATTGAAATAAACGTTATCTGTCATAGTATGCATAATGGCGAATGACAGGGAGGTGCTTAGAGAAATTTGGGATGGGAAAATACCTGTTTGTTTTACACTTGATTCTGAGGAAATTTGCGATTTGCAAGGGCCCGATCCGTTTTATCTTATGGTACCTAGGTTAAGTTACTTTCCCCTTTGCACAGACAAGGTAAACAGTGAGAACAAAATAATATAAGTAATTGGCTAAACACTGGTACTACATTTGTAATCTACTTTCATCAGGTACGAAAGCATTTTATTCGACACATACAAAGTGATAATAAGCAGGAGCATGAAATGTGGCTAGAATTTAATGGCATTCCTTTGAAATGGCATTATCCTATTGGTGTGCTCCTGGACATTTATTCCAATGACATCCAACTACCTTGGAATATAGTTGTTCACTTTGAAAAGTTCCCAGAAAATGCCCTAATGCATTGTCAAAACAAGTACATATAGCTGTGCTCAAATTTAATGTGTGTGGTAATAAGTGACCATTATCTTATTAGATTGAACTTTCAGAGAGGTGGTAGAATCTTACTTCCTCACTTGTCTAAAGGAAGCAGATGTATTGAAACACAGAGGTCAAGTTATGTCCACTATGCAAAAGAAGGACCATAATCAACTATGGTCTGGTTTGCTCAATGACAAATTTGATCAGTTTTGGTCTGTAAATAGAAAACTCATGGAAGCCAGCAACAGCGATGAGGGTTTCAAATACATACCTTTTCGTTGCTATACCAGTGAGGACAAATATGTACAAAAGCTGGTAAAACCTGTCAATGAAGAAGGCCAAAGGAAAACATTGAGGCATTTACTGAATGAAGTTTTTCCGGATCAGGAGAATGGTATACATTTATTTTTCTCACTTCGAAATCTTACAATAATACTGTACCTCCATTGTATGTACTTCTCTTACAGTTAAGGTGCTCACACATGGCATTGTCCCACCTTTGGAAACGCCGCTTCAATGGATGTCAGAACATATGAGTTATCCTGACAACTTCTTACATTTTATTCTTACATCATAATTCTCGCCAATGCAATCAATCAATGGATTTCTTGTAAAAATTCAGAGAACCGAGAGACCGACGCTATCTTTCCTTGTGAACATTGACTGACACTCTGATCGAGATCGCTGATCTTTTTATTCTCCACATCTTTTATTGCATATTTATTTTATATGAAATCGTGAATCGTGCTCTTGTTTTTGCAACCGAAAGGAAACGAAGAGGAAACGCTATTCATTTTAACGCTATTAGTCTTGCATATATTCTCATAATGCGCGTACGTACGAACACCTTAAGGCGGTGTTTCAAATTTTATCTTAACCTCAGTGCTGGACCTGAACAAGTCGTTGATCACCAACGGGGCAGGTTTGCTACCGATCGAACGAATTATAAATCGATTCACGGGAGTGCAGCCGAAAGGAGATATATTGTATAAATATAGTTATATAAATATTTAAACACACATTTATGTATATAAATATAACCAATGAAGACTGTAATCTATATTGAACAAATAAGTTTCCGATCTTTTACCATGGTACGTAAACAAACTAGCGGATTAGAACGACAATCCGCAACAGAAATGTAGAATACTATCGCAAACTACATAAACATTTACTTTATAATAGTGTACAATATTTAATACTAGACATCAATTAATTACACAACTATCCCGAGGCTTTCGATATATCCTCAATATCTGCGAGGACACTCCGGTACTTTGAACCGCTAAGGAACCGGCCGGTCTCCTCACGATAACTGGTTGATTCCCGTAATTGCTGTATTCCATGGTTCTACGGCTGGTCCCAAAAGTTAAATAATTAACCACCTCCCGCGTAGTCTGTTGCTCCTGCAACAAAATGTGCATCAGCCATCGAATTAAACGAACCAAAATTGAAGCGATTCTTAGCTTTTAAAACTACAGTTTTTGTACCAGATCAATGTCTGAATCCAAGATCGCTGTTAATAAAACGTTTTTACATGTAAAGCGAACCGGTGGACAAGCTACTCTTACGAAACGATTACTTTGTGTATGACTAGAGCCGCGTCCTGGTATCTCTTGTGGATCTCCTCCTTGGTCAGCGCGACGTTCACTTCAGGCGACTCATAACGCTCCGTCATTTACGGCCTTACGCTTCTCCGGCGTGCTGCGACTGCTAGACCTGTAACCAGAAACGCGGGTGTCGTTTTACGGATCGAAAACAATCCAGCCGATTTCCCCGCGACGGCGAAAACCGTCGGGCAAGACGAACGTTTCGCGTACCCAAAAACGACAACGACTGAAAAAACAGAGGACCAAGCGAAACGGCGACGACTAGGGGGAAAAAAAGACACGTGGGCCGGCGGCGAGGAGGAAACGTCAGGAGGAAGGGACGGCGGTGCTCGTCTAAGATAAAAATAAATTCTGGCTGGACTTTTGCAACGCGGTAAACACCGATTTCCCGCTGCTCAGTGAATCCATTCTTAAGTTTTTAACTCTCCACTTTTTGCCACGCTAGAAAACGTGTCCTATCCTAGATTATCACACTGATTAGCGTGTTAACAAGTTGCCAGTCGCGTATTTTTCGCTAGCCTACCGATCTTTTCAAACTGAGAGTCTCGTAAAGTATATAAGATGCTTTATTTGATAAAGAATTAACAACAATTCTTTATTTCCTATAGCGTGACTATAAATCAACTAAAAAAGAAAGAAACTCATTTGAGAGTAAAACTGTCGCAAGTTGCTCTTGAAAACATTTTTCGCCAAGTAAATAGTGCGTTGAGACTGACTATTCTACTGTCAAACTCATCTCAAGGCAGCATCAACTACCGAAAAATGCTTTCGAAAGTAACTGATGATAGTTTCACTTCTAAATGGACACCTAGCCTCACGACGAATCCTATCAAAGGTCCATCAAGCAGTCATACCCAAAGATCGTCGATTGTAGATTGAACCTGCAAAAGATCAATGTGATATCCGTTATAATTAGTCAGTGCGATATACCGATGACGGTCGGTCACGTTGCTCCGAAGATTTTCTTGTCCAAGTCACGGGAGTCGAGTCCGAAACGCTCCTCGGAGCTGTGCGATCGTTATTCGATAGATATCGAGGAACAAGGCGACAGGCACACGGCGAGAATAATGAACGAAAGGCGCGAGACTTCGCGGCTGATCTTCTACTCGCAAACAGAAGTCACGCTATTCGGCTTTTGGAGCCGGGCCAGATGCTTCGCGGTATCCTTTTCGTGTTTCCGGTTGAAGATGCCAGACGACAGGGGAATTCTGTCGTGGGATTCTTTTTTCTCTTTTTACCGCCTGTGCAGTGACAATGGTTATTCTCGAACGCGAGACGGTCCGCGAAGGATCGAACGTCGCGTTCGCAGGACATTAACGTCAAAGAGAGTCTCGTTAAATTGCAACGGACGCATTGAAATTCTAGTTTAACAGCGCGACTACCAAATGGACCTACGTGACTCTGATTTCTTATTCTGCTGTCAAATGACGTAGACACCCTGAGAAATTACTGAACAAATTGACTTCATAATATACAAATGAAAATACAAGTCAATAGAAAGTTTAAGAAATGCACCCTTATAATTTGTATAAAAAGATTAAGAAAAGACAATTTAACTGCTCATTAGTCCTAGTGTTAAACACGGTCGAGTAGATGAGCTCGAAAGGAACCTTCTTAAAATGGCAAACGCACGCATTCCTCCAGAGCGTGCGATCAGACGAATTTTTGCGCGTACGTGCCACTGCACCCTTCTTAATCGCATTGCACCAGCCGGGTGACATTTATTGGCGTTGATTGAAGCGTTGCAACAGTCACACATCGATTCAAGGTCTGCTTAGCGCTTACGCGATGGCCTCAATCAAAACGGATAGCGTTTCTGTCGTTGTTCCGCCCGGGAACTGTCGATAATCGTTTGAACTTGAATTTTCATTGATATTGAAAAAACATCAACTTTGAAAGACGAATAACATGTAAAAGTCGAATTCTTCTTTCAATAATTTGCAAAAGATTATCGAATTATATGATTGCTTGATTTACCGCGGTCGATAAATCAGGTATTTGCAAATTTTCCCGGTTGTAAAGTTAGATTTCTGTATTGTACAATGTTAAGTGTCACTGTAAACTCGTAACGACGAGAATTTCTTAAACTTAGGATTAACCGTCGTTCTCAGAATCCACGTCACTCGTTGCACAAGTTCTCTAGAAGCTTTTGAAACGCGATCCCTTCCAAAAGAAATCAACGTTTATAACTTCATTATTGCGAACGATCCGCGCAATTTTTCCTAATCGTTCGCAGTCCGATCGTCGCTCATTACGGTTCAATTAGTTTTGCTATTCCGCGTGCTTCGGGCGCTCGTTACGATACGTTGCATCATCCGTTGCACGTGTGCAACCGCACGCGGCGCATTCTTTGCGAGAAGCGCGCCAATGGAACTGCAAATCATATTTCGTTATCATTGGATTTTGTTGCCCGATGAAATCGAAAGAGGACGTTGAATGACTCGCGTTGTTCCCAGATGCAAATGTTAATGAACGAAAACTCATTTTTTAAAAAAGATACTATTACCATAGTAACTACTTTACCATTGAAGTAAGGATTTCATAGATCCGCCATTCGTAGGGCTAGCAGTCGTCGACCTAGGGCTACCATGATTAATCTAGAATGTCCTGGATCTCTAACTCCGCATCCAGGATTAAATCAATGCGAAAGCTTCAGGAACAAATGATTACATTATGCTTTTTACGAAGGAATATTCAACTTGCAACAGACTTTAACATTGAACTTAAGTATTCATGAAACTTTCAGCGTTATAAAATATAGTAACTAAAGAATGGTAACTACCTGAATATAGTAATATATTAAATTTAGTATATCAAATATAATAATAAATATTAAATATAGTATACTGAAAATTATATTAACTATGTAAACCACAGTACCATTAATCACGTAAATAATTATTCCCAATCTTCACCGGGGATAGTCTACAGGAAAGACTGGAAATCATAGAAACCTTGTTTAGTTTTAAGGAAAACGAGCCAGCTAATTGTCAAAGGAACGTTTACGTCATTCTTTGCCCAAGTGCATCGCAGGTTCTCCTGTGGGCAAGCGCGCGATTGCGTGCTTAGAAAGTTTAGCGGGTACGTGCACGATCGTCGATCCGCGGCCACTGGCAATCGGCCGCGATAACGGAAACAATGCGTCCGTCGGTCGCATCGACGTGACCGCTTTCAGTGCACGAGTTTCGCCTTGTGTTGGTCTCTGCTTATCTCCCTCGTGACGCTGATCCTTCTCCGAGTTCCGTCAATCGAATTATTCGTAAGGGAGAAACGCTGACCAATCGTGGCGACTGTTTCAAGATTTCGTCAAACACTCAGTAATCCACGGGGAGAACCCATAGATCGGCCTGTAATAAATCTTCGTCGAAAGAAATTCATGAAACCGATTCTCTTTTTCACAATTCCTTCGATCGAACGTTTTTATTCCATCGCAGATACATCGAGAGATTTCATCAGATAAGATTAGCGAACGACCTTAGCCACCGAAGAAAAGGTACTCGAAGAACAATGGCTGCAACGACGCAGCCCCGCTTTTTTTTCTCGTTTCTCTGATCGCGATGACTCCGAAGCGCGATAGCGAAAGCCTGACACGCAGTCTAGCTACGCTGAATTGAAATCTTCGTTCCTGTTATTACCGTTAACGGAAATTGCACCGATCAAGAGTAAAAGTTCCAATTGTCCAATAAATATCGTTGAACGTCGATTCCCGCGGCTCGACCGTCGAACCGATACCACCGCGTGATCGTCCGTTGGATTCGAGTCGAAATCGCGGAGCGAGGAAAGCGAGCCGCAGAGAAATCAATTCGTGTGTGTACCCTTCGACTGTATCAACTTTCCTCGGGATTATCAGGCTCGCCGTTATCTCGAGCAGACGTTGCTTCAGCTCGACGCGCGTGCCTCGATCCGCTGCTCGCGATCCGGAAGCGCGATCGTAGGAATAAACAAGGAACGGAAACATCAAAACTCCACAAGTTTCTTTTAAAATAGTCTCTTGTATTTGTCTCCGAAGTTTCATTGAAAATCCTATTCTCGTGTATAATCTATTCGCATTATATAATACAATGTTTTAATACAATGATTCCTTTTCTGATTGCTCCGAGCGTACAAAAACGAAGAAAGAAACGCGTCGAATTCGTCGATCGCTCGATATCTGTTCGTGCGCTGCGTGTGTCTCTCAGTCTCTCCCTCTCTCGTTCGACCGTCTTCCTCCCGATGAATCACAATAACGGATATGTCGGTAATCGAGCGAATTTTCCCGCCGGATGGGAAAAACGCGTCGCGCGGGATCAGTAACGGGTAACGCGTCGCCGGGATACAGGGAAAAATGGATCCTTCGATTGCTTGGTAGACCGCGGATCTTTATGTAAATAATCTTCTTGGAATACACCGGCTCTTCCAAAACGCATCGTTAAGAGACCATTGAGAAATGCACGTGTCAAATTGGTTTGATTTAAATTCGTTATTACTAGTTTTGAAACATGCTCGATTTGTCCCTTCTCCATTGAAACTGGAAAGTGTAGTTTCACGGAAATACTGGGATTTCCAAACTGGTAAATATAAATGAATCTACGTAATTGCATCACGGAAGTGATCGATCGCTTTTTCTGAGATCTCTAGAGATACCGTTGAATCTAACGATTAAACTTTGCACCATTCGATTCCACGCGTTCACTCGGAGACGCGTGATCTTTCTTGAACGAACCGACTTCTGGAAGAGCGTCGTCGAGAATCAATGGAAATTACCACGAGCTCGCGGGAAGTTGATTGATAAATGCATAAAATCATCCACGGTCTAACTATCACACTGTAAACCGCCCCTCGGCGAAGGAAACTTTCGCAACGCGAGCATTCCCCGAAACTTCGAGTCCCAAATCCTACAAATTTTCTCGAGAGTACTCGAATAGGAGTCCATGGAAAAGAGGAGAGCGACGAGAACAGAGGTGAGGGAAACAAAACGCAACGACAGGTCGATGCGTGCAACAAAACGTTTCTTTCGTTCACTTTGATTTCGTTTATTCGGCGAGTAACGGGGAGCGCACAAACTCTCGATCGGTCCCCGCTGGAAAAGTAAACGGAACATAATGTCGTCGTCGTCGTTGTCGGGCGGTCGACGGTTCGTCGGCCAATAAATAAATCGAATAAAATTCAATACTGATTATCGGTTACACTGTTTGGAACGCGCATGGACGAATTCACCGGTGTTTCCTTTGTCGCGTGTCCTTGCCGAGAGATCAGCAACTAGGTGACGATGGATCTTTCTTTTTTATTTTCTGAACGGCGGCGGGGGGGGGGGGGGGGGGACGCGTGTTCGTCATCGGAGGACGCGATATAAAATATATATACCGTGGCTCGTGTCGAGGACGCGAGGACACGCGTTTTAATTGGTCCTTGATTGCTTCCTCGCGCGAAGCTGTAAGGCACGGGCGATTTCAAAAAGGCACCGGGCGAGTTTTAAGAGGCGCTTCGTCGGTATATATATATAATATATCTATAACTTGATCGTATTAAAATATAATATTTCAATATATGTATATATAGTTGCGTATACATATATACGTGCTCTGTTCTCTCTCTCTCTCACACACACATACACTCACACATACACATTCCCTTTCTCTCTTTCTCGTTCTATCAACACTATGTATATATATAAATTTCTTTGTACACATATACGATACACGAGCATTATGCTTGCGACATTACAATATCTGTCCCTCCCCTCTGTGTCTCTCGCTTCTTGTATCTTCCACTCTCTTACACTCACTTTCTCTGTCTGTATACGTACTTTTCTGCCTACACGCCGCGTGTACGGACTTGAAAACGCGGGGGCTCGCCCACGGAAGTTTGAACCCTGCCACTTGGGTATACGAGACGTTCATAGGGTAAAGTGATTGACTCTACTTCCCAAGTTTATGGAAAAAATTCATTTTCTGCGTACGTATGTAGTGCAATGTAGATTTTTCGATTTTTCAATTCGTCAAGTCGTCGCTCCGTTGAATATCATTTCATTTTATCGAGTTTTTGTATATTTCATCTTGCATTGTTAATTTCAAGAAATGAACGCCTCGCGTATACTCGGTGGTCCTTTTACGTAAACTTTTATACACTTAACAAAAAAAATATATATTTACATATTTTTAATACATTTATATATATTTCTTTTGTATATGTACGCTCATCGCCTCGTTTAATAGACTCTTATGGGCTGCGCACACCGAACACACACGCATTCACTCGTGCTGCAGTCGGCACGCTTAATACACGCACACGCGCACGCACGCACGCACGCACGCACGCGTTCCATCATTTCGTCAGTCGGATTCGACACCACCGTCGATCGTCGGTTCGTTCATTATGTAAAACGTATTATGGCATTATGTAATTCATTATGGCTTACGATTACGTTACATTTTATTGTACATTGCCGCCTTGACCCTCTATCGACGACGCCGCGGACAAGGCTGTGTAACACCGTTTCCCTCGCACCTGCCGCGAGCGTTCCGATTCCCGACTATTTTCTACGATATGATATGTTTCGATGGGTCCAACTGTAAATTCGTTTTCGCACGTTCGTTCCGATGATAAACGAGCTGACGAAACTTCACGCTAAAAATACCAAGGTATCAGATTAGCTAGTCGGTATTTTTCAATAGAAATCATCAAAACGTGTTCATTAAAATTGTCCATTGATTTTTACTTCAGTTTCGCGCATCAATAAATCAACTAACGTAATCACTTTTCATAAAATTGTCTACTTTTTCCTCTATGCTTTACAAGAAATCTGAGTCGCCTCGTTTGGAGTCATTCGGTGGTTCTAGAGATTCGCGAACAGAAAGTCATTCTCCAGTGAAACACCTGACAGAGGAAACAGAAAAATTCGAATCAAAATGATAATCAATCTCAAATGCTCCCAGAGGTCACTAGTCTCTGAACAAAATTCACAATGTAGATCACGATGGTCCTACAAGAAGAGAGCTATAGTAAAAACCGATTTTTCGATTTAATAGCAAACATTTTTCAGTACACATCTAGAAACGAAGAACCCTCGTGCTTTCCCGTTACATGCGACATCGATCCAACGAAAAATCGGTTTGTCTTTCAAATTTCCGCCGTTGGCTTCGCAAGAATGGAAACAAACGAAAGAAACGTGCGATCCGTCAGGTGTAGACAAGTAAGTAAATACCATTGACCCGCGAGCAATCGACGACGTGCTCGCATTCTGCGTCGGTCGCCGATGACGCTTGTAAGTAATGTACCAGATAGATCGTTACCGCGCTCGCGCGCGCCTGTGCACGCACGCGAAACAAGCTCGATTGAGCCTGAATATTGAAACATTGACGCAACCGGTCCGTCTGCGACGGTCATTTACGAAATTGCCCCGTTCTTCGCCGCGCTCAATTGCTCGGCTAGGGCCGTTCCCGTTCCAAGATTCGCAGAAGGCTATTTTCTATTTGCGAACGTGGCGCGGCACGGCGCTTCTCTACAGTCCGCAGACGGATCGTCGCCGATGACGCGCGCCCGCGATTCTTCCTTTCCAATCGATACGGCGATAACCGGGAAACCATCGTAAGGGAATGTTAATCTTTCGCCGTTTCTGCGCCAAAAACGATATATCATGTTTCCGAGAATATTTTCCTTTCGCATCGAAATACGCTTCGTTCGTGAAATCTGTTGAACATATTTTTGATTTTCTTGATTGCGACGGTTGTCCAATGTGTAATTGGTGTTTCGTGAAGCATTGATTGATATTAATAGCAAATTAAACGAAAGTTAAACTTTTCTGCAGATTCAGTATTGTTAGCAATCGGATGTTTCTGTAGAATGAACATTTCCCCTGGCAATCGAAGGGTTAAACCTTTTCACAATGTTCGACGTTGATTCGGGAATAAAGAATTATACTAATTACGATACTCGAAGGTATCGTAATATTCAGATTTGGATCGATGCAGAAATCTTGGTTGGTAACGTGAGGTTGGATAGAAGTAACTTGACAATAGTTTAACGAGAAACAAATATGATATTTTAATGATATTCAGTAATTAATTGTTCCTAATACCGTGTACCGTAGCTACCAAACACTGAGAAACCCAAAATTCTAGTAGCTGAACACGTCGATTGCGATTTCTTATAAATGAACTGATCGTTCAACTAAATCGAGTTATTACTTTCAAAAATGGCTCACATGTCACAGGACTTTTGATACCACTGATTAATGGCGTTAATTGATTATCATGTAACCGTACCGATTAATAGCACATTAGGGCTAAAAATGCGCGAAAGGAGGCGTGGCTCCTTTCACGCTGGCCAATTACTACATTCCTTTCAGCTGCCTTCTTTCTATCGATGCGCGATACGCGGTTACGGTGGCTTTTCGCGCGGAATCGCGAGCGAGTTGATTCGGTGAGCTTTCATCGCGCGAAGGTCGTTTGCAGCGATAAAAAGGGAACGCTTTATCGCCTCGGAAATCGGAACGCGCGGGCGTGGGGGCGGCGGAGGACGATGCGCGATGATGCTTGCTGCCGGACTGCGGATTCTTATGCATTTCTGTATCGAATAACAATGGAATCAAGTAAAACAGAAGATCGAATCCATTCAATTACAGCCACAATAAATTTCAATCCATTCGTTACAGACTGAACCTGAACTTCCTGATTTTTCTCGCACCTTGTTCTGTCAAGTTTATTATTACCTTTTCCACTTTGTAGGAAATTATAACATCATCAAGAACCGTGGAAGTAATAATCATTAATCATATATAAAAGAAATAATGATACATTTCCCATTTTTGCGGGAAATGGATGTTCATATTAGGAAAGTGTACGAAAACGAAAGGAAATCGTAGAACGAGGAACTTGATTAGAGAACTACACTCGAGATATTGAAAATGAATTGCACAACTTCAGAACAAAGATGTTCCTATGGTATCTAGTTCAACTTCATTACTAATTTTTACGTTCAACTAGCGAACAGGGAATTCTGTTTTGCGTAAGAATCCGCGGTAGGATCATTGCGAATAACAATGGTACAGAACACACATAACGATACACGAATCACTTCTAACGAACAATATCAATCATCTGCCGTGTACCGAACTAATTAACGATTGCACGCCGCTGGTCAAGAAGTAGCTCTAATCTAACGGCACTGAGTGTCCATACAATAATTCCAATTTATTTTCTATCGGCCTGTTTCGCCGGACTCGACGATCTTAATTTAAGATCACCAGGGTGAACAGCCGGTTTTATAAGATTAATAAATTTAATAATGTATCATTTTATTAATTTTATAAAATTATTTCGCCCTTCACTCCGAATATCGTATAAGGCACGCGGTTTACTCGAAGCGTTCATGTGTACGTGTCTTCTTTTTAGAAAAAAGAACGAACTCTTCAGACTTTTTGCGAATCAATTGTTTTCCATAGACAATATATATATATATATTGTCCGTGTGTGTGTGTGTGTGTGTGTTCGTGCGTATATGTATGTATGGATGTACAGGACGAATCTAACAGATGTAAAAGGCAAAATGTGTTTCCTTTATCCTATGCTGTGCCGAAGCAATTGATAGTTAGATGTCCCTGTCTTCCTGACTGCGGATCTTTATGCAAGTTTTCAATAATATAATTAGAAAAATATAACTACGATAGAAAATTGCTTCTCCCGACAAATATCAACGAGTACACTACATTTTAGATATGTTACATATTCTCTTGCATCGTGTGCATCGTGTGCATTTGTGCACCTTTAAATTTCCTAGGAATGCATGGAAATCCGCAGTCTACTGATTGTACATAGCGATATCACTTGTTAGCAACGGGCGTTTACATAGAAAGAACCGGAACAATTGTAAAGTAAATGCAAAATTGAACTCTAAAAGTTGTAAACTGAATGAGAGTGACTTTGGTCAACTTTGCAATCATCAACACAAGATATTCAGACTCTTAAATGCATTAATTAATGTAGATCTTGATTCTCCATCGAAAAATCAATGAAGGACACCCTAATTACCATCGTCCAGGCACTGTTAAAGATCAAACGTGAACTGACCCACAAATGAACTTTCAATCAACGTTTCGACCAACAAAATGTCGTTTCCTATGTATCTATACACACATACACGTGCACTCGCTTATGTACATCTAAGTCTACGAGTATAAATTTCTGCGCATTTGTTCGTGGACCGAGATGAAGGCACGCCGAGCATTCTCTAGCGGAAGTGATACTCTTCCCGATGAGTATCATTCATTTCTCTCCTTCCCGTTTCAGTGGCCGGGCACACCAGGACAATCGAACCGATTGACACAAATTATTAATCGATCATACGAACTGTGCTACGCGAGAACGCATCGGTTTCCGTGAATTCTCGCGTTTCCGCGAGTACCCCGTGATCGGTTCGATCCTCCCACGGTGTACCACACCTACCGTGATCACGGATCGGTCGATTCCTCGCTCGCGTATTTACATATTTACAGGCTATCGATCCGGCGGGAAGGAAAGAAGCGGAAAGAAAGAGACGCGCAGCGATGGGCACCGAAGTGTTTCGAACCGCTTCGAATTTCTAACGAAAGATTCCGATCAGCTCGAGTGTGATTCGAATCGAATTGTGAATCTCTTGACAATCTCGAAGAGATTCGTAGCTTTGAAAGTTATCAAAAGATCCGATAGATGTTAAAAATCATGAGAAGATCCGAGAGATAGATAGATAGTTCTGAAAGTCTTCAAAATTTTGAACGTCTCGAACAATTCATTGGGTCCAAAAATCCTTGACAATTCTAAAAAGATACGGAGTCTCGATCAATCTCGAAACCTACGAACATCGTGTCCTATTTCCGTTAATCCGCAAGTCTCGCGGATATTTCACTAAAACTCGTAAAAACTCCGAATCTCCTCAAGACTTTCAAAACCCACCGATCCACACAGTGCTGCCAAGGCTTCGAATCTTTCCGAAACTTTCGATCAAATCAAACTCGAACTGATTCAAATTGTCGTAGTGCAGGAAAACATCGAATCATTGCGAAGCGAAACCACGGAACGCCCATCGCTGGCCGAGCTTGCGACCGGCAGAGGACGACGAAGACCGACGAGAGAAAAGAAACACGGAGACCGGAACCCTGTCGTAATACTTGCGCATCGCGCGTGCAATCGCGCGGCCCGTCGCGAGCGCATGGAAGAAATTCTTTGAGCAATTAAACGGATATCTAAGAAGGATCGATCCCCGACGGAGGCGGAACGAGAAAAGCGGCGAGTGGTTCCTGGAAAAGTCCGGCCAGTGGCGCGATCGTTCGATTTCTCGGAACCTGAACGACCGAGCTGGCAGCTCGCTCGCGCGCGCGCGCGCGCGCGCACGGGTGCGTAATCATGGAGGTAGAAACGGTAGAAACTCAACGCGTCGAATTCGAAGCGTTCCGCGACGCGCAATTGGCGGAGAATATAAGGCGGTGGTCGTCCGCGGAATTGCGTAACGACGACGCGTCAACAGATAACGTTTGGTCCTCGAGGCGGTTTCAGCTTTTTTTTTCTCTTCTTTCCGCGCGCGCGATCGGTATCTCCGGGCGCCGCGACTGACATAATTCCGTAATTATAGCGAATCCGCGCGACCTCTAAACGGCCTAGCCGATAGCCGGCTCGTCCGCGGTAATCTCGAAGATAAAGCGCCGCGAAATAAAAAAAAAAAGGTTTAGATATACGCGCGCGCGGATTTTCGATGAGACGCGGCGGGGTGCGAGGGGTTGGCCGCTCAAGCTGAAAGAAGATGCGAGAAGAGACGAGGACGCAACCACGTACGATCTCCTACCACGCCTCGGATCGTCCAATGGCCGATTGGGTCTTTATCGTGATGTATAACGCGGCACCGACGATCCGTGGAAACGATAAACACTTACGTGGTGCACGACGACGTGTCGCGGATCACGTACCAATCAATCCTTCGCCGGCGGATCCTTTGAAGTCCTTTTCCCCAAACGAAGGTCTAGAAAGCTACCGGAGTATACTCTAAACGTGAAACGGAAACTAAACGTTGCTCCGAAAATCATTAACGCCTCTTTTAACAATTTTGGAAATACACGATTGACTTTCGCGTGGCTTTTCGTATAGGAAATTAACACTAGAACTATCTAGCAGTTAAATTGTCTTTTTGAAATTGTTCTGTAGAAACCACAACATTGCAATGATTGAGACTTCAGTTGGTTTGCAATTCAGTTTGTGTATCGCTAAATTAGTTTCTCCAGTACTTTTTCAGAGAAGCATCTGTTATCTGTAGAATAACTGGAAAAAATGAAATCAGGAATGGGTCAGTTTCGACCCATCCGATAGTTCTAGTATTAAATACCAAGAGATCGCGCGTGCATCTTCCTCAGCTCGCAGCGAGGGTCTAAGATATTAAAGCCGCTAAACCGTTCCGCCTGATCGGGGATCGAGGAAAGTCTTCGAATTAGGTGTAGTGGGGGCTCGCCGGGTACCTAGCGAACGCGCTCCTGACCTGCGGGAACTCGTTGTACGGGCTTGGATGAGTTCTCCAGGTGATCGGCAGTCTGAGACTGAGCTCAAGGGCGTAGTCGTGGCCCCTGGCTTCGTTCAAGTTGCAGATGCTTTGGCAGTTGTTGTTGTTATTGACGATACTCTGGCTGCTGACCGGCGACAGTCCTCGTTGAACCTGCGGCTCCTTCGCGGGCTTGCTGACGGGGTTGTCGAGGTACGGCTTGAATAGGATGCCGTCCTTCTTGCTGGTTGGTCCCGGGGGTGGAGGAGCGGCGGACGCGGGCGGCGTGGGCACTGTGCTGGTAACGGGTTCCGTTCTCGACGGTGAAGCGTCCATGAACCTCTTCGGCTTCACCAGGCACAGCGGTGTGTCCTGGGGCGGCGCCTCCTGGCAAGGACTCGTCCTGATGACGGACTCTTCGGATTCCAGACAGAGCCTCTTCGGCGACTGGGCTGCCTCGTAGCAGCAGGACAAAGTGCAATGGAGTCTCTTCAGCGGGGAGGTGGTCAATTCCTCGGTGGACTCCGGCACGGTGATCTCGGACGGGTACTCTCTAGGGGAATAACAGTACTGCCTGTTCTGCGGGTCCGAGTAGCAAGATCCCCTTAAGGACACTTCCTGGTAGCACGATGTGACCGGCGTCGCCACGTGGCTACTGTCCACGCAGCAGGACAGATTGCAAGGCGCGACTGGATCGACGTCCGACGTGTCCACGACCATCGGATGCTGGTAGTACGGAAGATGCTGAGAGGCGGACGAGGAGGAGGAGGAGGAGCCCACGTCGCAGCAGTAAAGCGGCGGGGGCGAGCGCTCGTACTCCGCTTCGATTCGATCCTGAGATAAGCTGGACACGTAGTTCGACGTCCTTAGATCCACCGGTGACTCACCGGAAGCGGCGACATCCTGGACTGGGCCTAGCCGCTGCCGCGAGTTGCCGCGAACCGCGATTTCGCCTCTGAGCTCGGTCTCCTGCCCGAGCCATTTCTGTACCTGGCGGCGATTGATGCCGAACTTTCTCGCGGTGGCGCGTTGGTTGCCGGCCACGCCGACGTCCCTGTGAAAAGCGTCCAATACGTCCAGCTTGAATCGGAGCGAGAACGATCGGCGCCGCGCGAGATCGTTCGAAGAGTTCTGACTGCCGGACGAACAGTCCAGAGGATCCATTTCGCTGTCCGAGCAACTGGTGCTGGATCTCCCAGAACTGGTCGGACCCCTGGGGCTGGACGGCAAGGAATACCCTTCCCGATCGTGAACCGGGCTCACCGGACGCGAGTCGACAGGTGGTCGTTGATAATCGTACGAGGACACAGCTTCTCTTCCATCCTCGTTGGCCTCTTGCTCCTCCTCGATCTGTAGTTCCTCCTTGATCACGGCTCTACCGATTTCCGTATCCGCGGCGTCCTCCGATCCTTTCTTTTCGATATCGCTCGGTTCCCCGGGCTTCTCGGAATCCGGGGACGGTGACGCGTGTGCGTGAACGTGCACGTGCAGGCACGGGCTCGCGGATGCCCGCGGGGAATCGAAGTGAACGGACGTCGTGGAACCGCTGCTACTGCTAGAGCTGCTGCTGGCTGGATGTGAGACAGGCGAGACCGGGCCCCTCAGGGCACCGGGCGAACACGTCGACTCGCACGGCCCTGGCGTCGCCGCCGAGTCTGGGCTCGCTCGTTCCGTCTTTATCATCGACGGCGCTAGTAGCAAACCGTACGACGGTTTCCCGTCCACCGAGGAATCCACGTCCCCGTAGCTCTGGGACCGATTACGGCTCGGCGAACGATGATGAATCTGATTGCTGATCATGTCGTTCGCCTCGTAACGATGCTCGTGTCCCCGGTAACTGGTCAGATTTTGGTACACCTTCACCTCGCGGCCGTCGAACGTCGACGAGTTCTCGATCTCCCTGTGTCCGTCGGAGTTGTTAACTACATAGTACCTGGACTGCTCCTTCTCGGTGTAACCGTGAACCGATTCGGTCACCTGCACGCGATCGTCCGGCTCCCGGCGAACATGATGATGTTGCTGCTCCTGATTGATATTGTACTCCGGATAACCGACGCGGACGGGCATCGCCGGGGCCGTGGTGGATTGAGCCACGTATTGGGGCGACGAGGGTGAACCACCATGAGGAGGATGAGGAAGAAGAGGTGGGGGCCCTTGCTGTGTAGCCAGCTCGTCGCCGTGCAGTCTGGCGAGGCTGAGGTTCAAGGCCGGCGCTGCTGGAGTCACGGCAGGCCCCGTGGCTTCCGTCACGGTACCGTCCGGTTTGGAAACACCCGCGGAAGGGATCACCGTCGTCGAGACCACACCGTTCGCATTGCCGTTGCCCTCCGCGCAACTGTTACGAAGATTATCCTCGCACTGTAACCACTTTTGAATCTGTCGCCGATGGATCCCGTACTTTCTCGCGGTGGCACGCTGATTGCCGCGGCAATCGATGTCGTTTCGGTACGAATCGAGAACCCTGAGCTTAAACGACGGCGCGAATATGCGTCTGCTGCCCATCACTCCAACTGATTTCCTCGCAGTCTGCGTCTGCGGCTGATGTGTCGCCGATTGCTGCTGCTGTTGCTGCTTTTGCACCATTTTCACCGAGTTCCCCTCACCGAGCACCTCGCTCACACCATGAGCCATAACGCGTGTTGACCTCCCTCTGTCTGTCTCCCGTTTATTCCTCTATTCGTCGATCTATTTATCTTTCTGTTCGCGTGCGCGCACCCACCGAACCGACACGACCGACCGGACTCTTTTCGCGGCACGACGTCGACGACCGTGTCACACGTCGAACACCGAAGACGAGAACCACGGCGATAATGACGACGATGAGCTTCGAAACCGAGCACTGCCAACAACGCACGGGGGTACCTTAACGCGTAACATTGCACGAAGTGCTTGCCTGGCCGCGCCGCGCACGGAGTTCCTTTTAGGTCTCTTGGTAGATGCCGTAACTAATTTTCATCCCCACCACTGGGCGAGGACTGCGGCTGCTTCCCACTGAGCGGTCTCTTTCCCTCCCCCCCCCCCCCCCCCCCCCAACGTGGTTGATTCGCTCGCTCCCACCTAACAACTCTCTATCGCTCTCTTTGTCTCTCTGTCGTGCGCACACTCTAGAAGCCCCACAACGACTAACTCGTCCTCTCTCACTTCGCCGCTCGTTCTCGGTCTCTCACCGTAACTTCCCCTTCCAGTTCGCGTCTCTCTCTCTCCCTCTCTCCGCCTTTCTCCTTCGTCTCTCTTTGTTCCTCTATCCGACAAGCGCCCCACGAACACATACCCAACATCCCACTCGACCGGCATAGGCGCTAGAGTCCACCGCTGCCGGCCACCAGTCATTCTTCTTTCTTTACGCCTAACCGACCTAACCTCCACCAACTACTAGGCTCCTCTCTTTCTCTACGTTTCTCTCGTCATCCCGCCTGACTACCCGCACCCGTAGGCGCCCACCCGTCCACCCCTCCTGCCGGTCCTCTCGTTCCCCTCGAACCTTGTCTCTCTTTCCTCGTTCATCTCTGTCTTCCCTTTCACACCTCAGCGCCGTAAAACTCCGCCATTTTGTGTGTTCACTTCCGTTAATGACGCGCGCGGGAAACGTCACGCCGGCGTGACGACGCTCTCGGCGCCATGTTGTCTGCCGTGCTCGTCTGACTGCCTGCCTGGCTGCTACCCGTTCTCTGCTCGGGCGAGCCGTGGCAGCCAGCATGGAGCCTAGATTTTTGCTCGCCTTTCTCCTCGGCTCGCGCGCGCCCGTGCCTTTTCTCGCCTTCTCGCGCGTCCACGCAGCCAGCGTGTACGTATGTAACGAATACGTATGCCTGTGGTCTGTGTGTATATATATGTATATATGTATGCATCTATCTCGCTACTAGGGGAATTTTTATCGTAACCCGATCGACTTTGGTGACCGTTTCAATCGCCAACAGTATCGTAAGAACGGTACGCGGCTGCTCGGGTTACGATGTTTTCCCGTTCGCCGAGATTAGGCGCGTTATCTAGGTTAAATCGTTGAAGACCTACGTCAGGCTTCGCATACGGTATACGATTCTTGAAAGCCTGCCGTACCCGAGCGCCAACACTGACGACAGTCGGCCGAGAAGTTTTATTGGCACTCGAATAAAGGGGAATGGCCAGAGAGGGCAAGGGGATTTTACCTTCCAGGAAAAACGGTCGTGGGCACTGTCGGCTTGTTGGTAATGGCAGCCTCGTTAGGGTTCGAAGTTGTCCCTATTATAAACCCCGGCAGGGTAATACGATCTGTATTGTCCTTACTGGTTATTAACCAGCATGCTCTGCTGTCTTACCGTTACGAGTCACTGCTGGTCAATTATTCTTTACTTTCCGCACGATCTTATTTTATTGCGCTCGTCGCCGCTCGTTCCCCTTTCCGTCGCTTTGCTCCTCGCCCCCTCGCTGAATCCCGCCGGGAGTTATCAGTGGATGAAGTTTCCTGGCGTGCATGCGAATCGCAAATTTCTTGCATATACGTCGCGGAATGAGATCATGTTGTTTTTGTGGCGTGAGCCGACAGTTAATATGTTTAGCTTTTCGCGCGGTTGCCATGTCGTGTTCGGTTGCGCACGTAGGCCGCTGGTGTGTGCGTATATACACGGACGTTGAAAGAGACCTGCGAGCAATGACGCAAACCTTGCGTTAGTATATACTTTGATGAACACGAGCTAGAGAGAGAAAGAGAGAGGGAGAGATAGGGTCGCGTGGAAAGAAACGAGCGAGGCCTCGTAAATTTCCACGATTCGCGCCACCAGCAGAAACGAGGAGGTCCCCGCTGATCCTTCTGCGGTTCCTCGAAGGAGCACCCTGCTGTTCTTCCGAGAATCTCAATGGCTATTCTCGCTTCGGCGATTACGTTGACTCTTCCGAGGCCTGCTCCAACTCTGCACGTCCGATGAGGACCAGCGAATATCGCGATCAGAGGTACCTGCCTCTCAGCACGATTCGGCCTTCGCATAGTTCTGTAGCTGCGATTCATCGGTCAGGCATTTCGTGGCTAATGTCAGCGGAATTCTGACTTTTTCCCTTTCGGCTTGATCCAGCCCGTTGATGGCCAGAGCCAGTTCTACGCGTCTTTTAATTAAGGCGTCTCGTAAATTTCACGATTGTTTGCCGAACGCCGAGATACAGCGATAACGGCTATCGAGAATAATACCGGTGCGAGGAGGCATAATGCGTGTGGAAAGCGCCGCGGCGGTAGCAGACCGGCAGTCGCCTAAGTACGCCACGACGGCTGGCACGTTCATCGGATTTGTCCTTGGGGCCGAAGGTAGGCGCAGCCCGAAGTCCGAGGACGTGGCAACACAGCGATCGGGCTCCCCCTCCTTTGTCCGTCGGCCGGTCTTGCCAGACAGGGTGTCGCCAGCTCGGTCGGCCGGGCCGTCCGGGTTGCCGCGGGGGGAGAGAGAGGAGACGAGGAGAACCCGATGGTGTAAAGGGGCAAGGGGATTCTGTGGGCTGGTTGCTGTGTAACCGTGTGACGGAGCAGACATTAGGGGGAAAGAGCACACTATGGGAGGGAATCGTTCCGAGCAGATTACAAAAGTGGAACCGGGACAAACCGAAAAGAGAAAAAGAGACAGAGAGATCTTGTAACTCGCGTTGTTTCACTGTGTGCATGTCATAGGATCGGTCGTGGACCTACATTCACGCGGGTAGCCATGTTTGAAAACTCGTGTCCCGCTGGAATGTAGCCTGTAGGGGCCCCTTCGTTGATTTCCCCTCCTTCCCGTCTCACTCTCCTTTCAAACCGTCGCACACACTCGCAAAACCCGCACACATACACCCACCCTACGCGATTCCCCGGTTTGCTTCAACGATGCTCGGACGCCTACCTACGTCTCCGTATACTGGCCCCTCACGGGGCCTCTTTTTCTCTCTTTCTGTTGCCTTGCCCTCCTATGGTTTTTCCCTTCTATCCGTGGCTTCGCCGTCTCGCCCCTCGACGCTCCTCAGCGTTCCATGCTTGGCGCCCCAAATGGTCGCGTAACCAGAGACGCGCCTCTGGCCTGGCCTGGCCTGGCTTGGCCTGGTCGCGCCAGACTTCTCGGCGCCCAAATGATGTACGCCGACCATTCTCTCTCTTTCTCTCGCGGTCGCTCGCTCGTTTCGGGTTCGTAGCCTTCGCTTTCCTTGCTCTCTTTTTCACGTACTCGCGTGTGGGTATGCCGTGCGAAGTCGAGAGATCGGGAGTCTTCAGGGGCGAGCGAGACGGAACACTCCTATTTACCAATGCCTCGACTTGCGACACCTCACCTTTGAATCCTGCGGCATACTACTCGTTGGCCCTTACCTACCTTACTTATGCGGTAAGAGCCACGCGAGAACACAAGCGTGAAAGAAAAGGGCGTCAGCGGTCTCGGTCCGTAGCAAAAAGCTTGCTAGGACCGTCCTTCTCTTAAGTTGTCCTTCTCTTCCGTGAGCGTGGAAGCCCTCCGGTGTATAGAAGCACGGTTCGAGAGTCTTGGCAAAGACCAGACAGGCTGTCGCCTGTTATATTCGCTGTGCAGGGACGATTAATTCTATCTTATTACTTCGGGCTGAAATTGTCCAGCCTTTCGGTTCGCTTCTCTCCAATAAATGTCATACGGTTCTCCGTCTGTGTTCCGTCAAACTAAATATGCGACGGAGTTTCCTTTGTTTTTAGTTCCCGGCTAATCACACCCACATTTTCTCGCACACGCATTCGCAACTCTCCATGCGTCGCCGATACTCACAGTCACGAATTAGAATACTTCCGTCTGATGCTCGAATTTTATCTTCGAGAATAACCTCGCCGAGAAGCAACGGATTACAAGCCGACTCGTGTTCCTGTACAGAAGTATGCATGGTTAACATGTTCCCGGTAAGAAGCTCTCGTTAAAATCTCATTCCCGACTTTATAACCTAAGTTTATTTACGTACACGCGAACTGGGAGAGCGCCACACGTGCACCAGCGCACGAATCTCTATCGATGTGTGTGTGTCGCTGTCGAATTGTATACGTTCTCTCGTCGCACGCGTGTCTGCGTGTACAGTCTCTAGCCGGCGCATAAGTACACTTATCCGTGCACACACTGCCACTTTGACGGAACGTCCGAATCCTCCTCAATCGTCGGTTCCCTCGAATTCCATCGGCTAGGTCACGAAAGAAACGAGATTCAGTGATTCAGATGAATTTCAATGCGCGCATCAAACAAAAGGTAGCGACATCCGGCATGAAAACGTGAGCGCCGTTCAATTAAAAAATCTCATCAACCGGAAGGTGTCTAGCTGGTTGAAAAAGAAGCGGGAGAAAAAAAGGGGACGATCCGTACGCCGCTCGTTCGAGCAACGATTGAAACTTAATTATGTTTCGCCGGTGATCGGACGACCGCGATCGAGCAAAAGTGCAGCGGCCGTGCATGAATCATTTTTTTTTCTCTCCGGTCGTGCACGTAGGTTAGGCGTCACAGTTGGTCGCATCGCTCGTTTGCCCACGTACCTACACGAATACAGAAATATACCTTCTCCGTGGGCGGTCGCGCGATGGCGCCTACTCGCTGCATACCTGCGCATACCTTCGTGGATCGTGGCTTAACCTCGCGCCACGAGAACGTGCCTCTCTCTTTCTCTCGCCTCGCCTCGCCTCGCCGCGCCGAAATATCGCGCGATTCGTGCGTTACGCCTTGGTCCGTTTACGCTTTCTTTCGTGAATGCCGGAACGGGCCGTGTGTTGTCGAGAACGCGGAACGCGGTGAAGGCAGTGGTGCTAAGGGGCGGCAGAGAGGAGGGGAGGTTGGAAGTTGACCACGAACCACGCGCGTAAAGGAGAAAGACGATTGATCGTGAATCAAACGGGAGGAACGGAGCTCGCGAGACGAGGCGAGGCGAAATGCAACAACGCCCACGTTCGCGTCTCCGTTCGACCAGAAACGTACACATGCTAACCTTTTTATCTTATCATTGGCGAAGGCGTATCGAGGTTGACGAGGTTGCCATACACTCGCCTTTGGCACGACGGGGGCGACGAAAGACAACGGAAAGGCGACTCGGAACGACGAGCACAGCTCGAAACCACGACTGCCTTTAGCATCCTCTCCGCTATGATTCCCCGTTTACGTGGAAAGCCTTGAATCCGAGCACGAAATCGTTACGGGTCTAGTTTCTGACCTCGCCGCGCGCACCGCGGCCGCGATTCGCTTTATCGACCGAGCGGTAAAAAATTAAAGAGTGTCTAAATAGCGATGAGTTATCCGCGACTCGCTTTATCGACGCTCCGACCTTACCTTTCTTTTCTTTTTTTATCGGCGCTTTTTATCGCGCGATGATTAATAAGTATTGGTTTCGTATTAGACCATATGCTAAATTGGTATTATCCATGTTAATGCATTAGTCATAATGCGCGCAGCGATATTCAGACTTTTATGTTTTGGGCGTGAGTCAATCTTATTTAGGGCAGTCCGTGTAGGATTGGACAACTTTGAGTTCGAAATTACTGTGAGGGCTGCGTCCAAAGTTGAAAAAGCCTCAGGAAAATAGAGAACAATTTTGTAAGCGCTCAATCGGCTTTGTAATATTCTGCTCCTTGCTCTATCCTTTGTGATAATGTTGCAGGAAGTATTCTGAATGATTCTACCTAAGGCATGTGTAAGAAATTTCCTCGAAACATGTTATAGGCGCTCTTTTTATTATTACTTTCCGCGTGTCCTCTAAAACGGCCGCTTTGCGTAGCTTGAATTCCGATTGAATATCGATGCCGGTCAATTTTAATTGACTTAAAGTAAAAAGCCATAAAGCCGATAACCGCGTGATATCGTTGAACGAAAATTGCACGAGATCTAACGCAATTTTACCGTGTGTTCGCTGGTTGAAACGAAACGCGGCCAAAGATATTCGTTGCGGTTGAAAATGATTCAGTCGTTCTCCATCGTCTATTGCAAAACGTCTTTCGACGAACGTGCTTGAAAGTATTTATCGTCCAGATAACCGCCGCCTGCGAGGGTCGAGAGAAGTTAAGCTCGTTAAATTTCTTATCGATTAACGCTAGCCTTTGAAACCTCGTTAAAGCACGATGACTCGTCATCGACTCGCGATTTCGTTGTACCGTTGAATGCACCGCGGAAATATGTATCGTCCGAGTTTATAAGAATTAACGAAACAGCCTTTCTCGCCGGCCGTATCTCGTGCAAATAAATATATTTTTTTCCTTATTACTCGGATCGGCAGGTAAATATCAAACGAATCGATCAACGATCCGCGGTAATTTTAAGTCCCGCTTAAGTCGCGTATATCCTTCAGACGTCGTACGCAACAGCGCGGCTCTATTTTTAAAACGAAGACGCTCGCAATTATTTTTATCTACAGTCAACTGACCAATCTTCGAACCGCAATTGTATCAACGTGATTCATATTAATATTCGCGCGGCAACAATAAACGGTACACACGTGTGACCCGAGCACGAGTAATTAATCATAAGCATTAGATGGACGGTGCGGTGTTTGGCCCTCGACCAATCGGTTCCGAATCCTTCGCACCGTTGCTCGCTTGTCCTATGATGGGAAGGATTGATTGATGATCTCGGGACAGCGTGGAATGGAAGGGGTTTTGACACAACTGACGGAGTTTTTCGAAAATGTTCTTTCAGTTTAATTGTTTAAACTTTCGCTTACATAAATAGAGTACGAATACATATGATATTTGATGCTTGTATACGTGTCTCCATTTCGAGTACCTACTACAATCCAATAATATATACACTTCGCTCGTTCGTTTTCCACCCCTTCGGCAGGCCGACTCTCACCTCAGAAATCCAATTGCCGTACCAATTTGTGTGTAGGTCGGGAACGGTCGATGAATGGGCCGAGCATTAATTGAAATGCGAGTTACTTCAGATTTTCATTTTCCGTAAAATAAATATATAAAAGTATCTTTATCGTACTTCGATTTATTATCAGCTGCACTCTGATCGGTATGGAATTCCTCTTAACAATTGACAATGATATTTGAATTTTAAAATGGTCTTACGACGATAAAATTCCTGTTAACAATGAAACTTCTCGTAATAGTGAAAATTTTCATTGAAATTTCGAAAACTCGTTTGTTCCGACGCTAAGGGCCGAAGTATTCAAACCGAGAGCTTGGCACCTTCATCGATTTCCCGATCGATGCCGAATGCGTCGGCATTCTCCGGCCGCTCTACACGCTGATCCGGATTCGTTGAACCGGCGATCGCATCTAACGAAAGACCGAAGCATTCGTCGCAAGTGAAAGAAGGAAAAACTGCGTTTGAAAACGATGGACAAAAGCACCAGTAACCACGAGAGATCGAAAACTTGGACACCGCGATCGAGAGAAACGCTCTCCTCCTCTTTCGCTCGTTCTCCTTTGCTCTCTCTTCTTTTAACTATGCTTCCATGCTCCGCTTATTTCCTATTCCTTAAACGCTATGTTGTATCGTTAAAGACGTTAGTGAAGCGTGAACCTTTAAATATCGCTAGTCTTGATACAGGTTACAAGTCGATTCGCGTGGAATAAAAAGTCGGGCCCAGGGCCGTGCCGAATGGATCGGACGGGGCCCTATGTCGTGGCAGTGACACATTGAACAAATGGTGTGTGGGGGTAGAGAAGGGGATGACTGTCGCTGCCTTCCACTTGTTTCACTCTTTGCAACCCGATCAGAAGTAGCCGTTCAGGGAGTAAAGACAGTTAGCTGTGTCTAAAGATGACCTTAAATAAAAGTGTACCTATTGCAACGTTCGCCGCTGGGGCTGTCCCCGGTCGTCTTTCCTTAGAAAAGAATGAACTGTATGATCCTGCGAGGACCGAGGAACAACTTCACGCCCGGACGACGATGCTCGCGACCGAGCGAACGAAGAGATCGTCCCCGATATCGATCGTTTCCTCATCGCCGCCGAGAGAACCGATTCTGTTCCGCGACTCGCCTCCCGCTCGAAATATTGCACGCGAGATCCCTACGATCTCCGTCCCATTATGCGATCCATAAGATCCAGATATGCACGATAAATATTATGTATAAAGGAGTGTGAAATGGAATCAGACGTAAAATGCGTTAAAGTGTAAGAGAGTCCTCTGTATACGTGTGGAAGATATTCTGAAGTCGATGTATGTTTGTCACCTATGTCGCCGTATGCGAAATCGATCCTCAGATGTGCACGCGCACGTGGGATTCTGTGTGTACGTGTGTAAGTACGTGTTTAAACTATTCCCCCTCGCGAGACGTTGCACAAGCGGCACGCCTCGTGATCCTCGTCACCCGCGACCAATAATGTCGCATGTCCGCGTGAAATTATATTTAAAGTGTTCTATAATGAGTGCGGTCTCGGTACCATCGGCGTAAAGGTTTCTCTTTAACAGCGTTGCACAACCCGGCTCGTGACTTTCGCTGCGCGCGATCCTTCCCGTCTCGTCGGAGACCCTTTTTAACGAGACGATTCTGCTTTTGGAGGATGCTACCGATTTTCCCTTTTCCCCTTGTGAAGATCCCGGTTGCAAAATTTTCCGTCGTTCCCGTACGGCTCGGGAATGCGAGAAATAATTGAATGCGATGATCCTAATCGTGAGTGATGAATGTTCCGCGACGAGTCCGAGGACTGTTCCACTGGGAATGCGGTCCGCTTAAAGAAATCGGCGACGTCCGCACTGTTCCGGGAAGGAATTAAACGTAGAGCGTGTTTGTGCGAACGATGTGCGCGAAAAGCGGATTTCTTTAGGCGAACGAAGAGTCCCTCGGGCTCATCGCGCGCGAACGATCTTCGATACCCAATCGCCTCCCTCGTGAATTCAGATTCGCGGTGATTGCTCCTCAGGGCATCATTTTGCGAGGCGACAGCGACTTCTTCATGTAGTAGCAGAAGATAGTGGAGATGTAGATCAGGACCAAGAGGGCGCATGTCACACCCAGTACTAGGACGGACGTCTTGGTCGGGCAAGGTTCTACTATGGTCACCGTTTTATCTAGAAATATAATGATCCGTCTTCGCCTTGTTCTTCTTCAAAATGAACCAATGAGTTGATACATAATAAATTTCCGATCCAAATAATTAGCAAGTCATTGTTTTTATGGTAATTTCAACACTAGTCTCAACTTGCGTTGAAGATTAGCTTTTCGGTAACAAATTTTGATTTGGAATATAGATCAGGAGTTTATTTATGTATCAACTCATTATCTTGTAACTTGAACGATTAACCAGTTAGCTATGGTGACCTCTGAGAAAACTGTGCACCTAAATTGTGTGACCAAATTCACAGCGTATACAGTTTTTCCATAATAATTATTCATATTTTTCTCTTTGTTCGTTTTCTTTCGTCTTGGTTCCCAAATATTTTAAACATCTTGAAATTTACGAATATATTTTAGTTTTTGTTAAAATTGCAATTTAAATAGCGAATTGTAACTATTTTTTCCATGAGTATGTTTGTCGTAACGCAAAATATTGACAACTACAGCTAACCAGTTAAATGGATGAACGAATCTTGTTCTTCTTAGATAATTACCGGCTTCGTTGAAGTCTATGCTAGCGTCGCTCTTCAAGAAGTCCGACTGCTTCTCGTCGCCGAAGTCAAGAACCAGTATTTCCTGCGACAATGTCATATCGTCAGCCTTTTCTTCCGTAGCGTTTGCGATGCTCCTTCGACGTCTCTTGCCCCATGACTCCACCGATTCGTGTTCCCATTCGCAGATAGCCTACAATCAAAAGACCCCATTGTTACTGACCGTCGTTTCAACCGTATTTTCAAGCGTTCTTTAATTACCGGTTCACAAGGTCCCAGACAGTATTTGACGTTGCACTGGAAGATCACTCCATAGGATTCAGTAAATCTGAACGCCTCGTAGACGGATTGTAGAGCGTTTCCGTCAGAGGTGAAGCTAGGGAAGATCAATGGATCAACCGGACATCTGGAAAAAGCAAAAAAGATTCTCGTTTACTGGAAGTTCCACGTAGCAACAGCATTTTCAAACGATTAAAGTCTACCGACCCCTCATTGTCGATGATCTGGAATGTGCTCTTCGAGTCTTTCGCCATGGCGACGCAGCTGCGAGCGAAGATACCATAGGGAGCTGTATAAAATAACGGTACTTTGTATAATCTATAATTACACTGTTGAAATGTTTTTCCCAGTAAAGACGATACGATTGGAATAATTATAAAATGTTAATTAATCTCCAGCCCGCGACTGATCGATAGACCGTGGATTCGATGCATCTGTCCGAAGTAAACTCGTTCGAGGATTTGCGAAGTTTTTTTCATATTTTCACAGAAACGTAAAATGTAACGGGGCTCTCATTCTATTTGGAATGCCTCAGAATTCGTGATGCAGCGAGCAGATTTTGCTCGATCATAATCTCCGTTAATCGGTCCGTGACGATTCGCATCCGCGGTTCACTGGGAAAAAACTTTCCCGGACATAAATAATAAAGCTGCGACTCACTGTCTTCCGGGATCTCGATTCTGAAGGTGAGCTTGTCGCCGATGCGGACGGTCTCGACTTCTCTGGATCTGCTGTCGAGGATGCGAATCCTTGGAGGAGGGGCCTCCGGCGCGCTGGTGATACTGATCATTTCCGGGTCCCTGATAGGCATCATCCCAAAGGTGATGTTCTTCGAGGACATGTCGTACGTGCACTTCACTTTGTATATCTTATCGGCCTTGGTCATCACCACGGAATGGTGTTGAAGGACGACCGTGTTCGAATAGATGCCAGTCTGAAAACCGTCACGCTGCCGTGGTGAACAGAGAGTTTGAAGAGAATTTATGGACTCGTGCGAATTAGGCCTGGATAGCTGTGCGATTGCTACACCGCGGATCTTTGACGCTAGAATTAGCAGAGTGACTTATACCTTCGCGCTCGAAGGTTCTTCGCTAGAAATATTCGACACTTTCTGGCCAACTACAGACAACACTTTTTAGAACTAACCTATCGCGAAGCCATACATAAATTAAGGAGCAAAGATATTTTATTTCATTCTGTTACATATTTATGCATTACACAGGGCTTAACATTATGTACAAGACTTTATCATTTTGATGTATCGTATCATGCCGAGTGAGGTTCGACTCTCGAGTGCAAAGAGGTATTCATAGTTCCTTATGGAAACTAAAGGAATGCTTCCCTTAAAATGCTTCTTATTTATTAAGTATTAAAATATCAAGACACATTTTTACATGGATTAGAACGATGTCTGGTAGTTCTAGCGTCAATGGATTCTTGGTAGTTTGTGTTATTAGCGCATACGATCCGCTATATAGCGATTATTACAGTACTTCAGGTAATCACTTACCACACTCTGAGTGTTACAGTCCTGGCCGCTCATCGTCAGATCGAGCCTGAAGAGATCGCTGTTGATCACGTCGATGTTGCACGTCTCCGATCGGCCCAGTGCGTAAATGCGACCGTTGAACGGTTTGTTCGTTCGAACCTGCACAGCGATCCGCGTGTCTTTGCAGTCCACCGATACTGCAACCACATCTCGCGATTAGATACACGAATAGAAAGAGTCACACGCTTGATCAACGTCGAATCAAGATTATACGACTATCTATTTATTTATCCTCGTTACTCTCCGCGGATGGATCAGTGGAATTCCAACCCAAAATAGAGATTCCTCATTTCACGAAGATATTGAAATGCTTTTATTCGACGAACAAACGCTACGAATCACTCAGATAAACATTCTGCGTACCATCGTAACAGGTGCCAGTCTTATCGCAATTGATGTCGTTTCTCGTCAGATTGATCGCAGGATCTTCCGTGGTCTCGATTACAACGGTGGGTTCCGCGGTCGATCCAGTACCCTCTGAAATCGATCGTGCATGAATTAGAGCACTGGAAACATGTTCTATGAATATTCGTAGCGATTCACGAAGCCATACTTTCGCAATAGTTCTCGAAGTACGTCCCAACCCTGCCCCCGTCATCGATCAGAGGCCTTTCAGAGGTGAGATACGTGGAGGGCCCGTCGGGGAGAGTCCAGTGATCCAAATGGAACAGCTGGCAGTTGTAAGCGGATTCCTGAGGGGCGCCCCGATAAAGGAAGGATCTGCAGAGGAACTCGTTCTCGATCTCGCAGGCCAATCTGCAAGCAGACTCGCTTTGGACTTGCAGCTCTTTGTCCGTGTAATAATGCAATCCCGCGTATTGCGCGACTCTGTTTTCGTTCACGCCGATTCTGGGCAACTGGAAGGTCCTTTGGAACTTGCAAGCCTCTTTTCCTGAAAACCACGTGATTCGTAGCTTTTGGTACCGATAAATTCGCGATCCGCGTCTGTTCAATGGTCCTCACCTTTCAGACAGAGGTTCTCAAAGTAATCTATACCCTGAGCATCCACGAATTGGATATATTGGCCGGTCGTTCTACGGTCGAATTCACTCAAGTGACACTTCAGCATCTCGTAATTGTATTCGACCGAACGGCAGGTGAACCGATGCTCGTTCAAGCAGGCCGTGAGGCAAGCCTCCTTCGTCGACGTGTAGATCAACGCGTTGTCCAGCCCGCGAATCATCTTGTTCGGGACACGCTCGAACGACCATGGCCGCAGGCACACGTTCTCTGGAAATTGTTAACAGTTCATGGTTGAATTGAAATTAGATTAGAGCGGAGAACTGCAAAGCTGATCTAAAAATTGTCTTCTATTTTAAGGAGCAATGGTACAATGTAAGAGACACATGGAAAATTAACAATAAATCACTTAGTACCTTAGTACGTTAGTAGCTAAGTTTTTCTTTTTGTTGAGATAGACAGCAAGTTAGAGTGTTGGCAAATTAAAAATCAATAACTTAGTAACTTTGTAACTTAATAACCTAATAATTTACTAACGCAACGATTTAATAATTTAGTTTTTCTTTTTGTTAATATAAATAACAAATCAGAAATTAGATTAGCAATCAATGAAAATCTGTTTTCGGAAGCGATTGATCGCTCCGATATCTGCAAGTAGACACTGATCGTTGGCAAGCAAAACCTGATGGTTAAGCATTAAGTTGACCCGAGTTCGCGTGACCGTTGTAAAGCACGTGATTTCTCAAAACAGCCGGCGATTTTCGGGACACCACTTATATAACCCGATGACGCGCGAAAAGTGTTTGTTTACAGATTGGTAGGACACGTGGATACGCCTGACCGCAGACGCGACGCCCGTACACCTGACGGACCAACGAGCGCGCGCGCGCGCGCGCGGGTCACAGGGTATTCGTTGCGTAACGCTTATTTATACAATATAAATTTCAGACGCCAGCCGCACTGCAGAAATTCGATGCGGGGCTCGTTTCTTCGCGATTTGGCTTCCCCGACGACAAACAAACGTACTAGCCTGTCTCCTTTATCACACGCCCACGTGGGCAGCCAAGGATACTTCAACGCCGGTTACTTTGTACGGGATGATGCTTGTTTATTCGACACATGAAATTTACCCTTTTCACTACCTTGGTCTAAAGAAAGACGCATTTATCATCGTTTGCATGAAATCATGACGGTCAACGTGATGTTCCTTATTAATTACGTATAATAAAGAATAATAAAATGTGTTTTAATATTTGACTACGTGTACTTTAAGCTCACATGTAATCTTTAGAAATTAATACTAAAACTAGGGAAGAGTAAAATTGACATTTTCAAAATTTGTCTATAAAGAGTGCATCTATTGAAATTTCGATTGATTCATAATTCAGTTTATATATCACTAAATCAATTTCTTTAATGATTTCTCAGACAAACATCTGTCATCTTTTTAATAACTGTGATAGAATTTCAGTAGTTCGGTAGTTATGTCGTTAACGCTTTAAAATTGCAATTATTTTAGAACTAGTCTAACAGTGAACATAGACGAATATGAACGTACAAACGTTCTTCTAGTTCGTCAGTAAGAATAGTGCAACTTGAAAGAGGATAGTCACGAAAGAAATCACAAGACGAACGATTAATCAGCGATAAAATGGGATCCACGGAACCTTCTATCCGCTCGATTACTGTCTACCGTTGAAACACCCGCAGTCTGGTTCTCCGCGGTGTTGGACTTCCGCTCGAAATCCGTTCTTCCTTAAAATAACCCCGGGAACGGACGGGGGAGACGAGCCCCTCCGTCATCGAGGTCCCTCGACTCGTCAAGAATTCGCACGCGCGGCCGTCGTCGATCGGCTAACGCGGCTATTCTATAACGTTCGAGAAGTTGGCCCGCCCGAAATTTACGTAACCACGATTTAATTCGAGAAACAAAACGACTCCCGTCGATGATGCATTTCGGGCCGTCTACCAAATGAGTCACAAGACGGGACGGGGGCCGGTCGGACGACTAGGCGTCCGATCGAGGCTAAACGTCTCCAGCAGAAATCTCGGATCCGTCCTCGCTGTCTTCAGGATCCTCTGCGTTCGCAGCCGCAGGACGTCCGAAAATAGTCTCTCTCGCAGAAACAACCTGGCCAAATATTTTTACAGCCTGCTCGCGAGCGCGAAATTTAGGAACGCTGTGTCTGGAATCTGACTGGATCGGAATGCATTGAATTCTTTCTCTCTTGTACGAATCTTGGGAAACCGCTGGCGAAAACAACAACGTTAAGGGGATCAAGGATAGCCAGACAAGGAGCTTGGAATCGGCTACTCCTGTAGCTAGTAAAATCATGTTTCCACTAGAAGAGAGAAGACTCGCACTCGTGTGAAGGGTTTAATCCTACGTAGACGAGGATTTTTTTAGTGTATTCAAAATCTTCATAGATAAACTAAAAAGTTAACTGAAGTAGATTAATCATTGAACTTTATAAAATACACCTTATCCTTTTAATAAATACATGATGCACTTGCAGCTGTCTATTGCTAATACGACAGTCTTATGTCGCTGATATACTGACGTTCGCCTGAAAATGGTTCGATCCGATCGTTGCCGATGGCAGCACAGCTGGTGGCATTGCGTTGTGTATTTCGGTGGTCGTCAGTTCGTCCGGCAGCGATCAGGAATTCGCACGGCCGCGGTGAATCATCCGTGTCGTGGAGAGTCACGCGTCCGTTCATTGGCACCGTCTCGAGTCTCGACATTAGCGCCGGGTTTCGAGGGCGGAACAAAAGAAATTGGAGCGCGCCACTGCACCCGATCGTCCCTGCCCCTACCCTGGTGCTCCCTGTTCGCAGCGGAACACTATATTCCCGGTTCCTTGGCAGAAAGCGTCGGCATCTCGTGCGTCAGAGACGCTCCGGATCGGGCGAGAACGAGCGGGATCATGCCAAGTCACATGTTGCGCGCGATTTTGGCATTGGCGAGGACCGACTTCTTCTTCGTCTCCTCCTTTTCCCCTCTCCCGCCCCCCTGCAGTCGCGTTGCCTCGCCTTCTAGCTGAATGTTCCGTTCCCGTGATCGACCAACCGCGAAATTCGCCACACTTCCTCGAATCTGCCGGATGCGTAACTGTTTCTCGATCGGCCCCAGGATATTCGTGTTTCTTTTCATCGCGGATACCGACCTATCTCTTTTTTTCTTCCTTTCACGTGGCCGCGGTTGCGGACCATCCTCTCCTTCAGTTATTCGGAGAACCGGCGCAGCGGATGCGAACCACGAGACGCGCCGTTGGGGGTTCTCAACCGCGTTTGCTGCGTGATTAGTCGAGACTCGAAGGATTTGTGGGTTTAGTTTGAATTGCAATGATTGTCGAGAGCGGTGAGAAATCTTTGTATCGTCTTTTGTTGCTTTAACATGTTCATGCCGGCATGTACTACTAGTAGTAGATAGTTCATGTAAATCATCATATATGGAAAAAGCGCCGCTGTGAACGTGTTAAAGCTACACTATTAATAATAGAAAATTATGATAATTGTAGTAGCGAGCAAACTTTGTATTGTCTTTTGATACTTCAAAGCTCTACAATTAACAACAGAATAATAGTATATGACTTGAACAGAAAAGAATGCAATGATATCTGAATCCGTTCGAAGCCATCTGAAAAGTACGCGTTCGTTATCGGCAGATTGCGGAAATCGAAACGATCACACGGATTCTTCGCGGAGAATTCGAGAGAGAATAAAATTTAATTCTCTTCGCGAACGGTTCGGGCAAGGTAAAACTGAAGTGACGCATTAAATATTAATAGGGAATGCGTTTTATGAATATCCCGCGTATTTTTAACGGACAAAAGAACGTTCCGCTGTCCAATGATTAGTTTAAGTTCTCTCATATTCGTGGATACGCCCAGGGCCAAGAATAGAATGTTAACGTGGACGTTTCACATTAATTTTACGATCGCATTAAGATTATTGCAACAATAAAATCGATACCTTTGCGTATCGTTCCGTGCTATACCTGTTTCTTTAATCAAGGCTCTGCGTATATCGGCCCGTTCGCTAGCCGGCGTCGCAATGAAACATTAAGGGATGAATACTGAATCGGAGGGACAAGTCCACCGTGAGGACGGTATGGTCCCATTACCCTAGCGCGTTTATGTTCTGTCCGGTCATCAAGGGTGCAGGTACAGCTCGGAGTTGGGCAAGAGGCGCCTGGACAGGGAGAGAAGGTAATCGCTAGTTTCAGCGAAATGGAAACCTTCCTCGAAACTCCTCGCGGTGCTTTCAAGCGTGACCCGGGCCGAGGGACCGGCAAAGAGTCTACCCTTAAGGGTGTCGTCCCAGGAGGGGTGGGGCTCTCGTCCAAGTGGATTTTACGACCCAGCCAGAAACTACACTTTCGAGGATCGAGAAGGTACCAGCAGGCTCGTTAAACCAATATTAGGGGTTCCTTAGACCCCCTCGGGATCTTTTCGACACCTTCGGTCGCCAGGCGCGCCTGCAGGTACCTGTTTACAGCGGCGACCGTGCTTAAGAAATCCCTCACACCATTCAAGAAAGGTACCAGCAGATCCTCCATTGTTTGCTACTGGCGGTATCCCCGTTCGTCCGGCAAATTTGTAGACTTTTTCCCTCATCCCTCGGTGAAAATCTTGACGACCGTTCGTCTTAGGTAAAGAGGACCCCCTGGCCCTAGCCAAAATTGTCTGAGCGTCAGGCTTGATGCCGCATGTAAAATTACTTGAGACTTCGTATGTTCTTGAAACGTTGTTAAGGGATGAAGTGATGACTGGTATATTCAAAAAAATTCACGAAGAACTGTTTCTGTCATTTCTTAATTCGGAATATTTCCTTCATTCCAGATCAATTCAACACGGGTTGAAGAACTCATTTAATTTCGAGAAAGTTAGTTACATCAATGCGGATGAAGATTTTCAGACGTAGGTTAGGATGGAAGCAAGAACTCTACACACTTAAACGCGGGAACAGTTCGAGTGCTGTTTGCACAATATCATCAGGGTCAAACAACCTTTCCTCCAAGCAGAAGCTACCAGCTCCTCCAGTTTATTTGCACGTCTACCTGCTCTCGCAGGCGACTTCGCCACCTAGCATCTAAACCCGGATTATCGCACCTTTCCGGTCCTCTGGGCTCCCGCCCCTCTTCTCTACGGATCCGCCAGTTTATTGCGGGATTTTTCTTTGACCTGTCCTCCGGCGTGTCCCGTCGGCCACCTTTGTTCGTGGCCGATCTCGGAAGGGTTCGGTACTCGGCACGAGGGAGCGCGGGAGGTGACAGGGTATTAACGTTCATTAACGAATTTGCGCTGGTGGCTCGATTATTCTCGAGCTTCATTCCAAACCTGCAGGAAACGATGTTTTCTTCCGGACAGGTGCTCGTATTTTTCGGCAAAGAAAAAAACAAAGGTTGTTATGTTTTAGAGTGTTCCAACGATTGCGAAAAATGTCTAAATTTTCCTTCAACCCTCCGCCGACAATATGGACAATTAAAGTCCTGAAAATTTCATTTCTTCTCAACTTCACCGCAATTTCAAAATTTTATTGGGAAATGATATGAGGATTTAGCTAAAGTGTCATTCGTATAAGTTAGAGACTGTAATAAGTATCTTGGAAATTTTTTAGATTTTAACAAAACTTGCAACAATGGAAAATGCTTCATTCTTGTAGCTGTTCAATCTTCTTGGAAGGTAGGTAATTTTATTTGATTTAATATTGTGATATTTTGTTGTGCGATGAAACGGTAATTGCCTTCTCTTACCTGGTCGAATTTGAAGCTTCGTCATATAGTACATGTTCACGGCTCTCTGTGGCTGCGCCGTAGGGTTCGTCGCCGCAGTCTCGTTCTGCAGCTGACAAACGGTGTCCTGTACAGGCGCTAAGGGGTTCACCACGAACGAAAACGCCGCTGCTTGACACTCGGGCTCTCCCCTGCACCATTCTTGACACTCGTACAACGTCAGATTTGGCGCGCTGTAATACGTGGTGCCACGGTAATCGTAGTCCGTTAGCTTCTCGAACGCTATTCGGGCTGAAAATTCAAACATGAAAGTCGAGGGTTCTTCTATCTACACAAGAGGTTTCATCAACGAAATCTTTTAGCTAAACAGAAGCTATTTCAAGGATATCTTACGGAAAGCTTTTTAGCTAAAGAAGAACCAGTCAAATGCGACTTTTCTGAAGACTTTCTAGCTAAATGGGAGAGGATCAGTTGATGACGTATTTTTTAAGGAACTTTTTAGTTGAACGAAAGAACTGGTTAATGAGATGTCTGAAAGGAACTTTTTCAGACAACAGAGGGAATTAGTTGACGAGCTTTTGCAGGGAATTCTTTAGCTAAATGGGACCCAATGAATGAAGGATAGGTGTACTCACCCAGAGCAGCTTGAGGCACTACGACGAAGGTCAGGAACGCGAAACTCGCAGCCATAGTCGTCATCGTGCCGATCGCGGACGAGCCCATCTGTAACAGAAGCGACGGGATTCTTGATTACAAAGTTAATGAGATTCGGGCGCGACTCCGTCGCGTCTCTCTCGTTGTCCTCCGCCGCGCTCGATCCTTATGCGAGTCGGCTTTTTAATGAATTCCGCGGGCACGCACGCTTGACGCGCGCGCGTAACCGGGACGAGTAATGAAACACGTTCGCGCATCTAAAACGGTTTTTCAACCGGAGTTCCGCGCGTGTTGCGAACAAGTCGTTCGCCGACCGACACGCTGCAAAGGAAAAGGGAGAGATCGTGCTACCGCGCGGTGTCTTCGAACTCGAAAGCACCGTGAAAATTGCGGCCTCACCTAAGGTAAATCTGGGATAGTTCGGGCAGATTTGCATAATTTGTTAAAGGTAACACGTAACTTAATTATGGGCTTGCGATAATCATTGTTGATGCGGTAGGTATACTTGATAATTTGATGATGTGGTAATGTAATAGTATGGTAATTTGATAACATGAAGATCTGATGATTTGAAGATTTGAAGATTTGAAGATTTGAGGATTTAAAGATTTGAAGATTTGAAGATTTGGAAATCTGAAATGTGTCTTTTCATGCTTCAGTTTATTTTCAAATATTAACATTGATCGATCTCTCCCTATGATGAAGCTAATGTTGTCCTTAATATATAAATACCATAAGGGAGCAAATATTCAGTCAAATTATTTTCAAGGACCCGTTCGAACAATATCTAAAGAAGAAACAGGAGTAATTTCAATCAAATCTACTCGCGTTTTTCTAATCTCATCAGCGACGTACGTGCCCTCTCATTATCTGGAAGCGAAGCAGTTTACGTTGTTTTGCGACGTGAACCGCTTGCTCGTTTCTAATCGTCGTGTCTAAACGATTGAATTAATGTTCGCTGCGCTCTTCTCTGTAATTATTTAACCTGGCTGGAAAAGCTTGGCTGCGAAACTCCGCCTATTCTCGTTTGTTCCATGCGATGAGGAGAATAATCATCGCGGCGTTATTATAATAACAGGTCTATTTTGCATTCTCTGATAGAATTCGCTGCGAAAAACTCTTTCTCGTTCGTCTGGTTATGGCCATGAATCTGATGCTTAGATGTCGACACTTCCATTCGTTTCTGAACTTTCCCGATGTGACCAGACTTAGACGAAATGTTATTTTCATGAATCACAGGGCATCTTTTATAATATTCAATTCTTACTAATTTACAATTGAAATCCTAATGAACACTATTAGACAAGTCACAACGACCCATTTCTGTTTTTTCGTTTACAATCATTCAAAAGATGCACCTTTAGAGTATCCATAAAATGATTCGAAAAGCTAAATTCACTGTTTGGTAGTTCCAGTGTCAATAATCTCAGACAGTAACTTACAATCGAATCTACAGTTGCATATTCAACGAACGACAGTATCAAATCTGATGAACGATATTTAAAGAATATACGTTATTAAACAATTTCATTAATACGTTGACTGCCATGGCTGATGACCGTACATTTCAAATTGCTTCAGACCGACTACAATAAGAAAATTGATGTCGAATAAAAATACTTAGTAATATAAGTAGCAACATAATTTCCAATGACATTTGTCTTTATTATGAACGAAGAAGTATTACTATACAAAACGCTCGGAATTCTCGTCAGCGTGTCAAACCATCGCAAACAAAAAAAAGATTCTTCCATTGCATCCGTTGCTCATAAAAACCTAATTGTTTCTTGTATCTACCACCTAAACAGAAATCAAAGCAAAAAGGCCTCCGCATTTTCCCGAATTCGAACCCCGAGAACTCACGTGGAACCCTTCTATCGCTATCATATTTCCATGCACGAGCATTCAGCTAATCGAAAAGCATCCCGTGGATAAGCGAGTCCGTGTTCCGATCGTGAAAAAGGTCCCGGATGAATTAGGGGCGCGCAGGAATGCGCGGCGTCGAGTTCTTGTTACTCGCGATCAGCATAAACCGACCCCGTCGAGTAAATCCCGGCCGGAATAAATCGTTCACAGCCGATCGAGCGAGTCCGTAAACTTTCGTAAAAGTGCTAAAAGACGACCTCCCCCCGCTGGCAGCGCGGAGGAAGTCGCTCGGGATTGGCGAGTCTGGGTAATTCGCGGGCAGGCACGCAAGTCACTGGCCAGGCTTCCCTGGCGGCCGCGTTTTGCTCGTGTTTCGCCGCTCGCTTCCTGGATTTCATCCTTTCCACCTTTCTTGCGGCCTTTCCGTAGCTGCCACCTACCAGGTTTCTTCACTGCGGGATTCTCTTTTCGCGTTACCAGTCTCTCCTCCTGTCGACGACGTCCTCTTTCTCCCCTATATCGCCGTTCTAACCCCGAACAAAACGTATTTACGATCGATCGCATCCTCTTTCCACGCCGTTGATCGTGTTTCCTCGCCGATTGAGCGATTCGCCGAGCTTCTTATCCTCTACTTCTTCCTCTGTCTCGGTTTCTTCGACGGAGACGCGACCGCCGTGTAAGGATCGGCATTTCGCGGACTCCGCCTCGTCGTTTTTCCTGCCGGCCGCGCGTTTCGCGCCGGAATTCTACGTTTGCACGCCCGTAGATCCTACGCGGTGTCCGCTTATTGCGTACCACACCGTCGTACCTTCCCTCTACCCATGTTCCGAGAGGTTCTCCGCTAGTTCTACTATGCGCGGAACAATTTCTATCACGAGAGACAGCGTGTTCTTTCCCCTCCGTCGCCGTAGGTCGGTTTCTTTAATTGCGTCACGCCTTGCTCGACGGTTTATGGTTCGTTGCTCCGCTCGAATATCGGGATGTACGCCTGTGTCGAACATTCCGCGTGCTGGTTGGCCGTAAGCGAGACATTTTTGCTCGAGGATAGGGTTAGAGGGCACGGGAAGTCCTTTGTACAGCAGCCTGTACCGACGACACGGTTTTGCTGTAACATGGTTCGAGCATAGGGGAAAAATTGCCGGGTACATGCACAGTTTAACGGTTTGTCCTAATTGTTACTGTTATCACTATTCCATGTTTGAAGCTGGGTCCTGATTATGTGCAGGGATAAATTGGAGTTTCGAACGAGAAACGGTTTGAAACTGCGATAACTCGATAAACGACTGATTTCCTAGTTTTCGGGAATTCGGGAATGATTTGTTTCTTGGTGGAAACAGAAGGAAAAACGAAAATTGGGAATCTCATTAATCGAGCGATGTGGGAATTGATGTAAAATTATGGGGACGAAAGAAAACAGAATTTGGAATTGAATTTTGATTCGAACACGGTACGTTTAGCGTTAATGAACACATTTCTCTTAGCTATAACGTGAATGTAGTGTAGTCTTTATCTCCTGCGCTTTAAGTGTGTTCTATGCACTAGTTTTTCGTTCCATGTAACACGGATTCACGTAATACGTTGTATTTTTAGGAACTTGACCTATTCTATAGGGGTTACCTGTAGATACATGTACAGGTTCTATGTCTCCTCCCCCCTTCTTTGAGGAGAGGACCGAAGGAACCCTTCGGTAATTGCGCCGGCACGTAAATGACGCGAGATTGCTCGCCGGAAATTAACGTGATGCAATAACGGCGCGTTAAGGTTGGAGGAGGATGGCATTTCGTGGCCACCGCGCCGCGGTTCGAGGTCATACAGCGAGCCTGGGATAAACCGTGTACGACAGAGGAGGAAAGCTTTGTCGTGGGCTCGTACCGAGGTCGAAGGTTCAACCTATGCCTTCCTCGTCCTTCTTTCTTTCTCCTTCGCTGGATGCTCGGTCAGCGTGTGCCTCCATCAGGTCCACCTATTGCTGTGGGTATGACTCGAACGAGGTTTGGGTCGCTTGAGTATGAAGACGTCTTTGATCGACGCCGGATGACCGAATTACACGGAGGATTCTTGCTGGGAGAGTTGTTCGAGGATTTAACCCTTTGCGCTCGGAAGTTTTTCATTTGAAATATTCAATACTTTCCAATTGGATGTAGACAAGATTCTCTGAAATGAATTTATCAAGAAGTCACAGATGAATTAGGGGACAAACCTATTTTCTTTCAATATTTAACCTATTGATGCAGAATGCAAAGGTTAATGGCAAATACAAAAGTTTCTAATTTTACTGTGTCAAATCATCTGGCGACTGGGAGTTGCCTCTCGAGTGCAAAGGGTTAATATTGTTGCGTCGTCGATTCGTATGAGTTTAGAACAATGAGAACATGGGGAGAATGACGTAGCAGTGTTGATATTCTTGTATTTTTATAGAATTTCAGGAGATTAAGCGAATGAAGTAATAAATGGCACTGATTGGTAGGAAAAGTATCTAAATATAACAGAGTTAACTCTTTGCAATCGAGAGATGACTCAGTCTCCACTTGCTTCGATACTGCAGAGTTATAAACTTTAATACTTAATATCAAACTTGGCGTGAAACATCGCTATGCAGAATATTCAAATAAACTTGTTTCGTTCATTACTGCACGTGTGAATTATCAAGTTCCAAAATGCATCGTCCATAGCTCATCAGGTGATGTTGAATAATTCTAATGCAAACCGTTAATGTTAGTGCAACTGGTACCGAACTGATGCAACATTGTTGCGGATGCTAAATTCGAACCTGTAACACTTCCCAAGAATTCCGCGAGTAGCATGTATAATCCGACGTGCGATTCTCAAATAAAACCGGTGTCCACATACCTGCCAAATTACTCGAGACTTCGATCAATCGCTAAATAAAGCGAAACACTCGACAACGTGCAGCAAGAACGCGGTTATCGATGAATCGATGGAGCAACCTGAAAAATCGGATGGGTATTTTCCGCGACCGCAAGACACGAATCATCTTACCGTTAGGATAAACGTTTGCAAATGTCAGCGGACCATGTGGAAAAATGGCAGACTGGCGTGGGCATGTCTCGGTAATAAGAGAAGACCCATTCGTCGTTTCTTTTCTGACGAGAACGAAGTAACATTCTTGCGCGCGTATATACCTGTTCGAACGAATTCGGTCTGCAACGAGTCTAACGTTGCTCGCGATTTTTCGCCGCTGTCCCGGCGAGCAAATGAGTGCGCTAACAATGAGGAATGCGCTTTGGTTCACTTGGCGGACGGGTTGATGCACTGTTACGAAGATTAACGCTCTCGCCGCGGTCGGCGAGGAAGAAACCGGCGCGGCGAGAAGAACCGCGGATTTCTTCCGGGCCGGTTGCGTCGGGAGAGACGTTGCGTATGATGAAACCGGAGTTTCTAGATGCGCTCGCTGTGAACGGGCAAACTGGCGTAACCTTGTGCCATGGTTCAACGTGAACCGTTCATTTCGAATGTGGCTAAACGCTAAAGCTACCGACCAGTTCAATTGACTTTTCGAAATTTCTTTATAGAAACTTCAAGAGTGCATCTACTGAGACTTCATTTCATTCACAGCTCAGTTTGCGTATTGTTAAATCAATTTCTTGAATAATTTCTCAGAGAAACATGTTACATTTTTGATCATTGCAAGAAGAAGAGATCAGGAATGGGTGATTTTGTCCCATCTGGTAGTTTTAGTGTTAAGTGGAAATGAGAGGAAAGATGTTCAAACATAGAAGCATAATGTAGAATTGCAACTGTTGTAACCGTTAACTTGATCCTTGTCAAAAATGGAATTAAGCTATTTCCAAAATAAACTCATATCGCGTTGGTTTTGCAATTAAGTAAGGATATAGTTAACTAAAGTGTGGTAATTGGATTTCCATGCTGTTGTGGGAAATTTGGGAGTGCAACGTCGTACAGAATGCATGTGAAGCAGTATACAGAATCTATGAAGCGTATTGCTTTTTGTAATGTCTGCCAGGAAGTACCATTTTCTATTCCAATTCTGCTTTTCCAATTGTATTCCTAAAAATTCAAATTTGCATAACGATCTTCAGCCAGCGACAGTAAGTGTAATGTTGTATGTACAATTTTAGATTTTTTAATTGTCTTATGGAAAAGATTCATAAGGAGGAACTTACGATTGTTCGATTATACGAATTACATGGTTATTTCAATCACATTGGTCCCAATTAGTTGAGGTAGTCGAGGTCCTACCGCATTCTATACAAATTGGAAATATAAAGCAGCATTCGAAAGTCGTAAAACGGGACACGCATACGGAAATTGACTCGGATTCGTGGGTGCGTACGAACCCGATCCCACCCCGAGTGTTACGTGACACGTCCCCGTCGAATGCGTGGGATTTCCACAGCATATGTGGACACGGATACTCCTGCCCTCGACTTCCTTCTGGAGTGCTCGGTTTTCCCCGCGTGTCGTAGAATTCTTAACAGTTGGTCTCCAAGATTTTCTCCCGAACTACTTAATATGATTAACGTGTAATCTTTATAAAAATGGCAACAGATCTTCCTCGGGTTTTTCAAATGTTCGTTACAGTATCAAACTCATTTCGCGCATTTAACACTTGCGACACGCGAACAACTGCGAAACAAGAAAACTGAAACCAGCCATTTCGACTGTTATGGTAGCTCGAGTGTTAAATCGTTTCAAGCAGACATCGACAACGTTCTCGCCAATATGTACGTTACACTTGACCCCCGTTGTACCAGTGATCGATTCTGCATAATGTAATCTAATATCGTTTCAACGCTCGTGCGACGATATACGAAGGAGAGTACAGAGGCCACGACGCACGTGCGAATTTCTTGCACCACCATTGTCCTCGGTCGTTACGCCCGCAGGAAAAGATGTTTCGCGTGCGCTAGGATCCCTGACCTTTACGTCACAACCGGTCTCCGACGCGAAACCCGGCCGACGGGTTCTCGCGGATTTCCAGGACCCCCCGCCCCGCCGGGGATCGCAGTTTCCGGCATTTCGTTCCGCGAACGACGCTTCCGCAGCCCTCGCCGTCCGCCTTTTTTATCGAAAGCTGCCCGGTTTCTAATAAAACCTATTCGCGAGGCTTCCGCTCGCCGCCGTGGGTACGTTACCACGATAACGAGATCCCTGCTCCACAGTTTTTGCAAACTGTTGCGTGCATTGTCCCGCGGCTTAATCCGCCGCGGAGAGCTTCCGATTATTAACTACTTAATCTTCGTTTTCCGTTCGCGTAGGGGCCAGCTTTGGATTCTTCGTTTTAGTAGGACCACCGAGCAGTCGAACTGTCCAATACATATTTTCGTATACGTACAGCGTGCGTGATGGAGAGTAGTAAACGCAATTTGCTAATGGAAAGAAATAAAGCAGAATTCCGGAAAATAGCGTAGTATTCATGTTCTTACATAAATTACGTTACTTTTGACTCGCCCGGTAGTTGTAGTGCTACGGAGCACTCTAAAAATGCTAATGAAAATCGGAAATCAAGAGGTCTCCATAGGAAAATTAGTTCTTATAGAACTCTAAAGAAACTGTAGCTAAATGGAAACTTAACTCAATAATTCTAATGAGAGTAACAAGGGAACTTATTTCAGAATATTTCTACAGTGTTCAACAAATTTCCTCTGTTTCACACGTATCGCTTACAGTAATTATCAGGAAAATACCAACTATACAACTACCGTGCCAGATTCACAGGCAGTCTCCAACATCACTGCTCGCTCCACGAGGTACCAGTCGAGAGACCTAACCCGAGGAGATCCCCGATTGTCTCAGGCATCGTAATTGATATCCCGCGCTGGGCACCGTTGCGCCGCGCGGCTCTTGGGGCATTTAATTATATCCTCTTTATGAAAGGTCGAGGTCCCGGGGACTATCATCGGGCGGAGGCCTGTATCCTCCAGCTCGAAATCGCTCCGTGAATCACGGGCCTTCCTCCCTGAGCCAGACTATAACCGAGACTCGAACCAAGGCCCGGGCCGCGCGTTGCGCACGGATTTCCATTTGTCTTGGTTTTCGTTCCCCGTGGTCGTGACTAGGCACAATGATCTCGTAACAAATGCGCTCCGGTTTAGCGGAGGCGTTCTCTCTTCGCCCTTCTGCGTCCCCAGGGAGACTGGTCGGGGCCGGCTCGAGATCGCCACGGGCGAATCTATCCTCCTTATTAACTCGTTCACCGGTAACCGGTAACGAACTGGTTCCAAAGGATTCCCGTGCCTGATTGCGCGCGCCTCGACCAGGTCCCTCGTCTAACCGGGCCAGGAACCCCGATCGAATCATCAATATTAAACAGGACGCGCGCTAGGGGGAAGATTTCTGAAGAACGGCCACCGTCGCTGGCGCTAGGAGGTTCTAGGCTTTTCCTAGGCCAGGCTTGTACAAGCTTTGACCCGTGATAAATAATATATCCCATACGATTATACAGTTTCAACATTGTAAGCCGGCAGCAGATTTATATGTGGTTCAGGGATGGCTTCTAACTTCATATCTTAAATTCTGAACGTTTTAATCCCCGGAAGATTTTTGTATTTGATACTGTGCAATGATATCTTGTTATTTGAACGATTATTTGTTTACAATTGCGTATAAGTTTTGAAAGTTTGGTGTTGTCGAAGGGATAACTTTCTAAGGGTTGAATCGTGAACGTTTGAATTTGAAAGTTTGTAGGGTTTTGAAAGTGTTGAAGCTTTTGGTATATGGGATATGAGGGAACAGTTGGTATGTAGAAAGTTTGGACCCACGTTCCAGGCCCTCCTGCCGGCAAGGGAAAACCCGGTGTCCCAGCGCGCGGACCAACGTCGGGTAATTAAATGGTGTCTGGCGTTCATTAAACGAACGAACGGTGTGGCGATTTAATTGCCGCGCGAGCGAACGCGTTCTTCCGTGAACGATTTTTCTTAGACTGAGAATGGAATAACTACGCTAATGAGCATTGTAATAGCCTTGTTGCCGCCTCTGTTCAGAGTTTCATGATTCCCGGAGAAAATTGTATCTTGCGCGTGGTCGCGGTAGTTTGCGCGCGCGCGTTATCCCGTGACTTTGAGTTTGAGGGGAGCTATAAGCACGATAAAGTTGATTGGGGATGACTCGAACGATCGCGAAGACTTTCCAAACGCGGCTCGTATTTGCTGAGCACTTCGTTTGGCTCGTTAAGACTGTGGATCTTTGAAAGCTTAACGACGCTGTCTTCTTTCCGTTGATGAGGAACTCGCTGGCGGCGGATGATTTGAAGTCGATCGTGAGTACTGCGGAACGGTTGGAAATGAATCCTATAACTTGAGTGGTGTAACGATCGCGAAGAAACGTTACGATACACGGCGTGTTAGTGCATGTGCTTTGGTTTCTTATCAGTCGAAGGAATTCACCCAAAATGGTTCCAATTTTCGATTGTTTGCATTTGAGAATTGGTAATAGTAGAGTACTAGAACTCTCAAGATTTGAGAATTTAAAGATTTGAAGATTTAAAGATTTGAGAATTTGAAGATTTGAGGATTTCAGGATTTGAATATTTGAAAATTTGAAAATTTGAAAAGTGGGGTTAATTGTTTTGATCTGTGAATAACTCATTTTCGAATAAAATCTGAAAAACACTACTCGCGCCAAATGAAAATCTTGCGCTGGACATTCGGCGTTATTGAAAAAATTGTCGAAACAAACACCTTTTCAAAAGACACCGTTAGAAGAATAGGAAACAATAAGTGTCGCGCTCTCGCGGTAAACATGAGCAACGAGGATCACCATTAAATCGAACTTGCCGGGTAAGCGGTCGATCGTTAAGGGATCACCAGCGATTATTAGAATCAGCAATTTGTTCGGTTAATTGCCGAGTTAGCGGGGTTGCGCGGTTTCCTTTCGCGATGATCCCTCTGCGCAACTTGCGCGATGGCATCTCTCTCGGCAACATGCGAAGAATCAATTACTCTGGTGCTCTTGAAAATAAACGTACGATTAGAATTTTCCCTGGTCGTGCCACGGATACGTATTCGTTGGATCAAGAAACCTCGAGGATGCGTCAACATTTGCCGAACGTGATTTTGTCACTTATATGGAAAAAATGCACATCGTAGCGCAACATTGCGCGGATCATCTCGAAATCTTGACTAAAAGCAGCATATTTATCAATTCCTAGCTAACTGTATCAAACTCTTTGATGCTAAAATAGACTTTTTTGATTACCAAATTAGATTACCTTGTTCGCTATGTGTCATCGATTCAATCGTCTAGAAATTTTGAAAACACCAGACAAAGAATAAATAATTGTTTTATTACTACCCTCAATGATCGTTCCAATATACCATATGAAAATTGTACTTTCTGTTCAAATATGTCAGTTACTAAGAGAACCTCAATAAAGGTAGGAATCCTTATACCCTTATTATTCTCACGAAAGCTGCATTGAAGATGCAAGCCATCCGCAAACGCTGTAGACAAGACGTCATTTTGCGAACATAGTAAAATCGAGGCTGTAGTGTTTCCCATGCTCACTCATAGACTCCTCGTAAATCATTTGATCCCGAACACCGTCGGGGGAGCAACGTAACGACCGCCGCTCGCGGAACGAAATAAGTCCGCGAGTGGAATACGCACACGGATGCAGGCACACAGAAACGAAGCATCGCGGGGCCGGGGTCTTTGACTTCGAATTGATCCCGAGCGTTCCCGCGCGCGGTTCCCTCTCTAATCGGACGTTCGGAAAGTGTGTCGATCGACGGTTATTCGCGATGATGATTACGGGCAAATTACTGCGAGTGTAACGGTGCGCGGACGGTGTCCGAGGGAAATTGTCCGACCGCGATCCCGTTTTCGAGGATTTTCGAGCGAGGGGACGACCGTTTGGCGTACCCATCCTCCATAATTCGAGCGACGATCGCGCGTCTGGCTTCGCGAACCGCGAAAAATACATCCGAGAAGACCGAGAAGAGCGAGATCTTAATTCTATTCTGTACTACGGTATTTGCTTTGATATTTCCGGTAGTTTATAGATCGAGGAACTATTCTTTAAAGTTGGTATCTATCGAAACTTCTGCCCTCTTTGATGATCAGTCGTTTATAACTATCGGAATGACGATGGGCCTTTTACCAGTAACAGACCCATTGCTGGGTTATTATTTCGCGATCTTCGCTGCTTTTCTTTCCATTCCGTGGTTGAGTTCTTATTAAGGATTTTCAGAAGCCTCTAAAATTTTCTTCTATTGCTTCGAAATCTCCTGGAAGCTTCTTCCTCTTTCTTCGTGATGGATTTATCGATTAATGTCTTACGATGTAACTACCGCGGTCAACTGACCGGTTGTCGTGGAAGATGAATTTGACCTGCTGTAACAGTTCCCGCTGACGCTACTTTCAAGTAAAGGCTGTATTCAATTTGAAATAATTGCAAAGATCTGCAGTCCATTTATCAGTAATCAAACACTCTTCATCGATAGCATACGCTTCCATCAGATGAAGAAGGTAGTCCCAATGGCACAGAGACGCTTCGCGGTTAGGCACCCAGCAGTCTTTGTTTGAGGGTTAAGAATCGCGATTATATCGTTACCGTCGGCTAATTTCGCCCCACCTATTATTTCAGGCAGAGCGATTGTTATCTGCGTATTTTACTTGCGGCTGATCCGAGCGATAGGCCGACACATAGGACCGAGCGGATCCCTCTTGCCGACCCCGGCTACCTTAGGGCCATTTTGCGGTGTTCGAGGGAACGTTCCTCGTCACGACAGTATGTCCGCGTTCGTGATGAATTGATCACCTTTAGGGGGATAGGCAAGTAGAAGCAGGGTTCGCGCGAGCGTAAAGATTAGTCCCACGCAACGACCGGTCGCGAGGAATAAATCTAGAGGGGGCGAGTGAGGGTTACGTGGGTGCGAGGACGGCTAGGAAGAAACCGTACTGCCGGAATCGTCGCCAGTAAATTTCATCCCCGGGTGTCTTCTTCCTCGAGGAACTCTGACCTTCGATCCCTGACGCAGAGGTCCGCCGCTTATTATTCAAACGGTCCTGCATGTTTCCGTAACCCTTCACGGTTCCAACCGTGTTCTCGGTTTTCCACATCGAAACTTGCCTCGATGTCACTTAACTTGATTAGGGATCAACATGGAACTTTAACCTTTTGTACCTAAAAGGTTTTCCGCTACATGTATTCATCATTGTCTAATGAAACATAGATTAACTGTTTGAGCGCACTGAACAGAAATGGTACGCGAATCAAATTTTCCGATTTTGCTATGTTAAATCAAATAGCGACTGTCAGTCGTCTCTCGAGTGCAAAGGATTTATGATAGATTCAAGAGGACTCAGAGAGCATTAACATTGTATTTACATAGTTACAATAATGATACGATGAATAATTGCAGCAGAAATTGGTAACATGCTTCACGATTAAATATAATTCAGCTTTCCATGGAAAAGATTTCGGAAGCTTCTGAAAATCCGCGTCCGAAGAGTGTTAAAAGTACCGTGAACCTTGGACAGGTCTTCAACGTATCTAAGCGCGAGATGTCGAAAGATTCGTCCGCAGCGTTCCAACGGCGGGTTATCGGCGTGCCGATCCTCCTCTCGCAACGGTGAACTTCAAGAATCTGATTTACGAGTGCGGGCTCCGTGATGGCGAACGGTAGCCCGCGAGTAGATTCATAAATAATGAGACGGTGAAGGCGATGGAACGTTGTAACAGGCCGGCAGAAGGGAGCCGAGCGGTTCCCCGCGGAAGAATAAAAGATTCATAAACAATGAAGCCTGGGTAAATCGGTGTCGGGACGGGGCCCCGACTCGGGGATTCACCGGCCGCCGGGAATGGATCTTGTTCCAGCTCGCGGGATCTCGCCTGGCCGTATCTCTGCCACGGCGGATGATCGCTCGTCGCCCGTGCTCCGGCCGTTCCGTCGATCGTATAAACCACGGATTCCGCGCGATCGGCCCTCGCCTTCCGTGAGAAAATTCCGCTAACGCCGACTTTCGAGAAGTCGTTCCCGCTTCCAGGATAATCGTTTCGGATTTTACGCGTTCGCACGGTGCTCACGGCCACTTTGAAGACGAACGGGCGAACGGTTTTAGCGAAATTCGGAGCGATCGCGCGAGGAAACGGATGAGTTACTGCTTAACTCTCTGGTTCTGTGTATACGAAACAGTATTGTGCATACAAGACTTAAATATGACAGGAAACTACAGATCAATCTGTTGTTGTTGGAACAATTAAATTATTCATTTGGAATTTTTGATTTTAAATGTGAAAGCTCCAGGATGACATTATGGTGGCACTAAACAATTGTTGATGAAACTGGTTTCCAAATACACATGATTCGATCGCAAGCGCCATTTTGTACGCGAGGAAACCATACGAAATGGAACCGTTAGTATCCAGCTATCGGTAATACAGGTTTCTAATTTTTCTATGTTAAAATTAAGATGGTCGATGCAAGCTTTCAGGTTTCTTTGGGGCCGTTGAGGTAATTTACTTTTATCTTTGTGGTAAATACACGAACACAGTTCAATTAACATGCTCGGCGGGTATAAATAACGTTCGCAGTCGTTAGGGTTATAAATGTACGCAATTACGCTTCCCTAATTAAATTAAGTTTTCAAGGAATTGACGCGAACACAGCGAAGAGCAGGTAGCAGCAACAGTTCAGTGAAAACTGGTACTGAAGCGTACCTACGGGACATAGAGGAATAAATTGATTCAAATGAATATAATTATTATTCAGGAAGCAGCGTATGCAAAGTGAGTGAGAAAATTGCTTCGCTCGTATGAATCGGACACAGTAATACTATTTCCCGCTAATGAATATTTATTCATCACAGTCAATTTACCTCCACCGTGAATATGTAAGTAGTACTTACATCGTTCCTTCCTTCGCTGGGAAATCTCGAACGAATAAAGCTATAACTTGTTCAAGATCAAACTCGGATCAGTCGCGTGGCGTAGCTTCGGTTTCGAAACCGTGACGCATTGATAAATTTTTAATTATTCCGCGTGCACTTCTTCCGTCCATTAACCTATTAACCAGGGATAACGAGTGCGCTCATCATTTTTACTCCCCCTTACTTGACTTGTGTTTCCTTCTTTATTTGCCTAGAGAGTAAATCGTGCTGTAACACGCATAAAACAGTCGATTAACTTATAATTACACCCATTGTAAAGTAGATCTCTTCAGGTCATCATTATTCTACGTTACCGATGTCCGTTCGAACGTTACTGGTTGAAAAATCGCGCGGTTCACAGGTTAATAACGGCCGGTAATTGAATTCGCGATTGACTATCGATTGCCCTGGACCATTAAATCGCAGTATTCGTTTTAATTCGAGTGGGTACACTCGCGAAGAGGATTTGAAAGGGTCTGGCGCATAGAGCGATGGAGTCATCGACGTAAACGGTGCTCTGATTATTGCACGGTGAATATTTTCAGGGAAAAAACAAGGAGCCGATCCTCATCACGGTAGCTAACGAAAAACGGAGGCTCGGGCTTAGGTAAAGAGGGAGAAAGAGCTCTCGATGATAACGATCGATCCGATGGAGAAACACAGGCTGGAAGCGCAGCGATCTCGATAAATCTTGAAAGTAATTAGCGACCGCATCTCCAGTTCTGTTCGTCGTCTTTGCGGTCGTTTCGAGAGACACAGAGAATACTGAGCTAGAACCGGAGAAGGAGGTGGCCGCTGAACATCGAAGAACGATAGAGAACGATGCAAGAAATATGATTACACGTTCCCAAGATCCACCGTGCGGTGACCATATCGGTCGTCTTCGGAAGGCGTTCGAATAATCCAGGAATCTGGATCCGATCGATTCCCATTTCGACATTCATCCGGAGATTTGTAGATTACAGGCATTACCTCTGACCACATCTCAGCGGATCTCTGGATCAGGCCAGGAGCGCTGTTTACTCGCAAGTCTCTCCTCTCGGGTTAGATCCGATCAACGATCCCCGCTTAATCCGTTAATTATGGGCCCTAATCGATTGCATTCCACATCGGGAATAATGTTATTTAGACGACGTCCGCGCGCGGGATCGTTAATGGTAAAACACTTTAATTGGAAGCGGCGGGACGCGACGGAGGATCGTACGCGAAAGGGACGGGCATTAAATGCCCAGCCATGAAAACTCTATTCCAGCCTGTTGGCCGCGCTGACCGTCCCGGAGCGAGCCGGACGAGACGTCTCTGTCCGGCTGTCGGCTCGGCGTCTCTTCGTTTTTCATGCAAATTTAATCATCGGCTGGCGAAACGCCACTCGACGCCGCGGAAAGGAGATTCTCTGACTTATCGTCGGGAGCATTCGGTATGGTGTTTCTGTTCGAGGAAACGCTTCGCCGCAGAGAAACGCGTGGACGCGGGTAGATGGACGGTGAATCTGATTCGTTGGAGACAGGGACTGAAAGAGGATTGAGGATCTTGCTGTTGGAAGGACGCCGGTTGGGCTGAGTAGAAAGGAGCAGCTGGAAATCGGGACGAATGTGAAGATCAGAAGGAAAAAAAAGATGTATTTATATTCGATGTATCTTCTCTGTTCTAGTTTATATCTCCTAGGTATTTTATCTACGCGAGATAGATGGTCTACGTATTTTGCTAGAAAAGTAAAATGATACAGAACGCTTCAAATGTTTCAACATTCAACCATATCAATCGCACGAAATAATAAATGAAGGCTAAAAGTTACGAGGGTAGAGTCACAAATAACGAAAATCGGGATATTACAGTAAGAAGTAGATCTTTGGAACATCGAATCAGAAACAGAGACAAACCCCTAAAAAAGTAAACCAAGTCCAGACAGCTGGTCACTCTACTGTAGCTCCATTTACAACTGTTTTGTACTTCTCCCGTGTAATGTACCTAAGAAAAAAGAACGAGCTTCCTGTCACCAGTTGAAGAAGTGTCGCAAAAAGTGCGGCTCCAGCGAAAATTCTCAGCAGCATCTCGACAACAACGAAATACCAGGCGAAGCAACGACCCTGCAGTCGACCCTCGATTCTCCCCGGATCGTCATGCCTGGTTGCGCCGACAGAATGACAGATCGCAAAAATCCTTGGTGGACCATCGTCCCCTTTCCGCTCGGGTCCTGGCCATGGTCGTTCGCGCGGAATCGTGGAGGACGATCGGCGTCGGCTGCGAGCAACGACCGGCGATCTTTAAACAACCGGACGAGACTCGCGGTTCTTATCGCCTCTAGAATTCACGCGGCGATTTTAGGGCTTCGATGGAACGTTTCCCATTCACCGGCTTCGTCGCACGGAAGCCGCGCGATTGCTTTCAGTTCCGAGGGCGCGGCAAATTGGCAGTTCGCTGCGGCGCGGCGTTTATCTCCTGTCGAAGGACTCTTGGTCTCTTCGAAGAAAAGGCGACGTTATTGCCTCGCAACCCCCTATTTCGGTGTCCCGAATGCTACCCGATTTTTTGCGCGCGAGGAATTACTGTGTTCAGTGGAGCAAAAGAATGACACGGCCCCGGGCAATGAGGATTCTCGTGGATTATGAGCTCTCGCGGAAACGTCGAATAGGTGAACGTTTAACCGATTGTCATGTAGCGGCAAACGGCGAGGATTACTAAGCGTAGTGTTCGATTCCGACTAAGGTGCAGTGAATAAGATCGATTCGCGTTGAGCTGAACTACTAGCCTTCGCGGCGTATTCGTACTCAAGTTGATATCCCTTTATACTCGGAAGTTTAGAAATATTCAACATATTCTGATGAAAGTAGATATTCTATGAAACTAACGAGAACGCACAAATGAAAGAACAAAGCTATTTTATTTCAGTACCTTCTATACTGATGCATTATACGAAGTATGATATTATATACAAGCCTTTACAAAGAATAGAAAATTTCTCAGCTCTTCTAATAGCCATTAACGGCAGAATGAGCCTGATGATTCCGGGCACAAAGAAAACCACGCGCTGAGAGATTAATGGCGTTGAAGATAAACAACATTGCAGCCACTTGCTAGATGCCCACTGAATTTCACAAGAAAATCGCGAGAAAGACAGACTTCTGCCTTCATATTAAAAAGTCTGCATTCCGCAGTTTCATTTAAGCCAGCGTATCACCGTTGAACGAGGAGCAACAGTGAGGAGAGCTGGCAAGAAACGTAACAGGAGTTTGTTAACGTTACCGGTCGCGTTGTAACGATCGGAGAACATGCGGTGCCCCGTTACGCGGCAACCGGGGGATCACGGAAGCCTGCTGGGACACAATGGTACGCAGTGTCGCCGTACGAGGAACCGCAAGCAACCAAGCAAGCAACCAAGCAGGCGAGCAAGCGAGTGAGCAAGTGAGTCGAGCTCGTTCTCTCGGCGAAGGGTTGTTCGCCGACCGCGATATGTAGAGTCGCGCCGCGCGGGATACGTCCGCGGGTGGCCCGTTACGTTCGACCTAACGTGACTCGGCTACGTGCGCCGCACGTGGAAGAGGTTCCGCGACGCCAGCACGGTAGCTAACTTTAAGGGTGGTTTATGGTCTCGACTCGGCGATGAGATTGGATTTAGAAAGGTACCAGGAGCTCGATCGTTTCGCGGAAAGAGGAGAATAGAGAACGGAATCCGCAGAGTTGGACTGGTCACGTTTGAGATTTAACATTAAACTGGTTTGAACGTTTGAAACGTAGCTTCGAGCTGGTCACGTTTGAAAAATGAGAAGTTCTAGATTTAATTGACCTCTTGTCTTATACCATCCTGTCTTGAGAACTTCGAAGAGGTTAGCCAAAGGAAATTATGTTCGTTTCAGTCGGAACTGAATGTTATTTTTCCGGTATTATTGGTTAATCGTGGAAGTGACTGTGGGCATAGGATAAACGAGGAATTCTTCCTTCTAGTAAATTATTAACGATACGACAGTTCTGGCTTAATAGCAAAAGAGATGATAGGGAAAAGGGTTTAATCATCTGGTTTGAAGAGCAGGGAAATATTGCAGTAAGAAGCAACAGAGATTTACAAGTCGTTTTAGCTTCATTTTAAGTATTCCTTACATTAGCTCCTTTTGCAACATCCATTCCCGTCTCGTTCAATAAATTACAACCGATAAAATAATTCCACCGGCAGTAATTCTATAAGAAACCCCATAGCAAACACAACTCGTTCATAACATACCTACGAGCAAACCGAACACCCATGTATCAGTTCAGTCGCCGATGCAGATAACTGCATGAACTCCCATTCCCATCTAATCGAGTACCCAGCGACAAACTTCATGCGGCAAGAAGCATCTCCCAGATCGTCGGATATATCCGCGCGTGCGGTTATTGTCGGCGTGATCGGTCCAGGATGCGGCTTCTTCCCCAGGCGAAACGAGCCGGAGAGAAAGACACAGTCCGCCGGCTGGTAAAAAGCAAAAACGAGCCTAGTATCCGTGAAGGGGGTCCGCTTATCAGATTGCAGGCGACGCGACGCGCGCAGAAACTGCCGGTTGCAAATTCAAGACACGAGTCCCGAGCCGCGAAACGATCGTAGCCGCGCCGGGGGTACTCCAGCGACGCAGCATCCGGCCAGCCAGGAGATATTACGTGGCCGAGAGCCACGGGGCCGTGTAAAACCGTCCTCGTGCGCGACATTTTGTCTTCCCCTCCCGATCGCGCGAGCGGCTCCGTTCGCTTTCGTGTTCCACGATTTTTCCGGGCGTCTAAGCGGATCTCTGCGCCACCAGGATCATCCTATTCTCTTTTCTTCTTCTTCTTCTTCTTCTTCTCCTTCGCCTGGCTTCGTGCAGACTCTTCTTTCCTCATCCTCCTCGTGGCTCTTTGTCCTCTTCTTGTTGGCCCGATGCAAATGGAGTGGCCAGGAATAGGCGAGGAAGGGGGCAGAAGGAGAGCCAGGCGGGCAGAGAGCTAGCCGGCCAGCAGAAGAACAAGACGAGGAAGGAAAAAGGACCCCGAGGAAGGGAACCGGGAGAGATGTACCGCTCAAGGACACGATCTACCGCAACTCCCAGCTTCGTGACAAGGATACGCAGTCGCCGGAGGAAGCAGACACGCCGGAGGAGACGGAGGCCAGCCGCGGATCCACCACCGGCGGGAGATGCATCCTGCGGATCTCGGTTACACGAAACCCGCTTGTACCCGCCGGGACTTCTTTTCGATTCGCTATTCCGGAACGTACCACCGGCGGAGATACGAAACTAATGATCCCCGCGATGGGATGCGAGCTTGACCGTCTAATCGGGGAGAGTTACGCGGAGATGATGCCGGTTTCGTATGTAAGCTTCGGATCGGTCGTTTACATTGAAATTGGAGTCTGCCGATGTTAGTATTGGCTGAGCACTTCGTGGATGGTATGGACGGTTGAAGTATGCTGTTAGGGAAATGGGATTTGTATGGAAAGATGGTAGATTTTTGGAATTTCGAAGTATACCTGGGAAGTATAAATGGAGAAGTATAAATGGAAGGCTGATCAGGAAGAAATGGATCGTTAAATTATTAATCGTGGCTTTGAGGTTGATTTGTGCACTTGCATGTGCCGATCAGATGTTTCTAAGTAGACACGTTAGGCGAATAAGAAGATTGATCGTGTTACGATAAAAGCGCAATTTTTGGAGAATGTAGCGAACTGAATTCGATTATAATCAATTCTCGATGTTCGAAATGAAGTCAAATTCTCTTTACTTTCCGTCCATTTCCAAGTTAAAGGATTTTCAACAGAGGTTTCCCGACAAAAATTCCTCTCAAAGGAACCCGACAGATTTCAATCGAAGATCTTCCAGTCTTATACAGGGTGTTCCGTAACCGCGCACCGTGAATCTACGGTTAACGATAACTCGTGACCCGGCCTCGGCTGGTATATGATTTTACTCATGGCCGTGCAATCTTCTCCGGCAGCTTGTTCGCCGATGATTTGCGAGCCGGAGATTTGCATAATTCGTCGTAAGAGATCGTGGCCGGCCCGACGCGACGCGATGCGGGGAAATCTGCGGCGAGCGTCGGTCCGTTAGTCATGCTCAAATGGTTTCCGATTCAGCCAGATGCCGGGTATCGCTTAACAGTTTCCGCGGATCGTTGGTCGCGGAAATTTTGATTAACTCGCGTGTCGACCTAGTATACGCTCGGGGTCGGTCGACCGGTGACCCAGGATGGTTTATTAGCTCGTGGAACTTAGACTTTGTAAACGCAGAGTGGCTATTAACATTCAAAAGAATCTTCTCGATAAAATGTTGATGGAGACTCGATTATCCTTTAATGGATACATTTTGAAATTTCACTTCTTGAGAGAAGAAGTTACTTTATTTCTAATTTACTGATTCAATCGAGGCCACAGGTTGCGGATATTCGAGTGTACCTTTTCTAAACGTGAAATACACCTCGATTAGAGCTTTGATAGTTTCTCAACGCACGTTGCATCTCACGAGCGATGCAAGTTATGCACTTGTAACATTCCAATTGTCAGTTGTTTCGAAATAAATACGAAACGATAAGAGTATCTACGATAAAATAAAAGCAGGCATAATCTATTAAAGGTCAAGACCAAAGTTCCTCTGAATTCTAACCTTTACCTCTCTGCTCTTTCCAAGATCGATGAAATCTACCTCGCAGACCCGAAGCCACGGACAGACTGATCGATAAGGATATCTATCGTCGCGATCTCCTGGGATTCTTGCAAACCTTCCACCTCGGTGACCCTCGGAGGATCGGAGGATCAAGGATCGAGCGAAACGTTCAACGACCCGGGTGATCCGACGAAACGCGCCGCTTTCGGAATCGTCCCGCGGAACCGCACGCGTTTACATAAGGAAAGTACCGCGGGGTCTGTTTCACGGTCGCTGAAAAAGCGGGTCAGTGTCGGGTTCGACGGTGGAGGATGCACTTTCACCGCGCTTACGAGAGTACCAGGTAATCGCTATCGCGTTTACATAACGCGAAAGCCGCAGAAACAACGCGACACGCGTGATTTCCTCTACCAGCGCCTTTCACGGGATCGTGAAAGTACTATGAAGAGAATCCTGACCGTACATAGTCGAGTATCGATCATGAGCATCCGTGATCCACTTGACATTGAACGAAGACAAATTTCTCGAAGCGAGAAGAGGAGATTGCGAAGAGACGTAGGGCTTTCGCCAGCTTGTTTGCCACTGTGAAATCTACTAATTGCAAGAGGCTAATGTTGGAGCTGTGATTTACTTTGGAAGGACGCTAAAGATTTTCGTTTAACATTGGAAACAGAATTGTTATGTACTTTCATTATTTATTTACCGCGGAGAGGCTAGGAAAAAGTGTCTCCTAGTGGGGAAGAAGATTATTAAAGAAGATTGTCAAGAGATGTACGGCTTTCACTTGGCTTATTTTTTACCAGACATAAAGGCAATAGCCTGAGGAACTTCATAAGTTGCTATCCAATCTGGGGGGATATTAAGGATTTCCTTTGACGCGGAGAGTACCGCTTCTAATTCCTTTAGCACAGCAACGAACAAGAGAAAAGTTCCTCGCGACCGGAAAAGAAGATTGTAGGGCTTTCGCTCGACTTACTTCCTATTACATGTTCTTATTTCTCATTAGACTGGAAAAAGGATTTAACGTTCGAGTGTCCTTGGCGATGAAGAGGATCTTCCCGTGGATTCAAGGATGTCATTACACGGCAAGCTCGCTCCGGACGAGTTCCGCTCGAGAAAATCATCAGTTTTTTAATAATTGCGAGTTTCGGTATCATCGGTGGTGAAATCAAAAGGGAAATCTTCGATTCCGTATCGCGGAAATGGTGGACTATAACACCGCGTAATGGGGAATCATTTAAACTTAATGAACCGCAGTCGGTTGACCAAGCCAGCACGAACGGTGGAAGCTGCACGCGACGCGTGCGTGCAACACGAATCGCGGATACAGCGGTCGTTTTAAATCAAACCAGACACCGAGATTGTCCCCGTGTGTGCTGCAGGCTCTAGAAATCCTCTCGCACGTTCCAACCGCTTGGAAATGCACCCCCCTTCGATGCTTTCCGTTCCCGATCAACCCTCACGTTAGCTACCGTGCACCTAGCTACCAACTCTTACATTTTCTCCAACAAAATTTATTATATTTCCGTGAAAATTTGGTAAAATAACTTTCAATCTCCATTTCTTGAGTACTTCCACATCGATTATTACTTTAACCCTTCGCACTCAGAAGTTTCTCACTAAAAACGTTTAACATTTTTTGACGAGGCGAGGACGATATTCATTGAAACTAACTCGAAGAGAAATCGCAAGTACATTGAGGAACAAATCTATTTCGTTCCAATATTTCACGTATCAAGGCATTATACAAAGTTCAACATTAAATATCAGATTTTATAGTCTTACCGCGTCAAATCAAACGGCGACTGAGAATATTGCAATATTAAAGTTCGATCAAAGGCAAACACTTTGGTAGCAAACGCAAGGATTAGCCGAACTATTTCTTTACACAAGTGACTAAGTCTAACGGTCCGTAGAACAATTTGCTAAGATCGTGTACGTAAAGAACCAGTAAAGTTTTTCAACAGCGAAGATTAAAAAATATTGAAAAATTGAAAAACTGACTTATAAGAAAAGGATGAAGCAAAATCCACGGTTGATCCTTTGCGAAGGGAGGGACACGAGAAATACAAGTTTCCACGGTTCGACCCAGCTTCTTCCTAGTCCACCCAGCTAAAGATTAATTTCTCGCAAAAAATTCGCTAAAAATCCGACGGTCGTAGGAGAGGGCCATCAGTTCGCATTCCATCGGACATTCATTACCGCTTTGGGACGGGAATTGAAACGAGCGAGCCGTTCGTAATGCCCGATATTAGTACGCGGAATAACAGACGAGTCGAGTAGGCCGGTCAGACCGGCAGGACCGGCTCGACGCGGGAAAAAACTTCTAAATAATCTTTCCACAGCCGCTGCGGCTCGCGTATCGGTTTCTTTGTTCCGCGCTTTATCAGCTCGCCACTTCTTTATTAGGCTATCGTCTCGAATCAACCGGCGTACATCGGATCTTTTTAATTAAAGGGCAAGTAATTGCCCGTGCTCGTTTTGTTCCGATAACGGAACGCGTCGAACCCGTAAATGCCCCGGCACCAATGAAATGGAAAATTTACATAGAAAGTATAATAATAATTCCAGGAAGGAATTTCACAGTCGTTCCTCTTAACGATCGTTATTTATACCTTGAAAACAGGCCTCGCAGTCCATTGAGACGAAAGCTCTCGCGCTTTTTGGAATATCTCGAGCTCGTAGAAGAGTCCGGCGGTTAAGAACCCGCGAAAGCAATTATCGGATATACGCCGTCTACCCTTACTTTCCTTATTGCCCCCTCGCCTCTGGCAAAAATCAACGTCAGTCCTCCGAGAACCATCTTCCGTATGAGTTTCATGAAAGCGAGCGTAAACTTTGATGTGTCCGTTCGGACCGCGATTTGCGGGGTTTTTGAGGCGGCAGCTCTGCGAGTAGCGAATAATCGCGGAAATTGCTGCGATGCCGGTCGCCGCACGCTTTTTCGTCGCGTCCGGGAAGCATCGCGAAATTAATTCGCACGGAACAACCTCCATTTGCCGCGGAATCGCTCTCATTACGATTCTCGCGCGCCAGATGCAACCCCGCAGCACGGCCGCGCGCCTTGTAATCAATCCGCAGGCGCGCGCTTCGTGCTACCATCGCGGCAAATAACCGACGTCCGATCCGCGTGCCGTCATGATGGTTTTTCGAGCCACCTCCATTTCGTTCGTCCTCAAAGAATGCCAAATTGGAAGGCAACCGTCCTCCGCGGAATTGAATACCGCAGTTTAATTAAAGATCCCCAGTGGCCCTCGCGCTCCATCGCAATTCCACCGCATTTATATTCGTCGGGGCGCTTCGACTTTCGATGTGCCATTAGTCAGTGGTAATAGACCTTCTGTTTCAGCTGTTTTTATCATTCATAATGATTCTATAGAGGTTGCATGAACGTTCCGCTGTTTTAACGCGCTGACCGCCACGAGAATTTCGAGCGTTTTGCATAATATTACCTGTTTTTTCGTAAGGTAGGCGAATGGTATTGGAACAGGTTATTAATGGTTTGGTATCATAGTTCTTGAGTTACACTGTTATTTAACGACTAGTATGAGTGAATATTTTAATTCGATATTAACTTTTTTACTTGTTTATGTGCAGTATTCTGTAAATTGAGATATTTGTAGAGTGTATCGCGTTTCAAACCGTCTGGAACTCTTCTATAACAATTTTTTTTATATTCGCCGAGAAACTGTAAATAGTCGAGTATTAGAAAATTGTGGTGCGTGAAATAGTTCAAAATATAGGATTTGTAAGTTTGCACTCGTAGCATTCGAAGCTTGCTACAGTATCTTCCACCGAATTTCCTTCTTTTCCTCAATGTTTCCATAATATCCCATTGCACCCAAACAAAGCGATCATCCGGCTAGATCATTCGGTATCAGCAGATTCCGCAATATTTCCCGCGCAGAACGCCAGTTTCTTCGAAGACCGATCCGCTGCACGGTCCACTGGATCCTGGTCTCCGAGGTGATCGAGTAAATCGCTTCGACAAACTTGGCCAGCCGGATTCCGCGAACCGAACGAACGTAACAGTGTGGGTCGGGGAAACTCGACGGATCCGTCGGGTAATGAATTTGCCGGCGACTTCCCCGTGGCGAGCGAAACGAGGTCTCCCCGAGGAATGAATAATGCGAGGGATCGTTCGCGTACCGGCCGCGTTTCGTCTAATTGCTTCGTTAAACGAGCGCGTTCGTCTGATGCGTTTAGAATTCGATAAAAAAACGAGGAAACGGATGGTCCGGCGACGGTCCTCGGTCGCCGGGAGCCGATCAAAAGGACACCGGTGCCATTATTGCGGGGAGGATCCGCTCCCGACGCGATTTTTACGCCGCGGACACGCTGTCCCTAGACTTCGGCGTTTTTCTACGGGGACCCCGCGGACGTGAGCGCACTTGCGAACTTCGGGCCCGTTAGAACGGTACAACGGAGGAACGCTCGCGCGATTAACACGCTTTCCTTCGCGCGAAACCGGTGAGGAAGACGTCGTATCGCGGTCTAACATCTCGCGAGTTGTTGTTGAGTTAGTTTATTCTGTCAGTGAGTTATTCCGGTCTTTTCGGAGGAAACGTTGGAGTTGATTTAGGATTTAGTTCGGGGATGGCCAACTTATGGCGCGTTGCGTGATTAGACGCACTGAATCTCAGAGAGGAATGAACAAATAATGTTTCGTAGAATTTATATATAATTATATAAACACAGGGTGTGGTTACTGAATTCTAGATTGCGCGAGTATTATTTTTTTATTGAATATAGACGCATCTCAACTGGACAATGGAAAAATGAACTGTAAAACCTTAACCATTCCTGATCTAGATGCAGTGTAGAATAATTATAGTTTTATCCGTGTTCAATTTTCCGTTGAGTTTATAGCTTTCTTTTGGGAATATGTCAAGGTTTGTATGCGAGGGATTTAAGTGGAATCTTTACGATTTTATGGACGTTTTTGACATTCTTCCTCGTCGATGTTACTTCCAGACTTAATTATAGGCTGACCTGACACCCGAGTGAACGTTTACGAGGAAGCTCCTACTTTTCTCGAATGTAATACGCGACTGTCATCTTCTTCGAAGATTTAATTGGGTAACGATTTAATGGTACATCCCATGCCCCTGCAAGAAACGAGCAGAAAAGAACGGTGGAGGTGAGGCTCGTTCTAAACAGCGACGATAATGATAGAGGTTCCAGCAGCTTGTTTCTCTCACGTCTTTCACTGCTATGAGTTGCTCGTGGGTTAAAGTTACTAATACCATTTTTCGAATGTTTCTAAACACTCACGATAGAATGGTAGATTGATTTTTTGTGTATACAGTTCCAGCGAACTCTTATATTCTTCATCAAGGTGTATTAAACCATACTAAAAAGGTTGTTATACTTTTTGTGAAATTAATAATTCCATCCTCCAAATTTATTTATAGCAAATTACCAAATAGACAATGAAATTTTTTACTACGATCACTTTAAGTAACAAGATCAAGTATTTTTCTCACTATAATTACATTGTTTACTAGGCTTCTTAATTAATTTTTGTCACGAATGTCACTATGTTTCTATGACTATCGCATTAGTTACGCTTAAAACATCAATCGCGATGTTAAATGGAGATCCCCGTAGATCCATCAGTAGCAATCATGTCCGAGAACTGATTTGATCTTCGATCCTTCGCCTATCACGTGGGTCTTTCCTCGAATCGAAGGCACACACTCCGTGAAAGAGAGAATGGACTTCCGACGAACAAGAAGCTAACGGTATTAAAGCGGTGCGCGACTCAGCTGGGAGGAGCTGCTCGGATACCAACAGGTTCATCTGTGAGTCACCGTGAGATTCTCCAAGCCGGACCATCGATCGCGCAGGGCCTTGGGAGAAGGTTCGGCTGTTGCGTAACGCCGAAAACTTCGTCGAACGGGCCGAGGTTTTGACCTCGTTTCCTCGGTCGACTGTTTTACCGTTACTCGTTGAAGGAGGTAAAGGAGGATGGTTCTCGAACGAAGGAAAGGGAGACAGTGAGAAAAGAGAGAAAGAGGACGAAAAAAAGAGAAAAAGAAAGAAAAAGTGAGAAAGAGAGAGAAAGAAGGAAAGAAACTGAGAAACTGAGAAGCTGGGAAAAGAATGAAGATTGAAATGATAAAATAGAAACTGAGAAAAGAGAGAGAAAAGGAAGAAATAGAGGGAAAGAAAGGAAAAGACACAGGAAGACAGAAAAGTGACTCTCTTTCTTTCGTTTTCTGAGCCTTTCTCCGTCGCCGGTGCTCCATTCCAACACCTCGCCCGTCCCCAATTACAGGAAACAGTTTATAGCGAGCACTCGCCATTAACCAGCATCATCGCCGAGATCGTAGTCCGTTAACCCCTTTCACCTTTTTTCAACCTCCGGTTTTTGCCCCGGCGGATCCTTCTAATCTTATTACGGATTTATCATTGTACCCGCTGGTTTCTTGCCGCCGCTAATCTTTCACGCTACGCGATCGTTCAATTACTCTCGGACCATTCGTCATTAAATCCACCGTGAATCCGCGATTCCCCTGTGCATTCGTGTGGCTTTATTCAAATTCGAAGTTAACGACTCAGTGTACCGTTAAGAGGAGCGTGTTCGGATCCTGAATTTTATTTTCAAAAGTGTATGCGATTCAATTGAAAGCAACAGGTATTTCGATTAACGGACACATAATTGTTCGTATTTTGCATCTGTGTACGCGTTATTCAAATAGAATAATGAATATGAAACAGAGATAGCGGTAGAATATCGTGTCAGACTCGCGGCAAAGATTTCAAACGGAATTCAACGAATATAGATCTCGTTCGAGTGTTTCAAACCAATCTGAAATATTATTCCTCTATTATCAATTTCAACGCTTCGAAGTGAACGTACACATAGATTAAGAATTTCTTCCTCTTCTAAAGAATTACAAAGAATAAAATACTCGTGTTGAAGTTGCGAAAGAAACTGCAGTGCGAAGACTTGACGCTAACCTACTTTCGTATCAGTTCCTCCACTGTAGCCCGCGTCTCAAGCATTATCGAGAAACCAAGAAAACACGTGTAACGGTTCCCCGCGTCTCCCCAATTCAAAGATACCCCTATGCATCACCGCTAACTGTCACCGCAGACTGAACAAGGACACTGTTAAAGGAATCAAGACACTAGTCAAAAAACGCAGTCCTAGAATGCGGCAGAGTTAATAAACACCTGCAATCGCCGAAGACATGCCGAACATATATTTTATTATGCATCCGATTCGATTATTTCCTGTTACGACGCGATAGTAATAACTGTACTCGTACGTCTAATAAAGACAAATAATAATATTATCCTGTTTCGCCGCGTACACGCGGCTAAACACGTTTACCGCAGCGAGAGGAGAGTCATTAGTTCACCGAGCATCCAGAGTTTTTCGGCGCGTTAGATGTTCGCGCCGTTAGCATTGGAAATTTAATTACGGCCGGACGGGTCGTCGGTGATTTTTAATTAGCACGAAACGCTTCCTGAAATCTCCCCCGTTCGACCGATGGGTGGTCCAACGCAGACAAGCGATCAGCGACGTTAGCCGGGTTCGTCTACGGACACTCTAGGCCGTAGACAGCTGTATCCCGCGGGCGAATTGTCGGAGCAGGTCCGTGCGTGAAAGAATCGTGAGATGGGATGAGCAGTCGGTGGAAATTATTATAATAACGCTGGCCCCGGGCCTCTCGCGTGGACGCGGAACCAACAGCCCGCGAGCCCTGGCAATCAAAGACGTGACGCTGCGGGAAACCGGCAGCCAAGATCGGCGATGCAGTAGAACCTCGCTTATGTGAACATAAGTCGGGGTAGGTGTGTTTGGATGATCGACGAGTTCGGATAATAGAGGTTCGCCAATTATCTCCTAATCTGATTTGTTCCGGTAAAAGAGCTTGATCCTCGGTGACGTTCGGATTAATGCTCGTTTACATATTTCATCGTTTTTCACTTTTAATATTAGAAACGATGACGGGTTTCAGTTTACTTATTTCGCAATGATCGATGCTTAGAAGCGTTAAATACATGAAACGGTTTGAAACATAAAGCTTCATTTATAATCGATATACGAAGGAACCGAGTTGTTCTGGTATCAACACATAGAACCTTTAGAATACACGAGTATTAGTACGTTTTTTCTGAGGAACTACTAAAGAAATTGATTTAGGTAAATCCAAGAAATTGATTTAGATATAATACGTAAATTGAATTACGAATGAGTTGAAGTGATAGGTAAATTTTTCAAGTTTCTACAGAGAAATGTGGAGAAGTCAATGTGACTGCTCGGCAGTTCCAGTGTGAACCAGGCTGAGTAGTCCCATAATTGAAGAGTGTGAAATCAATCGTGTGAATTTGATGGATAGAGGACGCATCGGGGCGGGCTAGACCGAACGCCATCAATCACTCGGATTAATTAACGTGTTGAATGCCATGGGGGTAACCGGTGACCTCCAACCAAATCGAAATACTGTAGTTCTTCATTATTTGAAGACATTTCGATATTATAAATAATTATAAATAATATAGAAATATATATGCAGTGACATTCAGCTAGGTCAGCGTATAATAACAATAATGCAATTCACTCAAATGATTGAATATTATATTTTTGCCAAAGGTTTCTTTTTTAACGGACATATACTGGGTCGCGCGGCTACGTTCGGCAAAGTCCGTGCTCCATTTACGAGCCGAAATTCGCCTTGAACCTCGGACAGGGTCAGCGAGGAATGGGGACGAGGAAAAGTTGACCGAGCAACGGTTTAAATCGGCTGTCCGAGTCGCCAAACTAGTCGCGCCGCGTTTCATTGACCATTTCTCATCGGCCGGTCGATTTGTTACACGATTTACCGTTAACCGGTGTCTGTCGACGTTCGACACTGTTTCTGAACGCTATCGGTTTGGCCGTCATCTTACTCTAACAAAAGAATTGAATTTAATGTAATCTGACCATATATCACGGTGAACGTTTCAAATGTAGCAGCTGACTCTATAACGAATCTTCTTTAATAACAGTTCGATTGTTAGTCATAGTAAAATTGAATTGGTTACAGTGTATACTAATTTATAGCTGCAAGCAGTAACTAGAAATAGCATTTCAAACACTGCTTTGAACAGTTTAGCTACCAGACTAAATAATAATAATAATGGTAATAAAGAATAACAATAATATATCCGTATGAAATAATAATATACTGAATATTCGAGAAAAACTAAGTAACAGTAAGAAAATCCTAACAATAGCTCAAACGTTGCTTAGTTGTGTCATTTAACAGAATTTATATCTTCACAATTATAATCCCTATTACTGCCTAGAAAATAATAGAATCCTTAGTCCTCAAACCTCGGTTCTTAAAGGTCCATTGAAGGAACACCGATGGAACGTTAATACGTAATCAGATTACATTTTACTCAATTCACACGGTTCACCGTTGCGTTTAACAGACATTTTATCGAAACACTAGTGGGCTGGTCGCGTACTCCGGATTCCGAGGTGTTCATAAATCTCGCCGCGCACGCGATCCTCCACGAACACGCGAGCCGCGATCGGTGATCGATTCTCGTTCATTAGCGAGTTCTATCGCCGGAATGTCACGCGACAATTAAGCGTCCATTTAAACGTCGATTTCGATTAACGATTCCGCGGCAGCGGCGAGGGTGGGGCCGTGCTCGGCGACGATCAATTCATTCCGATCACGTTTCCCGCGATCCACGGGAAACGGGTACCGTAAGGGGATTCCGGGAATGACGAAGTAAGGCCGGGAAAAAAGGTCCGAGAGAACGACGATGAAAGAAACTCGGAAACCGCGGGACCGAGACCGAATCGTGACCGAGTGTCCGCCCGGCTACGATTTCACCACGGATTCGTGCGAAACGGAATTTCGATCGGCGACGATCGGGCTCGCGGTCACGCGTGGCAACGTCATGCTCGATGAGATCGATCTTTGACTGTTAATTAAATTTCACAGCGTTCGTGTGCGTTCACGGTATGGTCGAAGTAGTAATAATGATAATAACGATAATAAAGAAGGTAATATCTTTCTGTGAAATAATAATAATAGTATCTCCATATGAAATAAGAATGTAAGTAATATCAGAAGAAAGGTAAGCAATAGTAAAACAGTAATGACAGCTGAAAAATTGCTCAGTCCTGTCGTTTGAGGGAATTTGTAGTTTCACAATTAGAATCGCTGTTGCTATGCAAGGAATAATGAAGAAATCCTTAGACTTTAACCTTTTAGTGTGTAGCAAGGTTTGCCAAGGTCTGCGATTTGAGATCAATAGAATTTTCCACTGTGCAATTACGTTAGATTACACTATAATCTGCATAACTATCGACGACAGAAAAATAATTGTGCCCCTATAGTGGTGTACCGTTCAAAGAGATGATATACACAAAAGTCACTATAATGGCGTACAATATCGAAAAGATTAATCCTCGATTCCTTGGTTCGTTGCCCAATTTGAAAAAATGGGAAATCAAGTGAATCGTTTGTTCACTGAATTTATAGATACTAAAGTAAAAGAGATAATCACCCATTTATATCGCATCTACTAGAAATAAAATTACAGGAATATTCGCTTATTTTCTCGTCGAACATAGCTCGAACACCGTTCACACCAAAGCCTGCTAGACTGGTGACCATATAACCACTCGTTCAGTCAGCGTAGGCGCACCATTACTCGAAATTTACCATGTCAGCAACGGGTTCGACGATCGGATCCTTGTACGGACGGTTTCTTTAGCGCAGCGGAACGCGGAGATTCGTTATTGGAAAGGGGGCAGCCTCTAATCGGGGTCGCGTCGTTTCCGTTTAACTTTAACGGTATCAGGAAGCAGTCACTCTCCCTTTAAGGCGGAAAACTGACATCGGAACACGACTGATTCGTTCGACGGGCCGGTGAACGGGGAACGATGACGTTTCTTTTGGGCTATTAACCTCGTAATCGCCGACGGACGAGTTACCTGTCGCTCGCCTTGAAGCGAACTTCTCGGTTTCTTGCGGGCTCGATCGATGATCACGCGACTCCGTTCCAATGAAAATAGTGTTGCTCATCTTGACGTTTCAAAATGAAAGAAACATAAGACCATCAAGTTTGACGTTTTTTAACCTCGTGCACTCGAGGACACCGGAACGGAGGCATTTAAAATTTGTCATTCGAACACTTTGTCGTTGAATATATCATGATAATAATGAGAGTGAAAGGGTGAGTGTAGAAAAGCTTCGAGTGCCAAGGGGTTAAGGATGAATTCCTTGACAATGAGCAAACGTTAATTTCCACTTAGTTGTACCATTACAAATTCTTGGAATTCACGTGTACATCAGAATTGAATATATTAACGAACATTGTTATGAGCAACTAACGAACAAATAAATTTTTTAAATATATCCAACAGTTTCGAAGATAAACGAACGTGAATGAATTTAAATACCTGTTTCGACTCGCTCCGGCACGAACGAGGGCGAATATAAAATTAGAATTAAGTTCTGCGCTGTTGCCGCGGTATCGGGAGTGTTGCTGAATATTAATGGTATGCTCAGGATCGAGCACCTCGAATCATATTTCGAGGGAACCCCCGGTGTCCGGCGGCAACGGCCACGAAGAGGATAGAACGGCCTAGCGGCCGTGTTCTCACAGATTCGATCGGGCCTAAATTATACGCTGCGCGGGGTCGGCGGGCTGCAGTCGTTTCCTTTTTATTCGTGGACGAGAATAAGGCCGATAAAAGTTCGAGCGGATGATAAACAGCTTCTAGACGATGGGTGGAGTTCGTAATGGCGGGACGAAGGAGGAAGATCCTCGCTGAAACTGAGCACGACATAAAAAACGATCGGGCGTCGCGGCTCGGACAACCGTTTCTCTTCTTCTTTTACCTCAAACATGGACATTCTTCTTACTATTATAACCTTGTGCTTATGCAGATACTCTTGCCAATTAATTTACGGAAATTGAAAGTAAAAGAGGAGTTAGCCCTGTAGAGGTTGTAAGAAGAGAAAATCAAGTGTGAGGGTGAGTGTGAATATTGAACCTTCTCTGTTAGTATAAAGTGTCTATGTAATATAATAATTCAGGGAATATTAAAAGTAATTATAGAATAGAAAGTATGTATGGAATATAGTTATTCAAGAAATATTAAGAGTAATTTTTAGAATATAATCTTCAAGGCGAATTTATAGTTCAATCTTAATCTCGAAGCGTAGTTTCATTCGCCAACTTCTTCTTTCACGAATCAGTGCTTAAAAGATCTAATCTCGGAAGGTAGTTCCATTTATTAAAATCTTCACTTATGAATTGGCACTCTAGGGTTCTAATCTTAAAAGGTGGTTCCACTCATCAAAACCTTCACCCATGAATTAGTACTTTGAAAGTCTAATCTTGCAGGGTAATATTGCTAGACTCCAATTATCTCGATATAAAAAGCATACTTTTATCCAAGCTCGCCACTATTCACGACTCTTTCAGACCCCTATTTGCAACCAAGTTCAAATTGCCAGGTGCCAGGCACGGAAGAAGCTCCGTACTCAGAGAATGTAAACACCTTCTTTAGGAGTAGCACAGTCGTCAGAACGAGAAACATCGGCAACGCAGGCAGACGCGTGTAATCCACGAGGGAAACAATAAAATCTCAGCTGCATCCGATTCCCAGGAATACCGACCAGCTGATAACGGAGCGTCTGCCTGTCGTTAAAATCGCGTTAAGCCCGACGCGGAGAGAATTTGTTCACCTTGTGCCACAGTTATCGCTTACAGTTACTTACGCGCCGGATCGCGATCGAAGATTCTCACCATCAGCCCTGCTTCTCGTCCTCCTTTGCCTTTATCTTCGCGCAAGCCTGTGCGCCTCCGGTTAGCGATTCATCTGTTCGGGGAAAGGTAACGGGCCCCGGACGCTCGTAAATCATGAAATATTCTCGGCGGACGGAACAATCGAGTCCGGCCTGTCCCTAATTGATACAGTTATCACCGCCGGTTCTGTTTAATTAAGCCTGTTCATGGAATCGCGCGTACACCTGACGCCACTGATCGCATCGTTACCTCGCGCACACACGTCTTTCTCTTTCCGTCTCCCTGTTTCTGCGTATTCATTCTTCTTTCCGTTTTACACTCAAGAGTGGAGACGCTGCGAACCGGCGTTGCCGGCTAGCGAACAAAGAATGCTAATGAAGTGTCAAATTTGTACCTTTAGGCAAATTCTTGAGACATTTTGTAGATACCGAGGAATTAAAAGTGAATAATTGTTTGTAGGTAATATGGTAGGGAAGTTTTAGAAATGTAAATGAAGTTAACGATATCGCGGAAGGTAAAGTGAAGCTTCCAACTTCAATTGTGCGTGGTCTCGACATGAATGTATGCGAAAATTCAAACGTTATTTTATCAAGGAAGTTAAGTTTGATTCTTTGAAATGAACATTTCTTTGTATGCAAAATATGAAATTGGGATCGAAGAAAGTGTAGCGAGCATGTTACAAACGTGTATGTAATTATCTATAGAGACTATTACAATGTTAACATTACGCAGTCACATTTTCTTTCCTTCTTTATGCTTCTTCTCGTATCCTTAATGCACTCTTATAATGACACGTGCAGCATACCACCGTTGTAAAGCTGTGCGATATTTCACGCACGGCAATAAGATTGAGAAACACTGCGGAACGGCGATACAAGCGTTAAAGCGCGTTCCCACGTGGTGTCTATCGGCATTGATGATCGCTTAATCACAACCGCGGAAAACATAAACAGGGAATTCGCGTGTACCATCTGTTAATTGCACAGTGTCATCGCCATACCCCATTCCAGCTCATTAACAAATCACTGTGCCGCCGATAAATCTCGGTGTTACGTTCCTACGCTCTCTCCCTCCGTAACGTCTCGCCGCGAATACAATTATCCGTGATCGTTTTATACCGCGGCACTAATTCAATTCCTTTTACGATCCTGGACGAAAATTATCGCCGGCTCTTAATGTCTCCGGCTAGGATTACGTTATGAAGACTTTCCATCGATGCGGTGGCGTTTCGCTGGGCTTTAGGAGATATTACTGATTCGTATAGCGGGTGTCCCGAAGAGGGACGTGAGTTATTTTAAACCCTCGCCTTACGATTTCTTTCACGACTTTAATCACCAGAACGTCGTTAATTATTTACTAAACGAAAAACTGACTAGATTTACCACCCTAAATTACTAGAAAAATTCTACATTCCTCTTGTATCTATGTCATCCTTATATTACCCCTTTGCCTTGTGATTTCTTTCTCCATCGCGCTCAATAGAGACATTCTATTGTTCATAGTTCATTAGAAAAAGAGAACAATTCTACATTTATTCTATGTCTACGTTTACTCAGAAGCATTGCAATTAATAATAGAAAGATAATATTCGGACTTGGAAGAATTAAGTGATACTTATACATATTTTTTAAGTTCTTATACCACGGATAATAGAGGAAAAACATTTATTTCCAAAGAAAATGTAGTTCACCTTATAGTTTTCGTTAACTCCTGCTTGTAATTTTGATCAAGATTCCCATTTGGTATTACAAGACAAGTTACTAATCTATGGGCTCACTTTTGAAATACGTTTCAACGATAAATAATATACCGACGATAAAACGTTCCGCAGAATTCTTTATTCCACGGTATTTCCCGGTAGAAATATGAACCGTTCCTCAAGAATTCCCCCGTATCTGGTCTAGCGGATATACACGCCGGTGTCTAGACCTTTATGGACTAATTAATAGAAACAGTAATCGCTGAAGAATTTCATCGCCTTATTAGAGAAAGATCCTGTTATATTTCAGACGGCATAAAAATCCCATGAAACCATCTTCGAGCGTTTTCACCGTTCCACTCCGGGCTCTTGTACGATTGAAAATGCCTAGTTCGCGGCCACTAAAACCCGCGGGTTCGTTCGTATCGTTAAAAGACGATACGCCGCGCTCAAGAGTTATCCGGGTGCGGATCAAGCAACGACGACGATCCGCTGTTATACCGCCGCTAATAAAAAAACCCCGGCGAATTAGCGATTTTCGAACGATCGTGTTAATACTCCTTAAGGTCGCGCATCGCCGCAATAAAATCGAGTACTCGACTTCCCGGTGTGACTGGGGGTACAAAAAATTTTTAGTGTTCGTGCCCTTACATCGTAATACTTTTCCATATATTTCCACGCGTTTATAGATCGTTTCTCAACGGATATATCGTCCGACGGAGAAAAATCTGCAGTCGTCCTAAAAGTTAAAAAGTCAGTCTTCCACGCGTGGTCGTTATTGGTCCGCGGTAGTAACAGAGGGTGGAAGCGAAACTAAATACGACGGACTGAGATGGAACGATAGAAAATAAAATTCATAGCGCAGCCAACTTCGTTGTCGTTGCATCTCACTTATTCAGCCTCACTTCCATTCTTTGTCATTGCCGTCAATAACGATCGTGAGTGGAAGATCGAGGCGGTTCGAAGATCATAAGTGAATGTGTTCCTCTTAACTTTTTTAGCTCCGGAAGCTAAAAGCTCAACGAGGCACTGGAAACGAGACCGATGCAACAACGTGAGATGTAACGATAGAAAATAAAATTCATAGTGTCGTCGACTTCATTCTCTATCGTTATATGTCACTCCGTTCCATTCGGTCTCGCGACCATGCGTGGAAGACCGAAGCGGTCCGAACATCATCAGTGTTCCTTTGTCTCTTTTTAGCTGTTAAGATAGTCGACGTCTTTTCTCTGTCGGACATTACCGATTACGGGATACACCAATAAAATCTCGAGCTGGGTCTTCCGATCTCGCGGGGTTGGTTCCCTCTCGCTGCACGCTGCACCAGACGCTGGTCGATTAATCGTCTCTGCCCGGTAGCGCAGTAAATTCCTCGTTGTTACGCACACCCACTTGTTGCGTGGCAGCTGCATGATTGCGCGTACATGTTCGTCGGTCGCAGGACATTTATCCCGTTTCGACGGCCCGGTCGTTCCGATTCGGTGTCGGGATGAAATCAATGATGCGGCGCGCGTTTACGGTTCTTGGCGCGTTCAGGCCGTCGGGGATGAATCACGGTTATCAGCTATCCAAGCTGCGTACCTTCTTTTTCTTATATTATATTTTACTGTATTACATTTTGTGTTCACGTATTATAACACAGTGGTACCTCGAACGAACTTTTCTCGTACTCTACTTTAATCTTCAGATGTGAACTGAATTTCGAGAAACGAGCCGCGATGCTTTCATAATCCTGAGGTATAATGTAATAGAAGTATGTAGTTACAATATTTAAATAGCTAATAAGTAGGTTTAATTAGCGATGGTTGCAAATGACTGCAGTTGCTATAAGACTATATGTTTTTGTATAAATTTATTGTTATCAGTATTAATTGTGATATTAAATAGTTATCAAAGATGTATGAAGTTACCGTGATTTTTTCCTTGTATTCTATTCGCATTTTGCAAGGACGACTAGTTGCAGTTAATGAAATATTGTAACTGCGAAGATCGCTGCTAAAACAAACGCCGGTCCAGAACGTGATAAGCGTTCGTATGCTGCGCTGTGCGTGCCCGACCGATTGATATTAACGATCGCGATCGCGATCCCACGGCTCCGCGTATCTGCGCGCCGCGTGTACCGTTAATGGACGTTCCGCGCGTAATTCAACAGCCAACGGACTATCGCATGTCGTTTGAAAATATTTATACCGGGCCTGTTTACAACCCGTACGGCGAGCACTCGTGCGCCCGAGAATTACGTGGAACAACGAAAAACGCGAAGGTAAGTTTTTGCCGGGGTGCTTATACGATGGGCGAATTTCGTGTTTTGCGCGTGGCGATGAGGTTTATTGGAATATGCTTCAGTTGGCGGCGATCTGTTGGAATTACCTCGAGTTTTACTGATTTCTGAAGTACTCGAAATTTGCAGGTATCCGAAGATCTCCAAGGAATTTCGGTGTTCGAAGTATCCGAGCATTTCAGGTTTAAGAAGTGGTTGGATATTTGAATACTTAACATTCTCGGGTATTTAAAATATTCGAAGAACTTGTTTATCTGAAGTACGTTTGAAGTACGGGAGCACCTAAGAGATCATAAATACCTGAATATCCAAAGATTCATTTCTGTATCTAAACGTTTCTAGATATTAATATCTAAATATTAGCGTACCGTCAGTACTTAAAATACTTCCGCATGGACGCCAAGAATGCTCGAAGTAAATGGACGCTCGACACACGTGGACGTGTTCGAATAGCATCCGGATGGTTGACTTTCCTAATTTATATCCTAATTTATATCGTGATCGCTGGTGCCGTCGACGACTAAAAACGGAAGCACCGTTCGACGTTCGCCAGGTGATTAGCGTTCGAAGGCGGCGAGTGTAAAAGGTGCACGCTGCACGCCGCACCGCACCGACGCGAATAGGTTCTCGCACGACAATGACGAAGAACGCGGATAGAATGTTTTCTACCGGCGTCGAACGACACGGAGGAAGCTGTAAACCGGCGATCGTTATCATCGACTATACCCGACGGTCATTAAGAAGAACCGTTCGAGTTAGAGAGACGATGAACGGCTTTATGCAAAATATTACGATCCGCGTCGTGATTTATCGACGGACATCAAGCCGGTTCAACTAACAGTTCCCGAACACTTTTGCAGTTTTTCAAGTCGCTGAAAGATTGATGAGAGATTACGAATCGGCCGGGATGATGTCGTTAACGATAGCCAGGGTCTCTCGATCGCGGCTCGTTTTTCATGCCGCGGGGTTTTCCATGCGGACGAGTTAACGATTTGTTGGCACGCTGCGCGCATGTTGTATTCAATTTGCGAATTACTACCTGTACAAATTGATTTAGTATTTTTCTACTCAATCGATTGTACACTCGTTGGAAGTTTAGACATTCTTTCGAAGGTTGGAATTGTCTAGTTTAGCCAGAAGGATTGCGAAACGCATAATCGTTCTTTACATAATAATATTTATTTTAAGGCACCGAACTGGTTACTGCAGCCAGTCAAAAATTTCATGGTAAGTACCTTATTTACACAGGCTATTGGACGACGCAACGACAAAATAGACTGATTTCACGCTTCTAAAACCAATGATCCGTCGCGATCGCTCACATCCTACACGCAACGCGACAAAAACCAAACTGACTTCGACTTTAAACACGGCGACCCATAAACACGTTGTCGCATTAATCGCATTGCCACTTTAGAAACGCTAATAGAATTTCGCCGTGTTTCTTGTTCTATTGCTCAGTCAATCAACCGACAATGATTCTGTCTTTCGCACCGTCCAACCGAAACACAGCCCGACGCTTATAAACCGTACCTTCTTAAATATCCAATTACATCTAGAAAAATCGCGCGTCCGACGGGTCGTAACTCCATAATGAGATCCCGACTATAAATGTAACACCCGTGTTAAAATGGTGGTCAGTTTTATTTCGGTACAGCTGTGCTGCTTACAGGCCAACACAATGAAAGCCAAATGAAAGAAATTGGAATTCTTCAAAAGTTTAGTACCCAAGTACTGGACTTATGTTTATTTCATTAGGGAACAACAGAAACCATTTTTCACTACGTAAACCGTTTCCCAATGAAATGTGGACAACATTCTTAGAAACAATCCAACGAGAAAACACACGGTAGACTAAGAAACAAAATTATTTTCATTCAATATTTCATATGCCGAATACAAAGCTTAACACTAGAACTACGGATCGTTTACTACGATCAATAATCCTCGCAAAAATGGTAACGATACATTTCTTTTGTTTCTCTATACATTCATTATAATATTCCAGTGCATTTATTTTTTAAATCATCTCGTTTATATGATACATTCAAGGTATCAATAATTGCGAATTAAGAGATCCGCCATTTTGACGGGCGCGGTGGTTCCAGCGTTGGTATCGTACACAAGACTTTCTAATCTCGCTGTACCCAATGCTCGCTGACAGTCATCTCCCGAGTGGAAAGGGTTAAAATCCTTCAAGGATCGACGCCAGCCTAGTTCCCGCGAGCGATCCCGGGAGGATCTCTCTCGAGATCCGCACGGAAACTCGTCGGTTAACGGGAAATCAGCGCGGATACTTGGACAGGCCGTGCAGCCGAGAAATAAAGGAGGCTGTAGTGGGCGTCGTTGCCGGCCGCGGCCTCGGAACCACTCCGATAACTAAGGTCGTAGCGTTTTATGGAGTTCGCGGCTCATAAGTGTAACGGTGTTCGGACGCAGGCCCCGCGATCCACGGAGAGAGAAGCGGTTACCGTTGCGCGGTCCACAAACTCCGCAGCGCGGGTACCTACACGCGAGTCGCGTGTCCCTGTTTGCTCTCCGTCAGCCGTTCTCCGTCTTCGTTCTTCCTGCCACCTTTCTGTCGTTGCTCCGTGCCCTTTCCGCTCGTTTATGACGGCGTTACGAGCACTCCGCGGTCGCCGCCGCTACTTAACCGTTCGAAGCGGCGCGCCAGTGGGCCAGAATCGTAAAATAAGTGACGAAATTCGTATCTCTTTTAGCACTAGATTTACGGAACGAGCCAGTTTGACTCATACTGAATTTTATAAACATTACTTGGTAAATCCTTGGGTCGATTTTCATTGATTCAATTAGGTGATTATGGTTCCTGATAATACATTTTTAAACATTTGATTTCTTAGATCTAAACAGACGAGTATCAATGTTTCTGAGAGCAATAGAATAAACTATACAATAAATGTAAATCTAGTGTTAACGCGCTAAGCGCCCCGAAAATCTTGACCATTTTCCTGTACAGTTATCCGTTTTAGTAAAGAAAAGTAGCAACAATTATTTGCTACTTCACGTTAGAATTTTTGCAATACACTGTTATCGACTTAGTTACGTTATTACATATTTCGATTCGACATCGATTGTTTTCAAGTGATTCAGAAGCGTTAGTCATCGGTGACTGACATGGCATTTAACGTGTTAATGCTAGAACTACCGAACATTTGATGATTGATATGTAATCCTTATAAAGATTGTAACAATAGGTTATTTTCTGTTTCTTCGGATTTCCGTTATAGTATTCGAGTGAAGCTAATTATTTTCGAAATCATTTCGAATATTCAATGCGTTGAACACTAAACTAGTAGTTAAATCGACTTTTAAAAATTCCTCTATAAGAACTCTAAGAGTACATCTATTGAAGCTTTGATTGATTTACAATTCAGTTTGCTGAATCAGTTTTTTAATCATTTCTCACGGAAACGTCTGTTATCTTCTTAAGAATTGCAATAAGAAGAAATCATGAATGGGTCATTTTGAGAAGTTTGGTAGTTTTAGTATTAAGATGTCAATCGTTGCGAAATAAGGAAACAGAAAACAGTCATTTTTACTGGTACAGTAGTTCTATAGTTAACCGTTTTTGAAAAATGTTTTGAAATCTACCATTTTGTACGAAATCATTGATAAACTAAGTTAGCGTAGATATCTGTATATGACAGGCGAAGACAGGATTCTTCGCGCGAGATCCTGCCGAGTCTCTGAATTCGTTGTCACCGCAAGTGGTTAACGCGTTGACTGCCACGGCGGTCATCGATGACCAAAGCTTTCATTTTATAACAAGGTAATTGTAACTTCTAAGATAACTGACGTTGAATGAAAATGTTCAGCAGCGTAAATAACTAGATAATAGTGTAACGTAAGAATTGTGGTACTAAATAATTTATGATTCCTCCTTTTTATCTTTGCCACATGAAGAATAAGCGATACATAAGACACTGATGTTCTTTATGCCAGTCAACGTGTTAACCTTTGTACGAACGTGCGGTTTAACAGGTCTCTATGTAACAAATTATCGTGAACTTTGGAACCAGTGAAGTTGATACTACTGTTATATAGAGATATTTAAATAAATAAAAGCAAATAAATACAATACTTTTGTTTACCAGTTGCTATAAACGAGAATATTTAACACTGACCGGTCATTTTCAGACTTCCATACTGAAAGGTCAAATTCACGTCCATAACTAAAGGTTCACTTGCCTTATAACAACGTGTCAGACTTTGCGAAGACTTTAGAGAGAATTCAACCAGGATAAATATTACTCGATCCTTTTCAATTCGAATGAAGTATTATTCTTCCATTATCCAACATTATATTTTAGAGCAAACGTAGACGATTTTATAACTGGTATCAATGTCGTTTTTTATTACAACACAAAACTAACCTTATAAAGGTAACTTCAAGGGGTTTTTTATCTTATAGAAAAATCAGAAAAGTGTTCGAACCATCGATATTAGAATGTCTACATTTCGACTAGGTTCTTGCAAAGACTCGTGGCACTGAAATAATGAATACACCATAGAAGACCGATCGAAAGGCACCGGAAACTTGCCTAACACACTTTTCCCGGCGAGATCGGAGTCGCATGGTAGTCAGGCTTGCTCGGTTCAGTATGTACCGATGCGATCGAACGTATCGAGCTGGTCTTTGAACGGTACTTAAAACCGGCCGCGCGCGATCGACCGAAAACGGATGGTTTTCTGCGTGGCAGTACTCTGGTTTGAGTACCGGAGTAATGCTGGTTTATATCGATTGCAAGGAAGTTTCGAGAGACGTTAGGGTCTCCGTGACAGATGCATGAAATAGCTAGGCGCACGGATGCATTTGATGGTTGGAACAGCAGTTTGACAACCAGAATTTAAATTGAATCCACATTCCTGGCGTTCATTTGCGAAAGCAATTAGCTCTACAATATGAAAACTCGAATAACTCGACGACGTTACACGGGAACAGCTACTGAACCGTTTTCACGTTGAAATCTGAAATCACTTAAAAGCTGTTCCTTTGACGTGTCAACGACTCGCATGGGAAATCATATGTTATCCAAAGAACATAAAGCAAAACAGTTTAACGATAATAAAACGAAGGAAACGCGAGTTGAAAACAGGTCTTTAACCCTTTGAGTGCTATGGACACGCGTACTTACACGTCTAGCGGAGATCATCGCCGTAGATAATGCGCGTATGCATGCGTTTTTCAATCATTCTGACCTCACGCGGGCCGTGACAATTATAAGCGCATGACATTGGTATACACATTTCTCAGCATTATTCAATTTAAAACTGTGGAATTACAATTACAACTTAATCAGACCTTAATACTAAAACTACCAGATGGCTCAAAATGATCCATTCCTGATTCCTTCTATTTGAATTATTATGAAGCTAATAAATGTTTCCCTGAGAAATTATTAAAGAAATTGGTTCAGCAGTACGCAAACTAACTTCAAAATCAATTAAAGTCTCAATATGAACTCGTGAAGCTTCTATTCGCGAATTTCAAAAGACAGACTAAGCAAAAGGATATTCCGTCATGAAACATTTCGGCTAGTAAATAGTACTCAGCGCTCAAAGGGTTAACGTGCCGTAACAATCGGCAAATACCAACTATCTAAATCTATCAACTACACTAAAAATAAGCGTCTGTTAACGGAGGACTACTGTAAACGATACGGGGGCCGGAAACAATAAACGGGCCGCGAATCGTGGCATTCTCGCACCCACGCTGCCCCGTTGCTCGTAACTCGTCGTTATCGTGGATCGACGCCGGTAATTCCACAAAAACTCGGTTACCGTTCGGCGCTGCAGTGGCGACCGTTGCGATGCACACGCGCCGAGAGCGATATCAGCACGCGTTCGCGCTGCAGCAGAGCTTTCTGTATGTCCCTACCGTTAACCCTTCTCTCTCCTCCCTTCCCGGCGATCCGCCGTTTATGGACCGCGCCGGTCGATCCGCGGATAGACCGAATACGGAAGAGCACCGACAACAGGGAGACCGGCTCTAACGCGAGACCGCAACGATTTTTCCACGGTCGCTGGATCGCGCGTAGATCGTATGACGTTCGCGTTTCCTCTTCGGCTCGTCAGTGTTTACCCTTTGGCGATGAGGATTTTCGAATACAATGTAACTGTACTTTCATTTCGTATTATCTACTATGTGTCAATATTAAATTTCGAAATTTCAACTATTATGTATAAATACTAAGTTTCGATTATGAATAGATAGTAATTAATATTAGGGACCGGAAAAAGTTCATGTAGTTTTCTTGTTAGCTATGAACTGAGGATTTCTATCAGTATTTCTACTAGTTTATGAAATTGGTATTAGCAGCACCTTATGCCTATGCCACTGGTATTGAGTTAAATAAAACTATTTTACAAACATGTTCTCCATGTTTAAATTCTGATTCAAGAAATCGCGGGAACTTTTTCTGGTATCTGTTCGATGTTTGACATTCTTAGTAACTGTAGTTGTAATTTATTTATAGTATGTAGAGTGGAACGTGTAAGGTAAATGTATTTGCTATGTAAATAATAGGATATTAAATAGTATTGTACTACTGTGTAATATTGTTGTGTATAAAGTGTTTTATACTTTGATCATTGAACGTATAGATGTTTAGGAGAATGGTATTGTTTAACGGTCTGTTGTTGGGTAATTAAAGCACTCGTCTGCGTTTCTCAGCGGTTAGAGAGGCTTAATGGCGCGTATTTTACGTTTCAGATATTTTTATCTCTGTAAGAATTGAAGGAACGCGTTTTACGTTCGATTAATTCGCCTAACTCGAGGGTCTAATGAATGTTCCTCGGTTCTTGCAGCGACGCTGCGTTTGCGGTTAATGAACAAGCGTGATCGCTGAGCAGGAACCGGGTGTCTTTTTTCCGGCGTTCCTTCCGTGAACGACACGGTTTCGATCGTTGGCATTCTAACGGGCTGCCGGGAACGGTTTCGATGCGCTTCCATGCTGTCGGTGAAAAATTCCGAATTTACTCACCGACGTTTCATTAATTCTCTCTCGAACTGAAATCATTAACTTTAAAATATTCGAATGAATATTTCAATAGATCTGAAATATTGAATATTCAAAATCCACTGACATACCTATCACAACATCCTTTTTGAACATATTTCCATTTAAGAAGCGAAACGCTTCTTTACTGTCGGTTAAAAATTTTAAATTTGCTTGCCGATATTTCATTATATCTTCAAAATACTGAAACCAATATTGAAATAAATTCGAAATATTTCATACCCGAAATCTACTGTAATTCTTACTATGAAAATTCTCTTCAAACATCTTCCCACCTAAGAAGAATACCACTTTCTTGTCCTAAGTCAAGAGTTTCAAATATCCTCGCTGATACGTTACATTTTCTAAACATTGAATATTAAAGATCCATCACAATTCTTCCCATCAAAATTCTTCTCAAACATCTTTCCACCTAAGAAGCAAGACACTAAAAATACCAACACAAAGAGTACCCAAAGACACGACAAAGTACCCAAGAAATTCCACTTTAACAATATATTTCCAGCGACACTGGTGCACTGGGGCAAACTGGTCGTTTACATTTCATCGATCCAGGAACGGGATCGATCGAACACCGGTAGAACCGTTTCACGGAGGCATTCGGGGCCACGCGATCGAAAAGCTGGAGGATCCGGGGGTGGCTGGATCGGCGAGAAGTAACTCGTCGGAATCACGAGCACGGTCGCCTGGCCCGTAACTCGCGACCAACGGTGATCGTAATACAGATTACGAGGGTCGAGGGGAGCACCGGACAAAGAGAGAGGAGGACAGCTTTATCCCATCGAGTTTCGATCGTGGCCGGTCCCGATCTCGATCGCGTATCTCTAGAGCACGAGCGCGACCTCGTTCCACGCGTTAGTCGCGCGCCCGTCGATCGTCGTACCGTTAATCGATCAATTTGCAAGCGGCGCTGATCCATGGATCTAGTATCTCGAAGGATCCAGGCTGATTCAGACCGATCCGTGATTATTACGGGGCAACCGCTAATGCTTCGTTATCGCGTGATCCTTTCGTCGATGTGGATCGATGATGTCAAAGGCCACGTATTGTTACGAAATGGGTTAACCGGTTTACCGCTGTAAGTAGAATCCCGTATAACGCGATTAAAACATCCTGTTCATAATGATTTTACGAAGATCGCGTTAAATTCTCTTTTTCGATAATATAACTCCTTCCTCTGTTTGAACTTCCCTATGAAAAATTTTACTTTTATAGTTACTTTTCAATCATTTTGATCGCTTTATTGGGGGTTGTGTTCGTTGGGTTCGCATGGGTTTCTATGTTCAACGCGATCGAAGATTCATTATTGTAGATCAGTGCTATTGATTTTTTTTGAAGTTTAAGGGAAGGGATCTGGAGTTTCAGGGAAACCGATGACGAATTAATATTGTATAATATCATCAATATTTTACATAGATGCGATCACCTTGATCCTAATTGCAGGTAATCGACAATTAGCAATTACACCAAGTAACACGTGGTAAATGTTACGCTTCGATGGTTACCAGCAACGGGTAATTAGATCAAACTTTACCGTCGGTAATTCGCGGAATCAGCGTTTTCATAATTCCGAGAATTCAAGCAATAATTAGGGAAACGGTTCTTTAAACGGAATTTCACAGTTATGAACGCCGAAGTCTATGCTTCCTTCCACAGCCATCATCACGCAATAATTGCTTTATAATTCCATTACCCATTAGTAGATCAAACTCCATTATACAACTATATTTACCCTCAACTTCGAGTCCTTGTTACAGAGAACCAATATTCGTCCTCGACCAGCAGTCTCGCGAAACGACCGACGGTGTTAATTGAATTAACACGACCGCAGCTTAGACACGAGAACAGGAGGCCAATGGAATGCCAGCGTTCCGAAGAAGTTCTCTTCCCGTTTTTGTTCTCATACCCTGAATCCATTCGTACGAACGGTTCCCACGTACGAGTGAGAACGCGAGCAGTAATTTTTACCCGCTCGACTTTTTGCCTCATAATAGAGAAATTTGAATTTATTAAAGCCATATTCCATCTTATAAATTAGCGTTGCTCGAGCGGCGAACCGTAGAGGCCGACGCTCGAATCGCGGGAAATCTAAACGACCGATCGCTTCGAGTTACAAAGAGTAATTTCCCTTCGGCTCCGTACACCGCCGGGATATATTATCCACCGGTCTCGTCTTGTTTTTCGAGGCCAGCCGAGCGCGTTCCGTTGTAATCGGCGAGGAAACACCGGCCGATAAGCCGGCGAATCATTAAGCACCGGCCACGAATCGAAAAGATCCGCGCGCTCTGCCCAGGAAGTAGCTTTAAAACGTGCTAAGTGTTCGATAATGAGCTCCTGTCGTTCCTGTCCTCCCTACCGCTCGCCTCACCTTCTTTCCTCGGGTTCGTTCGCCTTCAACGCCTACACCTTCGTTGCTCGCGAACGCTTTGATCGAACGTCGATGCCGGTACTGTCCGTCTACCGTTTGATGGCTAACGTAACAACGCAGAGGTAAGGTGAGTCTCTCGCGATTTGTTTGTTAGTTTCGATTGATTAGGTGTAACCATATCGACGAATAGTAAATTAGTATTGAAAACGATGTAGATGAATATTGATCAATTAGAATCGCATTATGTACTCAGGTCAGGACTTCGAGTGGTAGATGAGTAACAGCTGCGTGCAGCTTTTGGTTAGTTTGCATTTGACCACCGATGGAAATTCGGAGAGAAATGGACTATTTGGAAAATTAACTTTTTGATTTGTTTGTCAACTATGATCGGTACGAGTACTTCCATTAGTAAGAGATTTACGGATATTTATTGTGTAGCGAAATAAATGTTCTCTCTTGGCTATTGTGTGGACACTGAGATTGTTACAAGGAAACTGTCCTAAAATTTCCTTTGAAGTTCTCCTAACACTAGCCATGTCGGGGTTTCCCAATTTTTGTCTTTCTTTGTTTCTGTTTTCACTAAAGAAATGTATGATCTGACTTCTTTACCTTCATTTTGTAGCCAGTTATTTTACTGGTTACGATAGGAGAAGTGCCAATATGATTAGTGTTAATCTTTGTATCTTAATGAAAATGTATAACAATAAGAAACTATTAGATTGGCCAAAAAGTCCCGGCGTATCTCTGTACGAAGTAACAAAGTTCGCTTTAAAGACCTAAAGAGACTAACGAGAGTTCGAAACCACGAAAAACTATTGAAAACGAATGTAATAACGGGTTGTGAGGATCATACAAGTTATTTCAATAAAGTACAAAGAACACATCGCGAGTCAGGGTACGCGCTCCCTTCGACGCCAAGTAATTCCTCCTTCAAACATGCTTTTAAGGCAATCGACGAGCAATTTGAAGTCGTCGGGCGCAGTGTCCCGACGGGGTACAAGAGAAAAATTCAGGCGACCCCGCGCGCCAACCTTCCGCGTAGCTGTTTTCGGTCGTCGACGGGGGTCAGGGGTTAATCGGTTTCGCCCGAGTAATTGGTTCCCCCTTCGTTCTTCCTCTCTTTTCACTTTTCTTCTTTACCGTCCACCCGTCGTCTTTTCCTTTCGAGCGTCTGCACACGGGCGCGTGCACGGGCACACGGACACGAGCCAGACGCAAATTACGAGTTAGAAATTGAGCGTTACTGATTAAGGGCGGAAGAGATAATAGGTGGTGCGCGTTCGAGGATATCGTTAGGCGTAATGAGACACCTTAAATACCTTTGATGCGAGGCGGGTTACGTCTTCCGCGAACGTGTCCGTTGTTGTTCGGTTCAACAATCCCTTCGATCTTGTGCGTGCTCGTGTGTGTGTGTATGGTTAAATACAGAGCTGCTTGGAAAGAATGAAAAACGAAGAATGAAAGAGGTAAGGACAAAATAATGATTACAAGTGAACGATCTGTGCGTTCACGCGTGAAAAAGTCTTTTAAATAAATGGAGAGGGGGGGAGGTAATTATTAACCATAATAGATGGCGTCTGTGTGCGACTATGCGTGTGCAACTGTGTAGTAATCTTTGGGAAAAGAAAAAAGGAGGAAGAACACAGTGACAATTTCAGTGGATGCTATATGTCTTTGAATGCGCCGGTGTGTTCTTTGGAAAAAAAGAAATGGAGATAGGGTATGGTAATGATTACAATGGATATTATGTATGTGTGTTATTGAGTGTACAGGTGAGCAAGAATCGTTCGAAAGAAAGAAAGAATACAGTAATGATTACCGTGGACGGTGCACGTGAGTGTGCGCGCGTGTGAGAGTCATTTAAAAAGAAAGGAGAAAAAGAAAGAAGAAAGGACAAAGTAACGATTACAGTGAATAGTAATCGGGCGGTGGTTCCGCGCGACCACGAGAACGACGTTTCCGTCTTCATTGTTCGCGAATGAGAAATCGTTTATCGCTCGGGTACCAGTCATTTATTACAAGATTCCATGGATGTCACTCCGGTGAATGCGATGTCCGTTATGCGGTCTACATACACGCTCGCTCCGCACGGCGCGCGCGGCGCGGCGACGGAACGCCAAAGGTGAGTTGCAGCAGTCACTCGAATTCCCGTCGCACGCACGACGAGCACATCTGCGAGCCGTTCATTTATCAAAGTGGACGCCACTAGTCGACGAGTATTTTTATCGTATTCGAGTTCTGCTGTTAATATTTGGGGACATTCAAAAGGTAGAATTAATCACTTTGACCTCCGAACGGTTCATCCGCGACGACCGCTGGAACATTACAACGTTAGACTGCTTTAACTTCTTAATCACTTGAGATTTTTCGGAAAAATCCAGAGGAATATTCGATTACTTGAATTTATGAACCGTCTTTTGTACTCTCTTAAAGTAGAAGATAAACCATTCGCAAGCACCCACTTATTCTACACCGCAAGTTAACCCCTTGCACTCAAGTGACTCTTAGTCACTAAATTTTATACACCAAAGTTACGAAGTCTTACACGTAACATCTCATAACGCAGTACTTGGAGCATGGAAACCAACTACCTCTATTTCTTAATTTACGTACATCCTCATTAGTCAGTTTCAAAGAGTACTACTTGTATCTCACCGAGAGATGTTGAATATTTCCATTGAAAAGCTTTCGAGTGCAAAGAGTCAAACTTCTCACGCATACCTCGCCCCTTACTCAACAAACCCGAGAGACACGCGAGTCATCCTTAGTCCAAGTGTTAAAATCATTTCTGTAGCACCTAGTACCTAGATCAGCCAGCAATCAACGTACGAGCGGTTTGACGAACACGCAGCGTGTAATTCACGGGAAGAAGGGCGAGACTCCTCCGGTCTGGGTTAGAAATGTTAATTAACGGAGAAGATTCCGTCGGATAAAATTCCGTGGAGTTCTCGGGAGCGAGTCGGGCAGTCATCTAGGAGGGCAGAGAGCTCTCTAGCTTGCTGGTAGGATCGAAGAAGAAGAAGAAGAAGAAGACGAAGAGGAGGAGGAGGAGGAGGAAGAGGAGGAGGGGGAGGCGAAGAAGAAGAAGAAGCTCGCCGCGAGAGTCTTCGCGGAGTGTTGGTCAGGGCCGCAGGCTCGCTCGGGGTCAACGGCCAGGCGGCGCCTGGAAGATCCTCGGACGCGAGATAGTGGGGCAGGTCGTGGCTGCGAGTCCGGGGTAAAAGAGAGGACGGGGAGAGAGAAGAGCGAAGCCGAATGGCAAATCTGCGGGGAAACGAGCGAACGAGTTCGGCTACCGCGTACTTTGTACATACGCGTTTCGCGGATGACTTCCCCGTTCCGATTGAAAACGAACTGGATTACGTGGTATCCTAATGAGTATGGACAAGATTCGTTTGGTAGTTACACGACTGTATAATGGAGGTTTATTGGACGTGTTAAGTTCATTTAGCATGCGATTAGAGCACGAGAGGATTCTTTTACTGCTATCGGGTTTATGGAGCGGATGTTGGGGACTGACATTGGGAACTAGGATTTTTATTTTCCGATTCTTACTGGATGTTTACTTGAGATTGATCTTCGAGAGTTAGGCAAGGTTTTTATTGTACTGCGTTTTAGGGAAGTAATTAAATATTGACTGTCTGTTGAAGGTTGATATTGAGAATTAGGATTTTTTGTGGTTTGAAGTCTGTGGCTTGATAGATGTTCTTGGTGATTAATCTTGCGAATTTATCAATGTTTTTGGTATATTAGGTTCTAGGAGATAGTAGTGGCAGTGATGTCTTGAAGATTGGTGTTGAGAAGTAGACACATTTTTTTGTGTTTTGGAAGCTGTGATGTATTAGATGTTCTTGGAGATTGATCTTGAGAATTAGGGAATGCCTAGGTCCATCTAGGTTTTTCTTAAATATTTCTATATATATATTTGGGGTAGATGCCTTCTTTCGCGAATGGAATATATTTAAGCGATGCGCGCCGTGCTGGTCGAATGTTACAGAAAATTTTGAAATTTCTATTCAACCCCTCACCTTCTAGTTTCTAGGTAGTCTTGAGATGGAGATCTTAAGTAGATCCTAATGAATATGAATACAGGAAGCGTGAGAATTACATTAATACCGGAATGAAGAAAAGAAAGAATTCATTGAGAATAGAACAGACAGTCTGTCTATCCTAATATTCCATATAAATGTGAGTGTAATTTCAACATTTCCCGCGGATTATTCAATTCAGTCCGCTAATTTCACCGTGAACGTGCGTATTAAAGCGAACGCGCGAACTTCATCTTTTCTCCTGCCGAGGAACGATTAAAAAGAGGATAATTCCACGCTAGGGGGTAGTTATCGTATGAAATAACTACGCGAAGAAGATTAACCCCTTGCCGTGAAAATCTCAATGTACACCGATTAAATATAAATCTACTCGTCCTTCTTAGGTCGAAATTAAAATCTTACTTCTTCTTATCAATTCATAACACTCATTCACGTAAACACACATTTACGTAATGAGTATAGAGAGCGTACTTTTCTAGCAGATAAATAAAGATAAACTAATCTTTATGAGCAGAGTTGTTAAAGAAAACATAAGGCAAGGAATTAAGGGGTTGAAATCCAATTTGTTCTCTGTTATCTTTGATATCAGTATTTAACATCTAAAATAAAGATAGGCTTCCTTAACGAACACAGAGTTCCTTCTCTCCTAACAAATTAATAATAAAACGAATTAGATCTCGCGAACCGAGTTGCACGAGGCCTACAATATTGAAAAGTTGGCTCGTCGCAAATGTTAAGCTGTAGTAGAATTGTCGGATGAATGTCAAAACTTACGAGATATTCCCATATTAATCATTTCGGATTTTAAAAATATTCCCAAGTTACCAATGTGAACAATCAACGGTACAGTAGCAATGCTAGTAATAAGATCTACAAGCATCCAGGTACCACCATAAAACCTGAAGAATGTACCCGAAATTTCTCGTGAACCACTGGACTCGAAGAAATATAACGATGAACTGCTAAAATGGATCTAAGGGGTTGAAAACCAGTTCACATACCAACAGCCTCGAGCTCCCCAATCTCACCCCAAGAAACGCAACAGCAAGAAAAGGGTATCCGGCACGTGAGCGCCTATTTGTCAGAACAAGCCCTTCGTGAATCAACTCTCGCCGATTTCACGCGCGAGAACGAAAGGAAAGCGGCCGCACGAAGAAGGTTTTTCAATTAAAATTTTTAAGTTCGTTCAACCTTGCTCCCCTACCTAACTCAGACCGTGGAGGACTGCGCGGGGGAGACGTGAGATGGAGCGAGCGCGCGGCGATTCACGCCGGCGATAAACCCTAAAGCCTGTGGCCTGTTCGAAGGAAAGCGTAGGGGAACACGATGACGATGACGATCGTGCAGCTGATGATGATGAGGTTGATGATGATGGTGATGATGATGATGATGGTGGTGGTGGTGGTGGTGGCGGCGATGAAGAAGAGGGCTCGTCACGCCGCGCCGAGTTTCTACTAAGCCGGGATAGTACCTTCGGTCCTTTCCCCGCTCTCCTTTCTCTGCCTTCGCCGCCCTTCTCCCACCCCTTCGTCTTTCACCGCTTGATACAAGCGTGGATACGAGCTTCGGAACGTAAGCATCCTGTTCGATGGCGGATTCGATGAGGAACGTTCGGAAAACGAGATGCTCGTTTCAAGGTTGCGCGAATTACACGCGAAAGAGGGGCGAGTATCGATAGTCCTTACGAAATCTCATTCTTTCTTTCTCTTTTTGTCTGTCCCTTTATCTTTTCTGTCTCCTTTTCTCCCCTTCTCGCCTTTTTCTTCCCTTTTTACCTTTCTCGTCTCTTTTTTCCTCCTTTTCCCACTTCATACTTTTTTCTCTCTCTCTCTTTCCTTATCTTTCTCTCCCTTCCCTTTCCATACAGCCCCCTCACCCCAACCGGCGGGTTGTCGTTGAAGCGAGCGCTTTCTCGATCATATTGGACACGACGGATCCTTTACGATGACGACCGTTGATTTATAGGAGTCGCCGGGCAGAACGATCGCCCCGCCGTTCAATAATTGATCTATCCACCTTCCCGTCTCACGTCTCTTTTTCTCCCTCCCTCAACCCCTCCTCCGCCCCGCTGCTTTATGGACTATCAGATTTAACGAGCGTCGAACCGATCGGAATCGGCTTTTTGCGCGCGCCCCTCAAATTGCAATGTAGAAAATTCCCTCGCCGCCGTTACCGTGCCCGTTCTTCTTTTATGTACCGCGATTCCCGCGCGGTTTCGCTTGTCGCCGGTTGCGCTCGTATCGCAAATTCTGCTATACTTTTATCATTTTACCATCTTTCCTTCTTTCTCGCGCCCCCTCGCACCCGTTTATCCGTGTTTTTTCCCGCCGTTCCCATCGTTCCCGGCATTTTAATCAGAATCTTTTCACGCTACGCGAGACGTGCGTGACAACGGAGGAATTAGGTGCGCAGGCGATACGCGATTAAGTATATATTTAATATGTAAATATTTATCTATCTAACTATATATCTGTCTATCTATCTAGTAATAAAAAAAAATAATGCATGACTCTGGCCGGACCAACTTTTTCTCCGCATGGACGTACGCATTTTTCGAAGACGATCGCGACGTCGACGGCCTGTTCGCGCTTTCCCGCGGAAATGTTTAATTGTTGTGAGAAAAGCGGCGCGTCCCGTGTCACTCACAAAAGCCGATTTATTTGTGTACCGTAAGTTTTATGCGGATCCCCAGGTTGCACAGTTGGTATTACAGGTGTAATAAACTCTTGGGTATGGGAAACGAAATAATAAAATTCAGTTTAATCTTCTTTCCTGCAGTTATTAGCTATTAGCTTTCGTATCTGCAGTTTTATCTAGTATCTAATTTAGGTTTAACGTCCACAATTACGTTAGTTTCCGTGTCTACAGTTTTATTTGGTGTGTCGAGTTTAATATCTGCAATTATGGATTTTCCTGGACGTACTACGTTTGTAGGTACCCGTGTACCTACGGTGATCGAATGTTTGTTCATGGTAGCGGGAATAAAAGCGTCGATGAAATACGGTGGAAGTTACAACATCGTATTTCACGATACGATCATCGTCCGAAGACAATGATTCGCAGTGCTCGCGGAATCGCGACGTAATCGCCGCGTCGAGTATCGAGAGGCGTTCCGCTTCCCTGGCATTGAACTCACCGAGTTCTCTAGTGTGGCTCGTCCCTCCGCGCAGCGGAACGACGTCGACGCGCCGCGGCGACCACCTGTTCCCAGTTCGTTTCGGCTTTCGCTTTTAAACGCTTCCTTTTTTTCTTCTCTGATCTCTTGTTAAGCATGCATATATTCGGCGGTGGTCCCGGACCCCTACATTGCCAACCTCTTCCCACTCATAAATCGATGTATTATACGCTTATGTACAACATGCTTTGGCTGTTCGTTGGCCGAAGGGAACACGTATAACTACATTAACATTTTTATAATCCGTTATCGCTTTATTAACTCTTCACCTGGTAATATCGAATCATAGATGTACCACATTTTAGAGTCTAAATTCTGAAGTTCATATGAAAACGCCAGTGCTATGTTCCAATATTTGACTCTTAAAATAAATATAGCCTTTAAATCAACGCCGTTTCCTTTTTCTTTCGATAAACGATCAACAACCGGACAATCCTAATCACAAGTAAAACAATCACAGAGCAACGGTTTTCAATTTCAATCAATCGCTCCCGTAACTCCATTTTCCCTAATTTGTCACACGACCCACTCGCACGGGCCACTGTCTGCCAGCTAGGTCGACGGACTCCGGCTGGTCGGCACGCGGTACCAGCATAAATATTCGGCTGGCGTCGCGGGCAAACACGAAATCGACTGCCTATTTCGAATACGAACGAACACTTCGCGTCCGGCCGATTCGGATAGCCTTTTCACCGCGTTCTTGTCGATTCTATAGAACAATCGTCGGAAGGAATGTTTATCGACTAATTCAAACATCCCTTTCACCGCGTCCCCTTCAATTCTACAGAACCATCGCTTCGATCCTTCGCTAGGAAGAATTCTTATCGAGAAGTCGTTGTTCGAGGGAGCAGTTTTGCTAGAGAAAGGAAGCGAGACGAGACTGAACTATCATAGCCTTTCAGCTTTACGCGCGCACTTGATATTACGGGCCTCGGCTGTTGCTCAACACGGCTACGGCCCTGACTTTGAACCACGACTTCGGGCCGACTCTCACCGTGGGAATGGCGGCCACGAGGTATGCAACGATCGCCGCAGACTTTTATCCTCCGGCCGTGATCGATCATAATACTTCGCGTTCGCCGTGCTCCAATCGATCGAAGCCTGTGACAAATCCCTCGCGAGCAAGTACTGCACTGTTCGACGAGCACTCCGCTGTCTACGAGCATTAATCCTTTTACTTGAAAGTTTTTCACTAGGGACATTCAACGGTCCCCGATGAGACATGAACGACATTTGTTAAAACCAAGCTCTCAGAAGAACGAGGCTGTTTTAATTCAATGTTTCACATATTTATGCATTATAGGGAGTTTGATATTGAACATCCAATTAATTTTGCTGCATCGAACCAGGTGGTTGCAGTGTGTTCTCTATCGAGCGCAAAGAGTTAATACTCGGGTACGATGAGATAATCTCGATTAATGTATCGCGAGTGAAACGGTTTCGAACTCGATTTAATATCGTCGGCTTCCTCGCGATCGAAGTGCCATTTTTTTGTTGTTAACACCTGATGCTTGGAATTAGCGCGGTTAACGGTGAAACTAAGATTTTCATCTTGACTAACGATCATTGGCGATAAGATCATACCGGTGTTTATAGAAACCAATTAAAGGGGCTGAAACTTCTCGTTCCATTTTGTCAAGGAAAAATGTGTTTACGCATAGAATCGTCTAAGGACCATAAATAAACACGACCATTCAAACGCAGGCAACCGGCGAAGAAGATTCTCAGTCTCGCGAAGCTCCGATCACTTCTCGTTGTTCTTCAGGCCGACTCGATCCATCGTCACTGCTCTAATCGGAGCGTCGAGAATCTTCGTCGCCGTAACCTCCATCGAACACTTGCCGATCCATGGAAGGAAACACTTTTCCACGTACCTTGATCCGTATATCCACTGGGCACTCGGTTTCCGGTCGCTTCTGCGGTTCACGCGGTTCTCCCTGATCACTCGATTATCACACGTTTTCCGCTCGAACTTTCAAGTCCGAAAGTGCGAACTCTCTCCGTGAACTCGGTCTTCGTTACCGGAGCGTGATGCAAAGGAAAATAGGAGCGGAAGAAGATAGAACCAAGTTCTGAATAAAATTGGACAGAGAAGACGAAGAGGACCGGAAGGGTTTCACCCGATTCGTCCACCGGTCACACGCGGGCCCGGGCGACACTGAGGATCGAGACCGAACGGAACGAAACGAAACGAAGCGAAACGGACGATGTTGTATAAATATATATATACATATATATATATATATGTATTAAAAAAAAAAAAAACAATTCCGCTCCTGATGGCTGGGCTGTCGGCACGGCTCTGTCTTCGAGGCGGCGCATCGGGCTGACTTTATAAACCGGCCGGGTGGTGGTCGCGTCTGCTTGCCGGTCAAACCCGTGAGTCGATTGGATGAGCGCGCGTAAACGCGCGTCGGGATTGGGCCGAGGATCTAGCGGTACCGTGGTTCCATCCGAGGGGGATCTCTCGGCTCCTTCGAGCCACGATGTTTCCGTGCGTATCTCCCTCTCCCTCCTCGCCTCGCTCCTCTTCCTTCGTTCTTTCATTCTTTCGTTCCCTCTCCTGTGCACCGCGATCCACGCGGGGGCCAACAGTGCAGGCTAGTTACTTCGTGTAATTAGGGAACAGTGACATTTTACCGTTTTTTTTCTTTCTCTTTTACCTTTGCGCTTTTTTCCTCTTGATTTTTTTTCCTTTCTCGGGTGCATCTGTCCCCCCGTAGCCGCGATCTGCGAAGAGAACAAGAGTGCGAGATTGTCACTTGACGCAATTGGGGGACGGGAACGTTTTACCGTTTTTTTCTTTCTATTTTACCTCTGGGATTGTTTTATCTTGCTCCTTTTCTTTCGTGTTTGCGTTTACGCTCGCTGTAATCGTCATCCACGAGGAGAGCAAGAGTGCGAGATAGTTACTTGGCGTAATTGGGGAACAGTGAAGTATATTACCGTTTTCTCCGTCCTTTAGGCTTCTTTTCTCCCGTGTCGTATGCCATTTTGCTCTCTTTATTTTGTTTCTTCTCTGTTTCTTTCGTTCTGGCTCGCAGCCGCAATCGCGCGAAGCGCTTCCGAACGGCGACGTGATTTATGCTCGCGGTAACCGCGACCCCGGCCCGCGAACTGACCAGAGACAAGAATTCAATGGCGACAACCGCGCGAAACGGGGATTTCCTTCGTCGCCTGACCTAAAGATACTGCTACCCGTCTGTTCCCAGGGAGGTAAAAGTATGTTTGTCAATTCAGGAGATAACGAAGCCGCAGGTACATAACGACATTGTAAGTAGAAATTCACTTGTGGATTCCCTGTTGCGTCTCGGATCGAATGAATGGGTTCCTTGATAAACATGAGCACGCGTGCTAATTGAGCACTTCGTACGTCCCAGAGATCCTATTAAAACCCATTTCCTCAATGCATCACCATGGAAATGGACTCCGAAGTCTGCATAAATTGCCCATGTCACCTGTACACGAAAATAATATCATTGAACCCTCAAATCACCAACTAATCTACTATCACCACATGTGATTACCGTTCTTCCTTGAAACTCATTTCCTCGACACATCAACATAAAGAACCCTAGACTCTTACCAAACTATCCTCACTAATACAAACTATGCAATATTAAACCGTATCGCCATATAATCTTCACTATACTAATTGAATTTACTTCAACGTATACTGTCACAAATATTCACGTCCGGAAAATACGCATTGAAACGGTTAATCTCTTACGACCGTTTGTCATTGTCTATAGGTATACCAAAGACGCACAAAAAACACCAAAAAGACTCACAATGATTTCTTCCATCATCATCGGCGCAGGTGGTGCCGCGGGGATCTCGACCATAAAATATCGTTCTCGCAGCGGCGATGTCCGAGATTCCTCGCGCAAGAACAAGCGTAACGGAGGCGTGGGGGGGAAAGAAGGTTTTCCGCGGTTCGATCGGAAAGATCGCGAGAGGAGCACGGGATGAAGACAGAAGAAAAGAAAGCCCCCTGGCTACCAGGAAGAGAAGCGGCGGCAGCGGCCAGTTCGAACGGTGGCCGCGGTGGCAGGGGGTCAAGCGAGGCAATAAGTAAGATTAATTCGGCGCGTCGGCGCTGTGGAAGCCGCGCGCGGCGTGCCGCGGTCAAGTTCAATCCTCGAGGACGGTGCCCACTAGTCGTTGACCGCGCGGCTCCTATCCTCTGGCTCTCCGAGCGGCGTGGGGACGCTATCGACGATTAGTAGCCCGGACTTCTTGCAATTCCGCGCGGTTAGGCGGGGTGTCGTAAGAAGTTGATTCGACTCGGCCGGTCACGCTGATATTTTACCATCGCCTCGAGGTATGCGTTTTTCGCGTGGACCTTTCGCGCGGAGGATACTCCTCTCGCATCGCGGAAGACCGTTCGACCGGAGCAATGATCTCGTGATTCGTTGACGAGATGGTCTATTGATAACGATTATGCTGGAGTTACGGTTACCCTCTCGAGCTGCGGGTTTTTCGGTTGTTCGATTCAATTGAGTTTCATGTTTCTGGGAGTGTCTTGAGCTACTCACTGGCAAACTTAATTTTATAGAAATGAAACTGTTGCTTTGACCTCTGAACGTCTGAGGCTTCACTGAAATTGCTTCCAGTTTCGTGCATTCGAAGATATTCGTTTGTCTTTATCCTTAAAGATAGATTTGAATGTGAGTTTATCTTTGCGTGAAAGGTATCTTTGAATTTGTGAGAGATCCAAGGTAATCCGAGTTTAATGGTAATATTTGCCTTTCCCACAATATGTAGAGCATGTAGGCAAACCAAGGAGACGTAGGCGAACCACGGCAGATCTCATTTTCCTCAATAATCTAATCCAAGATCCCTTGATCTTGTTACTAGCGAAACTAAAAGTGCCAGGTGCGCACGCTACAGATAGAAAGAATAGAGACCAGCGGATTACGACGAGCCACCGGAAGGCGGACATTTTTTATATATTCAATGTCTGCATTAGCTTCGCGCGAACGACGCTAGCGATTAAAGCGTTAACGCGTTCCACCGGTTCCCGACATAGCTTCGCCGAAACCAACGAGACCAAGGGAAATATTCTGGCCTCGAGGCAGCTACTAATTAGCAACGAGCATTCGCCCCGACGCCGCGACCAATTTATCTCGGTTCCGGATCGATACTCCCGCGGCGCGAACTTGGAAATTCTAGAAAACTCAGACGCCGCCTGGCCCGCCGCCGGATAAGCGAAGCTCGATTGTTTCCCGCGTCCATCGCCGATTGCCCGGTTGCTCGCATTCCACGCATGTTTCGACCCGAACCCGGCTTTCGGCGAATACAATTCTTCCGGTAGCCGTTGGTTCGCTCGCTAACAAGGCCGTTTGTTCGAAGAGAGAAAGAAAAACGGTCAAGAAGAGAGAGAGAGGGAGGGGGGAAGAAACGTAACGACGGGATCGGGTCTCGAGGCGTGTGCGCGCGGCGCGTGTGCGTACCTACATAATTTCCATTCGAATAAACCGGCCACTAAATAAAAGGTAACTGTCGCTAACGAGCTTCCTCGCCGTGGGCGCCGGCGATCGTGCGCCGCAGAAATGATCCTCGTGGATCGAGCCGTAGGACGATATTTTTTCACGCGTGGAACGTCGATGGGCAGTCGATTCTTGTAACTAGACAGCGGATTTTATGCATTACAGAGGAACACGAGTGCGTGGAATATGAAATATTTGTAATAATAATAAATTATAATATATTTGTAATGGTAATCCAGAATTTCTGATGATTTATTTGGAATAAGCAACGTGTCTGAGGATTTAAGTATACTGATCCTTTATGTTCTAGCTAGTGAAATTCTTGAGAGGAATTAGTTTATCCATTGTCTGTTGATGTTATTTAGAACAATTTTCTTTTCGCGTATTTTATTTTCTCACTTATCACGCAACGTGCGATTAACCCCTTGTCGTACTTGACAAGTTTGACACGTGATAAAAATTTTGAACCAAACACAGATATCACGATTCTAACTCGAGTTGACAACACGAATGAAATATCTGCCCGTCATAATTATGGCCCGGATTTTGTCCGGTTGAATAGTATGACAAGGGGTTAAACATGTTATGAAAGAATTGACTGTACCCTCGTCTCAAGGTTTATCGAACGACGAGCGTAATAGGTTTCGCTGACAACCGGTAATCCGTGAAAACGTTCGCGACGCGTTCTCGATCTCAATAGAACCGGAGAGATCCAACGCAAACATTCCGTGTTGAAATCAACTGGAAATGATTTTATCGAATGCGTTATCAGACTTGATACGACCGAATTTTATCAAGGATTCCGGATGAAACGCGCCTCCGGTGATCTGGATTCCAGTTTGACCTGGTTCAAGTCTTCAGGAGATCTCCTTTGAAGTATTCATTTTGAAGTGTAACTCGCGTTTCGAGGAATTAAGATCCACGCGAAAGTCAACGCGCGACGCACCATTGACGCGTGGAACGCGAGCGCGCGTTTAGAAGCCGACCACGACCTTGATTTACGGGCCGACACCGACCCGCGTATGTGGTTCACCGGAACGAAGGCTTCCAGCGACTCGTTACGCCAACAGGTGGGTCGTTAAGGGACGCATTTATATACGACGCAACGCGACTGCGTTTCTCCGACGGAATTAACGCGCGTGGAAAAGCCGGTGACGGCTAGAAGCTTATCCAATTATCCGCACGGAAAAATCCATTTTTTCGCGCGGAACCAACAAATCGCGATCCCTGGTAGCCGCCTCAGCTTCGTTCCTTTCTTTTCTGGAGTAACGGCCGACCGCACCAGAAGGAGAGGAAAGCGGTTTCTTTTTTTCGCCGCGGCGAAACGCGCGCGCGCGGAGAGCAAACCGAGGCGGCGCGCCGTAATGGCGGTCGTTACGCACACGCAACCTTTCGCTGCTAGTCGATCGCGGAGCAAGTCCATGGAATGGTCGGATAGAAATCCTGCGGATCCAGCTACGTATCTTTTCCGGTTTCCAGAGCCACGCGAACGGACTGGCGATGGGTTGTCGAGACTTCGAAATGGTTCGAATAGGTATGCAGCGGTGAGAAATTCGAATTACTGCGAATGGGATGCGGTAGCCTATAGGATTTGAATGTCTTGAGAGTTTTGAAGACTGGGAAGTCTCTGCGTTTGGAAGGTTTTTGAGTCGCGGAAGTCTGAAAGTAGAAGTCTGGAATGTTTCGAAGTTTCTGAAGTCTGAAAATTCGGAAAGCCCCTTAGACAGTTTTCAAATCTAGGAAGTCTAAAAATTTCGAAAGCTTCGAACGATCTCTTCCTCCGCTTTCTCAGCGATCCTCTGCGTAATTGCTCTTTATGAACAAGATCCTTTTCGATTCTTTTAATAGCCATCCGCAGTTGGATCCCGGCCGAGACACCGGGGGTGAGATTCCACACGTTAGAAGGAAATTCAAGCACGGTCGGCCGCGTCTCCATTAAAAGTGTTCCCGCGTGTAATTGGTTTCGCATGATTCCCAAGTTTCGTTTGGTTAGCCGACGCGGCCGGAAAACGCGCGAGTGGATTCTTTACGAGACAGACGAGAAATGGGATTAACGATTTACCGGTTCCGATAGCCTTGGCTGGCGACCTTCCTTGATTATTCAACGGGTTCAGCCGGCTGGCCGCTATTAGCGCTCTTGTTTCTCGTGTTTCGCGCGTACCGCGTTTCTCGATCGTGTTCGATTCTGCTGGGAAAACGGTAACTGTAATCCGGTAACCGATGAGGAGCAAGGAAAAACTGTCTTCTCGACAGCGAGTCGGACGCCGAGCCGGCGATTAAAACAGTGGAAGAGACGTTGAAGCTTGCCAGACAAGTTTGTCCCGGCGACAACGTGTTCAGAGGACCGTGACCAGAACCGGGGAAAACAATCAGCCGAAATCAACGTGACTGCTCAGTCTAAGTGCCTAACTGTAGCGTTTTATGCTCGGTGATCTAACACGCGTACAAGCGGCAAGCTGTGAGCCGGGGCCGACCGGTGGTGGTATGCAAATCGCGGACGCTGTTCTGCGAGTTGTCGGGTCCCATGGTTTACCGGGTCGCTTTTAAACCGCTTCTGTTTTCCAGCCAGTACCTACCTTCCCATGTTTGAACGGTGAAACGCGTCGATGGGCTTGCCGCGCATTCTTGTTTGAGGAGGGTGGCTCTTGTAAGCGGGAAGAGCTAAATATTTCTGTTAGTCGATGTTGCGCAGGAAAGCCTCTCAGGATGAAGTTACGGTGTCTTTGAATTTTCTCCTTGGGCTCGTGTTTTAAACGAACTTTCGAAATAGTACAGTACCTGAGCAGCAAAACAGGAAGGTAGTAAAGGAGCTAAGCAGTAAAGTAGCAAAGTAACAAACGTTCAAATGAAACCAACCGATCCCTTTACCTCTTCTCGTATAGAAGGTAAACGGAGACAACCAATTAACTACTTACAGCAACCATCCTCCAACTTTCCTATGAACTCACAAACCGGATAGATAAAAAGAACTAAACACTAGAAGAAAAAGACTCTGCCGTAGAAGGCACGCGAAGCAGGGATGTAGCGAGTGTCAGGGGTTGCCAAAAGAAGTATTGCAAGTGCGTCATCCCAGGAAAAGCTTAGTACGGCGGAAGGTGGGTGGATATCGTAACAATTAAGCAGTTAACCCTTCGATGACCTCGCCGACGCACGTGTCCCCGTAAGCAACACAACGTTGCGTTGCGTTCAAGAAGAAAGGAAACATTGCAGCGTTTGCGGAATCAGGCATCTTGCCTTTCTCTTTCTCCGAGAATTCCCTCTCTGTCCATCTCTCCTGTGGCCGGTCTATCGGCGCGGAGCAACTTCGCACGATCCACGGGTGGAAGAGTCGTATACGCCCGCGTGGAACGATGGATGGACGGATAGACAGATAAATAGATACTTTATTACATGCTGGAAGAATCGTAGGACCGATCCCGCGCCGCGTATTCGATGGATCGATGCAATGCACGCCGCGGTGGGACAAGCGAATGGATGTACGAAATTAGAGGCGCGCCGAGCGACCGTGACAGATGAATGCGTAGATAAACGAGCTGATTTTATCCGACGAGATTCGAGCAACGATCTACGCGCGGCGTCTCGGACACGCGGACACCCGTGACCCTTGTTCCGCGGGAAAGAAACTGCCAGCCGATTTACCGGGAGCTTCTAATTAGCGGTCCGCGCCCGTGTCACGTGTTACACGCTCGCTTCGATCGAAAGTAACTACCCATCGGACCGTTCCATAGTCTCGGGACCGCTGATCTCCGAGGAGGAAGAGGGTCTTTAGGAGCGGACGCTTTGATCAGGTGGATCCTTGACTAAGGATTCGACGTTTTCGTGGTTGCGATGGCAGCAGTTACGTTGTTGTTGATAATTAACGATTAGGTAATAGCAAAATCGCAGGATTTTACCAGAAGAAATATAGAAAAACACTGGAAATCTTGAAATATCCGAACAATTGCAACTCTGGTTACCAACTCTGTCCAATTTGGACCACCCTCTTCCCATTTTGTAATTGATCAGCTGACCAATTGAAATCGGATTGGCGATCATCCGTAATTCCGAGCGAGATATGTTTAAATGGGTAACAGTGATTCTGGCTGACCAATATTCGTGAGTTCTCACACCCCCCGATGAAGCTAGCTGCAATTCTAGTGAAACGTTGGGAAACAGTTCTTAATGGACACGGCTTACATCCGGAAACTTTGACCACTTCTTATAGTATTCCTGACCGTGAAAGCCTCGAGCGAATCGATTTGGTAATCGATTCCTGATTTATTCTTTTTACAATGGTTGGACGTTGATATTAAAGAGATTACGTTTTGTTTTGAGCGATGACGATGTTCGTCGAATCGGGCTAGGTTTTAATCTTCGTTGTCTAAGATAGTAGGCTAAGAAAATGTTTGATAAAACACTGCAGCTATTAAACCGATAGCGAACGCAAGAACCAAAGTTTCGTCGAGACTTCTTTTCAATAAAGATCACGAGCCTAGTACTTATCGCGCCAAGGCTATGTAAGCAAAGTTGATTTAAATCGGAACGCTAAAAAGGAATCAAGATTGAACAGTCGCGTATATACATACGCATATCCCAATTTTATGCGGACATTTACAGCACTCCAATCCCAAGCGTTCGCTCGTTAACTTCTGAGACTCTTGAGTCGGTGGTCGAATCATCGCGAAGGATAGAGGGACTGCGAGCAAAAACCAAACGATCTTTCGAAGGATCATTGATTTGCGGTGGCCGGACGTGGCGAATCGAGAAAAAAGGCAGCGTATATTGGGCGATCCTTGAGGAGCTGCGGTTTTACATCGAGGTCAATGATGGCTTCTTACTTTGATACTCTCTCTTAACACTTCGAGTGCCGCGTCTCCGGAAATGGGAGACGCGCAATAGCAGAGCACCACTCTGTCTCCCAGAAATGAGAATTCTTTGTGCGTACACGTTGAGTGTAATAATGAAACGTTACTTTTAACTAGTCCACTGTGTACCACGGAAATAGCAATCTTTTGTATTATTACGAGTATTATTTTGCGTAAAAGTAGTTACCATTCTCTATTAAAATAAAAATCTTACATTTCGAGAATTCACAAATATTTCAAGACAAAGGTAAAACAAAACGAACAAAAAAGAGAAAGTCACTACGAAAGAACTGTATACACAGTACACAATTTAACCGTACACTTTTAAAAGAGGACAATACAGCCAACTAGCTAAACACCAAGTGTATACTACCCCACAAAATAAAAAGATTGCAGATCTTTGGTCTGCTGCAACCTTGTAACAGAAAGTCGCACGATATTCTGCTCGTGCTCATTATAAAGAGTGAAGCTTCTACTGTTGCTCTTCATAAAGCACGTTTTTACTCATTAAAATTGCTAGAAGAGTGAACATACTTTTCATTCATAAGAATTTACCTTCGCTGCTCAGAGTGTGAAACGCGGATGCGAGAAGCTCAGCAATTGCGTCGCTCTCGTGAGAAGGATGCGCGCGGTATCCTGGATCAGACTTGTCCTGACTGAGTTCCAATGAGTTTCAAGTTTGCACGAGCGCGTAGGCAGAACATCTGGCCGGGCGGGATCCGTTCCCATAATTAATCGGTTCGATGTATCAGCATCCGTTCGGCTGGCTTTTCTCAGGATATTCGTGGAGAATCGGCCGCCGCTGAACGACGAACGAACCGGCTGCGTCCAGAGCACCATGGCTAATCGAGGATTACAGGAAGAAGAAGTAGCTTCCGATGTCCTCGCGGTGCTCGATTTGTTCTGCGCACGGCGAACTCTCGCTGCGCACCGCGACGTGCTCGTCGGAACGTTGAACTTTCGACACGACGGCAACAGGAAAACATGTTTCGACGGATTACGTCACGGTGTCGTGATCGAACGCGACGATTTCCTGATCCGAAAGAGGGTACACGGCGGCCCGCTTTCACCTCCGACAAATTGGGTCGAAACGACCGACTGCTGGGTCGCCTGGATCGTTTTTGGGGTACCGGTTCCACGATTCGACTCGCTCCGCATGGAAATGGTACCGTTATCGGCGCGTGTGTGTGCCGAGATGTGGACGCGGCTTAATTTTATCACTTCTGCGATACTTTCGCGACGCGATCGTGATTTGGTTTCTTCCAGCAGCATCGTGCGTGGTGATTTTTTTATTTGAATGTGCTCTTGCTTTTTAAAGGATCCTGGGGATTTTGAGAGCTCTAAAGTTCTTTGTACTTTGATCAAATCTGAGTTCGGATTTCAAATTCAAATTCAAATTGTCAGATTTCTGTCGCGTTACTGTAGTCACTACGTAATTTGGAAGTTAAGGAAATTATACAGAAAAATCGCTATTGACATAAACGTTGCCATTTTTCCAATAACGTTCCACGTTCGATTGCACTCGTATTATCTCGATTCGTTCGTTCCTCCCGACACGTTCACCTCCGAATGACCTTTTAATCCTTTACGACCCAAAGTTCCATTGTTACTAACCGCTCCTTTTCCCGCGCAAGATCGCAACGGTTATCGCATCATTAATAATTTCCCAGCGCAAATGGAATTCTATACGCAATGCCAGAGTTAATTCGCTATAAAGATGAAACATTCATGAGCCCGAAACATCGTTATCCTCCGATCACTGCGAACAACCAGCGGCCGAATAACGTTCGCGCGCACGGAACAAAATATCAACTCATCGCCACTCATTTCCACCATTTTTCCCGAAACGTGCTGCTGTCGGGGATCAGGAGAAACCGTCCGCGATAGATCTTCGCAGAATCAAAGATAATTCTTCCGCGAACTAGACTCTGGAAGGATCGCGCAACGGGAATCTCCCGGTCGAGAGAGGCCGCGCGCGAACAGAGGAAGTCGAAAGGAGGAGAAAGGTCGTTCCCTGGCTGCTTAATTCGCGTTACGTTATCCCGCAAGACCTTTTCCGCGATCCAACGGCGACTCCTTATGATTAGCCTTTATTGTGTTATTTTAATTGCCCATTCTTACCCTGGGACTCTCGGGAAACCGACAGCGAGCCCTGAGCAACGAAAGAATCCTCTGAAAGCGATCCTAGCCAAGATGGAAACCTTTATCGCGCAGACATAGCTACCGATCCTGGTCACCGAGCAACTACGGTATCTACGTTACGGAACAATCTCCTGAAACTGTTGGTAGTAATGAGGAAAAGGTCCTGCAGGAAATAACTGAGATTATCATCGAACCAGAGGAACACCTCTCGAGGATGTTCCTTTCGATTGCCTGTCGGGGCCGGTCGTTCCTCGTGATTTCTCGGTTCTTCCGCGGACTCCTCGCCGAGCCGTCATCCTCCTCCTCCTTCTCCACCACCTCCCACACTCGGGCCTCTATCCGCCTCTCCTCCCACACCGGCCTCTCTCGTAATCACTATATTTTAGTCCGTCCGTTCGAGAGGCATCGACTGTGGCGCGCGGCAGCCAATCAGGTACCCAGCCGGCTTTCCACTCTTCCACGAGGTTCAGGGTCGGTCAAGGACTCGCGTAGTGTCGGCACGACGCCGCGGTTGCAAACAACCAGCCAGTCGAGCCAGCCACGATCGGACGGGGGCCCATTGGTTCGTGCCTGTTACTCGCCGCGGCCGTGACTTCCACGCCGTTAATCCATCGCGGGCCTCGTCACCGGTGCTAATTACGGTTATTACTCATTAGGCCGCAATTTACCGAGCCAAGGTCGTTCGCCGCTCGCGAATCCCATCGAGCGCGGCTTCGAGGCGACAAGGGTTTTCACGCAGCGGGGCAACCTCTGCATGGTTCAAGAATTTCTGGGGTCACGTGAAATTACGCGCGATGCGATTATGCTGTTCCGCGTTCCTTCGGTTCTGCTGTTTATCTTGAGTTGTCTAGCTTTCCGCTCCATTTCCCTTTTTCTTAGACTAGGCGCATAGGGGATTAAAGGTTTTATCTTGCCTTATCATCGCTGTCGTTTTCTAGCTTCATGTTAGGCAAATTCTCTTGTAGGTTCCTTGAGGCAAGTTTTGTTCTTATGTACCGATCTTGGGAAAGGCGGCTTTTAAGTCGGATGTGGTCACGTATTGATTGATGGTAATAGAAAATGGATTGATCGATACATTGGAACATACATCGCGTACATCGATGATTGGAATTTGCGTTCGTCCAATTTGAAGTTAGTCCTGCTCCTTCGTCCGAACGATGATTGCTCGTGGACTTCAAATGTTAGCAATTATGTAAATCGACGACATTCTTCAAGATAAATACGCTATGATTCAATAAATTATGGTTTCGCAATCGTGAGACTACCGTCCTCGTTAATTTACGCGTTAAGGATGACTACGCGAAATCTCGATCACACAGTGCTACCCTTTTCACTAGAAACGCGGAGCTGATCGTTGATCGAGCAGGTGCTGTTGTGTGTATATAGACCCTGTTCATCATCGTACCGTGGAATTGCCCGGGGAAATTGTGTTTCCTAAAACCCGACCACCCATAAATTTGTAATACCATGTTACAAGATTGATTTCCACGGTACCTTCCAATAAACGCGTTCCACGGAAGAGTTACCGCGACCGGGTGTTATCGGCATCCGGCGGCGGCGGCGGTTTCCGCGCGCATCATCCCGGTCGGCAGGCTGGTTCATATGAATACGTAATAACACGCTCGAAAGTTGCAGCTCTTCTCCTCCTCCTCTTTCTTCTTTATCATCATCTTCTCCTTCTTCTTCCTCTTGTTCTTCATTTTCTTCAACCTCTTCTTCTGCTTCTTCTTCTTCTTCTTCTTCTTCTTCTTCTTCTTCTTCTCCTCCTCCTCCTTCGTTTCGCCACCGCCCGGTTTTCTTCTTTTTCGCGGCGTCGATTCCGCTCGATCTATCGGCGATTTCTCGCCAAGGTCACGCGTTCAGTCGGAACGGGTCTATTTATAGTCGCAAGTACAGGTCTCGAAGACTCGTCGTCGGATCGCATCAAGATCGATCGTCGAGGAACTTGAAGGGGTGGCTTTCTCCCGCGGTCTTCGAACTCGCCGATTTTTTGCGGAATGGACTTCCGACTTGAAACGGAATTATAGTTCAGGAAAACTTCCGGATGAGTCGACGTATCGTTTCCGTAATGATAGAGTTGAGCGGGAAAATAATTGGAACGGGAATTGCTTTTCGACCCCTTCAGTGTTGAGAATAGAGGGTGTTGCGAATGTGCGTGTGTACTGAGTGGATTCGTCTTTGTCGAAAGTCTTTTCCTTTTGATTTCACACCTTTTAGTATTAAATCACCGTCCAGCTAATGAATAATAGACGAGTAGATTATAGATTTTGTGCATTTGTGATAAAGAGTATAGAAATATTGATAAGTATACGATTTTAATTTCATAAATTCTTAAAAAGAAAAATTAATCGCATCCTAAATCCTTCAGAGACGTTAACTTTGCATTTATGCAATTTTTAAATCCACAATCTAACAATACAATTCCAAGCGAATATTTTCAGCGTTATCTGATTAAAAATTGTATCATTCATTCTAAATCTACTCTTTAATAAGACTTCTAACGTTAAACTCCACTTACAAAAACTTCGCTTGTTCCAGAGCTGCACGGTATGGCGTGCCAGAAACGTTAGAGCGTTCCGCACGTGCGCGACTCGTCAAAAGTATGCAGCGCCGAAAGGGTTAAAAGGCGGACACCGCGCACACGCTAAAGGACGAGGACCTCAGTCGCGTCCGCGGCCAGCCCGGAAGTCGCCAGAGTGCTTTGTAGGTTGCGTCCAATCGCTTATCCGCTTCTGTCTTCCCTCAAAGGAACTGTTCATCGCATCTCTCCATCCTTCTTCGTTCGTCCAGCTTCTTCTATAATGTTCGATTCAAAGGGAGCACGATATCCCGTCCACCTGGCTGCCAGACGGACGATATACGCGACCCTTCGGCCGATACGTTTCCTTTCCCTCGATCCTTAACGTCCGCAGCTACAGAGCCGGGTCTAGATTTAACGGCGATTCACGGAACGCGATTCTTTTCCGCGTACGCTTTTTCACTCCAGATACATAAATCGATGAAAGTGCGTCCGGTGGAACGGGAGATTTCGTGTTTTCGTGAGAATATAACGAGTCCATTGAAACACGCCGTAGAGACGGACGCGCCGATCGAGTTCTTTCGCCGGTAATTTAGTGGACAGTCGAGTAAAATGGCACAGGTGTAACGCATGTTGGTTGGCACGTTCGAAATGAAATTTTCAACTCAATTACGAGTTACTTCGTATAGTAATCGATCGTTGCGGATCTATAATGATCGAAACTACGGACGGTAAATGATTACGATCAACGATTACAAAAGACAATTACTATAAAACATCCCTTTTAGCGTTTACGTTCTATCATCGGTGGAAAAATTGCGTATCGATGAAGAACGACGTTATTCGCGTCGTGGAACCGTTGACATGCGGCACGCGTAGGATTCTATTCGCGGAATGTCGTTTTCCGTTGTAGATCTTTACCGATATTCGATATTGATCCACAGATGTTCGATGCAGGATACGTAGATACTATGTCGGTTGGTTTAATTTCAGGGAATTTAAAATTGTATCATTAGACTCTAGACTTTTATGAGAAAACCAGAATTTTCTGAGGATTAGGAACGAATTCATTCTGTTAAGGATTTTGGCAACATGAAATTATGGTTCTTATAAACACTTGTTTAGTGTACATTCTACATAGTCATATGTGTTACAAAGAAATTGGTCGTGGATCATCTTAGGAATTTCAATTGAAACCGAAGCTCTTACGACTATTCGTCTATCCTATATTCTACACGTTCGTATGTACCACAAGTCCATAAAATCCACTCGGAATCTCCCTTAAGAATTCCAGTAAGTCGAAATCAAAATCCTTATGAACATTCGGTTACTCTACATTCTACACCATCACATCTATCACAAATCCATAAAAACCACTCCAGATCTCCCATAAGAATCCCAGTAAGTCGAAATCAAAATTCTTATAAATATTTGTTTATTCAATATTCAACACGCTGCGCTCATCCGAAAAGTCCCGTTGAAATCTCTCCAAAGAATTCGAGGCAAGTTGAAATGAAAACTCCCATAAACATTCCCTGCGTCTTGGTTCAGTTGACGCGCGGCGCGCGCCCGATCCCGTTCGCGGAATCTCGTTTTCCGATACCGATCCGTATCAATCCACGATACCGATCCACGGACGTCGCCGGCTGCGCGATACGTAGGAACCACGTCGCTTGGTTCATTGACTATGAGATACGAGGCGGGGCGCCGTGAGAGAGGAAGCGGCGCGCGCTCGTGAGAGTACGATGATCCTTCGGAACGGAATCAATATGTACACATATATGTATATTTATATTCTACTTGTAACTGTATAATACAATATAATTATATAATATAATTTTATTAAACGTTCCGTGTTAAGGAAATTTCGGTTATATTTTACTTATGAACTATATCGATTTTCTTCATAAAATATGAACTATATTCAAGTTTTTGGTAACTTTTGTATATTTTGATATTGCATATATACACGCGCGCATATATACATATGTGTGTGTGTGTTTAATATTGTATTATATAAAAATAGAATTATATTATATATAAATAAATATATAAATATCGGGAACGATCGTCCCACTTGGAACCGTTACTCGTTCGCGCTGCGACCGGTGATTTATAACGCGGGCCCGTAATTAGAAAATACCCGACTTAGGCGTCTCTTGGCGGAGTTGTTGCTGCTCGACCGTTCCATCGCAGAAGCTGCATTCTGCCGGGCCCGGAAGTCGCGGACGGTATGCGCTCGTTGGTCGATGGGGCAACGAGCGAGCGTTGCGATGCGATGCGATGCGGAGCCACGTTCCGCGTAAGGAAGTGATCTCTCGCGATTCGCTCGATTCAAAGCGCGACCGCCCTGTTCCTTCGCTCGTTAGCCTCTCAACGGGCAATAAACGCTTTCAACTTTTAGCGTAATGGCTTAGGTTGGGGTATTTCAGAGTAGAACTATCGGGAACAGCTTTGAGAAGTTGTACTCTCTGAAGGTAGGTGTTCATTTGAAGGCGGAACTATTGAGAGTTGTTATTGAGAGCGCTTTTTCGAGAGTGTATATCCTGTTGGGAGTGATTAGTTTAGGATATTGTTGAATTATATCAGTGGATATTGTGTTAGATGTGATTGGTTGTGGGTGTTGTCGAATTATTTGAATGGGTACTGCCGTTGAGAGCGATTAGTTGAGGGTGTAATTGAAGCATCTAAGTGTATACTGCGAAGAGAGTGATTAGTTGACGGGTTTAACCCTAATCGTATCACGTGTTTCTATAGCGTATCATACCACGACGTGACTCTCAGTCACTTATAAGAATAAAAGGAATGATTAAAATGTTATTGTTTTTGTTTATAGGGCTCAAATTTTAAAAGCACAAAGAAACTTTTGGAAACGCGATATGAAATAATCAAAAAATTCAAGTAACATGTTCAAATGTGACTCAAAGTGATGTTGTGGTCCAATTAGGATTAAATTATTTCAGGGGAATCAAGACATTATTAGGTCTTCATGTTTCGAATTGTGATAGTAGACCCTTAAGATAGGTACCTATCTATTTCAGAGTAAGTATCGTGTTGAGATTGCTGACGAGTTTGACAAACCTCGTGGTCACTCTCAACGCAGTATCATTTAAACGAATACCTATACTCCTGAAGGAGGACCATCCAAAAACGAACAATTCGTCTGTTTACTGATCGATTATCTCTAACGTCTGAAGCAATCGTTTCCACTGCAATATCCTCCCGTTCGCGCGATAATTATCCTCTCACGGTCCCGAATGTTCTCAATTTTTTTGGAACTCGATTCGAACGATAACACACGTGCACTCGACCACGTCACTCGACTTAATTTATTCGAGGACACCGGGGAAGCAGTAAAATTGCGGTTACGAACGGTGGATTACGATATTACGAATAATTATAGTGGAAACGGATGAAATACGTAGGCCGTTTGAATGAAATTGAATCAGGTTCGTCGCGGGCTGATCGCGGACGGTTCAGTTCAAAGAATCTCCGACGCGCTGATGGGTTTACGCAACAGGTGACCAAGAAGGGCTAGCCGCGGAAGGTCGGTCCGCGTTTTAAAACCTGACCCAGAAAACTGGAGACTAGAACTATAAATAAAAGGGCGCAAGAAGCGTAAACAGAATTAAAAAGTTAATTTGCAATTCGAATCGCAGACCGGACCTTCGCCGTTTAATTTCATTGCCGTGGACGATCGACCTTAATTCGCGATCCCTCGACGCATCGTGTACGCGCATCAAAGGCGTAACTGCCTCCGAGCGGTTTACTCGCTGATCGAGTTCCATTTGTTCCACCGTTATCGACGTTTATGACGGAGCTCTCGAAACTATTTAGCTCAGAGAAACGCCCGATAGAAAAAATTTCTTACGATCGACAGGGAAAGGTTAAACATTCAGCTATCACACTATAGAGTGTTTGCCTCTTGAAAAAGGTAAAACACATTTTCCGAATAATGTGTGTATAAAGTTTATGTAGTGAAATTTGATATTGTCTTTGGTATCATTGGGAAGAATAAAGCGTACTCTTTAATATAGAAGAAAAATTGAGTGCTACTATTCATGATTCTAGTAGCTACAGCAATGTTTATTTAATTGTATTATTTAAAGCTGTGTGGTTTTATTAATAATTAAAAAATATAAACAAGAATCGTACCACGTTGTGGTAAAAATGTTTATTTAACTATGTATACACCTTTTTCGGTTTTAGAGAGATTTATGAATAAGGACTTTTCACCGAATTTCAGAGACATACTCCATAGTGCAACGTAGGGCTTTCGCCGGGCGTGTGTTCTCTTTTGACACCGCTGAACGACGTCATTGACGAAGACGACGGTGATGGGATCACTTTTATCCGAACGAGTCAAGCGAATCTGTTAGACTTCCTTCTTGAGGTTCTAAAATTGAAGAAGAATAAAAGGATCGCGTTTACCGTGTAGTTTATGTAATTTATTCAACTCGTCCGCTTGATAGGGCTTTCGCCCTCTGCTCTATTCGTTGGACATAAACTTGGATATCCTGAAGGTGCTCTGATCACAGGGATCCCAGTGATGTAATCCTAAATCATGCTCACTGTTCTTTCAGTTGAGAAGTTGATTGCCACGAGAATCTTGAGCGTTTTATATGTTACTTATTTTTTCGTGGCAAGAATAAGTGGTAACAATTACTGGTTATTTGGTGTCAGGATTCTTATGCTACACTGTGATCCAGCTATCTACGCTATTAAACATTCCTACGACGAGATAAATAAAAACAATAATTTGTGGAATTCTTTGAACCTAAGATTTCCAAGGCTATGTAATTGGTAAGTATTATCAATAATCAGTGTCAGAATCGTCACGTTGCACTATCATCTACTTAAACGGTTGGTATTAAACATTTTTAGTCGACCTCAATTATCTTACATATTGCAACAATTTCGAAGCAATTTGGAAGTTCCGTTCATCACCGGCCACCATGACAGTGAAAATGTTAACGCCGACGACGCTTTCACCGTGCTTCACGCGGTGCTGCCTGCATGTGCCTCGCCCAGGGAAACTAATTAAGCAGTTTTACCGCGAATCCAGAAATATGCTAGCTCGAAGCGGTACTCGGCATTCCGCGCGGTCACTTCCTACCGTCGATGTGTTTTTCATTGGCGTAGAATTATTTGTCGATCACGCGTCGATCGGAAATTACAACGGCCATTCCGACCGTGGCTATCGTTCGCCGATCGGAGAGAATGACGTGTTAACGTTGACAACGATCGACGGAGGAACCCCGTCGTCTCTTGTGTCGTTTCGAATTTCATGGACAGCATTCTCGACCGTCCAATCGCTGTGATTGCGCGCGTGGCAGGCTGAAAACTTGCTGCGGCGAAACGCGAGCGTGTTGTGTACCTCACGACTGTACGTTTCACAGTGTCCTGATTGAGGAGGGTTGTCCAGATTAACGGGAGAAAATTCTATAATTATCTATATATTGATTATAATAATATTTTCTATGGTTTCTTCCGAATCGAATGGGACTTAGATTAAAACGATAGGATTAGTAGTTTTTGAGATACGATGGAGTGTAGATTTAGAAAATTTGGAAGCTACTAATTTCGATTTAGAATATTTCGAAGTTATTAATTTCGTTTCAGAAAATTTAGGAGTTAACGATATAACTGTATACGCAATAATCTGGATTTCTTTCATTGTTAATTGATATAATATCATTGTTAATTATGCGTTTACGTAGTATATATGCTGTAGGAAATATTCGTCAAACTCGTATTTTTTGATTTCCAATTTTAGACCTGTCTTGTGACGCTTCGCTTCAATTTTGGATTTCCTTCTGACGCTTCGCATGTATACCCGTACCTTCGATTTTGGACTTTTTTGCGACGCCTCGAACATCTCGTTCACGATAAACTCAGCTATTTTACCTGCTGCACTCGATCTGACGGCGGATAATAAATATAAACGACCAGCCACGAATAAAAGCACGGAACCTTGCGTAAAAACGTGCCTCGGTCTCTCTCCTGTTCTATCCACGCTACGCGTCGCTCGCGTTAATTCACCGACAGCTTCGCAGCGCGGCAGATGCTACGCTCGATCGATGGCTCGTCCACTTCCAGTCTGTTCGCTCGTTTATCGACTACCTGTTCATCGAAGTTCTTCTTCTTCTTCTTATGATTCTTCTTGCTCCTCTTCTTCCTCCGCTTTTTCCGAGCTGCTGACTCGGCCCATGGTTGTCTCATCGTGGGCTCGAGAAAATTACTTCTACGCGACGTAGCGCGGCGTTATCAAGCTCATGGGAACAGAGAAGCGTCGTGACTTTTTTAATTTGGATAATTAAGAGTTTGACAGTTTGAAAATTTGAATTATTAAGAGTTTCACAGTTTGAAAATTTGAATGATTAAGAGTTTGAAAGTTTGAAAGTGTGAAAGTTTGATGGTTTGATGGTTTGATGGTTTGATAGTTCGATAGTTCGATAGTTCGATATTTCGATAGTTCGATAGTTCGATAGTTCGATAGTTCGATAGTTCGATAGTTCGATAGTTCGATAGTTCGATAGTTCGATAGTTCGATAGTTCAAAAGTTGGTAGTTTGATAGTTTGAAAGATTGATAGTTTGATAGTTTGATAGTTTGAAAGATTGATAGTTTGATAGTTTGATAGTTTGATAGTTTGAAAGATTGATAGTTTGATAGTTTGATAGTTTAAAAGATTGATAGTTTGATAGTTTGATAGTTTGGTAGTTTAACAGTTTGAAACTTGTAAAAACGTTTAAACTCAGTACGTCCCATGTCTGCTAGACATTTTTATGACCTTTAAGCTTCCATCTTCTCCGTCCCGAAGAGTTTTCGATGCAGCTCTCTAATTCTCCCCGTTCCCTTTTCCTCTTTCGTTCCGCGAACCGGCGACCCCACGCACTTGTTCGCCTCTTTTCCTCTGTTAGACTCTCTGTCTCTTTAAATTGGAACGGCCGACCCTGCTGCTGAGACACGCGCGTGAGACGAATCCGAGCTGGACACCACGCATCCTTGTGTCCCATCCACGGCATAATTGGCTCGTTCGGGTCATCGTCGTAACGAACGCTGGCCTATCCAAGGATCTTTCTCCTGAACGAATCCTGGACATGGTTACTCGTCCATTTTTTGCGACCCGTGTATCCCTAGTCATTTATTGAGCTGTTAACTCATTCTGGGAATTTCTCATTGAAGAATTTCAGAACCCTTTGTACGTGTACCAAACAAAACTACAGTATACAGATAGACAATAATCAAATATTATCAAGCTGTCTTCGATAAAGTTCCATAATACACTACTCTAAATCTATCTTACAGCTGGAAATTCGAAGTACACCTTCTCTAAAAATTTGCATCATGTAAACGCGTTCTAGTATTCCAATACCTAGAATCCCACCTTATTCTCTTGACAAGAAAATATACCTCCAAGTTTCTAAGCATTCAAACTTCAAACACTCTAGCGTCTCTGGAAGAAGGCAAGCGCAAGGACTCAAATTTATTTTCACCTTTACAATGGTCCATGGAAAGAGGGAACCAAGTGCGTCCCGCGATTTCTCTGCTCTTTTCCCAGTCGCTTCTCACGAAAGGATACGCGCCAAGAGCGCACCTATATCTAATCTCTCTATCGAGCAGGTATCGATGTATCCTCGTTTCTTCCGCTCGCGTCGTACACACCGCGCTAGAGAAACGGTGAGCAGCAACAGCGAGCAGCGAGCCAGCAGCAGCAGCAGCAGCAGCAGCAGCAGCAGTTGGCGGTGGTCAACGTCCGGCCGAGTCGTCTCTCTCCGCTTGTAGTTGTCGGAGCGGAATGGAGGCAGGAGCGAGGAGGAAAAACAGGAGCAGCAGGAGAAAAACGAGGCGTCGCGCGTCGCGCGTCGGCTGTACGGTATCTTGTCGGGAAGCGAGGATTAAGCCTGCCATTGAAAAAGACCTGGGCCTGCATCTCTTTCCTGATCCCATGTCCGCTATCTTCCCGGGATTATTCAAATGTGACCGAGAGTCTCCGCGAAAACGAATACGCCTGATGTTGCTCCGTTCTTATCTAATGTCTATCACTTCTATCAGGGTAGAGAGTTTACGTAAGATACTTTAACTCGAAACCATCCACGTCTGATATTCTTTCTGTGTTCTGATGTACATCGTCTGTACTGGGCATACCGATGTGACTGGATTTTACTAAATGGCCTATGATCCGGGGCTAAACACGATAGGAGTGTATGTAAACGTAGCCAGTGAAGGGAATATTTTTAGTCATAATTAATCCTCTGCACGCGAATGGTATCTTTGAAGATATATACTCAGCGAGTTGTCAGGGAATAGTTGCGGAAGACTTGGACTTGGATCGAAACGGTGCTGTTAGGGCATTTGCTTAACCCTTATTTCCATAACTTATTTATTTTTAACATATATCTTTATTTATCAGGCGTGTGTCTACTAAAAAGTGTTGAAAAAGAGAAGAGTAACTAAGAGGAGTTTTAAATATTCTAAGTGGAAGATAGTTTTTTCGGTCTAAGTAGAAATGATTGGGCGGGTATCAGGTTGTGGAACACCGTGATTACATTTGTTGTGTATTAAGAATTAAGCTTGCATTTGATGGTGACTTACAAACGTACGAAGTTTCCTGGACACCGTTTGCACTGGAATCGTTGAATTTTAGACGAGAAGGAGAGAATACATATCGGCTGGACTTGAATTAGCAGTTTTGGAACCTGGTGACTGGTTTAATGACCAAGGGTAAAGGGTCTTTCGATGTTTCCTGATTGTCTGGCGTTTGTGAGAGGACATGGGAGGATCCGATCCCAGCGTGCTGAGGTTTGTGGAAGATTCCCTTGGCTGGGGTTATCTTTAGCACTTTATCAGTTTGCAATTTTGTAATTTTGTAATTTTGTAATTTTGTAATTTTGTAATTTTGTACTTTTATGATTTTATAAGTTTGTAATTTTTTGATTTTGTAACTTTGTAATTCTGCAATTTCAAAAGTTCGAAAGCATAAAAATATAAAAGTTCGGACGTTTGAAAATTAGTGACTTTATAATTTAACAATTACAGATAATAAAAACAATAAGACTATACATTTAAACCATCGCTTAATACCTCTCACAAAAATCTTCATACCTTTACATAAATGAAAAAGAAGTATCGAAATCTCTTCCGTTGCTTTGCATGAATATTAGAACCACTTCCTTCCAACGGCCCGGCTCTAAAAACTCGCAGAATCAGCAGAGCTGAGGCAGCATCCCCTAAATCCAGGATAATTCCAATCTGCGCTAATCGCCGGGGTTCTAATAGCAATCGGACCAAGTTAGCGATTATCTCGCTGACACCTATCCGTACGTATTGCATTGCCCTGAGCTGGCGGATCCGCTTCAGCCACACCTTCGCGCGAAAGGGAAGAAGAACGCGAGCGAGCGAAACGGTTGACAGAAGAAGAAGCAGAGGAGACGCGGAAGAAGAGTAGCCGGTCGAAGAGGAAGGCTGACACGGCGGGAGAGGGAGAAGGAGCGAGTACGCAGGGACGCGTTCGCGATGGAATGAGGAAACCCCGCGGAGGAGGAAGCGACGACGAGTCTCGGATGTCACCGGCACGGGCTGGTCCACGTCAGGCGTATCGCGAGCGGGACGACACGCTTCGAGGATGTCGCGTAGCCGAGGCTAGCTCGGGGCCCACGGCGTTGCACTTGTTTCCAGCCCCGGCAGTCGCTTCTGTTTCGACTGGATCCATCGGGCAGAGGTCCTTGACCCGACCGCCGATCAGGAATGGAAAGCGGACGGGATCGGGAGCGATCGATCGAACGTCGAACGTGTTATTGATCGATAACTTTTATTTTATAGCTCTCGATAGCTTCATAACTACGATACCTTCTGTTCAGCTAATTGCTTGGAATCTTGCTATCATATTCCACGAATCTCCAGCGTTCTTGCACGATCTCCAATTTCTTGTTCCTTTTCGGCACATCTGCCGGATATTTATTTTACCGTAATCCTCGTCCATAAATCTCCAGCATTTAATCTTCCAATTAAGGATAAGCTGCAACTCGCGGATTCATCTTAATATCTGCAATTGATACGTCTGGCTCGTCGTTTACAAGACGAGTCGAATCTCTTCGATCCGACCGATTTTCATCTTACGATTCGGCGAAAAATTCGATTAACGACTGTCACCGAACACGGGGCACCAAAAGCTCCGCGCTTCGGACGTGGTACCAGTCCGCCGCGAACCAGCACCGTACGAAAACGATAATCGAGGCGATAAATCTACAGGAACGATCGGAAATATCGGCCCCGGCCGCAGATAATTTTATGGAAAGCGTGCTCGATAAATCCAGCGGATAATACGCTCTTAGCCACAATAGCTTCCATTTATGAACGGAACGTGGAACATGTATCCATTTTATCCTGACGTCCGTGACCATCGGGACAAACGAGGGATCGTGCTCGCTGATTGCTCGACGAGTTTCGCGCTTTTGCCTGTTCCCAACGATGCTCCAGGAGGAAGCGGGCACCGTGGGTCACCCGAGGCAATTTTACATCCCGCAGGAACATGGCTGGACCTTTCCCCCGAGTCCCGTTCGCGACACGCTTCAATCCGTCAACCGTTCCTCACGCCTATAACCGAGTCCCTCGCTAATGGACTCTCATAATCCAGCTGGGAAACTTTCTGGAACGAAATCCCTTGTCGCCGGGTTAGATTAGGCAGATGACAGGATCCTATGAATGTAGCTGAGGCGCGTTAATGAATTGACTAAAAGATGATGGTGAAGATTTTCCTTTGTTCGCTGGGACTTAGGAATTTTCTCTTGAGAATCTGTTGTACTCGACGAAATTAGGGAACGAGGATTTCTATGGTATTCTTAATTTTCTTGTAACAATGATGGTCATCTCCTGGAAGAGATTGGAAGTGGTATCATGAGAAATCTGTTAAAAGGAAATTGAACATAGAGAATTACATTATGTGTATTATGGTACTAGATTTCTTGCGAACATTTCGCTGAGATTATTCATTTATTTCCTTTCGCAAATGAACCAATGCTTTTGTTCATTTCCCTCGAATAATCTTTCATCGTCGCGAGCTTCAAAGGGCTAATTCAAAGTTCAAATTCATTACTGTAGCTCCATCATATACTTGACCCATCAGCCACTCGTAATTCATCAAACTTTCAGGTTTCTTTTGGTTTCCCACTTCCGCGTGCAAGAAATCCGCAGAGCCTCGGGGATTCAATGATCGCGAATTAAGAAACACAGGCTCCAGCCAATTTCCAGCTCGCAGCTAGACAATGGCGGACATTGTAGTTTGCGACGCGGGTGGCTGGGTTCGAAGAACGTTCGAAGATTTGTAGCCGGGACAAAAGGTTCGCGGGAAGAGGCCACGGTTAGACGCGAGGTGCCTCGAGGCGTCGGCGCAGACAGCAGTCACCGATAAAGAGGACCGCGAGACCGGCAATTTCATCGGCCCTTTTGAACCGATAACGGAACCGTAATGGCATAATGCTAGCACGGTAGCGCGTACCGCGGATCAGTCACGACGACAGCGTGACTTTCGCCGGGCTGCACTTGGAATCGTCAACTACCGTCTTTGCGCTAATGCTAAGGATCATTTTCAGCGGTTAGTTGAAAGGGCACGCTGACCGACGAATTCTACTCTGAAGCTTTTTACCGCGTTGGATGTAACAAGTAATGCTTAATACGTAGTAGTGGTCAATGATACGGTCGCGTCACGATCAATCAGTCTAGGACCGCGGTTTCCAGTTTGGAAGGCGCGGACTGTTGCCAGAGAAGGCACCAAAATTTTTAATAAAAAACTAATGTTCATACCATAATATCTGCAAATAAACTTCATATCGTAATGTAACAGTACGAATTCAGTGAAGTAATGTTTATTTTGTAATAAAGTTATTATTTGAAACGTGTCTGTATTATTATATCTATTAAAAGATAAAGAGGTGCGGAAAACGAAATTGTTTTTAGGGAGGCGTGGTAGCATTAAGGTTGGAAATCGCCGGTCTAGCACTAAAAACAATCAAATTCCGTCACTATCTGTGTAGAGTCATGATTGAATATGATAGAGTAAAATATTTTATTATATTTAATATATTTTATTTATTATATTTAATGTATTTTCCTGTATATTTAAAATGTATTTTGAGACAAAATACTTATGCAATGTCTGAGAAATTATACGTTATTGTAATTAACGAAACAAGGGTAGTATTACTAGAACAATGGCAACGACAAACGACACGCAACTCAATTGACCTTGCAACTACGACTGACCTCGAGCTTTTGTTTCAATTTATGAATCCAAAAAGAATGCCCAACATGTACACACTTTTTTCTTAAGCATTGCCAAACTTTGGACCTTAATTTTTTTTTACTGGACCCTTGACTCGTGGATCCTTTTTTTCAGACTACATTGCAAGCTACGTTTAGACAAAACTATATTCATAAGATACTACATATATATTTCATTTCTGTTTATTTGCTGGAAATGAACTTGCGATGATTTGCCGGCAAATCAACTCGACGATCAATAAATTTTGATTTGATTTGGCCGTACCGTGAATGCTTTCGTTAGATTGCATGTCATTTGCATCGACAACGATCATGATCGGCCCTGATTTGATTGCTTGTGTTAATCAGGTCCAAGGAACAGGAACTTTGGTTGTAAAGTATCCGCCGAAGCGAGCTTTAAACCAGCGTACAAAGGTATTTCGCAGGAATTATCTACTTTCATTAATAACGTTACGATACACGCGCTGCCGGCTGTTCTTCCGTTTCCTACTAATCAGGGTAATTCAGTCAAATTGACTCCGTTTATAATATTTAGTATTCATGAGCGACGCCCACGGTCGTTGCGTCGAATAGACGTCTGGCAAGTCGCTTAAAGGTGTTGTTCGCACCAATGAATATCCATGGAATGCTTATAGGTGTTTGCTATCAAAATGTTGTTAAACCGAATACATATCGGTGCATCTCTCTTCTTCTTAAATCGAATCCTTGGAATTCATATTATTATAATAAGTACATAAACATTTTGTGTAGGATGCCTACAGGCGTTGCTTACACTAGAGATATTATTTGATTCAACACATATCAATGCACCTTTCTTCTTTGCGTTAGAAATCTCTCAAATTCATATTATTGAAACGAGTAGCTTCATTGAGGTTCGGTTATCATCTATTCAATAGTCGCGTATTCGAATGATCAAACAGGAACAAAAAGAGCGAAGGCTTCGCGTGCGAGATTACGAGACTGATCGAAATGATCTACGAGCGTGTTCCTTAAACTTTTCTAATTCGAGCTCAGCGCACCGCGTCGGACACGGAAACGCTTTCAGATATTCCCGGGCCTCGAATAATTCACCGAAGAAATTTCCTCGATTCCAGAATACCGCGGCGCGGCGCCCTGTTCGAACATGGGCGGCCCGCGACGAGCCGGCCAGGCATTCCGTCTTCTGTTCCTTCCTGAATTCCTGATTCCGAATTCCTGGATTCTCGTGAAAAGTCGCGGCCAGCAGCGTATGTACTCGAACACGGACCGAGTGAAACGGAAGATCGCGATGGGACGTTCATACTTCGCGTCCAGTTCCGCGGAATATCATGCTTTTTGACAGATGATAGAAACTAAAGCTGAATGCCCATTTGAGAATAAAAATATCGAGATTGGATACAATGTTCGTTACGATGATGAGTTTGACAATACTCTAGGATAACCATTTTCAACGTTGCGTTGTAAGAAATACTTCCAACAGCAATTTGCGACAGTTTTAATCTAAAATGGACACCTAACTGCGGTAGCTCTTAACGGCTAATTAATCTTTCTCTGTCCTGTGCCATAAAAGACTCGATACAATTTTATTCCAAGAGATTAATCTTATTCTTACCTTTGCTATAATCATTTCTAATATTAAAACGATATATCACATATAAACAAAATCTCAATGATCCTCCAAAATAGATTATCCAAGTGCCAACTATTCAGTTAAATTCTGTAATACTGAAGCAAGTTCTAAAGAGAAACGTCAACAGTATCTGAAACAAGTAATTAGACTCACATCCTTTTACCATATATTGATAGAGAGAAATCATGCAACTCAGTACTAAGAAGAACGAAAAAAGAGTTCTTTCGAATTTTATATATTTACATCAATGAGCAACGCGTTAGTGCCGAAAACGAGTGCGAAAAGGTGTGTGGCCTCTTTCTGTTCTAAGTAACTTAACCCACGTTTTACATCGTTTCTTCTCGTCGACGCGAAGTATCAGGGCGAAGTGCTTGGTTTTTCGCGCGACGATTACGGGACACCGTGTCGAATGCCTCGATCGAGAGGCAGATCGCTGGCTCTCGCGTCCCGCTCTGTCAGTCTCCATGTTCAAGGTCGCCCAAGGTCGCGTCCAAGGTCGGCCCGACGAGGCGCAAGGACCTTGGGCTCACGGGAGACGCTCGTAACAAACTGGTCCCCCCGACCTTCCACGTCGAAAACAACGAGAGCAAACGCGCGTGTCGTAGAAAACGCTGTTCCTCGTTGCCTGTCTCTTTTCTTTCCTTTTCTCTTCTTTTCTCGCGAGTCGACCTCCTTCCCAAACGGTTTCACTTTCGAATATTTCTTCCTTTAACCCCTTAACTGTCGAGCTCGTGATATTCACTGGCTGGCAACGCGCGCGGTGGTTGAATATGCGATTGTATGAATTGTTTTGAATTAAGTCTTTGCGGTCGAGTGTCGTCATAACAGAGATTCCGAGCTTCGATACTTAAACGCGAAAGCTGCGAACGATTAGTTAAATAACTAGAGATCGATAGGTAGTTTCCTTTTTCCTAGTATTCAAGACTACGATGTGTAACTCAGATGTTTCATGAAAAACGTTTCCGGAGGTTTAAGAAATTCTCGTCCGCAAAGGGTTAATGTTTGTTTTAGCGACACGATAAAGGACAATGAGCACACAACGAATTACAAGTACCGTTCGGAAGTACATGTTATCGATGTTTTTCTGTAGTTTTATATTGTAGATCGCGTTATGCAGTAAACAGACGTGGAGACGATTATCTCGGTTTCATTCGACAGTTGAAGGGTTAAGGAAAGGATGTTGGTGAAATTTCATTCACCTGTTGCGTGGAATTTTATTAGATTCTCTAATGGAAGACTCAGATTTGGGATCGATTATTATCTCGGAATTGTTGGAAATGAAATTTGTTTTTAATGGCGTACACATGGCAGAGATTAGTCTCGACGGGAATAACGAAACAGGAGCTGCGTCAGCGGCGATGTCGAAGAAATTTATGGAAGACCATGTGCGAGCGTCGGTAGCGGCAAAAAGTGTCGAAGTAATTCGAGAGGGTGGATGATCCGCTTATCTCGTTTTATACGTAAAATACTGCGATCAGCAACGCCTCCCTATTGCCGGAATTTGATCCCGTCTAACTATCAATTACGATGTAACCAGTTGTTATTAGAACCGGCTACGTATCGAAATACAAATTACGATCTTACGCGTTCGGACGCGCGTTACTGGGAACTGTGCAATCTGAAGTTCATTCGTAATTTACCGACGACAATATTTAATATTTCGGACTCATTTGCCACAAGAATCGTGCATTAACCGTTTGCACTCGATAGGTGACTCTGAGTCATCATTTGATTTGATATAACAAAATTACAAAGTGTTATATATAATATTAATTGTTCTTATAACGCATCAATATGTGAAATATTTATATACAACTGTCGGGATGTGAGGTGTTGTTGAATACTCGCGACGAATATGTTTACAAGTTATTTATTTACGTAGGCGCGTGTTCGGAGGCAGAACGGTAATGTGCTTCCTCGCGCCTTTCCGCTTTATTTATCTTAGTCTTCGGAAAGGCGTTACCCCTTGGAAACTTCGAGGGTGGAGCTCACTCGCTTCTCCAAGGTCGCCTCGATTTTTTGGCAGGGGAAATTTGTAAATTTCTAATAAGGAATCTTTTTCCGAGCCGCGTTGACCGTGCGGCCGAAGAAGCCTTAACGGGACATGGCAGCGTTTATGGTAGAGTAGCCTATTCAGCTACGCACGTGTAAAAAGTGTGAAATATTTTCGCCGACTTACTGACTTTAGGGTAGGCTTAATTGCCTATACCTGAACATTTGTAAGCGGTCAATGCTATTTCCTACCAACGCTGCGAGCCACGTACCGCTACAACAACAGCTTTGTTTCTTGTGTTAACCAAAGTGTCAACCCTTTGCAGACGAATGTTGACATTTCGGCGAGATGAAAGTTTTGTATTTAAAAGACAAAGTCGCGGACGAATGATTTAATTACTCAAATAGCAAGAGATCAGTACGTAGTTTCCTTCTTTTATATTTAATTAAGCATTCAATGGATGATTCAGCTTCATCTACTGAAGCGTTTGGAGTTAATACTAACTCCACGGAACGCGTTAATTCGAAGTATTGAATATTACAAGCATTACTTGACAAACATTCTCATCGTTCTCAATTATCACAATTACGCGGATACGTATTCATCTATTTTCAAACTTCCAATCTCTAAATCGCTAATACAATAGAATGAACTCTATAATAAATATCCGTAACCGTAACATTAAGGATTAAATATGCATCGCATCTGTAGGAAAAAATTACAATTTCCTTATAATTTCCGTCGAAGGTAAGTGCACACTTAGGACAACGGCAGTTAAAGTTGCGTATTTATAAACCGCGGAACATCCTTTCGTAAATCAACCACCGAAAATTAATTGCCCTTTGCTACCGGTCGTTCACGTGTTCGAGCGGGAGCGTGCGTGCACTGAGACCAGCAATAACAATATATTCCCGCATCCGGTTTATTCCCATTTCCCATTCGGCAGACACGCAGGAGGATACGAGAGCGCCGCCGTATCCCGGGTCCCGGGGACGGCGAGGAGCGGCCGCGATTTTCCCCGTGGAGGATATGCCCCGGTAAAATACGGCTGGCGCAGCGCCGCGGCTCCAGTTCTAAAGGGAACGCAAGAAGGTGGCTTTACACGACTTCCTGTACCGTGCTGGCTAACCCGAGACCTTTTTCAGGATACGTTGTTTGCGCAAACACTCGAGCCGGCTCGCTTCTTCCTCTTTTTCTTCCTTCGATCCTCTTACCTCGTAATCGTTCCTGCTTAAGACGCTCTCTCTGTTCTTCGTGTTTCCTGCTCACGAGTGGTTGGAGGATATAGTATCTTTGCAGCAGGTTTTTCTTTTATTCACGTGTAAAAGTTCACAGGTATTTCGGATCGTTGAAGACGAAGATCAAAAACTTCTGCTAAGAGAAACAGTTTTTCCGTTGTTTTTAGAGATGCGCAGCTCGCGTAGAGGCTTACTTACTATTCCTGCAGTATGTTTGCTTTCATAAATATATCTCGTAATGTAACAGTTCTTTTAGAAAAACCATCTGTGCCCGATTTACTGTAACGCAACTTTGTAGCTGCTGCTAATCTATGAAGTGAAGCGTAAGTAGCTTGAAAATATAACACAGACTCAACCAGTACATAGATAATCGACGGTATAAAATTGGAAAATCATGTTAATGGTTATAACGATTACAACTCCACATTATCTTTTTACTTTCAAACGGTGTCTCCTGTTTCTTTAAATGGACTTTAGCGACTTTCGATGTTCCGTCTAGCAGGACATTTGCATACAGCTTGTCACCAACGAAACGTTCGTGTTAATTTAGCTATCGCGTGTGTCCGATTAGATTCGCCGCGTCTTCTCGCCGTGCAGACCGTGCAGTCCAACACGGTTTAGTTTTCGAGACAATTTACCGTCTCCAGTTAGGCGCGGCGTTAAGGAGTAAGCTCCCCCATCATCTTTCTCTGCGGTTCGGCGCGCGCGTTCTCGCGACTAATAATAAAACGGCCGCGATCCTCTTACATATTACAGCCGGGGTACGGTTCACGCACGAACGGGCACCGTAAGAAGCGGCAAAGAGGATGCCGGGATGGAATCCGGTCGAGCCTGTGTCACGCTCGACACGCTGCATCGGGGACCCGGCCTGCTGGCCGGCCGGCCAGCGCTCGGCGAGCGCGAGCGTTCATCGACGTCGTCCAATTTTTCCGCCTCTATTCTCGTCCAGGCCGCCCCAGCGCGCCCGCGACATCCTTATCCTTTACCATGCGCGGTCCGGTCCAACCACCGCCGCAATAATTATGGACGCGGAAGGACTAACGCCGTGGACTCGATTCGTTGATTTATCGCTGGGACACGGAGCCTGTTTAACACGTTCGGCGCAAGGTCGGCGTGGGCATTAGGAGGGAGCTATTGATCGATGGGGTTTGATGCATTAAGGCTTGCAAGCGGTTGATTCAATCGAGCACAGTGTTGAAAAATTTTATGGAATCTTGCAGTCCCTATTGAGCGACTCGTTGGACGAGTCGATGGACTATTTACAAACAGCAGGGATAAGTAATGCAACGGTGTACCTTGGTTTTTGGAATTTTACGTTTAAATGGAGGATTGAGTAAATATTGCGGAATATGTTTCAGTTTTTATAGTGTGTCCGAGTAATTTTGATCGTTATTACTGAAAGTTTTACATGGTGAAAGGGATTTTTATTATTTCGGGATATTAATCTTTTACGGATGAGTGTCGACACTTTGTCGAGATCAAACTTTCATGTTTGGAATACCAAGTTGCGAATAAATGATTTAACTACTTAAACAGCGAGAAATCAGTACATAGTTTCCTTATTCTCTACTATTTAAGCACTCAGTATCTAATTTAGAAGAATCTGCAGAAGGTTTTGTACACTCTAAGCAATCTTTAAAGAGTTAAACCTAACAATAAGTATATATGTCTCAAATATAAAATGTTAAAGGACGAAAAATGTTTGTCCCTGAGATTACAACTTGAAGATTGGGTAAATCTTCGCGCATTGAACGCTACTGAAATAAAAAGAACTCCGGATCCGTAGACCAGCCGGGGATACTCGGATCGTTACGGCTATGACGCGCAGTTTGGGATTTTTGCGGTTTTCTTACGTCTCGCATCTATTTAAACCCAGTTTTTCGAGGATTATATTAGTTCCTTAGGCCAAGTCATGCCGTTAACTGTTCGTGTCGGGCAGTATAAGAAGATCGAGAAATGATAGTTGAATTCTACGTCCAGAAATGTTGACGAGTCAGTCGACTAGGGAGTTTACACGTTTATAGTCTTCACGGGTTCGCAAGCTTTAACGAAGAGAATGGTTTCGTGGAATTCCCCTAAGAAAGATTTTTCTTTCGTTGGGAACACTTCGAAACTCCCTATATAAGTAACGAGTTTCCGGGGTAATTATCATCTAGTTACCATCGCAGAATAAATCTACCCGTAATTCCAACGGAAATTGTTGTTACATTATTGAGACGAACTTGGTCCACGATTCCAATCGTCGTTGCCATCGAAGAGTTAATTAAGGAGAGGCATATCGGGTAACCATCGTCCGATAAAATGCTAACTGTTCGCGGGATCATCGTACCGCCGATAAGAACGCCTCGGTTTGATTGAAATTTCTTTTACGATCGACGCAAAAAGCTTTCGAGCACAGAATTTCCCTCATTTCCGCGTCTAAATATAAATGCACCAGGAAATACGCCGAAGATTTCCGTTCGTGGCTCGCATCGATCAGGCACGCGCGCGGAGTCGGCGCGCGTACCTCGCGAAAAACGTGCTTGCCATTCCCCTCGATCGATCGCCGTGCCGGTATGATCGATCGGCAAGCGGAATCTGTTCGTTTCCACGGAAAAACGATGTTTCTCGCGTTATCCCGAGAAAACGAAGCGTTTACATGGACCGGATTGATGTTGGTTCGCTTTGATTCGTTCGTTTTCCGCAAACGATACTCGCGAGAATTGATGAGGTTGTTAACTAAATTTGTTGCTTTATTTGACAGCGCATTAGGGATGTGCATCATTATTTCTATAATGAGGATCTATATGAATATTCAACCATTTATCAGTATAATTAGAAAAATGTCACTGCAATGGAAAACAGATTTTTCTAGCAAATACTATAACAAGCACTACATTTTTGATATTTTATATATTTCTTCGTGTTGCGTTCAATCTGCATTTCCAAATCTTCCATACGTGCACACGATCGGGCAGTCTAATTATTACGTTACATCATCGAAGGGTATTTGGAACTGGTGGATTCTTAAGTGTGATATTCTGCGATCTTCGAATGGTTATTCGCGGGAGTATCCGTACGTCCGAATATACACCCAATTCCACTGCAGCGTTATTACACGGCTCGCGTAAATCTCTTTTCACGAGCGTCGCACGAATAACCGATCGTCGGGCGCCGGCTGGAAATCGACGATCCACGATTAGCCCCGCGATTATTCTTGCGCGTCGCGTCCTCTTCCTTTCGCCATTACCGATAATTTTATTATTCCGTGGCGTCGCGCTTGTCGCCGGTCGGAACGCTGCCAACGGTAGAAGCGCATTGTAAAGTATATTCGAATTTCACCGGATAGCCACGAACGAGCGAAATTTTACGAGTACGCGCTCCGAAGGGAAACGAAAATGGTGACGCTTTATGCCGGCAATATTTCAGCGCGGCTTGTTTCTCGTTAGGCTTCCAATTTAACCAATGGTTTCCACTTAAACCTTCTTTCTTTCCCGTTCCGTTTTTGTGTCATTTTATCTCGATGTAATTATCGGTTTACCTTTACATGTCGATTCAATTTCTCTTGTTTCGTATGAACCGTTCTTTCTTACATATACTCCGGATAATAATAATCTGGGCGGGACAAGTTCAAGTTCCTTGCAAATATGGCGCCTTTAAGCTGCGAAACCGACTGGCGCCAAACAGGTTTCAAGTATATCCGAGGACACATTGTTTCTGGGGTAGAAACTCCACCCACGAATTCCACCCCCAAACAATTACTTTTAACATCATTTATCTTACACTTGTGATACCAAATAATAATTACGTCTAATATCATTTATCTCCCTACGAAAGAACAAACCATGTTACCTCTCAACGCATCTTAAAAGCCAGTAACGTGACAGCTGAAAATTATCGTGGCAATCAACGTATTAATTCCATACTGGTCTCGATCAATGACTACCATATCGACATTGAAGACCAACTGACAAGATCATTGCATCGGCGAAAAGGAGGTCGGCTGTCGATTACCCAATCAACCGTTTGAACGGTATTTCGTTCGAAACGCAGCGAAGTGGATGTTTACCTCGATTTCCATAAAACCCGCTCGCAACAATGAATCGCGGTAACGTGACCAGAAGACGTTCACCCGTCCCGATTCCGTCGGATAACGCGGGGCTTCCCGTTTACGATAAACAGCGATCCCTGTTCCTCGTCCCAGCCGATTATCCTGTCGCCCGCGCGAGCTGGCGACGCCGGTAAATTTTTATTTCGTGTTGTTACGAGCGAAACGGCTGGGACGCGGAGGAAAAACGGTACACGGTCGTGCTCCAGTGTCACGCGAGTGTTTACTCGCTCAAAAAGTCGTTTCGCCATCCGGTTCACTCGCGCGGTCTCGCGTTCCGCGCTTTTTCTCTTTCTCTGACTCCCCCGCGCTGGGCTTTTTCAAGCGGTACCATTATCTCTTCCGCGATCAAGGGTATTCAGTGGTTGCTCGATCGTGCCACGGCATTGGCTCGATGATCAGCCGTTTCAAATGTTATCGAGGAATGAGAGGATAATTTCACTGCATCTATTTATATATATCAATAGTACAATAACATTATATTCTTCTGTCTCATCTTTCTATTTCTTTGAACCAATGGTAAAACAATTCTCAGTTCAATTAATATACAGATCTAGAATATCGTGTATTAAATACAATGAATATAATGCTAATGTATCAGTATTCATGTAACACGATACTAATACGATAATGCTAATATAAGACTAATAGGATAATTCGAACATAATACAATAAACACGTGGCAAATTGAAAATCGCAATCCTCGTTACAAAAATCGAATGCTCGGAATCAACCGAAACCTCTTTCGGTTGGAACTGCACGTGTGCAATATATATTTCCACCCGCCTGGCACTTATTCGAACCGTACACACTATAACCAACCGGAAACCAATATCATCGCGTGCACATATACGCACATCCCGAAGAAAAAAGAAACCATCCTTTACTAGTTTCATTTCCATATTTAAAGGCAAGACTAATTAACGGATCGTCCGGTGACTCGCTGGAGAGTAACGGAACCCTTTCGCAGTGGAACAGGTCCTGTTTCCAGCTCGTATTCGATACTTTTGTTTCATTTTCCGGCCTAGGACGCAGCCCCGTCGCGTCTCTCGTCCCCGGACGAGTTAAATTGGCATGAAGCGCGACCGGTGTCCACACTCGACCCCCCCTTTCTCTCTTTCTCACTCTCTCCCTCTCTTTCTCTCTCTCTCTCTTATTCCCTCTCTCTCTTTCCCTCTCTCACCCTCTTTCTCTTTCTTCCTCTGTCGTCTGGTCGCCGCGGCGAGGGAGCAGCTCCGACGGAACACCGGCTTCCGTATCGCGGTTTAATTACGCCGGTCCCGTTTTTTGCAGTACTTTTATTAATTGAGGGAACAAGGCCCGACGGAACCGTTCGAAGGGGCGCGAGGGGGCTGCCGCGTGTTGCCGCGGCGAACGGAGCACACGGTCCCGCGGACAATGTACGCCGGATCGGAGCCACGCGAGAGTCTTTCTCTTTCTTTTTCGCTCGTTGCCGTCGCCCTCGCGGCGACGAAACGCGATTACGGTACATTGTTCGTAACCCGTGAGCCAGCAGGCGCTTCTGTGATCACCGGCTGCGTGTTACGCTACGGAAACTTCCGCGTTTTTTTGAACTTTCGGGTGAATTTGTCGTTCCTATTGGGGATCGTTGGATCGATTCGGAAGATTTCGCGTGGCGATCAGAGTTGAGTTCGGTTTGACAGGTGTTCGATTGGGTAATTGGTTTGAGAGAATTTGTGGACGATTGTGCGATCATAGGTTGTTTATTGTATTATGGGAACTGTTGCGATTTATTGAACTTTTGGATGAATTTGTCGTTTCTATTGGGAATCGTTGGATCGATTCGGAAGATTTCGTATGGCGATGAGAGTTGAGTTTAGTTTGAGCGGATTGGTGGACGATTGTGTGATCGTACGTTGTTTGCTGTACTATGGGAGCTGTCGCGTTTTTGAAAGCCCATATGAATATCGCATTTGTGACGAGGAGTACTGGAACGATTTGAAAGATTATCGTTTTATAAGAGTTGAATCCCTTGACGATCAAGGTCGCGAGTCGTAAGCTGCACTATACCATTTCTCACATAGCTCTTTTCCACTGAGAACGATGATTAAAGTTACCTAATGACTTCAACGGAAAGAGTCACGGCACTTCCTTGCTCATACAGGTCTGTAAATACGTAATTTAATTTAAATTACATATTAATATTAAAGTCTCTTTAATTTAACCGTCCGGAGAAAGAAATATAGAAGGGAAGAACGACAAATGAAACGTGATAAATGGATCCGCTTTTACTACCGACGAATGCATGAAAAACATAAGACGAGATATCGAGGTGCTCGTCAAGGGGTTAATCTCGTTTGTAGGTAGTTCAACGAGGCAACAGGTTCGAGAACGAAAAAGGCTCGCGTGGCGCGAGGAGCGCCGCTAATGAAGTTCGAGTTATTAGATGCTAATTGCTCTGACCGTGGCACCGGGCTCTGAGAACGTTCTCTCCTTCCATTGTTGGCTGCACGGGTTCCAAGGAAAAAGTATTGACTACCTCGTATCCGTTCGTTGCTTCGACTATCGCCTGCGCTTGCGTCGCTTCGTTCCCATGGAGTCTAAACTTCGCTCTTTACAACCGAGCACGAAGATTCCTAATGTCAAACATCCTAAAGTGAATCACCGAAGCATTAAGCTATAATCAAACGTTGACGCATGCCCCGCCGTGAGAAATGAAGTGTACTTCAAACTGGACGATGTTAAACCTAAGTCCCTTCGACCATTCTTCTTTTCAGTCGCGCAAACTACCGGAGATTCGAATTAATTGCAAACGAAGGATAGTTCTTCGCGCGTAAATCATTGTTTTACGGTCCGTAACAGACGTCGTTCCGCGAGAAGAATCATATTTTCCCGGTTCGATGGCCAGAGGACCCAAAAACGGAATTTCACAGCTTTCGAACGCAAAATTTTCATACGATCTGTGCGTTTTCACGAACGGAACGTTCGATTGTCTTGTAAGTACGGCGATTAGCGTTCCACAGACCACTCGAATCCGCCGTTTAACCCGGTGGTATTTTAATTGTTTTCGTGAGAATGCGGTTGTGCGATCGGGCGCGCCTGGATTCGCGGAAAATTGAATTTCATTCGATTCGAACCGCCGCACGCCATTACGCGGAAAAATGAGCCGCTAGCGCCGGCTGAAATAGTTTCCGGGGGACTTTATTTCCGAGATAATCGACCTCGAAGGCTTCTATGACACGCACGCGTGTCGGCGCTCGCGAGAAGTAGAAACGACCGACACGAACGATTGTTATTTAACGCTGGGAGTACTGAACAATAAGATTGAGATACTTATAATCTGTTGCAAAAACTAGGAGAACACATTTCTCAAGATGCACTGGCACAAATATAGGAATTTATCTCGAAATTTCTCACAAAAGCATTTTTATCATTTTATCAACTATAAAATAACTGTCTGGCAGTTCTAGTATTAATAACAGGATTGCAAAGAATCGTTGATGTTCGAGGCATTGCAACTACGTGAAAAATGCTCGGGAGATCTACTTCAGATCATTTTCAAACTTGAAACGTCCACTTCCACATTACCCAAATTACTTTACCTTTCAAATACACTTTTGCTCTAAGTAATGGTTGCAATGGTAAAAGTAATTTCCCTTCGAATACCAGAAATTCCATCACTTCTATGAAACTTAAGTCATTTTCATTATTCTAACATCCATACATTCAAAGATCGAAGCTATCCATAGATCCCACAAAATTCTCCACGAGACTTATCGCTATCATCGCAACCTAGTCATTCCAACCGAAAAGGGTGCCATTGGAAGAACTCAAGGCACAAATCGTACACGATGAGCACAGTTGAAAAATATTCGAGGAAAACCACCGCGCAGGAGTAAAGTTGCAATCTTCGCCCTTCGAGACGAGTCCAAGTCGATTACCGTCCGCCCGATTCTTTCCGCGCAATTTACGCGGTTTAAAGCATTGCCGATTTTTCAGGCGGGATTTAACGATGCCTTAATTTTGATCGTTAGCGCGTCCCCGAGCGGCGGCGCGCGCTGTGAAGCCGCCAGGATCCGGCGTTGGTAGCTGAAATGACGGCGACGTCCGCTCTTCCAGGCAGCCGCGCTAACGATCCGAATAACTGGCCGGCAAATCGCAAGTCCCCGCGGCATAGCAATCGGCGGGCCACGATTATCAGGCCCGAGGTCGGCCGCTTCCATTTAATGGAGAACCGATCCTCTGCCGGCCGGTCGGTAGGCAGCACGCCTCCACCATCGGCGGGATAGTTCCAGCCAAGCTCGGTGTAAACGACCTGCGAACCGATCTCGCTCGTCAATCCGCCCCGCGGAAGCGCGATTTTCAACCGATTTCCCGAGATGAGCCAGGACGCAACGGTACACTCTAATAAGAGACGAGGATCGCGATGTCTTCGTTTTTACCGCGGCGATTTCCGCGGTAAATCGCTGTATCATTTGGATCGGAGGAAGCTATCCGATATTGCATGCTGCATGTTAAGACATTTCAGAGATTGCTGGTACGTAATCTTCGTTATTTCCCTGATCATCGGAGGCTGGGCTATTCAAGTTATTAATGTGATTCCAGATGAAAGAAATTGTCCAGGAAATTTAATAATTGAGACACTGTATCGGCCATATCGGTTAGCCGCGTGCAGTCAGACGTCGAGGAAACTGATACGGTGTACATTGATTTTTCATGTTTCCTTCTAACTGAGAAATCGAGGAAACGTTATATTAAGGAAACTTATGGTAATTCGATTAAGTTAATTATTGTGGCTATTGGAATGTTTGGATGGATTAAAGAACTTTTGTTTTTTCTCGGTATTGAATCTAATTATTTTATATATGAAAAAGTTCAGAGTTAATCGAGTGTCTTGACCATGAAATTTCAAAGGAATTTAATAGTGGAGGTAACTGATTCAGTCAATACACGGCTCAATTGAATGTTGCTGATTACCAGCATTACTAGCTATCACTGGCACGCAATGTTGAATGTAAAAATGATGCACGGTTCGCCACTGGAATTTCGAATCCACGTGGATAGGATGCTCCTGGGATATCATCGCGTCTTCTTTTCGCGCTTTCCAGTCGACATGACGCGGCAGGAGGCTCCTCGAAGCTCCACGCTCCGAGAGGCGCTGCGTTTACCGTGGTTAATGTGCCGGAATCGCGGGGGGACGGATAATTTAGCGCCGCCTGTGCGCGTCGCCCGTAACACTCTATCGCCCGGGTCCGCCGAAAAGTCTTCTGACCTAGAAAGCATGCGAACCAGCGAGCGATACCGCTACGCGCTTCCTCGGAACCTTTTGTATACAAAGAAGATTCCTTTTGTTGCACTGTGCGTTACGGTGTCGCGAGGGAACCAACGATGAAATCAATTCTGACTCAATCGTTCCGGTGGATCTTCTACTAATGAACTTCAAGACATTAAAGTAACACCTTGATTAGTCAGTATACTACTTTCTACAGTCTCAATCGTTCAAAAATTCAAGATGCCTTCGAGTCACTCACAAAATCGAATTTGCATTTTCTACGAAATCCAATAACTAAGTATGTTATCTTAAGTGTTAAAAGCTGAAAGTCAATCAATCGCGTTGACGATGAAACCTTTAAACTCTCAACAAATGGAGTTAACCGATTTAATCAATTGACGCTACGTTCATGAAACAATTATATGATGTGATTGCTCGAATACGTGTTCCAATTGGTTAGTTTTCAACCACTAATTTCCAAGATCCAACATGATCCAATAAAATAAAGTGTACCATATACACTTGTAAACCTAATATTAATTATCATTAAACGTACCGGCATTATGTATACACCTATTCCTAAATAACTGGTAAAATAGCAGGTTATAAAATATAGGTAAACGAATTAAACGATACAATTTACCCAGTGAAAACAGAAACAAAATCAAAGATAAAATTGAAAAAACTGATTAATCGGACAATACAAGAGCCGAAATATAGTTAAATCGACTAGAGGGAACGGAGAATTTTTAATCAAATTTGAAATCTGATCATTTGACCGGTCGCGATATACGTTTAGTGCCAAATCGAATGCTTAATGTCTTACGGTGTTCATATAGATCCCCTATATACATATGTACATACGCGGAGTGTTATCGGTATTGAAGAATCCGCGCAAATCGAACATGCCAACGGGAGGAAGTCGAGGGAACAAATTAGAAGCATTGCTGTATAACTACTTAATGGACGGGCCTACGGTTCCGTGAAACGTAATCTGAGCGCAAAAAAAACCGGGCTGCATCTGCGCCAAGCAGTACGCTTTCCTCGATGGAACGTTACGGCCTCGACATCCGCCTTCCTTCTAGGATACGCCAAGGCTATGGACCGAGAGAAACCACGGGACCGCCGATCGCGATTATAGTTCCGATCGAGAGCTAATTTTCGATGTTTTCGAAGGAGAGCGCGTATCGAATATATCCACTTCGTTAGAAGCTGGCGGACGAGGACTGGTTTACGCTTTCCATGCCAGTCTTCCGTTTAATCCCTGATTATTTATGATCCGCTACCACTGGCTATTAACGCGAAGGAACACCGAGGGCTGAACGAAACGCGAGGAAGAAAGGGACTCGAAATAAATGCGACGGAGCGAAGATTAAAATGGAAATGCATATTGATAATCGAGACCTTCTATTTTGTCCTTCGCTGCGCTATAACCTGTAAAATTTGATACACTCGATAATAACTTGTCACGGAATAACTTTCCTCGCGCGTGATTGAAAGCAAGAATGATGCGCTAGTCTTTTATAACTATTAACTGTGACTTTATAACTCCTATAAATTCTGTTTAACTGTAGGAACAATATACTATCACAGAATTGAACAGAAAATTCTGGAGATTGGATGTCCGAGCATAGCTCACGCGATCGTCGATTATATTACGAGTCAAATGTTACAGCTGAATCTAATTTTCGAGGTGAGACGATTCCAGACTTTCAAGCTTCAGCCGTTTATTTCACGGCGATAGAATTTGCCGTCGCAATTCCGTCTTCTTCATCGCGCCGTTCGATCGCGGTACATTTTTCAAGCAGATAGAATCGCTGACGTCCAATTAATCACCCCAGGCGTCGCTGTTGATATGACCGGAGATAACGATTCCTCGATGGGAAGCGATTGTTCTATTCGACCGAATCGGAATGAGAATTTCGAATTCGATCTACTCCAAGCTCGCGCGAACCGTGACGACGCTCGTGGGTAGGATGTACCGTTGACGAAACCTCTCGCCAATGTATCGAGATACCGCGGAGGATCCGCGATAAACCTGTCGAGGAAACGCAGCCGCGTATGTGGATAAGTATATACGCGTGCGTGCTGTTCATCGGGTGGTGCCGAGATCTATGGCGTGTTAAACGGTGGAACTACTATACGAGTTGAAATATAATTTCGAAGGTATTCGGTTACGATTGTTAAGGTTCGGAAGTTTGGACGATTGAAAATTCGGAACTTTGAAAGTTCGGATGTTCGAAACTTTACAACTTTGAAAGTTCAGACGTTTGAAACTTTACAACTTTGAAAGTTCGGACGTTTGAAACTTTGGAAGTTTGAAACTTCGGAATTTTGAAATCTTGAAATTTTGGAACTTTGGAATTATGGAACTTTGAAACTTTGAAACTTTGGAACATTAGAACTTTGAAAGTTTGTAAGTTTCAAAGCTTGAAAATTCGAAGGTTATCTTCATTTTAGGATTATTAAGATTATTCAGTTGTCCGCGCAGGTAAAACAATAAAATTCACTTCTGATCTAAAGGAACCTATCCTTATAATTTATATAACAACCTACACGTACCACTTACAACAATTTTCATAACAACAAATTATGAATAATTGACTTTTAACGTTCGCGAGTTCCAATCTTATCACGTACGCTCGGAAGAGGAGAGTTGCTTCGTATCGATGTACAAGTGATAAATCAAAGAGCAATTGTTGGCATCCTGTTCGCGTCGGATGAGACTGTGACAGGGAAACAAGAAGACTGCAAAGGAGAAAATCGTGGAAGACATCACGCGATCGTTGATGAACGATAGAGCGACAGTTAGAAAGAAAAGGCCGAAGAAATATCATTAACTCGCCGCCGTTGAGAATCGTGTGTATAATTGTAAGATTTCACAGTTACCACGGCGTGCATTAGAGACGAATCCACCGATCGTTCAGCGGTGTTTTTCCAGCTCGGCTTTTTTCCTGCGCGTCCTTTCGTCCCAGCCTGTTTCGATTCGATCCGTTTTACACGTGTACCGCGCAGGATCGTTACTTCGCCGATCCCAGGATTCTCAGCAGACGCAAAAAACGATTGTCCGAGTAGATCGATCAGAACAGGATCCATGGAATTTGCATCGAATTTTGCGGTTTTTCTTGCGGTGTGACGAGTGGTATTGTAACAGCCGTTTGAGTGATCCGTTTCGGACGAGCACGAGCCTCCGCAGGATGTCTCGTATCAGCAACGTGTAATCGGTGATTTATAAAACTGATTTACGACGTGGACTAATGTCCATCCCGGCTTCAATTGCACGCTGTGCTGCTCTGTGTTTTCGCTGCGTCGCTATTAATGCCCGCGTCGTTCCATTTGATCGTCTTCGATGCATGTTCGATACGCTAACCCGTTTAATTCGGTGAACGCTCTCGATACGAGGTCGCGCGATTCAACTACAGGTTCTGAAATGTGAGATAATTCCACATGGTATATACTTTAAGCTTCGCCGTAATCCGTTCGCCATTTTATTCTTGGAAATGCACGTCAGTCGGCCGTAAACATGGCTGTCCGGTGTCGTTCGCGTATTTCTGATGTTTTCATTGGTATTTCGCTTAACTTCGGGTGATACAATTGTTTGTATATATAAAAAAGTTAACTCCCTTAGTTCTACTAGGTACATTGAACAAATAGAATTTCGTTAGGTCTATGAAACGGAAAGAGCTTAGAAAAGCGATCTTTATGAAAAATCTTAATTTTCAGTTCTCGTTTCATTCAGAAACTTATTTCGTTCGACCGTGAGACTTCGACGAGTGCTAGATGTAAAGAAAAATCGGAAACACGTTTATTCCCCTCGGCGTCGTTCAATAGTAGTCATTGTAAATACAAAGTATGAAGATCGACCACCCATCCGTTACATTTCTTTCCATCATTTCCCCCGAGAATTCCTCGAGCGTTCCGCTAAAGAAATGCAACAATCTTCCACCGACGATTCCGCGAGTCATCGAGTACATATATTTTCTTATCCTCGGGCGAGACGACCGACAGGACCCAAGGATCCGAGTTAACAAGAAAATTCGAATGATTATCGCCCGGAAAATCTCTCAAGCTTTCAATCTCGTGCGCCAATCGCCGCGCGCATAGCAATTGAAGTGTCGCTTGGTGGGCCGCGGATCGACGCAGGATGCGGCACTCTATTATTTACCTGGCCGGCGTCGAGTCGTTGCGCCTAGAAGTGGCAAAGAGACGACGACGGTTGGCCCGACGGGACAAGACAAGCTGAGACAAGTCGTGTACAGACGAGACGAATCCTTCAATCCGTCGCTGCGGCCGTGGACTCATCCTCGCAACATACTATTAAGAGCACCTAACGCATACGCGTCTGGCAAAAGAAGAAGCCGCCACGGCGGCCATGCGCATTCCTCGATTTATTCTCGTTTCGTTAATAGACCATAATAAAGCGGAGATCCGTTCGAGCGTCCTTGTTCGTGGGGCCAGAATCCGCGAGGACGTGCTCGTTGGCGTTCGAGGTAACTGTATATACTCGCGATCAACGTCGTTCCACATAACAACCGGAGGAGACGTCCCGCGGTTACCGAACGAGACGATATTGATCAAGTCCTATCGATACGCAGAAGTATCTCATCACATCGCGAGTACCACGAATGTGTATCAATGCAGTTGTCACGAATTCCGAAGATCACTGATCACTGATACTCAAGCAATAACTGTATAGAAGCCAAGCATTTTTCGAATAAAGTCAGACATTTGAACCCTAAATTTGTCTCCGTGATTTCATGCTCGTGACATATATTCATCCTTTGTACTTGAGAAGCTTCATTCGGTATACTACAACACGTTTATTAAGTTCGACGTTTAATATTAAACTGTACGCAATGCTTCATATGTGAGATATTGAAATAAATTACCTTAGTTCTTTAATTTAAGTTCCTTAATAACTTCCCGTTGGGCTAGTTTTAAGGAATATCGTTTATGTCTCATTAGAAAACGTTCGATATTTCTAGTAATGCATTTTCGAGTGGAAACGATTAATTTTGACATTGTACGCTGTCATATTGAATAATTCTGGTTCAACTACAAGATTCCATGCGATAGCGCAGCATCGATCTTCGTTTCGACGTTATATAGAACATTCCAAACTATCTGACTATTGCTCAAAACTCACGAAGAATACTGGTATTAAATCTAGCTACGGTGTCTCTCTCTCGAGATAGCTGCTCTAAATAGAGGGCCCTCGTGCTGATCGTTTTGCGCCGGCAACTCGCGACCGACCCGCGATTAGGCGTTCCCCTGGCCGGCCGCGATTTGTACCACCTACTGGGCCGAGAGATATTGCCGTGCTCTCCGCGGAACACGTTCCCAGGCTTCATTTCTTTTTTGCAAGATAAAAGGGCGCGCGCCGATATCGAGCTTCCGACACGTTTTCGTATTCTCCCGCGTACCGCGGAGACACATGCGCTCGCCGGCTCGGTCACGACCGATTAAATTCGAGTTATGTATCTCGCGCCGGTTTTCACGAGTAGCGCTGCGTTTGCATCGTAGTTATATTCGATAAGAATCATGGATATGTGTCCCGTTGTTTCACTATAGAAACGTTGAGGTAAACAAGTAAAATTAAATGCCCACGAGCGGTATACGACCCACATGATTGACTGCCATGATGATCACCGATGGCCGGAGTTTCCAAATTGCTCAGAGGATAATTGCAATAAGAAACTGATGTCAGGTTAAGATATATACTAACATAAGTAGCTAGATAATAGTGCAATACGAGCACTGTGATATCAAATTATTAATAATGATTTCTATTGCCATTTGCTTGCGTTATGAAAGTATAAGTATTACTGCGCAGAACGCTTGAAATTCTCGTGATTTTGGAAAAATGAAAAATTTCTTTATCTCACAAGAAGAGAGACAAGACAAGGTTCACGCTATCAGTAAAATACGGTCCTCGCCTGTTACTTTTGATGAATACGGTAGAGCGAGATCGAACCGAAAGTACTTTGGGTGAACACGTGCATTATAAACAATTGAAGAGTATTAGATATACAAGATCGAACCTAAAGGAACTTTGTTTCGGGAACGTCGATGCGTTCTATTTCTTTGCTCTGGTCGCCTAATGGACATAGGATAATTAATTGGTGACATGTTTATTAGAAACCTAGCGTTCACTGCAGCTCCGTTATAAATACACCGAAGAAAGCTATCTTGAACAACTTTTATCGAGGTTGCGATAGATGTTCTCTTCGGTAGTATCGAAGCTACAACGTAAACGCAGTCCAGCTAGTTTGTCTTCGTGTTTCTGCATCGCCACCCTTAAATTACACGTGGAAAAACCGCGAAACCCGTTTACCACCCAGTATTGCTACCTTGTCGATCCCCCGAAGGGCAAGCTAATTGTTACCAGATATGAACACGGCTCTAAAGACAATTAAATTATTCGTTAACAACCAGAGTGCGGAAGCTTACACTCGCGTGCGCACTTTTATAGACCAGTTTAATGAAAGTGACGATAAATTCAATTTAATCCCCGCAGCGAACGGCGAACGTTCGAACGAGGCGAACCCGGATCGAGTATCACGGAAATTCGTGTTCTATTAATTTTCTCGTGATTTGTAGACGTTATAAAGCCCTGCGACCTTCGATCGCCGCCTCTACTACCAGTTCAATGCTCGACGAGCACAAAGTGCACGGGTTAACTTCTTGCATTACGATTTCTTTCAACTATCCCCTTCAAGGTTTTATTATCCTCGGTAATTAACTAGGGAGAAGGACTTCTGTGTTCATTCTAAATCTATCTTTACCATGAATACATAATATTCATAACAGGAAAACAGTGAAACTTAAGCACCTAATATTTATCATTCAAAGTTGTATCATTATACTTAATCAAATATCAAATGTAAATACTTCGATATTTAATTCCGACTTTATAGTAAAAGAGATAATTATATTTGTTACATTAAATTTTAAAACCCAATCGTTAGTCCCATTCGATACTGTAAAGTATAATTAAGGTTACCGACGAACTCGCAGAGGAAGATGCGTTCACTGCTTATCACAGAAAAATTTGGGTTAGAGCTCTCGAGTTTTCTCGTATATTCTTTATCAAGCTTAGTTTTCATTAATTAGACTCTATCTGGATACCGGGTTGCTGCTACAATCTGGCAAAACGGAAAGATGGCTTGTATACGATCTGCTTGCTGCGTTACCGTCCGTGATAACGCGAACGATATTTTCCTCGGGTGATCGTTACAGGATCCGCACGCGTGTATTTATCTATGCAGAGCGTGATATACGTTCGCGATTAATCCCCGCGTTGGTTCCGCGACGAACATTGACGGTGGTGGAAAAAGTTGCTTCTTCGGGTAAATTTTTCGGTGCTGTTCGTTAACGCAGCGCGGTGCCCGGTAATAATGTAATTTATCGCGGCCCGTTTCGCGGAAAACGACTACAATTTACAGTAAACGAGCAAAGTACTTGAGCAACTCGGTAGGAAATCTGTTATCGCGACAAAATTGTGAACCATTGCGCAGTTTATTAAATCAAGCCACGTACATGATAAGGATATATATCACTTGCTTACCGGAATGGAGCTACAACTCAGCGGAAATGCTTTTTCGAGTTATTCGTATGAATACGTTATGTGTATATCTCTCGAGCGATCGCGGAAATCTTAGCTCGTTTCTGTAGTTTGGGTAATAGAGAGCAGTTACATTATTGACCTTGATCTCTGTGACACAATGCTGCATTCATGAAAATGTTATTCTCAGTTGCGTTTCGACTATTTTTGCGATCAGTAATGTGGAAAACAAAAAATGAATATTATCTTTCATCAATTATACTAATGATCATGTTTTTCTCATCTTATTTTCGATTCTAATTCGCTATTCGTCGATACGGTTGCACGTACTCAATCATAGCAAACAAAGTATACCGAAGAACAGTAGTATTCGAAGGGAAATTGAGTAACAATAAACTGTGGAATATTTATTACGTCAAGTAAAGTACGTTAACCCAAGAAACGTTCGAATACTTACGTTGCCGACTGTATATCGGCAGGATGCGAGCGTAAGCGCCGTACAGAGATAACCGGCGGGACGGACACCAAGTCCCGGCAGGCTTATCTCGCCTTAACGCGGCTCCACAGCGGCTTTTTCCGCAGATTTACGCTCGCGATTCCAGGCTAATGTTTCTCGAGATTGGAACAGCGCACGCGGAACGACAACGCGATTAATATTAGATCGTGTAATATGAAATGTCGGATTTATTATCAACCGTAAATTGACCGTCCGCTTATTGATGTTCGAAAGTTGTGGATTTTCTTGCGTTCGTTCATTCGCTGGCAAGCATGCATATATGCAAATGGCGCGTATACCGATTAATGAAACGCCCGTCGGAAAGGAAAGATCAATTTCTTTTTACCTCGGAATAATTTGACATTTCGCATAACGGAGCGTAATAACATAACCGATGCGTTCGCTGGACGATCGGCTGGCTGGGCGCAAGCTACACGGCGCCGCGAATCATTCGGGAGAGTTAGGCGAAACGTAATTCGACTGCATATTATCGGCGATGATTAAATATAATTGCCGATTCGATTATAAACTATCCTTTATGGCCATCAATCGTTACTGATCTGCAATTGAAATCGACGCAATCAGACCGAGTTTCAATTAATCCTTAACCACTATGGACCATCAAACCTATGCGTTAGTTATTTATTTATTTTACTAATTGTATATCAGACTCTAATTGAAAGATACGCGGCGTAAGAAAATTATAACCAGAGTAGGGAAGGGAAGAAGGATAAATGAAAATTTTCATCGGTCTGACAGATGTTCGATGGTAGTTGGTGGTTAATAGTCGTTAGCCGTAATTCGCGATCGAATTGAAAGTTGCGTTTGAATCGTTAATCTTAATACGCAATCGATCGACCGTGAATTTTTATGCGTTTGTAGGATACTTTCGAGTACAGACTCGCACGGACGCCTCGATGCAGGATGATGCATAAAATATCAAACTTGTGGTACTTCTTATCAATAGGAAAAACCACTGTCTAATTCTATTTCTCCAATTACATGTTAAACAATTTCGCTGAAACTCTCCGAGAATTATCCATAAGCACAGATCCACGATCCATTAATCATATTAGGTTTTGCCTAACGCTAATCCTAGTCAATTTCTTCCAAAGTATCACTCCTTAATAGAAAACAGATCAACCGAAAGGAATGTAGGTCTAATAAGCTATTTACTGAAAAGAGGCACGCCTCTCGTCAGACGCGTCTTCATCATTAACGTCCTATTCGTTAATACAGTTACACGATAATCAATCAGCCGCATAAACAAAACGTACGACGCGCCTATCATTGATCAACCCGCAGCACGCTCTTCTCGACACTTCCGGGAGAATTCGATGAAAGCTGATCTCGAGTCAATATCCGTGGGACGCGTATGTGGGCTTCAAGGTCACCGGAATGCTCGATACTGCGGCCATCAAATCGGAGCGAGCTCGATCGAGCGTGCAGCGCCGATCGGAATCCCGATATCGATATCGGATGTCCGATTTCGCCGACCTGGATCGGTCCGCTTACGGTAGCTGCGATAACGGTGCCTGATACGTCTAAGAGGCGCGATCGATCGATCGATTGAACGTCGAAGTCGTGGGCCTGGAGCGGCCCCCGATGGATCGACGATAGAGCAGACGTTAATTGGAGCCGTGGCGACGAGAGGACGATCGAAAATACGCTGCAGTAAAGGCGCGGAATGCGGGCGAGAGATAAGTAAAACGGTTTTTCCTCGACTAATTCCTCTGATTACGGGCTTCTTTCGATCCTATTTAAAACAGTTTCTTGCGAGGCTCGTTACTCGAAGGATCATTTCACCGCGCCAATTAGCACGACTTGAAAGAGACAATCGACGCGAGTCGCTTATTCTTGAGTTTCTTACACCGATCCGCTTATATGGGGCTTCTTATAGACTTATTCGATAGAGGTATTCTGTTCTATTAATAGTTCACTGGAAAAAGTAAGGAATTCCGTGCTCATTCTCCGTCTAAATTTACCCTGAAGCAATTAACCCATTGCCCTATGATTCCTTTATAATTTGAAACTAAACCGGCGCTTGCCAGGAATAGAGAATTCGGTGTTGAATCAATTAACAGGGAAGATAACACTCAATTTCAGCTCGAGAGAATGGAACATTTGCTGTTTGGAATCTTCGTCGCGTGCCGGACACGAAGTTTAACGAGTTGAATATCGTACTAAATAGCGTGAACCGTTAAATATGTAGTTCGGTGAATTAGTTTGGCAGACAGGAGACATTGTTATGTGCTTTGGAAACTGTTCTACATATTGATAATGTTAATGATTCTAAAAATTTTCGTAATTCCGCCGGCAAATGGGCGAAAACGTAAATTACTGCTCCGGCGTACAACGTGCGGAGGCAACAGGTCAATTCCCAAGCGTGTTCTCATACGTGCGACCACTTTATCGCACACGTGCATCGCCAGACACGTATCACCGTGTGAAGGCGGCGTAAGGGATTCTGGTCGACGATCTCAAAAGAATTACAAGGAAGGCAAGACTGGCCAAACGAATTATCCCGTTGGTAAGAGGGCTTAATGGTTCGCGCGTTGCCGCTCTTAATGGGCCCGTCTCGTCGACAATGACCGCGATCGGTTCCGATCGCTAATAAAGCCCTATCAGAAGTGCCGAGATCGACGCTTTAAGAATGAATAATCCGTTCGACGAAAATATCGGACAGCTTCTCGCGAGTACACTGCGTGGCCGATTGATTTTCTCGGGCCGTTGATCGCCGACGAATTTACGGCGTGTTCGACCGACATGGAGTCGTGATGGGTTTCCGTCTTGAGGATCGATATACAGTGGGAAAATATCGGTGTCTCTGAGAACAATCAATCTCTCGCAGTTCTTGAAGAAATAAAATAATATTATTAAAAACGGAATATTTAGGAATATGATAACAAATGAAAATAATATATAATGGTACGAACGAAATGTATACTCATGTGATAATAAATATAGCAATTTCACTGAAACATAGTAAGAAAATGTAAGTAATAATAAGTATTAAGGAGAAATCGTATATAGTAATAATATAGTTTGAATAACTACATAATAATGTCAATAATCCTTAATTGCCATGCGTAATCCTATATAAGATAACTATCATTCTTTCGTGGAATTACTAAAGAACATTTCATGATTACCAGAAAATCGGCTTATCGTCATTTATTCATACGTTACAATCTTTCTCGTCTACTGTTCAGCCTACAGAATCGAAAGGGTAAGATTTACAGACAGAATCTTCCACAGAGGGAATTTCGATGACATCGAACAACCACCCAGATGTCGCGGATCCCGGATAGAATGATCAAACACCAGCGATCTCATGGGGCCGGCGTGGAACAAGAAACCCTCCACGGTTAATCGAGGCGGCACCGACAGGCGAATGAAAAGAACAAGTTCATTAAAATTGATTGAACTCTCGGGCACATGTAATTTTAGAATCGCGTAAAAGCCACGGTGCCTCGTTGATTACATATTACTGATGAAGAGACTACGCGATTTTTACGGGGACGTATTAAACGCGAATGCGAGAAACGAAATGTAGAATACAATTAGACCCAGCGTCCGCCACGCTAATACTATCGACAGAAGGGAGGGGGAATAAACGTCTGATTAACTCGCGGCTCCGCGGGAATTTTATTTGCCCGTTTTACGATTTCCATTTTACTAGGTATCATTGAATAAAAGCAGGTGCACGATGGAACGACCATCTTATATTACGAGTAACAAGAAAAACGGTACAGGTGCCCGTGGCTCGCCGATGCTGGCTGGGCATTAAGGATATTTCGCCAGTAACCGACATGCAAGGAGAAATTAAATTTTCTTCAGCACATTTTAATGGTCATTCTTAACGTGTAATCACTCGGCCTGCCCCCTTCGATCCTCCCCTGCCTTCCTCGTCCGTCCAGTTTCCGCGAAGGAAGACACCGAAGCGGCCTTCGGGCTCTCGCCGGAACAAGACCGGCCGCTCGGTGCCCGGGCATTTTTGAAATCGTCCACCGTTATCTCGGCCGGACCCCGCCCCGGGATGAGATACCGGCAGAAATGTCTTAACTGTACAACCCGAGGGATGGTCCTGGCCAGCGACTGACGCGATTCAATTACCGGCCTTATTACCGTAATCGTCAACATCCCCTCGGAACGAGCACGCCCTGTGCGTTATCTTTATTGGAAAGATTCCTCTCTCTCTCTCTCTCCCCCCTCTTTCCCGCGCCATCACTTTCGCCGCATCCTCCGCGCAGCGTTTTACGCTAGACACGGTTGCGTAATTCAGCTCTTCCCTTTCAAATTTTTTGTACCGTGCGCACCGGAACGCTTTACAACATCCACGACGCACCGTGATACGCACCGGTGTAATAAAATCGTGGAAGTGGATCGACGCGGGACTGGGTTTTATGAGGAAGCGTCAAGAGGATGCTGCGGATGATGGGCTAACAGTAATCTTGCACTGATAGGAGTGCGGGTTGTTTTCATTGGTTTTGCTGTTGGGAGAGTGGTGTTCGTATTTTGGAGCTGGTAATTGTAGAGAATGAATGATTAGTTCAGTGGTTCGGTGGAGTTTCGATAGGGCTGTCAGTAGGGCTTTCGCCGACATTAGTTTCCTAGAGGACACATAGACGAAAGTGTGGAGAAAGAATACATGAAAGTTTGAGGAATTCTCACAGTCCGTTTTTAACTAATTTTCTGACGAATATAGATACAAACATATAGACGAAGTAGATGAAAATACGGACGAGTAAACAGACCTGCACACAAAGAATAGACAAAAGTTTGACTTATCGTCAGCTCTAAGTCTTCATAAAAAAAAAGGATTGCAGGACAACCAAGAAAAAAGGGGCAGGCAAAGAATCAAGCTCGCATAATTATTCGTTCGTTAGCGCTACAAGCGACGAAGAGAATGGGCCCAGCATCCGGCATCGCGAGGCGATCCTTCGTCCGCGGTGTATCTCGCCGTCCCTCGATCCTGGCTGGCGATTAGTCAAGGTGGTCTCCTGGGACCCTGGGCCGCGCTCGATGCACGGGTCTCATGCCGACATGAATAGTGAGCAGCCCAGGCTCCGGAGTACACTTCCGTGGGTGCTGAGCCGCTGCTGGTGCAGCGTACAGATGTAAGCCGCGGAAGGAGAACAGAACCTGGTCCTCTGGCTATCGTGTGGCGGCCGACACCCGACTGCGTTTCGTTCATTTCCATTTGAATTTTTAATTGCAACATTATTAGCCTGAAACTTTTTATACATGTGTACATGGATCCACTGTACAGTGAAGAAGCGATCAGGAAGTGGAATAGATAAACAGGGGGAAAGATCTAAGTAGAAAGCTGAGAAAAAAGGTGTAGACACGTGGTAGCTAAGATGAAAGAGAGAACACGGAGCAGAAAAAGTAAAAAGAACAAATTCTCCGCATTCCAGTATGTGAATATTAAAAATACGTAATGATACAGTAACAATATCTTAAGAATAGCTTCGCGACGGCTAATCAAAGACTAAGTTCCAAGCTAGACCAAAGGATCGGATAGCCGACAATCAATCTTTACCCTCTTCGAATCCCATCAGCTCCGAAGATTCCCTTCCATCATCCGGCATCGAAGTTTCAAATTCACCATCAAAAATAACTTAATCCTCGTTGAAAGGAAACACACAAAGCCCATTCCTCGCAACAAAGGAGTCCCTACGAATCCATTCATCTCGCTGATCTCGTCCCGTGGTGGGTTTCGCTGAAGAGACCGGCCCCTCGGGAACGGGTTTATACCCGATCCCCAATGAAATTATTAGGCTCTTAGTTGGGTAACCGCGAGGGGCGAGCCAACAGCGTGGCGGTAAGAGGGCAGGAGGTACACGCGGACGCGAGTTGCGTGGAAAATTATGCGTGTGCGCAGAGGGTCGAGTTAAGTGTCCGGCTAATGGACAGGTACATAATTTTGCTGGGGGTTCTTTTCTGGGTAGGCAGCAGTGGCGGCGAGAGTCTCCTGAGAGCTTCCTCTCCTTGGTCCGACTGCATCTTTGATCTGAAATTAAATTACCGCTGGCTCCGCGTCGGATCCTGCTCGGTCGCGAGCACCTCCGAGAGGATAACGATAATTTCCAGGACACCGTCGCGCCATGGTGTCCCGCCGATTCCATTTTCTTTACGAGCCGCTCCCGGAGGGCGGAATTTAACGCTCACGATCACCGGCTGCGCGGAAGAAACTCGGAAGGGGGTGGACACGCGCGAATCCGTAATTGGAGGCGTGTACGTATATCGCGCGAACGATCTTGTAATTATTTGGTAAGCGGGGAATCGGAGCTCGAGGAATGGTAATTGAATCGGTGGCTCTGGGTGTTCGTATCGTTCGCCTCGCAAAAATGGGGTGAACTGGGATGAGCTGCTCGCAGAGGTTCTTGGATATTTATAGTACGTAACTACTATGCTTCGTATTAAGTGAAAGTAAGTATTTAGTTCAAGAACCTTGGAAATAATTGCTAGAAGTAATATCAGTACCAATATAGCGAACAAATTGTGCGAGAAAGTATAGAGAAGCAGTAGAAGCCAACGGAAAGAAACATCTGCAAATAAATAGTAAGATAATGGGAAATTACAGAATTTCCAATTAGCAATCTACACAGAATCGAAGTTAGGGTGCGCTATCCCATGTACTTTCCGTCACATTTTCAAACTATCGTTCTTACAACTCACAGTTGAAGAATGCAGGTTCACGCGAAAATCGTCGAGTCGACAGATCGATCCGACAAACTTCATTCCCAAAGAACGAACGATTCGCCGGGCTTCCATAAAACCCACCCCTAGCAAAGAACAAGCGGAAGCAAATTGGCCGACGATCGTAACTGAGGTCCACAAGAGAAAAGCAGAAAAAGAGGACCGTAACGGTACACCGTTTAATAGACATTTTAAAGTGAGCAATCCGAAGAGTCCAGTTAACGACTTGCTGCGTTCCGAGCGGCGGATTTCGCGAATAAGGGGCAGTTTTATTCCGCGATTCCCGGGATTCCATGGTTCTCCCGCGGAACAACGAGGGGGCCCGCTCGCGGGCGGATTCATCCGGCGCGCGGGTTTGTTAGCGCGCAAACGCGAAGCCAAAGACGGCCGGCCAGCTTCCAACAATTTTGTATTTTATATATACCATAAGTCGACGAGGGATTTTTCCGGCGGCCATTATATATGTTCGTATATCCAGCGCGGCGTTATTAGCGGGGCTATCTGCTCGAGCATCTATGGAGCACGAACATTTTCTGCGGGACCTGTCAATTATACGGATTTATGATCTCTACGGCCTCCCCTTGCCCCGCCGCGCCCTGAGTCGAAGCCGGCGCGACGCTCGCCGACCATCCCCGGCTCTTCTGCGAACGTGTACACCCACGACACCCACACGCGTGCGTGCCGGAGCGGGGAACATCATTTCGCGGTCTCTCCCTGTCTTTCGTCCGCGGAAAAGGAAAAAAGAAGCAAGGAAAAGAACGGAGGACGAGACCGCGAGGCTGATTAACGATCATCGTTAATCGCGACTGCCTGGGTTACGGTTAAACGATCCCTCTCGGTTCGATCGCGGGATCCCGACGGTGGCTTTGATCGATGAATTTTCGTGGGGCGCGTTCCGCGCGGAACTGCTTTCAAGGTTTCGGGAGCTGTTGACAGGTTGAATGATGTGGATGTTGATGGTGAGCTTAAACGTAATCATGTAGTTTGTCCAGTTAAATGGTGGTTATGTGATGACTTTATGGGATCTTTCGTTGGTGTTTAGCGAGAAGTGATATTTGTTTGAGAATTGAAAGAAATGTATAAATATTTTGGCATACTTGAAAATTGGAGAACGTTCATTGGCATTGCGACGGTTTCCTAATGACCAAGCTATCGGAAGGAATTAAAAGTTTCTTCTTCGAGAAGAATATTAAAGTAAAGATAAATGTACCCTACAGTCTTGTAACTTCTCCTACCATCGCTGAAGTCAGTTTCAACGACATTCCCACAGGTCGGGAAGCTCGTTTGACTTCATTCTTCCTTTCCCGGGGGTGCAACCAAATTTTATTCACCCGGAATCTCTCTCGCGCGCAACCGGTTAAGAACAGCCGTTCAACGATTCCGATTAGCCTGATTAGCGGAATCAGCGAAACGCGCGCAATAAACTGTTCGTCCCAGGGAACCGTCGAAGGGGAGGAACAGATCGGAAGAAAAGTGCGGCGCGCCGCACAGGGGCAATTAATTTGAACCGTATTTAAATCGGTCCACGGCGTCGGGGTTCAAGTAATTGCGGGTTGCCCGCCGCTTTATAGTTCGCGTATTGCTCTTAACGAGTGGCGGGAACGCTGAAACGGCGAGAGTCGTTGCGGCCGGAATTACGGGCGCCTTCTCGAGGGTTGCGATCCTCTTTCAGACCGTCTGCTCCTCTTTACTCGTACTACCGTAAAACAGTGTTGCGTTTCTCTTTGTTTCGTTGTGCATGCGGACGGTAAGGGTTGGCTCACATTGGTGGTCAACGGCACGATTAAATTGGATCAAGACTTTGTCATCGTGAAATTAATAACTCTGCCTTTTTGTTTAGTTAATTGCAGATTCATTTAGAGATTGGGTTTGCTTGAACTTCTACCATTTTGGAGTTGCCCGTTTGTACTTTGAATATAGAATAATATTATCGAAGGTAATGAAGAATATTTTAAGGGATGCAAGATGTACAATGCGTTCTTAAATGGACGATACATTTATTTTACGAACACAAGGAGTTAGTAACGATAATTTGTTAATTGGTTGCCTGTAAAATTCAGTTTCAAACATCCCTCGGACAAATGTACTTTATACTAAAATAGAAAACTACAGCAGAATGAAAAAGAACTACACGTTTCTGTGAAAAGTGAAACAATGAATTGTTAACAAAAGTTGTATTATTTTCGGTTCCAAGATGACGCGTATACCCGTCAAACACGATTAACTCGTTTGATTTGATTGCCAAGCGTGAAATGAAACTGATAAACTTCTTCCTCAAATGAAAGAACGGATACAAAAGATATATTATCGATTACTACTTATTTCTGGTCATCGAATGTAAATGTCTTAATGAAATCCTTGATCCCGACTGATCGTGATCCGCCCGTATCATTGATTGTCATTGTGAATCAACCTTAACCGTGGCGCCACAAACGCGAGCATGTGTCTGGACCTCGCCCCGAGCGGTACCGGATAGAAGAAGCTCCTTCGAAGATTTCAATTATCCGACCCGTTTAATAAACCCCGATTGTTTTACGAGGGGGACCGATGAAGCAAGGGAAGGGCGAAGAACGATCGCACACGCGGCGTGTCGGGCACATGCGGGCTCGATTGAAAACTCGACAGTACCACGGGCCATCCAGCGAGCTCGTTGTCGCCGGATAATCGAAACAGGTTTCCGGCGAGGTGTATCTCCGACACGCCGCGATTTCAATAAATGATCGGAGTCGCCGTTTCGATTAACCCTTAGGACCACCAACGGGACGTTTGTCTCGCGAGCGCGGCAAAAAATCCCCACTCCCCTTCCCCTCCCACCCCGCGATATCAATTTATAGTATATTTTCAATCGCACGCATCGGGTTGTACTTCTGGCTTTTATGCTCCACACTTGTTGTGTTATTTCTATGAAATTGCCAACGGTTATTCCGGTCGTTGCACGGAATGGCACTATACGGGCGGTGTTCTTTCCCGTTCGCGTTCGTTCTTTTGCGGTTTCATCGGGGACAATCAATTTTGCACCATATTTCCAATTCCTCCTCTTTTTCTCGTGTCCTTTATTGTTACGACGACTGCTCGGATATTATGATCCTTGACGGAGAGCCAAATATAGACACGGTTTGCGCGGCCTAAACGATCGCTGGAGGGTTTAATGGCCGTTTGAACAAGAAATGAATGAAAACAGCGATCCGAACTATTAGGGAAAATTTTAATGAAGCCTCGTCCTTTTGTTGTTCCCTTCGATTTGATTGTTCTTTCGGTTATTTACGCGATCTGTTGTTATTTACTCCACCCACTCGGTGAGTATTCCAACCCCCGTGTAATGAAGATCGATGCTCGGTACACGGAGACGCAAAAATCGATTTCAATTGTAAAAAAGATTTGTATGAAGGTCATCGCCGATTTAACGATCGCAATGTCGATGGAATAATTAACTCGGGGATGTGCTTTTATAATGGAACAGTGTTTCTCAAATTGTTTTGATTTATGATCTAAGTAGACTCAAATATCTTGATAACCACTAGTAAATAGTAATGAATAATAAATGACAGCAAATCGATATCAATCATTTATCACCGACACACGTGAATTCTTTATACAAAACCAATCGTTTTTAACTGCAATTTGCAATTCTATGGATGTTTAATTCTACAAACTTTTAATCGTCTCCAATTTTCAATTGCTCGCACTCTTATCTGTTCCAAATTTCCAATAACACGAATTTTTAATTACCCCAAATTTCCAATTATATGAACTTTTAATTGTCTCGAATTTTCAATTACTCGTGCACACGCCCACGTTGGGAAATACTCTGCAAGAAGGGAGCCGCGCGCGTTTAATCGCGCCGTTAAGCGCGGTGTCAATTAAGCGGAATTTATATATAATTCGTTGCGGGCGAAGGAGCCTCGTGCTCGGGGTCAATGATTTATCACGATTTCGATCGTTCAATACGACACCTTTCGCGCGAGAGGCGACGTAACGAGGCCCCAGGCTGCGGCGGCGCGGAAGGACTGCTGAAAGAAGACGATTTTTCACCCTCGACCGGTGACAAATCGATAATACTCACGGCATCTCGTGTCTCGTTCGGTTTCCCCGGGACCTGAAGCTTTTCTTCCTCACATCTCTTAACAATTTAACACCTGGTCACGCGTCAGCACGTTTATGTTCTGAAAAGTCAAACGAAGTTTCCTCTTCTGTAAAGTTTTCTTAATTTACAACCCACGAAATCAAATATTTCAAATCTAATAACCATGATATTATATAATGTTATAATAAACTTTTTCAATCTATTTGAGAACAAAATTAATTTATATAAAACGATTACATAAAGCCTGCAGTATTTATCGGAGACATTTTTCAATTACATTATGTTATTATATTATCTTCAGTAGTATTAGAAAAAAGAATTGTTCACGCTACTTCCTATCAACTGATTTCCTAAGTATATTTCAAATGAAACACTTAGAACAATACAAAATTATCGAAAAGAAAATATGGAAGAATCTCGGAGCAGGAAGGGTTAATTCTCTTCCTCGCCCGGTAAAGAAGACCGCAGTTTAATCGGTTCGGTGACCGGAAATCGGTGCCGCGCTGACCGCGCACCTCAAGGCCGCGTCGATTCATCGAATTCGAAAAAATAGTCTGTCGAATCCGATTTACGGGCGTGACCGCCACTTGGCATAGCTAATTGATTGGCGGAACGCGACGAACCTTAGCGACTAGGCATTCGATGAATCTTCGCGGTTTTTCGCTGAACGCACTTCCTATTCGAACAGTCGATAGGTTAGAGACGGATACGGATGGCTAGCTGCTAATGGGATTTTCGTAACCACTCGGTTACAGTTTGTGAAATAAAATCAGAAAAACATCTCTAACCCTTCAGAGTCGATGCCCAATTCTTGATTTCCTTCAGCTTTTTCAAGTATTTGTTCCCTCGTCACAGGTATTACGATAATTCGTAGCCAGTTTCGATTTTCTGATATCATTTTCTAGTTATTTTTACTTGAAAAACATAGGAAACACTGATGTTTAAATAATACAAGAGAATTACAAAATAGCAGCATCTTCTACGAACAATTACAGTCAGAAAACTCGGAATGCTTACCTCTGTAATACATTCACGGCTGACAAAATAAAAATACGTCTTCCCGTGATCTACATTCTCGCGCATAAAACTATATCATTTCCTAACGCAGCGGGTTTATATTCGAATTAATGAGTAGTTACAAGTAGTACCGTAATCAATACCTGGAATACTTAGGTACGCTTTACGTCAATATCGAGTTGCCAGGAAATAAATTACGGTCTTCAACGGTTCGATGCGTACAGCTTCGTGTTTTATTTCGATTTTGAACCGTAGACGTCGCGCCGCGGATTATACTCGCGTAAATCCTCCAACTATGTACGAATCGATGTAATATTGTAGAAACTTAAGATCGTTGCGTCTATTTACTGCACGCATAAAAACATAATAATAATAATCCGAGGGTAAAGGCTGAAAACCGCAAAAGAGTATCATAGCGAAGCTGTTACGTCGTGTAATATCAAATTATTATTCTACGAATTATTCAGAGAGAAAGAAAAGTAGCTTTGCTTCGGTTAAATAAAGATTTCATTAATCGAAACATACAAACTTGCTCCGATGCATATTTGTCAATGGATAAATAGAACAACCCGAAAAATGAAAAAGATTATAATTAATATAATTAATATTAATATAATTTATATTATGCGATGCAAACTGAAATCTCGTACACATGTAACTTATCGGTTGAACGATTAATCAACGACTGATAAGAAATCCATTTCATATTGCGCAACCCGATACAAGCCCCAAATGCGACATAAACTTGTGTTCCTTGACCATGTAGCTTATCGTTCGAACGATAATAAATCCAACATTGTATATTACATGTCCTAATACAACAATAAAACCCATTGATTTACGAGAAATATTAATCTCCAAATCGAATACGGCGCCAGGTGAGGAGTAGGTGACCCTGAAGGATGTGGGACTTGGCCGAAGTAACTGTACCAAGCTGGAAGCTCTTCGCAGCAACAGGTGTTGGACGTCGCTGCGACGATCATCGCTCTCCGCATCACTCGTATCCTTTTTTCTCCGTTCCTATTCAAGATCTGCCCGCGGCCAAATTACTCGCGTCGGCGTGCAACAGTTCTGCGTCGAGCGAATGGTCCAGGTCGCACGATAAATTACCCGCATTTCATCGAAAAATCCGCTGGAATGCCCTGAAAGGCGGCGCAAACGATCGCTCGCTCGCGCAAACTACAAACCCCGGCAGGGATGTTCCTTTCGATTCGGAAGAAATCCTGGTTGGCGCCGATTATTCTGCCAGCCGTCCCGACGCGACGCGACGTGTCCGAATAGGCAAAAACCGGTAAAAATGAAACGATTTGCAAGAGGTTTCAAGCGGCCGGCGAGTGATTTATCGGCTTTTTGTTCGCGCGTGCTCGCGTGTCGCGAGATCCTCCCGCGGAAGGGTGCGCCTCGTGATCGGTAGGGTGTCCGGCGACGGAAAAATTCGCACCAGCCACCGTCTCCCCTAAAGGCACGCGCTCCGATCCAGCTCGTGGCCGTTGTTGCACGCCGGAGAGACCTTGTACGGGGAGAGAAGGCCGACTTTCGCGGCCGGCCTTTGAGCGACTTCAACGCCAGCATAAGAACGTACTGCCGGAGACTCTGGGGTAGGGAGAGCGCTGTGCACGCGAGCCACGCGGTACGTTTCCTCAGTTCTTCCATTTCACTTAGCACTAGAACTACCGAATGCGTCGCAATTGTTCTCGATTTCTTCTTCCACAGTTATTGAGAACAGATGAATGCTTCTTTGAGAAATTGTTAACACATTGACTACCATGAGAATTTCGAGCGTTTGTTATAGTAAGATTTAATTCTTTATAATAGAGGAAAGTAGTGTTAAATATAATTATTAATGTTTTGGTATTACAGTGTTCATATTACACTATTATCTAGGTTCTGATGCTACTAAATATTTTGATTCAATATCAATTTTCTTATTGCAATTGTTTTCAAGCAATTTGGAAGCTCCGGTCACCGGTGACCACTGTGGCAGTCAACGTGTTAATGCAATTGATTGGGTAATGGACAAACTAAAATACGAGTTAATTGAAATCTTAATAAATTCACTGTTACGGTTTCAATAAAAGTTTAAGTTGTCGCTTCCATTTTCATGATTTTCGAATATATTGTTGGGGATATGATTTTGAACAGCTTTTGCCTTTGCATGTTGTCAACGGAAGGTTTTAGTTTCCGAGATAATCTCGAAAAACTTTTGCTACTACTGCACAGAAGGCAGTGAAGACATAGATGAAGTGTAAATAACTTTATAATTCTGCGGGACAGTTGCAAACCCCAGTGGTCCTTTCTTCCTTAGCTTCGAGATAAAGTCCGAGTTGCAGTGATCTTTCCTTTCTTTGTTGCCCAAGGAGACTTTCGGTAACGTAACCTAGCTTCTAGTCTCGCGGATAACGACTCGATTCTCGGCTCAGTGCGCGGCGTTAAAGCCTGCCGGTTTACGAGGCGATCCAATCGCGGCTATAATTTAGCGAATAACGCTGCGAGGCGGTTCCGCCGTGGTATCCGTTGCTACTCTCCGTCTCAATTTCGTGGTCGTAATATCCGTGGCGTCTGTCGCGAGCGTTCCGCTCGCCGGAACGAATCGCGGAGCCGTGGGCAACTGTTATCGTTCCGACGGAGGATACGCGACCCGCCCTCTTCTAGATCTCGAGGCAACGGCCTTGAAGAGTATCCACGCGATTTGCCGTTCTGGGATGACGTGGAATTTGCATCGCGATCGTTAGCAACGGCAATTATGCTGGCTATACACGGCCGTCTGCAAGTAGCTCGCGAGTTATGGTTGCCGGCAATGTGAACAGTTTCGCGGGCAGTGTAAGCGCTTACACTGATCAAATAGCGTCCTTATAAAAGGTAAATGCATATTAAGTAACCTATAAAGTTCTTGGGATTGGTTAACTTGCAGAAAGACAGACAACTTTTCCGTAGAAACGGAATCGACACGGCCGTATCTCTTTAAATTGAATTGCTTATGTGATTATTTCAATGAATAAAATATTCTTCTCGAATAATCTTCAATTGATCAGCTACCCAATTAAAAATATCGGATTGGTGACCATCCATCCGTAACTCCGAACGAGGTATGCTTAAATAGGAAGTACTGATCCTGGCTAACTAGTCCTGAAACCCTCTGATGATGCCAGCAGCAATGCCAGCGAAACTTCGGGAAATAATTCCTAATGGAAACGGTTTATAACTGAAAATATTGAACACTTCTCATACTTTTCGAATAATGCTTCTCAGTCTGAAGAATTATATGTAATTCTTTATTCACTTTGGATATTACTCGATTCCATAATGGTCATAAAAGGCGTAATAAGTTTTCAGCCTTGACTGATTCGTTAGAAATCAAAATATTGAAGACTTTCGAAACTTCTATGACTATTCAGGATTAATCCAAGATCCAAAACCTACCAAAGCTCTCAAGGCCTTCACAGAATTGAGTCATATTCGAATCGATGCGAGCTTTTCGTCACTCGTTCAGAGTCGAAGCGATTCAAAGTGCTCCAGTGTCCTCTGTCCGTCCGAAGAACTGGTCGCGGTGATCGTAAACCGGTGGTTAATCGAGCCGACACATGCTTACGCGATCGTGGCCGATCCGCGGGACGACGCCCGTAATCGCGGCGACACGCGCGAGGACGCGTGGGTGCACGCGAAAGCTGCGACCTCGTCCTTTTGCCTGTCTGGGTGGTCGAAGGGCCGCGGGAACCGAGCCCCAGCCCTTTCGCCGGCGATTCTCGATTCATTCCGCGCGGCTTCCACCCCGCCGATGAAACGATTCGACGCGAGGCTGCAATTACAGTGGGCGGTCCCCTCGAAATATCACGATAAACTGATCGGGCATTGTGTCGTTCAATGAAGGAACCTTGGACCGGAGAAACGGAGTAATTTCCGATTTCGTTTTGCCGGATCTTCGTCTCAATTCTTATTAAAATTGCGCAGGTTAAGGTGGAACGAATATTCGTTCATAATGTAACCGAATGGCTTGGTACGAATTAATTTTAATGTAATTGTAGTACGCACGAGGGTGGTTGTTTTAGGACTTCGCTAATTATGCATGCGTTAGAATTCAGTGTTGTTTATACGATTGATAAGCGTCATAGAAATATTAACTAGGAAATAGATTGATATTTGTCACTTGAATAGCGATGTTACCACTTATAATTATGAAATTTTGTAACTTAAACTTTTAAGTAACAAGCTTTGATATTATCAATATGGAAATATACATTAACTGTAGTTAACTGAGGTACCTTCGGTATCTACTTACGTCTAAGAAACCGGGGATCACCGGTTATTTTAAAGATCTGGAGTTAAGTAGTTTCCTACGAAGAAACATTTTTATTCTCATCCTCTTCAGACGCTATATGATCGTTATTCGATGATTAGTAGCCAATAACAAGTGCCCATATACAAGTTTGTTGCACGCACAATTCAAGGTCGGCTCTTTGCAGTCAACCGTCCGTAATCGAAGGACGAACGATATCTGAAACTGGCATGCCGGGGCGCAGACGCCCGCGTTCCATTCGCGATTTACAGTTCTGCGCGGAACGACGCGGCGTTACGCTGCCCGTCCGCGAGTCCAGCAATGTTGCCGGCCCGTATCAGGGTATATACACCCGGGAATTGCCTCGGCCAGTACATTCCTGTGCATTCGACTCTTTCGTATCGACAATAAAGCCGTACGTCCGGGCTTTTACGATCCTGACCCACGAGTATTCTGGCCGGCTACGAGCTGTAAACGTGATTCAGCGCGGGATTCGATGCGATGCGCTCGAGTTGCGAAATCGGTTCTTGCTGGGGAGCCGAACGCGATGACGTCATCCATACTTTTCGCGAAACGATCCGCGCTCGACCGAACCGGTACGGTTGTTTGCTCGGTTTCGATTCGCAGGTGCGTTAATATTCGATGTTTACGCGTTACGCAATGACATCGGCTCGCAACAACAGTGCAACTTTGTAGAATCGGCTTCGGAGTTGTGGATGAAACGTGAACCAGCTCGAATATGGACTCGTTTCTTTAATTGGTTCGATGGATTGGTGAATTCTAAAGCGCGAAAGTTTGAATCTTAGATTTCAAAGCGTAGAAAGCGTGAATTCTGAATTTCAAATTTGAAAGTTCGAAATTGAAATTACAAATGTACAGAATGTCTCATACCAAGGTTTCAATGATTTGAAAAGTTTCAAACCATGGAAACTTCAACATTTTTATGTCTGAAGTTTGAAGCTTCAAGTTAGCACTTTGAATTTCAAATTTGAAAAGTTCAAAATTTAAATTATAAGTCGTAAACTTGAAAACCACTGGTCACTCTAATTTTCGATCGGAACTAATGCCAAAACGAATCGATGCGACATCCGACAGTTCGAATATTCGGAATTCCTCGATCACCAGGGGCGCGGTTTAATTTAAACCCGCTCCCGCAGCGCAGTCCGGTTCGTTTCAGCTGAGCCGCGCTCGGAAATGAAAACGACCGCGTGATTTTTCGCGAAACTGGATCGACGAGAAACGCGCGATGCGCGTCGACCCGCAAGGTCGCTCCGGGACATCTTAAATAACGGAATACCATTCTTATTTCGCTTCCACTCTCGTCCGCTCTTATCCGAGCGACGCTTTACCGCAAGATCTGCGGTGTCTAGATGGGAACGCCAATTTCATTATCTCCTGCGGACCGATCCTACCGTTAACCCGATTAGAAACAGCGCGATATTGTCTCGCTGGACTAAACGAACATTTACAGCGATAGAACATTAAAAACTTCGCATGGAACAGAGCGACCAAATATTTATTTATTTCAATTCAGAACACATTGAGAATGAGAACAGGAAACAACAAAAATGAGGATATAAATGCAACAAATAAAATGATAGAGAAGACAGCTTCAATTTTGCTTCTGAAAGAAGCACTCAGAAACATTTCTCTTTGGTGTGTTCATACTGAAGCTACTGAAACCTGCTCATATCAAAGAATTATCCTCGCCATCAATATAAGTAACGTGTTGCTTCTATCCTCAGTCAATTACTCAACACAACTATCAAATCCCATTTACAAAATCTTAATGACTGAACTTCAATTACTAAATCTTAATTCGTAAATCTAAATTACCAAAGCTGAATTCCTACACTCCAGTTACTAAACCCAAACATCATTAAACTCTAATGTTCCAATCAAAACCCTCTCTAAAATCCCACGTCCCCACTCCGCCCCCCCCCCAACCCTCCAACGCTTCGATCACGTCGCGGCTCCGCCGTAAAAGCACCCTATCGCCCGCGGCCGTAAAAGGGCGTCTTGCAGGCGAAACAGCGTGAATTAAGTGATTCGATCATTTTTTTTTTGTCCCACGCGAAATTGCACGGACCCGACCGATTACGCGGGTAACGCGTTACAACGGATAATGGCCGGCTTCGGCTGTAATGACGGTCGAACACGCGCGCGCGCGCGCTCGCGCTCGCGAGCGCTCGCCCTCGGTGTGCAGCCACCGTACAATCCATTAGTTTCTCGCGGGAACAGCCGCAAAAAGCCCGTGCAATATTTCAAGCCCGGGACCGAGTTAACTGTACTCCGTGGCTGATCGTGGCCGGTAGCAGGTGGAAATGATATCTTCGGGTCGTAAAATCCGCTAAGAGGCCCGGCCGCCGGCGTCTTTTTGCGCGCGGCCACGTAAGCGCGAGCGTGAGCCGGGCATCCAGCTCGCGAGACCGTTTCCTCGATCCCTTTAATTAAGATTTCAAGCAACCCGACCACTTTGTCGCCGCGTTCCCTGGCTACGCCGCGCGCCGGGACACCGATTCCGATTTAATCGCGATCCGATTAATTGCTCCTTACCTTCGCGGGACGCGGCACGCCGATCGCGGGCATACCTTCCCGGGAATCTCTAATTGCCGCGATAACTTTGGAACAATTTTCGAGCTAGACTTCTCGTTCCTGGGTGGATGATGGCGGTGAGATAGAATGGAGAACTGGGATACCGTCTTTTTACAGACATTAGTTTCTACTGGAACCTTTCCAAGCTGTTGGCGGCTGAGGTGTTGCAAGTGGAATCGTGATTTAAGGTTGACGGTTAAGGATAGGGTAATTTCGAAAGGTTTCTGAATGTTTTGAAGTTGTTTGCGAATGAACAGTGAATGAATGAAGCCATTGGGATATAGGAAATTGTATCTATAAAAGAATCGCAGATAGAATTTGATGTAAGAATCTATCAGAGTTGAGCGTAATTTTGGAATGATTGAAATGGAACTTCTGGTTCCCTTACGAGTTACTGACTTGTAATTGATCAGGACGCATAGTGATCACCTGCACTACAATGGCAGACTGATCAACGTAAAGTGCTGGAAATTTTATACAGACGCAGAATCGGTTGCCAAGAGTTTAGAGACCACAGGTGTTCATCGTAACCACTTTTTCGTCCTCCTTCGTCGCCATCGGTCATGTTTGTATTCCTCTTTTATTGAGAAAAGTGTCCCCGATGTCGCATAATTACAGGTGTCATCGAACCAGCAGATAAATAAAACGCAGAACCGGGAAGAGGATTTTTTCCTAGCGCTCGGCTACCGTGTCCAACAGGTGACAATGTACCGTTGCCCACGAGGAAAAGAATATCGTTTTAAATCGCGTGCCTCGATCCGGCGCGTTCCCATTAAACTTCTCGCTCGAGATCGTAAACATTTATTTCGTTTAGCCGATAGAACTTCCACTTGCAACCGACGCGGTTAATGGTAATAGACACGCGACGGACGAGAAATATTTATATGGCATAATTCGACTCTCTTCACAATTTTTATTAAAAACTGATGCAACGCTGAATTTCCTTCCGTTGCAACTGCTCGATCGCTCTTTCGATTTCAAACCTACCTTTCATTTTTCCCTATTGTTCTTGGGACGACGCACTGATCGCCCTTACATAACACACTTTCGCTCCAATGCGATAAGTCGAGGAAACTAACGTGTAACACGATACGGCGATTTTCGTTTGAAATATTTGGAATTATATGCATGCAGAGATATGATTCAAACATGGATATAAAACATAATATACTGTGCCTAATTATTTATGTTTCAAAAACTATTTGCGATTATAAATATAAAACACAACAAAAACTTAAATAGCAGATACGAATGACAATGCTCGACTCCACCGATACATAATGTTGATTTTGACTGCAACTCTGACAACTGCTCTTCGATTATAATATTCCACCAACATAACCCAAACTTTTCCAACCCTTTTATACCTAAGAACGGATCCCTCTCTGTGATAATATATAATAACGTATTAGACTCGTGGTAAAGATTTTCTACAGAATCTAATAAATATAAATATTACTGAATTCATGTGAATTCAAAGAAAATATTATTCTCGTGTTGTCAATTATTATACTTTAGAGCAGGTATAGATATATAGTATGCCCAGAATTTTCCTCTTTTTTTCCAAAAAATTATTAATTACAAAGTAGTTCTATTGATCACGGTTAAGAAACAGATTGTAGGGCAAGGGGATAAGTGACCCTTTGAACCTACGTTAAAAGCTACGTTACATAATTTATATAAACAGCGTCTCGTCAAAGCGAGCGTTCCCCTCGTCATCGACGAAAATTCACACGAGCCGATCGTTCGCACGCGAGATGCGTTTCGCGTATCTCGGATCGCGGTTATATCACAGGAACGCATAGAGTGCCGCTTCTCCATTTTTCTCACGTAGCCGTGAATTCGCTGCCGCGAACTACGCTCGTTGGCATGAGGTCTCGAAACACTGAGCACGCCGCGAACTTGTAACGAGGAAACGCTGGCTACGTGTCGCGGGCCGACAATTAGAAAAGCCGTTCATGGGAAAAGGACTTTGCAAAAGCCGAACGCGTGGACGGGCCGCGGCGAGGATTTGGCTCGATTCACACTAGCAACGATCAATTGCAGCGACAAAAAAAATCAAATCCCGTCAACATATACATTTCATTTCAATTCATTCTAGAAAGATACAATGTCTCGTAAATATAATGCAATCGGAATCATGTTAACACGTTGACTGCCACGTCAGTCACCGATGACCGGAGCTTCCAAATTACTTGACAATAATTATAATTTGTCAGATAACTAATGTTGAATGGAAATATTTCATAGCGTAAACTACTAGATAACAGCGTAACGTAAGCATTGCGATACAAAATAATAAGTAACTGTTCCTCTTTATGTTTGCTGCGAAAGAATAAGCGATATATAAAAGTCTGAAAGTTTTCGTGGCTGTCAACACGTTAAACAGTAGAATTACCGCACCCGTAAAAATGGCGTGTTTCGGTCTTCTCGTTTCACAATTATTGATATCTTAAAAGTGTTAAATATCCGAAATGATTTTAAAAATAAGTAGTTTCACTTGAATATTATAATGAATATGCGAAAAAAGAAGAAACGAATCGTATTAAACGCTCGGTAGTTGTCAATTGTGGATGAAGAAGAGGTTAATCACGACGAAAATGGCGGCAGACCTGTATAGAGTAGATCGAAGCGAATCGATTCATTTTCTGTTTGACAGAAATAAGAATACTTGAACATCAAACAATAAGAAATGAAAAAGAATTTATAAATCTTTCTTCTGCACCGTTGACCGCTATTGTGAATCGGGTTTTAGTGTGCAGCGGCCCCTGCGAACCGCTTCAAGCCCGACCACCGTTGTGCCCCGTATGAAATCGAAAGACAAATGCTATCGAACAACGCGTAACGGGACGCGAAAACCTTCGCGATTCGAATTCGAAATTCCGCAGTTTTCGCGGAATCGCGCCTTGCGTTGCGTTCGCGTGACGCGATTTTAACGAGGCCCCAGCCTCTGGAACGCCGGCCGTCAGCGATCTTTCCTGGAAATCGTACGGTTATCTCTCCGTGTCGCGATTAAGGATCACGAAGATCGAAAACGGCGTTATCGGAGAAAATCCTGGAAGTTTCTTTGCATCATATGGTTAGATATATGGAGCATATTTATTTTTAGACCGCATGTAGACCGAGGATTTTATGGATTTCGCATATGAATTGCTTGCATTCGATGGTTAGATTAATTAACCAGATTCGATCGGTGAAATAGAACAGGAAAGAGGTAATTGCGCTCGCGACTGCGTTAACGGATATTACATAGTCGGTAAATTTAAAATGCGTAAACGAAAGGGGGAGAAGAGTTTGGTCATCTGTTTCATAGTGGTGTGTATAAATACTGTATACGATACTACAATATTATACAACAGTACATGAAAACTATATATATACATTCAATACGAAGTGGAATATGTCTAGCATTTATAAATATTCAAGATAACCAGTTTTTATCACCGAATAAACCATAGTAAGTAACATCAACAACGTTCGAGAACGTTTTCAGAAGTTTCTTGCATCTAATCAGTGCACCATACAGTAGTCAGAATAAATGAGTTATCGTAATTAATTTATAGACCCGGTAAGTTTCTTAAAAGACAAGAATTGCTTGAAAACAATTATAATATGTAGGATCATGCCGAAAAAAACGATTTATTTGTCACCACAATCCTTTCGTTACACTATTATCAACTTACATTCTCAATCATTTCAAGTATTCACCTCTGCAGCGAAAGGATAAGCAGTATATAAAACGCTCGAGATTTTCGTGGCAGTTAAGCGCGTGAAACCAATTCGCCGTGCCGCGACCGGTCCAATAACCGGTTTCAAAATGTAATTACGAATTCTGCATTTTCCTCCATTCATTTCACTTAATATCATTTCCCACATTGTCCGGTTAATCAACCTTTCAATTTCTGCCTTTCCTTCGTTTCCGTTCCCACTAAGAAAAACATATCCAACTCGTTCACCAGTATTTTCCAACCACTTATTTCACTAGCTACTGCTGGCCTAGGTGCATACAAAGTTCCGCTACGTTTAGTGTTAAGAATGCCGCCTAATCCGATCGGAAAACAACGATCCAAAACAAAGATTCGATCTGGAAGATCCAAGGATACCCTTGCAACCGAACCAGCCAATCATCGTCGGATCAGTTAAGGGTCGAATCAGCTCGAATTCCTCGCAAAGCGAGCCACGCGAAGCGTGGAACCGTTGCGGAGCCGGCAACGGCCTGTGGATTTTACGAGACGCGTGGAATCCGAAGACGCGCCGAAAGAACGCACCGCGAACCGACACGCGTGTGCACGCGGCCGGCTACTGTTCGGATAACTGTACGACGCCGGTTCGAAAGTCGGTCGAATATGGGCCAGCCGTTTCAAGCCGGCGCGCGATCCGGCGAGGCGAGCGCGGTTTCCGCGTTTCCCGGCTCGTGCCGCGCCTTCCCAGCCACCCACGAATTCCACGCCGCTTATCTTCCGCGGCGGACGGTTGCCCGGTGCTCGCGTGAGAACGCTCATCGGCTCGCGCGTCGTGATCCTCGCGGAATTGGAACAGGAATTTCGCGAGAAGAATCGCCGGGAGTGGCTGCAACGATGAGGTGTACTCTTTCCTTGCGTTTTTCCCTCCTTATCCGTTCGAAGCATCGCCGCGCGATACAAAGTTTGCATGTTCGGGTCGGGGAACGTTGTTATTGAGAGCATCTCGTTTACGATCGACTTTGAATTTGTGGTGCAGCATTCACTCTGGCTTGTTAGAAGCATTTCTTCTCGATGTAGAGAAGTCATGTGAATATTAAGCAGTTAACTGCGTTTGACAAGTGTATATGTTATCTTAAAGCTTGAAATGGTAATAATTCTTTCAACAATGAATTCTTTATTTTTAAAGGTGGACATGTAATTCTTCTTTGTTTCGCTTTGATTTTTTATTAAAATGTACGATAGCTGCATTCGTCCTGCGTTTCACTAGTTCACGCTTTATCTTTTGAGTTTATTGCCCGCAAAACGAGGGAGTTTTGAAACTAAATTCGACAGTCAATCCTTTGTTCGGATGTTCAGTTTCATTTCAACAACTGCTTATTTCTGTTAGCTTATAATTGTAATATCGTAATTGTAGCGTATGAAGGTAATACTTCGTTGTTTCTCGAATGAATAAGCGAGTAAAGTTAAGAATTAAAGAATTAAACAAGAGATTGGGGAGATTTATAAAGACTTCTGTTCTACAAAATATTGATAGAGTCACAGTGAAAAACTAAGGATAATTTAGATAGTAAAGGTTCGACGTTCGTTTTGGAGAAGATTTGAAGACACGACGAAGACGATTTACTAGAAAACCGACGACACACTTAGTTTTGCTGTTTAATCTCAAATTATATCGGTACTTTCGAAAGTTCTGATCGCTAGCTGACTGAATGTTAGACGCGTCGTTCATCCGCGGACGTTTTAAGAACGAAAAACTGACGCCACGGATACGAGTGTGCTCTAGGTGTCCCGTTATTTTTATCGCTCGTTATTACCGTTAATAATTCCGGCGCGCTCGCGCAATGTTTCCCGTTCCGCCGCGAAAACCGCGATCCGATCGAAAAATCGCGACGCTCGGAATCCATTGACCAGGCTCCCCGAGCAGCGAACAATAAAAAATCCGTTAGCTTACGTTCAGCCGATATTTACGCCAGGTTACGAATTAACGCAGCCGAACAGATATACCGTACGAATACAGCGCGCGCCGGTTTTAACCCACCGACCGCGAGAAATCTTCCGATTTTTCTGTTCGGAATATAATTTGTAATGAACGGTGAGAAAATTTGCAATGGAATGCAGCAAATATAGCAAAATTAATTGGAGCCGAAGAAAATGTATTCGTTATTAACACGTTGAATGCCATGGGGGTCACCGGTGACCCCCGAACAAATCGAATTACTATAGTTCATTCGATTAAACGATGATTATTTGAAAACATTTCTATATTATAAATAATGCTACCTAATGCGGTGCCGTTCAGCTATGCTAATGTGCAATAATAATAATGCAATTCAAATAAATGCTTTAATATTATATTTTTTCCATTTTGTGTAATTTGAATGAATATAAATTGAATATCAATTTGAATGAATATCGATATGAATTACAGAAAACCATAATTATTAATTATTCAAACGATAAAAGATTAATGCTTCGATTCCTTTTTTAAGTATTGAATAGTTCGATATATAATTCAGTTTATGAATACTTCAAAGAATCTCGATCGGCAAGATGCTAAATACGGTTTCCAGTGTGAGGCAGTTAAAACACGTGACACGTTTCCGCGGATAAATCACAATTAGGATTTCGAAAAGGCCCGGTGCAACGCGAATCCCACGTCGATATTGATGGAATAAGCCGAGCATAGATCCCACATCGCCCACGGGCGGTTTGTTAATCACTATCGGGCCGAACGCGAATAATCCGGGGGCATTGCGGCAATGCTCGGGCCACTCGTAAAATAAAGCGTTTGCCACGGTGTTTTATGGGCGCCCATTCGAGCCTGCGATGGCTCGCGATGATTCCTAAATCGCGACCGCTATCCGTCGTTATCTGGTTCCGATTTTTCGCGTTTTCAACCGCGTTATCGCCCCCGGCTAACGGTTATCTTCGCTTTTAGAGCTTTCGCGGAAGCTGTACAGCAACGTTGGACAAAAGTTATTTAGTACAACGAATAAAAGAGGACGAATAAATTCAATGCGTCAGTCATTTTGGAATAACGAATAATTAATCCTTGGTCGAATGTCCCTGTAACGGCGACTTTGAGCCTCGATATCTAAAATCGAAAGCTGCGAATGAATAATTTAATTATTGTACTAACGAGAGACCGACATTCTGTTCTTTTCTTTTAGCATTTAAGACTTCGATGCATAATTCAGTATTTTATGAAGATAAATGTTAGCAGTTTAAGATAATCACAAAGAGTTAATAGAAAACTATCGACCACTGAGGGTTAATATACTCATCGTCCGCAGGTAATAAATGGATTGAATCGAATAAGTGATAACATAAAGAATATAAACGACATTGTCCCGCTATCAACCATATTTCTAAATGCGAACAGGAAATGGCGAATAGTAGATAACAAATAAAGGCTACCCACGGGAATAACGAATGGAACAGTGGAACAACGAATAACCGAATAATGATCGATTATTTATTCGTTATTGCTATTTCCAATGGAGTTTAATTCGAATAATAAAATAGAAAAATATATAATCAGCACAACAGCGCTGCACGGTCGCCGTGCTTCGTCAGGGGTCGAATGGCATGTTGATACTCGAGAACTCGCTAACGATCCCAGGTATTCGAGTACTTAACTCCGTCCCGGTATACGGGATACGTCGTGTAATAATAAACTTCTATTAATTACTGAACCATACCGCCGTAGTTTTATTACTTCGCGCCGGGATAGAAGTTACGCCGAACATTGTTAGCGCCCGGATAACGATACGGCCGGGGTAGGACGCAGCTGGTTACATTTCGTTCTTCCGGGTGAGTCCCCAAGGATCGCAGTGTAGGTTAGTTATCGTTTATAATTAATACCTTCGCATGTCGCGTGAAGATTCGCTTTTAACGCATAAGTGAACGGCCTATCGCTAACGAAACTACGCTCATTTAAATCACGAATAACTTGTGTTTTAATTCACAGGTTACTAAAATAATTTATTTGGTCATTTAACTTATTAATCTGAGAATTCAATTATCGTTGGAACTGTCGTCGTTAGTAATTGATTATTAAAATAAAGAATTCCTTTCTTGTTCTATATTTACGTATACTATGAATATCAGCAGGGAACGACAAACGCATAGTATTTAACCAGTTAACTGTGGAATTTAGTTGGATAAATCTCTGGTTCTGCGCGCAATAAAATAAAAAAATAGAGTGTGTACTCATCGAACGTAGGACGAATGCACGTAGAGTATATTTTAATGAAAGATCAAAACGAAGCAAAGAAGAATTACGTGTTTATGTGAAAAGATAAAGAATTCATCGCTGAAAGAATTAGTATCATGTCAACCTTTACGATGACGTGTATACTCGTCAAATACAGTTAACTGGTTAATTGGAATATCACAGAACAGAATGGTATTTGTCTATTAGATTATATGTGAAACTTTCGCCAAGAAAGTTGACGAAATTCAAGCTGTAGATTGTTTATATTTTTTCAATAATCGGAAAAGAACTCTGGGTTATTTTGATCTATCCATCGATCTCAGGCGTCGAAAACATAATCGTCCGTTCGAACGATGAACGGTCAGTTTGTCAGGTCAGAGAATTTGTACGATCCGAGGAAAGAATGTTGCAAGAATTTGCTCCGAGCTTGTTCGCGAATTCTCGAGACCAGAGATTCGCGCGAACGTTAGCTACCGGCTGGCAACGCGGGAACGAGAACGCGACCATCGGATAGGCCGAACGAAAGGCCCGCGCCAGCTAGGAGGAACAATGCCGCAATAAAACGATATCGAACGGCGGGATCGTCGTCTCATTTTGTTCGGTGCTCGCCCGGTTCGATTTGCACACAAAAGAGAGCGGCGGCATTGTTCTGTTTCGGATCGCGGGCCACCGGTCGTTCGTTTTCTCGGTTCACGTGGCCCAATTAATTCCGGCGTCGTGTAAACCGCGTGATTCGCGCCCTCCGGGATCAATGGCTTAATCATCGACGAGGTGGCGGATGATCTTCTTTAATCTTCGTTGCTCGTCGAGTATAATATCGCTTCCAGTTAATTCGGCGAATCTTTCATGTGATCTTCGGAACGTGAACGCTGAATTGTATTTGCTTTGTAACTGAGTGCACGTGCAGTGGACTGCGATAGATTTAGAATGTAGATTGCTCGGAGCATTCGTTCTTGAAGAATTAAGGAAGCTTATTAATCTCTTGGCCGATAATATTGAGGCTGAGCTGTGGCAGGCTTCACACGGTTGTAATAATTAGTTTTTAAGTATTTCAATTGTTCGGATTACACTAATTTTAATTACTCCAACTATAGGTATTTTAATCTCGGTTATTTTGACGATTACAACTATTGTAATGTCAGTCATCTTAAAAGTTATAATTATTTTAATCTCGACTACTTTAACGATTACAACTATTGGAATGTCAGCTATCTCAAGAGTTATAATTATTTTAATCTCGCCTACATTGACACTTACAATTATTCTAATGTAAACCATCTCGAGAGTTAATTATTTTCACGTCAACTGTATTAATAATTACAACTATTCTAATGTCAGCTGTCTCAAGAGTTATAATTATTTTAATCTCGACTATATTGACACTTACAATTATTCTAATGTAAACCATCTCAAGAGTTAATTATTTTCATGTCGACTGCATTAATAATTACAACTATTCTAATGTTAACTATCTCAAGAGTTACAATTATTTCCATCTCAACTACATTAACAGTTACTGCTACTTTAATGTTAATTATCTCAAGAGTTATAATTATTGTAATCTTACTACATTAACTACTAACATTACTTAGATTCCGATTACTGTATCTCTTACAACCACCCTAATTCCCTAATAATGACAACCCAACGCAATCTATTTCATTTATTCAACCATTCACGATAAACTCCAAACTGTTCAGTTCCTACACAGCCGAGCTAATACTCATTCGGCGCACAGGGAGCAAAGGGTATTCCGCGGTCACGGAAGCGCGATTATTAAGGCGAAATGACAGGTAACATATGACCCTCGTGGAAGCTACACACCGGCGTCCGAGCGTTTCGCGCTGCACGGTGGAAACTTGTTACGCAAAGGGCCGTATAAACACTGGATTTATTGTTAACAACGCTAGACACCGCGCCGCGCAGCTCGCAGAGAGAAAGAGATCCGGCCGCAGCGGCAATCGCCGGCAGAGGATCAAGATTGATGCGCAATACCTCTAAACGCGGATTGTTTACACGCTGGGAGCGCATGATTCCGCGAGATCCGCCGCCGAGAAAGGTAGCGGTTCGGCTCGGCGTTCCGCGGATCGTACTCCAACAGACGACGCACCTAATTTCCTCTCGCGACACACCGCAGAAAAGTATCGTTCAATGAATCATCGGCTAATGAATCGGTTCCCGGGAATTTCACCGGTTCCACGGCGAAAATTGATGGAATCCGAATAGCTGAAGCTTTGGATGTTAAGCGGTTTTCTTAAAGGATTTTTAGTAATTCAGAATCGTCAGTCACCACTGCCATGGCGCTTAACGTGTTAATAAACCTTGAACCCTAGATTATTTGCTATTCGTCGAACATTCTTATTACTGTTATAATACCTATTACATTTCTATTGTGAGACAAAGTTTTTAATAAAATCACTCGCTTGAGTTCCATTGGAGTTAACGAGAAAGGTCGTGGTCATAGTCTTTTTTGCAGAGTCGCCCGAGTGTTAGGAAACGTACCGTCTCAAACGGTGTCGAGTAGCATCTGGCGTTTGCGTATACAAGGCAAGACGCGCACACGCGCTTATGGTTATAGCGGTCCATTACCCGTTCACGTGTCCCTCCACGGCTGGCAGGCCGATCTTTCGGTATCTCGGATTCCGTTTCGAGGGGACCTACTTCCAGAGAGACGTTTAGTGCGCGCGACAGTGTGTCGCGGGTGCGCGCGTTCGATTAAATTCCACGGGACGCGCGCGCGGCAGAATCAGCCGAGCCTGACCTCCGCGAATCGCGGACAGTGCTCGCCGACGCACGACCGGTTGAATGAATTTCAATTCACCGATGTCGGCGGGGTTTACCGTTGCGCCAGAGGTTAGATAACGCATCCAGTAGCAGTTCTAATCGTAACTAACTAGCTCCCGGCGATTACTCGTAAACAGGAAACGCGCGTCGGGATCGGCTGACAATGTTTCTCGGTAATTAATTTCGATGCGAACGCCTTGCTGGAATTCGAGGTGCACGTTATAATCGTCGATACGACGTGGTCGGATTATAAATCGAACGTTTAACCCATTTTCATCGTAAGGAAACATGAAAAAGGCGATAATAACCCGGAAAATTAAGCACATAGATATGCAAATGGGTTAAACGGCTATTTAGATTCGATGCTAATTAAATCCTGCTATTAATTGTAACGTGGTATTAATGTTATACCCATCGGATAAGTTGATATAATAGTAATACCTAAACTGAAACCTGAGTCTATTGAAATCTTAATCTTTGCATCTTAACCTTCATTACTAGAAACGTTGAATATTTTGTGACAAGATGCGAACGACGTTATTTGAAATCAACTTAACGGTAATTTATAAATAAATTAGTGGATAAGACTATTTTATTTCATTTCATTATACTTCAGTGATGCATTATGCAAAGTTTAATGTTAAACTATTTTGCTGTATCAAATCAAGTGATTCGATAGTCCTAGTGCTGGTCACAGTTTTAAGTCGTGGAGTGATCATTTTATTGTTGATTCGCTTGTGCTACTAATGTATCGATTGAAATGTGTTAATTTTATTGGGACTTCGCGTTGCTAGCGCATTCTCGGTTTTCCAGGCTAGAGGGGAGTCGTGTACGATCGATGATGCGTCGTTCTCGCGAAATCATCAGGCAGCGAAGGCTCCTGAGGTTCGTCGGAAGATAATCCCACTGCCTGGAAACGTGCTGGAATCCCGATAAGCCGCGCGGCACCGCAGGAGAAACCTCTCGTGTACGTTCGCGGCTGATTGTTCGGATTTTTTCAAGATGACGCGCGATAGCTCTGGGTCGACCGCACGAATCGACCGATAGGATGGATCGAAAGGCTTTTTCTTAGGCTTTACTCTAGGGATATTGAAACCGCGAGGAAAATGAGAACTTATGGAAACGTGTCTGTCCCCTGAATCTGATTCCGCTGAATTTATCGCTCAGAGCATTACTTCTTTGGAAATTTATTATTAACCGATGTTCCAGTTTGATTTAATCCTTCGGCAAAACTGGATAGATGATGCAACTGAATCGAAACTATTTAATAGTCTTAACTGTAGATTATTTTAATATTCATCAAACGGAATCAGAAACCTTTTACAATCGACCGTGTTTTCACTGGAAATACTCATAACTCTCTAACCAACTATCGATGACACTTTGCACGAGTCACACATAGTGGAACCATACACAAGAAACACAGCTTTTTCACCACAATACCTCGTGTATCAATCTATTACGCAAACATTTAATACTGCACGTCAAATCTTACAATTTCTATACGACGAAATCTACAATGTGTCAAGGGATAACTTACAGTACGAAAATCAAAGTCATTAACGAAAGGTTAAAAGCTACTAGCAGCGTTTTGCTGAAAATTTTCCTTCCCAGGAATCAAAATATCCGATAACAGGCTGTACTTCGAAGGATTACAAGGATCAACGTGCTAAAAGCTGTACCGAAGATCCTGGCATAGTGACTCAATCAAACACGAGGCAGGTGCTAATATCGATTACGGGGCACGCGATATAGGATCGGTTGATCGATCGGCCGGGATCTCATGGATTTCGCAGGATTCACTGAGAAAAACTCCCGACCCCGTTCGAATGGAAGCCGAAGGCTAGGAACATCATCAGGCCATCGCGAAAACGCGATGCGGAACGACAACGTTAACCACGGTGTTTGAAATTCCCATCAGATAATCACAGAACTCCGGCCAGGCGATAACTGGACAAAAGGAATTGCGGGTTGCGCGCGGGACATCTAAGTACAAGCCGCGGACCCGGAGCTTTCCGAACCGACGTTTTCCTCTCTGAAGTTAAAGATTCCTTGGGTATCCGCGGAGACCCTGGAAATCGCTGGTTAGATGCACTGAAGGGTACAGATAACCTGTTTAGCTGGGAAATTTGTGGCTGCACCTCCTGCGCTTGCTACTAAGATAGCTTTAATGATGAACCTAACTCCTTGTCTGCCCATATCGAGTTTCCTGCACAGTTTTCAACGCGAAAACCAGAATTTAATAAACTGACACGTATGAAGGATTAACGAACTCTTTTGGAGTTAAAATTTGAAACTATGCAAAGAATGGAGTAATTATATTGACCAGTAAATGACTTGTAACGTCTTGCCTCTAAGACAAGATACGCTAAAATGTCTAATCAACGAGTCCATCAGAAAATTCTTAGAAACGCTTTCCCTTCCATTAAAATCAGTCAAGATAGGGCTTTCGGTGCTAACGTCGGACTTGTCGCTTGAAGAGGTGTCCGGCACGTTCGGTACAAACTAAACGCGTTTGCTGGACGCGCGGAAGGCCGCCGGATAGCCTGGTAACCCGGTTGACCGTTTTTAACGCATCGCTGAACCCGAAGAATATTAATTACCACGGCGGCAAGGCGGCCCGGAAAGTGGGTCTCCGGTTTGTTATTGTAAAACGAATCGACCGTTGCGACACGAACGATTCCAGTCCGATAATTACGCGGGCCGGCGCCGAGCGCGGCCGCACGGCCGGGTAAAAAGGCTGCGGATGTTACCGAACGAATCCGCAAATGAGCGCGCTTATGTATATGCAATGACTTGGTAACAAGAAGTCGATGAATCTCGAGGCACTCGCGCCGCTTCTCGCGGACGAGACGGGCTCCTTCCCTCGTAAAGCCGCGTTTAAAGAAACCTTAATTGCATGACCGAGCGTAAATCTTGCTTATGCGCGAGGCCCGTCTCGGCGCTGCGTGCTGTACGCACGATCCGCCGAAGATCCGCATAAGAGATTTGCCTGTGTCATTGTCCGGAACGCTTCCCTCCTGATGAGAAAAACAGGCTTAACTGTTGCTGCTTTAATTGATCGGATGATTGTTTCCCGCCGATTGGAGATGAACGGTTGTGAATAGAGGATATTCCGTGAACGAATCGATAGCAAAATTGAGCGTTTTAATATTAGGACTGTCAAATATGTAGAGTATTCTGTATTTCTTTATAGGTATTGCAAGGGTGTTACCTAGATTCTGAGTCGTTTACATTTTGATTTCCTTAATGATGCATTTATCAATTCAGAGCAACATCTGTATCTTTTCAATAATACTAGAAAGAAATGCAAAGTATTCATTTTGACGCACTTAGTAGTTAATATTAACATTCTAACTACCTTCAGAATTCGAAGGCAACTTTTTCTGCAGACCTAAGGCTAAAGTTTCTGATTCACACGTCGAAGTAACCTAATTCCATTGAATCATTCAGATGCAAGAAGATGAAAGGAAGCAAGCGTCGTGACGAATCCTGACATTTCAATTTCAATTCTATTAAGAACATCGTTACGATCGTATGGGATTTTGATTAGCGCCAATTCGTCAGTCAGCGTGTTGACTCTGGGAACGCCGTTGACCCGAATTATTCTCCCCAGCTGTTTCCGCAACGTCACGAGAGTATCGGGCCAATAATGAGTTCATCGACGATTACGCCGATCGACGCAACAGTGTCCGACACGCTTATATCACCGCGTGACAGGGTCGTGGGCTGCTCGCGAGTCCTCGAGCTATTTCGGTCTCCGCTTCTGGTTTTCTCCTTCGTCCACCTCTTCCCGTATTCACGGCCGGCCGTATCCAAAGAGATCTTGAACTTGACTGGGGACCATGAACGCGCACAGCCTTGCCGATCGTTACCGTTAAGCGATAGCCGTGCGCCTGCGAGTCTCGCCGTAATGTACGCAAACCGATTTCCTCTGCGCGCGAGATTCCCGCCTGCTCGCAACTAATTACACTCGCTCGACGCCGCGCAGATCCGATCGCCGGGATAAGGGTGCGTTTACAGTGGAGCAGCGATATTTTCAACATTGGACAACAATGTAGCATGGAAATTGATTCTTGTCGAATTTTTTCAAATTTCTCTGGCCACTTACGAAAATGATCATAGAAAAGCTAAACTTTCTGTAATTGCGCTTCGTTTTCGAGGCAAAAGCGGATAATATCGAGGAGAAATAAGAGAAGTATTTAAATTTGTTTGGTTGGTTCACGCGTTATAACGGAGACGATTACTTTGAAGCAACGCACGAAGCAGCGTCCATTAATTGACCAACGACGCAAATAATCCAACACGTCACCTTTACGCCTGAAGATAAGCTTCATTACCTTGAGAATAATTTTTCTCTCGTAAAAGTTTAAACGACTGAAACCATTTAACTGAAACTGTTGCACTATAAAGGCATCAAAAGAGGGTACTTTGTCGCAGGTCTGAACGACCCGCAGCTCTCTCAGTTGCTATTGCGGCTTCGCTGTAAACGTACCCTAAGATGGTCGGCCCAGCGGCGGCACTTCCTCCGCAGAGGATTTTTTCGCGGCGTGGGAAACCGCCGATAACGGCGTTCTCAATCGTTACTTTGGAAAAGCGTCGCCGCCGTAGCCGGAGGCCATTTTTTCGTCCAGCCCAGGAGATTAATAACGAAGACTAATCGACCACGGCATCCGTGATCACCGTCGAACACGGATCTAAGACCGTTGCCGTGGCTGCCTCGCCGATCACTTTATCATTTCGTCTGTGATCGTATCTACGATTTTTGCGCGGGAGGTTAACCGTGAATGATGAAGGAGGTCAGGGAGGAGCCGTTAGAATTCTGTGGGTCCGTCCGTGGGTGGAAGCCTATAGCAAGTCAAGGGTTAACTTCATTTGTTAGAAGGTCTTCTTCCTCTATAATTAGGTTCCAGGAGAAGGTTTCAATCTAACTAGTTTCGTCTCGAGCGTTGAGATTAGGAATAACGATAGCTTTTTTTTATTTTTTGATAGAAATTAGAAAAGTTTATTTATTAAGACCTTAATAGATTTGTATTCTAGTTTGAAAGGAAAGTTTCTGTACCTTTTGGAAAAAAAGAGATCCGAAATGGATCGTTTTGATTCATTTGATAGTCTTGGTATTCAGAGTTGAGAGGCCTCTTAGCTTTGCAGTGTCTTTAAAATATTGTTTATCGACACGCGTGAACTGATAAAGCTACTGCTTTATCGCTGAGAGTGTGATTATTAATCTCTCAGTTCTGTAATGGAAAAAAAAATATTTGTCAGAAGTGGGATTCGAACCCACGCCCACCGAAGTGGACTGCGACCTGAACGCAGCGCCTTAGACCGCTCGGCCATCCTGACTTGAAAGAGCAAGCTCCAAAACTTTAAGAAGTGTTGCAAACTGAGTTATTTTTGGAACTTATATCGAATATTTATAAAAATCAATTTTCTAAATGAATTCCACTCTAAGGAACCGTTGTTAGACAGACCTAATCAATCACGTATGAAAATCATAACACCACGAATACTACATTCGCTTCTCATTAAAAGAATAAAATCTTCCAAGACAACGCTATATTCAATTATCGGTATACATTTTAAACAATAATAAAAATTTAATAAAAAAGAATTAACCATCGTTTATCAGAGCCGCGTAGCAACAATCTCACGAACCAAACTGAATATAACTCAGAATCCGGTCGGTAAAATCTACATTATACTTCCTTCCTTACCGATCAAAGGCTAGCCAGCTAATTTCCAGGGTTCGCGTTCGGTACTACATTCCTCGCGTGGCGAGGTGAAACTCGCTAGTGTGAAAACGAAGACAGACATTCGGAAATCGTAATAGAAATCTGTTTTCCGTCGATACCGTCGCTTTCTCTTCCGCGTGCGACGGCTACGCGCGCACGTCCTGCGAATCCGGCTTCAACGGCCCATGTGGCACGTTCCGTGGCCCGTTGAAACCTGATCATGGATTGGCAAAAGGGTACTGCCTACTCGGGTGAAAACCGTGTCGCCTGGAAAACACGTTCGACGTCGTTTTTCCGCTCTATTGCGCGATTCCCAGCGAGTGAGCGTGGCGACCTCGAATTTTGTTATCAAGAAGAATGCTTCGTGCACGGTTTGGCCACCGAACGGCACCGGTTATTTACGAGATCATCGGTCGGCGTTCGAGCCACGTCGATCCCGGGTTGCGAGCACGCGAGCGAATGGCCACGCGTCATTCTTGAATCATTGCTTCTGCCTAAAAGCGCCGAGGAAAAATGTTGCTTATTCTAGAGGAACGATTTATATCCCTCAAAGCTACATCCGCCATATGTTCGATGCCCCATCCTGGATCTATGTGGTGAAGATCCTTTCTGCTTGACCGTGTTCGATGTTCCATCATTCCTCGATGCTCAATGTTTTCTGAGATTCTATTGCCTGGAAGTTTCGATTCAATCCCTTAAAAGGGTAAATGGCGAGGAGTGTCTTTTAGATCTTAGAACCTTCTAGATCCTTGTATGCCAATTTTCCTACGGAAAATTCAGAGATTATAGATTTAGACTATTTAGATTTATTCTATAATGTTTCTATTGAATCTAAGATAAATCACTAATAATTTAGACATCAAATGATGAGTAGAATATGAGAAGACCGAATGAGATTAATGTAGGTCCTTGCGGAATAAAGATATCAGTCCCGTAAGGTTGCAGAGGATTTCATCCATTACAGCAGAATCATTGAAGAGATCTTCTTCACCGTTCGTCACAAGTTTATACGTCTTCGCAATCGAAAAATCGAAATGATCGGCAAGCGGAAAGTCAAGAGGGAAACAGCTCTCGGATTCCACGTGTCAGCTCGAGTAAAGGGTAAATCAGTTTCTCGGCGTTTCGAAGTCAACGAAAGTACCTTCGCAGGTCCAGGCACTCCGGACTCGCGAGCGGAGAGACCGGTTGTGGCTGTTCGCGCGTGTATGCACGTCCGATCACGTAGAAAGCACGGTTGCGTAACAGACAACCGGATCTCCCCGAAGGGAAGCGGTTTCCGTGGCGCGGAGCGCTCTCCGCTGCCTTCGGGAAGCACCGACGGAAGATGGGTGGGCGCTGGTCGAGAAATTCGTTGAAACTTTCGAGCTTCCCGAGCGCGAAACCGAGAGTGGCACGCCAGCCACGAGCACCGGTTACGCAAACCACGAATAAAAGTGAAAATGCGGCGCAAACGCATTCTGACGATCCGACACGACGTTCGCGAGCGGTGCCGAAGGTCTCCGCGCGTGCTTCATCCCTTCCTGAGTCAATGTACGGGGTTCGGGATCATGTGACCGGAAGTATGGACGACTATTTTAATTTTTTGTCGTTTTTTTAATTAGGTCTTTAATTTATTCTCAATGTTTTATTTTGGGAGGATGGAAAAGAACTATTAGATAATTTATTAGGTAGGTAAGTAATCGTTTCGTTCCGATCAGTGATTGTTCTTTGAAAATTTCTACTTTATTTATCGATTTGTTGGAAGCTAGAGTTTATTGAGCTAGATACTTTAACCCCCTGCACCATAATTTGTCCAAAACTGGATTTGACAAAATTATTTCAATGATTATCATTCGTTACAAAGAGGGAAAGATTCAGGATCATTTTATGCTTATGTTTACTCCAATGCACTATAATTGATAATAAGGAAATAATATTTGATTTGGACTTGAAGGAATCGAAAGACTCAAAGGAGAATATCATAGGTTTCTCTGAGTATTTCATGGAAGATGAAGGATTGTGTCTTCGATACTGTGTGACCAAGGGTATCGAAAAACTCTCAATTCCTTCAAGATGAGAGCTCTTCCATATAGAATGATAAGAAAAATTAACTGTGTATCTGAGAGTTATTTCTGCCAGCATTTCAATCGAGCTAATTGCAATCAATAAAGTTCCCGCTACCTGAATCACTCATAAACGAGATTTCGACAGCACAGCTACGATGCTGAGGTTGCACCTGGAAAGTTTGTACCTAGAAGTTTCGAATCCTTTCACGTCCCGTCGGAACGCATATGCCGACGTACAGTTCATAGAGAAATATTTGAGAAGACTCCGGAAGTAAATCAAAAGTGGTTATAACGTTGCTCCTGTTAAAGGAGTTCAGTCTCAGCAACTACTTTGTCCACTTCGTTTAACCGTTTTTCCTCGAAGATCCGAGTGATCGCTGATGAAAAGTCACGGTGGAAACGCGAGGAGAAAGAAGTACATACCTAGACATTTGCCTTAATTAATTAATTTCACGGAATGTTTGAGATACGAACAAACGGGAAAATTGCTTTAGCTCCTTGCATTGATCTATCTATCTTAAGAAGCACCATATGAATATTAATAGTAATAAATGTAATAATAGAAACTCTTCGACAGAAAAGAAACAATAAGAAAAATAAAGCTTATGGCACAAAGAAAGTGAATCCATTAAAACTGGACGTAAAACACTCGTTCACCATAACGAGCAACAAATATTATCGCAAGTGTCATTTAAATCATTATTTTCAAGGTTATTTATATTAAAATATTAACAATATTATTAATATCTTACTCGAAACGGACTGTTACTCGCTATTTCCTGAACAAGCACGTTTGAGTTGGTAGTAAATAGTCCTAAAAGAACTTTCAAACACAAAGGGTTAGTTTTGTTTCCCGGATTCGCCGATGGTTCTCGAGAGTGCAGCGCATCGTATACCCGGTGAGAAGAGGGCTGGAAATCGTCCCAGTGCATTTTATAGGGGCCAGACAGGAAAAGGAAGAGGAGAAAGGGGTAGAAGATCAGTCGTGAGCCACGGAAAAATTGTTAGCTCGCTCCGAAACGCTGACCACCGTCTCATCCGGCTCTCCCAAGAAAAATCCTTGACCCTTATTCTCTCGTCGCGCTACTTCGAATCGGTGCGCGAATTCTATTGAAATTCGAGTGACATCCGACCCGGTGAAACGTTGTACTAGGGAAAGACGGGATAAAACAGGAAAGAAGAGTGAAGCGCGGTTACCCGTAATGTCGCTGTCTCTCGATAGGTATCGACGAGATCCTCTATTCAGCTCCATCATTTTATTTTCGCCGACGTTCGAGACACTGGCAGACAATTTCTGGAAAATGTGTCGATACGCGGCACCGGTTGAAAGTATTTCATCGTTTATTCCGTGATGAATGAGATCGGCTGTCTGTTCTGTGCAACCGGAATTGCTGACAGCGCATCGAGATGATTTATTGGTGAACCGAATGCCTCAATCCTAAGAAGACTGTATTTAAAATGGAGATTTAATAAGAATGAAACATGATAAGAAATTGTTAATGTCAACTCAGATAGCAAACCATTAATAGTTATCTCTAATATGAATAACAGAATTGTCAATGACGTCCTACACATCGATAATCTTGCTACGTCAGGCATACTAGATTGTTTTCACAAACAAAATTCTTCGCGCCAAACTTCGCCAAACCTTTAAATGAAATTCCAGGGCAAGAAGTAAATCTCTGATATGAAACAGTAGGCATTATATGGAAGGCTCAAAATTCAGTTAGCCGGTTTAGCTATTCACTTCATTTCCTTCGATTGCAAGTGCTTTGAACAATCAAATATTCGTTAGCCATGCTGTCGAATCGCTTTGCGAGAGAACCGTGCGGGTATTATTCATTGGAATGAAACCACGCCGTAAGAGCCAGCGCGCCGCGATTAAGTAGTAACGGCGAGCGCCGGCTACGCGGCTCGTAACCCTAGCAATAATTCAGTTTAACGCCGCGGTCGGCTTTCTGCAAACATTGTTAACGAAGGAAAAACCATTTGCATTCAGAAACGAGGAATCTAGGTGTTGGCCGCCGCGTCGGGTAGGTTCCACGGCATACCGCGTGTATTACGAGGCCATCCTCGCTTAACAACCGTGCCGTGGAACGCCGATGATTTTCGCAAGAACCAGAACGCACAATCCGCCCGAACGGCCAATGATTGGCTCTCGGATTACGGTAATTCCGGCGAGAAACGAATTACGATCCCTGAACCGAGGCAAAATCGAAAGGAGGAGCGAGCCAGTTTGCTTTATTACCTGGCCGCCGCGTATCCGCGAGTTTATTGCTTGTTAAGGATTTCCATGAGCGGTAAAACGCTGGGACAATAGAATTTAATGGAGCCAGACGGTGTTTCTTATTCGAGGGACTATGTATTCAATCGCGTCTTCTCGAAACTTGTGTTACGAATAAGAAAAATAGAAAATCGTATCGATGATTGCAATGCGTTCAGCGTTAGATCGTAAACTTCTCGCGTTCACTTGTGTCCGTGGATGCGTGAAATGTGTTGTAGTGAATTGTTCGCCGTCACAGAGGAATTAATGGTTAACTACAGCTTATACATATCACCCCCTTCTACCTCTGCAATTTCTTTCCAAGCGGTATATCTCCAAAGCTACACCATCACCTATAATTCATCAAAAAGAATAAGAATTCTTCTATTCCTTCTAACGCCTGTGTCTTTTCCGATCACCGATAAAAACACCCGTGTCCATTATATTCAATTCAGAACTTTCACCCCTGCACGAGGGATTGCTAAACACAAGGCGCATATGTACCGCCATGTTTACGAATTTAATCCACTCGCTACCAGAATTTTGTTCAATAACAGTCTCCGTAGTGATAATACATTATTAAATAAAACATATCGTCTTTACAAAATACAAATAATAACAAAGGAAAAAAATCTCCACGACTTCCTTCGTATTGTAAGTGCTATCTCTGCTAACTGACCTAATATAGATCAGCCTCAAACCTAAGGAAACATGAACAAAAGAAGAATCTCAGCTTCACGATGCTTTTCCGTGCAATACCATATTAGGTGAGAATACACCTGAAGGTAATTTACTCTTCCTTGCACAAAATACGAACCATTGATCGTCGCGGATATGCGACGCTGGTAGCGAACGAGTTAATTTCCCGAAACAGACGAGCAAGCTGTTCCAACGTTCAAGAGCGTCGAGAGTGAAACGTGGGTACGACCATTTCGCAAATGAGGAGAGAGGATCCAGGGGCGAACGGATCGTCCGGGGATTCGCTGCAGGGTTTCGGGGGACGGCGAGGGGGGGCGCAATGGAGCGTCGGTTCGGGGGCCCCCGAAGAAGGAAATATATTTACCGCGTCGAAGTGTACTGCCGGGAGAAAGGGGGACCGGTGTCCACGGGTGAATACGACTGGTAACTCGATTCGCTTCATTCAGTGCGTGATCCTTAGCCTCGTGTGCGCGCGTCCACCTTTGTCCTCTGCGATCGATCGGCGTCGCGGGTAACTGTCCCAACGATCAACGTCGAATTATCTCTTCGGAACCGTCGGGAAAATCTCTAACTCATTCGGCCAAGTATCAAATCGTTTTCACTTGAATCGCAACACCGCCGTACAGTCTAAATCGTTGCAAAACAGTGATCCATTCGGCACGGTTGAAATCGACGCATAAATCAGCCTGAATTGGCGAGCGTTCGCGATATACCATCGGCAGCCGGTGAAAAAGGAAAGTGAGTCTCATTCCGGAGTCGTAAACAGCCGGTAGTACCGTTGCTGGCTCGCGCCAACGATCGAATCCAATAGCGCGTTCAAGCATGCTGGAGGAATTAGGCTGCTGACCAACTGAAAATCACCGGGAACCGACGAAACGAGACCAGAGGATCCTGGGAACCCTGATATGACGTCCGGATGAAGCGCCCCACGGCAGGAATTCGAGGATAACACTCAACGAGCCTCGCCTAGAATCGATTTTTTGGGTCATTCAGCATGGCGGTCGTTTTTGTTCGATTGCTGCTAGTGGTTTCCTGGTGCCTAGTACACGTGGTGGTGAATGGGACGGAGTCTAACATCCTGAAGCTCAGCAAGGTGAAGGATGAGGCGCCGATCGTGAACCAGTCAGAGAAATTGAACGCAACTGCTGATCGCCCTGGCGACGAGAAGGAGGAGGCGATAGCTAAAGAGAATCTGGACGTTGATTTCATGAAGGAGAAGCTGGAGAGGACGGCGAACAGTATCCAGTGGCTGGCCGATCTCTACGATCCACTCAAGTGGGCAAGAGTGCCGGGGAAACTCGAGCCCGAGTGCCATAGGGATCTGGAATTCTTTTTGAAATCTCTTAGAGATGGGAAACCGTGGGCCGCGAAGAGTGAGTAAATTTTGAAATGAAAGTGATCGGTAGATTTAGGAATATAAGAGCAAAATCGCACGTTAATTAGGGGTGAAAAGTATCACGAGGCTGAGATTTTCTCTTCGTTAATGTTTCCTTAGGTTTGAGGATGATCTGTACTGTGTCAGTTAGCAAAGTTAACACTTGTTAGCTCTTCGAAAATAAACAATGTAACTGAGATAAAATAGAATTTTATTGTATACGTATTCTACTCAGCTATTTCGTCTTGTGAGTTTTCCAAGAGTAGATAATTGTTCGGAAGTAGGGAAAGTAAGGTATCTAACTAATCTGAGGAAGAACACCCGAATATTGACTCACGTGACGATCAACACAATTTGCATATCCCAAAAATAACACAAGAGAGAATGAGTTTTTATGAAGGCCTCGATTCCCATTCTTTTTTCGAAGATCTTTACGAGCTATAAAGATATAATGATACACAGTCAAGCGATCAGGAAATCGTGCGTCTCGACTGTTCGGCTTCTTCCTGCTCCGGTGAAACCTATGGTTACGGGATTAATGGTGACATTTACCGCGACGTAACCGGACTCTGCGACAGTGATTCAAAAGTAGTTTCTCGATCGAACCTATTTTTAACTGGCGCACGTTGCAACATCTCTGAATTAATTTCGAGAACCGTTACGCAGGGACGACCAATAAAATAACTACCCGCGACAGGGAGCAACGCATGAATCAATGAGAAATCCAAGTTCGGTCAACACGCGTATTTTTTAATTGGCCCGAACGTCGGCCGGTCGCTCGTAAAATCGAAAGCGTTCCGGCATAATTCTCGAAACGGAACCGCGCGGAATAATAGAAAACAATTTCGAAACAAAGCGGGGCAAAAAGTTAATGGGAAATAATGAGGGAACGCTATTGGCTCACACGTTGACAAGCTAGGCGATCGAACGGTGGCGCGCCGAGCCAACACGAACGCTCCGTGAAATTCATGCTTCGCTAAGTTTCCAGAGTGCCTTGTCGCCGAACGGCCGCCTCGGTTGCCAAATACATCGTTATTTTGCGAAACTACGGTTTACCGGCTCGTAATCGTTACTCCTCGCCGCTCCCCCCCTTTCGTTCGTGCCGCTTTATCGTCGCGGGGAACGCAATTAAAACGAATTCGACGAAAGTCGAAGCAATCGTCGGTTCGCAACGCTGGGCCCTTGCTCCTCGAGACAATGGAACCCGGTTATTACCGGTGTTTTAGCGCGACTCGCCGCGAATTTCAGGTCTCCGGTGTGAAAGATGCAAAGTTATTACCGCAAATCATAATGGAGGTTCACCAGCGCGCTGCGCCGGAGCCGTAAACTCGCGAGGCGCGCGACTCGCGCGTTTCGAAATCGAAGATTAACCCTCGAGTGGTAATTTTCCAGACGCGAACTAAATACCTGGGCCCACTGCGAACTGAAACATTCAAATTACTCTGAAACAAAGTACGTGCTGCACGATAATTCACTGAATAATTAGGTAATGTTTCTTTCGAATAAGGCTTGTAGAAATTGGTAAAAAATGTAGGGTATACGATATAGTGGATGCAAAGTGTTCCTTTCGCTAGTGGGAGGATTAAAACGAATGGAACAGTCGCTTTAACGGACCGAACCCGTAGAAAAGCTTTCCCAAAGTTCCCGTCCGGCGTCGATATTCTAACGCCACCCGCGATTAAACTGTGGATAAACGTAATAGAAAGTTGAAATTTACCTTGGAACTTTGCTGCGGTGTTCGATAGTGAATGGGATTGCACTCGATATCGAGTTGCTGAAGTTTTTGTAGAAGGTATTCAGGGTTAAATGATTGAACCCAGTAAGAGATAGAATAAATTGAATAAGTAAATTATGGAAGTATTAGATACTATTTGATCGTGGGATTATAGTGTAACTGAATTCAAAATTGTCTTCAGAGTCTATATCGATGAATAAGCAAAGAATGTCGAGTCTGATTATGATTCACCTTCTCTACTTCGAAGGATTAGAAATTGCGCACAAAAGAAACTTCGAAGAAGACGTGCTCCAGATATTTTCACATTGTGTCCACGTGTAAAATAGCTTTTCATTTGGCTGTGCTGCACGTTTTGGAACGAGCTGTATAACTTTATTTACCGGCAAGCCTACGTAAATTCCGACGATATAATCCGTTTCGTAATGCGCGGTTATCGCGGTGATCTCGGCTCCTTACCGTAAAGATAAAATAGGCAAGCATAAACTCGCGATTCATGGCTCGGATTTACTTTCCATAGATAGAACAATTAACAGCGTTTACCGCATCCCACGAGTTAATGTACGTATTTGTGTTTGCGCCGTTGGAAAATATATTCCGACTGGCGATATGTTTCCACAGATTACGTGGAAAGATTATTAACGTTAATTGATCCTGGAAACACTAGGCGTTCAGAAATAAAACAAACCATCTACAAACACATAATCGTACTATTGCGATACCTTTTACCGATGTGATGTAACTCTTGCTGCAATCATACCGCTGCATTCTTCGTTATTTTGTCCAATTTAATCGCATTTTCGTTCGTGTAATCCTTTGCCATTCAAGTCGACCCCCTTTTCTAAGGTACCCTTGAATCTCGAAATATTCAAATCCGTAGGTTATCTGAAAAATACGATATTCAGGGTTACCGGTAGAATTATCGATCAATCGAATCGATTAGTTTTTAGATTGTTATAGAAACTATGAAAATATAATTATTGAAACATCGATAGACGCATATTTCAATTTCCTATATTATTGAACAATCAATTCATACACGGATCGCCCAGAAAATCATTTCTATCTTTCCAACAATTACAAACGAGAAGTCAGTAATGTCATCATCGAAACATTCGATTTAGCGTCAAACGCAATTCCACCGATCCTCGGATTGCAAACTCCAAACTTTTCCTACCCTATCCAACGTTACAGCGAAAAATTTAACTCTCTATAGACCGAATTTTTTTCGTGACTATAGAAAAATGTATATAGTATAAAATTAACAAACATCAACCTGCAGATACAAATTAACAATGTATTCTATAGTTTTAATAATTGCATTCAAACGGATATGCCTTAATTTTAAAATTACAATTCTGTTGAACTTTCACGCCTGAGCGTATCAAAGTTCAACATTTTCTATTGAGATACAGACGAGATTTTTTTAAACTAACTTGACGAGAAATCGCACATAAATCGAGGAACGAAACTATTTTATTTCAATATGTCCCATACTGATCTACTATACAAAGTTTAACAGTAAACGTTATAATTTACAATTTTGCTGTATCAATTGAACTAACGACTGCGAGATGACTCTGGAGTGCAAAGGGTTAAGGATCTACCGCGAAATTTCTAAATGTCAAAGACTTTACAACGCGCGTTCCACGTTCGGACGTCCTGACTACAAAACCGCACAAATTCTGATCATAAATCTGAGTATCCCTGACCGCGTGCATCGAAATTTCAACGAGGGTGCTGGCCAGCTTCGCCGGCCGATCGATTATCGCGGCGCGAAGCGGGAAAAGCTGTCGCCGCGCATCGATCCGTGGGCTGTGGTCGCGGCACGCCGGCCAAATCGACTTTCACGGTTTTCCGGATCCGCGTTGATTTCCGGGGCCCGGTTTATCGACAAATTCGCGGACGAATCTACTTGCACAGCGCCGGTCGGCGCACAATAGCAAAATATTGATGTTTCTGCGGTAAAAATCAATTTTTCAGAGTTCTTAACTGTTTAACTGCCACGTCACGCGAACTCTTAGAATTCTTACTTTATAACTACACAAGCTACTCAAAAATTGTCTTGGTGATGTATCGAACGTACCGAACTTTGCGAGATATAAGGACAATGGCGAAATTTTTATGGAGAATATTGGGTCTTTAATTTTTGCTTTATTAAGAACACTGTTTCGACTACGTAGGAGTCTTGATAAGTAATTTGTTACTCGACGTGAAATATGGATTAATAATAAACCTAATAGGCTTTTTAAAAAATAGTGAATAAATATATGAATACGTGAATATAAGTAATAACGAGTATCAAGAATATATTATAACAATGTTGGTTGAATACTAGTGATACCGATAATTCTTAATTATCTTGGGTGAGTTTATAAAAGATAATCATCACGTTTTTGTGGAACTGTTAAAGACAATTTCACTATTAGTAGAGAATCAGCTTACTTTCGTTTATTGAAACGTAACAGACTTTCGACCAGCAAAGTTGTGATTCGCGAAGTCTCTTCTCGCCTTCCCGCCTTTACGCTATGAAACGCGGAATCGCAAACGGCAACTTCCGCGGCAGCACGTTCAATGAACGCTCGAATATCGAACGAAACTTGGCAAATACAGGCCCGCGATTCCGCTGATCCACACTCGGCCGGAATCAACACGCGCCGGACAATATGTGTTTTATACAGTTGCGAGTTTCGGAACAAAGCTCGTCAGGGAATTTCGTACACGGTGGGCTCTCGTATAACGAGAATTCGTATAACACAAAGAATTGGAACTAGCACTCACGCAATGCGATAAACCGTTCCATGCAACCAGCAAAGTGAATAGAATATTTTGAAACATTTTTCTAGTTTTTTCGTTCGGAGGACAATAGGTGAAGACCTACTGTGAACTGTGAACACTATGAACTGTGTAAACGTTCATTAAAATCGAACACAATGCACATTCAACCGCTTGCAATTTGTGAGGAACATTTCTAGCTGAATTTAATGAAAATTAAAATTATTCATTGCGCACAGGTCGAACTGAAAGATCATTTTACTATTATCAATGTTACAATTTTAAACCATAAATCTGCGTTTACAATGAATAAACGTATCTTTCTAATTTCCACAAACTAAGTAAAATTTATATTGGTAAGACAATTAGGAAATTATTCTTGTCGAGTGTATTTTATCTGAAAATCGTACAAGGGGTTGAAGGTACAGTAGAAATACATTTGATTCAACAATAAATTTATCGAAGAATGCAACGTCTCGTGTAACGCGGCATCCTGTAACACGACGCGTACCCCCCGCACTGTAGAGAAGTCTGCTGTGCATAGAATTCTACGGAACCATGAAAAAATCGTTCAGAATCAACGCGAGAAAGGGGTACCATAAAACGATGTTTTTTCACCGTTGCACTCGCGATCCGGAAAGGTCGGCTAGTTTTACGAGTAGCTGTGAACTTAATCCTGTAAACGCTATCGGCACTCACGCGTATCGTTAAACGTACTTCTGACCTATTGGCCGCGCTTCTGCGGAGCCGTCCTGTTTCCCGCAACCCGTCGCCGTGGCAGTAAAACTTTATGCAAGAGAGTTTTATTCGTTTCAGGGATTTCGTAAATTCACGGGAGTACATCCTTATAAGCGTTTCATACGTAATTATTGCGAAATCGCAGGAAGACGCAGCCGCTGGACGTTGGTTTAGTGCTCGCGGAGGAGCAAACACGCCCATGGCGCTTGCATAGTCCAATTTCACGAATGCCTGTACAGGGTGTCTTCGGAATCGCTGGATAAAGCAAAAAACCGACTGTTCCGTGGAATTAAGCCAAAAGTAGCACGGGAAATAACATTTCTTCGTATGACGTTTCACTTTCAAGATAATCGCTTTCTTAGCAAAATTATAAAAAGTGTACAACAAAGTTTTACAAAGGTTCACAAACAATGCCACTAGAATAACTGACGAATTTTGTGAAATAAAACTTACAATAATCAACCAAAGCACGTGTACTGACAGCTGATTTAGTACTTTAGCTGTCAACCATAAGCAAAGATCCTCGTGTGGTACAATTTTCTTTTATCTAGTCGTTTCCTAGCTTTCCGGTAATTTAAAGTGTTCGTGGTAGATATGTGTACTATTCCACGAAAGGTTCACCCGGTTGTTGAATAAGAATTAGCTTAATCTACTCACAATTGCCGATGTACATTGTGAATCTTCAAAATGAAATACTGAATAATAAAATATTCAAGATTGATCATCTTAGAAACGAAATTTGCGAGGAAACATTACTCCACGATTTACTTTTTCATATAGATTCATTGGCTATTATGATTTACGGAACATTCTGTACAAACGAGGGTGGCAAAGAAAGGATGAAATGGGTTGCTCATGATATTCCGCGAGTCTCTAAAATACTAATGACCCCTCGGTACAGCTTCCAATCGTTTCCACTCGCGTTACCGCGAGATTAATCTCCTGGACGTAGCAAGTGGTATTTAGATGCGCGTTAGGCGTTGCATCAGACTGCGCGCAACGTGCTCAATGGTTTATCCCGGCGGTCGAAACGAGAATCGAGGCTGCCGAGTCAAAACACGCTTCACGAGCCGCTGGGTTCCCGAGAGTTATCGTATCAGGCGGTTATTCGCCGGTTTAGCGAAATAAAGTCTTGTTACCGGGACGTTTCACGTGGAAACGGATCGGGCGATGGATATTTCGGTCGCTCTTGATTCGCGTTTACGTATTTACGTTCGACGTTGCGTTGAGAGGATCGTTGTTTGCTCGCCGGTGACCGCGTGACGCGCTTTCTCCGCTCTCCCGACCGCCTCACGCCGATTTACGTAACTGACAATGAACCTCCCGCGACTGCTCAACCCTCGCAGGGCTTACGCAACCGGGAACACAGGCTCGAATGAACACACGACGAGAGAAAGACGGTGAGAAGCATCGACTGAAGCTTCTCGATTGTAAAATTCGAATAGACACTTTTGTACATCGTTTCACTGACAATCGATCGACCAAACGTTAATAATTCGTTTAAAACGCATGTAAACCGTCCGTTTGTTATTGCTGTGAACGGCGAATTGAATAAATATTGATTTACAATCAAAATAGACATCGTTGTTTCCGTATGTAACTCAATTCCAACTTTCCATCAGGTCCCTCAGATACGATGATTGACTTTTATCCTTCATAATTGTCTTTCATTCTGGAAAGACAAATATGATATTACAGATGTTCCCCTTAATACTTGATCAGTTTAAGCGTATTTTCGAGTTTAAGCTTTAGAATTCAGTAACTAAGTTCTGTTATTTCCGGACGAGTCGTGTCTCCAAAACAAAAGTTTCAAACGTCAAGCCTTCGTCGACGGTGACAGGATTTCGTTAAGTGATTGAATCAACTTTCAAGTTATTATTAGAGAATCGAGCGACTTTTATATAGTTCTAAGAGCAGAGATTGGCAGGTTTCCATCAAATTTCAGTTAGTTAGGAGGTTGAAAATTTCCAGCGACCGTTTCCGGTGGAAGAGCTATCATTGTAGTATTCGTGGAGGCTTCAAAAGAGATTATACAATAGAGGTTCGGAGCGGCTATCGTTTTCCTTCCGGCAGAACGCATCTTATTGGACGTGATTCTTCAGTCAATGCCTTTTTTTCCAGTGTCGGACGCGAGCGGCCGTTACTCCTCGCAATTCCATTTCGGTAACGGGTTCTGGCTAGGTTCGAGCACCCAGTGCCGGGAACTGAATCGCACGAATGGGCCGGAGTTGTCGGGGATCGATGACAGGCCGCCCTATCCACTCAAATTCCACGTGGCGACGATGAACCTCACTCTGCCGAAGGAGTTGGAATTGTCCGTAAGTATCCTGCCGTCCAATCGACCCTATGCTTGCTTCGAGAATCGGAGATCCTTACGTTCTGGTGGAAGGAAGATAATTGATCTCAGTGATTGTCTCTTGTACCGTGTAAATGCAGCGTGTAAAGTATAAAATACTTGGACATCAACACGTTAAGCGGCATGAGAAGCTTGAACGTTTTATATACGACTTGTTCCTTCGTAGCAAAGGTAAATAGGAGCAATTGTTAATTATTGAACATCAAATTTCTTGCATTACACTATTGTTAATTTATTTATGTTATTAAACGTTAAGAAGCGATCATTGGTGACTGACACGGTATTAACGTGTTAAAAATTAAAAGTGAAAAAGAATTCTGTAATTTTTCTTTTATAAATTAAGAAATAGGGAACATAATTTGAGATGCAATAAATGTGGATTCACCGTGTGAACTAATTCGACTTGGTCTACCGTACCGCTGGAATTTGGCTTGGGACATATGGAATTTTAATTAGATGTAGAAAGTATTTGTGAGATTATGCTGGAATCCGGAAGAAAGTGAATCTACGTGCAAAAATGCGTCGAAACATGGGTTAAAATTCGGTCATGGGAGAGATCGTTTTCGAGATAATCGAATTCAAACGTCGGACACGTGCTAGTAGTGCGTGGAAAGTGGAAACGGTCGGTTATGAACAGACACAATACGCACGGCAGATAGCACACGCGCACTGGCTGCTTAAGCCCCATTGTCTTGCAAACGAGGCGTTCATGAGTAAATTTTATTTCAAATTTTCAATTCGGTTTTTCATGTAAAATCTTCTCGTTTCCATTATTCTACAATTCTGAAAACTTTCGGTACATTTCACTGAAAAATATTAGTTTATATTTTGATATTTAAACAAACGAGGTGAACATAAACGAATAAATTTCAGTTTATGCTTTTGATTCATTTTTCCATGTGAAATCTCCTCTTTCATTATTCGACAATTTTAAAAACATCCTGTATATATTCCATTGGAAAGTATTACTTTTCATTTCTGTATAATCTTCGGAAGCTTCAGAAAATCTCGGCGCACGTTTCCAAGAATCTTCGCCGGGACGACGCGAATTGTTAGAACAATATGCGCAATTAAAGAGAGAAGTCCGGGATCGGGACAGAAAAGCGGTCATTAGCGTCGCGTGATCAGCGACGAGCGCCGACGACAGTGTGCTTAATTAATCCGGGCAACGTTAATCCGCTTTCGGGCGCTGAATAAAGCGATGGCTGTAACGACTAATGAATTATTACGCGGGATTAATTAAACGCGGGTAGCGAGTTACACGCGTGCCGGAGGTACACGTGACGGATTATTTATTCCCACCGGCGGAATTCGTCAACGGCTAATTAATCTAATGCGTCGGCTTGTACGTGTGTGTTTTGCGCGACCCACTATAAACACGAAGTATCAGCTCGCAATAACGTTCTCCTTCCCACACGATGAAACGAAAACCACCGAGACTTTAAAACCGATGTCGCGTATATAGCTCCGGATAATCCGCCGGTGCATGCTTATTCGCGCGACTCGCGGTTTATCGCCAGTGGATGCTTAACAATTTGTTCGCGAACATTTATCCCGGGCGAATTATCCGTCCAGTTTTTGTCAACGGGTTTTATAAATCTCGGAATGTTAAATATTTGCGCTCGAAGCTCTTTTCCATTAACGCTAACAACTCGTAGCAATTTCAATGAAAAACATATTCACGTACGGATGAATGATACACGCAATGATAAAAGGAAATAATATATGTATTTCATTGGTTGTTTAATTGATTATATATGCGGATCTTACGATATATTTAGTAACATGTTCCAGTTCATAATGAGAGTGAAATGCTTCTATAAAAATGGGGAGCTACTTTGAAAAATTTTAGTATAATTAAGTATGAATATAAACAAAGAATTAAATGTAAATAAATTGAATTATACGAATACAATCCAACGACTGAATTATGCAGACATTAAGGTATCTACGTTCTGTCAAGACAGGTGATTCCTCTACAAGCTATATAAGTCCAGGACCAGACAAAGCGAGAAGAAGAAAATTAATGGCAATAGAATTCAATATAAACTGAATATATTAGAACAATTCCAGATGAGATGGCACGATCTCATTTGAATTGTCAAACGTCTATACCTTCAATTGTTTCCAGCGGTACACTGAATCTCGCAGAGTCCTATTCAACTATTCTCCTTAGTATCTGCCTTCAACAGTATTTATATCAATCATATTTTATATCAACACCAACTTATATCAATATAATTTCATACCAATGATACAATCAATGATATTTACGATATAATCGTTCCTCAAAAAAAAAACCTGCACAGCCTCTGTGACTTACACTAATTGAAACTTCGAAGTGACAAGCGATTTAGAAGGCTGCCGGCGTATATTTGATTTCCATTCGGCAAGATTCGCCAGGCAGTCGTTCAAAGAAACCGTGTCCCACGGGTGAGATCCGCGATTCCAGCTAATCCGATCAACCGGCGACGCTTTCATTCTATTTCTTTATTGCTCGGCTCGCGGTTCGTTTACGGCGACACCGAGAGAACGGGCGGACGCGCCCGTATAATTAGAGTACGACTGAGAAAGTTGAAATCGAGGAAAGAATGGGTGAAAATGATCGTGTCGCGGCGCTGTCCGCGTTATTAATCCACGTCGCGGTGTAAGTCGCGCTGGAATGCCACGCGACGTGCCTGGGCCAAGCCGTGTCCCGCACTTTTCAGCAACGGGCAGCAATCCTTTGATCCGCAGGAGATTATCTCGCTGGAATCCAGCTTACGTCGGACGAGTTTGAGACCCCATCACGGTTTCCCGCGGCCGCGGATAAGCGGCGTGGAAACGGTAAAAACCAAGGGAGACGGGGAGCAGCCGAGGAAAAATAAATTTTTCAAGGGATAGCAGCAAGAAACTCGTGCGCGAACGTGCCCGTCGTACGATGAGAACCGTGTGAACTCGCCGTTAATCGATTCGCGGTGAAATTTTTGGGGAACTGGTTGGTGACCAGCGTGGGTATTAGATAAACCAATTGAAATCTTGATCGAGACAATGAAATTGCATACTGTATATTCTCTTATGTTGTGTATCGTAAAGCAGATAGAATGGAAACAATGAATTGCAAGTAAACGGAATTCGCGTTTTAGAATGGGTAAATCTTCGGACTTAAATGTCAGAAAATTGTTGAGTTTGACAAGGTTTGTGTACTAACACGGGAAACAATCGGTAAATATTAATGAGTTAAAACTCATTGTGGAGGAGTAAGAGAAACGAAGCTAAAAATCTATTAAACTTTTGTCTCGAAGAATAGTTGCTGTTATTAAATGCGAAGGGAGTCATGCTAAGTATTAAACCATTATCAAATTAGTTCGTTTTATTTCCGTTGATTATCTTTCACGAAATGTGCTATCATTTTGACCTACTAAATGTAATATTTCTATTTTCCGTCAATAACACAAAATGTATTGCATAAAATTGAATTTATATTACTTATAATGTTTATAAAAGCATTACGGAAGAATGTGTATAAGAAGGATTTTGTATAATTCCTTTAATACAAAGAAATTTATTAATTTTTAGAGTGTGCTATCCTTTTGTCCCGAAGTGTATGTTCAGGAATTTAACTGCTCTAGATATAACAGAATGGTATGCTCGGAATCGCACGAAATGCACGTCAATTGATTTATGATCAATATTGAAATAAATTGATTTACTAAAGTGCGTTCTACTGTACAAGACGACTGAAATCTGATTAAGTGCGCTATTGTAATTCATATAAGAAAGTACATGTTAGGCAATCTGATTGCTCTAATTCTAGCATTATTGCACCCCGAATGTTTTAACCCTTTGCACCTCGAATTTCTTTCGCATTCTTTCCTCGATGACTGTATTATTACGATATTTGATTTGAAATGCATTTTAAAAAATAATTAGTATGTAGAGAGCAGTGTAAACGATTCTTCTTACTAATAATATTCAAAATAACATAATAACATAATCTATTTTAAAAATATCTTGACAAAGAATCACACCTGTAAATAAAACTGAATCAAACTGATGTCAAGTCACGCTCTACACAGGAGTGCAAAGGGTTAACAAATGTCATAAATCCCTTTCAAACTGATTCGCTATCTGTCGGATCTATAACAGGAATATGCTGATGTTACAAGATTGACTTCGAAACGATCGACATTGAATTTTCTTTTCCACTGATCCCGAATAATTCGATTTCCTTCGCAGACGCAGCAAGTATTTTTGGGTCTCTGTTTGCCGGCCACATGCGACAGGACTTCCTTGACCTCGTTGCTGAGAGCGAGCGCGGATCGAGTCGAACGCGAGGGCAATTCGACCTATCGATCTACCGGCCCTAAGATTCCGATCGTCGAAGTGAAGCCTGTGCCTTCCAGCGATTACAATTGCTGGCGCGATCCCAAGCTGTATATCCTACTGTAAGTAACGCATGAAGTATTGTCCACCGGACATCCTCGCGAGCCGGCCATGCGAACGTTGTTCGTCTTACCAATGAATCAACGTTACCGAGTCAAAACATTTCATTAGTCATACGGTGAATAATAATGTCCATTGCTCGAATAACGAAAATCAGTGTATCAACGAATCGATAAAGGTGAGTAGTCCCTATTTCTCTAGCAAAAATTAAGGAATCAGTGAATAATCGAGCAATTGATAATACAATATTTAATCCAATCGGACTACAATTACGATAATTGTATACGAATAATTTGTATTTTCCTAATAACGAATATTAATCAACCAACAAACTAATGATACAACCAATTAATAGTACATCACTGAATTCCTCCGAACTACAATTATGGTAATTATACTTTGATAGTCTCTGTTCCCGTAATAACAAACGTCAATGAACCAACGAATTAATAATACAAGCAATTAATAATAGAATGTTAAATCCCTCTAAATGAATCAATTTTACGATCGTAATAGCCATGTATTTCCAAGCGTAAAAACTTGCGTTACATGAATCGCGATCCCAGGTTGCGTCATTCAAAAATTACCTTGCGATCGTTCCTCGCGCGACACGATATACGAAGCCTAGATCGGTCGCACTATCATTTGACAATACCAGCGGCCGTTGGCCGGCACCTCCGGGTTACGTGACCGGAATTTGCGCAATAGTTACGTTCACTTTGCTCAAATAACCGAGAAACTGCACGCGCGCGTACTTGCACGTAATTTCGCGACGAGATTCGCGAGGGGGCAGCCCGGCCGGTTAACTAGCCGCATGAGCATGTGTCGCAACCCGCGGCGATCGTCTTACATAAGGAAAAATGATTTCTGTTCGCGGTCCGTATCGGAATTCGGAATCGTTACCCGGCTCCCATAGTACAGTGGCCTAGAAACCCATATTTCTCGGGCAACATTCGGTTTTTCGAAACGAATATTTTGGAAAAAATTTTCCTGCGTAAAGTCAGGGTACTCTAAACACATAAATCCAAAATATCGCTCATTTCTTGTGATTGTGTGATCCAATATAATTTTAAAGTGAAATTTATCTTTCCAAATATGCAGTATAGGTTAAGTGAAAGATTTTGAAAACACTTATATGCAGGATTATTTAATGGCATAAAGATTTATTAATTTATGTGAAAACTATGCAATGTTTATGATAAACTTTGGAAAGGATTTAAAAATGTGCTTGCGGCTACTAGATATGAGGATACCTTTACATGAAAATCTAGATATTACAGAAAGAGAGTACATATATTTTGAGTATCCCCTTGGCACTTTCATTTTTATACAGATTTTAAGAATCACGATGTTTTCGGTAAGATAGAAAATTTATATTATTGCCTTTTACATATTTAGATAACATTAAATTGGAAAATCTAGAATAATTTTATTGGAATATCTCGTGTTTTGTGATTAACATTTTAGATTCCGTATTATATATTTCTATTTCCACGTTATTTCTCATTTATATTAGTCCCACTAATTATATTTTTGTCAAGAAGCAGTTAGTGCAAAGATTAAATTATTTTCCGCCATGCAAAACAAATGTCTACATCACAGGTGCACAATAATGAATCCATCTTGAATTTAACATGTCTCATGTCGGATTCGTCATCGATGACCCCAAAATCCCCTGATTACCGATGTCCATCAACTTTGCATGACTTTTGAATTTTGCCCACAAAAATCGAGTTCCCAGGCCACTGTGCGTCGGAAGGAAGAGTGTTTTCGATTCGCTCGTTCGCCGAACGGGCAGCTGGTCGTCGATCTTGCCCCAATTCGACGAAAGAATTCCAAGAAACGCGCTTCCTGGACGGCCGGTGGCGTGCCACCAGCTCCTGCGTTGTCGAATGAAAGTGGTTACGAAAGAAAAAATTCAATGGTAAAAAAAAATGGGAAAGAACCACGCACGAGAAACGACGAAAAAAAAGCAGAGCTCCTCAACTTGTCCGTATTCCGGGTTTTTTTTCTGTTTTCTCCGACTCCGCTGACGTTGCCGGAGCTGCCGCAACATTTTTTAATTACCTACACGCGCTGAGGTTATGTGCTTTCGGTACGTGTTTACGGAGATACGTAACGTGGAACACGCGACTGCCGTTCCCGTGTCTGGTTACGGTCGCTGAACGTAATTAATGCCTTCGAAATTCTGTGACGCTCGTGTATGTTTAGTCACTTTTTTCGGAATCTTGTTGCCGTACCTTTATATGCTTATGAAATTGGGATGTTTGTGGACTTTGTTAAGGACAGCTTGTTAGGTTGGATCGAAAGAGCCCTCGTCGTTAGAAAGGCAAATTTTCTATACTCATAATTCTCGTATTGAAGCTGAACGATCGCTTACAACTCGTTCGTGAGCAAACGTGACTAATCATTGTCCCCTAATTCTTTCAAATTCTAATTCTCTCGAATCCAAAAGTCTTCAATCGACCAATCGATTGACTCTTGATTTCAAACATCGTTCCCGCTTATTATCTTCAATTTCCCTGAACTCTGACTCTATTTTTCTAATTCCATCGAAGTTAATCGTTATCTTTAAATCGTCGCCATTGGTTTATCAAGATTTCAACGCAGAATTTGAACGTGAGAATTTTATCCTAGGTATATACCTGTTCCTCTTGTTTCCACTGAATCTCAAACTCCCCTGACTCTCGGTTTTCTAAAACAAATTCGTCCTTGAAGAGATCGCCTCGAGCAGAGTCATCGTCGATAAAACACGCGAGAACTCTTACGCAACACACTTTCTTCTGCGACCAGATACAACTTTTACGCAACTGTGCGTGTATTCTGACGTTCCTGTGGATACGGGGCACCGTTTCGCGACACGTAGAAATGATTTCGCTTCTCCCCTAACGGGCGCCTAGCGGTTTCTTCCCGATGAAAGGTGAAGAAAGAAAGAGATGAATGGATAGGAGAAAACGACCGGACGAGACGATTCGCGCACGATCGAGTGCACACGCCCGATCGAGAGGTTACGCAATGTGTGTCACCGTTGCATCGAAAGCGAGACTGCAACGGAACACGTGTTGCGTCAAGTGTCGGCAAGAGAAAAAATGTTCTGAACGCAGATCCTCGGTCTAATTGCGCAACACCGTTGGTATTCATAAATCGCAATCGCGGCAACCGCGTTCGCGAACGTCACCGCGCCTCGCATTATGCAACGGAACCGCAGCCTGCCGTCTCGACTGTGGCTGCTACGAATTAAATCGAGACTCACTGCGAGAATATAGAGATACTCGCGAGAAATTCTGCCGAGAAACGAAATTTCTCGGTTTTCGTTGCTTCAGAAATACGTGGAACTGATTGTTTTCAGAATTTATTCATCAATTGGAAACAATTATGGTTCTTAGTAATTAGAATGTATATAGATTGATGGACTATTTGGGAAAATTTAATTTTCCTGGAAGATGTAGCGTAACAGTGTAGAATATAACACTATTGGTGTAATTCTTTTTAATTATAAAATTGTTGTTAATGGATTTTGGTTCGATTTACGAAAGCTTATTTAATATTTGTAGATATGTATTTATTTATTAAACTTTTAAGATTTATTTCGTGTTTCGTGGAGTTTTGTAAATAAGGGATTTTTAAGGAGAATTTGGTTTGTGCTTCTATGTAGAGTTGTTGATAATCGAATTGAATGGATAAGTAGATTTTCCATATCGTTTCCAAACTTCGAATTAATCTCGACGCAAATTCTGTTGTTACGAGACACCCTGCAACGCGCAACGTTACGTCAGACGAGGAAAAGCCGAGAGAAAGCGAAGGTATGGTAATCAGAAACAGCCGCGAAACATACTTGCCGTCGCGCACTCGTGAATTATGTTCAAGACACCGTTGACCAGCGATTAATGAAGCTTGCCCTCCGCTAGTGACTGGGATCAAGTTCATCGAACGCGATTGCTTAGAATGCAGAACAATTCGAGGCTTTTCCTTGTTGGCAAACAAAATTCATTAACTTTCGTTGCGATTTATACGAAATCGAGTAGAAAGAAATTCTATTCCGTTCTGCATTCTGAATAGTTTGAATGATAATAATAGACGCGCTTGCTTAAGAAGAGTTCAAAGTAATGCTGAAAATTTCGAAATATTATTGAAGAGTATTCACAGAAAACTTGGTACACACCAAACTTCAAAATATTCAAAAGCGCATTGTATCGTTACGTCAAAATTGTGTCATCATTCCTTAACCTCTATTTTCCCACCAGCTCGTGATAAGAACTTTTAATTGAATTTGATGAGTCTAAATATTATTTACTTCGTTCGAATATAAATTAAACATTACTTTTTGATTACCGGTGGTTAGCCTCTGGAGTAAACGTAGAATAAGCATTAAACCTTTTCTCTTCAGTAAGCATAGTTGTGAAAGAAATCATAGGGCAAAGGGTTAAATTGTATACTGCAGAGTAGTAAAAGGATCTTTGTTACTGAAATCATAAAAATGCTTTGCATTGAACCTGTTAACCGCGACAGAATCACAAGTCTCGATAAGTTGGCAGCGAGCCTCGCGAAACATCGTCGGAGATTAAAACGAAACTTCGTCGAGACGCCGCGAAGTTTAATAGATTTCACGGAGAAGACGCAACCGCGTGCCAGAATTCATGGGACCGCTTGAGGATAAGCTATGCAAAGCTGTAAGAAGCTTCAGCGCTCCGAAAACAGCCGAGAGACCTACGTTGCTCTCTGAACCTTCTCAGCTGAATTCTCCTTGCCGCGGAAGAATCAGTTCGCGTGACCAACTCGAGAGAGTTTTGCTTCTAATTTTAAGATAACTTTCCCCATAACTAGGAATTTTATGTTAACTTTTCACTCTTTTATCGATACAAGGTAACTTCTGTAAAATACAGTAGCTACGTTTTCCTAAATAACTGCTTCCAAATTTCACGTTGACATAATCGTGACAGATGTAATAGATCATCCTATTCATCATATTGTGAAACTTTGATACATATTTTCGTAATGGCAATAAAATAGTATCTTACAAAGTAAGATAAGAAATGACATTATTTATGGGATGATCTAATATTTATCTTTCTCATTACAAAATACATTCTCTAAACTTCCTGTAGAGTATCTTTGTGTCTATATTCCAATATAAATAAACTAGTTACACTTTCCTCATAGGTTTCTCCCCACAAAATCTTCATAAATTTCGCAAATACAAGACGTGTTCGAGAAGTTCTCTGTCGTGCATGTTTCAAAGGAAGTGCCTCGGTACATCGAGAACTTCTTTGATTCCGTAACCGTGCTGGGGCGAAACTGTATTATGCGGAGATCGCAGATCCCGCGAAATACATGCCAGATGCATTCTGCGGTTAGCTGCGAATAATATTTCATGCATACTGTGCGCGGAATTGCAACGAACGAAATTAAAATACTTAAAATTTATCGAATTGTTCCGCGGTATTCCGAAATATTAAATGGCGATGAAACCGAGTCAGAAACCAGTTTGGAGAACGGCAAAGTATCACGTCAGCGTTTAAATACGGAAAGAAAGTTCCCTCGCGAGACTCGCAATCGACCCTGCACCGACTTTGTGCTGCGTTCGGCTGTTCGAGGGTTAATATGCCCGCGTGGGACATAAATGGAACGCTGCACCTCCCCGCGGCCTTGTGCGCGATGCATGTTAAACGCTCAGCGAAAAGCGACGCGTGCAACTTCCAAGGAGAGTTACAATCTAACCAGCCAATAACAGGTTGATCGTGATCGGCCCTGCGAGGATCGATCCGTGATCGTCCTTGCGAGTCGCGAGAAGGACGATGCTGAACACGTTGAGTGCGAAGAGGGTCACCTGTGACCCCCAACCAAATTGCGTTACTACAGTTCACTTAATTAAACGATGACTTGAAAACGTTTCTGTATTATAAATAATGCAAGTAGATCGACGTGCAATAATAATAGTGCAGTTCAATCAAACGATTTAATATTATATTTTTTCCATTTTGTGTATTTTCGTGTATGATATCGCGCGGCATTCAACGCGTTAACACTAGATTTACGGAACGAGTCAACTTGGTTAATGAACTTTATAAGCATTATTTCGTAAATGTTGGGATTGATCTTAATTAACGGAGTTATGCAAATATGTATCTTAATTGTCTACTTTTAAACCTGTAAATTCCAAAATTTAAATGAACGAGTATCAATTTTTCCGAGGAGGATAGAACAAAGTGTACAGTAAATATTTGTAACACTTCGCTCGCGGAAACATTAAAAGTACTGCCTGCAGAGCCCGTCAAAATGGCGGGTTTCAATCTTTTTATTCCGCAATTATTGGTATTTTAAAAGCGTAAAATATCCGAAATGATTTGAAAAATAAATAGCTTCGTATGAATACTATATTGAAAATGTGAAGAAACCGGAAAGAATCTGTTATAATTTTTAAAGGAGTACACATTAATCGTATTAAACGCTTGGTAATTCTAGAGTTAATAAACTTCCTAATAACTAGGTTACATAAAAAAGCATTGCATCAGATGATGCGCATAGTACGAAATTGTGAAATGCATTATGGGAAAAGAACAATTTTCTTTTATGTAATGATCTTAAGAGATATCGTTGCGTTACGTTGCACAAGGTGATTGACTAGTTTACGACTACAACTATTATGGTCATTGAAATGCTTATGAAGAAATCCTTTGCTGTCGAACATTGATTTTTCAAAGATTCAACGCGGCAGATCCTAGAACAGAATCAACGAGCGGTATTTCTCGGACACATTTTCTCTACTCGCCAGGTTTTGCATTATTTAGAAAGCTTTCAGTCACGGGAAGCTCGGCCGTCGAACCGTCCGATAATGTTCATTCTATCCCCAGCGAGAGAGTAATCCTTCCAGGTAAATAAAAGCTTCTCGTTGCTTTATTCTTCCCTGTTTTATTTGTAGCACGTTCCACCTTGCTTTTTTCGGTGCACAATGCATCATCCTTGGCAACCTGATATTTTTCTCATGGACACGTTCCGTCTGATAGCCATGTTCCTGAAGGTTCACCTCGACCTCCCGAACATTTTATTTTCTTTCGACGTTAACGAGGTTCGCGATGTCCAAACAGCCACACAGAACGTTCAGTTGCTTCGAGCTCTCGCGAGTAAACGATTCAATGCAGTACTCAGTTTCGATTGAATTCAATGCTTGCGAAGCTGCAGCTAGATTTATTACTTTATTCTATGCACCGAAAGTGAATTGAAACAAATAAATATCAAATTTTAACAAACGCTACTCAATATTCTCACGGAAGACGCGAAGCTTCGCAGGTCGCCTACAATATGCATCAACAGATTTATCATTTCCTCTAATTAAAATGAACTTTCCGTTCTCTCCGGCAATGCATCGAACTATTCACTTTCGCGACTGACTATTCACGGCTCGTAACAGAGTGCACAGGAACGCATGAAATATTTCATTCCGGAGCCGAATTCCGGGCGGATTCGTCCTTTTTCACCTGCGATTTCGACGAGTCACCGGATCTAGTGATACGCGCGCCGATCTCGCGATCGGACAAAACGGCCGGCGGGACAAAAGGAAGCGGAATTCCGAATTTTTGCGATTCACGCGTTCACGGGTCAATGAAACTCTCGTTCGCCCGTATCGGCCGGTTGCACGTGCGCCGCGAACGTATTACGCAAGATCATCGGAAGCCTTAAAGCGCCGGCACGTGAAAGTGGTCCCGGTATCGCGTTGCATTCCGCTCGAATGCGGGCTACGGCCGATGCATCTAGCTGCAGTCGGCGAGATCGATTTTATCGGGTCTGGCTTCGGCCTACCGACCAGCCACTACTGATGAATCGCGCTCCATTTACAATCATACATTTACTTAACCCTTCCGTCGCTGAATATGTAGTCTTTCCCATAAATCGAGGAGAGGGCCAAGAACAGCTGCTATCAGGTGGAATTGAAAATTGTTTTCAGTGAAAGAAATAAGATACGCACTAATAATAAGAATAATTAGTAAGAGTGGGAACGAGTCTTGGAAATTTAATAAAAGTAAAATTCCCGCGGATGCCATTGTTATCGCGCTTCGTGCTTTAGTGGCTGGATTACAATGTTTTCGCATCTAGGAAATGTGGGTCTTCTATGTTACCATTATATTGCGGATTTTATATCCTTCGATTTTATATTGTTCGATTTTTTAATCTTTACGAGAAAAATCTTTGAGGAAGGTTAATGATGTTTCTATGTTTCCTGGGATGACAGGAATCTTTGAAGCTTTCGATTTTAGTGAATTGATATCGTAAAAGTGCATTTCTGCAGTTCCTATCACGGCGAGGCTAAAGAATCTTATATTCTTTAGTATTGCATAGTACTAATGACGTAATTAATGGGATACCACTAAAAAATAACTCCGTTTCGCAAGAAGCGACGATACTCTACTTCATAAATATCGCTGGAAGGCAAGAGCACTCGATAAATCGTACGCTCGCTTGCCAGCAATAAAAAAGTAATGAAACCCCGATTTGCAAGTTCTAAAAAATAATGCGCTTACATTTCATCGTTGCCTAGAATCTAGAAAGTCCAAGGTGACGAAAAGTGGTCGGCCATCGAGTAAGGCCACGAGAAACAGGCTACTCGTTTGCGAAAAACATCAAACAAATCCGAAAACGATTTATTTGTCAAATAATAAACACGTGCGTGCCGTGCACGAAAGTGTCCCATTAAATGCAAGCGCTGGGAGAGCTGCGGAACGAGCTAATTAGAAATGCGTTGCGTAAAAGCCGCGAACTTCAGGCGAAACGGATCATCGAGCGGCGCACAGACCGTTATGCAAGGGGCCTCGGTCGGATCTGCAATGCAAACGCACGCATAATCGTTTGAGTTTAATTGCAGGAAAACAGAAGAAACGGAACGGGAGTGAGCGGTCGTAATCCTGCGATCGCTGAGTCACAGTTCGGTAGCCGTTGGACGATTTAAATGTATGAATGCAACAATGTTCGCCAAGAAAAGTTTCGAGTTTTCCCAGCGTTCCATTTGCCATTGGAATCGAAAGGAAACCGAACGCACGGAATTAACGGCGAACGGAAAAACTCACGGCGCGTCGCAAGGAAAATAGTGGACTGCTTGTTCCGTCCGACGCGGAACAAAACGGAGAAAATCCTCGAAGGTTCGTTTATGATATGGACGTGCCAACAAATTTACTTTCGGGATTAGCTTTTTTCGAACTCAGTTTATTTATTTTAGTTACAAGGGGCAATCGCACCCTAAACCATGAGAAAATCATTTAGTTAATCCGCGCATCTCCAGACAATAGTTCTGGAATTTTCGTCGTTCGTACAGACAACCGACCATATCATAAACCGGGAATTTCCGAAGGGTCGACGCGAACCTCGTTCGTAACGGTTCCGCCAGCCATGCGTCAACTTGGAGGAAATTTCCAAGGCATCGGCAAATCTTCGAGGATCCCTCGCACGTGGTCATTGCCCTCACTCTTGCACCAAGAGGGCAGGCCAAGGGGCGTCGTCCAAGACGCCCCCCGATTTTTGGAATTATGCGCTGATTGGGTATTTTCGATTTCCCAATCAGCGCACCCGACACAAAACCTGTAGGTGTCGTATAAAAACACCTACAGGATCGCACTCGAAAGGTTTTTTACGCTCATTACAAGATAAGTCGCTCAACCGTTCGGAGTGACGATATCTCGGGTTTTTTCGCTCAATCGTTCGGAGTGACAATCTCAGAGACTTTTTCTCATTGCACAACGTTCAGTCCATCGTTCGGGACACATAAGTCGCTCAATCGTTCGGAGTGACGATATCTCAGATACTCAATCGTTCGGAGTAACGAGATATCATTCATTCATTCAAACAGTAGTCAGTCCATCGTTCGGGACAACTACAACTAGTGATCTGATCTCAACCAGTCGGAGATCAGAATTGAATCAGTCGATTTCTGAAGAAATTCGTAAATCGACGCGTCGCGAGTATTAACGAGACCTAAAGTTAAAGCTGGGATTTACAACCCCAGCCGAGGAATTTAATCCGCGTTAGTATTCGTGTACGTGCGACGTCGCATTTTTCGGTATCTCGAGCCGGATCTGCTACGCAACACTGCTGCTAGACAACAATAACGACGCGCTCTTCGAGAATCCACGGAAAGATGCAGGAAAAAGAGAAAGAGAAGGGAACGTTGATTACGGTGGCACGAAATAGAAGCTCGCAATAGTACGCCAAGGTTAACTGGGTTCTCGGCACAAGCCAATTTGACGCATACCGAATTTTAATATACATTATTCGGTAAGCGTGGATGTTGATTGATCAAATTACATGAGTATTATCGCAGTTGTGTATTTTCAAATAATCTAATTCAAATCTAGCCAAAGAACAGCGCATACAATATCGAGGCTAGCGAGTTTAAGTAGTAACAGTCAATTGTAGTCAGACATTGACTAATAGTTACTTACTAAATCGATCGAACTAAAACTCAATGATCTCTAAATGAAACGATTTATGATCAAATTCTACTTTGTTCTCAACAAACTCAGTTATTCCCTACCGAAGAATACCAAGCGAACACCTAAATTCCAATTTATCTCGAATAGAATCATCTCTCCTAAGATTGGCTTTAAAAATAATTTTCAAATTTCCAAAGTAGGACGACGCGGTGGAGGGAAGTGACACGGGAGCATCTGCGTTGTCACGCCTGGTTACTAACGGTCCGAAGGATTAAGGTCCGACGTCGAGCGTCGGGTCGTGCTCCTTAGGATTCGACGTCGCGGCCCATTCGATATTCTCGGCGGAGATGCAGCGGCCGACGCAATTTCCGGATAAATTGAAAATTTGTGCCGTCGCGATCCCCCGGGGGATATTCCGTGGAAAAAGGACGAGCGCAGATTCGACCCGGAAGCGGTTTTCCGCGGGCAACTCGTTAAAGAACGCCGCCGGAAACGGATACGGTCCTCTGCCATCACGAGACGACCACTTAAACTTCTAGACAAGCGGTGTCTTTAAGTCGTTCTGTCGGTCGCCGGTTTTCTTGCGACGACGGGAGTCGCCGGAAGGAATTGTCGGGAAAGAACGCGGGACAAACGAACGCTGGATGAAGGGGGAATGCAAATAAGCCGCGACACAATTCAAGATTCATAACTTTATCGAGTACAGTTTTTCCGTCCTCCTCTACTTCGCGATTAGGTCAACCGTGAACGCAGCTGCGACTCGCTTCCTCACAGTCTAATTTACTTTTATCTGCCGCGTCTCTCTGTTCACGTGTTTGTTTTACTCCGAGCTGTGGTAAAGATGTTTTACTGTTGGTATTATCTTGATCAACCGGTCGCCGGGGGCCTTCAAGGTATCGAATCGATCACATTGTTGCAATTGCGATAATTTGTGGGGTATGTACTGTTCATTATTGGTGTCATGGAACTTTTTATCGGTGGAGTGTGGATCTTTATGTACATTGGAAGTTTTAAAAGTAGAATTAGAGGAATAGATTTAATACTAAGTTAATTAGTAATTTGTCAGTTCTGTTAATAGTAACAGAAATGTATTGATATTCTGAATATCCTAAATTTTATAAAATATTCTAAAAAGCGCTACACTTTTGATAGTTTATATGTTTCTTTTATATTATTATACGTTTCGTCCTACTTATCAGCAAATTGAGAATTTCTGTTTGATCCTCGTTAGTGTGTTATACGGTTCGAAGTAGATTTGATTTTACTTATTTTTAAAATGAATCTATTGTTTTATTGCTGCGATTGTATCAATTATTTCAGAAATAGCTAGTTGGAACAGAGCAGCCGACAACAGAAGTTCCAATTTCCTTCCGCCTCTAGTTTAAACCAAAACAGACATTCGATAACGCCAGTTCCCACGGAAACTTTTTCCCGAACCTCTCAATTTCCGCCGCGATTTCTTCTGTCGAACACAATCAGCCGCGATACACGCCGTAAGGAGACCGACGTTCGTTATTTATCGTTCGCTTTCTCCCAAAGGGAGAACGAACAATGCGCTTAATCGGAGGAGAACGTTTCCCGGGGCGCGGCATTGCGCCGCAAATTAAGAAAACGAAATAAAGTCGGGGTATTATTGTTTCGGGCTACGGAAAGCTTCCGGCAATGGATTCAACGCCATCGTGCCGTGAGAATGTTCGTCGCGGCTCGAAATCGGTTCCCGATGAGCTCACCCGTTCGAATGTTTCCGATTCGTTGGAAAACCGTGGTCTCATCGTCGTCGAGCCGACACGACGCGGCTCTTTAATTTCAAGAGGCTCGTTCTACGGAATAATTACAAGCGCCGATTCCGATGATCGACGATCGGCATTCCGGTATTAGCTCTTCCCTGGAATCTTCCGATCGTTGCTCCGACGAATGAATATTTTCCAATTTGTATCTGTTTTTCCAGGATAAAGGTAACTCGCGTAGCTACACGTGAAAAATAAACATTGGTGTGGAACCAGAGGCGAACGGCGATGATAAAAATAACACGTGTAATACGCACGTAAATATGGAAAATGGAAATTTATTTGAAAGGAGAAACAGAATAATGATCACAATGAAAACAATTTGCGTACGGTAACGTGTAAAAATTGGAAATTGATTCGAAGAGAGAAATGAATGAGAATAATGCACGCATGTAATTATGTATTTAAATATAGAAAAACAGCAGCTGATTCGAAACGAATGCACAATGATTCTGAGGCAATTGAAAAAACCGTCTGTATCGGGATACAAGTTAAACGGTAAATAGATTTATTGGCACAATGATTAATAGGCCCGCGAATGACCGGTTTACCATTAACCGACGATTAATCAAATTGACAGACGAGCTATGAATAAATTTTAATTTTTTTCCAATGAACGTGGAAACAGATCAGGATTACAGGACGGCCGGATCCGGTCGAAGCAGAATTACGTAAACACTAATGAAATACCATTAAAGGTGGCTTTACGATCCGTGATTACGTTCGCACGCACAGTTATCAATTCTCTCGCGCGCTAATTTGACGCGCAGGTGTCCGGTCACATGGCCGGAATCGTTCTCCCAATTTTTTTCACCACGCACGATAGCGGACGCGTGAAAAACACGATGATCTCGTTGGTGGATTTTTATTTTGTTATATTCAGGCGTGAATATTTCGCAGTTTGATGTCCCGGTGATTCTAGAATAATGAATGCGTGAAAGTGGGTATGTATTAGGACGATTTGAAAATTTGGTGGATTAGTTAATGCAAAGGAATACTTGAAATATTATTCACATCGTATATTGTATTTATAATATAGTGATCCATGAAATATTACTGATTTATTATATTATGTTTTTAATATAGTAATTCTTGAAATATTATTGACTTGTTATATAGTATCTATAATATAGCGATTCTTGAAATATTATTGACTTGTTATATAGTATCTATAACATAGTGGTACCTGAAATATTATTAATTTTTCATATAATATCTATAATGTAGTGATACCCGAAATATTAATGACATTATATTATCTAACGTAACAAAATAATATTTGGAATGTTATTCCAAAAAATCGAATTGTCGCAATTTCAAGCTAAAAGTCATACCTTTATAATTAGTTCGCGAACTTTTCAAACTACCGCAATCAGGCGATGGAAGATATTAATATAATAACGACACTACCGCGAATATCCACGTGTTCTAGCTATAACAACGAAACAAATCGAGCGCGCATGTCACGATGATATAAATGGGTTATCCTTTACCCATTATCCGGCGCGCACAGATGAGCAATTAATCGGTATTCGAGAAGAATTCTCAAAGCGTTAGAGTATCGAATAAAAAGGAAACAAAACGAGCGAGTGTGTCGACGCAGCCCGCAGAAAACAGGAATGGATAACTCGATAACGTTATTTCTGCCGACGGCGGATCCGATTAATCGCGACGGAATAATATTTGTCCGTTAAATCGTATTTCCGAGAGAGCGGTGCAAAAAGCAATGATGATTTAGAGACAAAAAACGTCCAATCCTGAAAAAGAAGCGTATTATTGCGATTCTAATGGTAGCTGCACGATTATCGTTGTTAATTTCGCTTTTGATTGCGGGCGGTTTAATCTTTAGCCTTTAATAGTTATTTCAGCGTCTTATAATACTGTACAAGACTCATAGCAAAGATTTCGAACAATATTTGACAAATATAGATATCACCTGCAGATATCTTTCGAATTAAGTATTACTATTCTACCATCGATTATTATGATTTGATATAAACGTCGACGTGGAATAAGCCTGAAAATCTTCTCCTCCTGCAGTTTCTAGAATGATTCTGCAAATTATTGGTGACAAATTGCACCAGTTGTAGTTAGAGAAATTCTAGTGCAACGAGTCGAGACAGATGCAAATTCGTCGCGTAGAAGTGTCTCCGGTAAAAAAACGCTTTAGACGCTCTGGAAAAAAGAAATCGTTCTGTCTGAACTCATTTGTTCCCGTCTAGTAACTTATTTCCAGCCTCGTTAACTCTCTCAGCCGCCGCGAACAAGATCTTCGCGTTTTTTTCTTTTAGAGGAGTCGGAGGAGCGATAGGATTGCTGATGCTGTTCGCCACGATCTACGAGTACAGGACACTGTCGATCTTGAACGACGTCGAATCCTCGAGCGTGTCGAACAATAACGAGAGGCTCAGCAATTTCTCCAACAAGAACCTGAATCAGGATCACGTCACCTCGATGGGCCAGGACAACGGAGAAGAGCTGATCGAGAAGGGGAAGGATCTACAGAAGGATCTGGCTGATCATGTGAAAGACGACCACAGGAAAGGTGAACTTTATCGATTGTCAGGTGTCTTGGATATTTCTGCTGCCACTGACATCTGAGGTCTAAATATTTTTGCGATTGTAATAACTACCTATGAAATTTGAAGTTTAAAGTTTGATGTTTGAAGTTTGATGTTTGAAGTTTGAAGTTTAAAGTTTGAGGTTTGAAATTTGAAATTCCAAGTTTAAGCTTATGCACTCAAAGTACCCTCACAGACACTGCTAAAGTTTGGCATTGCGATCGAAGTGTGCCTTTCAGGCACACCAACAATATACTGCACTGAAGTCGAACTGTTTGAATTTACAGTTCAACTTTAGTTGCATGTGATTTCATGTTTCATTCATTTCAGCATTTAGGCGTTGATTTGACTGATAAAATAAGAAAATTTATTATTCGGCGAGGAAGTCCGAGTGTAGAAGCTTCAGATCGAAAGTTCGAAGTTTGAAATTAAAAATTTGAAGTTTAAAGTTTGAAATTTCAAACGCAATTCCATACTTCTATTTTTAAACCTATTTGAGAAGACGATTATACCAAATCTAACTCCCATAATTTCTCACCTTCATCTCGTCAAGCATGTCGGACCCATCTTACCAATAGCAATACCGCTTTCTTTTATTTCACTCCGACATTCTATTTATACCAGAAATTAAATCTCGCCCATTAAAAGTCGAGTATTTCGAGCTGCAACTCGATAAGACCAACAAGAAAAAAGAAAAGCGGTGACAGTCATATCGGAACGGTCATCGAAACAATTGGAACGCGACGTTGACGTCAATAGCAGTAGAAGTGCCGGATCCTTTGGCGGAACGATCACGAGTCGCCTTTCTGTTTCTGTACAGGTGTCTGGATCAAGTGTTTGACCGCCTTTAATCCCATCACGAACGGCAGCAAGATCATTAGCACAGAGCCTGCGGCCAGAGACAGTCTGACTTGCTTGCACGGACTGCGTGTGCTCTCGTTGGGATGGGTCGTCATGGTGCACACTTATTTGCAAGTTTACGCTATAGCCGGTAAAGTTTGTTCTCCGTTTCCGTGAGCAATTTTGCAATAATGAAGGGAATCGGTGTTGTCGAGCTAGCATCGCGATTAATCTGACAGAACACAACGCATCCCCTCGACCTTCGCTCGAGACACGTAATTTGCATAGATAATTAACGGCATAAGGAACGGTAATGGCTGGGACCAACAGAATTTCGAGTTAGTTATACTGTAGAACAGACTGTTTGCTAATTAACACTCGACAATTTTTCACTAGGAACATTCAATATTTTCTAATCAGATGTAGACTACACCAACTTAACCAGTACAGTAAAGAACAATGCTGTTTCATTTCAATACTTTACATATTAATTCATTGAGAAGCATAATGCTAAATATCAAAGTTCACGGTTTTGTGCCTTTCGTATTTCAATTTTCCTCGGATTGTAATTGAATATTTCAAAATGACCAATTGTTTTACTAGATAGCAATCGAGAATGTTATAAAACATCTATGATAAGTATTTAATGTTTCTGTCTTTAGTTGCGAAAGAGGTTACCTAATAGCACTGCTGCGCGCTCAAATATTAACAGAAAAGAAATTCTGTCTGAATTCCAAATTGTGTCGCTTTAAATATAGAAATTTACCGTGTCAGGACTCGCGATTAAAGGTAATTGGACCTCGATTCGGGAAACACGAGCGACAAGTCCGTTCAATAATCAGCGACAAACGAGAAGAATAATGCTGGGTAATGAAGCCGGTAATAAGCGAAACAGAGACGACAGAGGTCCGAATTGATACAGTGTCAGAATCCAATTAAAGCGTTCCACTTTCTATGGGGTTTAATGTATTGTGATGTAACGCGCGGCGTACCGGTTTTTCCTGATCCACTGTAATCGACCGATCACGCCGAATCGAGAGGAACTTTCACTGATAATCGCAGGACGATCACTTTCCCTGTTTCACGATTTTGCAGAAAACAAGTCGCTGCGCACGGTCACCGAACGAAATTTCATGTTCCAAACGATCAGCAATGCCACCTTCTCCGTGGACACGTTCTTTTTTATCAGGTAACTAAACCGAATTTAAAAGATAATTGTCCCGATATTATCACGTAACGTATATTTCTGCAACGTTCTTGTGCACCTTGTTATTAGTGGAAACGCACCGTGCTCAACGCAACGTCTGTCATTAGTATTTTTTCTCGGTTCCTGTTACACGCAGAAAACATGTAGAATCGTTGCTTTCCACGCATACATTGATACTCGTTGTCCAGCAGGGTCTGCGTAAAGCAAAATTGAAATGTTCAAATTTCCTGTACTTCTGGTGCTTACACAGGTCGTATTTACATTTAATATCACCCCGCGATGAGTTTCTCTCAATTATCGCGTGAAACTCGAGATTTACACGTTATACGGTCAAACAAATATGGCTACCGTCAGCAAACAAGTTTGCGGGTCACTGTAATTTTCGTTATTAGACTGTGGATTTCAATACAGATGCTCTTAAATACACTCGCAGAAATTAGAACTTGAAGAAATTTCCTTTACTTCTACGTCAGTTCATATTCCAACACAAAAAATTCATCGGACATTTTCATATACTCTCCTACACCATATTTAACACTAAAACTACCGAGCAGTCAAATAGACTTTCCGAAATTGTCCATAGAAACTGCAAGAGTACGTCTATTGAGATTTCTATTAAATTACAATTATGTTTTCGTATTGCTAAGTCAATGTCTGCAGTGATTTCTCCGAGAATCATCTATCTTTTCAATAATCGCAAAAAAAGAACAGGATCATTTCGACCTATATGGTAGGTCTAGTATTAAAGAACCAAAAACGCGACAAATAAAATCTGCACCCCACTCAAGCCAAAAGTCAAGTTCAAAAGAATGAAACAGTCGTCTAGAATCACAGGGAATTAACTGGCAGGATGTTTCAGCGGCTTGCTGGTCACGATTCTCTTCTACCGTTCATCCGGGAGCTTGAGAAACGACAAGGAGAGCTTCACGAGGACGTGCTCCACTAAATTCGTCATCATGATCCTCTACAGATTTATCAGGTGAGTAGCAACCGTGCTAAGTTACTTTCCCGCGATAACCTGAATCGCGAGCGAATCCGTGAAAGCATCAGGAAGAGTGTCGGCTCTGCGCACGTTGATCCGCGGCGCAACGGATTTCGATGAAGCGGAGGCAGATCGATCAAAGTCCCGCGCGATACGTCGGATGAATGGGGTTGAATCTCGAACGAGTCTCGTCCCAATCCCGCTCGCTGGCCGAGCTATCGATACCGACTGACCCGATCCGTCGATTTTCTACTTTCGTCCAGATTGACGCCGGCCTACCTCTTTGTCCTGGGGATAAACGAGATCGCTATAAAACAGGCACACGCGAGGACGGTCTTCACGCCGAAGATGATTGACCACTTGACCTGCGAGAAGTTCTGGTGGAGGAACGCGCTCTACCTCAACTCGTTGTACACTAAGAAGGAAATGGTAAGGGGACGAACTCTAATCCTAGAGATACCGTTTCTGGATACTCTTCACGGTAACAAGGATGTTCATCATGAAAATCGATGTTTTCTTGAACTTGTATTTTAACCCATTTGCATCTCCGCTGTAAATGTGAAGCTTAAATCAGAGATGCTCAACTAAAAGTCTTCTAAGCTTTTCATTGAAATGTACTCCGACTGACATAGCCTAGTAATACAGACGACTAAAAGTAACTGTGCGGATTAGTTCGCTTAATGATGCGAATGGGTTAACTAAATGGGGATTACTGTAGAACAGGGGAAATTTCGTGAGTCCTTAGGAAGGTGGTCGAGGATAGTTCTATGTAACGGTATGTTTGGCTCGGTGATACGTGGAGTTGGTGAACTTGCGTTAATAAAGAGGATACTGGTGATTGTAGCGGTTGTAAATGTAATAGAACTTATTCTTTCTGTTCTTAATCTATCAGGTGGATCAAATTGTTTCATATATCTTTTACAATTTCTTAAGAGACCAGGGATGTTCCTCTGAGAAATTATGAAATTAACTCTGGTATACTTAAAGTAGAATACGGGTTAATTGAAACCTCGGTAATATCCAATTATACTTGTCGAATGTACCTGAAGCATGTTTCGAGAGATTTTCAAGAGATGTTCGAGAGATTCATCAACGTGCACATATAATGGGGAAAATAATTGGCTCGGAATAGCCGACGGATTAACGATCGTATATCCACGATCAGGAAGCAGAGATGATTAAACGGAAAGAGTAGGATGCCGGTGCAGCAGCGAAATTTCAGACAGGAAGCACGGCCTTCGGATGGAAGACGGCAGACGAGGAAGGTGTCCTGGGTCTCGATCGTTTTCCGATAATTAATTCCATCGCTCGGAGAAAGTTCCGAAGCGGCTCGCGACAACGCGGGCCGTCTAGCCATCCTAAAATCAATTTCATCGATGTTCAGAGGGAAAGAGTCGGTTAATTACCGGTTTCACCGGTGTTCACCACGCGGACGTTCAATGGAAGCACCTGCTTGCAGTTCATTCGTAAATCGATTTAAAATCCATGCATCGATGCTTCGTATAATTCATCGGAAGAAATTGGCGAGGAAAAGATAAGAGAACAAGAAGAAAAGAAAAGAAGATAATCTAGAATATTGGGTATGAAAAATTCATCCCAATTTAAAGAGAAGGGTGCAACTATTGCATTAACACTGAAACTACCAAGTCAAATTGACTTCTTCCAATTTTTCTATAAGAAATCTAAGAGTGCATTGATATTTCGATCGACTTATAGTTTGATATTCCTACTGGCAAATCAATGTCTTCAGTACCTTCTTGGACAAGCTTCTATTATCTTAATTCATAATTACAATGGAAGAATTCAGAAATGGGTCGATTTGACCTATTTAGTAGCTCTATTATTAATAAGATAATGGAAAAGTAATTTGCCTATAAAGCACACACTCCCTCCTCACAATCAAAGGCTTGCTTCAAGAGACCCAATGATCTTTCCCTTAAAAACGAACTTTCGTAGGTACCCAACATTTCAAACAGCTCGACTCTGAATCGATAAACTTTCGATTCATGAAGTTCTCCAGCTGTGTTGGCGTGTAGAACCGCGCACGTACGCCGAGCCAAGTATTTTCCGACACTTTCGCAATCCCGACCTAGTCTAAGCCCGTTGAACCCCGCGATTATCCAATGAATGCTCGATCAACAACTTTCCAGTGTATGCTGTGGAGCTGGTACATGGCGAACGACACGCAATTCTACGTTCTTGGGATACTCTTGTTACTGCTGTCCGTTAAGTACTTAAAGGTCGCCGCGAGCCTGGTGCTCCTGCTGCTGGCCTCGTCGTGGTTCACCACTTTCGTCGTCGCTTACACGAACGACTATGTGGCGAGGTAATTAAATGTTCATCAGCCGCTAATGCATCGCGTGCGAACGCGATGTTCCAGTTTTTTTTTCGATCGTTAGCGCTAGATCTATCGGATAGGTAAAAGTAACCCACTTTGGGGCCCTTCTTTTAGAATCATTGAATACGTGCAAATGACCTCTCAACAAATTATCAGGCGAGTTGATTTAGTAACGTGTAAACTGAAATATGAATTAATTGAGATTGTAATAAATGCATTTTTGTAGTTCTCGTAAGAGAATTAGGAAGAGTTAGTTGGACTGCTAAGTAATTCTGCCACCGAAATGCCCTGTAGCTCCATTTTTCACCCACGAAACGCATCGTGCCATTTAACCCTCAGGCCGACCTGACCCGAAAACGTTTCGTTTTCATTACGGTATCCGGTGTGAGAGCATGATTAATCGGGCACCATCCAGTTAATCGAAATCCAATGTATCGATTTTGCCCGTACGAATAATTGATCAGACGGATAGAAATAAATTCAGTAACGCCAGTTTATAAATACCGCGATCGAGTTACAAATACGGTTTCTGCCTTAATCAGAGCTAAACTCGATGCGATTTTACACGGAAAATATTCGTGAATCGAACTTAATTAGTTTGGATTGACCTGAGCGAGCAACGCGCGAAATTGGAATAGTAGAAATTAATTCGATGGCAACGGTTAATGAATATTATAACCCTGACGATGATACGATTTCTTTCTCAGCTTATTAACAGCAAATCTATTAAGCACGAATACCCAAGCGTGTAAAAAGCGAAGTGGATAATAACGAATCGAAACGATTTAGCCTATAACGAATGCAATTACAGTCTCATTTACATGCGAATATTAGAATGTAATTCAGTACAAGAATCTTCAGCTGAATATCTGAGAAAATTACGAATTAACCGATGAATGTAAAGCTGTAAATGACGAGTATGCCGAAGATACTCGGTTAACGGGTTAATTAGATGAAAATTTGATCTCATTTCGTTCGAAATGCTTCGACACAATTACTCCGAGTGTACGGCACAACTTGGATGGGAGAAAAACAGTCGCCGGTACACGTTTCCGCGATATCAGCCGGTTCCAATGGAATTAGAGCTTATTGGAGTAGGTAATGGGACAATTCCGGGTATCTAATATAACCGAGCGGCGACGGGGCTTCTGGGTTTCCTTGCACTTTATGCGGCTGTTATCTCGTAATCGTTCAGACTTAACCGAGTATCGGGTTTTTCATTTTCCAACCGCGGCCAGACCAGTGTTCCCCTTCTATTCTTTTTTCTTTTTGCGCCAGGATCCAAGATCCGTTCGCTCTGTTCGACGAGCTGTACGATAAACCCTGGATGAGGGCCGGACCCTACTTCGTCGGCATTATCACTGGCTACATCCTCTTCAAGACGAATTGCAAATTGAAGCTGCCCTTGGTAAGCGCATTCGATCCATCAAGAAACACTGTCTCTTGAATGATAATTCCAGGACTGTCATTAAATTTGTAATGCATCGTTTGATCTTGACGTCGAAGATTAACGATCCTAATGGTCTAAACTGTATTCTTCGATACAATCGTCAATATTTCTAAACGCATCGAGAACTTTTAGCATTTCTACAAAACTTCATTCCTCGAATTTCTTAAGATTTGATCTATTAACTTTTTATATTCGAAACAAACTTATTATTGGATTCGGTGCTACGAAGTAAAAAAAATTCTCCTAGCTATACGAACATTGCGTTAGTAATCAAGATTACTCTTCAATATACTGTTCCGTACACTTCATGTATTCGTTACAATCCCTGTTCACTTAATTAATGAAAATTCTGATTTGCAGCAAACGTTCGCAGACGAATACGGACTTCTCAGTAAACGTGCGCATTAAATTTAGATTCCATTTCCTTTGGAAGAAGGACGGAGAACCAAAGGAATGGAAATAAGACCATCTCGTGAATCGCGAACCGATTCGAGTCCGTGAAATTTCGTTTGCCGCGAGAGTCGGTCAAAGCGTTGACGATTTGTCCGTAGCAGCTAAAGGAGAGTCAAGGTGATCGAGGAATGGTAGAGACCCTAGCAAATTGAACTCGCGCGTGTTCCAGGTGGCGCGGACCATTGGTTGGCTGGTATCGAGCGGCATGATGTTCTCGCTGGTTTACGGCCTCTATCCCGGAAATTTAACCGTGACTGTGAGTTCCGTCTACGCCGCCTTGGGACACACCGCCTGGGCGATGGCCGTGTCCTTCATCGTGATACAATGCTGCACTGGATCCGCCAAAATGATCGACAGCCTGCTGTCGTTGCGCCTGATGTATCCGTTGTCGAGGCTTACTTACTGCGCGTATCTGGTGCACCCTATCATCATGATGATCACCGTCACTCAAATGGACGGTCCGTTGCATCTCCACAACGATATCGTGGTGAGATTATATCTCATTCTTTCAACCCCCTTTCCAACCAATTTTTAACCTCTTCGATGCTGAATATTTGATAGCGTATGACGTACCCTTAACACTAGAACTACCGGATAGGTCGGAATGACTTATTTCTGATTTCCTCTTTTACTTTTGAGATCTCAATAAAAATTTACAATTGAAACCTCAATAAACGCACGCTTATGGTTTTTATAAAGAAATTTGTAAAAGTCAGTTTAAGTGATCGGTAGTTCTAATGTTAATTCAGTTTTATAATTTTGATTGGTACCGCATTGACGAGTAGCAAATTATTCATCAAAAACAGTAGTGATTAGGAAATAAATGCAATAGGAAATTGGATGAGAAAAAATGAAAACTGATCAATTAGCTGAATTCCTCGTCATTGAAAGATCCTCTAATAGTACTTCAGAGTAAGAGGATTTTTAAGAATTAATTTAATACATTTTTCTGGATTTTTAAAGACATTCCATAAATATGATAATGCTCAGACTATAAATAGCAAAACACCAGGAAGATTCTTTCACTAGAGATACTATATAACACCGAAGAGGTTAATGACGTGCCTCCTTGGGACCATAATGTGGTTCCGATCTTGGCACACTTCTGAATTCCCGGCTGAAGTCACGCTAATGGGTTGCCCGCTTATATTCAGCCAAGAAAGTGTCCAAGAGAAAAATTCCTTACCGCAAAAAGAACTTAAATAGCTTCTTCTTTCCTTGAAACCTTGATTTTACGGGAGTCAGTGGCTTCGAGTATTACGACGATGGAATGAAGCTTAAATTTGTCTTTTCTTTTATTACTAGATATCATAACAGATACATAATCACTAAGCAGATTAGCTTATTACAACATATTAACAACATATTACGTGTAGAAGATTTTCCAAGAATTTTCAATTCCTATTCAACATCCGAACAAGCTCTAAAATTTTGGTACACCGATGATCATTAAAGCACATTTAATCAGCTTATCCCACGAGACATACCCACAAAGGTTCACAGAATCCTCTGTCTCCTTTCATTTCAATCGCTCTCCCATCGATCCCCGATTAGCTAAAAGGTTCGAAACGGCTTCAATGCCAGTCCTCCCGTTAACGACCAAGAATCCTGAACACGCCCCGTCTGTTTGCGTTTCAAGCTGATTCTGTACTTGGGCAATCTCGTCGCCTCGTACTTGTTGTCGTTCTGCGTTTCGATCGCGCTCGAGGCGCCCATAGTCAACCTGCTGAAAATCGCCTTTATCTCGAAGAAGCGGGCTAGGTAGGAGGCAGCGGAAGATCGAGCGCAGCTTATCGTGCGATCGACGGTGAGTAATGGACACCACGATTTCAATGGAAATAGACGTACAGCCGGGAACATCGTTATCGATTCCCCGTGATTTTTACAGGGAATAATCCTGCCTCTCCGATCGACAAGAGAAAAAAAGCCACCCATCCAATCGTCCGTCTATCTGTTTAGCGGACGTTTTCAAACGGAAATAAAGCGGGGATCCGATTCCCTCGACGACACTGAACACCCGGTTCGCGGCTCGACGAATTAAGGGATCGGCGCGATTTCGTCAGTGAGGAAGATCTGGTGCCTAGGAGGATCCAGCGAACTCGAGAAGACTCGTACAGTGTCAATATACTTTGTAAATCGTACCCCTCGAGATTTCTAACGGTATTCTCGCGAAGAGGATGACGGAGATGATAGAAACGAGTATGGAAATTTGTATTTATCTTTTTGTACTAGCTAAGATCCTTGTGTAATATATTCGTGAATATAGTGTTTGGACATCAAGTGGAACGACGTGGATGTTACTTTCCTCTTATTGAAAACAGGAGATTAAATATATTTTCTCTTGAGAAAATCAATTCAAATTGTCCTCAATTTAAATAAAAGAACGTAAATAAGAGTTTGGGGGACGAAAACTCTTTGATATACAAAAATACCGAATAGTTGAGCAATAAATATGTTTGGTGACAGTTGTAATTATAATTTTATTAAGAACGAAACACTCGTAGACAAAGTATTCGTTAGCTTGTCGGTACGAGTCTCGTTTTCCGAGAACGTGAATCCGAACTTTGAACCACGAACCTTTGCAAGAGTCATTCCATTCGTCGCGAATAGAATTCGAACGAGAAAGTTTAGAACGAACGCGCGATTCCTTCTCGAAACTTGCGTCCTCCTTCTACGGAACGATTATTCAAAGTGTTCCTTTGTCACCCTTCTTCGCTCTAAAGGGAGGGCCTACTTGGGAATCATCCTCGGAACAATAGACGCGATTCCCTTAAAGCGTATACAAGGTGTACCCGAAATAGTGGCGCAACTCGATCTTATTTGGATTTGATCATGTTCGCGGAACGTTCTGGTCGTAGACTGAAATTGTTTCGTGTGAGACTTCGGTCACGAGAAAATTGAACTCCGACCTTTCGCAATGTGCCTGCTCGTTGCTTAAGGTTTTCACTTTACACTTCAAAGTGCAAAGCATAACATATACTAGAAACATAGTAAATCTCCCATAATTGAGTCGCTCAGAAGTTAATGCGGTTAAGCACATGCCTTGATATTTCCTGATCTTTGAAAATTTTAGTGGAATAAATAATATTTTTCTTAGTTATTAATTCTCTGAATTTTTGTTTTCTAGAGTTAACCGCATTAGCTTCTGAGCAACTCAATTGCTGCATTATTTCGAATATACGAAAACCTTCCGCGAACAGAATAAATTTTCCATTTCATTCCAGTTTCGCTTGAGTTTTATCATTCTTGAATGATACGAAATTGTCTTCCCTTATATATACTAATTTCGCTAACTATGCTCAATAATTTTCGAGGATGTTCAAGTTTAGTAATTTACAAAGAAAGATATCGAACCAAGCAATTCAAAAAATGATGAAACTATATGTATAAGTAGAGTACGTCAAGCCTAATGCATTGCAATTTTTTTCGTGCCGAATTTCACTTTGAAGGATCGAAACCACGACATTCTGAAAGGATCGACACGCAGCAGATGACCATCGATTTCTAAATAAATATCTCGTGAACAAAATAATCGAAAAATTACGTGTTATCAGTTGATTTCTTTGCAACTATTCCTTTCTAATCGAACAGCAAACCAATTTTCCGACAAACGAGCACACCGGGTACATTCGCAACTGAACAGAGGCGCGACAGATGTGTAGACAACGGCGGGCAATGAAGAAAGTTCGGTAAATAGCGAATCGAGAGAAAGGGAACGTAGAAGCGGCGCACACCCAACGGTTTCAAAGCAAACGGAAGAAATTGAAAACACGGACAAACCCGAGGTTTGTGTTTTAACAAGTCTTCGTCGGTCCCTAGGAATCGGCACTATCAAATCCGACAAACAATATTATCTAAATCAGATGATATTAAAAAATTTGTTGTAATCAATCTCCCTGAATCTTTTACGTCTGTTGTTTACATATACGCAATTTTTTTTAATGTACATGCCGCCTACGTGGAAACCAAAGTAAAAAGAGCTCCGCGTTTAACACTAACATTACATTGTATACATAGATGTATACTGTGACCAAAAAAATAACTAGTTATAAAATAAAGGTAAACAAGTTTGACGAAAAATTGTTCTTAGTGAAAACAAAAACAAAAGAAAAGTCAAGAATTAAAGAGCTGATTAATCAATGCAAGACTTGATATAACGTTATATGAACGAAAAAAAATGCAGAACATCAAATCAAATATTAACACTAGAACTACCGCATTCGTGAAAATGGCGGCAGTTCGTTTCCTTATTTCGCAATCATTGATGTCTGAAATGCATAAAATATTCCAAATGATTTTAAAAATTAATTTCAATTGAATATTACAATAAACATAAACGACAAAAATCTATTGCTACAATTTCCACAAACATTATATCTTGATCATATTAATAAACCAACCGAGCAATTAAATTAACTTTTTTGTAACTGATTTATAATTCAGTTCGCATACTGCTCAATCAATGTCTTTAACAATTTCTCAGAGAAAAATTCGTTATCTTTTTAATAATTACAAGACGAAGAAATCAGGAATGAGTCATTTTGACCTGCCTGGTAGTTTTAGTGTTAGTCACTGGGTAATCTACCGTTAAAATCGGTCATTCGACCGGTTCATGGTACGGCTAGCGTCAAAGAGGAACTTCGATCCTGAAATGGAACGACACCGCCGGAACTCGAGGGGAGATATTTATCTGAAGGCCAAGTATCTTTGTCCATCCCGATGTACACCCAATCTCTATAAATTTCGCGTGAACTTGGACCTTGTGCCCCATTATTCGTGGAAAGTGGCGGAACGGTGGCCAAAAATGGCCCCTCTAATTTTTCCGGCGCGATCCCTTGGGGGTAGAAAATGGCGGACGGTGATAAAATACTGTAAACGAACGATATTATTTAGCCGCGCGAGGCCACAGTTCGCTCCCTCGCGTAATTACACGTTTAGAGAAACTTTTCCTGCCGGCAGGTGCTCTCTTGCCTGTAATTTTTATCAAGCGCGAGCGTCTCTTCGGTGAGGACTTGCTTTTTATGGCCGACACTCGGCGCCGGTCAATGCGTGAAGGCAACGCCTTTTACAAAGCAGGGAACGTGGTCTCTTGTTGCTCGGTGTTGGTGTATCACGCGATTTTCCCTCACGGGAGGAGAATAACGATACTGTTTGACCCTTTGTGGACAGGGGACCTTTTTAATGTTGATGGAACTTCCGTCGTAGAATATTCAATTGGCTACTAACGCGAGGCAAATAAATTTTCAGTGTCCAAGGTCATTCCGAATGAGATGGCTGTGCTGTTGAGGTAGACCAATTTCGTTAAAACTGTCGAATATTTTCAATCTTTCTGAGTGGTATGCTGAATTTCGCACAGAGACCTATTTAACTGTTCGTCTTATGCAGATATATTTTTATAAATATTTTATTGTTCGTTAGGTAGTAATAATATTTATTATATATAAGTTCTTTCGAAATAAGTGAACCACGACTTATATTATACCTGAATATATCGCGGGGCTGTGTTAATCAAATGTGTATGAATACGGGAAATATATGATAAAACTACGTTTTTCAAATTTTGAAATGGCGTTTAACTGAGTGAAACGTTTGTCTGATGAACGTGAAATAGCGTAGGATTAAATCACCGGTTTCGAATGCATTAATTGCTTTATGCGATTACGTGTGCATATAGTTACCAGGAAATTACTGCATGTGCACATAGAATTTGATATGGAATTTTCTTGCTGAAGCGCGGGAACGATGAAAATTTGATTACGAGTTGAGATGACTCTGCGTTCACCGACTGCCTGGATCCTCGTTTCCTAAAAGAAAATGATTTTCTCATTATGCAACAGCGAAACGATAGGTGCTTAAACATAAATAACTCTCCGTTTTTACAATACTTTTGCATGGTTCCTTTTCCAACGAAACTTTTATTCCATCAAATTGACAAGTTAATGTCAGTACACAGGCAGCGATCAGTGAACTTTCACATGTGATTCTCACGCGAACGCACAAGATTATTAATGCGATCGACGTTCTGTCGATTAGACCCGCATAATGTTCCCCGTCTCCGAAACAATCGTGACATCGCTGTCTCGTGCTAGACTAATTCGTCTCTGTGCTCGTGTCAGTGCACCGCGCAATCTCTAGGAAGAAACTTCCTATTATTAATCATATGAAGAAACTTCTAATTGTTCCTAGCTCTGCAATGCTCATCGAAATTCTGTGTTCTGCCTGATTGTTAATTGGAGCAGTAGATGGACAGATCACATCTACTACAGCGCATCCTATTGTATCGTATAGTATATATAGTAGATCATCCTATACAGTGGTAGATAGATCTCTACTGCAACAAGAAAATTCGATTAAAAAATGGGAACATTGACAAACGATCGTTCCATCAAAGGTAAAAGGAAACCAGGCCGCGTCATCCAGCCGATTGAAGTCGGGCGCAAATCGATCGTACTCTGAATCTGTTTTCAAACGAACGAATACGGTTAACCAGCGGTGCAACCATCCTCGACAGGTAATCGGTGAGCTTAATGCTAATACATCTACGAACGTTTCTGCTACATCGGGAATCCTATTTGCCCGCGTCTGTGTGTGGCTCCTAAAGTGCCCCGACTAAATTGAATCCCCGAAATTCGGCCCGCCTTTGCCCGATTTCTCTCCCGAATCTTCGATTGAGCTACATTCTGGCGGAAGACAGCCCCCGACCACAACGCCGCACTATGCAGTGAAGTCTAATTTAACGAAGTGAAACGAGTTGGTGAATATTCTTCGCGGACACGGGACAATTTTCTGGAGGGGACTTGCGCGTGCAATCGAATCAACAGTGATCCCGCGGATGCGTCGCTCGGACGTATGCTGGATGCTAGCTGGCTTTATTAGCATTGAGTGTGAATGCAGATTGTGAACGTGGTTGTGTTGGCGATTGAAAGGAATCGATGTTTCGGAAGAAATAAATAATGTGACTGACAGACGTGATCGAATTTTCGGGAACTAGAATGAAGAGTATTTTAGAAATAATTGAAACTATGCGATAGATTTTAATTAGATACTGTAATCGAGTTTTGGACGTGGACAAGGGTTGAAACGAGTAAAAGGGAAACAAAAGAAAGAAGGCTAGATAGGACGAAGGAAATGGAGTCTAGTAACGACAACGAAAGCGTTAATGTTATAATATTCAAACTAAACGCTACATTCAACTCCTTTCCAATTTTCCTCGTTCATTACAAGTACAAATCTAAACCGAATGTAAAACACTGATAATAACGAAACAGCTTCTAAGTTAAAACCACGTGCAACAGATAGCATAGATTTTTATGAAACCAAACTATAAATCTCTGCCATAACTTTCACTCCCTTCTACAAGGGATAGAAAACATGTTATTTAGAAACCGTTTGGAAGCCACCTTTCCACATCGTGTAATCATCAGGAACTGCACCTGTTCGACGATGACCGTTTGCATTCGCCGGATTTCAAGAGAATTCGTCGCGAGCCGGGATCGATCGATGCCACTGATTCGCGGTATGCGCCTCGAGTCATACGTCACCGACGAATATGCGACAAGCGGTTTCGATGTCACGGAATAAGCGCGCGCGTGGCAGAGGACATCGGATCCCAGCCCGTTTCGAGTAATTCCGCGCTGTTTCACGGAGTGTTGCGTGCCCCGCACGCACAGAGGCCCGCTTTGTCGCGTTCGTATCGTCACGGGAACACGCCATGGGAATTGAACTTCGCAACGGAAACGGAAGATAGACGGGATGCGATAACACGTTACCGCGACACTAAACGCATCATTAGCGGATCGATGGCACGTTAATTGCTCTACACGCGGCAAAAATTGTGCTGCTGAACCTGTATCCCCGGAAGAATAAGAAAACTGATGCCTGCCAACCTGTTATACCAGTTGATCGACAGGAGTTTGAGGAGTTCTTTTATAAAAGATAAAGTACCAAGCGATGTGAAACATTCATGAATAGAAGAGGTTCGTTGAGTCTGTTCAGAATTGAATGTAGGGTCCATGGTGATTGATTGTCGATCGTTTATCATGTTGGCTTCGACGAGATTTACTAAATGTGAATTAACGCGTCCGCCGGCGACGTATATTTGCAACTGTTTCGTATGTTGTGCGAAGAAGAAATAATTGGATTTACGTGTGTTTTCATGTAATATTGTAACGCATGGTATAACGCGGAGGAAGTTATGCAGATTTGTTTTATTAATTATTATTTACACTTTGTGAAGACGATATGTTCTGTTTAACTCTCCATTGAACCGTGACTTTTAAATCACGTACCAATATATTAGTAATCTGTTGTTTATTTCATTTCTCCTAGCAAAGTAGTGAATAAAATGAAGTGATTAATTAACTTAAACTTTGATACGCTCAGACGTGAAATTTCAACGTCATTGTAATTTCAAAATCACGTATATTCATTGTTAATTTGTATTTACAGGTTGATATTTCTTAATGTTACACCACACGTATCTTTTTATAGTAAAAGATTCGGCTTATAGAAGTTTCATCAAATATTCTAACCACAGGGACTGTTATTGAAAGAAACGCTGGTAGCGAATGGATCGATAATAGCGGAATATACTTTGCTCGATGCGTTATTATTAGATACTGTTTAATTTATTATTCGGCAACGACGAGATAATTTCATTGCAAGCTTTCCGGTTGACATTTTCCAATACCGTTTTTCTATTTTCAACAGAAGGATCGTCGAACTGTTTGTTCGTCATTGTACCGATTCGATATAGGGTGTACCGAACAGAAGCAGAGAAGAATAGCGACAAACAAGGGTTAACCTTGTTCCATTCATCTTGAGTACAACGGTGCCCGGAATTCATGGATCTTCATTTCTCTATCGACCTGTATAAATATACTTGAGGGCGTCCGACACGCGGGCCAGCTTTCCTCCATACTTTCCTCCAGTTTTTCCTCGGCCGAGGGAAGCTCGGAAGTTCGCGGAACGCCGGGACGGGCCATGTATTTCAAAATATTGCGCTTTAAAGAAGATATATTCTTATCAGCGCACATATTCCCGGCGCGCTGTCCGGAGTGGATGGAAGATATATGAGCAAACGGAGAACAACGCAACGCCGCAAGCGAATAAGAACAACGAGAAGTTCCCTTCTTCTGAATTCGCGCTTCATCCGCGTAATCAACCGTAAAAACAAAAGTCCAGCGACCCACTTTCACTGCCTACCCGGGAAAGCGACTCGCGAGCAGCTCTTCAGCTTTTTCCAGAGTCTCTGGAGAGATCCTGCGTGCTCCTCTCTGTTTTGTTGTTGAGATATTTATTTGTTAAAACGATTAACGTAGGTTCGTTGGGATGAAACTGTAGATAGAGTAAGCGAGTTTCGATTTTTTTATCGAAATTGTATTGTTGAAGGCGATATGTAGTTTTTGAAACAATACTCTAGGTGCCATTGGGATATTGTAGATATCAAAGTAATTGAACCTTAATTTCTTATTATAATTTCTAATTATAGTTCGTAAAGAACTATTGTAGGTTTTTAAAACGACGCTTTCCGAAGGAACACTGTAGATTTCCTCAAAGGAATTCTGTAGATTCCAAAGCGGCCAAATCTCAATTTTCTATTGAAATTTTCAGCTATAGTTTGTAAAGTACTATTGTAGTTTTTAAAACAACACTGTAGGTCCCCCTAAAGCAATTTCGTAAACCCCAAAGCGACTAAATCTCAGCTTTCTATTGAATTTTTCAACTATGGTTTGTAAAGCACTATTGTAACTATTAAAGCAACGTTGCAGGTCCCCAAAGGAATTCTGTAGATTCCAAAGAGACCAGATCTCAATTTTCTATTGAAATTCCCAGCAAAATTCTTAAGACACTATGCAGTTCCCAATGTGATGTTGTAGTTTCCAAAGCAACGTTGTAGTTCCTAACGCGACATACTGCAATTTCCAGGACAATATTGTACTTCACAAAACAATATTGCAGTTCCCAAAGCAGTATGTAGTTCCCGATAGTGCAGGCACCAATGCGATACTATATATCCCAAGGTGATTGAATCCTAACTCTTTATTGCCATTTCCACCAACAGTTCCCAAGGTAATATTATAGTTCCTAAAGCAACGTTACTGAACCCTTTCCTCCCAAATGGTATATTTAGGTACCACGAACATTTTAAATTACCGGAAAACTAGAAAACGCTTAGATAAAGAGCAATTGTACCACATTTTTGCTAATAGCTGATAACTTAAGTGCTAATCAGCTGTCAATACATGTGTTTTAGTTGATTAGTCCACAGCCGTAAGTCATTCTTCACAAAATTTCTTCATAAAATGGTACATATTCAGCGACGAAAGGGCTAAACCTGCAAGCGACTGAGTTATTAGAATAACAAGAATAACATTAGAATAACAGTCTCCGCGAAAGTACGGACTCGTAAATCTCATCGAGTTTCTCGTGATTTAAGGGTGAGCACCTTATTTAACCCCTCGCGCCGCCACCTGACACTCGCTGATTGAAATATGCTTCCCCCGCGATACAACTCCCATCAGTTTATTATCGGAATTATTAATGAGCGAGCGTAAGCGAACCAAGGGTTTCAGCCCTCGTAAATTTTAAACAGCCTAATCGGTGCATCACGAGTGCATTACCGTTCCACATGGAACTCGCAGCCAGATGTGCCTGGTACTAATCCTGTAACTAGAATCAACTTTGACACGGTTCTTTTAAGATTGGTGTTGATTTCTTTGAAAAATTCTCTTTCCTGTTTTAGGGTCCTTAATTTTTGAAGTATTCTTTAGAGAGCAATGTTGCTTTCTTCAAGGAATCTTTCTTTTTCAAATAAAATAATTAAATTTCTTAATAATGATATCTGTAGAGTATCCAAGCAGATATCTATCTAAAATAACGATACACCTTGTGACGAGAGCAATGACAATAACTCTTTCCACCGAGTCCTAGTTAAAATGTCCACTCTCGAAAAATTATCGAGGCGGGATGTTTGCTCCGCGATAAAATAGGAGGCCCGTTCAAAAAATTACTGGAGCACAGACGCCTCGATTGATCGCTGGAACGAAATATTCCCGACACTTCAATATCTTCCCACGACTCGCAATATCTCCCGCGTCTCAAAGGAAACTTTACATCTCATTGCGTCGGTCGATCACATTGGTCCCAACAACCGGGAACAGAGAAACTTCGCGCTGGAAGGAGTATAAACACGAACTTCTCGAACCTGGAGGGTCTGGATTCCGAAAGGAGACGCGGTGTAGCGATAGTCAGGCCGAGAAGTCTGATGTCGGTTCCTTAACGTTGTTGTGGTCCTCATTTGTGTACACGTTTGAAGCATTATTACTGAGAAAACAGAAATACTAATCTGATATGTGAAGTATTTAAAATTCCGTAATCCAATATTGTATTTTGACCAAAATGAGAACGCGACTGAGCCAGAAGAGATTGAACGACCGAAACGATGCTATGACAAAGAAAGAACTTATTTTTTACTTCACTTTCTCCAGCAATAAACTACTAGAAATTATCGTGTGATATATAAATATGTAATATTGTGGTACGAAGTCATAATACCATAAATTAACAACATATTAAATCGATTATTACGATGGAACAGTGCCAAGGAAAGCTAAAATTCCAGGTAGCAGCTGAATCGTTAAACGTTTCCGTCGACTAACACGTTAAACGCGGAGCTATTTTTGCTTGAAAAAAATCTTCTCTTCGTAATGCTTCAATGAAATTCATTTCAAAATTCACCAAAAAATTCCTTAACATTAGAACTACGGAGCATTTAATATAATGAGTGTGTAATCCTTATAAAACTTGTAACAATAGATTATCTTCAGTTCCTTCAAATATTCATTATAGTATTCAAGTGAGACTATCTATTTATTAAAAACTATCGACTAACATATTTTCAAAATTATTTCAAACATTCAATGCTTCTGAGATACAAATCATTGCGAAACAAGGAAACCGGAACCGGTCATTTTGACTGTTACGGTAATTCCAACGTTAACAAGTAATTCTTATAAAAATTGTAAGAATCTTTTCTATGTAAGAGAAATCGTTAATTTTTAAAATTATAATGAATATTTAGTACGAAGAAAATTTCGTACAATTTTTCCAAAATATATGGAAAGTATAGAGAGAAATTTTCAGAGTGAAACGCGTAGTCGAAGAATGCCTAACATCCGACATAGCTCAGCACTTTTCGAGTGCTCCAAGGATAAACAAATTTGTTGGGCATTGTTCCTTGCATATTCAGCTATCTCAAACAACAACAATGTCTCGGTTTAGGTAAAATTTTTCAAATGTACTTTTGGCCAGCCAGATCGAACGAATATTCCACTGTGCATCGCCTAAAGCTGATAGTCCGTCTCTAGGAAACGACGCCCGCGCTTAACGTGTTAATCAAGACACCGGCCCGTTGCGAGATATCGAGAACGCATCGGAAGCTTATTACGGATGCGATAGGCGGGGGCGCAAGCGCAAGCCGCGTGGCGCGCGGCAAGAGTCCGCGTTTCCGTGAGGCAGTCGGCCCGAAGCCGTCGCGGATCGAACACGCAAGATACGGAGTCAACGTGCTTCCGCCGGGGAGCACGAGGTTCTCTCATCGCGTCACGTCCCGTCCCGTCGTGTCTCGTCCGTCGTCAGCGGCACCCTCCAACGTGATTAGCACTTAAGCACCCGGCAATTTCGGAGTTCGAAATACCCCGATACCTCGAACGTATAGTTGGGAGATGACTTGACGTCATAGTAGAACGGCACAGGGGCAAGGGGTGTCTTTCCAATTTATATAGGTTATATATCTCTATAGTTTTGATTGATTAAGCGTGACCGTTTCGGTAAATTAGTAATGGAAAGTATAAGAAATTAGGAAATGACAGCAGAAGAAAATCGGGCGTAAAAAATGAGAACTTGCGATCAGAATTCCTCAGCCTAACCATCAAGTGACCTCTTAGTAGTATATGAATACGTTTAGTGGAAATTCTGTTTTGATACGAAGCAAATTGATTTAGAAGGTATACTTAATACGGTTATTAAGGATATGTTATTCCGACTAAATTAGAAAAATATATTCTTGTGATATAGGTGAATATAAATTATATACATCAATAGTTCTACAAGCACGCGTCAGAGGTAACGCGTGGCCGGACGTTAAAGTGTTAAAGTCGAAACCACGGAAACAAAGAATCGTGTTTCGCAATAACTGCCGAACTCAAGTAAACAACAATAGCATTTAAGACAGGGATCGGAAGAAATACGAGGTCCAATGTACGTGAGTTCCAATTAAAAATCGGAAGAAACGCGGGAGCCCGGTTGAATAGTTCAATTTTGTATGTCGAGCGAGTGCACGACGATTACGTTCTCCCGGGGGTCCGCTGGAGGCGGTGGATCACTGGATTAATGGCACACGGTTAGAAGAATAGGAGAAACTCGGCCGCACGCAGGCATCCGAGGACGTGACTTGATTTTAAGGGAACGGGATCGACGAACCGGCGTCGACGAGTTCTCCGACGCAGCACGGACACGGGCGAGGGCGGAACGTCGGCGCGACGCGGCGCACAAAGAAGATCAACGGCTACCTGTGCGCGTTTGTTTGTGTGTGCATCGATTCGGTGAGGCAGGATCGATCTGACGGAAGGAGAAACGGTGTCGCGGCGGCAGTAAACAAATAGGAAACGTGTTCCGCGATCGGTATCGGTCAGATGGGATCGAGGGAAGTTTAGCGAGCATTTACCTGCGACCACCGGCTCGCGTGTGCAGGAAACTACCCCTTGGAAACGTTTCTTGAACCGTGGAGTCGCGTTCGGAGAGCCGGTGAACGTTTCATCTTGATAGCTGTTGCTCGGAATTTCGCGCGGCACGCGTCCCCGGAGGAAAGGAGAAAGAGGACATAAATAGAAAAAAAGACACGAAAGAGGGAGGAATAAGGAATTTGTGAGAGAGGAACGAAGGAGGGAAATCGAAGAAAAGGAGGAGACGAAAAGATAGAGAGAATTAGAGGAAAAGGAGAAAGAGATAGAGGAACAGGCAGATAGAAAGCAGAGAAATAAAATAACAGAGAGACAGAGAGGGAAAGATAGGAGAATAGAGAAGTAAAGATAAGAAGATAGAGAGACGAAGCTAGAAAGCGAAAGTCCAGCCAACTGTCACGCAAGAAGACTGAGAACCGACAAAATCAATCAGGGAAACGATGAACTGCCAGCGAACTAGCCCCCCTAGTCGTCGGATACTCTAACGCAGCGCGTGGATCCCGACAAGTTCCCATCGCATAGATTCCTAGCCAGGTAAACCGCTGGAACGTTTCGAATCGTTCGGAATTGTTTTTCGATACTGGCCGCCGCGCGTATATTGGCCGGTCGTTCTCGTACGGGAAATCAAGAGGTTGGTTTTTTAATCGTTCCGAAGTAGGAAATATTTCAGCGCGACCAATTGAATTGCCGGTGATCGATTAATTACAATTGCCAAGGATTTCTGGCCTGTCTTTCGCGTGTCCGGTGTCGTTCGCGTGCGCCGGGGTTTTTCCATTATTTTTTCCTGCGCGTTGAAAGGCTGCCAGCTCCGTCCACACCTTCTGTTGGAGGAGCTTTTATTACCGACGTTATTGTCTCTCGAATTCATTGGTTATTCAGGGTGGACGAGGTAGGGCGTTCGGGCCGGGCCAACGTGCCCATTGTTCGCCGCGGTGTGTCGATACCCGCTGCTCAATAATCGAGCGGCCGCTGCTCCATTCGCTCCTTTTCCCTCGATTCTTAACTCCCCCGTCGTTGTACATAGTTTATTCCGCGCAGTTTGACTTTAAACAACGACCACGAGCGAAATGTATTCCCCCTCCGTAACAGAACGTCAATCCCGGTGAATAGCCGTGCGACGTAATCTCGTTACGCGCTTTTCGACGACGTTGAAAAATTGCGATACCGCCGGCAAAGCTCGATACCCGGCGTTCCGGACGCTCAATCGGCAGCCGCGGGCGCCGACGCGTGTAGAAAATTAATCGGAACCAGCCGAGGGTTTGATCGAACCGCCGGTAGGACGGATCGTGATTATCCGCGTTACTGCGCTTGATGATCCACGGTACTTGATCGAAATTTCACGACTTCCCGATTTTTCGGTTACTTGGTTTCTCAGTTTTCTTGATTTAGTAATTTCCGAGTTGCTCGGTATTACAATTTCCTAATTTCCTAATTGCTCGATTTTGCAATTTTTCATTTTGACATTTCCCTATCTTCCGAGCTTCCAAGCTCTCAAGTTTACAATTTCTCAATTCTCTAATTTCCTCGGTTGCCAGTTTCTCAATCTGTCACGCTTCTGCGCTTCCAAGTTTTCAACTTCCCAAGTCATGAATTTTCTAAGACCACAATTTCTGAATTTCTCAATTTCTCAATTTCTCAATCTGTAAAGCTTCCAACATCTAAAGTTACCGATTTCCAAATCCCCTGATATTTCAATTTTCAAACTGTCCAACGTACTTACACACAAACCCTTTGGAGTACCATAACGAATACAATAATCAGTGATTCCGAGCACGGATAATACCCTCTTGTATAACTGCATGGAGTCGCAGAAGGAATCAATGAAATGACAATACTTGTTGCACAGTACACAAAGGTAATCCACACATGCAAACCGTCTAGAAGGGATGAAACTTCGATCCAATCGATCCAAGCAATACCAACGTCGCGATTCGACTAAATTGTGCCCGTTCGATCTACTGGGATCTTCTGGCCGACTGAAATCGATACACGGGCTGCGAAAAAGGCTCGGTTTGAATATTATTGAGCAAGCTGACGGTTCTCCGGATTTCCAATATCGTTACATCCGGTCTGATGCAGCGAGCATACACCGGCAAGCCCGGAGAGGGAATTGGAAATGATTGAAATGAGAAAGGCTCACTCGTTTCGTAGTGATTCCCATTAACCAGGTAACGTCACACCGAATTACATCGACGCAAGACACGGGTTCTAATATTTGTCTTCGCTCCAAGGTGTATCGGGGAAAATTGAATTACCGGGGCGCTATGAATTCTTCAGTCACCGAAGCTGCGAAAACACTGACGCGCGCCCATGGAAAATTCATCTCGCGAACGCAAACTTTATACAAAATGAAGCCTGTCGTGACGACCTAGCTGCTAACTTGGCTTTTTCGAGGCACCAACTGACTGAGACGATTACGAGTGGGTCGTCTGAGTGCTTATTTGAATATTTATTTTCTATCTTCCCACTGTATCTTCCCTTGACGTAGATTTATATTCCTCGAAGCTAAGGTTATGTCCCTTTTTCGAAGAAGAAACCGAGTGTGTTCAGCGTAGGAATAGTTCTCATGCAATTCGTTCGATCTCGGAATTGCGCGAGCGTGAATTTACCTGGGAGACGTAAAGAAGCAAACGAATGACACGGAGCTTGGCAAGTTCAATACTTTCCGACTGTTTACGACTGTGTATCGAGGCGAATTTACGATACGAACAGATCGCTAGAGGAGTGCATTCTCTGTTTCTTATCTAGCTTTTTATCTCTGTACACGTAACCGCAATAGCAGAAGATTTTCGGTGGCTAGAGGGAGAATTTCATTTCCGAAAGAGTTCGTCTGTTTTCCCATTGCTCTGGGTTACCATTTCTGGCAACGAGGCGGTTAATCGAGATTGCTGTTTAACGAACAAAGGATTTTTAGCCCGTGTCTCGGTATCGCGTACCAGTTTCGCTTTTGTCCCGAGTTCCGTTGCGGCCTCGACTTCCATTCAACGGAAATTCCATCTAGAACCGATGGTAACAGGATCATCGTGCGGTTAACGAGACGTGAAACTCGATTCCCGAGCCCATGGGAGAATCCCTCGCAATGTTACGGTAGCAGCGTGAAAAATATGCTCGATCATTGACCGAATTTTGTGAGAGCCCTCGAATAAATCCGGAGGCTTGCCTAGACTGAGGAACGATTTACTCAGACACGTATCCGAGGATGGACACAAAACATGGCTTGGAACAGTCCACGGATAAATTGATGAAATTTTTGGCTTCTATTTTATTTTACACTAAAATTATCGTACCTGTCAGAATGACTAGTCTCAGTTTTCTTATTTCGCAGTTATTGGTACCTTAAAAGCGTCAAATATACGAAATCATTTGGAAGATAAATGGTTTCACTTGAATACTGTAATTAATATATAAAGAAACCGAAAAGGAATTTATTATTACAATTTTTATAAGAATTACATATTAATCATGTTAAACGATCCTCTAGTGTTAACCCATTTTGTCTCGCACACAATTTTTTTTTGAAAAGGATAAAATGGTTTTTCCTTATTAGAGATGCCTTCAGGGAATAATATATGTAAGTCTTTTGAAAATATTTCAAAATGAAATGTGGAAATATATTATTCGTAATGTATTCTAGAATTACTTGCACAAAAAAACTTCTCGAAGTTTAAGAGAACTTTTTGATCTTCTAAAAAGTCTTTGCACAGAAAACTGAATTATGCATCGAAGTCTGAAATACTAGGAAAGGAAGAAAGCATATCGAACACCTCTCGTTTAAATAATTAAATTATTCATTTGTAGCTTTCAATTTTACATATTGAAGCTCGAAGCTGCCATTACAACGGTATTCGACCGCAAATGGTCAATAACTTCCCGTTCCTTTCGCCGCAAATTTCAGAACACGTGTGCACTGTGAACCGCGTTAGCAAGCTCACGTTGAAACATGATTGGTGACATTAATTTAACATTAACGCATGAAAAGTTGATTCTCGGTCAGCATATGGGCAGTAGTCGTCCTTTTCTGTTTTGTTTACGGTATTGATTAATTGCCGTGTGATTGAACCAGCGAATGGAGTATTACTGCCGAAAATTCATTTGAAAAGAGCCCTTGTCCACCGCGACCAATTAACCCCTTACACTTGAAAGCTTTTCACTAGAAATATTCAACATTTTCCGATGACATATAGACGACAGATTTTCATTCAATATTTCGCTTATCGATGCATTGTACAAAAACATTTCATAAAGTTTAATATCATACAGAAGACTTACACGGATCAAGAGATATCACAATTTAATTTCAATACTTCATATCTAATCGCATTAAATTAAATTTAATATTGAGTATGAAATTTTATAATTCCTCTACATCAAATCAAGCGTCAAGCTACAGTCATCTCTTGAGTGCCAGTGGTTAAACCTAACTTTCATCAGTGTACTATATACACAGTATCCAACAACATCGTTCAATTATCGGTAGACACTGTACGTAGACAGTCCACAAACAAAGTCTGTCAATCCGAACTAGTATTGAGACTTCGCTACAACTAGCCGGCAGACGACGGGCTTACGTAAATTCCGTCGAGAAGCTGCCGTTGTCGCGAGCTTCCTGCCCGGTGCGCCGTAAGACGCGGAAGTTGTTGTTCCAACGACAATCTCGGCCCTATCACGGCGTCCCATTGTTTCGGTTACAGCGCGTCCTCGCCAGAGATTGCGAAACAGCTTGCAAACTTCGTTGTTTTTCATCCCGGTCGCTTGATTGCGCGTAGCTTCTTTGCTATCCGCGATACACTGGACCACAGATTCTTATACGTTTCCTAAGGTTCCAGGAAACGACGAAGCGGAATTGGGTAGAGCTGTAATTTACTTTCCAACCACCGAAACCATAGCGAGAGCAGATCAAAGTCTACTTAAAACGAGGATTTACATAATCGCCCGCAGCACAGCGAACGTGGCCAGGCAGTCCTCGTAATTTCTGGATTCAAAGTGTCTGCCTTTATGGCGGTGATTTTTAAACTCTTCGTTTATTAGCTGATTGTTCAGACCTTTTACGAATGCAGCGAGAATTTTTTGCTGTTTCATAATGAACATACTTGGCAATTCAGTTGGCAACTTAATTCATTTCTCCGGTAACAACACATCTTGGTACCTTTCACCTAAGTTAACTTCATTACATCACTTCCTTCTGCACGAAGAATCACATGTTTCTATATGCAGAACTTGTAACCATTTGAGAACGAATTTCATCATTTTAGCGACAACAAACTTCCATATTTAGAATATAAAGTTGTAAACAATAGATTTGTTCAAATAACAAGATATCACTATTCATTTTCCTCTGGCATTCAACACTCCGCTATGCAATTTAACTTCCTCTGCGTAGGGTTTTCAATGTTTTCAAAAATCCTCATCCGCAAAGGATTAATTCCTCTTTGCACTGCACAAATACAATAATCCTCTAAAACTCCAAAGAACAAGAGTTTTCATATCGTACTAACTCTCACAAACATTTCGCGTTCCGAAATGCTCAACAATTAACCTTTACCGAGCATATCACCTCCCATGTGACATTATATTTTTTATTGTAACGTTTGTTACTTGTTGAGTGACATGATAATTTGTATATAATACATCTGTAAACCTCTAACACTTATTCCAGCGTCTAACTAGTTTCATTCCCGACGAAACTGTCACACCCACTCTGCTAAACTTTTCAAAATTCCACCCCTTTCCGTAATTTAACGGGCCACTTTAAAACTATTCCTCCACATTTGACGATCCAGCGGCAACTTTGGTCTGAGAATTTGATGTCTCATTAACTCAGCAACATCACTGCGTCGTGAAAAATAGTATAGCAATTTTCAACCCCAGTCGGCACGAAAAGCAAACGTTTCGCTAACGCCAACAATCCCCGCGCGCCCGGTGCATCCACGTGACCGAGCCCGTGCAAATGGCCAGCAGCAAACCGTGCAGGCAAGAGGGAAAAAAGGAACGATAGCTGAACGAACAAACGAGTCCCTTTTATTCGCCAGCTTTACACGAGCCTAGAACTCTCCGTTAGAATCTTTACCGGATCGAAACGCGCGTACTCTTCCGTAAAAGTTCATTGCTTCGACTAGTCCGGGACGCGAGGGACGCTGCGCCAAGATTCCAAAGCGGTTCAACTTTTATTACCGGCGTTCCTCGACTTCCGCGCGATCTCCGACTCCACTCGGGCCTAACGATTTCCTGCCTCACTTCGATTCTGTTCTCTTTTTTCCGTTCCCTGCCTCTCACGAGCGAAACATGGCTGCATTCTTCGTTCCCTTTGTTTCAAGCGTAACCTCCATCCCCCGTTCACCAAGAAACTCGCCCCTGAAACGTTCCTTCCGCGCGGGAACTGTCCGTCGAATCGATTCACTCGATTTTCGCCTGAATTTCCATGGCTGCGACGTGCTTTTCCACCGGGTTTCTCTCGACTGAGCGTCATTCGGAGCGTTCGCCGTTATTGGTAGTGAATATTCGCAAGGTTTTTTGTTTGGCGACGCCACGTGCCACGAAAACGAGGACGCGCGGCACGGCGCGTGAGAGTGCATAAATATCGCCGAAAAATGGAAGAGTGAGGCGTGGCCTGTTGAAAAAATTAATAGTCGCGACCGCGAGTTGTGTAAACTAATTTCACGGCGACGGCGAACGTTTTAATATGCTGTTGGTGCTGCTTTGTTACTCGGTTCGCGGTTTTGCAAAGTATCGATCGAGCTTTCGAGATTCTCAGGTGATTTACCGTTCATTTTTCGTTTAATATCCACGGTAACGGTGCGGCGGTGTACTTACGGAGGTCGTTTAATTACGGAGCTCGCGAAGAGGTTCTTGCAGAGAATACGGCTACTGATTTGATAGAAAAGATGTGTGTCGCAGAAAATTAAAGGAAACGCTTAGAAATGAGATCAATTCTCGTTGGGCTGTTGATCCATAGCTAGTGATGTCTTTGTGAACGCAGGAATAAACGCTGATAACGAAGGGAAACGAAGGAAAGTGAAATACTTGTAACGACCCTCGTAAAACGCTGAGCAAATATTTTTAACGGCGGCCGCTCGGCTACGACCTATAACCGTTACAGTTTTACGAGTGTTACTTCTCATAGAGAGACACGCAAATTGTTTCCGAGCGATATCGTTGGGTATTGGTTCATCGAATCGAGAAGATATTACGATTCTGCACAGATTTATTACTTAATTAAAAAGTGACACGAAAGTTCCGAGTGTGCAATTCGAGTCAATTGTATTAAATGTTGTATCTTTTACTTTTCCTTGCCGTTATCATTATATAAATAACTTAATAAATAAATTCATTAAATAAATGTTAGTTAATTAAATAGAGAGAGGAACATAAGATAATTGACTCCTAGTGATAGACACTACAGTAACAATACAAGACAACGCAATTATCAAAAAAATCCTTTAATTGCAAACACATTATTTAAGAATAATACTATTTATTATATAATAAAAATACAAATTAAAATATTAATATTATTCATATAACACGCATCGTGGTTCTCGAGAAAATACGATAACATCGTTAAATACGCTACAGGATCTCAAGACAAACAGGAGTTTCTTCGTTATTCGATGAAACTTTGCGATATTTATACACTCGGAGAATTAATAGCGGAAGCGGAAGTTCAAACGGTATCGGGGCAAGGCACGGACAGTAAATGAAAACAGCGAACTCAATCCCGGGGGCTGTGCTCGCGCAAACGTGTTGGAAAACGTTGCCAGTGGATGTATCATACTTCTCACGTTCCTAATTCAGCGCTCGTCGGAATCACGATGCGATCGCAGAGAAATTTCTGCCTCTTCGCGCGCCGCGTTTCGAAATTCCCGGCAACCAGCGGCAAAATAAAGGGGAAAGTTTTCGGGTTAGCGGGGAATACCCGCGAATATTCATCGCTCAAAGGGTTTCGCGGCTGGACTGAAAAGGTTTCGAATCTTCCCTCCCCCGGAGAGTGGAATACGCGATAAGGATCCCGGTAACGAGGAAACTCGGGGATTTTCACTGAAACCTCAAAACTTAACCCCTCGGTGTCTAGGGTCTGTATTGGCCCAGTTCGAAAATCATATTTAAGTATTATTGAAACGAAGATTAACCCCTGACTAACTGAGTAGAATCTCGAAAAATCCGTGGAACCTTTTAGACACAGAATAAATTGATTAGATGTACTAATTATAAAGTCTCAATATTGGTTGTACATATTCAGATTGTCACAGGTTCTGGCAAGAGTTTTAAAATTTTATGCTTGAAAAGAAAGTTAAGTAACTGTTCTGAAATCTGGAAAACTAATTAGACTCCTTTTCCGTATTTCTCCAATATTTTGTTATTCAGAAGATAAAATGATAATTAGGATAAATTTTCTTGTAATTGTATCCATCAAAATCGACGTAGACATGTACCAAATAATATTGATGAAATTTAATACCCGCCAATCTGGCGCGTGCCATAAACCTAGTGTTAACCCTTCAGCCGCGAGTGACACGGTATCCACGTTCAGCTTGCCTTATCAATTTCGGCATTCAATTTCGGAATCCACGTCACGTTGAATTTTTCAGAAATTCTAATCCTGGTTTATGCATCTATAGCATCGTGTTCTGAAGTGTTCGATATCCAAAAACATTTTTAAAACTGAACTTTCTTTGAATCAGATTTTCTTTATTTTCAATTATTTTCAGTATTTTCCTGCTATTACAAACTTCGTTATAATTATTCATAAATGTTACTATTATTATCAATTTTTCTCGGGTTTCTGGAAAGAAAAATCAGAAGACTGCTTCCAAATGAACGGTTAGCGGAATACCAAGAAAATAATATTCGGAACGAACAAAGATACTCGTGTAAAAACCGAGTGTCTGATCCAGGATGATTACGTTCTTCCCGCGGGTCGCCAACAGATTGTGTCGACGAAGATTGCGGGTCGCAAACGAATGGCCGGTGAAATGCCGGACCGAATTCCCAGCGGGAAGCAATTTACCCAGATATACGGTGTGTATATAGACCGGCCGGCAAATTCATTTGGTTTCTTAAATATTTCATAACAAGGGGAAACGAGGAAAACCTTCGAGAAGAATGTCACGTGGTATTCTGACCAACGGCATTCCCCAAATTTCAGGTCATCTTTGTGCGAGGGTAAAGTCCGCCGCGAGACGCCGCTAGGGTGGCCAGCGACCCCAAAAATTCACACCGTAGACGCGTTGATTAAATTTGAAATTATAACCTGAACCCTTTCGTCTCGATTGTAATTCGTCATCGTTAGCCTTCATGTTAGTTGATAATTTAGCAACAATTTATAATATTTAGGAATTCTACATTTTCAAAAGAAATCGATGTTCAGGTACTCGAAGAATAGAGATTGATAGAAGTTTTGTCAAATTTTCAACAGTAGTTAGCAAATTCTGTAGTAGAAGATATAAAAATTGTCCAAATTTTCTATGAAAATATGCAGTTGAAATACATATGTTGCCGATGATTTTAGCATTCCATTAGCATTCAATTAGTATTTTCTTATTCCGCGAATTTGTCACCTAATCAAAAGTATTCCGTGACTTCGAACAGGTTAAAGACCACTACTTCAGACGTTAGTCGAAAGCCACAGAGAACGAGCACGGTTGAAATAGATTTTAATTAATCCCGGAGTCATGAGACAGATTCTATTCAGCTGCAATTCAACTGTCTCGCGCAGAAACGGATTTTCAGTCTGTTTCGCGCGAGACGTTGGAAACTCTTCGACGATTCCCGTGTAAGTGGTTTGCGACTCGTCGTCCAAGTCGCTCGAAGAATCGTGCAAGTTTAACCATTCCCCGTATCCTCTCGATTTATTTTACAGACAAGAAAACACGGCGAAGAACAACAAGGAACGGAGACTGTAGGATATTTTCGAATACTTCGCCTGCTGCTTTTGAAAAATACGTCCATATTTCAAAAGGTATCTCAGGTAAACCGTGGACTGTTTACCAAATTTTATGAGACATGGGATGACAAGCGTTTATATTTTAGGATATATTCCGTCTACGTATTGTTCCTCAAGTTTTACGAGGCACGGGTCGACGGAATTTTAAGCGAATAGGTGAAGGAACGAAATATCTTTAGCCGTGTCGTCCCAATTTTTATAACTTCAACATTAATTTGATGAGAACGAAGGTTAATAGAGAAATCGTTATAATGTTTCTCGGTTACGTTACTATTAATAACTCTTTATAACTTATAATTCTATAATAAACTTGGACAAATCAACTTTCTTAATTGAACCTAAATCTCGCGTGGAACTTCTGCTAATTAATCTCCTTCCGCGATCCTATTGTGCTTTAACGAACACCTAAGAAAGATAGAACAAACTGTACAGTATAAGTCTCCGCGAATCTAGTGTTGACAAACTATTCAAACCGCTGCAACTTCTACGGGAACTACTGTATTCAGAAACCTCACAAATCAAGAAAGATCTTCCAGCTCCAGTTATTTATGTCGATTATTCCCAGAAACTTCAGCGACAAGAACCCTGAACAGCAGAGATAGGAGCAGAAATCTGTCAAGCACGGAAGACGGACAATCAACGTCGCGAAAACTTGGACGGAATCCTGTTGGATGGGAAAGGGAAGAGCGGAGGAGCTGAAGGGAACGAAGGACTCGCGAAACGCGGACCGATGACCAACCGCGATACAATAGAAGCAGGCTGGCGAGTGAGCTTTCCAGCGAGGAGACGAGGGACAGGTGAAAAGGGACTGCGACAGCGAACGAGCCGATAAATGAAACCGAGCCTGACCACGCTGTCCTCTGCCGTTCGCCGTTTTGTGCTTCACCGTCGGTGTCCCGTTCGTTTCGATTTCCTTTTTTCGCGTCGACTGGACACGCGGAAATGAATCGGCGCAACGCATGCCACGGGTTTCCCTGTCGCGGAGGAATCGCGATGCAGGTCGTCGGCGCTGGAAAATCTCGCGGAGAATGCTTGAGAACGAGTTAGGGAATGTTAACCCTTTGGCCTCGACAGTTTTTCAGTGGAAATATTCTACATTTTCCGATAGGATGTGGTCGATACTCTTTAAAATGTAGGAGGCATGAAAATGAAACGTGAGGTCAAAATAGAATATTAATATATTTAATAAGTTGCGAAGAACACATAAGGGAAGAACCTCGACGTCTCGGGCGTTCAGATAAAGCGACTTAAAGCGACTCTTCTAAAAATGAAAGTGCAATGTGGTGTGATACGCGTCGGAATCGTGCGCCTTCGAGAAACATCGCTAATGGTCGTCGAACAATCGAATCTCGATTGTAGTGAATCTCATTTCAATATGCAAAACTTAATATTGAGTATCAAAGTCTGCGATTTTGCTGTATGACATTGAACTGGGAAATTCAAAAATTATGAAACCGAAATTTTCCGAAAAATTCTAAATTTTTGAACTTCGAGATAAAAATTGGTAGGTTCAAACAAATTTGTTTGAAGTATTTGAATTTGTTGTTTCGATTGCTAGTCAAACGATTATTGTGTGACGTGAGACTGAAGGTAAAAGGAAACTTGGGAGGATAAGAATGACAATATAGGAAAGAAGATATGAAAGTAAAGGAACTATTTAAAAACGTGAAACAGCCATCCCTGTTCTCCACAATCTTGTCTTCCGTTTTTCTCTTGTTTAGTCTTCCTTCGGGGAATACGCGCCTCGCTAAAAACGGACGAAGCAGTCCACGCGGAAGATAAAGTATTTATAACGTGATTTGTTTTTTGTGGGAAGAAAAACTAACGAGGGTGTGGGTGGAATTAAACGTGATGGAGGATGGAGGAGAGAAAAGAAAATACAACCGCCCTCCTTTGCGTGTTTTCCTTTAGCGACTCGTCCTCCGCCGAAAAAGAGGTGAAACGAGTCACGAGGAAGATACAGTATTATAACGTGATTTGTTTCTCGTGGAAAAAAGTTAACGAGGCTGAGGGTGAAATTAAACGTGGCCGCGCTTTCTCTTGGCGTCAGAGATTCCTCCCTCACCGAAAGAGGAATAAAACGAGCGAAAAGAAAGTTGGGGTACTTACGACGCGATTCGCTTCTCGTGGGAAGAAAAAAGGTATTAGAGATAGGGTGAAATTAAACGTGCCGGAGGGCGGGGACGAAATAGAGCCATCTGTCTTCTGTATAATAACGCTTTACCGGTGATTTGCGCGCGCCCATTTCCGCGCCGGGCTCTTCCGCTGATATCAATTAATTAACGCGATCATGAACCATGCCTGCACGAGTACCGGGAACTAAGATCCGACCTTCGGAGGAGAGCTTTAGATCAATGGCGATTGCAGCGAATTCGCTCCGCACTTCGCGTCTCGATTACACGAATACTATAAACATGGCGGTATAAATCAAATTTGGAAAATGCTATATAAATATAAATTCACCGCTGCAACTACTAACTAGTCGTTATTTTTTTATGGAAACTAGAAAGTGCAGTTATTGAGAGTTGAATCGATTTACTATGTTACTTTGCATGTTACTATGCCGGATTATTTAAGAATTGCATAGTGACACTGTGTCTTTTCGATAATCATAAGGAACTCAGGATCGAGTCATTTTCGATATTATTAGAAAAATAAAACGTATTTTCCGCGTGAAGACTCTCTGAAAAAGATGAAACGCATGAACGGAAAACGAGAAAAGGTCGAAGGGAATATTAATCCCTTCATATCTAATTTTCATACAAAATTATGTGCACGTACAGTTGGGAGATGACTTGATGTCTACCGAAACGACACAGTGGCAAGAGTTATATTCCTAGTTCATAATTCTAGTTTTGACCGATTACTTGTCACCCTATTAACAAACAGTAAATTAGCCGAAATATCAGGAGTTAGGAAATAAAACCAATAGAAAATTGCGTAAAGAAAGATGAAAACTGATCAATCAGCCGAATTCTTCAGCCTAGCTATCAAGTGATCTAGTAGTAAACAACACAAAACTGCTATTCAATGCACCATTAGTAATGACATACATTATGAACAAAGAATAAAAGTATACTACTTCTCCGATAGAAATAAGTTCAAATATGAAGCGTACACACTCTTGCCTATCATAGTTTTAATATTTCATTAGACATTGGAAACAGTAAAACAATGTACATTATAATGTGCTTCAGGACTGAAGCAGTTGATTTCATGCTCGTCGAGAAAGCGAACCGACTATATCCCTCTTTCAATTTGTCCTCCTGCGATTGGTACTTTTCAAGTGAAGGATCGAAGGGTCGAAAGCGCGGGGAGAAAGAAGCAGAATAGATTTATCCGACCCGGCATCCGCGATTCATTGTTCCGTGGATCCTCTTCCGCATTATTCGTCGAACGGATTTCTTCGCGCCTATTCAAACGGTTCGCGCCTTAATCCTGCCATTCGAAGATCCGTTTCCCGTGACGTCAACACGAGGACCTCGCCGTTCGGAACGCTTCCGAATAATTTCTGGGGCGAGCCTTGGAGCAACCCGCTCTTATCGGAATTTCTGCGATCGAAGAATCACTTGATTATTTTCCATTCGCTCCCTGTCGCCGATCAACCTTTTATTCGCGGAAATATGCCAACAAGCTGCTGCTGCTGCTGCTGCAGTCGCTGCAGCCGAGCACGGAATAAATATGAGCGCGCAATTAATTGGATTCGAACTACGCTTCGACCCCAATGATGACGTTCGATTCGCTAACCTGCCGAACTCTCCACGTTGGTCACAGGAAATCAAATACATCCCTCCCTCCAGCTCTTTTTCCAGGTATTATGATCTCGTTAACCCAGTTCCCGGGCGTCGAACGTACACAGCGAATCGGAATCGTGTTAACCCTCGGTAGTCCCAACGATCCCGTTAAGTATCTTTCGTGATTTTAACGTTTATGTGATTCTTTTGGTTACATTGTTTCATATTATAGACGGGGGATGAAACGTAATTTAACCTTCGAACAGCGATAACCATATGGTGTGTTCGGAATAATTTCTATGTGTTTGTTCATTGTATTCGTTAAATAGGTCAGAAAATTAATTATGTTGTGAAAAAGAGAATAAACTGAAGGGGAAAAAAGAGAGCTCGATTAAAGCACGGCAAATTGGAAAAAATCTCAGCGGGAAACACCGCGTTACAGTGTTGATTCGCGTGGGAAAATTCCGCGGCAAGGGGTAAATTCGGCGAGTTGTAAACGAAAATGTCGTTTGAATTTGGCGAAGTCGATGTGTGTTCCAGTAATTTTGTCGACGATCAGATTTTTATTTCACTGTCAATATTGACGATCAATCAAAACCGAGATCTCGAACAATTTGGGCGATTCACCTCTTTAATTGACCGAAATATAATCTGGAAATTTTGCACTCTGGATGCACAATATAGAAATACTCGATATACCTATGTTTTTTGGTATAATTCCTGAAGATTCCTATATTCAAATTCACATATTTCGTATGTCAGAATTCTAAGAAACGTGGGTTTAGACTGATCCAGAACGGTACCCCAAAGGTTAAAAGGGTTATAAATTTCAAAATCGCAATATCGATTCACGTTTAACTCTCGTACTTCACCGATTCCGACCGCTGCTCCGCCGGAAATCGATTTCCTTTTCTCTCTCCCTCTGTTGTTCGCGAGAACGAGCCAATAATTATCGGACAGAGGGCATAACTTTTTATGGAGATTGCGTAGTGCGTCGTACGCAGAAAATTTAGTGAGTCGTTGAACGGTTAATTCGTTGGCTCTTTCCATTATTATAGAACACGAACGAAGAGGAAAAAAGTAGCAGAGAATGGACCGGAAATGAAAATTCGTTGAAAATTTTTATCTTGGCATATTCCACTTTTTCCGCGAATAACGTTCAATTCAAACGCGAGGGTATTTAATGAAACCTCGCACGGATATACCGGATATCGAAAAATATTTGATTTGTATCTTTTTTTAGCAATCTATATTTATGTTTATCGAGTTAAAACAGTATTCGATGTTCCGTATGAAAAATCCGATCAACGAATATAACAATAAATAGAAATCAGAAAAGGGATATTTAACAATAATGCAATATAAATTTATCTCCTTATGACCATTTCTCTTAATCAAGCTCTCCTATTTAACGAACTTATTACTTTGAAATATTCTCCTCACCGCATCCGAGATAAAAAGAATGACCAGTCTTCCACGTTAATTTCTTTTACGTTAAGATTTGTTTAGAAGCAAACTTGGACGCTCGAATTCGATAACCAGAATATGTACAGAAGCTAACAGATTTAGCAATCAAATTGATATATCTTCTGGAAACGTAAATAGCTATAAAAGCTGTTTTAAAAAACTAATTGCTGAGTGAAATTTCAAATTTCAGATTTAATTCTTTGCTTACTATTTTATTATCTATTTTATTCTATTGTAAAACTCTTGCCTTATAAACTCCTTGCATTTCATGTATATCTCTTTCTTTTCTATACTAAATGACATAATAATAAATAAATAAATGCTCGTAATCCTAGTATTAATATTACTTTTCGTCAAATCCTTTGACAATTAAAGGGTTATTCTTCCTACAGCTCGTTGACAAATATCAAACGTCGAGTGTCGTCGTTGCTGCGACACCGGACCGAGTTACCGGGGCAGAACGGAAGAGAGATCGCAAACAATGGGCGAGGAACAGCAGAATTAACTCGGGCCAAGAGGAAAAAAAACTGGAAGGAGCGCGGTCTTTACGGTCCCGGTAAAAGCTGCAGGCAAGTTCGACGACGGCCGATTAAAGAAAATTGAAAGGAACGATGGAAACTTTTGCCTCGCCGCCTCCGGTAAACGGTATTTACAAGAAGAAGAACTGACCAGCGGAGCAACTGTTGCGTTTTCGCAAATTCCGCCGAAGATTGCCTGTTTTAAATGCGTTACACAGCGGCCGCGAAATCTTTGCGAACTTCCCGCCTGCGGAGCCGATGAATTCTATCTCGTTAGAAACTTTCGAGGCTGCCGTAGGTTGCATAAACAAATTATAATGCAAGACGGTCCCGGACAAATTAAATTTCTTCTAGAATTCGATCAACGTTGAAGAAGAAGAGCTATGGAATGATAACCGGTTCCGTCCGTTTGTCTTTGATTAATGGAAATCGCGTGTCCCCCCTGAAATTGCGAGAAACTTCTGCGAATCCGCACTCTTTGGCTCAAAGAAACGAGCGAAGAAAGTTCTTTGTATCTGCGAATTTCTCACGACAGAAAGTTGAAACCCTTTTATTTCGAACTAGGAAACTGTCGTAACGGGGACAAGGTATGTAACTTTTCAGTAGAAAATAACAATTAACGAGCGAGCCTGAACAAACCGAAGCGTTTCGAGTTCCAAAGTGGGGAAGGGGGGGAATCGATATTGGATCAATCGCGCCGATTAATTGATATTAGAAGTGGACGCCGCGTTTTGAATAATCCACAGAATAAACGATGCTCAAAGAGTCCAACCATCGAAAATTCCAAGGAAATTCCGGTTGATGTAAGATTTGAATAATATAAGAGTTGCAAAATTGAAAGCTAGATATGATACTAAATTAATATGTATTTGTATAGGTACATAAATGTAAGAATATACATGTTACACTAATTTTTAAAACTATTTTCTGCAACTATAGTAGTCTAAACTGTAGTTCTAAGTAATTTATACAGCCTACCAGATATCTTTATGATTTTATATTAAAATTCTTTTGAATTCTATAAAATTGAAACTTCTCAAAATCGTACATGAACAATTTCGGTTGATTTTACTATAAATTTCGGAATTACTTTATCGTAGTCCGGGGCAATCATGTAATTGATGCGGATTATCTTCATTCGTCGACCTCGAGTAAGCTCCACCTGGCTCTATATATTTTTAATAAAGTAGGGAATGGAAGGGTAAGCGATTCCGCGACGAAAGAAATGAACGATGCAAATGCTCTGATTTAATATTCTGAAATGCCGCACCAAGACGGCCGGAGATTTGGCCGTTTCATGCACATTACCCGTGAGAATTCGAATTACCGATTCGCGTCACGCCGAAAAACCGTTTCCAGATTCAAACCACGAACCCCTCTTTCATCCCAACCATTCGCCAACGTTTTAGGCTCCTCCGGTGCAGCCGAATATCCGTTATCCGGATAATTTGTCAAGGATTTCGCTGCCACCGAATCACCCAGCCGAATATCGATGTGTTTTACCGCATCCATCGGTTCAAGGATTATTGAGCTACGATACTAGACAGTATTAACCCTTTTGGTTCTGAATACCTTGCCTTTGTGAATCTTAATGTAACTGAATTGGAAAAAATAGTTTTACTAATTTTTAGGATATTTACAAGTATTCTGTAGATACGAAGTATTGCCAAAGTGATTAGTTTTGTAAAATGAGAAGTAAAGAAATTTGATAAAATTACATAGATAAAGACGGAATATCAAATGTTCTGGCACTAAAATCTAAAAACTTGGAACGTACTATTTGAAGTTTGGAATTGAGAATTTTAAGTTTGAAGTTAGAAATTTGGAATTTAAAACGTGAAACTTTAAATTTGAAATTCAAACAGTAGAATTAATTACTTTTTCGTATAATGTACCCAATCTTTATTCAATAAGTCGAGTCTATAATTTCACCGTAAAACTGGAAACAAAATCGTTTCGCTATAGATACCGACGAACATGCACACGCGTTCACAGCGCCAAAAGGGTTAATAATCGTCGAAAGTAGACCTCTTTCACTCTTCGCGCGTTATCCGAATATCAGCTGAAGTCTGTGCCTAAGATTTCGCGCGAATACAATCGACTCTAAGAACCGCATTATTCATCGCGGCCACTGGAGGCAATTACCTCTGCGAGAGAAAATTGATCGCTGCCGAGCACTGCGGGAGGCAGAAAGAAAATGCTGTTTGCAGAATTAATGAAGAACATAAATTAACTCGGTTGAAACTTTGTTGCGTTGCTCGCCAAATAAAGACCGCGTCTCCGTATGCAAGCCGTGTCACTGGAAAGTCTTTCGCAAATCCCTTCTTTATTGATAAATCTCGTGTTTTTCATCAAACAAAATGGTACCGGTACAAGAGATCTCGTTACGCGTAATTTCAAATAGGAATAGTATAAATATGATATCTAATATCTCTCAGTTCCACCCGCAAACTAAAAACAATGTAGATCGTTAAATCCGAATTTGAATTTCTACGTAGTTCTGACGCTGAAATGACTTTCTTCTCCATAAATTCCGGATTTTTCCAACCCTCCACTCATCGTTATAAAAATAACGGTGATATTTTAGTAATGAAAGTCTACTTCATCAACATTACTATATTTACGTTCCATTATTTACGACTCCAATTTCAGTTTCACCGGCACGAATTGGATTTTCTATTTCAACGATCCACGAGCACGGATCGTAAACCCTCTATAGACTGTGATTTTTAAGCCACACAATAATATAAGAATGAAATTAAATAATTAAATTACTTCAACTTCACAGTATATCTGTTTTAATAAAGTTATTAAAACTATTGAATACATTGTTAATCGGTCACGAGTTAACCCATGTTTGCACTTGCATTAGCTACTATAGGGCGATATAGATTATCGCAAAAGCAAAATATTCCAAGTTACACAGAAGATACATCCAAAGTTTCATTTCAATTCATTATGTAGAAATAAAGTATATTGAAGTTTATTCAGATCGTTTCACTTTCATATTTAATTACGGAATAACAGCCGGTGGCTTCGGATAGCTTCTGCGTAAAATTCCCGGTTAACGCTGTATTAATTACCAATATGAAACAGTGAACACCGTGGAAGCACGCGTAACAGCGAAACACTCTAGAAGAAACGGTACCAGCGTTCCACGGAATTTTCGCAGGAGCCCTCGGACTCTAGTCACCGCATCGCATAGTTTACGACATTGCTGTTCCTCCGGCATCGATAGTTGATTTTATCGTGCCACTTCCGTTCCTCGACGGCACAGCGGGCTCGCGTGCTTCGAGGCTTTCCCGCGGGCCCGGCAAAATGCCCCGCATTGGCGCTGCTAATTTATCGTTACAATTCCGAGTCGCATCTGAATCATCTCCTCACGAGTATTCGCGTGGCGAGGACTGATCAACCATTGTTCCCGACTCGATGCCACGAATATCACTCCCTTGGCTGCCCGATTGTTGCCCGCTATGAACAATATCTACGCTCGCGCGCGATGAAGTTTCGCGTTGCTTCCGAAAGTGAACGCTGATAGACGGCCGAGCGGAGTCGAATGAATGGCCGAACGCCGCGAGCAATCGGTTTTCCTTGGAATGAAAAGCCTGGTCACGCGAACGGCTAATTAAAAAAGTTCCGCCGATCGCCGCGACTCAATGAGATGCGAGGCACGTTGATTGAGCGAAGAAACCTGTGTACACTTGGAATTCGCTTAATTGGGTATCGCTATCCCTCTTTGATTTCCTTCTAGTTACTTTAGTTAATATTAGGTTCATTTATTGTAGCTTCTGTTATTCCTGGGAAAATTGGGGTGTTCGTTAGCTTGGAAATTAAAGGTCTGAAGAAAGGCAATTATACAGATTTGTCTAATTCTATTGACCAAAATCGATATGAACCAAATAATGTTTATAAAATTTAGTGTGCGTTAAATTGACCTGTTCGGTGTACGTAGTTTTTTCCTGTTTTTTCCAGTTTGAAAAATCTCTCGTTTTGCACGCAATAAAATCAAAAAATGAAGTGTGCTCCTTGAACGCACTTTCATATCTTAATAAAGAATCAAAGACAAATACAAAAGAATTACACGTTTCTCTGAAAAGAATAAAGAATTCATCGTTGAGAGAATTAGTATGTTTTCAAGCTTTAAGTTGACGTGCATACTCGTCAAACGCAGTTAAGTGATTCACTTAGTGTATGTCTATGCTATTTTAATGGCAATAACGTTATGCAATTTCCCTTTATTTCACAGTGGAACTCGATCACATCTGCGTGCAATACGTCTCGCTGGACGAAACCGCAGCACACAGGATCTTTCGTGAATGGCAAGTCCTCGATTAAGTTGAATTCATTTTCCCCAAAGTACCTGCATCCACTTCCATGAAGCCAGATCAACTGCATTGCAAAATCGGAGATGGAAACTGGTCCATTAAGCTTATTCGAACCAATTACCTCTTCAACGCTCATCCCCGCTATCTTCTGCGCCTTTCTGCGCAAAAATTTTAATCGTCGAAGCACGGAATCTCAATGGACGCATTTTCATACTTTATAGAAATCCATTGAAGGAAATGAAAACTGGCCAATCTCGCCGATATAAACATAAAAAATTCCCGAACTTTACCTCGTAGGAAAAGAACTTCGCGGCGAAATTTATTTCGGCAGTTAAAGGTTAACAGATGATGCTCGTTCGCGAGCAAACGGAATCTCGGTTCGATTTCTGAACGGTTCACGAAAGCGAGCGAAGTCGCTGGTCGCCAGGAATTCGGTGGGGAATAAAATATTGCGGGAAAGCCGAAGCTAGTATCCCGAGGGAGAGGTTTCGGTTCTCTTGATCTGAATGGTGGCTCGTGAGAATGTGTGGTGATGGGGTGCAGCAATGGGATTGAACTGTTAACTATGAAATTTAGTTTCAAAAATCTCTCCTACTCACAGCGAAACCAGAAGATGAAGTGTGTACTCGTCAAACGCAGGACGAATGCACCTGGATTTATCTTAACCGTTTGAGTGCCACGGGTTTTTACGAAAGATTGTTATCATTCCTAGCCTACACAGTATATAATACAATACACAGAGAATTGTAATATACTTATATCAATAAAACTAATAAATTTCTACAAAAATTTCAACAAATTCGTATGAAGACAACGAATTTCTTTTTTGGACCATAAGCCGCCATTGTTTCAGGCGAATCTTCATATTCAGGATTGAGGGGGAAATACTTCGAAGTGGGGGTCGCAGATTAAAGGGACGCATTCGGTCTAGAGAACGGTTCAAAGACCTTAAGCCGCGATGTTAGAGTTAATTTCAGCCGGCTCGAACCGGAATTTAATACTTCCGGCATGCGCATTCCCCCCCGTAACGATATTTCACTGTGGTGCTGACTTTATTCCAGCGGCCGGGGTAAAACGAACGGAAAGAATATCACAGTCTGCTGCGTTCGAGCCCGGGGGAACAATGCCGGCTAGCAGTTTTCCATGCAAATCGCGGGGAATACCGATGAAAGCGTAACTGAGAATTATTTTATTTATGCCAGCGGTTCACGAAGATGAATACGCTCCAGGGGACATTTCGAGCATTTAGGGCGCCGATGCTTTAAACTAAACATTCGATTTAAGAAATCGTGCTGTTCGTCCTTACCATATAGAGATTCACAAATATGAAAATGATCACCTCGAACTTTTGATTAGAAGGGAAACTTGTCACAGAAAAATGTTACAGACAGGTATACAAACGAAAATCGAGGAACAATTTATGTGATTTTATTTGTTTTGCGAAGATCTTGGTCATAAAATAGATTTGTTTTATAATTTATGTTTTCCCATTAGTTCTAAAGAATGTCGTCTATATATCGCAGAAAATTCAATATTTCTAGTAAAACAATTTCGAATGCAAAAGGTTAACAGAGAGGAAGTAACTATGAATATTTAAAAAAAAAAACTACCCCCATCCTATCCGAACATTTTTATAAGTGAAACATTAAACATTGCAATCACGTTTCGCCGTGAAAAGTGTGTCCGCTGCAGCGGGTACCGGCCGAGAAAAATGGACACGGGGTTTCCGCCTCGAGACGCCTGGTCCACTAATCTCGGAACAATATGACGCCGCGTAATAAGAAATTTACGAAGAAACGGCAGAAATGTATAGCCGTCCAGAGCCAGGGATTTATCGTCAAGTTACTCGCCGGTTTTCAAATGCAAATGCGAATGGCCCGTGTACCGAAGAGTCGAGCCACCGCGCTGGTTTGCGTGCGTCGGCGGATATTCGTCGTTTCCCGAAACTTATTGCGCGCTCGATCGATCGTAAACTCAGCCGTAACGGATCCCGAACTGGGATTATAATTTCCACAGCCGGTAATTTATTCGCCAACCGAGCGATCCGATACGTTGCTGGATCATTAATTTCGGCCGCGTTGAGAGCGCGCGGTTCCGAGTTATAAGGAATTAATAGCCTTTCACGGTCGAGCAACGCGAAATTCGCGTTGTTTACCCTCCAACGCGCTTCGTTCCCGTAGGAATGATTGTTGACCGTTCGAAATGGCCGTCGCGAAACGTTGTTTAAGATATCGACACTCGACGGATGAATCGTTTCGATCGTAGACATACCCGAGTCATTAACGATGATTGGGTGTAGTATTTATTTATCCGCGAAAACGAGGGAACATTTATGACGGCTTCGTGAAGATATTGGTACTGCAAACGTTGCGGATCGCGTTAATGAAACATGCAAGATAAATATATTCCTGTCATTCTCGCGATTCAAGTATTAAGCCTTAAAGAACCGGAAGTAACAGAGATAACAAGCGGAAACAAATTCACAGGAGTGATCTAGCACAATACATAACGTGTTAATTGTAAATATTGCAACAATAACAGTGTTAAAAATAATAAAATGATTTTTCCACCATATCCGCGGCGTTGGATCCAGTAAGTAATAATACCATACAATTACAATTAGAAGATGGCTTAGTTAAAGTGGTTGGTAATAAGAGATGATTGAGCAAAGGAGGGCAAGATAGAGTTTCCGGTGAAACGTGCACGAGAACAGACGTGTCGTAACGAGTTCCCGAAAATCTTGTCTTGTAAATAGTTCATGCTGTACATTTCTAAATATATAGTGTTCATTAACAATGTCGCGAGCGAGTACACCCGGCCGCAACGATACAATACACTGAAACATAGTAGATCAATTCCTAATCCATAGGAAAGAAATAATCGTAGATTTAAAAACAAAATAATGAACGTTACGTATAACTGTGAAAACACATTTTTAGATCGTATGTTCGTTCCTGTTACAAAGACAAAGCGGCCTGTGATCGGTAAAGCTTGGAAAATGTTCATTTACGCAACGAAGTTTGCGATGAATCAAAAACGAGCCGGTGCTTACGCGACGCGAAAAGTGGAACGCGAAAAGCCCGTGACGCGCGACGCGGTTTCCGGTTAAACTAATTAACGGGAACAATTGATGGAAGCTCGTTCACGTGAAAGAGCAAACTAAACGGGCGCAGAGGGCGGTCGACAGACGAAGCGAACGGCTATTAAAACCATTAACGGTCTAATGGTTATGGCAAGGTTTCGGCGCCTGTCTAATGAACGTAAGATTTACGAAGGTCTACGAAAATTACGTTGCTTGCTCGTGAGATACGCTGTTTATCTGCGCCCATTCCGCAAAGTACGCCGAGTAGATCGCATCTGCATAACGCAGCAGGGTGTTCAGGGCAGATTTATCGCCCAGAATCCGAACGACACGTTACAGGATCTAGACCCCACAAACTCCTGAAAGCCATTCGGAAACTAGGCGACCCGGGTACGACGTTGTGGACACGGTAATTAAACGTACGACCGGTCGAGCTACAAATTTCGAGACCGCTCTTTAGGATCTAGCTGTTGAGCGTATCACGAGACTTCTTCGTTATTATGGGCACAGCTGTCTAACAACCAAGGAGAATGAAATTCAAACGTTCCTCCCATGTAACGTACCTAGTACAATTATTAATCCCGGTGACCGTTAATTATTCTACGGTAACAATGGCCAAGAACTCTTCTACAGGAAGTTCGGCGTCGTTTCAAGCCTAATTCCAGAATCTTATTATTTAGAGACTTACTCGAAAGCGACGCTAATGTAAAATACAAGGTGAACGAACTAATTATTCAGTAAATACAACAAAGAAGGGTGCAACAGAGAGGAAAGTGAGCTATGAGCCATTTACAGGAGTCATGGAACGAAAGTATACTAATTATCACGGTGAGGGAGCCAGTGTAGCAGTTGCGATAACGGTAGCAGTTGCGACGAGATAACGAGAATGGAGAGACGAGTCTAACGTTGATATTACGGAGCCCGAGGGATGAGCAGACCGTAGCTGGGAACAGCGGTAAGCAAATTGGAGGGGCTGCGACTGGAATCCGGAACAAGATCCAACGCGAACAGTCCAAATTCGCGCATCACAGTTTAGTTCCTGCGCCGCGAGAAATTACAAGTGGACTCTGTCTGTCGCTTAAGATGCGGCGAAAGTTCATCGTGCAACTAATTCGCAGTTGCAGTCGTGGACTTCACAGCTGAGAAGACTAATTAGCCGCGCTAATTATATTTTGGATGTTGAAGGCTTGCTGTAACAATAACTCGAATGAACAATCGTGGAATCAGGATTGAACCCTCGGTCTACAGCTTTCCTAGCGACTCTGCTCGTCGTGTTTATTTTATTATTTATTCTGTTTATTGTGGATGTTCATTTTGGAAGTAAAATATTAGTAGCTAATAGTAGCAATTTTTAATTGAGTCTAAGTTGATACCTAATATTAGCAATTTGTCTTCGGTCTTAATATTGTATCGTAATTCTAGATCGCTATCATACCTGATTACAGGTGTTTAGTGATTGAATATAGTTTAGTGATCTACGGTTAGTCAATTGTAAATCGAATCTTCTCGTCTCGATATAAAGGATTAATAAACCCAACCTCGATACCCAAATAAATCAAAATAGTCGAAATAATTCCGTTCACCGAAGGCTCAGTGACAATACGGCGACCGTGTTGCACGAGACATTACCGAAGAAAGAAAGACGACTCGATTTCCGACTTTCTCTTCGGAAGAAAATCTCTGCTTGGTCGAACGTACGACGCCAAAGGAATTCCATTGCGCCTTACTCGCCTCGCGCAGTTCAAATTCAATAACAGAACCGTCCCCGGTTCGCCTTTGCAGGCGAGATTCACGGAACAACTGAGATTCTTTGTCCCTTGAATAATCCAAGCATTTCTTTCCCTTACCAAAGAACGGCAAATTGCGAATATCGATTGGGAATCGGGGAGGATCTCCTTTGAACTCGCCCAGAGGAACATAGTTGATTTTTCTCTACTTGGAGACTATTCTCCGATGAACTATGGACATCGTTGATCGAGTTAAAAATTAGAAATCGTTCACTATTATATTACTACGTAATTAAACAGATGTAATCAGTGAATACTCCATATATTTCATGCTTAATTAATTCATTCGAACATTGACCTCAATCGAATCTAATGATCTATAGAATAACCAACTGGAAAATCCAAATTTATCTATTCATTGTACAATTGCTAAATAATTGAACACCGGATAACAAGTCATAGCACTTGTATAAATATATATTAAATCATCCCATAAACAGTGTCATTCTTCTATGCTACCTTCTAATGAAAAATGAATACTTGCTTTTTTTAATCGTCAACGTATTAATTATCCTTGTGTTTGACCTTCTCATCTTTCGATTATTATTTGAATGCCATTTCCGAAGTGGCATTAAAAAACATCTTACGAAGCAAGATAAGAAACAACATGATTTACGAGACGACCCAATACTTCCAAATTAGTTTAAGATCACTGGATCGAAAATCAAAGTACTCCAAGGCTAAAAGACGAGGAATTGATACGCAACCGACCTCGAGGGAGAATTCGGCGATGAATCGCTAGTGCAACGATTCGTGCGTTGGCACACGTTCCCTATTCAACGACTTACAATCAGAAGTGTCCTCGCAAGGAATTCGAGCGTCGCAATCGTGCCCGGGCGCAGTTTGCTCAGCGAAAGCCTGCCATTAGCGGCTGAGCGACGAGAGAAGTTTATCTCGATCACGATCACTCGATATCCACGCCAATCTGCAGACACCTAACCCCGTTTTCGTGGTAAAGCTCGATCAAAGGAGGAAATCGCGGATGCATCTGACAGGCGGTAAACAAGGCATGATCCCGTGACCTTCGGTTAGCAAACACTGCGCCTGATTATTACAGGAATCCTGTGCACCTCGCTATTTACAGGGTAAATACTGTCTATAACGATTCGAGACACGCGACTTTGGTCGATTCGACTGATCTATTGGCAATTGTGACGTTAATGAGACCTACGACGCCTCTGCCTCGTAACAGCACGAATCTCTAATCATATACAATCAATTTTTCAAAAGGAACGCGAGAAATCTTGCCTCGATCGTTTGAAATTCAATTTTTAAACCTATGAGAAATTCAATTTCTATTGATGGAATGTTAGAGTTCTATTTCAATTATTCCGAAAGATTAACCCTTTGCATCAGTATGTGAAATATTGAAATAGAATTAATTTAATCTCAATTAACGTATGCTTTCTTGTTAGTCACTTTCAAAGAATGAACACTTCTCACCAAAAAATATAGAATATTTCTAAAAGAAAAACGTTCTAGTGTAAAGGATTAAAAATGACGAATGTAAGATTCAAGTTCTTCGAGTTTCCATTTTATCCGTCTCGAAAATCGTTAAGGGCTAATAAATTAAAGCATAAAATTCTGTAATCTACTCGCTGCAGTGTGTAGACTGTAGGATGACTGCGGGGCGAACAGGTAAATTAATTAGCCAAAAATATTCCGTGATTAATAAAACAGCTAATTAACGAGCTACTGGAAAGAATACCAAGGACGACGAAGACGACGCTGCGTGATGAACAACGCGAATATCGATCGCGTCCTGGGTTTCTTCCTCAAGAGCCCTGGATTAAGCAATCCCTATCGCGTTTCGGGATTCTGCAAATTGTCTCTTGTCATTTTCGAGAGTACCGTATGTTTTCCTTCAATTTCGAGCGTAATGGCGTACGGTCGTCTACCCGGAGTCAAGTGCCATCGATTAACACGTTAACCGCCACGAGAATATTTTGTGTTTTGTATAATATTGCTTGTTCTTTCGTAACGAAGACAAGTGCCATTGGAATCAGTTATTAATGGTTTGATATCATAGTTCTTGAATTACAATATTATTTAATTACTTATGTTATAGAATATTTCGATTCGACATCAGTTTCCTTTGTGTAATTTTCCAACAAGGTATAGACGACATTGTTTGAAACTAATGTAACGATGATTCACAGATAAATTAAGCAATAAAGCTATTTTATATAAATATTTCACATAGCAATACAAAGTTTAATTTAAAATACTAAATATTCAACTTCATAGCTTTCCTGTATCAAATCAAGTGGTGACTGAGAGTCACCTCTCGAGTGCAAAAGGTTAAATGGCAGTCGACGCTGTCGAGAAGCAACGCGACGCGATTTGATCGACTTTTCCACTGGGATCCTAACCGAAACAGATTAAAGTGATTTCAGTCTGACCTTCGATAATCCCCTCGTTATTCGGTAAACCCTGTTCGCGGCAAACTGGTCGATTAATCTTCCGACCAACAGTTCCCTTTAAGGTAATAGATCTACTCGATCAACGCTCAGGACCGGTAATTAATTTCGGTGTCGTTTAGTCATTCCATCGTGAGAAAATTCGAGCGCGCGAAAGTCAGGCTACTCGAAATTCGTTAACGCTCTCAGTGAATTTGATTTTCGTGGGATATCTTCTGGTGAGAATAATCTGGAGGGAACAATCGTAATTCCAGTGCATTCGCTGCGAACGGAAGTTAAAAGGAGCTCCCCATTTTAACACGAAATGTAAAAAACTTTTATCTTCGCGCAGAGAAAAGGGTCGTCGGAATTAGAGGTTATTCTTGTTCCCGAACTAATTATCGAGATACCGAGTTAATTAAATACAAACTGGCGAGCTGCTCCAACCGAAACTTCCGCCGATTTGTAGCTTCGAACGAAAGCGAAGACTGTTTTAAAATGCCAATTACCCGTAAGAAGAGTCGCTATCGCAGCTTCTATTTGTTCTTCCTTGCTGCGTTTACTGCTGGAATTTTTTTGCCGCCTTTCTTTGGAATTTGGAACACCACCCGAGGCAAAAGGGACAAAATAAAGGCAGCCTTTTATAGACAAAGTTTCGAGCCGCTGCGTTGCCGAGGCGAAATTGCGCGCGACCGTAACAAATCGCGACGCGGTCGAAACGACCACGAGAGAAAGGGTTGAAATTACGGCCCCCGGCCAGAAGGACGCGCGAAGGACGATTAAAAGGTGTTCTATCTGAAACATCGATCGCTGCCTTTTCAACCAGCCTACCGCGTGAAATCGCGAACTTACATGAACCTAACGAGTGCCAACCCTCCGCCCCCAGTACTTGCCTAAAGGTCAAAGACAAAGTTCCGCGTTCGTCCGATTTAACGGAACGATTAAACTCTGACGGGAAGAAGACATGCGAGGGACGCGAGGTGAATTTCAATCGTAGTAACGCGGCACGGTTTCAGAAGTTGCATAATAGCGTCATTTCTGAAAAGCTTGGCTACTGCTTTGCGCGGAAATTATTCACGTGAATATCACTGTAATAAAAAGTAGCTCAAACAGAAAGCTTCTCTGATCTACCATAATACGATATATGTTTAAAAGTTTCGTGCCTTATATATTCAGGCATTAACAACAAATAATAAATTGGGGAAAAATATTACTTTTAGAAAAAGGGAACCTTTAGAAATAATAATAAATAAAGTTTCTCGATCTCGGAGCTCGACCTTTTTCAAATTAACTAAGGTTAATGGAACGCAGTAGGCAAAAGATCACCACTGAAAATAGATCCCGAAGAAAAACATGCACCAACGCGCTCTTTGTCGAATGTTTTCGTTGGTCTAAACCATACACGAGCCTAATCGAGGCCGGTTTCTATTTAGATTTCGCCCGTGGACAACGAGAATCGTATCGTAATTGTTTCAGCGCAGGCTGTAAGCACACGGTTCGCAGGGAATCGGAACAACACTTCCCTGTACCGGTACACACGTGCGCGCATACGATTTTGGTAGTTCGCCAGCGGCCTCGTGTTACGAACGTTTCCAGGTTGTTGCGTGAGTTCTAAACCGGAACGCGGCTTTGGTAACCTGGCAGAAACGCATCCGCAGATCCAGAGGGACACACTTGTTAACTCGGGAGCCGCAAGGGATCGACTCGAGTCGGCGAAATTCGGAGGTTCACGAACAGCGCATTCGATACCAGGTGTATCGAAGAGCCATCGTAGAAGACGTTATCAAAATTAGAAAATGTAGAAGTTTGGAAGTCTGAAGATTTGAAGATTTGAATGTTTGGAAACTTGGAAGCTTAAAGTTTAGAAGTATCAAAGTTTCAAAGCTTTAAAGTTCAAAGGTTTGAAAGTTTAAAAATTTAATAAGTCAACTTATTAACTCTGACACGCGCAGTGCCAACTTTATTTTGTAGTTTGCCACCGAATTTAAATTTAGCAAACTTTTGACGAACTTATGACATATTTATCTACAAGAACTCATCAGTTATTCGCGTACAAGTATATTCCAACCTCATTCCGTTCGCCCCGAATCGTCAAATAATCGGAAGTTCCTCGAACTTCAAGTTAGGCGAGGGAATTCGAGCGTGACATGTATCAAATTTGGTTCTCAGTAACCTACATAGCCCAATTGATGCAAAGTTACACGGTTCGCTCGACGGGAAAACGATATAAACACAAAGTTTCAGCAACCCGCAGTCAAAAGGGATCCAGTTACCCGAATTTTTAACTGATTATACAGAACGGTTCAATTTACTCTTTCCAATTTGTTTTTGAACTGGACCTTTTCACCGTAGCACAGGAATTACGTTGCAAAGCAACAAACATACAAAAAAAAAGCAACACCAGAATTATTTAACAAAAAGACTAATGCCAAACTACCAAAACTTTATTGAATAAACCGGAACCTATGTTGAAATCTCTTCATGCAGAAAAATTCCCAAGTAAGAACTCGAATTATTCTGTGTATCACCGCCCACGAGCTCGTCAAATATGTCTGCCCCCGAGGGTTAATACAACGCTAGCATCCCGTTGAAAATTGGACGACCTACTTTACACGGAAAAGGCGTCGCCCGGCCAGGAATCGTGTTGAGAACGGTTCCTGAGTTTTTATGGTGTTCCGAAACTCCCGGAAAGGATAAAAAAAATTAAGTCAAGACCAGAAGGACTTTGGACGGAGTCCAAGACCTCTACATTCGAAGAAACCCTCGAAGCGGACGAAGCTTCCATCATGATCGAACGTGACGTTCTCCGATCTCATTCCTCAGTTGAACCGTACCTTCGCCAAAGTAATTAACTCCACAAAATGAAAAGTAGATCAAGTTTGCGAAACTACATAGATAAAGAAGCAATTAAGTTTTGTAATATTAACATTTTAATGCATCCAAAAATTGGTATTAATCACTGTAACCTAAGAACGACTCTGCTATCATCCGGTTTAATGAGAAAGGGGAGAAAAGACCCACTAGCTAAAATGGCGGAGATCTCTTTAGAAAATGGACGCGTGGTCGCGGGTGGCTTGATCAGGAAACGGGTCGAGCTATTTCTATCTTTCCGGCGTTCGATGGTGGAAGCGGTTGTCTGGCGAGAAGAGAGGAAGAAGAAGGGAGAAACAGAGATTCGCTTGGAATACAGAAGACTGTTTGCTGTTTCTCGAAGCCGTTGGTTTCAAGGGATGATAACGGTGTCCCTACACCCGAGGTTGAGACTCTCAGGGGACACGTACTCGACCGAGCTTTTTTCGAGCAAGGACGCGCATGTAGAACGATTTATACAGGCTGCGTTCGACGAACTGATAGGATGAGAAGCGGATGAGGGTTAAAAAGAAGCAAGATATATAGATATATCGACGAAGGAACGGGACGTTCTCCTGTGGGGCCGTTTCGAGGGCTAACGAGTCGAATCCCGTTGCTTAGGGAGTCCCGGTAGACTGTATTTAGCAGGAAATATTTCGATTGCAACAAAATTGTAAAAACGCTACGCGGTGATTAAACAAGTTGATGCTGCTCGAATTGTCTAACGATTTGATTTGATTTGTTCTCAAATATTTATGCGATAATGAAGGAGATAAGAATGGATGCCAACTTTCAGAAACTTGAACACGACTCTTCAAAAACCCAAGTAACTGGAAATTTAGACTAATTCCTTATTCTCAGAGGAAATTAATCCTTCGCTCTCGATAGAGGACTTATAGTCGCTACTTAGTTCGATATAGCAAAATGATGAAGTTTAATTTAATATTAAACTTTGTATAACGCATCAATATATGAACTAATTCAATAAAATACCTTTGTTCTTTAATTTCTATGTGATTTCCCTTTTAAAAGATTGTTAAATATTTCTAGTGAAGAACTTTCGAGTGCAAGGGGTTGAGCCCTCCATCGAAAAGAATTTGGGAATGAGCATATTCTGGGAGCTGCGAATAAGGAGTCGACCGTTCTCCGCTTGTTCCCGATATTCACGGCACCAGGACTACGTCTAACGTTATTGCTTTCCCTAGCGCAGGGGGTGGAGAACGGAGCGAGAAGAAAAGTGACGGCGCCCATCGGCGGAAGGAGGGTCGCGAAGACAAAGGACCGGGGCAAATAGCGCTTTCGTCTCGAGCAGGTGAAAGGTCAATTCTCAGCGTGTCAATATTGAGCTATGTGCTTCACTATTGCAAGATTTTTTGCCTGCTCTCGTCGAACAAAGGACATTTTATTTCAAGCCTCCTCCGCCGACAGAAAAGTTACTAGAAGTTCTCGACTAGTGGTACATTTACTTATACACATTTTTCGTGCAGCTTTATCTAACACTACCGTAATGTAAAGAATTTTGCGTTAAAATTGATGGAAGTGTATCCCAATAAAATATTAAAAATAACGCAGAGGAAAAGTAGATGAGGAATAATTTTCAAGGTCAACTGCCATTGCAAATTTATATGAATAATCCTGGAAGTTTATGTATATGCATAGCGAGAAGTTAGAGAAAGTTCTATACACATTTTATTCGTGGAGAAATGTGTCAAGTTGAAGCATTGTACGATATGCACGTTTTAGCAGTTTGAATTTTCGCGCCACCTAGCTTTCGGTACTCAATCTTTGAAGGCGTTAAAATTTTCGCGCCGCCCTCGTGGCTTGGAAACTTATTCGAACACGTTTGTATACTTGAAACATTTGAATGTCTAGAGACGTTTGAATTTCTATAAGTACAATGAATTCGCGAGCTTTCCCGAATTCGAATATTATTCAAAATCAATGAAGCTTTTCATTATGAGCGCAAGAGTACATTCGTTCTTGTTTGACCAGGTCTGTTCGTGGACTCGTTACTAATAACAAGAGATATCGTCTTTACCTGGTTAATTGTACTTGAATTAATGCTTCACAGGATCAATAATATATTCGTTCACAAGATATTCGTTTAAATATGTTTAAATATTGTTATACTTTCACTTTTCACTGATTAAACGCAAGACCGTCTTTCACTTTTAACCGCCAACGTCCATAGACTAACCTACTTGACAGAATTAACCCTAAGCGAGCTCCCCCACCTACAAGTGGTTGAAATTGTAATCATTCGAGTTTATGCGGCAAATTTAAACTGATCGTTTGAAGTACTAAATTTCTTCAATGTTCGGAAATCTAAGATCTACTTTACGGACAAAACATCGAGCTTCTTATGGACAATAAAAGAGAAATGTCCTTTTCAAGACTAGGTACTGCCATTTTACGACTTTCAAAGTACTTTTGGAGATTACTACGTAAGTAATATTTACTTTCCAGAAGTGCATAAGACTTGCAAATTCCTAATACAAAAGTTTTACAAGTCATAGGTGATTCATAGAAAATAAAGATGTTAAATATATTGCTTGTCTATTCAACTAATAACCAAACTTCGAATTTTTGTGCGAACATACATATTTCACAAACTATTTATATGAACTAAAATTAAATAATAATTAATTAAGATTTATATGAAATATAAATTATTACCAATAAATCCACAGAGGCTCGCGATCGGCTAATGACTGACGTTCAAAGCAACAATTCAGAAACAGTCTGAGAACTTTCCGCAGCGTCGAATTTCGTTGCCGAAACTTTCGCATTAATAGAACGAAACCGCGTAGTTCGTAGCCGGGATACTCGCTCGTTATTAAACTAGGGAACCTGTGAAACGGGTAATTACTGGCGTGAAAAATGTTCAAAGGAGGAGATTGGGGTTCGACGATGCTGTTTGTGGCCGTTTTCTGTCGCCTACGGTATTAGGCTGAAGAAGGACGTGAGGAGGAGAGGAAAATTAGAAAACTGGGAAACGCTGGCGGCGGCTTCGACCTCTCTTCCGTGAGGACTGAATCCCGCCGGATAACGAACAGTTGCGGCGTCGAATAGTTTTTCGCGAAATGGGAACGGAAACAAAGGTGCCGGGAAGTAGAACAACGAAGTGACTTTTCAAATTGAAGCTCGGGTATTGCGCGAAACTGCACCGCGGGATTTTTCTGTTGCGATTTTTTTAATTACGATTCGCCGCGGACGCGAGAGCCAGTTACACCATAAAACGATTTTGTTTCAGATCAAGGGAAAAATGTCGGTCGAGATAAGAGCGGGTCGACCCACGATGCCGACTATACCGCAGTCGAAGAGACCAACGATTTTGGTGTATCCAACAGGTAAGATCGCGAACAAAACGTCAAACTTTTTCTTCAAGTTCAGGATGAATTTCGCGAGCACTTGTTCACATTCTTTCCCATCAAATGGAAAATATAGAATCACACTGTGGTAATATATTTTTGAGATATCCTATACATTCGTTTCAAATAAAGCTTCAAGAAATACGTCAATTAAATTACATTCGACATTAATATATTACTGTTAATGCTGCAATAAAGCCCATAATGAAGTCAATATTTAAAAGCGAGATAACTCGTACGATTCGTAACAAAACTTCGCTGCGGTGTCAGCACATATTTCCGGGCACCACCATGATCGATGCAACGTAGAGAATCGAGGAAGCGGGTAGCTGCAGGTACGTTATATTATTCGTACAATGCAGACATTCCGGATCGGTGAAATTTAATCCGAGATAAGAGGGTTGGTATTTCGCGGTATTCAACGAACTTCGCGCGTTCGATAATTACAACCAGATCACCGGGAAACTAATTTCACGTGACAGGAAGGCACAGAGATTGTACTTTGTTTTCCAGTAACCCCGGAGAGTATCATTATCCCGATAGTGTCGTGCATTCTGGGATTTCCATTATTGGCGTTAATGGTGATCTGTTGTCTAAGGAGGCGGGCAAAGCTCGCGAGGGAACGAGCCAGAAGGAGGAACTGTGATCTGGATCACGGCGCACTGAGCCTCGTTCGTTTCAGTCCTGTCCATCGCTTGGGTGAGTTTCAAAGAGTAACGTCGTCTCCCGGCGATTAATAAACATTGAATGAAGTCCCCGACCGTGACTAAATAAATTAACTTTTACGCGAGTTCCGGGAAAGAAACTTTCCGGATCAGATTTCGCGCGTGCCTGTCCTACAAACTTCGAAAAGCGCGCGTATTCTCATTCCGAAAGAGGCAGTCGGTTTACCTGAGACGTGGCGAGTTTAAAATCGTAATGAAAATATGAGCATCTTGGAGGGAAAGGCTTCCCTGTGGAGAGATTCTGAAACGAGAACGGAAAGGGGTCGCGGGACATTTATATTTGAGTACCCCCGCCCTCATTAACAACCGCAACCGTGGTCTCTCCTTTCTACCGTGATACACTGAATACGTGCATCTTCGTGCGCTCGAATACGTACAAATTCATAGGCGCGGTCATACAGTTTCGTAAATGGAATATATACGTGTAGTACGTGTTCATCTGTACGCGCGTACACGGATACGCGGAAGCACAAGCCGCGATATACACGTGTAAAGGGAGCAGAAGAGGCATTAAACTGGATTGGATGTCGGCCTGAATATCCCGGTTCATGCACCGATTCCGGAGTACTTTAAATTCGGACGTAATTCGTGTGTTCATACACGGGTTAAGATATCATTCGATAGAACTGTTTAATCTTCACTCGAAGCGTTTGGAAAACAAACGACGGAGGCGCTGGAACTTTTATCGGTTTGTAGTAAATTTTGATTATCTGTGTTTTCCGCGCTTCATATCTCATGTTCCGTGTGACAGTTTAGATATAACGATCTTTAAATGACCGTCGACACGATGGTGCCGTTCTCGTGATGTTCGCCGATAAATAAAATTGCGGTGTTTTGTAGTCGGTTGTGAGTTTGATTAACGAGGGTTACACTCGAACAGAAATGGGGGAGAAAGGAAATTGTAGATAATGTTTACACGTATAAATCGTAAAACGGATTCCGATAGCGTGCAATTCATAAATCCGCTGTTCTGAAGGTGTCTGAACTAAAATGCATACCCATTATTTTATTATCCCGTCAAGCGCAGCGTCTAAAGAGGATTTAGGTAAAAGTTTTTAACACGATTTGTTGCTTGATTTCGTCTCTAGAGGCGATAGAGTTTTCTCGGAACCGGCGCGGTTCATTTTTTCTTATTGCACAATCATTCTGTCACCGCTGCTACTGTTGCATACTCAATGTAGAGTTTAATTGAAGTTCCGCCAAAAGCTGAAAGGTACGCGCATTTGAACAGCATCAGGAAGAAAGATTAGCGAACCGTAGAAATGACTTGTAGAGCGATCAGTGCTCGCCATGCACTAATCTGCATCGAAATGCGTTTTTTCCTGTATTCCAATTAATTCGTCGGAGCTAAGGGCAGACGCTGCTAATCGTGTTTATACCAAATTTACATACGTGCAGCTTCGTCGCAGCTCTTGAAACGGCTCTCGATGCAAAAGCATGAATAAAGTAAATAATTAATATCGTAATCCGCATGTAGCTGAATTTAAATGAAATTTGCTCTGCAAGCCTGGCAATGTATACTTGAGTACATTCTGCATTAAACTATGTTTAAACCATTATATTGGATTAACACCTTCGAATATTATACGTATACGTTCTTTATACATGTTGGAGTTCAATTAGTATTTTTGCTAGTAACATTCTCGCGCTTCTACTCGCGGGTTTGCTTGATGATTCGAATTCTCATTAACACAATATAGAGCGTTAAGTTATATTTCACGGACCATTACAATTTAATTTGTATGTAACAGTGGGAATTGATCGTCCAACGAGAGCGGTATCGTTAAGAAGCGATCGAGAATCTCGGACATTCCCATCCCTGGAATTGGATACGGTGGTCGAGGAGAGATCGGATCCTGAACAGAGTACTGCACTAGAACTTAGCAGTCCAGATTAGCATCCAGCTTTGGTACCGCCCAGGTTGAATCTTTGCACACCTCTTTATTGTAAATCCTCTTTATCTGTAGTCGCAAACATTTTTGAATGATCCAACAGAAGTATGTATACACACTGTAAGAAACTAGTTTTCCTTCTGCTGGTCTATTATTACCGACAGAAATTTCTATGTTGACATATGCTCTGAACAGTTCCTACATTGCCGACCCCGGATCACGTTCTATCAGAAATCAATAATTTTATGTAAAAAGGACACCCTTTTCTAATCATTATTTTTCTTATTTTTCAGGTCTCCTCGACCATCGAAATCGGCGGTACCATTGCCTGTAGATCACAGCCCATTATGGACGGCTTTGACACACGCTAATTCCGTGTCTTCTGTTCTCGGAGATACCTAGCAGCACGTTGAAGAGGGCGGCTACATCGAAGCACTAGTCCTCGACTTACCAATCATCTACTAAAATAAAGAACGAATCAACGTGTCTTGTTCGATTTCAAGACCGCGAACTTGTACCGCGAAAAGTGCCATAACGTGAACCAGTTTCAAAAAATACACACGTTTAAAAGAAAACTATAGAACTCTATGAACGAGTCTCACGTACGTAACAGAAGCTACGGGAAACTAAATTTTTTACCGGTATACTTGTATAGCACGCTACAGCCATTCCGCTTTTTACATGAGGAAAGTTGCTTAAGGGGATAATATACGTGAACACTACTAATGTAAATACTAATTTATTAACATCATGTACAATAAAAAAATCAAAGTGTATAAATAATAAAGCATTATAAACAGTATTGCATATTCAAGTTTACTCTCCAGTTTATAAATGAAGTTGTCATCATATACATATAAAGTATAGACTAATGTAGTAGTATTTATCTTTATGTAATTGAACTTTATTAATCCTTATAATTTAATGTTCATTCATGAAGTTCTTCTGCATTACATAACTTTCATTCGGGTAAACTATGTATTCATTCGTACTTTTCCCACACATACAACTTTCAAGGCTATAACACAAAAAATTGAGTAAATTACATAATGACTTTCTAATTTCCTAAAAGCCAGGTGTCGCTCGTCCCTTTTTAGCGGCTTTTTTCAGTTTATTTATTTTCTTTTCCTTTTTTCTTTTCATAATATTTTCTTGCCGTTTCTCCTGTCTTTCTCGAATCTTTTTCTGAACACTTTCCATCCTTGATTCCCATTTCTTTGCACTATGTTTCTTTTTGTGTTCCATTCTGTTTATTGTTCGTTTAAGTAACTCAGGATCATCTTTCACCTATAAAAGCAAGACATTATTGGATTTTACATACACCAATATAAAACATTAAATAATACAGACTTATACATATTTCTTTATTCACCTTTTCTCCACTAGCTTTTGCTAATACAGAATTCCATGCATGTTTCTCTTTTAATTCTTGTGCTTTTTCTGCTTCACCCGACTGTTCTAATTCCTTCAATTTCTCCTTTTTCTGTTTCAGTTGAAGTAAAATTTTCTTTGGATCCTTCACATTTTTGGGTGGCTTCTTTTTAGTTCCAATTTCAGAAAAGTCAAACTTGCTAAACACCATTTTGCCTTCTGAATTGAAAATTGGTTTTGGTCTTGGTATTTTTGGTACTTCACCATCTTCATTTTTAATTTTAGATCCTCCAATTGCATTCTGTTCTGTCTTCACTAATTTCCTTTGCATTACACGTTCTTCTCTCTTAGAAATTTTCTTCATTTTATTTTTTAAATTTTTCTTTAATTGTTTATCTTTGTAGCCTAACCTTTTCACATTTTTCAATCCTTGAAGTTTAGCATGTAGTTCTTCAAATGTATTTGCTCTCTTTGCTTTCCCAACAGAATTTGGGAAAACTTTAGCTTTAATGTAAAATACAATAAAAATTGGAATAACAAAGAATATATGTATTGTATAAATATTTTGAAAGACCTACCTTTTGACTTAACATCTGTATTATGTGTTACTAATTCACTGTTTTCATCTGAAACTGATAAACAAATCTTCTATCACAGATGCAAACATCATAAACATTTTTACAGTCTACTTTTTTATGTTTTTACCTAGTTTCGATACAGGTAACGGTGTTTTTGAAAATATATTCGTGATAAATTGATTTTCTTGTTGTAGTAGTCGTTTGACAAGAGTCACGTCAAATGGTTTTGACATTTTTAACTGCATATTTCTCAAAAAACACGTGTAGCACAGTGAACTAAATAAAATGGATTTACACAAAACAGCGACACGTTTCTAACTTTCCGAAACTAAAAAGTATGTATTATAGGTTAGAAATTATATTCTACTGCGCAAACTCATAAACAACAGAGATTTGAAATCTTTTTAATTATTACAAAATTATATTATATTGTGATTCAACTTAAACATTAACAATATTGCTTTTAGCACCTTTAATTTACATATTATTCTTTATATATAATTATGAATATGATAAAAATATCTGTAACGCCATCTACTAACAAAATATATTAGTTAAAAGCATTATACATTTAAGTCTTAGAAAATTAAATTACAATTAATTATACTAATAATAGCTATTGCATTAAATTGGATTTAATTAAATTGATTTAGGCTTATTCAGGAAATACACATTTATTTTTAAAAAGGGATTTATTGTACTTCTTGCATTTATATTTTGTTACGTCTTATAAAGTCTTTAAGAAAGTGTACAATGCAATTCTTGAATGTGCGTTATTTACAAATTCTTATAACACTGAAAAGCTCTAAATTAACATTACAAATATTACACATAATGAAGATTCATTTACATTAAAAGTGCTTGTTCAGCTAATACATGTAATCTTAATACAATAAGGGTCTTCCCATTCCACAAATATTTATCAAATTTTTTTTCAACTACAGCTGCTTGTTCAGCTGATTCAAAATATATGTGGCAATACCTTAGTCCAATGTTAGGTATGTGGAATATCTGAGATGTCGCTATTGGCTTATATTCATCAAAAAAGGATAATATCTCAGGTGATCCCAATTCAGGATGAACATTAGCTATAATAACTTCTTGAGCTGGAATAATGTGTGGAGTCTTTTGAGCATATTTATGGTTTGTAAACCTTTGATTATTACAAATCAAAGATGGAATTTCATTTTCATTAAAATAATCTTCTATTGTACTTGAGCTGTTATCAAGACATTCTACAGAAATTGGGGTGCTTGATGTTGATCTTTCCGATTGTTTTGACTTTAGCAGTTGTCTCAACGATGAAATTGTCTTAGTAGAACTATTGCCATCACTATTTCTTCTTGACCTAGGTGAAACATTATAATGATAATCTTTATTATCTGTTCTGTTAATGTCTTTGTTCTTTAAATGGTTCTGTTTTAGAAATTTATTAATAGATGAAAAAGCAGAGGAGTCTTCACTTCTTTCTTGCACAGGTTTATGATTTTTAGTAGTAGATTTATTCTTAATTTTCTTTTTGTGTGGTAAAATTTTAATTAATTGATGATTTTTAAGACTGTTAAGACAACGCATAGTGTCTTGTAAATTTTTATATCGTACAAAACATAGTCCAAAAGTGTCACCATGCTGGTCTACAGACACAACTGTACCATAAGAAGAAAATATATTTTTAACTTCATCTGTGGTTAATCCTTTGTTTGGAAAATGTACAAGGTATGAACCATCGTGTTTTTTATCATAAAATTTTTCATGATCCATACTTCTATAAACTATTTCACTGTCTTAGATATATTAAAAATATTTTTGGACCGTTTTCACAATATTTGTTGATAATGAATTCAATGCGTTTGTTGGTTATATTGTTTCAAATGTGATGTATTTCAATTTAATTACTGGACTTTATGAACCACATTTAACCACATACTATTTTTACACGTTAATAGTAATAAAATAATGTATGGTTTTTCAATATACCTATGTAATCAGTCCGCATTACTTGTAAAATTTATAAAACCAAATGCTCCACAACTTGTGTCGTGTCAGTGAGGCTAGAACTGACGCCAAAGACAAAATATAACGTAGATGTCACTCAACTGTCATCTTAATTTAAGAAAGTAAAACGTAACATTGTTAAAAAAAACAGTTGAACAATGATCTATACAACACCAGAAATTATTTTGGAATAGAATTTTCTACGTGTTGAGTGTACTTTGTTTTTACGATATAACGTCATTTTCCTTGTAAAATTAATTATCACGTATTTTAAATAAACGGACAAAAATATAGTTAAAATGACGAATACACTTTGTAGCGAATTTAAACGTTTAGTTTCAAATATCAAAATAATTAATTAGAATGGTAATTGAAAATAACAGTTGATCATTCATATTTTCCCGCCTTATAGAAATGGCCGAACGCGCAGCCATATTTGCAGAACGGACTTGCGCATTAACTCCGCCATAATTTACATTTCTTGAGCACAAAGTCTCCTTGTTTTACTTGCACAGTGGTCAGTAAGGCAATATTACAATTAACTGTTCGGTTTTGACCATTTTTTTACGCAATACCTTGCACAGACGCAACGTAAACTCATACAATTAAATGGTAACGGCGATGGAAAAAAAAGAAGTCGGAGAAATGGGCGGAGTTTGCGCCTGTCGTAATACGAGGTAAAAGACAATTTATTCAAAAGATATTTTCAGAAGAGTCCCATCAGGTTTACAGATGGTATTTTCGAATAATGGTTCCGAAGCATTGCTATTGCAATTTATAGAAATTTGAAAGGTCCGCGATACAGGTTAAGGAAGACGCGAACTACGAAAAGCGACGAGGTCGCGTCGTAAATAAAGTGGATGCGCACGCGGACAATACACGTGTGAGAGAGAGCGAGGGGAACCGATTGGTCGGAAAAAGACGGAAATGTACCGAAGATTCTGATTGGTCGACGGCGGCTGTTATGGCCGCCGATTAGCGCACGCACGCACGCACACTGAGGAAGGACGGTTCGCACACGAACGCACGTACACGCGCGTGCATCAGGAGCGTAGCAGTCGCTCGCGGCCGAGAAGAGTGAAAAGAGCGACAGAAACGGTCGGTCCGCGCGTTGCCTTCTAAGGCGGAGGGAGAGTTGGTGTGTGACGTCGTCCGTGCGCGGATGGCTCGAAGAACGCCGATTTTCCTCAGCTTCGACCAAGTATCCTTGCTGAGCGTCCGAAAGACCAAGTGAAAGGAGTGTGCATGCGGGCCGGCCGCGACGCCGCGACCGTCGACTCAACCGCGTATACGTAAAACCCGACAATCCGTCAAGTTTCAAGCTGCCCGAAGCTGCTGCACCATTTTCATCATTCTCTTAGAGTGTATACCAAAACCCCGGAGAGAAACCGATTATCACGGTGCGTAACCTGGAACGTTCCTGAGCCAAGTTAAGAAAAGATACGAAGAAGCGGCGGTAATAGAAATAAAAAGGATACGAAGGGCATCGAGAGAGGTAGCGGGAGACAGAGATAAAGAACGAACAAGCGAGCGAACCAGCGAACCAGCGAACCAGCGAGCGAGCGAGCGAGCGAGCAGAGACAGAGAAAGAGAGACAGAACGAACGAGAGATAGAAAGAGAGGTAGATATAGAGGAACAGAAAGAGAAAGAGAGAGAACGAGATCAGGAAAGAGAAGCGAAGAGCGAGTTAAAACGCCAAACGAGATACGTAAGAGACAAAGGCCACGGCGGCATAACCTCCAAAGCGATTCGATCGTGCCGCGCGTTTCGTAAATCGTTCCTGCGGTTCGTGGATCGTTTCCAAGCGTTTATTCGATACCCATTATTTACGAGAGATTATATTTTTACAAGTGCATGCCTGCTGCTGCCCGGGGCTTCCATATATGAAGTGTCGCACGAGTGAGTGAGAGAGAAAGAGAGAGACAGAGAGAGAGCACGTGTATGCAACGTATTTTCCTCGAAGGCATACATACACGGGAGTCGTCGTTTTCAAGTGAAAGAGCGGGACGGTTGTTTGTATGGTCGTGTTTTTTCCGCGATACCTGGTATACGATATAGACCAATAGTCCGCGAGTGTTGTCTACTGTGTAAACGAAACCGTTGTTGCCTCGACGACAACGCAGAAAATAGTAAAAGGATAGAGAAAATAGAAGGGGTAAAGAAAGCAAGAAGGAAGATAGGAAAAAGAGAAAGAAGAAGAGGGGGGACAGAAATAGAGAGAGAGACGAGGGAAAAAGAGCCAGCGGATAACACATTCAGCGCTGTAGTCTACGGTTGATGGATGAAACTGGCAGGATGCTGCAACACGGTGGATCAGGTGTTGGTCTGATGGGAGGCAATCAGGGCCAGGGGGCCCAAAATACCGGCGGATACGGAAACATGGGGCCCACAGATGGAACGGCGACCCATGGTCCGGATCCGGCCGGCGAGTCCAGAAAACAGGATATCGGAGAGATTCTTCAGCAGATCATGAATATCACCGATCAGAGCCTAGACGAGGCGCAAGCAAGGTAGATCCTATTCCAGATCCGATCGACCGCCATTTTTTTTAACGCTATAACAACCGGGAACTGCTCGGAATGACCAAATGACCGATACAGATGCTTTCCAATGTTACCTAAAAACAGGTTATCAAAGGATACTTTGTCGCATAGTTTCATTGATAATTATGGAACAGTACTCTTGTCACTTGGGTAATTCCAGCGTTAACTTTAAGAGGATTAAGGGGAAAGTTTCTCCAACTGATCGATTCTAACATATTAAAAGCCATCCGTGTCTCCGAGATACGAATCATTTTTCCTCTGTTAAAAATTGTTTCTCGAAAAAAGCCTCGAAAATACATGTTTACACGCGTGGATAAATTACTCGGTCGCAAACTATACACTGTTCCGGGGTTAATAGCAACGTACCCTTAACGTTGGAAATTACTACGCGTGTTTTCGGTTTTATGTTGCTCGGTAAACTTCCCCAGGCGATGATTTTGCTGCCAGTATTTTCGCAGGGGCTGTTCGAGCTTTTTCACGGCGTTACGTTTGTTAAATACGTTGTTAAGTCGTGGGTGTGCAGGAGAAGCCGTGACAGAAACGGGTTACGTTGATCGCCTTCGAGTATCGGTCGGCACGACTTTGTTACCAGGGTGGGGTGGATGGGCGGGAGGCGGACATTATTTTTACGAGGCCTTTTTTAATATTTTATATCGTCGGTTAAACTGTTCAATGACGGGAGCAGGACGCGTACGTGTATTGGTAATGACAAGCTGTAACGTGGGTTGTACACAAGCGCGCGAGCGAAGCACGGCGATAAGGCCGCGTTTATCTTCGCGTTATTGGTCCATGATCGTTCAACGTTTGCCAAAACGTCGACGCGTCTTACGCGCGAATGCGATTAACGTTATTTTTGGATACACCGTGTGCGTTTCGCCCGGCCGCGAGATTCTCTCAGACGGAAAATTCATCTCTGACGATTTCTCACACGATTTTCTCTTTTCCCAGGAAACACACCCTGAACTGCCATCGAATGAAGCCGGCCCTGTTCTCGGTCCTCTGCGAGATTAAGGAGAAAACAGGTGAGTCCGCCTCTCATTCGTTTAATCCGCCGGTATTCGAGGTGGAGGCGGCGGCGGCAGCACCCGGTGCTCATGTGACCGTGCGTCACAAATTGTACTTCAATATTTACCGGTGCGTGCCACGGCCGCGCGTCCCATAAATTAAGATACGTCGGTCCGCTGAAAATCCGCAGTTTATCTCGCAGCTGCTCGCGCGAACGAATTTTTTTTAAGCGCACGAGCACGAGATAACGAATCGATAAAACGGCGAGATAAAATTTCGCCGGAGATCAGGTTGGCCGAAAATTATTACCCCGGCTTTTAAATTTGTTGTTCGAACAGTGATCCGCGAACCGTTGGTATCGCCTAGTCATCGTCGCCGAAAAGTCACGATAAACGGCTACCGATTAAACAGCCGCCGACGAGATAAGAGGAGGGAAACACTCCATAAAAGTATACGGACGATCACCTCGTAAACTCGCGTGCGCCGGTCGCCGCTGGCCCGCGGAGTCGTTCTAAACAATCCGAGAAATTCCTAGAACAAGAGATCCCTATCTCTAGCCGCCTAGCCGGGGGACCGAAAGGGGCGATAGAGCGAGAGAAAGAGAGAGACAGAGGGAGGGACACGGGAGGCTGTTGATACGTTTTCAGCGTGGCGAGTGCAGGGTCGACCCCTACGCCCATTCGAAACTCGTAAACATAATTTTTATGCGATGTTTGGATTACTTTTACGCGCGGATCAAGAGACCACGAAACGCGCAATTATTTTTCGGGTGCGAGGGGTGGCTTGGCTGGTTGGCTAGCTAGCTGGCTGACTGGCTGGCTGGCTGGCTGGCTGGCTGGCTGGCTCGCTCGCTTGCTATCTAGCTAGCTGGCTGGTTGGTTTGGCTCGGCTTGGCTCGGCTCGGTTCGAACAGACAAGGGGCAAAAGGGGGCTGAGGTGGAGAGAAGGAGGTGTGTGGGTCGGCTACCCCAAAAGTAGTTTCTGCCTGGTCGCTTGATGGGGGTGGTGGGGCCACCACGCCCCTCATGCTAAGCCACCCTCTTTCACGTCGTTCCGCCATAAGTATATGTGTATATCCTACACACATTTTTCTCTCTTTCCCTCTGTTTCTCTTTCTCTCTTCGTCTCTCTTCTTCCCTGTATCTGGTTCCCTTGCTTCCTCCCCGCCGCCGTTGCCGCCACCGCCACCCCTCTCGCCGTCGGCTAGCTAGTCTCCTTTCTCGCGACGAGGGTGGTATTGTGCTGGTCGAGGGTTCGACGTCGACGACATTCCACGAACACCGTCCGTTGTATATGTCCATTCGATAAAAATTCGAAAGGGAGAAGCGCGAACCGTGGTCCCCCATTGTCGCGAAACGATGCTCCTTTTCCTATAGAACGATCCTAAAAAATGGGTCTATCCTTTAAACAGAGCCGCGCTCGAAAAGCTCCTGGTCCTCCATCGGACTCCTCGAGGATTCACCCTTCTATTTTCTATCTTCCGTAGTCCTGCTCGTTCGATCCCCAGGACAACGCGCGAATTCCGCGCGAACACTCGACCCGCTGGGGCGATCCACGCTTGAATGGGCTGAACTTTAATCGCCATCCGCTCGTGAAAAAGAGCCTGTTCCTCCCTCTCGACAGGAAAGAAAGTGAAACGGAGCATCGGAGGGCGGTAAGGAAGGATTTACGTAAACAAAAAAGGCGTCGAAGTGTGATGAGCGCACTCGAGAGGATGAGTCGTTTTAATGGTTCTATATTCTTTATGAGTCTCGCTGCTAAGTATACACGGGCGCGCGTTCATCGCGCCCTGGCACATGGGTCGGTCGGTCGGTCGGTCGGTCGGCTTGGCTGGGTCGTCGAGTGTGCATGTGCGCGCCGCGTAGGTCGGAGACGAGGGTACCGAGAAAAATGTGTAGGGTAACGGAGACTGAGCGACGGGGGATGAAGAGCGGTAGAGAGGGCAAGGCTTGTAGTAGAGTTTATGGGCAATGGCTGACGAGGCAGTGAAAAAGTACTAAAACCAAGAGGAGCAGATAAACGCTATGTTAAGCAGACCGTTTTACCAACCATTTAATATAATCGGCTCTCTCTTTCTCTCCATCGTGCAGCTCGGATGGCTTCAGATCAGGGCCGTCCCGAGTCAGATTTCTCCCCATTCGACATCTTTTTTCCCCGCCGACTCTTCACTCGCTGCCAATAAAAGTCGCGAGCGACAGCTTGCGTTTCCATTACGAACGTTACCCTTAAATCTTATTACGTCAAACTCTGTTTCCGGGCTCGCGCTTTTCCACTTGTCAATTCGCAATTGTGCGATATCTGAAAGCGTTCAACTGACCAACCGATAAACGCGTATCCCTATCTCTTTTTCCATGCGAGAGATTCATTTTTAATGGACCCTCTCCTCTGTCTCTCATTTGAATATCTGGTATTGTGATCGACGGCCTCGAAGCAACAACGATTTGTCACGGTCATTCGGAGCGGCTACTCTTCGGAACGCGCGGTGATCTTCGGGAACCTGTTTCGGACAACCCCGTTTAGACCGATTTCCCATGGGACCGGTGCGGCGGCGGAGAGAGAGGATCCCGGAGGGTAGAACAACGTGAAGGAAACGAAGGGACGCTGGAGAAAGAGGGTAGGCCGAAATCCGCGGGATTTCTCGACCCGCCTTTCTCGGCCAACCCCTAATCCGTTTTTTCTTCTCTCCTACGCTGTCGGGAGATCTTTTCTTCGGATAGTCGTTCACAGCGGTGGTATAATCGCCGAGTCGCACATTGTACCCTAAAAATATTCTTTCCTCGATGGACTAGACTTTTAGAGTCTAGCCAGCTAACTCTAAAACGCTACTCCTTTCAACGAGCTTCTCTGAATGCTTCCTCTTCTCGAATCGCGTCGATTTAGGGAAGGGTGGAATTCAGGCTGGAATTAAAACAACTCAGCTGCGAAACGAACGCGAGCTGGTAGCTTCCCGTTCGAATCGAATCGTTCGGACTCGAAACTCTATGCTAATTTGCATTGAGCACGGTCGCTCGCGGCGTGATTCGCGGACGAAACAAAGAGCACAGCCGGGTATCGATTGCTGGCCGCGCGGCCGGTCGTCCGACTCCGCGGTTCAACTTTATTTATCGTTTGTCAACGCGTGTAACGCGAGCGAGCGAGCTCCGAAACGCGAGCGCGATTGGTCACGCGTAGCCGCGTGCTCTTCCGGAGACTCTTTCTCCGCCTCTTTCGATTTATCGTCATTCAATTAAAGCGACAGGCGATACTGGGCCGCGCGCCGCTTTACTCTCGATCCCCACGCCCGCCCGCTCGTCCATCCCTGGGAACTACGTCTCGCCGCGGTCGCGTTTCGGCGTAACAATTAAAAAATCCATACTCGATTTGGCTCCAGTCCAACCGTGATTTTGCTTTGCTCGCCTCGTAAGTGTTTTTCGCCGGCGAAATCTTCTTCCGCCTTGTTTTTTTTTTCGGCTCTCTCTCCCAGTTTCGCTCTTCGTTTCGCTTCCGTAATCTCTGATTCGTTTCAATCGCTTCCCACCCGCAACATCGGGACGATGAAACATCACAAGATTGTCCGTTCTTCGTCCCGACCGATGTCGCCGCTCGCCTGCATCCGCCGCGCTGCTTTTTCTGCCTTATTTTCCCGTTCGTTCGTCGACCTCCCTCTCACGGAGACGACGATGCCTCCTTTGTCGTTGGGTCGTCGGTGAATTTTCAGCTTCTCTCGTCGAACGCGTTCGCCCCTGGTCTACCAGTAACTCAGCCTTCCTTTTTTTTATGGATTGCTGATCGAGGGCAGGATAAATTTCATACTTTCCTTTAGTCAGAAATTCCACGAAATTCGTGCGATTAACACGAGCTACGGTGGTACGGGTAATTTCTCGCGTGGCTCACGAGAAATATCCTCCCCTCCGGTGGTCCATGGGTTAAGCCGGGAATCAAGGATACGAATAAAATCAATTCGAGTCTGGTTTCCCGGTCTTGCGCGAGGAATCCAGCTCTCTTCGAAGGACATTCCTTCCATCATCAGTTCGCGATCTAAAATCGAATGATTCGATTCGCTAGAAGACCGTTTCTTATTTAACTTAACTTTTCATCGACGGGCCAGGGGAATAATTAACGGTCAGAATTTTCGTCACGAATGCGGCCGGTGTTCCTTCTGACAGCGAGCACCGTACACTCCGCGTCTTAATTGGACGGCGCTCGGTTTAATTAACGCTTGGCGCAACGATCCGTATGTTTGTTTGTCTCACGCGATTCCACAAGTAAGATACGCCGTCGGCGATTTCAAGCTCGACGAAGTTTCTCCGTAGAAAATAGATAGATACAGGGTTCGTCAAGCTTTTTCCTTGCTGCACGATCCCGTAGCCGCCGATCGGTTCCCCGGTTCAGCTAAACCGTTTTCTTCGAACGCTTACAATTACTTTATTTTTTTCCTTCTCCTTCCGTTATTTAATATCGCATCGATTTCTCTATGGTCAGCAACATGCTCGCCTAATTTTTAGATTTCCTTCTACGGATCCACTGTTTTGAAAAATCCAATCAGCTTGTTTCTGTTGCCCCGTGTTTTGAAGATGTGCTATATTTAATTTGATGCTTTTGGTCTTCTGCGATGAGTTTTCGTTTCCGTACATTCTGTTAACGATTACTTTATTCTCTCGTCTAATTAACGCTGGAACTACTGAGAAACTTTATTTTCGTTTTAAAATTTTGTATAGAAACACCAAAAACGTATTCGTTGCGATTTCAATTGACTTATTCAGTTTGCGTATTGCCAAGTTAATTTCTTTAACAATTTCTCAGGGCAACAACTATAATTCTTCCAATAATTGTAAAGGGAGAATCCGGAGATGGGTCAATTCGATCTGCACAGTAGTTCTAACGTTAACGAACACGTTTCTTCACAATCGGGGCACAACGAATAAAAGGTCATCGGTCACCAGCGAATCAAGCGCGTCCCGCGCACCGAAGAAATTAATAACCTAATTTACTCGTTCGACGTGGCGAGACGCTCCTCGTACATCACGGTTTAACGCGCTCTGTGTTCCCCGTGATATGATTTACCGGGCAAGCCGTGCATCGCGGGTCGAGATTAAAATGTAGCCGCGCGCGCCCGCTTGATTTCGATATCTGATTACTAGGCTGCCGCGCCGGGCTTCATGCATTCGTAACAAACACCGAACTCGCGCGCCGAAATCGCACTGCCCACCGGACAGAGTTTCCATTTTTCGTCCGTGAACGCGGGAATTCCTTTTAAAATGTAAATGAAATACGCGGAGAGCAATATCGTATGAACGTTGCATTCTGTCGATGCACGCGCTGAAACGTTCTTCAATTCCCGTCTTACGATGATGTCGTTTAACACCGTATGAAATGTGTTTTCTTCAGTATTCCCGTTTCACATATTTCTGTAGCGTCTAACGAGAATTCATTGGTTAACACTAAAACTACCGAGCGGTTAACTCGACTTGAAACTCCTTTATGGAAACTCTAAGAGTGCATCTATTGAAACTTTAATTGACTTACAATTCAGTTTGCGTATCGCTATATCAATTCCTATAATAATTTCTCAGAGAAACATCTGTTATCTTTTCAATAACTGTATAAAGAAGAAATCAAGAACGGATCATTTTAACCAGTCTGGCAGTTTTAGTTTTAACCACTTGCTTTGGGAAAACGTGCTCCGCGCGTCGTGACGTTTTTGTTCTAAAATTGCTAATGACATACACGTCGATAGTATTATTGGATTACATATTCTTAATTGTTCTGAAATCTACCATTTCATACAAAATTATTAATAAACAAAATTAGTATGCGTATCTGTATGTAATAGGTAAAGACAAAATTCTTAACACGAGATCCTGCCGAGTTTCTGAATTCGTTACCACTGCAAGTGGTTAATAATCGTCTAATAAACCGTCGTACGAAATCGTCTCCCCTCAATTATTCCCATCGATCTCGTTTAATCTCAAACTTTTTCCAATCAAACTGTTCAAACATCGAGGCGTTCACTGTTGTGAAGAAAAGAAGCTTCCTTGTTTGCCTCAAGCGTTTGAATCGAACGATTCGTCGCGGGCTGCATCGTTGGCAAAAGGTACAAAGGTAGCGTTGGTTTTCCAGGAGATGACGCTTCTCATCCCGACCCCAGTTGGAATGTCGTTCCCCTAGCTTCGATTTTCTTTTCTTCTTCTTCTTCCTCTTCTTCTTCTTCCTCTTCTTCTTCTTCTTCTTCTTCTTCTTCTTCTTCTTCTTCTTCTTCTTCTTCCTCTTCTGCTTCTGCTTCTTCTTCTTCTCCTGCTGCTGCTGCTTCTTCTTCGTCTTCTACCCGTGCTCTCGTCCTCCCCAGTGCTTCTCTTTCGTTTTTCTTTTCCTTTTTCTCCTCCCTCTTCTTCATTCGCGGTCCCCGCATGCAGATGGGTTCCAGCAACCAAGGTGAACCGGCCTTTCTGCTCTCTCTTTCTATCTCCCTCTCTTTCTTTCTTCTACATTCTTACTCTTTCATCGTACTCTTACTCTTTCCCTCCCCCTAACTCGAGACTCAAACTTCTTCGACTCGACTAACGAGATTTGTCCGATTCCAGCCTGTCGTATTGTGCACTGATTTATTGCGAAAAGTTTTTTAAGGTTGCACTGAGTGCGCCTCCGTGTATATATACTCCACGGATGCCGTCTAGGCGAGAGATACAGAGAGAGAGAGAGAGAGCTTTTGCATGCCACGCTGGCAATTTCGTAGTAATTTTTAAGGCCACGACATAGGAAGAACCTTCTTCCACGTTTCAGCTTGATAGTTCTTCTTTCGCGCTCGAATCGAGAAACTGTACGCTTGTAGGTACACACGGCGGAACGTGTTTCGTGGTATACAGGGGGATTCGGAACGAGCGAGGAGCCGGAGACACCGCGTTGAAGTTGCAGACTGTTAGTTTGTCAAGCAATATGCATAATGCAATCGCGGCGATGGCATTCGCGGCTACGTAAAAGCAGTTTCGATATCCTTACCGCAAATACGCCTGTATATTTATAGGAGGAGATAAAAGCTCGCCGCGCATTATCGAGTAATAATGTTACGGTAATGTCTGGTCGCTGATAAGATACACACGTTGCATTCGTTAACCCTTACACTAAATCGATTGGTCGACATTCTTTTTCCGTTCCGTTTCGATTCGATTTTTATTGTCACTTTTAAGCGCTCGACAATTGCTCGAGTGTCGTCAAATATATATTTTTCTTATCGTTGCGACAAAACGATGGTCGGGGACACGTTCGTCCCATCCTGCTTCTCGGTATGCCAACTTTAAAATTACCGAGACTAAAATGTGTAGAATGTGTCCCGTAGAATTTAACATCCGTAACCGACCTTCGGCAATTACGTAGAACAGATGTTTGATCCATCACTGCACGATCGTGACACGAAAGGAGTTAAAGAAACGACACTTAACTTGTAAACGACTGCACAAGATAACGAGTATAATTATTAGACTTCGGAGGTCTATGCAAATTGAAACCTTCATAGGCGAATACAAAAGAAGTTTTAATAAAATTCTATTTACTCGCTTCACTGAAGTTCTACTGAATCCTGTCGTATTTGTCAAAGATGTTTGATTATTTACTGCGAAAGCATACAATCATGCAGTCCGATATAATAAAAACAATCAAGATTCATCCAGTTTCGAACGTTCTTCTGAATCTATTCGTAGTTCGAAGAATCAATAATGACCGACGGAACGGCGATTGTTCGCGCGATTGCTCGTGGAAACCGGCGGAAAGGGAACTCCAAAAATACGTGGCCGCTTGCGGCAGCCTTGTGTCGTCGATATTTTGGGATCCGGCTTTCGTTAAACTATCCCGGAGCGATCGGAAGGCGTCCCGCGGTCGAGAGCCAGCGGCGGCGGCAGCGAGTCGGTATCGGCTGACCGGGGACGTAGGACGAAGACGCGCGCGCGTACGGAGCGGAGTAATGATACGGCGAACAAAAGCGGGCCCGGTTAGACCGAGCCGGGCATTGTGCTGTCAAGTCGTACACGACAGTTACACTGCTGTCCCGTTAACGGAATTGCACTTAAGTCGCTTTAATTGCGCAGAGTTACTGACCGGAAGTCGCCGTTCTGGTCATCGCCCCCGCAAGGAGGATCTCTCCCTTCACCCTTTTTGCATGTTTGATCGGTATCGATCCCGGCCCCGTCGCATACGAATTCACTGGAAACACGATTAACTGAATATTAACGCGTTAACTGCCGCCAGAATTTTGAGCGTTTCGTATAGTAACACTTATCCTTTATAACAAAGGCAAGTGGTGGTAGAATTTGTTATTACTGATTTAGAATCACAGTTCTCAAGGTGCATTTAAAAGTATACTTGTTACTTGTGCTGTTAAATATTTTTATTCGACGTCATTTTTCTTGTTATAATTGGTTTTAAATAATTTGGAGGCTCTGGTCATCGGTGACCACCACCGTGGTAACGTGTTAACGCCTTTGCGATCACATATTTGTGACGCACGGTGCAACGAGTTGGAAGTTGACCAGATTTTCTTGTTGAGTTTTATTTACATTTCGTGCCAACGATTTGTTGGATTTAATGAAAGATTGTAATTATGGAGACAGTTGCTGTAACTTAGCACAGGAATACTGCAAAAACACAGTGAAAGTTTTGTTTTTTTTTTGTACAGGATACACATAAACGTTTTTTAGTGAATATAACAATCTTCATGCTGTGAAAGTTAAGATTCTATAAGTCCGCCGAGAAATTAGAAAAGAGTTCCGTTAGAAGCGAAGCTTCAGTACCTAGAGATACCGATGAAAAGCGTTCCCGAATTCTTTTTTCCCAACTATTATCCAGATTGCAGATGCCGCCCTTGAGAAACGATTAAAAAATTGACGTACTAACCCACAAACTAAATCATAAGTGAATTAAACTCTCAATAGCTACACTCACAAAATTCCCGTAGCAAAATTACAGAGCCCCAATTCATCAATTCGGTAGTTCCGGTGTGAAACACATTTCCCATACCACCCTTTTCTTAGCTACAAAAATATTCTCATGGAGCATCTCCACAGCATCTCCTCGAGAGTACATCTCCAAAAATAGATCCCCGATCTCTCTTTTTTCAATCGCTTTAATTAAGAAGTTCGCTTGTCGCAAGATCATCGAACCGGAGCGTCTCCGTTCGGCCGGGGGGCGACCGGCGCGGTGCACGAAAACTTGAAAGGTTTCGGAAAAAAAGAATGACCAACCGATCTACTCGGTTGGGTCGTCGTACCGCGCGCGCGATAAACATCTACCGGTGGGCTGGAGAGGAGAGAAAAGGAGAGAGCGGTAGAAGGAAAGGCGTCCCTCCGCGGGATTCATCGTGCGTGTTCGCGCGCGGGTTCGCCCGGTAAGTGGATCGGCGCGGCGTACGTTTACACGCGGTCAAGCCGTGCGAGTGTGTGTAACCGGGCAAACGAGCGCGAGCGGCGCGGGGGGGTCGATTTAACAAACCATACGTTACGCCACGATAAAATCTCGCAAACCTATAAACTTCGGGCCGGAGCTAGGTGCGGGTACGTTATATCATAAAAATCCAGTAAAATAAGCTCGTAAACCGAAAGACAGAGAGAAAGGCGGGTGAAAGAAGGAATGGGGGATGCAGGGAGATCCGCGGGGAGAAGCAGAAGTAACGCCATGTCCGCGCGACGACCCGATATACGCTCTTCCTGCTCGCGTGTATACGCGCTCTCACGTCGTTTACACGCGCCTGCGTGCGCTAGCGAGCGAATGAGCGAGCGACACCCTTAGCCCACACGCATCTCGCTCGCTTGGCCTCCGAACTCCGGTTTTTATCGTCGATAATTAATCCAGCGAGCGATCGAGCGGACGACCGAAGTTCTTCAACCGGTATCCGAGGAAACTCGATGAAACGGCTGAGCAGCTTCGTTTCCTTTTGCTGATCTCTTTTAAATCCTGCGTCTATGCTGTGGGAAGCTGGGAGAATCGCGTATTTTGCTCAGACTACGGAAATTATATATAATTTGAGTTATATGAGTTTTTCTGAGAAGCTTATAGTATGTACTGCTAGATCACTTGCTAAGTCTGAGGAATACAAAACAGTGATCCAGTTTTCACAGTTCCTCTCGTCCAATTTTCTGTTGGCTTCGTTTCCTAATTACTGATATTTTCGATTACTTAATTGACCATTCGTCATTACGGTTACACGTGAACAATTGAAACTATACAATTGTTAACTAGAAAGATACTTTTTGCCTCTGTACTGTTCTGCTGGACATCAAGTTGTCTCTCCAATTATAGAAGCGGCCTAATGTTATGTACGAAGGAAAAGATTCGAAAAAGATTAGGGTGAAGGAGAGTTTCCGGGATCTGCCAATGGACTCATCAGTTACTTTCTGGTAGACCTGTCCCTTAGACCTTGGGACTAGTATTGGAGATTTATGGATGGTTTATATACAAATAGGTAAGGAACTCAGTAGCATTGAGAAAAGCAAGGTGTCAGTAGCTCTTTATTAGCAGACTGAGAGATCTGCCTCCACATAGTGTTTCGATGGATGAACATGTGACCGGTAAACATTCCTTGGAATTCGTGTGCACGATTGCAACATGTTTCGACAAGTAGTACGTTAAAATTAAATATACGAAAAGCTCCGTTTCTTTTCCTATGCGACTAATTGGACACACATTCGTTCAACAGCATTTCTTTCTAGTTCCACACGCTACAAGTTCCTCGTGCGTTGCCCGAGGCATTGGAAAAAGCACGCGGTACACGAACAAGCGCGCGAAACAACGTCCACCTCGTGACAAAATACGACCACAGTCTCTGTACGTCTCCTCCAGGTTCTGTTGCTTTTTTTCTTCGCGTGAACCTGCGCGCTGCTTCCGTTTCATCCAGATTATCTGGCTCCCGTATATCCGAGATCTTATGTCCTCTACGGTAACTCCGGCCGCGATCTATACGGGGCCGGAGAAGAAACGATCTTTCTTCGGGCTAATTGGAAGACTCTCGAGGGCCGGCCGCGCTCCGCAGCGCTTCGCGGACGGCTACGTACGTACGGGGGCCGGTATTCTCTTAATCGTATGGTAATTCTATGGAGATTGCATGGGGCGAGGAGAAGGTCGTACCGTGGATCGTTAGGCCCTTTTCGTCCCCGATGGAATCTAAACCCCGCGCCGCGCTTTTTTCCTTCGATTCCTCGCCCTCTACCACTGGGATTCTAATCGCGGATTCTCTCTTCACCTCTCGTCGCTGTCGGCTCCGGCCGAAACCGCACTTCCCTGGTCCGACGGTTCGGGAAGTTGACAAAGGAGTCCAGCTTCGAACGGAAATCGACGAGGGATTCAGGGTCCTGAGACACATAGGATTCTGCAAGCAATAAAACGATGTTGTTTTATACAATTTAACAAGAGGAATTAGACTTATGTGGTATTATTTTGGCGAAGTATCAGTAGGATGATAGCGCAATGAGGTTTTAGAGTGCTTGGCAGTTTTGAGATGTTTATATAATGAATTTTGGAAGCCAGGAAAAAGGGCAAGTGTGAACAAGATTTCGACTGAACTCTGATCAGGGAAACTCGAAGATCATTGATCTTAACTCATTGATCTCCTGAGACCCTAAAAAGCACTCAGTCGCTAGGATACCTAGCAAACAGTCGCCCACTACATGTTGTTCATAGTTCTGATTAGTTACCTGTAACCATATCCACAAATATCGAATTAACACCGAAAATGAAACGTGGGAAGATGAAAGCTGACGAATTGTATACATTCTAAGGTTCTTCTCCTCAGCAACGCGAAGTAGATTGGTCATCCGACAACAGCGTTGGGGTGACGGAATCGCGGGTTTCCGTCGAGCCGACGCGTTCGTCGCGGGGTTGGATTCCTGGTGACGGGTGAATGGCATACCACCCTCGGGGATCACAATAGCGGGTACACGTCGGCATGGAATAAGTACCGTCGTGTCTTGTCTTCGCGTCGGGAACCGCAAGACACGCGACGACCTTACCGCTCGTCGTTCGAAGCGCGGGACGCGCCACGCCGCACCGCGCCCACAGTGAGACCCTCTATGTGCACCGTACGTGTGAGCGTATGAACGAGTCCGTTATTACGTGCCGGTCGTATGGGCGCAACGCGACCGTTATCGTTAATTTAATTCCATTTCAATTCCGTCCGTGCAGAAGATGACAAGAGAGTGACAGCTCGTCCTTGAGCCGAGTGCTGCCACACGTCTATCATCGGAACGGTGTATCAGAATCGTTTTATCGCGGGGCGAATTATTCGCCGGCGTCTATAGTACCGGCGGACAGCCGTTCTTCTGCGGATCGTATCGCCACGACATCCCCTTGCTCTATTATTAATGGCTCGAAACGGTTTCGCGAGGATACCGACTCGTCGGACGGACGAGCCGACGTTTCGTTCGCCGATCTCTCTTAAGCAATCGAAGAAGTAGTTTGGGAGAGATACTTCTGTCTCTAACGGTGAAAGCAACGCTACGTTCAACGATTCTTCAAAATGATTCGTCATAATGAGAATGAAAAAACGTTTCATTTGAATTTGTAGGAATGAAGAACTTCTTATTTCGTTTGCGTTAGGATTCTCTCATTTTCATCACCAAAATTATCGGTTTGCAGTTAGAAACTCGTGGAGTGTCTTACTTCCAGCAAGTTCCAACACACGTTTCTGTTCAACGGTAGACGAAAACAACCTAGGGCTTTCGCTCATGCTTTTCTTGAAGAATAAATCTGGCGGAAGCCCTAGCCAGGAAGTCTGGTAAACGAGCACGAAAAATTCCAGCGTCGTCGTATAATCAGTTCATTCGGGTAAGTTCACTCGCCTGTTCCAACCCCAAGGAATATTTGCCGTGGACATTTTTCGGTTAAATGGATTAGGGAGAATCCGTCGGCTGGACCCAGCCAAGGATTGCTGGTTTAAATCAGAGTAACTCCGAAACCCCGGACAACTTGGACGAATAAAAATGAAGCCGAGTGCAAGGATTAACCCTCGGGTTATTAAAGGAAATATACTTTATGTCCATTTATTATTTCACGCGTTCATTATCATGGTGGTCACCGATGACTCACGTTACCGAATTGCTTAAAAACAATTATTTTGAAGTAGATGGTCGATGCTAGATAGAACTGTTTAACAGTAAATAACTACAAATAATCAATAATTACCTTTGCTACGAAAGGAGAAGTAGTATAATTTTCAAAATTCTTAGCAGTCAACTCGTTAATACGATGTTCTCCAGTATAAGCTTCGTTTCGCGCTGAACTCGGCTAGTCCACGCTTCAGAAAAACACCTCAGCGGCGAGGGTTAATCGAAGCCGAATTCGTGAACCAAGCTAGAACGAAAGCGTTCTTCGGTAGCAGGGGCGCTGGTAGACGGTGGCTTATTCGCGCGGATTCGATTATTTACGAAGGCGATTTCGCGGCGAATATCGGGCGGCACGTAAACAGCATAGATCAGAACGGGAGAACGGCAACAGCAGGCGGGCGATGTGTATACGTGGGAATACACGAGGAAAAAGAAGGATGCAAGAAGGACAGGGCGAAACACGGAGGAGCTTCTCCATCTCCGGCTCGAGATTTCATTAAAATTCATGAACCGTGCGCGACTCGCGCCTCTCTCGCTGCCGCCGCCGCTGCTGCTGCTACTGCTGCTGCTGCTTCTGATGGTGGTGGTGGTGGTCTTTGAGTTTTGCACGTTACGAAGAACCGGGGCCCGTATCCAGTGGCGAAGGAGTACGGCAGCCGAGAGGACGGGAGGAGCTAGCTAGCTAGAAGAAGCATGGTGGAAAGGAGGAAAGGAGGAAGAGCCCGCGGAGATCGAGGCCGGAGGGAGGGCGCAACGTTAGCTATGAATAATACAGGGAACTTCTAATTGCGCGAGACAAAACTCGGTAGTTGGAAAGTTTCGTAGTCGGAGCCCGTAGCCGGGCGACGGCCAGGAACTTTCTCGACTCTCGCGAAACTTGTTTCCCACCGACCCTCCTTCATATACGCGAGACGCTGTCTCGCCGGAAGTCGGATTCTTCTTCGACGTTTCGCGCGGAGCAGCAGCCCCGCCGAAATCCTTCGTCGATCAAACCGATTCTTCTTTCATACCCTTTTCGATCTTCTTCGATTGCTGAAGTTTCCGTGTGAAGTCGATCAAGCCTAACTACGAGCACCCTTTCAGGCTGCAGGCAACGCGAGAATTGGAGGAATAATATGGAATACATAATATTTTGCACCTCTCGTCGTATGATTCTCTTTGCGACCAATGCTGATTTCGCTATCAGTAATTCGTAAGAGATACAAAGAAATCTTCCGTTCACTGTAAGTACACATTAATCTCGAAATTGAGATATTGAAACTAGTAATAGTCTTTCGACCTATGTGCACTGGAGAACACTGATTTTTGTTAAATTAATCTCACTATTATAGGGGTTAATCGGTTAGTGACTTAACAAACACGTTTTTCTTAGTTACAGAATGAAAGTAGTTAGTATACTTTTGGAACTGTTGTTGTATCAGTTCTTCATCCCTTGTAACACATCATTTTTTAAGAACGCAACGACCATGTTACACGGTGCCTGTATTTCAATCGATCCCAGCAAAGTAAAATTTTCCGAGCCGTCGTGAAACGGGAGCCTCGAGCGTTAACGAGACGGCGAGCTCGGTTTTCATCGTCGAACGATCATCTGAATCATTATGCGCTTCCTCGTTCGTTTCCGACTGTTGGAGATGGTGAGATAAAAGGAGAGAGAGAACGCGCGCGCGCGTGGCGAGAAATGAGAGAAATAAACGGCTGGGGGATAGAACGTTTCGGGTTTTGTGTCCCTCTCTTTTTCTCGTGCCGCTAGCCGTTCGCATAGGTGCTGGCAATGAGAAGAGGGATATCGTTTCCGCGGGGAGGGTGTGTTCAGCCCCCGTACTCAGGGGTGGCTGTAACGTCGCTCGTAAAAACACCGTAAACTCGACAGCAACAGGTCCCGTGTGTCTGGTACAGAAACGGCGTGTTCCCTGCTCTCGAATATGACGTTTCGAGTGCGCGCGGGGCACCCCGGGCTCGTGCCACAGCCCTGCCTCCGGCACCGCGGCCGTCGATTCTAACATTTTTTTTTCTCTTCGCGTTACTCCCGATACGATGACGATGGAATCGTGCGTGTCCTGCGTTGGATATTTCAGCTTTGGCAAAGTGATTAACCCTTTTCGCTCGATAGTTTTTTGATGGCATATAGACGATACTTTTGAAACTAAGTTAAATAGAAATCATACTAAACTAAGGGACAGGATATTTTATTTCAATGTTCTACATATTGATGCATCGTATAAAGCATAGTATGAAACATCAAACTTAATCCTTAGATACAGTTGGGAGACCACTTTATGTCGAGGCTAAGGAATATGGCTCTCATTGGTCAGCTTCCGTCTTTCTCATCTCATTTTTGATACTAATTTGGTATTAGTCAATACGGTTGCGCGTGACCAATCAAAACCATAAACAAAATCCTTAGCGATTGACTTCTCTTATCCCTGTGCCGTTTCAGCTAGGTATTAAGTGATCTAATACAATACTGTGCTATTTCAGCATTTACCGAATCTCCAATCGTTTAAGTAATTATAGCTGAAACGTTGACGCAAGTTTCAAACTAAAAAACGAAGAAAACTTTAGTTACGTGTAGAAAACAAGCCGAGAGACTCGATAATATTATTACATCAGTTTTTAAATTTGAAATAATTTACATGAACGGTCGAAGCACGAAAAACAAGGTATTTGAATTTTTCCGGCCGTCTTCGACCGGGCTTGCAAAGTTTCCCGCGGACTATAGCCTGCAGGCAAGTATAGCAAGAGATCTCGGAGGACTGTCGGGTAGCCGTCCCCGCGGCGGGAGGAATTTCAGCGACGAAGGATTCGAAATTCTCACCGCGTAAAGAGTCTGCGGCATCCTGGCTCCATGCATAATGCATATACACCGAGATGCCGGGAGAAAAATGTCTCTCTGCAGCCGCGAAAGAGCGTTTTCGTTTACGTGCGCGACGCTGCACCCCGGTTCCCGCGTGTACGTGCGCGAACGGTACAAATTTTTAATCCTCCCCCGCCTTCTGCCCGCGCGTTTCCTCTAATCGGCTCGAATCCCGTTCCGCGTAAGTCGATGGCGGTGTTCCCGCGCGATCGGCCGGAATCCTCTTGATTTTATACGCGCAGGAAATTAATTTCTTTTTCCTTTTTCCCGCTTTTTTTCCTACTCGAAGGAGGGATTACGCGGAGTTCCCATTCGAGTAGCTTGGTCGATTAAAGAATTACCGGACCGTTAAGTTTTACGAACGATCGTGTGTCTCGAAAGAGTAAGAGAGAGAGAGTGCACTCTCGATATTTCCAGAATGGTTTTTCGACGATTTGATATCGAGCGCGCCTTGCCCGCCCCTCGGACGAGCTGGCTGGCGGGGGATGAAGCTGAACGGAACACGACAGTGGCGTCGGTCCACCCTTTCTCGGGGACGGATCACTCGGTCCCCAGTCTTCCTGAATGCTAGACTCTCTCCGCAGACCCATTAACTGCCACGAAAATCTCGAACGTTGTGGATACATTTTCTTCCGTAGCGAATAGATACAACTATTAATCTTTTGGTATCCTTACATTGCACTATTATCAACTTACGTTATTATACATTTTTATTCAACGTCAATCATTTTACTTACTGTACTTATTTCCGAGCACTTCAGAATCGTCGGTCAGTGACGTGTTAACGTATTGAACACCATTGAACGTACCGAATCGAATTACTGTAATTTCTTCAGCCAAGCATTAATTATTGGAAACCGTTCGGGTATTATAAATAATGTACCATCGAACGATAACCATTTAACGGAATAAACACGCAAAGAATGGTAACACAGCTCGATTAAATAACTCGATATTATGTTTCCCGCGTTGAGTGTATTTCAATGTTTACTCCGACGCGTTAGAAAGAGAAAAATGCGCGATCGTGTTGCAGGATTCTTCTGGTTTTCATTCCAGTTGGATAATTCATCGATGCGGTGTCCTCCCGGATTTTCCCGATGAAACCGAGCTTTTCGGGTGCCAATCTCCGAGGAATGATGGTTTATGGACGCGCGGGCCGCCTCGCGGTAACGAGACGCTGTCCCCCGAGGCGAAATTTTTACCCGAGATACGTTTAGCTCGAGCTTCCGATACATCCGCGCCGCGAGGGGGTGTAGCCGAGGCCCGTCTCGTTAGCTGGAAACCGAATCGGGGCGAGGCGGTAACGCTTTGGGTGTAGTTTTTCCGATGGCGATGCACCGACGCGAGGCGCGCGATTACGACGCCCGCGGGAGTCACCGGCATGAAAATGAAACGCGAAAGAGTCCTCCGTGTCGTCCTGTTCCGTCCGTCCGTGAAAAGGGATGCTCGGATATATTCGATTCCGCCGCGAGCTTCGGGAATGCGGATCGAATTTATTCCGCAAATTTCGGTTTTAAGTTTTCAGTAAAATCGTTGAAGGAATCGATGCGTTTTGCCTTCTAGACGATTCTTAATTTGCTATCAGGATTTAGAAAACGATTATTAAATTCTTAGCTGGTTGGAAGCATGGAATAGATGATATATCTATCAAACTGATCGTACGTCACAACGATCGATTCTATCGAAGAGTTTTTAAAATATCCGAAACCTTGAATAGAATAAGCTAAATAATACATCGCAATCCCACATATTAAAGAGAGCTGTGCATCGATTTTCTGTTATACGAATAGTAAAATGTGTTGCTAGCTTTGTATCTCGGATATGGAAGTCTGATGACTCCAAACTATCGATGTTTATCCTCAAAGGGTTAATGTTCATTTGCAGTGACCATTTTTTCGTTACCTATCTTTCGAAAATGCAACATTTTCTTGTCAATTTTTGGGGGGCAGACGTACGAATACAAATTTCGCGCGTCCAAGCGAAGGGGTTGTCGTAGACTTCACGGGACGAGTGTTACCGCGTTATTCGTAGGATGCGACTAACATAGATCATGGTGTTTTCAGCGCGCCCACGTCCAACGGTGCGCGCACGGGAACGGGGGCCGTGCACATGGGAACAGGCCGACTGAGTTATTTTCTGACCGTTGCCTCCTGTCCTCCCCCACACGCGAACCGTTCGCAGTACAGCTTCGCGCATACACGCGTGCACAGTCCGCTGTCCGTTTGCACGGAACATAGAATAATCGTACAGGCTGATCCAGGTGTCGACGACCATCGTCGACGATCGATGGTCGGTAGCCGGATTGCTAGCCGGTCTCGCCGAGCGTTGGATAACCAGTCGCTATTTGGGTTGATTCACTAAAGATACGGATTTCTGCACAACGACTCGGTAACCCTGACGCTAGGTCATTCCAATCTTGTTTACTGAACCGTCCAGGTGCCAGACACGCGAAAACGGGACTTAATTCCTTGCGCCCGGCAGGCGACTTTAAGTGAACGTTTCATTCCTCGCAGTGAAATTATAAAATACGAAATTCAGTATCTAATTTTGTGTACTGTATCAACGCGCGCGACATTGAAATAAGATAATACTTGTTCTGAATTTGTGCAGAGCCCTTCATTTACACAACAGGGTTAATCGTCTCACATCTCAACCTTTAAAGTTCAAACTGGCATCGTTAGCACTTCAGTGGAATTAGAAAACATTCTCAACGCGTTCAACATTCTTTTTCAACCACCAAAAACCAATTCCCCGTTGCAAGCTACTTCGTTGCAACCACCTACACCTTGAAATCGTGAATATTCGTTATGATAAATTACAGAACCGATTCCCGTGTAGTTATTTATCCGACCGTCCAACAGGAGACTCGCTCGATCGCGCACGAAATAAACCTGATGGACTTTCCTTGTACGACCAGCTAGCGAAGTTTCAGGGGGTTGAAACTTGCGGACCCGCGACTTTGCGTGTCCCGATCTCTCCCGTTTACCGTGAGAAGCGAGAAAACAGAGAAAACAACGGGCGCTCGCCACTCTCCACGCTGTCGCATCTCCTCGCCCCGCGTCCGACTCCCGAATAACAGTATTTCACGTGTATAAACATCGGTCGGAATAGATTTCCTACGCTCGTGCCCGTTACCGAACACCCACGCGATGCCCCGGAGAAACGGCAGGTCGAGCAGACCATGAATGTCGCGCGAAAATATACCGGGCGTAAAAGGGTTCGAATGTTTCATTCGCGGTGTTCGTAACTCACGAGCCGCGTGCGTCTCCGAAACGTTGTCGCGCACGTCCGAGATCCTTCTCGCGATTTTTCCATCTTGTCTTCCGCGGGCGCGAAAACGTTTTTCATTTTCCTCTATCTTCTCTCGCGTCTTTCCTGGAATCGGCCTGTGTCCAGGGCACGGATAAACAGCAGACGGAACGGTCGTGGTGTGCGGGAAGAGCACACGCACGCGTTGGAGAACGACGCCGCGACACACACGCGGATTCCCGTCTAGAAACACGAACGCAGACGCTCACCTATACAGGGTGGCTCGAAAGCGGTGTGGTGGTCGACGCGAGAGCCACTCGATCAATACGCCACGTTGCCTCCTGCGCCTCCACCCCCAGGAACGTCTACCCCTGTCGCCCCTTTCTCTCTCGCTTCTATCAGCCAGCCACCGCTGTCCCTCTTCTTCTCTCCCTCCGTCTGTCTCCTTTTCTCTCGTTTCCCGCTGCGTCTTCGTCGCACTCGATCCGCTGCCGTTCGCTCGCCCACCCCGTGGAAAAGGAACGACGGAGGAAACGCTGGCTCGCTCTTTCCCGTTTTCTCGTTCCTCCCCTTCTCGTTCTGCCCTGGACGAGAGAGGACTGCGAAGGAAATACTCCGCAGCTCAGCAGGATTTTTCCAGCCGGGAAATAACAAATATACACCACCCGGTGGCGGCGGGAGACTGCCGGGAGGGTTTTAATGGAGAATTCGGCCGACGTCGCGTACGTGAAGCGTTCGGGTTTAGAGGAGTCGCGATGAGGAGTGTAGTGAACGATGAAATTAAGCCTTGATCGAATGACGAATCCCTGGCCCCTTTGCCGGGAAAGTCTCGAGCAGGTTTTCTAGCTTGCTCCGGGATCCCCGGACCGTTAGTCCCTACCGTGCAGCTACGGATCGTCGGAGTTGGATTAACCCTTTAGATGCGAAGTGTTCTCGGATCTCCGTTGTGGAACTGGCGACTGAACTCAAATATCGAAGTGGTACAACTTGACATCTTTATGTTAGGGTATTTGAGACATTCTTCGGAACTGGGATCAAATGGACTCAAATATCAAAGTAATTCGGAAACATTCGGTAAAATCTATAATTATACAGTATCACGATAACGTTCACGAATAATTGCAGTAAAGATTGATAAAGTCTATTCGACCTACGACTGCCTCGGACTTCAAAGTGTTAAAGCAACAGTCCAGGCGACCCTCTGGAAGTTTCCACCTCCACAAGCTCCGGGTTATCATAAACGAAAGTCAGCGTCGATGATTTACACGCGGCAATTGGTCTCCGCGAGAAACTGGTTTACTGGTTCCACGGGGGATAGCTCGTCGCCGTAACGAACCGGGTTACACAGTTATCAGGCGTTATAGGCCGCGAAGCTGGTCGGCTTTAGGTTCCGCGGTCTCTTGTCAGGTTCGTTTAATCGATTACCGGTTCGCCGCGTTTTACAATGCTCGAGGGTGGTGGTAGTTTTGTCCGCGTATGAATCGACCGCGCTCGCGACAACGTCCCCGTGTTTTCCGTCGTGTGTCGGCCATGCTTTTCCTCTAACACGGGAAGCTCTGCCTCGTTATTGCGAGCTGAGATAGCGCGCGCCGGTTCCGTCCGTTTGTTTTATCGAGAGCCGCGCGCGCGTTCGATCCGCCGCACCGGGAGAGGCGGGAGGAGTATCGGGTGGACGATAATTTCACCTTTTTTCTCTCCCTTTAAGAACGACGTGTCCAGCTTGTATCGTATTGAAAAAGGAAAGGCAGATATTAGAGAGGGAGAAAACGGTCGGGCGGATGGGGGAACGAAACAAGAGCAAAGAGTAATGGTCTCCGCTAGACAGAATACGGTCCTGACCATGCGTGCACACGGGGCTGTTTCTACCCTCGCGGAGCCCAGCGTGTACCAGTGTAGAGAGAGAGAGGGTGGGATGGGGTGCTCACATTCGGTACACCTGTGCTGTATATTGCGGAAAAGCCGGACTTGCCAGGCAATAAGAATTTCTTTCTCGATCCGCTCGCGACCGTTCCCTTTTTCCACCCTCGCTCTCTTTCTCTTTTTCCATCCTCGCTCTCTTTCTCTTTTTCCACCCTCTCTTTTCCTGTGCTTTTCTCCTGCAACCTTTTATTGATACTTCTATTCTCCCGCATTCTCCTCCCCTTCACCGCTGTCTCCTTCTCGGTTCTCTTTCCGCGGTAATGAACTCGCGTCCTCTCGTGTTCACTTGCTATTAGGGGTGTTATTCCGCAACGACGAATCAGGAATCTTTATTCCGTCTGTTAATGCGTTAACACCAATGACCAGCGCTCCCAAATTGCCGCAACGGAATAATATGCATTTATATCGCACCTTCAATGAGCCTGTGTTTTCTCCATGTGAATTCAGAGGCTGAAGCCGCTGTTACTTTCGGGTCCGAAATATTACGCGGGCACGCAGACCAACAGTTCAACCCTTCGGAATCCTTCAGCTTACACGGTGACCGACCGAAACGAGTTAGAGAAAAAAAGTTTCCTCTCGGCGTGAACAGTGGTCGAAAGCTCGGCGAACGAGCTGATAAATTTCGATGGCTCGTAACGGTGCAGGAAAAGGGGTTGGCGGTGGAGTCGGGTCGCGCGGCGTTGCGTCGCGTCGCGGGCTTCTCGTTCCTCGTTAACTCGTCGCGAATATCTTCGGTCGTTATTAAGCTATTAAAAAGTCTAGTTATCGTTGTCGCGGCGTACACAGGAGAGACAAGTTCTCGAGGGTTCCCGGGCAGGAATGCCACTTCAATAACGAAGCCGAAGCGGAGTCGAGGGGCTTAATTTGCCTCGAGACGCCCGCCATGTACGCCTGCCTCCATCTCTCTTCTCTTTCTCTTCTTCCACTCTCCTTCTTCCTCTTTCGCTCCCGCGGTGCGCGCTTCTCCGTGCATACATATATCTGCGCGGTGGGATGCTTTTCCTGGGTCGACCGACGAGAGCAGTCTCCTCGTGTACGTGCACGCGGTCTGGCTGTGTTGTAACGCGCGTGTGTGCGTTTCACGTAGAGTACATAGCACGGCTAGACCATTTTGCAGCATTCCTGCCATTCTAACATCCGCGTTTCATTAAAAGATCTTGCCCGACCTCTTGGCGTAGACTCGCGCACACGGAAAAGCGTACACACACATACACGTGCACATACACACATGAACACGCGAGGAGAGAAGGTGTTTGAGAGCAGACGTCCTGCTCGCGCGCAGCCCGCTCCTATCTCCCGGAATAAGAAAGAGACGAACGCAAGAGGGACCGCGTGCAGAGGAATGGGAGGAGGCGAGCCGCCGCCACGTAAGCGAGCACCGATTCTCTCGCTCGAGATATTCTCGCGGCGTGTAATCTTTTTGCTTGAATATATCGACGCCGGTTCCTCTCCCCGTGCCGCTCGAAAAATCGTTTCCGGCGAGGACTCGAAAGAGAGAGGAGCGCCCGGTTTCTCGAGTTCACGGACCGATCGGTCCACGGTGACCTCTTGATGATACGATCCTGGTTTAGTAGGGTATCTCGAAGACAAAAGGGGTGGTTTTGCATGTTTTTTATTTTGGACGCACGGCACTTGTTCTGGATATGAATTTTTGAATTATTCTAATTGTAGAAGAAACGTTGGCACCAAGGGTATACGATTGATCAGACGATTGGTTCCAAAATTTGTCTTAAAATTCTTTGTTTCGTTCATTTAACTTTATATCAATTTCTATATTTTCCAGTTAATCAGTTTTTCAATGGTCTTTCCTCCTGTTTCTACATCTCTAAGAAAATTTTGTTTACCTTCGTTTTGTAGCCGATTATTCGACTGATTGCAGTAGGAACAGATGCGTGTATACAAATTTTTATCAAACGACGTTGGAACAGTAGCGTCAACTACAAGTTGGTCAGCCTGATGAGAACATTCATGCTGCACGAGGACTGTCCAACTTTCTTGCGTCACACTGTACGGAAGTTCACCTCAATTTTAGATATCACATCGAAAGCGTGTTTCTAGAGTACCGTGTCACACAGAGATTCACTGTACTCCGAAGGTGATAGAGCAAAATAGCGAAATAACTTTCGAGCAAGGGGACGAAGCGCGTGTTCAAAAGCTTCGACGAGTTTCTCCGTGCGACGGAAGCTTCTTACGTATTCAGTGGTCACGAGAGCAGATGTATTCGTCGGGAACCGTCGTGTGCCGCATTTACGACGGTCGGTTAGCACTTAATCGGGATCCGGCTACTCGCCGCAGGATGCCCGAAAGCAATTGCTCCTTTCGGGTGACTTTATGGGGTGCGGATATGGCGTGGCTCGTCACGCCGAGTCGAAGGATAAGATTTTCGAAAAGCGATCGCGGGGAGGGACGCGATGGTTCGGGGGGACGAGACAGAAGCGTGTAGACGCGGAGCAGCACCGCCGGTAATGCGGCATAATACCCCGTAAGGGGGTTAAGAGTAATTCCTGTCGACCAGGGGGTCGTCCCTTTCGACGTTTACGACGTGTTTTACGCGATCAAAGCGAGCCGTAACAATTATTGGACGATTTCGCGGCCGTAAAATTTTATTCGACCCCCGCAGCAGCCGCCGCAGACGCTTCTCTCTTCTCTGCCACCCTATTTTCTTGCGCGACCGACGCGCCGCGAGACGGAGGGGATGCGCCTCGACGGTCTTCGCACAACCAACCCCCTCCGCGCGTTCTCCGCCGCCCTTTCCTTGTCGTCTTCTTCACAGCGATACGATATTTTTCTTGGTTTTGTTAGAGGAAGTGGCCAGGGGGGTGGGGGAACGGTGTAACGCGAGAGACAGGGATAACGTGGCTGAAAAAGAGGGGCAGTAGCTCGAAAAAATTTATATCTTAATTAAGATTGTTCCGCTCGTCGGTAATGAGAAGACAGAAAGCAACGAAGCCGCGAACGAATGAAGCGGCGAGCAAGTCTTGAGCGTAGCTATACAACGAGTTTGTCCTAGCCGAGATACCAGTGGTTTGATTCTTCATTGTGCTAGTAAGCCTGCTGACCTGAGTTACACTTGGATCATTGACGTGTCTTGACGAGGGTAACTCGTTCTGGGAATAGCGTAACGAACTGCGCAACCCGTTCAATAGTTACAAGCAAGATGCGATATGTGCTAACAACCCTCTAAAGTTTATCAATTGTCGACGTATTGCGTAGTACTCTATTTATATTTTATCCGATTCTCTCTGAGTTGCCTTAGTTGGGATTTATTTGAAGATTATACGAGGAGCTACAGGGATGGAAGTATAAAAAAGAAAGATTAAATTCAAATTATTCGAGATCCAATACTTTTTCTCAGATTTACGATGAAAGAGCCTCCGTTAGCAAATCCCGCGCATCCTGTAATTCTTGACCATTCGAATCTCTTTCCCACGTACCGATGTACACAGGAACCATATTTCCTCGTCATCGATCAACCTGCACCGGTGCAAGCCGAGCGTACTGTTCCAATGGTCATTGAAGCCACCCGGTACGCGGGTTTCCGCGGAGCGCGCCACTCGTTCGGCCACGTTTTCGCGTCGAGCTTTTTGATTTACGTTACTTGGGAAAGCCGCCGCGTCGGCGAGAACGCGGGGAAAGGGAGACGACACCGGTCGCTTTTCCTACCGGAAGTCGCCCGGGGGAAAGGAAGAAAATAATAAAAGCGGTGGAAAGAGGAGTGCGCGGTCGAACAAGCGAGCGAGCGAGTGAGCGAGGCGGAGGGCACACCGAGAGGACACGGTCGAGCGAATTCGACGCGCGGAACTCGGAGAGGAAACGGTGCCTGCGTGATAAGGGGCGAGGAGGCGGCAGGGAGAGGAAAAGTCCCGGGAGAAGGAGGGTTTTCTGTGTCGAGGCTGGAAAAACATCGGGCAAAGAGGCGGAGGGATCGCGAGAAACCGTTCGCACAGGATTCTTTTCGGGAAACGGAAGCCGGGAATTGCCAAAGCGCGAAAGAAATCGTAGGAAAGTTCTGGCTCGCGAGTAGAACCGGGGCAAAGGGGAGCGACGAGCGGCGTCCAGGCCGGAAGCGCGACGCACCCGGTCGTCTGCGACGACGTTATTATTATCCGCGCGTAGAAAAATTTAGAACCCGCCCAGCGAGACGTGTTTTTCACGCGGCCTTCGCGTCGCGTCGCTTTACAACGCATATTAAAACGCGTAACCCCGTCGGATTAAAATAAATATTTCACTCTCGCCTCTCTTTCTCTCTCCCTCTCTGTCACACTATATCGCCTCTTTCTCGTGGATTACGTCGAGTAATTCGAGATCGCGTGTATCGTTGGCGTAGCAACGGTCGCGGCTCGCAATTTTACAAAAAAGAAAAAACCGGTTCCGAACATGGTATCGTTCGTCGCATTAGCATTCGCTTTTGTTTGTTCGCCTCTTTTTGCGCGTTGGTAAGTTGTTCGGATAACGAACGCGAGAAGCTTGTTAGTCAACGGTACCAGCGAAAATAATATTCGAGTCTCGTTGTCGTTCCGGGCGACCGTGCCGAGGATTCGCTCGTCGAGAGGCCGGCGCAGGATAAACGGGCTCAAGGACCCGTTGGAACGATCGTCTTTCGCGGGATCCCATTTTTTCCCAAGCCAGTTCCGAGGATACGATAATGCTTGACACGCGACGATCTTCCACCTTTCCGCGGGCACCCGAGCGGAACCGGCGCTCGTAACGGAGCGAAACACGATATCAACAACGCAGAAACACCTCGTCTCGATTTCTTTCGTAAATCAGAGGAGGCTCGGATATTCTTACGGCTCGGTGTCGATATTGGATCCCCGGGGGGTAACGCTCGCTGTTAGCCTCCGTCTTCGCTTGGACTCCCTTTCGCGCCCCCGTACGACCCCTCTTCCGATACGCCAACGGGATTCACCCTCGAATTAAAAGAGCAGCCATTCCGACTGCCTGTCCGCCTGCCGTCTCGCTTGGCAGCCTGCTGGTCGCTCCTGCTTGCTCCTCCAACCCTCTTCCATCCCTTTAGCCTTACATCTGGACCCGGGTCCGCGCGGCGGAATCTCGTGAACGCGAGACGGAGACAGAGAAAAAAATTGAATGGATTTTGGGAACGGATCCCTCTTATACACCGCTCGAAAGGATCTTTGAACTGGGTCAGGACTCGAACTCTACCTGGCGTCAACCTTCAGGGGGAGAGCTAATAATGATGGACGGAACCGATCCTTTGGAGTAGTCGGATCCAGCAACGGTTCGAGCAGTTTCCCTCTAACCGTGTCCCTAGGGTCTCACGGGGAAGCAGAGCCACGGATAAAAAGAGACGCTATTTTCCAGATGTTCTTTTCCGGCTTTACATATTTGCTTCCTGAGTATTTTTATTAACTCGTTGACTGGTGCGGGAATATTCGTTTTACGTATTGGTTATTCTCTTGTAGCAACTATAAATTGAACGAGTTATTTCCTGCGAAAACTTCTGTTTCATTTGATACAGCTGAATTATAGAGTCTTGTATATAATATTATGCTTTGTATGATGCATCGACACGTGTTATATAGAAATAGCTTTGTTTCTTAATTTACAAATATTTTCTTAGCATCGAAGAGTATCATTTAGACCTCATCGGAAAACGTTGAATATTCTCGGTGATAAATTTTCGAGCGTCTAGAGTTAAGAGTAGTGATATTTACAACAACCGACGCCGCCAAAAATACGCGAGAAGAGATTTCCAATTGTTTCGAACCAGCCTTTACCCTCCCTTAAGTCACGAGAGGAAAACGCGCTCGATATGGATTACAGCCCCGCGGTGATATTCGGGTTTCCACCGGGTTTCCCCGGGTCGTCGCGACGGCTAGGTATCTGCACCTTCATCCGGTTCTCTTTCTATTTTCCCCCGGTCCCTTCGCTTTCTGTTTTCCTACGGTGAAAAGCGGGTAGCAGCCGACAACCCTTTGTTACCGTGCCTTATCTTAATTGCTTTCACGGGTTCCCGTTTAGATCAATACACACCAGCGACGTTCCACCGGCGCTCCGCCATCGCGCCGCTGTTGCCGTACAACGGCTCCGCTCTGGCTCGCGAATCTAAATTATCCTAAGGGCTGTTTCGACCAGGGATTTTCGATTTTCTCTTTGTCGTTCCTCGCCGGTGCGCTGTACAGCGCACGGAAAGCCCTTGCATATTTCAGGTTCACTCTCTACGCTTGTGTGGCTGTCGCAATCGAAACTGGTTTTCGGTCGATCTAATTTATCGTTCCCGGCTCTCGCGCTATCGACTGCGCGGCATTTCGACGCGCGAGAAATTTCATTCCGCGCGCAACATTTGCAGACGTGGATATGTTTTCGCGATTTCAGAAGTTTCAGTTATTCAAGGAAGACAGGACAATAGAGAATTTATGTTAAAGTTTCGTCGTCATTACAGCTAGCTTCTCTCGGGATCAAAGATGCTAATGCTTTCCCATGAAGGTCACCGATGACCGGCGCTTTCAAATTGCTTCAAAACAGTTACGATATATAAGATTCATATCGTATAAAAATATCGAACAGCGTAAGTAATTAAATAACAGTGTAACGCAAGAATTTTAATACCGAACAATTAATAATTTATCCTATTTATACACAAAACGTTCAAGATTCCCGTGGTAATGAACGCGTTAAATGACTTCAGTGTGCGGCAGACTAGTCTACCGTGTCGCTTCATTGTCTGTTATCGCGGTACCGCGTTGGTCCACGCGGGATGGATGCAACAGGGGTAGAAAGTTTCTTCCGGAAATTCGTGCGGCCTGATGGAAAACGGGGATCGGTGAAAACGGTGGTGCACGGGGGAGGGAATGGACGGAGAATTAGTCGTGCAATTAGCTCGATCTTCAACGGGGTGTCATATTAACGCAGTTTCGGCCGTTAACGACCCTCGAAAACGACGAGCGTTACGTTGTCGCCGCGCGGCTCGTATACATTTGTATGGCCGGTGTTTCACGCGGGCCCGTGGCTGTTGTGACGAATACGCGCCCCGACCGACATGAAGCAGGGCGAAGGAGGGGAACGGGAAAGAGAAACGCGTAGTGCCGTTCGCGCGATGCGAACGGAGAGAGGAAATGATAGAGCGAGGGAGGTGGAGAGGGGTGGAATGTACAGAGCCGGCAGACCGTCTCAGTCGTAAAATGTTAACTGCTAGTAAAACTGAGTTTACGTGCTTGTAAGGACCCCCCCAGGAGGTTAGCAGACCCTGTGCCACGGCGACATGGTACCAAGGGCCTCCCCTTACCCCTTAATAGCCAGATTATTGCCCGTAAGCCACCCCCGATTACTTTCTTCCGCTCGATACCCGAAAATAATTTCGGCGGAACGCTTAATTTCGCGGCAGGCACGCGTCTCCGCGTCTCTACAACTCGCGAGCCACCCCTTTTCGGTGGCGGGTGTCCGCGGACTTTCGATTTCCGGGGCAATTTCGCGCCCCTCTTGCGACGGAGCCGTCTCGCGAGATCTTCTCCCCCGAAACGAATAAACGAGAGTGCCGTGGATGGCTCACGGGCCTTTAACTTTCAATGGAACAACTTCTTCCGGCCCCGGTATCGCCATAAACGTACGTTTTATTTCATGGCTGAACGACGCGGACGAAGGTTTTTCATTTTTAATTATCTAGTGCCCCCCTTCCGCGCGAACTTCGCGCTACCAAAGTTTTTTAACGATGCACCCCTCGACCGTTGTTAACCCTTCTCTTAAATCGCGAGTGCTTTCGTTGTTTTAAGAATTTCAGTGCTGCTACGTTTTATTTGGAAATATCTGGTGCATCGATCAATTAAGTTTTCGATCTCTATAGGTACGGATACTGTTAACTTTCTTGAAAGAAATGATAATTAGAATTTAATGTTAGAAGCAAAGACGCTGGGATTCAGAGTCAATACCCTCTACCGATGTCGTCCCTGAAGGGTTAATTTTACGTGCCTCCGGAGTGCGACTGTAAAATTGAAGAGGAGCCGGCAACTCGGTCGGCAAAATTGTAAATCAGGTTCCCGAGGAATCAGCGAAAAGTTTCGCGACGATTCCCCCGCGTAGCGGAGGAGAGATTCATTAACGGGCGCGAGGGGCACCGACAACATTAACGTCTTCCTCGAAGAAAACGGTTCCCCAGCGATCGACTCCGCGTCTTCACCCTTCTGGCCGCATCCCGGAGGAGCCTGAACTCCAACCCCTTTGCCGTGGCGCCGTCCCTAATTGTTACACTTCGTATAAATGCATTAGTTCCGCGCATTCGTTTCACGCTCCCGCGGATCCCGGCGAACTTTCACCCCCCTTCCGCTATTCATGGCCGGCGCGCCGGCTCCTACGCGTCTCCGGAGACCTTTTTTTCGCCGGTGCATCGGGAAAAAGTTCTAACGAATTTAAATTACGGCTCGAATAACCGCGAACGTTAATTAATTCAACACTCAAATCTCAGTCGAGGGATGCGCGCACGGTTTAAAGCGCGGTGTCGGCCATTTAACCAACTGCCTCGCGTTAGAATCCGCGGCGAGACTTCCAGCGGTCGTTTCAATTAATTTAACACGAGCTGCCGCAGTCACCGATGACCGGAGCTACTGGATTGCTTGGCAACAATTAGAATAAGATTTTTATGGAGATATTTAGTGATTCGTGTAACTAGGTAACAGTGTAAGAATCGCGATGTCGTATAATTAGCGCCATTTATCTTTGCTACGAAGGAGTAAGTAATATAAACAGAATAACGCATACAGAAGCAGAAAAATACGATATTTCGTGGATTCTTCTAAAGTGAAGATCATTCCATTCGCTGGGCTCTTTAAACTCAGCCGCCGCCGATCAAACGGTAACCGCTTCGGTCGTTTCTTTTTTCGAATCACCGGACGAATAATCGGTAATCCCACAGGAAGTATATCTCGCGGTAGTTTGCTCGACTTTCCCGCGCTGTCGTTCATTCCCCCTCGGCGTGTGCTCACTCGCGCGTGCACGTGTTGGTTTTATACACACTCGCGGAGGGTGAAAACTGTCGAAGACCGTGGCAGCGGCGGGGAGAGCTGCATCTTTCCGCGAGGAACTGTCACATGGGATGGGACGTTGAGAGAAGAAAGGAGAGAGGAGAAGACCCTCGCGCTGTCTGCGGTTTTATGGGTCGTCCAGCTCCATCATGCGCCGTAAAAGTACAATAAAACCACTGTTACACCGCGGAAAAACCACCCCCTGTTCTAAAGCACTGCGTGCATCGGCCTTTAAGACAAAGAGAACGAAAGGGTCTGGACCGGGGAATGGTGATCCAAGAGGGTACACCGAAGCAAAATTGATTCTTTTACGATCGGTAAACGTGCGACTTTCACTCGACTCGCTCCTTCTCTCTCTAACTTCAACCCTCTCCTTCGATTCCCGTGGTTACACACGACGCTCCAGGGTTCGCCGTACTCGTCCGAGGAGAATCGTCCTCGTGATTTCTACGGCGTTTAACCCTAGTGACCTGGCTGATACAGGCGCCGTTTGGGCTCGAAGTTTCAGAGTCCTGTAGTTCCTCGTCTCTTAACAGTTGAAGTTCGTTAATCCGTCAAATGAAGCCTGAATGACTGAACACAATGAAATATATATAGAAAAATAGTATAGAATAACGACCTAAATGAATTTAGTCATTGATGGTTGTACATATTTCCAGTATTTCCAAATGAAGATATCAGTAATGAGCCTTTTTAATAGTTAAATAGCTCCAGCGTCAGAAGCAACCCTTTTGTCAATAACCTATCCATAAAACTAACCATGAACTTTTATCTGTTTCAGTGCTGTCGTTAAGGAACACTCAGGAAGAGGAACCACCCGATCCGCAGCTAATGAGGCTGGACAACATGTTGATCGCGGAGGGTGTGGCGGGACCGGAAAAGGGTGGTGGAGCGGGAGCGGCGGCGTCGGCCTCGGCGGCCGCGGCGGCTGGACCACCTGGACAACCTGACAACGCCATCGAGCATTCGGACTACAGAGCGAAGCTCGCCCAAATTAGGCAGATCTACCATCAGGAACTGGAGAAATACGAACAGGTTCGTAGCGAGTGGGGGGAGCAAGCTGATCTTCGTCGGTCGAAACGCGATATTCCCCGAAACTCGTGGAACATTCTCGAATGGTCGGGCGTAATCAAATCGAAGAGGCGGTTTCGTATGCAGTTTTCGTGTCGGATTTTTTCTTTCATCTCTCTCTTTCTCCCCCGTTTCAACCCTCGAGCGGCCCGATAAGAGACCAGTTGGTATACCTGCGAGCTCCTTTCTCTCCCTTTCCCTCATTTCCTCCTTCCCTGTCGAACAATTTGCGTGCTAATGAACCTACTCGCTCGCGCTAAGTAAAATCTCGCGTGTCGAGCGAGCCACTGCTGTATCGCGAGCCGCGGATCTCTTTAACGCGAGCAAACCCCGCGGGCTATTGTGTTCCCCGTGGAAATTCGACGGAATTCTCGACTCGCTCCGACTAACGTGCTTCTTCCGCTAACTCTGCGAAACGTGTCGTCTCTTTGGTAACCGTTCGTTTTTCAATTGGCACGTTATTGCGGCGTTTCGACATCGTTGCAGTTGGATTCATCAAGAGCCAAAAGAATTTATAGTGCTCTTCATTTATAACAACTGCTCCCGAAAAAATGAACCTTAACCATTTCATATTCTAAATTTAAATTTTAAATTTTTTAATTAAAGTAAAATACCGTTGGTATAACTCTTCTATTGTACACGGCGTATTCTCTAAAGCCTTAAATGAGCATGGTCCCTCTGAAAGCGAATCTGCTATTTTCTTTCAATTTTATTCGGATCGGTTCATATTCTACGATAGTCGAAAAGAAAATCGCGGAGTCCGCGAAACGGCTATCGATCAGTGAGCACGATACCCGGACACGGTCCCGGGCTGTTTTGCATTTCCAGTTTTCGTTATTTTCATCGCGGTGTAATTCAGCTGCGCGTCCGGGACGCCGGCGGCGTGGCTCGAACCGCCGACCGCGTATTCAATTCCTGCTTATTAATATGCGCGCGATTGAAACAAAAAGACCGGGCGGGCGTGTAACACGCGAGACACATACGCCCGCTCTACCACGACTCACTTATCAACGATAAAAGCATCATTCTTTTCAACGCCCGGCCGCTCTCGCGGTTTCTCTCTTCGCCTCCCTCTTTTGCGTGTTCCTCGAACAAGAACGATGAATTACACGGAACGTCGAAACCTCTCGAACCTGAAGAATGCTTCCAGTTCCCGGAATTCGAAACTTAGCACCTTCAGCGTTCTGCTACAAAAATCCGAATTAGTTGCTCCCGTTACATTTCCCTTCGTATTTTTCCATGCTCGATGAATATTCATGCAAAAATGTTGGCTTCGGTTCTCGAAACACGATATTCCAGTTACCGAATGAAATCAGCATTTCAAGTTTCAAGAGTTTCGAGTTTCAAAGCTTTCAAGAGCTTCGAAACCTTACGGAGCACCGAATTCGAATTTCGAGGAATTTAAAATTCAGCTTTAAACCCACCCCTAGAAAATAACGATAGCTCGTCGTTCGTTCGTTCGTCCGTTCCGTGCGTTCGCGCGTACATAAATACCGAATCACTCGCGCACACACTCGCCAGTCACGAGAACAGGGTTGGAGGGGGGCAAAGTGAGAGAGACAGAGAAAGAAAGAGAGAGAGAGAGAGAGAGAGAACGTTCGGGTTTAATTGCCACACCCGTTTCGACCCCATATTTCACAGTGTGTCAGCGGTCTTGATGTTTCCCCGCAGCGGATACGCACACCATTGCTGTTCGAGGTCCACACGGTGTGTGGACGCATGCGAATTTCTTTGTACGCGCAACAATATCGGAGAGGCAGTGCCTCTGGGTCGAGATGTATGCGTTCGCGTGTACGCCGACTGTGAAACTGCAGTTAGGGGGTAGTTGACGCCCTATCGATAAACCCGGCCCATTAACAAGTTTTAACCCCGTTCCTTTCTAGACTGCCTATACTCAAAGAGAAGCCCAAGGCACTTTTATAACGAAGCGTGCTTTGATTTCCTCCGGTATACCCTTTCTTTTTTTCTTCTCCCGCAGGTCTCATCACTTTTCCTCGCCGCGTACGCATCGTTTTTTATCGCTCGATCGCTCGATGCACACGGCGGGATAGCTCCCTTTCACAGAGCGCGTTCAAGCAAGTTCGAAAGGATAGAGGGAATTTTTCCTGTGCGTCAATGCAAGTGCCGATCAAGTTTTACACTTCAAATTAAAGTGGGAAACATACAACAAGAAGTTAAAAATAGATTCAGTTCAATTCTAAATATCTTTATCGGTACTATGAATCCTGGTGGCGATTATGGGAAGAAAGAGCTATCACTTGCTCTTAGACAACAAGAAAACGATGCCACTGATACAGTCACCTGTCAATTGTTTCATCAATCTTATATATTAATTAGGTAGCAGAATGAACGCTTAGATTTCCAACGTTGCAGAACGTTTTCTCCTTCTGCCTTCTATTTTGCTTCGTCCGTTCTTCGTTCATTCGAGTCTACCATTCGTATCGCGCGGGCACGATTGTTATTTAAATGAACACGCGTTCTCTGGACGCTCGGAGTATTTGGCGAAAGAGAGGGAACGAGGGAGAAGGACGGAGGGCGAGGTATAATACTCCAGTGTTTCGGGTAGCCGGGGTTTCGTGAATATATCGCCACGCTTAAAAGTAACGATATTACGGCTGATATCGTCGCGGCCAAAAGTTTTATCATAACCGAAATTTACTATTCAAACTCGCGCGGCGGCCGGGGGCTGCCCCGGACTCGCTGCATTAGGGTGAACGTCTGCCTGGCTATGCAAAATGGCGTGACAAGTACGAGAATAGAACCGCGCCGAGTTTTACGAGATCGCGTGATCACCGCCAGCAAACATCGTCTGGCATGAATTTTACTGGTGCATGCCCGCCTTTATTTCGTCCGATTCTCAGTCCAGATTTCAACCGGCTCGACCGCCACCGCGGCTGTGCATCCGTTGCCGGGCTCCTCGCGGACTCGCGGCGTCAGTGGTCTTTGGTTGAACCGCGGATAAGTCCCCGTCATTTCCTTTCCCTCCTTTTTTCCTTTTCAAACACCGCATCGTTTAAGTTTATCGAACTTTCCTTGTGTATCTTCCAGATTTCTAAGTTGTAGACATTTTAGACTTCAAACGCAGGTTTTTAATACCCTTCAGATGAAAACTGTAGCTTTCGTAGTAAACAAATCCCAATTTATGGCTGTAAATCCGAGTTATGGTTTTGAAGATGATGCTGTGGATGCTTTGTTGTAAACTAGGGTTTCCTTTCAATTACAGTATGTTAAACGAATGATATACTTGTTGATACTAAATAAAGAGTTAATGAAAATCACTTCAACCTATAGTTCATCAACAAGAAACGGGTATAATTTCTACCACACCAAGTTTCTGCTCGTCTTGTCGATAGTTTAAGGCGCTGACGCTATTGACCCTTTGCAGTCGAAAGTGTATCACTAGATATGTTCAACATTTTCTCTTGATATAGACGGCATTCTTTAATACCAAGTAAACATACATAATTTAATAAGAAAGATACTTTGTTTCAATACTTCACGTTTTGATGCATTATACAAAATTTAATATTATATATAATATAATATAATATAATATAATATAATGCATTCCCGAGTGCAAGGGGTTAATACAATGTTTCGGTGGAAGTAAGTTATTGACGATATTATAATGTTGTGTTTGGTTATTCTCATACAAATGTGTAGAGTGAAGAAATTATTTTATTGGCACATTGAGAAAGAGAGTAGAGCAAAGTGAAAATTTGGCAGGTTCCTGTACGGCCCAGACTGATTAGATATGACTTCTATATATTTCAAAACTCTGAATATGATATGTAGAAGTTTCTTCTTTTACCTTAGCTTTTTATTTTAGATTTTCTAATCTAGGAGTCCTAACATCCATCGCCTCGATCTACCCGTGAAAATCGTCGCTCGAACGTTAAACGCGGTTACATAAGAAAGGAGAGCGTGTCGTGTGTCGCGGTAACCGCAGAACAACCGCGGCGAACGTGTCAGCCGCGCGACCAGGTATATTTAGCAGCGCGCAGGTTGGAATTTCGATAACGCTCGCGAGCCAGAAACCCTCCGCCGCGTCGCTGTATATCCACGGGATACAGCGTGCAAGTATTAATAGACCGAACCGCAGTAAAATTAGAGGCGCCGTAAGGAAACTCATTTCGCGCGGAGAGCACGGATTAACGACCGCCGACACTTGTTGGCTTTTGCCGTGAAGATGGACGGGCATCGACAACGCGACACGTTCCAAGAGTTCCCAAACTCTTTTACTCGTGGTCCAATCGAAAAGAAGTGAAAATATTTTCGCAGAATCTCGACAATCCGGTTTGATTGGGAAACTAACAGTTCAGATGAATGCGGATTTGAGAGGACTCTTCGAAACGTACTTGTAAAATCCGATTGTACGCATTCCCAGGTGCAATCTAAAATTCTGAATGATTGAGTGTCAATGTAATCAAGACACTTCAGCAATCTAGATCGTGAGAAATAGCCGGTTAATCGAGGTGCTATTGTACTATGAAATAACAACGTGGGATCTCTGCGACTCATTGCTTCATTCATATTCTAGCAGTTCGTCACTTTGACTATACCTCCTTCGTCAATGCTAGACCTTCGGTCATTCCGTAAAATAATACCTGGTTCCAACGTATCACTGTTCAGCGCCGAATCCCGTCGCAACTTCGTCATATCCAACGGCGCAATCGCGAGAGGGACGCTCAGTCGGTCAAGCAATAAATTTTTAATATCACTGGCCGGCGATCGATCGATCCGCAAATCCGAAAACTTATTGCCACACGAGTACGTGTCTGTTTCCGCATCGATTTCATCGCTTACTCGTCTCCCACCGTGGATAGAGAGGATTAGACGTCCGTCTTGCCCGCGTCTCGCGATTCGCGGTTGATCTGTGCACCGCGTTTGTGTCGGCGATAATTTAAAAATTGGAGAAAACAACGACGGAGTCGGGGTGGGACATAATTCTCCATGGGTTTTCCATCCAATCCACCTACTCGAGATCGTCTCCAGCCCCTCGGCCCAGCTACCGGCGTGGCAGGAATGAAGCTGATCCGCCACCCTACCGAGAGAAAGAGAGAAAGATACGGTCCGTGCGAACGGTGGAGAGATAGAGGGAGAAAGAGGAAAGAGAAGAGAACGAAGAGAAACGGGGGTTAGGATAGAAGAAAGACGAGGAGAGTAGCATAGCATGGCGGCAGAGTGGAATCCATTTCGAAATTGCGAGCCACCCCGTCCGACCTCTCCCCTACCGACCTCTCTTCCTTCTAGCGCCTTCCCTCAGGAAAATCCACCCTCCTCAAACCCCCTTTTCTCTTCGTGCGCTATCTCCCTCTTTCTTTCTCTCTTTCTCTGCCGTTCCTGCTCCGCTCCCTCCGGAAGGTAGCGTGCTCGCCTCGAATACTGATATCGAGCAAAGTCCTTTTTCCCTTAAACCGAGCAGCCACCAGGAATAATGCATTATACGTACGCGTCTTTCGTCTCGTTCCTCCAGCCACGTTCATCCCCCTCTTCCTCTCTGTTTCTTCGTATATCCTCGTCCTTCCTCCTCCTAGTTTTTTTGGGCTTCGTCTCGACTCTGTCGAGCTCTCGTTTCGCGAAGATGTAACAGGAACGTCTATGATCAGCAACTTCAGTAACGCTCTTTCTCCACGGTAATCTTGAACCGAAGTAGAGAGGACTCTCTTTCAGATGGTCAATGTTTTCTCGATGCATTCCGAAAATTTCGCTTATTCGACGGGATCGTGAATCTTGATCCATGCTTGAAATTTTCGTCGATTGAAGTTAGAAGAGATATGAGTAGGCGATACTATGGACAAGTAGATAAATGGACACCTAGCTTGAAGCCTGATGTGATCATTAGTTCTTCTGTATATTTGACGTATTGTTAAAAAAGTGGATATGTATTGTCTAACTACAGTTTTCTTTCACTATTTTCAAATCGAATAACATACATGACAAAATTAGAACGTGAATATGTAAGAAATACTTGAATAAACGAAATAGCGCTGAGAGAATGAACATGTGATTGAACTAGGTAGACTCGAAGAGCATAGAAGGTTTAAAAGCCATAAACGACGCGTGTTTAAACGGATCTCCGTCTTTGTTTCAGGCGTGTAACGAATTCACCACCCATGTAATGAATCTACTGAGGGAGCAGAGTCGCACCAGGCCGATCACGCCGAAGGAGATCGAGAGGATGGTACAGATCATTCACAAGAAGTTCTCGAGTATCCAGATGCAGCTGAAACAGTCGACTTGCGAGGCCGTCATGATCCTGAGGAGTCGATTCCTCGACGCGAGGTCTGTATTCATCGAAAGTTACCTCGGACCCGGTGTTTTCGTTGCTCCTCGTCAATCTTAATTCCCGCGCAACTAAAAGACTCACGGGAGCAAGAGAGTTTGGGGTTCAACGACAACGCGGGCGCCTGGCTGTAAAACGGCGCGCGAAACTTTCCTTCTGTTGCAGACGCAAGAGACGGAACTTCAGCAAACAGGCCTCCGAAATCTTGAACGAATACTTTTATTCGCACCTCAGTAATCCTTACCCGAGCGAGGAAGCCAAGGAGGAGCTCGCGCGAAAGTGCGGTATCACCGTGAGTCAGGTAAAAACCGGAACGAAGTTTCGTTCCGCCATGATAACTGGAATTTACGCTCGCCGAGGAATTAAGTGACGACCATTATCGGCATGCGGTTATACACGGTTTATTTTTGATCGTTCAACGGATAAATAGATTTGAATGGTACACCTTGTTTCTGAAACATTGTTTCTAACGCGGATTTCGGTTTGAAATATCGGAGTCGAGTAGCGTTTCTTGGCGGAAAAATGGTAAAAGCACAAGCGTGATCATCGGAGAATCGTGAGGCCTCGTTGTTATCCCGGTACTCTTCTCTGCCGTAGGTTTCCAATTGGTTCGGCAACAAGAGGATACGCTACAAGAAAAACATAGGTAAAGCACAGGAGGAGGCGAACTTGTACGCAGCTAAAAAAGCGGCTGGTAAGTTCCGTCCTTCGCCAAATGAGCGACGGGTGTTCCTTGACGAGTTCGTTTCGATAACTTAAAAAAGAAACCGAAAAACAAAAAAGCCGAAGAAAAAGAAAAACGAAAGTAAGCATCAACGACTAGAACCCCATTAACTGAATCCGAACGGCTGTAAGAGGCTCGGCGAGGCGATATTCGATCTGAAAACTTTCGATACTCCGCTTGTGCATCGCCGAGGAAAGAACTCCACACGATCGTGCCGGCCCTTCGCTCGCGTTTAATAGTACCCGGCCCACCTCTTCCGACCCCCCATCCGTCGCGTAATCGTTTATGCATCAGAAATTAGGACGGAGAAGAAATTGCGTCGCGTGGCGGTTCTCATTACTGTAAATCATTACGCGGCTGAGTTACCGCTCATTGTTCGGCTTCGCTGCGCCCAGCGTTATCGCGGCTGAACGATAAATCTTCCGCGCGAAGGGAAAGAAATGATTCACAGGGATCCGCGATCCTCTCTCGCGAACGAGAAACGTTTCTCCTACGACTTCCGATCCTGAATTCGAGAAACAATTCTGATGGTTATGGGATGCTCAGCATCAGCCAGCTGGCTAGCGTCAATTCCAATGTTTAGGGGATACTTCGTATCCAACAATTATCCAGCGACTATCCCAATGTTTAGGGGATACTCGGCATCCTGTAATTGTCTAGCGGTAATTCCAATGTTTAGGGGATACTTAGCATCCTGTAATTGTCTAGCGACTATTCTAATGTTTCGGGGATGTTCAGCATCCTCCATTTGTCTAGCGACAACTCCAATGTTTAGGGGATATTCAACATCCTCCAATTGTCTAGCGCCAACTCCAATGCTTAGGGGATATTCAACATCCTCCAATTGTCTAGCGCCAACTCCAATGCTTAGGGGATGCTCAGTATCGTCCAGTCGTCCAGCAATAACTCCAATGTTTAGCAATTCGAAAATAGGGGATGCTTCTGACGAAGCCGCATCATCTCCCGCTGTTCGTTCCCTGTATTTACCTTGCCGCGCATTCCCGCGGAAATTAGGAGAAAAATGCCGGGTTGGTTTTCTCGGAGAAATTCCTGGCATTCGCGGGACTCGCCGCTCTCTCGCAATTACGCGCGCACTTCCCTTAACTACCGAGGCGTTTCTTTATTTTAGAGAGCACGGCCAGATATTTTTAACTTACCAATTGCGCGTCGGAGGAAGCACGGAGCGATGGGGACGCGGAGGAGAAGAGGGTTGCTGGGAAGGGTGCGGACGAGATGCCGGAGTTCTCGCGTTTCTTTCGACGCCCAGCGCGGAACGCGTGGGCGCGCGCGATTGTGTGTGTCGGTCTTTCCTCGGCCACGCTTCCGGTGAACGCCGCTAGTCGTCCCGTAATTAAAGAAACGGAATTCCAGCGATACCGGCGTCCGGGACCGGCATTTTCGCTCGACGTCGCTTCTCGCGTGTCGAAATAAAAATTGTTCTCGCGTCGCTGCCTCGCGCGCCCGAGCTAATCGTCTCTCGCAGCTTCTTCGCTGCCCAATGATGAATTCTTCGTCGCCTCGACGATCCGTGATCCACGTGGAAGTGAGAAGCCATTCGTTTTCTCTCACGCACCAATGGAAACCAATCGAGACCGATTCTTATCGAACATCGGACACTATTCAACGATACATTTGCCGGTCTAGATAATCAGTGGCGGTCGCACGGGAATCGCGCGTTCTAAATTCTCTGAGTAAGTCGGGGATAATCGCAGGAAGAGAGACCAGTTTCGATATTTTCAAATAAGATCAATTTTTATATTAAAACTACTAGGTGTAAATGAGCTATGAAATCTGAAGAAATGTACTTTTGTTGATTAATAATTGTTCAGTAGTTCCACGGAAACACTATCAACGTATCCCAGACTTACCCCTTCTTCAATCCGTCCACCGTTGTCCGCGTCTCTGATTCAAACGATACCGTAGTTTCTCGCAAGAAATCGAACGCAACGCCACTGGTTACCAATAGGAACGGATGCAAAACGGGCTGGCCCGAGAGAGAAAAAGAGCTTTCGAAAGCTCGTGAGACGGACGAAATGTATCGGTCAGGCGGATGAACTTAAAAGACGCACCCTCGAATTTTGTATGCACCGCGATTGTTTCTACAGCAGCTTTTGCAGGAGCGTCGCCGTACAGTATGGGTGGTGCAAGCCAAGGCACCCCGACGCCGATGATGTCGCCGGCGCCTCCCGGCGGGCCGCAGGACATGGCCGGATACGGGATGGGCATAAACGGTAGCGACTACGGCTCGCAACCGTACAACGACGGCTCGATGGGCTACGATCCTATGCACCAGGTAATCGTCAATGCTTCACTCACCACTATAGATTTTCCCCGTAGTCGGCGTCAATTGCCTCGCTTTCTTCAATATATATACATATATATATAATTCGTATATACATCCCCTATGCATTCTCTGAGCATGTGCTGGATTCTTTTCTGATAACGCTTGCTCCCATCGGAGTTTCGAGGGACCATATCCTTCTGGCTCGAATTGAATGGAAAGAAATGAAGAATCATCATATACACGCGGCCGCGGTTTCACCGGAACTCGCCGAGCGAAAGACAACGGAAAGCAAAAGCTTCTTTCCTCTTCGCGATTGTATGAAAGAACTCTGTCGCAGCACTCGATTTCCATCCATTTTCAAGCCGGTTCATCTCCGTAAAATGCATGCGCATCTCACCGCATATTCACACATCTTGCGAGACTGGACGTTTGGATAGAAGAGCGCGAACGAGAGAAAGAGAGAAAGAAGGAGTGAGAGAAAGAGTGAAAGAGAGAGGATGAGCAGGAATGAGGAGAGAGGAGACGAGAGTGGGCAACGGTGGTGGATGGAGAGGGTGTGCACGCAGCATCTGTGAAATTGAGTTTCGCGCTCGCGCTCACGGTGCACGGTGATTTACCGCTTGAATATTAAATATTTCGAGTACCCTTCGCCGAGATCCGCGGAAGTGTAAACGTTTCTTTGACGGGATTCTTAAGATTCGATGGCCTTTAGCTGTTAACTTGAAAAGTTAACGAGTAGACTTTTCACTTTTTAACCCTTTGAATGAAAGAATCTAACTGTGCAAACATCAAAATTTCAGTACACAATTTTCTATGCAACAAATTTTAATATTTTCGGAAATCCTCGTTCACAATATTTAAGCTTGCTCCAGATTAAGCTTTTCGAGGTTACGTTCAATCCTATCGGAAAATCAACCTTGCAGTTAAGCGATCGGACCCGATCGGTGCAACACCGTGCGCGGAGCGCAGCGCTCGAGCGAATGTTTCGTGTGGGGTCTAAGGATGCGCTCTCGCGTGTCTCTAGACGGCGAGTGGATGAGCGTGTTGCGTTGGAATATACATTGGATATAGGGCTGGGTTAGATGCGCTGTTGTTGGCCCATAAAGGATGGACTTAGAAGGGGGCGGTCTGGGTTAGAAGCCGGGTAGAGGAGCGTCAGGTTTGCGCACGCGGCGAACCAGCAGCAGCCGGTAGCATAAGGGTTGCTTAGTATGCATTGGAGTTGCTAAGTCACTTTTTAGGTAGGGCTGCTCTCTCACATATTAATGGACTCTGGTAGGTGCGCGGCCGTGCTTCTAACGAGCTGCCTCTATTCGGCCGGTACGAAACGCAACGGAACCTGCATCCTTCGGAGATCCAATTTCCTCGTGTATCCGACACGGACACGCGCATACAAAGACGATAGAGTCGCCTTGGATCTCGTTGCTACGCTTCGGACGGCTCTCGACTGACTAAGAATTAATCCTTCAAGGATGTCGCCCAGTTCCTTGTTTCTTTGGAACTATTGTTCTTTTACATATATCACTGTACTGTATTGATAACATAGATTTCTTGATGCTTCTAATCTTTAATTCTACGAGGTAGAAGATGACAGTTCAGTAGATGAAGAAAATAGAGTTAATATATGATTCATATCTTTAATTCTAGAATTTGAAAAGAATGATAATTCAGTAGATTAAAGAATGAAGTACCTGAAAAGTTAATTGGCTTCTTGGCTCGCGTGTAGTCCCATTCTTGAAGAACATAGCTGTGTCGAGGGTTAAACGAATGAAACGGTGCATCGTGTCGGTCTCTAGGATTCCTCGAAATCGGTAAATCATTCCGACATGCAATTTCATCGGTGTCATGCGGTAAAGAGTGACGGTTGGATTAAATTCGCGCGAGAACACGCGAGACACGGGGTTCGTTCATGGCCAGCTTTCGAATGTTCGCTGCGGTATTTCTGATTCGCGGATTAAACGTTCGTCTTGTCGATACACGGGGACCGGTTGTCGATACACTTCGCATCGCGGATATTGCTGTGCGCGTTACACACGGTTCGTTCGTCGCAAAACGCGTTTCGAATGCTTCGCCTTTGATTAACCCTCGGACGGCACGCCTCTTTAATGATTTCGTTGATGTATCTGGGACCATTTGAATCCTCGCTTATTGATTCTTCTAGACTAATACGTCCACTTCTAATCTGGCTCCATTTGAATCCTCGTTTATCGATTCTTCTAGAATCTAATATGAATATCTATACCGTGGATCTTTGCATGTTAAATAACGAAAAATAAACTTCAATGAAATATCCAATGGAATTACTATTTTAAACGAATTGTAACTTTGACTAAACGTAACAGTTCATACAAATGAGTCTTCAATCTGTAATTACAATACATAATTACAATTTTTGGAACCAATCCTCAGCAACTGAGGCTCCGATGATCGAAACCGACCACGTTTCGAATAAAACGCTTCTCGCGGTCGTTCCTCTCGATCATCTTCCTTCATATCGTGTTCCCATTGCCTCGGCGCCTTCTTCATTACCGTTGCGTTTCCGTAAAACCGGAGAATCCGCTAAGAGAACCTGTAGAAGTTGGCAAGAAAATTAATTTCGCGGTTCATCCGGTTTAGCCGTGCACGGTTGCCAGGCCCCAAGAGTGAGAAAACCCGGGTGCCGAAATGAAGCGACTAAAATGCATGCTCCTACCTTAGCCGCCGCCGCCGCCGCCGTTGCGTTTTCGGATCGCCTCCTCCGACACTCGTTTCGTTTCCCGGGTTCGTTTTCCGTTCGGCTACGTCTCGAGGCTCTCGCCTATTCTTCACTTCCTTCTCGTTACCGTCGAACGTCGAGGAATTTCCTCGAGTCGAAGTGCAGCGGTGATCGTTAGCCCCGCGCTCTCTCAGCTTTTCGTTTCGAATCGCCGCCGATACGCACGTGTAACGAAACAAATCGAGTTTTCGAGGGAGAACTTCGAGAACGATAGTCTTTCGACCGCGCGACGGTTCTTCGTTCGCTATTGATGCCATTGGTTTGTTGCTGGACGTTCAGAATTCGGGAAAATCGGGCGGGCTCGACGACAGTGGCTCTGAACAGCTTACGCTACTCGTGAAATCGGTTTAGGTTGGCGCGAGTAGGCGCTGGTAAAAGGAGAGTCCAGTCGGAGATACGATGAACGCTCTCGCTGCTGCAGCTGGCACTAACGTTTCCGTAATCGCATACACATAACAACCCAAACAGAGCAAACAGAATTACAAACAATTGCTTGCACGCGGTTATACGAGCACCAAAAGATGTATCCTCCTTCCGCGCGTCGGTCGATCCTAACACGCGCCCGTTCGACCGGCCGTAATTCTCTCCTCCAAGTTTTACTTAACTCTCTTGTCTCTTGGTGTTTCATTTTGTTCCTTTGTTTTTATTTTTCTTCATTGTCCATTTATCTAGTTTTGTTATTGTTACATTTGTTGTTTTATTTTTCTTCTTCTTGTCGCAACACCGTTTCCTAATCGCTGCTGGTACTACCTGCCGCGTCTAACACGACGAAATCAACGAGAAGCAAAGAACTGTGTTTGTTGCAACGGAAATTGAGGCGCGAAGTGCCTAACAAACGGGTGCTCGTGCAATTTCCATCCGTGCGCGTGTTTTCCTGTTCGCTTAGTTCGTTTTCTTTTTCCTTTTGTTTCGGCCCGATACAGCGAAAGAATTAAAACTGAGAAGGGCTCGTTGGTTCCGGAACCTTTTTCTTTTTTTCTTTCGACCCACGTTTCGTTTCCGTTTCTTTTTTCTGTTTGGCTGAACGACGAAACGAGAACAAAAACAAAAAGACGAAACGCGTACACCGACGGCTGCGCTTTTTCGGGCGCATTGTCACAAGCACAGTTCACACGGGCCCCGGCACCTTGTATAATACCGTTTTCGATTGGTCGTCTGTTCTTTGGTCTCTTCTATTTTCCGTCATTTTACGAACACGCGCGCGCGATCTTGAAACGCGATCTTCGTCGACGGACCGTCCATCCCTTTACGCGACGCAACACAACGATCGAATCCGAGATTCGAATTCGAACCTCGTTGACACGCGACGCCTTCTGCACTGGTAAACTCGTTAACCTCTTCGAAACAGAGAAGCAAGCAGAGGCGATTTTAATCATCGATGTAATGCAAAATCTAGAATTTGAATCCAACAATGAAAGATCAAAATACATATAAATTTAATTAAACACTTAGAAAAATTGAAATCAAAATAACAATTTCCTGCTTGATAGTTCGAAACATCGAAATTGGTCTGCTTTTCTTAATTTTCAAAATGTCCTCGACAACGTCACATCTATCTCCCAAAATTCTCTATATTCCGCGACGAATGCGTATCCTTAAAGAGATTCAGCATGGATCTCGGTTCCGCGTTTCCCTTGTAAAAATCGCGTCGGTCAAAGAAGATGAACGGTCCGTCGGCTCGCGAGATCGGCCCGCTCCGTCGAACGGAGCCGAAAGCTGTTGATTCGCGTCGCCCCGTTTGAATTTACTTGAGTTTTTTCTCTTGGCGCAGATGAAACGAAATTCTTAGAAGGCGACAGAGAGTGAGCTATCTAATAAAAAAGAACGAAAGAAAGAGAGAAAGAATAGAAAAAATAGACATCTAATCAAAGTGCACAAATTAGAAAGAAAAGAAAGAAAGGAAGGAATGTCTAACGATGAGAGAAAGAACGACACGCGCGTAGACGCGCGAGGGAAAGCAACAACGGGAAAAGCAGGACGTGACGAGGGAGAAACGATAGAAAATAAGACTAGAAAATCGAGGGTTTAAGATCCCTCGGCTCTTTTGCGCTTCCTGTTCGCGTCCGTAGCGAGCCGGTGTCGCGCGAAGCGCAAAGGCCACCTGTCCTATATACTCGCCGTCGATTTTCGTTGGGCGTGCAGCTTTCCCGAGGGTGAGGGAGGATCGTTTCTCGCTGGGATTAGAAGTCGACGAGCCGGCCAGTGGATCTCCAAATGCTTCGTTGCAACAAGCACAGCTCTCTTTCCCTCGAACGGAACTGGAGCCGAACGTCTCCCACGAATTTCGAGCGAGAAGACGCGCCTCTAGGCTTCGTGTTCGGTCAAACTCGCGGGCGCGCAGCGATCGCGTCCACCTTCGTCGATAGTGCAATATACGTTACAAGGACTCGCGAGGCGGCGTTTTCATCGACGTTTCGAACCCCGATTTCGATCGTCGCTTATCCGCTGCGAAGGAACCAGGCGAAAGATAACGTTGCTGGTCACCGCGGTGCTCGGTACTACAGCGTTCGTCTTCGAACTGATCTGTAGGTGAAGATCTCGCCGAGTGTGCAATAAGATTTCGATAGTGGCCCTTCCAGTGGCGAGGGAAGCCTTGGGCAGCTCGTTCGCCAGGTTCTCGGGTCGGGAAGAACGCGCGGGGATGCGTGCCGATTCGATGAGAAGATGCAGTTTTCGCGGCCGTGTTTTTAGATTTGATTAAGGACGTGTACTTCTTTGTTGTGTACAGGTTTCGGTCTCTTCGGATCGAGATCCGAAGTATCTGTATGTTTTTAACGCTAGAAGTACCAAACAGTCAAATGGAATGGTCTGTATTTTATTGAAATTTGAAGAGTGTTTATTGCGATTTCAGTTACTCCTATTTTGGAGTGATTATTGATATATTAAATTTTATATATTAAAGTATATATTAGATATTAAATTTGTTTGATATATTAAAGAAACCTTTTTATCCATAATCCGTCTGGTGGTTCTAGCGTGATACGAGAACGTTTCTACAGGAAAAGATGTTTTTCTGAAAGGTAGCCGATGCTAGTTTTGAACGGAATATAGCGTATTTTCATCGCAGCGATATCGAAGGAAAGATCCGTTTTTATAGTAGAATTCGATATCTTTTAGAGAAATATTCTTTTATCCGGGAAACTCGATCGTGTCGTTAAGAACATCGGAGATATCTAAGGTTCCAGTTCGAAGTGACTCACCCTGTATAATAGCATGCGAACTCGAGCAGACGTACGGTGTGGCGCGTTCCTCCCGTGGACCGCCACCACTATGCAAATGCATCCTCGAAGAACGCACCGCGCGGTTTCCCGTTGCTCTCGTATGGCCATCGATACTTAATCCTGGAGTATTTTTTACAGGCAGTCCCGCGGTATACCGTGCAACACGTGCAGTCACACGCAAATATTCACGCGCACGTATTCTTACACGTCCAAACGTAACACGTATCCGCGATGCATAAAGGAATTAACGCAGGTCAGGAGAGTTGTTCACGGATGAATGATAGATCATTCGAAAGACATCTTCGTGGCATGCATGGCTGCACGTAGAATTTAAGTTTATATGTGTATCATGGTTCTACGCAAGTAGTACGTGTGTGCGTTCATCAATATTCTTTTATTCTCACGTTTTTGTTTTGTTTTTTTATGTTTTTTGTTTTGTTTCTTGTTCTGCGGGTCGATTGGCTGGGGTTTTTATTATTGGGTGAATAGATAAAAGGCGAGAGAAAGACAGCGAGGATCAGAGAGAAAGAGAGAGAGAGAGAGAAAGAGAGAATGGAAGAGGTGAGATGTGAAAGGGGACGGATGACAGAGAAACTTCATTATTTTAGTTCGTTGTGCAGAGTTCTAAATTTTTCGCGTAGACAAGTAGAGAATAGGCGTTGGTTCCTTGCATTGGCGGATTGGAATGAAAGGATTTTCTGGTTTCATTCGGAGCGTTCGCGCTCCTCTTCCGCCTAGCCATTCGAAATCTGTCGCCCGGAGTCATCGCACCGAAGAAATCCTTTCACGCTCGTAACGGGAATCGACGCACATCCCGCGAAGAAAGTTGATTAATTTTTCCATAGGATGAACAGTCGCCCGGGAAAGTCGATGTCCCGGTACGAGCACGCCGGCCAATCCAAACAGCCCGCGCTTAAGTTAGACTCCGACACTCGCGTCTCATTTTCTTGATACGGTCGAACCTCGTTGAATGGGATCGCGGGGGAAGGGAGGAGATCGTCGAGTCGTAGAGTAAAAGAAGTTTAACAAACGAAAATTCGACTTGCAAGGGTTTTGTAAGAAGACAGTAGAGTCGGTGATCCTATAAAATTGACTTCTACGCAAAAGCAACTTTCGACTTGTGAAGGTTCTTCTCGGTTCGTGTCGTAGAAAACTTTACGAGTCATGGAGGTTCGACAGTATTTTTCTCATGTATATCGCGAATTCGAGCTAGAACACGACAATGATCTGTCTGTGCTAACAAAAAAGTGCGTAAAGAAAGAATGAAAAGTAAAGTCAGTAATATAGTAGAATGAAAAGAAAGACATAGAAAGAAATTTGTTGTGACGAAGGCGAGGCTTAGCGACCGACGAACACGCAATTTTGTCGCCACCAGTTGGGGATAAAAGAGCGCAGACGGGTTAGAGAATCAATTGCAGGTAATTTACAAAAAAAAAAAAAACGAAAAAAAGAAATAATCGCACACGCGCACGCAAAAGATCGTGTATAAAAACAACAAACGCAATGACGCAGGGCAAGGCATTGGCTGGGGGGCCAGGCGCGACGGGATGGATGCAACAACGCGAAGCGGTGCCGGAATTTCCACCGCTCCACGATTCAGCGGACTCTGATTCCGACCGAGAGAATGAGAAACGGCCGCGCGTCTAAAATTACTTTTGGAAGCGCGCGAGCTAGCACGGTAACGATACTAATAGAAAGGAAGCAAAAGCCTGCGAAAGCAAATACCGGAAAAATACCGAGCAGAGAGAAAGAGTGTATATGTCAGGGAACGAGCTGAGACAAAGGTATACCATCGGCGGACACAATAAGAAAAACCTATTGACACCGTACACGCTCCACCTACACACACGTATACAAACATACACACGCGGTATATATACGATATACGCGCACCTCCGAGCCACACACGAGGAGATAATGTTCGTTGGTGTTCCTGCGATATAAAATAGTAAACGTTAGTTTCCGGTTTTCGAACATTTATTCCCTTTTTTCGTCGAGGGAGAAGGGCAAGCACGCGAAAGACGCGGGCTCCGCCATTTTCCGTGTAGAACGGACTTCGAGTAGCTTCGGCATGGCGGCGGCCATGTTGTCGCAGCAACCGTCCACCTGTGATCTTCGAAGGCGAACCGTCGATTCCGGCGTCGTTCGATCGCGAATCTAATCGGCGAATCGGTTTCACGGGAACGGAACCTTTTTTTCTAATTCGTAAACCGCGTCTTTTTCGCTTGTCCTTTGATCTTGATGCTTGATCTTGCCTTATCGAGTGACCGTGCACTAGCGTACAAGCGACGTATGTACGACGGATTTTAACGAGCATTTAACGGGAAGAGGGGTAGGAAGATGGTGAAAATGAATGTGAGAGAGAAAGAGAGAGAGAGTGAGAGAAAGGAAAAGGGAGAGAGGGAGAGAGAGAGAGAGAGAGAGAGGGCGAGAGAAAGTGCGGGAGAGAGCGAGGGAGAGAGTGGAGAAATGCCAGCGTACGATGGAAAATCCGTAGGCCTATGTGCTCCTAAGAATGTAGGTTCGCTTCTCTTTTAAGACAATATAAAACGGCGTACGGGCGCCTAGCTAAGGAGAGAGAGGGAGAGAGCGTACACGAACTTGTTCTTATACATACGCTACTTATACATACACACAAAACACAAAAATATATACACAGAGAGAAAGAGAGAGAAAGAGAGACACGCATAGATAGTTTTATAGCTTGTACAGATATTTTTATTCTTTCTCCTGCCCCCCCCCCCCCTATGTTTTCTTTCGCGTACCTCTTATGATTTGATCTTTTAAAAAGAAAACAATTTTTTAAAAACAACTTGACATCGTTTTGCAACGATCCTTGACATCGTGTTACGTATCCTTCCGCTATGATATACGTCTGACACACACATTCTTGCGTAGCGTAATTTTGATTGCTGGGCACGGATTTAAACGAACGCGACCTATATACATATATAAATATATATATTATATATAAAATATATATACATATACACATATATTTTTGTAACGTTTTAACGTTATCCTTTCGAGAACACACGACGGGAGTATACTTATTACGTCAAGGAAACTTGTACTTTGTCGTTGCAGATTTTTCAGCGATCCTTTCTTCGTGTTCTACTTCTTCTTGTTCTTCTTCTTGTTCTTCTTCTTCTTCTTCTTCATCTTCTTCTTCTTCTTGTTCGTCTTTTGTTTTTTTATTCTTTTTTTTCGTTTTTTAAATCTAATCCCAGCACGGGTGTATCGTGTAATGCTAGCGAATGTTCCCTACGTTCGATCTATTATAATTTAAGTCTCGAGTTTTTAAGTTTTAGCTTCGACCAGTATATATTTATATATATATATATCTATATAATTTGCAACGTCTCACGTTATGCGTGCTGATTTGTTCCCATTCGTTTCGACACGAGGACACCGTTCGTTCGTTCGTTCGTTCTTGTACAAATACGCATCTTTTCGAACCTTTTTTGCCTTGCCTCCCGGAAATTTAATTTATTCGTGTCGAAAATTGGCAATATCGGATCGGCGCGTGTCCTCGTCCGAATGAAGCGAGTGCCGTGTAACCCTTTTGTTACGTTGAAAAATTGTGTGCATGATTGTACCCACGAGCGAACAGAGAGAAATCGAGGTTGAACTTCTCCCATTTCTCTTCCGCCCCCCGCCCCGCTATTTTCTCCTCTTTTTTTTTTGTAAAACAACGATTCAGCACGAGAGCTCTTATTAAAAATTCGTTCTCCTCCACCATGCCTTTTTTCTGTTTCTGTTAATCTCATCCACCCGACACACGCGGCGTCGAATCCAGGCTGTCAGCGCCATTTTTGATTCCCGGGTCGAGCCTCGTTCTTTTTTCCAAAAGCGCGGGAACAAACGAAAGATAGACAAGAATCGCCGTTAACGTTAATCCCTCGACGTTAAATTCACGCGAATTCGGGAGAGGAATCGCGCGGGGGCGCGAGTGATCGAACGTCGAAGGCGGATTTTTATTGGTATCGCGCTTTTTCTGGGCGAGCGGAAGCAACCGTAGCTTTTCAAAGCATCGAACAACAATGAAACAGAGAAAAAAGAAGTAGGGGGGAAAAATAGAAAATCCCCGGATACAACTGGATTCGACACTTGAAATATACGATTGCGCCTGTCTACCCTTAGTTGGTCGTGCGTACGTAGGTACTACATATGTATTGTGTGTACGTATAATACGGGAAAAAGAAGAAAAAAAAATTTATATTCTGTACTTTCGTATCTGTGTAACCTCGTGTGGATCACCATCACGATGATGATAACACTTTCCTACCGGTGCAGAGACATACGAAGGATTGCGTGGAAAGATGGTTCCGACCAAGTTCTCTGTCGACCGTACGCGTGCATGAACGGTCGCCCGGCGAAAGGTCCTGTTCACCGAACAAGAACCGGTTGTCAACGGAAACTGGTGTCTAGGGAAAACTCGATTAACACTAGAACTACCGGACGTGTAAAGAAACCCATTTTGAATTCATTCTTATAGAATTTCTGAAGAAATGCGTACGCTCTTCCGAGAAATTCTACGACAAACAGGTTCGCCGATGTGCATTCCGGAGCACAAACCAATTGAAATCTTATGATATGAAATGCATTCTTATAATTCGTACGAGGAAGTACGTATTAGGCAACTCGATTGCTCGCTAGTTCCAGTGTTAAACGATGGAGAACCAGTGAAAAACAGAGAAAAATGGAGTCGAGTCCCGTGTAGCCGCTGTTTTCCGTGCGACTGGCCGAGAGACGATCACGCACGCGTACACGGCCGGTGCTGTTTGCTTTCAGGAGCTGTCGCCTTGAAATACTTAGAGGAAATCGCAAAGAAGAAATACTCGCAAAACAGACAATTAACCGAGATCTCGTAAATGATGAAGGAGTGCGTTACGCGTGTAGGACGATGCGTCGCGAGAGAGCGATGCTCGCGCAATCCGATCACCTCACTATCTGTGATCCGAGGCTCGCCTCTTAGTGGGCGGGTAATACGAACGAAAAAAAAACAAACAAACAAAAATGATAAGCAACAAAGAGAAAAAAAGAAAGAAAATCGATATTAAGCTATTAACGTTATGTAATAGATATTCTTCGGGCGAGAGAAGCGTTCACGCGTTCTCGACGCGCGCGACAAGGGGAGAAAGGAAACCGTGCGATTTTGTAGAGACACAAGGTTCGGCGAGGATCTCTCTCTCTCTCTCTCTCTCTCTCTCTCTCTCTCTCTCTCTCTCTCTCTCTCTCTCTCTCTCTCTCTCTCTATCTATCTATCTATCTCTCCCCCCCCCCCCATTTCTCTCCTGTCTGATTCTCTCTCTGTCTGTCTCTCTCTCTTTTTCTCTCTCTTTCTCCCTCACTTTCTCTCTCACTTTCTCTCTGTCTCTATTTCTGTCTGTCTTGAGTGGCTGTACCGATGGCAAGCTCTAACGATCCTGACGTGTAATAGGGTTCACGCTACGAGAGAGACTCGGCCTGAAACATGAGGAATTGCGCAGCGTGGAATTAAGACGGGAAGATAGCACGAAATCGGCGAAAAGTCGAGGAATCGGCTCCCAGGAAACGGCGGAAAATTTTCCGTCGCACTTCCTCCGGTGCCTGTTTCCACGCTCGTGTTTTTTCTACCGTTGGACTGGCTGCCGGTGGTCTAGATTGCCGGTTTAGCAGGAAGAAATGTTCGGAGATCATCCTTTTATTGATCGTGATACTGTTTTCTATAATATACCGAGTTTCCACATTCTGGGTTGAATGCGACTTGAATCGAGCCAAGATGATTAGTAATTTTATAGTAGAATCACCGTGTAGCAAAATTTTATTTAGACAATTGGTGATTTGCTGATGTAGTACATTGCATTTAGTATCACGTTGATACTTTGTCATTACCTTAATGTCTTAATTGTTATTCAAATCGTTTACCTTTTCGCGCGTGAAACGTCGGACGATGTTTCTTTATCTTCGATTGGGGACATTTTTCTCCTGATCACGCAATCCAGACCACTGTGATCCAGTTGATCGAGCAGCGCCGGGTTCCTCCGCGTTCCTCCTCTTATTCGCCGTGTTCCTGGTTTCTCTTCTCTTTCTCTTCTCGTACGGAGACGTGTCGCGTTGCCCGATGACCGAGCGTGAACGCTTCTGTGCATCGATGCCACCTTTTCTTCCCGTTCCGCGATGGCCCCGATCCTGGCCGAAGGATACGCGAAAAGACAGCGTTGAACGGAAGCGGCCGCGATAACATACTGTTGGTAAGGGGACGCGATAGAGAGAAAGACGAAAGCGGTACTGAAGGAGCACGAAACGGGAAACAGAACAGAAACGAAGCAATGGTCCTGCGACACAACACTAATGTATACGATTTTTCAACATGGAAATATTATATATTGTAGCTATACATATAGAAGTATATAAAAGAGAATAGTACATAGGCAAAAAAAAAACTGTAACGGCTAAGTACATCACTGTAACGACGATGCTAATTAGTAGGACAAAAATTTATTTTATTATTATTATTCTTAATATTATTATTATTACTATTATAATAATTATTATTAACATTATTATTATTATTATTATTATTACTATTGGTACTTCTATCAATTATTATTGACGTTATGACTATTATTATTTTATGTATATTATTATTATTATTATTATAATTATTGATATTTGCGGTTACCGCATTGCAATTGTATTATTGTCACATCGACGGCGATTATTAATATTACGAATGTATGGAAAATTTATTATCACGTTCGTTCGTTGAACGTGTTTATTTTTAAAGGCAGACGATTGTACGCTGAACGATTTCTGTCGATCTATTATTTTTATTATTATTATTATTATTATTATTATTATTAATATTATTATTATTGATTACTGATTGTCGACGATTTATTGTAATGAATTGCGGCTCGACGATTTATTACTTAGCACGTAGGCGGAAATGAGAAGATATCCATTTATTGTATAAACGAAGACGCGAGACGAAGGCGAGAATTACGAGTATCCTCCGGAAGATTAGGTGATTAAATTCTGTTGTTAAATAATATGTCGCGGGTGAAACGATGGGCTGAAAATCGTCTATTGAGAAACGCGCGGTGTCCCGTTTTTCTTTTTTCTTTTTTCTTTTTTTTTTGAAATTTCGTAACGCCGGCCGATCGTTCTATTCTCCCCTCCTTTCCCCCCTTTGCTCCCATGGGTCGCGGTATTCCGATTCTTTCTTCGTTGCCGATTGAACGCTACGACGATCCCCGCAACGTTTCACAGGCGAGCCGAATGAAGAACGCGTTAAACGTTCTCAAGAGTCAATTGTTCAGCTGATTTTTTCGCCAACCATGCGACCAGTACAAGTGCGTTTCGGCACAGCTAGTATACGAGAAAAGAGCGCCCGGAGTTCGCGGTGAGCGCGCCCCCGGGCGCCCCCTTATTAAGCTCTACCTAACATTTAATAAAAAGAAATGAAAAAAAAATAACGAGTCAAAAGAATACGAGGTCGATAAGACGACGATGACGACGATGACGACGACGACGACGACGACGCGAGAGAAAAAGAAAAAATAAGGAAAGAAAAGAATAAGAAGAAATAACGTTTAACATTTATGGATACACGATATTAAGATATTATATATTCATATTCCTCGCTCCCCCTCTCCGCTCGATCCTTTATCTCCGATCGTCCATGTTTCGTTTAAGGAGTAACCGGCGCGAGAAATAAAGCCGTGAAATTTACACGAGGCGGAACCCCGACGCCGGTTTAATTAACTGCATTTATTGTTTCTTCACCATTGAGCGAGGTTTCAACTTGCTTTTCTCGGATATTTGACGAGAGGAAGCGCCGTTTTTTATATACACGATTCAATCTATCGAGCAACGCGTTACTCAATGAACCAGGAATCCGTTTTTGATCACACGTTTGTCCGGTGATTCGAAGCTCAAGATTGTTAAAGAGACTTTTCACGGAGAAGAGATTTTATTCAGAATGTTCCCGAACACTATTTCCTCCCTATGGTGAAAGATAGAAAAGAAAGAAAAAGAAAATGTTACATATATTCTTCGAAGAAACGGAAAGGAAGTTGAAGTCACGTCTCGATGCGCGCGACAGTATACCACAGAAATCATTGTATCAACTAAAATCATGGTAAACTTAATAAAACGCTCAGAAATAATATCAGTTCCATCGATACCGAGTGTTTCTTTACTATTGCTCACGAGGGATTCCCTTTTCCGTATCGTTTTATTTCTTCTTCATCTTCGACGCATCTGAAGTACAATCATTTTCTTACTCTTTATCTGTTTCATTGGATGCAATCATTTTTAAACGTTTATCTCTTGTGTTCTGTGTATGTTCAATATCGATAAACTGTTCGACAATAAAATATACGTTTCGTATTAAACGAGTGTTACATTTTTTGTAAGAAGACCTGTATGGTTAAATATTTAAAAAGATCTCGAACGATTGTAGCGACATCTTAACATCAATGACGGTTTCTTATTGAACTCTGCTATAAACTGTTTTATCGATAACCTAGCTCTGTTACCGATAACGAATGGTAAGGTAGAAATTTTATAGTACTTCGTGTTTGATGATCTAATGGTTGTGTAGAAATGTAAATAATTTGTTCCACCATCGACGAGTTGTAGGATACAATATAAATATATGCAATATAAATTTTTGTCCTATATACAATGTATTTTTTTCTGAAATACCGCCAGTCAAATATGTCTCGTCACAGCAACGGACTCTACCTGAATCGAACGGTCAACTGCTGAACTCTATAATGTTGTAAAATAAAAGTGTGTGTTTGGGAAACCACATTCTATAATGTTGCCAACTCTAAAAATTAGGTTTTTGAGTCTGGAGAGTTAGGTTTGTACGAAATTCGTTCAGGCTGACAACGACAGTGTTCGAATAGTGTAAAATATTCATAGCAAAAATGATATGTATAACTAATTCGATTCCTACTAACTAAATTAAAGACTTGTGTTACCGGTAACATCAAGTGCGACACCGAAATGGTATGGAGGTTTCTCGAGGGTGCACGAAACAGGAATAGCAGGATTATTGACAGTAGGACTTTGTTCTTTTTCAGAATTCTAAATGAAGTTAAATGTTTCCTTTATAATACAAATCTAAGTGTTATAATGAATTGTTCATTGTCAAATATTTAATAAGTATGTCATTAATAACATAAAATAGTTGTGTCTAATCTATTAAAAAGGCATTTAGACGATAATTTAAAAAAAATCATTTTTAAAAATCCCACTTCCTTATCCAAATTGGTGGCGCCAGCTACTATGAGAACGCTCAAACTTCTAGCCTAATAGTACCAGAGTGTCTCCACTAAGCGCAGCCACAGATTCAATTCTGTGGCCTGTTTCTTTACTCAATATACTTATTTACAATGTTCACTAAATTATAATGTTGAAATATTTTTATCGACTAACTTCTGTGACGGCTTGTTTCGAACCGAGTATTTACAAAAAGAATATTATGGATATTAATCCTTTGTACTTTGCAAATTAAGAAACAAAGCTATTTTATATAAATACTTCACATATTAGTGCATTATACAAAACTCAATATTATATCTAACACTTTGTAATTTTGTTACATCAAATCAAATGGTGACTGAGAGTCACCTCCCGAGTGCAAAGGGTTAACAACAGAATTTTAAAATGTATAGTTAAACCATTTCTAAAAACAAACAGATATTGACTTTATCTAGAATCTACATCACCGACACATTGGCTACAATTCTCTCTATCCTCGTTCTCATATATTTTCTATTCGCATCTTATGGTACTGCCATCAATGAATGGTTTAAAAGTGCCATCACTTGCCATGGCTCGATTATTATGACGGCACAGTTTCGACACGTCCTTGTTATTGACTATACGCTTTCTTCATCCTGCGTCTCAGTCAGTAACAAAGACGTGCCGAAACTGAAACACCATGACAATCGAGCTGAGCGCAGAGAGTCGACGTTTACTTTACCAGTCAACTGGATAGCCGACAAAGTGGGTTCCACATGGGAAGAGGCGAACTGTAACTCGTTACCCTATGATATATTTCTTAACGCGTTGACTGCCACGAAAATTTCTAACGTTTTTGATAGCAATACTTATTCTTTAATAACAAAGGCAAATGGTATTGAAAATAATTATTCATGGTTTACTATTACAATAGTCACATTACGCTATGATCTAGCTACTTATGTTACTAAATATTTTTATTTAAAATCAAGTTTTTTATTATAATTATTCTTCAGTAATGTGGAAGTTCTGGTCATCAGTGACCATCGTGGCAGTCAACGTGTTAACTATAATCAATGCAACTACTTCATCGTTAATAATGTATTAAAAAAAGAAATAATTTTGATGCTTATTCTGTGTCTACGTTTACTCCAAAGGTTAATAGTTGATAATAGAAAAGTAATATTTAAAAAAAATAAATAACACTTACATTCCCCAAATTCAGTTTAAAATTGTCGTCGCTGGTCTGACACGATATTATAAGACAAGGGGGTAGTCTGCTCTGTCTATCGTCGGTAATAACAAAATGTCGACTTTATCGTATCTCTCGTCGGTTGATGAGATTCCTAATTATGTATTTCTTTACATACTGTTGGTAACATTGCGAGCATTCGGAAATAATAGTAAATGTTAAGATATTGAAAAATCATGCAATGAAAATAAATTGAATATGAAAAATAATTTTTCATTTCACCTTTATTATGATGTACATTCATAATGAAAAGTACTTAATCATTTAATGATTAAAAAAAATTAAACGAATGTAAACCTTGTTGATATTCGTTTATGAAATCATATTTATTATAAATTCCGAATTGAATAATTTTATTTACATTTATAATAAACGTATCATTAATCAGTACACAAAATGATACACACTTGCCTGTGTATAATTGGTGTAGTTTGTTATCTGCATTTATTTGAATCATAAACATCGCGATTGATTAAAGATGAAGTTACTGTTAATAATTTTATTTGTAATTGATAATCAGTAAATTATTAGATTAATGATCGTCTTGTTAAATATTCATTGTGAATATTCTAATGTCCACCTATTTACGAACAGTAAATACAATCAGAAAATATCGAAATTAATCTCTTGATAAGAAAGTTGATCTACTCTGAACCTGGCTGAAAGATTACCCGTTACAGCGTGAAATGACCAATTATCGCGAAATTCAATTTGTTTTATCGCTCTCTATTTTCGTATAGTTGAACTTCAGTCGTTTTATCATAGCCCTCCTCGATATACTTACACGCAACTTAAACGTTTCATTTAATTAAATTCCCTAAATGCGCACGCGATTGTATCGATAGCGAAGTATTATCGGCTAAACTTGTAAGGAAATCACGATACCATTGCATATTTTCGATATACACTTGCGCTATGCCACGTATCATTGATTTTTGGAGGAGCTTCGTCATCGAGGCACATCTCGATTAGATTGATTACCCTGTGATGATCACGCTTAAACTCATGTTTACACGGCAATATCCTACCCGCGATGATAAGCGTCTGGGAATTATGGCTAATATGATTACCCTGTTCGTGATTCGTTCAATTTTCCTATCGTCTCATAGAAACCGGTTTGCCAATGTACACTTTGGAAAGTTTCGAATATTTCCTCATACTTTGTTACATTTCAGTTTGCGAGTACACTGTTAGCTTCCAAAATCATGCTTAAACCAAAAATGTTAACTACGTGTCGTACACATTAGGCTTTTACGAATAGTATAAAATAATGGTGGAAAGGAATTTCTATTCGAAGATTTACATGCTTTTCTATTCATTTTCAAATTAAAACATGCATACACTTCTTACGGAATTTTCATTCAACATTATACAACTGCGAATGAATATGCTTTTGAACATTTGCATTTAATGTTTAACTGAAATTATTGTAGCCCTTGCATATGCTTAATGCATAATTCATTTCACTTATTTTACTTGCCTTAATTAATAATTTATCTTGTTTCTGTTGTGAATATTTGAATTCATTACAATTTGGTGTGTAACGATCTTTTGTAGAATATATTCTTTAAGAATTTATTAAAAAGTATATATTGACTAATTCTCATTAGACATATTAATTTTACAATTACGTTAGTATTTACGTTCACTGAACGGTTAAAATTCTTATAGTTACCTTTTGATAAGCAAAATTTACATTTTACTTTTACTTTTACTTTTACTTTTACTTGTACTGTTACATTATTCTGTATCTTATAGTTAGAAGCGACTCTACTGTTGCGAATTAATAACAGCGAAATAAAAAAAAATGTTAATTTCTTATTCACTGTTGCAATGAATGAACGAGTCAGAAAGCGTGCAATCTTTGAACGGCATCGTCTTCTTGTGACGCACGCATAAACTCATGGTAAACCATGCGTGTAAATTTCAATGATTTTTATTGATTTGCAACGTTGCTCGATTATTAATCGATCGATAAGATCTTCGAACAGCAATGTTAATCAAGGATTTCTTTTCAAGGCGACATTTCATATTAATAACAGCACATGTAGAACGCATAAAACTGTCTTTGTACGTGACGTCGATTATATTTCAATTCGCGATCTATCAGGTGTGAAAATTCTTGTCATTCAATTGCCTACAAAAGCAATCCCTGTTAGGTGTACGTTCAGCTATGCGTCTGATTTTTATATAACACAAAATACTTATCGAATGATATTGAAACATGTGTATTATGCAAGCATAATTTCCATTAAAAATAAAGCGGAACGAAAAAAGAATGGTGGGAAAGTTGATCGCCTGATTTTATAATTTATAATTAATATTAGGTGTGGTATATGTCATGATTAATCATTAATTTACTTTTTTGTAGATAACTGATTAGATAATTTAACATGTATTTTATTAATAACATTTCTGGGATAAGTTAGAATAAAACGAGGATTTTATTAATTATTATTCCGAGTAATTTGCTTGCTCGTGACTATTGCTCTCGCATAGTTTGGAATTCAGAATAAAACTTGTCTAAAATTTGAATACGAAAGCAAATATTGGCACAGAAAGCAGACGCCAAGCGGCGAGATTAAATATTTGCTGACACTCTATATACTGTTGTTCATAACTTCTATTCTAAAAAATATTTGCATTCTGATAAATGCTACTCCATGATATACCTAAAGAGTCTCGTCTTAATTGTAGATACTATATAGTTTCTTACTAAAGAATTCTAATTAATAGTAAATTCGTAATTATCAGATAGGACTATTCCACAAACCCTTCTACCACGATCCATTTAAATAAATAGAAGTATTTAAAGAAATTATTCAAATAAATCCTGTTCAACACGATCACTTCGTCGTTAATAATTCATTCCAAAAAGTGGACAATTCTAGATACATTCTATATCTACGTTTGCCCAAAAGTATAATTGATAACAGAGAAACAACATTTAACTTGAATTCAAGAAGAATCGACTAATATTTCATTCTCCGTAAATCTTCGTCGCGAATCTAACACGTTACAAGCCAAGGATTTAACAAAAATTCCTTGAACCCGAGACCACCAACGAATATTCACGGAAACCAATTCAAATACACATCCTTCGATGCACATTTACCTAGCATCACGCTTCTCACAGTAAAAAGAACCAAGACCTAAAAAAGCTGCGATAACGGGAGTTACTCGATTCGCCAACCCCCTGGCCGACTCGCGCCCAATTTCATTCCCGAGATATCGCGAGGCCGATCGACCCAGGGTCGGGTCCGTGAGAAAACGCCGCGATTCCCCCACAGTCGGTTCGTTGGGGTCGTCGGGCGTGCCGAATGTAAACAGAAGTGAACTTGGCAGTGTCGATAAATTTCCGAGAGTGAGGGTCGTCGTAGTTCAAACGCCGCGGAGAAAGTACAATCGCGAGGAAAGAAAGAAAGAGAGGGGGGAAGAAAAAGTCAGAAGAAAGGAGAGCGCGACCGTCGAATGAGGCCGTGGCGAGCTAACTAAGGGGGAAAATGGAAAGAGAAGTAATAAAAACGGGAAGACCGAGTGTCCCGGGCCGAAAGGGTGACGGGACGAAGGAAAAGATGGTGGCGGGTGGTTGCGGGACGTAGCGTGGGGGCAGATGGGCCGATCGAAAGAGAGAAAAAGAAAGGAGCAGCTACGCGGCAGCTATCATAAACGCTTAAAGAGTTCTGACAGATTTACGAGCACGTGACTGCGTCGTCGATCCCTGTCTTCGCGTTGTTCCGCTGCCCGCACGTCGAATTAATCCTGCCGGTCACTCCACTCTCACTCTCCCCTTTCTCCTTTTTCCTTCGATTCCACCGGCCGTGTATCTTGCTCGGCCGGCGCGTCGCTTTCTTCAGTGCTCTGCCCGCGCAACGCGCAGCAGGTTTAACACGTTGAATGCCGTGGGGGTCGCCGGTGATCCTTGGCCAAATTCGATTCTTGTAATTTCTTCAATTAAACAATGATTATTTGAAAACATTACTATATTGTAAATAATGCTATCCAATGCGGTGGTATTCAGTAAAACGAACCTGCGATAATAACGCAATCCAATGAAATGATTTAATATTGTATCTGTTTCATTTCGCATATTCTGCACCTTAAAATCGTGCGGCATTCAACGTGTTAACCGTATGCGGAGGAATGTTGACATTTCGGCGTGTAAGACAATACGGGCGTAAAATAATGACGTGATAAAAACTCGGTTTGAATAATATTCGCTTTAACCCTTTGCACTCGATAGGTGACTCTCAGTCACTACTTGATTTGATGCAGTAAAAATGTAAAATTTGATATTTAATATTGAACTGTATATAATGCATTGGCGTGTGTAATATTGGGGTACAATAGCTTTGTTTCCAAATTTACTTCTGATTTCTCGTTGAGTTCATTTAAACAAATATTTTCCTTGTCTAGTTTGAAGATGTTAAGTATTTCTAACGAAATACTTCCAAGTCCAAGGGGTTAATTCTATTGCACCCGAGACACGGGGACGCTTCCCATTGACACTAGAACTACTACTTATTTTCAACATCATTTCGAATGTTCAATGCTTTGAAGATATCAATCATTGCAAAGCGAAAGATCGAAACCAGTCATTTTGACTTATACGGGTAGTTGTAGTGTTAACGAGTTACTGATTGACGAAACGCAGGCGACCAGCGTTCGACTCCTTCACCCCGAAGATTATCTTACAGGCGAGATCGAGTTTTCGTATTTGGAAGACTAAGTCATAAACAAATGATATAACTATTGAAATAGCAAGAGATCAGCAGGTATCGGGTTTTGTATATTTTAAAAAATCTTCGTTCGCAAAAGGTTAACTGTCCGAGTGCTACCGGTGTTTAGAAAAACTCGGTCGATAACACCTTAGAGGGCGGAAGATTTATTATGGATACAACAGTTTATCTTGTACGGATATTACAGTATTCTATAATTTTTATTAGGTTGTCTCTATATAGAAAGATGGCGTTATAAGGTTTTCAGAGAAACAAAAGGAAGTAACGGATTATAATGGATATCAACAGGATGTAAAATGGAAAACATTGTGCATCCATTATGTATTAACTGTTCGAGTGGCAAAATGTGAAACCTTAGAGAAGAGAAGGTTTATTATAAAAATATACATTTTATCTTGCACGGATATTATAGTGTTCTATGATTATTATTAGATTGTCTCATATGTTCACAGCATACCGTTTCAACATATGGAGTTCTTCACGTGTTGAAACTTGAATATCAACTGTCTTCGAGTAAACACTTTATCTTCAAAACACAATGTTTTATTCTCCAAGCAAAAATGTTAAGAAGACTGAGATCCGAAGTAATTTTATCGAATTCCCGTAAGGATATAATAAATTATATAAAAGAGAATTTCAAAGTAGCACTCGGTTGCTAACGTAAAGGTTAATGAAACAGAAGCTGCAAAGTGAAGGTTCTTCACAGCAACTGCTCTATCGGTCCACTCATGTTTCATGCATCCAACGAAATTGTGTTCGTTCAGAATATTCACGGTACAAATATTTGAATACTCTAGTTTCAATAAAAGTTTCGAATATGTCAGTTTTCTGAATTACGAGGACACGAACAGAAAAATGCAGGAGATCATCGTCTCGCGGAGTTCATTGCCACCTGCGAAGGTTATCGCGCGATTGAGTCACCGGGACTTAAATTGTTTATGTAATCTTGCTTCGTAATTAAACATTCGTGGTAATGCATGATAACGATACAATGGCTCCGATGACGAAGTATCCACAGTGGATCCGTTTCTTCCGCGAATCTGTAACCTGAGTGGTAGCAGATTAAAGGTCTGAACAGACGGTGGACACTAATGATTTCAGGACAGTAAATCCTTCCAGCATTTTCTACTTTACAATGCACTGACGCACGCGGCAAGTGATTTTTCAGAAAACTCTTCCCGTTTCTTATTTACAGCTTCATCGAATCGATAGACCGCGATGACTTCGCTGTAACTCTGACGTTCCTCATCAATTTCGAAAGAAACCTCCATTCGTAACTTGTGTCTGACGCGTAGATATATATTCTCGATTGTGTTTCTAGATCCATTTGATTTTAGACAATTCAACGGTAAAGGTCAAATAAAGTTACGAAAAATGTAGGGTAAGAATAGAGCTCGACAACCTGTATGAGGGCAAACAGACGAATTCAGTTATCAATTCAGTTGTTTTCTCACAATGGGCATTGTCTCGTTCGCAAATACAGGAACAAGGGGAAACTAACAAAGCCCTGTTGCATTTAAAATGAAAAGTTACGGAGGTATAAAACACAGCGTATACTTTTAACTATAAATCGTTCTTTAGGATACCGCTGGAATGACAGCCATTCCAGAAGAACTGTAACAAATTCTCCATGCAAATGCTTTAGCACCTTTGCCACCCTGCTCGTTTACCAATTTATTGTAACACCTGCTAGATAAACAAGCTGATAATCTTATGAATATTAATAATTTACTTCAACAATATTTATTATTCTACATCCTCCATCACTATTTAAGGTTCACCGTCCACCTAACATTATACGAAATGAAAAACCGAATCCTCGTTGCACAATATTCATTCACATAAAACAACGCTTCTTCCAAAAGCGAATTCCAACTTGCAATTCTAAAAGATCTCGAAACAATAGACATTCCATCAAAAACTTGTCTCGTGCCATTGAAAGCAAGGCGCCACAAGCTCCAATCGCCAACAGGGAATGACTTCTGGCAGGAAAATTCCTTCTAAAATGATAAAAATCGCGCGTTCCTGCTGATCAAGCTTCCACGCGGTGAAAGGTTCCGCGCGGCACGCAGGATAACGCGTAAACACGATCACACGCGATAAAACCGCGATTGCTACAATGTTTCCCAGCGTTTCCCGGCGTCGTTTCTCGCTTGGGATCTGGCGGCGTTCGCAGAAGCAACGCGTCGCTCGGCAGTCGATTGGTGTCAAGGTTTATTAACCGATCTTTCGCGTTGCAGCGAGCGCAGCCTCGCGGTTCACCGATCGTTCGAGCCGTCCGTTCGCGCATGTTTATTAATAACAGTCCGCAAGGGCCACCTGCCCCGCTATGATAAGCCTATTGAAGTTCGATTTATAATTAGAAGCGTTGTTGCTGCGCCGTTTTTCGCGCCCGGCCGCGGCGGTGCCGGTGGCGGCCGCCGATCGGCTCCGGCACACACGGTGCCGATCACGCGATTATTTCACGCCGGCACGTTAATCAATTAAATTAACTTTTGCCTCGATAGACATTGAACGGCCGCGACGATCGCGCCGCAGATATAAAACGCGGCGCACTTGCGCGAGAGAAAACAGAGAAAAACAATGTTGCCTCGCTTGGGAATAGTTGAACCGTAGATACGATCGACGCTGATCGCCGACAATGCCAGATAAAAATCCTGAAATCGCCACCACGTTTCTGCGTGTAGGCTTCTAACGGACGTAGACTTAAGACGTCACCTAGAGACGTCCTAAATATAGGTAAACTTTAGGAATTCTGTTGTTAATAACTATTAACACGATAAGCGCCATGAAAATCTTGGTCGTTCATTCGTAGAGTTATTCTTTTGTAGCAAAGAAAAGCGGGGACAATTATTCATTATTTGGCGTTGCAGTCCTCGCAGTGCACTATTATCAACTTTGTTATTAAACATCTTCGTTCGACATCGGTTATCTTGCATGTTACGATTGTTTTCAAGTAACTGAGGAGCGCCAGTGACTGGCGCTTAACGTGTTAAGTGAGAATTTATAATTTTTTCTGGGTGTATAGCTGTAATCTCTATATATATTTTGTCTAAATGTTATAAAATAGCGCAGTTACTCGCTAGCTTCGAGACCTTTTTTCGTAAAACATCCATCGTCAATCGACTCGATTACAAATGACTGAAACATCCGAAGACAAAAATTTTTGTAGATTTATAAGCAGAAATATATCATATAAAATGTAGCATGGTGTCTCCCTTCAATTGCGAAACGCTGAACGTTGACAACGGAATCTGTGGTGACTAAACGTTAAGTTACCTTTTCCTCCGGTTTCGTTTGTAAAGGTTATTTACACTTTACGGTCGCTAGCGATCGTATCCACGGATATTGATGTTGCTCTGTGGAGTACGGGCAGTAAAGGAAACAGAAATATGGATTATTAATTAGAATTCATAGTGTGCTTAATGTGAGTACGATCGTTTGTCTTGGATTGCAGGTCGGAATTATTATCGCGATTAATATCTGGTTCACTTTATCCGACGATTGATCTTTGTGAAGCGAATACCACGAATAAGTTACATTATACAATGTTTGTAAAACTGTAGGTACATTATAATTAAAAATTCCAGTGAGAAGAATCCAGCGATGTTGAATTTGAATCTAAATAACATTTAACACAGAGTAATATATTTCACGAAGCATTTATTTACTGAAAGAGTTGGTAATAATCAATGTTAATCGAAGACATTGAATTTATAAAATTATTGACGCAACGAAAACGTACACTTTTCCCTACAATCGTTGCATCCAATTTATTACACAGTCACATGTACTATGAACAAAACATAGTACAATTTATTAAGAAAGAAATATTCAATCTTCTTCGTAGAATTTTCAAATAATAAATTATGAAACAATTTATTAAGAAAGAAATATTCAATCTTCTTCGGAGAATTTTCAAATAATAAATTATGAAACAATTTATTAAGAAAGAAATATTCAATCTTCGTCGGAGAATTTTCATATAATAAATTATGACACAATTTATTAAGAAAGAAATATTCAATCTTCTTCGGAGAATTTTCATATAATAAATTATGACACAATTTATTAAGAAAGAAATATTCAATCTTCGTCGGAGAATTTTCATATAATAAATTATGACACAATTTATTAAGAAAGAAATATTCAATCTTCGTCGGAGAATTTTGAAAACAATAAAACCCAAGCATTTTATTAGAGCGAGCGGTACATATGACGGGACTTCCAGTGTACCCCTTTTATTCCAGCATTCCAGGAGTCCCTGGGAAGGATCACAAAGAATTACGGAGGCTCGTGTTACAGGCAGATCAATGGTAATTCGTGGTCCGCTAACTTATTGAACTCGTTACACAATTTTCAGAGGGCCACGCTCCGATGTAGCGAACGTGCAATAACGATTTCACGAAACAGCCTGCGAGAAAGTGACTTAAGGAGGCGGCGGAGAGATAAGGTACAGCGAAACAAGTGCGATAAGCCGAAATGAGATAGCGTCGTCGCAGCCAGCCGACGATATCTCAAAGTCAATGTCCTATGAAGGACTGCCTGCTAACACTCGACCACCGTACGGTTTTCTGATTACAGCCACATCGCAGCCCGAGACTGCGCTCGCCGTCCTCGTCGCGCTTACTCGGCAGCATGCCACTCTCTCCTTGTCGTCGAGAGACTTCGATGCCTAAACACAAACCCTTTTGCCTCGTCTATTTTCGTATATTCTTGTTTAACCTCTTGTCTACCTTTTTTCCCTCCTTAGCAGCTTCCTGAAAGGAACTTCGCTTCTCGTTTCCGACTATTTGCATCGACTAATCGCTCGGAAATATGAAATTTCATCGTCGACTACAGAAACGAACGTTGAAATGAAAATTAATTTCGTTCCAGACTATTCGTACGTATTATTGAAACAATGATTTCTAGCAACCATTCGAAATTGCCATAAGAAGGCAATTGTAAAACGAGTTTGTAACACTCGTCTGAAACTAATATGAACGGAATAAAATCTAAAATTAAAATCACTCTTGAGTATATTATTTTGCAAACTTGTTTGAAACCTCGTAGTGGTCATTTCAATAAACGTGTGTTTCAATTGTATAGATTGTCAAAACAATGATATTTCCCAGCGTAATTTTGAAATCTTCAGAAGAAAATCATTGGTTGTAAGGAACAATAGTCTCTCTCGTGCATAACGATCTTGCACTTCTATACTTCACGATCGTAGTGTAGAGGCGTAGAGGGAAACGCGGCGAACTTTTCCCGAAAAATCGACCTTTCGAGAAAAAGGAAACGGGAAATTAATAATAGAAGACCTCCCGGGCGTGTGACGTGTAACTGAAGCCAGAAAAATGTCTCGAACGACGCTTATTTCGAGATCCGAGCGTCGCGTCGCATGAAGTTTAAGGTCAGAGTCAGATTTCGATGTTCTTATCGTGTTTCTAGATACCGCGTTTTATCGTTGCCAAGCTTTGTGTTAACGTAAGCGTGGCGCTGAGTCTACCGAAAGCTATGTTTGCGCAATGAAAATATTTCCCGCGACGATCACCGCCGGCTGTACACTTGTTGAACGTTCAAAACGACGACGGGTCGCTCGCCCAAGGAAAATTTGCCCAAGATTCCTCATCAGAGGTGTCGCGCGTTTGAATTCGCGTTTTGTTGACGCTAAACGTACCGGTTGAATGACCGGTATTAAAATTTCATTTGAAATTACGCATTTTCCATCAATTTCACCTTATATCAATTCTTATATCCTCCGATCAATCGAATTTTTCTAACCTTTGTCTTTCATTTTGTTTATGTTTCTGCTAAGAATAATTTCTCGTTTAACTTATTTACCTTTATTTCGTATGGAATTATTCGACTGGTTACGGTAGAAGTAGGTTATGATAAACTGCCGGGTGCGTTTTGTGGTAATTCTCGTCTATTCGATGCGTAGGCACTCGTGGATAACAATGTATCGTTCCGTGACTAAGTCTTTGTTTTTCTGAAGCTTGTTTTCCTCGTGACGCAACGCATCGTCATGAGAATATTCGAGCACAAATATAGTTCAATTCTTACGCTCTGTATTTTAAGCTGGCACACAAGAATCATGCATTTGAAAACGGAATGGAATGCCTTATGATAGAATATAGGTGTCATGTAATTACAAAGTGATAATTTACTAAGTTTTTCACGTACACTGTTATTTGGAGAATAGAAGAGAAACGTGTTATTTAGATTAATCATCTTTTTATTCATTAATAACGATTCTTTCTAAATAATCTCTTCGTATACGTTGCCGTTCCAGTGACAGGAATGTTTCAAAATTAGTAAGGCTTGGATGGAAGCTCATGTTAAATTAATAATCGGTAATTTTCATTAATGAAACTGATAAAATTGTGCCCAGTAAAATTGAAACATCGAAAATCTAAGTAGGTGGAAAGTTGTAATTTTAAAATGATGTGCACGTCGAAAGGAAAATTAATTTTAATTTCATTTGCTGGAACAGTTCGTTGTTTTAAGAATCTGCAGAATAGAATTGTGTTTGTTAAATAGATCACTGCGACGTTTCAGGCGAGTTCGCAAAATGATGTATTCAAGAATGATCGTAATTCTTGCGCTTTAATTCGTCCAGTTTCATTTCAGATAAAAGTTCGGTCCGGTAAAGTGTAAGTCCGAGTAATAACATTAGAGTTGCGCGAATTGCATAAAACGCTTGGAGCGAAGTTACAGCGCATTAAAGTTCTAGAAAAGAACAATCATTATTTTTGACGTCCGAGATAAATCTGTTTCTATATTTCGATAGACAGAGAGACGAACAGACACGAAACTCAGGTTGCAGAAGTTTGAACACTTTCTAGTACGCACGGCGAGTCTCCGATATTTCGCTTCTTTCTACTTGGAGACTTTCACGTGGACAGGAATCAGCATTGAATAGAAAAGTTTTGCAAATGGCAGCCGTTCCCAGCATTCTATACGTTTCCTATACATTTTAGTATCGCCTCCGACGTGAAATTATCAAAAAAATCTGATTAATCTGTCTAGTATAATTTCATAACATCGCATCGACGTTTAATGGAAATTATACTAAAATCATTTTGTGTCAATATAACTTTCGTGTCATCGAAAAATGATTCTTGTATACAAATTTGCAGAAATATTTTAATATTAAAGTTCGGTTATTTAAGTGAAATACTGTAACATTAGAATTTTCTAAATTTAAGTATTTATAAAGTTAAAATATTTTACTATTTAAATTTTCTAATTAATAGAATGATCTTGTTACAGGTAAATTCGCGTTATCTTCGAATTGAACTTTCGTCCGGATCCGTTTGTGTTTCATTGCGCTTTCGGTGGACGTTTTAGATTATTAATGATACGGTCATACGGTTTGAGTGGCAATGCTCTAGTAATTAGCGATATTGTGGAGCAAATATGTTTGTGGAATAACGGGAATACGGTCGTAGAGATAAAACCTTCTTGGCCTATAAATAATACGTTCCTCCTTAGATTAAGCAACGCAACGCAAATTATAACACACGAAATTCTATGCGCAATAACGACAACATTTCTGTACATCCCATTCATAGAAGTTTATTCGGATCTCATCGATATGCACTTTAAATAGAACATTTCATTTAATATTTGACCGACTCTTTATCAGAATTCAATACTATTACCATTAATCAATAATTATCGACGTAGGAATTTTATATTAACCACTGAACGAAATTCACAAGACCATACTACAAAATTGTAACCATTCCTCTCTCAAAGGTAGACTCCAATTCTTGACAATTTAGAATAATTTAGAATATACATCGCCGATCAAAATTATGGGACCACCTGCGCGTTTATTGCATGTAATTCATATATATTGCATTTCTCAATATTTTTCAATTCTTGCACTTCACTAATGCATACAAATATATCTCTACATTTACGTTCCGTTATTACAAAACGTCTCGAATAAAAGTTGTCCTTCAAAAAATAAAAGTTTTCATATATATTGCATTTCTCAATATTTTTCAATTCTTGCACTTCACTAATGCATACAAATATATCTCTACATTTACGTTCCGTTATTACAAAACGTCTCGAATAAAAGTTGTCCTTCAAAAAATAAAAGTTTTCTTTCTTGGTCCCAGACTTTTGATCCAACGTTAGAGTTGAGAAGTAAAGATTGAAATACGAATAAAATAATTTACGCATCGAGTACGAGGCAGCGTTCCATTCTCACGGGACCGTGTTCGAGTAAACGTTCCTCGACCGTTCAAGGTCAAATTTTCACTGTCGAGCGTCCTTGATAGATTAGCTCTTGTTAGTTCCCGTTATCGGCGACGAACTCTCCCGATAGACCTTTGCTCGTGACATTGCTAGTCCGGCCGTAAGTTTCCTAAGCAGCCGATATCGTGCCGCTTCGATCGGAGATCGTAGATTAGATCGACGAAATACTGCCGGCGAAAAAGTCAACGGCCCCGCTATATATTCGATTCGACAGAGTGTCGCCCAGCTCGTCGAGGCGAGAAACAGCCGGGGGCAATTAATCATCCGGCCGAGAATCTCTTCGATCTCCACATTGAGTTTTCCGATCGTTTGAAGGGTACATTGGGTGGCCCATTTCTGTGTTCCCTTGCATCGATCGTATAGATCGAGCGAGTAATTCGTCGAATTTTATTCTTGTTAACCTTCTGCACTCGCCATTTAATTTAACCTAGCAAAATTATGAAATTTAACATTCAATATTAAATTTTCTATAATGTATCAATACGTGAAACATGTTTCATTACGAAATAATGTATATTTCTTGAGAAAAAAATTCTCGAGTGCAAAGGGTTAATATTAGAGCTACGTACTAGACACAATGACTGGTTTAGATTGTTGTTTCGCAATTATTGATATCTTAGAAGCATTGAATATTCGGGATGATCTTGAAAATAAATAGCTTCGCTTGAATACTGTAATGAATGTTTGAAGAAACTGAAAATAATCTATTGTTACAATTTTTATAGGGATTACATATCAATCGTATTGAATCCTCGGTAGTTCTAATGTTAATGATGTAAAGACTAGATTTTAATATTTCATGATATTGTGCTGTTATTAGTTGCTGGAATTAATGATATGAACGATCTGTAAGAGAAATTTGGAGTTTTTAAATGTGACGACATTTTATTGTCATCGTTGGTTGAATTTGATGATTTCAAAGATTCGTAAGGGAAACTTGCAGTTTGCTCTGGCTCATGTCAGAGATTCATTGAAAATTTAAGAAAAACAAAATTTTCGATGTTTACTATTATTAATTTTATAATTATTAGAAAAATTACATAATCAATTGAGGAAAAATAAACCTTTAAAAAACGGTTTTAATTTTTTTGTTCACTTCATTGAAAGGTATTTTGTCAATTGGGTCATTGAAAGATAGTTTTTTAATACGTAAAGGAAGTGTTAAAATTTTAGTTGATGTTAATAATGTTATTGTGTAGACTCTGTTAATTCATTAATGATGTTTCTTCAATAAAACCAGTCTTGAACGTAATGTGCATCTTTGATGAATTAGTATTTACTTAAAATAGGTGAATTTCTTTGTTATTTCAAGAAGCCTACTAAAATCAGTTGTGTAGAATAGATATCTATATATAAATTCTCCATTCAACACAAATCAAATTTATCAGCTTCATTACGATTTTTAAATGCAAAGTTTATTCTATTGTGCCTATTATTATCGCAAGTTATCACGAAAGATAATTCTATAAGAGGGGAATAATATATTATATAATAGAGATTTCCTCTTCATTCTACTAAAACGTGAGAACTACATCGTTTGCACAAAAAATAACAGAAGCCTGATTACATTTACCTTATTACAGGAAGATCATATTTACTTAATTAATTTTAGGCTTCTGAAAAAATAAAATATTAAAAAAATGTTTGCATCTTTTATGAACAAATCAGTAAAGTAAAGAGAACTTTTCTAATTAACTCCCTCAGCTTTCAACTTTATTTCTATCGTTTTAATTTCAAATGTACTTAATCGTACAATTACACTTATCAACACTTAGACTCTATTTAAGAAACTATTATATTTCAAGGTTTAAATTAATTTGAAGTTGTATTTGAATCAAGAAGATATATTTATCAGCAGTTACATTGCAACTAACAAATGTAAAGTACATTTTGTAACATAATTAATTTATTTTCTGTGATGAATAAGACAGGTTGAAATTATTATTCGCTGCTGTAGGTCAAACTGAACCAGCAGCGTCGCTATCATCGTCTACCATCGCTACTGTATTCGCTGTGACGTCGAAAATAAAAATCCACCCCGCATAACAAAACAATTATTATAATTGGACTATCAGTTCTCAATGTAAAACAATTTTTCACCGAGTTGCGAGAGGGGTTAACAATATATCGACAATTAAAAAGTTCATAATAACCGCCAAAGAGTTAAGAAATCTCCAGCTTTGAATTATTATATTTCAAAGGCTATCAACACTAGATTTACAAACGTTTATTGTATTGTTCATAGAATAATAGGGGTTCATTCATATAACTCTCGCAAATCAGTAACAAAGGGTTGGGATATATATATATATATATTTCTACAATTGCATCAATCCAAACCGACATAAACCTGTACCCAATAACATTCATGCAAATGAACGTTCGTCAAATTAACAGATTTTGCGAATCTACAGTTAACCTCTTGCCTTGCAATATCGTATCAGACCTGTAGCGAACATTTCGAACAAAGGTTAGCAACTGTAATCGTCGTTATATTTATTTCAGTTGAAATGAAACATTGCTTTTCTATTATTCTATTGTTAACCATTAAAAGTAAATTTAGACACATGGCAAACATGGGATTTTTTTTCTCTACTAAATCAATAACGATGAAATACTTTTGGCATGCACTGTTGAGAAATAAATCAAAAGAAACGATAAGACGAGGGGTTGGACAGCTACCGACAGGTAAAGCGTTAACAAGTCGAGCATTAGTCGCGTCGACCCGTTCCGCGGTCGCCAAGATCCATCCCACCCCCGCGGGCCTCCACGCGCGCCGAATCTGACCCTGGATCGTATCCCATTACCACCGGAATCGGTCATCACTGACCCTCCTCCTTGTTCGGGCGGCGCTCTCTCGCTCCTGCCGACCGACCGAGCGACCGACCGGCCAGCCGGCCGGCCGCAATACGCGTCGATCTCCTCGAAGCGGCCCGGGGGAGGGAGGCGTTCGGATTAGAAGCGGAATCAGGAAGAGAGAGCGTTGCACCGCTCGAGAGGGTACACTGTACCAGTGAACCCGGTGTATACGCTGTCGGCGAGCGGAGGTGAGCGGTCCCCACCCCTTGATTAAACGCCCGAAGGGTGGGGATTCGCGGGCGAGCGTGTCCTGCGTGTGTCAGCGTGCCGTTGGAGGGGCCGAAGGGAAAGAATAGAGCGAGAAAGAGGGGAGGAAAGAAGGGGTAGAACGTCGGTGGGAAAGGGAAGCAGCAAGTAGGAGCGAGAGGGGAGACCGTGGAAGAAAGAAAACAACGCGAATAGCAGTGCTTTCCACCCCTTCGCCTGGCACACTGAATCGCCCCACTCCCGCGTCACCTTGTCCCGCATGAGGGGTAAGCAGAGCTTCTCCCACCACTTCGTTCCCCCCACTACCGTCTACCCCTGTAACCCTTTCGAAACTCGCCCCTCCGGCCGTTGAGAACGGCTTCGTACGAAACGTCGTTACGTTTCGAACTGACGTCGTCATCGGTTCTCTCGGGTACGTCGACGATGCCTAGCTTCCGAGCGCACGCTGCTCGTCGGTGGGGCGGACGTTCCGAAGTGGGGGGCGGCGCTTGAAGTGGGGGAACACAGCGAGTGGTGGGGGAGTGGCAGCGCGGTGGCAGTGGGGAGGAGCGACGCCTGGTGGGGGAATAAACGCAAGCGGAGGAGAGCTCGACGACGGCAAGGAGAGGTCATTGACCCGAGCAGCAGGCTGCCGGCTGCTAGAGAGCTACGTCGCTCGCGCGCTACCCTGGCCTCTCCTCGTCTGTTCCGCGTTTGTTCGTAACCTCGTGTGTGCTGTGAGCGCGAGAAAGACCCCGCACACCTCTGCCGCGCTCTCTCACTCTTTCTCACTCTCTCTCTCTCTCTCTCTCTCTCCCCCTCTCTCTCTCTTTCTCACCCTCTCGCACTCTTTCTGTCTCACACTTTCTCACCCTCTCTCACTCTTTCTCTTTCTCTCTCGCTTTCTCTCTCTCATCCTCTCTCACTTTCTCTCTCTTCGTGCTTGTTCTCTCTTTCTCGTTCGCGTGGGTCCCTCTCACTCGCTCTCTTGATCGTTCACCGGGATCGTTCCGTCTCACTCTCCGCCCCGCTCTCTTCCTCATGTACTCCGTTCCTACATCTTTCTCCGTCTCTCTGTATCTTTCTTTCTCTCTGTCCCTCCGTTCGTTCTGCATCCGCGTATTCTCTCGCTCCGGCGTACCTTCTCTCGCCTCTGTCCGTCGCCGCGATTCCGGCAGGGCGCAACGCGGCTAGAGAGCAACAGAGAGAAAGAGAATCCGCGCGGCGTGTTTCCCTCTACGAGCGACGACGACGTCGTCGTCGCGGTTACAACGGGAGAGATCGCGGTGACTACGGAGCGGCGCGTGTTCCGCGTTTAACGGCCGCTCCGAAAACGAACTTTGTTTTCTTTTCCCGGTTTCTGGCCCGTACCTGCGTGCGTGCATGCGTGCCCCGGTGTGAACCCTCCCGTGTAGTATCCTCCCTGCCTCCCGCCCACTCGCCCGCACGCACGCCCCACCACCCCCGCACGTGTAACCTCGTGAACACGCTCGTGTCCATCTCCAGCGAGAGAAACTCCTCTCGGCCGTGTGGCACATTCACGCGGGTTCTCTCGGCTCCTCTCTTCTTCGGGATCGGCCGGCTTTTTCATTGCCTGACGTTCCACTGCGAATAAGAAGAAATTCTCTCCCTCGTTAGTGCTATACCGTCCGATCACCGTCGCTGCGACGGTCTCTCTTTCTCTCTTTCTATCTCCTCTCTCTCTCTCTCTCTCTCTCTCTCTCTCTCTCTCTCTCTCTCTCTCTCTCTCTCTCTCTCTCTCTCTCCCTCTCTCTCTCTCTCTCCCTCTCTCTCTCTCTCTCTCGCTCTCTCTCTCTCTCTCTCTCTCTCTCTCTCTCTCTCTCTCGCGCTCTCTCTCTCTCTCTCTCTCTCTCTATTCCTCTCCCCCCCGCTCTCTCTACTCTCATCGCTGTTCTCTATCTCTCTCTCTTTCTACACCACGACCACCATCGTCTTTCTATCCCGCTCCCTCTGTCCCTGCTTCCGTCTTTGTCAGGCTCGTTCTACCTCTGTCCGTCTCTCTTGCTCTCCCTCGTTCCTCGTCTCTCTCTCTGTCTTTCTCTCTCCCGCTCGCTCCCCGCGTGTCTTTTTCCCCGGCTTTTCTGACCGCGCGCGTCCGTTCCCTTCTCCACGAGGGAGGAGAGACGTCTGTCGCGCTTCGAGGCTCCACGCGTGCACGCGCGCGGAGAGTCGGCTTATCGCGGACGAGCGTGCCGAACGGTTTTCTACGGAGTGTCTCTGCCTCTGCATCCTCCTACGTCCGATCCTCTCTAACGCCTGTGCCCGCTTAGTCGCACGGTCGTTGGGTCGGGGACACGGTGTTTTGTTACGGTGTGACGGTGCACGCGCGACTACCGCACGCAGTGTGTGTGTGTATGTGTGTGTGTGTGTATGTGTATATGTGTATACACGGTGGCCGGCGTTAACGGTCGTTTTACTGTGACGCGCGCCAGTGACAGTGAGTTTTGCCTCCACGGTGGGAACAGCCGAAAAGAGTGTGCCCCCTACGGATTAAGAGAAGTCGCCGTTCGGCCGCGGTTTTCGCTTTCGGACCCGTCGTTCCTGTGACACGCGGGTACGAAACCGTGCGCGGCCTGCGTGGCTACACGCGTGCCTGCGTGCGTACGATTCCGTTCGTATCGGTCTGTTTCGTCGGTCGGTTTTCGGTTCGTTCACCCGTCCGCGAACGTCCACGGCCCGTCGTGTTCGCGTGAACGCGATTTTCTATCGTCTCCACGTGAACTCGGGCCACCGATATCCTTTACGGTTTAAACGCCGCCTCGTGACGTTTCGCTGTGACAGCCGGCGACGAGCGAGGATTACTCGATACTGAGGTAGACGAAGAAGAAGAAGAAGAAGAAGTAGAAGAAGAAGAAGAAGAGGAGGAAGAGGAAGGAGAAGAAGAAGAAGAAGCGAAGGTGGAGGCAGAGGAGGAGGAGGGGGAGGAGGAGGAAGAAGTAGAAGAAGAAGAACGGAAAGAAGGAACAGAAAGTAGTAGGAGGTGGAGGTGGAGGAAGAAGAGACTCGCGAGTGCGACGACCGGGCCACAATAGTGCACGCTGCTTGTTGTTTCGTTGGCCGGTTTTTTTTCGGTCCGTGTTGCCCGCACGCTGCTTGGACCCTGTACACACGACCGAAATATAACCGACGCAACAGGGGAAAACTACTACGACACGCCGGAGAGAGAAAGAGGATTACCGATTATATAAATTGAGTTACGCGAGTGCGACAACCCGAGTTTACCGAAAGTGTGTGCTATTCTATCTACCTGCTTTGATCCGTAACCGGCCTCTATGTAATATATACCTACATACGCTAGTATCTTAAATAGTCTCCTTCTTCTGTCCCTGTGGTCGCGCGGAGATGATCGCGGGTGGAGGGCCAGACCGAGAGGAACAGTGGAAGAATGATCAGTGAATCACCTGTGTGGCGTTTACGTAAATCCAGTTAAAGGGAGAAATAAAGGGAGAGAGATACAGTGAGAGCGAGGGCGAGTCAGAGGGAGAGAAAGAGAGTGTGTATGCGTTTCTGTGTGAAAGAGAATGATCGAGAGAGTGTCTGTCTGCCTGCCTGCCTGTGTGTGTGTGTGTGTGTGTGTGTGTGTGTGTGTGTGTGACATAAATGAAAACGGGAAAAGGGGGGAAAACAGTCGGATGAACGGATAGAAAGAGCGGGGAGGAGAAAAAGGTCGAAAGGAAAGATAAAGGAACAGGAAGAGAAATCTGTCACATATAGTGATCAACCGGAGAGCGAGAGAGACTCCCCGGATATATTCATCATGCATGCACGCGCACACACGCATATTACATATAAATAGATGCATATATGACCGTTCGTCGCGATACGAGTTCGTCGACGTTCTCCAGTTCCGATCTTCATCTCACCGTGTCTTCTTTTTCTTTTCTTTGCATTTCTTTCGCGGCACCCGGCTTTTCTCGGGCCCCCGTCCCGGTGTTTCATTTCGCTTTTCCCTGATCGTCGATTCGTCGATCCGGCCCCGAAGAGGAGCCGGCTTGTCACGCCGCGATCAAGCAGACACCCGATTAAAATCCCCACGCGATTTCGCGAGTTCACCGCTGTGCTGCTACTGTTTGCTGCTAGCTTCTTCGCGTTTTCTTCCTCGCGGCACTCTCGTTCGTCCACTCTCTCTTTCGTTCGCGTTCCACGCGTCGCCGGCTCGCTCCCGTTCGGGCCGGCGAACGCGGCACGCTGCTTCTCGCCCGTCATCCGCTTCTATCGAAACGATCCTTCGTCGTTCCCCTATCGGCGTGCACGTGTCCACGCACACGCATTGTTCTCCCCATTATCCGCTGTGTATTTTCTTTCTCTCTCCCCGCTTCGGGCGGTAGCGGCCGCGTGTTCGCCTCCGTGCCTCGCGTCCTCTCTTCCGCGCTTCTGTCTGTCAGCGGCGCGCGATTTTCGAATTTCTGACCTCGTGGCAACTTCCAGACTAACGGACGGTACCGTGGTTCCTTGTTCGGCTGTCGCACCGTCTGGTCGGACCAGATCCTCGGAATTTCAGTATCGAAACAGGCGTGCTCCGACGCGGTAAATCACCATTCCACGGCAACCGTTTCCTCTTTCTTCGCCACTCACGATCAGCGCGATTATGTGGACACGCCGGGCCGAGGGAGAAAGAAAGGGAATATACGGCGAGCGAGAGAGGGAACGGAACTGTACCGTCTTTCCGGCTCGGGGAATCGACGAATATCGCCGAGAGGATCTGTCGCGATGAACGACACTTCGAAATTAATAGGTGACGACCGATTGTTTGTTGCTTTCTTTTTTTCCCTCCTTCTTTTCATTCGCGCAGCTCGCGATCGAATCATCGACGGTAGGGTCTTACTCCATCAATAACTCTCTGACGCTGTTTCCTTGGTGACTCGAGCGGTGTGCACGCGGCTCTTTGCGGAAGATAGACGCTGCAACGGTTATCTCTCAAACTGTATCGATCTATCGGACCATCGTTGATACGAAGGATTTTATCTAAACAGTGTGTAGACTGGAAATACGACGATCATTCCTCGTAGAATTTTCTCTAGCGATCGGGAGACATCTTCCAATGCTCTCGAAATCTAACCCCGAAATTTCCACCTTCTGCAAACCTAATTCAATCTCATAACAAATTAATCATTATTAAAGTTCAAATTTCCCTCTCGGTACCCCTAATAGCACTTCTTAAGCTAGTCCAATTCACTTTCGCGACAGGCGAGTCATTAATATTCAAGCCCTGGTAAGCAAATACATCATCCCAGCGCAGTCACGTGGCGAACGGTACCCAGCATTTTCAAATTTCCCGCGTCTCGATCCCCGTAATAGCAGGAAGCCGTTCGAACTGCCGCCGCTCTAAATCGAGACCCGCGCCGTTTCTGTTATTTTAAGAGGCGTCATATCGAGTCCCGCTCGTCGATCGGACAATTCGCTTTCCCGTTACGAACGCGTTCCGGGATTAGAACGGGAAACGAAAAAAGAACCGGGGAAGAAAAAAAGGAAGTGACCGGCGGCGGTCGTTTCATCTTCGAGCGCGCCGCTGATCCGTGATCTTTTTCGATCCCGTAACACCTTTCCGGCGGGCCGCGTGCGTAATATTCGACACGCGCGTCACGGCGGAGGCCGTTTCTGACCGACGCGGTTATAAATAAAACGCGCGTCGTGGCCGCGCGGCACCGCATTACGCTCGAGCCTCCTTCGTGCCGGTGTAACAGCGTGTCAATGAAAATAGAGACGGTATGTCTGCCCGCGTGGAAACCGCGGGGCTACACGCTCGATCCGCGATCCCTCGGATCGGTCCCGCCATTGTTTATATTGATTTCTGATTGGCCCGCGGGTTCGTTGAACCACGTGACCTATAGAACAGGAACGGCGGCTGCCCCGATATTTCGAGCGTCCCCTAGAGAATCGCGGATTGTTTGTTGAGTCGCGGTACACTGTTTCTCATTATCTGCTCTTCTTTCTCGGTAACCCTTTGAACTTTATAGTTTGCTGAATTCTTGGGGAAACGAAGGTTTGGAGGCTGGGACAGCTGGAGATCGTTTCGGGGATATCTTTCTTCGGTAGCGCGGATTTCGCGATTGTAAGAGGCATTGCTCTTTTCGCGTGATCGTTTAGTAGTTAGATTGCTTATTTTTCTTTTTCAAGTGTTTACGACAGGAAAGGAAGGAATTGGTTCTGATAATGTTTCTTGAGATGTTCAATAATATTGTTGTATAGGGTTTCTATGAATTAATTTGTTTTCATACCGACGAAGATTTGTGCGGTCCTATTAGGAGTTTCCTCGATGAAGGTAGAGAGTAATTTTTGCATAGCAATTGTTCACTTGTCTATTAAAGTATTCGTGTTTGCCGTTATTACAGCTAGGTATCGCAACAAATTGTCATTATCTACGCTTTCGAGGCGCAGGAAATCAAATATTGGCAAACAATACCTTCCATATTGCCCGGCGAATTTGCAGCTGGCTAATCAATTGAATCGTTTTGCAATAACGCCGGGTGTGACACTGCAAACGCTTTAATTAACAGAATTTTCTAGCATGTAAATTTTGACAATACGATAACGCCGTTAATTAGTTTGCTCGTTCGTTTCGGGCGTCAAGCGTTAACGCTCGAACAGCAAATAATCCCGCGGAGACATCCGACGAAGCGAAAGTTCAGAAGAACTTTCTGTCAATAATCGATTTCTCCGTAGTCTCTGTTCTTCCGATTATTGCTGAAATAGTGACTCGATGACTCGAATTTCATTGATCGCCGGTTAAGCACTAGGATTCCTCTCTTAATTATAGCTTCAGGAGAAAGTCTGTTCAATGGATCGAGAACGTTTCTTCGTAGAGCACACAATTCTCGATGAATGATAATCTGATTATTCAAAATCGTATTACAATACAAACAGCTATCCCAAGAATCGACAAATTCAATATTCCCACATAATAGAATCATCGGAATCATTCTCCACACTTATCGACCGCCAACAAACTTGTTACTGTCTGCACGATACGTTTTCCACGCGAGACCGTACCGTCGACCTTTGAAATCGGCTCGGAAATCGTTCACCTATCGACGATTAACCGAATTGATTCTACTATCCAGTAATAATTCGAATATTGTCCCCGCTCAAGACCGACTGTAAACAATAACGAGCCAATTATCGATCGATGCTTATCGCAACTATCGCCTCCTCGGCACTCGACAATGCTACGGGCAACGCGCTAGATTCGATATCCAGTCGAACTTAATACAAGCTTAGAATCGATACATCGAATAAAAAAGAAGAAAGATAATTCTTCGGTTCAGAACAGTCCGATAGATCGTACATTGTGCTCTGCGTCTTTCGAAAACGATTCACGTTCGTTGGATCGATCGACGGTCCTCCATTAACCCGCGTGCGCACACGCCGAGCGTTCGGGTCCCGCCCGCGACGAATATGTTAGCTAATTGGCTGGAATGATCATCGCGATCGATCGCGACCGATCTTCGACCGGAGTGAAGGAGGGCTGATTATCATCCTCGGCTTCGCCGCCGTTTCGTCACGTGAGGGGTTCGCCGCCGGTCTGGTTTACCAGGCGTAATCACGGCAACCTCTTCACGTACACTTGAAACGCGCGTCGCACGACGGGGTACGCGCACGTGAGCCACGCGTGAATCGGAATTCAAAATTGAAGAGAGAATCGGGGAACGACGCTCGCGGAAAATCGATGAGCCGACCGCTCGATACCAGAGAATAGAAAGTCCGAGCGCTGTCGTGGACTGAATCTTTCAAAGACGGAATTAACCGAGGCGGCTAGCCTCCGTTGCAGCACACGGCAACTGCAACTGGATTTATATTTAAAAGAGGTTCGATGTATAAACGTTACAAATTGTAGAAACTAATATTCCACTTGTATTTGAATAGTATCCAATTGGTAAAAGTGACAAATAAAGTATGATTAATTTCGAAGTTACATGTCTGAGTGATAGAATAGAGGATTCAGCTGATCAAATATAGAAGACTAGTTGCTAATATAATTTATAATATAATTAAGTCATTTAATATCATTTAATCGGAGCAAATGAATTAGAATCTGCAAGTCCAGAAGATTGAACGCAACAGAGTAGCTCATAGTAACTCCAATTATAAACTATGCTAGCTAAAACTGGAAATCTAATTCGCATTTAGAACATCCTGTCAATAGTTACAGCAACCTCTGAAATATTCATACACATCGATCTCTGGTATCAGGCGAAAGGTGACGTACCCGAACGCCCTAGCCCAAAGAAAGCTTTCGAAGATCCTGAAAACCTCTGCCCGCTTCAATCGAGCGTCGATCGGAATTAATAAAAATCTTTGTGAAGCTCCGTCTCCCTCGTTCGAATCTGATCAGCTCACGGCCGCGTACCCATCTGCGCGAAGCCGGGCGAAGGGGCCACGTCATGTTCCGATTTCCTCCCGTGTAGCGCGCGTGTCAAGGAAGAAGCTTCTCCGCGGGCTGCGATTCCAGGATTTCTAGGGAGCGGCGGTGGTTCACGGGTGTTCCCGGGAGGCGAGGGTCCCTCGTGTGGAGTGGCGGACGCATGAGAACGGTTCGGGGCCGGCCGGGGTACCGATGTTGAACTGTGATGACCGCGGGCAGCGTCGACCGCAGGCGGGAAGTGCTCGAAAGCGCCGGGAGTGTTCGGGTGGCGCGGAGGCCGGACTGACGAACAACTGAGAGGAAAACGGGCCGGTGAAAACCCGGCCCCCGGGACAGTTCTCTCCCCCATTGTCTCGCGAGCAGGTTCGAGAGTGAACGCACGCCGCCCGTGCCGAACCGTTAACCCGGAGAAGCGATGGGGCCACCGGCTGGCTGCTGGTAGGAGGAGAGGGCGGCTGGCTGTCGGCGTGGGACGACGATGTCTATCGTCGATTCGCCGCGCAAGGTCCTCCGTGTTTTCTTGAAAGAGAAACCGGCCGCGCGGCTGGTGCATCGTTGATCCTCGTGCTCCAAGAGGCGACGCGGAAGGTCGCGAACGGGCAAGAAAACGGGAAGAGGAAACGAGAGGAGGAACGGGAGTGCGCACCGATCCCGCTGAAAGATAAAGACGATAAGACGAGGAGCAGGGAGAGGCGGGCCCGATCGCGTGGCTCGCGGTCGCCGTGTATCCCGAAGGTTCGTCGAGCGGGCCGAGGACTGGCGGAAAAGAACAGCGCCGAGGAGCGGGTCTATGACGTTACCGTGGGCTGGCTCGGCTACGTCACGTTAACGGTAACGGTAACCCTCGTACACAACACGCACGCGACCTAGTCGGCGCGGCGGTGCGGCGCGGAGAGCAAGTGGAGAGCGGCTAGTGAGCGAGCGCCTCGAGGAATTTAAAAGTGAAACTGTGACGATCCACCGGCACTCCACGCGTTTCCTCCCCGCCCGTCTTGCCCCCTACGCCCAGCCTTCTCTACTATTTGCTACCGTTCCTGCTTGTGCCTCTAGACGCACACACCAGTGATCCGTCCTCTTCTCTTCGCTTTTGTCTTCTTCTTTCTTCACCGTTGCCCCGTCCCTTTCTCCATTACTTCTTCTTCCACCTCTACCTCTTCCACCACCTTCTCCTCCTCCTCCTCCTCCTCCTCCTCCTCCTCCTCCTCCTCTTCCTCCTCCTCCTCCTCCTCCACCTCCTTCTCTTCATCAACCGATTCCACAGTTCCTTCGCCTGCGTTTCTCGCGACTCCCCCCATCTTCCTTAAACCCGCCCCCTCTGGAATCTCTTTCGCTTACCTCCACGCCGCGTCGAGCCTCCTCTGTCTCTCTTACTCTTTGTCTCTTGCTCTATCTTTCTCTCTCTCTCTCTCTTTCTCTTTCTCTCTCTTTCTCTTTCTCTCTCTCTCTCTCTCCTCTTCGTCCTCGGTCGTGTCGTGATCGTGACACGGAAGGGAAGGCGAGCGCGAGCGCGAAGTGAAAGTGATCGACGTTACTGATTTTCCCGTCTAGCGGTCCTAAACCGGGGGTCGTCCCGCCGCGAGAGAGGAGTGAAGGCTGGGCCCGCGGGAGAGAGAGGCGAATCGTCAGAATGACACGCAGGTGCCGCCGCGAGCCGGGGAGCAGCTGAAAGCGGGCCCCGATTACACACCGTCGGCCCCAGCCCGGTGTCGTCCACGGCACTCTCGGACTTCCGGAAGCCCAGCAGCCGGCCGCCGGGAGGGAGAGGAATTAGGAGGCTACCCGCTCTAACAGCTGGCGCTCACGTTGATGGCCGATCATCGACGAACTAAAAATGTAAGTTTCACGATACAACGCACACGCTCACGACATATGCGCGCGGCACGTTCGTTGACCCGTTCGATCACGGCTGCCCGCTGCGATACCGTCACCTACACCCCCTGCCCCATCCCCCCTCCTGCCACCCTTGACGCGCGCGAGAGCTCGCTCGCGGGATGATCGAACGCCGCGCGCGTCCTTTCCCCCACGGATCCATTGATGTTTTTTAATCGTTCCGCCATCGCACCGCGGGAAACGCGGACTTTCGTGGCCGGTGTGAACCAGGTGAACTGGCGACGCCGTTTCTCGCGGTGACACCTTGGACGGACGCTTTTTCGATCGTCCCGGAAGCGCCGCGTAGATTGGGTCTGGTAGCGGAGGGTTTTCAGGTGTGTTGCTTCGAGTTGCGACGATGCATTTTGTTTCTTTCGACTTAATCTGCGTCTGCGGTCGTGTCTGTGTTAATTGCGCTTTTTTACTGGGGATAAGAGTAGGATCAAGTAGGTGCCTGGTAACAGGGTACTGTTAATGTTAAGGGATTTATGAAGCTGAGGGCATTAATGGTTTACATTGTTTTCGGCAGACTTTTTGGTCGTTGCGTACCTCGTAGGAGAGTACGAGCTGCTGTTTGTCAATTGAAGGATGGGGATTGGTTAGGTAACGCGATTTTGTAGTGGAAGAGCCAGTGGGATATGTGCAGAATTTAAGGTAGACACGACTGCATTGTGAGCAAATTTTACTTCGAAAGAAACACTACCGGCTTGTGATGTAACTTAATATTATACTTTCAATTGGAAATTTTATCACGTAGTTGCATTAAAGAGAGCTTTAATATTAATACATTCGTGTGTTCCGGTAAGACAATCACGTTCTTATTTAGCAAGGAGTATTATCTTATCGGAGAGATATCAATTTCGTTTTTGGACTATAAAGCTAGGTCATGTTGTTCATCGCATTGTCGACATTTTACTTGCTCCGTTTAGATGATTTAGATGATTTAGATGATTCGTACCCGAATCTCATCTAAACAAATTATAAACATTCTGTACATTTTTATTCTATAATTGTAACATGACCACTCAAAGTGGAACTGTTACTGAACATGTATCATTTCCGTCAAATAAATAAAGTAAAATATAAACAATGAATTAATTAAGATTCCGATAAAATATTATAGTTTCCGTTAAATATAAAAGTTAACAAATTAAGATTTCGATCATATATTATGATTTCGGTTAAATAAAGAACTTAATTAAAATCTCGATCGAGTGAAAAATCATTGAATTTCGATGGTGACGGAGACAAGGGTTGGTGTTCCGGGAATATTTAATTCGATCGCGTAACGACCGTCGTTACCTAACAGCGGCGGGAAAAGTGGAAAAAAGCGTTCGCGATTCTAATGCACCGTCGCAGGAAAGAGCAGGAAAGGAACTTCACTCGCGCAGTGGAAAGGAAAGGAAGCGGATAGAAACGAGCTCTAGCGGCTCGCACCCGTTGGATCGAGTTTCACTTCTTCACTGTCTCTTTCCACGACTCGTTTTCGCGTGCTTCTCGGCGGAAGCGTTTCCCATACCGTGAAAAGGGAACTCGCGATCCGTTCCTTTTCCTTAAAAAATGATCGTTAACTCGCGGCCGAATCGCTCGAGTGGCTCATCCTCTCTTATTTTCTCGCTTTGCTATCTTTCTTTCTTCGGTTAACCCTTAAACGACGAAAGCTGGGTCATTATGACCTATTCATATAATTATTTTGCAGACCGTTATTATAGACCACTTTACACAGATCAAGATTAATAGGGCAGCTGACACCAAATGACTTGTGACTCGTACTAAAATTTGTATAATCTATAACTCAAAAGTTAACCCCTTGTTCAACTTTTCATTTCACAATTATGCTCGATAGGACTAACCTCATCGCTAACAATCGAATATAAATGGACAGAAATTAAATGCTTATTCGTTTATGTTTATTTTAAACGTTAAAGATTGATAATAGACAAGCAATACTTAATTTGCACGAGAAATAAATAAATGACGTTTAGATTTGCCGTATTGAAAATTTTCATCACGAGAAACAAAACAATTTCAAGGGAAAACAATGCAATACCGTACAGTAGCGACTGACAAAAGTGTCCGACTATCCACGTGTACGATATATTTTACGAAAACAAGTAACACGTATAATGTATAATAGTAAAATAATAAGTTACCATATAACGGTAACCTTTTCCAGTGAACGGTGTGTAATTTCTTGATCGAATATAGATGTACAGTGTACATTAGACGATATAGACAAATATAGGCAATTAGAAACAAACCTGCTAACTCTGCGTTCGTCGAGCATGTAAAATATATTATACAAGTACTGGTATCTTTACGGCTGACTACTAACACACGCAACAGTGACCCAATATCGGCCGGCCGTGGGTTGAAATCGGTTAATTATTGGAACTGACGTCTATAGTTGCGACGTAACCGCGATTACAATTCGGAAAGGATGATGGATGCCAGGTGATCTTGAAAGTCAGCGACCGGTTTGGATATCGGGATCCGAGAATATGGGACGAACCGCGTGCGGCCGTATCGAGGGAAAACGTAATTCCGAATGAATTCGACCGATTTCCTCGAAATCCGATGCGGCGCACAATGGCGGATGGACTTGACCGAATTGGTCGGTAAAATATGTGCTTGGCCGAGATTCTCGGATAAAACGTCGCAGACGCACTCGGCGTTCATCTGGTTACATTTCAATGCGAGACTCGTTTCGCCTCGAACGCGAGCCGCGCGAAACGGAAGAATTAGAACGCTTGTGTCGGCGTTAGCCGCTTTGTAGCGGGCTCGTTGCTCGACTTCTCTTGTTTAAAAATTATCATTTTAAAACGTTGTTTTCCTCTTTCTTTTGATGCATTAACTGCCACGAAAATCTCGAGCTTTTTACGTGACAGTTATTTCTCCGTAGTGAAGATAGATAGGAATAATTATTAATTTTTTATTATCGATAGTATCTCTATTATCGAGTTATGTTGTTAAACATTTTTATTCAATATTATTCTTCTTATATATTATAATTGTTTTCGAGTAACTCAGAAGCATTTAGAAGTCACGGTAAAGAATGTATTAATTAGGAGAAAGAATAATTTAGTTATAGATTGAATTATATTTGAGCGATTTAAAATAATATGTAGAGATCTAACTCTTATTTCTGAATTTTCGAGGAGATAACTTTTTTAGAATGGTTTTGGAGTAATTAGATAGTAACATTGCAATGTTATTAATAATGTCATATTATTACAGTTGTAAGAAGAACAAAAAAATTGTTTTATTACTTTATTGTTAATTGAAATATTATGGTGACGTTGTATCAAATGTCGTTTGTTGGTTTTGCTGCCTATGAATAAGTATATATTAACATAGAACAATTAAATAATTTTGAGAATGAAGGTGCTCTTTGTTGCTATTCGAGCACAGTGTTACTCTAATATAGCGGTGTATGTATAATCAGGTAATTTATCTTTGAAGTAGGAGAAGATAGCAACAACAGGAAGCGTAATGTAACTTATCTTTCGTGATGTTGACATAAGTAGTATTAAGTGACTACATTTGCGTCTTATGATTGTCATTTGTACGTGACAATTTACTTTAAAAATACTTTAATCTTTTCCGAACTTCACCGCGAACTTTATCACTAATACTGAAAAATGTCTCCATCTGGCGACTTTCGGAGCTAAATAGCTACTCTATTAACTGTTTTCCTTAAAACAAAACGCACGCGTACACGAACGATACTAACTCTTTCGTTGCATAAGATGAGTACGTTCTTTTATTAAAATTTAATGTTATTTAAAATGTTGAGTTTACCTATTTTTTTAATGATTCATCATACCAAACATTCACTCAACATTCAAGAGCATACACATATATTAATGGACGTACATCAAGAACTTCAATAAAAATCTAATGATTTACTTAATACAACAAACTACGCTACATTCCTTTAACAGAGATTCACGGTACAACTGTACTACACACAATCAGCATAATGGCGTCCAACTCGGTCAAAGCGACAGGATTTAACGTACTCACAAAAAATATGTAGAACGCGTAAACAAAGGAAAGTTATATATCACCTTTCGTATAAAAAAAATCATCTAGCAGCAGAATAATATTTCTCAATGTACTTCACTTATCAAGTAGAGTAGAAAAACTAGTGAACAATATTCATTCTAATCATTCAAATTATTCATTCATTTCTTCGAGGCATATTCCATTGCTAAATATTCTTTACTGAAACATGTGCGCCGATATTGATATTTTCGAACTAACATTATAAAATATCTTGTAATGTTCGATAAAATATGATAATACTTATGAGATCTGATACCAGGTATTTCCATTATTTTGTCTAACCCTCCTGTCCCGTTTGTTGAAAGGGTTGATAAAAGAAAACAGGAAAAAGAAAAGAGAAATAGTAGTACTAAAAAATATCTTACCAAGTTCGATAACAACCAATATTACTTACGAGATGATGTACTACAAGATATTTCCACCCCATTTCATCTAACCCCCGTGTCTCGTTCGTTAAAAGGGTTGTCAAAAGAAAACAGGAAAACGAAAGGAATAGTACTAGCACTAAAAAATCTCTTGCAAAATTCGATAGGAAACTATATTACTTATGAGACCTGATATCAGGTATTTCCATTGTTTCGTATGACCCGCGTTCGCTGAAAGGATTTTCAAAAAAAGACAAGAAAAGGGAAAGAAAAGTACCAGCGCTAAAAAATCTCTTACAAAGTTCGATAAGAAACTATATTACTTACGAGATGATGTAATACAAGATATTTCCACCCCATTTCACCTAACCTCCGTGTCTCGTTCGTTAAAAGGGCTGTCAAAGGAAAATAGGAAAACGAAAGGAATAGTACTAGCACTAAAAAATCTCTTACAAAGTTTGATAAGAAACGATATTATTTACGAGGTGACCTGACGCCAGGTATTTCCATTATTTCACCGACCTCTCTTGTCCCGTTCGTTGAAAGGGTTGGAAAGAGTAAGCTGGAAGCACGAGGAAGGAAAGAAAGAGAGAAAACGCGGCAGGTATGGCGCGCCATGTGCGCCGAGATTGGCACGTTCCTAACCTACCCCATTCGTTAACCTGACCCGTGTCGCGATTCCTCCGCAGGTCGATTCCCATCGAGCGCGGATTAACCTACATACGCGCGGGCATTTCTGCGGGGCCGCGCCAGCACACGACGCGTAGGTGCTCGTCGATACAAAATTAACCGGTCCTCACCCTTCCTGCCCGGCGAATGTCCCAGTCGATACGCACAACCATCCCCGTGGAATCTCCACGACCTTTTTATACCCTCGTGGCCACCCGCCCCCGTGTCTATCCGTCTCTATCTCTCTCTTTTTATCGTGCTCGCTCTCGCGGCGCTGAATGAATAATAGAAGAGCATTATGAACGTTCTCGCAAGCATGAACTTTCGACGGTCGTTCAACGACCGCTTCTCTTAATTGAAGTTTTTCCGTCTATTTCGCGATGGGACTGATTTATCGCTAACCAATGCTCGCACGATCCTCGGTGGGTGTATTTCTCTTTTTTTTTTTTTTTTTTGATACTGGCCAACGTTGCTTGCGGTTCGCATGCCGGAGAACTGAAATTTGAGAGACGATGCTCGGGGAAACTCGAATATTTGGTGGAAGCTGACGCGTTCGAATATTTGGAAACGCGAGACTGGAGCAGATTGCACTCGCATTATTTAGTTCATTGGCTGAAGCAATTAATTTGCAACGTTGATGTTAGACAGCTTATTATAACGTCGAGAACTGTTTGAATAATCACCTCTTCATGACTAGTAATATTTGTTCGGCTAATTGATTTCGTTCGGTTAATGCTTTCACTTGGAATTTCGTACGTGATAAGTGTCGCTTACTAAAGTGAATATCCAGCACTTCGCAGTCACGCGTGAACGGACAAAGTGAGTAAGTGTTTATTCATTAACACGTTGGCTGCCGCGAAAAACTTCAGTGTTTTGTGTATCACTTATTGTTTTGTAGCAAAAATAAAAAGTACACAATTATCAGGTTACGCTATGATCCAGTTATTTACGTCATTGAACATTTTCATTCGACGCCAGTTACCTTACGAATTATAATTGTTTTCAAGTAATTTGGAAGCTTCGGTCACTGGTGACCACTGTGGCAGTCGACGTGTTGAAATCAATCGATTAGATTATTCTACATTTCTCACGAATGATGAATTCTATAACTCCGAAGACATATGAACATAGGACAACATTATTTCATCTGTTGTCAATCTCGTCAATTCGAAATATTTATTAATAGCAGCCTCGAAGTTCGTTAACACAACATGCACGAACAAAACGGGACACATTACAATGGCCGATTGGACCGCTATCGGTTAACGTTGGAAAGTGTTAGCCGGCTCTGAACGGTTCGTTTGTGAATGTACAGCGAGGTCCATTTATCTCGCTTCCGGTCTCACCGCGTATACCCCAAGTACACAAAACCCGCCGCCGGCACTGCAGACGCATCTCGTATATCTTACCATAATTTTCTGTCCGGCCACACGATCGACTCCCGTTACGTCCGCGCACAATAACTCGAAAAGCGGAACGCTTGAACCACCGCCGATGAAAAAAAAGCCGAGCACCAGCCTGAATGAACAACAACCATTAAAGAAAGCTAAATTTCACAACGCGGAGGACACCGGCAAGTTATTTTCGTCGCAGCAACGGCGAACCGGAAGGACAAATAATAACGAACAAGCGAAACTTCGAACACTGATCGAACAGTTTTTTCTAGTTCCGGGAAAGTTGAGTTTCGAGACCTTTTTCGTGATAAAGGAATCTACCACTTTTACTCGATTACTGTATCTCTGAATTATTTTACATCCTTTTCATGCTCTATTATGTATTCACTTAAGAGTAAAAATTAAGACTTCGTGCCTACTATAATGACCGTATTAACGAAAATTAACCGTGGAAGAAGTTTCGGTTTTATACAACTTCCAGTTAATACTTAATTTCCATGGTTCGTTAGTTCCTCTTATCTTCATTCACTTCCTCATAGTCGAAAGCTGCCCGACGCTGCCAGAGAAATTGCTTCCAATCTCTTCCGTTAAAAACGGAAAACTTCATCGAACCAAAAAACCAATGAATTCATTATGTTATGGAAGAACAGATTTTGTCGCGTTGCAATCCGGAAGCGTGAATCGTTCTTGTTGCAAGGGAGCTGGCTGTCCTTTTTAGTGTTTGATGGATCATTAGGGTGCAGGCAGGAATCGTTAAGTTCCTGGGCGTGTCGGTTTCGCGAACAAAACACAGCCCGACTTTCTCGTGTTCTTCGTTCATTTTACGGCGATTAACTTCGACGAAGTCGTGCCATTGTTCGAAGGGATCAGTCACTTTCCGGCGTCCTCGCCAACGGACTTTTTTCCGGCTTTTTCGCCCTTTCCCCTCTTTTCACGCGGCCCGATAATACCATTCCCGTAATGATTCATACGCGTGTCAACGATACTTCCTACGGCACGAAGCGTTCAATAGCTGCCCGCTGACTTGATTTACAATCTCATTGTATTTGTCGCGGATGTTCGCCGGCCGTGTGCAAGGTGTCCCGGAAGTTGGTTCATCGGGAATCTTCGGGTCGCGTGTTCCAGCGGAGAAAAATGACCTCGTAACTGAAATCACTTCGTTCGACCCGCTCGGCTTTTTATCAAGACCGCTCTGTCGATTGTAGAATTTACTGGTTTTTCCCTTGATTTCGGGGAAAGACGGAGTGCCTTGTTTGCGCGGGTGTTTATGCGAATCCACGGTTTTATGCAACTGCCTGCGGGAACAGTGATTTAATAACTTAGTATTGGTTTACTCGGAACACGGATTTTTCGGTTTTTTAACCTTTAGTAGAATTTTACTGTTATTTTAGGGAATACAATCGTTTCAGGACGAACTTTTGTATTCGACAAACAAAGTTATAAAGAAGTGATTTACTTAAATAGGAAGAGTTGAGTGCATAGTGTTTTTCTATAATATTTAAGAGTGTAGTATATAGTTGAGCTTTCTCCGTTGAAGGTTTCGGATATTTGAATAATGTCTCGTCTGCAAATGATTGAGAGTAGAGAATAGAATTGAATGACTGGGTGGTAATATTCGTAAAAAATGAATTTAATTTAAATTAAATGGAATGAAAGAGTATTAGTATGAGTTCGTTACCTTTTCGAAAGAATCGTAACAAATTCTTTTCAGACGGAATTGTGTATTTATACAGAGATTGGTATAAATTAAATTTCTCTAGTCACTTTAGTGGAGAAGTGATTTTAACGGTTAAGGCTAAGTTACTTGAATCTAGTTGCATATTGCACGTCCATACTCAAGACCGGCGACTTTATGCCACGCTAAAAATTTAAGTGCGGATAGCAGCTTTAAAGACATAATACGCCATTGAAACAAGTTTTTATGCTTGTACAATCTCTTTCCAACTTCTTGTTCTGTTCTTGATTACTTCAATATTTCTGGTCGTATTTCTAGACGGTACTCAATAACCAAAATTGGGTACGTGCATTTCACTGAATCCATGCATTCATTATTTAACCGTTTAACTAGTCTAACTATAAATATTATCAGTATACAATTCACAGATTTAGTAAATATAGCGTTGACCTTTTTACATAGCTTCTCGGAACCCCGAAAGTCTTGAAAATGTCAGTGGTATTGAAATCGCATTCTGCAACATGGGCTATAAATGCACGAAACTCGCATTACTCTGCATTACAAATAGGACCTCAACGTGATATGAATTACAGCCAAATTATGATACTGTAATTTAATAGAATTAGTTCGTTATGTTATTTAAATGAACTCATCGCTTTGCGATAGTAATTTCTATTATCACTAACCATGTACAAACAAACCCTTCGCTCTTAATTATAAATCCTTAGAAAGAATTACTTCTAAATAATTAATTTACAATTAAGCAATATTTCAAAGTAATCTAAATTACTTCTTAAATAGAATCATCTTTAAACTCCGAAGCTTTCTCATTGTTCTTCGTATCTTGCATCAAAGTTACAGATACATTACCTAATTTATTTCAGAAAATTTGATAATCACGAAAATCGTACTTATACACGATACAGTCGCAATGATATACAAACAATCGAAACAGAATCGATTCACCGCATAGAAATCGTACGAATTCAGTCTTTCTGGGCATTGGACTTCGCGTATCCCACGAATACGCCTGACATAATCACCTCGTCCATTTCCGAACTAAAAAAAGCCCAAGATGAGGACGTCCCTAAAACATTCATTCACGCGAGCAGCGGTGGTTCGTTCGATACACGCGTATCACGTTACTAAACACGCATACCCGGCCGGGGCGCGCAGCGTTAATCAATGCAACGGCGTGAACGTCGAACGGGTCTCTCTCGCAGAGGCCGCGCGCGATGACTCAACTCGAAACCGAAACGAAAGACGTCGAAGCCGATCGATCGATAGCGCCACAGCGTATGTACCTATGAGCGGGCACGGAAGAAAAATCCATAGTCGTAGCCACTAGAGCCAGTACTTCTGCTCGGGTACCCGGGTACCCCTGAGATGCGAATAGACCAAAAATTATCCGGTTATCTCATGAGATACCCGAGTATCTGTTAAGGACTCGACACTCGGTTTCGGAGCACGTCACATTGAAGCATATTGAATTTTATAAACATTATTTGGTAAATATTTATACGGATATTGATTGACGCAATCATACTTTAATTTATTATTAAAATTAATCACGAACATCGATTCCTCTAGGACCAATGGAATAAACTGTACAATAAACGTCCATGAACCTAGTGTTAAAACTGGCTACTAGAGCTACTGCTACCCGACCTGTCGGCTACCCGGATACTGGGTAGGGTATTTACTCCGGTATGCAAGAAATCTCAGAGTGCGGCTTACTCGAGTACACTACGCGTGTTACGCTAATATTCGACTAATTCGTATTTTTATATGAAATAGGAATAAAATAATGCTTTGAACATATAATTCGACGGTGAGTGACGATAAATGTAAACCGAAAATAAAATATTTATTTTAAAACTAGAACTGCCAGATATGTCAGAATCGTTCCCAATTTCTTCTATTATAATTACTGGAAAGGTATAAATCCTTCTTTGAGAAATCGTTAAAGAAGCTGATTTAGTGATATCTGTACTGAAATATAAGTCAATTGAAATCTTAATAAATACACAGTTATGTTTTATAAAGAAATTTGGAAAAGTTAATTTAAATACTTGGCAGTTCTAGTGTTAAAATACCGGCATTGAGTGACAATAAACATAAGATAAAGATAAAATGATTATTTGAAAATATATCCAGCAGTGACAAGAAGCATAAGATAAAAATAAAATAATTAATTATTTGAAAATATATCCAACAGTGACAATGAACATAAGATAAAAATCGAGGTACTGGGGTACCCGAGTACTCGGCTATTTCACGAGACACCCGGTTACTTCATCAGTCCCAGTTCTAGTAGCCACGCTGCGGCGGGTTATCGATAAAATCCGTGGCTCGGCAGCCGATCGAACCGCGGGCGGGAACCGAACCGCCCCACGGATCGATCCGCGGGTACCCTAAGCGCGCCACGGGGAATCAGCTTACAAAATTTTTTCCGCGGGGAACAATGAACTCGGCTTAGCCAGACTTCCGTCGTAAAACCGATACGTCTGGCCGGCTAGGAACGGCTACAGTGGAAACCGACGCGACGCGCGAGCAGCGTCTGGCCGCAGCGTTTTCGCGTCGACTGTAGAGCTGCCGAGAGATCGGTTTTCTAGGGCTCGGCCGTGAGCCGCGCCAGTGAAATAGGAAGACGGGACCGGGGCCGGCCGAGCGTACGGCCCTCCACTTCCTCGTACTGTTGCAAAACTCGAGCGCGTAACCGTGTGTCCCGTGTTTCCGTGGTTTTCGGCGGGAGCGAAGTGGCCGAGGTGTTGCCTGCCGCGAGCACAATTTACACACACACACACACACACACACACTACACACACGCACGCACACATCAATATATATAATATATATTTTACAAATATTTATATATGCATATACGTGTGTGAGCGATGGGTGGTTCGCCCGAGAGATCGAAAGCCGAAAGAAGCTTGACGAAACAGAGACGAGAGTCCCGTGGAACGGAGATCGAAACGAATCGCGCAGGAAAGACGAGGACGCAGTCTGTAGCGGCGGTTGGGGCGCGAAGGGGTAGGAGGCAGCGTTAGGAGGGAGGGAGAAAGAGAAGGACAAAGCTTGATCTGTACGGTAGCGGGGCGCTACTCGTAGTATCGGTGTGTGTCGCGCTGGAGGCCGGCTGAGGTCGACGTCCTCCCGCTCGGCGGTTCCCGCCGGAGCTCGGCCCAGCTCGGCACTAGGTCAGTGATGGAGTCACTGGCCGCCCCGAGCGTCGAGGCAATGACACCGAGCACGCCGTTGCTGCCACCGAACGACCCCCACCCCGCCGACGCCAATGCTACTCCCCACCAACGGATCGAGCGGAGCGCGAATACGTGCTCCCTCCCACCAAGCGTACTCCCCTCGGTTGAAACGCGCTTCCCGCCCTCGCCGCCCCACCTCAGCCTGTTCTTTTAAGAGACGCTGGACACCATCGGAGCGAGCAGCGCCCCCGCACTTGCAACGATCGTCCTCCGTTGATCGAGAGCGCATATGTAATCGGTTTACTCGCACGGCCACGCCATTGCCTTGGCGGCTGGCGAAAACAAACCGCATCGCGCCGCGTGACCAGTCCTCGCTCCGGGTGGAGACGAATGGGACACCGGGTCTATGGGCTGATTTCGGTTATTACGTAATGCTCTCTTGATGCGCTCTCGCGCTGTACGATTTGTCTTTGGGATAGCGAAGAATTGTTCATTGGCACAGACAGTTGAGGAGGATCGTGCGTAGAGAGCTTGCTAATGAGACGGTTGAGAATTTCAGCGGGCATATGCTGAAACGCGATGTAACGAAATATGGGTAATTGATCAGGATGGTTAATGAACCTCTGGGGATCCATGGTTTCTGCTTTGCGGCGTCGTGATGAGTAGATGGGGAATCTTATGCGCTTATTGTATGTTTAGGTAGATCTTTTGGGAAGGTTCACGTTTGAATGATCAGCGGGCTTTTTAAGGCTTTAAGGATCATATATGGTCGTGATGGAAGATGCAGTGGAACTTTTAATTGATAATTCTAAAAATGATCTGAATCTGGGATAGAATTCAGATCTGTAAGTAAAACTGTGCTGCCCATTGTCTTCTGTGAGGCAGGATTCATCCTTCGTTATCAATCCTTCCTCTTGTACCTGGAATCATTGTCTTTTCCAGTGAAAGTCGACCGAGAAAAGCGTTCTCGCCTCGAGTATTTTTCGCTCGTTGCAACTTCGATAGATGGAGGTCACTTGACAACCTTGATAAAGTAGTTGGAGGAAGCTACATCCGGATATTATGAGGGCTCCATTGTAATGTCGGTGGAATATTTACATTCCGCGATATCAATTTTCTATATTCTCTTTTTAGAAAATACTTGAAGTTTATCTTCGACAGAAATGAACAAGAAATAGTCAAAGCTGAATTCAGCTAGATCGAACTCTCCACTGGAGGAAGTACTTTAAAGTTTAGTGTACAGGGCAGGCTGAAACTGTTCCATAGATTGATCCAATGTCCATACTCCCTTAGCTAATTATTAAACAGGTGTGGCTGGTCTCCAATAATGGTCCCCTCTTGTGAGTAAGGGTACTCCCATCGTGTAGCCTGGGCCTAAACGAATCATGGCGCAGCTTGAGAGTGTAGTTAGAACTTTTGTAGGGGACAACGAGGTCTCCTGTCCCATGTTGCGATGGTTTGTTGCTGTAGCTATCAATGAACTCTTTCCATCATGTATAGTATAGAAAAATATACGTTGCAATTGAAAACGGTTCAGTTGCAAAATTAACAAATATGTATTTCTACTTGTTTATAAGTATCTCATTTAATTAATTTTATTTATAAACATATATTTATTGGTTTTTAGAAGGGTAGATATGTTTTTAACAGGACCGCCCTTATCATATTTTATTTCGGACAGACTGGAATAGTTTCATCGACTAAGTAACTCTTATTAAAGTAGATTATCTATCGACATTTTTAAAGGTCTCGTCTGACTTTTAACAATGATATTAATATGAAAATTTACGAATCATTCAATAGGAGGTTACCTCTGAACGAAATTGCATAAATGATTCGTTTTCATCGATAAATCTCCATTTCCAATTGTTTATTTCAAACCTGCATTTGATTGATAGCAAGTCACCCAGTAAATCGAGTGCATGACAAATAAATTGTCTCAGTTTCTGCATTAAAAGCGTTCACAAAGTTATTATGAAATAGTAACGAAACAACTGTGATCCAGGTTCCAATGTAAGGAGGAAATTATTCGATTATTGACGACTATAAAACTTGGATAGATGACTAGCGAATAGGTTGTTAGAAAAATTAAATCGTAACAACGTGGATGCGATTTAATGATACACACTGACGATAATTGCTGTCAACGAGTGCTGGGAGCACTATCAGTGCCAATATTTCGTTGAAATGAGCAAAACGCAGTCCAACCGTACGTTCGCTGGTCAACGGTCGTTTCATTTGACGTATGTATAGATACCACTGGCGGCAATCCATCTTCTCCAAGATGGAAGGAGGTGATCCTTCCCGTGCGCCAACGCAAAGGTAGAGCGTTCTCGAGTAACACTAAATTGCCAACATTTACCTCAACATACACGGATGCTTGTCGCGATTTACCACGTTGTTGGGCAATTTTCTGACCAGCGTTGCCGAAAATGTAAATGTAAAACTATTAGGTAATTGAAAGTTGATAACACGTGACACGAATCACTGTGATACAATGGCGGCCCAAGTTATACAAGCAACAATTCTTTACCAATGAACAGAAAAGAAATGTTACAAGAAGAAGATGAATACTTCGAAAAGCATATTTGAGAGAATATACATTTTTCTCTCAATGTTTGAGATGAAAATGTGTATTATAACGGATTATACTGGTATTGCGTTTAAAATCTAATGAGAATCTTGTGAACTGACTATTTCTCGACACTTCTCGTTTAAGATAAGAATGCAAATATTAAAAGAAATGTAGGCAAATTTATACTTTTCAAAGCATTTTCTTTTTCTAAAAAAAGAGCTGTTTTTATTGTTTTACATGAACCAGATTGTGTGTCGTGAATCATCGTGTTAAAAGGGATACGTAAAATAATACGTGATGGTACTGATATCAATATCGATGCAAATGTACTGATATCAACAAGACTGTTCGCTCGTATAGGACGAAAAACGTGCAGTAATATTATCTTCTTGATTTGCGCTAGTAAGTACCGGCTTAATTATCCACTGCCCCGGAATCTCCGTAGGAGTAGACGCTAATTCAATTGGCTGCTGGAGTCGATCGCTTCTCAACCATGAGGAACCGTAGCACTAGAAATCGCAATTCATAAGATCGATGACGTTCTGCCTGCGATAGATTATATTGGTAGGATTATCTCACAATCATCTCCTTCTCTAAATATTCTCTAAATAACAAACACTAAGCAGTCCATTGTGAAGAGATTTATGTTCGATGCGTTTAGCTTTTCGCGTGACAGAATGAGGTTAAGTAAAATTAATTTGCTCACATTGCTTATTTTGTTTTCATCGACTAAGATAATTGTTGGCAATAATTCGCCTTTCTCACGTCGAAATTATATTTTCGACGTAGAAATTGAAAATTGGAAATATTTGAAACTGAATCTTTATCAAGACTGTGCTATATATTTCGATAACTTGCTTTTAAAGATTTATTACAAAGATAAATTAGCTGAAGGTATACACATTGCGAATCAGATCTTAAAATTTGAGGAACGAGATTTAAAATCGCTATTCGGGGTAATTTCACAATAGAATACTCTTAATTCTCTTTTAGTTACATTAACCGGTACCAACGAAAATAATTGCCCATCTTTCCGTGCAATCTCCCAGAAGTTTATAAAGCCAATCGAACCGGCAAGGTTAAAGAAATATTCATTTTCCGAAGGAGTGTTTAAGAAAGCGTCTCATTCAGTAAAGGTTGGTTGTATACAGACTACAACCGTGTTACGTGGTTACACAGTCACTCCGTTTCTCCGAAAGAAAGTGAAAAGGAGCGTAGAATCAATTGCTGATGGTTCAAGCGAACTTGACAAAAGTAGCAACTCAAACACGGGGACGGTTCGTCAAGTTTCTCTCGATCTCCTTGAGGAAAGCGAAATTTACTTTTCATTTGATGCGATCGATCGGTTCAGACGGTGGTTTCGTCAAACGCGCAACACCTGTAGATAACACCGCACATTTATTTAGGTGTTTAGGCGTTGACCGTCCGTTGCTCCGAGATATAGCGCCTTATTACGTGGCTGATAATACTTTCGTTGACTTAGGATCAGCGAGTGGTCCGGTTAGACGTTCAACGAAGCATCGCGGTTGTCGACCTCGTATTCAGAATTGGTCCCCATAGACCTGCTCGAATGCGTGTTCCCAACGTGCACGTGTTATATCAATATATGAGATCGTCGGATAACAAGAGCGAATTTGGTAGAGCGAATCCGAAATTAATCAATTTTTCATCGTATATTTCAGATCTTCATGTTATTAACACTAAAGTAAACAACAATGCCATCAAAATATGTGGCACAGACCGATAAAGGTTCAGGTTCAAACATTTTATGGAGATTTACTGTATAGTTTGTTGTATCGTTCTTAGAAAACTTCATATTCGTTCGTTTAGATTCTGGAAACTAGAGGTTTAAAAATAGATAATTAGTAGACCAAAATGAATTTGTACAATTCATACTACTGTGAAAATTGTAGAGGTTTGAAGGACTTGGCAGTATCAACAATAACACTTCGGTGCATCGTTTGTCATAATAATGTCATAGTAATTTCACATTTATACTAGTATTTTGAAACATCTGCATCGTTCTTCGTTGTTATGAATCTTTCGTTTACAATATTCATATATTGGAGAAGCATCGGTTGATGTTGAATCGTATTTAGCAGTACCAATATTCAATGAAGGATTTACTCTCATAATATAAATTATAAGTATAAGTATTTAATGAAATTCAGAAGAACTTGCTAATGGCAGAGAATGCCATGTTTGGAATTTTGCCGTTAAGTGTATTACTAATAAATATTTCAATAAGCCATCTAATATGTTCTAATAAATACTTTACAAGCTACTGTACGTAATTTATAAAAAATCATTACTGTGTATCTTTGATAGATTGTACACGTCTGTTACCAAACCTAATAAATTAAAAACATGTACTTAAAAATTGATTATATGTCTTGGGAATTGCAATAAAGTAAATTTCAAGAGCACGATAATTAGAACACGATACAGATTACTGATTCGCCGTCAGCAATTAGCAGCCGTGTGACAGGACACTTCTCTCCCTTTACTTCGACTGCTGCCCACGTGATTGCCCTCGTATCGAGCACCGCTTACTTCGAACGGTATGCAGATTGGCCGACTACAAGGTCACCATTATTGCTACAATTAATTTTAATTGCCGTTTCGGGTGAACGGATCGCCGTCGCCAGATAAAACGTTCTAACGGGAATGTATTAACACTACGCTTCCCGAGTTACTATATATATACACTTCGTCAACTGATTTATCATTTCGATTTCGCAACGAGTCTAGTCAACGATGAATTTCTTCGTTGTGGGCTACTACAGCCACAAAGATATAATATTAATTCTAATAGTAATCATTTGCTAGAAATATAATTTCATTCATTTGTACGGAGGAGTTTTTCTCTAGGAACGATTAGATTTACGAAAGTACTAATTCTAGTGGTAGCCATTTATTAAAAATATGATTTCGTTTATTTATACAAAGAAACATTTTATTGAAAAGAGTTTCTTTTACTGTTGTATTATATAGACTTTCATAGATGCATATTAAGTTTCTGTTCGGTAAGCGACATTATTAATTAATTGATAAGTGAACGCTTACATCATTGTAGGTCGTTGAACTGTCCTGTGTATTAAGCTCCGCTAAAACCGATGCCAGGTCGCTTCTGATACGCTTTCATACATAGATTAAACGTGGTAGTAATCGATATGCTGCTACGTGTGCGAAACACGTCCAGAAAATGCGGCCGTTACGCGAGAACACAATTTTACACGTGAAAATAATTGACTAAAACAATGAGTGAAATACTGGTACCGTCTGCTTCAAACTTTTTTCCTCTGTCAACAGATTTGCACAACCAGATATTAAATGATTATATGCAATGCACTGCTGCTGCATCAAATGTGTAATAATTGAACTTCAAAAAGGTAAACCAGTGATCCAATTTAGTTGTAAAATTTCATAATCGTCTCGGTGTTCCGTAATATTTTACGTGAAAATCTTTGAAACCTTATAGAACAGAAAATTTATTATAAGATCAAAAAATTTATCTTGTATAGCAACTGCAATATACTATGATTATTAGGCTGTCCGACATAAACGAAATATCAGAATGGATCGTGCGACAAGTGAATGATAATTCAGTAACCAGACGTCATACAAAATACTGTGTATCCATTATATATTGATGAATGAAGCATTTGCAATAATCTAACATACGAACGAATTAAAAATTTTATGCAGCTGCTTCAGAAATTCGGAACTTTAACTAGATGAACAGTCGGAAATGTCTATCGCCCGTTTCGTTAGCCGAGAAGAAGTAATTGAGGAGACGCGTGTTGCTGGCGGTATCGCTGGCTAAACGCGTTTTATTTGATTCGACGATTAAACGATAAATCGCAGTGTCAGGGGCCCATAGTGTCCGAAAAAGAGTCGGTCTAGTTCGCAATTAATTCGATTCGGGCGCGACACAGTCGCGCGGCGACGCTTGTGAAACTCGCGCGGACTAAATATCAGATGCGCCGTTTCGAGCATCGACCGATTGCCCAATAGGTCGTCTAAGATGAAATGTAGAAGATGCTTGCGACATCAGGACGAGCTCGAGACATTGACGAAGGAAATCATTTACGAGGCTACATATCCAAATCGGCCAAACCCGAATCACTGGACCGGAGAATCGAAAGTGGAACAAAGAAACGAAATAGCTGTGTATCGTTGTCCTCTCTCGTGTTACATTTTGTCAACGAATATCCAAAATTTCACTTTGCAATATCTTATCAGAATTCTTCTGTAGTTTATACGGTGTTATGTATTTTAATATATACATAAGTTTTTATACATCTTAATTTTGTATAATTTTATGGATTACTTGTTTATGGTTTTTGTTATTTAGTTAGAATTTAGGTATAGACTGATGAAATTTTATGCTTCACTCTGGAATATTGTTATTTTTAAAGAACAAGTGAATAACAATTGTGCGTTTTCCGTCAGACGTCTCTTATCTTTGGTAGAGAATGCTATAGGAGTTATTTTTATCCACCCCTACGTGAGATTATTGACAATATTAATAGAAATTTATGGGTAAAATTAATCATCCTGACTGCACAAGAAATTTTCGTGGTGTAGGGAAAGTTACATTTATATTTCGATGGTATGTTTAAATAAACTGTTCTTCTTTTCTATTACTTTCGGTTCTCCGAAATCTCGTATTTTTATTTAAAATATTACTATCAATTCTAAAATTGCAGTCAAATTTTTATATATAGCATACACCTTTTTTTAACATTAAAATAAATTTAGAAAATAATAAATAGCTTAGAAGCTCTGTTATTAAAAAAAGTTTAAAGTATCCATGTTAAATCTGATTAATCCCCATTCATATCACATTTTATGCAATTGCAACGACCACTTTATTCCCATTATGAATTATGTTACGAATTCTTATCAAACTTATCGAACCTGCTTCGTTCATGTACTTAACACTAGATCTACAGAACGAATCAATTTTACTGATATTGAATTTTATGAACGTTATAAACGCTTGGGTTCATTTCGATTAATGCAGATACGCAAATATGTATCGTGATTGTCTAATTTTCAACCTTTAATTTCGAAAACCTAAACGAACAAATACCAAGCTTTCTAAAAACGATAGAATGTCCGTAAATCTGGTGTTAAGTACGTTATTTTCCTGTAATCGACGTCGCGTGAATAATTATGAGGGCCAGAAGGAAATTCGAAGTGCTCGTCTCGCGCTCCCCTCCGCGCTCTTTTTTAAGCTTTTAGGACCTCCCGCGTGTAAAAACACTTTCGTCCGGCTTTCTACCCCATGGTGTTCCACGCTCTCTCCGTCTCACCTATCCCTTGCTCCATCCTACGCGTATTGCCTGTAGGAATGCACGAAATCGTCGTCCCTATCCGTTTCCAGAACGCTTCAAGAAATTCACCCTCGTAACATGGCGTCGATATGTCGCATTTACGGGCTCCCAACTTATTTAAAGTGCATGTCGTTAATCAATACACGATTAACGTAATTATATAATTAATTAGTTAATTGTTAAAAGATATTTATCCTATTTCTGCAATGAACACATTGAGTCGTGGAAAAAATTGAGGAAATCCTTATTCAGGGATTTTAAACGGAAATGAAAATACTTTGATCTATGGTTTATGATCTATGATTCACGCTAATTTCAAAAGAAGCAGTCCAGTTATTGCTCAATCGTACAAAAAAAGTTTATTTATTATTCGATATACGATCTCTAAGCTAAGATATTTATATATAATTGCATTTTTATAGATTTCTGTTCGAAATGTTAATGTCACCGAATAGGTGTAGAACTGCAGTTTCCGTCTTTTTTTTTGTTTCCGCCTTAGGAAAGAGAAAGTAGAGAGTATTATTGACAGAATGCACGGTGGGAGGAGTGTTATTTGTCAAAGCAAACACGTTGTTTATATAAAGTGTTTCCTACTTTTGCGTTGATACCCAATATTGCATCGAACTACGAACTGATTGAACATCAGTGTAGGAAACGTGATTTCATTAGTTTCCTAAAGCGAAGTAATCTGGAAAACTGCAATTCTTCGACATTCTAAATGATAAAAAATAAGAAGAAATATATTTTCCATCCCAATGATACCAATACTTTTAAGTTGATTCAGAAAGTTGACGAAGAAACCGAAAAAAGTCTATTGTTACAATTTTGACAAAGATCACAAATTAATCATACTAAACACTCGTTCATTCTAGTGTCAAATAATTCGTGAACAACTCGTGAATTTTTACGCAAACAATTTCATAGGTCGACTTACAAGAACGAAAATTAGACGGTACACTTAAACTTCTACTTGTTTTACTTCGTTCGAAAGAGAAAGAAAAAAGAGATCGTTCGGCAGTCGCAAGGTTAAAGGTCGAAATCTCGAAGTATTCTATTCGAGTATCGTTGGAATCACGTTGGGACTAGGAATCGCGAAAATTCGGCACCGTGCGAAGTAACCGGGCGCGGAGAGTTCTCGAGCGGCTCCGCATGAATGTTGCAGTAGCTGCGATCGTGCATTATGCATGCCGGATAATTCGTGACTTTTGATTACGTCGTGTCATCAGCGCTTTATCGGCGCCTCCATTGTCTTCCTCTATAATCCGCGCGCGCATACACGATTTATACGCTCACCGTGCCCCCTCCAGCCCCTTCCGCGCAGCCGACATTTGTCCTTGCGGCGAGCCTGTCTCTTTTCTAATTACGAACTTGAAAATTACTTTCAACACGACGGGACTGTCCACAGCGTCGAATACGTTTAAGACTTTTATTCTACTTCCCGAACCGAGGAATATTTTTATGGGGAAATCGTGTCAGAATTCTTAATCCATTCACGGCGGGATTGGGTTCATAACAGTAAAATAAAAGTTTTGTTGCTATTCTTGAAATGTCACTTAAGAAAGTCCCGTGGTTTGGTAGATTTTGTAGGAAGTTTTATTCTTAAAACACGGAACGATGTAATAAACAGAAGATTATAATCATTCTTTTATAGTAATTAAATCACAGAATGCAATAAATACAAGATTAATGTAAAGTATTCAATTCATTCTGCAAAAGTCTCCTGTTTCTGCACGAATTTTCGAGATATAAAAATGCACCTGAATGCAATGAAATCTATATCCTGATAGAATTTAAACTATCTATTCCTGTTTAACGCGAATGAAGTTTCCAACGATATAAATAAATATATTAAACCAATATCTGCTTTCATGAACCGCGTACACACAGAAATATTTGCGAACCGAATCATAGATGTTAGATCATTTCCGTTGTAAATGATTCCTGTCATCGAAAATAACATTTTTTCCCTTCACTCCCTTCTCGAGGGACGGTTATCGTTCTCCCTTCGTTGATCGAACAGCCACCCTTTCGCCGCACGAGCCATTAAACGCGATACACGTAAGTTCGTTAAAAAAAAAAAGAAAATACACAGCGTGGAAAGAGAAAGAGAATAAGAGAGAGTGAGAAGAGTAGAAGAAAACAGCGTGTCACTTTCCCGGTTTCAATAACCCGGTGATCCCACTTTCACCCTCGTGGGGTCCCGGCGAGGGAACGGTAAAAGGGAAAACCGGGTGCCCGTGGAACATGGGGCCCCATAATGATCGTGCGTCATGCGGGATGCGAATAACCTTGGACTAGCGGTACCGTGAGTAACTATAGCGGGATCTGCGGTTAGATCATCCCGTGATTCGTGCGAGCGATCCCCCGAGTTCTTTGAACCGCGTTCTTTCAATCCATAATGGGTTTACTTTAATTTCTCGTATTACGCGATCTTTTCCCCATAGAACTTGGTACCCCCTGGACAATGCAAGTTTTTCGATTATCTTCTTTCTGCAATTTCTTATTTTAACGATTTCACGGAGGAATTCATATTTACAGTGGAATACTCGATTGTTATATTTCGTTTGCGTCGATAATCTGTCGAGTTGCGATATTCGATGTCGATTTTTTCAAAAGGAAGCGTTAAATATGTGTATTCTCTTGTTAAAACCAAGTGCCTCTTGGTTGTACTATTAATTGAACGATCTCTATAATACTCCGCCGTATATAGGGCGATAACATTAGGAAGCAAACTATTAATTATTAATATAAATAAATACTTCATTGATTCTAAAGAAACATGTACTATGCATTTATCGAGACTTCAATTGATTTACAACTCAATTTTCGTATTGCTAACTCAATTTCTTTAATATTTTCATATAAACATCGTTCAGCCTTTTTAATAATTGTGAAAAGGAGACATCACGAATGGGTTATTTTGATCTGTCTGGTGGTTTTAGTGATAAAATCAAGTGCTCCTTATAATCAGCTGCACTAATTGCCGGACACCCTGTATAATACTCGAGCAGCGTCGTATGTAGAGATCGACGGTAGTGAAATGGAAGTGGTTACCGCGTCGAGGAGTTGCACGAAAGAGGTGAAAGTCCATAGCCACACCATAACCGACGGCACCGCCATTCAGTTGTGGCCCCGCCGTTGACTGGAAGGCCCGTGAACGACCCGAAGTCCAGTCGCGACTCCGGACTCGCTCCACTGGCTCCCTGAACAGCGTAGATGAGGATTCCGCTAACTTACTCATGGTACCGCTAGCCCACAGTGATTCCCAGTCCGCGCACGGCTCGTTCCCGCCACCATTGCCGCCTCACGCTGCGTGGCTTCCGGGTTTTCCCTTTCCGGCTCGTACACACGCGTGGTTATTGATGGGATTGACATCGAATCTCGTCAATGCCTTCAATTTCCTTGTGGACTTTGTTAGTTTCGATTGTTATGTTATTCCAGCCACACGATAGTGCTCGCGTGAAGTCGGAGGTTGCTATACTTTTTCGGAACAGCGCGTAGAACGTTCTTTATAAACTGATCTGAATGTTAAGAGAGGTACGAAAGTTTTTTGTTTAGGAAAGAACAAGTTTATTTGGAATATTGAAAAGTTTACGTATATATGAAGTTTTTAAAGTTTCGTGAATGTTCTTCTTTTGTTTACTTCTTTAGTGTGTTTTTCATGTATTTTTGTTAGGATTACGGAATGTAGATTGTTTATTATATTTGGAGAATGAATAAATTGATAAGAAAGTTGTTTATGTTTCAAGTGAAACAGTTCTCGATTCTGTTCAATGCGGGCCAATATGTTTTTTATTCTCTTCTTGTTTACTGCGACCTTTTTCTTGAAGTTCTGCTGGGACATCATGCAACGGTAACATCTAGGTGATTTTCTGCTTGAAAGAATCGGCGCGCAGATTTGAAGTACGAAACTGGTTACGTAAAGGCCTAATATGTAGAATCAGCAAAACTCAGGTTGCTCCTCTTGCTTTCTAAACCTCAATCGATGTCTCCCCGGAGAGATCTTCGTGAGTCATAAATCACGCGATCGTCTAGCGGCTGTCAGTCGATATTCGTCTCAACGACAAGCATTTTTCTGTACACCGTAGACGTTTATTAACCGCGCTGCACAATCCTACTCGAGTTCATCTTCTGACAATCGAATACCTCGTTTACACTCGCGTGTTACCCTCAACAAACCTTCAATTCCCAATAACTCACAAATGAAATCGAAACCTCAGTTTCTTACTGTTACACCTTAAACTGCAAAATCTTTAAATTTCAATACATAAAAACCAATTTCACCCATATTCGAACACCTTGTACACTACAATCGAATCGCAGACGAGTTTCGTTTTCTTTCATATTAAACTTTAGCAGTTTCTATATACCTATTCCTACCGTAACGAGTCAAATAATTGTTTGTAAACTAAAGCTAAACAAATTGGACGGTCAAGTTTCCTTAGCGCAAACTGGAACAAAAGAGAAGACAAAAATTGAAAAACTTAATCGGACGAGAACCGATATAAAGTGAAACGAACGAAAGAAACTGCAGAATTTTCAATCAAAGAAAACCGGTTATTTGACCGATACGTTTACTGTCAATCAAACCTCACCTTTTATTCAATTCGATTCAAATGGTGCGAAGTTAACGACTACCCGAACAATTAGTTAATCAGATTTTCAAGAATGATCTAGATTCTCGTTGAATAAACGATCGTAGATCCGTACGAATTCCCCGAATCACGCTGCGATATTTGAAACACGCCTCTTTGTGCAGCTCGACAAGGCGCGGCCTTATCGGCCATGACATTACGTGGCTCAATAAAATCATTCTACGAAACTTATCATCGGTGCCGATCGCCACGGACTACGAGAATATTCTCGCGCACCTGGCGGATCCGTGATCTCGCGTCTACGCGCCACGAAAATTGGCCGTATCGCCGCCTCGAATCGAAAACGAAACAATGGTTGCGCAAGCATCTCGAGGTATAACAATTAACTGGGTTACAGGTGCGATAGCTGAATCGGGCTTTTCTCGTGGTTTCGAGGCACGACTTCCTTCTCCTTCGTCCACGGGAATCGTGATGAGCGTGTTCGCGCGCTTTTAAACAGATCTTCGAATTGCTAATGAGCACTGTATACGGTTACCAACGATGGAAATTATTAAATGTTAAATGACTATTAAATTATTCAAATAGTTTCCATTGTATTATTGATATTATACATTGATAACTGTTTAATAAAATATTGTTTAATGATATAGTTATTAGAATCAGTGGATTAGTGAACTAATCGCTGGTCGATAAACAGCGAAGATTTGTTAATTTAGCGATAACTGATTTATCATTGAATTGTCGTTAATAATTAAGGATTGAATCAGTTGATTTAGTAATTTAGTCACTAGAATTTCCCTTTCGAATAAACTGACTCCTCGATTGAATTAGGAAACAATTGAACTTCACGTTAACGCGAAGCTGAAATCTTTTTCTTAAATCTTTATTATATTATACAATGAATTCTAAATTCATTTAACAAAGAACCTTCATAATTCAATAATGAATAGAACATTCTAAAAGGCGTATCGTGTTTCCTAAAACAAAAGCTTCTCCTATATTCCCTTCTCCCACGAAACAATCCGTGGACACGAAAAATCTGCATAAACACGCGAAAATCGCTTATTACCACTCGTAAACAACCGCATTCTTTGAATCCGTAATAGGTTTACTTTAGTTTCTCGTGTTATACGATCTTTTTACCCATAGAAATTGGTACCCTTTGGACAATGGAAGTTGGACGATTTTTCTGCAATTCCTTATTTTAACGATTTCGTAAGAGAATTCATACTTACAGTAGAATATTCAATTGTTATATTTCGTTTGCGTTAATAATCTGTCGAATCACGATATTCAACGTTAATTTTTTCAAAAGGAAGCGTTAAATACATGTATCTTGTTTCATAAAAAAATGAATCATTTTTACTAAATCAATCGCCAAATCGGATCAAAAGCTCCCTTGTTCCCTTGTCCCACGAAAAATCTGCATAAACATGCACAAATCGCTCATTACCGTTGCTAGCCAACTGGTCCAAGCGAGCAGCAACGATCGTCGGTGGTACTCATCGATTCTCCCACGAGGATCGAGACAATCTCTCTGTCTATAGATCGTTCCGGATCGTCGTGGAATACATTATCGAAGTCAAAAATCTCGGGACGGGGTTCGGAGTCGAGGAGAATGGGATCGGTTTGATGGATCTCATTTCACTTTTCGTGGCTCACAATCAGAAGAGCCTGACGCCGACGCCGACGCCGACGCTAACTGCGACGCGGCGTTGCAACGCGGCACGGGTTGCACAACCGTTCCTCATAGCTGGTCGACCGTAGCTTCGAACGAGATTCAATCCTGGCCAATCTTATCCTAGGTCTAGCTGGCACGATCGTCCGTCTGGCTCGGCTAGGTTGGGCTAGATCACGTATTACGCTGCTGCAACAAACTTTCTCCCCGGAGGACGATGCACCCGGCCCCACCAGCTTCTTACATCCGTCGCGCACGCCGGTGCCGGCACACGGGACAGCCTTTTTTCCCCTGCAGTTATTAATCCTTATCTCAATAACCGGGTACCCACTGCCGATTTACGTCTTTCGAAATATTTCACGCTCTAGCGGAAAAATCGTGAAACTTCGGGTCGCTGCAGCTTTGACAAGGTCGTACATTTATGTTTTTTGCGCGACAAGGCGTGCCAAACGTTTTCGGGGCGAGTACTTTTATCGGGGATGTTTGAAATTCTATCTTCCAGGGAATTTTAGGGATGTTTATGGATGGTTTATACGCTGCGTAGTATACCGTTCGAATGAATTGTGTTGGTAGTTGAAGTATGACTTTTTAATGAAAATATGATACATTTATTACGGTAAATTGGTTACTGTTTACTTGTTAAGTTATAATTAAAATGATTGCCTTTAAATAAGAATTTATTTTTGAATACCTGGAATTTCCGAGTATCGAATAATGATAAGATTTTTAGATTTACTTTCGTTCGATTTCATCAGTTAGCGATCGATATATTTCTTTTTTGTGGAAGAGCCTAGTTTTCTATAGAATGGTCAAGATAACGGATGAGGAACGTTTAATCTTTAAGTATGGACGTTTATTTAAAATTTATCAGTCATTATTAAAATTTTATTTTATAGTTTATATAAATGTGAACAATTATTAATTCTTTTTCTACAAAGTTTTACTTGCAGTTTCATAGACCTCTATATAAAAGATCGTGGATTTGGCACCAGTGAAAGTTTCGTTATTGTCGATACTATTGCTACGTAGAGATATTTAAATAAGTAAAAGCAAATAAATTCAATCAACTTTTTACTTAGTTGCTGCAAATGAGAGTATTGAACATTAATCGATAATTTTCAGACTTTTATATATAAGGGTTAAATTCACGTCCATGTTTAAAGGTTAACACAAAGGTGGAGATTGATTTCGGCGTTGTCAGCACTGTTCCATCGTCGCGGCGATTCCGGCGACGACTTCTTCGAATCACGGATCCTCAGTGGAACAGCTTTTGTTTTCGCAGTTCGTTCGTGTGAATGTAAAGATTAATGAAGCCGGCCAGACTGAATGGGCCTGTTACGAGGTCCGAAATAGGTTCCCACGAAGCTCGGAACGACTCCAGCGAGGAGTTTAACGAAATTCGCGAAGTTTAACGAAACTCGAAAAATTTCTTAAAGTTTAAAGAACCGACAGTTTTGAAGTTCGCGAAGTTTTTCGATTCGCGTGGAACAATAAAAATTTGGATCAAATAAATCGAAGCACGGACAGGTGAACTGTACCAGCCGTAGGATTCGAGACCAGAATATTGAATAGAATTTTCCTTCAGTAAAACAAAGTACTGTAATAAGTAATAATTATCGCACATTACACTATTACGAAATAAGTAAAAAATATACAATACGATTTGTTCGTTTTGTAACCTCGTTTCGGAGTGAATTAAACATTCACCGAATACACCTGCATTAACTATTCACATCGCATGTTTAAACAAGATATTTTAAAAATTGAAATCCCATTTAACCCATTTGTTACCAGCAGTTGTTTCAATAGCATTGTCCATAGTCGCAATATTTCACTAAATAAAGTATATCGTTTTTAGAAAATACAAATAACATTGAAATAAAAACATCTCTTCGACTTTCTGTGCATTATACTAATTTAGTATACTGTAATTTACTCTTCTTCGCGCAAAGTGTGAAACATTGATCGTCACAAATACGTGAAACAACCAACGAACGTGTTAAACTGCCACTTAAAAAATCTTTGATGCGTAAAATTAAACGTTTTCAAAGTGAAATTGAAACAGTGGATCGATGATTAACTTCCTTATGAGTTCCCCAATGAAGGTCGAACGATGATTTTATGGTAGTGACAAGCTAGTCGGGGTGTTTTAGAGGTAGATACGAAAATAATGGAATTGTGTCGTCGACGATCAAAAGTTCGCCGTTCGTTCTGCATAATGCAACTGGTTGTGTTCAGGAGAATCGGCCGCGCGACGTTGAAAAATTCGATGCGACTTGGCGGCATTAAAACTCAGGGTTTACGCGTTACCGCCGCAATTTCGTCCCGAGTGGGACTGATTGAGGGAGTTTTTTTTCGCAGTCATCGTCTCGGTGGCTAAATTAGTTTCACGGCGGCGTAGGAGGGAGGAGAAGAAAAAATGGAGTCGGAGGATCCGCGCGAGATGGAGGATGAAAACGCGCAGCCATCCGAAAGCGCGGACGTTGGCTCGCGAAGTCGGCCACCTGCGATTCGCCTCTTCGAAGACGAGTTCATTAGCGAATCGTCCGTAAAAAAAACAGTTACGAGTGGGCCTTACGCGGACCTTCATGCAAATTCGAATTTCCAAGAACGTAATTGGAAAAATATTAGGTATCAGGGAAGGTTCGTACGGTTTTCTCGTTAGCAATGAATTCAGATCCGATTTCAATTAGTGTTTGGTATCAGCTAAAGTAAAATTATTCTACAAAAACGTCCACTGCGTTTAAATTTTCATTTAAACGCTGCACGAACTTTCTCCGGTACCTAATATAATTACGATAGAATGTGGTTTTTGCTTTAAAAAATATTATACGAAGCACTACACGTTGGATACGTTGTATATTTTCTTGAATCGTACGAGCACCTCGCAATTTTGCAAGTTGAAATTTTCGATGAACCTATGAATATTTGCTTTAGAATGGAGACGAAGGTTTCTATCGATTGCAAAATTAATTTCTGTGGCATGCTTTGTGGGAAATTGAACGGGAAATGTAACCGAGAATGGTAATTTAATTAATATTATAACAGCTATGTGTTGTCTAAAAAATTTATAAATTTGTTTATGTCTATACATCTGTATAAGCAATTGAGGTAGATTTATACGTGAAGGACCAATGACGTCCACACACGTATACCGGGGCACGTTAATTTCAATTTCATTAATAATAAAGACACGATAAATGACGATGTAACACGAAGATCTTATGTAACACCGGGGTCATTGACACCGATACACTTTCTCCAACGTGAAGTCATCTCTCGTAGATACATCTAAATATCCGAATCGTTTGATAAACGGAAGACAAGAGATTTCGAAAAATGCACCGTCAGACTAATTAATTATTTCAAAAACTAGCGGACGTATTAATTAAGAAACGTTCAATACTACTTCATACTTCACAACTAAATCATACTTCTATTGCAAAGCAGAAAATTAACTACTAATTAAGTATAACCATTCTCGAATTGATACTTTTTTAGTTAGGTTTTTTAGAAGTGTTTCACTACAGACGTTCAAAAGCTTCAAAATCTCAAGGAAATCATATTTTCATTGCAAAGAAGAGAATTAACTAATAATTAATTATAAATATTCTTGAATCGTTACTTCTTTCACCAGAACTTCACTACAGGCGTTCAAAAGTTTCCAAATCTCGACAAAATCATGTTTCCATTGCGAACGCGAAAATTAACTACTAAATAATCATGAACATTCCTGAATTATTACTTTTTCAGTAGGATTTTACTGCAGGCGTCCAGTAACTTCGAAATACCAAGCACTCGCGATCAGAAAAATGCTTTCGTATCTTCGTGTCGTGAAGCTGTCGCGTGGAGACGCGGCATAAGGTACAGCGAATAGTCTTTTCTTCCTCATCGTGGTTGTCCCGGCGTGACCGCGATCGCCGCGGAACATTACATATCTCTCGCGCCGGATAAAAATATACCGTGGGAGCGATGACTCGGGCATAAAAATACTGCGAAATGCAACTGCGGGCCCGTACGCGTCTCGAGATGGGGCCGCGGGACACCCGAGAACGCGCCGGAGAAAGCCAGCAACCGGCGGATCCGTGAAACGCCGTCTGAATGAGACGCGACGGAATTTGCGAGAGCAGAATGGCCCGCGAAAAAATTGCAACTTCGATTAGCCCGGAGAAACAATTCACTTTCGACTAATTGGCGACGAAGGTACGGCCGCTTCAGCCGGAAACGTGATACCACCGAGGATTCTCTTGCGATTTCGTATCTTTCAGAATAGAATTAACTCCTTCTCCTATAAAACCGAACTCGGGATGAAAATTTTCAATTGAATTCGGCGAATCTAAATGTTGTTTATTATTCATGTGAATGAAATTTTACTTGTCTGTTATTAAACTTGAATTTGACTTCCATCTAGATTTTCTCTGAAGGTTAAAGTTTTATTTTTCTTCTATATTATCGACGATACAATGGACTCATAGGACAAGGGGTTAAAAAAGACTTTGATGGAAAATTGTTTTACATATCAAATATTATGAAAAGCGTGCTTTGAATGTTTTACTTATTTTGTTCACGTTATGTGCATTTCGTACAAATTTGAACTTTCTAATTTCGCGTAAAGACATAAATATCTAATCTAGTGATAACAGCACGTGAATGATAATTAATTTGATTGTTGTCGATTTTGACGTTTCGTTTGTGATTTTTTAATAATGGAACTCGTGATATGTGAGCTTTATTATTGAGATTGCTGGGTAACCGAAAATGAATGGTTTCTTCAACTAATTTGCCTTAATAGAGAGTTAATTATAAATTTCATTAGTGGAACATTCAAAATGTGCCGATGGAAATCATTTTCCGGAGGCGGAAAATTATCAAACAGAAATTTCCGTGGGCTCTTCATTAGGTTCTACGAGACGTTTCACGAAGTCAATATTAAATTACCACTTTAAACAAAAATTTTAGTTCGAACTAACATGATGCAGATTGTTATGTAAATTTTTTCCAACTTTTAAGTCGGTTAGGATGAAGGTAACAAAAATGTGTTTGTAACGGATACTGAATACTAACGAACTTTAAATTATGAGGTTTCATTTAAAAATATTCAGATATAATGAAAATATATATAATTTAATATGATATAATTTAATGGGATAAAATTATCTTCACCATTCCGTACGTTGCCTTTTAATAAAAAAAAGTTGTTTAAAAAGAACTGAAATAAGTTGAAATACATAATAATTTAAAGAAATATTTATCATTTCAAATACGCTACATACACGGCAGGGAATTTTTCCGTGAATCTAATACAACATTTTGAAACTGTAAACAGTTGTGCCCGATATAAAATGAAAAAGAATTTGTAAATATTGTTGGTAATTTATCATGTCAGTTTCGAATTCCCGATTAAAGAAGATAATCGAGTTGTTAAGGAACGTTTTCGCTTGAGCGCAATTAATTACTTCGTTTCTCAATACACAGTAAACAATCCGGCCCCAGAACTCTCCCCACATGCGCAAACTTCGCGCACGCTTCTTCGAGCAGAAAGACAAGAGCGACAAAAAGGCGGGCAACGCATTTTCTTAATTACACGCGCGCTTTCACGAGTCACAATGCCACTAATTACAGTATACACGCTCACCTGGGATCTGTACTTGGTACTCTTACATCAAAGGAGGGCTAGGAAGGAGCGCACAAAGAGTCGCAAACTCTTGGATATCCACGGAATGTAATGAGAAAAAAAACTCTTCTCACCCCCTTCGCCCTTAAAACACAGTGAACAACAATCGAGACTTCAAACATCGACCAAAGAAATTCCTCGTGTGGTTACATGGAAATGCAACCTCAAGAGAAATTCGAATACAATAAGTGAAGGTAACTGTTGCGCTAAAAACAAATGGGTTTTATGAAAATGTAATTCATTATACAGCGTAACCTTTAGCTTTTAACTTCTCTTAACTCTTCTCGCATATTGACGAGAGGACATCTGTGGTGACGATTCATTGAATAAATTTTAATATTATTTATCATAATAATGCAGGCCGAAGTGGAAGATTATTTCTCCGTTATCAATATTTTACTTTTAGAATAAACGTAAGTACACTTACAATCGTAAAATATAAAATATAAGTGTACAATTATAATTGTAAATTATATATTCTCACGAATTATTAATAGTAAAATAAATCTGAAGAGCACAGTTGCGAGGAAGATCGAGAGACGACCTAACAAAGATTGCAAAGTTGTTTTTTCCCACAATTTCGCGTGGTAAACTAATTAGGATGATGAATCAATAAAACAGAAACAAAAATATAAACATTTCAAATACAACAAATACAAGCACAGAAAATCCAATAATGAACCATTCAGTTCTCACTAGAATTCCGTCAAAGCCTAAACAAAAAGATTCGTCTGAAAGTATCAAACTGAAAAGAACCTTCGGGAAGCCACCCTCAACTGAACTCACGAGATCCTTTCAAAAGGAAGGAGTCCACGATCCAGTCGAACAGAAGGAAAAAAGAAGCATTCTTGGGGACACGTGATCCTCAAAGTCCGCTAAACATATAGATAGTCCTCTCGACGAATGATAAGAAAAAGTGATTCGTCTTGGAGCATGGGTCGAAAGAAAGGCTCCGTGTAGTCACACGAAAGACCAGCCTCGAGGGAGGCTCGGGTTACAAGATCGTTTCAGTTAGGGGCGGGGGGTGGTTCTAAATGGGCTTAAGAGCAAAGAGCGAGAAACGAGAAAGAGACCGAAGAAGGAAACCCTCTCGGTCCCGGAAACGTCTGGCCTGTCGTACAATGAGCGATAGTCGCGTACGAAAATTCGCGGGGGAAGAAAATGGCCGCCAATGAGGAGCCGGCCGCGAGTGTCGCGTGTAACAGCCGCTGACTTTCGACTCGCGGCGCAAAGAGCAAATGGGCGTTCGGCATTAAAGCCCGGGTCATTGACTGGTGCGGTGGTTACACAGCATCCAACGCGTACACACGCGCGCGCACACGTGAACGCGGATACGTGTGTACCGATATTCGCGCGCGTGCGATGGGACCGCGCTTTTACGCGTGGGAGTTATTAAAAGCCGAACGAACGAACGAACGAACGAGAAAAAGCGGCTGGCTTAAAAAAGGAGCCGAACGTTGCCATCTTTCTGCCGGGTGTCACGGGGGTTCGGGTGAACGGTTCTAAAGGCGGACTGCGGGATGACTGAGGCCGCGTCGAAGGAGCCGGATGGGGTGAATACTTCCCTGAACGCCGGAGAATAATTGGAACGTTGTTCCCCGAGTCGGGAATCAATTGGCGACCGCCGATTGAGCAGCGTTTAACGTCAATCACCTTTGTATTGAGTTTCTTCTACGTGGTTTCTGGAGATCTTCGTTTTTGTGGGATGTCGAAGATATTTTCGGGGTGTTGAAGACACTGCTTGCCCTTCGACGGTTTATTTGGAATCGAACGTTTTCTTTGTTTCTGTTTGATAAGGTTGACAGTTTTTATATGGTTGTAGGACTTAGCCGTTAGATCTTTGTCCAGGGCAAGCTTATTATCGGCTTTTCGATTTCGAATGCTTAATGATCGATAATTCATTAAAAATATGGCGATGTAAAGCAGAAGAAATCGGGCTGATGTTACGAGATTCTTTTGTGTCGTACTTTGATTTCGAAGTTACAAAGCTTTACGAATAGAGAAGTGTTGATAACTATTGGTAGTTATGGTTGCCTTGATCAGGGGCGGTAGACAAAGTGTTAATTTCTTGTAATTGTTATTGGCTTCACGTGGTTTTGTTACGCGTGTTATTCTATTATTAATTTTCTTTTGTTTTAGTTTTCTACGTGATACATAATATTTGTTGAAAATAAAATTGAACGGATATTTCGTGTATATAATATGAAAGTAGTTTTGTGTAGAATTTTGCAATCGCATATGAGGCCCTGTTAATTCTGGCTAATTTGCACTCGAAGTCTGTGGGAAAAGCTAGTATTTATGTAACGTTATTTTTGTTTATCGATACTCGAAGATGATAACCACATTTAATCGTAAAATCTCGCGACGTGTCGGCGAGTAGACGGAATTTTCATAGTGTTTTATCGGCTCGAATTCTTGTCAATCATCGACACTTTTAATCGTGAAATTAGGCAAACCTTAACCTTCGAGTTGAGCGGAAGAACGCCGGGAATGCGCAACAACCTAAACCTTGCCAATGGAGGGAATTTAATCTCGACCACGCTTTCCTTCCTGTCGGATAACAAATACCAAGCTCGACAATGGGCCTGGGTGTTGCGGTCAGCTGACTGTTTGATAAAAAGAGAAAGAAATAAGATAATCCTGCCATGGCGGCGATAACGGGCCGTTCAGAGCCTGAACTTAAATAAATACTCCTCTAATTCTTAATTTTTTCCTATACCATTTTCACTGTTGAATGAAATTTTATATAATAATATGCTATCGAAAGTTTTTATTTTAATAGGAGTGAATTATATTTATTATATACACATTCTTCAAAGTGAACGTCCTCGTATCTTTGTCGAAAGTTCAGGAAAATTAATGAACCTTTGGTTATTCTTTAATTATTTATTTAGTGCTAGGTAGAAATGTGTTGATAAGATTGTGGATTGGATATATTATTTTGTTTGGATAGAATATGAGAAAAAGTATGGAAATATTTGATTTTTATTAATTAAAAAGTTCAAGTGTGTTAGATTTATTAGTTTTGATTTATTTCAGTTTCCTGAATTATTTATTTATGTTAATGTAATCCTATGTTTATGTAACGTTTTATTTGATAAATAAGACATTCAATGGTGTATAAATCGAAGAGATTTATATGCTCGAAAATTCCTAAACATCGATAAGAAGTGCATGCATCCATTGTAGCATCACGAGCTTGAAAGCTCCGCGGGGCTTCCGAAGTGCAATGACACTCCAGGTTGCAGCCATCGCGACCTCTTTTTCCTTTTTATACGATTCGAAACTTCTTTCAATATGCATTGTGCCTCGTCGAATTGGCACTTAGAATATTTCTAATGCAACTTCTGAATCCACGTATTGATTCGATACATTTATAAATGTGCTGATATTTGATACTAAGAACGTTTTAAAAATAGTCTAACCATATTTGTTCAATGTTTCATTCCATTCAATTGACGACTGTAATAGGATCTTTAAAAGAAACTTCGTACATAAACATGGAGTCGATGTATATTCACATATTTAGGTAATAATGGAACATTATAATTACATTAAGAATGTTTATGCAAGGCCATAATCACTATCATAAATTAATTTACAAAAATAGAAATTACCAGAAAGTATAAGATGTGCAATTTAATATTTATTTAAATTTTATTAGTTGATATTTTACTTAAAGACTTTACTGATTTAAATTGATGTACGTCTTATTACATACAGCTTTCATTTTTCATTAAAAAAAAAGTATCTGTTTAATGATTTTTCGATGAAAATTTTATTAGTTTGCTGTAGCTTGTGTTTGAAAACAATTTGCAGTCAAGGTGAAATAAAATTATTAACGAATACTGTGTGCTAAACACTTTTCACTAAATGTTCCACGGGTACGCAAATTCGAAAATATGATAACACTGCATTAAGCATAAATATGAATAAGTGAAAGTGAGTTTGGCGGAAGTGGAATGGGCACTTAGACTGACAAGTGAGCAGCGCTACGAACGAGCCGCCAACTATACTCTCAAAGTCCATAGTTCAACGAGAAACTGGTAAATCCGCAATATACGCACAATGTTTCTTTACTTCATTCTTTAAAAAACCTGAAAGTCTCGTTAAACGATATGGCAATGAACATATTGCGGTAACTATGTTGCAAAATGCAAAGTCGAGTAATATTTTAATTTACATTTTTCACAGGACGTGCTCCGATTTCAGATATAATTGAACTCTGTGTGTCCTGATTTATAACACTTTTATGCTCTACTAATTTATCTTCATTTTAGAGATGTACTTTGAAACTAGTCGCCGTGAAGTAACATCTACCTTGAACATATTTAAATTTCATACTTTATATTAACATTCATGCTAATACCTCACTGGAAATAATACTTCAAACCAGCTATAAACATAAAGAATTGAACAGTAATGTACAATAACATACATTCTAATTAGTTACACCGAGCAAAGTTCTATTCTAATAATATACAAACCACAAGGGTGTATCTTTGATTCGACCAACAAAATCATGTATAACTTCAAAAATATTCATTTCTCCACTTAATTCGTCAGAGAATTTTGCAGAAATTATTTATATAAATGGTACGTTACATATCACTTTTATTACAATATGTTCATGTAAATTATATATTCATAAATTCCCAGAGCTTATGGATATTGCGCTTACCCCGCATAGCGGATTGCAATAATTATTTTCGTAACAACTTCAGTTTTTGATTAATATCCGAATCCACATAATTATCGAAAATAATTCCAGTAATTCCGAACTATGCTGTTGAGGACGAGTTTGAACAGTTCGGTACAGGGGGCGGGAGTAGGAAAGCGCGGAAGAGAAACGCGTCAGGCCGTTGCCTCGGGAGGGCAAGGTGCATGAACCGTGGGTGGTTGTGCAAGCCGCAACCTCCTCCTCGTGTACCTGACCATGCAGGCGGGTCTCGGTTCTGGTGAGACCATGATCGCACGCAACATGCATAAATTACATGTAGAAGGAGTATATATGTGCGCGCGCCATACACGCGGGGGCAACGTTGCGGCCCCGCGGCGGTGAAAGTTGTCCGAGGTCAACTCATCGGCCGCGATTTTTTGAAACGCTCGCCGGCCTGACACTGCAAAATCTAGTTAGCATATTTAGCTGCTCGAGCATAGGCTAACCGGGTCTATGGGGCATCTCTTTTCATCAGGTGATCGAAACGGTTCTTGGGCTCCTCTTTGAAGTGGTTACAGTTTTTCGTTTATTTTCATTAATTTTTATTCATTACTGGTGTTAAAATGCTTCATTGATTTGTATTTATTTTTATTAATACCGGTGTTGAAATGTTTTGTTTAGTTTCATTCGTTTTTAATAATACCGTTGTTAATTGGTTTGTTTATTTTTATTAATTGGGGGCCTATGAATAATTTGAAATGCGCGTGTTAGGGTTGCGCGAAAAGTTTCCTTTTGTGCAATATAAAGGAAAATGAATTTCTATTACAATGAACTTGAAATTTATTTGATCAGCTATTCTAAATGAATAAAATTATGAAATAAAGATTGAAAATCGTGTCTACATTTCGGTAAAATGTTGTTTGATGAGAATCTAGAACCTGTGTTTAACTTAGTACGAAATATCTATTAAATTATAAATATATTTCAAATGAATTTGGAAAATTACTTGTGTTAATTGAATTAAGAAGTATTAATGTCTCGGTAAAAAAATGCGAAGGTACTTAGTTCATGGTATCAGCGATATTTCAATTCGTGGAACTTTTTAATTCGTTTGTAGAACAGTAAAAAATAAGGGACACATATTTTTTTAGGCACGGAAATTCAAGCTTACGGGGTGAAACTATCCTCCATAATTTCATCGCTCTGACGCTGTCTTGGAGAACGTATTCGAAACTAGTGAAGGTATGAGGACATTTTTTTTTAGCGTTACTGTTAAATGTTTCTTAGTCATATTTTTAAATATTCTTTTCAAGTGATTCTTTCAATAACATAGAATCGTAGTTGTACAACTAATACTAACTAATACAATTTTTATAGAGTTAGTTTAAATGTATTGAACAGTGCGTTAGATGTTGATTACACTACGGATTTAATTTTAAATCGGTTCACCGATTCCTTTAAAAACTACCACTGTCAACCAATTTTATATTGAAATGCCTATTTTGTTTTAGAAAAATATTACTAAATATATTCTAGTTATCTAAAATTATATTTGCAACAACATTATGGTACTGATTAAATTTAGTACAAATTTCTACTTCCGTTGTTTTAATGACAACACTCGTTTAGAAACTTAAAGGTCTACGTATGTAATTAATACGGGAACGGTGCGCACAGAAACACCGATTTGTTTTTATAGTTGTGAAAATTATTTATACCGGAAGCTCGATCTTAATCTCTCCAATGGAAAGTACGGATCCCCTAATCCAATAGTTCGCTCTTCACCCAAGTCTTAAACTCTGCTGGATAATTGGCAAGAGTTTGTCGGAGATGAGATAGAATAGGTGTTAAACGGACTACAGCATACAACTTCGATCGCAGTGCTCGGCTTCAAGGAGCCCGAGTACGCGCAACTTATCTGCATCTAAAGGAAATAGAAACCATAGACAAAAATTATGAATTCATAGATATCTAGGCACAAAATTGTTAGTGCACAATATCTTAGTAAAATCGTGCCGCTTGGAGATGGATTATACATGGTTCAAACGGCAAGCATTGTATGAGCACTACGATGATTCTTGTTTCACCAGTATTTACATTAAGTTATTCACATTAATTATAGTAAACTAATAGTGCAAGATGTAGAGGTAGTTATTCAGATTCAACATGTACAAAAGAAATATTTAACGATAGATATGCATCAAGATCTTTAAACGATTTGGTTGTTTCAAAGCTCACCGACAATTTAGATTTCTTGGGAATAGTAAATGAAATAAGCACAATCTTTCGTGTTAGATTTTATTTATAGAATTTTATTTATTATCTCTATTTTCTATAGAGTATACAATATTAGATCATAGATACTATACGTTGATTGCGCTCTTCTTCGAATTGAATTTCTTCCCGATACTTTTGTTCATTATAACTTATTCCACAGTTCTTTTCCATCTCCACGATATTATGTCAAATTTTGAATTCGAGTAAAATTGATGTATCGTCAAAAATATCTTTCTCGAATTAAAGATGCCACGAGCTTATGATGCAATCCGATACGTAGACCGTAGACTTGTCTCTTCCGATTCTTCTTGGAAGCAACGATCTAGCCTGCGGCGATCTCATCCTATTTCGCCCTGTTTCTTCGTGTTGAGAGTACCGCGGCGTCGAGGATCGATCTTTCTCGTCGGAATGTTTCGTGATCCGGCAGCCACGATGAGGATCATGACACTCGTGACGCGGAAGTCGAACCGCTGGAGAAAAAGAGATGACGAACGGTGGGTGTTTCTAGGTGCATCGTCTCTTCCTCCTCTTCCGTTGGCCATTTGCACTGGTTGTTATAGCTACTATCTCTGACGTTTGAGTATACAACGGAACCGTAACTCTAATTTTACCGTTATGGGGATAATAATAACAAGAAATAGTCTGAAATCTAGGTTTACAAGGATTCGCATGGTTTTCCCGTTGAATCGTTAGACAAAGACATACGAAGTTATCTTCACTGCGAGTTTTTCTTAATGGGGACCGACATTACCATATTATACCTATTTGAATTTTTGTAAAAATTCCTTTATCCAATGAATTCTTCGAGCAGTAAGAAACTTGATTATTATCTTGTTAAGAAGACGTAGAAATATTACTAAGATCGTTGCATTGAAAATGTACAATTTACGTCCACAAAAAGTACCATTCCTCTACATTAAATACAATGTTAATCATATTTCCAAGTAATTCTGAATTCTCTATACGCTGAAGTATACTATTCAATTCAAACTCACATTGATATTGAATGTATCGAATATATATATATATCGAACACAGTCGAGTGGTTCCTTTACCAAAAGGATAAATATTACCAAATCCTCTACTAAAGATCCACAAAATGAATAGTCGAAGGATTAGATGAAACTACGCGATAATAAAAAAAGGCGTGCACGTATTAAACTTAAAAGGAAGTAACCTAAACGAGATAAACAAAATCGCATATCGGAAAAGTCGGAAATATTTAAATCTCCCCGTTCTACGAAGCAATGAAAAAGTGGAGTTACTTCTTTCGATCCGTAAGTAATTTAGTCAACGACACACATTCCTTGAAGTCCTTTAACCAGTTAGCAGTTTCGACGAGCATACTCGTCACAAAGAAATGGCAAGGTATTGTCTCATGACGAATATACTTGTCACAAAGAAACAGCAAGGCTCTATATTATGACGAATATACCCGTCAAACCAGCTACAACTAACATTTACCGACACATTTAAGGTACACACTTTCCAAAGAGGCCGCAGCAGCTAAATTGGCTGACTTGCCAACTCTCGGAAGGTCAAGAAACAACTTCCAAACTTCTATAACGACAAAAACCGTGCCCCAGACGAATGATTACAAACGCGGACGTTTTCGCACAGCCTGAGGGTTAAGGTTGCTCGAAAGTCGCGTCATTGACACACGGAGCCATTGTTCAAAAACACAGGGCTCGCTTCAGGAGTTCGGTTCTCCTGGAGGATGACGAAAAGCGTTCCCTTCTTCGTCTCGTTCTGTTGTCGGTCCTCCGGTTCGCTGAACGGTTCCGCGTGCATGCGGACGAATCGTGAATAGGCCGCGGCGTGCAATTGCTGTCACACGCATAGGGTGAACGAGACACGCGCGCGCACGTATACACTAGCTTCTGTACACACGAACACACACGAGCAGCCGACGAGGAAGGTGCCGCGTCACCGACGAGCCAGGTTGTCGTAACAGTAGGTCACTAGTGAAAGTGGCTAGGCAGCGAGATGATTGCAATTGCACCGCAACCGGAGGAGTTTAGCGGCTCGCTTCCTGGTCCCGCACAGCTACCGGCTTGTCACGATTCCACGCCGATAATTATCGTTTCTTTGTCCGGGAAATTGGCGTCTATGGGTGCCCGTGCAGGTTACCGTTTCTCGTGCACGGTTTCTCTCTGTTCGTTGCGTACGGCTCTCTTTCTATTCGTTATGCACGCGATCCCCTATTTTGCTAAGTCTATCACCTCGCGGGTATTTGACGGGAATTTCTGGAAGCTCTGGAAACTGTTTACGTAAGAAATGTTGAACGCTGCGAGGACACCGGCAACTCAAAACCAAATAAAATTAGTATAGTTCACGCAATTAACACTGAAACTACCTAGCGTTTAATATGATCGATATGTTGTCCTTATAGAGATTGGGACAGATTTTTTTCGGTTTCTTCGTACGTTGATTATAGTGTTCAAGTGAAACTATTCATTTTTAAAATCATTTTGGATATTTAAGACTTCTATGATATTATTAATGGCGATGTAAGAAAACTGAGATCCGCCATTTTGACGGGCGTGGTAGTTTTAGTGTTAAACGATGATTCGAAAATATTTTGTATTATAAATAATGTAACTTAAAGCGATGGTATTCTGAAAGATAAACGTGTAGTAATTTTATAAGTCGTGTTTCAGATTATCGGTGTTCCGTTAATTAACGATATTAAGGAAAACAAAGCACAGAGATTCACATTTCTTCGATTCTTTCGACGTGCGATTTTCTCTATCTTTTTTCAGTCACTTTGTGTTTGATTAAAAGTATTTTGATGAAGCTTGGATAAGATATTATCACATAGAAGATGAGGGTACGGAAAAACAGTGTGAAACGATTCGAGTTAGAGCGGCCGGACGTTTCCTCGTTCCGGACGGTGCGGCTTCATAATTCATTCTCGGCTAAGGCTTCCTAATCCGCGTTTCCATGGGGCCTAACAAGTCGTAAGTTCGAAAATAGTTTCCTGCGGCCGAACTGGCCGGTGCGGAAGAACGTTTTTCTTACGGGCGGAGTCTCCTGTGTTTTTCTTTCTCGCGGAGCTCGCGTTCGAATTTGTAGACGTACACCGCCTTTGACCACGGAGTCTCGTTAAATTTTTCATGAGAGCGATGATCGCGGAGCACCGGAAAAATTTGGAAGTCGAAACGCTCGTCGGCTAACCGACACTTCCTGTTCGACGTAGGAAGCTGAACTCGTCGCGGCTCTTTTCCGGGTTCGTTCGATAATAAAATAAAAATGAATTGTGTTTTCCTCTCTCAGAAAAATGTTTACAATTGTTAAGTTAAATTAATTAAAGAGGATATATTTTTGTAGAATTTCGTTCTTTGTACAGTATTTTCTAATTGTTGGAACATTGACAATGAGTAAGATAATTTTGATTTGTTAATAAACAGTAAATTATCGGTTGCATGTTAAAAATGAGACAATTTTGTGAAAATCTATCCTTTCGCGAAAATATCGAAATCCGTGACTGGTAGGAAGTTAAGATGAGTTAAGAAAGCCATTTCATTACGTATAACAAAATACGAAGAGTATAAATTATAAATTTGAGTAATGACCTCTATTTCGAAGAATCTGAAGTACACTCACTCCGATCGTAGTGAATTTTTTTAATATTAAGAAGTCATACATTATTCTTAAAATTAATTAAAACCATATTACGTACTATTACGTTATTTTGATTAAAAAATATTCAAAATTTCAATGTTGGAACCCCAGCTAACAATTAAACAGGTCAGTCAAATTGACTTTCTGAAATTTCTCTGCAAAAATCGAAGGATCCATCCATTGGGATTTCAATCGATTCTCAATTCAATTTGCGTATTGCTAAATCAGTTTTATTAGGAACTTTTTAGAGAAGTGTCTGCTACCTTTCCAATGATTGCAAAAGGAAGAAGTCAGGAATGGATGATTTTGACTTCTCTGATAGTTCCACCGTTAAAACAAGTCTGACCGTAATTGAATGAAATTTTTAAATTTCACGAAATCGAAATTCCGATGTTCGCCGATGTTCCACGGGAATTACAAGTTCTGGTGTCGGTGGACCACGGTGCAGACGCGAGCGCCGGACACAATAGTTTACTTGGATCGAGCGGTGAATTTCGAAGTTCCTTCGATAGCTATCGGCGAGAGATGCACGTATTCGCGGCGAGGTTTGCTCGGTAAAGCAAATAGAAAATCAATACGATTACACGCAAATGTTTGAGGATCCGGTATCGGGCCGCGACGATGGCTGACGGACGATAAGCTACTAAATAATCGCGCCGCTGCCGTTGTGTGCTTATGAAGAAATCGTGCGGTTGACCGAAACGAACAAATCGTGTAAATTCAGTTGGCGAGGCGATGATAACGGCGTATTTTATTCCATAGATTTGCGCTTTGCCGGTGACCCGTTTAGTGTCGCGAATCGACTACAAATTTCATGTTTCGACGTAAGAGGAAAAGCATCGCGACAAACTCTGACGGGGTAGTTTATTTTAGTTTTTAGAAAAATTCATTTAAGATTTAAGTGCAATGTAAGCTGATTATAAAGGTTGTTGGTATTTTTATTCTCGCGAGAACCGATGATAACCGATGTATAATTTCGTTAGGTCTCGAGCAATCAAATTTGAAGTTTCGATTGAAATATAGAAAGCTTAATTTTATAACGCTTTCGAAATATCAGTCCGAAAATGCAAAAATGGAATTTATTTCTGGCAATTTTGGCGCACCTCCTGCAAACCTCTTTATTTGAGTATTTCGGTATGTGGTATTAATACATTTATTATATTTGTATGGATGAAATTGCATTTTCGCGAATTTATCGTGTTAAAATGATTCGATATCTCTTCTCTCTAAAGGTTAAATCTAGTTCACCGGGAAAATAGCGAAACAAATTATTTCTAGAAAAATAACTAGGTAAGAATAAGAAAATTGTAGAAATTTCTACATTCATCCAAGTCAAGATTCAATTCTAGAAGATCCACAACATCCACGATTCTAATAATATCATCTTAAACCGTGGAACTTCGAATCAACTTAATAAACTTGGGAACTATCTTAAGCTTTAAGCGTGGGATTTAACACCAGGTTTACGGACCGCATCAATTTCAAGAACATTGAATTTTATAAGCATTATTTGGTAAATGTTCACATCGACTTCGTTGGTGCAATTATACCAATACTCCACTTGTCTATTTCTGAATCTCTAATTTCTAAGATCCAAATCAGCGAACATCAATTTTTCTAGTTACGATAGAATAAACTATACAATCTAAATATCCGTGAACCTATCGTTAAAATCTGTCTAATTATCAGATTCGGTGAAATTAGAGTTAAGCTCGGAATTAAAATACTCTTTGCTGGATTCAATTTGAAGCAGTAGCAAGATCCGCCGGAAGTGGAGAAGGAAGCCGGGGAGCAGAGTTCGGTATTGAAACACTCTGGATTAAAAGGAAACGCGGAAACGGAAGGAGGATCCGACTGTGGGCGTGCGAATGCAAATAGAAACGGACATATTTAAGCGGTTACACCGGTGACATCGGCCCGCGCAGACCTATCGGCCGCGGTCTCATTTATCGTCGCCATTAACCCAGTGACACGGTGAACCGGGGCAACCTTTCTTCCGTTTTTTTCCTTTCCCGTTTTCTGCCGTTCGCCGTTGCGCTGCCCTTTCTCTTTATCGCGCCGCCGCGATCTTTTAGAATTGCAAAATTTCCTCGTTCCACAGCGGCGATCGCCGTTTCCGCTTCCCGCGAATCAATTAGAACCTAATACGCGGGTTGCTGCAAAAGTTTCCGGAAAGAATGAGAAAGGTCGCGAATCGGTTGGAATTAATGGTTTCATTGTTTCTCAAAATATTCTCCTTCGGCATTAATACGTTTTCTATTGTACCGTGTCAAGAGATTCTAAATTTAAACGTGCGAAGCTTTAGGACAATCACAGACTGAAGGACAGTGGATTCCTGAAACTTTCGTAGAAACTTAATAATCTTCGTTATTTCCTTGTGCCGCGTTGTCTTCGACGTTTGTGCGTTTCAACGGGGCCATTTCGGAGATCACACGTGTTTTCTTTTGGCATAGGTAAGACAATGGAATTTCACTTTCCTTGCTTTATTGGTTGTTCATTTGCCAAAGTAATTAACTATATTAGAAGTAAGGAGAATTGTTAAGGAAGGTGAACGCCAATCGAACGCTTTGACTCTGTAATTGTAACAGTGTTATAACTGAAATTGACTTAATTAGAAGTTATAATTTAAATTCAATGGAAATCACCAAGAACCAGTAAGTTGTTTTGAATAATTAAGCAATTTTCGAAGTTTTTGGTAAATTTTATAGTAACAGGGTGAAAATACGTGAAATGTAAATGATAGTAAAGCGTATCCGTAAAAAATTATTGAATTTTAAATGAAAGCAGCAAATAAAAACTGAATGAATCATGAAAATTAGACAAAGTTATTGCCCCTGTAATACCATGATAAAATGTTTAATAGAAGAAATTCTTGCACACATATCTAGCTTATTGACGACGAGAATTCTTTTTCCTTCGTTTGGTCAACATTCTGCTGGCATTTATTGTAGCTGATTCTGTACTGACACATAATCCATGTTGGTATACACTTCTCCCAGTCCACGGAAAAGAAGGGTCACCATATGTACAAATGTTCCGTATATATGATTACACAGGACAAAAGAGTATGTTCGGTGTGACTGTAATCGTATATCCCGAGCCACCGACACTGGTCGTAATGTCTGATCAATGTTGCACGAGCGACCAGTCTCGTACGTGATCCTCGTCCTTTTGATCCAGGACTAAAGTGTCTCATCGCATAAAATTCATTCATAGCAACACTAGATTATTATTAAAAAATTAGTAATATACTAGAGTAAGTAATAATATAGTAGCACCACTAGATTATTATAAATAAAGTAATAATGTACTTATAGCAAGTAATAATATAGTAGCAACACTAAATTATTATAAAAAAGTGATAATGTACTATTGCAAGTAATAATATAGCAGCAACACTAGATTATTATAAAACAAATAAACATTTTTAACAGTTCATTAACAATGAACTCTTTGAGCTGACATTCTCATTTGGGATTGCCATGTTTAGATTTGTGAAACAAATGGGATTGAAAAGAAAGGGAAGAAACGAAACGAACGTTAATAACGTTTCACAAAGTTCCACTAGTTGCTGGACAAAGATCAATCGCAAAGTTTTGTGCACGGAAATGAAAAAAAGTTCAAATTATCCTCGTAAGTTCGGCCCGGCCACGTGTATCATGTAGATTTCCGGTTTCGAAGAATAACTCTGGTAGCCCGTGAATCATCGAGCAGGCGATTGGCAATGTGTCAGAAGTTTGCATAATCAGCACCGAAAATAAACGAGTGACAGACTAGTAGACATGCACGGGAATGTAGAAACGCGTTTGTACGAAATTAGTTGCGCGCTACTAGACGCACCGGTCTGCGTTTTCAATAAATGCTATCTCCTAGGGAATAGGTTTGTTATTTAAAATTATTGCGGGGAAGAACGAACTGCCATGCAAAATATATTTAGAATAATTAAATCTTATTATCATAGGAAAAAATAATATTCAACGAAAAGATCACATTGCAATTACTTTATTCACCCGTTGCCTTCAAGCTTATAATTTTTTAAAGGCAAATTTATGAATTTGATACATTTGAAAGTATCGTTAATATACATTCGAAACAAGTATCGGAAAATTCAAAAAACTGAAAATCTGATATAAAAGGGTAACAATAAATCCTAGAATAATTCTCCACCTACGAAACAACACTTTCAACCTGTTTCTCGATTTTCATTTAATAAATTCCTCTAACACTATCACCATAAATCTAGCACTGAAAATTAATAACAAAAACAAAATAATAACGCGATACAAGAAAATCAATAATAATTCTTACGTCAAACTCGAAACCACCGCCGAGCATCACGTTACAAGACAGGGGATTGAAAAAGGGCAAAGGGCAAAATTTCATACAAAATCTAATAAACCCAAATAGCGCTCGATTCTCTCGAGTTCAAATTAAAAATAATTTATCTACCACCGACCGTCACTCTACAGCATGTACACGCTTCACGTACACACGCTGATCATAAAATTCCTTTCCGCCCCTACTAAATCATTAACTATAAAGTAAGCCTAACGAGCGCAGTTACGAAAGGAATCACAGGGCAAGGGGGTTAATTAGCGGCACTCAAAATTCGAGATTTCCTCGATGCCGGAAGTCGGATCGTGCGAGAGAACTGGAACGAATCTCTGCGGGGTGTTCCGGTATGAATCTCGGGTAATCAATTAACGGCGATAGTTAACGGGAAACGTGGAACAGAAAAGAAGAAGGGAAAAGGGAGGAAAGGTGACGTAGGGACACACTCCGAGCGTCCCTTTTCAGCTCTTTCTGTATGTTTGTTCATTTTTTCCGCTCAGTGCTTGCCCTCTGTCTCTCTTCCCCGAGCTCCACGCCCCTCTCTCCCCTCACGGCCGCTCTCCCGCTTCTTCCTTGGGTCGGAGTAAGGACGGGCATTGACCTCCACGCGGTGTATGGAGCGCTGCACCGAAATATATCGTTGTTGCTCGCACATGCGTCTCCCCTCTCTGCTGCGCTGTCTTTCTCACACCCGTGCGCGCACCGCGACAACCGTCTCGCTCTTCTTCTCCCTCAATGTTCCTCTCTCTCTCTTGGTTCCCGACCACCCCGTGTTCTCGTCCACCGTGAGCTCCCTAGGGATGCATAGAAAAACCACGAAGGACATGAGAATTCCGAAAAGAAATACCTAATAATAATTACTGATTCTTGCGTTAACACTTTGAACGCATTTCTGCTGTGAGATGAGTGTGAAAATCTTTTTGGTTGGATGTTTCGATTAATGGTAATCTATAATCTATTCGTATCGTAACCAGTTAAGTAACTGGTTACAAAGGGAAGGTGAACGTTTTAGATGATGCAGTTTTCTTAGTGGAATCAGAAACGGAACGAAAGAGAATAATTGAATAACTGATTAATCGAACAATGAAGGAAGTGTTATAAAGTTGAATGAAACGAGAGAACACAGGATTTTGAATCAAATTTTAAAGCTGGTCATTTGACCGGGTCGCGGCAGGGTTAGTGCTAAAGTACGTGCGTTGTGTGAAGGGATTAGGGGATTGATTGAACGAATGAATTATTGTTTGATTGAATGTTACATGGCTTAGTTTCTTTAGATGATTGCGTTGGATTGATACACTTGATGGTTTGATGGCACTTCAGCGTTGTTGAGTATTCTTGATAATATCTTTGGGGGAAAGGTTTATTGTAAGTTGCGTACAAAATCTTTGGTTAAATTTCTGTTCCAGGGACACGTCAGTTATCACAAATTATTTGGAGGAATGTTCTAAAATGTATATATTAGATGAAAAGTGTTATATGTTAGAATTGTGATATGTAAATATTCCTAGGAATCTTTAATTTATAAGTTTAGTAAGGCCTCCGAAATGCTCCGATTCCCCAATAATCGAGAATATGTGGTATATCTTAAAATTACGTAATCCAAATGAATTATGTAACAGAAATCGTGGCAATTATCTTCGATCGATGAATATAAAAATATATGTTCAGTTTACTCGATTGATTAGCAAAAATGCCATTGCGTAATGCTTATCTTTGCGGATATTAGTTTACAAAAATAACTTTCGTTTATTTATTCCTGCGATACTTGTCCGCCAAATATTCCATATTTTTATCTTCACCGCAAAACGATTACTAACCAGTCCAAGCTTTATCAGTTTAGTAATTCTAGCATACATAATAAAAACATTCTTTATATGTCATTATATTTTCATTAGAAACTATACACAAACTATACCATTCACGCTTCTTTATCTTAGTATTAAATCTATTTATTCCTAATTTATTTTATCGAATTTTCCTTGCCTTAAAGAAACATTCTAATTTGACACAAGTACAAGAAACAGTATCAGTGTCTTTTCTCAATAAAATTGTCCACTCCAAACAACGAAGTAAAATTTTCAACGAAACTCCACATCAACCCTCCGCCACACGACCTCCATCATCCCGATTTATTCCACTCAACAATTTCTAGGAAGCAAACAAATATTCAGTCCACCCGAACCGCACATTCGCTTCCCACTGAAAACATCAACATCAAAACCCTCTTCCACTTGAAACGCGCCTGCAACAAACTGCACAGCCCCCCTCTAAAACAATCTACAAAATCTTCACCCGGCTCCCGTCACGCAGCAACGTATCAACACTCAGCGTCCATAGTCCCATCGACGTCTCCGCCACCCCCGAACCCCGTCGCAGCATCACGCTCCGAGCAGGCTAGAGATAGACCCAGTCTATCCGCGAGCCGACGAAAGGCATGCCGCGATAACGATCAACGTGAACGAAGTTCCCGGTAGACGTAAACAGGGTGTAGGGTCGGTCGTGCGAAAATCATCGGACCAATTACGGGACACGTGGCGCGGCGTGGTCCGCGCGAGGCGGAGTGAACGCGACATTTCGGACCTACGGCAACGAGACACGCGACGTCCACCGCGAGAGACGAACCGTCGTCGTCGCCCAATACAGGGAAGAGGAAAAGAAAGGACAGAAGAGAGAAAAGAGAAAACACGTGGACCGATCGAGGGTGGGTGGGGGCAACGGAGGACGGGCAAGACGAGGAACAAGAGGAGGCGCTCATTAACTTCACCTCTCGTCAACGGGGGAAATAAAAATTTCAGTTGGTCAGTGCACCCGCGGTCGGCCGGTCGTTAAAACGGCGTTACGAGATCGGCGGCTGGGTTGGTACACGCCGGTGGAACGGGGAACAGGGTAGGGGCGGGGGGAGGCGGTGGTACACACGACAATCGTTACATTATGGGCGCCGCGGCTGCCGAAAGGCCGGGTTCAACGCCCTTCCCCGATGCACTCCGAAACTCCTTTCCTTCCGCTCCTTCGCCCTCCTTCCGCGATCGATAAAGCCTGACCGTGAAAACGCGACGAATGTGCACGACGACGACGACGACGACGACGAGGACGACGACGTCGTCGCCGACGACGACCAGTCGATTTTCAGAACCCTGCCCTCTCCACCGCGCCACCGCCGCCCTTCTTCGGCCGGCACCCGCCTACGATCTTCCTCGCTGCGTCTCCGTCCGCGGCGTTCGAGGCACGTTCAGTTTCTCCTCTTCCCGCCCGTAGAAGCGCCACGCCGCCGCTAACCGACACGACCGGCTCCGTTCGCCCCGTTCGTGCGTCTCCGACGAGCCTCGTCGCTTTTCGGCGCACGCAAGACAGATGCGGTCACGTTGCAGCGCCGGTTCCGCGGGAGTGACGATCGAAATTCTCTCTACGGAAAGGTTCCCACACCTTTTAAGCTCCTTTTGGATTGGTTTTTCGAGTTTCCTTGGTTTCGGTATCACCGAGGCATGCGACTCGGCGAAGTCTTCGACCAGGGCGGTCGGTTTCCGGCGCACGCGAGGCAGATGCGGCTACGCCGCTGCGCTGGTTCCTGCGGGAGTGACTGTCGGAATGTTCTCTTTGGAAAGGTTCTGACACCTTTTAAGCTTCTTTTCGATTGGCTTTTTCGGTTTTTCTTGTTTTCGGTACTGCCAGGGGATGCGACTCGAAGCCGCGATCGATATGGGACTCCCGGTGCGTTCAGGAAAAGGAACACGCGGAAGGGACGGGGGCGAGAGCGTGTTGACGGACGCGGCCGGCTAAAAGGTGGACTGGGACAGGTCAAGGACCTGGGCTCTAACGATACGAGAGCAAATCTTCTGCTCTAATGAATTCTGCACGGGGGAACGGGTTTTCGTTGTGCCATTGACGTTCGCCGCGGAGAGGGCTGGCTACCGTGCGAAGGCCGGGGTGGAAGAGGTTGTAAATCTGACCTGTGGAGAGATAGCGATCGTAGTTTCGTGTATGGCAGTTTGCACAGTTTGTGGGGATTTATTGGGTTTAATATGAGTCTGCTTGTATCCGGTTGTTTTTGTCGTTGACTTTACGAGACAGTGAAGTAGTAGTGCTGAGTTTGAACTGATCATACGCGGTTGAAATACTTCTAGAGCTGTCGGAAGAAATGGCAAACTAAGTTGCTTCGTATTGTATTCTCCTTCGATGGTAATTTTTTAGCGAATTATTGTTTGACGATGTTTTGAGGTAACGTTGACGAAATGATAAATGTCTCTTGTCCTTTTGCCTGTTCGATTTAAGATGATAAGTATTCGTTTCATGGGTTTTCGTGAAAACTTTTAACCTCAAAACATCAGTTGGTTATCGGGTCGAAGGTCTCGTAAATCTTATATTAAGTTGAGTTAAGTTGTATGTGTATTTCCAGATGAGCTTCAACCTCTAGAACAAAAATAGCGAATCTCGCATGCATGGGTGCTCTATGGCAAAGTTCATTTTATGAATTACTTTTTAGATCTGACATATCAAATACGCAACAGCTTCAATATTTTCATAAAGAAATTGAACAACTTAAATGGTCTGTAATTAATAAGAATAGTCCAGGCATAAATCAAATAAAATAAATCAAATATTAATAAAATTAAATATTTAATAATATTACATTATTTATCATGATATTTGATTTAGTTAACAATATTTATTGGTCACATTGCAATCGCTTGCTGCCTGGCTTTCCACTTTGAAGCACAGTAGAACCTCGATCAACCAAATCACTATTTTCACAATCTGGCTATCCACAAACTCAACAATGAAGATACTTAAATTAAACCCCAGTATATCTACAATCAAATTTTACAATTACACTCTCAAGAATTTTGTCTCGAGCCTACATTCATCTCTATCCTTAGTCGTTCAATCAACCCCATGCTTTACGATTTCTTCTGCATCAGCGGTTAACAAAACCACTCATTTCATCCTTAGCAATTAACTAAAACGATACAAGTATTTACATTCACGTTAACCATCAAGTATTGATAGAATGAAAATAGAATATCATTTCTGTCGTCAAGAAACGAATACTATTAACATTTGCCACAATGCAATGTGAAAATTCCTACACACGAGACTGACTCGGTGTTATGATTCACAGGGTTGAATCGGATAATCGAGATTCCACTGTAGCTCCACCCAACAAAGATCTGCCAATGTGTACACGAAACGGCGCCCGCTTCAATTCCGCTTGCTGAACTTCCGCGATGGGTCAGTGCGGCGCAATACGAATAATGTTTATAATTGCTCGATTGTGCACGCATTCGATCCTGATGATTCTTCCGTGGGCGAGAGAACGAGGGTCCGCGTGCACGGGGGAGTACACGGTTAGTTTTTATCGGCTCGTCACGAACTCCAGAAGAGAGTTCATACGTAGCCAGAAATAATTACTGTCCCGCGTGCATCCGTGCGGATGCGACCGATGCGCCTCGACACCTAGCGACCCCGCGATCTCTGCACGCTTCCGCGTATTTTGTATGTGCATACGTCACGCGCTATTGAGCAACGAATTACTTTATCGCTGCGACGTTGTATGGCCCGTATCGAATTCGATCATCCGTTTCTACCGTCTGCACGTAGCGCACATCACTGAACCGGCGAGGTCGTGAACTGCGCAAATCATTTTTTTCAGCGATTCTTTGGTCGAGGTTTGATAAACGAATTGTTTCCGAAATTCCTTGGATAAGAATCGAGAGACAGATTCTTTTATCGAATTCCTTGGATAAGAATTGAGGAGCAGATTTTCTTATCACTCTTCGAATAAGGATTGATAAAAAAGAATTATAAAAAGTATTTATAGAAACTTGTATGTAGAATGATACTGACAGCGATTTTCTAGAAAAATCGATTTAAGTTGTTTTCGGTCTTGGCAGATGGAAGGGAATTTGAAACTTTGCTATACTTCTGAAAGGCAAGCATGGGAAGCAACAATATTGTTGTTAGTATAAATGACAGTTTATTGAAATAATCGACTCTTTTTATATTTTATTGCGTAATGACTATTATTGCTATACTAATTTCCTAAGGAAGATTTTGTTGACATTCGACAGCGACTTAATGATGTAAGGTCAACGTTTGAAATTTTGCTGATAACAATGTTTAATTTCTGGTAAATTGTTTCATATTACTTTTAAAAATTATCTTACAATGGTGTCTATGCAAAGGTTGCTGTAGATGTCCAAATTTTCCACGCGATTCCCAAGAAAAAATAGTTTACGGTTCGTGACTGGTTAATTTGAAACGGTGTTTCCACTAGCCACAAGTCTAGATCTTCTCAAACGAAACCATGAACCCGATATACCTTTACCTAAAAATAATTTCACCCTTGAAACCTGATCAAGCTAAAGATGTCCCGAGCGTTCGTGGACGGGCCACGTCCAAGTTCAGAGACGCTGTAAAAAAGTAACACGCTCGGAAGAAGTCGAAACGGAATCCAGTGTAGGATTATTATGGTAGGCTGTACCAGTGTACAAAATAAGATAAAAATAATATTCTTCTATCAACAAATATTTTCTAGCATAAAAAACGATATCGCAGTCTAAGCTGCTCCATGTCTTACCATTTTATTCAGCGGTGTACATGGTCTAGGCTAGATTCCTTCATACAATAAAAAGACAAAAAAGCAGTAATTGTTTGAACTTGTTATCATATTCAATTGTATCTATCATGTAATGTATTTTGTAACTATATAGAGAATTTCGAGATGTAATTTCTCCAATAAGAACCAAAAAAAGGAATCCAAGTCTCAAAAGTGCTGTTCTATGTCTTACCAATTTGTTCAGTAGTTTAGAATGGTATGGAGCAGATTCTTAGACAGTAAAAACTAAAGAAACAGCAATCGCTAGAAAGGTTAATACTGTATACTTATATCTACTATACAGGGTGTCTTATAGCCACATAGAAAATACCAAAAGGCAGTTTCTCCAATAACAAACACATAAAGGGAAACGAAGTCTAAAACGTGCTGCTCTGTCTTACCATTTTGTCCAGTAGTATGCATGGTCTAGGCTAGATTCTCGCTCACAGCGAAAAGAGGAGAAGCAATAGGGCGGGGGAGGGGGCTACTAGAGATTCAGCTCCATCTGGTGGAGGTGCATGGTGATATTGGCTCTCGATGTAGGTGTGTATGGTTCCCTGCGTACGTGTATGCACGCGTACACCTATACACACGCGAACACGTATGTACGCACACGCACATACGTACACGCGTGTACGTATATACGTGTCGTGCATGCACATCCCGGTGTCCGGATGTGTGGCCGTGTGTCCGTGTGTTCTACAACGTAGACGGGTCGTTGACCTCGCGGCGCGTAGTCCGCGCTACACACGTATTCCAAACTACACAAAACACAACGTGTCTCGGTAATGCTTTACAGGCCGTTTCGAATTTAATCTGACACTAGTGCGGTGTGTGCATGCGCAATCGGCCGACCACCGCGGAGAAACTCGGGTATCCGCGCGGCTCCTTAAGGGGCGAGTGAACAAATGGAAAAGAGGACGGGGAAAAAAAATGAGACGAACGGAAAAAGGGGGAACGAGATTTAAGACGCGAGACGGGAGAGAAAAGACGATCGATCAGTTACAAAGCGACCGTAAGATAGGTGGATTGGCTCCTTCGGGGATGGGGTCGTCCTCGAAATTCGTGAATTCGCTCCGCGGGCGAGATTCCACCCCCAACAGCCTCGACCTTGTTCTGCTGGTGCTAGTGTTGTTCATTACCGAATTGACGAATGCATTTTGAATTTGAAATAATTGATTTAACCATGGAAATTGTTTTGTTAAATTTAATCAATTGTTTGACGAAATTTATTGAGTTTAATGAAATGATTGAGTTAATCGTGAAACGATCAAATAAGTTTCGCGATGAATTTTGTATGAAATTTTGGATTGAGATTATCGAGTGTTTAAAATTATCGTGGAGTATGTAATTATGTATCTCGTGGAAATTGTGAGCGTGTTTCTTTCAAATTCTGCGTGACATGCGTTGCAATAAGTGAATGAGGATATTTATTTTCTGAACAGCCTTGGGTATAGATTGTATATTTAATGATTTCAGTAACAATAAGATACTAGCTAATCGAAATAGTAAACTTGGATCATTTCGTCATTGATACAACACCGTAGTAAAGAATGATCAAAGTTGCATGTAAATGTTTGGCTTGTGAATTTTTCTTGGGATAGTTGAATTATCGATAAAATCGAAGGCTTTAAATGAATGACGATATATTTGGCTAAAGCTCAAATGGCAGCTTAATTACTGCTATCGCGGTCTAATGCTGATCACTATCATATTTTATGCGGTTCGTCGAGTCGTTATGGGAGTGGCGCGGTAATGGAGGATTTATGAATTCGATAAACACCGTTAAGTCACTAGTAAACATAGGGTTACCATTATAAATTACTATTAAAATTTCTGGGCAGCTGCTTTGTAATTTATGTACGGCGGGTTGGAAAGAAAATAAGTATTGGACCTGTCCTAAATATGACGTAATAATATTCCTGTAACAGAATATTGAATGAGACATTGCATTATGTTCACAGGAAAAAAAACATAATTCAGAGGTCTCTAAATAATAATTTGACAAATAATAGTACCTACTTAATACTACAAATTCCTTGGGACATTGATTGATCGATAAAATTTCAAGAAACAAATTCAGATCAAATTCAAAGCAGGAAAATCAATCAACCCAAGCTGCAATTGAACAATTCATTTCTCTCGTTACAGATGTTCTCAAAATATTCATCGAAACATTCACCTCTTCATTTTGAAATCTGAACTATTTCGCCGTAATAACAATTCAACAAACTTAAAAATATCAGAGTTTGATTCTTTAATTAAACTGCAAGTTGTTAACGAGTATATATATTCATATGATAACACACTACGTATTCGTCGATTTAAGACTGGCCGAACTTACACTGTTTACATCATTGTCTCGCGTTATAAAACGGCACTGATTTAAATCTGGGTAACGACTTTAAGCGTCCCAGTCTGCGTAGGTACGCGGAAACGGGATCATTTAAATACTAATCGGCGGCACGTGACTTTCGCCGGTTCCCGCACGACAGTTTCACGAGGCGTACACTACTGACGCTCGCTTTCTATAATTAATCCTAAAACCGTGGAAGCCACGGACGCGCGTGTCAGCCTAAACGGGTAGTTTCTAATCTACCATCTGATTAAACGGCGAAGACGTCACGCCCCCGGAACCCTTGTGGGGAAAATTCTTTAGGAAACGGGCAAGCCCATGGTTTGACCGACATTTAATTATGCAACAATAGACCTTTGCCTGCCGTGGAATAAAATAACCGACTTCTACAGAGGCAGTAAATTTTTCCAAATTTTAACATTTCTCTAGAAATTGTACACCATAAAATGGTGAAGTTTCCAAGAAAGTTTGCACACAAATTTCATTTATTAACCCCTTGCCCTATGATTTATTTCTGAACTATAACAACTACTTTATCGTTAATAATTTATTAGGAAAAGAAACAATTTCGATGTTTATTCTGTCTACGTTTACTCCAAAGGTCAACGATGGACAATAGAGAAATAATACTTAATTTATATTTAACAAAATGAATAATACTTAGGTTTCTCGAATTCAGTTTAAAGTTTTCGTCATGAGTCTGACACGATATTGTAAGTCAAGGGGTTAAGTAAGATCTTTGCAATTAAACTGAGCTTCAAATGCGTAATCTCTAAATTGATACTATTTAAAGTAAAAGTAAAATAAAGATTTCTTATTTTATTGTAAATGTCTGTATCCAGATTTAAACTAAATATTAAAATACACCGACGGTTAAATGAACGATCACACGAAACACTGAACCCGAGACAAATGAATCATCGATCGAACCATCCAAAGAATCCATCCTCCGATGGGGGAAACAGGAAAGAAAATCAGAAAATAGACGAGCGCGTCATCTACGCAGCATCGAACATTATCACAGAAATAGAACGTCTAATTCGGAATCAGGAGTCATTAATACTCGTGACAATGCCGGAAAGCATGAAAAATTACGGAAACCACAAAATCTAACAAAACTTAATAAGATATATCTTAAAATTTCTTGTGGAGTTTTACGAAACAGTTTCTTTTGTCACTGAGACGGAGACAAAAGTTCGGAGAGATAAAATTTTGAAACGTAATATTGCCGCGATACTACCGAACTTGAAACGGTTAACCCTTTACACTCCAATGATCACTCTCAGTGACCGTTTAATTTAATACATACAGAATTATATTTAATATTTAATATTAAGCTTTGTCTAATGCACCGATATGTGAAATATTGAAACAAAAAGAACTTAAGCTGCTTAATCTGTGTATGATTTCTCGTTAACACTAGAACAACCGAGAAATTAAGTTGTCTTTTGAACATTTCTTTATGAAAACTACAAACGTAAATTTCTTAAGATTTCAATTGGCTCATATTTCAGTTTAGGTATTATTAAATCAGCTTCATTAATCATTTTTCAAAGAAGTACCTGTACCTTTGCAGCAATTGTAAAAGAAGCACTTGGGAATTGGTCATTTCGGCCCACCTGGTAGTTCTAGTGTTAAGTTGCTTTCAGAGAATATCCTTTGTACCCCGTTATTAGACAATGTTTAATATTTCCAGTGAAATGCTGTTGGAGTGCAAATGGTTAATAGTTTTCTCAGGCAACGGGCAACCGCGCGGGAAAAAGCTTGATAAGTCCGCCGGACAAAAACATCTGTTTTCCAATTTCACCGGTGACATCGGTGCCTCGATAACGAGCCATCGCGTCGCGTCGCGCGAACAGACGCGGAACAACGGATGTATGTAACCGGCGATCGTGGTTCACCGTCGCCGGGTTTATCGCACGCGAAAAACGCTTCCCGACGAGATTCCCTTTTCCTTCACTGACGGCGACACGCTTCCCCGTGTTCCCTCGTTTTCCATTTTATTTTTCGTTGTCCTCCTTTTTTTCGCGAGCGTTCGCGCAGCAGCTTTCTGTTCAGCTAATTCGCTTACGGCTGTGAACGTTGACGAGTAACTTGATTTCGCACCGTGGATCGTTAAATCAGGGCTGTTTGTATATGCGAAGTTCTTCCATATATTTACAATGCGTATCTGAGAATAACATTGCTGGGTTGAAGGGACTAAGGGTGACTGATTGTATGCAATGATCGCAGGGTAATGGATGAAATATTGACTAGTAACATAGATAAGGGTCGTTGTTACGAATTTTGGACTCTAGATAATTGATGTTAACGCGAATACTAAGTTGCTGGAATAATTTTCATAGGATTCCTTGTTTGCCATCGTATTCATGTGTTTTGTCTGTAATATTATATTAATAATAATTATTATTGTAATAACGATTAGGATAATGAAGTGGTAGGTTGTTAGAGTATCTCTTAGAAACGTGTCTTATTTCATAGTTAGTAGGAGTAATTGGGGAACTGAGAAATGGAGTGTATTTTATAGAAATTTTCTGTCAAAAGGCATAAGATCATTGTCTAAAGGTTAAATATATATATATATATATATTAATAATTAATTTCATTCAATATATTATACACGTATTTGCAAGCAGAAGTATTTTGTTATTAAATACGTCTCAAGATTCAAAATGAATTTTCTTATAATTTTTTGGGATAAGGCACTGTAATATAATTTCAATTTTATTCCTCCATAATTGAGGGAGTTTGTGTTAGATATTGTATATTCTATACTGAAGCAATGTTTGTATTAGTAGAATACTTATCATCGAATACACGCGAATATTTTTCAAAGGCTTCGGCAACAGGTGGGACAAAACTTGAAGGGTGGTTCTCCTTGACAGTATCAGATGAAAATACAGATTAAAACACTGTAACTTTTTTTAATTTCGAAGTTATTAACGATAGACGACTCCCTGAACTATGACGCTCCGATAACAGTGGCGCGCGTGAGGCAGGTCAGTACGAGTATAGTGACGTACCGCGTAAGAGACAGACTGAACTCACGTAACGCTATTGGCGGATGCATAAATGCAAATCGCTTAGAAACCAAACCGAAATCACAACTCATTCACTCCTACTTTTCGTATCACATCGTTACGAACAATATTGTCTCAAATTTTCTCTTACCTGTTGCTAAATATATTCTACATTACATTTTTCGTTCGTTTCAAAAATTGATTTCGATTTGAAAAGAAAATAATATAATATAATATAAATGTTAGATAAATTACGTTGTCTTCATCGTATGGTGTATTTTTTAATGTATAATTCGTATATGAAATTAACGAAACATCTCGAGTTTAGTGCATTACGCTGAATATATCTGAATGACGCTTCCTTTAACTTCACCGGTTTCCTTCAATCCTGTTGCAACTCGTGAACAGTGGAATACGAGCCACCGAAGAATACGTGTCAAAGGCCGGCCCTGACCGGCAACGCAATGGCGTGCGGACAACCGTTGGCGTGCACAGCGCAGAAATTGACGGTTAAGAAAGCCAGGCTAAATCATATCCTGTCATAATTGCTCCGTAGTTTAACCTAATTCCTGTCGGACGACCTACGCGACCACCTACCGAGCGGCCGATTTCCCAATTCGAACCCCATCTTAACCCTATGAATGTTCAATTCCAGTCAGTTTCGAATTTCCTCGGGACGGATAAGTTTATCAACAAATTATTGAATTGGATATTGCATTTATTATTTATTTATTACCTATTACATATACTGCAGTTACCTTATATAATATTTTTTAATGTCGAAAAATATTACTAAAATAATCAATTTACTATAGTTACACTCGATTCATTTAGTTTAACACTTCAATTTTGTCACTTAAAATCTCCAACAGAAATTCCTATGAATAATGTAAACTACTACTACTACTCATAAACTACAAACGTTTATACATTCACAAGAAAAAACAGGCTTCCTAAAATTTCATTCATACAAGAATAAATTTACGCCCCAGAAAACAGTGAATACAGAAATAAAATTATAAAATTCCATTTTACCCTACCATCCTATCCCCGGTCACAAAAATCAAATCCCATAAAAATCGGCGGCTTAATCGGCATTATATAATCTGACGATATAAAATCCCATTGGCAGAAGCAGCCAGAATCCGTTGAAAAATCAACTGATCCTCAGAGTCGGCGGCCACGGGCTCGTCTGAAAGCAAGAAGATCCAGTCCCTTTGTCCCGCGATAACGGGGGTGGCCAGACACATAACCTCTAATTACGTTCGATCATTAGTTCGAAGGAGCGACGTCGAATGTAGGTTACGCCCGGCGAGGGGTCGATTTCGTGCGCGCGGGGGCCATTCAACCGTGCCGCTTTGGAAAAAGCCAAAGGCGCGCGACTGCAACCCTCCCCGTCGATCAAACTTCCGTGGCGCGTACCCCCTTCCCCTCCCCTCGGTGCCCTTTCCCTGCTGGCTGCGTTCTCGGGCTCTTCGAACGCGGAGACAATCGAACCGCGGAACAAAGGCACTGATTAAAAAAAAAGGAGGGTTTAGTCCTTGGATGCAGTTGGTCGCAGGGTAGGTTGTTAGGTTGCCAAGCGACAAACCGTACGTTGACCTACCCCATCGGTTCGGGCCGAGTGTAATGTGTACGTACATCCAGCGTGGCACACGTTGTCATGGATACTGCGTATCCCCATAACTGGAAATCATCTTCTTCGATACGCCGCGCTGGAGAGGTTTTAAACGGCTCGCGGCTCGTCCACCGCTTTTCACCGTTCGGGGGAGAGTTTCCGAATGGAATCGACGGGGCCACTTCGCGGACGGTTTCTTTGTCGCGGAGGAATTAGGGTCAGAGTGGCCGGGAACCTTGTTTCTTAGATACAGAACGGTCCCTGGGATTCGAGAGTCAAACGGATCGAGGATTTACTCCTTTAGTTTCCACGCTGTGTTCCATTTTGTAACTTTACGTGAAGGGTTTTCTTTGGACTTTAGGACTACCAATCGATGCCGGTTGTTTTCTTATAGAAATTAGGAAAGTGATTCACTTATGTTTTTATTTCTGTGTTACAGGATCAATCTGTTTAACGATACCTTTACTGGAAGTATCCTACGTGTTTTATAATTTCAATTTACAATCACCTTTATTGTAAAATTAAGGACATTATTATATTTCTACTTGGCCAAAATCTCTGATAAAACTAACGTCTTAGTCCTCAAAAAATCATCCGTTTCATTTCAATGATAGTCAGAGAATTCTGCCGCGAACACTAGGTGTATAGATGTTTATTATCCCCTTAAACTATTTCCCCCCAAAAAACTGTTTGTCTTTCAATTAACGGTTGAAGAATAGACTACTAGCACACGTATTCGTCCAATCGCATCAATTAAAATCGACACTGAACGAACCAGACCTTCGAAAATTCAGTGTACGTGAATTTGTGTTCACGTACTCTCAGAACTCGGTGGTTTCGATGAAATTACTCGCTGAATGCGGGGACGACATTCAGGATCCAAGGTTCCGGAGGCCAATCCTCTCGGCCCGTGGCCGTTCCGAGTTTTCGAAGTCTTTTCGAGTCCTCCTCGTCTGTACCCCACCTGGAACGCCGCCACCCCAGCCAGACACGTGGATATAGCCTTCGCTCGTATATCGTATAACGTGGCAGACTACCGATCTGTCGGTCGTAAAACGGGTGCAACGGCACTCCGAGTGCCGCCGGTTATGCCATCGCATCGGCACGGGGTCGGCGGCGGCGCGGAACGGGGGGGGGGGATGGTTCTAGGTCGTCTCGAGGGGTCGCCGGACCTCCGGATCGTACGTTTCGGTCTGTTACGCGAGTTCACGCTTCCGCCCTTTACAGGTAAATAAACCCCTCCGGTTCTGTGCCTGTGTGCACCTTTCCCCCATCATTCCACGGGTTCACGGGTTATTTGCGTCGGGTGCAGAAATTTTTCGTCGCCGATCGATTGTCCACCCTTCATGCTTTTGGGGAAGAGCGTTCGGAAAATGTGGTCTGCGTGATTATACTAATGGAGGGATGAGTGTGTTCTTCGAGGTGGATGACGTTAGGGGGATGGGGGAAGGTTTCGAAGAAACAGGAGGAATGGGGATTATTATGGAAATGTGGGGATTCTGAGGGTTATTAGTGGGTTCGTGAAATGTTGGATTCCTATTTTGTTTGGGGAACGTTTGGGAATCAGACTGAGGATTTTTGCGCGTTCGTTGATTTCTATGGGTTTTGGAGGGAAAGATCGAAGGTTGAATGGAATTTAATATTCTCTTGCAGTTGTTTTTGATGTTTTCAGTGTCTTAAAGATATAATAAAATATATGATATGTTTCATTATATCTTAATATATAATATAATATAATATCTTAAGATATAATATACATATTATGTATTAGATATGTTTTATTATAGATATGAAATACTGAAGGTAATAAGGCATTGCTGTTATAATTTTTATAAAGATACCGATAATAATATTCATAGGATTCTTTAGTAATAACGATATTAATATTCGATGATCTTAAATTTTCATTTTGTACATTGTAATATTTTGCGTTGCCCTTTGATATGTTATATCAGTTTGTCAAGGGAGACAAACATATTGGATTCAAATAATCTTGACGCATTATTAAGAGAATACTGCACGCTCATTGGAGTACGTAATGGAATAATATTAAAGAAAAAGGAGAGAAATGAACATATTCCTGTCTGGAAAAAACATGATTCTCCAAATGCATCGGGCTCTATGCTCTTTCAGTAATCAGAGCGTGCAATCTCATCTGCTTCTGCTCTTAATACAGCAGTGCCGTGATGTAATTGAACGGAACAATAATATCGCCAGTGGTTCCGCGATGTACCGACTTGTTGCGTATCCCACATACTGATTTCTATCTGTGGAGAAGCGATGTTTCCAGCTATTGGGGGACAAGCTCTGATTGCACGTACTCACTTCTTCGTCCATTTCAGCAGATGGCTTTTTCTCGTTTTGGCTACGAATTCGTTTACAAAAAAAAACTGAATTACTGCGCTCGTCTGATGGAAACATACGAATCTCTCTTTGTGGTACATTGTGATACAGACTGTACGAAATGATTAATTACAATAGAAGCTACTATTAACATTTAATTTACTAGTTGGATACGAAAGAAACAACTAATATATTTTCATTTAACAAAAAAAAGATCTTTATATAGTGTGGTTGGATGTTTGGCAAGAATATTTTTCATTCTTTTATCATGCGCCATTACGCAGTCATTTGCGTAGTGGATTTTATATTTGCTTCATAATTCCCCTTGTATAAAGATCGTAAAAGCGAAACATTTCTAGCAACTATTACTTTATACCAACTATGTTTACGTCTTTTCCCTGTGTTCTGTGTTTTCTACTGCTGTTCGATTTAGATGTTTGGTAAAGAAGACTGAACAATTTTAATCGTTGTCATATAATCTAACATTCATCACACGCAAGCTAAAAACAAGGAACTCTCAAAGAAACCTCCGTTTTCAAGCCTCAGAACTCACACACCCCCCAAAATCGCCCCAAAACGCAAGAAGTTCTATCTTGCAACTGTGAATATCATCTTCTACATAGTAGTACACACAATGTACACAAATCCAAGTGACGGGGCTGAGTCGTACAAGGTTTCACGACTCGTGTTACAACGAAAACTGGAAAAGACTCAAACTCGTGTTTCCTAACCTACGCAGACATCTTAATTTCACGCAGCAGTAAAACGGGAATGCCGACAGTAAATCAAGCCGCGAATGACTTTTCATCTATCACACACTTCCAACAAAGCACGACTTAAATTCGCAAAATTGGAACACGTTCATCCTAGCAACCGAACGAATTCACGTTGCCGCGTTGCCTAACGCATGAAAATCTTTGAAGCCAGTCCACGCAGCCAGTCGCGTAGCCAGAGGACGCGTTCCCAGCGAAAGAAGAGCAGTACGCCGTCGATATTCGCCGATGCATCGCGCGAGGGGGTCGAACGTCGTCGTTCGTTCGGCGGTGCCGGCTCGGGGCAGGCTGGGTTCAACGAACTCGGTGGGTCTTGAGGGAAGGCCGAAGTTCACGAAGCAGTTCTTGAGAGAGTATAGTCCCCGATTCATTAGCGGGGCGGCCACGTTCATACGTGTGTCTCGTTGGCGCGCGCGTTGTCCTCTCTCTCCCTATCTCTCTCCGTGCAAGCCTCCCTTCCTCCCTCCAACCGGTCCGTGGGCGGGGTGTGTACACGTTGTGCCGTTTTGAGGGTCACGTTCACAGCGCAGCATCCCCCTGTGACGGCGTGGTCGATTCGGTGGTTGCGCGAGGTCCGGGCCGTAAGGGGTATAAGGGACTCGAACTTGCTGGCGCAAGACTAGGTAGAAGGGGTTGTTCGGGCGACCGGGGGGCGGATTGAGCGGCAGAGGCCGCGGGGAAAGGGGTCCGGAGGCCAGAGGAGAACGAACTGCAAAAGCAAAGAGGTTTGGTGAAGCAAGGGCGGGGGGTGGTGCCGAGGGGGACGGAGGCGCACAGCTGAGCCGTCGGTCGATGCAACTGCACGCGGAACCCCTCCAACAACCGATATGCCTAGCGTTCATCCCTCTCGCTCGCCCCTCGCACCGTCGACCCTCTTTCTTCGACTTTCAACCCCTTCCAGCTGCCCCGCGTTCCGCGCCCCCTACCCTACGGTCTTGTTACCCCTCCATTCTCTCTCTGGCACCCTCGGTCAACGACCTCCGCGAGGTAACGCACCAACGACTCCCATTCTCGCTCTCTCTCTCGCCGCTCCTCTCTTTCTCTGTCCCTCTTCGTCTAGTTGCCTCCGTCTCTTTCCGTCCGCCAGCGGGCATCCTCCAACACACCCCCTGCGCCCGCCGTCCTCCGGCCACCTCGCCTCCCGCCGCTCCTCTCCCCGCTTGCTCTTCGGCTGTTTCTCTCTCGGCGCTCTGCAGTTTGTTTACATCGGTGCAGGACTTTTAATCGCTATCGATTCGCACCCCCGTCATTGAAAATTCGCGTGTATACGCGGTGCCACGCACCGGCCGGCCGGGACGGGCCACCGGGAACCCGGTTGTGACGATTACCGATGATCCCGCCGCTGATCCACGGCTGCCACCCAGAAGACGACCGGGAGGATTAGAGAAGGATCCTCCGGGGCGGAGGACCGCGCCACCCTCCCACGGTCTTTCCGGCCGGCCAGGGTCAATGCGTTCCTAGCCGAAGTTCTAGTTCGCGATTCCGTTACCGCCGTGAGACCTCGGGCTCCGCTGACTACGACGCCGCCGCCGCCGCGCCGCCGGTGCTGGTGCTGTTGCCGCCGGTGCCGGTGCACGCTGCACCGATGCGCTCGGATGCCCGCGTTACCGAGGTATGGACTCAAGTTCTTGCGACTTAATCGATTAATTCGCCGGTCCGCCGTTCGCCGGATTATTCGGAGAGGATGCTCTGGGTAAGGCTAGGATTTGGGGATGACGGCACGGAGTACTTTGCTGGGGTCGGGAGCATTTGGACGATGGATTCTGGGGTTCTTTGTTGTGGGCTTTTCGATGATGACTGGGAGAAATGATTGGGGCAGTGGATACATCGGATGATGATCAGGTTGGGAGATTTTGTTTCGTTGGATGTTAGTGGACAGATGTATCTTTGGCGAAGTGTTCGGAGGGTCGAGGTTAGAAGGGTTCCAGTTACAGAGTGTGTTCTGCAGGAAAAATATTTGTCGAGGAATACAATCGTTCATGTGATATTCTGGAGTTCTTTATTAATGGAAACAGAGGTTTTAAGGAAGGTATAAATATAAAACATCGGCAGTTAGGGCGCAGATGCTTAAAAAGTTAGCGATACTCTTTTTTGATAGCGACTTTAACAAGTGTTTACACTTTTATTATATTTTACTACACAAGTGAACTAAATCCGCCGCTAGTAATCAATGCATTTGTACATACCACGAAAGTCGTCGTAGAAACATGTGGCGAATTACCTAAGGTATCTGCATCTTCACAGTGATTCCTAACCAAGGATTCCCAGCTCTAGCCGTCAATTTCTTAAAAGTGTTCATTTGTTTCCCGGCCAGGCGTGGGACAGAAACTCGGCGATAGCACCGAAGTATACCGTAAATATGGCCGGCTCGTCAAAACAGGTCGTAGTGACGGACTGTTCTCGTTCGCCGTATGCCTTTTCGCAATGCCTTTTTCTGTTGTCTCCTTTTCCTCGGAAGAGATTGAAATAGTAGCTGAGGGCATCGGCTACGGCCGAGAAGCTCGATTGATGCCAGGCGAAGGTATCCTCGGAGGGCATGTCAATTTCGATGTCTTCCATCGCGAGCCTTTGCCTCCTCCGCGTCCTTCGTTCTTTCTTTCCCCACCCTCCCCGACCCTCTGTTACCAGTTCTTCTTCCCTTTCCCCCCTTTCGTGTCTCGTTTTTCCACGATCGAGAGCGCCGAGCCAGGCCGTAGACATTTACCTTCCCAAATAAATTATTTCCAGAGGTGCGCCCCGGGCCACGTGGCACGCCAGCCAAAGAACGAGGATTAGTCCCGACGCTCGGCCGAAATAAAATGGGGAAATAATTAAAATTCAAGGATAGTCCGGGGCCAAAGCGAGTTCAGCCCTGTGTCTCGCGACTATCTTCTTCCTTGGTTTTTGTTGGACTTCTCAGTAGGACATGAATAATACACGATATTTTTGTTGTTGGGGAAAATAGGATGCAGTGGTGTTTGTGTTTCTTTGGAATTATGATGTAGAAAGGAACTTGGAACTTTTAGAGACTTACGAAAGAATGTGGGTGTTTGCACTTAATGTATATAAATATTGTATTAAAGGTATAACAATGATGTAGTGTGAACAATAATAACTTAAATTAGTTATGATTTCAAGATTAATCTTCGTTGAAGTAACGTCTCTTGTCTATAATCGAGCTTCTACCTTGGGATATCATTTGAAGAGGAGATAAAATATTGTGACTCGCATGGTGTAATAACGTAACTTTGGATGGGAAAATCTTGTGATCTGTAAAAGCACTTGAGGTAGATAAATTCCGAAGAAAGTAGCGAGACGCTTCTACGGAAATAAAGAGTAAACAAGAAAGTTCAATAGCAGCAAAGTTCTAGAAAACCTAGTAAAGATAAGAGATAATGAACTATTATTATATTTTACTTCGGTTTCTTTCGTAAACTGTGGATTAGAAAGGATCTCGTACTTTTGAACTGTAACACACGTTTTTTCGCTTCATAATATCTAGTCAGACATGCTGCGTAACCTTCATATCGAACCTAATTTTACACTTGTGAATATTTCACTTATGCAGCCAATTTGCTGTTGCAATGAATACATAAGTTGCTGTTATGCTAGGTAATTATTAAAAATACGGTAACCCTTTGAGTCCAGTTATGAATTGAATTATAAGCCGGGGGGTTAATGGGGTGATAAATTTTCGAATAATTGAAGAATTATTTTACAATATCTACAATATCTCATTTACTTAACCCTTTAACGGAAAATAGAGTTAAGTGAATATTGTAGATACTTTGAACGCTTGGACATGTACCTGTATTAAATCTTCGAGTTTAAGAGTATTTTTCCCGTTTCTTTTATTTTACAGACATCCCCCGGGACGCGACTGAAATAATTTAAATATGTACATATCCATAGAATTCTGTTTGAGTAGTTGGGATTTCGTTACGTAACGTATTGTTATTTCAGAGGGAAGCAGAATTTTTCCAATTAGTCGGCTAGTACCGTTCAATTAGTGTTATCGATACATAGAAAATTTCTTTGCATAATGGAAATTAACCATGTAATGGGGGACGAATTATACATTTAAGATTTATTATCAATTTAATAGAATTGCAAATTTGTGTTTCTCAATAATACATAGTAATAATACATTTACTTACAAAGATTTTAATGAATCTCTACCATAAAACAACACAATCTTTGAATATCCATGAAGAATTCCTTATTTCAATGTATAAGAAATACTACCCACCCAAACATCAAATACGAAGAAGCTAAAATTATACTGTTCATTTTGCCAAAAACAGTTATAACCTATATGTAACATTCTCTCGCATTCCGCGTACAAAGTGGTTACATACAATTAAACAGATTAACTTGCCAGTAGTTGCAAGCTAAAAACATTCCTTACAAATCTCTATCAGCACGTATTCCAACCGCAAAGCATAAATAAACCGAAACCCTGGTATCGATATTACCAAACCGAAAAGACGATCACAAACGAAATTATCTCGCGTCTCGCGCATCCAATGAATACACTCAATTAAACGGATCACGCTAACGATCCGTTGAGAATGTGCTAATTGAAAAACAAAATTACCGACAAATTCGCTGAAGAAAGGCAGATTGCGCGGCACTCGTTGCCCTGTCGAATGTAACAGTCTAGAGGGAACCGCGGCTCGAATTACCAAATGAAACGCGCCCCGCCGGCATCGCCGTGGCCGTCCTTATTTACTTCCGATTCACCTATTCACTGGGCCAGTATAAAACATACTCGTCCGTCCTAACCCCATCCAGCCATGGCTCCGTTTCCATAAAGCGCTATTACGTGATCTACCGTGAAACAAGATTTCACGGAGTCAAGAGCCGTTAGATGCATCCCGTGACGAGGAGGAACGCAACGTCGCATCTGGCTTCCCTCTGTGTGCAGCTTTCGCGGTTCCACGGTCCTCCGTCCGAAGAGGACTTTGAAACAGCGAAGAAACTTCGGAGCGATGCGTCTACCTGTCAAGGGAAATCGTTGTCCTTTTTTCTCGCCGCGCGATCGTCGCTTTACGTCCGATTATTGTCGCCTCCGGGAGACGCCATCGCGTTTCTTGCCAGCTGGGAATATCATTCTTACGCGGCTCGCTGCGACGACCGTCGCGCCAGAAGATTGTCGTTTTAGGGGAATTAAGTGGACGAGGTTAATCTTAACGAATTTGTCTTTTACGGTTCTCTCTGGACTGTAATATTTAATGATGGTCCGAGTTCCTGCTGTTTTGCGCGCGGATTTCCTTTGTCCTTCTGGCTTTCAGTGGTGCACTTTGGAATCTTTGGGTGGAAAAAGTACTTTTGCTAAAGAGAATTTAATATATGAGATTTGTCGCTGGAGTACATCGTCTCTGTTCACTTAACGAGCAATAATGTCGCGTATGTATAAATATAAAGTCTATTCAACTCCACAACAATCTTACAGAAAGAATATTTCCTTGTCAACAGATGTACTTAGTGTTACACAAAGCACATGATTCCTGTGCTACTAGAGTATTCTTCAAAGCAAAATAATCATGTAACCACGAGACGAATCACGAAAAATTTCGTCGCGAAAACTAATGAAAACCGTTGAAACCTCAAGTCCAAATGAAGACACCGCAGTAATCATTCCCTCGTCAAACAACGGCAAAGGTTACATCATCCTCACCCCGGTAGACAATCGCGGCCTGAAAAGGCCCAAGAAACCGTGAAACGGCCCTGGATATCGGCTCGCCTCTCCGAACCACCCTCTGTCACCCTATTGGCAAAAAGCCCCCGAAAACCGTTGCCCGTGACGCGCGATACGGACTTGGGCGCCCTGACCATCCGCAAGCTGTCCTCTTTTCTCCCCGACGGGTAGCATCTTCCCACCGCGGCGCCGCGTCCTCCTCCTCGAGGGCGAAGAAACGCGGCGGAAGTGGTGTAAGTTGGAAGGACCGTCGGCAAGAGGAGGACAGGCGGGGACAGATCGAGTGAAGAGAGAAAAAGAGGCAAAAAGAAAAGGAGAAGGCCCTCGAGCTGGTAGTGGTGGCAAGGAGACAGAGCGAGAAGGGGATAGAAAGAGGAGGAGCAAGACTCAACGACGCGGAGGAGTGTATGATCCGCGGGATGGTTGAAGGGGTTGAAAGAGTAGTAGGAAGCGAGACTCTGGGCAGGACAGGTGGGGTTGAAGGGAGTTGGGTGAGCGGTGTGCATTGAACCCAGACCGGTATCGAGCTGCCCAACCACCCTGTCCCCCTTCTCTCTCTTACGAAGCGTGGCATCCAGCCCAGAACAGAGACGGAGGGAGAGAGAGGGAGAGAGACAGAGAGAGACTGCCGCTCGTAGCGTTGAGTATATAGCGTCAGAGCTCGTAGCCGGGTAGCCTAGCGGTGATGCTGTCGCTCGGGTCTTCGGCCCGGACCTGCCTCAACGCGAGTCGCAGTGCGCAGCCAGGGAGTGTTTACTATTTTCGCGCGTGCGCGACCGCTCAGGCCACCCTCTGATTCATGCGAACGCGAGTGATGCCCAAGGATGGGGGGATGCCGGAGCGACCGCTGGAGTCGTGGTGGGGAGAGCCACGGAGGGGAACTGGTCGAGTGGTGTTGGGGACGATGTCGGAGTGGTGGTTGGTCAAGAGGTGGGGATGAGGAGTGGGGGACGGAAGGTGAACGACGAGAATAGGGGAAATGAGGCTTGGGTGGGGGTCGGTGATCAGTTGGAGTGGGGGTAGAGAGAGAAGGACAGCGTGCATGTATACGAGGTGCAACCACCGAGTGACCCGGTGGAGGGGGAAGAGTGACTGGCCACGCGGCGGGGCCGGACGAGGTGCATTCGCCGAGGTGCATTCCAGGTGGGGAATTCCCCGGCGACGTTTTATGACACGTAACCTACACCCTGCCGCGAGTGCACCGATGCAGGCGGCGGGAGAGAAAGTGCAGCGGATGCGACGACACTGGACCCCCGCGAGGGTCGAACGACTAATGATCGCCTTTCCTTTCCTCCCTCCCCTCTTCTACTCCTCCGCCCCACCCCCCTTACTGTCTCATTCTGTTTCTCTCGATCCACCACGCCTCGAGTGCTCCATCTTTCCTGCTCTTTTTCTACGGTGGGACCCTTCGTTACGTTTTCTCTCTCTCTCTCTCTCTCTCTCTCTCCATCTCTCTCTCGTTTTTTCTCTCTCTCTCTCTCTTTCTCTCTCTGTTCCTCCGACGTTCCATCCGCATCGGATGGAGTTTGGGATAGCTGCGTTTGTCGGATGAATACAGCTATTACGGTTCATTGTAGCCTCGGTGTTTTCTGACAGGCTGGAATCTTCGGCTGATTCGTGGTTAACGGTTTTGTATATGAACGATCTGGTAGGCAGAGTATCTGCGTATGAGAGAATATTTTATTTAGATAACGGCGGAAGGGAGCGGATTAGACGTTTGTTTGAATTTGTGGGAGGATGAGTGTTTATTGTTATTCAGTGGATTGGGTTTGTGGGACTGACTGGGGGGGAATGATTATTTAACGGTTTTTTGAATTTTTGATCGGTGGATTCGGATTGGTATTATAGGTTAGAGGTGTAGATAATCTTCTCCTTATTAGGTTTTTGATTTTATGGAACGTTACGTTATATTAATGAATTCAAAAAAAGTATGTATTTGTTACTTTATTGGCGATTGAGATACGTATTTTATTTAGTCATCGATCAAACTTTCAACTTAGTAGTTAAAGGATATCGTAGGCAAAATTGTTTAATATTATCAGAATATTATATCCAATGATTGGTAATAATAATTTTGTAGGTATTTACACGAAAAATGCAGTGATAATGTCTTGTGATTTAAAATTTCTCTGTGAAGCGTGAATTCCTCCATAAAACAGTCTTAGGTAATCATATTCTTCACAAACATTCATAAACTTCGTTGAGCCAATATTTATGTTCGCCACTAATTTATTAACAGAAACAGCGAACCCTTCCGCATAACGAAAAATATAATTACACAACATAAAACTTTCGTTTATTTTCATTTAGAATTATCAAAATCGAAACATTATATTTATCCAGTCACAACTTCACCCTCAAACCGCTAATGGAACAATACATCGCAAAACATAATTAAAAACTTCAATAACTAAAACAAATCTCTAGAATCGCATCGTTGTTCATCTCAATGGTAGTCCAAACTCTATTTCACAAATCAGTCACTTAATTCCGAAGTGACGACTACTCTATTATCCGAGCATTTTCCTAAAATTCACGTCTAGTTACTTTTCCAACTGATTCTAACCCCAGAACGAAACAAAAATCGCTGCTATACTCTAAAAGTGAACATAGTCAAACCAACAAACGCGTGACGTAACCGTAAGTTCCCAGGTCGAACGATTGTTCCAGCCGAAAACGGTCCGCCTCTGGCTTCCAGCGCGATGCAATATTTTTTCGCGCGTGTTCGGAGCCGATAGCACGGAAATTCGTCCCGCCCCGTCGCGTCGGGCATGCTAATTACACAATTAAAACGCAATTCGCTTTTTGCTCCAGTTCCACGGTTACGTCAGCGAGCAAAAAGCAAAACGGCATTTCATATGCCGGGCTAAAAGTCTCGAGGACTGTCGTCGAGGCTGCCGACGCAAGCGAGCGCGCGCGCTCACGCACGCCGTCAGCCAGGGACTCAGCCTCGTTAAAATGGCGCGAGCGGAGCGAGCCGAACCAAGACCGCGGCTCGCGTCGTGACAAAACGAGTTTTCCTCGATTATGGTCTTTAAGGTTCCGCGTTCAAGGTGAGACCAAGCGCCGAGACCCGGCCGCGTACCTTATCGTAACCGTGTATCGGCGTAAAGCGCGCGAGCGCGGCTCGATTGTTCGACGGACCATGAAATTTTGTTGACGAAACCGCGATGTTATGTGCAATCCGTCCGCCGCGGTACAGAAACATTTTCGCTCTGGTGTCATGAGCAGACTTCAAATGTCAGCTTGGCCCTTTCTCTCGCCGGTGCATTGTTACGGGATTTTTTGGAATTCCCTGATCCCTGTAAGGACAGTCATATCCTTGTACGACGTCTTTGGCGAAGTGAACGGATACGTTCATCTGTAGAGATCGACGAGGTTTCGGTGGAAGGTAGATTTTGTGAAAATTTAAAAGGGATCGAAAGGAAATTCGTTGCTTTTAGTTTCGACGAGAAATTTGATTGTTGCGTATAAAATTGTTGGATATTAATGTAACAAGTGGGTTTGGAAAATGGATCACTGAATGGTCATCTGTCCGGAAGAATGTTTTAGAAATGAATATTTTGGATTAGTAAGAAACGGTGATATTGAGTGTGATATTGAAACGATTACATTTTATTGTATTTGTTTGTAATACAGTATTATTACAATAAGAGGCGAACATAATAAATTGTACGTTAACGTATTGTCCGTTTGCTTTGAATTATAACTATAATGAGTAGTCCATAATTTTCGGGGGATATTAAGCAAACTGGGTCACGCAATTCGGAAACGCAAATTTCGACAGGCAGTAGTACAAATCGTAATTGGTCAGGCACATCTTGGCTAAGAGGTTCGAGCAGCAGTTACGGCCATCTGCGTGCATTAATTAATGGAATGATCAAGATCCGCATAGCTTCTTGCAGGGAACAATAAATTATACGTGAATAAATCTAAGGAACACTTTATTTAATAAATACAACGGAATTATTCCAATTTCAAACCTGCTAAAGTCGCTTTGTTTTACGTCTCTACAGAACAAATATTAATAACTGGATTATGCAATGCGCTTATAACAGTCGCAATAAATTCAAAGAAAATACTTCAATGTACAAAATCGAACAGAAAATAGAAAAATTATTTTATCCTTATGAAACCTTTTTTTCTAAAGAAGTTCGTTTCGAAATTTGAAATACTCGAATACTTCTGCGTCAGAGCTGTCTGTCTATCGCCAGCTACTCGCACTCTAATGTCAAATATTTACAATGTCATCATGCTGTATGTTATCCTTGAGATTGTAAAATCGATTAGAAACGGATTACAGCTACTATACCATTATCGCAACAAGTTGAAACGGTGAGCAACGGACAGACACGTTCGCCAATCGTGTATCGGGTGGTCAATAAATTCTCAAATTTAATTTCCTCGGTAACGGAACCCCGCTCGGGAATATTTTATTTTCTATTTTCACCGTGCATTCTGTATGTGGAAGTAATTCTCGATCGAGCTACTGGTTACAGGACACGCCCATGTCGATGGACAGAGGGGGGAAATCGGTTCAATTTAGCTCGGTGTAGTCACTCATCGTATTAAATTTGAAACGCATCTGCGAGAAAGTGTCGCCACTGTTTTATTCATCATCCGTGGGGCGAAACAACGTTCCCCATCGAAATATCCCGTCGAAATCACGACACTCCGCGAATTCGTGAATGTTCGAGCGTTACGCGTGATTAATGTAAACCGAAAAAATCGTAGGAACAGAGGCAAGTTTCCACGGGGGAGGGTGGCATTCAGTAGCCATCGCTTAAAAACCTGTGAAAACGTTGAGTATTTATCGCGAATTTCCGCAATTAAAATTTTTCCATTTGTGTACAAATTGCCGGCGTAAACGTATGGAACCATTCGCACGGTGTTCAAGATTGAAACAATAATTGAGAATTTCGTGAGTGTGTCGAGTGTTATATGCTGCCATCAATTTCATCGGAACGATTCATTTTTAACAACTTTTTTCTAATACTATAACCTGGTAGGTTAATTAAAATACAAACAGATTGTCATTTCTAGTGTGTTCGAAGTGTGCAGGTGAAATACGTGTTCTGATAAATCCTGAAATCACCTGTACAATTTTCAACGCGGCAAATTTATACTTTAATTGACAAACATTTAATGAAAAGTGAATATCTCTATGTTACTATTTAGTTAAAAGTAAATCCTATGCCACGTTTTCCATAATAAAATTCCTAGTAGCATGAACTGTTCAAAAAAGAAATTTCCAAATATCCAATTCAGTAACTGCGAATCACCTATTCTTTGCATAAATGCTGATACACGGGTTTTCTCTTCACCGTCCACTCAAAACCCGTTCCACGAACCACAACTTCAGTCATTCCATTTCCATTTTTCGCATTCTAGACCTACTTTCCGCATACCCATCAGCATCATTGTCGATGCTCTCTTATCTGATGTCCATGAATTTCAATTTACCGATCGATCGATCGATCGATCGTCGAACACTCGATCAATTAATAAGAAAAAGAGGAGAAGATCGTTCGTAGACAAAATTGATATCCGTTCATTTAGATCTTAGAAATTAGAGGTTCAGATGTGAACAATTAGGATACATATTTACGTAACTGCGCCAATTAACACTGAAACCACCGTATTGGTCAAAACGAACCATTCCTGCTTTCCTTCTTTCCACTTATCGATCAGATAACAGATCGGATAACAACTAAACTAGAAATTCCCTAAAAAAGTACTAGAGAAACTGATTTACCGTACACAAACTGAATTACAAACCAACTGAAGTCTTAATAATTGTACTGCGGAGGTTTCTACAGAACAATTTCAAAAAGACAATTTAACTGCTCGGTAGTCGTAGCGTTAACACTGGATTTACACTAGGTTTGTTCTATCGTCCCCAGAAATATTGATATTCGTTCACTGACGTCTCAGAAATTGGAGGCTTAAGAGTAACCAATTGTACATATTGGCGTAACTGGATCAATGAACATCAACATATTTATAAAATTCTGTACGAGTGAAATTGACTCGTTCCGTGAATCTAGTGTTAAAAACAAGCCAGTGTTACATAACGACGCTCGCCACGTAGTCCGACGACCTTCCTCTATGGAAAGGATGGATCTGAAATAGCAACGACCCGAATATGGGTCAGCATGCATTGTGGCGCGACCCTCTTCACGCGGAGCGGCGCTGCACCGCGCAGAGGCGGCCTGTACGGCTCGCAAAAATAGACGCTTTATCAGACTTGCTCTAGGCGGCTCGGTCGGATCGCGGCGCGGCGACGATCAGCAGCGACGATCCTCTGAAATCATTCCGCTCGTCACCGAAATGACCTTTCCCGTTTCTCCACCCACGCCGCCGCGGCGGACCCGACTTTTCTTACGGACACTAACGACCAACGTTTTGCCGCTCGGTTATTCTCAGTGGTTACTTCATTCCATTCTCGATTGAAATTGTTTGTTCGATATTGTCAACGAGTTAGGTGATCTCGCGAGCGATGCCGTTTCTTATCTTACCTTGGGGGGGGGGGGGGGGGTATTTTTTAACACTAGATCCACGGAACGAGTCGTTTCGAGGCGCATTGAATTTTACTAAGATTATTCGGTAAACGTTTTGGTCGATTTCGATTGATGCAACTTTGATTGTTACAAACTGTATAATCGGTTACTTTTAAACATCGAATTTCTGAGACGTAAATGAACGAATAGCAATTTTTGTAAGAAAGACGGAATAGATTGTACAATGGGTGTCCGTGAATCTAGTGTTAATGGCGTTTTCGGAAATGGTGGTGGAATATTCATCGGGAAATGGGGAAGGTCGTAGTATGCGACGATGGTCGGTGCATGGACGATTGAAAAGATAAGGATTCATTTCTTGCATAGGAAGTTCGCATAAAAAATAATATTCATTGTGTATGATGATGTAATACTACGGACGGATGGCGAGATATCTCAGATTTCGTGGTTTTAACCTTACCATGAACGAGAATTTCATGTTTTAAATAGATTTTAGGAAAAGTGAATTATTCGTTAATTTTTTAATTGCGAGAAAAATAATCTGTATATGACTGTTTAACACTAAAACTACCGAGCAATAAAATTGCTTTTTGGAAATTTCTCTATAGAAACTGCTAGAGTGCGTCTATTGAGACTTCGATTCATTTACAATTCAGTTTGCGTATTGCTAAGTCAATTTCGATAATAATTTTTCAGAGAAACATCCGTTGTCTGTTTAATAATTACAAAAATAAGACATGAGGAATGGGTCATTTTGAACCGTCTGGTAGTTTTAGTGTTAAATTATTCATTTGGAGTCTTCGGTTTTTTACGTTGAAACTCGGAGACGCCATTATGGCGGCACTCGAAATAAAAGCGTGTTAGTTTTTAATTTGCTCAGTGGTTTGGAAGTTTTTCGCAGCTTTGTGATTGGTAAATATTTTGAATCTATTCTACTCGATTATTGATATTTCTAAAGTCTTTGAATAATATAATTGAAGCTACGTAACGAAATGTTTAGCGTATGTCATCGGCAGACATTATTCGAAGCGCTTCAAATAAATATTTATCTAAGATAATCTGCCGAATGAATTATTGTTTATCGAATATTACGTCTCGACAATTATTATTCATTAACGGAAGCAAATTATTCTATTTACGTATTCGAATAATTAAGTTTCTATTTATTCAAATAACCTAATTAAATCAACTTATCTTTATTTATACAAATTATTTGATCATATTACTCATCTTTATTCATTCGAATTATCTATTCGAATTATTTGTTCCAATAATTCATCCATATTCCAACGTACAAATTATTTCTAATTTTTTAAATACAATCTACGTTTCAAAGTATTCAATTCAAATTTTCCGAACTTCCAACTTACCTTCTTAATATCTCTTTTTATTTTATATAAATCTAACACTGGAAGCTTCCTAATTACTCGAAAACGATTACCACAATATTAAATTATTCCATAAAAACGACGAACCAAATCGTTAATAATTCACTCTAATACCATTCGTCTGTATTATGAACAAGTAATATCGCACAAAACGTTTAAAATTCTCGTGACAGTTAACGCGTTAAATTGCAAGGCTCGCGAGTATGGCAAGTATTTGTGTAAACTGTTCCTTTATCGTGGCATCGTTTCGACCTCCTAGCCTGGTCATACGGCAAATTGCATACGTTTGCACGTATTAAAGCATGTCTTTAAAAGCGGTCGCATACCGCGATATGCGCGCGCGGCGGGGAGTGCGGAATGAAAGGGAATCGACGCTCCGGAGAAATGAAAAGACGGCAAGGGCGGAAAGTAACCAGGAACGCGTCTTCGCGGTGTACGCGTGTACATGTACTTCGAATTGGGTCACGAAATATTCTATTCCATAGCGGAATAGTTGACTCCGATCATTCAAACGGACGGTAATTCAAAATGTTTACGAGAAATCGGTAATCCTACTCGAAGATCTTATATTTACGTGTAAATACGAGTTCCATAGGATGTTACGTAACTACCAAGAAGATAATCCCATGGGAAAAACGAAATTTATGCAGTGAAATTTGTTAGTATCTAGTTACGTTTTTCTAGAAAATTGATTTCTTATTAAATCCGCGGATGTAACGACTATTTATGTGGATGAATGATTCTAATTTTCAACTGACGGGAATTGATGTAGAACGTAATTTTGAAATTGGATTGCATGGGATTTCATACATGAAATATTGCAATACGAAAGTGACGTCATAACTGAAATGGATTAGTAATATTTTATATAATAATACCTAATTTCGAATTACATCAACATTCCTCTATACAATAGAAAGTTACTACAAAAGGAAAGATAGTTTCAACGATCTACAGGAAAAGACTGCTAAGAATATTCAGTGTCCTTAGAATGCAACTTCCAAAGAGTTCATCTCGAGCTTTCATAGAAACTCTTTTTTACAAACTGCTATCCATCTTCTTTAGTACGAAAGCTACCGACCAGCCAAATTGTCTTTTTGAAATTTTTCTACAGAGACTATGTTTTAGTGTGCACGTACTGAAATTTCAATTAATTTATGATTGCGTTTATGTATTGTTGAACCAATTTCGTTGGTAATTTCTCAGAGTATCACGCTATCCTTTCAATAATTGGAAAAAGGACAAAATTAAGGCAATTTTTACTTATCTAGTAGTTCTAGTGTTAGAAATCGTCCACACACGATCGTTGTTGAAGCTCCAACACCGTTGCACAAAGAACATTCTAAAAACAAGCGCTAAAACAAATGACCATGACTAATTCGTTGTTACCAGCGGATAACCAGCAGAAGACCAGAAAACCAGCAACGAAACGTCCGTTGACTCTTTGGTTTTAATTCGTTTAACCTTACCCCGGCTCTCGGGGGGACGCTCATCAATTATTAACGATAACCTTTTTTTATCCGTCCGGAGCTCAAAGGGATACCTTCTTTTCTTCTGCTCGATTCCGCGCGACACGAGCCAACCCCCGACCCACTTTCGGCTACGGGGGAAATTCTCTCTGTCCATCGTGGAGGAAGTTGCGCGTCCTGGCATTCGAGGCGGCGGAATCGAGTCGAAACAGTGATCGAGGGGGATGAAGACTGAGGTGGGGGTGGAGGAACACGGACAGCATAAAGCAGAGGTTCGCAAACTGTGAGTCGACTATTTATGGGCCGCGACGAATGAAAGAAATTGTTTTTATTAATCTATGAAATAACAATTCATCTTTAACCCTTTGCACTCGGAAGTTCTTCGTTAGAAACATGCAACTCTCAATGAGATATAAACAATGTTCGTTGAAACTAATAAACGAGAAAACGTACGTTCGTTAAGAAACAAGGCTATTTTATTTCAATATTCCACATATTGATGCATTATACGAAGCAGAGTATTATATATAAGACTGTAATTTTGCTATATCAAATCTAGTGGCGACTGAGAGTCACCTCTCGAGCAGAAAGGGTTAACACTAAGTTGAAACATTAAATTGTGAAAATACTGTCGATTATTAGCCCATAAAATAATATTTTATTTTCTGCATTGAGTTGAAACATTATATTATAGTTATTATAAATTATAAACGCTATTAATAATTTATACAAACTGAATGCTGCGCGAATAGGACATTTTGCACTCGAATTATTTTTCGCTGCAAATAATCTGATGAAATATCGATAACAACTAACATCACGCGTGATTACAAAAATATATTAAGGACTATTTTATTTGAATATTTCATAGGCTGAAATATTAGGTAGGTTTGATATTTACTATCAACTTTTGTAGTTTTGCTATATCAAATTAATTGACCATCTGAGAATTGATTCTCGAGAGTAAAGGGTTAATACTTAAAGATCCACGTGTTCATTGAGAGTGTTTTGTTCAAGTATACGTTTACGTCGTGTCTTTTATAACAATCTCTCGATTATAACGAGTTTTACAAGCGAATAAGTCGCGGAAGATTGTTTCTTTCAAAAATGGCTGTCAGTACATAAAAGTTTGGGAACCACTGGCGCAAAGTATTCGCGGAAGAGCCGTGTACGAAACGGAAACGGAGGACGGAGAAAGCGCGAAAGAAAAAGCTTCCTCAGATCCTCGATAAGAGATCGGAAGATGGCAGGTTTAGAGGGGATAGGGGTGGAATGTCTGAGCCGGTTGGGGTAGGTCGGTGTCTATTTTTACGTATGTTCACCGTACTCGAGCTTTATCGATTCGAAATACTTCGCCGACCCGCGAGCGTCACATAGATAAACAGATCATTGTGTGTTGCGAACGAACGAACGAATGATCCGCGCTGGTTGCTAATTAAAGTCTCATCTTTTCGCCGATGAAATTGATTATACGTGGAAAGAGAAACCGTTGTCCGTCGTTTAATCCGTCTATATTATTACTGAACAGATATGATTGATTTATACGCTAACTACTAAAATCCTATTACACTTTTCTAAATTTAATTCACTTCAACTGACAATAAAAAAATGTTCATCCTCGATGTATACGTATGTTAACACTACAACTACCAGACGGGTCACAATGACCCATTCCTGATTTCTTCTTTGTGCAATTATTAAAAAGATAACAGGTGTTTTTTCTGGGAAATTAAAAAAGTGATTTAGCAATACGCAAAGTGATTTATAAATCAATTAAAGTCTCCATAGATGCACTCTGGAAGTTTCTATAGAGGAATTTCAAAGTCAATTTAACTGCCCTGTAGTTTTAATGTTAATTGAATAACCTCGGAGTACTTGTAAAACACGCGTATCAAAGTAAAATAACAATAATCTTTTCTACAACATAAAATTTGAAGCGTAATTAAAATTCTCGTATATAGATTCAGAGTCTAACCACATTCTCCCCCCGATTCTCCTTTGAACGATCCCACATAAATGCTAAACGTCGAACTCAACACAACCGTCTCGTCCAGTCATTTTGTTAAACATTCAGCTAATCGATCCGCTGCCGCGAACAAGTTCATCGTCTACAAACCCTCCACAGCGATTCAACCTTCACCCGGTTACAAAAGAAATCGTCCTATAGTGCGAAACTCCCAAGAAACCTGAACTCTCCCGCAAACTCCTTAAAAAGGAAAACCGCAACGAAGGGAAAGGAAGGGAAGACCAAAGAAACGATAACTCGAGGATCCTGACGAATCCTCGAATCGGTTTCACTTATCAAAGTCACCGTCCGAAAGCGTCATTCCCACCTGCAAAAGTGGTGCCCGACGTCGTTGATCCACGGAAGGGTGGCTGTTCGGTCCGAGTATCTACCCCGGAAGAACGGTTTACGTACACCGAGTAGAAGCAGCGGCGGTGGGGGGTGGAACGTCATCGAAGGAGAAAAGAAATCGAGTAGGAGGGAGAAATGGAACAAAGGGAGAAAGAGAGAGGGACACGGAGAAAATCGAGCATCGTGCACATCGGTAGGGAAAACGAAACGGAGAGAGGGGTTGACGTTAACCGTTGGGAGGGGAGGAAACGTTGAAGCGGAGAAAGGGTTACAAAGAGAGAGGGAAAGCTCGCCGGGAGAGCGAAAAGGGGCAGAGAGTCGAATGCAGGAGGAGGGAGATGGATATTGGGGTAGGTCGGACGAAAGCACGAAGAGAGCATTGCCTGACGAGTTGCGAGTGCGGGAGGTCGAGGGGAGGAGAGCTGGACGAGCTGATGGAAGAGGTGGAACGTGACGGAGACAGAGGAACCGCTGGAAGGATAGAAGGAGGCCGTGACCGTAGGACGGGGACGGAGGCGGCTGGGCAGCTGGGGGTGGGGTGGCAGCTCGGCGGAGGGTTGGAAGAGAGCTTGCGGGAGAGCGTTCCTCAACCTTTGTCCCAGAATGCCCCTCATAATGCTGATATGCAACGCCTCGAGCCCGTTAATCGCGCGACCGACTCGCTTGCAATTTCGACGCGCGAACCTGCTGCCTACGATCGCGCTTGCGATTTACACCCCTTCCCGATTATTTATGCTGAAAGTAGTTTCGCTCGACGGGTCAGTCGATCGACTTCCGGTGAAGTTTTATACGTGATTTTGATAGATTTCGCAGCGGGCCAATTGAATCTTTAATGCAGCCGAACGTTTAATTAGACGAGGATTTCAAGTTATAGGAACGGACCAATACATTTACCATTAAATATAACAAGAATTTGTTCATTTGTATTTACGAATGTATATTACACAGGCGTTCGTAATGAGGTCTACGGGAACGGTAATTACGATTACACAACGTGCAACAATAAAATCCAAAAATATTCGCGTCTCCCAGGGAAACATTAATAGACTCACGAGCTGCTTTATAGTTTCTAGAACCGGTGTTTAGCGAGACAATAAAGAGGGGGGTGATCGACATTTTGAATTCGCTCGTCCCTTTCGCAATCCCGTGCCTCCCGTTAGAATTTATGGCGGTGGTATTTCGGGTAGACGTTCGAGTAAACGTTCTGGTAGGCGGTCGGGAGCCTCGCTCGCGCATTATCCGGCTCTGGCCGGTGTGTTTGATAAACGGGACTCGCGAAACGATCGCGGAGTGAAGATACAGCTTCCGTCGTAGGTGTCGACAGCCGGCCCGGTAATTTTCAGCTTCGCTAGCCTATTCCCCGTCTGTTTTTGGGTCACGCTAGACACACGATAACCGTCGCATTATGTTTTATCCGGTTCCATGAGCTTATTTGGCACGCGCGGCTCGCTGAAATTTCGCGTCGCAAATACGGACTAGCCTGGCGACGGTTCAAGCCACCGGCGAAATAGGTTCAATCGACTTCCATCGCGGATACGCGATACGTCCCTTTCCCTGGGACGTTTCCCGAGCATCTGTTTAACTCTTTGACGACGCGAAATTGCATGTCTTCCTCTTCTTCTTCTTCTTCTTCTTCTTCTTGTTGCTCGATAATCGCAGCTGGATATCAGGCTTATTCAAATGTTGAGAGCCTTGGGGCGCAACGGGGTTTCTTCTTTACGAGCGCGCTACGAGTTACTTGTGCTGTTTATGTTGCATTTGTATCGCCAAACTCGTTTTCTCTTCTTTACTGCGTCTGACTGGGGGTGATCGCGAGATAATTCTTGAATTTTTTATCATTCTCAAAGTGAAACTGTTCGATCTAGATCAAAGGACAATTATGTGTTCAATGTTAACGTTTTCGGGAGGCAATTCTTACTCGCCGTTCGATTCGACACACCGGAATAATAAAGTTTGATACTTAATATCGACGCATCGGTATATAAAACATTGAGATAAAATTTGTTTCTCAGCTTATATACAATTTTCCCAAGTTTCAGTATCTTCGTCTCACCAGTAGACAGATCTTTACGAGGAATTTAACAAAATTCAGTTGTTTTTACAGGATTTGTTAAGCACATCTGTTTGTCTAAAAGTACGAAAAATTGGAATTTGCATAAGGGTCCGCAGACTGCTCGCCGCAGAACGTTGAACATCTCTAGCGAGCAACTTCCGCGCGCGAAAGGTTAACACTAGCGACAAATCCTCGGATGGAAAACAAGTTCCAATGGGATTTCGAAGAAAGAGCTTCCGATAATTACCAGACACTTTCCGCAGTCCCCGAGAGCAGCCCCCTAGTCCCGATTGAAAGCGTCCGAGTTAATTGTCAGCGAGATTGGCGTAGAAAGGGTGGGTTATTGCTGCAATTATTGCGCTTAGTTATTGTTATTCGCGGGGTGCGATGTTAATGCCGGCTCGAATTAGTCCGCTCACACATCCCCGCCGCGCTGGAGCACACGCGCGCACGGCCCCTTCGTCGCTGCCGTTCTTCCGCTTGCGCAGCGCGTAATTGCTATCGCGCGCACTGCGTGCACGTACACGGACCGTCCTTCGTCGCAGCGCGGTTGCATAACGATACGCATCGGCCGTTGCTTTTTATTTTCCTCCCGTCGCAACGGACGCGTCAAACGCGTCACGTGGGACCGACGGTTTCACGTGGTTCACGCTTCACCCTCAACAGGTAGCAGATCTTCAATTCGTGGGAATATTTTTCCGCGAATGAACGGCTGGGAAGAAAGCGCACCGACCGTTGCGAAAGTTGCCGCGAACCTTGGAGAAGTACGTTGATACAGTCGATCCACGTAGAAGAGTGCTTTCTTTTTTTTACATTGTTACCGATTCTTTGGTTCTCCTTTTATCTTCGCTGACTTCTGCGGAATTATCTTTCCTCCGCGATAAACACTTGTTCTATTGATTCTGAATCGCCACGAAGTTCGTCGAATTGAAGTTTAAATAACTATATGTCGGTCGATTATTTCTGGTACGAATCAGATACTATTTTTCTATCAGGTAAATCGTTAATGACTGTGATTAATAATTTAATCATGCGTAAGGATTCATAGGTCGACATCGGTTGATCCGAAAGTTTCATCGTCTGATGTAACATCAGGGTTCACACATCAATGTTCATAAAAATTTCCTTCTTTCACGGTCTAACAATCACATCTACCCATAGACCATAGATATTTATGCAAACATAGAAAATTTGCTTCTTCTGCGAGCTGCCCGAGGGTCACAAAATACAATCCCCCTCAAACTCCACAACTTTTCACTGCACCCTGTTCCAAACTATATTACATACATATTACCAAGAGATAAATGCCCAATATCCGCAATCCATAAGATCGCTCTCCACCTCATGTTCAACTTACCCGCATCGCCGCAATTCTATTTCCCACAATTCCCAAAACCGAACAACTAATTCCACCCGTTCCCACGAATACAAGCACCAAAGGCAACCAAAAATAATCCACCGTATCTCCAGCAAATTCGACAAATGAATCCCCAAGGCGAGCGTTCAAGGCTCAATCAACGAAACCTCGTTCACCCCCGATCGCCAACCGCCGAACCACCCCCACCGGGTGGTTCGACTCGGCCGTTGTTCCTCGAAAAATCGAACGAGCTGCCGCAGCCGTGAAACGTCCCATCCCCGACCCCGCCGGCGTCCGCGATCCCGCGGGTGGAAACATGGAAAAAAGGCGGATGTTTTCCGCACAGCCGCGACTCGGATCCAAGGTCTAACCTCCTGTGGCCGCTTCGAGAATCGTGTAGAAGGTTCCCCGAGTGGGGATACCGTTTCAGATACGCTCGGGGCGGAGAGGTAGACGGCGTAGGTATATGCACACTGAGAAAGATAGAGCGAACAGAGAGGGAGGAGGCTAGAAAGAACGGCGAAAGGGAGTGCGAGAGAGAGGGGGCGGTAGGGAGAGAGAGAGAGAGCGAGAGAGAGAGAGAGAGAGAGAGAGAAACGGTGAAACAGAAAGAGAAAGAGAGGGGATCAGAGGGTGGGAGAACGCTGCAAAACGGGCAGCCGGTGAGCGAACCGAGGCGCTGTGACGACTGACCCAGTTACTCGACGGAGGTAATGACCGATACTACACCTAACCCTCCTCTCCTGCCGCCGCTGCCTCCTCCTCTTCCACCACTTCCTCCACCGCCGCCTCGCCATCCCCTTCTCGCCGCCCACCCCGTCGTTGCATCGTTCGACTACGGGACACATACGTGGTGAACACGTACTCGGTGCATCGAGCCGGTCGGCCGCGCGTGTATGCGTCACGCCGCGCGCAACACACTCGCCGAAGTAACGATAGGCTCAGGAATGGATTTGTTCGACTAGGCGCCCTTCTGGTTTATGGATTTGTCCCGTGAACGATTCCGCTGGTGGGGGCGGCTCCGTAAGCTGGGCTTTAGAGGGAGTTACGGACTTTTATTGTTTCCCGTTAGCGATGATTTTTCGAGTTGATTGGGAAGCTTTTTCGTTGAGATGTTTGAGCAGGTTTGAGGGGGTTTGAGCAGGTTTTGGGGTACGGGTTTTTAGTTAGGGGAAGTTCGATGGTTGGCTGGGGGTGTTTGGATGGTCTACGGTTGCGTCGAGTTGGGTTGGGTTTTTTTATTGGTGTCGTTGATTTGATACTTTGTCGAACAGTTTCTACGGTGGTTTTCATGTTTTATGCTGGTTCGAGAAGGGACTTATCGGAGGAATATTGACAGGTGGAATTTTGTTTGATATTAAGCGGTTGGCTGTTTTTGATGAGTACACTTGTTATGGAGGAATTGCGAGGAATTTGGGTTATGACGTGTATACTCGCGGTAGAATAGTTCATTTGATTAATTTGATTCGTTACTTCAATGGAAATTTTTGGGAAAGTATTTGTAGATGCGAACAAGTGAATATACCAGAATGAGTATGTTTTATCGACAGTTAACAGTAACAATTGTATTCTGTGTGAATTAGTAATTTTTGAATAAATACAATTCGAAGATTGAATTTAAAATTTATTCATTTATGGGGCTGAAAAATTACGGAAGGGATGATGTATTATTTAACTTTTTGTTTTTTTTATAAATCTATAATACATTTTAATTGTAAAATGAAAATAACGATAGAAGATTTTTGATTGGATTAAATAGAATTCAGGTTTCAAGGTATTGCTTTAACTAGTTCTATTATACAAATATTAATTCCCTATGTTCAATTATCCATGTAATTCAAAGTCGCCTCGTATAGACAAGGACAAATTCAATATTTCAGAAATTGTTCCGGTGAGTCTAGTCTGATTGTGAGATCGAAACTCGTTCGACGTGCGTTCTAACGCGCGATGTCTAGTTTCCGGGAGGTTGATGAGATTTTCGAATTGGGTCGCTCGATTGCGATGCTTCGTCGAGGAAAACTGAACTTGAACTAAACTTTCAAATTATTCAGTTTCGACGAACCACGGGGAAACAAGATATTCTGAGTGAAAAATGCTTCATTTAACGCAGATGGTCCACTCAACCTTTTTTATGAATAAATATAGCGTCTGTACGAAGTTTAACATATTTCGGGAAACAAAACGTAAATTTATATTTATCAAAAACTGCTCAATTTACATTCTTACCTTCTTTCGTTTCGTGTTTGACACATTAATTAATGCAATAAAATGTATTATAATTATACTATTATTTTATTCAAATCTTTTTTAATAAATTACAAGTCGCTACAAATACTCATCCGACAAACTGCGGCATTTTCGTAAATTTCTAACATTACAGTATAATTTTCAGAAACTACGAATTAAGTGTACACTTGTACATTGTATCAAAAATTGCATTAATCTAAACAAAAGCTTTGAACATTATCCAAAGTTTTGATAATGTTTCGTTGAAAATCCACGTAATTCGTCATGCACTCGTGTATACTGACAGTACTCTATAAAAAAAGCACAATAAACAATTTCTATTTTCCATTCTTCACCAACTCAAATCACGTATCATTTTAAAACTCTGTTACTCAAAGGAATCAATGAACAACGAATTATTACATTAAATAAATTAATATGAAATTAATGAAATAATTCAGTACCTAAAGATGATTAATAATTACCTAACCAAACTATGCACCTAACGCAAACTCGTTCCCCTAAACCTCTTACAAAGTTGCCTATCCAGTTTCTCTCTCTCGAAATATTTACAATCCTCGTAATTTGAGCAGTGTCGTACTCAGCATCGCGAAGTTGCAGCGTCGATGGTTCACGAGCCTCCGGCTCAGCGTGAGGCAAGAAACAAACGAAAAGAAAAACCGAGCGAAACACGGGCGTTCTTTGCGTAAGTCTGGTACGCAACGAGGCGCGTTCCTCGGTGTGACTGGGAAGCGGGGAGTACAGGGGTTGACCGCGCGCAATTTTTCAGAATATGTAACAGCAACGCACCGCGCCGCGCCGGTATGAATTACCTCGCGCAAGAAGGTGTCGTGCATATTAGAGGAAGGCCAATTACTTCGGAATATAGGACGAAGTTATTGAAGTTTTTATTATGTTATGCAATGCACTTTCCTTCGCCTTCGCTCGTCGTGCACATTCATTCTCTATTCACGGCGGTGTCCATTTTTTAGCGGCGCGCGTTCGCCGGGCGATCGAACGCGAACGGTGGGAGCGTATTTAACTTGATACGTCGGACGTGAAGAGGGAAGAAGCCCGTGCATTATCTTGTTGACACGGCCGCCCGTTCATACGACGCCTGTAAACACGTCGGTTGCATTAAAACTCTGCGATAACGAGCCGGCGACGGCCATCGCGCACCCTGAGTCCGCGTTTCGCTTCTGGTGTTTTCGCGGTGATCGGACTTCGCCGCGGACTTCGGATAAGTTGTTTCGTGTACACCTGTTCCTTTGTTTACGCGGAACTTATAAATTATAAGTTGTAATACTATGACGATATCTTCTATGACTTGTGATGTTTATAGTAGTTATGGTATTTGTAGCATTTATAATGGTATAATATTTATAGTATTTATAATATTTTTAATATCCATAAAATTTGCAGTATTATAATATTTACAGTATTACAATATTTACAGTATTATAATATTTACAGTATTATAATATTTACAGTATTATAATATTTACGGAATTATAATATTTACAATATTATTTACAATATATTTATAATATCCTTAACATTTATAATACTTATCATATTTATAATACTTACTAAATCATTATCTTTACCAAACAGATAATATTTAAATCTAATTGATTTTTCTACTTCTTTCATACTTTTCCCCCACGTGACATGTTTCTTTTTCTAATAAACATGTGACAACTGCAATAAATTAAAGACAAAACCGTAAGCATGGGTAACATTGTACAAGGACATAAATCGTATGACAGGGCACACGATGGAAAAACGAGTGTTACACAGCGAGGCTAAATAAGAATGATATCACGTCTGGCAAAAGTACATCTTATAGCATTAACAAAACGAATAAAAGGCCAACTGCCAACGCTAAGAGGATCACACCAAGATTATCTCAACCTTCTTCGGAACGTTTGCGTTTCTGTACTGATATTATTGAGTCTGACCTGCAAAGACGTTAGGTAACTCGATAAAATTTCCAAGCAAAATGGCGGAAGCGTGCATCGCCGATATATTCGACGAAGTGAAATTTTGTGTACTCATGATCATACATTACTATTACCTAGACACTCGATCCTACAGACACTTGAAGAACGATATTTCAAATATATACTATGACCAGCTAATTCTACACGAATCTCGTAAGTGTATGAAATTTAACTAACTCGCCATAATGTTTCGATGAAACAGATTCTCCGCGGTCTTCTAAGGAAAAATTGCAGCTTCCCACTAGCGACTAACCAACTCCGATCTTTATGCAATTATACAAAACGATTTATATCAATTTACTATAATTCATCCTTAATTCATTTAAATTCTGATGTTCCTGCATCGTTTCTGCCTCCGGACAATACACTAAATCAATATTTCTCCTTAGACAGAATAAATAAATACATTAAAGTATCTGAATTTCGATGATTCATTATGACAGTACCGTTTAACACGTTGGATGCTATGGGAGTCGCCGGTGACCTCAACCAAATCGAAGTACTATAATTTATTCAATTAAAAGATGATTATTTGGAAACCTTTCTGTATTACTAGTAATACTACTTAATGTATTGAATTTGATATTAGATTATTTTCATTTTGTATATTTTTCTCGCCGAAACCGTGCGGCACTCAACGTGTTAATATTCAATTAGAATCCTATATCAATCCCTAAACTGTCCGATTAATCAGTTTCTCAATTCTCTTTCCTTCCATTTCCGTTTCGCTAAGAAAAATGTCTCGTCTTGTTACCTTCTTTTCGTAGACATTCTTTGACTAGTCGCGTTAGGAATAAGTATGTACAAACCGCCGGTAAGTTAGCGTTAAGTGAGCTGCAAGCAATATTTTCGATCACTCTAATTTTGCATCGGCCTGTATATCGGTCCAGTTAAAACCGGCGGGCGAGCTGTCGAGTAAAAACGAAACCGATCTCGCCGGGGAAAATTCTTGCACGGCGCAAGGGGGAGGGTGCGAGAAGGCTTCGACACAGTAGCCGTCATCCGCATCATCGCGTTCCTCCGTCGGGGACAACGAGGAGGAGGAAAGCCCTCCGTCAATCGGATCGCAAGTAGAGCGTGCACATCGTGTGTACGAGAGTGGACCCTTTTTGCAGCGGACTCTCGTGGTTCGGAGAACGGGGAGAGTGCTCCCTATGCCGTGAACTCTACACTCTGAAGCCTCGAGTTTCGCACTCGTTACACGCTCGCGGCCAAGAAAAACACGTTGCACCCCCTAACTAACCCTCCAGCGATTTTCTTCCACCTGCGACAGGTTATTACTTACCTTCTTCGAATGTCAGCGAGTGGTTGGACTTTCACTTGACACTGGAACTACCGTTTAATATGATTAACGCTAACCGTACCGGTAGTTTGTACATACCTGTCACCAGTCAAATAACTTGTTACAATCCAAGGGTTGGACGATGAATTTTTCTTAGTGGAAATAGAAAGAAAAGGAAAGGTAGAAATTGAGGAAGCGATTAATCGAGCAATGTAGGAATTGTAAAGTTAAATGAACGAAAGAAAACGCGGAATTTTCAATGTTTAAAACCGGTCATTTGACCGGTTCGTAGTGCGGTTAGCGTTGACGTGTTGAATGCCGCATGATTCTGCATAGGAAAATATATAAAACGAAAACAATATGATATCTAATTATTTCATTGAATCGTTTTACTATTATTGCACGTTTATCTTGCTGAATGTCATCGCGTTAGGTGGCATTATTTGTAATATAGAAGATGTTTAATCGTTTAATGTTATTTGAAATTAAGACGAGAAGCGTGCGATTGTTGTTAGGAACACTTTGAGTATCCATTTTCGCGATTTAATACGCAATTAAATAAATAAATAAGTGGTCAATGGAATAGAATTAAATAGAGTCATAGTACGCTCGGCCTTTCGTTTTCCTTCTGCCGGTTAAGGCCGTCGAGAGGATATTATGCAGTGATTCATAATCGCATGCAAGGAAAAAAGTCATTGCTCGCTGCAAGGTAGAGTTGACTTCGACACGCGGTTCGTTCAGCCGTGAAAAAGGCGCCAGGCTAGACCGGAATATAATATGAAAAGTTGAGTTCACTTCGCGAGTTATTTTTTACCGGTCGCGGCGACCGCAAGATTTTTGTAAACTTGAGTATCGCCGCTCGTATTAATCCAATTCACCTTTTTTCAACGATGAAAATTAATCGTGTATAACTAATGAAAACGCGAAACTTCATATTTTTCTTAACAATTCCTTTCTCTCAGCTGTTCCTTAGTTCTTGCGCTTTATTATTGTACTGTTTCGTGTTGTTATTATCGTTGATATGAAAATTATATTCTAACGACCGACAAACTGCAAATGAACTTAGCCGATGGAAAAGATTCCTAGAATTTATTTAATTTATTCCTGTACCGTTGGTACTAATGTTTTGTAAAATATTATATTCCAGATAGTATTAAAGAAAACGTAACGGAGTGTGAGAAAATTTCTACTGTATTCTTATGTTGATTTTGCATTAATTTTAATTTTCAACGATAATAATTATTATGTAATAACATCGATATTTAATAATAATTTTGAACATTGTTTTGCATTGCAATCCATACTTCAGATCTCGTTAATTTATTATTTACCGTCGAGCATATTCGGTATCTCGAACGTTTACGTATGTATGGCTATGTCTGCACGATACGGTTCGGAAGGCTTAATCTACTGCAGATCGTATTTAACTCGCGTGACACGGCTGCACTCTTGCCCGGTATCGCAACTATTATTCATTCTTCCATTGCACATTTCTCCGTTCCGTGCGCAAGAAATGAAAACAAATTTTATTCGTCGTTCGCGATATTGAGGAAATCTGATCGAATACAAATTTTAATCCTACATTTTAACATAATCACACGGTACTTTCAATAATACTTGTAACTATGAATACCCAACATCAATAGAACGTTTTTTTAAATCTGATTACAACGTATACATGGGTAATCTATAAATAACAAAGGAAAACAAACACGTGGATTGCTGCAAAGGTTCAGGAAAGAATAAGAATAGTTACAAATAAGTTTGAACTAATGATTTTACACTTTTTAAGAATATTCTCCTTCGACATTAATACATTTTCCATTGCCTTATGCCGGCACATTCTAAACTTAAACATCTGAAGCTTTAGAACAATAACAAACTGAAAAACATCGGATTCCCGAAACTTCTGCAACCTGCGTATCACCTTAAAAAAGCTTTTGTTAGCCTCAATCTTTAATATTGAAAGAACTTGTTAACATTGAAACTACCAGATGCATCAAAACGACCCATTCCTGATTTCATCTTTTCGCAATTACTAACCATTTGCACTCGAGAGGTGACACTCACTCACCACTTAATTTCATACAGTAAAACTATAAAATTTGACACTTAATATTACACTCCGTATAATGCATCAATTTGAGAAATATTGAAATAAAATAGCTACGTGTGATTTCTTGTCGAGTCAGAAAATATCGTCTTTATCTCATCAGACAATGTTAAAATATTTCTGGTGAAAAACTTCCGAGTGCAAAGAGTTAAAACTATAACAGATATTTCTGTACAGAAATTTATGTAGCAACGCGCAAACTGAAATGGAAGTCAATTAAAGTCTGAACAGACACACCCTCGGAGTTTCTATAAAGGAATTTCGAAAAGTCAGTTTAACTGCTTGGTAGTTTTAGTGTTAAAGTGACATTCGACTTCAATCCCGATGCAACGAACGTACAAAACTCCCATCAATGAAGCGTTCGTTAACCATTCGCTCATTCAACGCGCTCGTTGGGCAATCGGCCGCGAGCCGCGAGATTTCACGCGTCCCTAACGGCGGCTCCAGGCGATGACGTCCGCCATATTGGACGCGGAGTTACGAGCAGCCGAAGCTACCGGTCTGTTTACGTCGCGCGCGTTCGGTCGAAGTTTAACGAAGATCTGGGTCAAGTAGCGTTTGGAATCCTTGAATCTCGAGGAACGGGAGGGAAAAAACGTTCACCTAGCAAATAGAAGTCTCCCGTTCTAGCCGCCGATGGCCTCGCTGTTAGGTGCCCGTTGACCGAGGTCGGTTACGGACGCTTTGCCTCCCCCCGCAGCTTCCCCTACCGTCCCTGCCGCCCCGGGAGCCCGGTGATTTCGTTTAGGAATGCAGGGAATAAGAATTCCTCGCGTACTTGCTACTTGTTGACTCTGTAGGTCAGAGTCAAGATGCACTTTACTCTTTTCTATCGTGGCCTCCAGTCGCGGAAAAAGCTGCCGCGTATATCGGCGCGACGCTGATTGATACGGAAATGCGTAGGTAAGCGTCAATGTTTGCTCGATAAAGCAGGCGACTTTCTTCTTAGTCCTTGGTTTTCAATTTTTCTGTTTGTCGTTATTTGTACGTCCGGTGTTATCGTGCACAGTGGCTGTGGGATCTTTTGTTCGGAGGGAAAATGATAATGAAGGATGACTGGCGCAGTTGTTCGGGAAGTTTCTTTCAAGGGAATCAGTCCTGTTTGATTTTGAAGAGCAGAGACGTGCGTTTAATTAACGGACCGGAAGAATTTCAAGTTCACTTACCGCCAGAAAATACTATAACATACGTAACAAGCGGAAATTCACAGAAATGATTTAGTACAATACCGAACGTGTTAATTGCAAATATTACAACAATAACAGTGATAAAAATAATAAAATGATCTTTGCCATGTACGCGGCATTGGGCTCAGTAGGTAAAAGTGTCTTGGCTTTATATGGTGGCATTGGTCCGTTAGGGGTTAATCTTCGTTTTCCGGTTTTGTAATTTTACTAATTTAACATAACCTAATACAGCGCGAACATAAAACGTAAAAAAAGAAGTCCTTATTACATTTATAACTTAATGAACTCTCCAGTAAAGTAGTCAAAGTATATTTTTATGTTCCTCGTTCTCGCCAATCGCACGTTCAACGCGAAAATACAACGAAATATAAAAGAAGTTTCGTTTAAGTGAAAACGAAAGAAATTCCGTTTGCTTCGCTCATAATACGTCTCTGTGACTCGCGCATCTGGTACGCCAGAGAATTACATAACAAACCTTTGAGTCACCCTATACAAACGGCGACGGGAACGTTACGAAACGCTTCGCGCAGCGGAGTGCGTACCGGGCTTTAGGTTATTCAACGATAACGGTCGTTCTGCACTAGATCTTGAACACTTTCAATGACAAGGCACGAAGACGCGCCGAGGGGGAGTGAACACGCTCCGCGGGCAACGCCGAGTTGCCAGGCCGTTGTCTACGCAGCCTGTTAAGACTTTAAGACGATAACGAGAAGTAGGTCGTTTAAAAATTCGCCGATACTTCGAGAACTAGGTGGAAAAATGGCGGCGGCGGCGGCGGCGGCGGCGATAGCGTAGCAGACGCTTCTTGCTTCTAGCTGTTAGCTGCTAGTCTCGAACCTAGGCCTACCTTATGTAACGCCAGTATGATTGGCCATGGCCGACGATTACTCGCGGACGATCCCTGTCATTTTTTCGGCTTAATTACCCCCGGAATATTTCCATTGTGCGACAACCTTCTGGCAGTCGAGACGCTAACGGCCGGCTCCTCTCAGGGACAAACGTGGTTTGGTGTCATTGTTGCGAAGACGACCGAACGAAATGTTCGACGAGCAATCTACAGTTCGCCTCTCACGACTTTAGCATGGATCGTCAAGCTAGCAATGTATAGGGGCAAGGGGACTCGACCGCATGCTCCACATCGGTCCTCCGAGGAAATATAGTAGCCTCCGTGTCCCAGGGATTCGATAAACAAAAAGCCACCGCCTCACAGTTGGCCGCTTGTGGACAAAACCCTGAAATTCTACTATTCGCATAACGAAAATTAAAAGTTACCAATGTGTTGCTAAGTAGTCACTGTTATACAAAATGATTTTCATTTGAAAAATAAGAATGTATAAATAAATCTTGTTTCTCTATTTATATAACGTTAGAATCGTAATGTAAGATATCCGTTATTATTGGAAAAAACTTCATAATATCGCTATAATGGAAACAATAATATAACCACCATACGTTTAGCTCTATACCTTACAACTTTTGTTTGCAACATTATTTTGTATCACTGATACTTTTTACGTTATTGGGTTTTGTCCAGAAAACGGGCCTTTGGCTGTACTGTGCGCCGAGGAGATCGAAATTTGACACCAACGTTCATAGCGTCAACCTTCAACATAACTGTGACTTTTTAATTTGGTGGTCTTCGGTATAGACGTGGTGGGCCAACTGTACAATTCGTCTCTCACGTCTGTAGCGTCGATCGTCAAGCTACAAGTGCACAGGGGCAAGGAGAGACGTCCACTCGCGGCGCTCGGCGCAGTAGTTATGGCAACAGTCACGCCTCAGTCTCAGTGCGTCCTTGTTATTGGCCAAGTTGCGCAACAAAGAGCGCAGCTGTGCACTTTTAGCTTGGTGGCCGATGTTGTGGACCTAACGACTCGCGATTCTTAGGTACCTTCTGCAAAGTTACGTTGGAATTCCGAGTCACTATACTCTTTACTATTCTAGTACTTTACTATATTCAGTAAATCCTGTAGAGAAATCGTTATGAAGAATCTTGACTTTGTGGTTTCCACTGTACGGAGAAAATCGTTTGCCATAGAAGCTTTGACGAGTATTTTCTTGGCGGTAAATATGTTAAAATTGATGTTAAAGTTGAGTGGATGAAGTGTGTTAATTCGTAATGGCACTGGAATATGTTTCATGCTGCAGTGGGATAGTTCGATTAATCTTTCATCGAACTGTTACAAGCTACAAGGATAATTAATGGCTATTGATTTCTCTCGGTGACGATTAATGGATTAATATTCAGTCGTCGGGATTACTATTAACAATCAATAGCAAATCAAATCAATTGCGAAATAGTTCATTGATAGCCGAAATCTAGACACATTTACGTTGAAAAAATATTGTAAGACTTGGAACGGATTAGAAATTATAACTACCATTAGTACTATTAACGATCGATCGCAAAATGGTCGACTAACGTCCAATTTCCGACACAGACGCAAGAACGATCGGAAAAGAAAGAGAAACGTATCGCATGGGATTAGAGCAGCGGGTGTCGTTTCCGGTCTCGATGACGCGACCGATCCGAACCGAGTTGGGCATCTAGCAGTCATAAACAGTGCAAAGTCGACGTCGAGTTCCTCGAGTGCTCGGTTAGCTCGTGGGTCGATGTATTCTCGGTTGTTTATTTAGGCCACGCGAGGTGAATCGCTTTGCCGCCGCTGCTTAGAACCGGCGAACCGCTGCCGGCTGCGATGCTGCTACTGTGCGGCTCTCACGTCCCGAGTCAATCCTAAAAGCTAAAAGTCACAGGGGCAAGGGGACTCTTCCACTCAGGATGCTCGCTTCGATGGCTATAGCTCAACAGTTGATATTAGTGGCTGAGCCGCGTGACAAAGGAAGCGGACGGAACAGAATCCAACGGAGTGAGACGCGACGAACATTGACGTCGAATTTCGTTTTTATGTTTACCGAATCCCGGGCTCATGGAGGCTCAACGACTGTGTTCCCTGGAAAGACCGAAGTTGTGCGTGCGACTGATTCCCCTTGCCCTGTGCACTTTTAGCTTTTAGGATTGAATCAGGACGTGAGAGCTGTACAGTAGCAGACCTAATACTCTTTTCGGTTATATGAAATATGAGGATACATCAAAATTACACCTCATTAGATATCCGAGGTACCTGAGTATTTCGGGAAATCTTATAACTGGCTACTAGAGATATTACCGGATAATAAGTTTTGTATGGAATAATGAAAATGGAACAGACAATCATTTGAAAATAAAGTTCGACAGGTTGAGTGGTAATAATTCTACTAATCTGTTATAGGATGTTATCAATATTCGGGTATTCAGGTACTTGAATACATAAGTAGTTCATATTTTTGTGTAAAATAATAAAAATAGAACAGTCAAATATTTGAATATAAAATTCGACGACTAGAATAGTAATAGTCCTATTAATTTGTTGTAAGACCTTATCAATACTCGAGTATCCGGGTACTCGGGTACTTCATAAACTAACTCTAGCTGCTATCTATGAGATATTTGTGTACCAAAGTAGTCGGGTGTTTTATATGGTACCCGAGTAATTTTACTCTATCCAGATATTTCGCAGGTAACTCGGCTGTATCCGGGTATTTCGTAAGTCACAACTGTAGCTGCTATCCGACAGAGGACGGCGCGGGTCAGTCCACGAAAAACGCAGCCTCTCGGAAACGATAATGGATCTCGGCCGTTGCATTATCGTCATTTAGGCGCAGCGCCGAGATCAAAGGGAGACCACGCGGTTTTTCTTTTCGCCCATCGAGGAAAAACGAGAAACTTCTCCGGCTCTGTGAAACCATCCCCACCTCGCCCCTTCACGCCACTCTGTGAACCCTCCCACGCGTCACTTCTGCCTCTCTATTTTTTGGTTTTTGTTCCGCTTCTTCGAGACTCGGGCTTCCTTTGTGCTGTTTGTTTATTAACCCTTTTTGGACCAATGCCAAATCACATTAAAAGTTAAGTTTGTTTTATGCAATAGAGAACTTTGTTGGTTTAAAAATTGCGAGAGTAGCGGGTTTTTATTTTATTCTTTGCCTTGTAAAGAAACATTGCCTTTCAGACAATGATTTTTACGTTTATCGAAGTTGTGAAATGTAAGAATCTCCATGGTCTTGAAATTTATGATGAAATACATGCGCATATCCATATGACAGCAAAAAATGGATTTAAAAATGGATGAACTTAAGGAAAAGGAAGAATGAAGTGAAAGAAGTAACTTTAGTATATAGATAATTAGTTAATCTGTAGTGTTAATATTTGTTGAAAAATGATTTACGTTCAATAGAAATTAGCAATTGATTGCAAATGAAATAAAACAGCGTCGAAGTTTACTATGAAGTATATTGCAATTCTCGACGAAGTTGTGTGCATTATGAATACATTACAAACCACAGACCAGTCACGATGATTTTAAATAAAGCGATAATGAATCACTGACAGTTCTTGAGGATAACAAGTATCGCAGATACAATGAAGTGGGAGCCATTTTGTAACCAGTGAAACGACATTACAGTACTTAAAAAGAGGTCATTTATTGTTGGTCGTAAAAAGCTTAGTGTCGCTTTATGTATTCAAATTTGGATGTCTGAACCTTACGTATAAATTATATATGCTCACAATTAGTGTCCTTTTTTCTGAATCTATAGATAATCTGTCGCATACCATAATTGTTACCATTTTGCCGGAAGCAAGTCAGACGCCATTTTAAATTATGCACGGTCTCGAACGAATCAAACATTTTCCTTGCTCGACTTTATGAAAATGAAACGAAGTCAGTTGAGAACTTGGATAATATCACGAAACTTAAAACACACTGCAAAATTTAATCCAAAGTATTCTGTTACTCTCCACTTTTCAATGGCAACAACGAATCGTTCTGAAGTTGATGAAATTTAAGTCTAAAAAATAGTACAAATTGAAAACACTGCAAAGACATGATTACTTCAAGCTCTGTATCGGAGAAATTATTTAATTACTTTACAAACGTGTTATATTTACTCGTCGCCGTGAAGGTACAGCAACTTAAGATGTATTTTCACGAACAGCCATGTGTATAAATATACGAATACGTAACCTCAAACTGCATCTCTTTTCGAACGAAATATAAACAAAATCGATAAGGGCAAGGAGAGCTTAAATTTGAATTTCAAGTTCTGCTCCACTTTGAACATCATTATTTTATTATCGTCGTTATTCATACGTTGCATGTAAAATATGGGCGCACCAGATAACAAGTTGAAATACATGTTGCGCTTGATAATGCGGTTACATAGATCCAGCGTCCGCCATTGCGTTTCACTAATCACGTCTGAACTTTCGTGAAATTTTAGTTAACAACTAATAGCGGGACCAATTTCTTATCGGGCATGTAATACATTTTTCTATTTCTTATATTTTTCTCGTCCCCTGTACAACGCGCCACTCTCACGGAAGACGAGTGATAAAACCGTATGTAGGTTAGGGTTCGCATGCAAAAAGTTTTCTTTACATTTTCACGAATTTTCGAGAAATTTCAGATAGTACCCGAATGACCTATAAATGAGGCACGCTCATACTCAATGAACGAAGTGATAATTTACTTCGTATTAACATTCATAGTCTACTTTGTCAAATGAAGATATTCATTGCGAAGCTAAATTGTTAATTACATTTACAATTTAATAAACGTGCACATATCAAATATGAACATTACAAGAATGGAAACGTTTACGAGGAAATTATTTTAATATATTAAAATCTATATTTAAAATTCATACCGTCGAAAATTATAAAGAAAATCAATCGAAACAGTTATATTAATAATCTAAAATCTATATTCTACCTTGATATACTCAAAAATTTGGAACAATAAATATGTTCAGCGAATCGCACGAAGATTTTCAGAGAAATAAATGAAGAATTTCGGAATCAATCATGAAATTACTTAATTCCATCAAAATAATAAAAAATATGTCTTGAAAAACAGAACGCACAATTGTACAACGAACAATAGATGCGTCATCACCATGGCGACGGTATTATTATTACGTTGGTGTTCGAATTGGCATTAACATTCACCGATGCACTCCCTCGACGTTGCTCTCCTACTCGATGCCGATGTATAACGAGGCGCTCGCGTCATTCGCCGTTTTCGTAACGTGACTTTGTATCATGAACTTTTCGATGACGTTTGCGCAACCCTATCAGCCGTCGAGTACGAGCCTAGGCCTGCAGCCGCGCCGCTTGCAATGCACTTCTGCATTCGTTAACCGCGCACACGCGTCTTTGTAAGCCAGATAACGCTGCTTGCTGTCCTCTTTTGCCACTGTTCTGAACTTTACGCTTCTTCGAACCTTCTTAACCTTATAACGACTAATCAGTCTCTTCGCTCGTTGCGTTTAACAATGAACGTGTCGTATTTTAATAACTGATATTTTCAAATGAAGAAATTGATTATTTTTCGTCTCAATAGGAAGCTTTACTGTTTCGTATATATTCTGATATATTAATTCAGACGATGTTAACAAATATTTCTGTACAAATGGAAATTTATATTATTTTTATGAACATTTCTTACATTAAGAATATAAAATAAATTTGTAAAAAATTGAGAAAAATGAAAATATGTTATATTAAGGAGGATGAAAAGAAATGTATTACTTTTAGTTTCAATGGAAAGCTTTATTGTTTCGAGATTATTTTGAAATATTAATTCAGATGTTAAAAATGATTTTGCAGAAATAGGAATTTGTATTACTTGTATAGGAATATTTTAAATAACTCTGTTATTGTTATTGGCCAGCGAAATATCAAGCGACCATTACTGAATCTTCGGTGGTAAAGGAATTAGGAAACGCGCCGACTGGTGATTTATATTGTTTACGGCAGTATTGCAGCAATTTACGGCAGAAAACGTAAAGTATCGGAAGAGGAATGGGGAAAAAATGAAGGCAAATTGTAAGATGAAATTTATGAAGTCGTTTGAATCGTGTGTGCAGCAGATTCCCGGAGAAATCAAACGTCTCGGCTCGTTTAAACGCTTAGGTTACGATGGTATGGGAAGTTCTTGCTGTATTACAACACGGCTTGGTCCATTTGACAACGTGTATCGCGGCTGTTCGTTATGCAACTAGTGAAACTATCGGTTACCCGTCGATCGTGGATGCACGGAGAACGCTTGCGGAAATCTATCGGTGGGCACCCTTCTGTTTTTCTCTTTCTGCAGCCAGTTTGCAAAATTAAAACGTAGGGCTGCTGACCTGAATAGTGATGTATCCTTGCAAAATCGGTGATACGTCACTTGTAATCCTTTTTCAACGCTACGTTTAAGCAACGTTTATTATACAGTTTGTTCTATTGCTCGTAAAAGATTCGATGCTCGTTCATTTAGATTTTGGAAATCGGAGGTTCAAATATATACAATTAAAATATACATTTTGTGTTATTCTATGAATCAAAATTGTTGTAAATATTTACTAAATAATTTTTGTAATATTCAGTATACGTCCCACTGAGGTGTTCTGTAAAGTTAGAGTTAATATTGAAATACGAAATTATTTTGTTTTCTTGGAAAATAATACCTTCACTAAATTACAGATATTTTTTAATATCATCTTTGGGAACATATTGAACCAACAACATATTGATTTAATATTATATTTGGGAACCAAATGATTTATTATCACTAATTATCTTTGGAAACATTAGTGATAATAAATCACTTGGTTTTAATATCCTAGATAATAAAAATAGTATGTATTGAATATTTTGTGGCTAGCAAGCTAGAGAAACCATCGTCCTCTTTTATAAATTTAGAGAAAACTGATTAAAAAGGAAACAAATGAAATATGTTGTTTAACAACTAAATTTTGAATTGATGAGTGAACATTTGGGTTACCCGTTGACATTTAATATTTAACATCGTGTGTAGGGATGAATGATTGACTGCTTCCCTGCCAATTTACTATTTAAATCCCAGAAAATCTATAAAGAATGGTCCTTTAATGAGATTCCTTATTGTTCTCCGGCATCCTACGCCACTTTTATCATGCACAAAGGCGGGAAGATATTATAGATACGAACTTTGCTGCAATCCTGCGAAGAGAATTCTCGGTAGAACGCCTACTATATTACCTATGAGAAACTTTTTATACGATAATACATTATAAAAAAGACGGAATTTATCCATTAGAGACAACTTTGCTTCTCAAAATAATAAATATACTAAAACTTTGTTCCAAACTGTTTTATTAATCACTATTGCATTCCATAAATGCATAAAAGCACCTTACGCTATTCGACTCTCTAAAATTCTTTCCCACACAAACGATCAAACTACGAAATCCTTTCGATCATCATCGCAGGACTATATAACTTTGCATAATCTTTTTCAATTTTATAATTACACAATGAAATAATCCGACACCACGTATAATCTATTTACCTATTGACAGTATATTTTCCGCGACACTTCAGTAATCCCAGTTCCATCGTTTCATAATCGAATGACGAAAACATCCAGAAACATTCATCACTTATCGAATCATGGGTACGTTGGTAAAGTCCTGTAAAGATAATCCGAGAGGCAGATATCCTGAAGCAACCGGTAACTAGTTACATAAAGAAAAGCGCCGTGCAACGAGTCCGCTTTTCTTTTCGACGGAGGAATTACGGCCGGTTGCAACTTTCTCGAATTAACTGCCGGCGATCTCGGCTGTCTCGGTTGCAGGTCGGCCGCGGCGACAGTAGCACGGGTAGTTAGCAGACAGCCTATTGCGGTTACGCAACTAGTGAAACTACCCGGCGGCGAACGTTCACGAAAAATAAATCTTCCTAGGCCGACTCGCGTTTTCCAGAGGAGTCACGCGAGCCGCGCGCCGCGCCGTCCGTTAAACACATGTAAAATGAATCGAAAGTGATCGTAACCGCTGCACGCGGCAACCTCAATGGGCACGTCGATGATTTACTCGAGTTTCTTGGGGGAAATTTGCTTAATCAATTATAAATTAATACGTTATAGCGGCGCCGTTTCAGTTTCTTGTTCGCTCGCCCCTGCGTTGTCTATTGAATTCGATCGGACAGATGGATATAAATGTAAGGATAATTCTCGAATAAAGAAGTGAGAGCCAGTCGAAGTTTCTGGGATTATTTTATGAGCAAAATTGGACTGCGAGTATTTTCTCAGGTGATCAGCAGTGATATGTCTTGTGTAAGATGGTTTTTTTATTCGTTTCTAGAGGAAGATGTAAGGAAATTGAACCTCGCAATATTTCCCTGGTGTATTTTATTTTTATTGTTACTTTTATACTATTTGCAATTTATTTTTACTTTTATCACTCTATATCAATATATTATTTCTATTATCGATGAAATATTATTCAGATTTAATATTATTAAATTATAATATCACGATTTTCATCTTCAAAAGTCTATAAAACAAACTCTCCAAACTTGCAACATTTTTTACTCACCTTTCCATACTTATTTCCAAATTATCCCACAATTTCGATATTTTCCAACAAACTTTCAATCCCATTCATCTAAAAACTGAATTACCACAAAAAACTGTCACTCTATATTTTCCGCTTCTCAGTTACACTACGATTCCACTAACACCCTGTGCAAAGAATAAAAATCTTCGTTCATCAGTTACCCCGAAACTATCAGATTCCTCTAAAATACTAATTGATTTTTAAATCCGTTCACCTAAGAACCGAATTATAAAAGGAGCTGTTACCCTATATTTTCCGCTCCCCATTAGCGGGACGATTTGAAAAAACCCTGTCCGAAGAATAAAAAATCTTCGTTCATCAGTTACCCCGAAACTATCAGATTCCTCTAAAATACTAATTAATTTTTAAACCCGTTCACCTAAGAACCGAATCATGAACAGAGCTGTTACCCTATATTTTCCGCTCCCCATTAGCGGGACGATTTGAAAAACACCCTGTGCAGAGAATAAAAGATTCGTTCATCGCCGCGCTCCCATGCGAGCCGGTTGCAGCGACAGTAGTATCAGCCAGCGCCGAGCAGCCTATTAGAATTACGCAACTAGTGAAACTATCCCGGCAGCGCGTTGCCTGCTGGCCACCGTTCGTTCCATCGTGTTCCGTCGATGGGTTCGAGCTCGCTCGCTCGTTCTTTCGTTCGTTCGTTCGTTCGCTTACTCGCGAACGAACGAGCGCGCGCACTCGAAAGCCCCCACGGTTCCCCGAGCCGTAAGTTTATTGCCAAAGTTTTTGGACACAACGACCGCGGGTAACCCTGGGCACGAGGAATAGGCCATTGCGCACTCGCGTTGCGAACCATTCGACGTGCATGCACGAAACGACGTAATCTCGCCAGGGTTAGCCTCTCCCCCCTCCTTCGTTCTCCTTTTCGTTCGTCTCTTACATGTCCTTCCTCCGCCCCCTTCACTCTTCCTTCGCCCCCGACACCACCTCGCCGACTTTTCTCCTCTTCTGTCGCCTTTCCTCTGTCTGCGTGTGACCGTTGAGCCTGATTTATTGGTACCCGTCATATAAAGACACGCTCCGCCGATTGCGTAACCGGTCTCCGGTAAGAAGGTTCGCGATTGTTCGGGATCTGTCTTTCGAATCGTTCACCTTGCCGTGTTTCGTGCGTACGACTGTCGAGTGTCATTAGGAATCTATGTACATACGCGTGAAGGCAAGCGGGACAATTCGTCCGTAGCTTCTTTGATACTTGCAGCGGCTACCATAATGTTTGCTCGTGGTGTAAAGTTAATAATTCTGCATATTACGATGTTGGTATTAAAATGTTCTTGGAATGTGAATCGATGTGACAGTGTTCAGAAGAGATCTGAAGTTGTTTTACTAAATTTCCATGAGAACACGAGAAATTCGTAGCTTCTGTATACATAGATAGGAATGGCTGTCAGGATTGCTAACACAGTTAGCCCTATCGCTATCGAGGAATACATACTTTACACTAGCAAATTAAATTTTCTATATTCTCCGCAATAACCAGTGTCACGTTCTAAGTGAATGTACATTTTAAACTCTCTAAAACACTCCAAACTGACCCAGCACGATGCTCCAACGCGTAAAATCAATATCGATCGTCTACATACGAAAGGTTACAGAAATTATAAAACCTCTCCGAAAGATTGCACGGTACCATAAAGATCCTATACGTATTATTTACTACTCGTTCATTCTATTCGTCCACCCTGTTTCTCCTCCCCCAACATCTAATCATTAACAGCATTGCTTAGAGCGTCTTTTCTATCGAATCACCACCTTCGTCTACTGCCAGCGGGAAAGTAGGTGGGAAAGCTATGTGGGGAAGGTGATCCCGGGATGGGGGAAGGGTGGTGGAGTGGAAAGACAGTCGGGGAAGGAAGGGAGCACCGGCAGAGCCGGCCGGAGCGTTAAATAATCGGTTTAATTGGGTTATGCACGAGGAAATGACCTATGCCGAGAGAGGCTCAACCTCGCGGCTCCCGAGACCTTCTGCCTTGCCTTCGAGCAACTGGCTACTCTTATCCACTGCCAACCATCGGTTTTCTAACTGTTGAATAACAACGCTGTTCCCTTCCGCCCTCCCCTGTCACTCGCTACGTTACTTTTCCCGGCCGCTACCATTCGATCTAACCTAATGACGCGGATTTGGAATTTCTTTGTAACAGTGGCTCTCAACGCAGTTGACTGGTGATAATTCGGAGGATTGTGGTTGATGCAGTTGTATGCAATATGCAACGATAAAACTACCAAGTTTTACAAAAGTAAATTGTTTTTAATGTTTGACAGTATTGTATATGAAATTAGGTGTCCGAAGTTGATTGACGGGGAAGTGACAGTTTTGACTTGAGAGAAGTTATATGAAATTGGAAGTATGTTAAATAAGTGTGATACAGTGTAATTGGTATGAGTAATTTGATAATGGAATAATTAATGTATTACGTTATGTTATATTGGTTTCTGATTAATTATATGTTATAATTAGCATGGTTAGTCATAAAGTACTCTATAACGATTCAGCTAAAACTACTTTAAACTTCGGTTAACTTCGTATTTCGCAAGCGTTCGAATGTTTCCACGCTACAGGCGCGCGGAGATTCACGGTAAGTCGATAATCGTCGGGAAAAGGCGATGCTTGGCAACGTAGAAGTCCTATTTTGGTAATCCATCTGCCGACCCTTTGTGTAATATTTCATACGGTCGCGATGATTCAAACGGAATCGCGTGGGCGTAGCCTGTAGGAGTGGAAACGTATTGTCTATCCGTTCAGCGGCGTACGAAATCGAGGGTGAAAATGTATCTGGAAATTATGCAGGGGTTCGGTTCGGTTTCCCCTACGCTTTCCCTAATTCCGCGGTTCCGTGCGCCCGGCTCGCGGGAAAAGAACACATCGCCGGACGCCCACGTTTCGCCTGAAACGATCCATGTCATTTCACTTCCCGTTGCGTAACCCAATTAGCCGCTTATTTAATACCGCACCGGCGACCGCAAACCGTAGTAATAGAATCGCGGCTCGGAAGGATCGAGAAAAAAGATTCGTTCGCGACAGTAAGCTGTCTTTTCCTCTTTTTCCTTGTTTTTCTGTGTTTTTCTGTGTCCTGATTTCTCTCTCTGTTTCTCTCTTTCCTTATCTTGCCTCTTCGCCTGCCATTTTCCTTGTTTTTCTCTCTTCTCTTATGTTCGTCTCTTTTTCCTTGTTTTTATTTCTCGTCTTATCTTCATGTCCTTGTTCTTACTTTTCTTTCTTGTCTTATCTTCGTCTCTTTTTTTTCTTTCTTGTCTTATCTTCGTTTCTTCCCTTGTTTTTCTCTCTTTTCTTATTTTTCTCTGTTTTTCTTTTTCCTTATTTATCCCTTTGTTTCTCTCTTTCTTTATTTTTTGTACACTCTCTTTGCCCTTTTTTCCTCTATTCTTCTCTTTCCTCTCTTTCTTCCCCTCCCCTTCTTTTTCTGTATTTTCCTGTCTTTGGAGCACCTGCACGACACGATCGAATTATACGAAAATTGCCCTCGATCCTTGGCAAATTGCGCTGCCTCTGACGGACCTTCGATATTCTATTCTTTAGCCAGATTCTCAATATATCCATCGAAATTGATATTCCGCTCTTTACTTGGATCCCCTTAATCTGCCAGAATGCCTTCACTCTCAAGTTTGAATTTAATTACCTGTCAGACCTACTACGGCTGCGAGTTACATACTTTGACGAATTCGCGAGAATTCTAATTGAAGAGGCCGAGGATACGAAGATCATAGAGGATCGAGGATATGAGAATACACAGTGCCCTTCGAATTTCGTTCTCCAGCGTTCCAATGAATCTTCCCAATGTTTTACAATACAAGTTCATTTTCTTATCTATTATTAAATTTTTATATCTCGCTTTATTATCTTTTTTATCTAAACTTAACACGGTAAGCGGCACAAAAATCTTAAGCGTTTTCCATAGAGTTTCTCTTTTGTAGTAAAGAAAAGCAGCAACAATTATTAATTATCCGGCATTATAATGTTTGCATTACACTATTATCAACGTAGTTACGTCATTAAACATTTTCACTTCACATCGGTTATCTGGTATGTTACGACTGTTTTCTAGTCATTCAGAAGCGTCAGTCGCAAGTGACTAACATGGCGCCTAACGTGTTAAGGTTATCTAACATTCCTATATTCAACATTTTAATAAACTAACCAGTGCCCGAGTAATTTATCACGACCTTCAGATTTGCAAAGCGTCAATGCATAGGCAGCAGTTAACGTGTTAAATAAGTCTCCGTGCAAGATTCAGTATACCACTGAGAACAATTAAAAGCACAGACATCTGATAATCTAAATGAGATCGGGTCATCTCACCCGGAATTACCCTGTGTAACCCGTCGTCTTCGCTTTTCCTAGTTCGATCACGGCACGCTACGCCTGTGTTCAGGAAGTGAGTCTCCTAGGCTAAGTGAAAGTCGTTAGCCCGCGGTGTTAAAGTAACCGTTGTAGAAGACCGCCGTGCCGGTGCCAGGACGGAGGGGGACAGACGCGACGGTGCACCCTGAATCGCAACGCCGGTTTTCAAATGGTAAAAAGTGAGATGGAGTGAATAGGAATGAAAAAAAATCGTCGAATTTCACCTCGACCAGTCGGAACTGCAGATTTCCCCTTGCCGGGACACCGTCGCGCCTTTCAATCGCGTTGTTCTTTATCTTTTTCTCTTCTCCTCTGTCTCTTTCCCTTTCTTTAGCTCTCACTTTCTCTATCTTTTTCTCTTCCCTTTTCTCCATTTCTTTCCGTCTCAGCAACTAGGATGCAGAAACACGTAACCCGTCGTTTCGCAATCGTTGTCATCATCCGTTTCGACGGATACATGGATAATACAGGTAGTTATTTGGTTGACATGTTGACTACCGCTTATTTCTGTAGGGAAAATAATTGGTAATGATTATTAATGCTATCTGGTACCGCAGACCTTATGTTACACTGTTATTTAGGTATATATGTAATCGAACGGTTTTATTTATTTTTATTTAATATTGTAGTTTGAATGCGTTGTAATTATTTTCTAAGCAATTCGAGAGCGCTGGTCATCGGTGAGCATCGTGGCAGTCAACGTGTTAATGAGTTGCGGAAATCGATACTGCAACATCGCATGGCACTGTCCCGATGATCGTTGGGTAATGACCAGTGATCGATTAACGCGATCGTAAAACGTCTTTGATTTGATGCGACACAACGGTTCGAAGCGTTGATCGGTATTGTAGTGGACGGTGACTGCCGCTGGCAAATTGATTCGAAATGATTATGACGGAATGTCATTCAACTGAAATTTGTAGTTTGAATAATTTTGATGGTAGTATAGAGCGAGAGGTGCACTATTCGAATAATCAAAGATTTTATTGTTATTTATCGCATGCGTATTGTCACAAGAAAATTAATCATTACTTAACTTCCACTATCATTTGAAATTCAACGAACATCGAAACGATAGATCGAAATTAGGATGTACCAATATGAATTTTTCCCAACGTTCAAATAACCTCACATTATCTCCATTGATTTCCTCTCAATCTATCGATATCTTCATTCAAAGACAAATTTACTAAATACAGTAAAAAAGTCAAATCGCATTCAACTTCAAAAATAATCAATCATCAATAACATTCCTGAAAAACATACCCAACAATTTTCTCCTGACTGGCTTACAAATATTTGCCAGTAATACAGGAAATAATAATAAAATCGAGAAATTTTACGAGTGGCTTTACGTGTTACTGTCACGTAATATCCGATTTTATATACTTCTGTGTCGTTAACACTAAACGTACCGTGACCGGTCGAATGACCGGTTTTAAAATTTGATTTACAATTCTGCATTTGTTTCCGTGCATTTAACTTTATATCAACACCGATATTATTGAATTAATCAGTTCTTCAATTTTTGCTCTTTCTTTTGTCTCTGTTTCCACCAAGAAAAGTATTTCGTCTAACTAATTAACTTCGTTTTACAACCGATCATTTAACTAGTTATAGTAGGGATAGCTATGTATAAAGTGTCGGCACGTTTAACGTTAAATAATGTTTTCGATCGAGGAAACCTGTTTGAAAAATTAATGAAGCGGTTTCCTCGATGGAGCAGAAAACGCAGAAACTGCGAAGGCAATGAGAACCCCTGCGGAAGAGAGAGCGATCGGTCCGCGCGGAACTTTCGTGCAAGCCCGTGCACACGCAGATATGCGTGATCGGTTGTATAACCGCGCAAGGAGCACGGATAATGACGCGTGCACGCGTATCGCATTATTTCCCCCGTTTCAAGTCCACCCATCCGTCGGCCCATTGTCAAGTTTAACCGCCGAATTACTCGAGGTCGATCCCCGTTTCGATACTATCGGAAGCGTGACCTCCTAATTGACAGTTCTGCTGCCTCGGCTTCCGTGATCACGTGGCTCGCCATTTTTCGCATACGAACGCATCGTACATACTAATTAGAATCTGAAATTTTAATAAGCGTACTTATACCAAGATCGATACAAATGGAAATATTTTCAATAAAATAGGAAGATGATGCATACACTGTTCATGGTCTCCAATAGTGTAGAAAAATTATTAATCAGACATATCAATATGAATTTATACGTTTACATGTGTTTATAGGAAGATCGATAGAAGTGGGAATGTTTCGAGTAGAACTAGAGAAATTCGAATCACATTTTTCACGTTTTGTAATATTGCGGTAGGAAAAATTTCTTCTTTCGCATAGAAATATTTTCTGAATATTGAAATGGAATGATTCATATTATTTAGTTTTAAAAATGTTCGACTTTTAAGGATCTGTCACCACTAGATTCACAGAATGAGTCAATTTAACTTATATTAAATTTTGTAAGTATCATTTGATAAATGTCCAGATCAATTTTGGTTGATGCAATTACATAAATAAGCATCTACATCCGAGATGACTGACGTCGAATAAAACTGTTCAGTAGTGTAAATAATTAGTTAATAGTGTAAGGTAAGAATCGTGATGCGAAATAATTCATAGCTCTTCTATTTCCATCTTTGCCAAGAGAATCAGTGACATATAAAACTCTATTATTGTTCGCCGACCAATTAATAATACAACGAAGTTAACGATATCGTTAAAAACGTTTACTACAATTTGTAAGGTAGATTCAGCATTTTTGAATTACGGAGTTTTTACAACGGGACAAATGCCACGGACACCAATCGGACATCACAGCTTTTTACCGGCGGCTCATCAACAAGTCAAATCGTCCGATTACGTATCGCCGATATCCCCTCGGCCGACATACGCGCGAAATGACTAAAAATTACCGTCGTGAATCCCGTATCAATGCGCGCACGTAACCGGTGTCGGTGAAAGTAATACGGTTAATTCTAATTTTAATGTCGGCGCCGCGAACGATATCCTTTCTAACGGCGCCGATCGGATCGGCCCCGTAAAAAATCGTTCGGCCGTGATCGCGAATGATTTCATGGTAATCCTCCTTCCTTCTTCCTCCGTTAATGTATTCACTGCGAAACAAAATGGCGGCAGCGGTCGTAAAAGATGCAGCAGCGGACATAGATACGGCACCAATTTCAAAATACAAATGTACTTAACGGCACGTTTGTGCATCGGAGGTTCGGTTTATTCCAAACTTCGATCGGTAACGTACTATGTGTACTATGGAATACGTAAATACTTCGCCAAACTAGTTTGATAAACAGAAAAAATTGCCATGCAATTGAAAATTAATTTACTTATCGATAATGCAAATATCCTCCAAAATTTTAAGAATTTCACGGGTGGGTGGGAAGAACGTGAGTCGGCGCCGCCGTAAAGGTGTTAATTATAGATCGTAATAATAACGTGCGCAAAGATACTGTTGGAATACATCGGCAAACGTTAATAAATACCTCGATAAATAATTTAATAAATAACATAAACGACATATCATTTGTCTATTATCGATCTTTAACACGTTAAAAGTCGCACGATGTCAGAGAATATCGGCGAAAATACAATATTAAATCATTTGATTGAATTATTATTAATGCACGTTCATCTAGTTGAATATCACCACATTAGATAACATTACCAATAATATATAAACGCTTTCAAATCATCATTTAACCGAGTGAACTGTACTAAAACAATTTTCTATCTACTCTTAAGCCTCCAATTCTCAAGATCTAATTAAACAAACACCAATTCCTCCACAAAACGATAGAACAAACTACCGACCCCGTGTTATTCAACGTATTAACTTTTACAGCGATCCTACAGAATATTCGTCAAGATCTTCTAAATGATTAATGACAAAATATTTTCATCGAGCGCAATCCCGAAAGAAATCATAGGGCAAGGGGTCGACCCGCGTCTCGAGTCGGATGCTAGGTGACCGGCCCGTTTCGCGGAACAGGAAATTTCGCGTCTCTATTTCGAGAGGCGGCTCGGTCTCTGCTATCTCGAACTCCGAAACGTATCTTCTCGGACTGTGGCTCGGCCTACGTATGGACGAGGCGAAAGCGAGGCACGCTCGGGGGAGCGACGGAGAGACAATGCACCGGGAACGGTGGGAGACGCAGCGGCGGGATCACGGGATAGAAGGTGGCCGAGCCACGGAGGTGTAGGTGCAGCTCTGTAGGTGGTGTAGGTAGAGGATCGAGCGATCTAGTACACGTTGGAAGCGGCATGGCTCCGGAGGGGGTGGCGGCGGAGGGGGGAGACGACGGGGGCGAGAGAAGCTCGCAGGGGTTTATAGATAGCAGCGCATGGCCTAGAAACCGTGCCGCTCGGTGTTTTTGACCCTTCGCCTAGCTACTGCTTCTGGGCCATTGCAACACGGCACTCATGGCTCGTTAAGCCACGTCCACAAGTGCTCGACCGGACTTCGATATTCGGAAGACACACAGCCGGGGAGATTTGTAACGGGATCCGGGGGATCGATGGAATCCACGAATCGCTGTGGAACTTCGATTACAGGATTTGATTTTTGACGATAGATTTATGGGACGAGCCTGTTTGATATTGAATTCTACAAGGATTATTTGGTAAATGCTTTGATTGATTTTTTTTATGCGGTTTGACCGATGTGTACTTGATTAGGCACTTTTTAGCTGATTTGTAGAATCTAAATGAAGGAATTGAAATTTTTATGGGGAGGATAGGATATATTGTACAGTACATGTTTGTGAATCTAGTGTTAATCGGGATTATGTTTGTTTTGTTATGTGGCTTTGTTGATTTGTGTTTGTTTTCATTGATTTGGTATTGGAATTTACTGTTATATTGAATGAAGTTAGTAGGAATAATGTTGTTTATGCGGGATTATTTAGGCGAATAGTAGATACAGGTGAATAGAGACTAGAGGGGAAATTATTCGATGTTTAGAAAATTCGGTCGTATATTGAGGCATCGTTTAAAGGATAAACAGATTGTTATAATTCTTATTTCGTTCTTCAGTTGCAGAATATCTTAATTCATGGTTTATTATTTCTCCGTTCTCGAAATTCTTTATTCGAAAGAGTTCAAGTTACCAGCAGACGGGCAGCGCATTTTGACGAGCGGAGTTACCTCTGCTCTTTCCAAATGATCGTTAAGGTTCAAAGAAAATGGAGAAGGAACGGGTTAAAGACTGCTGTGGGGGCCAGCATTGAATTCCTTCGACGGCTACGCTCGTTTTAATGGGCGCATTGAGCAATTTTCAAGGATGTAGGGTCGTATACATTACATTGTTCGATGTTTCTCACCCTCCACCTAGTTACCGGTGCTAGGCTATTGCAACATATCGCGAGTACCTGTTAAGTGATATTCACGCTGTGACATGCCTATGTCGCAATCTTCTCACTTCGCGTTACACGCGAATTTTCAGCTGGTTACGATCGTCTGTGAGAACCAGAGGCACAAACACGCCTGACATGTGCAGTCCGCACAAAGGGAAACTGTTTCGACGGGTGCTGGCCTGAGCATTGATCATCCGAGACCTTACCGCTAGATTTACAGAGCGAGCCAATTTAACTCGTATTGAATTTTATAAATATTATTCCGTAAATGTTTCGCTCGATTTTAATTGACGAATATAAAATGTAAAATGTAACGTAAATGCTAAATCTGAATGAACGAATATATGTAAATATGTAAATCCAGTGTTAACGCTGGAACTACCGATCAGTCAAATTGCCTTTTTGAAATTTGTCAACTGGTTCACTTCAATTCGTTTGCAATTCAGTTTGAGTATTGTATTATAGTCACTTTGTAATTTCAGGTTTTTTCTTTGGAAGAGGAATTATTGAAATTGGGAATATTCTATTTATGTACTCTAATTATTAATTTTCTTCGTGTGAAGATCGATATCAGAAAACCATACCGAGAATACTATTTTCGAAATTTCATGCGTTAATGTGCTTCAATCCATTCGGATATGGAAGGTTTTGCTGTGTCAATATTACCTTTCTAAACTACTGCGGAACGGAACGTTCGGTAACTAGCATTTTATTTAAAGTTTTAGCTCGAACGAGGTGTGAACCAGTGAAATAATGTCTTTATTAAAACCACATTAAAATTCATTGAAGTTTGACTGTAATTATGTTGAGGAAAATTGACTTTTAGAAGCTCGAACTTTATAACGAAGTCTCCGATTCCAATATGGCGCGACACTTTTCCGTGCAACAGAACTTCTCACTTTATTGTCTCTGTTTTAACGAAAGGGAAACCTTGTCAAAACCTTAATAATACTCGATAATTATTGCTAATTAATATCATTAATATAAATATATTAAACATATTCAAACTTTGGGAGAACTTTAAACGTCGCTAGTCTGTTTCTCATTCGTGTTCCTAACCTATAAAATCAGTTTGCTAACTTCATATCACAATAAATTTTCTTTCTGAATTTTTCATTAGCTTTCATTCATTAAAAGTATTTTACAAAATGACAAGTGAATCGTTACGTTTAACAGCTTGTTATCGTTTTCTATCATTTTCTCTAACTCCATTTGCCAAAGTGAAATTCGTCTTTCAATTGTTTATAAGAAAATATAAGATATTTCAACCGATCCAAAATGAATCCTTATAAAATGGTACACGAAAATGGGAATTGAAGTGTTTTCACTCTGTATGATACAAACGTGTCAACATACAGTACAATTTTCGTTGCATCAGGAAAGAGGATCAACCGATTCGAACGCGAATCATGAATAATTCGTGATTAACCGGGATTACAAAATTTTCCCGCGATCTTGCGTGAAAAATAATAATACGTCCGAGAGCACCATTGTATCGGCCTGATCGCAATATGCCTGGAACGCATTGGTGTTGTCTCAGATTGCTTTCGATTAGCCGTGTCCACACGCACGGGGACCTACCCTGTAAAAGCTGCTCGCTGGTGTTGGACCGACCTCCTTATCGACCGTGGTTTCGACCTCGCTCGCGGTTATCGCTTCCGGGTCGTTGCTTCATGACGGGTCATTTTAAGCGCTGTTCACAATGCTCTTCCGTTTCGGGGGCCATTTTCACTTCCACGATTCCGTCTCTACTGGACGCTAAATAAATGAACTTGTAATAACGAATTATACAATGTTGATAAATTCTTATTAGTTACTACGTTGCTTATTCATTCAGAAAGCTCGTCGAATACTTCTTCCTATACTACGATGTAATTTAACTGCTATTCTTATTAAACATAGATATAAACCTATATAAAATATTCAAGTAGCTACGTTCTTTCAATTTAGAAAACAAATCCCAAGCTCTAAGAGGCGTGTCTGAACTAGAGAATCGTCTTAATTCTACTACAGTTCAAACTCAATCGAAACACTTAAACCATTCGTTCGAAATTTAAGACAAACGAAAATGTGAGTACATAGGAAAAAATTCAAAGCAAGCGTACCAGTACGAAAAGGAACGGAACACCCAGAGAACGTACTTAACCATTTTTCGAAGTATTAAAATACCCATTCTCCACAAATCTAACTAACATATCAAGTTCTCAAACAATGAAAACGAGTGAAACGGTAAACAGATATTTTCTTATGTGAATTACATTATTTCCCTGCAACCTTCAATTTTATATACCAAAATTCGCTGTTCAAAGGGTTAAACGAAGGCGAATCGATTGTCCGACGCCGAGCATCGACAAACGAGAAATCGAACAATCCCGAGTCTCGATGGATCGAATTTCCCGGTCCGACTGGGATAGCTCGAAAACGTTCAGCGCGTTCAAGTGAAAACGGTCCCGATGACGATTCTATGTCATTATCAATCAGCAACGCTAACAACTGCTGACCGGCCCTGACTTGTCCGCGCGAATTACCAGTCACGGGCTCGGTTGCACACGCTCGTGGCCGTGCGCATATCTCCGCGTGCACTCTTCTTATTCGCGCGTTGCATAGGCCGCGAATGCAAGTGCAAGGTAGTGCGGCGGCTGGTAACCGGTAGAGGTGAGCGAAAGTTTCTTACGTCACCCATACACGCGTGGAAACCAGGCGCGCACGGTCGCCGGTTGCGAACATGGCTTTAAGCCGCTTTCATACGGCGCGCACGAAATCTACAGATAGAACGAAACGTTTCGACTTCGCTGTTGCATCGTGATTCTACGAGCTTCGGTTTAATGGAGATTGAGGTAAAGAAGCTGTCTCGAAATTCTCTTTACCCTCGAAGAAAGGATTAACAGGTTTCATTGCACCATCGTATCTTATTCATTGCGGAGGCAAATGAGCGAACTGAAAGACAATAGACGGTTTACGAATAAAGTGAAACTCTTCTTTAAGCTTCATCAGAAATGTCTCGGCCGATTTAATATTAGGAGGAGAATAAATACATTATTTTCGATCCTCGAGTTTAACCTGTGAATTTCAAGTAGAATTGAAGAATTAATCGGTACATTTGCAAATTTATGTGTCTCTATTATATAAACTTGTGCAGTTGCTAATAGTAATAATTGATGATGATTAATATTATTCATTTGAATTCATCCAGGCAATTAATTATTAATATATAATTCATTACTGCTATTATTACGTATAGACATTAATATTATTAGCTTAATCCGAAAACATCTCAAGAAAGCTTTTCCCTCCAGAGCTCAGAAATACGAGTTAGACGATTGTTATTGCGAGCAGTATCGCGATCCGCGTATCGTCGTGTGAAAGCAGCCTTAGCACCAACGACGCATGCATGTAGGTACTTAGTTACACACGTACTCTGTCTCCGTGTAACGCGCAATCCGGCCATCGCCTTTTCGCGCAAGCTTCTCTCCCTCTATCCAACTCTCTTCCTTTCTTTCTCTCGCTTTGCCAGTTTTGCTTTCATTAGCCCGTCGACTCGGCTTAGAAAAAGACGAAACAATCCTCCGGTTCAGTTTGACTGCCGGCGCGCCGGTTCGTGGAAAGGGAAATCTCGACGATCAGGAAGTAAAACCCGAGCTGAAAAATTAATGATATATCTAAGCTTCTGATATGCAGCGCGCATGTAACTCCGAACGATCTTGATGCAGGATCCGGTAATTACTGATTAATCGGGACAGGAACGCTCGGGGGACACGGCTTTCAGGCATTCTTTAGAAAGTAGGCACAGTGGACACGGAAATCGTATTTTTCGGTGCAGTGTAACTGGTAATTCGGGTTCGATTATCGACGAGTTCCATTAGGACCGCCGATTAGTGAATTACCGGTCGGCTTTGGTCAGTCAACGATAGTATTTGCGAGTCAAGTATTCTCTTAATTCCCTTCATTTGCACGACAACGTCAATGTCGTCTACTGTTAACGTTCTGCGAGCAAAATTGTCAGTTCCGAGGATTTTCGGGATCTTATACTTTATATTTTGGTTGCCGAACGACATTCCCACTGAAAACTGAGAAATAAAATTAAAACGTATGATAAAATTGAAATGCAGCGTAAATAAGTTAATTTGCTTTAATATTATCGCACAATAACTGGAAACTTCGCATCTCGTTCTTTGAATATTCATTGAAATGCTTCTCGGTCGATTGCATGGGGCTTTCCTGATTTTTGTAAATTTCAATTGAAACATGTGTCGCCTTTAGTGTCAATTTTCCCAGTGAATGGACGAACGTTATCTGATCGAAATTATGCGATGGATCCGAAAACAAAGTCCACCTATTTAAATGTATCCGCAATGTATCAACTTCTGTCGGATCCCTGTTCGCCGCTCGACGTTTCGACCTGCTGAAACATTCATGGAAACATCCGCATGCAAATTTATTCGTCGTTATTGGACCGTTTATTCTTTCCTTTTTCATCGCGATGCAGCAGCTCATTCAAACGCCGCGAGCATCTTCGTCCGAGCCGGTCCCGCTACCGGTGACACCGGTAACTAACGATATTAATCCCAGGAACCAAAGAAAAACACTTGCCAATGAAACTGTGCCTCAACGAAATTAACCCTTAGTTTCCGGTGGTATCGTCTTGAAACGACATGTTTCAATATCAGTAAAATGCAAAGAACGCATTTCACATAAATCTGATGTGTGTGTGTGATATTTTAATATAACCGACGCGACAATAGGGTATACCATACGCCAGTGTTCCTCAAAGGGTGTGCGAGGTCTTAATAAAAAACTATCGTCGCTTTTATCTTAACATTATTGTCCGAATGTACGTGCAATATAATTAATAAGACTAAAGTACACAAATGATCTTTGTATGGTGAATTGAGATTGACATAAACACTTAATTTAAAGCTTTAATGAAGCCATACTCCCTCCTTGTCGTTATATATTTAATCACTTCTATATATTATTTTGATTCTAAGAATTGTTTGTAAAACACAGATACAATACAAGTATAGATAAATAAATTGTTAATATTATTTTTCTTGACTATGTACGTGTGCCACGAAACTGTCCTTCGAAAAATGTGCCGCGAGAATGAAAAGATTAACATTTCGACTGCCACGAGAATTTCTAACGTTTTGAACAGTAATACATATTCTTTAATAACAAAGGCAAATGATATTGAAAATAATTATTAATGATGATAGCTATATGTTACTGAATATTTTTATTTAAAATCAAGTTTATTATAATTGTTCTTCAGCAATTTGAAAGCTCCGGTCATCGGTGACCATCATGGCAGTCAACGTGTTAAGAAACACTGCCATACGCTAAATATATGTTAATATCATCATAATAATGGTGGCAAGAGGGGTTGCCATGTGCTTTGTTGATGGTTTCCGTTACGCTTAATCGTATCGACGAATAGCAAATTGGCATTGGAAATGAGATACAACCAAATGAAAACTGACCAATCAGAGCGAAGTGCCAACTCTCGTGCAACGAGCGGTACGTGACGCTGGGCTCTCTAAACGAATCGCTACGTCGCACATACGTGACGCGTGGTCGCGAACGTGATGAAGGTTCATTTCAGCAGCGGTTTTCATGCGCGCCACACCGCACCACGTGGAAAAAAACGCGGATCACACGTGCTCCATATACGCGAGGAACGATTCGCTTCTTCAGTGAGCTTAATCACGACCCCGTATGCGCGTCACGCGCTCCCGCGTCTATGTAGGCAAGCACCGGCGACAAGAATGGCGGCGAAAGTGAGGGCAGACACTTGAGTACCGAGGGAGGTTCGGATTGGCGTAAACGTTCCTCCGGAATAGCGTTTCTTCATCGGATTCTGAAGATCAACGTATGAAAATTATAAAATGAATTAGTCGTTTTGTAGGATAAATCGAGATGAATCGAATCGATGTAAGAATTTCCGTTTTTTTTTTAGGATTAATAGTTTCAGTGAATGAATGACGCTGTAGAACACAAATGAAATTCTGTGGGAATTGTTTCATTTGGTGCTGTTCGATGATAGTTCTATTATTATTGTATTATGGAATTTATTATAATTGATGATAATTTCATAATGACTGTTTCGCAAAATGTTTCCATTATTCATGACTGAAATACTTATCAGTGAGGTTTTTTAACTACTGAAAACTGTTAAATTGTGTATGTTTATAATGGTATACGCCGCTCGTTCAACTTTCATTGCAAAGATATGAGCTACAAATTTGAAAATTATCCACTCTTGACGCTTAAGTTGTTTAGTGTTCAGTTTTATTGGTATTTGTATCCCACACGTTTCTTGCCCTGTTTATCTGAGATATTAGGAATATTAGGAACACATTGTTCAGTCGTCACCGCGATTAATTAGAATTGCAAAGTTTGTTATTCTAATTTACATTTCGTTTATTTATTTTAAAACATTAACAATGTCTTCGACGTCAATTATGAATTCCTCGTTTTAATGCACGCGACGAAATGGTAGATGTTTTTACAGTTAATTTTTCTGTGAACACGCTATCACAACTGGAATCGCATACTTCCTATCTTTATTAGTCAAACTATACGTATCAGCTTTCCTACTTCCTGTGTCAGGATTTCATGCACAGTTCTCCAACTTTTTTAATTTACAATGCTAGAATATCGTTTATAATCAATTGTTTATTTATGACCGTTTATGATTCATCCGGAGATACATTAAAAAGTAGCCTGTATCGTACTTACACACGAAGAACTAGATTAGCAACTGAATGTGAAAGTTCTAGCTGGAAGTAATAATTTATTAACTGATCGCATTCATTATGTAAATTGCAATATAATTGTTTCCAATAAATTCAAATTACAAATAAAAATTATGCTAATATTAAATATTAAATATTAGATGTTGAGAATACTTAATAAAGTGTTAAGTATTAAGTATTAAATATTAAATATTAAATATTAAATATTAAATATTAAATATTAAATATTAAATATTAAATATTAAATATTAAAATTTAAATACTTATATAACAGTAACTGATTAGTTATTGGGACATTTGCCTTACTTGAAATCATACTTGCTTCCCCGAGCTGGCACGCGTGATTAACGAGATACTCGTACTTGTCAAATGAGGATGTCGGCCGAAGCGAAAGTGACTGCGAGTGCCGGCGAGTGCGTCATGGCGCATCGCTTTGCTCGGCCGCTCGGAAACTCGGGTTCCAGGCTTCCTCTTCCTGCGTTCGGACTGTTTGCAAATTGAACGGGCACGCATGCGAACCTTGGTCGATTCTTTCGAACGCTTCACCTACACTTCAAATCAATGAAATTCCAGTTTAGTTATGCAGGCTTCCTGAACACATGAGATATTGCTTCCTCCATTCGATTAGAAAGTCTAAAGTACATAGATGTAAAATCTACATCGCAATCGTCGAACGGAGATCATGAACATACAAATGGGTTATATAAATAAATGTCAGGTTATGAACATGATTTTTGAAATTTGTGTATTAATAACTTCAACCGGGTAAAAACTTTTTCATTGTAAAACTATTACTATAGAAATTAATATAATAAACAAATGAAGGAAAATTGGATTTTCAGTTACCATAAGATTCTTTGCGTTCAAAACAAAATAAACTGTATCAGTCCTAAAATAATTACATACTGTTTTACATTGTGTAAAGAGTTCACATGCAAAATTCTTTTTTTATGCATTCAAGTATAATGCGGCTACGTGAAATCGTGTATTGATGTTTAAGTGAATTTTTTATTGCCGTATATTTTATACCTTCTCGTCTTTTTGCGATGTCATGAAATTCATAGTGAGTTTACAAAATTATTTCACACCAAACGTATCACGTCGAATCGAATCACCGATACAGCCAAATTAAAACCTGCATCTATTTGTCGTTCTTGACAAAAATGAAAATACATAGTCTTGTTCTTATAATCCAAAAGTTATTGTGTACATTGTTTCTATATTAAATCAACAATCACCTATATTCCTTTCGCAAAGATATAATCGATAGTTAAGGTTCCAGTATAATGTTAAACTATCGAAGAAAATAATGTTGGTAGTGAAACAATTTTCCAGTCGAAGCATGCGATACATTGAGATCACTGTTTAGGATTTCCATCTTCCGTTTCTGTATTTTTCATTAATCTGCAGGCAAGTGTATCTTGAATGCGTCTGATAAATGATATCGTGTCGGGTCCGATCGTTCATGGAAACGAATAACCGGAGGCGTTTATTGGACGCTTTCGATGACGCGGAGTCACATTTGATTAAGTCCGGTGTAACGCATTTATTAACTGATTAGAAGTTACGCGATCGCGGACTGCTGCTGCTGGTAATATCAGCTGTAAAAAAAGGAATGACGTTAAAAACGCGCCTTAAGAAGCGGTGGAATTCTTTGAAATCGCTCAACGGGTGGAATATAAGTAACGCGTTTAACCTATGAGTCAGTTCTGCACAATATAAAGCAATAAGCGAAAGAAACGGCCCGTAAGTTATAAAAAAATGAATAGAAGGGAAATAAAGATTGAATATTACGGGTAAATCGTTTACAGTCTACATGTAGATGCAATTCTTACGATCGTATAATTAGAAAATACGTATTTTATCATCGCTTCAGTCAAATAGATTTCACTATTAATAATTAACAACCATCCATAAACATCTTCTGTCCATTGCAACTGTGCGTTCGCATTAAACCAATCTTCAATGTTCAATATGCAACGAATACCATTAGTTTTCATCAAATTGAGCCAAGAAATCATTGCTACTTCAACTCTATGCAGCCAACAGTTAAATCAACCCTACGTTCCTCTTATCTCCTCTAACCAGATCAAATTTTCTTATTTCTTTACTTTCCCAACTCAAAATAACGCACGAAAACGATCACTAGTCTGCTCCTGTGTTTTCAATAATATTTCAAATTCTTGGATAAATTGAGGATCATAGCGGGGTGGTACATCTTTGCTCCTAGACCCAATCAATGATCCTCCGCGGATGCTGCCCTAACCAACCGTTATTACAAGGCAAACGGTTGGAGAACGATCTAACAGCCATTCCTGTTCGCAATGGCCCATACCGTTTAGTCTATTCTCATCGGAAAAGTCGTGGGGAAGCGTCCGGTGCTCGCGTAAAAAGGAATTCCACTCTGATCACCGCAAATGGCGCGAACATGGCCGCCCGTTAATTGATGCCTTAGCAGGGCTGCTTTCCACGGTAGCGAATGAAGCTATTAGCACCAACCGGTTGATCCTTTTCTTCCCTCTCCGCCCCTCCGCTGTCATCCTCTCACTCTCTCCCGCTCTCTCGACCGTTTCCATCCTCTTCGAGTCGCGTCCTCCGCGCTAACGGGCCACCTAACGTGCACATCGCACGGTTGCGCGAACGCTAAATATGTCGGTCGCAACTTTCTCTTTACACAGCGGTTCTCAGATTCACTTCCTGCTTCTGCGGACGATGTGTGTATACACTTACGCCCGGTCGATCTATAGATCCCGGAGCGGCGTCGGCTTTTCAACGGGTTTAGGAAACTCCGGCGACGAGCTGTTGCGCAACCTATGCGGCATTGTGTTAAATCAACGTTTCATTGAAAACGAATCGAACCCTCCGGAGTTTGACCAATTCACCCGTGTGAACGCGTACGCGAGATCGGAAAATTTATTTCGCGGCAATTGCGAATTTATTCGCGTCAATTGCTTCGAGAAAGGGAGCGTCGTTTGAGGCGAGAATTCGTGTCTTTTGGTGAAGCGCAGATAGATTTCTTAACGTGTTCGGATTCTTTGGTCTGTTAAACTTTGAACGGTTTAATTAAGATTATTCTTATTGAAATTTTCATTGTGAAAATGTGCATAATTTGTGATCAACGAGCGTGAGACTTAAGGGTATTAAGATAATTATATTGTATTTTATTTAACCCTTTGCGGACGAAGATTCGAACGAAGCTAAATTATATATCAATTGCTTGAACAGTAAAAAGAAAGGAAAGTACGCGCCGATTTCTTGCTATTTGAGTAATTAAAATTTGTTCGCGACTTAGTCTTCCAAGAAAATTTCGTCTCGCCGAAATGTCGACGTTCATCCGTAAAGAGTTAAATATGTTTTGTGAATGGCAATAGCTGCGCTTAAATTTTCGATCATTGAGAGTTTCCATATAAGCAAGAGATGCATCTAAATTGCAATAGTTCTCTGTACACCGATTCACGGTAGTAATGAACTCGCGTGAAAGACCTCTATGAGCATACCATGGCTCCATGCGCGCTACGAACATTATATGTGCGTACGATACTATCTTCGTTCTTGCGCCTGGAGATAAAAATAAAAGTAATAGCAGCTAACTGTTCTCGTACTTTGCGCTTGATAAACGTTTACCCTATCAGAATTTTTCTCTCCTACATCTCTACAAGAAAACAGATCCACGATATGAATGATAATATACGAATTTATATTGTGGAAAAAAAGAATTTATATAAACAGTATACTCTCCGCAGCTTAAATACAATTAGGTGCAAAAATCAATTTAATATCTTCATCAAACAAACTTACTATCGGTTTACAAATAAATTTCACTTTCAGTGTTTAAAATATTCCCCAGCGCTTTCAATAATTTCGTTCTACGTTCGCGGCACAAATAACAATTTAAAATTACGGTTTAACCTTGGTTAACACTAGAACTACGAGTCGAAATGACGAATTTCTGATTTCTCCTTCTTCAAACATTGAAATAACAACTTATTCCCTGAGGAATTACTGAAAGAATTGTTTTCGTAATACTCAAACAATGAATCAATTGAAATCTCAGTAGATGTACTTCCAGCATTTCTATAAAAAAACTGAAAAAAGGCAATTCGACTGTACAGTACTTCTACTATTAACCAACAGGGAATTCGCCACGATCTCGATTATCCAAAGTCCCAGTTACATTACAACTCATAATTCAAACTACTATACACATCTCGAAACAAACACAATCGAACTTCACAAATACTCTACAAAATTTCTTGTCAGTCCCCCATACAACGTTACTCCGATTCAATCAAATAATCAATACTCCACTGCAATCGACCGAAAATCAATAAATCTCTACGCCGAACACAGCCATCGAAACATCCAAACATCCGGCAACCACCAAACACACTATGCTGAAGGTACGGATCTCATTCTACGCCAGCAAACAGCCTCGATCACTCTCATTCCAGCCAGTTCCGATCGAATCGAACTCTTTTCCGGTCGATGAACGGCTCGCGCTCCCGTCGAGCGCGAACAGCCGTATAAAAATGAGCATAAACAAAGAAGAAAGAGACGGAGGCAGTGGTACAAGGAATACATTGTCGGAGAAGCGCGTCCGTGGGGTGGCGGCGCACGGCGCAGGGGTGGAGAGAAGGTGAATTTAATCGAGACCGGCCGGGAGGAAAGGGGAAAGTGTTGTACGCGGCTCGGCGAGGGGTTGGCGAGGGGGAAGGGGTACACTCGCCGCCGGAGAAAGCCGTGTTCGGCTTCACGGGGTTAACGCACTCGACGTTATACTGTCTTGCGACTAACGATGATGTTTCTACCATTACGTAAACCCAGCAGCGGCGAAGCGGGCACGAGACACGCTTACTCTTTCTCCCGTTCCCTCTTCCCGTACGCTATCGCCGCAGCCGGATTGGAAAAGCTGTTCCTAGTATTAAGGAGAGAGTTGGTTGAAACGTGTCTCGCCAACGGTTTTTTGGATATTACTAAAAATCGCGAGCCGCGATAATGCCGGCCTGCATTGGATCCGCTGAGAACTCTTGTTCCGTCTTTCCTTCGATGTCGAGGTAGTTTAATATCTTGTTATATTTCTTTTTTTATTGGGTTTCAATTGTTTCGTACGAGTTTATGGAAGTTATATGTTGTTCTTTTGTTGGAGAGTTTCAGTTGTTTTGTGAGAGATTTTGGAAACGATGTATATAGTTTTTTGGTTGAGGGTTGCGAGAGATGTTTCGCTGCTTTTGTGTTTGATTATTACGGGTCAACGATTTAGAGTTTTCTTTGTTGTTTTATGTTTTGCGCATTTGTCTCGGGGATGAAGCGAAATCGTCGGGATTAATACCGAATATTGGGGGAATTGGGGTTGACTTTTTTCTCAGTAGCTGTTGACTTTTTGACCGAGTGTTTGTATGTAGGAAATATTTAGTAAAGCGTAGAAAAGTTCGTTGCGTACGACCCATCGCAAGTCATGCATGAAAGATATTGCGGATAAATAAAAATGTTGAGCGGCGTGACAGACTGTAGCACTTAACACGTTAACTGCCACGTAAATCTTCAGCGTTTTACATAACACTTATCCTTTCCTCACAAGGACAAATAGAAGCAATCGTTAATTATTTAGCATCACAATCGTTACGTTACACTATGATCAACTTACTCACGTTACGAACCCTTTGCACTCGAAACCTTCTCACCAGAAATATTCAATATTTTCCTATAAAATACAAACGACATTCTTTGCGACATACTCTTTTGCAAGAAAACATACACAAATTAAGAAACAAAGTTGTCTTATCCCCATAATTCACACATTCATGCCTTATAAAAAATATTCTACATAAAACTGTACAACTGTCCTATATCAAATCAAGTGGTACACCCCTCAAATGTAAATAATTAAAAATTTGTAATCAACATGAATCATTCCATATAATTATTCCCAGTACTTACCATTGTATGAATCACCTTTGTTTCCAACCTGAAGGTCATACTAGTCATTAAGATTAGGTCTGAGTTAGTATTTACTTAATATCATAATACATTACTAATATTTTGTCGTTACCATTACTATCGTTCCCATTACCATTAACATTTTACTTCTTAAAAGCAAAGATACTCCTTACGATATCCAAGTACCTTGTTCCCAAGCAATTCAGAGGTATTACCAATGACCGTCATCAATGACCGTCATAGCAGTCAACGTGTAAGGGTTAAACGCGTTACCCGCTCCCCTCTAGCGTATCATCCTCCGAATTCACCCCTGCCCCGCGATCGAAACCGAATTTCCACGGTCGGCTGGCTCGTGCAGAAAACAAGTTCGTCGGGAGTGCGTGTCCCTGGCCCTTGTGCGTGTATTCGACGGAAGGGGAAGAGAACGAGGAAGAGGAACGGGGTGGCGTGCGGAGGGGGGTGGGGCTGTCGGAAGGTTGGGATGGGGAAGGGCGCCCTTGCCCTTGGCATTGCCGCTCGATACGAATAGTCAGGGCTGTCCAAAACGGTGCCGAGCCAATTTAACGTGCGCGTAAGCCTCGCGCACGAATTCCCTGCGGACGCGGCCTGGAAAGAGGACATCAATTTCCGTTTCCGTGCCGACTTAGCCGTTGTTGTTTCCGTGGACCGGCCACGTGGCAAATCCTCCTGGAAGAACTACGTCGTTCCTGGTAAATTATTTTTCGAATCGTTTCGCATTAAAGCAACTGAACATTTCACATTGTTCGTATGTAATCCTTACCAAAATTGTAACAGATTTCTTTCGGTTTCTTCGTGCGTTGAATATAGCATCGAAGCGAAGCTATTTATTTTTCCACTCGTTTCGGGTATTTTACGATTTTAAGATAGCAATGATTAAAAAGTAAGGGAACCGAATCGCGTCATTTTCAGCGGTAAGGTTGTTTCAGTGTTGTCACGTTGAATGCTGGACGATTTTATGAAACGAAATACATGGAATGCAGGAAATACCAGGTTAGCTTCCTAAATGTGTACACATTTTTACAAGTCTCTAGAAACCGAGTCTGTGACCACGGGGTAAACGTAAGAAACCGCCGCGTAGAAAAGAAAACCGACGTCAGTGCTCGTACATCTCACTTCATCGCATTCCGTCTCGTCTGTGTTCTTCGTTGCCCGATTCGGCCAATAACAAGGACGCGCCGCAACTGATGGCGTGACTGTTGCCATGACTACCGATCCGAGCGTCGCGAGTGGACGTCTCCCCTTGCCCCTGTGCACTTGAAACTTGGTGGTCGATGCTACAGACGTGAGAGGCGAACTGTACGTTTATACTGTCAAATGAACTTTAAATTACTTTAAATGGTACAACTGTGGTACTACAAATAAATATAGAAACAATCGTTAAAATATGTAGACGTTGCAATAAAATCAAATGTCGAGTCTGATTCGACATAGGACTGCTAAGGGTTAACACGTTGACTGCCACGAGAATTTCGAACGTTTTATATAACAATATGTATTCCTTCATAACAAAGGCAAATAGTATTAGAAATAATTATTAACCTCTTTACCTACAATATCGTGTCACACTCGTGACGAAAATTTAAAACTGAATTTAAGAAATTCAATGCTTTTTGAATATAAATTAAATACTTTTCTATTATTAATTGTTAACATTTCAAGTAAATGTAACCATAGAATAAGTGTCAACATTTTTTATTTTCCTAGTAAATTATTACCAATAAAGTAGTTGCATCGATTACAATTAAGAAATAAATCATAGGGCAAGGAGTTAGTGACTTGGTATCACAGTAGAAGTGTTACACTATCATCTAGTTTCCTATGTTACTAAATATTTTTATTCGACGTCAGTTTCCTTATTGTAATTGTATTTAAGCAATTTTGAAGCTCCGGTGACCGGTGATCACCGTGGCAGTCAGCGTATTAAGTTGAAGCGTGCAGACGAGTCCTCTTGCATCTGCGCACGTTTAGCTTGGTGATCGCGACTATGGACGTGTGAGGCGAACTGTATCTTCAGCTGGTATCTTTTGGGAAGTCAGTGCGTGGTATACGCATGCCCTCGCCCTTGCCCTTGGTCGATACTCATCCCCTCGAAGCCGTCGTTTTTTTTCCTGAGCGAACGCCACCCTCCGCTCGCGCTGGGTGCCTTCCTTGGCCGACCACGTGGCTGCCACGTGGTTCCGCGGCAGCGCAACGCGCAGGTGCGGCACAGGCGGCGACGGTCGTGGGGGGCGAGCGCATCCCCCGACGACGGGGTGAACGCACTCCGGGAAAAGTAGGCTAGGCGTGGCCTAATTGCGAATCTCCGATACTTAATCGAATCATTAAAATAATTTTCACGCGAGCGACCCCTTGTCGACGGTAATTATCGGGAACGGAGTGATTCGCGTCGAAATAATGAAACATTTGTTATACAGGAAATTATCGATGATCGATCGTTTCGGCGAGACTGTTGGGGATGGCTCGTTCCTTGTGCTCCGAACGATAATGAACCTGGTTACGTTCGCGTGGATACCGGGCTTTTCTTATTTCGATTTTCGTTTGTTCGAGTCCGTTAAGATGACAGTTCGAGTAGCAGAATATTTTTGTTTTCATTGACGATCGACGGAGGTTTGTTTTATTCATTCACCGTTAGCAAGGAGATTGATAACGATGATGAATGTGGTTATATTTGGAACTTTTTGTTTAGATTTTAGTTTCCTTCATTGAGTTCAGATAGGAGTCTGTGTGACGGAACATTTTTCTGTTAAATTGAAAGGTTGACAGCAGTGCTTCGTTTTCGTTGGAAATTAATGAGAAGTGAATTATGCGGCTTCTGACTGCATCGGTTGGTTGCTTGAGAGGTTAGTATATTGTGAATGCATTTTTGAAAGTTATTTTTGAGCCTTGATAGCTGTCACAGAATCTTCATGTCTTCGTATTATTCGCAAATGTGCGAAACGTACGATAAGGTGGACCAGATTTCCCGTGTATTTTATTGCGAATGTCATAGCGATAGTATTAACTTAATTTTGCTTTGAAGAAGAATCCTTTTTTTTACAGAATTCTGTTATAATTAGTTCAATCGCTTAGAGAAATTGCGTCAACTACATATAAATTTAATATTTTAAGTAAGGTACCGATCAAATCCTTTGCATGCAATTAAACTGTACAGAATTATGTTTAACATTTTCTATAGGAACGTAATATACTAGAGTTGTTAATATGCCACAGAACCACAAAGTTAAACAAATATAATACAGCAAAGCACGAGATATCGTATTGATTTTTCCTGCAGAATCGAATTCACGAATCCACGGTTAAACCCACGGCGTTCCCGTCGGTTCGGTGGCAAATCGAGAACTTATCCCCCTCGAAGGTCAATGACCTTGATCACTTCTCCCGCTGGGGTCGAGGCCCTCTATTCGGCCATGAACTATGAATCAGGATGCTCTTTAGGGGTCGGTTCACCGACATCTGGTTTCGTTAACAGCCTCGCGTGATTAATCCGATTCATTGTGCAATACACCGACACCCCAAAATCATTGACAAGTTTCAACAATATTTGCCCGTAATTTCTTGAACTTTTTCATTCCGTCGTTTTTGTGTAGAAACTATTGTTATCTTCTTCAAGGATACGAGCACATATATTTGATTTTAGTTTAACGTTAACGTTCGTCGAATAGATACATGTTTTTCGCATGTTTTTCATAACTGCCGCCGTACGTTCTCGTATTGTACAATTTGTATCAGTTTGAACAAAATAAATTGCTGTCAAGCGGAGACTAAAATCATTTTTGTCTGTTCTTAAAAAAACTTCGGCCCTCAAGGAGCTAATGCTTTCAGAATAGCATATAGAGTTGTCCAAACAATTTAATAATCAACTATTACAAACTATAAATATATAACTCTAAAAATTCTGTCTTGGCAAAGGATTTAGGTTTTAGCTTGGCAAAACATTATAAATCCGTGTTGACTAAATGTCATTTTAATTAGAAGAAATTTGATGTTTTCACTTTATAAAACAGATTATTCTCCAATCTTTCAATACGGTGAATAAATAAAATGCTGTAGTTAACTGATTAACATCTTTGTGAACTGTCATTTCCTTCGAAGATGCTTTTTAGATTCTTAATAAATGAAAGTGCCATTGATAGTTGTTGCTGTGAAATATATTGCTAGTAATTTTTGTTCCAATAACTGTTAATATCCGATGAGAAGTGAATGTTTAAGGGGAAACGAATAAAAGAAACGAAATAAAATTGCTATTAATAGTTGTTGTCGTGAAATATATTGCTAGTAACTTTTGTTCTTATTGATAATATTCGATGAGAAGTGAATGTTTAAGGGGAAACGAATAAAAGAAACGAAATATGGAAATACTTTCGTGGTCTCGCGAAGCAAAACAAGGTCGAAGGAAACCGCTTCTCGAGCGAAGTGATTTCACGGTGAGCACGCACTTAAGCGAGGACAGCCGCGTGTGCGTATACCTGTCGCAACGTCTTGACGGTTCTTTAACGACCTTAACCTTTTTCGGAGGGCGAGGTCGTTGTGAAAACGGGAACGAATCGGAACGCTAGCTTTTTAGCTCCGTGTGAAACGAGGTCGGCCAAAAGATTCATCTTGTTTCTCTTTTTCTGTTCCAGGTAAGCCAACATCATTATTTTTGGATCCGCGTGATCTTTAATCTATGACACTTAAAACCACGAGAAAGTTGTAAGTAGAATTGATCGTTAATTAAATCTCCTAAACATATTTGCGTATTTCTTTAGGTAATTGATAAGGGAATAGGATTTCGTTTTTATTGAATATAAAATCTGATCTGCTCTTTTAATTAGGTATATGTAGCAACATATATGAACCATTTACATTACATTTTTTTACAAATTAATATAATACAATTTAACACAAGTTGACTTACGAATATTTTCCTAATTAAATCTCATTACACTATAAAAGCAATCGAACAAATATTAATTTCATTTTAAAGATTTAGTTTAAGTTATTTGGTGTATAATTTAAATGAGGGTGAACAATAACAAATGTCTATGTGTCTTTGTCAAATCGCACAAATCCAAGCGATTTATGGATGCAGATCGTCTCGTACTTCATACAAATATATCTACAAACGATACCTCTTCATTCTAAAGGAATTACCTTATTTTGAAATGTCTGAAACGCCTGAGGATGAATCGGAACCTTCGCTGAGCTCTTTTAACTCCTTGCCTTATGATATATTTCTTAAGTATAATTGGTACAACAGTTTGTCATTAATAATTTCCTGAAATAAGGTGAAAAATTCTAGGCATATTCTATGCATGTATTTGCTACATAATATAATAATTAATACCAGAAGAATAATAAGTCATTTGAATTCAAAGGAATCGAGCAATATTTATGTGTATTAAACTCTGTTCAAAATGTTCATCACGAGTCTGAGACATTATAAGGCAAGGAATTAGTGAGAGATACACACCTGAAAATACCCAAAAACTGACTTACTTCCAGATTTTTTCAATAAAAGAATATAACATTCTATTCGTAATTTTTGCAAGAAAATTGTGTCTTTAAGTTTAACAATTAACTTAATCATGTGGAAATATTAATAATATATTACAGCTTGTTTAAATAACTTCCAAATCTGCCATTTGCTACACTGATCCGCGATGTCAACTATTATATGAACAAGTTTTCCCAAAAACCAAAATACTGTGTCCAATTATATTAACAAATCATTATTATTTCACGTGTACTGGTACACATCATTTCTATAAATTATAATTAATAAGGTCTTTCTACAGAAACTTTCAGAAGAATTGTAACGTCACATATTATTCTCTAGATATAACATGATAAATCACTTAATAGTTCCTGTTAATATTCACACCTCGAACATTAATAATCTGATCACCTCTTAATTTATTTAAACAACCAATACCGTATTACAACATTCCCGTAGTTCCATAAAACATTATTAAACTCAGAAGCCTCACTCATCGACGCCCGCAACCTGTTTCACGGATACTCAAATCAAACTCTCACAAAGATCCTTACAAACTTCAAGCTTTCACGAACAAACATCGCGCAGAATATCGTTCACCTTGGGCAGGTCAGTTATCTCCGTCCATAACCCCGCCGATCATACAAACAACCAAATAAACTTCCCACCGGACACACAGTCGAAAGCCATCGTCAAACGTACCATTTCCCCTAAACTTCGCCAGTCTCGCGAACGCCGAAGTCATTCTTCCAACAGAGACGCGCAACTGAAAAACGCGACGAAAACCTTCGAATAAAAATATGTCCAGAAATCGACCGTTTTTGACCTACCTATCATCCGCTAATCCCCGAGGTGTATCCGCGGGGTCAAGTATAGTCCGGGACAAGTTCTCAGATTGGTCGTATCGTTGACGTAGGAAAAAAACGGGGGTATAGGAAGACAGGGGAAGCGGGAGAAGAACGGCGGAATCGGAATCGAGTGTGTACGAAGGGTGAACGACCGAGAGGCAGGGGCACTAGGCTGCTACCCTCTGCGACGAGAGAGAGCGTCGCATAGCGGCCGCGCGGCGTCTAGAACGGGACAGAGCACAAGCGAGCAGGAGAGAGCTGGTGCTAGGGGTAGCTTCGATAGAGAGAACGCATCGACCTCGCCCCTCCCTCGCTCCCTCGACCCCTCGAGGGCCGCAGCGTTTCTCTGTTCCACCAGTGCTCTCCTTCACCGTGCCCACCGAAGAGGATCAATACGGACCACGTGGTGTGGCAGCAACGCCACGGAGAACGGCTACAGCCTAACCCTCGTGTGCACGCAACAACTTAAAACTAGGAAAACACACACACGCGCAGACACACACCGGGACGAACATCTCGATCACCGAACTGGGGATGACATTTTTCCGGAAACCTTCTCCATTTTGACTTTTCCCTGCCCTGGGGAGCTACACTTTATTCGAAATCGCTCGATGTCTCGGGGGAACTTAGTAGCTAACTCGTGGACCTAAAGTTTCCTCTATTTTTCTGTTCCTGCGTGGATTATTTTTGCGTTTCTTCTTAGGGGTTGCCGGGGGTTTGACATCAGGGTATTCGATGATCATTGTTTCTGGTTTCGGAGGATTTTCGTTTAGTTCTGATATTTTAGCGGTGGTTCTTTCGAGCGGAGCGTTGGGATGGGTATGGAAACGCGGCTCCGAGAAAGTGTTTTCTAATAAAGGTTTCACGAAGTCCGTGGGCCGGATCCTATTTTTGGTCAGCTATCGATCGCGTTACCCTCTTCGTGCACTCGATTCACCCCGGGCTGAAGCCCGCGTTAGTTTACCGACCGGGAACGGCCTTTATCTTTCTGGGACACGAAGTCATCGGTGCACAGTGGCTGATCTGCATCGATGATCTTCTGACCTCGAAGTACGTAGTCACGGGCCTGCGCTCGTCGAAGTTCGAGATCGGCGATCGGTTTCGGCGCTACTTGTCTTGGGAATGATGTCGAGTTTGCGTATCACGCGCTTTATGGATCGTACGCAGTTTGATCGAGTTTTGCTGTTTCACGTTTCTGTGTGAGAACGAAATTTAATGGAAACAACGCCTGGGTTTGACAATTGAGTAACTAAGTCGAATTAACTTCGAAATACGAAGATACAGTATGATAGAATGATTAGTCAACGACCGATAATATATCCAATTGTAAATTATTTGACTCCGAAACTCTAGTCACGAATACAACGAGGATCGCGATGCAATTGAACGATTGGATGTATCGAAAGCTGATTTAGTACGTTGTTTCAACGGAACAGTGAGTATTCAATGCTACAGAGAATAATTATTCCCCGAGAACAATCGATTAATTATAACTACACGATTTCACTAAAAACTTCTATCCATTGCCAGCCAAAACACCTAGAAACCCGAACACGACTCAAAATATCGCACCCCAGAAGATCCATCGTATAACCAACAACCGTCCTTCGTCAAATTGGTTTAATAAAGAGAAAAAAACCAAAGGAGAAAAAAGGGAGGGAGGAAAGAGAAGAAAAGGGAAGGGAGGAAAGGGAAAAGAGAAGGAAAGAGAAGGAATGTGTTTTTAGCACACTCTCGTGTTCATTAAGGTACTCTAACCCTCGCGAGTTATGCGCCAGCATTTCTCCTATAACGAACACACCAAGCCACGGCCAGCGAGAAGAACACAAACACGAAGAAAGAGGGTGTAAAGCCTACCCTTGTAGATTGCTTTGAAGGAGGGTTGCTATTACGGATGGTTTCATACATTGCACACCCCTGACTTCGAGTCTAGGTCGGTCATTCACCTCGTCCGACCATCCCCTAACATTACCCGACAACCCCTACCGACCTCCCAGCGATCCTCCACCACCCTTCGCGCGCAACTGACGCCCCCTCTCCTCTCCGTTCCCCTCTTCACCACCCTCCATCCTTGTCCGCGCGGTGACGTCACTGAAGTGCCAACCCCTCGCCGTGTCGACCACCCCTCTCGCCGCCCCTAACCCCGTCGAACCGGTGCGAAACCCTCCCTCCGGTGATATACACGGTGAGCATCGGTGGTAGTGGCGGGTGGGAGGGTGACGAAGAGGCAACATCGACAGTGGCGTATAGATTAAAAGGGGTGCACGGAATTTAAAGATTCACCTTCGATGGGGTCCGGGCTTGTGCTAGTGATCTTGTACCGGGCCGTATGAACCCGAGGTGAGGAATAATATTACTGTTAGCGGTATGAATGAGTTGTTTAACCGCCGACATCGATCTACCCTCTTAATGCAAAATAGGCAGCGAGCGACTCGGTAGACGCGCGTAGAACGCGGAACGTCTTTTCCACTGCGTCGCGCAGATGTCAGGGATTTCGGAGAGTGGTTTTGTTCCCTTCTGAAATGGATTTTTGTTTCGATCGAACTGGAAATTTAGGGGTGCGATTCTTGGGTTCGGGGAAATAGTAGAATAGCGATTATTACGAGATTCGTGGGATGTGTAGAATATAAGTTGAAAATTTGGAACGGAATTGTTTCGTTTGAGGTAGCTTATTTGAAGATATCGAAATTGGAAATATATTTATTTGTCGTAATGTAGCGTGCAATTTAACTTGTTTAACACTGGGAGTGCCAGTCAGTCGTATTGACTTTCTTTCAGTTTTTCGTAGAAAGTATGGAAATACATTTAGCGTTTCTTTCGGGTAACTTATTCAGTAATTTCTCACAAAATAGAATATTAAAGGAAGAATAGAAGTAAATGTAAAAAGTCACCTATAATGGTGTAGGCGAAATAATGTGCTCTGAGAACCGTTGAAAATGTTCAACTAATTCTACGAAAGACTCGAATTAATTTTCTAAATTCAATGCGGAACAATGTTCCAGCGATCCGCGAGAGTACTAACTGCTTGCGGAAATTCGCTGTTCCTACGCCTCTTGGAACACGTAATACCCTGCACCCGACTTTCGACTTCTTGATTGACAAGCGTACCTGCGTACCACCTGTCCCGCCGAGCGCAAAATGTGTGTCTAGTTCTCCACTCCAGGTAAAATTCACGGAAGTGGCATGCTCGTTCGAGGTATAAAATTTTAGCCTCATTATCATTCGATTATGCTAATAGCGAGCCCCGTAACCCCGCCTCCTTTCTCCTCGACTCGTAGCTTTCCAGCTTTGCTGACAACTTATCAATTTCATTCCTGGTGCCGTTTATTCCGGTTATCAACATAGGTACTGCGTTCGCTTCTACCTGCGAGTATTCACAGACGGAGGTATATTATTTAAAAAACAAGACATCACAGATTAATCACGTATCGTTGATTATGCTCGGAAATAAGAGAATAACTGGAAAGTCGACTTGGTGCCTAAGACGCCAATGAATCGGACCGATAGAGGCATGCGTCACGCGTTTACGAGAGGCAAGAATTATTTGGGCCTGTTTGTGCAAACCGGATTTTACACGTTTGTAGTTTTCGATAATATTAATAATGCAGTAATGTGATAAATAATTGGGTTTAATTTTCTCTAGAGAATGTTTACTTACTAGTTAGTATATTTTATTGTTATTTGATTATTATAAATAAATATAAATAAATATAAACTACAGATTATAAGTGAATATTATGAGTTAATAGATTATAGATTCGTAGATATTATTTACTTATAAATATATGATTGAAAATAATGTTAAACGAAAATGCGTCAAATAGATGTTATTAATTTTCAATTTTATTACGCTGTTCTATTGAACGTTTTACGATCAGTGTCGTCAGTCAAATTTTACTATTTTTCAAGCAGAGTATTCGTTTTCGGCCGAGTGTTTCTTCGAGCCCCGAATACAGAAGTTCACACGTTTAATCTGCTATGACGTAGCTGTGACAGTCGCCTTGTCGTTGAGCGTTGACGGCAGTTGATTCATAAATAGTGGGCAGAACGACTATTATCTACGCGACGGGCTCGATAGGCAGTAGATATGTCGGTCGACTGTGAAGAAGAGAGAAAGTTAGCGACCTAAGAGAAGATACTAGCCAATGTACGCCTCTGTGTTACGTTGTTCCATTGAAAGGAAGACAACTCGAATGTTACCGATTCTATTGTGAGAAATTTTTGAGAAAGCCGAAATGTTCGAGTGCACACTGCGATTTTGAAAGTTGGCTTCGATTGTCTTCGCGTTAGATCTCGTGCCAGTCGTTTGTAGAATTCTGAACCAATGTTTCGGTTGCCTGCATCATTTTCATCGTTCCCGACAATTACAGAGATAAAGAATGACATGAAATTCGGAATATTTTATATTCATAGTTTTTCTCAATTAAGAAGTCGAGAATTAATTGGTTGATTTTATCACAATTAACGTTTATGAAATGTATTTTATTTTGATTAAAATATTATTTTATATTTATATTCGTCTAATTTACACCAAATGTTTGTACATTTTGTTTCATCAAAATTGATATAATAATAAACTCCGAGTAAAGCAAATATATCCTCACCATTAACAAATATCATTTAGTACTTAGCTATTTCAACGAAAAAATAATTAAAAGACAACTAGAAAAACCTGTATTCTTCTTATGAAAATATTAATAAATAAATAATCTAAAGACCTCATTTTCCCCAAAAGCTACAACATAAAGCTATAAACTGAATAATTAACTTCAAACTACAAACTTAAAAAATATCCCCCGCCAAATTTTTCTTTACGCTTTTAAAACGTCGCGTCAAATTTACCACTGAATCTACAAAACAAATCAAAATAACTAACTCCTGATTTATTCTTTTCGCAGTTATTAACACTAAAATTACCAAGCAGTTAAATAGACCTAAAATTCCTTTATAAAATCACCAAGAGTGTATCTATCGAGACTTTAATTGATTTACAATTCAGTTTTCGTATTACTAAATCAATTTCTTCGATAATTTCTCAGAGAAACATCTATTATCTTCCTAATAATTAAGAGAACCTCAGGAATGGTTAATTTTGATCCATCTGATAATTTTAGTGTTAAAAAGATAACATATTTCTCCGAAAAATTCTTGAAGAAATTGATTCAGCAATACGCAAACTGAATTATAAATCAATTAAAATTTTAACAGATGCACTCTCGGTGTTTCTATAAAGGAGTTTGAGAAATCCAATTTAACCGGTCGCTAGTTTTAGTGTTAAGTGCACCTTTTTGGCAGTAAAAATGCGAGGCCCGATGAGAACCGCTGGCCGAGCAAGGCTGCATCGCGCAAAAGGTGAATGCATCGGCGCTTCCTACATTTACGCAATCGATCCCTCGAACGTAGTTCGCACGTAGGAATCGCCGTGCTCGCGGCCATATATACATGCGCACGGTTCGCGCGTATCCGAATGGCTCGCACACGTAGAACGGTCGCGATATCGTGCGATCACGAATGTGGAAATAATCGGTTCTCATGGATCCGCGGCGCAACCCACTCTCATTCAGAGGACAGAAGACAATGAGCGTGAATGAAGGGACGGTTTGGCCTACCCGAGATAGGATAAGGTACCGTTTGAAAAGGGAAATCACGCGGAGACGTGTATTTACATTGGAGAAGTCAGCGTGCAGCGTGTCGCTGCAACACAGGCTTGTCGAAACCGCGACCCAAAACGATTGTGAACGCGGCCGAACAAAAAAACCATAAGACTACAAACTTTATGAGACAGCGGCTAAAAAACCCATTGGCAGGTCGACTGCCACTGATATTTTCAGTCACTCGCTGGGTTGCCGACATATTTCCGATTTTTTGTTGAAAATCATACAGGAGTGAAGTACTCGATACCTTCATTTAATTTCAAAAGTAATTTATGATATTTTTCATATTATATTAATACACTCGGATCGGAGGGAAATAGGAAAATGGTTTTCTTTATGATTATAGTTAACTAACTGATACAGTTATTTCTTTTTTAATTTAAAATCTCCATTTCGAGAGAATTCAGATTGAACTATAATTTAATTGTCTCGTTAAGTGGTTTATCAAAGCTGAAATAATGTGCAAGTTTCACTCGGTTTTAAAGTATTTTCTATCAGGATTTCGACGCGGTCGAATTTTTGATAAAATTTTAGAAGTGATTTGTGTAATAGTGTAATGGAATATTCGAATGTTTTTCTTTTTTTTATTGGCGTGATCTCTTTTATTTATAAGGGAAATAAATTGAGCAGTGCATGTAGTTGTGATTAAATGTAATAATCTCTGTTTTATATGAAGCTTTTTTCTGCTGCGAATTTCCGGATTTCCATGTCACATCGATACAGAGATTATTTCGAGTCCCCGATTGGCGCTGCCAGATTCTAGCCAGAGTTTACGAATGCTATCGATGGAATATTACGATCAATGGAGAAGTTGTGTTGCGCGTTTCGAAACGGTGCCCCTATTGCCGCGACATCTGCCGTTTTCTATTGTCCGTTGAATTTGTTGCAAACCGTATTTCTGACAGCGCGATAAGAGCTATTTTTGTTCCAGCCCGGTCGCATTGTTTTCAAATATATGGCCAAATACACGTTTCCAAATAGACGTTGACGCGGTTCTCGATTAAACGCACCGAACGCTTTATAAAATCAATAGAAAGTAATTATGACCAGCACGAATTATAATGAATTGTCTATTAAGAATGATTAACGATGATTTAATTATTTATTGATTATTCATTATATACAGATAAATGTAAATAAATGTACAGGAATAACGCGGGATATTACAGGGAGTGTAATTTAAATAAACTGAAATTTATATCTCAATTTCCTTGAAAAATGCTAGTTCATTTTTTTATATGTAGGTATACAATACATTCAGGATACAGTAATCAGTGTAACTTTAATGACACGCGATATGCATTGTGAGGAAAGATGAATGGGATTACTATCTTTTTGTTCACTTGATCAGTTAATTCGTTTTTGTTATATGTATCTTTATTTATTCTGATACTAAACAGGAAGAAGCATAAGATTTATGAATATTTATATCGTTGTTCATTGCATTGCAGTTATAACGAATACGAACGCAAATCCAGTGATTTCAATGCCTGGCGAATGGCAGCTTCATCAATTAAAATAAGTTTATGAAATACAATAACCAACGTATTAATACTTCTGATTCTAATTTCGAATAAGAAGCTTTTTAATCGATGAAATATGATTTCCTCGATTTGTTCAGTGTTTTATCCGAAAAAATCTGGAATAAAAGCATCACGTGAGCTCTTCCAAAAATCATCAATCAAGTTTCACTTCGGAAGCTTTATAACGCGCCGCCTCTGTTAATTACAACAAAATTTCACTTAAGTACACGCGCAAATATGGCCGTGAAAGTTTCATCTTTAGCAGGGTTCATCGGAACGGGTTCCCGAAATTTCCGTCGTAACCAAATTCCCTCGTGTCGCCGTGATAAATTCAACGATAGGAATCTCTGAATAACGCGGAGCAAATTAATTCGAGACATTTACCCGGACGCCGATGTATCGAGAACAGCGGATACAGTCAAATATAAAAAACAATGTTAAAGGAATTCATTTGCTTTAATCTCGTTAATCAATCAACTCTCGATGATGTTCGGATATTAGTTACATTGCTAATTAATATTTTTACACTAATTGCGTGCTTGAAAGGATCGTTGATTACCAGGCTACACATTTCACACGTGCTTATCGACGGCAGCCCACTTCATTTCCTTAAAGTGAAACTAAATTCTCGATTCGATTAATTAAGAATATTCATACATCTTGTCTCATAGATTTTTATTCGTCTCACTTCACGTTCAACCATTTCAAATTATAAATAACCACACAAAATTTCCACGATTCTCAGTTACAGAATCATAATCATAAAACAACCCTTTTTATAAAACAACGTCAAATCAATTAAATAAAACACAGTATACGTATAATTTTTTAACCCATATTTGCTAATAGTTCAACTCTATTCCGATTCGTCCAATTCTGCGAGCACACATTGTAATTTTCTAGTTTCGAATCTGCACCCTCCGCGATTTCTATGAACAACAATACAATTTTCCGGTACCGATAGAATAAAATATAGAACGAACGTCCAGAAATCTATAAGGTAAAAAAGTGCCGACAAGAAGCAATTGAAAATATCATTATTGAGACAGAATATTTTCAAAAACGATAAAAACTTCAAACTTATTCCTCAAACTTCTCGCACTTCCCCGAACATTAGCAGGAATCCACGTGCCACGATCGTTTCATCCCCCGCCTCAAGAATCCCCAGAAGACCTTTCACCTCCGTAGAACTTGAAGCAGAGCCTTCCCGAAATTCGCCTAGGTGACCCGACCGCGCCGATTCCGGTCGTCCGATCGAGTTTCTGGTGAAAGCCGGTGCTCGCTGGCCCTTGACCTTCCCTCGGCCGAATTCCAGCGCCGAACCGCGCGGCGCGCGCGCGCGCGTTTGCCCGCGAGGACTCGTTTCGTAACGAGGCGAGCGTGGCGGCCATTAAGGCGAAGTTTCGTCGGGCGGCCGGCCGTGCGCCGGGTGAAAGGCTTAAATATTTCGCGGAGGTGAAGGAGAGGCGGCCAGCGAGCTTGAAAGCGACCAGTGACAAGCGAAAACGAAAGGATTCCCTGTCGCGAAAGGCTTTGCCCCTTCTACTTCGCCCCCTTCGTCCCCTCTTTAAGGCGAGTTCGCACGTGAGGCCGGCGTTACAGCGGCCGCCGCGGCGCCGCTGCTTTCGCAAGACTTTCCCCATTGTTTAAAAAATAAAGCCGCTACTCGCGGCCGTCCCGAGGTCGTTCAACCGCTCCGAACCCGCGCGTTTTAAAGAGGTCGTTCAACCTCTTTCTCTTTCCTTCTTTTTCTCGCTCTCCCGCCCTAACGCGCGGTCGCGGCCGATCGTCGATTTCAAACGACTCCTGTTCGCGCCCTGCGGGTTTCTCGATATTCACTGGACCAGTGATTAGTAACCGGCTATTGTTTCCGGACCGACGAATTGTGACCCCGGTAAAGGATCTTTTCGGTCAGGCCGCGGGTTAATTGGTCCGCGTCTGGACGAAAGACGCGCACGTTTTCAGCGGTTGTTATTGGTGGCTGGGTTTTGTAAGCGTTTATGGTGATCGGGATATTGTGGTTGTATGGGAATCGTTTAACACGTTGACAGGGTGCATGTAGATTATTGGAGCTTCTAGAATGCTTAAAGACGATTATATGAAGGAAACTGATGTTGGATCAAAATATTCGATAACATAAGTAACTAGATAATAGTGTAACTTAGGAACTATGGTGACAAATTTGTAATAACCAATTTCAATACCATTTGTCTTCGTTACGGAAGAACAAGTAGTATTGTAGAGAACGCTGAAAATTCTCGTGGCAGTCAGCGTGTTAATAAAGTTTAACGGGGGATTCTTTGTTTAATGGTTTTGATGAGAGCGGTAGTTGTATCTAATTTGTTTTAATGATGTAAAATCCTGATAGAATATTTCTTTGATTTTTGGTGTTGGTGAACGAATTTTGGTTTCTTGTTTAATGGATGAGTCAGAGGTCATTCTCGAATGTATTGCTTTAAGGGTTCTTTATTTCACAAGTAATATTCACAACAAATATATTGTTTTACTGTTTTGCGTACGAAATATAAATTTTCTTTTAACTCTGTGCAGGTTAGTTACTTGTGGAAACTTTTTGAGATTCAGGTAGCAAATAGTTATTAGCACTGTAAGAAGAAGCTTAACTTTTAAACTTTTTAATTGGCATTTTCAATGTTAAAAGGAGTTTACTAATTTGCTTAAAGTGCTTAAGCAAATTGGACTGAAAGTAAAGATTGTTTAATTATCTTTAAGTCTTCAATCATAATTGAGTCTAATCCTTCATTGAAATCGGTCACAGATCGTTCTCGAGTCCAAACGAACTATTGCTTGTTGCTCCAATAAAAGTTTAAAAAGAAGTTGCGTGCAATTCATCAGCCAAGTTCAGTCAAGTCATAGTCAAACTTTAGGTCAATACTTTCAGCCAGTTGCCATACCCGCAATATTTGAGCGTGTACATCTATACACCCGACAAAAAGAATTGTAAAGTATACTATTAACCTCGTGTTTCGAATACACATTCGACAAACAAAGCCGAAGGACAGTCCTGGCAGATTGACCTAACTTTCTCGGATCTCTGGTGCCGCGGAGTCTGGAGCACCGCGTCAACGACCAGTTCGCATCGATTCAGACCCATCGGTTTGTCGGGGAAATAGAATTGTGTCAAGCTGAACTGCGATTCCTATGCTACGAATCCACGTACGACAGAAGCCTCTTAAAATCTCACTTTCAAGAGCAAAAGCGAAAACTATCGAGAAATACATTACTAACACATTCACGAACGTGATAACTGTCGATCACACTGTGTTACCAAATTTTGTTCCCAATAACTTCATGCATATTTTCAAGAAAAGAATTTTAATAATGTAAGTAGCTGACCTAGAATGTAAATAATATATCATTATTAGCAATAAAAATTCGAAAAAAGTGTTCAATAAGCATGTATTATTAGCGTTCCAAACGCACAGTATTGCTTCTAAGCGAACGCGCAGCGTAAAGATGGCGGCTAGGATTGCGCGAGCTGACAAGCCTTCCGAGTCTCGAGACACTCGACGCAGATAAAGAAAAGCTAACGGAAAAAGAACAGAAAAAAGATTCTTTTTATCATATATTATTATTTTTTAGCAATAAAAATTCAAGGAAAGTGCAATGCAAATGCGAATACTGAAAAACTAAGAGAAAAACAATAAAAAAAAGTTCTTTGCGTCGTTTACTCAATATGATTCAACATATATCATTATTTATTAGGAATAAAAATTCAATGAAAATGTTCAGTGGCTACATTGTTACCGTTCCAAAAGCAGAAGAGTATTATTTCGAAGCGAACGCGTAGCGTAAAGATGGCGACTGCGATTGCGCGAGCCAACGGGTCTTCCGAGTCTCGAGACACTCGCGTAGCGGAGGGAAAGGTCAGTCCGTGGACGAGGAAGCGACTAGGCCCGCGATAATAAGCAAAGAAACACTTTCTACGGTGTCAGGGAAGGGGTTAGGAACCGTGCCCGCTTCTGCAGCCTCTCCTAAATGGAACGTGACGGCGTTAAGCGAAGCCGCCGCGGTTTATACGGCCCCGTTCCCTCTAAACCGGCGATCGTTCAATTTACACTTCTTGCATCCGGCGGCCATGCCGAGGAAAGCGTGTCGAAATGTTTCGCGCTATGGAAAACGAAATTCACAATGACCAAGTTGGCTCTTTTGGAACTGCCCCTACCTGTCTCTCTTTTGCCTTCGACCGTGCGCGGGAACGGTCCGATTAATCATTCATCGCTAGCTTTCTATTGACAGTGAAACCATTTCACGGATTCTTTCGTCTGAGCCTTTTTACATACATTCTCGCTGTGCACAATTCATTAACAACTTTTCTATAAATATTCTTTCGCCGGTTTACTGGAAACATCGATTCGAATGCGCCTCCGGGGAAATTATATGCGGAGAATCTTTTCGATGTTCAACGCTAAAACTATCAGACCGGTAGAAACGACTCATCTGGAAATTATTATTTCACACTGTTCAGAACTATGAAGACGTTTTCTGTGAAACTTTGTAATTCTGATCTGTGCAATTGTAAGAATATAATTATACAGGCTGCTTCGAATATCAACGAATACACTTTCTTTATTTCTTTAAGACATGGAAAGATCACTTTAATTACTCGGTGATTCTAGCGTTAACTTCGACAACCGTTAATACGTAATATAAATTGAATCACTATAGTTCATTCAGTTAAGCGATGATTATTTGAAAACGCTTCTATATTATAAATAATGCTACCTAATGCGGTGGCATTCAGCTAGATGAACGTGCAATAATAATAATGCAATTCAGTCGAATGGTTTAATGCAATATTATTCCATTTTGTACATTCTGCTCTGATTTAGGAACTTCTGAATCAAACTAACGAAAATCACGAAATTTATTTCGTAAAAAGAATTGGAAAGAACGAAACGTATAAGAATATATTTTAAGGTAAGATATAATCGGTTAATCCATACGAGATTCACACGACGCCTACCGGCGTCATCCATAACAGATAATCGTATTCAATTTGACGCGAAATGCCGCCATTCGTGGAGGAAGTGTTAAGGTCTGAGAAATGGAGAGAAACATCTTGGGTAAGCAAGTCCGCTCGCGGGCTTCCTCGAAAGCTCGTATCTGGGACGCGCGTCGGTCCTCGGCGTCCGTATCGAGGAACACGATCTCGCTCGCACCGCCACGGTCCACGTACTCTCGTGGGCTAGGTCTAAACGCGTCTAGGCTAACCGAGGCGAGCCGTTTCTCCGCGCAACGTACAATGGCAACGGCGTCCGACCCACGCTCTATCGCCAGGCTGGCAGTGAAACCGACTGCCGGTGCATATTCGTATCTAGCATCCGTTTATCCGGCGAACGTTCCGTTCGTTCGCGTGCAGCGATGAGATTCAATCGTCTTAAGGCCTTTCGAATCAATAAACCAGATCTAAGCAGTCGATACACTCGTACACGAATCCTCTATAAATCACTTTCTCGCCTCGAAATAAATGGATCATGGGAAAATATACGGCGCAAATGTCGCATTTTTTCGGGCCACGTGCAACCAGGAACGACGAAAGTAGGCTCACACTTTGGAAATCTCTTGTCGGGTCGATGATTACAGTGAACTTTCATGGAACTGTCGAAGTACATAGTTTTTACATTTGTTCATACAGTTTTGAAAGCTTCACTGAACGTTACTTTCACTTTTAAGGAAAGGTTACCATTCGATTTAAAGAATGAAAGTTTCTATTTTATTAGAAATTCTTCTTATAAATTATTCTTACCATACCAACTCTTATTTTCTCTTTCACGAAAAATACAAGAATCAGTATACAGAAAAAATCAGCAACAACGAAGAAAACAATATAACTCCCAAGTTAATCTTATTTTTACACATCACGTTATACGATTAATCGCATATGAAAGCAATGGCCTCAAAACCATCGATGCGTTATAGGAACTCGTCTTATACAGAACTCTATTGCAATCGTATTGCCGCACAACGAATTAGTGTAGAAAACGAGACGAGAGAAGATGAAAACTGACCAATGGGACATCTATGCCACATGCCAATTCTCGTGCAACGAACGTTATACAGTTGACCCTACAGGAGGACGCGTTCGATGCGCAAACAGGACATATCGGCCTCGAAATCGTGACGTCCGCCGGTTAAGAGATTTCCTTCCCGTCCGTTCCCGTCTATTTATTTCGCAAATATTTGCATCCACCTATAGAATGGTCCTGCGGCGTGCTGCATGCGCAAACGTTATCCTCCTTTTACGTAGCCAGTGACATCCGATTCGATATCTAAAGAAGCGACGTCTCGGGGCCGCGTATCGCGCCTCCGCGATCACCGGTGCCCAGGTTTCCCACGACTCGCCGCGGCGAGGATCTATGTACGTGATCCTCGATGATCCATTACCGGCTCGAGCGATTTACACGTGTACGGACAAACGAGCGAGAACGGTCCGTGCGCACCGTGAGCTGAATTGATTCGGTATCAGCGATTCGCGGCGAGTCACGGCCGCGCGAGTAACGGCCTCTCCTCTTGCGCTTTACTCTGTACGCTTCTATTGCTTCGATCAGGCATTCGGCTGTTGGAAAGAAACTGCGCTTTCAACGGGATTAATTATCGAGTTTCATTTTGAAAGACTGTTCGCTTTCCGGAGACTCGTCGAAGGATTGAGAATCGGTTTTTCTTCGATGTAGATGTTATTTATTAATATAATACTGATTACAGAAAATAAGAATATTAGTTATTACTATTTCTAATTGAACAGAGACTCGCCAAAGGATTGAGAATCGATTTTTCCTCGATGGAGACGTTATTTATTGATATAATACTGATTATGGGAAATAAAAATATTAGTTATTACTATTGCTAATTGAACAGAGACTCGTCGAAGGATTGAGAATCGGTTTTTCCTCGATGGAGACGTTATTTGTTAATGTAATACTGATTATGGAAAATAAGAATATTAGTTATTACTATTACTAATTAAACAGAAACTCGTCAAAAACTTGAGAATCGGCTTTTCTTCGATGTAGACGTTATTTGTTAATATAGTATTTATTATGGAAAATAAGGATATTAGTTACTACTATTGCTAATTTAACAGAGACTCGTCGAAGGATTGAGAATCGGTTTTTCTTCGATGTAGACGTTATTTGTTAATATACTATTGATTATGGAAAATAAGAATATTAGTTACTACTTTGCTAATTGATTAGAGGAAATGATAATACTAATTATAGAAAATAAGAAAGAAAATTTTGTTACATTTCGTAACGCAACCCATCAAGTTTCCTTGATTTCCTCGAAAAGGAGGATCATACGAAACAAACTGTATTTCTTGCTTTCAACGGAATTTTTGGTAAGTTTATTTTCGATCTTGATATTCTCGGACAGGATTGTAAAAAAATAAATGTTTTACCTTTTATTTTCGATATATTTATTAATGAAGGTTCATTCTCTTCGCGATTGCGTAGCAACTGCAGAACATTCTGTTCGAAGTTTTCCTGGTCGCTGTTATTCGAATTAAATTCGGTGTCTCTCGATTTTAATTGGATAGCAGGAACAGCCGCGCCATGTGCGAACGAGTTCGAGGGCTTCGGCCTGATCTCGTTGTTCCGTGAAGTCCGGTTCGAAAAACCGCGATGCAACGAGCGTTACGCGCGGTAATCTTTAAATAGCCAGGTTGTCTAATTGCGGCACGCCCACCGAGTGCAGTTAAGTTTGGAGACAGGAAGGAAAGATTACGAGACCGCTTAACAGTCTCGCAGGTAGTTTCACCTAGGACAGTTTCATTTCCCTGCTATCGTTGTTCTATAATGATCGTTTTACGCTGCCAATATCGCGTAACAGTTTCGTGAGAGGCTAGGTTATATAAGGGACGAAAAGGTAATCGCACTCGGTCGATGACTTCTGGCTATATCTTGCGCTAAATGCACGTAAAGGCAACGAACGTTTCTATTCGGTTAATCTTTATGAAAATGCTCCGTTCGGAAAAGTTCTTTGTCGCTGTTATGAAGGCTGTCTCATTTTACAGGTTTTCTCGTAAATGATATTATGTTCGTAGATATTGTAGTAAGTGAATATTAAAAGTAAAATAAAAATTGAAATTCAGTTAAAATTCAGTTTGCGTATTGGTAAAGCAATTTCTTTAAGAATTTCTGAGAGAAACGTCTGTCATCTTTTTAATAATTGCGAAAATTGTCTGGTAGCTTTAGTGTTAAATAGAATAACATATTATTAAATATGTAAATATCTCAAGTGCAATTTTTCTGTTTTGAGAGGACAGTGATTTGGCAATACTATTTTTTCGAATATGATCATGTCAGTTTTTTTTGCTTCAATCGGCGCAACAAATTTCTTGCGTGTCATTAAAATTAAAAAATAGATTTGAGATATTCTTTAAATAACGAATAATTCTGGAAATAATTGTATTTTTAGATTGAAATAGGACACCGTGTGTATACGTTTGGAATATATTGATTCTATACTTTCGGATTTAGTAAATTACTTTGAGTTTCTTGTGAAAAAATTGATCGTCATATGTTTTCGTCATCAATTGGAAAAGTAAATTAGAAAAAGAACTAATTTAAGAGAAAAATGAGAACTGCTTCATAGTTCTTGCTTTATACTCGCTGAAATCGTAAAGATACTTTTGTGGGAAGTTGTTAAATAAATTTTCATTATTTGCTATCACAATCTCAAGAAATACAGTTTTGCAACTCTCATAGGAAATTGTAAACCAGTCACTCCGATTGCTCCGTATTAACTTTAATGTTAAATTGTGAAATTATGAGTAGGATGAATGTTCATTTTACGAGTGTTCTGAGCTGGCCTATAAATTCCTAATTTTCATATCGATGTATTAATTTGAAAGTTCTTTTCCAATCGATTTTCCATCCGCTAATGATTCATATAGATAATTTTGTATTTATTGTAATCGTATAGTACTCATTAATTATTAACAACACTTAATAATCATCAAACCTCGATATTATGCAGAATTCTTAGTAGGGAACCCTATCGATTTTCGCAAATAATTCACTATTCATAGATAACAGAATGTTTTAAAAACATCTTTCAAATTTGGAACATTACATATTGTTTAATAAAAGTTATAACTTATCCTTGGCACAATAGATAATACAATTCTTGTAGACTAAGTGACAAACGTTTTGTAGAAATAACAGTCTGTTTCTGCCTTCGCGTCGGTACAACAAATTTTGCCGCTCTATTTACCGTGCTACAAAATCCATGCTCACGAGTATCAGATTTCATACTTCGAACAGTATCAAATTCACTGTACTTCGATTCTAAACCTGCCGGGTACATACAACGCAACGTGGCAGAAGCCCAAAAACTGACTGTTCCGAGTTTTACAATTATTTAGCACACAATATCCACGACTTTTGTTTTAATAAAAATATCTGAAAAAAAACAGATCATAACATCATATTACTCGATACTCATTTCACTTTCAAACATCGATGTCTCATAGAAATCAAAGATAAAAATTCAAAATATACCACTAACACATTCAATACCATTTTCCTAATCACTCTGAATCAACTTCACAAAACAAAAATTAACAAAAGTACAACAAAAATCTCCACTAACTTACGAATAAAACTCGAAGAAACGCTTTAGGGGTAGTTCCCACTCCTATGTTTCAAATCCTTTCCAAAAGCTTCGCGCTCAATTAGCTCTAACACTAGTACCGTTCCCCACAAACGCCCCAATAAAATCACTTGAAAGAACCAAACAATTTACAGAGGAATACAAACATTCCTCCAAAAGAACATCGATAGAAATATATTTCCGTCGCGTGTGCAACCCTTCAAGTTTGTCATAAATCGCTACAAACGCTGTCTGGGGTAGCTGGCCTGTTCCGGAGAGAAAAAACGACAGGTATAGGGAAAAAAAAAGTGCAGGGGAAGCGAAAAACAGGCGAGCCCAGAGGAGACGTCGAAATAAAAGGCCCGAAACGGTAAAGGTTATATACGGGAGAGGTTTTTACGTGGGCTGAACAGTCGCGTTATTCTGTGGGAAGGCAGAGTTCGGTATACAAACGTTTCACTCTCGACGAGCCGGCCGGATAACGGGGCTCTGTTCGCCGCGCGGAGGCAGCGGAGGTATACCTCGCCGAGAAAGAAGGGAAAGTAGTTCTGTGAGTCAGTGGGGCTTGCGGTACCTCGCGACGTTCAACGGTTTAAGCAGCCTCGAGCCTCGGAACGGGAAACGGTAATCCAGATGAGCCGCATCGTTTATCCTTTTGGGAGCGTTCTCCTTCTTCAACCGGGAACTTCGCTCAACCTTCCACGATCCTCCACGAATTTTTCGCGTGCCTCGCATGTCCCCTTACTCTCTCTTTCGATCGCGTCTGCTTCCGCCATTTTCATTTCTATTGTCTCCTCGCTTCTTTCTTTTGTTACCCAACGGCTCGGAACAATAGTTTTCTAACCCCTATTTGCGAGTTCTCGGGAAAAGCTTCTCTCAGATGTTCCGAATAATTAATCCTTTGCTCCGGACAGTTTTCCACTGGGAATATTCAACATTTCCCGAGATGTAGGTGACGTTTTTTCATAGTAATGACGAAGTATACGTAAATTGAGGAGCAAAGGTATTTTATTTCAGTGTCTCATATATTGATGTATTATATGAAGTTTCATATTGTATACAAGAATTTATCATTTTGTTATATTAAAATTAGTGACAGAGTTATTTCTCGAAAGGGTTACGCACTGATGTTACAATGTTGTTGGTAATATTAATTATTATTGGATGTTAATGTTAGTATATAATGGATCTAGGAACATTTGATAGATGTTTCTTATTACTTTATTTTGAGATTCCAAAATATTTTGATGTTATTTTATTTAAATGTCGTTGTGATAACAAAATAGACAAGAAGCTATTAATAAGCAATATTATTCATCACATTTTACAACTGTTCCCACACGGAAACTTCGTGCGCACACTAAAACACGGTCCGCAGTGCTGCTTAACTCGTTAAATCACAGAACACCTGAAATCAAGTTTCCGATCGAGAACGGAATGCAATAGATGCTTAAAGTATCTTCCCAACCGAAAGACTCGACCCGAAGCTCCAAACAAAGCGTCCCCGAGAACCGGGTCAAAACAGCAGAAACCGGTGGCCTAGGGTCAACAATCAAAGAATTCGCTTCGCGCTCTGAAGAGCGTATAATTTTTGCTTTCTCCGTCGAAAGCGTCGCGCCGCGCGGAGATTAACAGTGGAACAACGTCTGACACACTTGCGGCCGACGGAGACGGTGACCGCGACGTCGACGGCGCTCTTCCGAGAAGAGCGGGCGGGCGAAGCCCGCGGGAGAAACGAAACTATTCGTCACCGGAAATAGATTGTTCGTTGGCGAGGCGGCCGCTTAATACCGCGGCAAACAATAGTTGACCCGAATATGCGCGCTGAAACGGCGAACAAGACCCGACCCTGATGAGACGAAAGCCGCTCGTTACGAACAATTGCGCGCTGAAAGGTCATTAACCGCCGCGGCTGATTACGGCCAGGAACGTTCTCCGCGTTGTCCCTTAAATATTCCGGGACAGAAATCACACCACCACGACGACGACGAGGATGGAACGGCCGCCCTTAATGGGCTCCGCAACAGCGTGTCGCTTACGTGAATCATTTACCGGTGGAACGATCGACAGGGATATTGTTCGGGACAGGAAGCATCGCTGGGTTTCGCGCTGGGTTGAATCAGACGTCGAGCCGCTAGCGATCCATGACCGTCGTATAGTGATTCGCTGGGGTATTTGATGTGCAGAATGTTTCTGGATACCGAGGTGCGGAAGTAATCATAGTTTGATAGGGTAATTCTGAGAGATTAGTTCATTTTTTTTAGAAACGACGTATTTCTGATTTGGTTTCAGTGTAATTATTGGGAAGATAACAAACGATTCTCTGAGGAATAAGTGTAGGAATTGATTTAACGATACGCAAGCTGAATTTTATCGATAGAAATCCAAATAGATGCACTGTTGGAGTTTCTATGGACAAATTTCGGAATATGAATTGGACTGCGTGGTAGTTTTAGTGTTTAAGGAACTGTTATGTCGTGAATATTATTGATGCCTAACAAAAATATATGCTTATTACAGTAAATGCATGTAAGATGAGTAGTTAAATGGATGAAATAGATTTAATGTATTACTAAGAGTAATTGAAAACAGATATTTGGGAATCTAAATGAATCAGATTGTAATGAAATGTAAACAGAGAGATTGATATTGATATATCTACATTTTAAACACGACTCAAACGTGAAATTAAAAGTTTCAATAAGAGTGTTATTATAAAATACCCTACAATACTCGGTGAAAATATTTTCACGACAAAGTTCCTAGTTCGATCTGTTTCTTGAAAATTCTTCTAGAAAAATATATTTTCCCATAAATGTCTACAATTTGATACGTACGTAAATTCTGCGCAGTAAGAAATTCATTTGAATAATCCATTCGTTTATGCACGTACGTCTACCGGAAATACGATGCCGTCGAGTTTTTAGGTAAACTGGAGAATCACGTTTATGTTAGCCACCGAAAGGTTTACCTAGCGGCGTGCAGCGAGCTCGTAATTGTAGCGACGATAGCGAGAGTCAGCTAGTTTTGAGGTCAGGGCAACGACGCCGAGGATCCTTGTGACGTACGGTACTCCAAGGAGCAACTCCGGCTGGCCTTCGACCTGAACGATCTCCCACGTTGCGATCCTGCTTTTTTCCAGGACTATTCTAACTGTCGCGATAGCGTTCCGCGGATATCCTCACAGCGACTATATTCCTTAATCTCTTATAGATAAAGGAACCAAGGCTATCCTCTCGACGTTAATTAACTCCTTTGTCGGACTTCAATCTTTCTATTCTATTTCCCTTTAATTGTAACGCTAAATACAATTTTTCAGCCTGTATATTAAGAAATTTGAATATTCAACTCGTCTATCAGAAAACTTAACGTACCAACCACAACAATGCTTCGCGTTCAACGATAAACTCTTAATTGATGTCTATTAACACTAGGTTTAATATTGGATTTCATAAACATTGTTTAGTACACGCTTACGTCGACTTTGATCGAAGCAATTACACTATGTACCTCAATTATCTATTCTCAAACGTCTAACCTCCAAAATTCGAATCAATGAACATCAATGTTTTTAGGAGCAGTATAGTAATCCGTACAATAAATAGTATTAACACTAATAATCTAGTATTAACACGTTGAATACCGCACGATTTCATAGAGTAAAATATACAAAATGGAAAACATATAATAACAGATCACTTGTTTGAATCTCATTATTATTAGCACGTTGATCTAGCCGAATGGCGCCGCATTAGGTAGCATTATTTTTAATATAGCAGTGTTTTCAAATTATCGTCGTTTAATTGAATGGACCATAGTAATTCGATTTGGTTGGGGACCACCGGTGACCCCCATGGCATTCAACATGTTAATACGATTGTCTTCTATTACCAATAAAGTGTTTCCCATGGTAACAGACACGTCAGGCCATTTATTTTCCGAAACACTGCGGTGTCCCATATTGGGAGCTGCGCTATATTAGGCGTTACCATGTACACCAAAGTGATACACGCGCGAACGGAAATAAGAAAAACAGAGATCACATGAAATTCCAAGGACCCGTTTGCCCGAGACATTTTCGGCAGCGTCCTTACGTAACGTGGCCCGATTGAAAGATCAAGATCAAGAGAGCCTCCCGGGCGGCGGGTTCGCTCGCGGAACACGCTCGATCCTTGGTCATGGACTCCGCGAATGTAACGCGGTTCGGAAGGTGAAAGTTTTTCGGTTATCGAACATTCGTGGCCTAGACCGTAAAAGAATAACAAGAACCCGTACACAGGCCGACTGGCTAGCCGCTTTATGCCTCGCTGCTTTCTCTTTTGATTCTAAATAGTTCCCACCGTCGCGAGGACAGCGTTTTCCTGGTCTGCCCGCTTTTCGGACGATTCGCCGCGCCGTTCCTTCGACGCGGAAGCATTTACGGGAACGCTCCGCGCTGTCGAATGGACTTCTGTGCTTTTTTTCGCGAGTCCTGTCCCACCGAAACTAGGAAGAAAGTTTCGCCTGGGACCGTTGGTTTCGCCGTCGTTAATCGCGAGCCGAGCGCACGCGCCGTAAATTTGTCCGAGCGCTTTAGATATAGCGGATATTTAAAAAAAGCGATAATTTAGAAAGTTAGTGGTACAGCTCTATCGACAGCTGCTGGATTATCGGTGGATTCGTGTTCGACTTCCTTCTCGAGATTATTCGATTATCTGTTGCGAGAAGAAAGGTTATGTCTCTGGGATTATGCAAGCTATCCTGTAATTAATGGTTTCGGAGGATTATTATTTTACGTGGAAAAGTTCTGATCAATTTGAGATGGAAGTTTCTCGCGGGATTCATGGGTGAATGCTTGTAAAGCGTGTTTAATTTGCGGGAAGTTGTTTCATATAGAAAAACGTAGGAAGTGTGGGGTAAGACTCTTGTTTGGGTCCTCATTTTCGAAACAAAGTAAATTTAAAAGATAGAGGAATATCCAAAGATTTCCGAGGTATCAACGGAGTCACTGCTAAAGAGCTTGATTAGTTTTCTATTTTACATTGTTCAATTTGTATGAAAATTTGTACCGAACGTGTTCTCTAGCTTCTCCGAGCTAATCCAAAAAAATCTATATTCACTTTAAACTTCATTGTCCTTTAATGAGTCTGTTGTACTACACAAGAGATCCAACGGAATGCGTGAAACAAATAAATTCCATTTCGATCCGGATCCCAGCGAAAATCCGCGATCTACACGCGCGGAATAAGTCGAATGAGAATCGCGCGCAGAAGATCGCAGCTCATTTTCATATTCATATTTTCGTTGCCATCCGTCGAATCGATCTCGTTTTTCATCAACGCTCGGCCACACCTGAGCCGCGTGGCGATCGATCGATTAATCTTGTTTCTAAAGATATCTATCTATTACGACGACGGGCTAAAATACATACGTATTTAATGCCGTCTAGACCATCCCATAAACGTTTCAGCATTCTGTCCGATATTTTAACAGAGCTGTTCCCCGAAGAGAAAAAAATCTCGTCGGTTTTGATGAAATCATTTATTTACGACAAATCGCTGTTACGAAGGCAAAAGTGATTACAATCTTATAACTGTGGAACTGGAAAAATGTAGTTACCAGAATTATAAATACGATTCGATGAAGGCAACCAATTTCTAGGAGTAACAAAATAAAATAAGGTATCGACGGATGATTGCTGAGAATTGTATGTTACTATAAAAATTATTATACAAATGATTTACCATTATTTTAATGCGTCAAGCCAATTTTTTTCATCTTTCCATCTATGCCAGCAATGTCACTAAAATCAGCGATTCGAGAGAGAATCGGAAGAACACGGTTATTTCGGTTACAAATATTGACTCCCTGCTCTCTTACAACGTTATTACTTCAATTTTCAAACGTCACTGTTTTTGCGTTAAAACTTTTAATACCGAAACATTCATTTAGGAATTTTATATTGCCACTCGCGGATGTCGGAGACTGCACTTAACGTGTTAAGTGACAGATTGCAATTTAACGGTGTATGTTTAAAAATAAATATCTGATTGTCTCCTGTCGTGCCACGGGCCAATCGTTGCCCGAAGTTCCCGATCGAAATATCATTTGTTAAACGTACGTAATGACAATAATGAATCTGCTCGCGTTTTTCTGTCCGTGCCGGTGCAATAAGTACTCCATTGTCAATAATGCGACTGTGTTACGTAACCACGTTCTCATTTATAAACAGTATGGGCACATTGATCATATAGTTACGAGACTGTTCGAGCGTCTCGACCGCTCCATATCTCGTTGCACAAATTACGACCATTATTCCCTTCGGTAGCGAGCCCGTAAATGCCCAGAATTGGTAAAAATCGAATGCGATTCGCAGCCCCAAATAGGAATCGATCGAAGAAAAATGCAAGTTTGCCAGACAGGTTGAAAATTTCAATTCGCGGATAATTGACAGAAAATTTGCTTCCAACTTCGCGATGTTCGATTTATCAGCAAACGAATAAATCTTTTATCTATGCAGCGTTCCTGCAAACTTCGAGGTATCCTTTGAATAATTTTCGTGAAGATTTCTAACGATTTACAGTTACTTCATTAGAAACCTGCTAACGAAAGATAACATATTAATCATAGCATCCAATATTCGAATATTCACTTCGTTCAATTAAGTCATATTTCCTCATAATCAAATGCAACAATAACAAACGAACAAGTACCTACAAAATACCGTTTCACCTTAACCAATACTTCGATCGATATTTCAGAACTCCTCGACTTGTTTCATACATCCTCGAAAAGACATCCTCAATTACAAAGGAAGGAATACGAAAAGGCTCATTTTGACTCAAGCGTCGATTCTATCATCGAGAACGAACGAGTTTTACTTAATACGTACATCGAAAACTTTACATAATCGTCCGTGCAAAATCCGATCTACCGATTCCGTTCTCCGAAGACCTAACCAACCGAATCCCGGGGGAAAAGGGGGATACCACGAAAACAATGTGGCAAAAGCGTTGAAAAAGTTCTCGGGTCAGCGAAGAGCGCAGTTCTCCCGTGTGTCGCGTCCGCGGTCCGCGTTACGCTAAGCGATCGACTAGGCTTGTTGCAGCGATGTTAGAGGTTCCCCTACTGGAGAACGTAGTACAGCAACGCAGCCGTTTTACGAGGAGGGTTCTCTCTTCCACTTCCACAGTTCCTCCACCGCACGGCGCACGGGTTCCTCGTCGGTGAGCGCTGGTGCCCGTGGCCGCTGTCCCAGTCGTCGCCCTACTTTGTCGAAGCAAACTCAGCTCGACACTCGGTTTACACCTCGGTGTACGACGAGAGAGTAACACGTCCACGCACGCACCTACACGCTCACCATCTCTCTCTCTCTCTCTCTCTCTCTCCCTCCCTCTCTCTCTCTCTTTCTCTCTCTCTCTCTGTTTGTCTGTCTGTCTCTCTCTCTCTCTCTCTGTCTGTCTGTCTGTCTCTCTCTCTCTCACTCTCTTTCTCTCTCTCTCTCTCTCTCTCCCCCGTCACACACGACTCGCAATCAAACAGACAACGGGTGTATCACAAACAAACACAAAGAGCACTCGGACACACGTGCATACATACGTACACAAACACGTATAAGAGAGAGAGAGACACGCACACAAACGCGCGCGCGCGTACACGAGCGTGCTCGACGAGCTAACGTGTTAGACGACGACGCGCGAAACGGTGGTGGTGGTCCCGGCGGTGGGTGGTAGTGGTGGCGCGGCTACGTCCAGTGTGTGATGGTGATGGTGATGGACGCGGTGGTCCCGTCCGAAGCAACCGGAAGTGCACCGCGAGAGGAGCCCGTTCGCAGGAACCGGGTAGAGGAGCCACGTGCCGCGGCCGCCACCGGAACCGCCGCCGCTGCCGCCGGTCCAGCTGAACCGTCGCCGCCGACCGAACGAAGACAGGACGGGAGGCAGCCGCGACCTACGACAACCTGCCACGCGTTCATCGATCCGGCGTAACGCGCTCGTGGCCGACGTCGATGATCGCTGCCCGTGAGGATTTCGGGCCGATACGTTCGAGTGAATCGTCTTCAGGCTTGAACGGGCAAGAAAACGAGAAGACGAAGAGAGCAACTGGAGGGAACGGAACAGGCACCTGCTAGGGATTCGTGATATCGGGACACTTGCCGAAGGTTAGCCTGTATCGGGTGGTGTGTTGGATGAGATTGATATCGTCATCGTCGCCGAGTGAACCCGTCCGATCTTGAACGCTAGCGTGCCTCGATCCGAGCGGAGAAGGTTAGCGGGAAAGGTTACCGCGGGGATGCCGCGAGAAATCGGCTAGACCAGGAAGCAAAGCCAGCAGGGGAACGATCGTTACTCCCGGCGCGGCTACGGGAGAAAGTGCGCGCGGGCCTCTCGAACCGGAAGTGCCATCGAGCGAGAATATTCAGCATCATCGCGTGTGTCTCTCCCCGTGTCCCTTTCTCTCTTCCGTTCCGCGCGAAGCGCTACGCGACGCGTGGCAGCGTTCGCCCGCCAGTTTCCGTGTCGTCTGCACGAGGAATCGCCGATAACGATCCCCTAAACACGCTGGAGGTGAAGACTCTGTGATCTCCGAACGAACGTCACTGCCAATCGACTGATCGACTTTCGACTGTCTTCTGTGATTCTCTTCTGTCCTGTCCTCTTCCTCTTCCCGCGGGCCGGAAACCGTCTCGCCCAGGCATGCGCCCGGAAACGATGCTCCAAGGACCGTCAGGAAGATCAGCGACTCGTTAGAGTGATCCGTCGAACCCGTTTTCGTCCCGAACACTGACAGTCTCCCCGAGACCCCAGAGCTTTAGAATTAGCCCCGGCCTCTGTCGGGCCAGCAGCACTGCCACTGTCACACGAGGGGATCCAGAGAGCCGGACCGGGTCAGCCAAAATTGGTACACAGTTCGCTCTACGGTTCCCTCCGCTTCATCCATTATTCGAGCGATCCTGGAATCGCAACCCGTGCACACTGCCGATCGATAGCTGCCGCGTGGACCGAGGACGCGGGAAACTCGACTATATACTGCCACTTTTCCCCAGCCGAATCGGTTTTCTTCGATAGACGACACCCTCTTGAACGATTCACCGGTCCACGTCGAACGACTGATGTTTCTTTTCATGCCGAAGTTAGGGTATCGAGCTCCGGATCAGTTTCACCGCTTTTCATCGAAATCTCGCCGCAACCCGACGGACGTTCGGGTGAATCAAGAGGCGAACACGCTTCCTGGCTAAACACGCCAGTCGGAGAGGGTGGGGACAGAAAAGAAAAACGTTAGCGCGGTTACGTAATCAGTGCGTGGCCGCCATTTTGGTCCACGCACACGAGTGCGTGCGTGTCGACACGGCTCACCACGCGTCGCGTTTCCGTGCGAAACCGACGACGCATGAATGGTAGAGCGCGAGCGGCGTGTCCGCGATAAGAACAGCTCTCCGGTTTGATAGCGCTGCAACGGGAGAGAGACGCGGCACACCACCGGCTACATGCTAGGAACAAACCCGAAGTGGTAACGCGCGCGAACGGCCGAAGGTGTAACGAACTCCGCGGCGATTTTTGTGGCACGGATCGAACGATCGATCGATGTGTATTTTTGATGAAATGTGTATGTAGATACTGTTCGGTGATGGATTTGATTTTGCGTCGGTGAAGCCTGGTGAAGGAGGAACATATTTTTTCGTTGATCTTCCATTGGGACTATTCGACGGAGTGAACGGCGCGAATACAAATGAGTGAGCATACAGACGACAGCGTTGAACTCTCCGAATTAACGAAACTGTGATGCGTGAACGATCGACGAACCCTCGATCGGTGTGTTCAGTGATGCTAGCTGGTAATATTCGAGCTTTATTTTCTAATAAGAGATGCTAGTGTGTTCTTAAATGATAAGTGGATTACGTTAAGTGGAAGCGGGACACTGATGAAGTATAACAGAGGGGATAAGAAGCTGCGGGATTTAGAGGATAGTAGAGGATTTTAGCCACGGAGAGATCGTTATTGGCGGCGAGGAGGAACCGGAAAGACGGAGACGCACGACGCGGTTTTCTATTTGGACAAAGGATAATCCAGTTCCGAGGAAGCTTACACATGCAACTGGGTCGTGCTCGGGCTACCGTCGTTTCGGCCACGCTGATACTTAAAGCCGATCGATATTTAAACGATTCCTATGAAATCGACCCTGAAACCCTCCGAGACAGTGGACGCCGCTGATATATTTTCTTAATCGATCGGATCAATCGGCACGACTGATTTCATTGAGCCCGTTCTTTCATCGCATCCCCTAAATTGCTAGCTGTGATACTCGTCCGTTTCGGATGCAGCGTCGCCTGGAGCAGACTGATCGTTAGACGATCGTCGGTCTTCCGGTCCGTGGATCCAGACGGGGGAACTGAACATTCTCGGGAGCGTCGAACAAATGAGGAACAAGTGCACGTGCAAGTGCTTAAGAAAACGGACGAGACGTCGGAGGCATCGGGCACCACGAGTTTTCGATTAGAGCTGCCTAGAGCCCACCACGGTGACGTTCGACGATCCGTCCCCTTGTCGCGCTTATACGTGTGCTTTACGTGTGTGCCTCTGTGTGTTATTCGAATGTAGCCCGGGGTGAGAGAGAGAGAGGAAGAGCGAGAACGGACGAGCAAGCGAGCACGCGCGCGCGCGCGCGCCCGCGTACACCGCCAGTGTATAAACGCTGACGTAATACGACGAACCTCCCCTTGACACCTGATCGACAATCCAACGTCGTCGGAACGTCTGTGACCTTGTTAATACTGCACCGGCTGCTTGTCGGCGGGATTTTCGGGAAGACCTCGCATCGGCCCATAACGTTTTCGTATTTTGGATGTCATAAACGGAAAAAGATGTAAGTTGAGCTTCTCTATCGCGATGAACACCTCGCCACCCTCTTATGTTTTCTTCAGGATGGTTATGTGGGATTTAAGGAGACACTGGGCTGTTTCTTCCCTCTTTCAAATTTATTTCATGTTGGTTGGTTTTTTGGAGAAATGTTTTCAGGGATCTACGAAGAAATGATGGTTTTTGTTTATACTCGCTTGAGTTTGCAAATGAATTATATTAGGTTATTTAGCAGAGGCGAGAGGAGGTCCTACATCAGGAAGGTTTTAGTAAGGAACTTATGGACAAGGTACTTTCTTCTCGAGTGGGAGAATTAGTAATTGAAAGTGAATGTTTTATTATTCATGCAGAATGTTAACAGAAAATAATTGATAATACTATAATTGGTTTTGTAAATTTATAATTTATAATTCATGACTTCTGGGAAAATATTTTCTTCTGCTTATTGCAGTGATTAGTTTGTAATGTTTATGTCGAAGAGGATTGTAATAGTTGAACTATTTAATCAGAAAGGTAATCGATATTCAATCAGTCAATATTTAACTCATAAATGTCGTGTAGCGAAGCTACAATGTTGTAATAAAAACGTAACGTTGAACAGTTGTAATGTTTCTGTTGCTAGAATTAATAATTATTACCGATCGCAAAAACTAGCCGGGAATTACATACTGCGAATAGCTTGGCCAATTAGCAACACGGCAGTCATTCTCAAATGCGAAACCGGAGAGGAGAGAAGAGAATCGGAAAGAAAGGGATAATAATCGATAATTGATGCAAATCCAATGTACAGGTTTCGTACAAGTCGAAAGGTCTAGGTCGTTCGGCGAGTAACAGCTTGTCTTCCTGCTCGCCGAAATTCGTGAGAATTTGTTGTATAAACCTCGGCGAAGGACTGGGTCTTCCTCTTTGGAAATACAAGGTGTCCCGAAATTAGCAGTACAGTCGAAAAGGAGATGATTCTACATATACGTTAGTGAAATGATTTTTTCAATAAACTATATTTTATTTCGAATTTATTTTAATAGAACATTTAGTAGACCAAAAAATATTAACAAAATATTTTTCAATATTATCATTCATGAGATTTTCAATTATTTTAAATCACTTTTTTTTAATCGCGTTCCAGTGCTGATAATTTATATTTGTGAACATTAGGTATACAAAATTATTGTTACAAATAAATGACACTACATCATGGTATATAAATAGGAAAATATCAAATCAACGCAAAAGATATTTTTGTATCATCGATTTTTATTGCAAGAAGTGCAGTGTGTGGTAAGCAACTATACTTAAATTTTCAAATATTTGTTTTTTGATGAATAAACAATGGGAATATATAATTTATTTTTGATACGCAAATTTTTCTTTTATTCATAATTACAATATTTCTATGATTACTCGCATAGTTAATTACTAGACACACTGTATACATCGAATCCGGAAGAAACTCTTCGAAGGCGAAACGATACGCCTGTCACAGAATGATGAACGCTGATGCAAGCGTCAAAGATACAAAAATAAATTTTTGTAACGTATTCCAGCAACCTTGAAGATTATTGGAAATGAGAGAAAGGATACGTTTACTGAGAATAATCGGTACACTTGTTGCACGAGTAAGCGTTCGAAAACTAATGAAAAAATGTATAATTTAAATTCTAGTTTTATACTGTTCCATGTTGAATTCAAAATTAAGAAAACTAAGGAAATTATAAAACCTAGAAGCTTAAGAAAATCTAGAAAATTATAAAAAATAAGGCAAAAATTTTAAAAAGTCTTTCCAACTCTTTTCTCAAGCCTATTATTAATTAATTCCGTCTCTCATCGATGAAAGGAACTTCTACTCACGATCCCATAGAAATTACAATCTTATCACATGATTAACGCTACTGGTCCACATAGTCCGTCAGATCTCCGAACACCAATATCACTGATACAAATCTCAGATGCTGAATATCGGTTGATATTGCCAAGCAAATATTAAACTTGATTCGATGAACAATCGAAACGAAAATCGACAGATTATATATGGAACAGTCTTCCACTTTGAACCGAGACGATTTCATTGGTCGTTCAACGATTTCCTTTACGAGCAAGGGAAAAGCTGAGCATACACGATCTTTCCCGTCCGATCCGCCAACGTTGGCGTTCACGTTCCGCGTGTCCATTGTTTCCATTTAATTGGCTCCTATCTATTCTCAGGATCATCATAGATCAATTTGCACGATCGGCTGTTCGCGATAGGGCCGAACGGTTTCTCTGCAATCTATAAATACGCGAGACGAGCCGATACTTCGACCAGGTTTGCTCGAGCGTTCGGCGCTACCGCTGGCAAGACAACGATACGCGCGTACGATTGCGCAGGGCGCGGCCGTAACAATGGTACCAACACGCGCGAGTTAATTGTTCGAGCGGGAATGAAGCGAAAATGCGAAATAACATTTCCTCGCGCGGACCTTCGGGAAAATCGTCGTTGAAGGTTAACGATAAGTGGAAGTAGCAAGCAATGAACGGGCACTGAGTTGTAACGACTATAATTGAATGGTCCTGCGCAGGAAGGAGCTGAGACGCGAAATAGTAAAAAATTAGATATTTATTTATTCTGATACCTCCTGGTGTCCATTAATGAAATATAGAAACGAAAGTTTTAATGGTATATTGAAAGAAAAATCTGTGAAATTCTACAAATTTCTATAGAATTCTATAAAATTCTATAAAATTCTATATAGAACAATACGTTGTTTTATTTCCATGAGGTGCACAGTAAAAAACTTGAACAGTGATTTGAGGAAGTAATAAATCATCGGCATTAAAAAAGATCCGAAGGATTTTTTTGTTAATTCATTGCTGTGTTGTTCGTGAAGTGTACAGCTAAAAGTGCGTGAATTATTGAACTTTTATTAGATTGCCTTGGTGCATCGCAAGCTTCCTGATAAAACGTCAAGAAACCTTGGAAAAGATATACACCAATTTCATATTCCGGGCGTACCTTCGAGGATCAGATTGAAAATACACGCAACAAAATGAAAGAGAAATCCTTATCCCTTTGTATCTTTTCGCATCGAGCAGTCAACATATTCATTCTTTCGTCCCTTGTTCGCGTTTCTCGTTCCGTTGAGTTTATTTAAAGCTCTGTTGCGGTTTCGCAGTATTTAAACATACTGAAAGGTTAATTCGCGTATGACAAAACGCGAAACGTCCTTTTTACGATGAAAAAAAAAAACACGTTGCTTTGCAAAAATGCGCGTTGCATGTGACATGTGGAACTGCGTTTCATAGAACGGAAATAGAGATATACTTTCGGGGCTTGAAAATATTACGTGCAACGCGTGAATGAAATGTCGTTCGGAGAAAATTATTTTTGTACTCCCCCGTTTCACGGATTCGCACGGCGGCAAACGAGTAAGGCACGATTCGCCCGTACAAATTAGTTTCCCAAGTGATAGTGGCATTAATGAAGCGAGATCTCGTAGCATTACTAACTTTAACCCATCTTAAGAAGACTAACATTATTAAAGCGTAGTCGCTGGAAATCGAATTCGAGTCCGACCACATTTCTCACTGCCTTGGACCACTTACAAAACTTTCCCAATTCAAATTTCCCTGAGAAGATCCGATGTTGAATTAAATTAGAAAGAACGTAATAAATACAAGTTAGTTCCTTGTGGAAAAACTTACACGATAACTGAACACAGACACATCCGTACATGTCACTCAAACATAAAAATACAATGAAACTGTTAAATGCAATATACATACGAACAGCTTCCGACGTGTATCGTCAAACGTACAAACGGTCTCAGACTCTGAACGAGCACCGCGGACTGAAATCTCGCTCCAAGATTCCCCTGCAACTATGCCACCGACGAAGACAGAAGATTGAAACTCGACAATGCGTTTCCTCGCGAAGTTATCGAACCTGTTTATCAATCGTACGCGCGTACGAGTAAGAACGGACGTCGAGCAGACCGGAGATGTCGCGGCCAGACGTTTCCCGATAATTACGTAAAGACGGAACGGTGTCAACTGCGTGACGAAAACAAGCGCGAAACGCTCTGCCCTTCAATAAATTACTTTTCAAACAACGCCGTTGCGTAAACGGCGGCGTTCATGACGTTCGCGGTGGAATTAGCGGCGTTACCGAACGGTGCGCTCTCGTCGTTCGTCGTTCGAAGAAAAGTTCTCTCCCTTCTTTCGGTCGGCAATTAGCCCGCGCCGGAAGGAATTGCAGCGCGAAAAAAAGGAATCGAACGGGACCTTCTCGTGTGAAGCTTCGTTATCGTGGAAATCGAATTTCCCCGATCCATTCACCGCGCGTGCTTTCGACCATCGAACGTGTTTGCGTATCGGCCGCCGCTTTTTGCTCCGGACAAACACTCATAATGGCACGGCGTTGTCCGAGTTCCATTGATCAAAACACTTCCCGGCGATGAATATTTATGAAATTGTTGTGAAACGCCGCCGTTGCGAACGTTGATTAACATTGACAGAAGTAGAAGCGGCCTGTAATGGACGGTCGCGCGAGCTGGGCGGCAGCTTAAGTGCGCACGTGCTACTGTATTATCGAATTCAGTTTTCGATATCATATAAAGTATTAACCCCTTGCACTCGGGAGGCGACTTTCTGTCACCGTTTCATTCGACGCGACAGAATTATAGAATTTCGGATTCAACGGATGAATGTGATATCAACGCACGAAACATTGGGACGAAATAGTTGTTTAATTCACGCAAACTGTTGCTCTTTATGCTGATTGTAACAAATATCATCGGTACCGATATAAAAATAAACATTACTTTAGAGAGACCGTGATTAATATAATTTATTCTTCCTCCTTTTGTTGGATATCTTCGGTTTTACAATGTTTCTGTTGGATTTGTATATTTAGATTAATTTGTGAACTTTCAGAGTGATAAATGTTTCGGATGTTGCTTGGACGTAGAAAAGACAATTGTTACGATACGAATGGTATGATTCGCAGAAAACTAGAATTGTGTCGTCTCCGATCTCTCGAATTCGATTACTTCTATTTGAATAAATGTTCGAGTAAGTAATTCAGAACATGAAAATTGTGCAGTGGGTAAGAAAACAGTTTGTCAGGTAGGGAATGAAGATATATCGACATTCGTGTCTTCAACAGTTCGCGTGAAATCCAATTGCCCCACTTCTGAGCCCGGTTGTCTTGATAATCTACGCGATAGTATCCTGAAGTTAACAAAGCCTGGCACCTGTAAATGTACTAGAAGCTAGCTCGTCGGTCGAAGACGTTTCCATCGTGAGTTACACATTCACCCGATTACGACGTTTCGTGATTTTTATCATTTTTCTTGAATTCTTTTGCAGGAATTTTAACTGTTCGTGCTTACAATAGATATACATAGGAAATTCATAAATAGATACTAAACTTTATTTCATATATTTATTTAAAAGTGAAGTTTTGTACAAAACATGTCACACTTCTTCATTTTAAATCAAACTTTGTCAAGAATTTCAATAAAAACGTATACAAAAACCAAACATCATTGTATCAAAAAGTAAACGAAAGGATTCGAACGCGATTATTACAAACAACCAGGTACATTTCACCAAAAATCAAAGGCACAAAGCAGAAAAGGTAAACCCGAGAACAGCGTCAGACATGTTTCCACCCCGAAACTACAAAGCAACTTCCCAAAAACTGAAACCACAACGTTCTATACAATTCGAATCCGCATAAAGATTTAATCTCGTTACTACAAATGCACCGAGAATTTTACCAAAAATCGGTACGAAGCAGAAAAGGTAAACCCAACAACAGCGTCAAACATGTTTCCTCCCCGAAACTCCGAAGCAACTTCCCCAAAAACTGAAACCGCAACTTTCCATGCAATTCCGATCCACCCGTAAAGGGTGAGAGACCCGTTTACCCGAAATGCCTGGAATTTCAGCAGAAGTCAAAAGTGCGAGGCAGAAGCGTCGACAGGGGTTTAATAATAAATTAACGGTGGCGTCGATCGATCCGAATTTTCGAGGGTATCTCCCCCTCGGCCCAACGGTGTCTATAAATACCTGGCAGAAGGTATTTATGCGAAGCGGCTGTGTTAGCCACGTTAAAGGCACGCTAAGTAAGGAGCACGCGGCAGCACGTCGCGGGAACTAGAGTTGTGCAACCCCACTTAAAGTTATTCTGGCGGATGAGCGCAGTAGCCGGTGACGTCCCTAACCTAGCGTAACCTCGGTACTCGACGCGCGCCCTCTCCCGATGACGGAGCTTGAGATAGGTCGGGTACAAACGTCCGTACGAATGCATGTTACGCGCGGAGACCCCGGTGCTCCCGCTATAGTCGAACGACGACCGGCCGTACTACGATCCGCCCGCCGCCAACGGCAATTATTCATCGCCGTTTCCAGCTGATCATTCGCGTCCTTCCTCTATTTTCGTCTCTTTCCCCCGTTTTTATTTCGCCCGTTCGCTCCCTTTCTCCTTTCCTTCGCCGATATCATCGGCGATCGCCATTCTTCTCGCTCGGGATTAATTCGTTATCGACCGATCGACCGACCGCGCGAATACCTCCATTACGGTCCGCGCTCCTTTGTTCCAACGGGGTTGAAAATTTCCTGGGGCGAGAACGCGTTGGAACAAGCGACGTAAAATATTCCGTTTTCGTGCGGCTGGTTTACCGATGCCCGCCTTTCGATTTAGGCCTTCCCATTGTTGCGGTGATCGGTTTCCTTCGGCTTGTTGGATCCCTTATGGATCAATGGATGATTTGTTGATCGAGTGGAATGCAAATGGAATTTTTGCGAACGAGGATTTACGTGTGAAAGGATTTTTCTGGAAAGAAGCTTGAAATCTTTGATTTCTTTGTGGGGCCAGTTACGATTTTACTCCTTTGGCACTGTCGAGTTTAACTTTTGGGTTGGATTTTTCTTTTTTTAAGGATGTCTTTGAATTTGGAACGCGAGGAAATTGTTGTTAGTGTTTATAGTTCTTCGATGATGTTTAAACTGTTCTGGTGTAGTGAGGATTATAGCGGAATGAAAAGTTGAAGTTTGTCTGCTGAGAACGTTACTAATATCATTAACCACCGTTCATCCATTAAGATCAAGATTATCCAGCACGAATAGATTATCCTTCATAAACGTGAATTGTTAATAATATTCGTGTTAGTGGGTCTATAGAATCAAATTAAGCTTATTCATTCGTTTTCCTTCTAATTTTGTATTTTTATTTTCGTTATTACCCGCTTAGAAATAGAAAAATGAAACGATACAACAATATCGCGAAACCTTTCTGAAATTTGCAAAGTGAAAAAAATATAATATTTCAATGCTTTCAGAGCATCATTTTTCACAGATATTTTGGGTCTTCCACACGGTTCATTTTTTAGGGAAAAATCACCAGACCGAAAATTTTCAAACCAACGCTGCACTTTTCGATCGTTAACTGTATTCTCCCTAAACGCCTGGTTTATATTCCGAGCAGCTTTTGCAGCATTACTACCAAGTTTACACTCATATAAAAAAATTACACGAATATCGGTTGAATTCATATCGGTATAAAATTCAAAACAAAGAACAAAAGGGAACACTTTTGAGAAAATTTTCTTCGAAATGTGACTCTGGCAATGGACAGTACAACTATAAACGAAGTTATGCCGAAAACAAAAGAATAACGAAGACAGGGAGACAAACGTTCACATGTAAAGAAACACCGACGTTTCATATGCACCAACCTAATGTATATTTGTTGAATCATGTTGAAAATCTTCACCACGAGTCTCACCCGTTGTTGTAGGACAAGGGGTTAATAACGTGATACAGAAAGCTTACCCCGAAAACGTCACCAGGACGGTTCTACGTGGCGTCGCGTCGGTACCGTGTCACCGATTATAACACGCTAGACCCCGGCCTATAGAGGCCACGTGCGTAGAAAACAGATAACAGCTAGCAGACTCCTCGCGACCTATGCCAATCTCAAACTAAATATACCCGCCAGTAATCGCGGCATTGCGTTCACGAACTCCGCCATGCCTGTCGTATCTCCGCTGCACTAACGCGATCTGACGTGGTCTAGTGCCGTTGGACGATCGCGCGAACATAACTCTCGGCTAGAACACCGAACACCCTCGACCCGTGCCCACCGGTTTCTTACGTCGATATTGACGCTTAACCCCTTGTCCCGTGATTTCTTTCAACTGCAATTGATAAAACCACTTTATCGTTAATAATTCAGTAGAAAAAGAGACGAATTTAATGGCTATTCTTTGTCTACGTTTGCTCTACAGATTGAAGATTGATAATGGACGAGCAATATTTTATTTGTATGAAAGTGAAATGAATAATATTTACATTTGACTGACTCGATATTATAGGAGAACTGGTTAAAAGACCATCTACAAGGGTTTCCATTTTTATTTTCGTCTAGTAACTGGTTCACCGAGCATTTGAAAACGGTAGAACGAAATTGCGGGAGATTTTTGCATCTTTGAAACTGTTTTCGTATGGTCAACGATAATTAGTTGAACGGAGCGGGGTTATGAAGTTTTGATCGTCCCAATTTATTTCTCATTTTTGAACGAGAGAATCGTTATTCTGGGAGAGGAGAGAAATATTGTACTAATATGTTAGAAATAATGGACGATGATTTATTATTGCAGTTTTTCTACTAATTACCATTGCCTTCAAAATGGACACCTGAAAATGAACAAAATAGAGTTGAAAATAGAATTCATTAATTCCTATATGCCGAAAGTTAAACGAATTTAAAGTTTACGATAAGCGAATCGAAGGAGGGGATGAAATAATGCATTACACACACGTAATTTATTGACATTTATTTGTCATATTAAGCGTAAGAATTCAAAGAGGAAGCTGAATCTTTCGTAATACACATAAGTACTCCATTTATTCGACAATCACTGTGCATTCCCATTCTCATTTTCAAATATCCTTGTAATTCGCCGCTGATCCCGAACATTCGCGGGTTAACGATTCGCGAGAAATTCTTTCTTACGACTAACGCGACTGTTATTTCATCATCTGCGCGATTTACGTGCTGCGGGAAGCTATGCAAGCCCGCGAACAAAGTAACTTAACGCGGCTTCGCCAGCCATAGAGGAAAGGAAAGAAAAAAATACCGGCAATATGCGACGGCAATTGCGATTGATACATCGTGAGAAAAAAAATGCGGAGTGAATGATGTATTCGTGCTTCGACGACGACGATAATGTCGCTTTTGCGCGTGGATTAAATGGAAGAAGCAAAAAAGACAAGAAAAATATATGATTGCGAGCTGAACGAGTAGTCGACCTTATTGTGACTCATTAACGAATGCAACGGGACTGGCGCGACGGATTACAAGCGAAGTCTTTGAAACTCGATCCGACTCGGTGACGAGAATGCGGCAAAAGGGCGAATCGTTTGAAACATCTTTCGAAACGGAATGACATAGGAAACATTTTCATACGCGCACGATGAGATTCTCTTTAACTCTGTATACAGTCCTCGCAATTATTTTTAATTACCACAGAAAAATAGTCAATCGGACTAATCATATCGGGAATCATGTGACACGATGATCGAGCACGCGGATGTCATAAAAGATCTTATCCTTGCTTGGCAACGACTTTCGATTTTATAGAGTTTATCATAACGTTAATGTTGCTATTGAATTGTTGCAAATGTTTACTGTAAAATATTAGTATTCGTTTATTTAAAGAATATTGTCTTTTTCTTTTCATGTAATTATTATAGAATATTATTAAATCATTATTGTATGTTATTAAATATAATTAGTTATTATTAACTCACATTGAAGTATTATTTAAATTATCATACGAGAATTGGTTAAAAGTTATCTTATAAGAGCTCGTAAAGCAATCTTAACACTAACCGCACCGGTCAAACGACTGTCTTTAAAACTTAATTGAAAATTCTGCTTTCTCTTTCGTTCATTTAATTGTATATCAATTCCTATATTGCCCGATTAATTAAGTTCATCAATGTTTGCCTCTCCTTTTGTTCCTATTTCCACTAAGTAAAATTTGCCGGCGAACTCGTTTACCTTTACTTTATAGCCAGTCACTCGACCGGTACGGGTAGTGTTAAATTATACCAAAGAAACGTGCACTTTCCATTTCGATGCAATTCATCAATGTCCTGTTCCATGTCGTCCATGTTTTATTTCCACGAGCACCGAGACCGGAAGTCGTCCGGTTCCGTTCCGCATTCCTCGCGTCTCGCGTTCGCCGGCGAAAGAATAACCGTTCCAGCGACGATCAAAGGGGAGAAAACCGGCGAACCGACGAAGAAGGGAATGGCATTCCGCGGGATCCTTTCGCGAAGCGATCGCTAATCGAAAAGTTTCCGCGCCGACGTCTTCCCCAGACGCTGCCAGAAGCGCGAACGATTGATGGAGATGAGTTACGAACGGCGCAAACATCGGCAAAGCCATGTCGCGGTGTATCCTTGCGTAGGAATGATGTCATTTGACCCTGACACGCGCGTTCAGCGAGTACCGGTATTCGAGCGCGAGTACCCGAGCTCCCATTCGTCGCGAGAGAAACGCGAAAGGTGCATGACACTGCACCGTTCGTGACTGTAACTTGGGAATATGCGAATGGATCGAGATTATGAGAAAAACTGATTGAGAGTGTTTCTGGAAAAGTAGTATATAGGACTATGGGCATTCTTCGGTGAATGGTTTTAAGGAATTGCATTATGTTTGAGAATTTTCCTCCGAAATTTCATTTTGAAGTTTGAAGTTGAATTGGATAACGTTTGAATGAATTTAAAATATGAGAAAAAGTGATTGAGAGTTTCTAGAGTGTAAACAACAACTATAAACCAATAAAAAGATACTAGATACGATACACGTGCATTCGTGAGCACAATTAGTAGAAAAGGCAAGTCATACACAGACAGACAGCCGAGTCGTATTGAGTAGCAAATACTCCTAAAGAGATCATTTGATAGCCATTTGACAACTTGCATTTTTCTTAGCCAATTTTCTATTAGCTTCGTAATTCCTGATATTTGCGATCATTAATTTACTATACGTTAATACTGTTATAAGTGCCCAATAAAAACTATAAAGCTGTAAATTAAAAAGGCTCTTGCCCCTATGCCGTTCCACTAGATATCGTTCCCTAACTGTAAACACACTGAAAATTCAAGTGTCCACAAACTTCTGAGGGAACCGACAAAAAATCATGAAGAAACTTGATACGTTGAAACTATTCCACTTATTTTAACGCATAGAACTATTGTCCTTCAGTTTTCACCGCTGCGACGACGAGCAGGAACGTACTACGGAAACAGTCCACTCAGTCCTTGATTTTCACAGTGAACAGAGCGACTTCGGAATCGTTTTTTGATGTCGACGTCAAAACAGCTTTCGCTCGTAGCGGAGCCGCACGTCAGAAATAACGTACGCATAACGATCACGATGCGTCGCGACTACACAGTCTGAGGTCGTCGCTCATGGACGTTGGCTGGCCTTATAGCTTCAAACTTGTTCTAGGCTCGCACGTCTCCGACGCATCCCACGATAAAAGTCGCGATCGACGCCGATCGTCTTCGATCGAAGGAAATTCCATCAAGATCACGGACTCCGCGCATCGGCGACGTTTCATGAGGGACTTTAATGAGACTCGTCCGTGAGTCGCGTCTGTGAATGAAAATATCGAATCCCGATAAGAGATATCTCGCGAACTGTGGCTAACAATATTCTTATTAACAACAAACTTTTCTATTATTTGTACTGGGCGTAAACGGTTTATTCATTTGTTGCAACGGTGAACATCGAAGATGAAATATGATCAATGGAATAAATATATACGTTTGGTATTGTATGACTGTAATAATTATATTCATTTGCTTGCATATTTATATTTATCAATATAAATATAAATAGTTAATTTGATATAATATTATCGTTGTGTCATACATTTTTGTTATAACATATTTATAATGATACACGAAAGTGTGGTATTAAATATTGAAGTGGGAAGCATCGTGACGATGATGACTATAATTCGCAGACGCAACAATAGGACGGTGAATTTAAAGCAATAACACAACCAACGTTAGTAGATTATGGTAAATTTGATTTGGCATAGGCTTCGTTCGAGAAGTTGAAAACCGGAATAGCTGCACGCTATCAATAACTATTTACCGAAACCGACCGTCCTGTTTACACACAGTTCTGCCAAGTTGCAGCGATCATGGCGCCAAGTGTCAGTAGCAAACGTGACTGAACGACGTCTATTGCTTGACCCCCCTGGAAGGTATCAATTCGGGTTGAAAGCAAATCCGCCGTTAAACGTGTGAGATACGAGCGAGGTCTAAAATTCTGTTTATACGGATCGATCTAATAAAAAGTTCGTTTGAAAGGACGTTTCAATAAACGAGGAATGTTCAGTCAACGAAAATGAAGGAATGTTTAAATAACGTTCAAGAATCGAATGAATGACTTCGAAATATTTCATTCTTCGCTCGTTTGATCGATAATAACGCTTTGCTCTAGGAATAATAAAATGGTGAAATCTAATATTCCTTTAAATATAATGGAGAAACAATACTAAATAATAAATCGAGCTGTCGCAAGGAAATCTAGCAAATTGTTACTTGGTGCAGAAGAATTCATTGTAAAAGCATACTTTGATCCACCAGAGATGCAACACCGAACACGCATACGTGAAAGACACGTGACAAAATACTGTTACATACTGCAGGTCGACAGAGTCTGTAAAAACTGTTAAATTATTCGCAGGATTTAAAACCTTGGACAGAAGTCCGTAAACCCGATTGAGTGTCTGTTCTTGTGAAAGACTGTTAATGAAGTCACATTTGCGTAAACATCTAATTATCAGGAACTGACAGTTGCTCATTTTACTGTTGCGATGGACCGGTACATTTCTAATTATAATCTTTGAAGTTGCTAATTATAATCCGGTGTACGGTTTATTGACGCGCCGAAGCATTGATTTCAGACTGAACTCGCCAATGAATTATTATAGCGAGCAACCGCAGAAGCATGTGAACATAGATTACGAGGTGTTAATTTGTATGACGTCTCTTCGCGCGACCTTCCTTCTTTCCTGACCTACTCTTCCTGATATCTTCCTATCAGCGTAGCTACGAATGTATCTCCTTTTTTATATCACCCCGCGCGAAGATAATTCCGCTAGACAACACGAAATCGTCCTTCCGTTGGATTGGTATAAGAAGCTCGTTCGCGCAAATGTTTAGAAATAGGAAACTCGCTGATTATTGTGTCGCTGGTGTATCTGCGACGATGAAAGCGGTTCGTTTGTACACAATTTACTAATCAAACACGACGCGAACGTTTGCGCTATGATATCATATCGGGGCGGCAGCAGTTGCACTTTGAAAAGAGTGAAGTCTCTCGAATACAGAAAAGCGACAGTTAACGATACATGGAAAACCAAAAATCCTATGAGTCGCTTTTCGTTGATTTTCAAGGGTAAGAGGAACATTTGTTTAGACATGAATAATACAATTTTGTTAATATCGTAAAAATTACCTGTGTTGTTTCTGATCTCATTGGTTCAATTGCGAGGATTAAGATTACTATAACAATAATACTCGTTATTACGAAAAATCTCAACTATTTTATTTCATTACTTTCATTCACTGCTACTCTAAGGTCACCTGACACTAGTTAAATTAGACAAATCAAATTTAAAATCAACGCGATGCAGGAAAACGCAAACTATCAATTATAACAGTAGTCATTACAATAGTGACAGTGCTTATTGTAACAAATCTCGTCTAACATTTTTACATTCGATGATACAAAATTCCTTCGAAGTTACTCAATTCCGTTGAAAATATTTGAACCGTTACTCTAAGACCGTCCAGTTCATCATTTCTAATAATCACAATTGTATTTCGATGGAACGAACCTTTCTTAACGCTTTGTTAACACTTAACCAGCCTGTCGAGAGAAAATACCCGTTTAGCCTTTGTTGTAGATTGAAGCTATTTCTACGTTAGTAATCACAACAATTACCAATTTCTCTACAAATTCATATTTTTCTTCTGGAAAGAATCACTGCTAGCAGTATCCCTAGTTCACTTTCTCTTTGTGCAGATCTACAAAATGTAGCCGGCCTTCAACGAAAATTCTTTCACTTAAAAATCGGCGGGTTAAGTACAATCAACATAACACAGGAAATCACAAACGGTTGCAACAATATCAACAACTACAATACTAAACATATTCACCCTCATTGCGATTGTGCATTGTGCACTGAATCTCAAATAATTCCCTAATTTCACGCGATTCCCGTCAAAAGTACCTAAACCGTCAGTCGAAGGCGAAATTCCTTATTTCTAACAATCACAGTTGCATTTCGAAGAAACAAACCTTCCCGTTAAAATCAACGAAACACAGGAAATCACGAACGATTGCAGCAATGATATCAACAATTACGATGCTAAATGTATTCACCCCAATTCCACTGAATTCCCCGATTCCACGCGATTCCCGCCAAAAATATCTGATCCGTTAGCCGAAGACCGCCCGATTTATCATTCCCGATGGTCACGGTCCGCCCTCTTTCCTTTTTTCGTCCCCGGGGCCGATCCGCGATAGTCGGGGCCGCGAGGATCGCCAAGTTCAGACCTACAGCGGCGGTCGCCCGATATCAATGGTCGAGAAAATTGCGCTCGGGTTAAAGAGCAAAAGGCTACGGGTAGATTCGCTGCCGCGGGTAGCGGGGCGGAGCGTCTTCGGGGCGCGTGTGCGGCCACCAGTGTTATCCGTGTGTGCGGCAGAACGCGCGCACGCGGTGCATGCCTGCCGGTGTGATTGACATCGGTAAGTATGCCATGGCCGACCGCTCGCAACGTGCTGGTACGAACGACTGCAGCAGGCAGCACTCCGTTGCTCTCTGCCCACACTGTCACGTATAACCACGCATACACTCGCGGAGCAGCGCGCTGAGTGCCGGGCACTCGGCGGCCCGCAAGAACGCCATCCGTCTAGGCTGCCTAGAAAAACCAGCCGAGAAAATCCTGCTGCCAACGCGTTTCCGTCCGCCGCGGAGAATGATCCTCGAGATTTTTCGCGACGAGATGAAGCGAGACACGAGCCGCGATTGGGGAATCGCGGGATATTCGTGCGTCTTTTCTTGGTTTAGCACAGTTGATTTACGGAACAGGATAATTTTGTATTGAATGTTGCGTATATATGCATGTGTATTGTGATTCTTTGTTTGTTAAATTGGAATTAGTGGATTTTTGTGGACTTCTTGGTTTGGCATTGAGTTTGTAGAATATGATAATTTCATATTGAATATTGTACGTACACGAATGTGTATTCTGGTTCTTTGTTTGCTAAGTTGGAATCAAGGGATTTTCGCGGACCTTTCCTTGGTTCGGTATTGACTTTACCGAATATGATAATTTGATATTGAAATTTTTGTTTGATTTAAAATTCTCCATTTTCTCGTTTTTACAGTTTTTGTCCTTGCTTCCGTTTCTGTTTTTACTGAGAGAAATTGATTATCTGCCTCGTTTACTTTTATTTCGTAACCAGTTATTTGATTAGTTACGATAGGAATAGGTGCACATTAAGTGCGGTAGGTTTAGTGTTAAATTGCAATTATAGGATTTTTACGAATCTTTTTATCTTCGATATTAGCTTCACAGAACCCGTCAATGTCATGGACATTGAATTTTCTGAGCGTTGTTTGGTAAACGTTTCTGTTCATTTAAACTGGTGCAGTTATACGAACGGACAGAAAATGTTCTAAGGTATAATCTGAGAATTTGAATTATTGGAATTTGTGTCTTGGTAAATGGAGATTCCACTGCACAACTATGTTCTAATTGTCTGCCTTTCTTTGTCTTCTTTTTCCAAAATCTGTACGAACGAACATCTATTTTCCTAGAATTAAATAAAAGTAAAGTGTACAATGAATCCCCATAGACTTAGTATTAATCTCTCATTTTCTTGTGCTTCCTCTTTGTTTGGTCTTCTCTTTAAAAACTAAGGCGGACTGCTGTAAACTATCTACGGCGAAACAACGGACAGGTTATGCAACCGGCGCAGAGGTATAACAGGTGGTGGCGGAATTGTACGACCGCGAGAATGATACAGGGTGTTCGCTCTGTTGCAAGCTCGCGGTTCTTCTTTATTTCGAAAAATGTATGTGTGAGAAGTGAAAGACATTGAATATATAGGTTCATTACATTTGCGACCTTTTTTTAGAGGAACGAAAGTGATTTTTAATTTCTCAACCCTTCGTCGTTGGATTTTTCATTCATGAGTGTGCTAAGCAAAAGGAGTCATTGATAATTTATTCGGAAACTATATTTATTTTAGTATACAATTAATTGGAATTTGAATTTTAGGCTAGGAATATCGTACGATATATTTTTACATATTGTTATCTAAACAAATTCAAACATGCATAATTGGGTTTACAAGGATACGCAAGCTATTTGTTCCTTAGTATTTAACAAAGCTGCATAGTACATTGAATGCGCAAGAACGCATGTGAATTATGGCCTCACCATATCCAACGTATCATGGTAAATTACTTTCACGTAATTCTCGCGAGTAGTCCACAATAATGAAAATCAAAAGATGATTCATCAATCGACAGTGCTTTTTTATAAAAATCGCAGTCAATTCTGTTACACGCAAACAGTCAGTTGCAAAATCCAATACACCGTGGATAAATCGTTTCCCTATAACCTTGTCCGTAGTCCTCTATAATGATGAAAATGTAATTCATGCAACTGAAAAATGCATTCTTGCACACATGTGGAAGTCGCATTGAACGTACTATACAGTCTTATGAATAAGAAATAGTAAATTCAGTTGTTCAGAATGTTTCTTTCATTTACAGCCTTGCACGATCTCGAAGAACGTTGTCTTGAATAATTTTAATAGAATTTTTCAGTTTCCGAATGACGATGTAGTGGACCGTTGAAGAAAGATATTTGGATAAATATTTGCTGCCAAGTCATGGTAAACGAATAAAGACTATCCAGAGGCTTCAGTAGTATTTCCTACTCCTATTATTTTTTACCCAAAGATCCTTGATACTAATGTCAAGGCACAACATGAATCAGTGCAGGTTTCGTCCCTGAATCCTGAACATTCGATACTCAAGAATCTGAGTGTGTAAAATTGTACAATATCTTCCAAGGATAATTTCGCGTTTAGCAATCAACCTGAATTGATTTTCTTCGAATCTTAATTATTGAATTTAAGCGTCCTCTGCTACATACCTTCATCCTAGGTAGATTTTTTATTAGCAAGAGATATATTTAAGTATTTGTCCACGTATAAAAATAATTTAATCCTTAGTACCTTTAAATTCAATCCAAATATGTTTCAAGATTAAATTCCGGTACAAATCATTTACTTTATGCTTAGAGCAATTCTAAATAATTTATTTCACGCCTCGATATGGAAGATATACAAATTTATTGAACATTAAATTATAAATTTTAAAGATAAATGAAATCGATAGTTAACTTTTTATAGAATCATAATTAAAATGTATGGAAAACAAATTTTCGAATTAAATTAAGGTGTTTCGAATTGGAATATTATTTCTATCTTCGTTACTTTGTCTCATTCTTTAATGGACATTAGAATTCTCACGCCATCGTTAACATTATTATTTTTTTATGCAAACTTTTTCCTGCGAACTTTTTCATGCAAACCTATTAAGACCTTGCGTAACGATATCATAGATCAAAATAAATTTCAATTAAGCATAACTTCTAATAAGCATGTTCAAGAGCAAGATCGCAACCGTTCACTCGAGTCAAAGCAACATTGTAAGAAATTCAAATTGCTATATGTACACGCCGCGAGCCGGTTTACGCAGTCGGCATTCCTGCGCGCAAAACTGCTACACCGTTAAATGTAAAAGTTCATCGTTTATGACGTTACATAACGAACGCACAGCACCATCGGGTCGTTGGAATGATCCATAAATCGGCGACTTTCGGTGTACCCGGTATCTCGCCGTTAATAAAAAGGATTCGGCCGTACGTCGGTCATATTTCATAATTTCAGACAATTACTCGATCCCAATAAATTTCTAGCCACTTAAAAGATACAATTCAACGGCAATTGCATCGAATTGATGTATAGGCGATATTAAATACAATGGTAAATCCAAATTATTCCCAAAAAATCCAATGAACCGAGAACTAACAAACAATTATATTATCGCACCCTCGCAACATGTATTTCACGTATAAAACCCACGAACGTGGATACGATTTGCTAACACTTTGGATCATTTGTATCTAGACAGTTATCTAGATGCGTATTAATGGAGATCCAACGAGAACTTAGGTAATTAGATACGGATAGTATTATACTTGGGCATTTAGTTATGTCTCGTAAGTGCCTACTATGATAACGAACTGATAAATGCCTTAAGCAAACTGTCGCTAATGAATAAACTTTTTTCATCTGCAATCATCAAACTCCCTGTAACAAGATGGGAGACATGTTAAGCAGAAATATCAGACAAACTGTCTGACACATGTCAGACAAACTGTAAGTACTATACATAATACAAACGTTCAAAATAAATGAAGATCTGTATTCAGACTATTCCATTAAAGTCCAAAAATGCCACCAGCGCAAGCTACAAAAGAAAAACGTCCTTAACATCTCATATCTGCCAAATTAACGATATATAGAGCATTGTCAATAGATCCATCCCCAGAACAATAAACTCGATCAAACTTGACTCTCCCAATAGCATCCACAAAATTTCCTATCTACCAAATCAAAGATATAAAGATCATCGCCAGTGGAACCATCCCCAAAACAGAAATCTCATTCAAATTCGATCCACCCACACCAACGAATCTCCTCGTTCCCCGTCGAAACTGCGTATCACGCAGACCGGTGTGGCCGAGGATGGCTAGCGATCCCGTGACACGTGTGACGTAACGTAACCCTGTTCCACGAAGGACACAGTTTTCACCAGGTTCGATCTTCCTGTAAGATGGTATCGTTTCACCCGAAAAACCGGTATTCCGCACGAAGGCGGTGGGAGGACGAGGGGCGAGTCGGGGATCGAACCGTGAGGGGGGAAAACGAAGACGCAGAACGAGGATTCGATGTCATGCACGATGACGACGCGCCAGGCGTGCTACGGCAAGGTCCCCCGCCACTTTTACTTTCGTTGAATAAACACCGACTCGCGCAGAAAGAAACCCTGTCCCGGACGATCGGAGTCGACCGGGCCGCTGCACGCCGAAAAACTTTCATCCGGCCACTTTCCTCGCTTTCTTATCGGCTCACAAGTGAAACACGCGCTGCGTCGTCCCCTGGTTCGCCTCGATCACTCCAGTTCGGAGGTGAGGCTTGTAAAACGTGAAATTGCGTACACTCTGATCAGGACATCTAAAGTCTACCACCTGTCAACACGAATTATTAAGACTCCTATCAGCTAATGCATAAATAGAAGCATATTCTGATCATTTCCAACTCTATCGCGGTTACTTGTATGTTAGCGACTGGAGTATTAGATTCTAATTGAAAGGTACACCCCTAAAAAGATCACGAACCGACCGAGGAAAGATATAGAATTTAGTGTCTCTCGGACGTTCTACAGTAGTTAACCCCTTATAATATCCTATCAAACTGGTGAAGACTTAACACACGTCATATTCAGTCGAGTTGAAACTAAGTGCCATTTCTCTTCGAGCGAACGCAGACGTAGAACATAGAATTCTTCTTTCTTTCTTGACAATTATTCACGGTAAAGTAGTTCTAGCGAAGCGTGTCTGTCAAAGAGATCGCAAGACAAGAGGAATTGAAACTCCAGAAGGCGTCAGCTCGAAGTGCTCCTTTTCCTGCTATCGAGGCTGCGAGAGATGCGCGTCGGATAATCGAGAACCGAACGACCCGGCGACATCGAAAGTGAAATCGGCGACGCGGGGAAAAGGTGACGCGCCGCCTCCTCGCTCGTTCCTTATTTGGCGCACGATTTTTTTCATCATTTCACGCGAGCGAGTTGCTCCGCGTCACGTAACGCGTGACTCGCGGGACGAGAGGGCCCGACCGCGGCGGATCCGCCGCGAAAGAGCTTCTTCCGCCTCGGCCGGTTTCATAACTGCCCGTTTTCCCGGCACCGCGGCCACCGGCAATTAAACGGGGCTAATTAAATCTCGAGCAGCGAGCGCGACGGTTGATCATCGCGATCCTATTATACTTTCATTTCAGACGGAGCCGATCTCTAATCCTAACGGTCCCACGGTAATCCCCCGCGGACATTGCCCGACGAATACGTCGCTATTCCTCTTCATCGATCCTCGCTCTGGATCTTCGGGTGAAAGTATTGCGGACGTACGTGATTTTTTTCTCTGCGTGTATACTCTTATACGAACGAATCGAGGCTTTTTGTTCTTAGAAAGACATTTTACCGGTATACTGTTAAGAGACTCCTTTTTTCCGTATACCGTATCGGCTTCTAAAGAGATACTTCATGGACTTATTGTTATTAAGAGTCGTTCCATAATTTATAGTTTTTATAGGTTTATACTTTCTAGGAGATACGTCGGTGATTACTTTCTACGCGATTCTTCATTGATTTCTATTTACCAACTGAGTTTTCCGGGGTGTTCATACCATTTAGATGCTACTACCTACATGGGATCATACTTTCTAGGTGGTTTCCTGAACATGTACTAAACTACCTACTGTATGTATCTCAACGTATACCACTTAGACAATGTCATGCATATATACATACTTCTCAAGCAATTTTTATTAAATATACACCTCGTAGATCCATTGCTTCGATGTACCGATTATAAACTACACGTATCGGCAGCCCTTTCATTCATCATTTTCAGTGAATCGAAGATCCTCGCGCCAACTAGAGCCACGAGTCTCATCCTCGAGCAAACTGATATAACCGTTCCGAATGCATTATCCCGGCGTTAGCTGTACCAAGAGCTCGTGTCCCGTTCGCGTTTCCTCAAGGCGCACTATCACGGAGAGGTGCCCGAGAGAGTGAAAGTTCCCCGGTCGGAGCTACACGCGTGGCGTAGCGTCGCGCCGCGCCGTGTTTTTGGCATTGGGCGTTGGGATTGGAGGGTCTCGGTTGATATCGAGGTCACTGGTGCCACCACCACCCAGTCGGCGGCCCGTGGATCCACGACTTCGGTGGATCGCGTGGCCCGCACAGCCGTGGGCTGCCCCAAAAACTTTGGGCTGCGCGAGGCGTTCACTTCGGCTCCTACGCGCGGACCGTCCTCGTCGCCTTCTTCCGGGCTTCCAGGCCAGCCGATCGCCGTCGACAGCCTTTCAACGGTCCGCACGCGACGGAAGTGGCGATTCTCGAGTAGACCCGGGGACAATGGACCGCGCGGTAGCTAAGGGGCCGTCCCTGATCATCCCAGCGGTCCCCAGTGCTCGGGCCGAGTGATCGCGAGGATAATCCCGGATGATCTAGTTTTCGGCAGTGTCGTTTGTGTGCATCCGTACGCGGCGGGGAACGCACTGTGCGCGTTCAATTATAGACCATGTGATCCTCCTAGGCCGCGTGCTACCTACTCTCACTCTCTAGCCGTGAATCGTTTTGGTGGTGCCTAGGAGGTCTCCGAGTTTCACCGCTGGCATCTCTCTTCTTGGAATAGAGGGCCGCCCTCCCCCTTTCCCCCGCCCCGTAGGGATTTTGGATTATCACACACGCTTGGATTTATCGACGGAGTCGAACCTCGGCAACTGTGACATACCATGTGCGCGAAGATGAGTGTGCTGCAAGGTCGCCACATAGGTAGGAGGTCTATTTTAAAACTGAACTTATATCGGTAGGTGCTAACAACCCGAGCGCCCGCGGAGTCCTCTCGCCCGGCCGCCAATATCGCGGGAAATTGGGAAATGCTCCGTGGACTCGCTGATAGCTAGAGTCCGCCGCGTGTCCGTTGCGCTGGCCGCGATTCGGCCAGGGAATTCGGAGCGGCCTTCGATCGGGTAGATAAGAGGATCCTTTGTCATGATCGTGGAGTTACGTTTAATGGAATTAGAAATTGATAGTGTGCGACTAAGACGAGTGGTGGGGATGGTACATCGTATTGTACGGTATGAGGATTTTCGAGAGGCTCTTTATGTCTTCGTGGAGGAGAAATTTGCGAAGTGCGAAAAGGGAGGATGAAGATGTTTAGAATTGGACGAATGAAAAGTGGAATAAAGCACGTGGGAAGAAATGTAGGTGATTAATTCGTCGACGAAGACTTGAATCGTGTAATGATTTAGAGTACGATAATTAAGGGGATCGTTTATGGGATTTGAATAACATTATCGTTATTGATTTGTTATATTTTACGGGACTATTATACTCGTACAACAGACAAGAGATAATAGTAAAGGATACGCAAAGAGAAAGTTATAGGTAATAATATTATGCATCAAATCAGTTCAAATAAATTGGATAATCTCTGATTCTAAAATGATCAATGAAGATCGATTTACTAGGAATAATTTAATATTTCTAATTGGGAAGATCAAGTCATTTTTCTCACAACTGCGTTCAGATTAATCACGTTCGCCTGAATCGGAACGTAGCGGTTCAAAAGAATAGTCAAACAAGTTAACGGTTATTCAAATATCTTCGACATCTTCGACTTTCACGATACCCTCTCCCTCTTCTAACAAATTCAAACCAGATTGACGAATTATAAGTGTCTTCGATGAACACGGAAAACAAGAACACGATTTCTAAGGGAGAAGGAAGGATTTAATCGCGATGTATCCGCTATAATTGAATTACTCGAGAAGTGTATCGCTTTCAGTGGATTTGTCATGGTCCTATCGAACAATGGGTCGGACGAAAGTTTCGCTTTAGCGCCGGAGAAATTAAAATATTCTCAGTCGGAGTTTCTTTCGGCTTTTTTTGCCGGAACCGGATTAACAGAAGTTCGCGGTTTGATACCGCGACGCGAAGAAGTCCGCGAAATCGGTTTCCGCGAGGTGTCGGTTTGTCAGCGTGTCCTCCAGGTCAATAACACCGCGTCGCGATTTCACAATTGCACGCTTGGCTAATTGCAAATCACAATTGCAACTCCACGACGCGACCGAATGCGCACCGATGCAGAATATTCCCGGAGTTACACTCTATCTAACTGGCATCGGAGATGCGGAATAGAAACTGCTCGCCGGAAGGCGAGCGACCGATTGTCACGATCGTGATTTAATTTCGTTCGAATTAACACTTCATCCGCCGCATACCTATTAATCGTCTTTCCGATTTCGAATGCTCGACAATCGGAAACCTATAAAAATTACGGCGATTTCAAACGAAAGACCTCGGAATGACATTACGAGATTCCCTTATACTTCAATTTTAACGTTACAAAGCTTTGCAAGTGAAAACGCACACTCCTACGCGATGATGAAGACTATATTGGTAGTGAGTGGTTGTCTTGACAGGGAGCGGTGGATAAAGTGTTAAAACTGGTGGGGAATTTGCTGCGTTCGTCGTTTCATACGAATCTGGTTGCTTTATTTTGATCCTTCTGTAACAATTAATGTTCATTGTCAAGCTTAAACGTCAAAGGTTTAGTAATTGACGAACTTTATCGAGGAAATATTGTAAGAATCTCTTCCTTGGATATCGGGAAATTGGAAGTCATTGTGATTGGACGGTCAGAAGAATTAATAACGAATTAATATCCGAAGGCTAGGAAACTTGAAACATAAAACTTAAAGAAGATTGCAATACTTAATCTATATTCATTTAAAATTCTATCTTCGATTTCTCTAAATTCTCTTCACTAATACAACCGACCGAAAGAAAAACTATATAAACAAACTAACCAAGGAAACAACAGCCTCCAAAACCGCTAAAAACAACAAAGAGCAATACTATTCTCTATTCTATCTTCCCCAAACCGTGAATATTAACAACAAACACATCTATACAGACGAATGTATCCCATTTTCACCGCGCGAAAATGGCCGTCGTGCTTCCCCGTGAATCGCGCAAACTCGTTATCCTGAAAATATGGCGAAAAAATTACCGCGCCGGGCGAGACGCGTGAAATTCATTGAGTGTCCGTTGCCCGTGAAAGTCCGCCGGTCAGATTTCATCGCGGAATACGAACCTCTCGAGTTTTTATCACGCGGAAGTGGCCGGCGTCGCTCGCTGCGATATTCCACGGTGGATTGCGAGCGAACGATCGCCGTGGCCGCGGCCGGCGCAGTCGATTGCGTAAACGATAGAGAAACCTGGAACCGCGGGGTTCGTCGGTTGCTTCGCAACAACGTGGACTTTTGCTCCAGATTGCAGCGGTTCGAGGCTGTACCAGAAACCCGGCCGCGCCGCGCGCGCCGTTTCCCTATTATACGCCGGTGAACTTCACGCGGGTTTCCTCCGATCGAAATATCAGAACGGTTTTTATCGGACGCGGAGCCGGGGACGGGTATTGTTCCACGGGCTTCGTGCAATTTCGTCACGCGGCGATCTGTCGCAATGTTTAGAACCAGCTATGCGCTGACCCAACGAAACGGCGTAGCTCGTAACGCTGATCGCCAGCACTGACCATGAAAATAGTGATGCGTGCACTAAACGTTCGAGTTCATCGTATTTATATACCGAATCGCCTCGCGATTATTGTACTTGCTACTCCAATGTTTAATTTGTGGCTATCGTTAAGTTTACGGTGATCGGACGGTAATCTGTTCGTGAACTTAATTTCATTTTATTTAAGCGTAGGTACTTGGTTCAATGGAAAGTTTAATGAAACATTAATATATTTTTCAAACAACGAATATCTCGACATCTGTCAATTAATAATTAGAACATAAAATACAAGATTAACATCTAGATGAATTGAACATTTAAATTAGTCTTGCGAGGAACTCTGCTGACGTGGTGAAACTGGGAAAAGATAATTCTACATGAGAAAATCAAATTTCCAATAGTACAAATAGTTCCGGTCAATACTATAAGTACACAAAGAAACCGAGATCTATTACAATTTTTATAATCACTTGTTAATCAAAAAGAATTAGGAATATAGACAATTGAAATGACTCGGGCCGTCTCACCCGAATTACTCCTCATAACCGAGAATACGAAATTCGATGTGCCGATCGACGCGACGCTCGTCGACTTATGACACAACATGGCAGTGCTTGCCGTAGGAAAAGTAAGGTAAGGCCAGTGGTATAATAGAAACTTTCACTGCGGAGGTTCAACGTACCGAGGCGTCGACTCTCACTGGCCGTTTCTCACTGGTTGGCCCGAGCATGGCCGTCCGGGCATCCGAAAGACACGATTCCTGTTGCCCGCTCGGGGCTCTCTCGAGGAAGCCTTTTCCCTTCTTCCTCGGCCGCGTGCCGACACGTAAGACGAATTAAGAGGGAATATTTATAACGTTGCCCCATTGTCGCTGCGCCGCGTTGGCCCGGAGAAATTTCTCGTTGCGCGTGGGTAAGCCGACCCTCTGCCTTCCTTACTTCCTTCCTATCCACCTTTCCTGCCGTCCCAGAGCTCTCTTTTCCCATCCCCGCGACAGATGGCGAACGCTGAACGGTAACCATTGTCGCGCACTCGCGCTCGTTGAACTCTCTGACTACGAAGTGACCCGGTGAATCGAAAATGTGGAATCTTGGAAGAAATTGTCTGTCAATCACCGATACACTCGTATCTAGCTGCATATACGTTTGTGCGAAAAACTGTTAAAGAATTGATCGATGTACAAATTGTAAATAAGGTTAGAATGCTGTTAATTGCATCGCACGGCGTTTAGTTTGCAAGTATTTCAACGGTGATTTATCAGTTTCACGGTTTGGCGTTTGGTAATTAAATTAGGCAAATTTTCGGTAGAAAATGGTGTAACTGTTTAAGGATGTAACACGTGTGTACAATCTTTCGCGAGGTAATTCGTATGAAAGAAGTGTCTATACGCTGAGAAGTTTGTAATTTACAAATTTACATAGTTATCGTTTCTATTTTAAGTAAATTTACTATTGTAAATGTCGCGTGTGTGACAATTGATCTAAATATAACTAAAATTAGCTGAATACGTTTCGGAGCAAAAATTAGTTCACCAAAACTTTTAGTTAATCGAATATTTCGTTCGGGGAGTAATTATTCGTTATTCGTGACAGACTGTTCTCTTTATTGGAACAATTCGTGATCCATAATCCGTGATCCACGATCCACGATCCGTATTCTCTAATCTATAGTCTACAGTCTACGATCTATAGTCCACAGTCTATAAACCAAACTTTATAGTCTGAAATCGACAGTCCCTAATCTCTGGTCCGTGTAGTAAATCAGAGCTAATAGTTCATCGTTAATAGTCTATAGTCCGTAATCTGCAGCCTTATAGTCCATAGTCTGCAGTTCATAATTCATAATCTGTGTTGCTGTATATAATCTCCGTGCAACTAGACGCTCACAGTTGCATCATTCCTTTTCTGTTCGCCCGCTTTCGTTCCCTGTGAACGTCGCTCGTACAGCATCTTTTTATGTTATTGTATTTTAATGGACCTGTCTCGTATACAAAGAAATAGATAAACAAATAGAATGTTCTTCTCCATCTGTTCCCGCGAACGACCGCGCGCAGCTGCGATAACTCGCGACACACTCGTGGAACAGGAGTTTCTCATGTTCCTCTTTCTTTCCTCTCCCTCTCCGTTGCCGCGCAAAAAAAGAAAGTTCGGTGAATGTGCCGATCGAAAATCCTCCATTTTTTTCCTCCGCGACCGTCGAAAGGGAAGTCTCGAGCGTGAACAAAAAGTTGAATCGTAAAACAGAAATTTTCGACCGGCGTTCAGGAAGTGTATGGTAATTGGAACGAGTCACGAGCGACTCGGCCGAAACTATCGTTGCGTTTCAATTTGATATTTTTCATCGGGATTTTATTAGTCCAGAGAATACCGGGAGACATTAATTTGTTTCCTTAGAACGCATTTCAATTGTTTTTTACAAGGAACTTCGTGGATAAAAACTTTAAAATAAATATTTCAGCATGTTAATAATGATTGTTATTAATTAATACTAATTTAATGAAATATAACCTTAAAATAAGAAAAACCAGATAATATTTATTATACCTATTACTGTCATAAGATAACGATCTAGAGTTAACTCTCGCAGTTAATGATAACGACACCAGATATTGAAAAATGAATCACGATTACTATTAACGAATAGTGTGTTATCGTAGAAATAAATATTAAATTTATGAAAAATGACGGTTCACGCGGTAGAGAATTTAAATTTTTGAATTAATGAAATGCCTAAAAAGAAACAGAATTTTACATTCGGTGTTGTTTCTTCTGCTAGCTTCAGGCAATTTTCTTACTGAGCCATGAATGCACGCGGTCTATTCATTAATAACTCTATCTAATAATGGTATATGACTAACTGATTCGTCGAAAGTATGATACTGAAAAATTCCGCGACTAATTCGCGACCATTTTTATAAGCAGAATACGAACGATAGATTTCGAGGAAACATGAATTAATCTATGAATCGATTCATTCATTGGTTTGACGTATTCCCAGTGTGACGTCACAGAGTTATTATAAATGCGCCCCGGAACGTCATCGACGTTATAATTGATGAATTATATAATTGATTTCTCCGGGAGATACAAGGATATATTCAGTACAATAAACCAAGAAAAAATGGTATAGAAGATAATCTTTTCACAAACTATTAAACATGTTTCCATATGTGTAAACATTTTCTCCAAACATAACCTGTATACACAACGAACAAATTTACGCGATGACCTAATAGACAAAATATTTGTTCATTATGGAGAAATTCAGATCTGAAGAAAATAAAAAATTATTCGTATAGAGCATCTAAATTGTGTATAGTTGTATAGAAATAGAGGAGACAATAAGTAGAAGAACAAATAATCTAATATTTCTCATTTGTTTTAACTCGTTATAGTTATTTATATGGTGTTTAAATCATATATTCTATAGTTACTCATTCAGTGGTACTAAATAAGACAATAGGTCGCATAATAAAAATGATTCAGTATTTTTCATCTATTTTCCATCTGACTAGTTTCCATTGTGCAAAAAGCTACCTGACAGTTCCAGGGCACAACGACTGTTTCGGTTAATTAACATTCACCACCATACGAGCCATTCGTCGTTTCCGCTGATAAGCCAATTCGAAGGTGGAGTCGTGAAAAATGGAACTGTCACACATCCGCGAAGACTTGCTCAGATAAGCGATAACTCGGTTTTTCAAGTAACGGTACCGCGCGATGAGATAACGTGTGCGAAGCTCGCTCGACGTCTTACACGTGTGGGACACCATGAGTCGTTCGCCACGTTCAATATTGGGTCATCCCATAAATAATGCCTTCTTCATACTTGTTTCACATTAAAAAACTACGATAAACGAAACCTTTCTTAATCTGAAACAAGAATACATTTTAAATTAAAAAAGTCTTGTTCATTTGAAATTTACAAAAATAAAAGGATTATAAGAAGAACGCGTTATTTATGGATTGATCCAATACGTGCCGAGTTAATCTTCCCAAGTGGAAACGTTAAAGATTCGGCGTCTTAAACGAATGTACGATCCTTAATTACGTTACGAGAAAGGAGAATTATAAATCCTTATTATTTTCTTGATTATTATGGAATATTTTATCACAGATGTAGTTGAGAAAGATATATTTCTTCAGCTGTTTCGAGACAGCATCGAAGGAACGTCAACGCCTCTGAGACCAGCAGAAACTATAAAGGAACAATTACAATGGAGGAACCAATAATTTGTAGACCGTGTCGGGTCCCACCGCAAATTAATCTCCGTTAATTCACTTTCCCCGTGGTTTATAATTTTGACGCTCGCGGTCGGTCTACATCTTTCCCCATCCTTTCGTTTTGCTCGCCGGCGCCCTTAATCTTGCGGATAGCCTTAAAATTATACCATGAAATTTCCTGGTCGCTCGCGGGGCCATTACCATTGTCAAGAATTCGTTTCCCCTAACGCGGCACGCGGGGTATCGAGTCGCAGACCGCGGTTTCTCGGGGCAGGAACTAGTACAGTAGTACCTCGATTATCCGAACTAATCCATTCCTGCAGCATTTACTTTCTGCTCGTTATGGACACGACGCGTTGAGCAATTATTGGGTTGATGCAACGATTCCGACGTGGTTTACAGCAAGTAAACATATTTTACATAACTTTGCATAATACATAAAACATAAGAAAAATTAAAACTTGCATTACTTTCAACCTGCGACCCTACGAAGTGTAACCCACAATCAAAATGCTCAAAATTACAAAAGATGAATAGCGAAAACGATGACTTCGATCCTTGACTCCCGGGGACCGTTTTTAACCCCTCGTTCTATAATTTCTTTCGCAGCTGTGCTTGATAAAACCACGTTATCGTTAATAATTTAATAAAAAGTTCTCGGTTTAAAAGTCCCATCACGAGTCTGGATATTACACGAAAAACGGTCTAGAATAAGTTATCCTCTTGAAATGAATTCAGAGATTTTGATTCGCTAATTTTGTTTACTGATCACTTTGTATAGGGTGATACATTTCAAAATAATCTGTTACGTATAGTGCAACAAGATTATCGATGCGTATAAGTGGTCATTGGCAATTTTGAAACAAAAACCTATCAGCGTGCGTGGTAGATGCGTCTTTCAGCGGAAGAGGTTAACACTTCGACTGCCATGGCGGTCACCGTCACCGATGACCGGAGCTTTCAAATTACAAGAAAATAATTATGACCTGGAAGATAATTGATTTCGAATACAAATTTTCCGTAACGTAAGTAACTAGATAATAGGGTAATATAAGAATTTTCATATCAAAGAATTAACAAGTCTTGTTTTGTGTCTTTGCTATAGAAAGAACAAGTGATATATAAAATGATGTTTTTCGTGACAGTCGACGTGTTAAGGAATAATGACGGGTATGGCGTGTACCCGGGTAATTTTTGTTTACCCGAGTATCTCACGGGTAACCCGGGTATCTGGTAAGTAACAGCTCTACTCGGAACGGGAGCTCGCCGGCCGCCGAGAATAGAAAAAGGAGGAAGGCCGGGAGAAACAGAGAGCCTAGACCCGGACGCGCGGGTGGGGAGGGAAGTAGACCTAGGATGTCATGGCGTGGGAGAGTCACTTTCACCGTCGCCCCGGCCCCTATAGCGGTAAAATCTACATGGCACAGAAAATTACGCGTTCTGTTCGAATCGATTCGCGATGATGGTACCGGCCTGACGGAAATACCGCGCTGGATATTCGCGGGAACCTCTAATGGCGGCCACGCGATGATTTAGCAATCCAGGCGGACGTAATTGAATTCAGATATTCATACAGGTGCGTAGAATCCTATTAGATCGACGATAGAATTAGAATTTAGATTTCACCGGGGAAGGTGCACTACGGTTCGTAGGTCACTGGTTCATATTTAGATCTGATTAAACGAAACTGTAAATCGTGACGCAGCTGTGGGCGTACGAAAGAATCCCGTGACAAAAGATTTTACTTTCGATGCGATCGGTTGGAAGATGCATTCCTTTAGAATTGTTTTATCGATGAAATAATGAATAAACGCGCGAGATGAAACGAAGATTAACACGTTGAATGCCGTCCGATTTGATAGTACAAAATATACAAAATGGAGGAAATATAATATTAAATCATCCGATTGAATTGCATTGTTGTTACTGCACGTTCATCTAGCTGAATGTCACCGAATTAGGTAGCATTATTTATAATATAGAAATCTTTTCAAGTAATCATAGTATAATTGAGTGAACTATAGTAATTCGATTTGGGTGGGGGCCACCGGTGACCCCTATGACATTCAACGTATTAAGATTCAAGATTTTCTAATTTTTGTTGTAGCATGGACCGTTATTAAGGCGTTCGCTGCGTCACAGATTTGTGACGGCCGTAATCCTATATTTTACATAATGAAAGTGAAACTAATCCTATAGATATTTATTTTAGAAATTATAAACTACGACATTACATTTAGGAACAGGATGACTCAGTTTCATTTTTTTAATATTTTGTTTAGATTTATTGGATTGAACGAAATATAATTGAGGAGACAGTCATCGAAATAAGCGCTGGTAGCGAACGTGTTGAGTAAGATGATTTTTGTAATTTTGTGAATGGCTGGCAAGTTTGAATTGTGTATGAATGAGCTGTAGTTCTATTGAAACCGTAGGTATACTTGTTGATCGATGAAATCAATTTTACGCTGGTATTAGTAGAGAATAATGTTTAATAATTCTTCATTATTCCATGAATAGTAATAGTGTTAATGATAGAAATGCAGTTAACGGTACTGGAAAACTGACTTTGTTGCTCTAATTCAGTGTTCCACGCGTCGCATCATTAAATCTTGAATCAATTATTAATGATCCTCAATTACCACTGAATGAATTGCGTAACCAGTTTCCTGTTGAGATAATTCTGATGCCAGTCGAACCTCTGAAAGTGCGTTCAAAGAATAACCAGCGATGTTTGTCCATCGCGGAAAAGAATGAAATTATTCGCGCGATTGAAAATTTCGCAGTAACCGGCTATCGTGGGTAACGGCTGCTCATAGAACATTCTACTTTCTTGTTATATAAAATTAAGTCTCTAACCTTTCGTTTTCTTACGTAATCAGTCTATACTCGCGGAACTAAACGCTGAAAACATCAACGTGTTATTTGTGTTTGTTGACATTACCTGCGAGGAAATATTCTTTCGACAAGTGAAACATTATGGGCATAAATTACTCACTGTCCAAGTGTGCACTGTTCCGTAAATAATTGATATCAGTACCTCGTAGAATCACGGCAGCATTGTAAAAATATGTTAACCCTTTGCACTCGACAATATTTTTCATTGCAAACATTCATTATTTTCTGATAAAGTATTAACAATATTATTTGCAACTTACGTGAAGAAACATTTTAAAAAAAATTAGAAATTATGGCAGAGAGTTGTTTTATTTCTGTTTCGTGTGTTAATACGTTATTCGACATTTTACATTGAATGTTTCACTGTATAATTTTTTTGCGTTCAATCGAATGGCGACTGAGGGTCGCCTCTCGAGTGCAAAGGGTTAATACAACGCGAGTGTTGTGGAATCTCATAGAATTCTACGTTTATTATATTTTATTAGATTAAGTGTGGTACAAATGAATACCGAATGTAACCGGAACTGAAAAATGTATTTTCTCTGCGGAAAGATGTGTAGGTAAATCCCATTACGAATTTTGAGCGATACCATTTAGATACACGGAAACACATTTCCGGCATTGAATTTCAATTTCAACTGAACGAGACACAATGAATACTTAAACACCTGGAAAATATTTATTGCATCGCCTGCGACACTATTTTCTTAGGAATTTAATTATGTAAGGCATTAATGTACAATTTGAATCGACTGAATTTAACGTTGTCCAGTTTCATTGGGAAAAGTAGTTTAATTACTTTTCTTCGAGTGGTTCAGTATATTCAATAAATTCCACGGTCAAATTTACATGTTCCCATTTCTTCTTAGTATCTAGTAATAATTTCGTCACGCTTAATTATCCAAATGACATTACCCAACTTCACCAAAGCGAATGATTAAATTGTAGATTACGTTGCAAAATGATCGGCCCAGTTCTTCGTGACAATTAAAATGGAACTCGGAATACTTAATTAGCAAGAACGTAACAACATCATAAACTCATCATTTCCATAGCCATCGATAACGAACGTTCATTACCTAGCTTTTCGTGATTATTTATTCAAAGTCCAATAGAATCCTTAAATGAGTATACAAAATTTCTTCATCTTAATAAACAATTTCCAAAAATAGTTAAACACCCAATAAAAACATCCATAAACATCCACATTGTCCATCACCAGAACGAAATGTAATCTGATCACATTTCAAGCTACTTTATGTTATCACTAATTGAAACACACCGTAATCAAGCTCAATTTCAATTGCAAACTAGCGTCAGTTAAAGATTATAAAAGGTAATGCGTTGTCGAATCAACTGTTACCTTTAAATCGTTATTGGTAACGTATAATTGACGCTCAAACCATCAATTCACAGCGTTCCGAAAGTATTCTCAGTCTTATCATTCTCACCAATAAAAAACATTCTGCGATCACCCAGTTTCCTATAATTATGATTTATTCGAAACCCAATCAAATTTTTCATAAACTACATAATTTCCTTTACATGCTGTTAATCATTCTTGAAAAGTACAACGTCCAACAGAAACATTTCCGCGAACCAACTGACGCTCGGACCATCAAGATTCCAGCATGTCTGAAATATTCAGAGTCTGGATTGCCGCGAATCGGTGGAAAAGTCGCTTCGAGCGGAAGCGCCTCTTTAATGAAGCAAATAACACGGGCTAGGTGTATATAAAGAGGGGGGAGAGGAACGAGGGTGAATCGCAAGCCTCGAAAAAGCTTGGCCAAGATAGCGGGGTTTGCTTTTGAGCCGGGACGCGCACGATATGCACCAGTGATGCACAACCCGCGGCTCGTTTCAACATTTTTCATAAATCGGCTAATTGTAACCCAACGACGTTAAAGATATCGATCAGTATTAATATTTTAATCCGAATTAAATATTGAGAAGCCTTTATATCTTATTTAAACCAAACAAATCGACGTAAAACATTACGAAAACGTCCCAATTGCACCCAATTGCTCCATCGAACCCGTGTTCCTCCTTTCCATTTTCTTATAAATCCCCAATTACTAAGCAACGAATTTCCATGACTTCGGACGAACCTAGAAACCACGAAATTTCAAAGAATCCACGGAATTCGGCAGAAATATGTAAAACACTCAGAGCATAGTGCTGTTTGTTCCACTAGCCCTGGTCTCGCCACCTACGTTCGCATCGCGCATAAATTGAAAAGGACTCAATACCGCGACTCCTCTCGAGACATGGCTCACAGTGCCTAAAATCCTGCAGGGTTTAACACGTTGAATGCCATGGAACTCACCAGTAACCCCCAACAAAATCGAATTAATATAGTTCACTCGATTAAACGATGATTATTTGAAAACATTTCTATATTCCAAATAATGCAACCTAATGCGATGACATTCAGCTCAATGAATATGCAATATTAATAATACAATTCAATAAAATGATTTAATATTAAATTCTTCCCGTTTCGTGTATTTTGCTCCAAATCGTGCGGCATTCAACGTGTCGACACGTTGACTGCCACGAAAAACATCATTTTATGTATCACTTATCCTTTCTATAGCAAAGATACAAATTATTAATTCCTCGTTATGAACATTCTTCTGTTACCCCGTTATCTAGTTATTTACGTTACGGAAAATTTGTATTCGAGATCAATTATCTTCCAAGTCATAATTATTTTCTTGCAATTTGAAAGCTCCGGTCATCGCTGACCGCCGCGGCAGTGTTAACCAAAGGCAGCGGCCCTTCGTAAAGGGGTGTATCGGTTGCGAAAGGTTGTGCGTCACTGGTGTACACGGACACGCGTGTGTACACACGGGACGACGACTAGCGACGAGCAACGACGACGACGACGACGGGATCCGCGCCGGCGGCCTCTCAAGAAGAGACCGTAGGTTAGTGCATTGGCTGCACTTTCCGTCTCGGTGTGTGCATGTGCACCGCCGGCCGCGCGCCGCTCGGCCGTATGCATGCATTGGTTACGCAAGAACGGTGGTGTGTGTGAGACTGGTGACCCACATACGGTAGGGAGCAAGGACCCCGGTGCACCGGGTATATACACTCTCGGGCTCTCCCAGTGCCGAGCGGCGAGAGTGCGCGCGAGTCTACCGTTGTCGGATGAGCCGACCGTGCGCGCGGTTTCGTGTATTGGTGAACGTACCCGCCATCTGGCGTCGCCAGCGGTCACCAACGCACACACTCGCCCACGTGGCCCATGTGGAGCCGGCTTAAGCCACTTTCACACGCGAAGACACTTGATGCACTTGACTGACAATGGAAGTACGCCGTGATAGACGCGAATACAGGGGACACCCGTGTTCTCGCGCGGCGGTCGCGTTCCCTAAAATTGATATACGGTTGAACCTTAACGCGTGGATTGCCACGGTGGTCACCGATGACTGGAAGTTCCAAATGACTTGAAAACAATTATACCTCCTAAGATAACCGACATTCAATAAAAATGTTCAATAGTGTAAATAAATAGATAATAATGTAACTTAAGAATTGTGGTACCAAGTTTTTGTATTTACGCTACAAAAGAAAAAATGACACAATACGTTGAAGCTTCTCATGGCAGTGAACGTGTTAACGCGTTGAATGCGGTAAGATTTCATAGAGCAAAATACACGAAATGGAAAGAATAAGATATTCGATCATTTGATTGAATTGCATTATTATTGCATGTTCATCTAGCTGAATGTCATCGCATTGGGTAGCATTATTTAGAATATAGAAATGTTCTCAAATCATCGTTTAATCGAGTGAACTATAGTAATTCGATTTGGTTGGGGGTCACCGGTGTTCGCTACCAACGCTTATTTCGGTGACGGTCTTCTCAATTATAATATTTTCTTCAATCCGATAAATCTAAACAAAATATTAGAAAAACGAAACTGAGTCATTGAGTTCATAAATATAATGTCGTAGTTTATCATTTCTAATAACAATATGTATGGGATTAATTTAGTTTTCATTATGTAAAGTATAAGATTACGGCCGTCAAAAAAATGTGACATACGATGACGAATGAGACTCGTGATGAAGACTTCTAGGCGAATTAAACAATCAATATTTGTTCGTTACATACAAATCAGAGCAAACAACTATTTTGCTGTTATCAATTTATTATGTTCAAATAAAATTTCCACTTCAAGTAGAATGGAAAATTTTGTTGCATTTCTTCGATAGTGAAATATTACACGAGCCAAGTAGCAAAAGTAAATAGTACGGCAACGGGTTAACACGTTGAATGTCATGGGGATTGTCGGTAGAGGTAATCAAATCGAATTAGTATAGTTCAGTTAAACTATGATTACTTGAAAAGATTTCTGTATTATGAATAATGGTACCTAACGCAGTGCCATTCAGCTAGATGAACACGCAATAATAATGCAATTCGATCGAATGATTTAATATTATATTTTCTCCATTTTGTGTATTTTGCTCTGTGAAATCGTGCGGTGTTCAACGTGTCAATAACTCGGACCTCCGTGGATCGTTACGTTTCTTCGTTCCCTTATTTTTCGCTGCGATAACCTTTATACTTTGGAATATGTGAATTTTGAATTTTGAAAATGGAAACTCTGTAGCTTGAATTATTTGCTGTTTGGTAGGTATTTATTTTATAGTATGAATTTGGAGAAGGTTGATTTCTATTAGACGAAATTTATGATTATGGGTATGGACATGTTTATGAGAGTTTATGTAAGTTGAGTTAATACTTCGCGGAAATGTTCCAATTTTCTTCAGTGCAGTTTTTACTGTTCTATTTTTGGAGTTGAAGCTTTTTCTGTTCTTCCTAGACTTTTTCTTTTAATATTGTTGACTACGCTGTTGCACACACTTTACATGTTTGTTATAGTTTACTGTTCAGGTAATAGGGATGATTTAACGGTTATTTACTGCAATATTTTGAAGAAATGATTTAATATTTATTTATTACTAGAAAAATAATATTTTCAAGGAATTAATCGTTTTTCATCCAGTTCTTGCGAGACGTTCATAATTGTTAGATGAAATCTTGAATTTTGCGCATCTATTAGAGAAACGATATCGCTTTCCGAATTCTCTAACCATGTTAGAACGAAACTGTGTTGGAGGCATGCCTTGTTATATATGGCTTGTCTGTACTAGATCTGTGGGCCCAAAATAGGTTAGATGCACCGTTTGGTATGTATTTTCAGGACCCTAGAGAGTTTCAGTGAAATTTATTTCTGAATGTGTACATAGCTTAAGTTTCAGCATATTGTATTGTGTATTATAACTATTTATAATACAACGGAATATTATATATAAAATATAAAAATATAGAAAAGTTATTTTCTATAAAGTTTGTCTCTTAAAGTTAAAACAAACAAATTTCATTGCATTCTAGTTGAAACGTACAAGTCTAATTACATATATAATCATATACTTTTGGGAATCCCAACGAACAATTCATTATTGTAGAATATTTGAAAAAATACTTGACTCAATTTCGCTAAACACTAACTGCGACAACCGTATGCAAACTATTTGCGAAGAAAAGTAGAAACGTCTAAGTAAAATATTTAAGTGATTACTTTATGTAACGCTAGAAGGTAGCTACAAGATTAGATAATAGACGAGGCACGTTTAGAACGTGAAGGAAAGTGTCTGACGCTAGCAGCCATGTTAAAAGGGAAATCGGTGAATTAAAAGCGTTCGATGTAATTGAGAAAGTTTCGCTATGTTATTCCGATTTGTAAATATTTTCTTACGCTACGGGAAGACTCGAATTGGTTGCAGGCCAATGGTGAGGATCCATTGGCACAAAATAGCAACTTTTAAATTTAAACTTCAACAATGTCGAGTGTGAACGAAGCGACCTGTTAACTGTTCTAACTTCTACTGTAGTATCTAATCGACACATAAAGATGTATTTTTTAAAATAACAAGAACATTGCAGTATCTCTGTTGTGTCGCTTAACGAATATTAATCTCGCTTACTGTCACTAAGATAATATATCGCATAAGCGTTTCAATGTTCATTGATACAATTCCTAGTATCTTATTCTTAACATTGAAATTCTATCTAGACTTTCAATATTTCACAGAATAGTATTCGTTGATTTCGAAACAAGAAAACAACAAGAAAATAGTTTTTTGAATTTTGTTTAGTTCCTGCAATTTTACGTGTGAAAATAAGCATAGTGGTTGAAACCTCATTCCCACAAAGTTCTATTAAACATGGAAATCAAAGTTACATTACGGAGCATCAAGAGTTTGTCTGGAGCAAAGTTATTAAACATATTTCTTCGAAATTTCTAATTGACATTGAACGCATCTAAATTGAAGGTGCACAGAGCGATGCATTTGATTAGTCAGCAACTCATAGTATTCAATTAATAATTAAAATATTCGCTCCAAATTCTAATCCCGATTTTCAGCTAATTTCAATCATCCTCGTTCTATTTCTAAACAAAATAAACCACTAAAATCAACATTTCGATGCGTCGGTCATTCGCCAGCGAAAAAGACTTGAAACTAACTCAAACGAAACACGCGCAGCATGTAAATCTAGCTGGTTTCCAGCGATCGCACGCGGTTGGCCTGTATTATCCGGCGCATCGTGTTTATTAAAACGACCCACGATGTGTCATAGACCGTCTCGTCCGCGTCACGATCGTTAAACTAACGGTTTCTACGTTGCGCCTTCTTTCGTCGCTAATTACACATCGCGCGACGATAAAGCGCGATTTATCAGTATCACAACACTCGGTCGTTATTAAACTAAACTGGTGCACCACCAATCGGTTCCGTGGACCTGTTGCCTGCGTTGGCCTCGCAACCCTTTTACCGACCATTTAACGATACAACTACCACACCCGACAAAATGGCGGGTTTCAGTGTTCTTGTTTCTCAAGATATCAATAACTGTGAAATGTTGAAGGTCTGAATTGATTTGAAAAATAAATAGTTTCGCTTGAGTACTATAATGAATGTACGAAGAAAAAACGAGAAAACCCATTGTTACACTTTTTATAAGGATATTACTCATGTTAAACGTTTATCCTAGCTTTCCAATACTGTGAATGTTCGAATCACTTCGAATATGATTCGATTCCATGATGGTTTTGAAAGATTTGGTAAGCTTTGAGCTTTGAATGATTCGTTGGTACACAAAGTATTGAAAATATTGATAGATCTCGAACACTTGACAATGATCAGACTGTTCACCATCCCAATCCATGAAAACTTCCAAGACTTTTAATACTTCTTAATTCTATCGAATCGTTGAACCTTCGAAACGAATCATTTCGAAGTGCTTCGAATTTTCCACCACTTCAAATATGATTCGAATCCATGATGGTTTTGAAAGATTTGGTAAGCTTTGAGCGAATGATTCGAACTAAAATTATTGAAACTTGTTCACTTGTTCAGATTCGAAGCGGTTCGTAGTGCTTCAAATTTCCGTCAGTTGTTCAGATTTGAACCGATTCGAAATGCTTCGGTGTCCGCCGCTGCTCGCAGGAACATTCCCCGAAGGTTTTCGCGCTGGAATCGCGATCCCAAGACGTTCCCGTGGCCCATCGAATGGCATGGTTTCGTGCGGCGGTCCACCGTTGAAAGATACTGCCACGCAACGATCCAATTGTATGCTATTGGCTAAAGAGGGGTTAATGGCGAACTATGCGTTCGCCGTAATCGCGAACGCGTGCGTGCAACACACGTATGTACTTTCACATTCAGTCCGTTCTCTTTTGCGATAGCCGATATCCTCAGCCGCGCGAGATGACTTCCACTATTATCCGAGAAGCGACAGTGTTTCACGCGAAAACGTGGTCGCGACGTCTGCGGCGAAAATGAATACTATTAATCAAATTAATACTGTTCATATTATTATCGGAACTATTAAATGTGAACATTAATTCGACGCTTCTTTGTAAACGTCGAGGAGTTAGTTTAAATTTGAACATTTTACCGCCAGTTAGAAGTCTTTCACTTTGTTGAAAGTAGAACGATTTGTTAAGAGGAATGGTGAATATTTAAAAATTTGAAGAATATAAGATTCTTTTCGTTAATAGGTGGTACATTTATTTTAACGAAGCAACGAATTTACGATTAATGTATATGGGAAGTTACGAAGTTTGTCGCGGGTCTACTATTTTTTATTAGGGATCATAGCTTGGCAACATCTCGACAGACTGTCAACCAACTTTTTTGCAAGATAAATAGCACTTTGGAAATATGAAATGTTGGAGGATCCAAGAACCGTTTAAAACAAGATTAATTATAATAAACTGAATGTATAAAGTGTATAGAAAATTTGATTGCTCGTTAATTCCTGTACTTTGAACAACGAATGAAAATCAATTAAACCGACTATTTCTAGAATAGAAATATTTTACAGATCTACTTTTAGCAGTGACTCCTTTCTGTTGCTAGTTTTCAGCTATAGAATATGTATATACATCGTAAGTTGAACAGATGGCGGAGTTTGTGAAGATCGAGTCTATGCAACTAGATTGAAGACTAGTTAATAGGAGAAGTATGCTTTATTGTTTCGAAGAACTGTTTAACACTTGCTGGCGACATCAATTTGGGTCAATTTTCTAGTGGTCAATGCATATAATTCTATTTTCAGTGAATTTACAGTCGTAGCTTCTTTGTTCTTTTATCACCATTGTCCTGCGGATTGTAAGTGCAGAAACATCTGCTGCATCTCAAAAAGATATTCAACTATCTCCAATGATTGTGTATTACTCGCTATTATTACTGACTTTATATTATAATATGTTTGGTTTATCCTATTCCAATGTTCATTTAAAACCTTCAAACATTTCTCAGTACTTTCTCGAGTTTGTCTTGCATTCGATAATAATCGAATACTTGTTACATGTTTTCATCACTTTCATTGTCCATGTAAAAACGACATTTACGACGTAATAATGTAATTGATGATATTGACTCCATGATATTAACGTTTGTCTGATGTTTGTTTGCAGGAATTATGACCCTTACGAGCAGCCCGTGTGAGCTAGACAACATGAGCTTGTTTCAAGACCTCAAGTTGAAAAGGAGAAAGGTCGACTCCCGATGTAGTAGTGACGGTGAGAATCTAGAATTTTCCTACACGTGATCCTTATCGAAATTGTCCGTTTTTCTTTCTTATTCTTGACCATCGCCCCACAATGCCGTAATCAAGAATTACAAATCACTTCCGACCGAAATAGAGGGAAATTAGGAACGAAGTAAACTGACTCTAACAATTTCAGTTTAGGGACACGAAAGAATTATTAATATGTAATTTGATATTCAGTTATTAATATTATATCATCAGATCTTATCGAGTATGTGAAAGTGATAAATTTTTGGTTGGTGTTACGTTATATCTCTATTCTACAGTTTCAATAAATAATGGAACGGAATACAATTCATATTCATCCCTAATCTCACTAATCATTCATATTCATTATTAGGTCGTGCATACATAGGAACAATCATGAATTTCAGACTCTTGTATTTCCCAATTAAGAATTGTTTGCTAAACGGAATTCTGGTTTGTAATATGAAACCAGAACTGTAAGTAACAAGGTATGCGGATACTAATTCATATCTGATTCAAGCAAAAGAATTCCATTTATTTCTGCATAAAAAATCCTTCCTCTGAAATGATAATATAACTATCAATTGCATTATCAGCTTTGATCGCAATTTCATTCCAGTAATAAATAGTTCACGCAAACGATACGTAAATGTTACATCCTGATATTTGAACAATTAATCCGATTGAACGGATGTTTGGCTCCGTGTTCATCCGTATGAAACGATTCAATATTATACTCCGAAAATAGAACTGAAAAATAAAAGTAATCAGCTGTACTTTTATTTTCTATCTTCCACTCGAATATGTTAATACACACTGCTGCTTGAAAGTTCAACGTCACTTCTAATATCCACAATCATTTTCCTCTCCCTTCTTTTAATATATTATTCTCTTCCTCTTGTGTCCCTCTGTTCAACAGTTCTATTTTTCTTTTACTTTATCAACCAGTAAACATTTCATTACTTTATTTCTGTCTTCTCCATACAGTTCCAGTATTTCAAGAAATTACATAACTATCCACATCTCGGTAAAAGATAATATCATACCAAAGAGCACTGCATTACCTTCTTCGAATCCCACAGCGTCTATTCGAAATCTTTGCCTACGCGACAACAAATTTAACCGTTAAAACTGTCAGAGCTAGGCGAATCACCCTCGGTTCCCACGTTTTCTTTCGGCGAGCCAAGCGAACCAAAACTTTCGATATGCAGCGCGAACGATAAATTGTTCCCATCATTGTGCGCCCAATGCTATCGCGCAATTATCCGCGTATAAAATCATTAACGACGAAACAACCAAGACAATACGTATCGAGGTTTCAGCGGCGAGCGTAATCATGTCTTCCAGGGGGGATCGTATATCATTGTCTGGCCGTTGCGCGGCGTGCACGGGCAATATTTTCTTATTCAGAATACCCAGAACGAGTCATGAAAGTGGTCAGCGCAACCGTAATGATTAGTTGCCGCCCATAATGTCGTATTTGATACCCTTATTGCCCCGATTTTCATAAGCCGCCGCGGAACGAGTCTCGGCCCATCAATCACGGTTCATCTGTTTCGCTTTGTAAACCATGAAACGGTACGAACGTATCATTAGCGGGGTAACGGCGTTTCAGACGCGGCCGGTTAACGTTACGCCGCGAATTTATTACACGTCATCCCCGCGGGCTCGCTCGCGCGTCTACCGAAACCAGAATTCTTGAATCATATCCAATGGCGACGCGTTTCCACGGCTTTTGCAACGAATTAGACGGGAGTTTATTTAGATAACGGTGTCAACAAAGTAGTTTCTGGTCCGGGGCATCTAGCATTGCTGACTTAAAGTATTTCGATCGCGCGAATCACGGCTTTATTTCGGGGAGCCGGTCAATTTCACCGCGTGCGTTTTCGTTTCACACGAATTCTACAGTTGCTTTAATGCTGGAACCACTGTACTCGCAAGAATTGCGGGTTTTCTTATTTAGCAATTATTGATAGTTTCAAAGTATTCAATGAGCAAATGATTTTGAGAATAGTCTCGTTTAAATGTTATAACGAATGTCTGAGAAAAATTGTATTGCACAGATCAACTACGATAAATACTCGCTAGCTCTAGTGTTAAATACCTATTCTAATAGAAAACTAAAATTTGTATAATATTATATTTCCAAACCTCGAAACAGTGCAACGATTTCCTTGACAATTTTATTACGAAGAACGTTATCAAATTTTGATAAGTAGAACAATAAATTTTATTGCATATTCACTAATTTTATTATTGATATTCATTAATATGAATAGAATGTATGAATATAACATTATTCTCTGACTCTCAATTGTCGATGATGCTTCCGCAATTTCGCTGAAAAGATAGTAGGCACCCGGTGTATCGCACCCTCCTTCGTTTCATATGCGCATAAACATCCGCAGTACAATAATGATCAATCCCCGATTCCGTTACACGAGAATCGCAATTCCGGTTCGTTCTATAGATTACAATTACACCAGAGCTCCCTGAAACAATGAAAGAGCAACGTCACACGGCTCCATTATCGCGCACCCGTTCCACTTGGAACCCATCCCGAAGCACTCGAGGCTGCTTTCCACCATCCATCGGTAACACCTCAAACGACGTTCGTCTGCCGATAAAACTGTGTGTCTTAAGCTTTTCCCCATCACGGGGTAATCCTGATCCAGGGTCCGCGTTACACCCTGGGGCCAACCCCTAACCACTTCACAGGACCGTTCCTCCCTTATCGTGCCCCGAACGATCATCTACGACGGATCGGTTACCATGAGGGTAGAATCGAGAAATAGGGGTGGGAAACCGAGAAAAATGAGTGGAGGAATATGGGGATGACGGCGACAATGCAGGATAGAGGATCAGCCGCGCGGTCTCCTAGACCTGCACTCTTGTCCAGCCGCGCCTGAACTGTTGCAAGCACGCGGAGCAAGACCTTCGCAACTACACTACGGATTCTTATGCATTCATCAGAAATCTGAAAGCTCGAAATGGCAGAACGCTCGCAACTCGAGAAAATCTACGAAACATCCAAAGCTTTATTTGCTTTCGAAGCTTCGCTTTTAGCAATGTAGCTCGCAGTGTCCATCGGACGAAGGAATCCTCTATCGTAACGCTGTCTTCATAATGACATTCCGAAAACTGTCTTCGCATGGACATCCGCGGCCGCGAAACGCACTGAACACTGTGGAACAGGTGTACAAGCAGAAAGAAAGTAAATAATTAGAGAGAACAGAAGAGTGCCGAAACCTGAACAGCGAAGAGTGGCGCAAGAGGCAGCAGCCCGCCACGAGGCTGCATCGATTTTTCAAGAAGCTCGCATACGCGCCCGATACCAATGACCCTCGACCTACTGGCGATTAAAGGTCAGAGACTGGCGTTGGCGGGAAGCCGAATCGATGGCGGAGCCACGGTGAACCTGGATTGTTGTTATGTCGGAAGCGACCGGGAGAGAGAGACCAGCCTGCCGGGCAACGGGCACGCGCGCAGTTTCCGCGGTCCACGCGTGCGGTGGCTAACAGAGCCCCTCTTCCAGTTTCCACATTTCCGTCGGACGAACCCGTGCGTCCAGGCGGCGGCGACGTGGCACGCTCGTCCACGCGCGCGAGACATGAATGAGCTTTTTCGCGGGGCCGCGGGTTCCGGGATCGAGCAGCGCCAGCACCGAGAATCATTGATCCTTCTCCCCCCTGGGGGAGCCGTTACGCGGGCAACGTCACACGCCGAGACGCGTGCACGCCGCGGTCCGCTCTCGGTGACGACAGTAGCTCCCGGCCGGAGGCCTGGCCGATCCTCATGAATGCAACAATATGGAAAGACACCCGCGAGTCGCGGCGGGCTCGTCGGCGGAAGAGGAGCAAGGGATAGTGACAGATTTTGGGAGACGTAGACGAAGGGATCAGATTGTGTGCTGAAGAAGTTAAAGGTCGACAGCTTGAATGAAAAGTATCTTGGGCAGGTGGGATGTTTGTGGAGTTGTAGTAGTTTAATTAGTGAAACTGAGAAACGTAAGGGTTAGAAGACAGTTTCAGACAGTTGGCTGGCTAGAGCTTAGGGGATCGTTTGATCGATCAGTTTATCTTTATGCAACCGGGCGTCGGTTTGTACGTCAGATTGTGCGTTGAAGATGTTAGAGATTGACGCCTTGAATGAAAAGCATCTTGGACAGTTGGAGATGTTTGTGAAGTTGTAATGATTGAATATGTGAAACTGGGAGATGGAAGGATAATAGAGGACAGTTTGAGACAGTCACCGGCTGGCTAGGGGATCGCTTGATCGATCAGTTTTTCATTATGCGATCGGATGTCAGTTTGTACACTTGTTGCCGGTGGCTCCCGCTGATCCAGGCTCGCTGGTTTAGTTCCTTGATTCTGATTGGAGGGAACGGCGAAGAAGATTGCTCGTTACCCGCTCGCTGGAGTAATTGATTTTTATTTCCGGCGTGGTTAGAATGGATGACGCACGACGCGCACTATAGTTTCCGGGGTGTCTGACCAGTGACAGGCTGTACTACTTGTTTGCACTGGACTGATCGTGAAGCAGTGGATCGATGAATTTGTTGGAAAGTTGAGACTGTCGTTACGAAGAGGAGGTGTTTGCTATTGGATTGATGGCGACAAATGGAGATTGTTCATTGGATTTTGTAATTGTATTTCACGAAGAATGAAATTTGAAGAAAGGTCTCCTGAAACGATCGATGTAAATATATTTTGTAAAGGTGGAAACGAGGATGAATTATTTTTTAGACAATCTTCGTTCACGTGCCAAGGAGGAAATGTATTTTCGGATGAATTATTTTTGAATGTTTGTAAGTACAACGACGAGCTGAAGAAAATGGAGGACGAACAACGTGCAACGATACTTGAGACAATCGATGAACAGAATCGAGCTTAACGAAGAACTTGTGATAAATTAGCTACAATTGTAGGACAAGTAGATCGACGTAAAGAAACAGAAGGATTAAACGAAATATTCAGATCACCGGGACAATGAATTTTCCATTGAAGAACAACGTGTTCGCTGCGAACAAGTTCCACTGGATGCAGAACTGGCATTCGTTGAACATGGATCTGAGGACGTTCCAGCCATCGGCCAACTTCGCGTCGTATTCGCTCTCGTATCATCCGTACAACAATTTCTCGGTGTCTGCGTATCAGAATTACCTCGACTTCCATCATTACGTCAGATCACGACTGATGATCACGTCGTTCGATCATCGATTTTGCTGCTACGATTCGAAGAACATCTGCTCGTATCTGTTCGGTAAACAGCTTTAAGTTAATATATTTATTACGACTTTGTTATAAGCTTGCGAAAAGAGACCAATACAATGATAAGTTTATAATGAAACAGTCACTGATAATTCTTCATTCATTCTTCATGGGAGATAAAGATAATAAGAGATGATCGTTAAGGTGATTACTGGTTAACATTTATTATTCGGCGACAGATACAAAAGGATATGATATAGAATTATTATTTTTCCACACTTATTTGTCAAGAAATTCGAAATTTTATATAGAAATTAGCTTTATCTGTATTTTGTTATAAATTTAGATTTCATTCAAAATGTCGAGATGTTACATATAAAACGATTTTATATATTACTCAGTTTTCAAGACACTTTCCACTGGAGAAAATATAATCTAGTTCAATGAACCAAATAGTACAATACAAATCTACCAATACGAATTCTATGATTCCATAATTCCAGTAACCACTGCCACATTAACACAGCATCAACACATTTCACCCTCATAATAATTGTTAAAACTACCAAACACATTTACTACGCACAGCACAAACAATTACGAACTTCGATCAACCGATACAGCTGAATGATTAAACAAACTACTCGGAAATCTGGGTCGGAACAGACCCAGACACCGAAGTCCAGAGATCAAACACTTTTTGCCAGGAGTAGTATTATGACAAGCGAACGGCGTAATCGTTCGAGCACACGAGAAACCTGTCGAGATCAATCGTCAGCGCGCTCCAAGAAACCGCAAGGAAAGCAAACACAATCATCCTCATAATCGGCTTATTAATCGTCATCGCAATCATCCCGTTGATCACGCGACTCGTTACTCGGTGCCTGACATCGACGGGCCGATGAATGAACTTATGCGCTGCATCCCACAATCGCATTGTACACGACTGCAATCGAATGTTAGACGGATAACGAATTAAGGGAATTAGGGAACGATCATCCTCTAAGATCACCGAAGAGAGCACTGATCAAAGAAGAGGGCTGGCACGGACGGTAAACGAATTAATCCGCGGGAAACGATATTCACGGTGATCAGGCTATTAATAGCTTGGAAACTGGAACCTAGGTACCTACAATCACAACTCGGCCTTGTCAACTGCATTCCTTCCTTGACCTACACGAACAGCCGTGGTCTCACATCCTTTTCCACGATCCGACCGCTCTATCACGCTTTCTCGTGTTTCTCGGCGTACGTGTTAGCTTGTCCCAAAAGCTCCATTCGTTTCATTCGTACACAATGGACGCGCAACATTCGGTTGTAACGTGAATTCGGGAAGCGGATAACAGTGCTGGGTTTCTTCTTTATTTATCTATTTTAAGTCGAAACAACAACGCGGCCATTAGCGACCGCTGCGTGTTTTCTGAAGGAAAGATAGTTATTTAATATATATAAGAAACAAAAAGGACGGGAATTTTATATTTGTACATCCGTACATACATATAATACACTCACACTGTGCTGGGTTTTAAAACTCAATAGAAACGGCTTCTTATTTGTAATGGTTATGTGGTTTTTCAATGAATTCTAATTAAATTCTTTTTATCCTGAGTTATCGCATTATGTACGATTTGTGGGAATGGAAATAGAAAAATATTCTTTCTATTTTATTAAGGAAATTCTTGTTAATCTGAAGGTGAGAATATAGTTGGAGCTTTCTTAACGTTTTTACTGTGTAGATTTTAAAGATTAAGAATATTATGAAATAGTGTTTAGTCTACAGATTACTGTCTGATGACTCAAAATTATATTTTGTTGTTTCTCATGTCATCAATATTCTTATTTTTTCTTTTAATGCTACTGTTTCATTTAATATTGGATAATATGTAAATAATAACTAATTTCCAAACTTGAATATTATCGTTAAAATATTACTTATCGCGTTATTGTTACATTTAAATGCTAAAACCAGATGGAATATTGGAATTCCTATCGCGATTGTTATTTTACATAACATCTTTATAATTATTTTCCCTACTTTCTCTTTCGTTCAGAACGATTTCCTGAACCGTGAACACCGAAGTAATTTTGCCTTTTATTTTTTGAACGCTGCTTTCCCGGAGTCGGTTTCCTGCACTCACGCCCTTATTGCAGCTAACGCCTCAATTACTCTCGGTCTCGCAGCGGGATATTCCAGCGACGTGCACGTGCAATCCGAAACACCATCCGCACACCCTCGGGTGCGATACAAACGGGGAAAAGCGCGGCAGAAACCACGTCCGAACAATCTTAAAGTAATACTACACGGTGTGCGGTTACCGTTCCCGCCAAGTTCCATGGAAAACTACAGGAACTTCAGAGACACTCGAACCACGTTGTTAACTCACGTTAAGATTATATCGCTTTACCGCCTTTTCTATTAGCCAACCGAGTAAGTTTTCGCGGCTTTCCTTATCACGCTATCATTTCGATCCCTTGAATCCTTTACATGCCTAAATCAAAATACAACTTCCATTTACAGAGTGCTATGAACCAAATATTAAACATACCTTTAGATCAATGAAATCTCATTTAACATTATTACATTTATTTTATATTCTGTCCGAAGCTTTTCATTAGAAATATTTTAACATTCTCTGGTGAGATAGAGAGGATATTTTGTAAAATTAACTCGACGAGAAATCATACTTACATTGAGGGACAAAGCTACTTTTTTTTAATATTTCTCAAATTGATGCATCATACGAAGTTTAATATTATGTATCGAATTTTATAGTTTTACTGTATGAAATCAAGTCATCTCTCGAGTGCAAAGAGCTAACTTGGATTTTAAGTTAATAGTTGGAAGAAATATCCTTGGTAATCATTCTTTATAAATCACGTTAAAAGCTGTTAACAATAATCTTTATTAAATCTGAAATCCGTGGAACTGTCGGATTTCTTGAGTCCATAGTCAAATGATCTTAGAAACTTTTTGAGATTCCAGTTTTAAGGGTATGAACTTTAAACTTTGCCTATGACAATAGTCCTGACAGAGAAGATGATTCATAAAAGTGAATGATTACCGGCGCGTTGCGCCCTGCTCGAACTCCCTGACAGCCGGGAACAGCGAAGCGCGCTCCTTTCGAAATCCGTCTGTCAACGTTTTAAAACTGCCGGATTGGCAGCGGTTCGCGATAAATGCCATTAATCATTGTGATAGACCACCGGCGCGGTTATACGCCTCGGTGATTAATAACATTTTCACAACGACTGAAATCCGTCGAAGACCAAGCCCATTAACGGGAACATCGGCGTTCAAGACGGTTACGCGATCGTTGAACCGCTCCTCGGTTGAAAACCAACGTAAGCGAACAAATTCGTCCCGCGTTTAACTTTCATAATATCGCGCGGCGAGTTAATTGTTATTAATGCCCGGCAAAACGCCGGTTGCGCAACGAGAACGCGGACGGACAATATGGTACAGGCAGCAAACGTCGAAACGGAATGCAAATAACGTATTCATCTACATTAGAACAGCTCACGATTGGCGAACTCGATCTGTTACGACGAATCTTCGATTCTTCGGTGATCGTGGAATTGGGAAGTATTTCTCGATCGGCTGTTTATGTATAATGTATTCGTAACTTTGTATTATCTTAGTTTCAAATTTCAACAATCTTCAACGAAGAAAATATGAATTCACGAAGATTCACCTTCTTCTACGAATGAATCGAATAAAATTCTATATTCCTCGCGAGCGGTTCGAATAAATTAGAAATCAAACAAAGCATCGTTTAACTCGTTCCACTCAATTAGGTCCTTCGACGGTTTCGAACACCGTAAGTGCATAGAGTTTGTCATTCTATTAATTCCAATCTACCCAGACAAAATCCAATGACCAGTTCGAGGACGTTCGTCTAAATTAGCACACCTACGAACTAGAACTCGAACTTCACCGTCGTCACCACATCTAACTAACTCTCCTCGGAATCATCCGACTCGGCTCATCAGTCATCTCACTAGAAACCTCTCAGATCATCATCACTGCCGCACCTCGAAGTTGAAAAGAGAGCCGTTCCGAAGCCAAGAGAAAAACCGAAAAACCGCGTGTCACCCGCGTAACACCGTGGCGGTCCCGAGTAAACCACGCGGAAACAGTAGCGTCGATTATAAACGTGAGACCAACGCCTTATTTCTCAGACTCCCCGGTATCCCTCGGATCAGCAGGCTCGCCGCTCGGGATCCAGCCGGCGGACGCTCCTTCACCCATAAACTTTCCTGCTCCAGGAGAGAGCATGGCCGACACCTCGACCCTGTCGCCGGAGGCTAACATGCCGGGCTCGCCGGGCTGCCCCGTGGTCAAAGTGAAAAGCGAGTATCTGCTAGGCATCCCGAGTCCGGGGACGCCGCGGGACCCTCTACGCGGCGGTGTCGCGGTGGCCGGCATGGAGGCGCGGGACACTGGGTGCCCGGACAGGGCGTCGCCAGACTCGGTCTTCCCGGATGCGACGTCGATGGTGGGCTTCAGAGTGGTCGAGGAGCAACAGCACCAGCAACACCATCAGCAGCAGCAGCAGCAGCAGCAGCAGCAACAACAACAGCAGCAGCAGCAGCAGCAGCAGCAGCAGCAGCAGCAGCAACAGCAGCAGCAGCAGCAACAGCAGCAGCAGCAGCAACAACAGCAGCAGCAGCAGCAACAGCAGCAGCAGCAGCAGCAGCACCATCATCATCAACAGCAGCAACAGCGTTCCGGTACCCCGGCGCCAGCCAGGTCGTCGCCTTACTCGCCCATTCAGGCTGTCTCCACGACCCCCATGCCCCAAGAAGCGACCTCCAGGAGCGACAGCCCGGATAAAGGTGACTTGTCCTCCGCTCAAACTAAAGAGGAGTCCGACAACTCGGTTTTCGATGGAGGAGGCGGCAGCAGCACCGGCAGCGGCGGCGGTGGACGCTCCGAGACCTCCAGTCAACCCAGCCATCGGAGTAGCCCGTCCTCTCAGTACAATTCTAACCAGAGCATGAGCCCCAGTGCGAGCACCCAGCATGGCAGCCAAAGTGCACAGCAGCAGCAGCAGCAGCAGCAGCAGCAACAGCAGCAGCAACAACCGCAGACCCCGCCGACACCACCCAGACCTCGGGCGCCATCGGTGCCGCCTCATCTTCTGGCCCATCACCAATTTTGGTCGCAGAACTCCGGTGTACAGGGATTCGCCACGCAAAGGCTACTTAATGGGGTTATCAGCAGCGCCGTTAACTACGGGCAGAACGTCGCGGTCGTGTCCACCAGCAGCGGGAACACGAACTTGGCCGGCAGCGCGGGGAACGGAGGTAATGGAGCTACGTCCGGGAACACGTGCGCCACTACGACTGCGTCCGCGTGTAAGTACATGCTGTGTTCAGCGGCTTTTTTGAACGTTCACGTTATATTAGATATTATCAGTTCGCGCAGTGAAACTTTGCTACGGTACTAGCACAATTAAGAGTTAGGTTTACCAAAATTCCGCATGGATTTTACGGAGCAAAGTCAGACTGGGATTGGAAATACTTAATTACTAACTATATTCTTAACTCAGTAAAAACTATGTTAATACTACACTCTTTATTCAGTGAAAAGATAAGAGTCCATCATTTTGGGAATTTCTGGTTTAAACAGTAATTTTCTGAATGACATTTTTTCTCAGTTTATCTGTCTGTTATAGATTCCTGTAGTTTTAACACTAGAACTACCGTACCAGTCAAAATGACTGGTTTCGATCGTTTTGTTTCGCAATGATTGATATCTTAAAAGCATTGAATATTCGAAATGATCTTGAAAATAAATAGCTTCACTTGAATACTGTAACGAGTGCCTGAAGAAACCGAACATAATCTATTGTTACAATTTTTATATGGATTACATATCAATCGTATTAAATCCTCGGTAGTTCTAGTGTTAACACTGAAATTAGATAGATCTTGCGTACACAAAGAGTTAAAAGGAATTATAAATATGAGGTACAGAGGAAGATATTCTCAATTTTACTTCGATTCTAGGCGAAACGATGAAACCCCCGGCGCAAAGGCCGGCGCCGGCACCCCCGAGACCGCCGCCCACGGTGATTATGGGCGAGATCGGCGGCGTAAGGACGATGATTTGGTCCGCGCCGCCGTTGGACCCGGTACCGCCGCCAGCTGCGTCGTGGACGACCACCGCCGCGGCGGCTTCCTGTTCTTCATCGGAAGAATCGGCCGCCCAGTTACTCCTGAACCTGGGACAAGAGTCCAGGGGCAAACCACCCTCCGCTTCCTATTCGTCCGGCCCGCCGCTCAACATGGAGAGGTTATGGGCCGGCGACATGACGCAATTGCCGGCCGCCCAGCAGATGCAGGCGCTGAATCTGACGGCGTCCGGTTCCAGTCAAACGTGGGTAAGAAACGGAGGGGTCGTGAAATCGGAGTCGGCGTCGCAGTCGATGTCCGTCGCGCCTCCGGCGCCACCGATGCCGCCTCAGGAGCACGAGGAAGACGAGACGCCTATGATATGCATGATCTGCGAAGACAAGGCCACCGGTCTTCACTACGGCATCATCACGTGCGAAGGGTGAGTTACGGTCATCGGCCTCTTCATACTCTTTCTCTTTTCCTTCTTGTTTCTTCTTATGTCATGGTAACGTGTTCTTAATATGTTGATCGTTCGGCCATTTTTGTATATTTTATCCGAGGCTCTCGAGTTATGGAAAGATCAAGTTATTTAGCAATTTTAGAATCTACTTCTTAGACTTTATGAAAGTCTTTCTGTTCTATATAATGTACTATATATGATATACTTATAAAATCGCAGTCGAATCTTCTGATTATTCTGGAAATATATTTAATAATATAGGGGAATATATTTAGCTTCGTTAATGTTATAGATTTTTCAATCGACTATCCGAATGAACTGAGTTCTAGTAAATAGTATTATGATGAATTGGTTAGTCAAGTTAGAATATACAAATTCTCTAAATCGGTATTAGATTCTCGCTCATAGAGATAGCAAGCGAATACTCTGAAAGGAGCTGTCAATACGTTAAAGTGTCTAGCAACCAAAATGTAGTAATCAGATTAGATGTTGAACAAAGAGTAGTGCACCTGCATATCTCGAAACGTTTCAGCCGGAATACCTTCCGGTGACATAGTACACACTACTAGAGGTTCGGATGATCCGCTTAATTAGAGATAATTACGGAGAACTATGCGCGGGAAGCTAGGACGGCACTAGTCACGGTTCTAAGGGTGCCTCACGGTGAACTCTGACCTTTGGCTGTTCCCAGCTGATACGCGGTTCTGGGCAACTCAGGAATACACTTGATTGCTAGCGTCTTCGACGACACTGCGTCACTACCCGACCATGAACATATGGATAACATGAATTCTATAGAGAACGTGACACTGTGTACGTCACAGCGTTCTTCGTCCTTTGCCTTTTCGTGACGCGAACCGCTGTTTTCTTATTTCGTTCCCTTTTTCATTGACCTTTCCTTACTTTATCGAATCCAATCGTGACGATCAATGTGTGTATTCCGAACGCTTCGCTCTAGAACGAAAGGTCTTCGATTTCATTGTCCAGTGACTATTACTTGAGATTCAAAAAGTTGCTCCTAAAAGAATATATATTTGCGTGTATAGATTGTAGAAATACTGAATAAAATAATTAGAAATTCTATATCGCAATTGATGTATTTACAGGAACTTATTGGAATTACATTTTCTATACCGAATGATTGAAACTAAATTGACTCTATTAAAAATTTGTTATTTCTGTACAGAATTTTTAACAGGACAAACGATGTGCCTTAAATTAGAAAAGCATAGTGAAACAGTTGTTTGATAATCGTTTGACACTATTCTTTTTGTCTTGTTTTATTAGTCACTTGACAACTATTCTTTCAAAGACAACGGAAACTTCATCCAACGTTTTCAAGGTAAAATGAAAACTGTATTTCAAGGTGGCTTCCATATTATGTCCCCTGCAACGCGGCTGATTAGTCCCCAAAGTTACCACAGGGTGTCGTTACACGCTTTCATACTTGTTTATCCTATGTCTATTGTCCTGTCGGACGAGCCCAGCAAATTACTTGGTGAAACTCCTCCACGTGTCCCTCTATGTATCCCGGCATAACCGTAATACAGAAGGCGTGAATTTTTAAACTGCCTCTAGGCTAAAGTAGCGGGACAATCTCTTTTCAGAAGTGAGAATTATTTACAGTCAGTCGCAGCACTCCGTACAGACGTATCGTGTTTCAGATAATCGAACTAAGAATATAAATATAGAAGAAAAAGTATATACTGTGTATTTACAAGATTTATTTCTTAGTTAAAAGTAGACGAATACCGAAAGAATTGCTTGGACAACGCAAAACATTTCGAAAACACAAAATCTTATATTGTACAGGTTCAAAGTGTGGTTATATTAAATTGATCGTAAATAATTATGTAAATCAATCTGTTTCAGTAAAAAGCTTTCTACTTTCCATTAATCGTACCTCACTGCATTTTTTAAACACAAGTTGCGAACATTTAAAATAATCTTTTTCTCTTTTACTTACGCGCAGGTGTAAAGGGTTCTTCAAAAGGACCGTTCAAAATAGGCGGGTGTACACGTGCGTGGCAGAAGGTGGCTGCGAAATCACAAAAGCCCAAAGAAACAGGTGTCAATACTGTCGCTTCAAAAAGTGCATTGAACAGGGTATGGTCCTCCAGGCAGTTCGAGAAGATCGGATGCCTGGTGGCAGAAATTCTGGTGCTGTGTATAACCTTTACAAGGTTTGTATAAACTTCATTCACCGTCTCTAATTGTTAATTGCATTGTTAATCTTGTAATTAATATTATATCGAATTATATTGTGTAATAGGAATAATATTAATACTAGATTTACGGACATTCATTCTATAGATTATTCTATCGTTCCTAGGAGAATATATGTTTGTTCATATAGCTCGGAAAAATTAGAGTTTCAAGAACAGAGAATTGTAATGTGTATTCGCATAATTGCATCAACCAAAGACAACGTAACTTGTTACGAAATAATGTTTGAAAAATTCAATATCCGTCAAATTGGGTTCCGTAAATTTAGCGTTAATAGTAATATTTTATTATATAAACATTATTATCTATAATATTATACTATTATTATATTAACCCTTTGTCCTATGATTTATTTCTTAACTATCATCGATAGAATTACTTTATTGTCAGTAATATATTAGGAAAAGAGAAAATTGTAATGTTTATTCCCTGCCTAAGATTTCTCTAAAGGTTCATGATGGATAATAGAAAAGTAATGTTTAATTAATATTTAAAAGAAACAACACTTAGATTTGTCAAATTCAGTTTAAAATCTTCACCACGAGCCTGACACGATATTGTAGGTCAAGGGGTTCATATTATTATATTATTATTATATTATTATTATATTAACAGTGTTATATTAGTGTTATATTAATAGTATTATGTTATTATTATATTTATATTATTATATTATTGTAATATAAAATATAATATTAATTCTAAATTAATTATCCCATAATATCGAGTCACTCAAAGCGGTCCTACGCGACTTTTCTCCACAGGTGAAATACAAAAAGCACAAGAAAAGTAATAAAACGAGCGGAGTGGGAGGTAGTATGGGTGGCATGGGTGGCGGTGGTAACGTTGGCGGTGTGAACGGGTCGGGATCCCTGGGTGGCACGAAAAGCACCATGGGCTCGACGATGCTGGACAAACACATGGCCGCGGCCGCGGCCGCTCACCATAGCCAACAGCAGCACGCTCAGCTTGCTGGTGGTTTCCTTCATCATCACAAAATTTCGTCGGGCGACCCGCTCAACTCACAACCTACCCCCAGTCATCCGAGTCACCCTGCGCATTCGGGTCATCTCGTCAACGGGACGATCTTGAAGACGGCGCTCACCAACCCCTCCGAAGTGAGTATCCGATACTTTCCATTTATATCATTTACTTATTTATGTTTCGAATTTTATTTCACCGCCGACTCAGTCATCATGTTGACCTTTCTCATTTCGAGAAATTAGACTCGGCAATGCTCAACGTAAAAGTGCTTCTCCTGAATATCTAAATTACGTGATGACCACAAAACATCTTGGCTATTCTCATTAGATTTACGATTTCCTATTCGAACATCGAATTGTTCTTTTAAAACTTTCTTTGGCCACCTTAACGGATGTACTTGCATCGATTAACATTGCTTATATGTACGTATTCTGTTGGTCTTATATGGGCAATGTTTTATTTCGTAGCATTGAAAGGTAGAAAATCAGCGTAAACAATGCGAGCGAACGATAACGCAAAGGAAATAATGATGAAGAAAGACCACCCGGAAGACTTGGTCCGAGGCTTTTTTCCTTAGCACCAATTGATCCAACGTTTTCCTGCGCAAAATATGCGAACGCTTTAAGACAAGAACCTTTCTCAGAATTACATACTTTACGCAAATAATCCGTGAATCTTCTATCTCTTTCGCCTCAAACTCCAATTAAAATCAAAAGTCCGGTCCATCTTCCGATATAAATTTCAATATTCGCAGCTTACAAAAGCAATAACTTGCCCTTCAAACAGTATCCATTTACATCGAATTCCGAAACGATTGAAAACTACGCTAACGCAATAACTGTACCCGTCAAATCGACGAGTTTCAATTCTTTTATTTCGAAGCTAATAATATTCTCAAAGTAGTAATATTCTCAAATTAATAATATTCTCACTAAAGGACTTCAAAGATAAATAACCTTAATATTACATCAAATATCTAGAGCAACCAAAAAAGATCCATATTTCCACAATCTCTACAAAGACTACACACGAGCCCTAATAAATATAGTCCTAGCATCGACCCCAATTGAAAAGACCTAACAAGACAAACGGCTGTACCTCGCAACTCGTCAGTTTCACGAGTCCATACGAAAAGCAGCGAATCCGACGGGAAAAAAACCGGTTCGAGTTCCGTGTAAGAATCGAAGCTAGCCGATCGGCGAGGAAACGGGATTACCGGTCGGAAAACAAAGCCAGTCAGTCCGCTCGATAGTCCGTCGGGTATGGTAATTTTCACTGATTTTTACACACGCCGGGAACATTTCTACACGAGCTCATAAACCGTGACGGCAGCGCGCGTTCGATTTCACGCGATGTATCCGCGTGATAATTCGAAATGCGCGCGCGGGCACGGCGCTGCTCGCGGGATACGGCCGCGAGCAGATTCCCCGGGATTTCTCTATCAACGGCCGTTAGAGGCCCGATTATCTAACAGGCCGATTCTAGGCGCGAAACATTAATTAGCCTTTTGTTGGGACCGTTCCCGGGCAACGCGTTGGTAGCAACCTCGTTATAGATCAACGTCCGCAACGGAGCGGACCGGGTGATTTATTCGACGCGGCTCGTTAGAAATCGAACAGCGCGGGTCGACAAAAGTTGATCTCCGCGCCGAAGAGGGGGGGGGGGAGGGAATTCGCGGCGCTGATGAGAACGTCCCGGAGGCATCTTCACTTTCACTTTCGAGGCAGCTGCACGCGATCGGATCACATGCTCGCTCGAAATCTTTCCTGCTACGGGGACTTTTTTTCATCCGGCCTACGGCAGCCTCGATTAGTCGGACGCGATAAAATATGTACGCGAGAGATCCACGATCGCGAGCGGCGAACGCTCGGTTCGCCGCGGACGCCGGAACAAAGATTTTCGAATGGCGATCTTTCGTTCGATGGTCGACTCGTCGGATTGCTGAGTCTTCCAGGGTATCCGAACGAATCGAATCTTCGGACGAACGATTGTTTTCTTAAAGTGTTTTATGAGGGTGGTGGGAAGTTTGTGGATTAACTTGCTACCAAAATTCTTTTTAATAATAGCTTCTGTGGTTTTAATATTTGTTTGAATAAAATAACATGCAAGAGAACGTATCAGTGACTTCTTGCATATTATGTTACGTGTTATGTTATAGCATACGTATATGTAATTACTCTTCTTTGAACGAAATATGGAGAGTTGATACCTTGTAAACATTTTGATATATGTTGTGAATTTTGAAGTGTATGTAATTGCATATTAGAGTGGCGTTTATGGACAAATGAACGGTTCGTATAAGTATTCGAAGCATTCCAATATCTTATTGTGTTATTCGATAATTTTTGTATAATTTTCACGTGCGAATACGATTGTAAACAGAGTGGAGTATTTACTCTTTCGTTAATATTCTTTTTAAATACCGTTCAGCTTTCTATTACATTTGTTTAATATGGATACCATGCTGTTTTCCGTTTTTAATAGGCGAACAAATAAACTCACTGATCACGTTTTCGATTTTGATCGATCGCCTTCTGGCAGAAGTAGCAACTGAACCGTCATCGTATTAGTCAACGTTACATCATCGATATCCTCGATACTGCGATTCGGAAGGAAAGGAATCTTAAGGAGATCATTGCGACGTTTATTGAACGTTGCTTTATTAATAATCCATTCTGATGAACCTATCTATCTCCAGAGAAATTTCACTGAAATTAAGATCTGACTATCGATTGAGTAATAAAAATTACTCTGTTACTGTCTACATTACCGTCTACATTACCAGATGGTACCACTTTTTTTTAATTCAGCCAGATTTCAAATATAAACTGAATATTTATAACAAAACAGCATATAGCATGCCCCACAAGATTCCTTATAAACCTTGCTTGCCAACCCTTCCTCTGACCTAAATAAACGAATATCAATTTTTCCAAGGACGACAGGACAAACTATCCAATAAATATCTTTAAATCTAATGTTAACGTTAAAACTACCGTAAAATTAACTGATTTCAGTTTTCTTATTCTACAATTATTAATATCTTCGAAATACAGAATACCCGAGATAATTTCGAAAATAAATAGTTTCGCTTAAACACTACGACAAATGTCTAAAGAAATCGAACGAAAATGTGTTGTTACAATCTCTATAAGAATCTCATATCTACCTCATTAATGCTTGGCAGTTCTACTGTTAATTGTGCGGGCTCCACTCTTAAGTGTCTTTAACGATTGGAGAAACAAAACGTTGTCCCTTGATAAAGAATTGAACATAGGAGAATAAATTCAAAGTATTTGGATCGGTCTTCGACTGGCCGATCCTGAAATGAATGAACTCTCCGTTGCAATTTCACTTTCTTACGACTCTGCTTGCGCAAGCCTCAAGGTTTCCCACATTACGAAAGCCGATAGATACAACGAGCCAAGTGGCTCGGAGAGCCGGCCGGTCGGTCGTCGTCGTCGTGGTCGTGGTCGCCGTCGTCTCGCATGCCTATTCGTACTCGTCTAAACGCGACGTTATCTTTTACATCGTGAAAGTGTTTCCTATTAACCGGTGAAACACCCGCCGGCCGAGGGGCCGCTGGAAGTCGTTCGCCGACGAAAATTAATCCCCGCCAGGGGTTGGCTCCGCGCAACGGAATATTCTTCCGCGGCGATAATTGAATTTTCCCGACATGATGCAACCGTAACAGTAGATTACAGGTGCCGACGCGAATCGCGTCGTTGTTGGATAACGATAACACGATGTTTCCTCGCCAGTGACGGGACTGAGCGGCGCAGGCCTTAGATGCGCCTGTTGCACCGATTTTTCTTGAGAAGTTCATTTTAACACTGGAACTACTAAACGACTCGAAATGACGCATTCCTGATTTCTCGATTTTGTAATTATTAAAGAGATAACAGACGTTTCTCTGAGAAATTATTAAAGAAATTGATTTAGCGATGCGCAAACTGAATTATAAATCGATTAAAAAGGTAGATGCGCTCCTGAAGTTTCTATAAAGAGATTTCAGGAAGGCAATTTAATACTCTCTTTTATTGTGATTTGTGTTTCGACTATTTTAAACGTGGGATAGAGTAATAAATAGTTCGATTAAAAATATTGTAATGATGATTCGTAAAAGGAACTTGTAATATACGCTTCTGAACTTTTCGTAAGTATTTTGGAAGAGGAATGTGAGAGTTAGAAACAGTTTGCCAATTTTACAATGGAATTTTAGTATGAAACAAAATATCATGATAGAACCTAGTGTATACCAGGCGTGGGACGAAGTCGTTTCATAGAAGATTTCGATTAGAACACAATCGAATTCAAAACCTTCTATCATACGTTGGTAATTCCAAGCGAAGTAGAAACGGTGAGTCACAAACAGACAGAGTAGTAGATTCCTATTGAACAAGTCCCCACGAGCAAGATATTTTCAAAAGCGATTGTTTCTCTCGTTTTTCCACGTAGAATCTTCTTAACTATATAACGTACATTGTACGTGCCCAAAAATTCAACGATGCTCAAAAACTTCGATTAACCGAGTCATCTGTTACTCTACAAACTGCACAAAGCTTCTATTAAACAGGAACTCAACGATTCACCTTCCTAAACCTCGAAATACATACAATCGAATGCAACAAGCGTCAACAACTTTTCCAGTCCCTATTTACATAAACTATCAACGATCCGATTGAATCGAGTAATCGAGCTTGAACCGCGCCCCGGCCAAACAATCTTCAGCCACAGTCTCGAACGTTCGCTGCGTGAATTTCGCGAACCGTATCAATGATGCGAAGCAATCGTTTTTATGAATACTAATCGACGCTGCCGGGATGGAATTTTAAATACCGGATTGATTGATATTCATGAGTGTACACGGAAGTCGTTCATCATAGTGAACTTAGTGTCATCGGTGTTCGTAAGATCGGTTTTACAGTTGTAAACGCAGAAACAAAACGCGAAAGCCAGATTGTTCTAATTCGCCGACACGACCCAGAGCCGACGGAAATCAACAATCGGCAGGTATCGATCGAACGGTTTATCGGGAATATTCGAGCATCGGCGGCGTTACGATCGGACACCAGCCGCACGAGGTATGCAAACAACGACAAGAATTACACCGGGAACATTCGGCCCGGTAGAGGCCATTGCCAAAAGTGAAATCGATGACTCGATCGCCGGGCAAGTATTGCCCGCGGGTCTCTATTAAGGAGGTCACTTTCCATCTCCGGGCGAGGATCATTGCGTGCCTGCGAGTGCAACACGCAGACGCTCGCGAATTTTCAAAAGTGTATAGCTCGCGTGCGGGACAAATATGGACTTAGCGAAAGTTGCCGGGATACAGGAAGATTCGGGGCCGAACCCAGTCCCTTTCGAAACAGGAATTGCAACATTTTTCGTCTTCTTTTAAATGTCCGGAGCAGCGAACCGGAAACCGTTTTCGTTCTCGTCGCTCGATTTTCGCGAACGATCGACTGAAAATAAAGGCACTCGCCGCCTACGCGCCCTGTAACTGCATGTAATTATGCAATTTCAGTATGAAATTTATCGCGCACTACCGGGCGGTTCGATTAATTTCGTATAAACGCGATCGGATTGAGAATGCTCTAGCGATCTCCGGCGATTCGAATTGAATTCACAGAAACCGAAGAAGTTGCGAGATGTTTGGTAACGATCGTGTTAGTAACGTCTCGGTAATTTCTTGGTTTCTAGAAATATAGTTTGTAGATTTGTTAGAGAAGATTGATAAAGGTTCGTTTGTAGAATACGAACTATCATATCGCGTGCACCTTTCTAAAAGTGAAAACAGCAGTTATCGAACGGACGTATTGATTGCAAGAAAAGAAGTTATTGCCGCGTGAAAAATCAATGATGCTGATCCAAGAATACTGAAAGCAACGCCGAATCGTTGTTGACGAACGATACGAGAACGATGAAAGCGAATCGAGACGATCACTATCCAGCGAGGTCTGGTCTGTTCGTGGTCACCGAGTAAACATCGAGGAGATAACGAATGAAAAATCGACGGGGCACGATAGGAATCGTCACGGCGACGTCGAAAAGCGTCGCGTCGGCCCGTTATCCAACGTCGTGTCGCTCGCGCGCGCGCGAGAGTGCGAGCGAAACAGTACACGATGACGAGGACTCTCGGAGGTAGGGACAATAGAAAATCAGCGACAGCCGGTGCCAAGGACGGGCAGTTCTCCGACGGTTTCGTAACTCGTGAAAGTCTGCACAAGGGACACTGACCTCACCCTACCTCCTTCTCTTCCTCCTCCGAACACCTTCGATATATCCCTCCACCAGCGCTCTGTAACACGGCGATCGCCTTCAGCGACGAACGTGTCCCACGGTTCGGCGTTCCGCCCGTGCAGACCGAACTTTAAAGGCCCCTATACACGATGAGACTTGTCTCGGGACATGTCTATTGACAAGCGGTGGGTGTGAGTCTTTTTCATTGTTCGTATGATACGCTACAATATATGCATCACCAGTGAAATCTAATGAAACCAGTATCAGCTTCAAAGTCCCAGAAAGACTTGTCTCGGGACATGTCTATTGACAAGCGGTGGGTTTGAGTCTTTTTCATTGTTCGTATGATATGCTATAATACATGCATCACCAATGAAGTCTTATGAAACCAGTATCACCTTCAAAGTCCCAGAGAGATTCGTCTCGAGACATGTCTATTGACAAGCGATGGGTTTGACTCTTTTTCACTGTTGGTATGATATGTTACGATACATGTACCATCATTGAAGTTTTATGAAACGAATATTAGCTGCAAAGTTCTAGAAAGACTTGTCTTGGGACATGTCTATTGACAAGGGATGGGTTTGGGTCTTTTTCACTTCTTGTATATGTTAATACTTTACTTATCACACAGAAAGTGAAAAAGATTCAAACTCATCGCTTTCAGGGGCACACGCATCGCCACCGATGTTTCATAAAATTAGCTGCAATCTTTCTGCTGAACAGAATCAATAATATGTAGGCAGACTGTATCTAATTTTATGAAACATCAGTAACTATTCATGTATTGCTACAAGCTAGCGTGAAAATGAGTTCCGAGCTTCTAACTTTGAAAGCTGCAGCAGCTCAAGCCTTAAGAGCTTGAACTCTCAGGGCTGATGCCTAGAGCTGTGAAAGCTGAAATCTTCAACTCTCGATTCTTCGAGCAAGAAGACTTGAACGTTGAAGGTTCTTAACGTTCAGATCGAGCTTTCCAAGCTTCACAGTCGAGTCCTGGGGCTTTGAAGATTCAGCCTTTAAGGTTGAGCTCTGAACCTTCGAAGACTCGCGGTTTCCATAACACTAGCACAAGCGATGGATACGAATCTTTTTCACTTTCCGTGCAAAATGAACATATTAGCACACAGTACAAACAGATTCCGCAACAAGTCTCATCGTGTATAGGAGCCTTAAGGGTTATGCTTATTGACGTGGACGTCCACGGAGGTATCGCAGCTTTCGCCAAAGGTATCGCGACTCTCTTTCTCTTTTTCCCTCTTTACATCGCTACCTCTGTCTTTCTCTCTGTCCTTTTTTCTTCTTCTCTTTACCTTTCTGTCTGCCGTGGTAAAGGAATACCGACCTCGAGGAAGTACATCGAGGTCTGAAAGGTCAGTGAAAGGCCGGATCGGATTTACGTAGGAAGCGCGATCCCCACCGACCGATCGATGGATCGAAATTATTGAACTGCGACGACGACGCGACTGATCCCCCGACACGACTGATGAGGTCGTGAAAGTTTCGAATGGTTTCGAGAGGATTTTAGCGCGTTGAACTTTGTGAATGGGGATTGAAAGATATTGAGCGTTTTGTTCGTTTCGTTTAGGACAATGTTTAACGATTGCATTGATGCAGCATTATGGTTTTGTTTCGTTGGAATTGAGATCGGCATTAGGTCGAAGATGAATCTCACTTGGTTCAATTGAATTTTATTAAATTATGCGTTGCTCGCTTTGTATATCGGTCGTGTAATCGTTAATATTTTATAAATCGAATTGGATCACAATGGACGTTTAGTTATTTAGAATATTTAAATGCTAATCTGTAATTCATATGCAACGAATGTTTTCTTTCCTAATTGTTTATCATTGGAAGTAACACTCTTGGAAGCAAATATTTGGAAAGGAGGAAATGAAGGAAGCACTCAAAAAGGGATCTTTTATGTTCAAGGTGGTACATTTAAGGCAGAGGCTAGACAACGCTGTGAGCAGTTCGAGGGATCGAGCATTCCCTTTGGACACGACCCTCGCCATGATCCAAACCCTTATAGACTGCGACGAGTTCCAAGATATCGCCACGTTGAGGGTATGTTCCGATGCTTTTATATTTTCCAACCACTTCCTCGTACGTTTCCATACAATCACTCGTTTCAAAACTACCTCGTCCCCCGCGAGAACACTCTGCAGCAAATAATAAGCACTCTCGAGATCTTGAAAGGATAAAAGAAAATTCTTGAAGCATTGTAAACGCGGAATTAGAATAAGTATTTTTGTGTGTCATCTCACGTGACGTTAAATATTAATTCAAATTTTATTTCCGAAAGGTAATAATTTCAACTGAATCAGTTTATCAATCAAGTTTATTCCTTCCACGACTGTGCTTGACAAAAGCACTTCATTGTTAATAATTTAGTACAAAAAGCAAAGAATGTTGTATTTATTCCGTGTCTACGCAAGTAATATTTAATTTGTATTAAAAATAAACACTTGGATTTGTCGAACTGGGTTTAAACTTTTCATCACAAGTCTGACACGATGTTATTAGGGGAAAGGGTTAAGTATACGTAGTCCCTTGATATTCATCGACGCGATATCAATGTATCTTTCAATTTTAGAAAACGTTTCATGAATCCGCGTGCTGTTTAAAATTAGCAATTCGTCGTCCGTCATCCCCCGCGTTACAATACTTTCGATCAATCTTATTCACCAACCTCTTTCGCTCGGATTGCAGAACTTGGACGAGCTGCTGGACCATAAATCAGACTTAAGTGAGAAGCTGTGTCAGATAGGAGACAGCATAGTGTACAAGTTGGTGCAGTGGACCAAAAGGTTACCGTTTTACCTTGAGCTACCGGTCGAAGTTCACACAAGGTTGCTCACCCACAAGTGGCACGAACTCTTGGTGCTGACCACCTCCGCCTACCAAGCGATGCATGGTCAGCACAAGTTCACCAACGTCGGTACCGACGGGACGGGAGCGGATTTTATGCAAGAAGTAATTACCGTCTCTTTCTATCTCCGCGTTCAGCTCGCTCCGCGGCTACAGCCGATTCAGGGGTTCGGGACTTTCACCTCGAGACCCGACTGAAGTAGAGACACCGAAGTATTCATTCATTCGGGAATAGAGATGGGAAACGTCTGCGTTTTTCCAATTGAAATGATCGCGTTGCCAAAGACGCGGACGATTAAAAAAATGTATGAAAAGGTTATTAACTGAATGAGATCTCAAAGTAGACGACTTTGTCTAAACGACTAAAAAATCGAGTGATGTCTTTGTTATTGTGGTGCATGACGATATACCACTGTCAATGGCAGCAGCGAAATACTTTGAAGATTCTTTGTAATTAATATTTAGGATTGTTTGAACGTTAAAGTCTTTGCTATTTAATGTGCAAGTAACTTGGTTTCCTTTACGCGAAATACTAAATGGTCGTTACGAATATGTGACGCTGGTAGTGAAAGTTTTAAGGAATATTAACGAGGAACTATGGTGCAACGTTCTATGGGTGCGATTTAATGAATTTGTCCGCACACAGGTTTCGAACAACATGTATACGCTACAAACGTGCCTGACCAGCATGATGGGCCGGCCAATTACCATGGACCAATTACGGCAAGACGTAGGGCTCATGGTGGAAAAGATCACATACGTTACGCTAATGTTCAGGAGGGTGAGGCTACGGATGGAAGAGTATGTCTGTCTGAAAGTAATCACCATGCTCTCACAAGGTAAGTATTTTCATCTGGCAACTTACTCGAAATCAGGGAATTCTTGATACACTTCTATCTTCTTTTACCGTATTAAAAGTCGAGAAATATAAAGAAATTTCTACTTCTTGATAATGCTGCAATTGGAGATGCAAAATGTAAGTTCATCGCAGATGAGTAGAAAGTTGCGCAAATGTCTGTATAACAACAGTGCTCGCAATTGTTAGAACATTAAATATTTTGTATCAAAGTTTGTTATAAAAATTTATTCCAATAAGCATGTTTATAAGTAAAGAGTACGTTATTGGTAAAACAAATTGCAATGTCTTTAGTAATAATAATTTCAACGAATCCTGAATTGAATTTGATTCCATGTTCAATTATCAGGATATCGAGAGACTGTCAGACACATTAGTTTCTTAAGTTTAAATGATTGTGAACACCTCTATGTACATACATGTCAAATGCAATGTAGTTGTTACTTAGTATTCATAATTTTAGCATAACTTTAGTTGGTAACAAAGTAACGAGTTCCCTCTGAACTATTGAAAGCATTTATTCACAATATTTGTATCTTGCATCTGTTTTCTCTTAGCACGTGGAGGTACAATGGAATTAGAACAAATACAAGAACGGTACATGAGCTGCCTGCGAAGTTTTGTCGAACACAGCGCGCCTCAACAGCCAAGCCGATTTCATGATCTCCTCGTCAGGTTGCCGGAAGTAAGTTGAAAAATAAAAATGTTCGCCGACAGAATCATACTTGTATTGATAAAAATTTGAGAAACTCATATCCGTAGAGGTCGATCTGACAGTTCCTGTAACTTTTCGTTTGAAATCAAAGAATTCGAGATGCAATAAGATCCATGAAAAAGTAGCTTACCATCGAGTCGCTTTGAAACATCGTTTAACAAAAAAAAAAAGGGAAAATAAAATAACCTCCGACCTAAGTCAATTTTCTTGCTGAATTCCAGGTACAATCGGCGGCAGCTCTTCTACTCGAGAGTAAAATGTTCTACGTTCCTTTCCTATTGAACTCAGCAATTCAAAGATAGTAAATAAAAAAACCCAACTGACGATAAACGAAGCTGAATACCTATATACATACTATACATACGAAGAATATAAATATATATAAATATATATACATATATACATCTGAATCTATATATGTATATATTTATGTATATGTATATATGAATATATATATAAATATATAAATATAAATTTACAACACAGAAAAAGTAATAGAATCGAACGAACAATAGCGAACAGATGATGCAAAACAGGGAGAAAAAGAGAGAGAGAGAAAGAGAGAAAGAGAGAGAGGGAGAGAGAGAGAGAGAGAGAGAGAGAGAGAGAGAGAGAAAGAGAGAAAGAGTGTGTGTGTGTGTGTGAGAGAGAGAGAGAGAGAAAGCTCGTGCGGATAAAATACGGGGGAAAGGCTTTGTTTGCGTATGTATGATAATTATATAAAAGTACATATAAATAATATAACTCTGTGTGTTCGTTGCATTGTACAAAACGAAGAGGGGTTGAAGAAGGGAACGGAGAACCGCGAGAAAACCGTGATAAAAGGAACAGGCGAAAATGGACAAGGGAGAGGAAAGCAACCGATGGAAGAACGAGAGTGAGACGGAGGGATGGAGGAACGGAAAAGAAAAAAAAGAAACGGAAGAAGAAAGAGAGGCAAAGAAAACTTGGATAGAGGGGACAGAGAGAATGCTTTAAATAAGGAAATCGAGAAATAATAAAATGAAAGAAATATAAGAATTTCGAAAGGGAGAGAGAGCGAGCGAGAGCAAGAGAGAGAGAGAGAAAGAGAGAAAGAAAGAAAGAAAGAGCGTGTGAGCGAGAGCGGGAGAGAAAGATTGAGGGAGAGTGAGTTAATAGAGAGAGAAAGCGCGCCACCTCGAGATGAGAGATCAACCGAGGAGGGGAACTGAACTTTTTTATCGAAACTAAAAGACTATAATAATATATTTCTGTACGCAGTACCGCGCAACTACGTCATTGTGTGTTCACGTTGCATAATCCGATCGATAATAAGACTCTCGTTACGTACGCTCACTGTAGGCCATCTACTACCACCTACTACTACTACTTACTACTACTACTACTACTACTTACTACTACTACTATTACTACTACTACCGCTACTACTACTACTACTACTACTACTACTACTACTACTACTACTACTACTACTACTACTACTACTACTACTACTACCACTACTACTACTACCACTACTACTACTACTACTACTACTACTACTACTACTACTCTACTACTACTACCACTACTACTACTACTACTACTACTACTACTACTACTACTACTACTACTACTACTACTACTACTACTACTACTGCTACTATTACTACTACTACTACTACTACTACTGCTACTATTACTACTACTACTACTACTACTACTACTACTGCTACTATTACTACTACTCTCCACCACTATCAACTAAAATAGCAGACTACCAAAACGACCGAAAGATCAGTCGACCGATGATGATGATGATAATGGTGATCACAAATAATAAACAATGATGATGATGATGATGATAACGTTGATGATAATGCCGATAACGATAACAATGATGGTGATGATGATGATAATGATGATCGACGACAGATCAAGAACAATGGCACAAATGAAACGGGAGAAACGATCGATCGATCAGCGAAACATCGACCGCCACACACGTCTCTATACGGATTCTCACGTACAGGCACACACGAAAACACACATGTAAATTACCATTGATACGTACAGGAACGCATACGTGTGCGGAGACACGAGTGAACTCGCATCCTCGACTGATAGAACTCTGTAAAGGCCCTGCATACTTCTAACCCTTCTCGTCGATGTACCCACGTGATTCTATGATACCCACCTCCATTAGCCAGCGATCGTCACGAATTTGCGAGCGTAAGCGTGATAATTTCAGTTACCAAATCGGAAGGAAGAGAATCAACGGAAACAACGCCGGCCGTCGACCGTTCGAATATTAATGGAATTGCCGTCAGTGGACACCCGAGCTTCGGGACAGACAGGGATAACGTTCGCGTGACCGTCGCTGCGGTCAATGAAGACGAAACGGCACCGTGTCGCGGCACGTGCGCACACAACAAACAACAAAAAAGCCGTGAATGGGAATAATAAAAAATAACAAAAAAAAACAAAAGAAGAAAGAAAGAAAGAAAGGAACAAAAATACCGGAAACCGTTGAAGAGATCTCGAATGGGAATCCGTGTCGTCCTCGTTGTTACCGTCGTCCTCGTCATCGCTCCACACTCCGAATCAAGGTCCAAGCGCGTAACACAGAAGACTATATTATATATATATATATATACATATATATGTATACATGTATACATATATATATATATAGATATATATGTATATATACATATATAGATATGTATATACGTATATTCACCGTTTTGTTCATTTACACTTTATCGTCATCGATGTAATCTCTACGCGTAACGCGCATCATTCACCGGTCGGAGACACGTTCTTGTCCGTGACTATCGCCCCTCGTGCGCGTTTCGGACTGCCCGATCCTCTTCTCGGATCATCTGACGCGTTTCTAGAGCTTACCGCGTTGTCGTTTGCAGAATTATGGGATTTATTACTGGCAATGGGATAGCGAAAGATGAAAAGCATTTTGACGAATTTTGAAAGTTTCTCTGTCGAACGGCGCCGCTTGAATAGTTTAAGAGCGTTCGGTAACTTTTTGATAAGGTTTACTTGTTGATCGTGTGAATGTGTTCGCGAAATTTTTCAATGGAGTTTTAACCGATGATTTTTCGAAACCGGCGAGTGTTTCGGGATGTTTACGAAGTATTTTTATGCGGTTCGAAATATGTATTAACGTGGAGACGATCCGCGGAGAACCGTGATTGGGGATCGGGGCCGCGCCGAGACGCGCGTGTGCGGGCACTTCGTTTCTCGTTAACAAAAATTTGCTACCTGGTGTTCATCATTAATCCGCGGCGAAAGATTGTTTCATTTTCTTTTTATGATTCCTCGCTGAAACGACTGCGATAATTTCATAGTATTATAATAATGAGAAAAGAAACGAAAGATGAAACGTGTATTAATGAATTACCGACGAAACACGAACTACGCGAGAGACTTGGTATTTCTCTCTCGCAGAGAAGCGTATATGCTATATTATAAATAAATAAATAAATATATATATATACATATATACATGCGAGAATGCGAAAAGAAGAGGAAGAAGAGGAAGAAGAGGAAGAAGAGGAAGAAGAGGAAGAGGAAGAGGAAGAAGAAGATGAAAAGGAAAAAAGCGGAATAACCAGAGAAAAACCGACACGGAGTTCGATCTAAAAAGAAGAAAAAAAAAACAAACGAGTTCTCACGTTTAGCGAAAATACGTAGGTATACATATGTGTATATGTATGTGTGTCATTGACACGTGTGATATTTGGTTTCTTCGCGACCCGGAAATACCAGGTTCTCCGGATTGGCTCAATTATTTAAGGATAGCGACAAAAGAAAAACAGATACACGTTGTAAGGAGAATTTCAAGCAGAAAAAGAAAACAGAAAAAAACGTGCAAACAAAAAGGAAGGAAAGGAAGAACTGTACGCAAGCGAAACGGAAGAATGAAGCGAAACCGGTGGCTGACGACAGTCTAAGAGCGCCGTTCGTGTCCTTGGAAGAAAGAAACGAGTAAAAGGAGAGAAATGAAGGGAAAACACGGAAACGATGCTCCTTGCATACGCATACGCAAATGGTTAAATCGGCACACGTTCTATCGCGACGTAACGTTGTTTCATCTTGCCTCCATACAAGTTATCGTAACAGATACGCGCTGAATCACCGGTACGCTGACGGCCACCAGTATGGCGGAAACGATCCCCCGTTCGAAGACAGCCCCATTTTTCTCCAGCAATCCGCCCCTTGTATCCCGAAGATCCGTACCGAGGCTCGCCGGACGTCCTTCGGATCGTTGCATTTATCTTGTTCTCGTTCTCGCCGATCTCCAGCATCGTACTTCACGATCCCCGGACCCCCGAGGTAGCAACCAACATCCGAACTTCTGCTCAAGGTGTTCCGCGTGAACGTTTTTTTTGTTTTTTTTCTCTCGCCGCGAGGGACTTTCCTCGTTCTCGATATAAACCCGTTGCCTTTCCTCGCCCCGGGACAGTCGACCGTCGAACCGGTGGCCGCCGGGCGCGCACACACTACACACACTACACACACTACACACACACACACACATACTCGCACGCATACAGTCACACGCATGTAACACATACACAACATACGAAAAAAATCAACACATACTATTCGCAGACCTTGGGCCTACTAGCCTAGGGATACTTGTCCATACTATAAGACTTAACTAACGATGGGATACTTCATACGGTAAACATGTATATTATTCGAGGTTAAGGAACTGGGGGTAACGGTTCCTGTATTCCCCGGACATCATCGTACACTTGTCTGTGTTCAATTGTGACGGTCGATGAGGTCGCAACAAGTGCAAGAGAGAAAACGTGTAAAGTAGAGGAGAAACGAGAAACCAAAAAAAAAAGGAAAAAAAAACAACCGGAAACGATAATTAACGGAAAAGAAATGAGACGAACCTCGTTAAAGTTTCGTTCGTCGGTGATTCATTGACCCATTGGCCAAACGCGTTTTCCCGTACGTTTTCGAACTTCTTCCTTTTTCGGGCGTGCACGAATGAACGGTGTCTCGCCCCGTTGGGTTGCTGTTGCGCGGAAAAACTTTTGCTTTTCAAGTTACCGTTTGTATATTGTGCAATACAGAAGGGAAGCAACGTATATGATATTTAGGGGATACGTTCGTTCCTTTTTCGCTCTCTTCCTTCTGTCTCCTATCTTCGTGGACATTCTCTACGCTAACCGCGATTCTCATCCGTGAACCCTTCGTCCATCCCTGAATCGTCTGAACCCTTAGCCACAACCCCCCCTCCCCCTTTATTCTCGTTAGTTTGTAACGATTATGTACTTCCCGCGAAGAACTTTTTTCTCGTCGCGCCCTATTTATTGTTAGTGTTGTACATACGAGTGGCAGCGTCGTCGGTCGCGAAAGAACGGAAACGATAGGTAGAACATCGCGTTTGAAAGAGGCAAAAGAAGATGAGGAGGAGGAAGATAAGGAAAAGAGTGGAAAAAAAAGAGAAAAACAGATAAACAAACATTAAGCACCGAGTTGGACTGTCTTTATATTACATTATATATATATAAGTATATAAATATAAATATATAAATATAAATATGTATATTGTATAAAAAGAAAAAAGAAAGAAATGAAACTGTGCATCGATGTCTGGGAGTACAGTAGCTGCTTACGGGAGAGCTACGCGTTGGATCAGCAAGACTTAGGGCATTATACTACCGCGAGTATTATCATGCCCAACCTTTAATATTTAAGTGCGAGTGAGAGTCTATTTGAGCAAAAGTAAAAAAAGAAAGAAAAGATAAAAGAAATTAAAATACAAAAAAAAAAAGAAAGAAAGAAAGAAATAAATGAAACATACGCCTCTCGTTTGTGGGTTTTACTTTGTACATATTGTACGAAAGGTTTAATAATAACTATGTTGAAAGTACTAGTCCTGTCTCTTTGTATAATTCCGTGTTATACCTGCTCTTGTACAGTGTCGAGCGGCAGCCGCGGTGCTTCCGGATTTGGTGCGAGGAAACGGAGAAGCGAAAAGTGATCGGGCTCGAGCGAAATTGCGCGACACGTTACTATTGTTTCATCGATTCCTTTTTATATTCACACGTTACCTTGTTGCTCCTTGGAAAAGTATTCAAAATTACGATCTTATTAAATTAGTAAAATTACGATCTTAATTGCGCGGATCGACAAGGGCGCTCGATAGAATTTACGAACAATGAACCGGCGAACCAAACGTTACAACATCAAAACTGTTCGAACCGTTTGCGTACAAGAAAATATTCGCGAATCGAACAATAGTTTAAGATTCTGTTTGTCATTAGAATATTCTTCTCGTTCGTCGCATTTCCAAAAAGGGAGAATGGTGTCCGTATCGCTGCCGATCAGTTTCTTCTTTTCCCCTTTCATCGACACGCGTAAACTTTCCGCGTGGAATTTCGACCGCGCGCCTGTCACTGATGAACCAATTTGGTCGACACTGAAAATTTGCGCCGCTTGCCACGGTACAGCGAAAGAAGCGTGAGATGCAAACGTTAACCCAGAAACGACGGGCAGAATGGAAGCACGAATGCCGGATTGGCGAAAGGAAAAGAGGATAAAAAAAAAGAAAGATACTTTTTCAATGAGTGAGTCAAAGTTACCAATTTCTACCTACGTTTAGGAAGTACATTTTTATCGTCTTGTTTACCTTCGACTATTCCTTTTGTAACTGAGATTTGGGCGCCGTGTGAATCGCCGCTCTGCCGGGAACCGGATGCTGCGTTCGCCACGAAACAATAATTACTTTTCTTTTCTCCTGGAATCGCGGGATACGCGCACACGCGCGTGCACACGCAGAGGAATGTTGGAATTCTCGTTGATGGTCAATTCGCGACATTTACGATCCGATACCGTGGTTGAATTTGATTTTCATTGGCCGAGATCTTCGAGCACCGCGGATGGGAGATCGCGTTTGCACGGAAATTATCGTTTCTATTCCACTGGGAACCGTTCATGCATTTCGTTTACGTTTTTGTATATGTTTCTCTGTAACATTCTTTCCCCGCCCGCCGGAAGAATTGGAAAAGTTGTACTTAGACTTCCGAGTGCGCGTAAATCACGGTAAATTGGTCCTCAACTTTTCACCGCAGAACAGAGAAGTTCGCCGTTACCTTAACGTAGCATTTTTCATTCGGAGGATAATCGATCAAGCTATTGGCAAGCGGGAGCAGTGCGCGTCGAACAGACTGCGAATTTGATTCGATCATCAACGCGTGTCTTGAACCAAACACTCTAGTCGGTGGAGAAAGGAATACATATATATGTATATGTATGTGTATATACGTTTACTGTAAAGAACAAAGAAATTTTACATTCTAGTTTTTAATTTATTTTTTGTCTGATTGTTGTTGACGATCTCGCGGATGTTTATCGAGCTTGTCCGTTGCATTTTTATTTTGCATTTCGTTCTTTCTATCGAAACACTCGGGGAACCGTTTTGATCTACTCTCATCTATTTCGTTTCTTTTTTTGTTTTTGTCTCTTTGTTTATCGATTGTTTTTCACCCAGTGGCGAGTAAAATATTAGTGATGTAGTTCCGCGCGTTGCAAACGCGTTACAACGAGAAGTGATGGGGAGGGCGCGCTACAAACCTTGAACAGAGCGTAAAATCTTTAGATTTGCTTACGTGAGTTTACGTGTACATATATAGACGATGATACCGAGGAACAATAAAATTCGTTGTTATTGCAAGGATTAAGGATCATATGGTATATATTGTTATTAATCCGACCAATAAATCGGGAAGCTGTCGGTTCCGGGCAAAACAGGCTAGATTTCACAGGTGGCGTGTAAACCCCCTGTATTTTTATGAATAAATAAAATATTTTAAAAAAAAAAAAAGTAAATCTGAAGTCTGTTTGGAGATGCCTTTCATAGGGATTATAAATGTAGATAATATATTATACATAGTGAACATAAATATACTATATTATTATATATAAATAGTAAGGAGTAAATAGAATTATTATATATATATACGTATATATATGTATATACGTATATATATATATATACGATGAAAATAATATTATTACAAGTAAATAAACTAATTAAAGATGAAAGCAGATCTTTATGAAATCTTTATTATTCCATACCCATGCCTTACATGAACGTGCGTAATATTCTTTCCCTTTTTCTTTTTTTTCTCCCGTCACGTTTTCCCTTCGACGCCTCTTAACGTATGTATTGTATGCATCGTACACGCACGTGTTCCGCGTATTGCACTTTTTATTTATCACAATCAGTAGCGCCGGGAATTGTTTGTATTGATAATATGTCGTTTGCAATTTTTTGCGCACTTTTATTACAGACGTTTCGTTACATTAACATAACAAAGTCTATACTTTCAAGGTACATGTTCGTTAAAATGTTGTCTACCTGTGAGATCTTTAAGAATTATGCGCAGTGTTCAAGCTCCTGCACAGAAGATTAAGCTAAATTAGTCTCGTCGTTTAATGTCATTGTCTTTATATCTCCTCCCGCTCGAGCCTACCGATCTAAATTGTCGCAAGCGCTTGGACACTTCGATAAGATTAAAGCGATCACAGACAGAGGCATTTAAAAGGTGACTGCCGCGAATACCTAGGTAGGCACAGAAGCTAATACTTTTACGTTTCCTAGGATGTCTGTACTACGCAGGCATTCTCATGCATCACCTCCGATTTACGGTACAAGAGGCTGCAAAACCGACGAGTCGAGTTTGTAACGTAAACTCCGTGTCTTGCGTCGCGTTAATGTTCTATCTAATACAGTATCGATAATGTAAATATAAAAGCAGTGATTAATGTAAAATCGTGTAATTGCATATCGTAACAATTTGAATATACATAAATCGTATTTCTTCATCTTTGTCCTCTTCATCTTTTCTTCTTTCTCTCCTTTACGGTCTCTCTCTCTCTCTCTCTTTCTCTCTCCCTCTCTCTCTCTGTCGCACACATTCTCTCCTTTACGGTCTCTCTCTCTCTCTCTCTCTCTGTCGCACACATTCTCTCCTTTACGGTTTCTCTCTCTCTCGCACACATTCTCTCCTTTACGGTCTCTCTCTCTCTCTCTCTGTCGCACACATTCTCTCCTTTACGGTCTCTCTCTCTCTCTCTCTCTCTCTCTGTCGCACACATTCTCTCCTTTACGGTTTCTCTCTCTCTCGCACACATTCTCTCCTTTACGGTCTCTCACTCCCTCTCCCTCTCTCTCGCACACATTCTCTCCTTCACTCTCTCTCTCTTGCAAGCACATATTCTCTTCTTCACTCTCCCTCTTTCTTGTGGGCACATGTTCTTCCCTTCAATCTTTCTCCCTTTCTCTCTCTCTTTCTCCCTCTCCCTTGTGCGCAAACGTTCTCTCTTTCTCTCTTTCTCTGGCGCGCACACATTCTCTCTTTCTCCCTTACATTCTCTCTGTCTCTCTCTCTTTCTCTCTCCCTATCTTTTTTTCTGTTCTTTATTCAAAAAATGTAAAAAGTATTTATATGTAAAGCAATCGAAATGGATGCCGAAATATCTTACGTGATTAATAAAATTGAAATATAATATAACGGGGATCATTAATGATATTCCCAAAAATTGTAAAAAAGTTTGAAGAAAGTTCTTTACACACGCCCTTTGTTAAGCTCTCTGTTATTTATATGATCCGTCCCTAGTTCGTCTATGATTATCCGTCAGTAGAAAGTATTTACTTCTAATAGACCGTCGTGTTATAGTTCTGAAGGCACTGTTCAAAAGTTGACTATACTTCTTGAAATAACAAGTCTTCAAAACATCCTCAAAACGATCTCGACATGGAAAATCGTTACAAACGTCGACGCAAATTTTCACATGCCTCGCTCGAACTATATCACAAAATTCAAAATAGAGTAGTTTCAACATGACAGCCAGTGCCAATGTCAATGCCAATGTCGTATTTGTCGGGTCTGTGATCGATTAGGAATATCATGAGCTAACAAATCGATGGTCAGAATTCAGGCTTATGGTACGCAATGGCCAGTGCACTTCCGTTAATGATGTATCAATATCGTATCATTATATTGCACAAACGCTTATTAATTTAGAGGCACATTGCTAAAGGTCTCGGTTCTTAAAAATTGCTCCCTACATTAATGAACTTATGACAATCTAGTTATTACAATTATTCAGTACGACAGCGATTTGGCATATAATGTGGAAACTGTACAAAGATTCCGATAATAATAATAATATAATAATAATAGTAATAATAATAATCAAATTATTGCTTAGTACGCATAATAGTGATACGTGGCTGAAAAGGCCGATATTCTGAAAAGAAAAATTTTGTTCCAATGCTATTGAACTATCTTGCAGATGATTATGTTGAGCTCGTAATTAAATCACACGAAATATAACATACAAATTGTCATGTGCATAGAAATAATAACAAAACTTCTATTATATAATACAATTGTTCTACTGAATTTCCTTACCTAGGCAGGAAAACTTTGGCTACTGCTACATACTATTTGTACCTCGGCAGAACCGCCGAATTTATGCTGCTAAGGACACTGATTGCTCATCTAGAATAAAAAGAGTTGCACGCAGCACACACAGTATCTAAACCAGAAACAGATTAATTACATACTCAGGAAGACCTTAACAGTAGTATATATGCTCACGCTTTAATAAACCTGAATTCTACGCACAACGATCGTAATATCAAATTAAGCATTCACTATACTCAGAGACTCTCCTTTGCCGGAATGTTTAAATGTTTTTTTTTTCCATTTATTCATTCATACTCTAATGAATCACTTGTTGTTCACATTCGTAAGTTGCTTAAAAGCTCAGAGCTCCTCAGAAGGATACATTCACAATACTCTGAGATGCGAATGCTCTACAGAATGTACACAGTAGACAGCAAAAGCGTCTAGACCACAGAGTGTTCACATTTGTTTCAATGCAAAACACTGTACAAACTAGAGAAATCAGGCTGATGCAATGTCAGGCGCGCTACGTATAAAAGTTAACTTTCCAACATACAAAGATGGGTATATATTTTCTTAAAAAATTGGTAGTAACATTTTCAATCGCATATTAATCCTACTGATTTTTAAGCGATTCTTTTATAAAAGACATAAAGAATTTGTTGCTTTTAAATGAAATTTCGGGTGATCTATCATCTTATGGTGTTACTTGGAAAATTTTATGCTCTGTCATGGTACCAGCCTGTGCCCATCAACATGAAGAAACAGTCATGTAATTCCGTAAAGCCTAAACGCAGATACCACCTCCTTGCATTCAAACAAATAGACCACAGAGTATGTACAATCACAGAAAGTATGGTGTAGGGATTATAGATGGAATTACTCTTTCCGAATCAGGGACTGCTTCGAATAGCACAGGGCGTCTTTGATCGACAGTTGTGAACTGTAAAATACTAGCTATGTTACCACAACGATAACAATAATTTGGAGCTGACCACACCGTTACAAGTTTATCATTAAACATGTATCTAAATCCTGTAAATGAAAGGGAAGAAAGAATAATTACTTATTTCATGGCATATAAATACATAATGAATGATGTATAAAATATACATACCCTCATGAACCAATTGGTGAGCCCTACAAATGAGTTTAAGATCATTCATTTCCATAAATTTGTATGTTACATTACTGCCAAATAACCAGCCAGCTCCACGTGGACTAATAGTCCATGATTCTACATCTTCTGGATCTGACCAGACCAAATCACAAAAAGCACCTATAAATAAAATTTGATATAGAATTCTTATTGACAAATATAATACATCCTATTATACATGAAATGTTAATAAAACAATACCTTTATGTGGTATTTCTTGATTCCTGTCGATCGTTCTAATTTGATCTAATGTTCTAATAAATGGAGATAATCCCCCATGTACACAAAGTACTTGTTCATCGATTAACTAAAAAAACATTTACAATTATGTAACATACAAATAAATATAAATATATTAAGTATATATCTATTTATAAGTACTAACGGCAGCAACTGTGAGCAAGTCGAATACCCTACAACAATGTTTCCATGCGTTAGAGTTGCCATATTTGTTTTGACATTCATCTGCATAGAAAGTATAAACAATTATTATTCTGAATGCATTATAAAATGATAAATTATATTTTAAACAATATATCACATTAAACATATTTAAATATATAATACTTTTACAATAAAATATATACTGACCATAAAAACCGTAAACGTGAGTAATTTGCCTGGATTCATGATTTCCACGGAGCAATGTTATTCTATCAGACCATTTAGCTTTAAGTGTGAGTAGGCGGGTAAATGTTTCTAAACTATAATACCCTCTATCTACAAAATCTCCCAGAAATATATAATTTGTATCAGGCACAGAGCCTCCATTTCGAAATAATTCTTCTAAATCATAAAACTAAAACGAGATAAACAATGTTAGATTGTATATGTGAAATCATTTTACATTTTTACTATCAAAATAATCATCATTATCTGCTTAGATATCGATATCACATTGAGGTTAGAACAAAATTGCGAAGTTTACCTGGCCGTGAATATCTCCGCATACGGTGACCGGAGTGGACACTGGTTGAATATTAGATTCTTCTAGTAATAAGTCACATACTATGTCACAAAGTTTCTAAACAAAATTAATCTAATTATTGGAAGAAAATATAGTGAGCATAAGTAATCTATGCGTATACATTTAACACCTTGTCCAATTTCTCGATCAAATATGTTATAATTGGTATGTCAACGAATCGTATTTTGCACGTGTTATTTACCTTAAGATCATGTTCTGGAAGGTATTTGCACTGTTTTGCAATTTCTATCCATTTATCGATGTCTGACATTTTGGAATCGTATTGTAGGAAAATACTGATCGCGCCCTCACTCACTGCATATACGTGTATGGAATTTATAGTTGATTTGTATTTTTAAGGACTATCCACTGAATCAGTTTGAATAAATCCCTCGGTTTTCATTCATCTTAAGCATAAGGTCTTACAAGTTTTATTTATCGCAGAATTACGTAGAATTACCTTTCCCATCGTGTAAGGCGCAACACAACTCACACAGTGTAAGATTAAAAACGACTAACTTCAATTTTCTTTAACCTCTTCCTCCTATTGGCTATCACTTTTTCGTTCCACTAGATAAAACTATACATAGAAGTAAAAAATATATAAAATATAGAAACTTTAAGAATCAATTATATTACTCTTGCTCATATAATCATCACAGTTATCATTATTTTATTTCAAAATGAAATATTATACTTTTACAGAAATATTATACTGGCCAATAATATCATCTAACAGCTAGTAATTTTTATTTTATCTTCGAGAAACGTTGAAAAATCTTGGAAAGAGGTTTTCGTAACGATTACACTATGCAGTTTCAGGAATATTTAAAATTTTTATATATCAATTAATATTTTCATGACATATGTGGTACATATCATAATATCGATTATTAAATATTTAATTGAACGAAACCTATAATAGAACTCATAGCTTTCGTTACAGTTGCTCATGACGAAACATTGAAGCATTCATTTGATCTGTATACATTAAATGCTTTTCACGTCTACGATCATACAGAATTAATTACCTACTTTAAGCATAAAATCGCGATTTATTCTAGTAAAAAGGTAGCGATAAAATGTTTGAAGAAACAAGTCATAAATTACGAATTCATATATGTATATATAAATGTAGGATGTTCTGTTTATCTCTTGCATCTAAAATTACTTCACTGCTTTTGGAAATAGAAGTGTTAGGAAGATCATGTTAGGAGGATTGGGAAAGGAGTGTGTTACGATTGATAGTACGTCTTTCGAGTTTCTGCTTTTCATATAACAAGTGCTCCACCTTGTTGCCCTTGATTTAAAGGCATTTTCAAAAACGGTAATGTAATAAACGATATAATGGAAATTCTAAGAAAGGTAAATGCTGGCACTCCTTTGATCTCTAATGTTGAAGATGTGTAGAAGACCAGGACAGTAACTTCAAGCTCTTATAATAGTACAAAAGGCAATAAATGACTACTGTGACAAACAAACTGAACCACGGATTTTATATGTTTAACATGATTTCTAGTATTGGTACACAAATCTAACATAGAAAAAATATCGAAACTAAAAAGAAATAATTTTGTATGATCAAGGTCATCTGAAGGTCATAAATATGTAATCTTTCGAACCGTTTTATTGAACAAAAAAATGCAGATGACCTTGGGAACTCGTAAGAAAATAACTTTGAGAAAGCTGTTATGCCGATTATAATATACACCAAATCCCGAATCAAAGAATTTGACTTACTTCGTAAGAGCTTGTGCTCTACATGTAAAATCAACGAAATTCTGATGGGTACAAGAGATGAAGGAATCACTCTATACATAACTGTAGCATAAAATTTCGTTATTTCGAATGAGCATTAATGCATTAAGCATTAGCCAATGAAATAATCGTTTTTACAAATGTAATATCAAGAAAGTGGTATTCCCATTGGTCGCCGCCTACTTTCTCAATGATTACAAACGTTCCGCGCCAGTAAAAATACTTGCCGCGTAACGTTTAAAATTGGTTGGGCAGATTCGACGAGGATGATGACTGTTAATCGCGATAAGATTGAGACATAGACAAAAGGTGTAGTTCCAGCTTCCTTCGATAGCAAATTACGGTGGGAAGTGGAAAAAGGTCAGCAGCAGGAGAACGATATGGATTTTATCTCGCGGCCAAAAGTGGGTCACAACGAACGCGCCTGTGCGCACGCTTCGATTATCGATTGAAACGTTACGTGCCTTGGTCCGTACGCTGGATCTCATTTATGTGAACGCAGTGGTCGTGGAAGTTTGTAGTGTGACTTTCTTGCAATAGGCCAGTGGCTGACATCTTTCATTTGTGATCCATGCAGAATCGCAGTCTTTAGAAAAATGCGGTGAAATTCAATGTAGATCGTCGTGCCATCGCGAAATCGGCCATTTTGGTAGTGCGCATTTTACACGGAAACGGATAGGATAACTTCTGGCAGCTACCCTCGACGGTTGTGCGTGGAAGTGGTGGCAGCTCGGTGTCGCCCACAGGACACAGCCGTGAAACTGAAAACGATCGTGTTCTTGGGTCAGTGAGCACACAGCCTCGACAAAATGGCAGGGAACACGGGCATGGAACAGTTAATCCCAATCGTGAACAAGCTGCAGGATGCGTTCACACAACTTGGGGTGCACATGCAACTTGATCTACCACAAATCGCGGTGGTAGGTGGTCAGAGCGCTGGAAAAAGTTCCGTTCTCGAGAACTTTGTCGGGAAGTAAGTATCCCGTTTCCTTATCATGTCACCGATTTTCTTTGCCACCTAACGTAATTGATCAGTTACTCATGCTATCTAGGAGAATATTCAGACTGTTTGATGAAAGGCGTGGCGAACTACGCCACGTTATGACTTTAATATCCGTCATCGGTTATTTTCATTTAACTATCCCCCTGTTCTATGCCTCTTTAGGTTAACTATTTTAATCCCTATCGATCGTGACATCAAAATCAACTATATCTTTATGATGTGAGGCCGCCTACACAGCGACCTGTCAAAGTGTTCTTCTACCTCGTTTACTGTGATATTTGATCTTTCACAGAATTGTCTGAATTAGATGTTTCTAATGAAGCGAACTGTTAATTTAATTGTTCGTGTCATAGTCCACTTCTCGTTCTCTTTTATTAACATATTTTTCTAAACTTATTGAATGTTTAACCGAAATATTAATATACTTTTTTTTTATTATAGAAATCTATGAAACATACAAGTTCATGAACGTATTCCAAGTGTTGTATATCTTTTCCAATTTTATCATTGATTATTTTATGTGATAAACACAAATGTCAAGAATGTAGTTGTGACATTGAGAAATATAATAATGTTGCAAGATAGGTTTAGTCACTCATGACTAATTTTTAATTTAAATTGATACTGTTTGCTTTGTCAAGTTCATTGCTTAGAAAAATATTTAATCAATACCTTATTTTTTTTAAATATAATTTGTAAAACATAATAAAATTTATAACGATGTTCTTTTCAGGGATTTCTTACCCAGAGGATCCGGCATTGTAACCAGAAGACCGCTTATCTTGCAATTGATTAACAGTACAACCGGTGAGTCATAGATAAATTGATTATCAAATCTTTCATATTATTGAGCTGGAAACTTTTGAATTAGAAATATATTTTCTAGTCAGTGTAACATCAAATAAAATTCTTTGGATAAAAAGTAGATTATCTTATATAGATAACATGCTCTCTTAAGTGTTTTACCTTAAACATACAATATTTTATAGAATAAAATATAATTTCTTGCATATATTCTCTTAACTATATTTTTTTATGAAGAATTCTTTAGTATCTATCATATAAGTTTGACATTTTGTATCTCTTTAGCTTATCTATCAACTTATCGCGTTTCCTGTGACAATGAACTTTTGATAAGCAGAAAATTGAATCCATTGTTAACTTCACTACAAACAAGAATATCATATTTACAAAAATAAATCTTTAAGAAAATTAATTCTATATATAATTTTTTTGTTATAGAATATGCCGAATTTCTACATTGTAAAGGTAAAAAGTTTGTGGATTTTGATGAAGTACGGAAGGAAATCGAAGCGGAAACAGATAGACTTACGGGCAGTAAGAAGGGTATTTCCAATATACCTATAAATTTAAGAGTATATTCACCAAATGGTAAATTAACTTTTGTTTGTGTTTTTATATTGAAACATATAAAGAAATTTAATTTATATATTCTTTATTCCCAGTTCTGAACCTGACATTGATTGATTTACCTGGTCTTACAAAAGTACCAGTTGGAGATCAGCCAGCAGATATTGAAGAACAAATTAAATCTATGATTTTTCAGTTCATAAGAAGGGAAAATTGTCTCATATTGGCTGTAACTCCAGCAAATACTGATTTAGCGAATAGCGATGCTCTTAAACTTGCTAAAGAAGTAGATCCTGAAGGTATTCTTTTAATTGCATATGTCATTTACTATTAAGTATAAACAGGTAAATATTTTTAATACTGTAATCTTTTTAAGGTGTACGTACAATTGGTGTTATTACAAAATTGGATCTTATGGATGATGGTACCGATGCAAGAGATATTTTGGAAAATAAACTACTCCCCTTAAGGCGAGGTTATATTGGTGTTGTTAATAGAAGTCAGAAAGATATTGAAGGCAGAAAAGATATAAAGAATGCTTTAGCAGCGGAAAGAAAGTTTTTCCTAAGGTATAGAGACAATTAATTATCTACCATTATACAGGTTAAAATAATTCAGCAATACATGTATAATATTTTTGTGTATTAGCCATCCATCTTACCGGCATTTAGCAGATAGATTAGGAACACCATACTTGCAACGAGTTTTAAATCAACAGCTGACAAATCATATCAGGGATACTTTACCAGCGTTAAGAGATAGGTTGCAAAAGCAGTTGCTTGCATTGGAAAAGGACGTAGAACAATACAAACATTACAGACCTGATGATCCTGCTATAAAAACAAAGGCTATGTTGCAGTAAGTACATCTTCAATTTTTAACCTTTGTCGTTTAATATAATACAAGTTTAATATACACTTAGATACATAGAAAAAAAATTAAAAATATAATAATGAATGATTATGTAACTAAATTTAGATAAATGTATTGCACTTTATACTGTACATTCACAAATTCATTTTTTTATAAACTAAGCTTACCTCCCATAGTTTTCTTTCAATGTACATTATGGGTGGAGGGTCTTCACATTTAGAACATTTTTTTATTTTTCAGATCTATACAATTGTATATGTAGGTATTACAGTTTTCCTTTGTTTTTTTTTACAATGCGTGAATCATTTGCATGCAAATTTTGATGTGTTTTAATATCATTTAGGTAACCGAAGAGTGAATAATAACAATTGTTTTAACTAACAGACAAAACTTTAACATCATAATGAAATATTACAGTATTACATATTGCATATTACAACATTAAATGTTGTGACTCTCTACCCATATTATTAATGTTAGCGTTTAGTGCTCTTCTATGCATTGATTGAAAGAAAAACATTTTTAAGGATGATACAACAGCTTCAGTCAGATTTTGAAAGGACTATAGAAGGTTCCGGATCTGCGCAAATCAATACAATGGAACTTAGCGGTGGTGCTAAAATTAATAGATTATTCCATGAACGTTTCCCATTTGAAATAGTCAAAATGGAATTTGATGAAAAAGAATTAAGAAGAGAAATTGCATTTGCTATTAGGAACATTCATGGTAAATTATTGTTATAATATTTTACGTTTATTATTATAATCTCGCGTGCACACATGTAATTGTGCTATAATTTTGCTTCGTTATAAAATATCTATTAAAAGCTCCATATTTTCATAGGTATCAGGGTAGGACTGTTTACTCCTGACATGGCCTTTGAGGCAATAGTCAAGAAACAAATCAATAGACTCAAAGAACCTAGTCTAAAATGTGTAGACTTAGTTGTACAGGAACTCAGTAATGTTGTACGCATTTGTACAGATAGGGTAAGTAAATTTTTCTTTTACTATTTATAAAATTCAGATGAATTATTATTAACTATAATTATCACTTTATGTGGCAGATGTCACGTTATCCTAGATTGAGGGAAGAAACAGAACGAATTATTACCACTCATATTAGGCAGCGTGAGCAGATGTGCAAGGAGCAGTTAGTGCTTTTGGTTGACTGTGAACTTGCTTACATGAATACGAATCATGAAGATTTTATCGGTTTCGCCAAGTAAGTTATTTCAATTTTTCAACTATATATTCTTGTAGTTATTCAGCAAAGTCAAAAAAGTAAATAATACGATCAATAATTTTTATTTTTACAAACCGCACATCTAGCGCTATATGTTGTTCTTATTACATTCATGACTGCAGCTATAGTTTTCAATGTACTTATTTACATTAACTCTGGTAGTCTTTCAAAAAATGTGTTCACTCGACAAAATATTAAAAGTGGTAATATATTACTTAACATATGAGAATAAAATGTCATACGAATATAAATTACTTCTATTTCTATTAAATCATTATAATTTGAAGCAACTAATATACAATATCGACACAGAAATTCATCAGAAATAGAATACTTAAATATTGTTTTGCCACTGAAAATATAGCAAATATTCGCATCAGAACTTTCAATTTATGTGAATATTGACTCATATCTCTAATGATATTTAAGATATTTAGATATTCTATCTTATGTGAATTACTTAAAAAGAAGTTCCTCTCACTTGCAGTAATGAATTCTATATTGCATGACTAATGTAAATTCAACACATAGTATAGTTCACATAATGACAATCTGCTTTACTAAGCAAACACTTATACTGTTAAATTTATGATTTTATTGTAAAATCTTAATTCAGGTATTTTAAAAATTATGAAAATACAATAATACGAAAACAGACAGGTCGCATATACAGTTAGTTACATTAGTCTGCTTGTTCCACTTTTGTTTATGCTAATTATGTATGTTAATATATATTTAACTAAACAGGGTGTACCACAATTAGTAGTACGAACGAGGATGAGGTGATTCTACATGCAATAACAAATAAGGAAGGTAGAATAAAATTTTTTCGTCTGAGGCTTCGTTTTGGAAGAAATCAAATTTAAAAATTGATCTAATACGCGTGCATTTGAGTACAGTTTAACTTATTTGTCTGTCCAATATTGGTTCTTTTTCTTTGTATTAACCCATAGACGAACACATTCTCCATGCACTAACTGTCCACGCATTTCGTGGATTTTGCGCTTCACGTGTAGCAGTTTCTTTCAGTTTTTTTTAGACACCCTGTACATTTATAATCTATTACATTGTAATAATAAATAAATTTTTACAAAATCCTCTTGATATGCGTATGAAGCAGGTAACGAAAGTTACGAGTTTTGCCTGATCATTTTCTTTGGTTTATGAGAGTTACTTACATTGATTATTGATATAAAATGTTAAGTTATTTTAATTTACGATGAAAAGAGATCTAAAGTTTGAATAATTATTTTAAACAATAATGTTATATTTTATAATAATATAATATACATAGTATAAGTTAATAGCTGAAAAATAATTTAATTGTTTTAAGACACTACAAGTCTTTACTAAAAAAAAAAGTAAATAAAAATTGTAAGTAACACATATGTAGATTAAATAATCTATTTCAGAAGCAAATATGCTCGGAGAATTAAATTTTTTTCTTAGAAACGAAGCTTCATACGAAGAAATGCCATTCGTGTTTCGATCTATGTTAGCATGTAAAATAATTTTTTCTTCAATTGTACTACTTTTTCAGAACACCCTGTATATTAAATGTGTATACATGCATAATACATATTTATACCGTATTTTCCTGACTTGAACAAATTCGAATAATTTAAAATACCATGAAATTCAGCATCGAAAATAGTAATGTAGTTATCATGAACAGGTTCATACGGTATAGTACAAATGTGCATGCTTTGCTAACGTCAGTTCACATGGCAAGCTTCAAATTAGCAAATATTGTTATACTTCATTTTGCTCTTCAAAGCTCAGGTACATATTCTTTGTATCATTAGTAAATAGTAGAATTTACTGCTGTTTTGTCTATTTCATGTATATTTGTATGACACTTTTGTGTCATATACATAGTCATATAAAATGGTCTCATATTTTCCCTCATTTCAATATATGCATATCGCTGTACCTTGATTCTTTATTTCTATGCAATTGGAATAATGTATGTTCATTTTCTCATTCTGCTTACTCAACACTCAATGCATATTCAAAATTGAAGTGATTAAATAGAATGTGAAGATCAATTTAGAAATGACAAAATTTTCATTTTTTGTAGGTCTAATTTGAATTTCACTTGTATAGTAATACTTTCATTCGAATTTCACCTTTGAAAACGTATATAAATCTTAGGAGTATATTTGTATAACTTTATTTCTCATATTACTATATAATTAAGAATATTCCAAACAAATGATAAGAATATTATATCTTCTGCTATGACACTATCTCCTATATTGTCAAAGGCAAGACATACTTAGTATAACTAACTATTCTTCATCATCAACTGCAGCTCTTGTGTACTATTAATTCTTGTAATGTTTGTATACTATTAACGCTGTCTTTGTTAACTCTTTATGTTACACGAGTTCCATGTATGTATGTCTTTCCTTGAACTACATAGCATATACACATCTCCTGACATTTGTTTCCATTCATTAATTCTTTATACTTCACAATTAAAGAAATAATTTAATTATATCGGCAGCGCGGCAGCCAGTAGCCATAATGCAAGGTAAGAATTATAAAGTACATTGAAACAATGATTTACACTACATTTTTCTTCCTTTTCCATTATCACGCTCTTTATTCTTTTATGCTTACTTTTTTATTTAATTTTTCCTAGCATTCGGTTTTTATCATTTTTATAATAAACAGTATAATCTATAATATAAGAATTTCAAATTCGTTTTTATGTTTTGTACAATGAGAAATATGAAATGTTTCTTTTGGTAAATTTTGAATTTGTTAAACATTTAAACTGAAATTTAAGATTTCATAATATGTTGTTTTAATATTGTATTTCTCTGCATTACAATCATGAATTTTATACTATTTAACTTTATATAACAAAGCAAATACAGTTTTAATAAATGTGTATCAGAAATAGAAGTATATTTAATGAAAATAAATAGAAATATAATTAAATGTTATAAATTTATAATATAAATTGTTATTGAATTTCCTTTGGCTATATTTTTTCTAGTTTTATATAGTGTAGAATACAGCCATAATTTATTACAAATTAAATTGCTTCAATCTTTTGTATATATTTGCACAGAACAAATATACTATCAAGTGAATCATTCATGCTTAAATCATTCGTAAATGCTCCAAATTGTATATTTCATACAGCACCATCGAATCTTAGTTTCACCATTTTTCACTGTTTCTTCACAATGAATGTAAAATGTGCTTATGCAACTTTTTGTGCATTATGACCTGCAAAATTTCTACAGTGTTGATTTAGTAGTAATAATATTGTGTGTATTTTCATGTTACAAATGATGTGCATACCCAGAAATATACAAGCGTGACATTTAAAGCTGTATGAAAAAGTATATGCATGGAGTTGTTGTGGCTGTATGTTATAGTTTTCACATATAAATTAATACAGTTTAAAAGGTAAAATTACATTTTTTTTAATTCTATTGAATTCTTATTACAACAGATAACAAACGAAAGATATATTGCCCATGTAATTATCCTATCTATATTGTTATAATTTTGTCATGTTTCATTTTTTTAATGATTTTATATTGTAAGTGCACACGTTTTAAGAAAAATACTTATTTGATATAATTTATAGTTTATTTATAGCGAAAAAATTAAATTAATGAAACTTGCGTGAACGTCTGAATAAGTTACAAGAAGTTGCTAGGTTTTTACCCTGCTAGATATTTTTTATATGACAAACTAACAAATTTTTGTGGCAAGTTGTTATAATGAATTTTTTGTACATGGGTATTGAAATATTATTTTTTAATTGACAATTCATTATATATTATTCCTTGTGTTACAGTGCCCAACAGTCATCGGAAAATGCCGTTAAATCTGGTCGCCATACATTAGGCAATCAAGTAATACGCAAAGGATACATGTGTATTCACAATCTTGGTATAATGAAAGGTGGTTCCAGAGATTATTGGTTTGTCTTAACATCAGAGAGTATTTCTTGGTTCAAGGATGAAGAAGTAAATATTTTTTCTATTGTAACGTTACGTTAAATAATAATATGCGATTTACATGTATTATTCTTATTCTTAGGAGCGCGAAAAGAAATATATGCTGCCTTTAGACGGTTTGAAATTGCGTGATTTAGAGCAGGGATTTATGTCTCGGCGTCATTTGTTTGCTTTGTTCAATCCAGAAGGCAGGAATGTTTATAAGGATTACAAACAGCTTGAATTGAGTTGTGAAACACAAGATGATGTTGACTCCTGGAAGGCATCATTCCTTAGAGCCGGTGTATATCCCGAAAAATCGACGGAGCAAACAAATGGAGAAGGAGAAGTAAGCTACTATGATTGTAAAATTTAACTTTTTACATATCTACATATATACATACCTATATTGATGTATGTACGTATGTATATATCTTTAGAGTACTATACTTTTGGGAACGTCACAATATAAAATGGTAAAATGAACTCTGTTCAATCATATAAATCTGTTTTAATTTTTACTTAAAAATATAGTCGTTTTAGTTTGTTTTGTTCATATTAATACAAAGATAGGTAATTATTATAAGTCGATCTATTACGTTTATTAGAAAACTTGTTTGGTTTATTTTAGGATAAGCAGCGGGTGAGTTAGTACGGCAAATGTAAACTAAACGTGTTCTGTATTAGATATTTCATTGTGTGGTGGTGTGATATAATCTTAGGAGATGTAAATATGCCTAAATCCTTTACTAAATATTATTATTCAAATAGTGCGAATAGAATATTTCAAATGTGATTTGGTTGTGAAGAGTTTATATTTCAGAAAAAAAACTAATTTCATTCGATCTTTGGTACACAACAAACTCGAGTATTTTCCAACATAATTGTTAATTCTGTATAGTTACAAAACAATTATGCCTTTAGAAAATGACGAGTTTACTCATTTTAATAATATTCTTATTTAATCCGAATGCGGATAATATTTCTAACTTTCTCCAGAATTTAATCGAGTTCTTACATTGCATTTACAATTACCGAATGTTTTTTGCCTCTAATCAACTAAAGGAAGGATACGAGGTTGGTATGATTATAGAATGATATAGTCATGCAAGATACACAACACCTACACAAAGTATAGTACACCTCCACCCAGCTCTGCTCCTTTAATTACGGATACAATGCATATCTTTTTGTAAAAATATTTTTTTTTGTCTACTAACAGCATTTGCATTTAAACAGAATCAATAACACTTTTTTATAGTAACAATATTTTTTTATAGGTTTTATTTTCTTATAATCATATATAACAGAAAGTTTTTTTTTTTGTTGTTACTGCAAATGATAGAACATAAAACTTACAATTTGCATATTTGTAGGGTGGATCGGAAGCTCAGTCATCTATGGATCCTCAACTGGAGCGTCAAGTGGAAACTATTAGGAATTTAGTAGATTCGTACATGAAGATTGTTACAAAAACTACTCGTGATCTAGTTCCAAAGACTATTATGCATTTGATCATCAATAATGCAAAGGATTTTATTAATGGAGAGTTGTTAGCACACTTGTACGCGAGTGGTGATCAGGTAAAAATTAATATTTTTCAATTTTAAATATAATTCTTTTTCTGAAAGGTCATTATATTTTATATAAACCCCTTTTGAAGTAGTATAAAAGTATTTAACTTTAAATTTACATTGTTTCTTGTTTGAAATAAATCATTTATTGTACAATTGCAGACTTCAATGATGGAAGAGTCGCCCGAAGAAGCACAAAAACGAGAAGAAATGTTACGCATGTATCATGCGTGCAAAGAAGCACTCCGCATCATTGGGGATGTTTCCATGGCAACGGTTTCTACCCCTGTGCCACCACCAGTGAAAAATGACTGGCTGGCGTCCGGCGAAAACCCAAGGTAACAGTTATGTTATTATTTTCATTGTCGCTTATGCATTTAACTAATTTGGTATCTTTCAATCTTGTACTGCCTGCTTTTGCCACATATACTTGAACACCGTTGAAACAGTCTTGGGTAAGAGCTACTATGTCCCTACTGAATATTTTATTTTTATTTTTTTCTTTGTTATTTCAAGGCAGGAAAAGAGAATTCCAATAATTTTATTCATATATACATTAATCAAAATACTATTTGACCTTAATTTAGAAAAAAGTACCTCGAGTTTTAATTACTAAATATACTTTAGTGCATTCGTGCACTTCTATGCTTATTCATTTGTTAAAATATTGTTTCATTCTTTACACGCTGCAAATATCTTTCACATTTCTTCTGATTTCTAATATTTACATGAATTTCTGAGAGTGAGAACTGTGGGATTCGGAATTCTGGTTAGAAAAAACAATTTTATTCACATATATAATATAAATAACGATCTATAAATATAAAAATCCATATGAGATTTTCATTATGTACTTTAATTTTCAAATATTTTTGTCTTTTTATACTTCCATTCTGTACAGTCTCAGATGTTCAAATGTATAATTCTTTACTTTAACCTCCTTGATTTAGATTTTGAAGTATAATAACCTTTTATTTTCAGTTAGGTAGACTGAAGAAACGTTAATAACTTTATCTTCTACTTGTTTCAGGTTATCACCACCATCTCCTGGTGGACCCAGACGTGGAGTGACACAGCCACCACCTCTTTCTAGTTCTCGAGCTCCACCGCCAGTTCCAACTGGTGGTCGGCCAGCACCGGCCATCCCCAACCGACCTGGACCCGGTGGACCACCACCGGCCCGTGCTACACCTGGCCTACCACCTCCGCTAATACCATCGTAAGTACAACAAAACAATTACGTATTTTGTTATTAGTAACATAATTTATACAATCTGTATAACCCAACAAGTTAAAAAGATCGCTGGCAAAATTATTTAACGATAGAGACAAAAAATATGATTGATTCGAGTATAGTATAATTTTTTCCTAAATGCCAAGTTTTTAGTATATTTCTACATTTACAAACTACGAAACTTTTTAAACTCATTGGGTTTCAATACAGAGAACATTAAGAACATGCAAAATTTGAGGCACTTTTGTACTTCCGAGTACCGTTGAATCGTGAAGTCTCACATTTAAGAAGTTTTGCACAACGTTCTTGTCAGTTCACGTCTAAAACAATCTTCTGTGTTTTTTATGTAACGAGGTGAAGGTCCTATTTCATTTTAACTCTTCACTTTTTTAAAAAAAAAGAAGACAAGAAAAAGAAATATTAAACATGGAAATTTGCAGTCGCTTGTCTTTATAGCTTTGTGTGATTGGGGCTTGGGTGCTAACCTCACTTTCTATTGCAGGCGCCGACAATAAGTCTTCGCACTAACTCGTCTATTACCTACTAATCAATATACATAATATAATATATCGATTACATCTACTCAGTGTACATTTTACACGAAATACAATTTCCTAACGCTATATGTTCTGTCTGCATATATTACAGATTACGTGGTCACTGTTAATTAGGGGTGTGTAATTAGTTGCCATTAGTTCGTGGTTCGGGGATCCGGGAAGAGATCTTAGGAGTACTGAATGACGATTTATTGTATCCAAGTTTCATTTCAACTGATTCAATTGTCTTCTAAAAAAGAAACCAAGATATAATTTCTCGTACTATTTAAATCGTTTACGTTCCCTAAGAATCATCTCCGAAACATGTTATACTCGGTTTCAAGGTCGCGTGCTCGACATCTACGAGAAATCTTACGAACATGTTTCTTCTACGCCCCTAATTAAAAGTCCTAATTGTCTACGATTGATCGGTAACCGAGAAAAGTGAACTAGACGTTATGAATCACGCTCATTCGTAATAAAAAAATGAATATATAATAGGTAGAGTGAATATATTTCTTTCATTGTAAATTAGTTCGATGGAATTGTACATGATGCTTGTATATACAACTAGAAACGTTGTAAAATAAATGGTCCTGGGTTCTTATCACAGGTGGATATGTATTCATTCGCTTACTAACAGCATGACATTTTGATTAATGAAAACGAAAAACATAAAACAGCTGCTCCTCGTGAGACTCGTTTTCCAAGTGTCTGTCGAACAATCGTTTCAAATATTCTACATGAATAAAATTAAATACAATACACAATGGTCTTGCAACAAATTTTGCAGCCGAAAGCTTTCCTAATACCGTTGCTTTTCTGTTCTTGTTTATTCTACAAGCCTTCGCTAAAATCATTTTGAATCTTGTCAATTATTAATTACGAACGAATATGTCGGTGCCTGCATTAGATCATTCACACCTTTTTTTTCTAATTGGAATTTCATTGTACACGCGATTGTAAGTTGATGATTCTACGTGGTAGCGTGCATTTCGTTTCCGAACCGTACGTTCGAATATTAAACACACTTGTTCAGGATGTGCAGTATGTTCGGTTTAAAAGTATAGAAAACAATAACTTTGTACATTCCGTTGATCTTTTAGAAATAGTTCTTTAAATTTTCATTGTGATAGTAAATTTAAAGTTCTCCGAAATAAGACCCGTACATTTATCGATAACATTAAATTTTTGTCTACTCTATAAACTAGCCTTGTACAAAAAGAAAAAGATGGTAACGTCATTAATGCCAAAGATTCTCGTTTAAGTCGTTCGATTTAGTAAAAAAAAAAAAAGTCTTATAGTATTCTTTCCTCAGTTTTCTAATATTACAGAAACTGAACGTCTCACTTCCAACTTTCGAATTTTTTTAAATGAATAATGTATCCACCGTGTTTTCGATTCGCATCGAATACTTTTCATTCGCGCCTAAACGATATTACGAAAGAGAACGTTCAGAGAACTTTTTGAGAAACGTTAACGATCCTATTACCAATGGAACTCGATCATCGATGCTTGACGTTCTTAAAATTGTTACGTCGCTGGTGAAAACAGCCAGACGACAATGAAACGTGGCTATGAATAATTTCTAGAAAGAGAGAAACTCTCGGATCTAGTCGACTTAGAACCGTATATACTGTGCACCGTGGCGCGGAATTCGATGTCATCGCGATTCGCGCGAAACGAACCGCGGTAGCTATCCAAACACGGGGAACCGTGTAGCCATATTATCCATAAGGCACAGCGAAATCACACAGGCGGTAAAATGAGAGTGTCCGTGGTGTATGTTTAGTCGTGGGGGTGGTCTACAACAGAGGATTGCGCAAGCTGCGACGCACGCCGCTGCTAATGCCGCTGTGAACGAGATGATGGACGCATTCAAGATCAAGTAAATAGACCCATAAGCCTGTCCAATACTTTTCTATGATATTGGCATATATCTCTTGTTCCCCTCTACGCTCTTCTAACCCACGATTTATTCGATTGATAACTCTTGTTTAAGTTGCGCCAAGTAGATCGGTAGACTGTTCAGGGTTGAGAATGAACACTAATTCGATGTATTCGCTGTTTTCCTTTCCTGGACGATAGAACGTTTGCAATAACAAATTGTTCCGCGTGATCGCTATGTATTACTCTTTGAATTTTTGTTTACTCTATTTCTTTCTCTCTTTCTATCTCCCTGTCTTTCTTTTTTCTTTCTCCTCTCTCTCTCTCTCTCTTCTTACTCTCCTTCCCTTGCATGGTCCGAGAAAATTGGATTAACAGCGATGATGCCTTCGAAGATAATATAATTGTTGAACATTACCTGCACATAACACGAGAGCAAAATGTAGCACACGTTGCGCCGTGTGCGCGCTTCTTGTTGCATAACAGCCAACCTAGGTAGTTACGATTAAGGGTGTAAACTCTGTATATTTGTAAGACGCGTAGCTTGCTTCGCGGCACACCGTGTATATTGCTAGATCGTTAACCGAGAAGGAAACGGGAGATGTTAACGCTTTCGCGAGTGGTACATGTATGGGGCCGCGTCGAACTTTGTTCGATCGGACGGAAGTTCTCGTTCACCGCGAATCTCGCCGACGAAGACGCGTCAACAGCCACCCTTAGATCGAACGTTGATCTCGTATCCGGCGAAAATATCCTGGAAAGTCTACCGGCACCCTGTACCGCGATCAAACGGTAGTTTCGAGTCGGGTCAATCGTCGCGTAGCGTCCGTTGAGCGACGGAGAAACATTTCTTTTGTACGATCGCGTCGAACGGAGACGAAGTACTTGTGTGTCCACGGATCGATCGATTGCACGCTCGCGGACACGTTTCTTCGCGGAAAAACTGCGAGAGAGGAAAGACGAAAACAAAGAATGCGAACGAAATGAAACAAAGAGAAAATGTCATGCTGTTGGGAGAAAAGAATTTCGAATGATCGTCGAACGATCGATTCTCGAGGCCAGGCGAGAGAAAACGAAAAGGGAAACAAAACGTACGGAGCCGTATATTGCGCTCGATGCGACCGAATTAATTTTTAAGCAACACCCGCCGAGTACACCGAGTCACTGTTGTTTCTCTACCTCTTAAGAATGTTCACCGTGCTTTCGGTTTCCGTTCCTTAGCCGTTCGAGAACGGGGCACCGTTTTTATTACACGTTAAGCTAGCCGAAACGGTGTCCCCTAACGGGATAGATTAAACGCGATACCAACCGGCGAGGAGAAACTAAGGAACACGTGCTCAGACATAGGATGTGATATAGCGTAGAAATGCTTCGAGGATTTTGCATGAAAATCCTGAATCGCGAAACCTCCTTCTTCCTCTTTTTTTCTTCTCCTTTTTCATCTTTTTCTTCTTTTCTTCTACTTCTCTCTCTCTCTCTTCCCCCGTTGTCTGTCTCCTCGAATACGTCATAAACGAGAAATAACAGAAAATAACGAAAGCAAGAAAAAGAGATGAAACCAACATCGGATCAGAGTAATTCTAATTAGCGGGTCGTGTGCCGTTGAACGCTGTGTACATTGAGTGTGTATCACGCGGCAGCTCAAATTGTAATACCGTGTTCCGTTGTTTTCTAAGCTCCGAGTCCGCACCTTGGCACGGTTCGGTCGATTGTACGTTGTATATAAGGAAATGACGATGAACGCGACACGCATACTGAAAAGTCCCCAACGCAAACCTGGAAATCGGTACGTGCGCGACCGCGTCTCGCAGAGCGACGGGCTTTCGATTTCGCGTAGTACGCCCACACCGACTGAACCGCATGATTGTGTACTATATGATTATCACGCGTAGCTAGAGAATATTTATACGAATATTGATATGCGAATTGAATTTTAGATAAGGTTGCTTGCGGGGAATCTGTCGGGGAACGGAGTGTCTCGTGTTCGTTTGTGGTCTGTGAAGTTAGCCGAGACGCAACGTGATGTTCTGTCTGGTTCTTTGATTATTGAGATTGTGTTACGACTCGGACTAGTTGTGTAAATAAGGAGGGATTTATTAATTGATTAGTATTAATTATTACAGATTACTGAAAACTCGGTCTGTCTATTGGTAGATGGAAGATCTGAAATCTATTGGGAAAGTGCATTTTACCAGGAACACTACTGATTTTTAATTTTCTAGTTATATTGCAAGTATTTTAGTTGATTGTTTTCAATTTAGTTTGATTTAATGTAGTGTATTTCCTTGAACGTGCATAAAAATTACGTATCATCGTGTAAAGAAGCAGGGTTTCATGTACAAGTTCTTCGAAAGGGAATTATTAAATTGAACAGGATGAATTCATAAACATCGGTAATTTTTTGAAATCTTTTTATTGGTGAGAATCATCGAGCTGTTTTAGTTGAAGTCAAGATATTAGTTTTGGTGTAAGAAAACCGTCAAGAATTGTGGATTACACTTAGTAATCCCTGCCTCATGAGCAGTGACTAATAATGAAATTATAAAGTGTTCTTGCGAAGACTACGAAAGATGAATACGTACCAGGAAATTCAATTATAAAAATTATAAAGTCTTAGCATGAAGGCCGTAACGGATTAAACACACGGCAAACATGTTTGAATTGAAAAACTTGTATACATTTGCCTTTTATTTACATATCGATTAATAAGTATATTTAATTTATATGAAAAATCATACATAATAAGTATACCGAAAACTATAATTAAAAACATTACATGGTGCTATTGTGAATATTATAAAAGTGCATATCAGTGATACCTGAATTATAAAATATTTACAAATTTATGCACTATTGCTTTCGACGAACGGACAGATTATTAAATTTCAAAAATAATTCTCTAATTCAAAATATATTATCGTCAATTTTTTAGACACGATTACAATAAATTTACCTCAATCTATACTTATGCATTTAAAACATACACGGGCCTAAAAAAACACGACACTCGATATACAATAAGAATTCCCAGTTTCCCTCGGGTCATCAAAAGTAGTTGTTAAAATTGAATAACACGAGCAGATATGATCAGTGTGAACGAGTGAAGCAATTAACGAACACGAAATTCGTGATTTGTACGAGCTTCTAAAAATAAGAAGACATTTCACGAAAGGGCTAAAATTAGCAGCCATCTTGGCGGCCGATCAATCCAAGAAACACGGTCGCGAGAAAGTAAAGTGCATATTTAGACAGTTCCGAACCGAATTCCGCTCCGTTTCCATCGCAATTTCCCCCGCAGAACTCTCTCCGGAGGTCTCAGCTGACGAGCGGTTTCCACGATTCCGATAATCGTTAATCGGAAAGCGAACGGGGACCGCGCGCAATTAGAGCATCGTCGGCAGCGATACTACGCGAGAACCAAGGCTCGATTCTTCGAACGCCTCTGCGCAGTGACGCGCGGGATATCGAGGGCAATGATCGAAGTGCAATTACAAAAAGAAAATATTATTTTTCGTTACAGTAAACCGTCGAAGATCTCCCTGGGTAGATAATCGCTTTAGAAGAGCATCGGCGACGATGGACTCGCATTCCCCGTGTCACTGCGCGCCTTCTTGTTCGTTCCCTATCGATCGTTCGAGAGAGAAAAGAAAGGAACAAAAAGTATAGTACACAAAACAAAGGACCACGAAAAACCATTTTTGCCCTCGAATGGCACGTTTTGGGGACAAATCGTGCGTCTCGAAATTCGGGGAACCGTACGACCACCTTTGCATTTGAGATTCGAATATTTTAAAGGCCTAAGCGATATTGTCTGTCAATTTTTAATGCTTCAGTAGTGTTTAATTACTCAATGATACTTTGTGATTCCCTTTCCTACTGGCGTACCGCGTTAATGATGAACTTCACGATTTTCTGGAATGGATGCAACGGGACAAGGAAAAAGCATTCTAAGTGTAATTGAGAAACATCTAATTCTAAGAACACGCGTTTTTAAGATGAAACTCATGATAGTGATTAGGATTGAAGAAGCTTGAGTCTCTAATTCGAAGAGTTTCGTTACATCATGGTGTCGTTACATCTCTGATCCAGCAAGAATATTTCTAGACACGAGATTAACACGTTCGAAACTGCTAACGTAGCTCTAAGTTGTCTTTAATTTCTCAGTACGCCAGTAGCGTAGTCTCAAGGCAATTTACATATTTTAGAAGAATGCTCACTTGATCCTACGTTATTTCGAGATCTATATATTTCAGTATCGACAACATAGCTCTATCATATATTTTTTAGATTTATACATATTCGAATAGCAGATCCTCGTATTCGGCTATAGACTTTGAAAAATCACATGCGGTCGCGAATGTGTGAACCCTTTACGCTTGAAAGTTTTGCACTAGAAATATTCGATGTCTTCCAATAACGACAAGCATTGTTCAAAATTGAATAAGTGGCGAACTTATTTTATTGCAATATTTCACATATCAACAACGCTTGACTCTTTGTGAACAGAAGTCGTCAGTTCAGCGACGACAAGCTTGCATACCCGTAACACAAAATTGCAAACAGTTTGATTGTTCGGATAACAAGAGATCATTATACAGCTATCTCTTCCTCTAACATTTAAAAATTCCATATACTTGAGATTCTACTGTTGAATTAATTTGTTAACATCAAATATCGAACTTCACAATTTCTTTGTAGCAATTCGAGCTGCCTCTCGGGCGCAAAGGGTTAATTTCCAGGCGCACGGGATTAATGGTACTGTCGCGGATGGCGCGTCGCTCTCGCGAGATCGGCGATCACGAAAATCGTTCGTGCCGAACGCGAACATCGTTAGTCTGGGGCTCGCTGGACACCGGATTTGATATATTGGTCGTTTCCGCTGGGAGAAAGCCGGGCAAAACCGTGGCGCGCGTTAGAGTATATATCCGGTCGTGGAGAGAATGGTCGGACGAACGGGAAAACTCGCGAGCAGGCCACAAGTGGTATTATTGTAATGTTATTGTACAGATCAATGTACATCTATACATATATATATATATATACACATATACAAATATAAATACGTATACATACACACGTGCTAAATCATCCGATGCACCGTTGTGAAACGCCAGAAATTAAATGAATAGAGACTCCCCCCACCCCCACTCACCCATACGTTGAGAGATTACAGAAATAATGACGAATAAACGGTATTATCATTATCATTATGATTAATGGGAATTATTACATTAATGATATTGTATAGGGTAAGGAAAACGATGTATTGTTTGTTTCGTAGCGAGTAATGTTCCATGTTCGGTAGGTTCGTGAGAAGTTTCATTTCCGCGTTGGTCAACTGAGTACTGTTTAGCGTTTTTTCGGCGACCGAGTGTTCTCGTTTGCGACGATAGTTGAGCGGGGACGAGAACAAGACGAATACATAGATTGTAAGTACATATATGTACGAACCTCCCGCGAGGCGTGTAGCGTTCCGGCAACCGGGCATATCAAAGTAGTACACGCGCAGGAAATATGATCGTTCTCTCCAGTGTTTCCGGACACTTTGATGTTCGACAGTGTTCCGATGGTTCCACCCCTTCGAGACTTACCGTGCGTTCGGTTTTTCGTTTTCCTTTTGTATCGCTTCTCCCTTCGGACCGAGAAGCTTCTAAATCACGAGTTTCGAAAGTGTATAGGGTGTTCCTTGGTCACTGATAGTTGGAAGGACATATTTTTGAATGAAATTACCCTTCACGGTAGTTTCGGGGATGATAATGGAGGAAGAACGTCAATTTAGTATAGTTATGTTTATCCAATTCGTTGATAAGTTTGATTTCCCTGAACCTTAGGTTGTAAGTGCTCTCTCGTTATAATCACTTTATCATGTTTACGGTACTATGTTGAGGCTAGCCGCCTCTATACGAGCCTCGCTGATAAAGTGGGATCGTTCTAAGTATATTTACTCGATGAAACGATTATGAAATCGCGACCAGTGCTCTCTATAGTTCCAAGTGCACGTCTAGAACGTGGAAGATTTTTATTAATTTTTTAATACTTCTACTATCGGTACGGTGCGAGACTTCAGTGATATTTTACGCGCGTCTGCCCGAAAGGGTACTTACTGAAAATTCGAATTCGCGTTCGTAACTGGTACGATACTTGACTTTTAGCAGGTACAGAACTATTCGATCGTTGTATATCTGGGATAAATTGTCACTCGCTGCTGAGAAATTTCGGTCGTGTTTGTTCTATTTTCTTAACATTCCGTCGTGTTGCTTCGAAACGCAAATGCGCCGGTGGTATTTTTTGCCAAGAGAATCTCGGTATGAATATTTGCCCTCTGTTTTCACGTGACTTTCCGTGGCAAAAGGAGTCACTCGCTTCTTAAGAACACCCTGTACGCTTAATCCTCGAGATCGCAGACTAATTTCTACATTCCAGTAACGTTCAAAAGCACTTTGCCTTGGAAGCGCGTTAACGAAAAGGGGAAAAGGGACAATTATTTTGTAAGATGGGAATCGTTAATGGTTTTAGCCGGGTGGAATCTAAGATGTTACAAAATGTTACAACGAAAGGTGATAGGCGAAGAAACCAGTGCTCACTGAATCGCGGGGCTTTTCCGATGTTGTCACCGTCAATTAAAACGATCACCTAATCTTTCGTTCGTGGGAGAAACCTTCGTGACCACTTTATTTGTACTCGTAACGTGCGATTTGCAAGGACACTTGCGTATCGAGCCTAACAGAAGGATCCTCGATGAGCAAACCCTCAGCTTTCGCGGTTAATAGATCCAGTGGGAGTAACATTAACGATATTTAACGATGTCGTCGTCGACGCTGCTAGAGGCCACTAAACGAATGGTTGCGAACGAAACGATGATCGACTCTCTCGCGAAAATTGAAATATTTTCAATTCCAGTGGCACTAATCGATTAATTTTATTGTTTGAATAATATTTATTCAAAAATTTCTTCATTGTTGTATTAACAAAGTTACTTAATGATCCTCAAATAACTTAAACTTCTTGCTTCAAAATTCATCACCATCAATGTAATGGTTACAAGTGTTAAAACGATAAAAACTCAAAGATGATCAACCATTTTCGCGAAAAGTATATACCAAATTCTGGGATCTAATGGAACAATTGTAATCCTTTGAATATTTCTCAAATCGAAACAAAGAATCTCCATACGTACCCAAGATCTGGAACTCCCCTCGAAGCGTCTCTAAATTATAATCAAGCATTTTGTTGGAACCTGAACACTGTTCAGAAAATTACAATTTCGTTTTTCCGCTTTTATAAGATTAATTATACTTCAAATTCGGTTCCATTCAGTTTCGTTGGCGCAACTTGTAGAGAGAGGAAGGGAAATCTAACGCGGACGCGGTGCATAGAAAGAATAAATGATTACCGTGCCCGCGTGCCGGAAACACGTGGTCCCAGTGACGCATCGTTTCCACGCCACTGATTATTATACATGCTTCCATCTACGAGCCTTAACTTCTAGCGAACAAAGGAAAAAAAAGAGAAGTTCTAGTTACAAAAGCTTTTGCAGCTGCGTAATGCGAGGAGAACGTTTGTCGCGCGAAGCATATTGTGTGTGTGAGACCCTCTTGCGCGCAGACATCTTGGAACGCCGACAAGATGGCCGACGAACGAGACCGATGATTACATATGTAAGAAAATTCAACCACGACGGAAAACCATGACACGCGACCCGTCGTCGACGTGGCTACTTAAGAGTTAATTATTAATGAAGAAATCGTACGTCGACGGCGAATCGCGCGAACTGATAAGCAACAAACAAACAACCCAACCAATCCGAAAGAGACGAACGGAAAGCGGAGAACCCCTGGGCAAACGACGAAATCGGGAAAGAAGCGTAAATACCTAACCATTCCCGGCGATCTTTTAGCGTGTAACGAAACTTTCGAGATCATTTTTTGATACCTTATCGTTGATGATTTTTATATAGGGAAATTTCTCCTTTTCGCGGGCCATGTTCGTTGAATTATCCTCCCAGATCGTTGATTCATCCTCAGACCGTTTTTGCGCGTCGTAATATGCAATCGCCTGCCTCACCGAGCTAGAACATTTGACGGGGGTTGCTCGTTGCTGAACGGATTAATCTGCTTTCGGATTGGCGCACCCGTAACACGATTCACACACCACGTTGTACCGTCGTAACGTCGTTTACGATGTCCACGTTAACACTGTTTTGCTGCAATATAAATGTGTATATAGGGAATAACATGTTATAGATTATAAATATATGTATCTCTATATATAAAAGAATGAGAATTCGAGAGAAAAGCTGTGCAGCTATCTGACGACCGGAAACGCATTTCCGCCGGGGAAACAGTCTTTTTTTTCTCGTGTGAACCGATTGGGCCGGATCCATGTCGCTTGCCGAAGCTGTCGAATAATTTTGTTATGATAGTTGTCACGACTACTTGGAAGGAATATATATATAAATATATATGTATATCATATATATTATATTGAATTGTATAATATATATCGTATATATTTCAATATATATATGTACACACACTATTATATTTTTACACTAATTCTCCTGATTTCACTTTATTTTCGTTTTAACCTTGAGTGTAATTAATTTTCATTTCCGTTGGTGGACGCGGGAAAATCTGATTTTCCCCGCACGCTGGAATGCGTATTCGCGTTCTGCGTTCTTTTTTTTTTTTTTGTTGTTCCTTCGAACGAACCACAAAACGCTGACCTTCAATATCCCCCACTGCCACGTGTCCAGGATTTTAATTGTGAAGTAACGTCAATCAAATTTATCATATTTACTTGCGTGCTCGAAACGTGCTCGAAGTTTTCGGTATGTTGCGCGTATACTTTTGCTTCGTGTACGCGCGAGAAATAATAGCGAAAGGTTCGAGTGTGTTCTCTGACACGTTCATATGTGCATGCGTTTTTTTTTCTCGCTATCGCTTGAGCATGTTGTGCAAATCTGTTGAATCTCCTTGACAGTTCACATCATCCCATCCGCGTTCCTTTTGTTGTTTGTTCTATCGTTTGTTCATTCAATGGAGATGATTTCTGTTTTATACGCACCTCACCACACATCACCGCGTCTGTGTCGCATCACTATTATTCGTTAATTCTATTGAATGCTGCGGATATTTATGCGATTTAAAAAATCGTTTTCTTTTCCGTTCTATTAAATTTTGTTCGAGATTTGATCGAATTTCGAGCAAAGTAAAAGACAGATTTTTCTGGACCTTGTCATGTATCGGATTTTATGAAATTATATATGACTGATTATTGTTATAATTTTCTAATGATTATAAATGCATAAAACCCGCAGTTGATGTATATCTTTTTCTTAGTGAAAACAATTATTCGCTGTGTTTCATACTACTTAATATTAATGTTTCTTTCTTCACTAGAAATTCTGACATTGTTAAAGAAGCATTCCGTTTTATTATACTTGTTCGCATATCATCACGCAATAGATTAAATGAGTGCTCGCGATGCCCAATTAAATTTGTTTAGTTCTGAGACTGTATATTTTCTCGTGACTAAAGGTTTGCCGAATTATGACGAATTTAATTGGACGTCATCGATCACTTTATACTTTACCCTTCAGATACGAAATAATGTAGTTGTAATTCAATTTGCTTAATAGTGCAGCAGAATGTATTTTGCGAAGAAATATTGCTACGTATCCACCTTTTTGACTTTAAAGAGATGTCTTTAAGATGCTTAAGGATTATCAATGTATTTTCTAAACATCTTTCAATTAAAGTATAAGGTTGCTTTACATTTAATTGAATATTATCTTATACAGAGATTAGTGTCTTGTATCGGCGAAGAATTTAACTATACTATCCAAAATATATTTATACATTTCTCAAACGTATTTTGTTTCTTGGTAGCGTTTCTTTCTTACAATCTTTTTTCATCGCTATCTTTTCAATTACTTATTAAACTAATCCAAGTCGAACTTCTTAATTTCTCAGAAAATAATACGATGCCGACATGCAAAATTATCTTACTCGCTGATAACACTTCTCTATGGTCTATCCGCGATCCAAAAGTATATCTAAAAACTCCTACAATTAGCGGTACAATCGGGAAAGGAAATTCTGCATAAAATAATCAGTCGACAACGTGGAGCTTTTCAAAAAGATTTCCGAAAAACCAATCAATCAATCCTCCCGGTTAAACTACCAGCAACAACCCCACAGAAAACTACCAAATAACTTCACAAAAATCCCAATCATTACTTCAGCTAAACAAATTGACCTCCAAAATGGATACCGTTAACGCATTGCGGACGAAACATTTGCTCATCGCTAGAAGCCATCTGCATAACTTCTTTGCATCAATATTCTTAATCTACCTATCGATACGTAGAAACTGTCTTCAAACCAAATACCCAATTCTACTAAACATTCTAAAGCTACATTCATTTCCAAACTGCTTTAACCAGGAACATTTCCATGCGAAACCCACCCAGAGCCATCAAACATCTCGTCATCCGTCCGCAATGCGTTAACAATCTCAACGCTCCGGCGTCTAGCACGAAACGCGGAAAAAAGGGAAGCTCTTTCGGTGGTAACAATGGTGCCAAGAAACTTAGAATTCGTATTCGAAGGGTGAACCCATCACACAAGCACAAGCGTCACCGCCGCTTAATCTTTTTTTATTCTCGGCGAGCATCGATCCGCTCGCGCGCGCGCGCGCGACCGAGGAAAAGTCATCGAGTATTTAATCACTGTCTGTGTTGTAGGCGTCCCGTACCCAATATTCCCCCCCGAATCCCCGACAGACCGTACTACGGCCGATTAAACTGAGCTAGTCCACGGAGAGCACACGACACCTGTGCACATCCACGCCCGAGACTGTTCGAAGAAATTCGCTGTGGAAAACAGGCCGATGAACCGGGACTGAACCGCTGGGGGGGAGAAACAGGAACACATCACCGGAAGATGACCGGGTAGCCGTCGCGTACCCGGCTGAGAATCCTCTCCAGGACCTGGACGACTCCCTGAGCAATCCACCTTCGAGCAACCGTGTTTGCCACGGCGAACAGGACGATTTCGACGGGACACACGCGCGAAGACACGCGAGATGATCCATGGAGCAGGAGGAACAAGGCTGTGCCAGAAAACATAAAACGGAAGAGAAAGAGGGACCAAGAAACGGGACAGACCAGGATCATGACGCGCCGAGGACTGGGGAACTACAGTACAGCTCTCGCGTCTTGGCCGAGCTTCATCAAGCTTTGAGTGAAGGGGGGCAAGGGGAATCGGTCGCACGCTCCGCCTCGGCCCTCCCGGAAAACATAGTTGTCGCGCAGAAACGAAATCCGACACTAGTGCTCGTACATCTCACTTCATTGCATTCCGTTTCGCTTGTCTTCTTTGTTACGCGACTCGGCCGATAAGAACGACGTGCGGAAACTGAGGCGTCGCTGTTGCCATAGTTACCGGGCCGAGCGCCGCGAGTGGATGTCTCCCCTTGCCCCTGTGCGCTTTTAGCTTGTCGGAGCTCGGCCGAGACGTGAGAGCTGCATTGTATAGGGGTACGGTCTAGTCTGTTGCTCGACGATCGGCAGCGAGAGATTCGAATCAGTCACTTTCTAACTTCTTCTTTCTCTGACATGTCGTCTTCTATGTTATTTATGTCGTTAGGCGCGTTAAGTTTACGTTTTTAGCTGCTAAGTATTAAGTTCGACGCGCTGGATGCGCGCGCGGTCAACTACGGAGGAACGATACGTTTTTTAGCTCGTGTTCGGTGATAAAGATTGGGTCTTCCGACAGGAATCGCATGGCTGCTATTCATTCGTGTACTTTCCTTTTTCTTCTCTTCTTTCGCTCGATGAAGTTCGGTTTCGTTTAGGCAGCTGTCAGTATTATAGATAAGAAGGGAAATCGACGGTGTGTTTTCGGTTTGAGGAACCTCTCGGTGTTCCGTTTATTCGATTTATTGTCAATTTGATTCGGATGTGCGCTTTGGTTTTTTTTTCAAATGTTCGTGTCTCTTCTTTTGTTTTCTTTCCTTCTTTCGGTAAAAGAATGCGCGCCGTACCGCTGGAAAATTGTTCGACAGCCACTGGATATCCGACTTCTTGTCCGAAGACTCTTGTCTGCGGTATTGTTGAAACGAGATTCGTGGACGGTATACATTATGCAACCCGATTACCTCGATTTTAGAAGAACTTACTAGATCAAAACGTACGTGGTCTGCCCTACGATTTAAGGGATGAAGCACACACACATACACACACACGCACACACACATACACACAGACACACGCGCGCGGCCGACAACAGCATTCCAGTAACGCTTGTCCGCGAAACGGAGAACCATTGCGATGGTCATTGCAAACGGTACAATATCTCTGTCACCCCTTTCTTTTGTACGAGTAATTTATTCGAAGTACGATTTACGATGCCATTTTACAGCTCGGGTTTTGTAGAACGAAATTTACGGTCGAACAACGAATAATAAAATAAGCGAAAGGGACGAGAAAAAAAAAACGAAGTAACGTAAAATTTGTAATTGCCACGATTTATCTGTTTTTTTTTTGTTTCTTTTTTGTCGCATCGAATATATGTAATATACGCGAGAAACGACAAATTCCCTTGTGACGGATGTACACACACGCGTTGTGCTATTCGTTTTTATCTATTTTTACGGTCACACTTTTGCATCTTAATTGTCCAGTCGTTGTGATAGACGACGATTTCTCGGGTAGGCGAGTGGGCCGTGGTCCGCGCTCGATGTCCCGCGAAAAAATGATAATTATTTCAAATGGAAGCCAATGTTGTAATATGTACATACAAATTAAAAAGTACGAGTATAGTATTATGTGTCGATGTACGTGATAGGAGAAAAAGAACATCTTTTTTGTATTACCAAACTTCACACGCTGATAGCCAATCTGCTATGATACGCGACACCGACTGACGAAATAAATGATATTTAATACAAATCTTGCGATTCCTCTATGATTCCCCGTTTCCTTGGAATTATTACTTTTACCCTACATTTAAGGGTTACTTGAATAAGTAAACTGTGGAGAAAGCGAATTATCAGTTGTCGAAGACGTATCTTTGGTTTGTACAACCGAAGTACAGAAAGGAAGTATAAACATCTGTTTCGCAGAACAATATTTGTCAAATGAAATTGCTTAGTTTTTGCAGGAATTAAGAGAATAATCGATGTGTGTTCGACTTTACAATATGAATATTGCTGCTTCATCGGAATGGTATCGATATCTTTAATAATTATTTTGTGGTCCTGAAAACTCAAAACTTTTAGAAGAATGGTGATGTGATCTGTAAAAGGATCGTGTTTTTCAAAGTTATAAATTATATTCATTCATTTCGTATTCGTGTGAGAGAAATATGATGGCATGTATAAAAGCCACGGGGACAATTTTGTACACGCTGCAAACAATAGGTGATTAAGTCGAATAGTTTCAGATCTCTTAAGATTATGATTATTTTTTATTTTGAGAAATATAAATTTGTTAAGAGGAATGCTGGTGGCGGCCATATCATCATCGTGAAATACTCGCTCTGCTAGCTACGCTCTTCTAATGTGTATGTACAAATTCTTGTTTTTGGTTATACACGTCAGAAATATGATTATAATGTAATTAAATTTTTTATTTTTATGAAATTTCATTCAGAATATTCATCAGATCGAATAAAAGCGATTAAAGGGTAAAATTATATTTTTATTATTGATGTGTATTTAAAAATCAATCAATATTTGCCAAAGAAGCAGTATTCCAACAAATAGTTAATGAACCGTGCAGATTAATATGTCGATTCAAATGTGTGGACGTGACCAACGGAAAATGATGCAAGTGATCGAACAAATCAAGGTACTCGCCAACAATTTGGAGGATTTGCGTGAGGAAATCGGCGCACTGCGAAATAATCATTTTTTAAACGATGGTAACGTTTCAACTGATAAGAGGATTTATAGTACTAAATCGCATATTTTACATAAATTGAGAAAGTCCACGAAGAAAATTGGACCAACGGACTTACAAAAAAATGAACGGAAACCTCCAAAAGAGTCCGAGGTATTTAATCTTTTTCACTGTTCCAAATTATCGTAAATTAAATAATTGTTATCCCTTTTGTCGGTGTAAGTTCAATTCCATTACTTTAAAGTTAAAATAAACGAGAACAACAAAAACTCTAATAAGCAGAATACGTATCTTTATCAAAAGCTGCGAACCTTTTCATAAAAGTGAAGACATGTAACAAATATCTTAAAAACTTTACCAACAGGTTTGCTGTCATCGTTCGATCCAGGACGTGTCATTATTTTCATCGCTGAAATACATGTTTCGTTTCGGAAAGAGAAGCAAACCCTTACGAATTTCTGCATACTTAAAAGACGAGAGCAGTCAAACAGATAAAACATCCAATAAAAGTAATTCCCGAAGTGTTTTCAATAAAAAAGCATCCGCAAAAAAGCAGACGTCGCTTTTCCAGCAAATTTCTGACATAAGTTGTGAATTAGATTCACACGTGGACGATGCAACGTTTTCTGACATTCACACTGTTCCAACAAAGATCAGCCCACACGGCAAAGAACTTTGTTTATTTAACGAAAATAGGCCACTGACAACTGTATGTACGCAGACCAGCTCCCCGAAGCCATGGAAGAAACGCAGGAGTTTCAATTTCCAGTCGAAACATCCAAACTTTTACTTCTCGAAAATCAAGAATGCCGTAATCACGAAGAAAATCATTAGAAACCCGAGTGAGAATGCGTTCACGGTTTGCGGAAGGGTAATTCGCGGCGGTTATCCTAACCTAAACCAGAAACTTCGCGAAGATTGTTCGTGCAGAACGAAACGAATAAATGATGATATCAAAGCGATTACTCGCGGAACCTACGAGAATGATTCCCAGTTAAGTAGCAACGTTCAAAGATTAAACAGCAGCTCGCCTCTAATTGAAGACAATATGGCCGACAATTCCACCACCGAAGAAGAATCGGGCGCAACGTCCTCGACTTCCGTTTTGCTGAATCTAGAAGTAAATGTTTCCAATTCTTCCACTAAAACCGAAGAATTCCGTCCACGAAGAAAACCCAGGACTTACACGTTAAATAAACAATTTCAAGAACGTGATCGGAATGATCGGTGCGAGAGAATATTTTACGTAGGCCCAACTTCTGACTTGACTTTGTCCTCGCACAGTTCAAAGAATTGAAATGCATACTCAAACGTATGCGAAACGTCGAGACGTATTTGATTAGTGCTTAACTCCTAAAAAAAAAAGAAACGATGAAGAAAGCATAATTATCTGTAACTTTTTATTATGTTTATTCCACTTGAAAGTCCGGCAGTATCGTAAAATATAAAATATACAATTGATAGCGTACTGTGCGCGCTTTGGTAAGTCTCTTCGTGTAAAATGCATTTGAATTATCTTTAACAATCCATTTAATTAATGAATACCGTGATAGTCGTTACAAGTTCAATAACGTATACCGTCTTCGTGCTCGTTATCTTCGTAATGAAAGAAAAATCTCACACAAAAAAGGAGAAATTATAAATTTAATCAATTGGCAAGAGAATGTTTACACGAGTTCAACTCTTTGTAAACTGTTCAGCACAGTCCGGGGTGAAAGTATGGTTCTCTTGCTTGCTACGCGAGTTATTACAATAGAAGTAAAATAAAAATTCCATTCTTCTTTGTTAAGATTTCTGTTTCGTTACATTTTACGTGTGCATACATCTCGCAGTCTAGCAATAAGTATTGCAAACAATACTGTCGCAAATTTGTCTGCATGTATAGATACTCATCATGTTTTTTGACCAATTATTTAGACATCCATTCTTTGTTATTGGTCACTATGCATTCCGATCAATTTATATTAATTGGCGACAGAGGTTTGAACCAATGGATAAATCGATAATTAGTACGAAGATTGAGTTATCAATGATTTTTAGTTTTCCATCGTTAAGAGTTGTTTTTGGCGACCGCAGCTGCGGCCACCGTGTTCGCGGCGGGCGAATGGCTCTCGAAGACCGTTCCCCAAACCGCCACGAACGACCCGTACACCCTGTCATTGCCATCGGTGTTCTTCTTAAAGTTGTGGACTGAGTAACGATTGTAAAGTCCCCAGATGCTGTTCATCAATTTGCTACTGTATTTCATCGGTGTCAGCTCTCTACCTATGCACGAAAACGACAATTAAATTAAGTTAAATCGAATATTAAATAATGTTACATATTTAATAAAATCGTTTGCAGCTTCAGTTACGTGAAAGCAACTGATTATGTCTTATATACGTTCATACTTATAAATTTTCATATATAATTGAAATAATACAATTGAAATTTTAAAGTATTATGAATACAAGCATAGAAATATATTACTACTTTGTCGAAGATTAAATCGTAATAAAAAAGAGATGTATATTGTTCTATTTTTAAATTAGCAAAACTGTCGAAGGAGGAAATTGATGTTTTGTTTAACATTTGCTTTTTTATAAAGATGCATCTTCAGTCAAAACATTTGAAGTTACGAATTCATAAATCTCTGCGTTATCTATCAATTTTGCAATTCTGAAAGCAAAGCATGCAACTGATGTAATTTCAACACATGATGAAATAGATACCTTCCTGAGAGGGTCTCATGTTGAACATGATTTCTTTGCCAGCCTTCTCTTTCTCATCTATGGGCGTTATCACAGAATTGCGTTCAAGATTGCGGCGGACTTTGCACACTGCAAATGCACCCTGCGGAATAGCGGCCATCTTTCTACAGCCTACAATCACAAAATACTAGATTCAGTATTGCATGGTGCAATAAGCCAATTCTTTGTGACAATTTTATTTTAAATTAAATTAAATTCGAACATGCATTAAATATTAAATAACTCAAGTGTGTACTACATAATTATGTAATATTTGAATATTTCTTACAGCATTTGAAATGAAATTTCGATTAAGGCTTTCACCGAGAACCAAAATCATTTGGTTACCAATTTAAAAATAAACTCAAAGCACAATAATCAGAAAAATAGATTAATTATTACTTAACTTTAGTACTATTACATTCTAACGCATTCAAATAAAAAAATATAGTACAATGTTGAGTCGTATAATTTATAATCTTCAAAACAGTGCCATATAAATGAAGATTCACAAACATTGTTGTGCAATGTATATTCGCAATGTATATTCGAAAACAAATCTAAAAATCACTGGAATGAACTTCTTCAATTAAATCATAAACGTTTCTTTACTTGAATAATGAAAATCACTAGAGCAACATACACAGTCCCCAATATCTATACATAAACAGGAGAACATTGCGAATCAGTATCGTTGCAGAAAGTTCGCCAATCGTATAAATCTTCAAACATTTCTATCGACATCAATTAAATCGCGTTCAATTAAAAATTACACAGAACCACAACAACTTCAACGACACAAACGATGCTTGAGAAAAGGAGAAGGACAAACCAATGCAGATTTCGAAGAGCAATTCGGCGACTTCCTGTTTAGTGATGATCTTTCTCGTCTTTTCGACGCCGGTCGTGATAGTATCCGGAAGTCGAGCACTAACGGCCCCTCTCGATCTCCGATTTTGGTGTCTGGTTGCTCGAAAACTCATACAGCCCCGATCAGCGTTGTCCGAAACTGTCATCAAACGAATTGAGGCAGCGAAACTCTGTCGGTATCTTCCCCTTTTATTGGATAAATATTTTAAATACCCAGAAGTTACACTTCTTCCCCCTGTAATCACAAATTCTTGCGTATGGCGTGGGCGTCGCGTATATTTGTGCGTAGGCAGCGTTCGTATAAGCGTTCTACTGGCTTTACGTTGCAATATTGGACCTAATTTATAAACTCGGCTGGCAGAACAAGTGGGGAGAGAGAGATTCGACCGCGGACAAAACGAGAACAACGAAAAAAAAAACATCTTTGTAACGGGACAAGTGATATCGGCGTCCTTCGAGATCGTCGCCAACGCTTGACGACCACCACGACTTCCTTATCTCGCTAGACCTTCCAGATTCAAAGCAGTGCAATGCGCGTCTTCTTTGCACGATACGTGACACGCATCATGTACCACAGTACATACGTACAGTGTAAGCAGATGGTAGATAACCGACATCTGCGAATTGGTCATACCCCTGCGCCGCTTCGATACATTTTTCAAGTTAGAAAATATCTACGTTATTAAACAAATCGCGGGAAGTATGTAAATATTACGTAATTACCGATAATTGAGAAGAGCGAAGATACTGAGAAGCTGAAGTATGAGAAGCACTTCAGATAAAATCCTTTTTTCGCCTTTTATCGAACTACTGAATGGTGAAGTTTGACACCCCTCGAACGTTTATCGTAGAAATGAGGAAGTATTATGTACTTCTTCGAGTTTAATGATGTGACATCATTTTTATTCATTTTCTGGTAATTGATTCAGCGGAATTTCGCAATAAAGGTTTCCTTTTAATACAAATGACACCAAAAACGATATTTTCTCTTTACGGAAGACATTTTCTTTTTTATTTAAATTAATCGAAACGTGCTACGTAAATTATGCACTTATTCGAGTGTGCTTATTATATTCTGGTTTATAAAAAATTAGAATCAGTGCAAATTTGAGTATATTAATGTATATTAATTTTTATTATATTGATTATAAAAGCATTCCCAAGGATTATACAGTTTTTCTTTGCGTTTAACCGTTCGTGCCCGGTGTCTTTCTTTGAGAGATAATATTTTTACGAAACTAAGAACGGTTTTTTAAATAAACTGGAAAATGTTTTCTCAATACGGTAAATGAATGAAAATGTTATCAAACGCTTTGTGAAGTAACAATTGTGTCGAGAATACATAAACGCGACAGTCAAATGTGATAATCTATAAATCTCTCAGTAACTTTTCACAAACAACACATTTTTATCATGTTTTGTCTTCTGTCGCAAATAAACATTTCACTCGTAACATCAAGTCGACAAAGTATTTAATTACAGCATTTCTGCAGCTATGATATATTCTTCAGTGAAATGTGAAACAAATTGAACGCTATTTTTTATTATATTTTAAACATACGTTTTTGCCTGGTAGCAAAAAAACAAATAAAACAAAAACGTGTAAAAATGTTAATCATTATCATAGTCTCGCATTTTACAGTCGCAGTTTATAAGACAAGAATTTTTAAGTGGGAAATCTGACATTTTCGAATATCATATAAAAATTACTAGGAATTGAAGACAAATGAATAGTATTTACTTAATTGAGCCATGAAAACCTTTTTATTCGAAACTTTTCTCCTTACATTTTGAAATTATTGATAAAAAATAAATATACAAACAATACTTTTGTCATTTCTATTAATTTATTTATTTCTCCTTTTGAATTTGAAAATCTCTTTTGAACAGAAACAGTCCTATTACCATATGTGTTCAAGTGCATGATATTTTTCAAGAGAAATAGATTTTCAATTTATAGTGTAATCTTCTTTGATTCGATAAATTGTTTATAATAAAAAGTTGTTAAAATGCAATTATGTGTATGTACATATATATATATATATCGCATGTGGTAGTTTTTCATAGATTAGAAGTTTTCAATTATTTGAAGGACCTGTTAATAGACGGGGAATGTTATTCCCATATTTTTATTTCAAAAGGTTATCTCTTAAACCTCTGTTTAGTATAGTGAACTTCGTCATGCGATAACATATTCATTAACCTGATTACATTATGATTCAGTGTGAATCTGAATTCTTCATACTTTATATACACAGTGTACCTACATATATAAGTATACATGTACGAAGCCTCCGACTAAAACATATTTATCCTAGATTCAGTGATCTAATTGTTAATGAAAGTTAATTAATCTTATATATATTAATTTTCTTCATTTAATATGTAAATACGTACATATACACATCAAATATAGGAAAATGTTACGTGTGTTATTAAATTAAATATTTAAACGATGACTGTATAATTCCAGTATAAAAAAAGAATAGTTTTATTCATAAAAATGAATTTATAATAAACATCGGTAATTTAATATACAAGTGGGATTAATATACAACTTGTGTAACAATTATTTTAATATAAATTAATCTTTCTCGTAACCATGACTCCAAACAGGCTTCCTTTTCTCAATAAAGCTCTTAATTCCTTCTTGAGCATCCTTCATTTTCAAATTATTAACCATTTTCTCACTTCCCAAGAAATATGCAGTTATTATATCTAAGTCCATTTGTTCATATAAAAACGTTTTTCCAATATGTATCACTGAGCGACTTTTTGAATTTATGGCCATGGTAATTTTATTAAGTTCTTCTTCTACATAAAGGATATAGTAGATAAATGGTTTATGTTTATAATACTTTGATAGTTAAGTATTACAATGACTTACCCAATTTATCATGTGGCACTACTTTGCTCACAAGACCTACTTCATATGCTTCTGTTCCACTAATAGTAAAACCTGTGAAAAGCATATACATTGCAGTTTTTCTGGGTACATTTCGAACCAACGGAATGCCTGGAGTAGAACAAAATATTCCGAGATTTGCACTAAAAAATAATAATAGAAGGTCAAAGTCTAGTAAATAATGAAAAATATATTATTAAAGAAACATCTACGAAAGTATGTAACATTTAAAAGTGTATTCAATGTGTTTAAAGAGAATTACCCAGGTGTACCAAATGAACTCCTTTCAGTGCAAATAGCAACATCACATGCAGCAACCAGTTGGCAACCAGCTGCAGTAGCCAAACCATCAACAGCAGCAATTACAGGTACTGGATTCTGACTAATTGATTTCATCAATTCCGAGCATGTTTCAAAGATTTCCTTATGTTGCTTTTCATTGTTAGCAGTCTAAACGACGCAAGCCAATCATTTCTCTGTGATGAATGTAAAATCCTTACTATATTAAACAAACCCTTATTGTTTCTGGTTTGTGACTTACTGACTAACCAATTCTTTTAAGTTATGCCCAGCCGAAAATATGTTTCCTGGAGCAGCCCTGATAATAATGGACCTGAGATTTTTATCATTTTCACTGTTTTTAATATTTTCCAAAAGAGACTTTAACATATTCATAGACAAAGAATTACGCGTTGCAGGATGATTTAAAGTTATTGTCTTCACCTATTTATAAAAATAAGAGTAAAAATTAATATGAAAATTATATTTAATGTTACAAATTCATTGTTTATAATTTTGTACATTTAATGTAACACTTACACCATTGTTTTCAGACACATCTAAACATTTTTCTTCGGTGGACAACATTCTATTAATAGGAAATGTCCTCGTAATATATCGTCCCGTCTAGAACAATTAGTCATTAAAACATAGTTTAAATATATGTGTATATAAAAATAAAAAAATACAAAAGTTTCTATACAAAGAAATAGAGTATATACACATAAAACAATTGTAATGTTATAGGTTATGTAACCATATCTTTATTTTTAATACGTTTACGTAACTAAATAGAGAATACAGTACCTGAAAATATGTAAATACACTTCTCTTTATGAATTTCATTGTATGAACTTTTCAATATTCTATTCTATAAATCGGAATTTTCTTTACTCCTAAATCTATTTTTTTAAACGAACAATGTAACTGACTGTAATACATATGATATGTTATATGAATATGAACGTATGCATGGATTTAAAAGTTCCATAAACATATAGAACACATACAACAAAAATATTGTGATATAGCCTCAAAATAAGAACTTCATTATGGATCAATGAATTTAAGAACGATTATTCTAAAAGAAAATTGTATTAATATTACAATCCTGAAGTATGTATCACATCATTATTAAATATTCACGATGAAAGTAATCATTTATATATTCTCCCATTTTGGGTATCATAACTTGATGTAAGAGCATTTCCTTAAATTATTATACTCTATGCTTAATTTAAATGTCTACTTGCGTATAGTTCTCTGATACGTGACAAAAGTACTAGTATGCCACCTAACGGAAAGAATCTAATATTATTTGGCTAGAAATTTGAATGGTTTCGCATTATGTGGCGCCATCAATCCGAAATAAGGAACTAGTATTTATAAAAGTTATTGTTTTAAAAATTATTACCTTAACGACTTTTTAATAGATTAGACACGACTATTCTGTGTTATTAACGAAATATTTATTAATTATTTGTTACATTTATTATTGTGTTATTAATTAAATATTTATTAATTATTTGTTATATTTATTATATTTATTAAATATACTTTTAGAAGAGTACATAAAACAGAGTATATAAAATAGAAATACATCTTATAATTGCACAGACGAATGAATACGTCATTTTCAGTAATTTCACTTAACAATACAGATTAACATATTAAAAATATTAAACCATATAATATATTTTTATATTATATCTAATGTAAGGTAATTATTATTTTATTATATATTTAAAGCTATTGTATCTATGCCTGTACTCTGTCGATAACGTTGCAATGTGCATGAAAATGATTATGATACGTTAGCCCCCTAGTATGAGACCACAGAAATACATTGGATATTAGGTCTATTCTATACTTCGTCTGTGGTTGTATGTTTCTCGATCAGAAAATTCGTCGATAGCATACAGTACAGAGAAGTAAAAGGGAGGTGTTAGAGACTGAATTCTAAAATGTCAAGAATACGAAATTTAGGCCAATTTGGCCAAATGTTTACTAGAAACCTAGTAACCGTGAAAACCGTAGAACAACTTTCTCATCGTCCCAGTGAAGGTAAATTAAAAGATTTAATAGATTGACCCTAAATTGTCAGTAATAAAAAAAACGTAATATGAACGTAATAATAAATAATACTTTTGCTTTGCATTGATGATTTATAAAAATCAAAGTAAAAAAGTTTCATTAGTCGCATTATATCTTTTAGGATTAACTGATATATTAATTTTTGCTTCAGGTAATAATCATGTATAATATTATATAATGTTTCCAATTGTAGGTACTCTTAAATTGTGGAGATTTATGACTTTGTTTGTCGGTGCACCGTGTCTGGTCCTTTGTATGATTAATTGTTACATAAACAGCCTTAACGAACACCATGAAAGGCCACCACCTCTTGAAATGCCCTATTTAAAAATTATGAGAAAGGTATGAATAAAATTGAATTCTTTTTTTTTTATATAACATTTGTATAATACACAACTATATTTTGATTTCTAATACAGCCTTTCCCATGGGGAGATGGTAAACATTCACTTTTCCATAATCCTAAAACAAATTGGATACCTGGTGTTGGATATGAAGAATAATTTGTTCAATATGATCATTAGTATATAGTTTACATTCTACGGTAATTATTTACTCTTATGCTGTGTAATATAATATTGTAGACTATGATAATAATAATAAAAATTAATAAAATATAGATTTTTTCCTATTGTTTATACTTTTCAAAAAATTCCATTTCTGTTCATATCCTCAACATTGAATCATTTTATCATAAATATATTTCTTTAATCATTAAACAAGATTACTTACCAACAACAATTAAATATTACAAGTTAGTTGTTAATAATATGTATTAATAAGAAATATTTAAATTAACTATAATTCTTTTTCAATTCTTTATATTTTCCTGCAGTTATACAAAATGTAATAATTTAAAAAAGTAGTTTCATATAAAAAAAAATAACATTCTTAAATTTTAGTACAAAACAGCAACAATAAATACTGTTTAACATAACAGAGTCACAGTAGAAGTATCTTATGTTGGGAACAGGAAATAGGAAGTGAGGGTGTTTAATATAACATTTTAAACTATAAATACATACTTTTTTGTACAGGTTTACAAGTTTTATAGTGTTCTTGCCAATGCAACCCTGAACATTCTTTTGAACAGTATTTAGCTTCTAAACAGATTGAACATACTACACTACTGGGTTTACTGCAATATAAACATACTTTAATTTCTTCCTCTTCAATATTTCCTTCTACAATTGTAGATTTATTATTACCTATTTCTATTTTCTCAAATGCTTCAAGTGAAATACTTCTAACATCCATAATACAAGTAACAGAATTTTCTTCTACTATAAAAATATCACTATCTGAATCATTAGAATGTTCAGTATTAATGTCTGGACTTGTAAATACTGGTGCAGTTTTAGGTGTAGTGTCTTTTACAGGTAATGTATTTAATTCTTCATTTTGTAACCGTTCATAATCTTTTATTATTTCAGTCTTTGACATACTTGTAGATTCCTGAGCACTAATATAATCCACAACTGTCACATAATCACTATCAGAAGAAATTTTTACAGTAACTAGATGAGGATTTTGCTGTAACATGTCTATATTAGATTCTTCTAAACCTAATGTAATTAATTCGTCTTTTTCAATTGCACAAGAAATATTTTCAAGTACTTTTTCTGATTCATTTAAAGTTCTTTCCTTTGTGATATTCTGCAAGTCCTTTCCTATCTCATTTGAACAATTTTCAGTATATTTCAATGTTGTCTTGGTTTTTGATGATTCAGGCATAGGGTCATTGTTACACTTTGTCATTGATTCTAATGATACTTGTGTTATATTAGCTGTTTTTGTTGCACAGTCCTTTGAATGTTCTATAACTGTAGAACTTATATTTTTTTCTAAACATGAAGAAGGTGGTGATACTACGTTTTGTACTGATGGAGAATTCAGGAGAACTTTTATCTGTGATCCTTCAGTCAATTGTATATTTTCTGAAGTATTCATTGTTTCCTGTTCCCCTACAGATTGTTTTTCTACTATTGTGACATTTAAATTTTGTTGTGGTGTACAATTAGTTGCTTTACTTTGTACTTGATTAACATTTGAAGTATCTACTTCGCAATGCACTCCACTCTCTTGAGCAATTCGTACCTCCTTTGGATCATCAGTTGTCATAGTATATGTAAACGAATCTTTTCTAGACATATTTAGCTGATGTTTGTTTTGTAGATCCTTCATAATCTTATCCACATTATGTTTTAAAAGCGTATGAAAATTAAGTAATAGTGTTCTGTCAGATTGAATTCTTTGCCAGTTTTCTTGTGAAAATTCTTGTTCTAACCATGTGGTGCAGCCAAAATAAATATTTAATTGTCTCAGCAGCATAATTTTTTGAATATTAGAAAGACACTTCAATATACTGAAATGTTTTGTCATTGATTCTAATGATATTTGTGTTATATTACCTGCTTTTGTTGTACAGTCCTTTGAATTTTCTATAGTTGTAGATTTTATACTTTTTTCTGAGTATGAAGAAGCTGGTGATACTTTTTGCACTGATAGAAAATTTGAGGGAACTTTAATTTGTGTTTGCAGAGGTATCTGTTGATACATTTGCTCATTCTGTTGTGCACTTTTTAATGTTGGTTGACATATAACTGATCCAAATCCTGTTTGCGGAGTCTGTGATATATAATTATTGATTGGTGTATTTTGAGATATTTGTGACATAAATTGTGTTTGGGAAGTGCCATGTGTTACATTGTATACTGGTGGTCTATGCAAAGTTGTTTGAAACTGTTGATTTACAGAATTAATGTTTTGTAATGGAATTGTATGCGTGAAATTAATATTTTGATATTGCTTGTTGTATGGTATATTAACATTTTGTTGCTGAATAATATTAGCTGGATTCATATTTTGTTGAACAGGACAGTTTGGTACAGGCATTGGACCTGCAGTGTAAAATGTGTTTGCTTCAGGCGTATAAGCAACATTTGGAATATACTGTTGATTGGCATATGTATTGACTGTTGGCATGTAAGGATATTGTCTTGGTTGATTACCATTCATAAATGAATTTGGTACTTGCTGTTGCCTAGAAATACTCTGAGATGCATTTACATTTGATACTGATTTCTGCTTAGCCATATATACATGTGACGTTTTCTGCTGTCCAAATGGTTTTTGTGTTCTTTGTTTGTAATTCGTATGTTGCATATTTAATGGTGACTTCATATTACAATCTGCTGTTGTATTATTTGGAATAATATTATTCTTTTGTAGCAGAACATTCTCCTGAAGAGTTTGCGGATGTTTAGGTTTCATATTTACAGATGCTTGATTCAAATTTAAAGTACTTTGCTGTTGCCTAGCGCTCATGTGATTTATGTTTTGAAAGTTTGTCTGCATAGGTGTAGTACTGCAAAGTATGTTTTTATGTAATGTTGGTTTCTTCGTAATAGTTGGTGCTTCGTTTAGATAGCATGTGACATTTTGTTGATGTTCATTAGGATTAACACTTTTATTATATATACTTTTCATATATAAAGTTTCTAATGATGGTGTATAATGAAATAATTCCTGTAAGTTCAGTGGTTTCATTTCAAACAGTTTTCTATTAAGTGCCACTATAATATCACGAATAAGAGACACATCATCCTTGCACTTCAGTATCTTTTTTAATTCTTTAAATTTTGAACACAGTAACTCATCATATTTCGAACTGATGTTCTGTACAGAAATACGTATGCGTCGAATTATACCATATATCTTCAATAAAGTGAAGTGTACAAAACTTGAAATCTTTGGGTCCAAATTACTTTTTGTTGTATTATTGAAAAGTATGGATGTTTCAATCAAAGTTGACGTAGATACAGGAACTGATGTGGGAACGATAAATGCAGATGCATATATTGCAGGTACTGTTTCTGATAGTAATGTAGATAATAACGGTGAAGTAGTTGTAACCGATTCAAAATGATTATTTGATGATACTTTCGTATTAGAAGGAAGAGAACAATTTACGGGTGTAGGGCACCACCTAGAACCAAGTTCAGAACTTGATAATACTCTTAGTCTAGCTTGATGAACTTGGTTAGATGGAATCTTTAATTGAGGTTCCTGTAATGCAGTTTCATTTATGTTTTCTAATGTATTGCACATGGTATTATTTATTGACACAGTCTCAATATCCTTTCTTGTGTCAAAAGATGTCACTGTTTCACTATTTTCTGTAACTGCACTTAATATTGACCCGATACTTTCTTTATCCTTATTACTATTTGATACTTTTGCAGTAAACAATTTCGAAGTTGAGTTTTCGTTATTAGATAAATTCATATATTTCTTAACAATATTTTCAGTAATATCTTCTTGAATACTTAGAACATTTCCATCTGAAGTAATTTGACAACCATTAAAGTTCATTTGTAGAATTTCATTCAAATCATGGTTATTTAAATCACTTTTTTGAAAATCTGAAAGACATGTAGTTCCAACTGTTTCTGCATTACATTCTTCACTTTTTGATTCTGAAATACTACAAGGTACTAAACTTACGTGCATTTCTGCACTTTGTGTTACATTATTTATGGTAACACTTTCTGTATTCACTACATTCTCATCCAGTTGGATATTATTTACTTTACATGTACTATTTTTTGATTTACTGGATTCAGATTCAATAACATTTGTAGCACTTTCAAGTTGTGCTCTACTTTCTGATTTACTGGATTCAGGTTCGATAATATTTGTTGCATTTTCAAGTTGTGCTCTACTCTCTGATTTACTGGATTCAGGTTCAATGATATCTGTTGCATTTTCAAGTTGCATTTTACTTTTTGATTTACTGTATTCAGATTCAATAATATTCGTTACATTTTGAAGTTGTGTACTACTTTCTGATTTACTGGATTCAGATTCAATAATATTCGTTACATTTTGAAGTTGTGTACTACTTTCTGATTTACTGGATTCAGATTCAATAAGATTTGTTACATTTTGAAGTTGTGTACTACTTTCTGATTTACTGGATTCAGATTCAATAACATTTGTTGCATTTTCAAATTGTGTTCTACTCTCTGATTTACTGGATTCACGTTCAATAGTATTTGTTGAATTCTCAAGTTGTGCACTACTTTCTGATGTATTAATAATGTTCATTACATCTTTAAATTGATCAGTACTTTTAATATTTTCATTCCTACTGTTATCTTCTTGTAATGTATTACTTGCATCAGTTTCTACAAAAGCCTTTTTGTACATATCTTCTTTAAATTCTTCTTGCATTATTATTGAGTCAGGTACAGTTGTTTGAATGTCTCTTAAACTTTCTTCATAATTAAAAGCTACATTTTTTTCATTGATACACACTCCAGAATCACAAGAATCAACAGAGAATTTTTTCTTTCTTCTTTTAAAACTCGTCTGCAAAATACCTTGTTCTTGTTCATCTTCACTAATAGATAAACATTCGCCAAAATATTTTCGAAATTTTATTAGTTTCTTCTTCTTATTTCTACTAATTGTTTCAGGTTTATCTGTTAGTGCATGTATTTTTTTTCTTTTTTGCTGAGAATCTACACTGATTGTTTCATATGATCTTCTTTTATGCAAATTTACTTGTGTATTTCCTGCTTTAATATCACTACATTCATTATAATCTTTCTTTGGAATAGTATCTATTATTGTTTTACTTTCATAATTTTCTTGCAGAGAATGTTTCATTTTAACAAGTATGGGATGTGCCTTAGTGTTTGTATCTCCTTCAACAGCTTCCAATTTTTTATTAATATTTAATTTAGTGAAATTTGTATTCTGTTTATCATAATAAGAACTAGAATTTATTTTTCTATGATTTTTCTTATCCTGAATTCCTAAATTGTTTAAATTTTCATCACTTTCATGAAATATTAAGCTAGAAGTTTCATGTGCTACACAATTAACATCACTTTTAATATCTAGAACTAAATTTTTAATTTCATTAGATTTCCTATTTGAAAATGATGTTTCATTATTTAAATAGTTTTGCAATTTAAATGTGATATCTGTAGTCACATTTACAGAGAAATCCTTACTTTCTGATGTATAGATTCTACTAGATTTTACAGCATTAATCAAATCTAATTGTTTTGAAGTTTTATCAGAAGAATGTGGTGCTGACTGCATGTTAATTCCAGATTTATTGTTTCTATTTGTCACAAATGATCCTTGTGTTAAATCTGTTTTACATGACTTTATACTTTCCTCATTTTCATTTTGTTTGTACTTATTCTCGGTATCAATTTTCATTGTATCTGATTTCTGTACATATTCAGGCATTGGTTCTGATTGATGTTGGAGAACTGCAGTATCAGTTTTGCAGCTGATGGCAACTTCCATGGACTTTTCCTCATTGTCATTTAAGAATACCTGTTTTGATCTGAAACAGAAATTTGATATGTTTAAAATATTAATGCAACAGTAAACTATACTTTATAATTTTACATATGTATAGATAAGCGCTCGCGTGCACGCTGGCGCGCACACGCAACACACACATATACGCATCATACTAAACAATTAAGTAATACTGATGTTGTTATACACCTATATTTTTTAATCTTATTCTTAAGACTAGAAACGATTTAACGTAATTCAACGAATTCTGAGATTCTATGGTGTGATAATTTTGATAAACAAAATCGGTACACTTACAAAGCAGAATTATATATAAAATTAATTTAAATAACTAAAACCGAACAAATTATTTTGAATTTTATATATTTAAAGATGTGTAATAAAATTAACCAAAGTATTAGAATATTGAAATTGCTTCGTTAAAGAAATAAAAATAAAACATACTCACGTAGTATAACATGGGTATGCAAAAGAAACGGCATTAAAGATAAAGTGTGCAAAGTACTATTACTAACATAAGCCAAATGATATCTTGAACGTTACATCTTACGACAACATTAATGCAGTATGCATTAGTCCAAGATTAAACCGTCCGCTTTGGTAAATAAGATATTATTCGATAAAAATAAGCCATGATTTACGATAACTCGTATTTGTTTTTCCAATACTTGATAAATAAAAAAAAGGGAACAGTATACACCGAGGAATCGTACATCTGTACAAGCATCACGGCTTCTCAATTATAATCGAATTCGTATCAATGAGAATAATCCTAAAATATAACTTAACAACATATACCAAAAGAAATTTTAAACGAACATTTAATGATACACGTGTACTATGAAAACGTACAAAGGAACCTTTTGCAATTCAATATTTGAAAAAAATTGTTCATTCTTCTTCCCTACATATTCATTATCTTTCTATGAAACAATTTCCATTGAATTTACTCCCAATAAAATATTTACAAATACGATACAACAAATCTAAAATAGTAATCCTACGCTGGTACACGAGTTAATTTGTCTAACAAACTTTTATAGATCAAATATCAACGGTCGACAAGGTAGATCTTTATCACTCTAAAACGCACACTCGCAGTTCCTTGCCGGGCCGAATAATGTTTACCAAAAGCACACTCATCCATCAACATCGTCCGTCAAGAAATCAACTGTCAAACCGATAAATCGAATATCAGTATCACACCGAAAACGCGGAGACCGGTCGCGAGATTCCCCGTAATTGATAACCGAATATTCAGATTGTTAGCGGCGAACAACCAAGAGGATTGTAAACTTACCCGCACCTCCTCGCGATTGGCTCCCCCTCGAGAACCACGCGCGGTTTCTTCGCCAATTGAATCAAACCTCGTTGCACCTGTTTCTGGGAGAGTCCATGGTTCTGAAGCTCCGTCTTCAACTGAAACAATCGCCACCGTAGCTCAAGATTTAATCCCCGTTGCCGCATGGTCGCCCGGAAATATTATTTTTTTCCCCGATATTCCCGAAGGAGCAAACGAAACTCGAAGAGAGGGGAAGATTGGGAAAAAAACAAACGAGCCGAGCGCGCACGTCGACGATCGGCATTTATGTTTGTACGCTCGTTTGTTTTTCCCCGGCGACCCTCTCGCGTCGACGGGTCCCGGCCGGTACTTCGAAGTAGCGCTCGAAGAAAACGAAAAAACGTCTCTGTTCTCGTGCCGCGAGTGGAAAAAAAGAGGGAAAGATCGTAATTGTAGAAGCGAATCGCACCTTCCTGAGCAGTTTGCAACGGCGCACAGTCCCGACACGGTGTAACCACTGTTTCAACACTAGGTTGCTGAAGTTCACTGATTTAATAGCCTCAGTTTTCACGGTTTGCGTCATCGTTGTTGATACACCCAGCGAGGATTATTATTACTATTCGTGGTCCTTCCTGTGTCGGAGCAACAATGTTTTCGCGCGCAGCAGTAGGACAGTGCTACCGTTGTTCCGGGAAAGAGCAGTCACGGTGAGAGACACGTCTGAAGAGAATACGGAACATTCGGTCATGAAAGCGAAGACGATCGGCGACCCGTTCAACTATAGACAACGCTTCTCTTGGCGATTAGTTGGCTATTTGAATTCCGATCGGCGCATCCTCGGGCTTTTGCGTTGCGGAGAATCTCTATTTGCTCTCTCCCCCCTCCCCGACGTTGCCCCCCCCCCCCCCCCCCAAAACGTCCTGCGTTCGAGCACGTTCGATGCAACGAGATATCTAACTAGCAATGAAATACGAGACATTTTTTTTTCTTTTTTATTTTCTCTTCTTTTTAAACCAAATGGGGGGTTCTTGGAATCGCGGGGAATCGTGAGTATTTTTCCATGAATCACGGCGAAATCTTCCGATCTCTTCTCGCAGTTTTCACTGCTTTCCGAATCGTGGTGTTCCATTGTTTGACACGTTCCGTGCCACAGAAATTTCGGTTATATTTAAATTATGAACTGTATTGATTTTTTAAATAATATATTGAGTTGTATTCGAGTTTTTGGTGATTTTGATGTATTTTCATATTGTTCATGTTCTCGGTGCCGTGTAACGCATACCATCCGTGACCATGTGACCCTAGAACTACTGGGTAAGCCAAAATGACTCATTCATGATTTCTTTTTTTTCCAGTTATTGAAAAGCTAACGGATGCTCTGAGAAATTACTAGAGAAATTGATTTAGTAATACGGATACTACAGTGCAAATCAATTGAAGTCTCAATAGTTGCACCATTTAGTTTCTACACAGAAATTTCAAACAGACAGTTTGACCGCTTGGTAGTTTTAACGTTAAAAATATTTTCTTACAGAAATTAGCGTGTACCATATATAGTATACGTGGCACTGAACGTGTTAAGATATAATTGTTTCATTTTGATGAAGCTTTGTATGGATGACAAGAGTGTAATGAATGGTATAATAACAACTTTTCCTGATCAACACTTGTGACAGTGAGACTATTCGGCGTGAGCGAAATTTAAGTTCGGGTTTATTAATACAACAAGCTTGTAGATTTGAATTCCGCATTAATCTACTTTAGAGGGGAGAGTTATCGCTATATTTGTGCTACTGGTTATCATAAGCGTCGAGTGGTTTGATGATAGAAGTATGCAGCTAATTGTAAACGGATACTGCACACAATATAAGTTAAATATACGAACCTTTAATGAGTGTAATTATGTTTTGTGTAATAATTCGCTAAATATCTCATCAATGACAACAGAGGACATTTATATAACTTTCTCATCTGGTGATTATATAACCATGTTTATAAGTCGTGGTATTTTCACCACTAATGTTTTCATTGTTTACACTAATCTCGAGAAGAGAGATCTTATTAAAACAATACGGTTATCGCGAAATAAAGAATGAAAAAGCTTGGTATCATCTGCATACAACGCATACAATATAAATTTACAGAACACAAGGACAAACTTGTATTTATTTTGGTACTTTTATTTCTCTCATTACGCCGCGCCAGCATCCCGCACAAAATGAGACACGTCGTGATGACTAATAGCTGAGAACGAGATAATGAAAATATTCAGGAATTCGGCATAACGTAGTAAACACAAGGACCAAGGACTCCCATTGTCATCAGAAGAGACTATAAAAACCCCATGAGACCGTGACCGACCTGTAGTGTTCTCCAAACAAACAATATTTTCAATCGAGTATTCTTCGACTGTCGGATTACGATGTTACTAAATATTGTAAAATCGAATAGAGCTTGTTCGTTTAACACTAGAACTACCAGATAGGTCAAAATGACCCATTCCCGATTGCTTTAATAATCATTAAAATCATAACAAATAATTCTGTGAGAAATTACTACAGAAATTGATTCAGCAATAGGCAAACTGAATTGTAAATCGATAAAAATCTCAACAGTAGCATTATTGGAGTTCCCATAGAAAAATTTCAAAAAGTCTATTTGACTGTTCGGTAGTTCTAGTGTGAATAAAGTCTTTCTTTTGAACTATTTAAGACAACAATTGAAGATATTCGAATAATGCAATTGTTCAATTCGAACATTGCACGAAACAGGATCCCACGAGAATGGTGAATCTCCACATACTTTTAAGCAGCAGTGGAAATTAACCACATACTGTATCATTCGAGGGCTATATACGAAATAAACTTTGATCTCATTATGCAATTTATTGTTGCCATGAGATTGCGCTTGAACGATAGCGTGTAAGAGGAGTGTTTTCATGTGTAACAGAACGATAAGCGGAGGGAATTCCGAACAAACTTCTACAGTTTTTTGCTTACATGGTCCCAGCCAGCCCAAGTCTGAAACGGGCAGAGAGGCAAGGAGAGACGTCCACTCGCAGCGCTCGGCGCGATAGCAATGGCGGAATTAGTTTCTTTGTTACTGGCCGAGCCGCGAGCTGAGGTGGAGCGTGCGGCCGAATCCTCTTGGCTCTCTTACCCGTTCAGATGCCGGTCGGCTGGGATCGTGTGAGTAACGAACTGTAATTAAATGTTGGATTTATCAAACGTCCCGAAAACGATAAAACTTTATAACATTAACAGGTTAACATGTTCGCTACCAGCGTTTATTTCAGTGACGGTCTCCTCAATTATATTTTCTTCAATCCAATAAATCTAAACGAAATATTAGGAAAATGAAGCAAACGAGTCATCGGGTTCCTAAGTATAATGCCGTAGTTTATAATTTCTAATAATAATATCTATTGGATTAATTTTATTTTCGTTATGCGAAATATAGGATTACGGCCATCACAAATACGTAACACTGGTAGCGAACGTGTTAAGCGTTTTCTCGTAGAGTTATTCCTTTGTGGCGAAGAAAAGCAGAGACAATTATTAATTATTTGGCGTTGCAATCCTTGCAGTGCGCTATTATCAACTTCGTTATGTTATTAAACATCTTCGTTCGGCATCGGTTATCTTGCATGTTACGATTTTTGTCAAGTAACTCGGAAGCGCGAGTCATCGGTAACTCAGCGTTTAACGAGTTAAAAACACGAGCTGGCTCTTATTGTCACATAACTTATGAAAATACGTACTTTTTTACTTTGTTGATAAGCGAATTTTTTCAAGCGCAGTCATTTTGATAAAAGATAAAGCGAAAAATGCAGATAAACGTTCAAGGTACGGACTGTGCGCGCCATTTCGTAGACGCAGTGAGGATGATCGCTCTGACTAGAAAATGGCGGATGATTGCCTGCCATGTAGATACTAGAAATATTCGGATAGTTCGACTTTTTTAGGCCGAGTAAAAAAAGCAACCATAGAAAATAACTGGTGACTATTCTCCACTCAAAGAGAACGAGTTAGGTGAATAACAGTTAAATAATAGTTTCCGTAATGTGACAGTAACTGCGATTGAAGCATCAAACATACGTGAACTTCACGCACGTGCTTAAATGGTATTTCCTGATTCGTCTCGTTGAACGTATGTGTAAATTACTGATTTTCAACCCTTCTCACTTTTTGTGCGAAATTAGACCCCTATACCGCGTTATTTCACCGGTGCGGTTTTTAATAACTAATGCTGAAGACTGGTAATTTGTGCAAATAGTAATAAAAGTGCCAACCTGAAATATTCAACCAATTTTTTTATGGCTGGTCTTATAAATGCTTAAGTACTTCCGGATATATAATACCAGACGCCTGGTCCTTCAGCACACATTTCCGCAAAATTCAACTTTAAACCGGTGCATAGTGTGTTAACTAAACAACACGGGGCCGTTAATCAATGCATCATTAACCTTTTGCACTGGAAAGTTTTTCACGGGAAATATTTCAACACTTTCTGATGAGACAAAGACGATATTTCGTGAAACTAACTCGAAAAGAAATCATACGTACATCGGGGAACAAAGCTATGTTACTTCAATATTTTTCAAATTGACGAGTTATACAAGGTACAACGTTAAACATCAAATTTTATAGTTTCACTGTATGAAATTAGGTGGTGACTGAGAGTCACCTCTCGAGTGCAGAGGGTTAGTAATATGTACTTCCAATAAAATGGTGGTAGTAGGTGTCTGAAAGGTTTAATGAAATCACTTGCAACGACACAGAATAAGACAAAGCAAGAGAGACTGCCTTTGAGGTAATGTCTCAAGGACTGGTGAAACGTGAATGGCCGAATCACAGATAACGACGCATTGCCCAAACAGCGTGTCCATGAATCACTGCGATATCTCCAGCTGGTTTACAGATGTTGGAGCTACGATGAAGACTAACCACTCGAAGAACGTGGAAACACTTCTCCTACCTGATTTTCCCAGAGAAAGACAATGATCCTTTGAGGTTCCGGATCAAGCAAAGGATTAATCCTTACGAAAAGTAAAGCCAGAGAGAACTCAAGTCCTAACGGCGTCTTAAAGATGATAAACACACATCCATAGTGATCAACTTGCTAATCCCCGTAATGTCTTAACACTAAAACTACCGACGTAAGTATGTGGCTTACAGCTGTACGTTTTCCGATTTTTAGGTATTCGGGTTGCACCTATAGGTCCTTACCACTTGGCCCTAGGATACCTGCGAAGACTATAGATGATTAGTCCTTTATGATGCACGCTTTCCGATCTCACTTTCGCCTCGCCGAAAGGGATTCCTAAGTCGGAATGATCGTATCCAGAAAGCCTTCACGAAGGTTCAGTTACAGCGGAAATCTCTTTATCTTATCAAAACTGATTAAATCTCGGTTCAAGGATCAGTTTTTTAGGAACAGATAACGAGTCCCCTAAACTCCAACAACACGCCTTAGCCCTGAGAAGTACATTTCGATAGTGATGAAGACTCCTGCATGAAGACACCGGTAAATACTCACAGTACCGTAGGGGAAAAGACGAAGGATTTTTTAATGGGTGTACACGGCATGCGAGTCCCAACTTAAAACAATAGTCGTTTGTCTTCGACAAAGGTAACTGAACTTTTTCTTGGTAACAAAAAGGTTCTACCGGAATGCGGGAAAATCTATGTCCGAGGGATAAGTTGGATTTATCTCTGTAAAAAACATTATTTATGCATAAGTCCCAGGTTCTTTATTGACAAAAGATAATGCTCAGTAGGTCCACAACGTTGGAGACTTTAACGACTACCCTAATTCAAACTGTTTATCCTACCGGACCTATCTCGAGGAACTACGCTGGGTCAGCTTAAACCCATGATTTCAAAAACCCTACCGTGCATACCGTATGTAAATTCAAACGTAGCAATTGTCAGAAATATAGTCGTGAAGCGCATTCCATATTAACCGTTTGAGTGCCGCGTTGTAACGCTCTTCTTATGTTGTGCCAAAATTGCGGGGAGCGCGATAAAGTTTCTCTTTATCAGTATCAATTATAATTTTCTTAGTATGTTTTTCAAGAAATAAATCAAAGTAAATTTATTTGATTAAATGTCACTTCTTGATATCACTTTTCGTGGTAATACGATATTCGTGATCGAATTAGGTAACTACTCTTAACCATTTGTTCTGTGATTTATTTCAGAACCTTGATGGATACAACTATTTTGTTATTAACCCTTTGCACTTGGGAGGTAACTCTCAGTCACCACTTAATTTGACAGAGTAAACTATGGAATCTGATATTTAATTGAACTTTGTATAGTACCTCGACACGCGAAATATTAGAATAAAATAACTTTGTTCCTCAATGTATTGGTGATTTCTCTTCGAGTTAGTCTCGAAGAATATCGTCTTCGCCTTAAAAAATGCCAAAAAATGTTAAATATTTCTAGTAAGAAACTTCCGAGTGCAAAGGGTTGATAATTCATTGGAAACAGAGACAAATTTTGGGCACATTCTATGTCTGTGTTTGCTCTGGAGTATAACATGTGATAACAAAAGAATAATATTTCATTTGGGTTCAAAAGAATCAAGTAATGTTTATACTTGTTGAATTCTGTTTGAAATCTTTACCACGTGCCTGACACGATATTGTAGGGCAAAGAGTGAATTTTCTTTCATACACACCCAATCACTTTCGCATTTTCCGTATATATCCACAAAATTTGTTTAGCTCTCAAACGGTTAAACATTGCTATGTTACATGTGCAGTGCACAGAAATATTTTAGTTGTATTTTATGTCATTCATAATGCTCGCTTTAATTTGTACAGCTTGTTTTTATTTTTCGCAGCTCGACAAAGTAAGAAGATAAATATGCGAGCGGAAGCGAGATAGAAACATTGTGATAAATACTGACGGCCAATTAAAATGATTATTCTTTAGGCTCTAATATGGCATGACGCTCTCATCTGAATATAAAATTTCAACTGCGATCAACTAATAGTTTCCGAGATATTTATAAAAAGTTTTCGAATACGTTGAATTCTATATACGCAGCGTGATAAACACTAGAGCTACCGGGCATTTAATATGATTGACATGTAATCCCCATAAAAATTGTAATAGATTATTTTCAGTTTCTTCAACATTCATTATAGTATTCAAGTGAAACCATTTATTCAGAATTATTTCGAGTATTTAATTCTTTTCATGTATTAATCATTGAAAACCAAGAAAACTGAAAGCAATCATTTTGAATGGTATAGCAGTTCTAGTGTTAATGCAACAATCCTCACTGTAGGAATAATCGTTCACACACTTAAAACAAACATTTATAATACATAGAAATCAATTTCATTTAGATGACAATAAATCATTGATGTAGTATTCATAATTGCTGGAAAACTTTTCAGTCTAAAACTGTGGCCTTAGACGAAGCTAACTGATTTTTCTGGGACACTGTGTAGATAGGGTTGTCGATCGCTTCGTTCATTCAACCGACAATGACTACTATAACAAGGATTGTTGTATTAGTCATGTCTATAAAGGCAGAATTCAAAATGTATCAAAAGCTTTTCATTAACCTCTTGTCCTATGATTTATTTCTTAACTATGATTGATACAATTACTGTATCATTTATAATTTATTAGTAAAAGAAAGATTTTTTTATGCTTGTTCTATGTCTATATTTAGTCCAAAGGTTAAGGATTGATAACAGAAAAGTAATATTTAATTTATATTCCAAAAAAAAAGAAATAACACTTAGATTTCTCGAATTCAGTTTAAAACTTTCATCGCCAGTCTGACAAGATTGTAGGTCAAGGGGTTAATAATCACTAATAGTCACTCGCAATTGAAATTTTTATTTAGAATTCTTTCCTCTTAATTATTTCGTTCTGCTACAGTGAATAGGGCACACGATTGCGTAATAGGTAATTAGTCAAACTAGTCGCGAGAATTAGTACGTTACAAAAGAATAATTTACTACTGATTGGCATCTCCATTCCTTTTGTGTATACATCCTTAACCTATTGAACCGTACATGCGCGTTTTCATTAACTTCTCATCGCTTCCAAGAACCCCTAACTCCTACACAACCGAACGTTACATTGAAATTCATTAAATCCACGTTATTCAATAAATAATTATTTCCTTTCCATCGAGTTCGATTCAATTTTCTTTCCTTCCGTTGATCCAATGAAAAACGGCATTTTCGACTCGGAGAAAGCGGAAGTATCGAGTAACATTTTACGTCGTTAATTAATCGGGATGAATATAACGTTGAATCGAATGAGAAACTCGAGGGGTTCAGTTAACTCGAATCTGAGCATGAGAAAAATGTGCGCTTTCATCGCGTCGGTTATTAGAAGATTCTGCATGCGTCGCCGCAGCTTAATCCTTTGCACTCGGAAGTATTTCTAAATACTTAACATTTTCTAACTAGACGAAGACGATATTTGTTTAAATCAACTCAAAAAGTGATCACAAGTAAATTGAGAAACAAAGCTATTTTAGCCCAACATTTCACACCAATGCATTATAAACAGTTCAATATTAAATATCAGATTTTATAGTTTAACTGCATTGAATCAAGCGGTGACCGTAACTCACCTCTCGAGTGCAAAGGGTTGAAATGTCCGAGGAGAGTGTTGCGAAATATTTGATAGGTAGCTACGTAAATGAGAAAACTGAAGAGGTCGTTCTTGTAGAAAGTACTGTAAGTGCCAAAACTGAACTTTCTTTCTTATCCCGCAGTATACAATTGAAGCGCAATTTTTTTCTTGTAAGTAATCATCAATAGTAGTCATTCATAATACTAATATTGAAGGATGAAGTTATTAAGATACATAATGTTTTAACTCTTTGCGGACGAGACTGCGATTTTGATATTATTGACACGTTGAATGCTGTGCGATTTCATAGACCAAAATACACAAAATGGAAAGAATATAATATTAAATCATTCGATTGAATTACATTATTATTGCACGTTGATTTAGCTGAACGCTAGTGCACTAGGTAGAATTAATTATAATATAGAAATGTTTTCAAATAATCAATGTTCACTTAATGAACTATAATAATTTTATTTAGTTTAGGGTCGTCGGTCACCCCCGTGGCGTTCAACGTGTTAATTTACATTAAATTTACGAATGTATACAAGAATTGTTCGCATAGAAGCACGGCAGTTGCAGTGTCTAGGAATTTCAGGAAGTGACTGATAAAAGCTTGCGTTGACCGATAAATCAATCACGGGCGGATGTTTGCAGAAACGAGTCTGCAAAGGGTTAACTTTCTTCCTCCTCCCGGGAAATTTGATGTTTGGCACTCACAACTTTTTCTGCAGACACTCTTCAATTCCGAACCGAGAATTAATGGGATGCGAATCGTTTAATTTGCAGCCGGTACTGTCGGCGGTATCTTTACAGTGTTGTCCGGTCACCCATTAGATACAATTAAGGTTCTACTGCAAACGATGCCGGATAAGTACAAAGGTACATGGGACGCGATTAAACAGATCGTATCGCAAGAGGGATCACTCAGTTTGTACAAGGTACAAATTTTAATTATACTTATTCCGAATGTGCGATAAATAAAACTGGTCCTCGAGAAAATGGAAATAATCTGAAGAAGTAGGTTGTTCGATCGCAATGTCATTGAAAGTTTTTCAGTGTTTCTATGATTTTACACGTTACCAAGCGTTCAGTTATCTAATTATAGAAGTATCGTTGGGACTTTCGTCTCCGACCGAGTCCTTGTTATTATGTGAACAGAGTTTAGAGGTTAAAGCAACCGGCATTGAAAACGTAACCATTTACATGTTTATGTAAATATTCTGCTTCAGTGTCCGACGCGGTTGAACGATGAAAGACCGAATGTCAACGATGGTTGTAATCCTTTACACTTTTGTTTGTATTTAAAAGTTTGGTAGTAAAATTGAAAATTTTAACCTTTCGCACTTGACAGTATTATTTGTCGTTCTAAAGTTTGTGCAAGAAAAATTTTGCATAAATTAAAATGAAATTATCTCATTTCAATGTTCCATATGTTGATACGTTCATGCTATGCATTTGCCTGATGCATCAGTTACAAAAGTGAGATTTTTATCCTTAATTATTTATAAAAGGGACCTGTATATATAATATAAATAGAAAAATATTCTTATATAATAATTATTATTAAAATATAATACTTGTAAAATATGCGAGTTAGTATTTAATTACTATTAACCCGTTATCTTATTATTTTCCTCGCTACTACGATTGCTATAATTATTTCATTATCAATAATTCGTGTAAAGACAAAGGAATTTTATTCATATTCACGCGTTCAGTCTAAAATTATATTTATTTCGAAGCTCATCTACTGATAACAATGAAATGACCGTTCATTTGGTCTTATGAGTAACGAATAATAATAATTATGAAATGAAATTAAACGAAAAATTAAGCTATTGTATTGTTATTATTATTATTAAAACGAGTTAAAAATTTCTACTATTTGAATGAAACAGTAACGTAATTATTATGTACGTATTGTATCAAAAAGAATGATGAATAAACGACGCCATATTTAACCGGAGAAGTTTGGAAACAACTGGCTAGCATTTACAAATGTAAACACATGATAATATCTCCTCCTTTGATTGAGTTTTCAAACATATTTCCCGCGACAAAACAAATCAGAATGAATGAGCTAACGATTATCATGGTCCAAAAATAATTATGTCAGCAATGTCAGAGAAGCAAGAATCACGAACGTTTCATCATATAGATTAAACTATCATTTCAATGAATTCCTATTAGACTTATACAATAGCCACACTTCTACTTTCCAGCTGAAATTGTAAGAAAATTACAACACACATTGAAGAGCAATCAAAAGAAACGAAATTCATCACTTTTATCAAATAAATTTCTACACATTTACCACGAATTTCAAATCGAACGAAATTTCAATCACTAAATATTTAACCGTTTACCAATAATTCAAAGAACCTTTCGTCAATGACAATCTAATCACAATCTAACGACAATCTGATAACTTTTGACACTTTCAAAATATTATTTCCATCACGCTACAGTTCCGTCCCCTAATCCACGATCGCTCACGTTCAACCAGCTCCCTCGAATAATCAGAGATGTTTCAATTAAAAAGAATACCTTGTACAACAAATGTCTGCACCTCCTACAAATCCCTAACGTTTTCGGCGGGAACCCTTTCTGTATCCGTGGTAAAGAATGTGTCAAGGACTCTACTATCCCGTGGCACAGCGTATTTAAAGAGTTGAACACGCAGCAGTCCGGCTGCCTTATCTTGAACTTTGAAAAATCGTACCACGTGATTTTCTCGATCGCGCCGCATTCAACGATGCTCTCGGACATATCCACACTACCTGTTGCTTTCCGGGTACTATGGCAGACTGACTGTTTTAACAACTTCTACGCCTGACGCCTAAGATCCTTCTAACTTGGTGGGGATACGTTGTGTTACTTCGTGTGGTAAACACACAGACTCCGAGGATTCTGGTCCCTAATTGGTCGCCATTTTCTCGGGCCAGCCGCCGAGCGAATAGGAAAATGCGTCGTCAGCTCCTGAGATCTTTGTCGCCGATTTTTTGTCGTTTGTGTTGAAACCTTCGTCTCCTCCTCTAACCCTAAATCATCCCTTATCTACGCATCTAAGTTACGTATCCGGCACGTACCTTTCTCCCTTCGTCACTACACAGTTTTCCTTTCGCAGACAATGTCGCGTAAAATTTATGCATCTTACGATATTCCCCTTTTTCCACAATTCGGGGACTGCGCGATGGAATTCCAAGATAACGAACCGACAGGTCAAGTTTTCCCAAATTCCTTTTCCACCACTCCTTTAAGCTGAATCCTTTAAATACCGAGGAGAAGCAGCAAGGGCAGTCAGTCTTTAGACAAGCGTTGCCTATGCAACACTAGGTCAGTCTCTGTACCAAGTTTTTATCGAATAAAATTTAACACTGGAACTACCAGAGAGGACAAAATGACACATTCCTGATTCCTTCTTTTTACTATTATTACAAAGATAACATAATTCTCGGAGAAATTACTGTAGAATTTCACTTAGCGATAGGCAAACTGAATTTGTAAATCAATAGAAATTTCGATAGTACCACTGACGGAGTTTCTATAGAGAAATTTCGAAAAGTTAATTTGATTGTTCGGTAGTTCTAGTGTCAAGTAAGAGCAGTGTTATTTTCTCCCTCGAGCCGCTTTCCCAGAGTCACCTCGACGACAAAATTGCTTCTCTAAAGTCGCTTACTGAATCATCGCATCACGTTCTGATCGGATTGCACTTACTTGTGCTGGATATATGAGTGGCTCAGATTAACCTTTTGCGCTTGAAGTTTCCTTCACTCATATTTCCAGCAACTCGAAGGAATTTAGAAAAAATATATTCGCATATGAATAAACGGTACGCGCATGAAGAGAAAAATTATAGATATATTTTATTATTCTTTTTTATTGATTGTAGATACAAATGTTATAACATATTCAACGCAACGTTTTAAATGGCTCCGATCCAGAGTCTTCGAGTGCAAGAGGTTAATAGTGGTCTAATTATTTCTAAGATTTCGTTGAAATGCTCTTGGATTAATTAGATAATAATATTACAGTATCGTTAATCATATTAATTATTATTATTAGGTTGGTGCATATGAAATGTTGGTTTTTCTTTCCATGTGAACGTTTGCCTCCCTGTTTTCGTTATGCTTTTATTTTTGGCATAACCTCGTTTATAGTTGTACTGTCCATTGCCAGAGTCACGTTTCAACACAGAAAATTTTCTCAAAAGTGTTCCCTTTTATTATTTGTTTTGAATTTTATACCGATATGGATTCAACCGATATTCGTGTAATTTTTTTATATGAGTATATACTTGGTAATAATGCTGAAAAAACAGCACGTAATATAAACCAGACGTTTGGGGAGAATAATGTTAACGATCGAAAAGTGCAGCGTTGGTTTGAAAATTTTCGGTCTGGTGATTTTTCCCTACAAAATGAACCATGTGGAAGACCCAAAACGTCTGTGAAAGATGCTTTGAAAGCATTGGTGGAAACGAATCCAACTGTATCTACAAGGGAACTTGCTACCAGAATGAAAGTTGATCATACAACAATATTGCGACACCTTTCTGATATTGGCAAGGTGAAAAAAATGGATAAATGGGTACCGCACGAACTAACCGAGCGAAATAAGTTGAATCGGTTGAACGTATGCTCATCATTGCCAACCCGATTTCATCGAGTGCCATTTTTCGATCGGATTATTACTTGTGATGAAAAATGGGTTCTTTACGACAATAGGAAAAGGTGCGCTCGGTAGCTTGATAAGGATACTCCAAGCTCATACTCCAAAGCCATCACTTCATCCACGGAAAATGTTAATAACAGTTTGGTGACAATAACAGAAAAGTACTGCCACAGTACATTGATGAAATGCATGAAAAATTGAAAATTATACGCCCGTCACTTGTTAATCGGCATGGCTCAATACTTCTCCACGGCAACGCTCGGCCGCATACGTCGTACAAAACAATTGCGAAATTAAATGAATTAAAATTTAAAATTTTGCAGCACCCAGCTTATTCGCCGGACCTTTTACCAACCGACTTTCATTTTTTTAAACATTTAGAACAGTTTTTGCGGGCTAAACAGTATGAAAATGAAGACAGCCTAGAAAATTCCATATTAGAGTTTATTGATTCTAAAGATCAGAATTTCTTTAAGACAGGCATTTATGCATTAAAATCTCGTTGGGAAAAGTGTATTGAAGCAAATGGAGGATATTTTAATTAAATAAACAGCTTTTGAAAAAAGATATGCAGTTTTATATATTCACTTAAAAATCCGACATTTCATACGCACCAACCTAATAATTTAATATCAGTATTTGATTAATCTGGGAACATTTCATCAAAGCATTTTCTCGGAAGAATTCAATTGATTATTCTCATTGTTAACTATGTTTTACCCACTGACGAGGGAAGTCATTGAACCCGGAAATTCAAAAGATTATGGAACTTTGTGTAATAATTTCCTTTTCTCTTGCAACTTAAGTCGATTTTTCCAGCTTTCTCATCAGGAATACACATCTCTGGTTCAAAATAATCTTTTTCTTCTGTAGGTAAACTGTATTCTACAATTTGTACGTTACGTGCTTCGGATTTTATTGTGTGAATCAACTTCAATCGAATTTGAACGTATCCGTGGTATACTGGTAGTTTGGGGAGTTGCAGCCAGCATGTTCATTACTTTTGCAATATTTGTCGGTCCCATTTTGAATAAAAGCTTCTTGAGTGATAAGGTACTTACAACCAGAACAGTAACCGACTGTCGTCGATGTATACAATGATTTACAGTCCACTACGGTAGATACAACTGGGCATGAAAGCTCATCGTCGGAAACATTTATATTCCCGAGATATTTATAGTAAAGGATACAGAAAAATAAAAGTGCACGCGATGAACAGAAAAACATGTTTACTTGAAAAGAGTTAAAGTTATAAATACATTGTGAATTTACGGGTCTCGTTTAATAACAACAATGATAAGACCCAACTGTGTAAATTTAAATAAATTCTGTCTGAAAAATTGCCGTGATAGTGGAACTTATTTAATTTCCAAAGCAATATTAACATTATTCCAATATTAAGGTATATTAATATTAATAATCTAATATCTTAATTTTAACATTCAATTAATTGTTGATTTTATTGGTGCAGGGTGTAATGGCGCCCCTTGCAACGGTTGTACCGATATTTTCCATTGGTTTCGTGGGTTATGGGTTCGGTAAGTACATAATTGCCGATCCAAATCAAGAAACCCTAACCAGCTCGCGGATTTTATTCGCGGGATTAATAAGCGGCGCTGCTACAACGGTTGTTACTGTTCCAGCGGAACGAATCAAATGTTTGTTGCAGATGCAGGTAAAAAGGGACGATTACAAATAAACAGACATTTAGTAGACTTGGTTAAATATGCGTTATATATTTTGCAGGCAGTACGCATTCACTATAAATAGATCGCAGAGTTTATATAATTCTGTGGCATTCGCGATAGTAAAATTTGTACGTACCAAAAATTATAATACAGATTAATGAAACTTGTTATTTCAAAATACATAACAAGATGCATTTAGTTTTGACAACCATTCACATAGAGATACAACTTATTATTAAGAAGACTTAATTAATTACCGATTTTCGCTAACTTCCTCGTACTTATGTGGTACAGAAGGTTAGGGAACGGGCAACGATCATTTAAAAAGATTCCGAGCAAAATGACGCAAGGCAAAGAAAGCCTTTTTCCCTATTTCAATGAAAAAATCTCGGAATGTCTAAAATAAATGGTTCTTTCGAAAATTTCGATTTCGTTTCAATGTTTTTTTTGCGAATGCACGAAGTTTGCAGTTTATGAATATAATACACTATAGAAATATTAAATTCGCATCGTCGATTTATAATTGGAGAACTTATAGTATCACTTTTCCCCCAAGTAATCCTGTGTCATAACAAAAAATAATTCGCCCGGAATTACTCAAGGGGAACGGTTCTAAAAAGTACAATGGTTTTATGGATTGCGGGATGAAATTATGGAAAGAGGGAGGCATTCGTAATTTGTACGTCGGTACCTGCGCCACCCTTCTTCGCGATGTTCCAGCCACAGGACTCTATTTCTGCACGTACGAGGAAATCATGCGATTTCTGACCTCGGAATCTGACAGAGTAAGATTTTTTTTTTACAGGATATTAATGCTCAACCTACCGAGCAATTAAATAGAAACCACAAGAGTGCGTCTATCGAGGCTTGAATTGATTTACAATTCAGTTTGCGTATTGCTGAATCAATTTCGTCAACTATTTCTCACAGAAACATCTGTTATCTTTTAATAATTACAAAATGAATAAATTAGGTTCATTTGGTAGTTTTAGTGTTAATTTGTGCGCGAATGTTCTTCAGACCATCAATTTCTACACATATTAAAAAAAGTGATTTGAAGCATCGATACCTATACACAGTGTACTATGACCATTTATTCAAACAACATTATTCGAATCATCGTTCGAATAGTGGTAACCCTTTGTCCTATAATTTATTTCTTACCTATGATGAAAAACAACTACTTTATCGTTAATAATTTATTAGGAAAAGAAAGAATTTTGATGCTTGTTCTATGTCTGTTTGGACTCCAAAGGTTGAAGATTAATGATAGAAACGTAATATTTAATTTACATTTAAAGAAGATAAATAACACTTAGACTGCTCAAATTCAGTTAAAAATTTTCATCGCGACTCTGACACGATATTATAGGTCGAAGGGTTAAACAACAATATTTTCGTGAGCTTTTCTCGAATCACGGATCCTTCCCTGTTTTATAGATAACATGGCAGCCGCTGTTGGCAGGTGGTTGCGCGGGCACACTTAACTGGATAGTCTCGATGCCCATCGACACGCTGAAATCGAAGTTACAGACGTCCGCTTTGGGGGAATATCCTCGCGGATTGAGGTCGGTGTATCCCTTAATGGTGAAGAAAGATGGCTTCGGAGTTCTCTATCGAGGGATTATACCTGTCCTAATTCGCGCGTTCCCGGCGAACGCGGCCTGCTTGTGGGGCTACGAGATTTCCATGGCACTCTTAGACAAACATGTGCCGTGGCTATGAAAACTGCCGATGACACTGACCCGACGAAAATCTCATTTAAAGCAGTACTTTACTTTTTACGCCTATTCTCAGTAGAATAAAACGATCAGTAATCCAATGTTCTACTGAGTGAGGAAACCCTAATACTTCTTCTCAACGCGTTGAATGCCGGACGATTTCACGGTCCCAATTACACAAAACGAGGAAGAATATGATATCGCATTATTTAACTGAGCTGAGTTATCATTATTGCTCGTTTGTGTTGCAGAATATCATTCGATAGAAAAGTTTTCGAATAATCATCGTTTAATCGAGTAAATTATAGTAATTTGATTTGGCTAGGGGCCATCGGTGACCCCCATGGTATTCAACGTGTTGAGACGGTCGCTATTGCGTATAATTCGTAATAATTATATAAAAAGTAATAGATTGATTGCAAATTACCTCAGTTGCGAAGAATAGTTATCTAATACTAGAACTACCAAGCAGTCGAATCGATGATCACCTTTTTAGAAATATTCAAAATCTAACTGAAGTCAACCCTATCAGACTTATGTATCTTTCAAAGGTACAGTTTTTGTCAAATTTTAGAATTAGCACCCTTAAATACCAACTAGAAGTGGACTATAACAAGCAGTTCCAGAAGTCAGATGGGACAGTTGGTGGCTCCGTCTGAATTTACTTTGTAAAGTTGAAGTTAATAAAGATAGATAATAAAGTGGAAGTTTAATAATATTTCGAATTTTCTTCTCACTCGAACAAACTCTAAGAGTCAGTTCGAGGACTGAAATGAACGCGTTCGTCATCGGTTGCCATGCCGGATGTAAAAGCTGAAACCAGACTAAACATTACGATAGTGATAGTGGATTGAGTATAAACGTTTGAAACGAGATATACGTATGATTCATTATTTCGAAGAAATTTTCTATCATCAGTCCAGGAATGCGTAACATAGCGATTTGAAGAACAATAAGAATGTGATTGGAATTTTATATTTTAACTTGTAACTGATGAACTAACGTATTATTTCTCATTGTACAATGAAAAAGTAATGGCTTTATTCGAGAAAATTCAGAAGTTTCGATTAATTGAAGCTTCATATATCTTTCTAAATGTTTAAAATAGTTAATAATTATTAGAAGGAAAACATACACGTGTGCAATCGTTAAATCTGCTAAGAAGGGAATAAAAGAGAAATATTCGCGTTTGGTGTACACATTGGGCTGGCAACAAAAGGACCTTCGCATAATGGAGTTAAGGAGACCATTGCTTGCTCGGGGAGGTTGTAAAGTGTCCCGAGATTTACGACTGCAAGAGCCATCGACAGAAGAGCTTTACGCTTTACCCACATCTGGGAAACCTCACTTTTTCCCGGAGAAATGTGTTCATTACCGAAACGCTTTCCAATTTTCGAAGAAATGAATTTCCACGATCTCTCGTGATTATTAACCAACGAATAAGAAATCAATTTTTCTCTGCTATAAGTATTACAGGTTAGTAGTTTTAAATTATATTCATTAAGAAAGAAAATTGTGTTCCTTACAATTCACATTTGATAATGTACACACTTGATGCAATTAATTATCGTCGATTAATGTTAACCTCCCTTAATATTCACATTGCGTTCATCCGGCAGCTAGAACCATTTTATTCGTGGAATCTGGCGAAACATGATAATAATTACGTCGTGCGATATTCAAAATGCTCCGTGCGTAAATTTGTTTTTGGTTAATTGAAAGAACTGATGAATCATAATCTGTATTTTTGGACAATGTGTGATATAATTTATTTGAATAATTTTATCACCTGATTTTGTCGTGTTTGTGATAATACAATCTCGTCTGCCTAAGTGAATCGCGGACAAAACAATGATGGCGATGACAATCAGAAATACTGCCACGGAAAGTATCCATTGTACCACTCGAAAAGTCATTGCACGCATTTCTCGTTTCCCAGTTGCTTTTATACCTGTGACGTGTTTAATATCCCTTCTCACTTGTCAGGATGAAATTTCATTCTCTTTGTGGCAAGACACGGTACATTTGTTGATAAAGGGTTAATTCCATTGTTTTTTCAAGCTCTGCGCGATATCAGCGAAATTCAATTCAATTTAATTTATAATCGAATAATAACAAAACAAAAGCTGAATGTTTTTCAATGAATTGTGCCTCAATTTCTCGGCGAACTTGATAAGAAGACTCAATTAAAAAATTCTGCATTTTGAGTAAAGAAATGGTAGAAAATTTTATCTGTGCAATAAAGTTTATTAAACCCCTTTTGTATACAATGCAATAAAAATAATTAAAATGTTACAATAACTTTTATATATTTATATAGTAAATATAATAACCTTATACCATATATGTAATTTAAGTATAAATTTGATGTAGATTACTTTACTGTTATAGTTCTATTATTGTTAGATTCTATACATTTTTCTAATTTTATTTTTATAACACGTCGATAAAAATGTTTCATTAGGTATACAGTGACATCTACCATTACATTGTGCACTTTAACGTATCCCGGGCACATTGAATAGGTCAACGTACTTGTATCCATATTGTACCATTCCTCGCATGTCGAGTGAGAAGAATTTTGATAAATTTATTATTTAGGAAAAGAAACGACAAATTTCTACCGTTGTACGTGCGATCGATTAATAAGAAGCTCATGTAGCAACAATATAGTTATTTGCGCACCGGGATCGGTAAGCGCCTCACGAATGTTTGCGATGAGATTGTCATAAAGACAACATAACCTGCCTCTTCTCCTTTCTCTTTCTTCTGTCTAATTGTTTTCACGATTATGCGATATCTGTACGCCTTTTTCTGCTCGAATTTGCATCTCATTACGTAACGATGATTAGACATTTTCTTAATCGTGTAACGTTATCGATTAAACACGATTTAACGATGAAAAAAAAACTTTGCGCTGTCAGTTGCCCCTCAACCATGTGCCTGGACATTAACCGAGGGATTTAATGTCGATGAAAAACACGAGGGCCCATTGCAAAAGTGGAAAGGATGCCGAGTTGTGGCGGCCTGTTCAGAATTATTAGACGCCGCCTCGTACTTGGACTGATCTTCGCTTTGTCGCTCACCTACTGTGCATTTTCATTATTTCGTAACGAGGTAAATTAATAATATGAAGAATAACATCCGAGTTGGAACTTTGAACGCAATATTATTTTATCCATAGAGAAAAACATTAGCTTTAGATAATGACCTCGATGATATGGATGCTATGATGGTCAATGACAATAACGATGATCTGATCTCTGACGATGAGGTGTTATTGGATCAATTAAAGGCATCTGGCAAACCACCGTCGTGGCAGGCTACTCTTGATCAAGAGGCAAACGACAATGCATTAAATATAGAGGCAATACCTAACTTAAATGACAGCGACATTGCAGCACAACCTTGTCGAAACTCTGTCCAGGTACATTAGATTAATGAATCGTTATAGTTCCAGTCTTTTCGAATACTTTCATCAATACTTTCTTATTTCGATAGGGAAAAGTTCTGATAGTAGACGAGCGAGGTATCGTATGTGCTAGACAAGATGTTCTACAGAATGGTTGCTGTACTACAGAGCAAAAGGATCTTCTAAAAAACGAAGAAACCTCTGCAGTCAGGAAAAGAGAGAGATATAGTTGCAAAACCTGTAACGCCCAAGGGTGCTGTGCAATTTATGAGTACTGTGTATCCTGTTGCTTACATCCTGGCAAGGTAGTTTTTTTATTTATTTAAATTATCCTCGTGCAACGGCTAGAGTCGCTAATAACGTACCATTATTAACAGCAAATAAAGGGAAGAAAGGATATGCTATTAGGGTTGCTAAGGGATAACCATAAGGTGCATAGGGACCAAGATGTTGTGAAGAAACGTCTTCGCAATCTAGATCGTTTCCAAGTTTGCCTGGCGGCGTGTCGCACATCCAGCGCTAGTGTTCGCCACGAGAATACCTACAAAGATCCACATTCGAAACATTGTTACACGTTTCAACCACCGTACTCTCATCAAAGACATCGACGTGATACTGATTCTATAAATAATAATGGCGACAATTCCGTTGTCGTTGCATCTTTTTCTGTCATGCCGTTACTTACCCTTCTCCCTCCTCTATGTCTGATTGTATATCCGAGCAACGAGTCGACGTTACTACCGTGCAAATATCATGCCCCAATATCAATCAACTACTATTCCAACATGCAACCACCATGAAATACAAATGAAATTTACCGTATCATATTTTTATAGGGAGGACTTTATTCCGCGTACAAGGCTGGCCTTGAAACGCCACAGGTCACTGTATTCCACGTCAATGCCAGGCGAAACTTTGCGCATGTAATTCTTGATCTCGTTTGCGATATCTTCTTGAACCGAGTTCTTTATCTATTAGTTAAAATTCATTTAGAACATTGCAGAACGTTAATAAGAATGTGGAACATATTTCCAAAATAAATGTTGCTCATCAACATATGCAATGAGACACACAAGAGAAATACATAGTACATCTTTTAAATTGAACTTATATCATTGCTAGTTATTTTTCGCTATTCGATACAATTCTGTAAAACATGTTCCACATTTTTGTAAACAAGGAAAACGTTAATCCTATTTTTCAATGTATCACTTACGTCGATGTAATCGCACTCCGCTGCCGCGTAATGACAAGAGATAGCTCGTCTCGTGGTGTTAGTCTTGTTTACGCCGGATCCGTGAATTAACAGGGGATGGAAGAATACCGTGTCACCCGGCCCCATCTCCAGATATTCCCAGTTCGTCGAGTCGGGCAAGTCCTTTTAGAAAAAAGGAAATTAGATATAGTGGCTCGAGCTGACAGACTACGTTCGAACGTGTACCAAGATGCCGTGGTAGAATTTGTTGACAGAGCCTGGCTCCGATCCCGGAGGATAGTCGTGTTTGTGCAAACGGTTCAGTGCATGTGTGCCAGAAGCCACGAAAAGACATCCATTTTCGCGAGTACACGGTTCCATGGCGGTCCACGACGCCACTATCAGATCGGCTGGCCGGAACGGGAAGTAATACAAGTCCTGGTGAGGAGGATGCCTGGAATCAACAAAAGTCGATTCTCCAACGACTTCCCGAGAAAAACATGGCCTGCCATAAGGTTTTCATTGCTGCGACGAAAATACGATTTTATTGTTCTTTCTTTAATTAACTTTTGCTCGCCGTGTTGTGTAATTAGGATAATTTTTTGGGAGGAATAGTTTCTATGGGAATTACTTGTTGGATTTAAATAATACGTTGGATGAAACTTTAGGGAATATAATTCGAGTATTGACTTCAATCTGATTAAATGTGATTAAATTGGTATAATATAAAATTGGGATATAGTTCTTGCTCTATTAAAAAAAGCTAAGAAAATCAATGTTACTATAGTAAAATCCACTCAATGGAAGAGTTCAACTAAATCAAACTTAACTCCTTGCCCTATGATTTCTTTCCGACTCGTGATCGATCTAACTACATTATTATTAATAATTCGTTGAAAATAAGAAGGAATTTCAGTCTTATTCTATGTCAACGTATGATTTATGGTATAATCATTGATAATAGAGGAATAATATGTACTTTGCATTCAATCAGATTGAATAATATATATGTTTGTTAAATTCTATTTAAAATCTTCACCGCGAGCCTGACACGATATCGTAGGGCAAAGGGTTAATTGAGCTGAATTCTACTTTTAAACGTAGCTTTCAAAAGAGTACCAGAAGCTTGAGACATGGCAACCGGAGTGCGAGAGTATGGGTAAGAATGGTAAGTATAAGGATCCGTGGTCGGTGAATTGGTGAAATTGGATTCCCTGGTACTCGGTAACAGGAAAAAGTGAGTCGACGTTACTTGGATGTCCCGAATCCAATGTCGGGGGGTTTTGCGATCAGCATACTATGCATGGCCATGATATTCGGCCCGGTGATGGCTTCCACTATATCCAGGATATTTTTATGCGCGATGTATTCGCGGAAAACTTCGTCGTCTGCTATGTCTTGCACTTTGTTGACCGATTTTCTGTCCTTCACGTCGTACATCACAGTTATTCCGTTGCGTGGAGCTCTGCCAGCCACGATGTCATCGAACCTGAAAAGGTAATTGCCTATGAAAACCCCGGGACAAAAACTATTGACGGCTCGTCTGGCCGTGATGCAACGCGTTGAACCGTAACACTACTTCCGTTATTGACGATAAAAATGCAATCAATACTTCTTGCACTGTTTCTTCTTTCGTTTTCGTTTGTGTCTGGCTTTACGTTTCACGCGTTCCGCGCGAGCGTAACGAATGCGTCGAAATGTATAATGAAAATAATGGAAAATGATATGATTGTAGTCGAGGGATATTCTTTCGTAGTATTTCAATGTCACCGATGATTTCATTTCATTGTAATTAGGAATAATCTTGGGGGATGCGTGATTTTCGGTTTAATTTCAATCTGGAATAGGAAAATGGAAAAAAAAACAAAGGTGTTAACGAAGTTGAAACGATTAATAATGGATCGGAGCGGTACGATTCATTTGAAGCCGCACGATAAGAAGATTAATTGTATAAATAGTATTGGATTAATAATACAGATTCATAATGCTGATCGTGGTCAATAAGTTCATTGAAATTTCGCGAAGGACTTAGCGACAGCGAATTCGTTTCGGATTAATTAAAATTCATCTACGTGGTGATTATTTCTGATAACATTTCGACTGATTTACAATGTGATAAAATTGATGTACGTATAATCTGTGCGGGAGTTCGATGAAATGAATTTGAATAAATATTCATCTATTTAATCGTTTGGTACTTGTACCTTTTGTGACATTTATCCAAGACATCCATCGGCACGAGGCGAGGAAGCAGGATATACCCATTTTTCTCGTAAAACAATCGTTGCTTCCATGTCAAATTCTTGTTCTCCTTCGTGAATCGAAGATTATTGGACATTTTCAGCGGCGAGCGTTTCCTGTTAAAATCACATAATGATTAAACTAAATGAATCTTCGAAGTGTACGTATAAGAGAAGCGTTTAAAAAGTTCCTGAAACGTATTTATTACTTAAACAAAATGCTATATGTATAATTAATTGATACAAGCGTAAACTTATTCAGATTTCTGTCAGTTCGTATTTACTTGAAGAGAAAAATATGTTGAAAAATAAAGCACTTCGTTCATTTTTGTTTACATGCTCCAGAACTATTTGAACGCTCTGCATATTTTTACATATTATTGCCTACGTTCTTTCGAAACCTGAAATTTCATTGAAAATTGAGAATTGCTTAACACGCTCGCTACCAGCGTTTATTTCGGTGACGGTCTCCTCAATTATATTTTCTTCGATCCAATGGATCTAAACGAAATATTAGAAAAATGAAACTGAAACGAGCCATTGAATTCCTAAATATAATGTCGTAGTTTATAATTTCTAATAATAATATCTATAGGATTAATTTCATTTTCATTATGTAAAATATAGGATTACGGCCGACACAAGTATGACGCTGGTAGCGAACGAATTACTTGATGCGTTACAGAATAATGTGATTGCAATAACAATCACAATTAAACGAATCAAGTCAACATCCAAGCAGTTTCAAGCTGACTAAAACGTACAATAAAATGTACAACGGTATTCGAAATTACACTTTTACGCGTCCGTATTCAGAGACATTTCGAAACAGGTTCTCCGCGGCACTTTCGACGACGTAAACATGTTTGATTGCGGTCGTACTATCTTTTTGCAGTGACTGCATCTTAGATCAGCGTGAAACTACTTCGAAGGACTACGAATAACATCCTTCCCAGTTCACGTTCGTGTGTCGTCGCGAAATTATTCAACAACCAATCCGTAGAAATTTCCTTTAACACTTAGTTTAATCGACAGTTATATCGACTTTTTGAAATTCCACTATAAAATTTTGAAGAGTACATCTATTGGGACTTCAATTGATTTGCAATTCAGTTTGCGCATTGCCAAATCAATTTCTTTAATAATTATAATTTCTCAGAGAAACATCTGTGATCTTTTTAACCGTTTCTTTGTCAAGATATTTTTAAAATAGATTATATTATTATATTTTCTACAAACTATCTATTTTTTAAATGCATTTCAAATAAAATATCGTAATAATACAGTTATCGAGGAAAATATGCAAAAGAAATTCGGAGTGCGAAGAATTAATAACTGCAAAAAGAAGATATCAGGAATCTGTTATTTCGATCCGTCTAGTAGTTTTAGTGCTAATACGTTGAGCTAATCGCGGTGTTTACAATTCTGTTTCATCACCGGTACGTCTTTCGCGAAAGTAAATATTATGCTTGCAGTGAAAAATTCATTAGACGATCAACACCCCTTCATTCCTGTAAAACAAATTGCCGGGGAAAATGATGGATCCTGTGTTCTTAACTGCGAGCGTGTCCGGTCGTGTTTTATTTATTGTTCGCCGGTAAATTTACTATTCCTCGCATAACTCTCCCGGGACAGTCTAAGTATTTTTAAATCTTTATTGTCGGTCACCGCTTAGTTTACAATGGCGACAACGAATTTTACAGGAGATCAAGAACCTAGGGACAGAAAGGTATATTTAGATGCTTCTAGCCGCGAGATAAACAGTTCCATGTTCTTTGTATTCGTGCGTGGGGAATGAAACCTCTTAATTTTCGTTACGTAGTTACGTGGAATTTATAATACACCTAACGAGCTTAAAATATTCTATCGAACATAAATTTCTTCAAAATTTCATCTACGCTGTTCGTGATTCGTCTGTAGATTCTTTCGGACCAACTTACAAACATCAGACCCGCGGCCTATTTTACCCTAAATAACGAAACAATGCAATCGTGAATTTTGCAGTTTGACATAATGCAAAATTACCGTGTCATTGTATTCAGCTTGCGAATCGATTGCTCGTGAAATATCGAACTGTTTTTATAGTTTATGATTTTTATATAGCAATCGTTTGTTCGCAAATGCAAATGTTCGGTGATTCGGGAACGGACGCACGCGCCATAATCATGCCCACGAAAATGATCTCCGGTTTAATGTATTCATGGACGGAACTCAGGAATTGTCCGCGATGACGATCATTACGGATGGAAAGTTTTTCCTTTCTCTCGGGCGGAATAAAAAGCCATGGTGTGCTCCGGAGACGTAGGAAATCGAATTGCTTAGATATCCGATGCACCGTGCAGCGTCGTTTCCATAACTTACCCGGGCAAACCATAACGTTGCGAAAACAATTAGTTAATGGGACGCGAACGAAGTTTACGGGCCGATCGAGTTACGCTTAATAAAGTCAGAGCATTTTAAACTTCCGTCACTAGCTTGGTTGAACCTATCGTTCGGAACTATCGGTTGAATTAGTGGGGCTTTTAGGGGTTGCGACCCCTTGCAAATCAGGTAGAACCAAGGTAGTCGGAGAAATTTGTTTTGTCTCCGAACGTGCTGGCTGACGAAACGCCAAGTCGGTTGCGAAGTTTGTAGGACCAAGGTGTGGATGTTGTGTTAGGAATACGAAGTTGCAAGCAGCCTGAATTTAAGATCACTTTGTAACGCGTGTAACTCGTGTAATGTATGGACTCGATTTTCTCTGCGTGCCTACGTTCTGCGACAGGACAAATGCAAATAAAGAGTTTTACAAAAGAACATTTCGTAACCAATTTCAGATATTACAGTAACTTCATTTTCTGGCATTGTCATGTGAAATCTTCATTCTCTCTCTGAATTGTTTAATTAACTTAATTCATTGTTAAAATGAAAACGGAATATGAATGTTTCAATTCCTTGGTTTTACGTGCTTTCTCCCAACGTCACAGATTTGCGACGAACATATTATTATATGTTGCATGAAGGAAATGAGATGGATGTAAATTTTAATGAAGTAAACACGACCGTGTTAAAGTCAAGCATCAGACATTATAAATTCATCGAAGTCCAATTCGAGTCACCTGCGTCTTCACTCAATAATTACAACTTCTGTACCTGTGAATTTGAGTAAGCTTAAGTCCAACTTAAATCACCTGCGTCCACTTGCACTCCAATCTCAGGAACCGCAACTTCGCTACTCGCAAATTTTAGCGAACTTAAGTTCAACTCAAATCACCTGCGTCCATCTGCCCTAAAATCTCAATAGTTACCCCGATACTCACAGATTTACTAAACCTTAAAGTAAACACGCAGCGAATATGTCAAAGTCAAACATCGATCATCATAAATTCATCGAAGTCCAGCTCAAGTCACCTGCGTCCAGCTGCACTCCAATCTCGGTAATAATAACTTTGATACTCGCGAATTTTAGTATACGTAATACATCGCGTACCGGTTAATTCTTAAAAAATTCAAACGCAAGGCTGCTGATTTTTAATGAGATCAACTTACATCGCTATATATAAAACATTAAAATATCTTATTCTTACTTGATAAATTTTCAAATAATTTAAAAACAATCTATTCCGATAAAATCGAATATTTTCTTAAACATGATAGTTAACAAAGTTACTAAGTTAGGCGTTTATATAAAAACGAGAAACATTCATTATTTTCCGACGAAATATTAACAATATTATTTACAACTTACGCAAAGATACACCTTGCCTAAATTATGGGGCAGAGTTGTTTTATTTCTGTTTCATGTGTTAACCCTTAGCTGAGTCACTTTATTTGACACAGCAAAACTACGAAGTTGAATATTTAATATTTTAAATTAAACTTTCTATTGCCATGTGAAATATTTATATAAAATATCTTCGTTGTTTAAATTATCTGTGAATCATCGTTAAATTAGTTTCAAACAATGTCGTCTATATCTCGTCGGAAACTGTTGAATATTCCCAGTGAAAAACTTTCGAGTGCGAAGTGTTAACCCTTTGCGGAAGAAATTGCTTAATTAATAGAAAAAAAAAGAAAGCTACGTGCTGATCTCTTGTTGTTCGACTTAGATCATTTATCCACGACTTAGTCTTCGAAATCTGAACATTTCATCTCACCGAAATGCCGACATTTGTCCGCAAAGGATGAACACGTTGAATGCCGCACGATTTCATAGCACAGAATACTCAAAATAGAGAAAACATAATATTAAATCATTCGATTGAATTGTTATGATTGCGCGTTCATCTAGCTGAATGTCACCGTATCAGCTAGCATTATTTATAATAAAGAAATCTTTTCAAACAATCATCGTTCAATCGAGTGAACAATAGTAATTCTACTTGGTCACCGGTGACCCCTATGGTATTCAACGTGTTAATCAAACATTGGAATTTTTCATTCCACAATTTCATCGCATTCAATCAAACGACCACCGAAAGTCCCCTCTCGAGTGTAAAGTGTCCAACTCAAGCCATCTGCGTCCATCCACCCCAAAATCTCTATAGCCGCAACTGCGATACTCGCAAATTGACTAAACCTTAACAAAGTAAACACGTAGCGAACATGTTAAGGTCAAGCGTCATTCGTCAGAAGTTCATCGAAGCCGAGGCGAGTCACCTGCGCCTATGGGATCGATGCCGCGGCCGATCGAACGATCGAGGGGTGGTTTTCCTTCGGCAGCTGGTCGCGGCGCGTGCGTCGGTGTACATGGGAGCCGCGACGCCTCGCGCCGTCGTGGTTCTCGCCGCGTGTCCCTCTCTGCGCCCCTCCCGCCGTCCCTCTCGCCGCGGCGGCTCGACGGATTCAGCACGTGGCATCAAAGGGAAGATATACAGCGGGGTGGTCGCTCTTCCCGGACAAACGGCGACGACCCTCGCTCGTCGCCGCTCGTTCCCGCGCGCGATTTCGAGAGGAGCAACCCGGACGGCGGCGTCGTTGATCGCTGCTACTTGCGGCCGGCGAACGAACAGTCCTCGTCCGTCGACCGTGCCGAATTCCCCGCGAGTTCCGTCATGTCCCGGTGAACGCCGACAGGCTCGGACAAGATAACGCGGAATTCTCTGCGACTGAAGATTCGAGAAACGTGCCCGGCGAAACCGCCGGGATCCGAACCGACCGGGACACCGTTATGGAATCGCCTCTGGGTGAGTTTGATCGGTGTTCGCTGGCTGAACTTGGTGACGCGTCGCTGGGACATTTTTCGAATGCCTTTCGGTGGAATTGCGATTTTTAGTGTTCGATCGAGAATTATGGTTTATTGGAATCGATTGATAACGATATGCTGATTACGAATAGAATTTCTGCGAATTTTTTGGGATGGTTTCGGTGGAATTGCGATTGAGTGTTCGATCGAGAATTATGGTTTATTGGAATCGATTGGTAACGATATGCTGATGACGAATAGAATTTCTGGGCAACTTTTGGGATGGTTTCGGTGGAATTGCGATGGAGTGTTTTACTGAGACTGTTTTGATTGAGAATTGTAGTTTATTGTAATTGATTGATAACGAAATGTTAAGTGTGATTAGAATTGCTGGGAAATTTTTGGAATCTTTAATGAAACTGCAGTGGATTCTTTCTTTGGTATTTTTATTGATAATTGCAGTATACTGCAGTTGATTGATAATGAATTAATGATGATTACAACTTATTGATAATTAGAAGTAATACTCTGCTAAGATGTTTTCGGAATGTTCTTTGTGAAATTCCAATGGAGCGTTCCATTGATATTTTCATTGATAATTACGTGAATATTCGTAAATGACATCTATGAATCCACATCTTAGTCTGTAATAATCTTCACTTAGAAATATTTTCGACATTTGTAATCTATGTTCAATAATTGTATAGACGCGGTGATTCCAGCTTGTTTAACTGTTAATTACAAAGTATTTTCGAACATTTAGTTGACGCCGAACTACCTTTTTTAGTATCAATTTTGACGTCTAACGGATGTCAATAAGTGTCAGTGTTAAGTGTTTGGAAGATATAATTACTGCGGTAAACAGAAATACGGAAATAGAATATTGACGGAAAGGCTGATGTTTAACTTGTTATATTTGCTCCCTGACAGTTAAGGTAAGGCGGGACTGGTGGTTAATGAATTTAGTGTGGACCGTGCAGGGTTTTGACAGGAGAAAAGGGGGAACGGAGGCGCGCGACGGATAGATTTTTATTCGTTTACACTTTTGAGTGGACTGAATTGCCTTCCCTCTCGTGTGTACTTGTTCCGGTCGGAAATCCATGTTTGTGGTTCTCGAAGTGGATTTATGAAATAAACTCGAAATTATTTCTAAAATTATTTCATAGATAATATTTAGTAGAATCTAATTGTACATTTATTTATACCTATTCATGTTCCCTTTAATGGCACGACAAAGTTGTACAAAGAAGTCACTTATTTGAAAACAACACAATAACTCGTTTGACTAAAAAAATGTTGATAACTGAATACAACAACGATACGAAAGGGGTTGAAATTGAAACGTTTAATGTAAGATTAAAGTTCATAATCGTTTGGATTTACTATTTTCTGTTGATAATGCCTTTATAATATAATATTTCTTTACAGTGACGTCAGTTTAAATTGGAACTAAAATGTCGAACTTTAAAACACATTAGGGTTTGTATATATCTTAATATATGTGTATATTAAGAGTGTAACCTTCGGGTAAAGAGATAAGAGCTATCTGTAGATCTTAGATCTTTTATCTAAATTTAAAAAGTTTCCCCTTATCTTTGTCATTACAGTAGTAGTATCCACAAAAATGAAGGATACTCTTCAGCCATGAATAATTTACGCGTAATAGGCTCTCGTTTATGCGAAGGGTAGATTGAAATTGGTTTTACTTTTAACAGTTACACGTAAAATAGGATGTAAGAATTAATTATACACCGTTCAACCTTGTCCGGCTTCATTTCTATAAAATCCATTAATAATATTGTTTAATTGACCATATAAATACAATCGCGGGATTTATTTATTCCTGGGAGGGTGTCTGAATAATTAAAGGGGTTTTAATGAAGTTGGTGCCGTCGTCAGTCGTCATCCAATTTAAAATGTAAAATTTCTTCCGTTCCCGGCGGTTTTTATCCCAAAGGGTGGAAAAATTAATTAAAAATTTATATAGTTCCCCTCCCCTCGCCTTTAAAGTTTTCACCTGGAAGAAAATATTTCGACGAACCGACGTTTCAAAAATAAAGTTATTTAGTCCACTCCAATTATCGGTTATTATCGTACAATTAAAAGTTAACCCTCGTGGTACTAAAATGAATCGTAGCTGAACGGAGTTTAGACTGCAGAGTTCGGTTAACCGTTCCTAGAATCTCCGAACTTCAAAAGCGCAGAAAATTCCACAAGCGATACGACTTTATTGTGAATCGTCAACTCTTTGAAACTTTCGGCCAACAGCGTAGGTAAAACCCGCAGTCTATTTATCGGTTGTAAGCGGAAAGATTAGACGATTTCCTTTTCTCTGCTCGCGAAAGGTTAGCACGAAATCAAGTTTCCGATCTCATTCACGTGCAAACAGCCCTTAAACTCTCGTGTACTGTTCACACAATCGCTGATTTTTTCCTGAAAGCTCCATTTGCTAATCAAGCATTCCAGTTTAAAACTATCATTTTCAAACACTATGACTTCTAACGGAGAATTTGTAATGAACTACTTTTTAAAAATATTGATATCCACATTTTTGAGTAAATTTTTATTATAGTACAATAATAGAACGACGTGTTATCAATTTATCTAAACATGTAAAAAACGGCTAGACTATCGGAAAATACTTGTACGAGATACTGTAAGCGTGAGAAATCAAATCTTTTAAGAATAAATAAAGTTACTTGAAGAAATAAAATTTTCTAATATTGCCACTCATAGCATCCTGTAAAATTTAACAAAATAATGTTTGAAATTTTTGTAAATAATTATCACTGCGATTTCAATAAAAAGATTGTCCAATACTGCCACTCACAGTGTCTTGTAAAATATAACAAAATAATGTTCGAAACTCTCGCAAGTAATTACCACCGCGATTTCAACAGAAACAAAAATTGTCCCAATGCTGCCACTCACAGTGTTTTATAAAATTTAATAGAATGATATTTAAAACCGATCCTCGCAAATAATTATCGCAACGTTTTCTACGAGAATTCTCCAATTCGCTGTCCGCGGAACGGTACGCGGGTGTTCCCTGTTTAACGATCGGCATATTCCATTTTCCTTCGTTTTTCTGCGGCGGCACAGGTGTCGCGGAAAATCCTCGAGCGGGCTCGTGATCGATTCGCTTCGACGAGAGTTGCGTTTCCGCACTCGCGGGAATGGAAATGAGTTTACGGAGCCAGGCAGACAAAATCGATGTACACCGCGTTAATAATACACGGGGCAAGGTCTACAACCTTTCGCGAATGAGCGCCGATGTAAAGACGCCGCTGCCGGCTCTCGCTTCTTCTTTCAATTTCCCGCGTTTTATGCTTCACGCCCCCCTTTCCCGCGCTCGAACGTTGTCGGCCGGGGGTAGCGGTTTCATTCCGTCGACCGCGGGACAGGCCATTTCGCCCTTAAACGTCTCCGACCGACGTTCCTGAGATTCGCGCGGGACACAATCACGGCGGGCTAAGGGAACATTAACCAGAGATTGAAAAGATCCCGAAAATATCTGTCCTGAACTGCTATATATAGGTTCCGGGGCTTCAAACTGTTATGGAGAACCGAAATGAACTCATGACCGATATTATATCGGTTCTATAACTGTTACTTTTCGATTCCGACAGAAGTGCGGGATAATAATAATTATAGAAGCGATGTAGATCTATGTTAACCCTTTGCACTCGAGAATATTTTTCTCAATAAATATTCATTATTTTCTGATGAAATGTCAATGATATTTTTTGCAATTAACGTAAAGAAATACCTTAAATAAATTCAGTTACAGAACTATTTTATTTCGATGTTCCATGTGTTCGCGCATTATATAAAATTTAATATTGAACCTTTAATTTTACAATTTTCTTGGGGCAAATCAAATGGCGACTGGAAGGCGCCTCTCGAGTGCAAAGGGTTAAGTTCAATTGACTTTTTAAAATTTCGCTATAGAAGCTCCAAGAGTGCATCTGTTCAGACTTTAATTGATTTACAATTCAATTTGCGTACCGCTAAATGAATTTCTTTAATAATTTCTCAGAGAAACATTTGTTATCTTTCTAATAATTGCAAAAAGAAGACATCAGGCATGGGTCATTTGATCCATCTGGTAGTTTTAGTGTTAAATATTACGTAACTTATATTATGTGTTACATTGTATTTTAGGATGAATTTGAGGTTCAACGGAAATTTTGTCTACTTAATTTTGTATTTCACTTTTAGATTGTGTAATATATTTATTACGGAATATTAGTATGGAATAGTGTATATAATACAAAATATAATACACACAGAAACGGAAGAGAAACTAAGACACGATTTCTTATGTAATTTTAATGAGTTCGTTTTTTAAATTATTTCAATATCAATCATAGTCACACGTGAAACGAATAAAACGAATATCGGTAAATACACAAGCCATCGAAAGTGTATGAAAAGTATTGATTCAATATTTAAATAGAAAAATTCTAAATACCACCGCGAAAGCGAGCCTAACCATGACAGGTTAAAAATCACTCGGATCGATTATCGTATTCACGGTTCGCATATCGAAGTCGAGAACCATTCGTTTTCGTTTATTTCTTTGGCAAGCTTCGTACATGACGATTTGACGCTGGGTTTCTTTTTTTATCCGCGCTATATTATCCGCCGTCACGTATTCGTCTATTCAATACGGGATATATCGCGAGACACGGCGATCGAACGGCGATGATACGATCTGCGGGCGAAACGAATCGACCAACGGTATCCAATAAATTCCATGACCATTAGTGTTATTATGACGTTACAGAATATATTACGAATTGCGAGGTATTAGTTTATTACATTATTAATTGGACAGGAACTCATTTGAATCGTCGAAATTGCGTTGCAATGAAATCTCGTGACTACTTTGGTGGTAATTTCATTTCTCTGCTGTGTAGGAGACATTAGCATTAATCCAATTTGATGTTTCTTAAATTTCAATTTCTATTTTGGTTTTATAACCCTTGTTTCATTGACGTTTCATTTGATTCTTATTCATACATACCGCGTTCTTTATATTCTAATTGCGATTTAGATTGAATCTATGAAATTCTGTTTACATCTATTTGACAACGACACTAACATTTGGATAAAAGAGCAAAGGGGATTATCGAACAATAAAATTCTCGTCGGAGAATTGGCGTGCGTCAGATTTGGATGAACCATAATCTGATTACTCACCACATCAAAACGTAACAGTTATTTCAATTAAGCATTCCGTTTTGTCGTTATTAATCTCTATCGACCTACAACCGTAATGGAGATTATTATAATCTATTATAATTAATAACTGCAGAAGGTAACTTATGGTCGAGTTGACAATCACGTTTTAACAGTAATTATTAACATGTAGTCGGATAAGACTTCATAAAATCGTGAAATAGAAATTCGCTTTAATCCGAATTTGATTTGCCGTTGAAAGAAAATAAATCTTTACAGCGCTATACGTATGCAAACACACACAGTTATACATAATTCAAATCTTGTTTCATATTTCACCGATAAGAATCATGATTAACCGCAGTGTTTGCGTTGCGTCCTTTGCCTGTATAATTCTTGTTACACAAATTCCTGTGCAATTACTTCCGATTTGAATTGATTACGACACGCAAAGCGTGGAATAATTTAGTGAACAATTGCTGTAGGTGATATCAAATATATGCTGTCAATAATATCATTGAAACGCGACCGAAGGACGATTAATAAAGTAAAAACTTTAATACAGATTAATACGTTGAATCCCATGATCACTAATAATTAATCGAAGCTACCAAATTGCTTGAGAACGGTTAGAAGAACAAAACTGACGTCGAATAAAGGAAAAACATTGTATTAAATCGGTAACATAAGTAACTAAATAATAATATAACTTAAGAATGATGATATCAAATTATTAATAATTAATTCTAATACTATCTGGCATTATGTATGAATAAGTAATATACAAAGCGATCAAAGTTCTGGTGTGAAATTGAACTGGCAGCAAAATTAGATTAATTTGCGACACTAGGAAAGGAGCGTGGAACGCTCGCTCAGCTCCATTGAAACTTTTATTATATTTTATTCAGTACGTCTGCCATAAACTCATAAAATCTGCAGTTCGATCGTAATGATTTTAGCGTGAACCTGATAGTGCACGTTTCTAGCGTAAAAATGGCGTCGAACTACGATCTGCGGTCTAGCATTTAACAATGAAAGGCTGTTGCAATTTTTCAATACAATTTTTATTATATATTTAAGAAACGGAAACTAGATAAGGAAAATATAATTCTTCGATAGTAAGTTGGTTAGATAATTTCGAATTACGTCCGTGACAAATATTTTTGGAATAATACATTTGAGAATTCAACTCCTCGCGAGCAGTGTTAATTTTTGTTAATTTGAATTCCTAACGTATCGCGGGACATAATAATTATCGAGCGGCAACAGGTAACGTGTACCATTATGCTATTAATGAAACACTGTTCACAGGTATGGCTAGTAATAACTATGTAGTTTCATCGAATTAAAAGTTTCTAAAATCCTCTCGCGAACCATATTGCTACCATCTTGCTCAAAAGTAAAGTTAAATTTTCCATTAGCCTCGAAAACAGAACCAACGAACTTTCCAAATTTAACTTCACGTGTTCCGAGTTTCCAAGCATCGCTCCCTGTTTAGATGGAAAAAAAGAAGAACGATTATACGTAACGCATAACCTTCCCGGAAGTTCGGGAGTTCGATTCCTAGTTTCATTTCGTCGGACACGAGGTAAACGCGGAGCTTCCTCGAACAAGCAGTACTCTTTTCAACCCTTCACAGGGTAGCATTCCTGAGACATTTATTAAATATTTTATAAGAGGCATACTTCGCTGCACAGAACAAAATATCAGCGCCTCAACAATTTCTCTGAATAACTTGCAATATCGTATTAAATTCTTCAATGTTAATTAGAAAACAAGAAACACTAGTTTCGACGATTCTCTACCTCCGTATAATTTTCTTTTATTTATAAATCATAGGTAATCACTTCAATATTAATTCAAAAATTAAAAATTAACCCTATTTTACAATTTGTTTGTTTCCTGTTCAGAAACACAAAATTGACAATATTTCACAATATACTTTTTCCTTGTTCAAAAACGAAATATTCAATGTACACAACACGAATTAGAAATCTAATTTAATTTTAAAGACAACCCCGTGACACTAATTTGTTCCTTTTTCCCTTAAAAATCCCACGTTCCATTTAAAAGTGAAGCACGCAGAATGTTTAACTCTATCAACACTATTTCTACCTTTTGAAGTTTTACCTTAAAATTATTTTCTCAGTTTAATAATTTGTCCCCAATTGAATTTTGCACATTTCCTGCAGTTAATTTTATAATCGTTACGTGAAAGTCGAAAAGTCAATTCAGAATATACGACCAAACTCGGAAAATAACTTCAACACGTTGAATGCCGCACGATTTCATACAGCAAAATAGCCAAATCGAAAAGATATAATATTAAATCATTTGATTGAATTTTTTATAATATAGAAATCTTTTCAAGCAATCATAGTTTAACTGAGTGAATTATTCGTTCAACGTGTTAAGATAAAATTTCAGAAGATACCGTTTGACACCTTCGGTAGAAATAATGTTAACACATTGCCTACCGGCTAATTTTCAGAAAACTGAATTGTGCGGATGTCATGTAATATATTTTAAATAGATAATCAATTAGAATTAAATTTTATATTTTTTTCAATGCTGCGGTAATTAGCGAAGTTGCATAGCTAAGTGTCTTTATATAAAAACGAGATTTCTCGTTACCGGTGCGCAATGTGTTAAGATTCAATAGTTTAGTTTCCCGATGTCACCGTCATGGCTTCCGTACCGATGGGGTATGAAGGGTTGAACCAATCCGAGGCCTGTCAATGTCGACTCGTTATCGGGCACTTACGTTGACCGAGCTTAGCATTTGTGTTTACATCCAGGGGACGAGGCACTCGGAACGCGCGTCCGGCCGGCGCGAAAACTTCCTGACGCGGGTTAGACGGAAGAACGCGGGCGGGGGGGTTGGAAAGGGGTGGGCTCCTGTATGTACGAGACCCCAGTTGGCTCGAATACAGAACAAACTACTTGGCCAGACACTCGGGCACCTTGCTCCCGATAAGGGACGACGTTTGCTGAGACCGGCAGTCGCGCCAGATCCGGCTGCGAAAATCTTCAATCCTTTTTGTCACGCCGGCCAGCGGCAACCCTTTCGATTTTGCTGTCGCGTTTTCTTCTTTAAGGTTATCCAGGACTCCCAAAGACGTTGAAATACATCTATCCGGGTTTATAACCCGAAACGAATTGGAAACTCCGGAACTGTATCATTCATTTACAGTGTGAATCGAGAAAGATGCTTTAATGCTTTCACGTGTCGTACACTTGAGTCCTCGGAGGTTATAGTTCGTTTGGTGTTGTTAGGCGATCCTTAGAAGAACACAGTGATTCATATTATGTGTTTTATTATTATCCTTGATAGATAAAGACGAAGCAGAAGAAATATTAGAATAATTTCTCCGAGCAGATAGGAAATCTCGGTAAATTTTTTTATTTTGCTTCTGGTTAGAGAACGCAGAAAAATTGTTTATCCAATGGATAAACGTTTGAACGAGATAATATTTGTACGATGAAGTTACGAATTTTGTGATTCAAAGTAATGATCGATGGTGATCGATGCGCTGTACAATTTTCAAAGTGATATCAATTGTTCGAACCTTAATATACTTTATTGCTGTAGCGAAAAATCAAGGATGTTACCGAAGTACTTGAAAGGGAAATATTTGCGAACATTTGGAAATGAATGAGTTCCATGAAACGTCCGCCATAATTTTGGTTACGGTCTCTTAAGGCCGCATTTCCATTTGAATTTCTCCCTCCGCGAGTTGCAGTTTATAAATTACCTCTTTGGTGCTATAGTCTGACGTGCAACTGCGACAGTGTACATAACCATTGCAGTGGTCTTTAATTGTGTAACTTTGGTCTCTTTAAATTTGCCCGGTAGGTCGCTGTCGCTCTTTGATTCTCTGTACGTACAATGCACATACATTCACCATGAATCTCCGTGTAACAGTCTGCGGGCTGCGTTCAACACAGTTTCGTCTTTTAGCAACACCACATAGTTTTCTCTCTTCGAGCCTTTATTGGATTTTGTGTTCCATAAAGCCGTGCGTCATTCCCTACACTTTCTTGTATTCCCCGTGATACTGTCCTATCCATTCGCAACGTCCCAATTATTATTATGATCGTTAACCCTCTATAGGCCCGTGCAACTTTGAACTCAGGTATCAGTATATTGGCATCTCGTTGATTTATTTCATTTTGCACTAAAAGTGGCGAATAAAATGAAGTAATCGGTTAACTGCAACTTTTATACGCTCAGGTGTGGAAAGTTTAACGTCATTGTAACTTGAAAGTTACGAAATATATTCGTTTGATGAAATTATTGAAACTGTTAATTATATCGTTAATTCGTATTCATATGTGGATATTTATTAATTTTGTACTACATAGATTTTGTTATAATTGTGCACAAAAATTCGGCCCATAGAGGGTTAACTCTTAGCACTCCAGGTTGTTTTGTAATCTATCAGCAACTGTAACTAATTTTTATAGTATTCCTAGCGAAAATTAGAAATTCTATAACATTTCTTCGATCTTTTGTTTTCCTTGTTAGTACAAAATTTGGATGTGTGAAGAATCGAATAATTTTAGGGTAGTTTCTGTAAGATTCATTAAAATACTTATTTTTATAACTGGTGCAATATTGGAGCCTACAGAGTTCAAAGGGTTAATATTAACACTAGAACTGCCGAGCATTTAAACCGTCTTTTCAAAATCCCTTTATAAACGCTGAAAGGTGATTTTTTACGCAACAATAACAGGTGGTCCGTTTAGAATGAGTCAACCTCTACATTGACGGTTAACCTTCCAGTCTTTCCCCTTCGGCGAGACACCGAAGTAAGTAGAACACAGTGTGATTAGTCCGACATCTGAGAAACGTAAATCTTAATCTTTATGAAAGCTTCAAGTTTATCGTAATAATTCTCGAACTTTTAAAGGGAAAAGCTTTTGCAAAATTCGTTAATTTCCAACCATTTTAAGCTTCAATCTTATCGAGAAATTGCGGAATGTAAAATATTCACTGCAGATAGTATTCTTCTTATTCATATTACTGTAATACTGAGCATTAAACAACGAATAAGAATTTTATTATTAAAAGAAAACTTCTCCTATGTTTGCTGGAAAATGATTTTCAGCCTCTTAACGATTTAAGACATCCGTTTTTAAGATGTCTCGATGATTCCGGCGTTATAAACATATATAACATGCACAACTATCCGAACCACTTCAACGATTACAATTTATTAACGAGCATTACTGCCTCGTGATTAGCTCTATCGAATATTAGTCAACGTGGTGTTCAAGAATTAATGCACATTCTCGTTCGTATGCAAACCATATTCTACGATAACGTGGAACATTTAAACCTAGAGTAATTAAATCGTTACTGTAAATCCCTTTATCACTCTTTCCTTTCCCTACACTTTAGCTTTCATTAATAAAAATCAATACTGAACTCCAAAAATAAAACAATTGTTGCTAAATCGCTGTCTACATAGAATTACTGATTCTGTAACTTTCCTTTTTCACTCCAGACGATTAAAGAAACAGTTCAAAAGGAAACCCTACAGACGATTAACCCATTCGCTACCAGCAGTTCCTTCAATGACAGTCGCCGCGATTACAATATTTTATTAAATAGAACATATCTTAAGTAAAAAATATCTTCACAACTTTCTGTACATTATACCATGCGTTGCAATGCTAGAACACACGTGAATGTAATTTACTCTTCTTCGCATAAGATATGAAATGTCGACCGTCACATATATATGTGACGCTGGTAGCGAACGTGTTAACACACAAAACGCAATTTCCATAGAAAAATAACGTAAATCCTGAAGAAACATCTTCAAAAATTACATTCCTATCTTCAAATTAATTTCGAAAGCAACGTCATCCTTCAATCATTCTTAAAATGTTCCGAAGATGGAATTCCCGGATCGGATCAAAAAGGTGGACACCATCCGTCGAGAGGAAACCTTTTCCATTATCGGGAACGCTTTCGAGAAACGCGAGCGACGACATGAAATTTTGCGATTTCTCGTTGCATGTTCCGAAGTACACAATTTCGAGATCACGCGCGCGGAAAATGTGTCAAGGCCCGTTTTCTAAAAGGTCCGCGGTTTCTCGAGCTCTAATGACCGACCCTCGGACCCGATTTCCCTGCTTACTTCTCGTCGCTAATGCTCGGCAAATATTTAGAGGCGATCGGGGAACCGCGGAGAAACGAATCATAGAGATCGCGAAATCCGATCGCGGAACAAGATTTATGGCGACCGCTTGAATTGTATATTTGTCGAGGAAATATCGCGGTGTCTTCGTTTCGTATGATAAAGCAATCCCCGAAGAATTTGTTATCCTGTCGTACACTCGCTGACAGTATATGGTTCAAGTGCCTGGGAAAAATAGTGGGCAAGAGAGTAATGGCGGCTTTTCTGTTCCTATGTATTCAGCCGGGCTGCTGTTTTGACGTGTAATTTTGTGTAAGTGGATTTTGAGGGTTAGTATGAAAATTTCAATCGTGTCTTCGTTGTCCTGTGGCTGTTAAGAATTATTGATAGAGGGGAGTTCGAGAGGATTACTTTGAGAACATTTACTGGTAATTGATAATGTGATAAAAATCATTGATGGAATTTTGTTGCACTATCTTAAACTGTTGTTATTTATTATAAGATACTTGGATCTTTTAAGGTTTGTCTAGTGTGATAACAGCTGTATTAAGTAGAAGAGAGACTTTTAGGCAGTAAGCTTTCAACGATATATTAACTGTTCACTGCATCTTCACGTGTAGTATTGCAATAATTAATCCTTTGCACTCGAGAGGAAATCACCACTTTGACGCAGTGAAACTATAAAATTTGATATTTAATACTGATCTGTTCGCAATGCATCAGTGCGTGAAATATGGGGATAAAAAGGCTCTGTTTCTCAATTTACTTGTGATCTGTCTTTCAATTAATTACAAAAAATATCGTCTTTGCCTAGTTAGAAGATGTTAAGTATTTATAACGAAATCCTTCCGAGTGCAAAGGGTTAAGGAACTAAAATTAACTAACCGAGTATTTAAACTAAGGTTTTAACAATAAAAATTCTAAATTTTGACGTTTAATATTAAACCTTGTATAACGCGTCACTATGTGAAATCTCATAGTAAAATACTTTGCCTCTTAATTCATCGATGAAATTAGTTACATTAATCGCAACAAACGTCGTCTATATTTTATCAAAGAACGTTGAATATTTCTAGCAAAAAACTTTGGAGTGCAAAGGTTTAATATAAACTTCACTTGAGTCTAGCTGTCGATTCTTATGATCGAACAGGGAAATTACGTTCCTCGACTACAAGAAGACATCAAATCAGGGATCATCAAATGATCTAGTGTTTACGCGGTTCGGGGGATTCGAGGAGAGGCAGGGTTCAATAAACGCGTCTGGCGAGCGCGTGAAGTGTAATTCGTCCGTCTGGTCGCGCCAATCGATGTCGCTCCGATTAAACGGAATTCCGTCGATAGCAGTACTCTCAAGCGTTCAGAGGTTACACGCCGCCACGTAGACTGCGGCAAGGGTGCCAAGGTCACACGGGAGAATCCAGCAAGAGTTCTCCGCGTCGATTCGTTCGATTGCCCTGGCCAGGTGCATCGGTTTCTTTCACTTTCCCTCTCTTGCTCGGATTGATGGAATCCCCGAGCATTGTTCAATCGGAGCGTTCCACTTCGCCCAAATGGAATTGCCTAAAAGTTTCCCGATAACCGGCAGACCCATTCATCCAAGATTCAATAGCTGTGACCGATAATCTGCTGCTTGAAGAACCTCTACTCTCCAATCGTTATCTGTCAACGCTATTATTCATGAGACCACTTATCTTCTGCTTAGAAGCTTTGGATGTCTGAGACCTACGATCTACCTTTATCCTCTTCGAATTGACTTTTTGATGTTTACTTGGTTTTGCATCGATTATTTCGTTATCCTAAGGAAATGGTAACCGTTTTATCTATATTTATCCGTGTACGTAATTGTTATTAATATAATACAATATTAAGTATTCTAAGAATGACTATTGTATCATGTAAACTAGCTGTAGAACAAGACAAAGAACTGGTTTACATTTGATTTTTCATTTTGTCTTTATTCCTTGATACTCAAAATTCAGTCAATCGCTGTTTACCATTTGATTGGAGGTCTGAGATATTTATCTAACATCTGGGGGCTGAAGTTGTCTTCGATCTGACTATAAATCCTCAAATTTCGTTCGTCGGCGTTCACTTCACCTCGGACGATCCACCAGCACGATTTTGTCATCCATCTCAACTACCGATTCCATCATCCTAACGGAACAATCCTTTTATCCTATTTCCGGATAGGAACTAGCGTATCGCATAAACTATCCTCAGGCAAAGATTCCAAACAGCATCTCCCTTTTAATACTTAATCGATCACTTTTCTGAAATCGTTACTTCCCAACGGTATTGTTCGTCAACCCGCTTATCTTCTGTTCAGACGTCTAAGTCACTTATCTAGTATCCAGGGGCTAAACTCATCCACCACGATCAGGCTATAAATTTTCAAATTTTGCTCGTCGACGTTCAGTTCGCTTAAGACAATCCACCATCCCAACGAAACAATCCTTTCTTGCTTTCGAAAAAAATCTAGCACGTAATCTTCTGTAGCCAGGCGAAATACTTGTGTTTCTACATTCTTCATGTTCGAAACATAAATTATCGTAAACGTGTTAACAAAATGGAACGCCAGGAACAATTTTATCAAACTACCACGAAGATGCAACGAATTGCGCAGAAGAAAATATAGAAATACCCGAACAACCGAGTGTCTAAGGCTTAAGCTATCAAAAGGTGACTATCTTTTCCCTAACAAAGTTACCATCAAAAAGGGACCGTATTTTTTAACTATTACCACACGAATTACACCACCTTTCTTCAACGCGTTGACTACCACGGTAGTTACCGACGACCGGAGCTTCCAAATTGCTTGAAAACAATTACAACAAGAAAATTGCTATTGAATCGAAATATTCAGTAACACAAGAAGCTAAATAATAATACAATACGAGCACTATAATACTAAAAAATTAATAATTATTCCTAACACTATATTTCTATATTATAAACGAATAAATCCTGCTATAACGAAACGCTCGAAATTCTCGTGGCAGTCAACGCGTTATCAATCCCGCCATTAAAAGAGGACAATACTCCTTGACAAAGTTACGATAAGATCGGGACCATCCTTTTTAACAAAGCTTTCATCGGAACAGAACCATATTCTCTGGCAAAGCTATCGAAAAGGAATCATCTTCCCTCGAAACAAATAAACAGGTTGCAATGGAACTACGTAGCCAGCTGCGGACAGATTGTTATTTGTAGCTCTAGAAGACGGAGGAAACGTCGAGACAGGGGTGTCGGACGTCATCCCCCAGAGGTAAAAATAGCGGAGCACGTGGCGATTGTCAACGTAGCGCGTACGACAGGTCCGCCAACGCAACCGCAGTCGCGACAGGCGGTTGCACGCTAAAGGAGCACAGAAAGCTCGTCGTGTATCCTTTTGCACCGGCGAGGCAAGCCGGCAGGCTTGACGAAACTGGGACACGCCGTGGTATCGATACGTCAGACGTTGTCCGGTTCCGATTCGGTATTCGGATCAATAAGCGGCGGTTGGGTCGCGGGGACCGATGCTTTACGGTCGTTTCAAGACTTCAACGATCGCGGACATCGTTCCGCGGGCGGGACACGCGTGCCTATCGGATATTTTAACGCCACGGTTCGATTCTTCGGCGAATCGACATGGCACAGCACTCAGCGACGATGATTTAGTACCTCACGGATCACAGCTCTAAGTAACTAATCCAATTTTTCAATGTTTCCAAACTGTAGCGCCGAAAGATCTGATTTTTCGCGCATCAAGTTTGCCGGTTTGTTGAGTTAGTCGGTAGAAGATCAATGCGTCCAGTATTGATCACCGTTGGTCACGATGAACCGGTTTGTTTCGACTTCTGTGGATAGCCGGGTGATACGTACATCGCATCATTTTGATGATTCATGGGCTATTTTTGGTGGACGGTGTATTATTCTTGAGAAATATGCTGGAATTGCGGGTAAGCTGATCTACGTGGGCTGGGACGAAAATATTCGGATCTAAGTATGATAACGAAATGCGATGCTATTTTGGGTTGAATAGACTTCGGCTATGTTGGCTAGAATTTTATTACGGGATATTCTATTGTTGTAATGAGACAATAATCGAATTTTTCGGGATTTTTTTGAAGGGGCAGTAAGTAACTGTTCTATGCATCGTAGATTGAAGATCTACATTTAAAGTATATATTCTTGTAAATAATATTTTTAGTTATTCACTTTTTAAGGAACGATGATGAAAGTGGAAAGTACTTTTTCAAAGTATACAATTATTTATTTAATTTGTTTAATTCGAGGTCATAGCAATTTTGTGAGGGGATCTCGAAAAAGTTCGAGTTTATGATACAATAAAGACTGTGGTTCTGTGAAATTAAACAATCGAAAAGATTTCTTTTATTTGTGAGAATGACTATTGTTATAATAAGTTTTGTATCGAAATGAAAATTACTAAACTAAAGTCGTATACTGTTTTTAATTTATATTTAAGTTCAATGACCTTTGAATTGAGCTTCCAGATATAGGAAGATAAGCGTGTGAGTGGTTAAGGGTTGTTCCTTAATAACGACGTCCCCCATCAGCGTTGGGTTTCAGAATCTTAAGGGATCGACTTTCGCATATCCGATTTCCCGAAATTTCAGGTATCTAATTCTGCGGTATCTCATTACGACTACAAATTGTAATTTCAAATTTCGACTCCTCGAAAGATTTTAACCCTTAACGGATCGGAAGTATTTCAAGTTCATTTACCGCCAAAGAATAACATGGCGTAGATAACAAGCAGGAACAAATTCGCAGAAGTAATCTAGCATAATATACGTGTTAATTGTAAATATTACAACAATAACAGTGATAAAAATAATAAAATGATTTCTGCCGCTATGTACGCGGCATTGGACCCAGCAAGTAAGTATTCTCCCCTTCTTCTTGCTTGTGTATCCCTTGTGGTTCACAAAATGTTTATAATCTCTTTACTCTGAGATTAAACACATTTCTTATGCAATGTAAAAGTTCAAATTTTATTACTGAAGAGAGAATCACTGAATCATCAGTAACGTAGTGTATTATCTAACTATAAGCTTGATCAATTTTAACCCTTCGCAGACGAAGATTCTTCGAAATGTACAAAACCTTCAACAGATGAAGTTAAATTTTATATCGATTGCTTAATTAATAGGAAAAAATGTAAGCTACGTGCTGATCTCTTGCTGTTTGACTAATTAAATCATTAGTCCGCGACTCAGTCTTGCAAACGTGAACATCTGATCTCACCGAAATGTCGACATTCGTCAGCAAAGGGTTAAATCAAATTTCACAATCGCGTAGAAAAATAAGAAGATTATTCTTCACGGGATAGCATAATTCTCGTCTTTCGAGAAAGGAAATTCCATTTGATGTCGATTTTAAGGATGTACGTTGCAGATTTGGGAACAAGTTTAATTAATCCTATTAGTGTACTTCTGAAAAACAGAGAGGCGAAGTCAGTTAGTTTCATTAGGTAGAGAATGCTCGGTAAAATTCCAAGGAACAGTTTGTCTAAGTGGTTTCGAGCACGGTGTGGAAAAACGATTTCCCTTCGAGGTCACTCTTTTCATCGATGCTTTTTCACATTTCGAGTGCGTATTTTCCTTTCTTTCGCGTTGCGACGGTTCGCATTAAGACAAATCGTAAAAAATGACCTTGGAGAAGAGCTTTCGCCCATAGTGTTTACCCGTCAAACAAACTTGAAATTGTGCTTTGCGCACTTTCTCGGGGTTTGTACGAAATCCGTCGAGAAGCTTTAAACGGATACCTCTAACGAGAAATTTATAAGGTTTATTTATTTGTTTCTATAGCAGCTCTGATGTTCTTTGAAACGTTGATTCGCCAATGCGCCGTTTACTTGGCAAAGATAATATTTCCATAACAAACACCGTGAGAATGAAAATTCCACTACATTTCGACTATCCTTCAATTTTCCGAAAATATTTTTATTCAAACATATCTCACACTATACAGTTTTCATTTTACGTAAATCTGGAAGCAATTCTGGTGACACGTAATATTTTTCAAATAATAGAAACGTGTTTATTCACTTATTCAGACAACGAACGACGTTTAAAATGTTCATCGCCCAATATAAATTTGAAGAATCAATTCCATTAATTCAGTTTCTAAATTCCTCTTTTATAAGTATTCAGATAGTATCCAAACAACAATGTTAAAGTCACAATCGACGCAAAGAGCGCATACGCGGTTAAATAAACACACAAGTCATAAGCTAATTTCCTCCAGTGTAACTTCATCTTTCTTTCATAAAAACGTCTATTTCCTCCATTAGAAGTTCCTTTGTCTCCTCCCTTTGTCTCTTCGTCCCTTTCACCTGCGGTGAAAAAAGATTACCTAAAGACATTCCGTACAATATAGTTATAATGAATATATTACGATAAAAGTATATAATTCAATAATAAAACTGTCTGATTTCATAAACTCAAACGTGCAACGAAGACTTCAAATTGCACTGAAGAAATCTAAATGTTATCCATTTTTTGTTTACTATTATCGATACTTAACCCTTGAAATATACATAGAATCTGTTTCTCATTTATGAAATCTTTAAGTTCTAATTAAATTATTTAACAAATTCTCTCTTCCTCAAGACCCGAATTTTCGTTGATCATTGGAAGTTTCGATCCGCGTCGTTATATATCTTTGAGATTCGAAGCACCAGGAGGTTTAACCGAATCCTCCAGCGACAATTTCCGGTTCTCGCCGCGCGTGTCTTCCGTATTTTTTCCGCGACCTTTCCACTTCCCTCCCCTTCGTTCTTCATTAAATTTCCCCTCCATTCCCAGTCATAAAATATTACATTATGCCCCGTGTAGCCGGCGCGAATTTATCAACGACAGGAAATTTCAAGGAACTCCATTCGGAAGCCCGGCAGCATTGGACAAAAGTTATTCAAAATAACGAATGAAGAATGGCCAATAAATTCAATTCATTTATTATCCGTGAATATTGGATACAGTAATTATTCTGTACTCACAAATAACAGATTGAATTTCGTCATTCTTTATTCGTTATTTTGAATAACTTTTGTCCAATGCTACCGAGCTTCCGAATGAAGTTCTTTGAAGTTTAATTTTAAATTAAATTTCATTAAATAATAAATTATTTTTTGTTATTGTTATGCGAATTATTATTCGAACTATTATTCAATACTGTCATTCAAATTATTATTCAACATTGCTGTTCAATATTGTTATTCGAACAAAGCCCGCCGAAAAATGCGATAAATGCTGCGGAGGACGACCTGCGACTGGCAGCCCGCCAAACGATACTTCTGACTTCTTTTTAGCGGTGTCGCCGGTTCCGCGGCTTTCTGTTTTCCGGCCGCTATTCCCCGCCGGGGATTCTGTTCGACGCGTTTCCGCCTTCCGCTGTAACGGAGTTATGACGATTCGATTAATCTCTCGGGACGCATTTTTGCGCAGCGCGACGAGAACGAATCGCATGGGAAAATTCTTCCCTTCGTTCTTGCGCCCAATGAATCGCAAATATCCTGTGTTTTCTGTTTAGAAATTGACGTTCACACCGGATATTTTAGAATGAAATATTAGTGTGAGGGGTACACGCTCTATTATTCGGAGTTTTTTCTGTAAGTTATATGCTCCGTGATGAAAATGTATATATTTATCTATTTCTTACGCCGCTTTCGATGTTTGCGTACGTTTTAGTAATTTTGCTAGGAATTTAGACAATTTCCTTGGTACGTATACATTTCGTTAATTGTGTTTGATTATTGTCAACGGTATTCAAAAGTTGCGTGACTTGGTAATATTCAAATTTCGATATTTTAACTGTTTGCGTGCAATCTTCATTTTTCTTACATAATCAATATTTACTCAGTTTTCAATTGCTTGATAGATAAACATTTACATGTTTCATACATTCGTGAATACACGTTTACGAATATAGAAAATGTAACATAAATTCCGTTTCATTGTCGAAACATGGGCTTTATGAAGGTGAAAGTCATGTAAATATCTTCTTGATAATGGACGAAACATTTACTTCATTTTGCTTTGCACTCTGTATTCGCCATAAATGCATAAAATACACGGTCTGTTTACGATTTAAATTTAATATAATTCCTGGAAAAAACGGATAAGTCAATTCAATTAAATTGTTCACGCACAATCCATCGCGTCATATTAAAAACAAGTAATACAGCCTGTATGTTAAATGTCAAGTGAATGAGAAGGACGACGATGCTCGAGAGGAATGTAAATTCTTGTTTACTAATTAAATGCTGAATAATATCCAACGCTTTTAACTGTGCTGCAGAATGTTGATACCAATGCTCATTATCATGATCCATCTAACAAAATCCAACATCAAAAAAAACTGTGTACCATCCACTGACGAATATCCGAAGCTAAGGATAAAGCAACGAGATGAAGCAACTGTGCTTCGTTCGCTATGTAACTTTTTCATTTTCAATAACTTCACTTCACATTATTACAAAGTTCAAGCGAAAGGAATATTATTAACCTTCCTCAACTGCTTCTTTGCTGATCGAACTTGCCAATGTTCGCCTTGAAAACCGTAATAGAGACAATAACAACAATAACGCTTCAGTTCTGTAAATTATCCAATTAAAATATAAAAATATCTTCAATGTTTCTAACGGAACGAAAAGATCCTAAGCAATCGAATCTGTTGAAAGGGCATATACATAAAAAGAACACATATTCATTCTACTATAATGTCAAAGACCACAGAAAACAAATCTGAACTTACATAACATTTAACCCTTTGCACTCTCATTCAATTTGATACAACAAAATTAAAAAGTGTTATATATAAAATTAAGTTTTATATAACACATCGATACGTGACATATTCATATAAAATAACTTTCTTTCTCAATTTACGTATGTTTTCCCATTAGTCCGTTTCAAATAATCGTCTACGTCTCATTGAAAAGCGTCAAATGTTTCCAATAAAAAGCTTTCTAAGTGTTCAAATGACTTATAACACATCGAATACCTTTGTATTCTAACAAATGACCAAGAACGAATCAACTCTAATGTACACAACTGTAGAGCAACGAATTTAAAGCAAAGGAAATATTTTAAGTTCCACTGTCAGGTGACCCACTCCCTGCACGTACGAAATTGGCAACCCATTCACTGAATTGGCAAACGGGAAGGCAGTAAGAATCTCTGTTAGGCGTGGCCCAGTCGTGGCCAACAATTTCATTAGTGCTTTTTCAACGGCGAGAAAAGAATCGGCTTGTTATTCCATGTTTTTCCAGGGACACACCGGATTTCACCTTCGACACTTTCCCCTTTTCCCGGTGTTCATTATCCCCGGTTCTCTTTCCACCGCGCGGAGTTCGTGCCGGCCTCGCCCTCGCTCCTCCAGACCGCGGCGGTGTAATAAGTTACAGAAGCCTCGCTTGATCACGAGTCATTTAATCGGCCCCGAAATATCGAAAATCGTTACGTCCGTCTTGCACGCTGATTTGTGTCGTTTCGTTCGCGCCTCGGTATTTTTACAGCAACATTTCGAGTATCTGATTCGGATAATTGAATTCTTCGGACGACTCTGTGTAACGCGGATTTTTATCTGTGATATACGCTGCGTGATTCTTATAGAGTTTAATGAATCTTTGAAGTTGATGTTTTGAACATTTTCGAACATAAAAATTATAGCATTCGAGAATTTTAACTAATTGCTCGTTGATTGCTAGAAGATATGAAATAGTTTGAATTCACTGGGCAGCGTGATTGAATGAATCATGTTATGATCACTGTTTCGTCATTTCTGCTATTTATTTTAGTATTATAGTTAATCTAGTACGATTACTTAAATTTATTTTAATAATTTAATCCTTAACGGAGCAATGCCGCTATACAAAGGCAGCAAAAATCATTTGATTATTTTTATCACTGTCACTGTTGTAATATTTACAACTAACAATTTACAATTAATTTGTTTCCGCTTGTTATCTATGTTACGGTACTTTTCGGTAAGTGAACTTGAAATACTTCTGGTCCGTTAAGGGTTAATACAAATTTGTACTTTCGTGGAATATTTCATAAGAAGGAGAACTTTACAGAAATGTCCTTTGACGAAGAAGATTATCAAATGCAATGTGCAGCGAACGGTTTTTCTTACTGTACGTGTATGAAATACAGTTAACCGCTATACAATATTTGCGAAAGCCTGTCGAGTCCCCGTTAGCCTTCCTTTCGCAAACTGTGGAACCGATCGAATACGATTACTCCAGGTAAAAACTACCTTAAAGTTGATTGCCGCGAGAACCCTGACCGACACGTGTGCGGGGACCTGCCGCCTATGTTCAGAATTGATCTGCGTCAATCAGCGAAGACCCCCAATTAGCAACGGTTTACGGCTGGTGTTCCTCATACTAAATATCGATAATAGGATAGTTTGCGTGGAGGAAGGTAAATTGAGAGGATTAAGTCACCGGAATTACTCGGTAGGAAATGTCCAAACATTTGGGTTTATTTTGAATAGTAAAATGTGAAGGAAGTGAACTGTCAAAGCTTCTCCTCGACTTTAACCAATTTACAGTTAGCTTAACTGGGACCAGCAAAGGCAATGGTGATAATTAGCCAATAAAATGACCCTACACGCAACCTTTGAAACCCTACTACTGAATTTCTCTGTCCGAATTTTCGGATTTATTGACGGCTACCGATTTTTATTACATCTTCACCTTTTTCACGCTTGCACTTGGATATTTACAGATAATTCGAGATAATATAAAGTTTCATCACGTTTACTAAGAATAATTTATAGCTAATACATTTTTTTGCATCACCATTGGTCGATATATTTAATTCATATAATGAATTTAAGAAGCAGTAGAATTTTACTGCTTTTCATTCGTTGAAATATACAGTTCCACGTATTAAATGTTTAGACATCAAATACATCAGACTCTAAAATCGAAAGACCTACATACCTATATAAACTCCTTATTCCAACAATCCCACGATCATTCATCTCGTCCGAGCATCAAAAAATATCATTCGGTTGAAATACATTCCCCGTACCAGAGGAAACCATTTCCCAGCGGTAGCAATTTTCCCGCGCGACCGCACATTCTCTCGAATGTCGCACGTCGCTGCCTAAAGACTCTTTGCTTGTCAAAGTGCATCGTTCGCACGTGACGCCCCCGAGAAGAAGAAGAAACCAAAGTCAGTGCCTTGCCTGATTACTCCCATCCACCCCAAGAGAAAAACGCGCAACCTCCTTGCCGAGAAAAATTCGGGAAACAAACCGCCGTTGTCTCCGTTCATCCCCTTCGGCGAGATTCTGGGCGAAAGGGAGCCGAAGAAGGTAGCTCGGGGGTGTACTCGTCGTTTAGGTTGGAAAAGGGGGTTGAATTTTAGGGGAAAAATTGCTTACGGCGTTCTGCGGTGTCTGGTCGCTGCGCGACTGATCAGTCATGTCTCCGGATCGACCGAGCGATTCTTCTCGATAATCGTCGTGGAGAAGACAAGGGATCGTGTCGGTGGTTAGGGGTTGGTTCGACAAAACACGACTATACGTGCGAGACGTAACAGACGCTTACTGTGATCTTGTTAACTTTCTGCCATACGATTTGGTACGTGAATGTAAAGAAATAAATAATCAAATAGAATAAAAAAATAAGTACAACGAAATACGAAGAAATTGATTTATTGTAAGTGCATATTAACTTCGACAGTGAAATATCGGAAACAGCAGAATAGTCATTGGTTTTTGTTCAATTAATCTGGAAATTCTCACTAGGATTCTTACCTTATTTTAGGATAAGGGATTGAAATATCTGTGTCTTTATTATAATAGAATATTATCAGCAATAATAATTTCATTCAAAATTTATTGAAATCAGTTTGAAGGATTATCCCTCGCATTGAGTTCTGACATGGATCGCGAATTTTACGCTGAAAAGGAAACCACGGAGAACGAGCAGCTGATAGAATTTGTTTGGTGTAATCCTAGAGCGCAACTGATAATGGTCGGGCCGTAGATTTGACCGCTAATGTGAATCAAGTTTTACCCTCGAACGAACGCATATCTTTGCTCGATCCGTTCGCGACGCGTCGAGGTTACTTTGGCCGGACGACAGGACCTTTCCGTTCGATTTTGTTTTGCCATCGCATGTCGATCGGCCACGGTCGATACACAACCTGCCTCGTAACGTTCTGTGTGTACAGCACTAACCTTGAGCCCATTTTTGCAGCGTCGTTCTCTACGAGCGACATCCTTTTTCATTCACCGAACGGTTTCGATCAGGCGAGAGCATGAAAGTATGATGAAATTCATCGGTGCTCGTGATCCTGTTTTCATCCCCTATCGGACCTCGCGGGGTATCGGTTGATTCCGATTTACGCTCGGCCGTGAGCACTGTTACGCGGGCTATCTAATAAAATGCTAAGTTTATTCCAGTTCACAGTGGAACGCCAAATTCATCGGTTTTTGGAATCTTTATTTAATGATTACGAAAATATTTGAATAAAGTATAGTCGAATTACGTTATTTCCATGATCAGTAATTATCACCGTTATTTTATTACTTTTACCATTGCCGGTTCTTGCAGGCGCAGTTTCTATATTATTAACTGATCGAAACTGATTGTAAAATGAACGAATCTTTATATTCATTAGTTTGGATAGTTGGTTTGTATGTTGCTCAGAATTGAACAAACGTTTTCATTTATGTTTTGCATCGAAAGGAAAGTTCTTGCAAATTTGAAAGGAAAGTGAAATAAAGTTGGATTGCCAATGATTGAAAAAAGGTAATTATTAAAGAAAGTTGAATACTATAGGACTTGAAAATCAATGTGACTGTTGTAGAATGTTGCTTAGATAATGAATGAGTGTTTGTTCTATCGAAACGGAGCCAGATGGACGATATGATGGAAGAGGACTAATTTACTTATACACGGTAATTTATGGATGGGTGTAGAATCTATACAATGTAGCAAGGAAGGAATATAACGCGAATATAGGCCGTATGTTTGCCATAGCTACTGAGTCATAGAAGATTGAAGTAAACTCTCGAAGTGTTCGTCTTTCGCTTCGAAGCACGTTACGAGTATACCTTGACCCGATCTAATATTTACAAACAATCTCGCTATCTACGAGGCAATGCAAGCAGTCTGTAGCTGACCGACATCAATGCGCAGCGCTTTCCAATTGATGAAGCAATCAAGTACGTTTGCGATAACGAGAATACGTTACAAATGCTTATCATTGATCAGTGATCTTCGCTGTTCGCAACGATTTAGTCTTGACCTATGTTAACATTAGAATTACCATGCCAGTCAAAACGACTGGTTTCGATTTTTTGGTTTCGCAATTGATATCTCTAAAGCATTGAATATTAGAAATAATTTTGAACACATATTTTTATTTAAATACTATGCATAATGATGGCTACAGAAATTGAAGATAATTTATTATTAATTTTTGTAAGCATTACATATGAATCCCATTGAATGCTCGGTAGTTCTAGTGAAAACTATCCTTATTTTTGAAATTCGAACTGGATACATTTATGTACACTGAATGTCTTGATATTTGTTCTATATACTAAATTAATTTCTTTTGCATTATTAATAGTAAATTGAAAATGTCTAGTATAGGCCTTGTTAACAGAAAAATAGAATATATTTATATTAATGAAAGTTTTGAAAAACGATAATAAGCTTGACTCGGGTTTTCGGAATTCTCGATAAAAAAGCAAATTCTAATTTGATTCTAGTTTTTCGTAATCAATTTAATAAATTTTACATTTGCACGAGGATGTACAGTCTGAATGAGGAATCATGTGGTACGCTGGGCTCAATTACCAATCCCCCTAGTGGCAAAGGCATTCCAATATCCTGTCGTTTAGAGTAAAATGTGCGGCAAGTTTCGATTGTATAATAACCATCGGAATTCCCTGCGGGCTACTGTCTGCATTCCAGTATTTTGAAAACATTTTTCTACCATGAAGATTAAACTGTTCGTCGAAGATTCAATAGCTTAACCGGCGAACATACTTCATAATTCTGCAGAAAAGAATATTGTAACTCGTTACATGTAATTAAAAGGCCAACCGACCTCATTCAAACATTGCCTACCATTTCCAATAATACAACACCTCCACCAAATCAAGATTTCCGAATCCAAAGAAATATTACAACTATCATATACCACGTATTCAAAAAAATACCGATCACCCTCAAACAACTTCCAAACCATCATCAAACAGAAAGCATTACCAAATTCCCTTACATCCTCGCAATCGACATCATTATCCTCGAATCATGCAACTTCGTCTGACTTCCTTTCATACCCAATCCTAAGGAATTCCACTGTTCCGTCTCTCCCAACTCACTCGGCGCACAAAGAATTCGCAAACAGTATCCGCGAATTCCTCCCGCGGACGCGAGGATCGGAGACGTATACGGAAAGTTCAATATTTGACGCAATGTCCCTTTAATGCCGGCGGGGACGCGCCATCGGGGGATGCTTTTAAAGCCGCGAACGCTGGTTCGGATCAAGCAGTGGCAAGAGGGTGGTGCTCGCGGCCGTAAGGGAAGGAGCTCAAGGAAAGATCTTAACAGTCGTAAAACTATTATCCTTGCCTCGGTTCGGTAACGGCACTCGGGGATCGCTGTCAGCCATATTTTCACTTGTAATGGGGCGAGAACCGTTCCGGTTAGCTACATACACGAACGGGCCGCCAGCTCCTCGGGAGTTTTCGCATTTGCGCGCGTTCCGCGGGTGCCCTCGGGGATTCGAGTCGACGGCCTGTAACGAGCCATCATAAACGTTTGGAATTTTCCCCGGCACAAATCGGCCTTCCAGTTTCGACGCTGTACACCGTGTTTCTTTCCGTTTGTCGCGATCGTATGGATTCCAGGCCGCGCGTCTTGTTCCGTAAACACGCGCGCCGGCTTCCGTTGTAAAATGAATAGACCCTTGGCTTTTATTGGCGGACGGATCGCGGTGCGAGCGGCGAGAATCATTGGCGTAGGCTTTTCTATCGAGACTTTCGACTGTTTCTACGGTTTTTGCGTTTGTCTCTTTTAACCTCTTGCCTTACGATTTATTTCTCGACTATGATCGATACAACTAGTTCATTACTAATAATTAATTGAAAATCAACAAAAATCGAGGGATATTCTGTGGCACTGTTTGGTATAAAGTATAGTAATTGATAACATAAGAGTGATATTTCATTTGAGTTCACAAGAATTCGGTAATATTTATGTTTGTTAAACTTGGTTTAAAATCTTCATCACGAGTCTGACATGTTACTGCGAGGCAAGGGGTTAACACGTTGACTATCAGGAGAATTTTAGGTACTCTATGCAATATTACTTATTATTTTATTTAAATATTTTATTATTTCGTTTAAGTATTTAAATATTCAATCGAATTCAAATTTAATTAGAAATATTTCTTCGATAATTCTGTTCCAAAGTTCTGGTTGCCTTTCGCAGAAACTACTTATTTATTAATTAATTTCGTTACTTTCGAATTTTACGTAGACGAATGTATCGAAAAATGATCGCGCAGGAAGAATCTTCTTATGATTATTTATTGTTGAGAAATAATTAAAAAAGACTTTCCAATCTAAATATAGACTCCCGATCTGACACAAAAGCAGAAAGCTCGAGTAAATTGCTCCGCGCACTCGAAGCTACATCGCAATTTATATTTTCTTCGGAATAATCAGGTGTCCGGTGATTTATGGTCGGGGGTGCAAATGGCTTCCATCGATTCCGCCCTGAAGTGCTCGTCGCTGCTCGTCCGCGGGTGTATCAGATTTTATCATCACGACGAAGATTCAACGATCGATCGCACGATTATATCAGGTCATCCTGTAAATAACGCGGTTTTTGTATTCCTCTTTTATTTTAAACGATTCAGACATACAACATTCTTGTTTAATCTAATTGTAATGCATAGATAAATAATCTGTAGATAACGAAGTGGAATATACTTTAAATTAAAAAAAAGTTTTGTTCACGATTACACGATTACGTATCTCAATTATCTATTTTCAACCGTCTGCCGACAATATGGACCATGAAAGACTGCTGAAAATCCTACGTCTTCCCCATTTAACTACGATTTTCAATTTTGATTGCAAAATAATATGAAAATTTAGCTAACACTTCAATTGTATATTAAATTCGGAACTAGTTAGTCCCAATTATTAGATAATAAGTATCTTAAAAGTTGTTCAAATTTTCACAAAACTCACAACAATGAAAAATCACCAGTGATCGTGACAAGTTCGTATTATCGGGCACGTTGGTGAAAAAGCATATTGTCGGCGAAGGGCTGAATCTCTGATTGTAAGTAATTGTAAGTCTGATTGTGAGTAATAAAATAAAGTGTCAGCGAATCTAGTGTTAAAATGAACGAAGTATACGAAAACCGCATTATTTACGGGATGACCCAATGTTTCTTCCTTTGCGTCTAAACGGAACCACCCCCTCCACCTGGTTACCCTTTGCTCGACATTTTACATCGCTTCTGCGGGACGCGACATTCAATTACCCAACATTCTTATATAGCATGACATTTCCGACCGTCTATATATTAGCAATGGACCCGGCTATTATCTGCATCATCAAATAATGATGATACGTTTCGCAACTTAGGTACTCGAGCATCTCCAGGGGATCGGGCACGGAGCTCTGACGTCGATTTCGAGGAGGATCGACTTACTGTTTCCGTCAAGCGTGCTTCAAATATTTATACACTTGTTACTCGATTTACGTCGAGGATCAGTTTCACGTTATTTTATTTCATACGTGATAGACTATCGCGTGAGATTATCAGCAGAGAAAATGCAGGCAACAATGTGCGGGGAAGAATAAACGCGACACGGAACGTGACGTTGCACGAGACCAGATATTTGACAAGATCGAGGAGTTACAATGTTAGCCGAATATTATACGATCATCGTGATCGATTAGTTCCGAAATAAATAATGTCGCGAAATGGAACAACGAAAGAAGCTGCGATCATGTGAGAATCGTTTGATATAATGTCCAGATGACTCGAGCGTAATACTTTCTGAATTCGAAAATGCAACAAGTGGTCCATTAGTTATAATATTACATCTCTTGAAATCATAATCGAATATTTCCCAGCGAGGAAATAAATTTTTTCGTCGTTCAGGGGACATAAGGAAAGCCATGTTTCATCGGGAATCACATAAAAATCAGGACCAGCAGCCAGGAACGTCGAAAACGGGAATAGACACATTAACTCCCGAAAATACGTCGACGGAACGTGTCGAAGCTGCTGTCCCTCCTTTCTGGCAACGGTGTTGGATATTATTCGAATAAAATCAATGAATTAATCGATAAATAATGCTCGATTATTTGCAATTCAAGCTATTCGTTATTAATGTTGGGAAGCTTTACGCGTTATTTGCTATTCAGAAATTCACAGAAATTCGGTTGACAACAAGACAATTACGTTATTCAAAAGTTATTCAAAATAAACTCCATTCATTCATTATCTTTGGGTGACGAATGTGTTAACCCTTTGCGCTCCAAAAGTTTATCGCTGGAAGTACTCAACATTCTCTCATGAGATATAAATGGCATTTCTTGAAACTAACTTAACGAGAAATCACACATAAATTATGGAATAAAGCTATTTCATTTTAATATTTCACATACTGATGCATTATACAAACGTTATTATGAAATATTAGATTTTATTGTATCGTGTCCATCAATTCAAGTGGCCACTCAGAGTGGCCATTGGAGGGTAAAAGGTTAATTATCCAATGTTCGCGACACTGCCCAGCGACATAGTTCGACGAATATATTTATAGGGTCCGCGTATATCAAGCGAGCTGAATTATTTGTCGCGGTTCTCCGAGGCAAGGCATTTTCCTTCCCGATGAATCGTTTTATTATTTACGAGGACGGTACACCGCGACGGTCGCAGGACATCTTGTAATTAAGCGTGGCGACGGCGGCGACCACCTGGCCGAGGAAACGGCATTAATTAAAATCCATTAACGAAGCTTGCCGCGCGGTAACCGAGTCGCGGCGCGTAATACCTGGCGCGATCTACGCGCCGAAACCTGAAGCTGATCGATCTTGCTCGTTAGCCCGTCCGCGCTGAACGACTGAGATTAATCTCGAGATAGCGTCTTCCTGCGCGTCTTTTGTTTCATTCGCAAGTCGGACTGTTCCTTTTTTCACGACGTTGTCTGCGCGATATTATCGCGTTTTTTTTTTTAAAGACAAATGGTGCTCAGTTTCACAATTTAAGACTTTGGTTGGGGTGAAGTTAGATTTAAGGGATGCTTTCTGTTCTTAGAATAGGTTGCAGCTTTCAAATAGGCAATCTCCATTCGATTATCGAATGGCAGAGGTAAAGATTACTTAAAAATTACACGGTTGTGCTTTTATAAAATAAAATCGCGATAGGGGGTTAATTTTGATCTAGATTGTAGCTAGAAAAGGATGATATTCACTTACATTTAACACTATTTCTACCAAAGATGTCAAAATACAAATTCTGAAATTCTAACTTACAATTCTCTTCTCAATGTAACAATTTTTCCCTGATCGAATTTCGGACATTTCCGGTGGCCAATATTATAATCGTTGTTGGTAAAGTCGAAGGTCAGTTCAGAATATACGACTAAGGTTGGAAAATAATTTTAAGCCGAAAATTCGACAGGTGTCCGTCGACACCTCGGTAGAAATAGTGTTAAGAAATGTCGGAAAATGTAACCAGAGGTTCTCAAAGTTTGTAAATAATCCAAGTTCGTTATGTTATAATAGAAATGAACGATTGCAGTGGAAAATATCAAAATACCGTCGACCGATCGTTCCAATAACTTGCGATAACGTTCGATAAAGCGAGGACTTCCGAGTAAATTTTCCCGAGAGACGCGAGAAGACTTCCTAAGCGACACAATGAATCTACCTTGTCGAGAAATGTGTCAGCAACATGAATTGTGGAGGAAGGTCTGCTTGCAGGTCGTGCAAGCTATTCGGTCCAATCTTCTTTTACTAAATGGAGTGGCTACGAACCTTCTCTTGTCCCCATCCCCCAAATTCAATATACCTTTTCTACCGGGTTCTCTCGCGGAGGGCGCGATTTTGTGCAAGTTACTCAACGGTGAGGAGCACTTCCGACAAAACCGCCATTTTCAGGCACTTCAAAACGGCGCTGATTGGTGTTCTCTTGGTCCGGCGGTGTAAGCACGATTGTCCCTGAACAAGAAACCAATTGCAATCCGACGCGTACGTCCTTCGCGCGATGCAAATCGGAATTTTGTCCGGCGTCATCCCCCTGACCATTGTTCGCTCGATAAAACCGGAAGATTATTTTTCCCCGACCGCCCGGGCCGCGCCTTCGGTGAATTTTTCAAGGAACTATGGCAGACATCTCAGGGACAACGGCGTTACGTGTCTTCGAGGCTGCACGGAGTTTTTCGGGAATTCTTAAATAGCGATTTATTGATTTATATTCTGTATATTTTTAGTTTCCCTGTATTCCGGTTGTATTGTATTTTAGAATTCGTAGTTTGTACTATATTAACCCTCTGCACTCGAACGTTTCTTCGATTCATACATTTAGTATTTTATAATTAAACTACTGATCCTATTAAATAGAAATAATGCACAAAACAATGGACAGAATTATTTTATTTTAATATTTCATTTCTAATTGAAATATATAATATATGATATCGAATATTGAATCTTACAATTTCGCTGTATTAGGTAATTATGACGAGAATTAGTCGCCTTTTGAGTCCAAAGGGTTAAAGGAATCTTCAATGGTATCGGTATACTGATTCGATTTTATTAATTCCAAGTTGTTTATAAGCTGTTTGAGCTAGTAGGTATTAAGCCTATATTTGTAAAGTTTGTAGCTTACATATGTAGATCGATCTTATATTAGTCTTACAAGTGATAATGCCTTCTATTTTTTAAATTCAATTTTTAAGGAATCAAACTGGAATTTAGTAATTTTTATTTTGTACATTTATAGTTTTTTTATATTTGTATTAAGTATTGTTTAGAAATCTATATTGTGTGTCCTGTTGCCTTCTCGTTCCCATTTTAACCCTTTGCACTAGAAAATTTTTTGCTAGAAACATTCAACACTCTTTGATAAAATATAGACGACGTTTGTTGCGACTAATGTAACTAATCTAATAAACTTTATAATGTTATTGTATCAAACCAAGTGATGATTGAGAGTCACCTCCCGAGTGCAAAGGGTTAATAGTAATTTTTTGAACTGTTTAAGCTAATAAATTCTGACTGATGATCAGATTTGTATATTACATTTTTATACAAATTCATGGTAGCCTACATACATCGGATTCGTTGCAACAGAAATGATAATTGGTTCTATTTTCTAGGTACCAGAGGTACAGCTAATTAGTTTAATAGTCCGCGTTTCTGGCACTGTAGTCAAAGAGACCCTTTGCACAGTGGACAGTTCAAAACCGAAGGTACTGCGACGAGACTAGCAGCACGAGTTTAATTACACATTCACTGTAGAAACACGATCTTAATTATTTGGCTAGCGCCCTCGGTAGACCGATATTGACTGACGGACACTCGCTGTAACATCTCTTTGTGCAATTTATCTGTTTTACAGGCATTTAAGCGGTAAGCTGATTTTCAAACTTCTTCGCCTCGAATGGACTTATTGTTGTCGGTTGTTTCACTGAATGCAATTAGTTGGCTTGTTATTTTAAGATTGGACAACGTGAAGATACCCCTGAATAAGAAAGTTACTTCTCGAATATTTCACTGTCATTTATAAATCGACAGAATTTATGTTACTAAATTAAACACACTGGATTTGTAGTTTACAATTAATTGAAAACATTGAATTAATTTTATAATGTTCTTTACACCAACTTTATTTAAAATAATAGTAATACGAGATGTCTAGGTATTAATGATACAAATGCTTCGATGTTATTATTATTATAATGTAACCACATTGAAATACACGATTGATGAAATTGAACAAATAAAAGAGAAATTTCTAAAATTCACAATGAATTTTGCATTATACTCTCAATTAGTGTTGTCCAAATTAAATTTGCCGTTGATCTCATTCAATATAATTAACAGAAGGTTTCTAAGAAAATATAATTTGCTATTTTAAAAGAAATATACATATTGTATATTAGAAAAGTATTTAAAATACGTATGCAGAAGAAGAGAGTAAAGATATTTCATGTTATACGAATTCCTGTTACACCTTTAGTTTATGCAAAGAAGATTGCAAATCGCTCGTCGATGGCTCTAATACGTCAGAACGAAAAATAAAATATTAAAGATCCAGTCGGAAGCTTCTTTCCGCCAGGCCATTGGTAAAATATCGGAGACCTGGGACCACTGGCTGCAGGAAAACAAATCCACGCCCATGCTCCGAACAATTTTTGAGATCCCACGTTTCTCAGGATGTCCGATTGCGCATGAGAAAATCCTTCGATTTCCTCGTGTGTTTTATTTAGATATCAAGAATTGTGAAAAACGTGTATGTGGTTCCCGTCGACACCCTTCCACGTTTCCTCTCTTTCAATCGTGGGCAACTCGAACGTGTAAAAGGCTCGTCAATGGATCGAAAAGGAAGACTTTCACTCGGATAGGATATTTATCCGAGGATTTCGCGTCGCCGACGCACTCCAGTGTTTTTATTGATCGCTTCTTTCTGTCTTCCACTTGGTCCTTTTACCAGTTTATCCGCAAATTATAAATCGCAAACGAAGCGATGGAAACTTTTAAGAAGTATAGAAAACAATCGAAATTACAATTTCAAGATAATTTCGTTTTTATTGGGCATTGTTAAACGATCGTGTTATTAATTGATTAAATTGTTTTCTGTAATTGATTTTTACATGATTTTAGAAAGTCTAAGTTGATCGTTGGAAAATGAAGTTTTTGTATATCTTAATTATTGTAGACACGAGATCTTTTCATTAATTTGTCTGGTAATTATGGATTATGTAAAAATTTAGTATTGAATTAATACTAATCGAATAAAGTATAGCGTGAATTGAAAGTAGATATAAAATATTAGAAACTGTATTGTTCCTTTTTCGTGTTAGACGATAATCGCGTTAGTAAGATTGGATGATTTTATTTGATACACGGGCGTTGAACTTTGTCACAGTTTATATTTTGTAGTTTATTTTGTCTGCAATAAAACTCAGTTTAGCGACCAGCTAAAGAACGCAGCCAAGGGAGACAGGAAGAAAGAAAAAGACTGTAACAAACTGTGAACTAGAAAAACGATTACAGAGTATACATAACTGGCTGAACTTTGGAATCGGTAAAGTTCATAAAAAGTGAAGTCACAGATCTTTCCTTCCAATTAAAGATTTATATATCCATTCAGGTTATTTACGACAGAATCATCTGATCCTTACTAAATTTTTATCTTATGAACATCATATAAATTCACTTTCATTTTAAATGTCTTTTCAAACAAGTAAGTATTGGGCACATTATTTATTCACTGTCTTAAACATTCTTCACGTCACTTCTTGTATTCTGCTTGTGATTAAAAACAGAGACTTATCGGAATGCATGAAAGATCTTTTCACAGGTAACTCGCTTTTATGGAATGGATGAATACCGAGAAATCTCTGGGAAAAAGATAACAATAAAAGTAGGTATGAGAAAATCTGGAACACAGATTTATTCACAGACTTGATTCCCATAGCGTCTATAACACAATTAAACGGTCGTTTTTATCCGTAAACGCATTATGGGAGAGTGTCGATCGAGTGTACGGGGTTATTGCATCGCACGAACCTTTCAAACCCAATCGGAATTCAATAATTAAATTTCGTTGCGTTCGTCCACTTCCACATTTTCGGTAGAGGATTGGAACAATTATTTCTCACGTGCTTAGCACTGTTCCGTAATTCCATGAAATTATCGGTGGAAAATAGATAGCGGAAAATTTTGATTGTATAGAATATATAAAATCAAAATTTAAATGACACTCATATTTTCTTTTTCATTTACCTTCCAAAATCAGTTACCCGCCGGATCCTGTTACTTCTGCCGATGCAAACGACCACGATCGCTTGGCATGCATTAAGAAAGCGCACGTGTATCGAACAGACTGCGTTGCATTGTAAATCATCTCTGTCCCGTGTGTTTATTCAGCCAAGGATTAAGCGTGGGCCGACTATTTATCAACGGTGACAGGATCCCGCGGATAAATCAGTTTTTCGCACACAATGAGACTTTTATCGCGAATTCCATCGGTGATATCGATTCTCACGAAAATCGGCGTGTGTCCCGTTTCATCTTTCGGCACGCACGTGTCATCCCGACGTAGAATATCGTTGAATATTCAGAATACGCGGAAGACCGACGTCCGCGCAGTTTCTTTGATCGTTTATCATGCATTGGCTAACATTCAAGACGTTGCGGAAGTCGAAGAGGATCCGTCACGGTTCGTTTACTAATGATGTCAGATAGAATTCACGCAATTTACACTTGTTCGATATATCGACAAATCAGCTGCTATTTTGTTTGACCAAACGGTAATGAAATTCAAATTCGACGACTTCTCGCGCGCTTACGACTGTAAAGATGGCGTATACTGATCGATGAAATGTAAATAATCTGTAGAACGGTGTAAATTTTTGTAAATTCTTCCTTAGTAATGTATAATGTCGAATTAGAATTTGTAGACAATAAAGGATATTTTATTTTATTTGAAAAGATTAATTAGTAATATAAAAATTAAATAATTGTTTCGTGGATAAGATTTTGGGGAATCAACGATTTAATCCTTTTCACTCCAACTGGCAGCCTTACTGCCAATTAATTTCCTGTTTCTTTGATATTATTTTATGCTTATCCAACATTCATAATTGAATTTTCTTTTTGAAATTAACATTTATTTGGAGCAACTGGCAATCATTCTACGGTATTGGAGTGATAAGGATTGAGTTCGTTGAAATCTATCTAGGGTCACTTTTAGTTTCATATTAAGATTCGCTTTTGTAGTACAATACATATTTCCTTCTGAAATTACTTCGAATTAAATTCCAATTATTTTTAATGTGATTAAGAGATCAGAGAAAAGACCTTGAATTCCTTTGATAAAAGAGATCAATTTCCGATAAAAGCTCAAGTAAATTGGACGAATTACGAAAGGAGTATTACACGAGGATCACAGTTATGAGATATTAACAATTATTAGTTATGTTTGTTAAACCTCATTCTTGAACATTTATTTCCTTGTTACCAAGGAATAGCAAATTTTATTGAAAATCGATACTTCGAATCTTTAACCGTGAAGATTTAAAAAAAATTGTATCTTACTGTAGATAGATTGACATTAAATGGAATTCCAGAATACCACTGGCGAATTTAACTTTTAATGAGTTTGTCTGAGTTGAGAACTATCAACGTTTCAATTAATTGCGTGAAATGAATCCGTCTCTTACCCGATAAAACGAAATGATTAAGTGAAAACGATGTCTTCAATTTTCAGATTTCGAGAAAAAGATATAGACAGCAATTATTCAATATGAAAAAATTATCCAACCAATATGCTTGGGAAACCACATTTTACATCACGATGACTAGCGTAAATTAAATACACTATTGTCTATTACTTTTGCCAATAAAACTATCAAACCATACTTTTGACAATAAAACTCAATCGTTGTTAATATTCCATAAAAATTATTACACTCTTCACCAAAGTTATTCAATAATTTCCAGCAAAAGTGCCAAGATAATTTGAATAATCGAAGAACGCAGATAAAGCTGTTACAGTGCAAAACTAAAAAATTTCAAGTTGAGATTGTAAAATATCAAACTCTTGTAACTTACGTAACACGTAACGTCTCATACTATTCTAACAGCCATAACAATACTTCAATTTTCACACTAAACGTTGCCCAACACCTGCATCCACTTGAATATCCAACCGAAGGCTGCACTATCAACGGTCCCTACGTCGAGTGACGTCACCTCCGACAAATTGTAGTGAAAAAAAATCTGGTTCACTCGCGTTTTTGAAAGACGCGTCGCCCCGGGGAACCCGAGCACGTGTCCAGGATCATTTCATGCCGTTGGTCTGGCACGAGGAGCCAGTAATCAGGTTCCCAGGATCCTCGACTCGTTTACGCGCACGTGTCGCCTCTTAAGGAGCTAACGCCGAAAGTTTTCCATTCTGCAGGGTCCGTAGCGACCGTAATTTAACTACGATTACTTGGCAGCCACGGTTTTGGTATTCCGTCTAACCTCGTAGCGCCGGAAGCAACAATATTTCCTTACCCGGCGCAAGTGTGTCCGCCTTAATAGACCGAAACTTCGACGCCTGCTGGATATTAACACCAGAACTATCAAGTGTTTAATACGATTAATGTAATCCTTATAAATATTGTGACAGCAGACAACACTTCTCATTTCTTTACGTACTCACTACAGCATTCAAGTGAAACTACGTATTTGTTGTTACATTCGACTTACTCGTCCCGAATCATATACTAATCGACAGCGAAGCGACTTAGGATAATCCCATAATTACGGATCAGGCGAGCGCACATGAAAATCTTATTAATTTTTATGATGGTCGTCATAAAACACTTTTAACAACTATTTCTATGGTAATCGGTCAAATAATTACAAAATAAAGGTGAATAAATTGAATAATGCATTTTTCTTAGCGAAAATGGAAACAAAAGGAAAGACAATAATTGAAAAACTGATTAACCAGAAATGTAGAAGTTTTAACCAGATTTAAAAACCATTTAAAATTATTTGATCGGCTGTGGTACGTTCAGCGTTAAGATATTAATAATTGCGAAATAAGAAAATTGGAACCCGCCATTTTGACTCGACGCGGTGGTTCTACTGTTAAGCCGCCATCGTGATTCAATTCTCGTCCGACCCTCGTTTCCCGTGCGTCATCGAACGGGGGGGTGATTAAATAAAATTTCTTCGCCGTTTTTACGATCCGATGGCTAATTCTTGCCACGGGGAACTGCATCGAGCGGATAGGGGATCCAGATCGTTATGCGGACATTAGAATGCAAGATCACGGACGATGCTTTTCATCCCTTAACGCCGAGGGAAGTGTGACTGCGGAATTAATGGGCTCGGACATCGAGCGTCACTTTTAGAGCACGCAAAGATTTGCCGAGCGAAATGCTTGTGAATGCAAATATCAAATTTTTCAAGGGAAAGAAGAAATTTACGTTATTCTGTGACTTTATGTCATAATAATGTAGGGGAAAGAGAATATTTTATTTGTATAAACAATGTCTCTACTACAAGATTTGCAATAAAAGAAATTTCTAGAACATTCTTTCGTCACCATGTATTACTCTCACGTATATTTGGAATATTCCAGATTCGTTTAACATGAGTATCATTACCATATAAAAATCAATATTACAAGGAATTAATTTAGTTTAGTTGTAGAGACTTGCTTAATATGCAGAGTTTTTCAATAATGTCCGTTGTTATTGAACAATAATCCGTTTACGAAGAGGAGAAGATGTATCAAATTTGTAGAAAATTGCCCTATCAGCTTGATGTACAATACTTCATTATCTTCTGCATGTGAAAATTACAATTTCGATGCTATTAAAATGAAACGAAGGCTGTACAGTTCATTATTTAAGAGCATATTATGTAATGAGATACTCAAGATACCTATTATACATTCCACTATCATTTTCTGTGCATGTTAAGGATTTATACGATATCTTTTCTTTCTGGTTTTCAACTATTCTCTAATATAATCACTCATAAGTATACGAAAATATAATAAAATAATTACTTATGATTATTAAATATTATGAACTTCGAAATTAATGCAATATTCTGCTCCAAAAATTAAACGAATTATATTATAATATAATACATTTCGAAGTCTTACTTTAAGGGAATACTTGAACGTTCATGGGAAGATATTTTATAAATATTGGGATAATATGTAGCTTCCTGTTTTAAGTTCGTTGAAACATACAGGACACGTTGAAATGAATTTCTGGATTTCTGGTTCTGTTTGCTTTTCAGTGGTCGTGTATCGAATTCAATAATAGGCTACTTGTGCGATATTGCATTTTCCGCAGAATTTTTCGCAAATTGAACGAGATGACTTCCAGCCCCGGAAATTGTATAACTGGAGAATTGTGACTTGTGACGTGGCGTGGACGGGATAAAGTATTAACGTCACTGCGACGTGTTGAAATACAAAGAAATTATGTTACGTACGAAATGCTAACGCGGATTTTAACGTGTTGAAATTAGGAGACATGACATAAAATTACCGTACAAAAGACTATTATTTCTATTGCACTTTTATACATTATAAATAATACTTCTACACACGAACGTAAGAAATTAGCCATTGACTGATAATTTAAACGTCTATTTAAATCATTTTAATCCGAAACTCTCAATTTCGCTTTGTTCCATTATTTAAATGTAATAACAAAATTGCTGTCACGAATGCATGACAGCCAAAAAGTAGTATACGAAATTACATATACAACACTGATAGCGTGATTAGCCACCATTCGCCGCTGTATATTAATAATCGATAAAAAAAACCGACAAGTAAAGAATCCCCCGCATTTCAGGATCCCGGTACGAATTAAATTCTCATTTTGATTCACCTTGAGGTCGTCCCAAAACGACAGAGGGAGTGATTAATAACGATCGAAGAAACAGGGTGGCAGACGAAGAAAAAAACAAGAAGAATGGAAAGAGGAGAAAGGACAGGTCTCGCGTGTATGAGTGATGGGATTCTTATATGAAGTTACTAAAGAGGAGAAAAAAAAGAGGTAACCCCAATGAGGGTCGAGTTCGCGTTATCGACAAACATACACGCGGCTCGCGTGATCGCGTCGGGTCAGGTGGGTTCGCGCAAGAATCTCCCGGCTGTTGCAAAGAAACGGGGCAGGACTCGTCGAATAATTTAAATCGATCGCCGAGAAATATGTCACGGTAAATACGAAATTCGGAATGCGACGTTCGTGACCCAGAAATCGCGCGTATCGGCACGCAATTTCAACCCCCTGCAATTGTTTCGATCCCCTGCCCCCTGTGATCATAAAGGAATTAGACACGAGCGAAAATAGATAATTACGGATTATTATTTATTCAAATTCCTGCAATCATTATTCGTCTTCAACATTTGAGCCACTCATTAGCTAAATTGGTTAACTGTACAAAGAAACTAGAGGACAGTGATACGATGGTATACGTAGATTTTGAAAATTTCCCAACAGAAAATCAAATGATCGTTGTAGAACGTTTTTACTTCATAATAACAGATGTAGCTTCAGTCTAAAGAATATGTGAAATGTATAAAATAATGTAACTTCGATGTAACTTTTATTATCATTGCAAGTTTCGGCTAAAAGAATATTTATTTCGCAGTACCACACTCGATAACAAGGGAATTTATTTTAAATACAAGTTGATAACTCATGAACCGCTTTAACAATCAAATCTTAAAAATGTTGAAAAAGGGAGTCAATCGATTTGGCTACTGAGCAGCTCATTACACGATGTTTCGAAACGTTTCACCCGACAGTCGTTCGGAAGCAAAGGAAATCTTCCAATTATCCAAATCGATTGTACCTTTTGTAAGTTCCTAAATTGTCAGCAGTGTCCGTGGTAACAAGTAATTCCGAATTACTTTACGCCAACGAAAGATAACGTTCTAAATAGCTTCGTACCATCACTGACATTTTCCCAATCCTCTTAGCCCACCCTCCGCCCCGGCGCAAACAATTTCCCTAACCGTCCGAATACAAAATTCATGAAAAAGCCGCGTCACTTTACCGCGACGTCTCCAGCTGGACATCCAATTCTATTTCCGAAACATCCTCCCGCCATTGCTTCGTCCATAAGTAAACGAAGATCGCAGCGAGTTAAATAAAACAGTAGGACAGATCGAAACTATCAAGTGAGAAGAGAGGCGACCCAGATTTACCCGAACCAGAAATATTCTAACTGGCCATAAAATGAAAATTTCGTGTCCGTTCACGTGCCATTGCATTCCGTTGAAAGCCACCCCCGTCCACCCCTTCCTCTCCCTCACCCGTGTTCCCACTGTTTCGTTCTACAGCTGAATAAAATGTATTCGAGGCAGGAAGCGGAACCGTTTTGGCGGGCTCTTTTAAATTTCCGAGCGGAACGATCGGAATCTGGGCAAATTGATCGAGCGAGACACTGGAAAAAGGTCAGGGACTAATATCGGTGAAGTAACCGGCGCGTGCGTCCGCACGGAAAATGTCCTCTCGTCAACTTCCACTATTAACCTCTCAAAGCTTTTCCAAAAGTTCGAAGAGGACGGCATAACGCGGCATAGTTCCGCGGAACTAGATTCCCGTGTTGGAATGGAGTTTCTATTAGGGCGCAGCGGAGCATCAAACGGTTCGAACGAAAGTGTTCAAATTTTTGATTAATTGTGAGTATAACTATAATTCTGCGACTGTTATCTCTTGTGTGTTTCGTGGAAACTGTTGCGTGCAATATACTAACCCTTTGCACTCGAGAGGCGACTCCTAGTTGCCAGATGATTTGATACAGGAAAATTATAAATTCTGGTGTTTACCATTAACCTTTGTACACTACATCAATACGTGAACTATTGACAGGCAATAGCTTTGTTCCCTAATTTATGTGTGATTTTTTGATAAATTTATTTTAAAGAATCTTGTCTACACCTAAATAGAAAGGATTGAATATTTCGAGCGAAAAACTTTCGAGTGTAAAGGGTTAATCCTCTGCACTCCGACCAATGTTTAATATGACCTTTCAGCAACTCCGAATCATTGTTACTATGAGCTACCAGCTACTCCAGGAGTATTTACAAGATAGCAGATCTTTCTGTGAAAGATTGAAGATCCTGCTTTGTCTTTAAAAGATTATACGTATTTTGTTATTGAAGGAATGAAGTAGCTTTTATAATATGGCGGTTTGTGACATTTGTTATCACGAAATGGACTGTGGATATAACATTCTTGATTTTTATAGTTTACCTTGAGTATCTGCTGAAAAGTATAAGATCCTTCAGAATTTTTATTAATTGAATAGGAAATAAGTACAAAGTTAATTTAAAGTGAAAAGGGAATGATTGGAAAGTTAAAAGTTCCATGAATCATTTTTATTTGTTAAAGTGATTGGTCAGTATCGTTCAGCTACTGGCTAAAAACGTTGATAATGATGGAACAGCAAACATGCTCGCTGCGACAAAGGAGCTGAAATTCTATTAACTCTGCCAGCCTCGATGCGGAAATTCGGATTTCAAAAAAGTCGAAGCGACGCGCACATTCGAAGGGAAAAACGATTGTAACGTGGCACGGGTAAATTCGTGGGGCGGAAATTAGTTAATGATCGGCAAAGTTAATAGAACTACTGATGCGAATATTTCGATCGACAAAGGATGCCGTGGAGCAGTAATTATGAAATTGTGAAATTCGCGGACGAAACTTGTTTATTGGAAAATGAGCTGATAATTGCAAGTATTTTCGGGGAATAATAGCATCAGAGAGGGTGGAATTAAGGGCAAATACTTTGGGACAGAACTAGACTACACTATATGAATATCTACTTGCACAAATAGTCTTACAATAAACGAATCTTGTGTCTTATTCTCGCCGATGTTAATGTTTCTTCCGTATTCGTTATTTTCTCATTTCCATAGTTTCTTTCAAATTAATTACGTTTCTCCTCTGTTTATATTCTCATAAACAAAACGCAGTCCTTTTTAAGAAAAGAAAGGTCATTTAAAATGAAACGTATCTCGTCTATTTATTTCCTTACAAAACAAGAGATAGCCTTTTATAAAACAAAGGTTTATCTCAAATGAAACGTATCTCCTCCATTTATTTCCATACAAAACAAGAGATAGTATTTTATAAAACAAAGGTTCACCTCAAATGAAATGTGTCCCGGTCTACTTAAGGTTTCTTTCTGAACCTAGTCAATGCTGATTCCGCGTTCACCTTATCAGCATTTTCAATAACAGACGAACATCCAAGCAAGCGAAAACATTGAGCTCTATACACTCGAGTGCTTTCCTTATCGATCTCCGTCAACGTTTTCCCGTGATTCCGCCCACTCGGCTCGATGTGCAAAGTGTTTCGCGCAACAAGTACCTAACGATAAATGACACTCGACTGGGATTTCAAGCATTCCAATAAGCCCCGGCACCCTCACGGGAATACCCACCGGTTCGTTTGCGCGACGTTTTTCGCTCAACCGACAAAGTAAGAGATATTCGTTCGATTTTCAACCTACTATCCGTCTTCCCCTTTCTTCGCTCGACTATAAGAAACTCATTGTGAAAAATCGCATTCACTAACGACGTTGGTCCGGAAAATCAATTTCGAGGATAATGAATTACTACTTAGTAGGTAAATTAGTATATATTAACCCTTTGCACCCCTTTGGCTTTGCTATAAATCATACATAATTCACATCACAGATATCACAATTTCAAATTGTAAAATTCTTCTTCTTTGCACTTAAATGAAGCAAATTGACAAATGAAATTAAAAGTTGTGAATTCATGAATATTCGTAATTTTCCTTTTCCGAGACGAAATCTTAGATTCTTGAAAGTTCCTCTATGGAAATGAATTATTGAAGGATTGAAAATGTTCGAAATGTAAAGAGTTAATTAAAAGTCTTCATAGAACGGTTTAGTAGAAGGAGTAAAAGGCATAATATATTAATGGATATAAAATAAAAAATAGAACCGCTGATGAATTATTATTATTATTATTGTTTATTATACCAGTATTAAGTTACTATTACTAATTAATGTTTTTTTCTTTTATATTTCAATTCACAGCTAATGTCTTTATTCCACTATATAGATATTAAAGCGAGAACAATATTCCAACGAATTAGCTGCTACCTACAAACTTCTGAGAAAATCGTTAAAAAGCAACTAAAACAATCCTCAGAGTCCACTGTTCATATTGGGAAATTAATTAAACCGTAGCCCGCGGGGTAAGAGCGCAATTAATAACAGGTAGCTTTCGTGTTCCCCTTAATCTAGCGATCACGAGGTTCTTCAATCATTTTCATCCCCTTTTGTTCATCTTTGGCCACTTTCGATCTTCTCGAACCATCATTCTCTCTTTTATCCATTCCCAATCATTCTAATCTGTCATCGCTGTTAATAACAGAGCACTTCTAACTTTTGCTAGTGTTCAAATACATGTCGAGTCATCCCATAAGTAATATCGTTTTCCTATCCAACTCCTGGTATGTAACATTCATACATACTTTTTCGCTTAATCATCAACGTATTTACCGTTCCATTCTTCGATTAATTCATTAACCCCCAGTCTTACGATTTACTTCTTAACTATGACCGTTACAACTACTTTCACACTAATAATTCATTAAAAAAAAGAGTAGAATTAAATCAGTGAAACAGAAGAATAATGTTTAATTTGAATTGCAAAGAACTGAGTAATATTTATTACTTTTCATAAGAATCTAGTTTCCTTATCTCACAATTATTGGTATCTTAAAGCCGTTAAATATCCCAAATGAAAAGTAAATAGTTTCACTTGACTGCTATAATGAATGAAATAACTAATAAAACCTACAGTCACAATTTTTATATTTATACAGTAATCACAATAAACGCTCCACAGTTCTAGCATCAAAAATTTCATCACGAATCTAATACATTATAAGTCAAGGGGTTAACGCGATTTTCGAAGGCGGCATTGGAAAGTATCTCGCAAGGTAAGACAATAAACGACGTTACTTATAGGATGACCGAGTACACGGCGCCGATGTTGCAGCTGGTAGGCAATAAAGCAAAAGAACGATAGGGATGAGTTTACGAGTACTGCAGTCAGTTCGGCCGAAGGCTATTTACTCGGACAGTTAATGGACGGTAACCGTGCCCTTAAAATTCGAGAACGGGGTAGACTACGCGGTATTGAAATATGCATGACTACGTTGCCGTTTGAGATTATTCTGCCGTTTCCGTGGCGTTGCGTATTCTCGAGCTCATGCTAGCCGACGAAACTTCGTTGTATCGCTTTGCATACGAGGGAACCGCGTGGGCGTAGCTGTATAAGACGCGGTTATTTTCGAAAAGTCAATTTCAAAATCGTAGTTCGCACCGGGTGAAGGTCAGCGCCGGAGTCTGCGGTTATTTGAGCGAGACCGTTGCCAAAAATACGCTTCCGAAGTTTGCCCTTTGCACTAGGTGCGCGTCAAGGTGTTGATCGCTTGGAAGCTTTATTTGGGGCGAAGTGTCCCTGTCCCTTAACACGCCGAGCACGCTTTCCGACGAGTCTTCTGACGAGCTACGAGAATGCAGAATGCTTTCTGTTTCAGAGAAACCACAGAATACGTTAACACGCTGCACGATTTTGCCGAGAAAAATATACAAAATGAAAATAATCTAATATCAAATTACATAATTCAAATGCGTTATTATTATTGCAGGTTTATCTTGTTGAATGTCACTACATTAAGTAGTATTATTAGTAATAAAGACAGGTTTCCAAATAATCATCGTTTAATTCGATTTGGTTGAGGTCACCGGTGACCCCCATGGCATCCAACGTGTTAAGCGTGTTTCTCGTTAGTTTTCTAGCTTCATAATTTTTGAATTTTTTGATCTCTTATGATGAAATGGTGAAAAATACAATTTGATTCGTTTATTCTTTGTATTATTGAAAGAGGAGCTTTCGAAATTGTTCGGAATAATAGAGAGAATATAATTTATTTTGCGCGTGCGTTTTTGTAAATTGTATTAATACAAGGATTTCGATGGAATTGTATTAAAAAGTTTGTAGGTAGGTGAAGAATTGTTTGAATGATTCGTATTTTCCAGTTAATAGGTTAAACAGTATGTAGACTATTATGAGTAATGAACTGTAGATGAAGTACATGTTTTGGAGAAGTGAAATTGTATGAATAAAAGTATAAATGAATTGGAGTATATTTGTTGGTTTATTAAATTGAAATCTCGAAGTTTGATTCTCGCGTTTTCGATGTGGCTTCTGTTTATTTCCAATACGAGATTGAGTCGTTTATCGATCTGCTTCGGTTTAATTTTATTACAGTGTGTCAGGGATATCAATTTAGGTAAATTTCATATAGCTTTCAACATGGAACAACGATTTCCAACCATTGTTCTAGAATATACTGCGGTTTTGTAGTATTCTGAATGTCGGCTATATTGTTCCTGAGAACAATAGCTTAAAATCGCTACTTAGCATGAAAGTAATATCCAATTAATTTATCGTTCACGTTCCTGTTTAAATATCAGAGTACGAAACAGTCAAAATTTTAATGTATTAACACGATAGAATGAAACAAGCATAAATGTTTCAAAAATCACGTTTAGAACCTTTAAATGTACAATTTATTTTGATTCCTTAAAATGTATTTTAAGACCCGTGTACTCGAAAATTTTAGTAGTGAAGCAGGTCTTGGCACGTAGTGGCTAAGTAAGCAGAAACTTCAAATTCAAACTTTGATGTAGAAAGTTGTGTTGCGATAACATGGAATTACTTGTTACTAGTTCACTTATAATCATTTCAACTGTAATACAAATATCTACATAACATTTCACAATTATAAAGATTTGAAAAGTCCCTATTATCATAGAAGATACAAAACCCACAGAAAATACACAATAAACAATCACATGACCTACTCTACCAAGTTGCTAATCAAATCTCTTCTACCAAAGTCAAAATTCATACATCCATACCTCACGAAATTTTCTAAAATCGACAAAAGGCTTCCCTTACAAAAATATTTCTCACCCTTTAATTAACAAACTTGAAACAATAAAATATATTTTTGTACACTATACCTATTATAATAAGTGACGATAATAATCATCATGTACCAAACAATTACTGACCTAAACCATCTCTAGCACAATTAAACTATTCACAGCATCGTTTCATGGCAACATTTCCATTGCCAGTTGTACAGTACCAGACATTCCCAAAATTCGGCACATTTGCCTATTCAACGGCCACCCCCGTTACGTTTACAGCTTTTCCTTTCAAAGTTCGGCTACCCAGCGCCTCGGCATGCCGGGCATGTGCTCTAAAAGAAAGCGAAACGCGGAAGGCGGTCACAGTCCTCCGGTATTCAAAGGATCCGCGTTATTTTAAAAGTTTCGATGCTGAATGGCAGCTTGTTTTACGGCTGGCCAACTAAATGTAAGCCCGGCGCGGTCGTGTTTTACGCGTGGCAAGCATTCCACGACGCGACGGTTTTCTTTGTCCGTAAACATCCCTCGTACACGCGGCAACATCACTTTCAGTTTCCCCCGTTTCGCTCCGAAGAAGTAGAGGAAGAAGAAGTAGCATCGATGAGAAAACTTTCAACGACCATCCCCTCCCGCTTTTATTTGTCTTCCCTGGCGGTCGGTTAAAATTGCGCGCCGACAAATTGAACGCGATCCAATACCCGCGACCGCGTACTATAACTCGATCCGTCCGCGAACCAGTACCGGAAACTTTTGATAGCTTAAGTAGACGCCGATACAAGCATGGACCATGGGCTCACGATTTTTAGTTATTAACCCTTCGATTCATTCTCAGTTATTAACACCGGCGCTTATTCCGGCGACGATCTCCTCGATTATATTTCCTTCAATCCAATAAATCTAAACAAAATATTAGAAAAATGTAAGTGAAACTAGTCATTGAGCTGCTAAATGTAATGTCGTAGTTTATAATTTCTAATAACAATATCTATAGGATTAATTTCATTTGCATTATGTAAAATATAGGATTACCGCCGTCACAAGTATGTGACGCTGGTTGCGGACGTGTTAAGCCGTTTCATGTGAACATGCAATTTTGTAGTTTCGGTGCATGGGATCAAGTGGCGAATGAAACTCGTCTCTCGAGTGCAAAGAGTTAACCCTTCAACAAATTTTCAAATAGTTTCACGTGATTAAAAGAGGAATTCCAATATCCAGAGGACGGGAATGAATCTTTGACAATTAGCGGAGCAACTTTATTCATTTGCTGTAAACGCATTCCAAACTGGAGCTCGCGGTAATATTTTACCAGGATTTTTCCTGAAAGCAATAACTGTTTTTAATTGTTTTTTCCTCGTCGGACCTCAAGCGTTCCGTGAAATTAAGCTATAACATTTTTTTATTTTTTCTGATTTTCTGCGGATTTCAGTTGTTTCTCAATGGACAATAGTCAAGACATTTACTTAACGTGTTAAACGTAAAAACTTTGTTACCATGTTATGTAAAATATGAGGTCTGAAATACTGAAACCACAGAAAAAAGCATTAGGAATGTGAAAGAAAGATACGTAACGGTGTTAACGTTATAACCTCTGGAATTTCTTTCTAGCAAGAATTTTAATTAATTCACACCGTATACAATTTCCTGGACTTTCCCGACTTTAACATTTTTACTCGAAACTACTGTTAACCATTGTTTTGACAAATCAAGTTCAACATTTTTCTCATTATCTTTATTCATTTCGCAATCAATTAACTATTTTTTTTTATTAATATATTAAGAGCTAAAAAAATCAAAATAGATATAATAATAGATATAAATTAAACATCCTAAAAAACAAATATACATTTCTTAAACCTAACCAATGCTCAAACTGTTAATCATTGCTTTCACGAATCACAATCAATATTTCTCTCTTCATCTTCATTAATTTAGTAACCAATGCCTACTTTCTATTCAGCTACTAAAAACAATCGAAATGACTGCAGAGTTTTGGTATTAATTACTCTGTATTTAGTATTAACTACACTGCACATAAATGTACAACTAGTGACAGATATGATAATACATTTCATCCCCTAAAATGCAAATGTACATTTCTCAAATTGCGTTAGTAGTACTCAGTTTGTACATCACGGTTTGAATAGTTTTAAGTGTCCGAGTCTATTCCGCGAGCACATTAACGGCCGTCCGTCAATAGAATGGAAGAGAAGCACAGCTCTTCCCGGTTCCGAGGTACTTTGCATACCGTACACACGGTTAATTTGATGGAAATCTCATTCCTTTAATTTGCTTTGCCAGAGGAAATTTGCAAAAGGAACACACGCCGCGCGCAATTTCACGAAACTGCGAATCCCTATACCTATCGTTTAATTCCTGAAATGCTGACTGGCAACGACCGTTTAATTGAAAATTTCGCCGGTACGGTGAACCCGTTTAATTGTTTTTCCGCGATGGAATTCCTTTTCAAAGGACGATTGAAACGTTAGCTCTTCGCCATCGAAGACGGTGTTCGCTCGCACGTTGCCTAACTGCAATCAAAATTTCTATCTTCCGCTTCGATCGCGGCCACGTCGGTGCCACTTCTGGCGGAACGTCCATTTGCAAGCAAAATAGTTCGCGGCCTGCAGCGCGAGAACGAAAACTGGCTAATGCAGCGTGACTTATTGTCTTCAGCCGGATTTTCACGCGAATCCCTTGTTCGGGATTTCGTTTAGCTCCGTTATTTCTGCGAAGTCGATTAACGGCTTTCAACGGAGGAATTAATCATTGAAAGTTAAAAAGGGTAGAAAAGTTTGTGAAGGGAAAACCGTTATGGAATATGGTTAATTATTAATGTCTAATTACGAATGAATATTAACATGTTGACCGCTACGAGAATTTACAGCGTTTCGTATAACTACTTGTCGTATCGTAACAAAGGCAAATGATATTAGAATTAGTTACTAATGGTTTAGTATTATAATTCTTAAGTTGTGTTATTATTTAGTCGTTAAATATTCTAATCTGACATCTGTTTTCTTCTTGTAATTTCAAGTAATTTAAACTTGATCATCAGCACTGTGGCGGCCAACGTGTTAATGTCTAATTCATTCCTACTAAATCAAATGTTGTAATTAATGGCAGTTAGTAATAAACATAGTTATTGTAGTAGATTATGAACTGTATATTCTTATTTTATTTTCAACCTAACGGAGTTCATCGCAAATACCACGAATATCTATTTTATTGTACGCGACGGAACATATGCGATCAAATAGTCTTTTAAAATCTAGTTTCTCGGAAGTTCTAACCAGCTCGAGGAATGTCTCTCGCTGTAATCGGGTTCCCTTTTGACAATAGAAGTCAGGAACTCGCGGCGAAGCGCGGATGATAATACATACCGACATTGGATGTCGAGGCCGTTGGAACGAGGAACCGAATGATTGAGTCGGAACTCCCGAGTTGTCTTGTTGAAGACAGCGAAACATGCTTAATAGTCGATAATGGAACCGCCTCAATGGAGGTATAACCAAATTATCTTGTCGTCTGCCTGCCAGTGATCCGGTAAACAACGTGCAAAGGGGGAGAGTAGAGTCATTGCACGCATGATTCAACGAAATCTGCTCTTGTCGCGATTTATCGCCCCCAATTGGCAAATAACGATTCCATCGCGTGTTGGAATTGAGTCGAAATCAATTGGTCGTTCAAGGTTACTCGAGAGTTATCCCCACTTTTCGTGTATTACTCGTTTTTATCTTCCGCTCCATGAGAACGGAGAACGTTTCTGACATTTGCGACGCGATAACTCTTCTCGAAAGTATGCTCCGTATCAGTACGATATACGGCGCTTTAATAGTTCATTCCAACAATACGCTATCTGTCGTTTCATTAAAGTTTCACTCTTCATTGACGACAATAATAATAATATTATTATTAAGTATCTGCAGTACGATTATATTATACTCTGTCCACTTTCCTTGAAAAATGCGAGCATTTCCATTTCCAGCTGTTTTTCAAATATTGCGAAAGATCTTTTGACAAAACGTTCTTGTAGGAAGATATTTAATCATCTTTATAAACTAGACTGTTATGAATACTAATGTGCATCGCTCCTTGAATATACAACTAACTAAACCAAAAATCAAATGAAAACACTGCGCGCGCTTCTTCTCGAAGAGTGTAAAACGTTCAATGTGCAAAACGTGAAAACAACCGTGATAAATTGGACTCGTCGCAGTAGTATACCAATCGTGTCACACAGTTCATCTCATGATGTCCCTCATTAGTGTATTAGTCAATATTTGAGTAACCCTGAACCGTCACCACCGACGTGCATTTATAGAGCTCGTCACCATTCGTCGAGTTTCCATCGCGCCACGAGTTTTATTAGAAAAGTTACAGAGCCCGGCTGCAAAATTTTCCAAAAGAGGATTTTTAACATGCCCCATATACCTCTATGAAATTCTAGAAGCTCCCCTTTGCTCGTCTTGCACAACCATTTAACCCAATTCCTTGACTCCGTTTCCGATGGGAACATACAGGAAAGCCCGGCTCGCGCGAAACAAACGGAAGATATTTCTCACCGATTGAATTTTTAAACTTCACTTTCGCGACGAACGGTCTCCGAGGATGCCAGCCAATAACATCGATCGAAACTGGAAGGAATACGATGCAGTAACTTCCATTCTCGATTTTAAACCACCCGGGGGACGCGTTCATTATTTTCCATCGTAAAGCTTGCGTTTGGACTCCGTTCGCTTTTTACGGGAATAGACGATATTCTATGATACGACGTGACAGTTGCACAAACGGCATGCGGCGTTCCGTGTTAATCGAAAGTGGAGCGCTATCGCATGTACGCGGTGTCTCGCGTCAATTTGACGTATGAATTGTTTCCGCTCTTTTTTGAAGGAAGGTCAAGCGGCCGACGGAAATCTATATGGTTTCAGAATCTGTGTTTCCTTGTAGTAAAATCTCCTTGCACGATTAATTTGAATATCTTTGAAGGTTACTATTATTTTCTTCGACATTAATTTCTAGGTTTTATAATTTGTACATTGTAATTAATATAGTGACGAGTTTAATGGCTTATAATAGTGTAACTTTGAAATAACTATGAATAGTAAAACATTTCTGAATAATTAATGAAAATCAGCTAACTAGGAGAACTCCTTTTTCCTTCGAATTCGAGTGTGAATATTATTATAGATACAAAAATTAATTTTTTCAACCAAGTATCGAACAAGACTAAATTTTATTGGATCTACGAGACGCAAGAAGTTTATCAGATCAATCGCTATAAAGAATCATGAACTTTCAGCTTTTGTTTCGTTTGGAAAATTGCTTTGATTGTATTAGTGATATAAAGAATGTACATTTGGTAGTCAACGCGTTAACCCGTACGTTGAGTTAATTTTCTAAAAATATTTAAAAGGTGGAAGTCCAAAGTGATTTCCTGAAATTTTCACGAGAATAAGACAAAAACACGCAGAAGGTTTTGATATGAATATCTGGTTGCCAATATAAGGGTTAAGGAAGCTACACTGTATATGTTTCTATAATGTCTGATTAATGTATTATTCAATATATCTCTGCGGTAACCGGCATCGTTAATTGACATATTCGGTCCTCGCCACACGAATGCCGACCTTTCGTGTTCTGATGTAACGGCCTTGACCAAACCGATGATGCCTCCTTATGAATCGATATCGCGACTCCGCCGCCCCGTAAAACTTGCAAAATCCGTTTCTGTTCTCCTATTTCAATCGAAGTGGATTTCGCTGCTCTGTCGCGATGCAATGGAGGTTTCCGTATTACCTATACGAATACCCTAACATCCGGATAATTTAGCAACAGGACTTTCGATTATCTCAGTGAAACCAATCTGAATAAGATACTCGCTGTTAATATTCAGTGTTATTCGAAGATAATTTAATTATAATTTACTACGAAAGTTCGATATTGCCCGTGATATCGAGCCAGACTCATGGTGAAAATTTTAAATCAAATTCGGTAGGTTTATTGAATGGTATGTTGCTTTCATTTGAAGCAAATGAAGTTTAATGTTAAAACGATAATTATTCTATCACTTGAAAATTCCTTTTCTAGAATAAATGTGTCTTCTTAATTGTTAGGGTACTAGGTTTAGAAGTTCAAAACTACAAATTCGGAGCTTTCTCCGAATTTAGTAGGATTTAATGTTCCCAACATTTTGTTTGGGAAATTTTTGAATTCTAAGCTATAAGAGATGAACTAATTCTCTTATTCGGTGCAGAACGTAGTTTAGAAAAGAGCGAACAACGTTAATCCAAAGTGAAAGCGTGCACTAATCCGTAGAGCACTACAGTTCCAACTCTATCGTAATAACAAAGTTGTTCACGCAGTAATCGGATCACTGTCTGAGTTCAATGTTGGTCGTGGTAATAGTAATACTCTGAAGATAATAGTAATACTCTAATTCACTGTCGAATAACGATATTCAGTCACTTCTTTTTATATTTACTGAAATGAAAAAATTATATAGTACAGTATTTCATGTCTGTAATCAATTTTTTCTACGATGAAAAATGTCTTGCCCCTCCTTTCTGCAGATCATGTTTTTTGTCCGATTTATACACTCTAAATCAGTTTTATGGACCACGAGTTTCTCTCGTTGGAAAATGTTTTATCGTGCCATAAAAACCATAACAGTTCGTTTTTTCATTACCAGCTTCTCCATCAGACCGTTTTGAACGAACATTTCGTACGACTCAAGCACTCTTCTGTCCTTCTCTTCATCGCATTACTTTTTTATCAGTTTATCTGCTAGTTTTTTTTATTTTTTCGAAGTTATTTAGAACGTTTTGAATGGTGTATGACATGGATCCAACATGCGTGAGTGACACTTTCGTTACAATACAGAACTTTTATTTCTCTGTTCCCTTTCTATCCGTCTTCGCGTTTGTTTGTCTTTCTGTTTCTTCTGTGATGTCATTTTTTCAGTGTAAAAATTGTATAACCGATATTTCAAATCTAAATCAAATCATTTATATTTTGCTCTTTTTATTCGAACAAGTTATTGTTTCTTGAACATAATTTCTTTATTGCTATGAAGATTACCTTCTTTCTACCCTTTTATAAATGCAATTGCAAGGAATATTTCTAAACTAATTACATCTACGATAAAAGTTTATCAGTCAAGAACTCATTCAGAAGAAAGTTAAGTGTTTCAAGCAAAGGGAGACAAAGGTTCAACATAATAATTATTAGTTTATAAATTTTCGTGTTATTATATTATTATTTAATTCTTTTAATTCTTCAAACAACCTCAATTGCTTTCAATATCTTCTTAACACAAAACATTCCTCCTACACTCCACATTTATAAGACTTTGTTTCCTCCGACAATAAAAACTATGTCAGCATTAATTTTTGCAACATCTACGTTTACATCCGTTTTTTATTTCCAGTGAAACGTCTAAAAACCGCGGGAGATGGATTCAAGTTCCCCAACAAACTTCTGAAACATTTTCCATCGTACTTCCCATCATACGCGACTCGTATTATCTCGCAAAAGCAATTTTCCAACAAATTTCTACATTAAAACCGACATTCTGGCGGCAAATTGTTTCTGTCAACGTAAGCAATTCGAATTTTTCTGTTCCCCCGACGGATGGAAGTAATAAGAAGCAAAAGAGAAATAATCGTGCATCACGAACTTCAGTGACTGCTAAAAAAAACGCACCACGCCGTACAATTGCATTTTCCCAATTTACAATTGTACGACTCTTCAACTTGAAAGACGAAAAATCTAACTTGAAGATCGCAGTCATCAAAATATAATAGACTACAGATCTTCAGCCGAAATCAAAATCTGCCAAAGCAACGCGAAGAAACAGAGATTAAGCAGAAACTCCTTTCTTCCCTTAAGATCTTTAGAAAATCAAAAAGAGACCAACGACGTTCTGAAATTCGTGTCAAACTTTCTCTGTTATATCGCACGCATTATTGTTTGTTAGAAACGTATGAAACCCGTGTTCTGGTCATCCAATTTCGTTGTTTCTAACGTCGATCCGTCACTACCAGATGTTGCAGGTGCATCTGCCATAATGATGCGACCGGCCACGCGCCAGAGGATCAGCAGCACCGGAAGAGCGACCTGAACGCTGTCGAGGATCGATCCGCTTGCTTATCATCTCCCGGAGCCCAAAAATCTTCGTCGGCGCGACCAATACGCGGGAGAAAGAGGAATGATCCCTTGGGCCTTTGGCGTGCTTCTCATCCTCATTTCTGCAGTGGGTCTTCTTCTTAACGGTTGCGTTCTCCTCGTGGTCCTCGGCCTCAGCAAACAGGTGAATAACCGGACGCTATAGTCGACCCAACCGGGCGGGTCAGTGAATGGAAACTAAAACGTGCGGTAGCTAACTTAGATGCAACTTGGATAACCGTATACGACTGGTCTGTTATTTCCCAAGTCCTGCCGTTGGATAGAGTATAGATTTGATACTTTCATTGGCAGAGTATAGACTTGCTTTCACGTTGCATTTATTCAAGGCTTTTGGAAGTAAACTGTGTTCAATAGGAGAGTTATCTCAATGCTGCATTATCATTGCTAGCTTCATCATCTAAGAAGACATTCTATAGGTACCCACGTTCATATTTTGAATTAGCAATTATCAATCATTCCTCTGTTTCCTTTGAATGTAGAAATTCGTAGTGTCCCCGGTGCCAAGTTATTAAACTCGAATAAAATGTTTTAATATAGAGATCTTTTAGTTTCCACGTTTTTTAGTTTTTCACAGTTAGACGATATACGTGGGTACTTTATATAGAATAATTTTTTTGTATCACCGTGTCCTCGACTCCAGGATGAAAAATGTTGGAAAGGTGCTTATTCCCAAAAGCCTAGAGTACGTTCAGGTGAATAACCGAATTCTTGGATCGCTCTGTAAACCTAGGATGAGATCCAAACGGATCGGGATCACGCGTCAGCTTGCTCGGGAGAACAATACATCACTGACAATGCAGGAATTATTCAATAGGTTATCGGTCTTCCCCGATGGCCGTGTTACCGGCGACAGAGGACGCACAATGAAGTTTGATAGCGTATGAAAGCCGGACAGATAAATCTGCAGCGAGAACTTACTGACCTAGTCCACTCGCGAGTGTGATTCCGTTGAACGTGATTCGCGGCCGGAGGAAAGAGTTCAATTGCTCGTTAATGAGTCTCCGCTGCCCGGAACCCGCCTAACGCGATTGTAATGCCGAGCGGAATTAGAAATTCGTCCGGGGGTATTCGGTTAGAAACGTTTCACTGTAGTCGAGCTTTCAGAGAAAATTGATATTTCAAATGAAGCTTTCATTTTTCCATTCATTTCGTTTAAAAATCTTTCTATATCGGACGCAGCCGTTAATCTCGTCATCTCCAGCTCGATAATTTTGTTATTAGATTATTCGATAAGACCCAATAAATTTTTGTTTCAAAAGGGAGAGATATTAAATTTCCTCAGATAAAAACTAAAGGTCCCTACAAAGGGAAAGCACAAAGTAAAGAGTGAAGTAGACCTGTCGTCTTTTATTCATCAGATTTATCTCACTTTTTCTTTTTTTATACTAAATGGAAGCATAGCCAACGCAGGCATATCTTTATAGATTTTATCTGAATAAAACGAACATTATTACATATCAGTCACTGTAGGTTTATCAGTGTACACTAAAAATTATATTGTTCATTTCCGTCGAGTCTCTTTTGCTATGTAAATTATTGTACGTCAATGTACATCCAGCTTCATATTTTCTCATCGTTCCACGGCCGAAATCCGAATTCACAAAAGATTGGGGATGCACTCCGGGTAATACAGCCTGATCCTCTTACGCCTGAGGTATCTGAATCGTTTTATTTTCACTTTTATCATTGGGCGACCGCTTTCAATCTCCCCGAAGAAATTAATACAAGGTTAGCAGCGTTTCAGACTCGGACTTACGATTTTTCCGATCGCGAGTAATCCCACCTTTTAAAGCGGTCTCGGTCTGGCCAGGCAGCCGCTCCTTTCGCAAGCATGACACATTTCTCGCGCGAGTGAAACGAAACCCGCGAAAGGAAAGTGGCCACCCTGGAAATAGCCTTTTGCGCTTTTACGTCGGTTTTACTGACCGTGACAGCTCGTGCCGGAGTTGGGCGAAACGTAACTCGTTCGACAAACTGCGGATCCTTGTGAAAATGGTTTGCTTAAAAAATATTATAGAGACTACATTGTGAATATTTATACATTCTTTCGTATTGTGTGTGCATTCTATGCAACTCTGCAGTTCCAAACTTCTAAATGCATACAAATTAGTCCACCGCTCACACATTAAGACTGACAAGTAAAGGTTCCAAAAATGATTTCTTTTCACAATACGTATTACATTCTTTGGGTTCTTTTTGTTTCACTACGTTATAACTTTCTTAATAAATCTTCAAACAATCTACGTTGATATTAACATTTGTTTCTGGATTAGACTCACAGAATATTTTAACAACCTTCGATCATTAAAACACGGGACAGCCTACACAAACAAATTACATATTCCCCGTTCTCGTCGCGGGACTTGTCGGAAAAGATCGCAGGCTTCTCCATATTATGTCGAAGGCCAGGGAGCGCAGAACGACAGACGCGAAAACTGGGTCGAATAAAACGGCGCCCGCGAAACTACTCGTTTCAGATTTGCTGCACTGTTTCACCCCGTAGATGTGATTGTATCGCGATTGAAGGTTCCGCTGCCCACCCCCTTCCACGAGAAAGGCAAACAGAAACGTCGGGAAAAGAAACTCCGTGTTCCTCGTCGAAATTCCCCTCGCTCGAATCCGTTTACTCTCCGAATACTCGTTGTATTAGCGTTGTAAAGTAAACTTCGAGCGTTTTTTTCCCGTTCCTCCTTCTCCTCCTCCTCCTCCTCCTCCTGCAGCACTTCGTTGTATCTTGTTACGTTTAAGAACACGTAGGGTACTCTCTAATCAATAACGCGGTGTCCGTCGTCGACAATGTTTTCCCTACTTTCGTGTCACTTCATCAGTCTTCCCGCAGTTTGATGTACTAACTTTGGACTGGCTTTGCGTGCTGGATGTAAAGAAGTTAGGGGGACTTCGGGCATCGGTTTCAAAGCTCGCTGCAGAATTCATTTCGATGAGAAGATCGAGGGAATTATTGATTGCTGGGTTTTTGTAACGAGAATAGGCGATGGCAATGCGTAGTTTTTGTTGCGGGATCGATTTGCTTGTTTCTTGCGCGTTTTTCTTTGGCGATCCGTATTAGATTTCTTTGACACCAGTGACATGACAAACGAGAATCAATGAGTTTTTCTTGAGGAAAAGAACACAAAAGGAATCCTAAAGATAAATAAAGAACTACAGTTGTTACAATTCTACACACTGAAAGTACAAGTTACAATCTGAATAAACATTGCACCACTGTTCTCCAAGAAATTCCAACAAAATTTTCTGCAAACTTATCATTGGATGCACAGAATTTCCTGTAACCAGAATTACCTATATCTAGTTCATTTCAATGTTTATGAAACATTTCCGAAATATTTCAAAAATTCCCGTTGTTCGAGAATTTTTGTCTATGAAGGTTTTGCTAGAATAACGTTTGAAAAGCCGCGTGCGAAACGAACAGCGTAACGCGTGTTCGAGATCACGCGGGAATATTATACGAAGAAGTTGGCGAAGTAACGTTTGAGAAATGTACCGGCGAACATGGCGTGAAGGGAAGTGTAATTTACAAGGTCCAGGTGGAAATTATGATTCCGTGCCGTCTAAGAAGTTCCGACGCGGCCGCGTGGAAGTTCGGTTAACAAGTTAACCGCGTGTTGCCCTGATGTCCGCAGACGCAGCAGCAACAAACCGCCAATACTTTGTTGCTGACACACTTGGGCGCGGTGGAGGCGGCCGTGTGTCTGATATTACTGATCTTTACTACTGGTTCTTGGCCCATGGTCGGCACCTGGTGCGTTCTCCACGGTTTCCTTTTAACTGTCCTGCATCCGGTCGCCCTCTGGACCGTCACCGGATTGAACTGCGACAGGTGAGTGCTCAATTCCTCCGTTTATAACTTTCCCATCGCCATGTGAAAACATTTCGTGGGTACTATTCTTGACCGCCAATCGATAAATTTGTGACACGGAACACATCATTTAAGTGCATCGTCGATTCTAATGAAATTTGTGTACAGTACGGGCCTTTGCGATAATATTCGAACAATACCGTTTTACCAGGAATCGCTTATATGTTGGAAGTCGAGACAATCTTTGAAATTTGGAACGATAGAACAGTTATTCTGAAGATCTTAAGAACTACTGAAACTAGAAAAAATTACTTTTTTTACAGATATTTTAGAAGATAGATTATATAGTTGACTTTTATCATTGAAGAATGTTAGTTTTTGATAAATTTGTTACTTCAGAGCTTAGTGGAAAATCATTTTGAACTGTGACATTCATGTGTTTTATTGAAATTGTATTATGCATGAACCCCTTATCGACAATACTGTATTAATTCCGTTGTACGTCGATCCGCATTTTTGCATTGATCAATATTAAAATATTTGCAGCAGAAAATCCGTCGATCAATCAGTTATTGCCCGGCGGGATCAAATCATTCATATCCGTCATTGATATTAACCCATCAATATTATTTGCAAAAACAACTCCATTCAACATAACACAATATACTGAATTCTACATCGATAACCGTTATTTTTATTTCAAAAGACTGGTAGTAATCAATCTGCTTCATAATTATTCATCTCACATGTCTCTATAAAATGTGTTATATACACACGAGAAAATGGAGGAGAACCGCAGTGTATTTCTATTTACACCAAAAAATCAGACGACAAAAACAACTTCGAGCAATGCTAGATCACAGTTCCTTCCGAAACTTTCCATCTTAAAATTTTTAACTTCGTTTGTATGGAACACTATGATGATCTCTGTTCCGAGACTCATTTGATGTTATAACCAAATACCTCCCCGACCTATTCTACGCTTATTTAACGCCTACATTGTAAGTTATCTTACTTGCGGATGAATAAACAATCCTTGTATAAATTGGCCGTAATCTTACACAGAGCATCGAGAAAGCATTAGCGAGAATACGCGATTCGAAACCGAAAGAAGGGACACCGATCTTCGATCCGCGTAGCCGGTAAGCTGACGGATTTACGGTTCCTTATCTCGTCGAAGACGTGATAGAAAAATCGGCCACGACCCGAAGCCCGTGATGATGTTCAACGAGTCGTGGCCTTTAGACGGCACAAAGCCGAAAGCTTTTCAACGCGAGATGTCGATAGCGGCTTCACGGTATTCAGCCGCGCGGTATCTCTTTGCTCGTCAACTGGCGGGAGATCTTCGGTTGAATCTGAAACCCTGCGGACAGATCGCGCGGCGCCCGTTGCTCTTATCAGGGTCGTTTCAGAACGCGAGAGAACGAGCCGCCGGCGTCCCGCTGAATTACAACGGGAAACGCGTGAAATGGCTGTTCCATCGAAGATCTCGCGCCGTTCGTACAATGAACGCGTTATCGGTGCTCGATGCTGTCGCCGCGAACAAAACGGAACACAATAGCGCTCGTTTTAATTTCATGATGCGTCTACACTGAGCGATTGAATATCCGCTCGCTCCAGGTCCGATGAGTGCTAAGTACAGCCCGTCGCATGATAGTTGGCACTTTGGTTTTATTGGTCAGTTTCCTTTCGTTTCCTTCCTTTTTGTTTGCACCCCAACTAGTGCAACAAACGATACAAACGATCGTTCGTCTGTTATTGGTAAATAATTTGCAAAATACTGGAAGAATTTGATCTTATTCAGTCATTCCATAAATAAGTTTTTCTATAGTTACAGAGAATAATTGAGATAATGGTTTGTTTAATTTAAACTACATTCTCCTTCATGGTCTATAGATAATCTAGAACGGGAGGTGCAGTTAATTCGGTTACGAATAACAGAATTATTTCTTTTTCCACTGTAATGTTACTGTTGAAACTTTTAAATGTCGAGGTATTTATATTAAATTCAACAGGGTACTACTTCTGCTTCCATCGTCGGTTTTTGTCGACTACGCCGGCTACGACTTTTGCAGCGAAATTCTCGCTGTTACGGTTTTTCCCCTAAGAACCGACTCCCACTATGTTTAGCTTCTTTCCTTGATTTAGATAGGGTTTCATTGACTTCGATGTACTGAGTGTTGCGAGAAGAATGGAGTTGCATCTCGTAAATTTAACCGTACGTATTTTAGTGAAACTTAACCGAGCCCTACTGTAAAATGGCCCCCGGCGAACAATAGAGGCCAATAAGAACCTCGATAATATAACAAACACTCTGGAATATTAAGTGTCTCGGAACTCGGGCGGGAAATTACGGATAAAAATACGGGGAGAGACGTCGTTCTGCTTTCGGTTGAAAATAACGCGAGTTCAGATTTCAGGTCGATCGAAGGGCAAATATGTTTTATTCACCGGAGGGGCACGGATTTAAATCGTCGTGTTCGTATATCGCGGGTCCTCGCGACCTCTTCTCGTGTTTCATCAATTCTTCATTAATTTCATTATTCACGCGAAGATGTCGCGCCCCGCTGATTGTGGACTGTTCGTTAATACGCGGGCACAACGTTACATTATATTTATCCCTTAGCAACTCAGTGTGCTTCTGCACCGTAACTGACCAAAAATATCCTCAGCCCTTAAAAGCTGAAATCATAAAGTTAAGAAATCTTAAAAAATGATAAGGTACTGCCTCAACAGTATCTATTCTATATAAAATATCTATTCATATTATCTTCATACATACGATTTTGTATTCTTACTTTTACTTCAATTTATTTAGGAAAGCAATTTATATAAATAAATCGATTCAAAGTGCATACGTTAGACACTACTGGGTTGTTAAGGGTTTATTCTTGCTGTGTTTGATTGTCTGACTGAGAAAATGAACGTGTTTAGGAAAATATGGGGATGCTTAATAAAAAATAAATATAAAAGAATTGTTATATAGATGAAGGAATCAAGAATAGAAATGTATTGCTGAAGGGGTTAGCCTTGTGTTTGCATTTTGATGTTCAGTGTATTAAGAAGTGATTGTATGAATTAAGATTTGAAAAATATTTTATTTCTCTGAAAGCAATAGGATAATATTATTGTTGCATAGGTATTACGCGATTGCGGCGCCATTGCATTACGCTGCACTGGTGTCACCGCGACGCGTTGCAGTCGGCCTGGTTGCATCCTGGACGGGGACTTTGGTTTTGTGCACGCTGCCCTTTTGGGGACTCGTCCCACCATACAGGTTCGTTTTATCATGTACTCAGTAATCAAGATTCAATGGTGTTGCGCTGTTCATACGTTCAATTTAAAATATCATCTTTGTTTACACTAGAATCGGGAACTAGGATTTGCTGAAAACTTCAAATTGGTGTGATTAACACACTCGAACTAAATCAGACATAATCCATTTGATTCGAACCCAAATACAAATGTCACCAAGCTTCAATCTCGAATTCCTTCACACTGAGTACCATCATGCAAAATTATTTCAATCGTGCGAACAATAAAATCAAGTAATAAAGTATAGACTTATCGAACACAGGACAAATGAATCCACAATATACTCTAGCGAAACACTACAGCGAAACGAAGAAGAATTACACATTTATCTAAAGAAATAAACAATTTATCGCCGAACAAGTTACTATCATTCTACGTTTCAAGATGACGCGTGTATTCGTCGAACGCAGTTTTCTGGTTAATCCAGGTATCACGATGTTTCACTGGAAATCCACCTTTCCACTGCATAAACTGAATTGTCAAGTGACACCCAACGCGTGGCAGATGCCTGCGGTTGGTCGGCCGTTCGTAGAAATAAAATCCATGCTCACCGTTGCTATTTGACACAGATACAGTCCAGATTTGGGCTGCTGCGCCCCGGATTTCGGTAACGACAAGTGGGGCCTGGCAGCGGCGCTTTACGGGGCGGTTTACGCGATCCTGGGGCTGGCGCTGCCAGCCGTGCTCGTCACCGTCTGCAATTTGCGTGTGCTCGGCATAGCGCGCTACCACCGGCACCGCATCGCCAGCGCGATTTACGAAGTCACCTTGAGCGCCCAGGTGACCATCACGCATCAACGGAATCCGTTTTTCGTACCGACTGTCACTGCGCCGTCCGCCGTCAGCCCGCCACGCTTCCACAGCGCGGCCAGCACGGTTCGTACACTCGACACCTCTAGTAATATCTGTTTGCTCCGCATAATTCATCGTTCGCGTGATACTCGACGCGCCGCGCCACTTATCGTCGTGCATAATTCCGTCGGATGGACGGATATTACGCTGGGTTTACGTTACTCCTGTTGCCGGATCGAGCGATTCCGTTCCCGACGCTTCACTGGAAATGCTCGCTGCCCGCGTTAACTCCTTCAAACCCGACGCACATTATGATGTACATTGTTTTATCGGTTCAATGTCTGACGGTATATTGACGCTTTATCTACAGCAAACCTACCAATCGGCTTTTCTTTTCCAAATTTGGCAACTGACGACTTATTAGAATTATATTGCTCCAAAACGAAGGGAATCGGAATAACATAATGAGATTCTGTTATGTTTCGATTTAAGATTATAGAGATTGAGAAGTTGAAACGTATTTGCCAACGGGATAGAAGAAACTATATTCGTCGTTCGAGATATTTGTATCAGTCACAGGAGGTTGATAAAGTGTTAACACTGTGGCAGGCAATATATAGATCTTTATTTTGAGCTTACTTCTAATAGAAAAGTGATATAGTACCACTGTTTTATTCGAAATAATGTTACTGACGGTGAATAGCGTCGTTTTCTCTAGTATCCGTTTTTGTTAGATAAGTGAACATAATTTTATACGAAAATCAGGTTTGAAGGGGTTAATCTCAATGTTTGTTGGAAAATGCGAACACATATAAATATGCATCAACCGAGCTATCTGTGTTATTTCGACATAATGATACCCAAACTTTGATATAGTAAAATGATTTCTTACGACTCATTCGCTGGCAAGACATGCTATAATTAATTTAACCTAACAGCATTATTTATGGTAATTCGATGAAGCTGAAGTATTCTCGATAAGCCGAACACTCTTAATGAATATGTAGATGGCATTTTTAAATTTTTCGCGGCTCACCGACAAGGACACGCCCCGTCTAGACGATTTCAATGATACTGCGATTTTTCGTTCACGATGGTGGAGGTAAACACTGGGTTAAAGAAGAAAGCTTCCGATTCGGTTATCGAACTAATTACTGAAACGATGATGATAGTAGGTACCGAAATGGAAGCATTGCTTACGTTATTCCGTTTACACTTCAATGTTGAATTGGATCACTGTACTAGAATGCTGCCGAACCAATGCAAACCCAGCATTATGTCAGACAGTTTGGTAGCTCCACTCCGGAACCAACACGTTTCAAGGATAATTTCGCACGGATCTCTCGATCGTCGGGTTCACCCTATCGTTGCGCGACTATCGTAATCCCACCGAGCCTACAGAAATCGATTCCCATTCGAGGTTTTGTTTGTCACCCTTGAAACGTTAAACGAACCGTATTGGGCGGCAAATATTTACAGGCCGCCGTGTTTTTCGGGCTATTTACGGCAAACGTGAAATCCCTCTCTGACACACCGTCAACGCAATGAAAAATATTGTGCAAGTTATCTTAAAACGCGTTTTTCATCGGGAGCATAAATTCAATGTTTAATTATCACGGATCAATCAACCTTATCGATCCGTCGTTTTTAAGCCAGTTCAAGGTGATTGGAGCGACAGTTTTAAAATTCCGCCCGGAAACGAAATTTCCATCGATCGGTTAGCAAGTCAAATCGATGGACACCGTTGCCACGCGACGATAATTCGGTCTTACGCCCAATTAACTGTCATCTTCTTTTCGATCGTGGATAGAAGAAATACAGATCCGTTCAAGAATTTTCGATATTTCTTCTGATCGACTTCGCCATCGTCTTCGTGAATTCGTTCATCATAAGGCATCTCGTAATTCGATTGGATTCCGCCACGTTTTCTTGTGTACTCAGCAGAGCACTGAATTTCCAGGTGATGCAACTGGTTGGTTCTCTGTATATACTTTATTTCCCTTATTGCGGCCTGATCCTTTGGGAGGTCTGCGGCGTCGGCAATCAACTGCACCTCCACGATCACCCGAAGCTAGCCTCGCTGGCCTCTCTTCTGCTCGCCTGTTCTCCACCCATCAACAGTCTCCTTTACGGCCTGAAATCACAGACCCTTAGACGATCTGTGCAGAACTATTGGCGGAAGAAGGCGACCAAGTCGGAGCTCCAACAAGTAATGACCACGATCTCGAAGCAATTACAGTAAACTTGTTCGTTTTTATTTTTTTCATTCATTTATGTTCCTATTCATTGAAAAGTATCCGTCGATAACCATCTCCGTTTTTTATAATTTCGTGCAGCTTTTCCGTTGGTCGAATATTGATCCTTTCTCACATTTTTCATTCATTTATTTTCCTGGTAATCTCATTGCACACATTGGCAAGGACCGTTCGATAAGCGACAAGTGTTGACTCCGATGCAACATCGCGTAATTGTTCGTTGATGAAATATGAAAACATTTTATTTTTCGAGAATCATTCGATAAGCGTTAATTATCGTGTATATTCGTGCAATTGTTCGTCGGTCAAATATACAAATATTTCCCGTTTGTATTTATTTATGCCCCAATTAATCTTGCTTCATTAAATGGACGGAAACCGTTCGATAAGCGACAAGCGTCGATTTCTGAGCAACCTCGTTCGTTGGTCAATTACCAGAATTTTGTTTTGTCGTATTAGATTGGTGTTGTTTCTCGCTGTTTAGGAAATTCAGGCGAGAACGCCGAGCGCGGCAGGATCACGAAGACCGTCCGGAAGTGGAACTGGTTCATTTTTCCCGTTCCCGCCATTACAACGCAGACTGAGCGAGGCGTTGCTGGCGTTGGGCTCCTGCCGGACCGGGAACAATTTCGACAGCAATAATCTCGGCTTTCATCGGACTAGGCTGCAACCCGCTGCTTCGTGCAACACGCTACGTGTTCCAACTTCCGAATCAGGTTGGCAATGAATAGAAATCTAAATTCTTCACCAATCAACCTATCAAGATTTACACTTTGCTGCGTTATTAACCTATTCTTGTTACAATCGATGATTTGTTTTATTAAGAGAAGACAGAATAAATGGCCTAATAAAGGAATTAATACTTTATTTCCCATTAATTATTAATCATTTCCAAAAATTGATTAGAATTTCCTTCGTGAGTTTTAAAGAATGAAATTGCATATTAACCTCTTTTGCCTAGGTTTCATAGGAAACGTACTGTTAATTACTTAATGTCTTCATTATGCGTCGAGACTAACTGGCATTTAGTTTCTGTTAATAAGGGAAAGAAGATAATATATGCTGGTTTTCTAGTGTCTGTTACAGTATAATGGCCAAAGATATTTCGTTAATGTTCAGTTTCAAAATTCCCATTGGCAGTTGTTCAGCCATAGAATTTTCATTATCGCCGACACAATCCAATTATTATGTGAATAGGTGAAAGCAGCAAGCTCGTGAGGTCGAGCGCAAGTGCAGCCAGCTTGATGGGTCCTCATTACCGAAGCGACTTCATCGGGGCGGACGTGAGCGCTGGCTGCTCTATAGCAATGAACGAGACGCCAAGAAGAAGCCCGAGGATCCTCATAACGCGGGCCTGCAGCGAAGAAAGTCAAGACGGAGGAAGCCCGTTATTGAGGAAACCCTTCATTTCGAATGCTCTGCCGTGCGACAGTAAATATATTTACTTTCTCAAGATTTATTACTTATTATTATCAACGAGTGCGTTAAATCCTCATGAAAGAAACACCACGATGAACTAATTTAATTCGCTTCATTACTTCGAACAGTATTCCCGTTGATAATGCATTGGCCGTTGAGTTATAGTTCGAACTTTTAGCATAAGCAACGTTTGAATGAAACGAAATTTAAAATGTAAGTAAAATAAATCTGTTCTAAATTTAGTTTAAAATTCATCTAAGTTTCATCTGAATTTCATCTAAAACTTCATCTAAAATCTGATCCAAATTTCATTTAAAATTTTAGATAGCCGCGTATAACTTCTTGCTGATCCAATCATACCAATATTAATTTCAAATCAATATCACATTCAACTCGTGCAACAGATTCACCGGCATCGCTAAAAACTCGTTTCATCGATCTCGATACAAAAATGAACCAAACACGAGTCAAAAACTCTAGAAAGTCTGCTTGTCCATGTGTTCGAAAAAGAGCGGAGATGGAGGCACTGCAGCACCGGAAGTGACAGCAGTACAGGGAGCAGCGAAGCGAGCGTATGGACGACGGGCGTCGCGCAGAAGTTCGCCAAGGCTAACGTAAAAAATTCATCGGACATCTGGCCATCGTCGCGGAGATTCGGTCGCGCTAAGAATTTCGAGGAAGGGGCACTTTTGGTCGGGATCCGACCGAGCAATAACAGCGAGAGCAGCGATACCACGGACACGACGGTCACCACTACCACCATGACGATACCGGCGAAAGCCGGAACGATGGTAACAACCGTTCCCACCGCGAAACTTTCCCAATATATTTTACGATGAAAAGCGGACGCGATAATAACGCGCGAACAGCGACGCGACAAGCGCGTTTCATTAAAAGTCACTACGAAAACATCCGATTACTACACTCCCAGGACAATTAGTTTGAATTGTTACCGAACCATCGTTCATTTCACGACAAAACCTCTCGGCAGAACATTCTAATTCATTTGCGACAAAGTCTTTTCCTGAAACACATTGTACACCGAGAACACACAGAATAAAAACGAAATACAATTCTCACGAGCGAAACTAGTCTAGTTTCTCTCCTAGAAACGAAAGCACAACAAATACAAACAGCAACAATACTCGACCACTTGTAAACTTCTTTTGCCGAGTATACGTAAGAATATAACGATCGAGCGTGGTGTAACGCTATAACCACCGAGCAGTCGACTTTTCGAAACTTTTCCATGGAAATTCTGAGAGTGACCCCCGATTTACGCGGTAAATTATAACAGTGTTCACGTGCTAGTTTTCATGTGCCGTCTTAATTCACGCGATCTGAACGTAGTGACACGGAATAAAATCTACCTTCGTTTTCTGAAATATAATTATTGTTCGTTTTGTTAAGTTCTGTGGAATGAATATGTATTTCTAAAGCTTATACCAGCTCTTCTTTCCAATAGTTTGTTTTCTCTTCTACCGACAAACTCTATTTACACGCTTCTCATTCGCGTAAAACGGGTCCATGTGAAACGATTTTTCACGTAGATCGAGGGCCAAGTGCACGTCTGTCGAAACTTCGACACAATTCGGCCCGAGTATTATTAACACAATTTCTCTAGTAATATGTACGAGAAGTATCCCTTCTCTCCTCGATAATTGCAAAAAAAGTCGGGAATGGGCCACTCCGACCCAGCCGGTAGTTATAGTGTTAATGATGATTATGGTTGCGAAAGACAGACTAAGGTTTCGGTAGAGTTTCCGGCGTAGTTTTGTAAATGAACGCTTTCACGAGATAACGATGTCCATTTTGTACGCGAATGATGTGCACAGGAGAACGGCGGCTGTCGGGAGCGAGAAAAAGAGGACGGATCGGAGGACGCGAAGGGGGACAGGGACCGCAGCGAGAGCGGCAATAGCTGGAGCAGCGTCGACGACATCGACCCGAAGGAAATGGTGGACAAAAGTACGGAGGAGGATAATCACGGGAGGATCGAGGGTGAGGCAGAGGGGCAGAGGTGCAAGCAATTAAGGCGGAAATCGAAAACGATTCGCAAGCCGGACGTTCCTCAGGATTGCAAAGAGATCGCTCAACGCAGGCCCCTCCTAGCCTCGTCCTCTTAAAGTCCGATCGATCGGCGCGCTGACACGTGTAGCGGTTCGGTTCGGTTCAGTTCGGTTCGGTCCGATCACAGTTTTCTGTTCCCCTTCTGATTTATCACTGAACGTGCACGGGATTTCGGTTGTACGGAGACGCGGACCGAAAGAGGACGCGCGATCGTATTCGAGTGCCGCACAGTCCGGGAGGAACTAACTTATTTTTTTAAAAAAAAACGGAGAAACAACAAGCGAGATCCGTTGTTCACCGAACAATGTCCGTCGTACGAATTCGCAAAGGAAACGAGAGCGTCCCGACGCGTCCCCTTTTATGCTCGATATCGCTTACAATATATCGACATATCCTGAAATTATATTTTTATACTTCCACTTCAGCCAGAGGAGAGCAGCACGAGCGTGATTGTTGCCCGACGAGACGGTCCTGCGACCCCCGCCCCGTTCCCGTGATCGACGTATTCGGGACGGCTGTGAATTTATTGACCAACAGTTTTTCGATCAGTGAGAATCGGTTCTCTCCGTTTTTAATCCACGCATTACTGTCCGGATACCTGATATTAGAGTTCGTAGAACGAGTTTGAAGAGTAATTCTTTGTGATAGTGTTCGACAGAAATGAAAGATGATAAATGGAAAATGAAAAATGGAAAATAAAAAACGAGGAAAGAAAGATGAAAAATTGCAGTTGCAGCTTTGTTCTCAAGCATTCGCGATTGAAACCTACCAATGGATACAATGGAAATGGTTTTTCTAGCACTGTAAAAGGAACATTTTATTTATTGTTGGTAAATTTATTTTATACTCTTTGTTTAAACTGATACTGATATTTCTTGAGGAATTATACAACATTCTTATGATAGTATCGCTTCGAAACACTATTCCGTGTATGACGGACTGTAATGCGTTAATCAGTACCAGGTTTCGACAGATCGTGCCGAGTACGAGGCTCTTTCCCAATAATTATAGAAGAATGTGCAACCTGTGGCGCCCAGCGCGCCATCCCGAATGCGTTGATACAACATGGCCGAGTTAATCTCGACGTGAAAAACAAAAGTTGCCACTTCTATCCCCCCCCCCCTCCATCCCCTTCTCATCCTCGAAACTCCGAGGAAAGTTGATAGTCCAATCATCCTTGTACAAGTGTCGACGAGTCCGGAGGAAAGTTTGTGAACACGCTCGTTGTAATAATTTTCTTTGTTACCTCACCGCCGCCACCCGCTATGAAACTTCGCCGCGGATACTCGCGGAGGAAAACCGCGTGACAAATGACGAACACCCGAGAAAGTTCTTTCAACCAAAGAAATGTTTACCGACCGATGAAGAACTATCTTAGTTTTGTCTACAAACTCGAATCTTCTACGAATCACCATTTATTTTCCTTTCATATGTTTTTCATAAATCTTTCATATCTCCAACAAAGAAAGTGGATATTTATGGAAGTTCACTGTATCTAAGGACTGATTAATGGCGACTCGAATTAAATGGAAACTTACTACCTCAATGAGCATTTCTTCTGAAGCTAGAAGAATGTTGAATCTGTATTTAAGTTGATTAAACATATTATTTCGTTGGAGTTTATTTAGTAGTATTTATTATTAATGCATGCTGGATTGCAATTTAAATGTAAGTTACGTTAGGTAGTGTACCACGAAATGTTTAAGTTTGCAGGAAGAATTGAAAATGGTTTTCTAAGTTACGATTCAGGTTATCGAATTTATCAAGCGGATTAGCTTTCACCGATAGCTGGGGGCGATAATCGTCGACAAGGCTACACAGTTTTCCGCAGGGCTCAGCTTTCAAAATTCTCCTCTCTGAAACGGAATTTTTTGAACCATCGCCGCCGTGGTCCGTTCATAAGCGGTGCCATTGCCAAACGCAGTATTGATGCCGCGAGTAGCATGGCCCGCGCTGCGACCTAGTTCGTACTCGTAAAAAACTCTTATTTCCTCGGGCGACGCGCGACGCCATCATATAAAATTCTTTCGAAAATTACAGTTATCCGAAAAGTGAATAAAAGAATTAATCTTAACTTACCGAAGGCTGTACCAATTTTAAATGATACGGTAAACATTCGGAACTTCCGCATTATCAACTGATCGCTCGAGCGATCGATCTGCTAACGTTTGGAAATCCAACGATATGTATTACTAGGTTTAATACGTACAGGATGTCCTATAGATTTTATGTATAAACTTCGCCAGTATATTCTACAAGTAAAAATAAGACTAAAGTGTAATACAAATATATATATATATTCCGTTAAAAATGTGCGATAGCAATATGGAACATAAAATAAATGCAGCGTCTATTTGTAGGTTTCAAAGTGCAATCTGATTTCATTGATATAAATCAACTTGTTACTGATAATATACATTTATAATATACAATGTCTGTGGTAACTTTATAAAGCATTTACATACTTGTCATCGCATTACATTTGAGTCTTATTTTCAATCGTAGAACACATCAATGAAATTTCCATAGAATCTTATGGATCACCCTGTATACTCGTAACATTGTACAGTAACTTTTAAATATTATTTACTTCGCGTTATTTAATAATTCTTAATATTACACGAGTAAGGACCGAATTCTGTATCCCCGGCGCTGTAATAAATTGTTCACAATTTTCTGTACATATCGTTTGTTTTGTAGAATTTACGTATTCTATAAATCTCTCCCGACGCGTGTACAATTTATTACAGCACATGGTACATCGTTAACACTCTATGTTCCTTATACTTTCGTTTATATAGATTAACGTTATACATATATTATTTAATTTCGTTCGCTACAGCGCGGGTAACACGCAATCAAGGGATGGAACACGTCGATCCGGTTAATATGTTAATCAACGTTGAATAATTATTGGAAATTAATTCATCGGAGTTCCCCCTGATGGCCCGCCGGTTAAACGATCGATCGCGATTGGCTTATTCATTTATTCCGCCGGAAACGAAAGAATCCGTATCAATATTGATTTCAGTGGAAGATTCGAGTCTGTTACTCGCAAGACGAAACGACGAATCGAAATTCGGATAACCGTGTACCGTAGTAGAAATAGAAGCTCGCAATCTTGTTTAGAGAACTGATCATTATTCGCCGAGTGAATCGGTGTAATTGACGTGCCGATCAATCGGGCGGTCATTGATCGGAGTTAATCGAAGACGAATGACGGCCGATCACACGGGCCGTCGATGAATGTGATTGAACGGCGAGGACGTGTCGTTCGTGCACTTTTTGCGAGGAATGTTTGTACAGTTGTAGGTACGTGAATTCTGATCGGGTAGCTGCGCCCGCGCCGACACGATAATAATTTGCAATTAGCCATAGAAAGCAGGGATTGAAAATGATAATATCGGTTTCGGTTCTAGAAACAGCTATCAAGAACCGAGGTAATTCATAATTGTTATTCGTTATATAGATTCTGAAACGGTTCTATAACTGTTATTTTTCGGTTCTTCATTTCGATTCTTCATAACTTTTTCAAGAATCGAAAAATAACGATTATAGAACCGTTTTAAAAATAATGTAATATGAAACCGATATACTGAATAAGAATTATGACTTACTTCGGTTCTTCATAACTGTTTCAGTCGGAACCGGTTCAATCCCAAATAGGAAGTATCGCCGGAAGTTAACGTTAATCTTCGTGGTTGTTGGAATTGATGTCACAATTTTCGTAGATCGCGAGAATGTGTGAATGTTGTCGTCTCGCGTGTGCGTGTGACCGTTCCCAGATAGTTGAGCGGAATTTCGAAAAAGGGGACTCGCCATTTCCTCTTGGACGAAGTGTCCTTCGATCGCAGAGAAATATTTTTTGAACAAGAGAAAAAATGGAAAATGAATGAATAGATCCGATATTAGATCCCTTTGCCCCCGTTCGTTTCTACTTTCCTCGGATCAGCACAGGCCCGGTCGTTTGTCTCTTTGGAATCATCGGTAAGATTAAAAGAACGAACATTGTTTATGAATAATTCACGCGAACCGGCTGGTTCGAATGCGTCCACCTTGTATATATGTACCTTGATGTTCAGGGATGAAGGCGTAAAAAGAGAGTGTGTTTACCTTTGATTCGCGTGCTCCGTCTGTCGCTTATAAATTTGTCGATTAGATTGAAAGTGATAAAGGATCTCGTCGTTCGTCGATCTCGTTGGCACGGTCATCTTTCGCCGTTCTGGCGTAAAGAACTTTGTCGGGTCCGGGTGTTGCATCAGTGTTAATAATAGTAACGGTATCACCTAAATGATGTCTGAGTGTATGTCGTTAGTGCAAATAAAAGTATTATTTAAAATGCATTTACGACCTCCGTGTCGGCGTTCACTCCTTTCTCGACCTGACTAACCTGTTAACTGTAGAATTTAGATTCAAAACTCTCTTGTTTTGCTTGCAAATGAAATAAAAAAATTGTCGTGTGTACTCGTGAAACGTAGAACGAACGCACGTAGGGTATATTTTAATGAAAAACCAAAGCAAATCAAAGGATTCATCGTTGAAAACATTATTACCATTTCAAGATTTAAGGTAACATATGTACTCGTCAAACGCAGTTAATTGACTAAAGAATTCACTGCCTAGCTTTCATCTGTACTGTGCAACTCTCAGGGACAAAGGGACTTTTCCACTCAGGACGCTCGCGTCGACAGGTATAGAGCAACAGTTGACGTTATTCGTCGAGCTGCGTGACAAAGGAAGCAGACGAAACAGAATGCAACGGAGTGAGATGTAACGAACATTGACGTCGAATTTTGTTTCTAAGCAGCAACCGCTTTTTATTGTACCGAATCCCTGGGACGCGGAGACAGTGCTACTGTGCTTCCTGGAAGGACAGAGTTGGGGCGTTCGACCGTTACACTTGCCACTGTGTACGTTTAGCTTTGAGGATTGACCCAGAGCTGCACAGTACGCGATACACGACATTTTTGTAGCACAATTAATCGAATTATCAACAATCAACTTATACTAATAAAAGCGTAGCCATTTTTTCTTTTCTTTTTATCGAATATTTCCACGGCCACTAAGTGGTTTTCACGAATCAGAGGTACCAGCAACTCGGCGAGCGCTATTATCTAGCTCGTCAATAACGATGGCGCAATGTGCGCGACGGTTAAGTTCGTTACTTAACGAGGTTCCCCGTGTAAAATTATTAAGCTTGACATTTCACGAATCACCATTACACCGTCGAACTTGTAAAGCAACTTATAATAGATTCAGGCCGGACGACGTCGCTGGGACAGCTCCCCGAACCGTTTCACGCCGATGGCCACGCGACCGCTAACTCTCAAAACTCATTTATCTCTGTAATCGGGATTCAAAATTAATTTCGGCGCGGAGATTTTCCGGTCGCGACGGCACGAAATTATCGTTCCGGAATATCGTTCCTATCAAACGAGAGCTTGATTTCTCGTCGAACTGGAACGCTGTGTTTAATATTTGAACAGTTTCCTATTAGCTGCAGGGTATGCGACGCTGGTTATTCTAGCGATAGCACCACATTTTTCGATCGATATTAACCATTCAAATATGTACATTTTACCAATTTCATTAATTTAAATATATTCGTTCAATCAAGTCTGTCGTTCCACGGTGTTCAACGTTTATATTCTAATCGAAGAAACAACGAAAAGAGTGAAAAATCAGATAATGCGGAGCAACTCGAAATGGAAGCCAGCGTTAATTCAAGAACGCTCATTATTAACGAAATTTTCATAAAATTTCATTCGGAATATTTTTTCTCAATTATTAACAGTTTCTTTGGTGGACCACTTCAAAAGTAATATATCTATCTACAAACGATGACAATAATCATGATCATCTATCTCGTTAAAAATGTCACTGATCCCTCGATTCGATTTCTTTTCAAAACTCCTAAATCGTCGTCAATTTTCAAATCAAATACTATCGAATCGACAAAAATGTTTCCCTTTTCACGCTTTCCTTTACGAAGCTCGAATATCAGCCGCACGTAAGATCGGAGTTGGTACACCCTGTAGAACCGCGAGGAAACAAAAGAAGAACGTGAAAGTTCCCGGTACCTACTGCGGCGCCTGCCGATCCTCGTTACGGATTCAAATGTCTCGTCCCACGCGTACGCCGGCCGCCAGAAACCGTATCGAATCGGTCGCGCTTCCCCTCTGGTCCGGGATTGAGGGACCAGAAAAACTGGTAACCCGGCGAAGAAGAAGTAGCAAAAAGCGCTGCGCGCGCGCGCGGCCGCGGCGAACAAGGCCCCCATTTTAAAAAACCGAGCCGGCGACCGCGGCGGGCACCGCAACCCCGTCTGGATCGTCTGGAATTCAAATAAGGGACATTAATTTCGTCGGGCGAGCGCGCGCGCGGGCGGGCAAGGAACAATCCCTTCTCTGCACCGATACATCGGGGCCTCCGCAAACACGTTTCGAGAATGTTTTCGCGGAGAGTTCCGCCGCGCCGACGGACCGAACACAATCCGGCCCGAGCACTGCGTGGCGAACCGTGTGTGCCGCGGCGAGACCAGACGAGACATCATCGGGTTGGCTCCGATGTCCGATGTTGGTAACGGGCTTCCACGGTGGATTACTGCACCTCGCACCACGGCAAATCGTGTGCCCCGTGTGCGCTCGCTCTGCGCCGCCCGGTTCTCTCTGTGCGTTTTATTAGTAGTGCGCGAGGCGGTCGAGAACTTGGAACACGCTGGATAATGATACTATCAAGGTCGCCGGGGAACCAGTTAGAGTACTAACGAAGGTAATGTGAAATTTACGATACACAGAATATCGGCGAAGAGTTGTGCAACGTTCGATCGGTCCCACCTGTATTCAGTAGTAGTCTCTAATAAATAAATGAATTGCGAAAGGAAGTTTGTTGGGAATTATGTTAATACTGCACGGGGGAGTCCGTTCGTTGCGGGCCAACGGAATTTAGATGGTGCACGTATTTCGCGGCGGAATGTCGTTTTTGTAGCGATACCGTAACGAGTGCGATGTTTCTCGGTTTAATTTCACCAAGATTTGCAACTGGTGTATTAAAGATTTATTTTCTCAGGGAGAATTTGAGAATCAGATATATCTTTTGTGGTATTTTTGCGATCTTTTCAGGAAACGTGACCGCCTGAAACAAGTATACCGTCGTTGCATAGATATTTTCGTCGTAAAGTATACAAGAACCGGCATAGATATCGCCGCGGAAGTTTTACACGTGTCCCTTATTCTGCATAGTTTGTTTTTATCTAATTCCCGGCCGAATTGAAGTAGTGCCGCGGCGAGCGTTCACGCGGCGCCTTCGTTTTACAGCGGGAGAAATTTTGGGAAAGCTTTAGGTCGCGGACAATCATGACGAGGAGGAACAGCTTTGCGGAAATTGAGGAGACGAGGAAGGAGCCGAGGTAAGTTTATATATATATATATCTTAATTAACGTTACGGGATGCACAGAGGGTCGTTGGATACTCTCATCCACATTACGCGGGCGTTAGAACATTCAAATATCGTTTCGGGAGACATTAAAATATCAATTTTCCATCAAATATCCTGATTTCTTTAAATCTCCTATATTTTTGCGGAGGAAAAATAAGTCTAATGTTTCAATTGACGTTGAATTTCTTGAATGGAAATTATAATATTTTCCGAGTTAACAAAATAGTTAAATCGAATGCTGTCTCGTAAAGTAATCTTTAGAACGTGACAATGAAGTTTCTACATAACAAGCAAATTCTTTATTACACGAACATCAATCCAATTTATCGCATCGAACGTGAGAAACGAACGGATGATATGAAAAGTGAAAACTGACAATTCGTCGTTGAAACAAATCGCGTGGCCTCCATCGTTATGTGTGTTCACGTTTTGCTGAATCGTGTTATGTGGAGCTTAGCGGTTCCTATAATTGTCGAATATCCGCTATAAATTGTCGCAATTGCATGCCACTTCCCGATAGCTCGTACCCCGCGCGTACTACGACCCAGATATATAACTCCTCTTAATTGTAGGTTTCATTGTTTCGTTATAATATCGACGCACCGTGAACTGCCGTTTAATTTCACTAATTAAACATTATCGAGCCCTGCGAGGTCTGCGACCCTTTAGTTGCGCCCGTAATTTTCAATCATTAATAACTGCGAAACGATACCTTTTAAAATTAAAATTAGCTTTTAAACGAAAAATGAAACGTGATATTTAATCGACGAAGTTCTCCGTGAGAAATGAAATCGAGAACTGAATTTTGAACACTTTCACTCGGGTCAAATTGTTTTTCGTTTTATACAAATATTTTGTATTCCGACGGACTTGTACTTGTAATTATATATATATATACACACATATATTCGAGCTAGAAAAACAAGTTTGTCCTCTGCCATCCGAAAAAATGTAAAAAGGCTGTGCAATAAAATATGTAGAATATATTTCTTTTATATTTTACGAATGAACAGATGTTACTTGATGTTATTTGCTACTGAGTGTTGAAGAAAATATTCCGGGAAATATTTCCAGCTGAAAACGTTTATTTTGAAGTGAATTTTGAAGAAAAATAATGTGAAACTGTATGTATCTCTTTTTGGAGATCTATTCTTAGATTTCATGGTCGGGGGCTAATCCGATCAACTACAGTTTTTGTGTTTCTCAACCGCGCTTTTTTAACACGTGTATTTTTGTATACTATAGAATATATAATGTCTTCACCGCATACTATTTATTTAAAAAAATGTACTTGAGGCTAAAAGAAGTACTATTCATATTTAATTTACTTATATAAGAATCAATTAATAATTCAATTTCAATGTACATAAAGTGTACGTACAAAGTTTAGTCATGTATTGTGAGAATTAATTAAAAGCGTTAATTATAATTTAAATAAATCTAAGTTAATTGGATTTAGTGCCTACAGAATTATAGCAAAGCTTGTTTTTAAAAAATAAACTTCCTTTATATTAGATGAAAATTGGAAAACATTTTTATACGAACATAACATACGAGCATTTGGCAAATTTTCAATTTACTGATTAGTAAACAATCTAATTTTCTCTTGAAATCAATATTCTTTTTTTTTTACTGCAATATTACGTTGTGTATATTATCGAAGAATAATTCTTTAACTTATTATAAAGAATATCTCCATAATAAGAAATACAATAAATGATTAAACTATGATAGAAAATTATTATTCTTTCACTTGTATAGTTTGAACGCGCCACTGCGCCATGTTTGGAACGCACAAATGGCGCTAACAATCAAAATTATGAATTATGTAACTGAACATCCAATTTGAGCAACTGCGAGTAAATACGTATATAATTTACGTATCTAACTTAATTACTAGGAATTTACTTAGAGGAACCACTATTGTAAAGAGTATATAGTGTTACGGAACGAAATGAGACGCGAATGACGATCCCCATTTGAGAATGATCATAACCTCTCTACTTCAGATAGAACACACAATTTGTTCAACATTGCAAATTCGCCAATCGTCTACAGTTCTGCGTCGAAATAGTTAAAAGGTATGCGGTACCTGTGAACCCGAGAGAATGATAGAGCTAAGCAACGCGCAGGCCCAAATTGATTTTCCTCTGGTCAGCTGGTGGTGTTCGTCGACGAACGATGCGGTTACCGTTTCTCGCGATCCCAGAGGTCCGATCATCGATGGTGATACGAACGAAATTGGTCGTAAGATTCTCGATGAAGCAAAACCGGGCGAGGCACAAGGAAATCCGACTGTAAATGGTGATCAAGAATCGTCTGGTTGTCAACAAAGTGAGTGTTTCTGCGGGGAACTGGCAGTGCGAAATGTTTGATAGAACCGACGAAAGATGGCGATAGCCGTTCGACTTGACGTCTCTCGATGAAAGATCGTCGTCGATTTTCTGTGAAATACTTCGATGATGAAACTCAAAATTAGGAATTACATGAATTTCTTTCCGTTCCTTTCTTCTCTTTTGTAGCAGAGAAAAAATATGACATCCTCGGCGTCGTCCAGCACCAGCTCCGCGTATGCGAGCACGGACGACATTCGCCAGTATTACGATAACGACAAACGAAATTTCCTTGATTCGGACGAGATCGGAACTGCTCGACTATTACGTTCGTATTCGCCCGGCCGCAATAGAGCGGCCGGATTCTTCACCAGACACTTTGTCAACAAGTGAGTTGTTCTTTTTCGCGAAAATTTCATTTCGAAAATAAAGGAAGATTGTTCTTTTAAATGGTTCCTTTATGGTATTAATAAATCAATTTGGTTTTTTTTAATGTAAACATTACGAGAACGAAATCAGTTCAACGGGATGGGTTGTTAAAGGTAAGAGGCAAGTCGGCAAGATTCCTATTTTAACTGACAATAAGTAATTACCTAAGAAATGGGAATCCCCCACTCTGCCTCATCCAAGCTATCATTACGTGTATCGGTTTGAAGTTTTTGACTGAAATTATTGAATGGTCGGTGTTAGAAAACATTTTTTTTCAGAATGTATATTTTCTTCGTTGTGAATGGGAGTTTATATCTTTATGATATAATACTCGGGAAATATTTGTTAAAATGATTCATACGTGAAATATAAAACGCAGAAAGATTGTTATTGTTACACTTATCGCGTCTTATTAATTTATCAGCTTTTGAGTGATAAACTTTAAGTCATTGTTGCTGATAACATTGATGTATTACACTTTATAAAAAACTGTGATAAGATCAATTTCAAAAACAACTGAGTAATCTATTCGTAATCTATGTATAGCACATGTGAATTTTTGTGCTAATTTACGTTTTACAAGTTAATTTTTACAAGGTAGCGTTAAACGGAAATTTGTACTATTCATTGGGTGCTATATTGGGTTCATAATGAAATGAAATGTTGACAACACTTATATTAACATGAATAATAATATTTAGAATAAACACTTACACATCATCTGAACTTATCTGTTGTTATTATAACACACAGCTGAAGTGTGACTAATTTGAAATTTGTAATTAAAACGTCTATACTGATCAGGGCTATATAGTTGTAATAATTATGCACTTACCCTACTGTTGCGTATGACCTCGATGGCGATTTTGCTTTCACTTCTCTATCGTCAGTTACTAGCGCAGTTCCTAAATAAAAGCCAATTTAATTATAAACATTAAAACAATGCGATATTAGAAATGTCATTTAATTATGAAACTATCTAGACTGAAACGAGTAGAGAATTTTCAAATACAACGAATTATGGAATGTTTTTTAAAGACCTGCGATCGGCGCGTCAACTTCGATTCACTCGCAACTGCAAACTGACTTAAGATATTCTGAATCCAAAATACGAAGCTAAGAGATATGTTAATCTTACACATGCTATCAGTGTCATGCATAATAATAATATTAATATTCTGTCATGCATAATAATAACATATAATAATTTTTTCCTAAATAATTTTTCGCGATACTACAACAATGAATGTTGACGCTCGCAGCTAGAAAGCTTATAGCTAGAACGACAAACAGTTATTATAACAATGTAATAAATGAATTTCAATTTCTCGATTTCAATTTCACTGGGAAAACTCGTTGCTATTTACTTTTGTAATTATTAAAAAGGTATACTGCAAAGATTGCTTTTTACTTAACTAGGAAGTCAATTATACCATATAGGGAGACCAACAACTTTCCACCCGAAACATGCAAATAAATTCGTTTTCAGGTTTTACCTCACTACGAAAAATATTATAATAGCTGGTGTTGTATTAGCTGCAGTGATTCTAGCGATAATAGCAGTTTGTAGTATTTATGGAGCGAATAGAGATCTGGAATTTCAAGAACATGAGGAAGTGCCGCCAGATCCGGAAACTAAGTTACCTCCATCGCCGAGTAAGCTGAGGGTTTTCAAACGGGGCGCCGTTTGCGCGGATGGTGCGCCATGCGCGGTCGTGGGCAAGTATGTACAACATTAAAAACAATGAACAGTTAATCTAAAAATATTATAGAATTATGCTACCTTTGTTTTTCCTTTTTTTTTTAATGTTTGCAGATCGATTTTAGAAAATAATGGTTCTGCGGTGGACGCTGCGATAGCCTCTATGATTTGCAATGGTCTCGTGAATATGCAAAGCATGGGTATTGGCGGTGGTTTTTTCATGACAATTTATGATAAAGCTACGCAACGTGCTTACACGTTGGTCGCTAGAGACAGAGCACCGTTGGCGGCCACTGCGACGATGTACGAAGGCAAGCCTAAAGAAGCATCGTTTAGTGGTACGCGAATTACTTTCCCTCTCGTGTTCTCTGGACAATCGAGGAATAATGAAATTAACGAATGGAAATATTATTAGGACCGTTATCCATCGCTGTTCCCGGAGAAGTGGCCGGCTACTGGGAGGCCCACAAACGTTTCGGTAAATTGCCGTGGGCCGATTTATTTAAGCCGTCGATCGATCTGTGCACAGAAGGATACAATTTAACAAAAATCCAACACGACGGATTTACATATAACTCGAAGAATATTTATCAGAATTCAGTATTAAAGTAAACGCAGTATTACGATCGTTTATCCAGCACCGACGACGCGAGTTTTAAACATTTTTTACCCCTAGGAATTTGTTTGTGGATCCAGAGACCAATGACTTCTACAGACCAGGGACGATCATAAGACCCAAAGTCCTCTGCAAAACTTTGCAGACTCTTGCAGATAAAGGAGCCCCTGAATATTATAACGGTACTCTGGGAAAGTTATTAATACAGGATTTGCAAAAGAAGGGTGCAATATTGACGACGAAAGACTTAAATAGTTACAGGTATTGTACCCTTCGTTACACAGGAGAAGAGCCCGGAAAAGAATGCGGATCTGAGTGGCCTCACGTTTTTTCGGCTCTAGCGTGCGATTTACCGAATAATCATGAACTAATCAATCACACGACGCTGTTAGTGAACGAACTATACAGCGGAAGACCCCTCTTGTTCCTGTGCCGTCCCGGGACTCTTACCCTGAGCAACATATTATATTGAAATAGTTTAGAACTCTACATTGAAGTGTTACATGTTGAATTGCGGTTCTTTTCAGAGCTACCTGGGAGGAACCTCTCCAAACGAATCTTTCCGACGGATTGAGAGTGTATACCGTTGGCATGCCTGCCAGCGGCGCTCTCTTTACATATATTTTAAATATTTTAGATAACTTCCATTTCACCCCTGCCAGTATAGCCGACAACAACCACACAATTCTTACATATCATCGAATGATAGAGACGTTCAAGTACGCTTACGCGTTAAGAAATGACATGGCTGATAAAGAGTTCGTTGACATGGAGGAAGTTAGTAAAGCTTAGTTTAACCAACGGTCTCTTGTAACGAGAAATACAAGAATAACATTCATAACTCATGTTCTGATTGCAAGTTACACCCTGCAGTTGGAACCCTGGATTATTGTCGACTTACAGCTGCATTTCTATTAATTTCAGTTGACTAAGAATTTAACGTCCAGGAACTACGCACACTTAACGCAAATGCAAATAGACGATCACAGAACATGGGATGATCCGAATCATTATGGTGCCGTGACATTTGGCACTGCAAAAGATCACGGAACTGCCCATGTTTCGGTACTAGCGCCAAACGGCGATGCAGTTGCAGCCACTAGCACCATTAATTTCTAGTACGTTCCATTTACTATTTGGTGCACTATTTTCCATTGGAGTTAACTAAAATTTTATTTTGTTAACGCTTAACGATTGTTATACAGCTTCGGAAGCGGAGTAGTCAGCGAAAGTACTGGAATATTAATGAATAACGCGATGAACGATTTCGGAGTTCCATCTACGCTTAGTTATTATGGTGTTCCACCTAGTCCCAAAAATTTTATTGCGCCCGGAAAGAGGCCATTATCATCGATGGTACCGTCAATTCTTGTTGACCCCAATGGCGACGTGAAAATGGTTATTGGAGCTTCTGGTGGGACAAAGATCACTACTACTGTATCACAAGTCAGTATTCTTTCAACTATAGATTTTTACAAGCTATTCTAGTAATATAAAAGACCTCGAGAATATTGAGAAAAAGGAAACTCAAAGGAAACGGAGCAGATACTTCTCTTAGAAAAGGAGTTTGCTGGTCACAGATTAGTGGGTCAGAATTTTATACCTGAATCTTTTATTACCTGAACATCTGCTACACTCAACAGAACCACCTACAACCGATATCTTTTCAGTGTAATACAAAGCAAAAATTGAAGATTAGTGTCTAATAAATGGTTTCATAATGCAAAATAGTGGTATCGAACAATGTAACACAATCTCCGCGGTGGTGATTTCAATGCTTGCGTAAGAGCAATGTTATCAGTTCAAGTCCCTGTAGAATTATTCGAAAAACATCTGTCACTTAAAATTTTGTATCGGTTCTTCGAGGTATTGAACATCTTTAATTTGAGATTAAATTTGAGAGTAAATAAACAAATTTTTTCTACAAATTTCACAGATCATAACTTTTCCCAGTGTACCTTGTATGATTTCAGATAGTAGCCAAGATCCTTTGGATGGGAGAAACTGTTAAGGAAGCTATGGACGCGCCGAGAATACACCATCAATTGTTTCCCCCAGAGATCTCTTACGAATACGGGGTGCAGAAAGAAGTGATAGATGGCTTGAAGAAGATTGGTCACAAAACCGCGCGTTACAGAGTACGCGGTAGCGTGGCGTGCGTTATTCTCGTGAATAATGGCACCATTTACGCGAATGCGGACTTCCGAAAACTCGGCGACGTATACGGAATTGATTGAATGGATACGGACATGTAATAAGTAAACGTTATCCTCAACATTAACGGTACAACTTCCCAAACTGTAACAGGGGAACGTTGGTCGAGAGTATTGGTAAAGTCTTCGATTTTAATTAAATTTAAAAATTTCCAATTCCTTCCGAGGAGCTTCTCTTGTTATAAGTTCGTCCTGTACACAATTGTACGAACTTGGACTTCCTCAATAAAACTTTTGCACGTGTCATATCGTTAATCAATTTCTCTTGAATTTAATTTCGAAATTTGTTAAACAATCTTCCTACTGATGACTTAATACCGAAGTATTTATAGGTGTTATCAATCGGTGTTTGTCATGGAAACTTCTGTCTTACATTTACTTAAGCGAATAAGATCTAAGTGGAAATCCGTGCCCGCTCGTTCCCGAACGTTCTAGTAAGAGGAAACCGACAAATAAACTGATAGTAAAGCGATATTTTTCCGAAAGTAAACAGACCTATTTTTATCTACAAATTACATATCATGTTGTGTGTAGTATTTTATCGCTTTTTTCGGAAATCTTGACAGGTATTTCACGTTTTGTTAGCTACTCGTTACCAGTAAATTTTAGATCAAATTTCATATGTATATACCGATGTCTTATTCATTTCCTCTAATCATGCAAAGAGAATATTAATTAAATATCTCTGAACATTTTCCACTTTTTCTAGAAATTTATCAACATTCATTTATCTCCGGATAGTCACTATTACAAATGATGTATTAAACATCTTGATATCACAATGAATACAAATGTATAATTGCATACATATCAGAAATCTACTGATAAAATTGAACATAGAAGTTTCCTGTCCGATCGATTCATTGATAAAGCTTTCTTTCGCAGTCACTACGCCGGTAGAAATATCTAGATCAAATTGTCGTGCGTTTATAAGGAGAGATTCGTACTTCTCAAATTTTCTGAATTTCATAAACGCTATTAATAGCTGCCGAGAAAGTGGTTCGTACTTTCCAGCTCAACCTATTTAAAAAAAAAAACATTAAAGAACGAAATTCGAAAAAAATCATTCGAACACGTAGGTTAAGCCGCTCAAGAAGAAAGTACAAAACGAAACGATCCAGATGGCGTTCGGCGAAGTTTACAAGCTCACAGAGTTCTGGAACCTGTTTTTCAACTCTGCAGCCGGTGTACATGTATACGTCTTATATAGTATAGTCCTGGACCTTCAATAGCAACGAGATTAGATCGGTTAACGAGATATTAAATATACCGCTGTAACAGACCTTAATTTCACCGATCCGACGATCACATTCGCGAGACGCCTCGATCAACTTTTCTACCTCATCGCGCTGAGACAACAGTATATAAATGTATACACAATTGTCGGAAGCAATGAATCGTATTACATTTCGTACGACCGAGGCGTAAAACGAAACCCAGAAAACGAAAGCCGGATGGCCTGCCCGATCGAACTGTGCACTGCAGTCATCGCGATTAACCTTTTTATTGACAACCTTGAGAGCGTACTGTGCGTTTCGCACCAGTAATATCTTTTAACGTGGCCGGTTGAGTCACGGTAACCTTCGATAAGCGAAAACGTAAATTTAGAGGCCGTTGTCAATTCCGAGCCCATCAATATTAATTTGTATGCGCTTCCTCCTCTAACTGCGAAGATCGCGAAAATATATTAGCGTCGTTACGTGACTATTGAACAATCGAACGATTAAGGTCGAAGTAGAGTATTTTCGTGGCTCATTGTAAACACACTTGTGCCGGCTAGAACGTGTTCCGTTGCACGTATGGTACGGACCGTAAATAAACACTCCTGTGACTTGGCGCGAAATGTGCACGAGATGTGACACGCGTGCATAAATCGCCACGTAGGAGGCTCGATTAACATCCAGCAGCCGCGAAACGTCTCCGGTAATTGGAGCATGTCGATACCGGGGGCTCGGGATTGTACGATTCCAGTTAACCTGAAATTTCGTCAGCCTGACCGCGTCCTCGTCACCCCTGCTCCATCGTGTCCGTATTTACGACGCAGTACAGAGAACTTGTCCGTTATCGCTTTCTTGCCTACCACGCCCCGCGCGGATATTTTTGCCACGCTTATCCACGCGCCTTGACGAGAACGATTAGGACGAGCCGCTCATCGGTTTTCGCAGATTGTGCGGTGGCTTCTAGCAAGTCAAAATAACGCCGACTACGTGTGCGTGATTGACGAGACGGTTGCGGCTAAACAAACAAACCTGACGTGCGTCAAAATCTGATACAATGACCCCGTACAGTCTACTATTCCGTTGGACGATATAATGATTCGATTTTGTTTTGAAACAATCGGTTAATGAGTCTCGCTTAATTTCAGGTTATTTATAAATCATTTATATTATGACATTTCGCAGCTGTGAATTAATAGATGCACATGTACGTAACTGCTGCGTTATTAGTACTGTTTACCGTGAAGTTCGAATGTCACGTTTTCGATGCTCGTGTACACTTTCAGAAAATAGCATCGGTTGACCAGGATTATGTGTTTGATTATGCGGAATTGCGTGACGCCGTGCAGACGCAATAGGAAACAGTATAGATTGCGTGAAAATTTTTACGACATTCGATTTGTCATAGATATGGAAATATATTACGAACCATTTTGCTGAGTTTGCTGATGCTTTCGTTAACCTTTGTAACATGATGCAAGTTAGTTTTCAGTTCCAGTATATTCCGAGCACCTGTTTCCTCTCGTAAATTGTAATTATTGTTAGTTAAAAGCGATGTATTAAATTCGAGTGTATTGTTTCGAGCGAATTGACCTAGCGCCGATTTATATCGCAAAGGAAATTGAAACGAAAACATAACGGTCGGAAGGATATTTCCATCGACATTCGAAATGCTAGACGGTCGCGTTTACCGCGCATGCGTGTTAGATTCTGAACAGCCTATATAAGCAGCCGCGAGGAACCGCTTCGCGACAGTATTGAACAAGTGTTTCCGAAGGCGATAATTCGACAGTGTTTTCGCTGTTTTGTGAGCATATTTTTTTAAAGAGATAAGAGCTATGTCTGACCATTTCCTTGACGAGTACGAGCACTTCATCTACGATTACGACAAGCATATATTCACCAGTCACAGTGGTAAACAACGGAGTAAACGCGAAGTCCTGACACACACGAATCATTTTGATCCGTGCGGCCATTCCAGAAAGATCGTCACGAAATTGATGAACTCCGAACACAATAAACGGAATGTTGGAAAGGCGAAGGCATAAACTGTAAGTATTTTTTTTCGTAACGAATCCCGCTGGAATTTCTAACATCTCGAATATGTTACTTAATTTACATTATCGATTCTAGTGCAGCCGCGGAAGGGTTCGCAACCTTGGCCGGAATATAATGTCTGTTTACGTCGAATGTTTTTCTCACGTATTTGAAACGTTTTTAGTGTTCAGGCACTGGAAATAGTCGAATTTGAATATAATTATTCGCGTTGTTCAGCCAGTTGTGACCCTTGTTCTAGCAGATCGTTTGCGGCGTTGTTCCTTTGTTTTTGTTTCATTACTGCGCAACCATTTTAAAGGTGACTCATTTCTTACGTGAACACTTGTTGCCTTTTGTTTCTTTTCGATACTAATAAATGCGTAATGAAAGATAACACTTTGTTTACGTTTCTCTAATTCTTTCGTTGAAAGCGTTGATCGAGGAACGATTTAAAATATTTTTTTTTTAAACAAACTTTTTTTTTTGTTCCAGGATTTTGGTGTTCGAGATTTCTTCCTACTTCATAAGAAAAGTATTAGTTTGTCCACTTTGACAAATTGGAACTTCTTGGATATATACGTATATACACACGCATATATACACATACACACACATTATATTAAACATAAAAACTTCATTTTCTTTATTCTCAGCAATGCATTTAGTCGCTGAACATAGATTCTCAGTTAGGATAAGGTAATTAGTACTTAGTATAAATAGGCAACATCTTATCATCACTGTCATCTTACATATTATAATTTATAACATAATTACCTCCTAAGTTAGACTACTCTTGGAGCAGGATTACCTGAGATAAGAGTTCTTATGGTGTGTCATAGGGTGTATTAAATAATGTTTATATTGGATTTACGCACACTGTAAACATTTTTAGTTGTTGAGCATCTATTTAGAAGTATTTCATTTAATTGGTATTAACAATTGCTCAATGTAGGAGGTAGTGATTTATGGAACTATGCAAAAATATTTCATCCAATGTGAACATTGAAAAGACGCATTTGTTATGTACAAAAGAATCATAAGGATAAATTTTTGTTAACTTTATAAGACTCCTTCTTTTTTTATTTGAAGTTCACTCGAAAGTTGAAAATATTAAGGATGATAAAGATATGTAATTATAAAAAATGAAAAAAATAAATTTAGTAAAAAAATGAAATATTGTTATTTTAATGTAATTCCTTTCCAATCGCCAATAGTTTAATTACAAAACATGTATAAAATAGAAATATATATGTATGTATTCACCAATATTCGTTAAAAATAGTTCATTAACATAGTACATGTATATAAAGTTACACATTCAGAATATTGAAGTAAGGTGCACTTTGGAATACTTAAAAAAAAATATTAAAGTATTTCAAATACTTTCTTAATAAAATGATCTTATAAAAAGAATTTAGAGTATTTTTCAAATTTAATTGTTTTCCGCACAAATACGTAAGATTAAACCGGCAACACGTTCAATAGAATGCAATTCATTCTATATAAATGCATATGTGCAAAGTATTGGAAAAAATTATATACAAATGACTTGTACATAGTACGTTTTTAATGCAAAAAAAACAAAATTATATTAGTTTATACTTAACGAAATCCAATTCTTGTCGTAAAATGCCGGTCAATATAAATTCCGTTGACTGCACTGTAACAGATTTTGGAGCTTTCAGGAGGAACTTTTTGGCGTTTTCTAAATCTTCCTCGCGAGAAATGATGACTGCCTTTTGTGGCCATGACAGTGGTGAACGTACTAAAGGTTTACCACCGCACGAACTAATTATGCCTGTTAAATTCATTTTTATCATAAGTATTTCATTAGGTCTGATAATGACTGTCAGTTAACACACATCAACGATGTTTTCAGACATACTTTTCAATTCCGGTAACGGTGGTGGAGCGACATTAGGTGTTAGCACTACGGTGTATCCATCCAAAAGCTTCTGTTTTCTTGCTTTTTCCAAACTCCCTCTTAGTTTGAAACCAAACTTAGCTTCTGCAGCTGGATCTTTCAATATATAATTAGCCAATTCTGTAAAATGTCCTGCTTTCTCACTCTCAACCAACCAATCAACTGAGACTATTGGTATGGCTTGTGCTAATGCACACAGAAACTTAACAGTTCTTCGAACCTTATCCGTGACCAAAACACTGCATTTTGTGGGATCCTCAACTTGAGATGATCCTGTAAAAATGTACAATTATAGTACAGTTATATTACAATTCTACATGGTGATGGAAAGGCAGAATTTTTGATAAATAAGAAACTTTCCGAACATTTCATTCTTTTTTAGAATATTTTTAATCTACTGAAATTGTTGATATAGGACAATTTTATTTTACTACAGTTTTACGACACGTGAAAATAAATATTATATTTTGCATAAAAATCTGCAGTTCAGCGATGAGATACGTACCCAATTTTGTTAGGAACTTGTTGTAATCATTGGTAATACCAGTGAATAAAACTTTATGTTTTATTTTATACGGTGACGATGTTGTGAATGACGTAGACAAACTCCTTCGTGCTCTTGTTGGTGTTGAAAGGACTGACGTATCTATACTGGAATTTATTTCCGAAGATGTTTCGTTTATAATATCTGTGTTTTTCTTTTTTTCGGTTTCAAGTTTCTGTGTTTTTGCTTTCCTTCCCTTTTTCGTTGGTACGTTACCTTCTTTACTTACAGTTTTATTTACAATACTTTTATTAACATTTGCATCTGTAACTTCTTCTAAAGAAGAGTCTATAATTGAGTGCTGAAGATCACGAATTGATTGGGATGATCGCTTATTACCTCTCCTTCCTCGTTTAGTTGATTCATTTACTACAGAGTTATCAGTGCTTGCAGCATTTTTGGATACTTTAGCTCGCTTAGGTTTGGAAGTGGGTACTTCAAAGCATGCGTTATCTGTCTCATAAATCTCTGAAGAAGAAGTATTTTCTATGATATCTTCACTAGAATGAGCGTTCGTGTATCCACGTTTTCTAGTACCTCTTGTTTTAATATTGATTGTATTTTCATTTGTATTTTTCGGATTTTTTTTATTTAAACTGATACTTTGCTCTTGGAGCGAAGCATTCATAATCATTTCTACTTCCTGTGATTCTTCTCCTACGTCAGAAGTGATATCCTCTACAATAAGTTGCCGTTTCTTTGTTGCTTTTCTAGTATTACTTCTTCTTGTGACGGGTTTATCATTCTCTGCGTTAGATGAATTGTTTATACCACTACGGTTGTTAACAGATGTTCGTTTATTCTGCATTGTTTCATTTTGGTTACTTTCAGTTATTGATTTTGCAGAGGGACTGGGAGATGATCGTGGCGTTGGAGTACTTGAAGATAATTTCGTAATTTTAATTATCAACTGTTTAGAACTTATGCTTTCTTGGCTGCTGTTAAATGACTGTTGCGAGTTCTCTGGATTTTCCATATTCACTGCTGAATTTCTTTTATTTATATAATCAAGAATATTTGCAGAATTACTCCTGTTAGCGGCCACACTTCTAGCATCACCTTTCCTCTTTCTGGTTCCCACAGACGTACTTTCATTAATATCTCCTTTTCGTTTTTTCGCCTTATTGCTTTCAGTTTCATCCGTTGCACTGAGTGATCTCTTAACAGCACGAGATGCTCTTAAAGTGGTTTTTTTCGAGGACTCAGTTGCTTCCTTTGCAATCGGAGCCTCTTTTCCAACCTGAAAAACAGATGAACAATCAACATTTTCTTTAAGAGAAAGACGAGTCCTTCCGTTATCTTGAATGGAAAGACCGTCACGTTCTTGCGAAGTAATGGGAAGTTTAGATTTTCTTTGTAGTGATTCACTTTCTTTAGGTTTACGTAAAGATGTCCTTATCGTTGGTGTGATTTCATTTATTTTGACCTTATCACTTTCATATAACGTCATTGGAACTCTGGCCACATTAAACTCGTCAGAAGTATTTGAAATTGTTGCAGACTTTGATTTGCTAACATTAGAAGATTCATCAACTTTTGAGTTTTTACGTGCGAGTGACTTTCGTGTTGACCTTTTGGGTGCTTCTTTCTGTTTAGTTTCAATTTTTCGCGAACCTTGTTTGGATTTCAAACGACTGGTGTATAATCTAAATTCAGTTGATGTTGACGATGTTGGACTTGCTGGATTTGATAATGTTCCTGAAATTCGAACCTCAGGTAAACCTGCCATAATATCTTCTTCATCTGACTCCAATGTTGTAATTGTATCTTGAGGTTGTCGTGAATTAACTATTGAAGCAGATGTTTGATCATCTTTCTTATATTCCTTTGAAACATCATTACTGCTCGACATGTTTGTTTTTTGTAAAATCCTTTCAGATTCTTGCGTATCCTTAGTATCATATGAGTTTGGAAATCTCGTCCTTAGTAACCTTTTGGGTGAAGATGTCAATGAGATATTAGATGTACTGTTTTTGTCATTCGTGGTATTATTATTTATTAATTTTGTTCCAAGTTCATTTTTATTATCAGATATGTTTTCACTAGGGATACCAAGATCTTGAGAATCCTTCAAAACATTACTTTTTCTTGTTGAAGTAAGATTACTGAAATAATTTTGTGAATCATTGTCAGAAGTAGCTTTCTTTAAACTAAACCGGCTTGATTTTCTATTTGATAGCACAGGTGATTTTGAATTTGTTGCAGGTTTACTACTTTTTGTCTCCTTGGGAGATTTCCTATTTTTATTGTTTTCCGGTGGGTTTTTATCGATATTTTTGTCGGTAGGTTTGTCATCACTCTGTGATAATTGCAATATATCTGTAAGAATTTGAGTCGATATTTGAGGTTGATCTTCGATGTCCTCATTGACATCATCAAACATTTCGTTTAAATTTCTTTCCAATGTATCATTCAAATTTACTTTATTAGATGTTTTTGATTTTCTTTTCTTGGGAGAAGTTGATTTGGATTTCTGTTTTTCCATTTCACCCAACAACTGCGTCGGTGCCATTTCATAATCAATATCTTCAATGCTAAACTCTTCTACTATACTTGGATCCAACTGAACAGAATTCTTATGTGATGGATCGCTGGAAATAGAAACATTCTCCGAAATCATTTTTGTAGATGTGTTATACTCTACTTCTCCATCTTCCTCCTTTACTAGGAATGCAGCTTTATCTTTTGTTACATTAATATTTGTGGAAGCTTCGCTGCTTGGTAAAATCTGTGTCGGTAGTAGGTCATCTACATGTTCCTCTTGTGTTTCTATTTTTATATCACTTTTAGGATTGTTTACTTCGATCACTTGAGTTGGTGCATTAAAATCTATATCTTCATTATCTTTACTTTGTCTACTTGAGGAATTTTGGTCCTTTAGACTTAATTTTTGTGTGGGTACGTCAAACAGATCGTACGAGTCGCGGCTCGATTCATTATCATTTTTACCTTCCTTACTTTCACTTTGTCGCGCTTCAAAGGACATAGATGCCGCTTGTTTTTCTTTCTTGGCAATTTCTGTAAAATGTCCGTCTTCGTCCGTATCAGAATCTTCACTGCTAGACTGACTTTTTGAAAATTTATTATCTTGACTACTATCCTGACTGTCAACCCGTACGTACCTCTGAAACACACCCTCTTGATCAGTGTCATCATCAGAGTCATCTTCTATCAGAGAAGCTTTGAACTTATAATTAACTCGTTGTGCAACATTTTTTAAAACGTCCTCCTCTTTAATTTTGACTTGTGTCGCTGCGTTGAATATATTTTCATCGCTACTACTGTTTTCAATTGTTTCATTATTGTTCATATTTGAAGACTTTACAGGGCTAGATGATTTTGATCTCGATTCGTTCACTGGATCATCGTCTCCAATGAAGTCCTCTAACAAATTCTGCGAACCGAGAAGGTTGCGGCTTCTGTCAAGTTCAGAGCACTCGTCGTCGAAATTCGTCGTTAGCGACAGGTGTAAATATTCTTGTGAACTTTTTTGGTCATTTTCTGATTGTTCAAAATTTGTGAAATCATCAGTCTTTATGACTTCAGCTTTTATGGACTGACCAGCCGTATTGGTACAAACTTTTTTTTCTTCAACTTTGTTCTTTTTCGCCTCTATACCAGAAATATTATTCTGCAATTCTGTATTTTCCGTTTCACATTTTTCCATAACCCCGGCACTTTTGTCGTCTGTAGCTGAAACATTTCGTGATTCTATCATGCTCGGCGTTTTCAAATCATGTATGCCTATATCATGCTGCGTTTCTACATCATGAATATCAGTTGCAACGTATTGAATCTCTGTGCCCTCTTCATGTTGCGTTTCCAAGTCATGAATATCAGTCTGATTATGAGAGTGTTTAAAGCTATTTAATGATATTTTTTGAGTTTCAACATCATGGATGTCAATGCTTGTTTCACTCTCTGACTCGAGCGTCTTCTGCGTTTCCATATCATGAATACTGACCCTTCGTCTGTCTGAATGTTCCTTTTCCAGCATGGAAGAGCTTCCAGAATCGTTAATGCTGTCATCGATGGAGGAGTCAGGAACGAAACTTTTACGGTTGCTGGCGGAGCTCCTTGAGGGTACAGATGGTCGTCGAAACACCGAATCTCCATTGTCGGCTTGAGTCGCAGGGATCATTGAAACGTTTCCTTCTGATGCGGACGAATTACGCTAAACAGAAACATTTAATATTGCAGCGCCTTAAATATTTTAACAGATAATGTTTTGTTTATATTAAAACGTGCATATATTGCATAAAGAAACATTGTCTCTGTGACAGACAAATGATAATTACCATAGATACATCAGGTGTTCCTAAGATGACTGTCTGCGGCTTCTTCAAACGAGTTGGCGCAGGGGTTTCCGGGACAAGAGATTCATCCATTGAACGGTTAACCGTATAAACAGCGCGTACCATACCGAATTCGATGACACTTCCACTTTTTAGTTCATAATATCGACCAGGTCTTAAAATAGACTGTAACAGAAATTGTATTATTGTATTTTATTTAAACATACAAAATAGACTGAAATTTTCAAGGAGTACTCGCTATTTTTGTCAAAGTGAACCTACGGACACTTATCGTGATTTTATTGCAATTTAATATTAAAAGTATTTGATAAAGTATTTATTATTACTATACCGTTAACATTTATGCAAATTGATTTTCTTAGTTCTATTATATATAATGATAAATAAAAATGTATCTTCTTTTTTATGCTTTTATAGCTAATAACAATAAGTAAAAAGAATATTGTATATTAAAAGTAAAGTATATATTTTATTACACTGTTGAGTTTCGTTTTGTTCGAAGAATTTAAGTCGCAGAGCCATGTTTCTCCATTGGTAACTTCGATTTCTGCATGCTTCTTAGATACCGTCTGCAAATGAAATTAATTTCCTTATTTTATTTTATTCACTGTCGTTACTTCAACATTACGATATATAATTTCAACATCATATTGTAACGATTGTCAGACATATTCAGTTGTCTTTTGAAAATTTTAATTTTTACACTATCACTCGATGTATCATTAATTCTTTTCCGGTGCATTCTATCCTATTTGTACTAATTGTAAGTAGAATTTTAGGGCACCTACAATAATCGTAATGTATTATTACTAGATTGCGAGTACCTATAAATTTGTAGCCTATACAGATTTATAAAATACACGAGAGCTTCTGTGTACAAAAAATATTTAACTTTTCTTTTATTTTTACGAAATATGAAAACGTTATCACGACAATAGAGGAACTAAAAAAATAAAGATAAATTTATCTATTTCGATCATTGACGCATAAATCTTGGATCGTACGGGTTATTCTGATATCGTCCACACGTTTAAAATACTATATTTCGTATTAAATTAGATAAATTAGAATTTTAGAATTTCAGGGTGCAAATTAAATAAAAAGAATTATTTAAAAAAATACTTTTGTATAATGCGTTATTTATAATAGTGAATAATTTTTCTGAGAAATTTAAATAAAAACAAAATTTCACGTTTATTGCTTTTAATATTACCGATTTCCTTTTCCTGAGTTTTTTTCAACTCATAAATACTCATGCTTTTACCTATTTATCACACAAAGTATGTGTATAATTTATAGTCAAGAATGCCTTATCACATGAAATATTTCATCGCGTATACTTATTGCGACGAACACAATATCTACGAATTGACATAATCTAGTCGATACTATTAAATCTCCAAACTTTACTTTGACTATTTATCAAATATTAACAATACATTTACGATCAAATGTGGAAACTTGCATAAACATATGTTAACTGTTTGAATCGAATCGAAGTACGTATAAATGGAATGTAATAAAACTCTTATTTCATTTTCAATTGAATAAAATCTTCGTTTGCTTAATGGAAAAGATTTCGATAAAACAATAACTTGAAAACACGAAGTGTAATTTTTTTATATGACATTGTTATCGACAAGATTAATTTTGTACATGTTATTTCGACAGTTACAGACATATAGGTGTCATAATAAAATTAAATTTTCTTGAAAATTTCAAACGACCGAATATTGTTCTACATTTTTTACTTTTCTCATGTAGAATCACCGTTCCTTTCATGTAGAATCTTAACAATTGGACCATCAGTTCGAAAACCGCCTACATATTTATACGGAACCCATAAATTTGTTGATTATTCGACCATAAAAATCAGTGGTCCCGGGGAAACAGTAAATATTCTACAGACACAATATATGTAGATTTAGATTTAAACGATCAGATAGATACTGCACCACAGATATCCCGAGATCATCAATTCAAGATGAACTCAGTAAATATTAATTGACCTCGGATAGTTTATCTTATCGACTCGGTAATAAACAGAGAAATCTGTTTCAGCGTTTGAGGATGCTCTCTGTTTCGTTCAAGTGTAGAAAAACGATTCCACGTTAAAGCAAATCGTGACTTATCTCTGATTCTTTATGCTGTATGTCTACTTAAAAATAATCGAATTAAGGGTTATTTAGGTATTTAACTGAACAAATACAAGTTTTTGTTTGCAGTTAAAAATATAGATGTACGAATAAATTTATTTAAATAATTAATCTAATGTAGATATTTGAAGTAAGTAAAATATCACACAAGGAAGGGCAGAATTACTCTCAATCGTTGAATCTAGTGTGGACAAATAGCACAGTTGCACCGTTGATTGAGAGGTTTACGGTGATAATTATTGCAAAAAATGATAGTGGGGAGCGTAATCAGCTGATTTGATATGCGTGAGTACGCAATAAATAAAGCAGACTGCTCCGAGAGGACTTCACTCTGTTGAAAATGGCGAGACAGTGGCTTCTTCTGTTTCTCTTCGGATGCCTTACCCTTGGCTGGGCTTTGGAGGATGCACCGAGGGTCAAAACTCCTTTGGGCAGTGTCCGAGGCTACTACAAACTCTCTGCCAACGGAAGACAGTATGAAGCTTACGAGGGAATTCCTTACGCGTTGCCGCCGATCGGAAAACTTCGATTCAAAGTAATATAAACGTTGTTTTTCATACTCTAGATACTTAATTGCTCTAATATAGAGGTATGAACTGTACGAAAGTCTTGGAATACAGAGATCATCTGCACCTACAGTTACAAATCGCAATGGTTTCACAATGAAAATTGTTAAATTACCATTTGATTAAATTAATTTTGTATTCTTGAAGTTTTTCTAATTATATAATAAACTTTTGATTAGCTATCGAAGTTGTGTTATCGGAGAACAGCAGCTGTATTGAACACGAGCGCAGAAAACGTGAATGTGTTTCTTTAGAAACTCTTGTGTTTTAAACTGATCTTTCCCGTGACAGTGATTGCTAAATAATTGTAATTAATTAGAAGGTCTGAAGAAATTTGACTGATTATTCAATAATGATTTTTTTAAGCCCCCTCACCGGCTACCGCCATGGATAGGTGAAATTCAGGCAACGAAATTCGGTTCTCAGTGCTTGCAATACGCTGATCTACCTGACAATGTAACTGAAAAAGTATTAGGTTCTGAAGACTGTCTATATCTAAACATATATGTACCGGTTCACGACAAAATGACTACCAAGCCATTGCCGGTTCTGTTTTGGATTCATGGAGGAGGCTTCACATTTGGTAGTGGAATGGACTATGGTCCTAAATTCCTTATGGACCATGATGTAGTATTTGTTACATTTAATTACCGCTTGGGAATATTAGGTATTTGAGTGCATTAATTGTAGTGTTTTACTTTCCAAAATTTTGCATTGAGGTCTCTTTTGATGCAAAAGTGAAATGTTTCTTGTAGGTTTCCTTAGTACAGAAGATGAAATAGTTCCTGGCAATATGGGACTGAAGGATCAAAGCATGGCTTTGAGATGGGTTTCAGAAAATATTGAATGGTTCGGTGGTGATCCTAACAAGTTGACTTTAAGTGGTGTAAGTGCTGGTGGTGCAAGTGTTCATTATCATTACTTATCTCCCATGAGTGCTGGTCTTTTCCAAGGTATATCATGTGAATAATACAATAATTAAATGAACATTAAAATTTCTAATCTTTTTGAAAATTAGTCCTATTTTTACCAAATTGTTTTTTGTTATATTGTAGCTGGTATCTCAGCCAGTGGTACAGCATTTAACTGTTGGACACAAACTGAAAATCCTTTAGAAAAAGCTAAGCAATTAGCCACCCTTATGGGTTGCCCCATAGGTAATAGGAAGGAAATGGTACGCTGCTTGAGATATCGTCCATCTCAGGCTCTAATTGAAGCAACTCGTGAATTTATGGTAAGTACTCTCCACTCTCCACGTGTGTTTCGAATGAATTATATTGAATATAATGATATGATTTTAGAGGTTCTATTACAATCCATTCACACCATTCGGTCCAGTTGTTGAGAAATTTGGAGAGGAACCATTCATTGATCGCTCTCCTGTTGAAATTGTCAGTAGTGGTAATGTACAGGATGTTCCTTGGATTACTAGTGTGACCAGTGAAGAAGGATTGTACCCAATTGCAGGTACAAATGAGTACTAAGAAATTCATACAACTTTAACTTTGAATTATTTTTTAACTATTCCCATTTATAGATTTTATTGCTATACCAGAAGCCCTGAGAAAATTAGATGAAAATTGGGACCTCCTAGCTCCAATTTTCCTTGATTATAATTACACTTTGTCCAAGGAAAAGCATGTTGAAGTTGCTAGACTCATCAGACAACATTATCTCGGTACAAAAAAGATAGATGAGACAACAGCACATGCTTTCATAAAAATGACTGGAGATAGATTATTTGTTGTTGACAGTGAAAAAGCTGCCCGATTGCAAGCTAAAGTTAATAAACAACCTGTCTGGTATTACTATTATTCCTACAGGGCTGCAACAAGTTTAAGTGATTATTTAAGTGGTACTAAGACTAACTATGGTATGTTTCTTAAATCGAAATAATACTACCAATGAAAAAAGAGTTAAATGTGTTAAATATTCTATGTGTAGGTGTTAGCCATGGAGATGATGTACTTACTATTATTGATACTCCTTTCATGGATCCTACCACAACACAAAATGATCTTAAAATGCAAGATCTTTTAATCAATTCATGGGTATCATATGCAACTAATCAGTAAGTGACACATGTGACTATATCATAATCATTTATGAAACATATTTAATTCTATATGTGTATTCTTTTTATAATATAGTATTCCAAACATGGGTGATGTGAACTGGCCTAGAATAAATCCTAATGAGAAATCACTCCAATTTCTGCACATCGCAGGACCAGATAAAATTAATATGGATAGTGACGTTAACTTTGGAGACAAAGACTTCTGGAATTCTATAGATTTTAATGAAAATAAATTAAGCAATACAGCCACTGTACAAAACTTAAAAGAAGAATTATGAAGTCCCTTTAAATTGTTATAAAATTTTACATTTGTTTTATAAGTAATATTAATTAAACTTCAAAGAATTATACAACTATAATAAATGAATTTTATATTGATGTTTATTAGTCTAATTTATTTCTCCTTTCTTATTTATTTATTCCAATAAATTTAATTACTTCTGCTATAATACAATTATTATAATAAAATATTTCTACTTTAAAAGTTATTACTGAGTTACAAACACAAAAGTATATTTATATTTTTATTGTATTGCTGTATGCTATAACTGAATATTTCTGTTCCAAACATATTAAAATGATAAAAAAGAGAAAATTAAAACTTACTTGATCATTTAGTAGTATATTACATTCTGGGTGTCTACCAATTTTGTTAATTCCTTTCTTGATTGGATACGAATTAGAACCAATACTTAACGTTCCAATCTAAAATATTTAATATATGTACATTGTATAACATATTATATAATTTAATTAAAGCATTAATATAATTTTAATATTTACTATAGCAATGATATAACAAAACATAGTTTATAATAATTATGTAAATAGTAAAACATTAAGTCGTCTACATAGAAAACATAGTATAAATAAGGATAAGTATTATGAAAAATAAAAAAAGTACTGAGAAAACAATAATATACTGAAAATATAATTACTTCTATTTCTTGTGTTGTTTCATGTTGCAGAGAATCTGAAAGTTTTTGAGTTGAAGTAAAAGTATCATCTTCATACACTTGCGTTGGTAAAATATCCATCGTTTACGATGTTCGATTAAACGACGCAGATTGGACACGATTCTTTATAATTTATTTTTTTTCTTTCAGAAAAATTAAACTTATATGACGTAACCTCATTTGGTACGCAACAGCTTCAAAAAATGACAAGTAGACGTTACGAGCAAACAAAAAATTCAATAAATAACGAGCACGGATATGCAACAATAAAGCAATAAAAGTTTACATTGTTAACAACACTGTTATATGAGAATAATTAATTATATATAACACGTCACACAACGGAGAAAACATTAGGACACAATTTCCCGCCATACGATTCATGGCACTGCTAGCTTTTAATAAAGAAATTCTCTATATCATACACATTAAGAACTCGTTACAATAAGCCCAGAAAACTTGCGATATTTAACATTTGAATTTTATCCTAAACCACAATATCAATTACAAGTTTGATTTTATAAATGTTTAATTCAATTTAATTTGATTCCATTTAATTTCATCTGAAACACCATTTGTGTTCCAATGATTCTAGAAAACATCTAGTACTTTGTATATGCCACCTTTAGAGATTAATTATTATGGTGTTAGATTATTCATGACAATCTCCTGCAATTTTGTTATATAATAGTAATAACTAAAAATCGTTAATACAATTAGTGTTTAATGAAATTATTGTTATTCACAATATAATTTAAATCTGTGATAGCACCATCTATTAGGAAAAATGCAATATTAATTTCAACAGTTTCTGTTAAATAGCGCCCGGTATTATATCTGTATAGCGAGCTAATCATGATAAGGAAGAACTCTTCCTTATTTAAGAAAGATTCCACTTTTATCGATGTTTTAAGAACATTAGTACTGGATAAATTGTCAATTTTATAAATTGACCGTTCGTTGATAACAACAGTTATTCACTTGATTAAAATATCTCGAAGCGAACAGACACGTTAATTATTTCGTAGAAAAATATTATTTATTAATACGCATTTTTAGTTAATAAATATTATATTATATAGTTAGTAAACTATAAAAAAAGCTATATTCACGTATATTAAACAAATTTTATTATTATTCATATCCAGTCCCTTTAGGAATTATTAATATACGTTATAGTCCCAGAGGATGACAATAAATGGGTTCACATAATTGAAATCAATGCTTGAGCTAAATTTGTTTCATTTAATGTTTAACATAATTTATATTTAATATACTCTTCATTTTTTTTGAAATCGATATTGAATTTGTTAAAAAAACTTCTGAAAACTGGAACTTATAATAATGGAATTTTGTAATTGATTAATATAAAATATACTTTTCCAAAATTTTACTTGAAGTCTTCTTTAAATCAGTAAGAATTACGATTACTTTTCATACATATGTATATATGAGGATAGGTAACTTTGCATTGTTAAGGATGCGCAATAACACCATAACTGAATAAACAAACATTAATTGTTGCTTAAATCGTATTTTTTCGAACAAGTAAGCTAAACATAAGATAGATAAGGGGACCAGTATGGTAGCAGGACTTCTTCCGCACGTACATACCTAAATTTAGAAATAAAACGATTAAATTCTTTTTATCATCGTAACTGATGAAATTAATGAGCATTTTTACATTATCATTATGCATTGTATCAGTATTACCCTCCTTTATCTATATTAAGTATGCAAATCGATCGCGATCTTATATAACAAGAAAATTGCAGAAATTCTACGTCAGTCCTCTTACCAAGTTTGAGGTAAGCATTTTGTTGCTATTTATTCATTGATAAAACACCAGATAAGATCGTGTACTCAGTTGTACAATATACTGCTGATAAAATGCGACATTACGTGTACCTAATTCTTCCTCTCTTCTCCGAATATTGTTGTTCGCGGTATTTTAATAACTGCTTGTGGAACAATGTATTACCATCATAAATCTTTGTATACGTGTGCCGAAACTTAGTTGTTTTGGGGAAGACAATAAAAGGCAGCTGTTATTCACAGAGTCGTTTAGTATTGAGACGGTTACGATGAAGGTATCAATTGTATTAGTTTTCCTGGGAATCATAAGTTTGTCTTCGCAGAAACAGGAAGCACCAAGGGTTAATACGCCATTAGGTTCAATAACAGGAACACTTCGCAAGTCTCATAGTAACCATAAATATGAGTCCTATGAGGGTATCCCCTATGCGAGACCCCCTGTTAAAAGTCTTCGGTTTCGAGTACGTAGATCAAATATTTAATCAATCAGTGCTATTTGTGACACAAGTAGATAACAATTTGAATATACAGAAATCAATTTGAAGATACAGCAAACGATAAATTCGTGAAAATGGCAGAAAGTATTTGTTAAAATATTATAAAACGTTTGTAAACACATTAAATATTCTCGCCATTATTGTACTTTGTTGCAATAATTTTGTATTTTATAGCAAAGTCATAATAATATTCTAATAATATTTTTATTATATTCTGCAGCCACCTAAACCGGCTAAAAGATGGGAGCACGAATTGTTTGCTACAAAGAAGGGCCCAGTTTGCATGCAATACTTAATGCCATCGCAAAACGGGAGTAGAGTTATAGGAGAGGAGGATTGCCTATATCTAAATATCTACACGCCTCATAGAGGAAATCGTAAACCATTGTTGCCAGTGATGTTTTGGATCCACGGTGGTGCTTTCCAGTTTGGTAGTGGGAACGAAGCAGACGAGACCCGTTTGATGGATCGTAAAATAGTGCTGGTTACTATTAATTACCGTTTGGGGCCATTTGGTAAGCTTATAATTTACGATGATTTATAGGAAAGGAAATAAGAAGCTTTTTTTATCAAGCGATTCCTTAATATAACTGAAAATGTAACATCACGAGATTTCATTACAATATTTATTATATTACATACATATCTATGGTAACACTTATATCTATGGTCGATCTATAATGTTACAATATATATCACAAAAGGAATTTTTTTAAGGGTTCCTTAGTACGGGCGATCGCGTAGTGCTCGGGAATATGGGTTTAAAGGATCAGAACGTAGCTTTGCGATGGGTGTCGGACAATATTGCATACTTCGGCGGAGATCCTAAAAGTGTTACTATTTTCGGCGTGAGTGCTGGTGCATCAAGTGTCCATTATCATTACATGTCAACAGCCAGTGCTGGACTCTTCCAAAGTATGTTGTTATAAAATGATTTTTAAAATCTTAACAAACCGTACGATAATCTTTAAATAATTTTTCATTTGTACTTTTATTATATAGGAGGAATATCGATAAGTGGTGTTGCTCTTGATCCCTGGTCACAAAATAAGCGCGCACCAGAACGAGCTAAAAAATTAGGTGCTTTAATGGATTGCCCGACGCATTCGTCCGAAAAAATGGTGGAATGCTTGCGTAACCGACCAGCACACCTTATTTCAGAAGCCGTGGGTGATTTTATGGTAAATTTTATAAAAATCTAATTATCATTGTATATTTTATGTGTTAAATCATTTGTGCGTGTTTTGGCGAACATTTAACATAGAATACAGTCTTCTAAATAAATTGATTCTTGAATAGAGAGACGATGAAAAGGATAATTCTTTAAAAAATGTATCTTCTGCGCAAATAAATTGTTTCAATATAATTCACAGGTTTGGCTGTACAATCCTTCTACGCCTTTCGCACCAGTTATAGAACGGCAGAAGTGTCCACGCCCCTTTATAAAAGCTTCTCCCATTGAGATCATTACTAAAGGCGAGGTGCTGGACGTCCCTTGGATTTCGGGAGTCGTCTCCGAGGAAGGATTGTATCCTGCAGCAGGTATTTCATCTTCGTGATGAAACCCGTAATCTTATCTTATTGTTGTCGTCAAAGAGAGATTTTGTTTGTACAGAATTCATAGCAGACGAAAAACTGTTGAGGCAGTTAAACGACAATTGGGACAATATTGCACCGTATTTGCTCGATTACAACGACACGATTCCGCTTAGTCGACACAAGGAAGTGGCGGAAAAAGCCCGGAAGCATTATTTGGGATCAAAAGAGATTTCCAGTGACACGGCGCTACCTCTGACACACATGATCGGCGATAGGCTGTTTGCCGTTGACTTTGAGAAAGCTGTCAGAGCACAGGCGAAAGTCAACAAGAGCCCTGTGTGGACTTACTACTACACGTACAGAGCCACGCACAGTCTGAGCGAGTCATTAAGTCACTCGAATAAAAATTTCGGTATTTATTCAGAATCTGTTGTTGTTTAAGTATTTAACACTGAAACTACCGGTCAGTTAAATTGGCTTTTTGAAATTCCTCTATAGAAACTCGAAGAGTGCATCTATCAATTCTTTAATCAATTTCTTTAATAATTTCTTAGAGAAACATCTGTTATCTTTCTAATAATTGCAAAAATAAGACATTAAGAATGGGTCATTTTAATCTGTCTGGTAGTTTTAGCGTTAAATTCTTTAATTGTGAAGTGACTTTAATGTGTTTATTTTTGATCAGGTGTCAGTCATACTGATGACATTTATCTCGTCATTAATCCCGCACTAGCGAACACTAAAAATTTCCAAGACATTAGGATGCAAAAGCGGCTGATTGATTTTTACACTTCTTTTGCTATTAAAGGGTACGTCGTGTATCATATTTGTTAAAACTACATTTAGTGTCTAATTATGAGGATTTTCAATTATCCATTCACTTGAATAATACACGATATGTATAATTTTAGCGTGCCAAAGATTGGGACTAAGTGGAGAGAATTTGAACCCGAAGAGGAAAGGTTCCGGTATTTGCGTATAAGTGGTCCAAGAAACATAAGCATGTCTTGTAGCAAAAATTTCGGGCAAAAGGACTTTTGGAACACGATTGATTTTGACGAGAATAAACTTTAATATTGTATTACAACTGACGTTTCTTGTTTATTGACGTTAGAAGTATAATAATCAAATAACTGTGTGCCTTTTAGATTATAGCTGCATGTGAAAAGTACAAAGAACGCATACCCTTTTTTACCACTTTCTTAATTATACCACTTTTAAATTTCTATTAAGACATATCGTCGTCTCGATGAACGGAAATTTTTGTCCTCGCGAGGATAGAAGAGCATGGGTTAAAACAGAATATGCAGGCGTGACATACAAAATCGTTTATTCATATAAAAGGACACTTTATACTAGCACGTACTGTCAAAAAACTAGCCTACTTCCATACAGTCGGTATCACCGAGAATATTCCCGGCACGCTCGTTTCTTCGTGTATCACATATTATCATTATACGCGGCAAACGATAACGGATTAGTATGCTGAGAACAAAAAAAGAAGAGGGTGTAACTCTTACTGCGGTCGTAGATCGAGTATTAAGAAGAATGAAAGGAAAGAAGAAGAAGAAAATGGAAAACGGAAGAAAGAAACTTCGGAAAAATGGATCCATCACGAGCATCGAGTATATTCGCGTACTGAGCGCCATATTGGATTCGCTATTCACAGCATGATCAATTTTAATCCGTTCTTCTTGATCCGCACAGTATTAAATTATTTCGCCGGGGGACACTGTTGCTCGAAGACTATTGGCACCAGATGAAAATTGGTCATTCTGTGCATAAATATTACATACGTGTGTTCATGTATATTTATACTTTATATATTATATTTATATAAAGTGTATCATCTTTATATAAATATCATATCTCGCATTGAAGTCGCGTGGATCGCCGTGTTGGCAAGGGGAACGGAATAATTTCATCAACACGGGACCCGTTGTGCGTTCCATCGTTATTAATTACATGCATCCTATGTAGTCACCATAATTAATACATCTTACGCTAGTGTGTTACATGTATATCATATAAACGTAGCGGCGTAACATTCTTCGATACTCGATTACTTTCAGTTTACACTATCGCTTATGAGCGGTCTGCGGGTATTACGATATAAATACATATTTAGGCTCTCGACTAATCGCCGGCCATCGTTAGCCTGGGAAGAACCGATCCGATCAAGTAAGTAAGTACCTAATCCCGATCCAGTCGATCGAATGGAAGTGCACGATTAACGTTGTTCGCGGCTGTTCGCGAATCGGGGAAGCCCTTTCGTGTTGGTAACTTGAATGACGGTAACGATTTCTAGCGTATCGTTACAGAAAGGAGACCGTATCCGGTTTCGAGAACAGGAATTCTGATATTTTTGCACGCGTCATTTAGAAGTAACCGAGTTACTTTACGGGGTGGGCGGAAATGTACAGAAGGTCAGCTGGTTTCGGCGTGTTCGTTGGACAGAGAATGACTGTATCGATGATTAAAAAGAAAATGTGCTACAAATGCTACGGTAGAATCATCTTCGAAACTTTCTAACGGATCTCGGACGTCACCAACCGATTCGGCTGAACGCGAGGAAGTATCGACCTCGATCAAATTGAATTAGAAGAAGAAAAGAAAACAACATTAAAGCTTTCCAAAAGAAAAAAAAAACAGAAGAAGAAACACGGGATTGAATTGTGCTCCATTCAGATAAAACGTTTTATCAGCTTTATTATCGACGTGTGTATGTAGTACGTACGTGTCGTACGTGTGTGTATGTTTGTATACGTGTGTGTAAATACACGCAAAACGCGTGAATCCTCGAAACAGTGAACGTGTTAACAATATGGCCGCTTGTATCACGATCGGGTCGCCGCGCCGTTGGAAGCACCGCGCGATGTTGCCTATCGTGGTTTCGAATTCAATTGACACAGATTTCGTTATCGTTCTCCACGTCTGTTAGGAGACGCGCGATTATTGCAATCGGGTTCACCCGCCGGCGGCGTTTCCTCCACGGAGGAGACGAGACTTGCATCGGACGCGAACAACGGACGCGTACAAAAAGAGAAAATTGTGCGGAGGACAGAGCAGACAGAGGTTTCCGCGTGTTCCGCGACGATGCATCGTCTCCTCCGTCGGCCGCTGCCTTTCCGGCAGCGTTCGTCGGGCATCGTCGTCGTCATCCGAATCATAAATACAGACAGTATGCGCAGTATTTCGTGCGACGATAATACGGTTCGATTCAATTACACCTAAAAAATAAAAAAAAAAGATAACGGCCTTAACCGAGTTCCAAAGTCTCGAAGCGTGACGTTCCTATCGTCCCCGCCGCTCGACCGCCATTCCGCCGGCCCGTGTGCGTATTCAAAATGGCGGATCGCGTCAGACTAATTGACTGGTCTCACTGATATCTCGTTTGCGACCGGCGATGGCGCGGGCGGTGACGGTTTGTTACCGAATCGGACAAGGATCCCGATTACTTAGACGTGCGGCGACCACGCGACACTTCGAGACTGGTGGAACCGTAAAAATGGCGGCCGGATGATCGTTCGCCCGTGGACAATTACACCTTTCGTACAAACGTATAGAACATCGTTTAAGTAATTAATTATTAGGAGGGTACAGTGCATATAAAGAATCGTATAAATGTATATATTTATATTTATATATATATTTGTGTATATATATATATATAATGACGCCAGCTCGCCGGAGAAGCAAATTCGCGATCGGTCCTCCGCGCGAGCCGCTGTTTGAGCTTTGAGATTTCGCGTACCTTTCGTCGTGTCTTTCTTTCATCGCCCTCGCGTTTTTTTTATTTTCTTTCTTATCTCTCTTTCTTTTTTTTGTCCTCTCGCCTCCTCGTTTTCGTTCTCTTTTTTGTCTCTTTTTTTCCCATTCTTCTTCTCTTTCAACATATATAAATGTAATACCAAGCACACACACGCACGCACGCACTCACGCACGCACGCGCACCCGGACGCGATCAAGTTTATTGCACGGGGGGTAGGGGGTCTATTGGGGATGATATATATATGTATATGTATGTATATCATCGGTCGCGATAAGGGCGATTCCGTTCATCGTCGCGCGAGCGACGCAGGTGTAGCGACGGTTTCTTGTCGGTTCCTTGCTCAATCGCATACGAGCACGCGTGAACGTCGTTAAGCAAACACGCGAGTAAACCGTGGACCGACTGACAGCCAGAGAATCGATCTGGGTCTGAGTCGATCGCGCGACTGATCGCCGTAGGTCATCGTCGTTCCCAGTTTCGGCAGCGGCATCGTAAGAGCAATGTCCCCAAACGCTTGCGTGCGCTCGATCGTACGAGGGAAATCAGCGAGTTCTTGATACATTTCACGCAAAAAGTCGGCGTAAAATTTTTCTTCCTGTTCTTTGAATAAAAGACAACTGGCACGATTGTCTCTCGCACGATCGTCGAATACTGTTACAATGTCCGCTGAGCACGCAAGAAATCTTTTTCTCTTTTGTTCTTCTTTCTAGCATTCTTGCATTATTTTCGTCACGTTTTCCCCCAAAAAATTCATTTGTCCCGTCACCGATTTTTTGTATATCTTTTTTCGCTTTTTTTTAATTTTTTTCTTCCCTTATAAGTTTTAAACGCGATTCCTCGAGGGAACGAAACTCTGAACGACGACGATCGTGGTCGGAAATCAGCGCCGATTGGCTGCCACGAAACGAAAGTAGTGCCGCTGTTTCTTTCAGCACTGACGAAGGCACAGTCATAAGTCTCGTACGTTCGGCAACAATTTTTCCCAAATATTTCTCTCCTCCTCCGCGACCGCCGTTTCTACTCGTACAAAAAAATGGCGTGTGGGACGTGGAACTATCACGAAATATTCTTCACTATCCCGTTTCCCGTTCCACCCGGTTCCTCCGATCCGTCACGTTTGGCACCAGAAACGAGCATCGCAGCTAAATTCCATTTTTCTTCTCCTCTTTTTCGCATATTATAATTTTTTTTGTTCATTTTTACATCGCTTAAAGTCCCTTCTCTCCGTTTCACCGTGTCCCGATCCGGCCTATCCACTTATCTCGTGCTCTATCCTTATTTATTCCCTCTTTTCTCTCTTTCTCTTTCGCGCACTCTATCTCTCTCTCTCTCTCTCTTTCGCTCTCGCTCGCTCTCTCTCTCTCATTCTCTCCTTCATTATATAACATAATATAATATTATTAATATAAACGTTTACGTTTTGGCCACTCAGTTCGTGTTCGCTGAAGCACAATTATTGTCTGTGTTCTGCGACATTTAGATAGTTTAGAATATTCGTTTAAATTCACTTTTATACAACACTGTTCCTCCTCTAGGCTTCCTCGTGTCTACCCCACAGCAGTGGATCCTCGGGATCGTGTTGGCCGGCTCATCTCCTCCTTCTGGCCGTGGCCGCCGCGAACATCTGCCTCAACATCGGTTCCGAGTTGCACACCCGCGGGTCGCACTTCATATTACCGTCGCCTCCGCAACTGAAATGTCAACATTCATTTTTACCTCATTTATTGTCTGACAGCTTAGAAATGTTATACAGCTGTATATAGTTTACAAGAATTTACTTATTGTAACAGTAAAAGGATAATGTCATTTCATTCCAACCTCTAAAAGTTGCTAAACACTTTCAAATATAAAAAGATCAAGACAGATTAAATATAATAAATCAACGACACTTTCCATCGGAACAAAGAGTTGATCTCAGAGTCCAGCTGTTAAATCTCAATAATACTGAAATCTAAAAGAGAACTTACGTGCACTGGAGGCAAGGTCCTGACGCGGACCTAATGACTTCCCCAACGCGGTACGCTTGTCCGCGAACCTGGCAACCGCTTCGTTTCGCGGCTCCTTTGTACGCGTGTGCGTGGAAGTGCGGCGGTAACGTGGTGGTGGTGGTGGTCGTGGTCGTGGTGATGTTCAACGTCGTGGCCATCGCGACGGGGCACTCGTATCTCGGGCAACAGAAGCCGCTGATCGGTTCCTCGTGGCAGCCGCGGATCGGTGGCGGGCAACTCTGCTGGAGACAGATGATGTCGCTACGGAAGCAGAAACAGAAGTCGCACGGGTCGTCCCTGGGCACTTGTTGCGCCGACACGTACACCTTGCCGCCGTATCGGCAAGTGCCTGGTCCGTAGATAGCCTGGTCGTCTTCGTCGTAGTCTTCTTCGTGACTTCCCTCTGCCGGGAAGTGAGGGCTTTCCTCTCCGGTACCCGCTTGATTTGGATATTCTAGAGGACCTGATGACATGTCAGGGATGCTAGGATGTACCGGCTTGCCGGTTTCATACGTGTGGTTCACTGGCTGAAGGTGTTCATCGAATCCGACTGTCGAATGAGCTTCCGCCTTCTCAGTAGTTTGAGCAGCTTCTGATGGCGTGGGTTCACCAGGATGAGCACCTTCCTCGATACCTTCCTCGTGCTCTTCTTCTGACGTTTCAGCGATCGATGGCTCCGTTGGAAGTCCCTCAGCTTTGGTCACGTGTTCTGCGACTGGTGCCTCGGTCGATGGTTGGAGTTCTTCGGGTTTCACGCTTTCCGTATGTTCTACTGGCAATATTGGCTCCGTGACGTTTTTCTCTTGTGGCAGCTCTGTCGACGATTGGACCGGTTGTTCCGGAGACTCTTCAACTTCCGGAGCTTTCTCTGCCTCCGTTGATGCTTCCACTGCAGGTTCCGTGACAGGTTGAGCTTCTGTCGTTTGGCTCGGTGCAGTTTCTATCGTCGTAAGTTCTTCAGGTGTTGCTGCAGTTTCGGTGGTTTCTACCGGCGATGGTTGTTCCTCGTGAGGAGATGTTTCTTCGGATACTGCCGAGGGAGTGCTTGGTTGAGCTTGCTCTGCTTCGGTTACTGGAGCCCTGGTCGGTTGTTCCTCTGCTACAGAAGGTTCTGTCGCACTTGGTGTTACTTCTTTGATCAAAACGCCTTCTGTGGTCTGCGGAATTTCTTCTGTCGGTTGTGATCCCTCTTCAGCTTTAGCGGTTGTCTGTTCTTCGGGAAGAGCTTTTTCTGGTACCTCGGTAGCCTCTTCTGGTTTCTCAGAAGGTTTCTGCTCGGGAAGAGCTTCCTGCGTTGTTAATTCTTCAGGTTGAATCTTCTCGGTTACTTCGGGTTCAACTTTCTCGGGTGCTTGGGTAGAGAGACCACTCTCAGGAGCCTCGCTAGTAAGTTCTTTCTCCGGTGTTTCGGTTGTAGCTGTTACTGCTTCTCCTGGAATCTCCTTTTCTGGAACCTCTTCTGCCGGAGTTACCTTCTCGGGAGCTTCAGTAGGCAGTGCCTTCTCAGGTATTTCCGTCGCTTCTTTCTCTGGCACTTCAGCGGGAGCTGGCGTTTCACTCGGTGTCTCTTTCTTCGGTACTTCAGCAGGTGTTTCTTCCTCAGGGACTTCAATAGTCGTTACTGGTACCTCTTTCTCCGGCTCGCCAGGGTGTTCTTGTTCCGTAGCTTCAGTCGGCGTTTTCTTCTCGGGCATTTCGGTGGGACCAACTTCAGGTGCCTTTGAAGCAGGCTCAGTCACTTCTTGAGTCTCGGGAGTCGGGGTCGTCTGTTGTTCCGTCGAAGGTTTGCCTGTTTCCGCTTCCACCGGTGACGTTTCAGTCTGCTGAGTTACTTCTGGTACACCTTCCTCTGATGGTTTCTCTCCCATGGTGGTCTCTTCGGTCGGGCTTACTTCGCTGGGAGTGGTTGGAGCCTTCTCTTCAGCCACGCCTTCAGCTTCAGTGACAGGTTTTTGTTCTTCTTCTCCTTGCTCAGGCAACATTGACGAACCTTCAGGTGCCAAGGTCGAGCCGGCTTCTGCAGCTGGAGACGTGGACGGGCTAGGTTGTTCTTCACCTGCCTCAGTAACACCTTCAGCTTCAGGAACAGTCTTGGTTGGCTCAGTAGGTACTACACTTTCCTCCGTGCTCGGTTTCTGAGTTTCCTCCTCAGGCTTATGTTCTTCAGCAGCAACCGGTGAAATGGTTTCTTGTTTGACTGGTGGTTCTGTCTGCTCTTTTACGGAGATACCAGGAGCCTCGGTCATTTGCTCCTGTGGCATCTGTTCTGGAGCTTTCGTGACTTCTTTTTCAGACGGCGTCTCTCCTTCAACTGGACTGACAGGTAATTCGGTTGTGGGTTGCTCTTGACCAGGTTCTGCTTTAGGTCCATCGGTAGCAGCTACTTCGGTAGGCATAGCCTCTTCAGCAGGTTGTTTAGTTGCTTCTTTAGGCAAGCCAGTTTCAGAAATTGCTTTCGTGGTGGTAGCTTCGGGAACTGCTGAAACTTCTTCCTGGGGTACAATCGATGGCGTACTTCCTTCCTCAGCAGGAGAAATGGGCGCAGAAGTCTGGTCCTCTGGGGATGGTGTCTTCTCAGGTTGCTGTTCTTCTGGCACAGTCTGTACTGATGCCTCGGAAGTAACTTCTTCAGGCTTTGTGATTCCTTCTTCTTTAGGGGTCACCTGAGGTTCGGTCGATTCTTCAGGTCCAACTTTAGCAGCCTCGGTAGAACTTGGCACTTGTTCTTCAGGCAGTTTCTCAGGCTGCTGCGTGGGTCCTTCAGTGTGCTCTTCGATGCCTTCCGTAGTTCCTTTGACTTCACCTTCAGTCACAGGCGTTTCTTTGGTTTGTTCCTCCTCGGAAGGCACCGAGGGCTGTGAAACTTCAGCTGGCACCGTTTGTTCTTCTTCAGATGGAAGTGGTTTCTTAGTAGTTTCAGTTTCACCGGCAAGTGTCGTCGCTTCTTCCGTAGGTGCTTCAGTTGGTCCTTCTTTAACTGTGCCAAGTACTGTAGTCTCTTCAGATAACGGAGCCTTAGTGGTTGCTGGAATTTCTTCAGTGACAGGTTTACCTTCTTCAGTTTCAGTGGTTTGTGCTTCTACCGGTACCGTTGCTTCTTCTCCTGGTTTCACAACTATTGGAGTAGATGTTTCAACACTTGGTCCCTCAGTTTCAGCCTCAACTGGTTGAGTAGTCTGCAATTCACCTTCTGGTTGTTCAGGCTGGGCTGCTTCAGTTGGTTTAGCTTCTCCTTCCTCCGCAGGTTTCTCAGGTTGTCCTTCTAATCCAGGTGTAGTTCCTTCTTTCACTTCCTTCTGGCCTTCAGTAACCGGTTGTTCTTCTTCAGGCTCCTTACTGATACCTTCCTCAGGAGTTGCAGGAGAAACAGTTGCCTCTTCACCCAAAGGCTTGTGCTCTTCTACCATTGGTTCTTCGCCCATTGGTTTCAGAGTGGTAGGCGCAGCTTCCTTTCCAATTCCAGTAGTGGTTTGTTCCTCCGGAATTTTCTCTGTCGTGACAACTGTCGGCTCCTCGCTCGGTGTCTCCTGTCCCGGAGTTTGTTCTTCGGGCGGTTGCTCAGAAGATGGCGCTTTAGTTGCTTCTTGTTCTTCAGGGGTAGTTACTGCCGGCGTTTCTTTCGGTAACTCTGGAGCCTGACTAGAAGTCTCTACCTGCGAGGGAACTGTGCTGACAGCAGGTTCTTCAGATTCTTTTGGAGATTCTGCTGGAGTGGTCGGTTGCGCAGGCTCGGGTTCAAGGGATTTTGGTGTCGTTTGAGCTGCCTCGGTTAGTCCAGGTACAGTCGTTGCTTCTTGCTCTTTCTCACCCTCGACTGGTGCCTTAGTTGTTTCATGGGTCGGCGTCTCCGTAGGCGACACGGTCTTCTGCTCTTCTTCGGGTTCATATTTAGGCGTTTCGTGCTCGATCATGTGATTATCGGATTCCAGTACCGCCGTAGGTGTTGAATCGCAAGTGTACATTGGACAACAAGGGTTCTTGCCAGTGTGGATCGGCATACAGTTGGACAGATGGCTCGGCGGCGGAGGACATTCGACAAGATCGCACTGGATAATGCTGCTCAAACAACGACACCTGAGTTGGCAAGGATTGGCGGGGGGAACAGCAGAGTTGTTGCCGTAAGATTGTCCCTCGATGAGACAGTTGCCTTCTCCTGGTATCTCTGCTGGCACATGAGGCGGGTACTCTGGAGTTGCTTCTTCTTGAGGCATCTCGGCAGCCATTGTGGATTGCTCAACCTGCTCGGTCGTTCCTTTCGGTACAATTTCCGCGTGCGGAGTGGTTTCTGGCGTTTCTTCCGTCTTACCTGGCGGCAAAGTGGACAATTCCGGAATCTTCTCTTCGCTCGGCGCTTTCGTTTCTTTCTCGACTGGAAGTTGTGTCGTAGCTTCTTTCAATGAAAGTTCCTCCGTTGAGACTACTTCAGGAGCTGGCGTCTTTTGTTCTTCTTCGGGCAACGCGGAAGCTTCTGTGGATGCTTCAAGAACTGCTTCGGTGGAAGATACTTCAGGCTGCTGAGTACTAATGCCTTTTTCTGGTGCTTGAGTTTCACTAGTTTCTTCGGTTAGTACACCTGCCGTTGAAGCTTCGATTGGTACTTCTTCCGTAACTTTCTCACCTTCTTGTGGAACGGCCTTAGCAAGTTCGGTAGATGCTTCTTCCTGGACAGTAGGTGTTTCAGTAGGTTTTTCTTCTGGCGCAGCTACTTCCGTCGGTGCTCCTTCAGTTGGGGAAGCTGGTTCTCCTGCAACGATCGTTGCAGACTCGGTTGTTTCTTTCGAGACTTCGGTTGATGCTTCAGGTTCCTTGGCTCCAACCGTGCTAACTGTTTCTTCTATGCCTGGAAGCTCTGTTGGCACCTGTTCCGCACCTTCAGACGGTTTTTGCTCGGTTACTGGCGTTTCTGTGGAAACTTCTCCAGAAACTGGTAACTCGCTGACACTTTCCTGAGGAGTTTCGGCTTCCGCCGGCTTTCCTTGTTCCATTGGCAGTTCAGTAGGATGTTCCTCGACGGATTTCTCAGTTGGCTCTTGTTCTGCCGCTGGCGTTTCTTCCGAAGAAGGTTGTTCACTTGGTTTCTTTTCCTCAATCGAAGGTTCAGTTGGCTGTGCTTCGACAGATTTTTCAGTCGGTTCCTCTGCCTTTCCGGGTTCTTCACCTGCGATGGGACCTTCAGTTGGCTGTTCCCCTATTACAGACTTTTCTGTGGGTCCTGCTTCCTCGCTTGGAACCTCCACTTGAACAGCTTTCTCAGTTGGTTGCTCTTCTGCCATAGATGCTTCAGTTGTTGGCACGCCCTTTTCAACAGGTTTTTGTTCTTCGACAGGTGCCTCAGTTGGTTCTGTTCCCTTTGAAGTCTCTTCCACCGGTTTTTCAGTTCCTTCGGCAGGTAATTCAGTTGGTTTTCCTTCTTCAACAGGTTTCTCTTCCTCTACTCTAGGAACTTCAGTTGGCTGTTGTGCAGGGCCTTCAGTCGATTTTCCTTCTGTAACTGGTTCTTTTTCTTCCGCAGGACTTGTAGTTAGTTCTGCTCCTGGCGCAGATTCTTCAGTTGGCCTTCCTTCCTCAGCAGGTCCTTCTGTTGGCTTTCCTTCCTCAGCAGGTGCTTCTGTCGGCTTTTCTGCCTCGGCAGGTCCTTCTGTTGGCTGTTCTACCTCGGCAGGTCCTTCTGTCGGTTTTTCTGCCTCGGCAGGTCCTTCTGTTGGCTGTTCTGCCTTGGCAGGTCCTTCAGTTAGCTTTTCTTCCTCAGCAGGTCCTTCTGTTGGCTTTTCTGCTTCAGAAGGTCCTTCAGTTGGCTGTTCTGCCTCGGCAGGTCCTTCTTTTGGCTTTTCTGCTTCGCTAGGTCCTTCTGTTGGCTTTCCTTCCTCAGCAGGTCCTTCTGTTGGCTTTTCTGCTTCAGAAGGTCCTTCTGTTGGATTTCCTTCCTCAGCAGGTGCTACTGTCGGTTTTTCTGCCTCGGCAGGTCCTTCTGTTGGCTGTTCTACTTCGGCAGGTCCTTCTGTCGGTTTTTCTGCCTCGGCAGGTCCTTCTGTTGGCTGTTCTGCCTTGGCAGGTCCTTCTGTCGGTTTTTCTGCTTCGGCAGGTCCTTCAGTTGGTCTTCCTTCCTCAGCAGCTCCTTCAGTTGGCTTTTCTTCTTCGACTGGTCCCTCAGTTGGTTTTTCTGCTTCGCTAGGTCCTTCTGTTGGCTTTTCTGCTTCGGCAGGTCCTTCAGTTGGTCTTCCTTCCTCAGCAGCTCCTTCAGTTGGCTTTTCTTCTTCGACTGGTCCTTCAGTTGGCTTTTCTTCTTCGACTGGTCCCTCAGTTGGTTTTTCTGCTTCGCTAGGTCCTTCTGTTGGCTTTTCTGCTTCGGCAAGTCCTTTTGTTGGCTGTTCTGCTTCGCTAGGTCCTTCTGTAGGCTTTTCTTCTTCAGCAGGTCCTTCTGTAGGCTTTTCTTCTTCAGCAGGTCCTTCTGTAGGCTTTTCTTCTTCAGCAGGTCCTTCTGTTGGCTTTTCTGCTTCGGCAGGTCCTTCTGTAGGCTTTTCTTCTTCAGCAGGTCCTTCTGTAGGCTTTTCTCCTTCAGCAGGTCCTTCTGTTGCTTTTTCTTCTTCAGCAGGTCCTTCTGTTGCTTTTTCTTCTTCAGCAGGTCCTTCTGTTGCTTTTTCTTCTTCAGCAGGTCCTTCTGTTGGCTTTTCTGCTTCGCTAGGTCCTTCTGTTGGTTTTCCTTCCTCGGCAGGTCTTTCTGCTGGCTTTTCTGTTCCGGCAGATCCTTCTGTTGGCTTTTCTACTTCAGCAGGTCCTTCTGTTGGCTTTTCTGCTTCGGCAGGTCCTTCAGTTGGTCTTCCTTCCTCAGCAGCTCCTTCAGTTGGCTTTTCTTCTTCGACTGGACCTTCAGTTGGTTTTTCTTCCTCCGCAGCTCCCTTAGTTGGTTTCTCCGCTTCAGCAGGTTCTTCCGTTGGCCTTTCTTCCTCGGCAGGTTTCTCAGTTTTCTGTTCTTCACTAGGCGTCTCTCCTTCAGCGGCCATCTCAGTTACTGGTTCTCCTTCTGTAGGCTTTTCAGTTGGCTTCTCTCCTTCAAGAGATGGCTCCTGAGTGCCTTCCGGTTTTTGTTCTACCTCCGGTTGTTTCTCCACACCCTGTTCATCCTCTTTACGCTCAGAAGGCTTAGTTGGTCTTTGTTCCTCGAGTGGAGCCTGAGTTTCTTGTTTCTCCGCACCCGCTTCAGTAACTGACTCCTCTGTTAGTGGCACCTCAGCCATTGATGCTTCAGTTTGCGCTTCTTCTTTCATTGGCTTCTCCGTCTTTTGTTCCTCTTCACCGCCGACAGTCGATGGTTCTTTGATCAAAGGTCCTTCTGTCTGTTCAATAGATGGTTGCTCGGAAGATTCCTCTTCTGTTGGTTTCGCTTCTTCAGCAGAAACTACTGTAGGATGAACTTCTACCATTAAAGTGCTTTCCGTTGGTTTTTCGCCCTCTTCAGTTACTGGTGCAGTTTCAACTTCAGGTGCAGCTGTTTCCTTCAGAACTTCCTCCGTGACAGGTTTCTCACTGGCTTCTTCGCTCACTGGCATTTGCGATGTACCTTCCTCTTCACTTTCCGTAGCCTTTGCAGTAGTTGGAGCTTGTTCCTCTCCAGAAACTGATTTCTCAGTCATTTGCTCCTCGGGTGCTTGTTCTTCAGAAATTACTTTCTCAGTTGCTTGTTCTTCAGGCATTTCTTCTCCAGTAGCTGGTTTCTCAGTGACTTGTTCCTCAGGTTCCCCTACACCGGCAATTGGTTTCTCAGTGACTGGTTCCTCAGGTACCTCTTCTCCAGTAACTGGTTTCTCAGTGACTGATTCCTCAGGCATTTCTTCTCCAGCAGCTGGTTTCTCAGTAGCTTGTTCCTCGGGTGTTTCTCCTCCAGCAGCTGGTTTCTCAGTAGCTTGTTCCTCGGGTGTTTCTCCTCCAGCAGCTGGTTTCTCAGTAGCTTGTTCCTCGGGTGTTTCTTCTCCAGCAGCTGGTTTCTCAGTAGCTTGTTCCTCGGGTGTTTCTCCTCCAGCAGCTGTCTTCTCCGTAGCTTGTTCTTCAGGTGTTTCTTCTCCGGCAATTGGTTTCTCAGTGACTTGCTCCTCAGGTTCCTCTTCTCCAGCAACTGGTTTCTCAGTGACTGGTTCCTCAGGTGCCTCTTCTCCAGCAACTGGCTTCTCAGTGACTGGTTCCTCAGGTGCCTCTTCTCCAGATACTGGTTTCTCAGTCACTTTTTCGTCAGGTATCTTACCGCCGATCTTCTCACTTAAATCAGATGGTTCAGTAGTAGTACCCTGTTCAGCCGGTGCCTCTGCTTCGCTCACAGGTTTCTCATCTGGGATTTGACTAGCTTCCGTAGGCACTTCAACATGCGGAGCTTCGGTGGACTGACCTAAAGTGCTTTCCTCAGCCGGTTTGCTTTCCGTGACTGCTTCTTGCGTTGCTGGTTGTTCCGTCGGTTGTTCCTCTGCAACAGGTGGCTGAGCCGTTTCAGCCGGATGTTCCACAGGTTCTGTCTCTTTCTCGCCTTTAGGATGCTCTACTTCTTCGCTAGAGTCACCAATTTCCTCAGACGATGTTTCTCCAGATTCATCAATGGTCAGTGTCTTTGTTGGCATTTCTTCCTCGATCGAAGTTTCCTTTGACGGTGGTACTTCGGACGATGAAGCTTCAGTAGTATGTTCTTCCGGTGTAGCCGGTTTCTCGGGCTCTTGAGTTTGTTCCTGCGGAACTTCTTGCGTAGAAGCTTCCAAACCTGGGCTCACTTCAGTAACTTGAGGAGCTCCCTCGGTTATTCCAATCTTCTCACCTAGACCAGCTTCTGTGGCTGATGGAACCTCTGTCCTCTCCTGTTCTTGGATCGCAGCCTCGGTAGACGCTTCCTTTGGCAATTGGCCTGCAGTTGTAGCTTCCTCGACAGGTGCTTGTTCCTCTTCACCAGCAACTGTCGTTTCTTTCGCAGGCGGAAGATATGTGGTCGGAATCTTCTCGGGAGTTTCAGTCATGAGATTACTGGGTATGTGGAATTCCGGAGGTTTCATGTCAACGTAGCCTTCCGTTACCTGGATCTCAGGAACCGATTCTTTGTCTTCCGCCTTGCTTCCAGGTACACGAGCGGTGGCAGGAATACCCGTTGGTTCTTGAGCAGGTGCTTCTGGAGTTTCTCCCTCTTCCAAAGCATGTTCCGTCACTGCTGGCGCTTCAACCATGGGTCCTTCTGGAAGCATGTCCTCTTTCTTTGGTACCACGCCAGGCAGTTCTTCAGACTTCTTATGATCGTACACTTCCAATTCCGGTTTCTTTTCAACTACACCTTCTGTAACTTGTTCTTCACCCTGTCCGGGAGCAATGCTTGCTTCCGTAGGTTGTTCGTAACCAACTTCCGGTCGTGCTGTTTCTTGTCCCTCTTGGCTGGGCTTTTCTTCCACGCCTGGAGTTCCTTGCACAGTTTTCTCTGTCGGCATTTCCGTTTCCGGGGTAGTCGCTTCTTCCGGTTTTCCTTCTACCGGTGCTTCCGTAGTTATCTTCTGCTCTGGTTCAGACACCAACGGTGTTTCAGCTTCCTTAGCTCCTTCTGTCACCTGTTCTTCAGCCTCGCTCTTAACAGTAGACATTTCGGGAACAGTTTCAGGCAACGTTACCTTTTCTTCAGTTGGTGTTTCCGGTGCCTCCGTAGGTTTTTCGGCTGCTTCAGTCGGCTCGCTGTATTCTTTAGGAACTTCAGCTTCGGTGACGCTCGGTTCCACACCTCCTTCCGTCGGTTTGGCTTCTTCAGCTTCTCCAGTGCTAGGTTCCTTAGTTGACAGTTCCTTTGGTGCACCTTCGGTTGGTTCCACTTCCGGTGTAGCTGCTTCGGTAGCTGGTCGTTCCTCTTCTTTCAAGGTAGTCGCTTCTTGGGGTACCTCTTCAGCCTTTGGCGAAGTCAATTCCGGCTGTCCTTGAGGAATGGGCGTTTCTGTGAGTCCTTGAGTAGCTTCTTCTTCCGGTTTGCCAGTCGTTCTTTCACTTGTCCCTTCGACTGGTGCTTCCGTGGCTTGTCCTTCGGCTTTCTCGGCAGGTTCTGTCGCTTCGATTGCTGGCTCTGTTGTGGCAAGAGGACCTTCTGTGCTGTACTCTTCTGAAGTAGCCTTCAGCGTTGTTTCCGATACTGCACCAGTCTCCGCAGCTGGCGTCATTTCTTGTGGCGTTTCTTTTTCTGGTTGTTCGGTAGCCGCTTCGGTGCTTTCTTCTTTGTGATCCTGAGGAATTGCGTTGTCGTAGCCGGGGAAGGTTTCTTCCGTTGTTTCAGGAACTTCTTCTTTCTGTCCGACTTCCGTTGGACTTGCTGCCGTTGTTTCTTGAATAAATCCGTCGGTTGACTCCTCGCTCTTCGGTAATGTGATAACTCCACCCTGTTCTTCGTCTTCTATAGAACACATACATTGCATTATTATATCGCATTCACGTAAGTTGAATTTCATGAATTTGAGTCGTCGATCTGGTATTTAGAGCCAAAATAGTAAAACGACGAAAATTCTTACCGCACTGATACGTTTCTGGGCAGCATTTCCCTTCTGGCGGAGGCAAAGCGGTGCAATTCTTTCCGTGCGTTTGCATGGGAGTGCCGCAGTTCTGTACAGCGCAAGCGATGTCACCTCGGAAGCAGTAGCAGTGCTGACAAGGCTGCGTCGAGTAGATCAGATCTCCGTCCTCGTAGACCTTGCCTTCGTGGAAGCACTGCGGCGTCACTCCAGGTGCCATCGTGGTGGTCATGATGAGGCCAGGCGTTGGTTCAACTGTCGTTGCAAGATCCTCGTCGTATTCTGTTGAGATTGAACGATTGAAGAACACGTCGCTAATTCTAATGTGAAACTGGGCAGTTTTCAACACTACTTTCAATTTTCCATTGCTTTCATCTTCGAGGATATTATATCCCGAATAACCTGACAGGAATGACGCTATCCTCTATTTAATAAAAATCTATGAACCCCTCTCATTCATCCAAACAAAATTTCGGAACTACTTTCATTACCGTCGAGTGTTGTCAAATGCTTTATCCGATTATAGAGAAAATCAATTACATTATTTCTAACTATTCATAGGAGTACCCACCGCAATTGTACTTGACTGGACAACAAACACCGGGTTGGTACACTGGCCTGCATCCGGCGACACGGAGCGTGCACTCCTGCATGACGCAGGTGGTCCTGTTCCTGATGCAGTAACACAGCTCACAAGGATTCTGTGGGTCGATCGGCAACTGGGCACCGTCCGCGTAGAATCGTTCGTTGACATTGCACCCGTAATTGTCGTGGAAGCCGACCGCGGTGGAACCGGAAGTCGCCGGTGCGGTGGTCGTGGAGGTCAACAGTTGCACGGGCACCTCGGGACAGGTGATTACAGGACAGCACTGGTCGGGACGTTTCTCCACGGTACAATCTTGGCCGATCGCTTTCGTGAAGGGGCAGACCCTCAGGTAGCACATCAGCATCTGATTGTGACACGTGCAGTTCAAGCACGGTTCGTTCGTGACGATCCTGTCGCCCTCGTCGTAGTGCTGGAAGTTGTAGTAACATCCGGCTGTGCCTGTTAATTCAAATATTGATTAGAAACGTGTCTTTCCCCTTTTAACTACGTTGCTCTTAAATAGTATCAACTCTTTGCGGACGAATGTCGACACTTCGGCGAGATGAAATTTTCATATTCGGAAGACGAAGTCGCAAACAAATGATTTAATTGATCAAACAGCAAGAGACCAGCGCGAAGTTTCCTTTTTTTTCTATTGATTAAGCAATTGATAGATAATTTCGCTTCGTCTGTTAAAAGTATTGTACATTTCAAAGAATTTTCGTCCGCAAAGGGTTAAATAGCTACGTTCGTAGTGAGCTAAGAATACGGAGAATGATTTCTTTTTCGTTGCACAATGAATTTATTTGCTAAGTGTAATTTGATTCTATGTTATTTAGGTATCATTTACTGTGATCAACTATGTTTTAGCTTTTTCATTGTAACCCTAAGAAGACAGTTACTGTAGGAAAGTTAATGAACTACAGTAGATTAGTACAATTGTGTTTAGAAGCTTAAAAAGCAGATGGAAGGACTAACGAAATATTGTGAGCTACAATACGAGCTGTCAATATCTTTCAATTTTATGAATATTACACTGTAAGACAGTTAACCCGGTAAGTTCCACGGTTCAATGCAAAGAGAAACAGCTCGGCGTGAACATGTGTCCAACGAGATCTTTATGACACGGTAATCAGCTACCGCTGACGTAGTTACTATTCATCGAAAGGTTTGATTGAACGTCTTGTAAGTATCGTCGAAGCGGCACGTGCCGTTCGATATAATTAACCTCGCGTCGATAGCGTGCATATGAATTGGCGAGATGCAATCAGAGCTGGTGTTACGTACCTCCATTGTATTCCGCTATGTGTGTGCTATCGTGGTCATATACTGGAGCTGTAACAAAGAGAGAACAAACTTTATTATTTCAGAAACTCCGCTTGCATCGGTATGCGTTCTGATACTGACATTTACGAGTTGCGCGCAATAATAATCACATAGATATTACTTACATTCTCAATCAATCTAATAGGAAACACACTATAAATGGACCATAGACCAAACAAAATTATTCAGAACAGTAATTGAACATACAAATACCTAACATTGAAAGAACCTGTCCAGTGGCGCATGTAATAAAAAATTTACAATAAAACACGTGATAATACAACAAATTCAACAAATCCTCAAAACTCAGAGCAACAGAAACAATCTGATTGGATTTTAGACGAGTAACAAGATCCCCGTTCCACTTTCAATTTCTCCAAGCCCCCAACGCAAAGGAACAACAATTCGAATAACATTCGCGTTCGCAGGGGACACAACAGGAAATCTACGTTCACCAATTACATTTGCCAGTTGACGTCAGCGAGTCGCCTAAGTAGACCCCTCTAATACACTGTCAACCGAGACCAGACCGATTCCCCGGTTCGCGTCACAGCGGTGCGGGACTAATCCGGGGAACTCCATTTCCCATGAAATTCGTAGGGAAACGAGTCGTGTCTCTCCGGTGCGCGCAGTTTATCATAGTAATTACCGGCGGGATGCGTGTGTCCGGAGGGTGAACTGGGTGCCTTAACAACGGAGTGAGTCAAAGCGTCATATGGCGCGGGCGTGCGTGGGTGAATTCTCGTTAACACCCTCGCCCCCGGTCGAACGGAATTGTATGCCGAGTGCGCGCAGAATACAGAATCCTCTCTCGTCCCCGTGTCCCTTCGACGGCGTAGACGACGGTGCGGCGCGCCTAGTACCCCGTGAAAACGTGGCCCGAGGCGCGTCCCAGCCTCCTCGACCGGGGAACCCCCCTTTTCTTACGCGAGAGCGCACGGTTTTCGCAATTTCTTTCGGATTCAAAGTGCTCCGGAGAGTTCGATTGTTCGTGAAACGCAGCGCACGACACCCTCCCGCGATATCCAGCCATTCTTTCGCCGCGCACAATGCTCGGCTCCTCTGTCCGCCGATACGATCCTGTCACCCTTCCCTGGCACCGTCGGCGTCGCCGTAGGGAAGTTCTTGCCACCGGGTTTCTTAACCCTTACACTTTGATTTAGCAGAAATGTCTGCTTTCAAGTCGGTTCTCGGTAACAGAATGTTTTCGAGTAAATTGTTTATTTTCGAAGGAAAAGAAGGTATGGAAATTCTACGTGGTTCGGTCGAATTTGTGAGATACGAGGATTGAAAATATTTGAGAGGTCTCTGTATGGTTGCTGATGTAAGGGTTGATGAATGCGGATGATACGGGAATGAGAGTTTGTTGTGTTTCTGTTGTAATGAGTAATATTGGGGAGTGAACTTTTTGAACGATGATAATTATTAGTATGATATTGTACGTACGTCGGTTTGCGAGTGTATGAATTAGAAGTTGAATTAGTTGAATGTATATGAATGGATAAGAGAGAAAAGTTTCTTTGAGGTAACAAGTAATTAACACGATGATGTATGATGTTGCAAGCGGATAATCTTTTTAATTTATGGCAAAGTGTTTACTTCGTAACAGATTTATAATCGTGTTTGCACAGGTATACGTAAAAAATATTGTTTTCCTTGAAGGAGACCGATGGATTAAAGGACACCCAGTATGTCCACAGTGGTAAGGGAACCCTTTGAAGAAGGATATACGATCTTCATTCGGAAAGTTCTTACTTGTACTTTTTCTTCGAAAACCGACCAGGAACTCCTTGAAATGCACAAAACGTCCCTGTACACGGATACGTGCACCGCGAGGCGAAGGATTCGAATGGCCAATGTAATCCTTCCATTGAATGGACAGACCTGGCAGATTTATTACGAGCCGGCGAAGATGCGTAACAAATATTTTCGTGGGCTTTACGAGGTTTCCAAAGAGAATTCGATTTTTTCTTTCCGTAACCAAGTAAATCCGGGACGGTAACAACAAACAAAGTCCAAATAAAAGATTCATTTCCGTAAAAACCACTATAGACAACAAACATATTCCATCTTTCCTCCCTCCCATTCCTCCCTTCTTTCTCCCCCATATATTCCATTTCTCTCCTATCACCAAACAAACACTTCAAGCTCTTTACACAATTCTACACAAAAAAAAATCATCTACGACAAATATAAAACTTAATCCACATAAAAGAATCCCATTCATCCTCCGTTTGTATCTATTAGCCACGCCAAACTGTCCCAGAAAATATCTAACTAGTACGAAAAATAGGACGAGAAAATCTGGAAACAGGCCAATGAGACCGGAATTGCTCAGTCCAGCCATCGAGCGATCTCCTAACAGTGAGACCGTACCTAAATCACACGACGAGCCCCATTCATTACGTCTGTGCGATCGGAAGTCGGGCCGCGACTCGTAGGCGCGAAGTTGAAATGCACGGCGCGTGCGTTTCCGCAAGGTGCTCTCTCCCCGGCGATCGCGGGGACATTCGTTTCCGTACGTGCGCTGCAGCGAGGGGACTCGTACCCATATGCACGTCGAGGAATCAGCATTCCACTGCGCGGTGCACGCAGCCGACGTCGTCGTCGGCGGCAGCGGGGGCGGGCGGAGGTTAGTTTCCCGCGAATTGAATTGTACTGGGAAGAGAGCGCGGGGTCCGTGAATGGAAGGGCCCTATCGTGTCCTCTCGCGAAGTAGGGAGTCCCACGGAACGGCTCGCGCGCAGAGGAGCCCCGGCCAGCCGCGTGCCTCCACGTTACACGGGCCCAGCACGTACGTTGTACGACGCTCCGCCGAGACGATTCTTGTCTTGCGCGGTGCCTGCGCTAAATTATTGCGCCCGTTCGGCCAACAGGCCGGGCTTTATCGAGGTGTCCGTCGGAGCCGCGCGTGATTACAATCTCGGATGACTGCGCCGCGTCCCCGACGGGATTAACGGCGTCCACGCGAATTTACGCGGCTCGCGAGCAACGAGAAGTCAGGCGGTTTCGCCTCTCGCCCTCTTGTCTCGCCCGCCGCTGCCCCGTTACGTTGTCCGCGACGCTCGCAACACCTAACCGAGCAACAGGTGCGAACGGACACGGTTCTCTGCTAGTTCTTTTCGCGTGATCGATTTGTCCGATGCACCGCGGACTTGGGTGATGTCCTTTTCGCTTCTGAAAGCGTGATCGAGGTTTCGAGATGACGCGACTTAGGAGCTATAGTGGTGAATCATAGCAGGAATTTGGGTTCGCTCGAAGGTTGGGAAGTGTGGTCGAGGTTTGCAGATGACACGTTTTGGGAACTGTAAGTAAGAATCGCGATTCGGTCGAATTTTGGGGAGCGTGGTTGAGTTTCGGAGGTGATACGCTTTGGGAACTACAGTGGGGAGCAGGAAGTGGGAATTAGGGTTTGATCGAATTTTGGGAAGCAGGTGGGCACTGGAATGTGAGCTAGGATTTGGTTGGGAAGTACAGTTGGCAAGTAAAATTTCAAACTAGGATTCGATCGATTTAGGAAGTACAATGAAAAATTGGGATTTTTTTGGAACTATAATTGAGAATTACGATCACAAATTAGAACTTGCTCATTTTGAGAGCTACAAGTAGGAACTACAACGAGAACTAGAATTTTCTGATTTTGAGAACTACAGTGGGCAGCTAAAAACTAAAATTAGGATTAGATCGTGATTTATCGTTCGAAACTGCAATAAGAAATTCTTATGAACTTCGGAATCGGTCGCTTCGAAAACCTACAGTTCCCATTCACAAGTGTCAAGGAAGAACTCTTCCTCCCAATCAATCCGAGCGGCGATCGATAAATCGCACGGAGGAAATTGACAGGTGTAACGGTACCGTTCCTCGCGGCAACTTCGGCTCGTTACCACTCCGAAGAAGAAAGTTTCCAGTTCCCCGATCATTGAAATCGCCTGGCAATTAATCAGGGACGAAGAAACCGGCCGCCTTATCGCCGGCAACAATAAACGCGATCTCGCCTCGAGCGCACCGGCAAAAATCCCGGCGCAATTTGCATGAACGGTAATCGAGGTCGGGGCTCGTGATTATGTAAGTCAATGTTCCTCGATTACGGGCTGCCCTTTTCTCCGCGGCCTTCGCTGACGTTGTAACGTTGCTCGAGGAGAGAGCGAGAGGGACAGACAGCGGCACGATGAATGTTAAAGGAAAGGAGAGAGGCGAGCGAGAGCAAACGCGTCGCGTTATGAAATCATTCCCGGCGGCCTTGCCTCGCGAAAGTTCATTACCATCAACCGCACACGCTCCGATGAGCAGCTGGCTCCCGGCTCGCCGCCGCCGCGGCGCGTATCGCGTGCACGAAATTCTGCACTGCGAGGCCTCCAAGGTCGCGGTTTACCTGCCACCGCAACCACCGCTGTGGAATCCAATGATGCGACCAAAAACCTGAATCATTCTTTCTTCGACTGAAGAAGCTTGCTACCATTGCACCACGAAATGTCGGGAGCTTTTAATGCCTTGGTTGGCGAAGAGTGTTTCGATTGTAGTGGCGGACGTTTAAAACTTTGTCTGCTACTTTACTTGAATTTCGGTGACACCATTTTTTACGTGAACTTATATAGTATTTTTCTTGGTAAACTGTCGAACCAACTGAATGTTGTGGATTGTATAGAATGTAAGAAAGATAGAGCAAGGGTTTCAAAGAATCTGGACTTTTAGTTTCTGTTAACTGTTTCGATTGCATAGGAGTTTTGATGAGTGTTACTTAGTGTTAGTGCGTTGTATTTTTGTTAATCAATAACGCGATAGAAGAGTTACCAATTACGAAAGGTTTCTAACAATCAAGCCGAATAACCTGAAGTAAACGATTTTCGTGAGAGAGTATTATAACCTACGATTTATCTGATTACTTCCAAGGTTTCGAACAAACAGAAATCTATATTAATATCTCGGAAACATTGAAGAAGCCATTTTACATACGGTGCAACTGAAAAATAGCCTAGGTCGTTATACTAGAATAAACTGCCCGCTTTACCCCGATATCGAGAAGATAAGTTCCTCCTCCGTCCGATAACGGAAGTATCTAAATAACGCGTACAATGCAATATCCGATACGGACGTAATAAAGATTCGTCCGCCTGTCGCTACCGCGCAATTCGCGTTGAACGTCTGAGCATCTTATCTGCCGTTGCTTACTCGGTACGTCGTTCCGCTATGTATTTACCAGTTTCTAGGAGACAACGATTGCGTGAATGATAAACGGTTATCGGCGGCGCGAAGGGAAGGAGAAATAGAACTGTTCGTCCGGTGTAGATCGGAAAGTATACGGCGTTCACGGACTGGCAGCAGTCAATGTCAATGTCACTGGTATCGGGGCATGTTACGTTGGAGAGAAGTCGACCGACCGGTTCTGCCGTAACACGTCAGCGCGCGTTGCCCGGCGATGCAATGCGCCGCCACTATTTCGAGGACAATCATAAATTAATTTCTATTTCCAATCGAGTTCATTGCCGTCCGCTATATTACGGGATACCTTCCAGCGTAGATCAATCAACGGCTCGACGAGCGTTGCGGGACCCGATGACAAACTGGAAATCCTTATCGGCCGGTGAAATGGCGGACCTTTTATTACTCTCCTCCTGTAGAATGCGGATAGTTCGTGGAAAAGAGGAACGTATGATGCATTAAAATTAAATGGCTCTTATGTCATCCGCGAGATTATAATTGGAATTTCTGCGCACGATCGTGCGAAGGTGTCGTCCTTTTTTTAATGAAGCCGGGACGGGAACGGCGGTTTCAAATATTTGTGTTTAATATAGCCTCGCTAATTCAGCGAATGACGCGGGGCGATTGGAAAACAGATTCGAAGAAGAATTTCTTCTGCACACGTTTGTATTCGGATTTTTATTGGTTTGTTATTTGTAGCAACGGGAACAAAAGCGATTAAGGATTGACGATTAGTTTTCTTGTATTGAAGTTCGTCGATGAACTGATTTTATGTGTCGATGAATGAGAGAACTTTCTGATCAGTATAATAAATGAGGGGATTGCCTTTTGTACGCTGTTTATCGTTGGATCACTTGGTTAAGCCGTTTGAAACATTGAAATCAGTTTTTATGAACTATAAAATGATATGTGAACTTATACAATAAATTAATCTTGCCGATGGTGTGTAATTTGAGTATTATTGACACCGCACAATTGAAATACTTTACGACAACCCTACATACCGTTACAGCCTAATTAGAACAGATTGATCATCCTGTTATAATCGATAATAGCCAGTGTAAGCACCTAGTTTCATTGTTATGTCGTTTTATTGTAATCATTAAAGACTCATGGAAAATATTAACCTGTACCTGACATCATAATTAGTGGAACATGCAATATCTAATGCAATTTACGGTTATTCGATCGTAATTAATAAAACATTAAATCCTGCCGTACTTAAGGAAAAATGTTTTACACGAACCTCTTCATTTGTAGATAATTTCTCGTAAAAAGGAACAAAGTTTTCCATTTAGACCTGTAGTCATTAGCGAACGACAGGAAGCAATGTTACTAAATATAGCAGAACTTGTACCGATTCATCAAGTATTACTTATCAGCTCGTTTAGTATTCTGAAAACTTGATCGTTCATACACAAAGTTAATATCCTGTGATTAATACGTTTAATGTGAGGTCGATATTACATACCGAGTGTGTAATGTGCTTTGAGTAGTTTGAAATCTGCATAAGTATCTATGGAGAATAATCTGAGAATAATAGACACAACAAAATTACACAATTACACATGTTCACCTAGAGACGAACAAGTTGTACCAAGTAATTACCCCCTCAAACCAGAAAAAATTGCATTTGAGACAAGTTTTGAATAACAAATAGTTTCGTCAACCCCTCTCCATACAACATCGACTCAGTCTCGTGGGAAACTTCTCAAACGAAAGTTCCTTCAATCAAACGTCACTCAATTCATTTGGTTTCGAACGAAATACTATTTCCCTATCATTAATCCTTAGCACTCCCGAAGTTTTCCACTGGAAACACTGAATATTTTCTAACGAGAAGCAGACGACATTTTCTGAACTCCACTTAACGAAAAATCGAATATACATTAAGAAATGTAACTATTTTCTTCCAACACTTCATATATTGACGCGTTAAACAGAATTTAATATGAAACACCAAACCTTACAATTCTCCTGTGTCAAATCCTATGCTAATTACTATGTTCCAAATTACAAGTAAACTCAAACGAATTGGGAATCTTTCTTTGTTTTCTGGTTAATTATTAAGCACAAGGTTATTTTAGCGAGTCATCAGGGAAATCATAGATCAAGGTGTTAAGAGAATTGTATTGGTAGAATGGAAATGGGACACCCTGTGTATAAAGTGTCGGCAAGTATATTCAGCGTTGAAATGGCGTTTTGCAAGAGGACGGCGCAACGATTTGAAAAGATGGGGATCTCAGGGGATTCCGTGGTTGCGCAATGCCCGGCAGGAATTAACACAATTATTTAAACCGTGTCACGGCGGAGTTGCACCCACGCGTCCCGTTATACCCTTCGTCGGTTGACCGCCGCTGACCTCGCCACCTCTGTAAAGTAGTCTAGAAAGCGATGAGAAGGATGAGAGAAGGGAAGAACAGAGGGAACACGCGAGAGTCCTCTCGCCAGGCGCACATATAGTACCGCTCGCAACGGATCCTTCCTGCGGCCACCCGATTTTACGAGGATCCCTATCCTACTTTCCCATTTATCCTCGTTTACCGCCTGCTTCCTTCGTTAAACGGATTTTCTCGCGCGACTGGCAAATACTGGCTGCATAAATCTTGGTGTAATTCAATATGCCGGGCAGCCAATGCTATTCCTTTCCTCGAATGCATTTTTATGCATGTTAACCCTTTGCACTCGAAAGTTTTCCACTTTATGGAACGCGTCGCAGAAATTTATAGATCACGTTAGAGAAATATTCAACATTCTCTGATCAGATGTAGACATTCTTCGAAAGCAACTTAATGGGATATCGTACATAAATTAAGGAAAAAAGATATTCTATTTGAATGGTTTATGGACGGATTATTGGATTATTGTGCACAGTGCATCGTTTTGTTGTGTCAAATCCAGCGGCGAATCAGTGCTTCCCTAGTGCAAAGGGTTAATACGTATTTGCATTTTTCGGAGTGGATGTTTTATTCAGGAGAAGACGAGTTCGGGAAACTGAGAATAGTTTATATTCAATGTGGCTCAAGATTCTAATTTTCTTCTGTGTCTGCTGTTTCGAATTTCGCTCTTGACGATTCGTGGTAGTAGCTTTCAAAAGAAGGAATCTAAAGACATTTCAACAATGTCTCCTCTTAGAGCGATTTTCAAGCGTAACCGAAGGGGAAGTCGAGCCGGGGAGTTTCGCTTCAAAGTCTCCGTGGTAACGGAGTAGCAGTAGGAATTTAAAAATATTCAGCTGCAGGGAAAGTAACATCACTGCGTTTGTTATTTTCTGTAACGTTATCTTCTTTAAAACGAGTGAAACTGTATCTCGTCACTTGTTTTACTTTATTTCACTTTCCTTTACTCTATTTTACTTTATCTTACTTCATCACATTCATTTATTTCATTTCATTTATATTCTGCTTTATCCATTTCCGTTGGCTCACCGCAAAATAATCGAAAAGTGCCATTGCCTGCCCACGAGCACGATCAACGGTCCAAAAGCTCGGAGCACAGATCAATGTCCTCCGATTTTTGCGTGTCCTCTCGAGCGTACTCCGGCCGGGGTTACGCAAGAGACGCAAAAAATAAGGCGTTAGGAAAACAAGCTAATTATGCGGGAGTGTTTGCACAACCACGGTGCCCGTGTACCCACGCTAATGGGACTCGGACCGCTACGTTTACTTTACCGCTCCTTTACACGTCCCGAATTTTAAGCACCGTACGAATTCGCCGCACCACGCGCTGCGAACCGGCCGCGGCGGCTCGCAGTCGATGTTAGACCGCACGGTGATCAATTATTGCTATAACCGGGGACAATGAACACGGCAAACACGAGTATAAACTCTCCTCGCGAGCAAACAGACGCTCGAACAAGTATCGTTTGCTGGGCAAACGCACGCAACTCGGATGTACCGTTCAAATTAATTCGATTTTAATTACGTGGCAGCGGTATTTGCGATTAATTTTCGGCGATTGAAATACTGCGATGCTTCGGTATTAATCTATCGGTGTTTATCGACAGCTAAATGGGAATTTTCATATTTTTAGCAAATCGATTTAACTCGTTAGCCTTCAACGGCGAGTCGGATTAGCGATCGAGGGTTTTAATTGGATTCTACGATTGGTAACGTTGTTTGGTTCACATAAATCCGAAGGATATACTGTTTGGTTACAAATATTTCATTCCCTTCATTCCTCTTTTGCCGAAAAACAGTTAATAGCAAAATAAACATTGGAAGTGTAATTATCGAATGAATCGTGAGGTAATTTCTTTAATAACATACGCAATAACCTAGATTCAAAACTCTTCTACACCTCCTCGCGAAGATCGTTGGGTTCTTCTTAAACACTTAACCCGAATCTTCTATTAGAATCTCCCAAATGTCAAAGTTTCAAGGAACAAAAATCGCATAAAAGAATAACAAAGAATGATAAACAGAAGAAATGCTTCAGAAAAAAGTTGTAAGGTATAGACCTAAACATGTAGGGGTTATATTTCTCTTACATTATAGAAATACTATAAAATTGTTTCAACTCCAACGTTACATAAATAGAGAAGCGGAATTTATTTGCACAAAATTGTTGTTTCAAATGAAAATCATTCTGTATAGCAAGGACAACTTAGCAACACATTGGTAACCCTCAATTATGCGAATCCCTCATGCGAATAGTCGAATTTTCGGGGTTTCGTCCACAGGTGATCGTACTACGCGTCGAGCCGAAAATTCGGGACGAGAATCGAGACGTTGATTGGTCCGAGTGGTTATTCGACGGTTTCAGGAAGTAACGCTCGACTGGCATCGACCAGGGCCCTGACATGCCTGGCCGGGTCTCGACGGCCATTCGAAGATAACGACACTTTGGCCGGCATTAAGGCATAAATATGGAACGTCCCGCGGGTCAGGTGCGACGACGTGGACCGTAAGTGGGCAACGGTGGTGAGGTACGCGGTCAGTGACATCCCGATGGGCAGGCCGCATCTTCAGGGCTTACAGGTTTGACCAGAATGCACAGTATCACGTGGATGCAGGCAAGTAAGCAAGTAAGAGAACCGCTATTCGTGCAGCTGTGTGCCTCGCCGGGGACAAGGAGATTTTTTCTTCTCGGGCGTAGATCGCCCCTTCCGCGAGAATTTCGTAATCTGGTTCTGCCGCGGACCGAAAGAAATCGATTGTACGTCCACTTTTTGCCGAACCTCGATCGCCTTCCGCGTCGCGGTCGGGCGTCCGCCGGGAGACGATTTCTGGAACGGTGAATTTACGACTCGAGGAGGATCGGAAGAGGGTCGGTCGAATTTCACCCTCCGCGATTTATAGTAAAACTACCGAGCGATTCATGTGATTCGTACGTATTTAGAAAAATGATAAGGGTACCTTTGTTTTCATTTTTATTCGTATTTGTTGCAATAAAGCCTTATGAAGAGGTGTCGGACTCGCGATGAAGATTTTAACGCGTTGAATGCCGCGCGATTCTAAGGTGCAGAATATGCGAAAAGAAAAAAATACAATATTGAACTATTTAACTGCGTTGTTATTATCGCAGGTTTGTTTTGCTGAATGTCACCGTATTAGGTAGAGTTGTTTACAATATAGGAATGTTTTCAAATGATCATCGTTTAATTAAGGAAGTTGCAGTAATCGAATTTGGGCGGGAGTCACCGGTGACCGCCATGGCATTCAACGTGTTAACCCTAATCGTACCACGTGTTTTTATAGCGATATACGACGATGTGACTCTCAGTCACTTGTGAGAATAAAGGGAATGATTAAAATGTTATTGTTTTTGTTTATAGGGCCCAAATTGTAAAAGCCCAAAGAAACTTTTGGAAGTGCAATATGAAATAATTAAAGAATTTAAGTAAAAGGTTCAAATGTGACTCAAAGTCACATCATGATCCGATTAGGATTAAAGGGAACTTAACCCTTTGCACTTGAGAAGTGACTCTCATTCGCCATTTGATTTGACACAAAACTATAAAATGTGATGTTTGATGTTCAACTTCGTATAATGTCTCAATACGTGAAAGATTGGAATAAAATAGCTTTCTTCCTCAATGCATCTGTGATTTCCCTTCGAGTTAGTTTCAAAGAATATCGTCTTCGCCTCGTCGAAGAACGTTAAATATTTCTAGGGAGAAACTTCCGAGTGCAAAGGGTTAAGAATAAGTATTAATCGATTCTTTTGAATTTTAATTGGATATTATTCTTCGATAATTATACTTTAGAGCAAATATAGGCGTAGAATATGCAGAATTTTTCTCTTTCTTCAATAAATTATTTATGACAAAGAAGCTGTAATATAGTTGAGAGTTAACCGTAGGGCAAGAGGTTAAGTAAATGAAATTATGAATTTTAAAATATAGTTTGAAATATTCAACATACTTATATCAGCAATTGCAAGCTAAGAAGATTGAAACCAGTCATTCTGAATGATACATAGTTTCAGTGTTAGGGATCGTTTAACACCTAAAACTGCCGAGCCGTTGAAGTGACATCTCTATGATGACTTAAGAAAAATTAAGAAAGTACATTACTTGAAATTCGACGGGTTTGGTAATATTGTATCCACAGAAATATACAAATCCTGGGAGAAATAATGGGAAAAGAAAATTATAGCAATCTTTTATTATTCATAATCCAAATATGAAATTCCGTCGTCGCCAAAATGACATTCGTTCCGAGAAGGTTAATATTCTTCGTGTTCCCTTTCAAAACGAATCGCTTCGACCGTGGAAGATCATTGCGCTCGTTTCGAGGATGAAAAATGATTACGAGATCACTTGTTCGGACGGAAGATTGATGGATGGAACGGAGGCTTTGCGTTAAAAGGAACATTAGTCTTCCCTTTCTTGTGTTGGAGTGTAATGAGTTACGCCGGGGTCACCCTGTTTTGCGGTGGATTGCCAAGGAGAAGCTGTGAACTCAGTAGGTATCGGAAGAAACGAAGTTCAACAGCAGAAATGTAGGAAACGCGATGAAACAACCGTTACTCATCCTTGCCAGAGTACAACGTTCAAAATGACTCTGTACCAAAACATGCCATGACAAGTTATTACGAGAAATCCTCGAACTCTCTTCACATCCGACAAGAAAGAGTTTCTTTCCAAGAAATGCAAAGCGCGCACACCTAAAAACACCTGGTTTCATTCAGCAATCATAAATCTCCAGATCAAACCTATTCCGATCTCGCTTCGCGGCGCAGCGTATTTTCTTCACAGGAATAATTCCAAGCAGATCGTCTCACGGTAAGAAACGTTCAATGTTTGATCACCGGGCTCGACGGTCGAATGAAGCTAGTCCGTTTTTCTCGGACGCGCTCGAGGATCGTCGACGACTGTCGATCCGTTCCTCGAATGCAAACGTTTGTTAGCGGAGAAAACCTCGTGCGGACGGACCGAGCTCGATCGCGCGAAAGGGAAACCGGCGCGGTGATGCAAGAAGAAGAGCGTGGCGATGTTCTGGGCGATGATCGTTCGCGTAGAAAAAAAGGGAACGTCGTGAACGCGAAGAATTCGAGCGCACTAGATAGTTTATCCACACCTGCTGTTCGGTGAATTAGCCGTGGTCAATTGACGAGCGTCGCAGGAAGGGGCGGGAGGCAGGGCAAAAACGGCGCATCTCCAATGAACACTCATTGACGATGCAACGTTTTTGCACGTCCACGGTTTCGACGTAGCGAGCCGTTCCACGAACGATCCTCGCCCCGTACGCACCGCGGGGGAAACAGGATCGATTCTGAGCTGGCGTTGATGGATCGCGAGGGGGATGGCCGAGATCCAGGAAGCAATTACTAAGCTCGATATCCGTCGGCGGACTTTTCATCGAGCGGGAGCGGATCGGCCGGATACTTTTTTCTGCGATCGGAAAGCAGACCGCGGCGGATTCAGTTATTATTCCAATTTCGATGTCATCACCTTTCCTTTGTGATTAGATGAAATATAGTATTCTTGGTAACAATACGATCTTGTTAGTATGATCGAGAGAATTACTAGTAATTGTCGAATATTGAATAACTATAATTGACACGGAACTATCTTTCAATGAATGATCTTTATACTCTACATCTAGCAGACAGCTCTGGATTCAGTTGTTATTCCAATTTCGATGTCGTCAGCTTTCGTTTGTGCTTAGATGAAATATAGTATTCTTGGCAACAATACGATCTTGTTAGTATGATCGAGAGAATTATTAGTAATTGTCGAACATTGAGTAACTATAATTGAGAAGGAGCTATCTTTCAATGAATGATCTTTATACTCTACATGGCGTAAATAAAACGAGTGACTCGTAGGACGGTTCCATTGTAAAATAACGAAAGTCGAACGTATCACGTTTTACTGTCAGACGTGCACAAGAATCTCATCACGATTCAAACGGATTTCGAATGGATCCTCGAGCTCTATTAGAATTCACCGCGAGGACTTATTAACGTCATTAGACGGTCGGAATGGGACTAGCAGGTCGGAATCGGTTATCCGATTTCAGTCGAGTGTCGAATATTAATTTCACGTTTTACCGTTTCGCAATCGAAACTCTTGGGAAGATGTGGAAGCGAGAGATAAATAGATGCAGTCGGAGGGAGATCCGGCCTCGGTAGCGAGCGAGTTTCCGTGTGCAGTGATTTACCGGTCGTTTCCCATGAACTTGACCTCGGGGATTCGTGTGACGCAATCGTGATGCAGGTGAAAGTAGTCCCGGCCTTTCCGAACGATTTCCGATGCGACTCGCCCCATCGAGCTCGGTTCGAGGACGACTAATCGGTTGCCGATCGAATCTGTCTATCGATCCTGTACCTCGTAACAGGCGAGGATTCGCGGACACACGTAATCCGAAACCGGCTCGACGTAAACGGAAGAGGCTACCGCGAGCGATGCCTTGAAGAGCGTGGCTCGTGACGGGGAGCTCTCCGGGACGACCCCGGAGCCTTCGAAGAACGAATATGGTGAGCTGGGTCCATGGGAAAGCACCTTGGTCTATTGAGAATGCCAAAGGTGAGCATTATGAGGTAAGACTACTATTCCGTTCCGAGAGAAGGGAAGGACAAAGGTAGGTTCGATGTCCTGACCTGGCTCGGCTCATTCAGCTATCAGTGGGCTGTGTTTTTGGGAAATTATACTTTAAAGAAATTATTCATGTTATGATAGACGTAACTGTATTCATGACTATTCTGCAAATTTGATATTATAAATTATTTTAGATAAACTGTGTACTGCGACCTGAAGGTTAATACTTTGAAGATTAAATTTTGAGGTTAGGACTAAGATTGTTGTATTTAAAATTTCTTTTATTTCTATCGAATTTTTCATTAATAAGCACGTTGTATTAATATATTGTGCGATGTATTTGTATAGTGTTTTTCATTCTTTTGAATTCGTTAGGGTTTGAATGTATTACTTTCAGCAGCACGCTGGAGACTTCAATGACGGCACAGGCGAGGCGTCTTCTAGACGGATGTATACGTTAACGTTCGAATCGCGTGAAATCATTTGTACAATTATTCTAACAGTTACGCTGGAATGTTTAGTGAATTATATACTCGAACGGTTTTTAAATCTACACACCATTATCACTGGAATGCTTGTATTATCCGAAATTATAATACTTTAAAGAAAATTCGTTATTTGTAACAGTGCTTTCATCAACAGCTGTCCCATTCAGGTTTTTGAATATCGATACAGACAACGTTGCTTTACTTCGTCGCGTATAGGAGTTACAAACGAACCGTGTTTCTTTTTAGGCAAACGCTGCTCGGATTTGTCGAATCGAAATCCGTCGAAGGGACTGGCATTGTAATTCCGGCGGAGTCGTAGAATGGTTTTTTTCAAGACGAACGTACGGGGAATGAGAAGTCTAGCCGAGAGGAACGTTCTTCCTCGTCGTGGCTACTTTTTCATGCTATCTCACGTACACCTGTTCGCTGCCAAATGAGTTACGTTTCGACGCGACGGGCGTGTTGGAGGCGTCCAAGCAAGACCAGGAGGAAGATAAAAGTCTCGCGGTGGGAACAGGTTCCTGTCCCGGAGGGAACTATATCGATGTATTCGCCGGAGAACTCACCAGAATTAGATTGCGATGCCAGTAGAACAGTCAGACAGAGTATAATCCCGGGTCGACAAGGCCCGGCGCTCAAGGCCGACATGTCGGCACACTTCTTCCGTTTCCTGAAACCACAAAAATCTGCCGTTAGACGATTTCATTTAACTGTATCGCATCGAGGCTGCCCTATTTATAACGCGGAATATCTAATAATAACATCTCCAGACAAACTTCCACGAACTCTTGTCTCGTACGCCTACGAAATGCTAAGCAGCGCTCTTGGTACGGCGTTATTCAATGAAGCCCTGAATGTTTCGAGACTTTCGAGATTTTATATAATATCTAACGTCGAGTCATTTGTTCGGTATTAAACGTACAGTTCTCTAGCCTTCGTTTTTTTTTTTTTTTTGTTCAGCTGTCAGCGAATTTATCTATCTTGATTTTCTAGAAAAATCGTGTCTAAAGAATGATTAAAATGAGCTGGTAATTGTGTTACGGAACGTAACGAAAAGTCAATTTGCATAATATCCGCGGTTCAAAAGAGTTTCCATTAACTGCCAGTTCTCAGAGGTTTGCATAAGTAAGATCTCAAGCAACCTGCAGTCGGTTCGGTGAATCATCGAGACGCAATTTCCGCGAGCGGTAGGCCAGAAGATCTTGGTCATCGTTCGATCGCGTTTTCTATTATTATCCTCGCGTCTGGGAACCCGCGAACTGTAACAAGCCATTGTGCAGCCATCCTCCATTGAATATTAAGGGTGCGTTTATCCTGTCACGTGGCATTCTGGTGTAACAGTCCGGCTGACAGCTGGACGTGCGGTAACTACGGTTTGGATACGAGCCAATCGCATACCTTCGCACTTTGACCGGTTAGTTCCCGCGATATCCCTTCAGGGTATGCAGATCCGCCGTGACTGGCGAATAAGTACGCGTAATTCGGCGTGAGACGGGGCGTGAAAGCTGTTAAAATCTTTTCACGTCACTCGGGCTTCTAGTTAGCAAGTACTAATTTCCTACTCTTAGAAATAACGACGTGAATCTCTGCTTTTTCATCTCGTTTCTTTGCTATTCCATCAATTCATCGCATAAAATGATGAATTCCCTTTTCCCAAATCGACGTTATAATTTCAACTAAAAATCACAGAAACATCTCACACACTTCTAATCCTTTTCCTTTAACATTTTCCGAATGAACGACTTAAATAACAAACTTCCCTTCAAAACGAGTAACACAGATTCTAGAAGTCACAGAAACATTCAATCCAGATCAAACCGTCGAACCATCTAATCCTACAATAGCCCAGCAGATAACAAAACCTAAATTCCTCTTCCCCGAAACTGATGATACAACTCCGAGAAATCACGTTTCAAGCCCAAACCCGATCCTTTCACGGCCCATCCAGCGAGCGACAAACTACAAATTCCCTTTTCTCAAAATCCGTGTCGCGACATCCACGAGAAATCGCAGACATTAGTCCCGGCCCGAAGGAATTCTTCCCGTCTGCGGTTTGACCCACGTCGCGCGGGGGTCCCCGAGCCAAGAATTCGTGAAAGGGTGGATCGGCGATCGAAGAAAGGAACGAAAACTGGCGGGGAAACGAATTACGTATGTTAGAAACGAAGCTTCATAGATCTATCAAGACGTGGAGGGGAAGACGGCGCGGGGAAAAGGGGGCAGCACGCCGGCGGGGTGGGCGAGGAGCAAAAAGAGGAATCGACAGGAAGAGAAGGTGGACTTTGGTGAAGCCGGCGCATACCAGTTGCGACAGCGGCTTAATACAAAGGGCCACCGAGATAAAAGAGCGTGGGCAGTTTCTCTTCTACCCGTCGACTTCATCTTTGCCCGTCCTCCGTGCTTCCTTCCCGGCCCGCGTCTCATTGTGATCGAGTGGAAGGAACGCAGCTCGTGACACCTAAGCTGCGTGCTCAAGCTCTCCAGCACTCGTGGATCGCGTCGGGAGGATCGGTAATGCATCTCTCAGGACGCGGATTGGATTTTGTCTGGTATTTCCACGGGAAACGAAGCTCTAGTTCTCAAAAGCTTGGATCTACATTGACCTATATTTTCGAAGACCTCGCTTAACCCATTCACTGCCCAGGAAAATCTTCTCGCACAGGGAGATCGGTAGCAAAGAATCTAAACTTGTTGCGCAAACTGCGAGATATCTTGTAGTTGTGAATGGGTTAACTTATCTTGTTACATCTAAGAAGTTGCTGGTCGATTAATATTCAATTCGGATTACAATCGAATGAAAGATAAATAGAATGAATACGAATTTGATTGAAGATCTACTCTTAGTCATCGTTGTTCGCGAAATTAATTCATCTGCAACCACTCGATTCCGTGATTATTCGGTTGTAAAGAAATTCAACGATTTGTAGATTATAGAAGATATGATGTCGATTATTCGATTTAATTGGGCGGTTTAGAGTCAAGGTAAATGGTCGCTTTAGAAGGAATATCTTAAAATGTCTAACAATCGATTGTACGTACTCCGAGGTACAGTCCAGGAATCCAAATCATTAAGTTCCATTGTAACAAAGACTCTGGCTAATCTAGATCACGGAAAATGGAGACTCGGTCGATCGCAGGCCCTGCAGTATTTGAATCATCGCCAGTAATGCGTGATCGGATTACATTCTTCTCGACTCCGGATGGAATCGCGGTTCTCGAACCTGGCGAAACCTACGGTGTCATTGCGTATTCAGGATACGGCCCATTGAACCGAGGAATTCGGTGAATGGGTATGAACGCGCATTGACAAGTGCGCACGCCTCGGCGACTCGCCTCGAGTATTCAAGCTTGGCGAGGAGCCGCGGGCCCGACACTCGACGAGAGCCGCGCGGAGGCGGCTTCAATTCGCGGGATATGAAGGTCAGGCTTCTGGAATTCGCTGCTCGAGGTAGTCTTGTTCCCTTGGCTCGTCGTCAAGTGGAGGAACGATTGTAAATGCTTCTTCCTTTTCTCCCTCCGTCGCGTTGTAAAATCGTTAATAAGTCGTTTGCATCGCGCTACTCGGAACGCTTTCTATGTTGTTTGAATATTAACGCGTCGACCGTGGTACCCGCAGTCGTGAAATATCATAAAGTCCGAGCAAATTTGTTTAATGAAAGGAAACGCGCGAAAGTGAGAGTTAACGTAACGATCGTTTGCTTAAGCTTCATGGATCTCGCGGATCTTTGAAGAATTCGTTTGACAAATCGTTGATTATTACGTCTGGACGATCGTCTGTTGTACGCAGTAAATTCGTTCACCTATTCACTCGGATAACAATGCGAATTATTTTGACACTAATTTGACAAGTATTTATCTGACGTAGTAAGACAGACTATGATTTATTTATCGGAATTTAATAAGCTTCCGCAATGAATATCCGAAGGAACTTATAATAAAATTCTATTAGCATAATTATTGTGAAAGCTTATTTTGGTGACTCAATCATAGTCTTTCTTATTACGACTTATATATATAAATCCATAACACTATGCTAATGAAAGATCGAAATAACACTGACGACCACTGTCTCCATTGCAACCGTTAATCATTAAATACCGAACGGTGACTTCCACAACACGCTGAAAAAGTCATTCAGAAATCGCGAATGCAGCAATCCGAAGTGCAAGAAACACATCGCAGCCATGACCTACAAACCAATCCAATTAACATGCTCCCGGCGTACCCCCTAGAATCTCCGTTTCACTCTTTCCATCCATTCCAGAAACATGTTCGGTAAACCCCGTAACCGCGTCGTGTCGCGTCTGAAATCCAGTGATTCGAAAGGCTGCCGGTATCCACGCTCGTCTATTTCCATCGAAATTCAACGAATCCGAGTCCTATTATCGCATTCTCAGGCGCGCGAGCGTGTTCGTTAACACCGGCGCGGCGCGGACGCCGTTACACCGCGCCGCGACAAGCCAGAAACGACACGCCCACGCCAGCACGCGACGTGAATGAGAATACTGGCGACGTTTTTAGCGGAGCCGAGGCGGGTATCGGTCACGCTTCAACCCGTCCCCTCTTGTTCCCTTATCTCGCTGCGTGTAATTAGAGGTCCCTGTTTCACGTGCGCGTAACTACACGTGTACGTACACATCGCGGCAGACGAATTCAGATTTTAATCCGTTAAATGTTCAATTCGCCCTTGTACTTCCGACATTCTTGTTCGCACGGTTAACACTCCGACTTTAACACCGAAACTACCGGACAGGTCGAAATGACCCATTCCTGGCGTCTTTCCTTTAAAAAGAGAACAGATGTTTCTCTGAGGAATTATTAACGAAATGGATTTAGCAATACGCAATCTGAATTGTAAAATAATTAAAGTCTGAATAGATGTATTCTTGGAGTTTCTGTACAGCAATTTCGAGAAGTCAATTACGACCCGGTAGTTTTAGTGTTAACAAGTAGCTCAACACTCATTGAAATTGCTATGCGATGGAAACAGAGTTCTTAACTCTTGGAACACTCAGGAGTGATATATTTCTACTTCATAGAAAGTTTCTTTTCGATTTTATTAATAACAACGGAAGTCTAACATGTTTCTAGTATTGTGTAAGAATGTTATGAACACTAATATTCGGTACATTGTAACGAATTATATTTTCTCTCGCGGAAATCTAGTCTTCAACGTTCAATGACATAGACGGTCAGTGATCATGAAGTGCTGCAATTTTTATAGCTATGACTATAGCACGTATATGAAATCGAAACTTTTAATGTCTGCGCGTGTTTCCCTTTCTTCGTGATGTACAGGTGCCTCGATTTGCCCTAATTCGTCGGGAGTCGCGTTACTTTCGTTCGTTGCCTGTCAGGACCCGGTTGTGGCCGCAACTCGTCGAACCGCGACTAATTTCACTTGCGCTCTCGATACGGCGGTGCCGCAACCTAAAGGCCGATTTCACGAGCCGATACGGAGGATCGCGGCGATCGCGAGCGCTGAGCGGACGAGTAGCTGGATGCGTAATGACGCGCGATCGACGAAACCGGGTCGAACGCAATTCGGCCCTGTGAATCGGGGATTCCCGGAGATTTCGCGCGCGGAATTTCACTAAGCGAACGGCGACGGACGTATGCGTCATACGTATTTTCTTTTTATATTGTTATATTGAAAGTTTGAATGGCGAAACTGTCTGAATCATCGATCCGTAGAAAATGTGAGCGACACAGGTAAGAAAGTAAATATCTCTCAACTTGAAAATCTTGCAAATCACTGCCGCACAATTTTCCCATTGGTGGAATCTTTCTGCATCGTGAACGTATAACGAAGAATATAGAAATCATACCGAATGGACGATAATGATAATGGTAATTTCAATGATCCGATTACTATTATTCATAACAATGCCATAAATACTCTCCATGTAAACATGTCCAAAAGATAGGAACGAAGATATTCACCAAACACACAACGCGAATCAATATTGACGCAAATCAGAAACCGAGCGCAACATTTACAGAAAGCAAATCCGCCCAGTTTGCGCTTCCTCGAAGCCGCACACTTCAAATAAATCCCCTCGCGTTAAGCGTGCAACGAGGAAGAAGCAACGGCAAGAAAATAAATTCAACGCGGCGATCCAACAACAACGGCAGTAAAACCGCGCGGAATAACTCAAAACTACCCGGCAATCCATTAAAAAGTTTTAATCGAAGCCGCGCATGCCGAACAGCCGATAACAACCCGCGTTCCCCTGTTCCTCCTCGCTCCCCGCCGGTGGCCATTACATTATAATTCTCATAACCCCGAGCTGCGCCTTTTGTGAACTTTTACAGCCGCCTAACAAGACGATTACCACCGCGAAATGTATAATACTTCCTTGGCGTTATCACAGGATCGGCACTCAGGCCTTCCCGCGAGAGAGACTACCGGTCCGCGGCCGGGTAAATTGGATTCTAACCGCGGAATTTATTAGCCGATCGGATAAGAGGACAGTTAGAAACCGCAGTTAGAGACAACAGTCCGATAACGATCGTCGAACCTCTCCCATCCAGGATAACAGCTGTTCGCGCGCGCGATAATTGCGGCCGACGCGACGTGCCGCGGAGAGTTCGGTGGCTGAAGAGAGGCAGAGGTGCGGGCACTAGTAGGTGCACCCACAGGTCCGGTGAAATGGGGTGCCGGTGTGCACCGGAGGTTCCGTTAGAGCCCGGAGGCTGCGTTCGTTCACCATTACCGTGGAACGCGGAATATGATTACCTTCACCTGGGAACAGACCGCTTGTGTGTATCCCCTTCGCCCCCACCGTGCCTTCAGCCCCCTCCGCCGGGTGTAGGAGAGGCCGTGGGCGAAAAGTTTCCACCGGCGGGTACCCGGTGTCCCGATTCGTCGTCGATACCACGGATGGTTCCGCGATTATCTCGAAGACCTCTCGAGAACCGGGGCTCTATGAACTACCTCCCCTCCCCATAAACTGCCGGTTCCCAACGACGCGACGCGTCGCCCGTGTCAGCGGGCCGTGAGATCGGGACCGCTGCCAGGCAGACCGGCGTTAACGACAAACGAGCCAATGGCCACGGGCCGTTTACGCGTGCAGCTAATTCGATTTCACATTGCGTGTTATGCAAATCGATGATTCCGAAGGATGGACGTACGCTACGAGTCCCGCGGTCATGCGCGCGCGCGATCGTGCGAGCGAGCGAGAGAACCGCCGACACTTGCGAGAGGCCACGGTCCGTGGAACTGGTCGGGAAATGTTGCGCGATAAAACCTCCTCGATCGTTCGTATCTACTAATTGGAACACCGCCAATAATTCAACCGGGCAATTCCGCGGGGTTATCCTCTTTATCGCTTCCCGTCCGCGTTTTATGCTAATCGCGAGGATTCTTTGCCCGGTCGTCCTCATCCCCCGGATGCGCCCGACATTTTTTCCTTCGGCTGGCATCGCGGCACCGTTTAACGGTCGCTCGTTTCGTGTGAAGCCTGTCGCCCGGTTAACACGTCCACGCCGTAATTGCGTGACCTGTCGCAACTGGATCGTAGAGCTTATGGGCCTGATCGCGTGTATTTAAATTACTGAGTTATTCATCATTTATTCCGGTTGAAACGTTTACTATTAGTTTTCATTAACGATTAGTCGTCGTGTTTTCAAGGGCAAGGTGTATTGTTTGTCAACGAACTTCGGGAGAACTGGACGTTGCTGAATGTTTCACTAGGACTGTGTATTTATTAAGATTTTACTCGGCTTCATAATAGTTTAGGTATCACCGAATCAGTTTCTTTAACCCTGATCGGACCATGATGTGGTTTTCAGTCACATTTGAACTTTTTACTTAATTTTTTTGATTATTTCATATTGCATTTTCAAAAGTTCTTTTAAAATTTGGGCCCTACAAACAAAAACAATAACATTTTAATCATTTCTTTTATTTTCACAAGTGACCGAGAGTCACATCGTGGTACGATTAGGGTTAATAATTTCTCAAAGGAAGCATCTGTACGATTTAAGTACGATTCAGATTCGTTTCGAGCCATCCGGTAGTTCTAGTGTTAAAATGCTTGGGTTTCGGTGACACGTCGCCGAGCGGTCGTTTCCGACATGGTAATACACCTGGTACGTCGGGTAGGCACCAGGTACATCGGTACCGATCGTCCAATCGCTTAACGGACCCGTCTGGCTCTCCTAAAAGGCCGAGACCCATCGGGACCGGACCGCGACGCTTCATCTTCCTTCGCCGGACAAGCCGAGAGATTCAAGAAGAGCCGATAATTGACAACCCGGGAGTCTATCTTAAATCCTACGCGGCTGGCGACCGGACGGCCGGCTTCGGCCGGTGCCCATAACACGTCCTTGGGAACGAACCTGCTCCAATCGGTCGTGACTTCCTATATTAGCTACCGATCGTCCGGAGGTAATTATTCACTACGATCTGGAGGGATGGTAATTGCTTCCAAAAGTGTCTTCGGATAAGATCGCCGATCGGATCTTTATTTAGATGAGTCGTTAGGTTAAGAGGAGGCGTTTAGTACCTAGCAGTGTGATCATTACGAGACGGAAGTAATATAGTTGCGGGGGGAGGATCGAGCTAACGGAGGTCCGCCGAGCTTCGTTGGGAATGAATCGCGCGAACCTCGAGTAGTAGCCGAAGGATCGATTGGGAGAAACCCGACATGAAATTTTAAAAGATTAGGTCTATCTTCGCTGGGAATTGATGCGGTCGCTAATGGTCGGCCTGTAAATGGAAGAACTGAGTCTTAATTTAATCCCAATTTTTCTAAGTCAGCGTGTAGATGTTTGATCCTGTAATAACTTGCGATCTGCTAACAGTCTATTGAATAGATTCCATTCGAATGTATCTTTCTTTCGATAAAAATACGAAATTCTCGTGTTCTAAACATAAATAACTCTAAAGATTTTCGCGTTACCTCGCACCGTAAGGAACATTAACCTTTTCAATAGGGAAATCATTTTGTACCTGGCGCAGAAGAAAGCTGAAAAAATTCTAAACAACCTAGATCGTGCACGTGACGGCAGAGCCCTGCGCTAAACGGCGACCAGCTCGAATGGAGGAGTGGTCGTGATCCGCACGTTTCAGTTTATGGGCGCAAACGGGTTCAAGGGGCACGGGATCAGCGCGAAGGTGGACATTCACGGCCTAGGCGAAGCTAGCGAATGACGTTATGCAAATTGCCTAGCAAACTGCGACGTCCCGTGACCCTGCTACCATTAGCCTCTCCAAGTCTTTGATACCTTTAACCCCCTCGTCCTGGGAACTATCCGCGTTATTATTTATGAGAATTAGCATTGTGACGTTTCCTCCCGACCGTTCGCCCCGTTCTGGACGCTCGCGTGTCTCCGCAAGGAGTTTGGCCCGGAGAAAAGCACTTGTCTCGCCCTGGAAAGAGGACTTCCGCGTGCCGGGTACTGAACAGTTCCAGACTAGTCTCTCTGGCCAGTGGACAGGTTGACGGCCAGTTGCTCGTTACGCGATCATCAACGAGTAATCTCCGTACGAAAGGAGTCGTCGCTTCCCAGGGAATAGAGTTTCGTCCCTTTCGCGTAATTCGAGCGCGACGAGAACCAGCTTCGATCGAAAATGAATCCTTTTAATCAGCCGATTTGCTTCGAGGCAAATAAATGAAACTTTCGAGGCACCCCTATTTTGTGTGAACGCATTCGAAACTAAAAATCGAAAAATCTATAGACAAACCTTTCGTATGAATCACTTTTCCGAATAGCTGCTACACTTCTTAATAACACCACGAACACTGACAAAAACCCCATAATTCTACCCGAAGTAACGTCTTATCTATGTCGTCCACTGACACCGCGCGAGAAACGGAAAGAACCATTCATCCTCGTTAAAATGACCCCAGGGAGACCAAGAGCACGCGCCTGCCTCTTTCACCCCGCTCGCAAATTCCATCGCGATCGCGAAAAATAAATCGGTGCGTGCCACCGTCAACTTAATCCGGCCCTAACCCGGCTGCCCGAGGAAATTTTTCTTCGCGGGGTATCGCGTGTAATCATGCACGGACGCGTAATTATCGATCCGGCAGCGAGATTGAGCAATTTGTCCGTCTCGTTCCGATCCTCGGTCTACCTCTACCATGAGGTACCACAGGGGAGAAAACCCTTAATCGTCCCGATAACGTTCTATCCCCGGCGGACGTGGTTTATGGGATCGTATTAGCCAATGACGGAGTTGAAACGCGTGGAATTCATACCGGCGGGGCAGGGGGGACGGCGGAGAAGACAGGGGGAACGTCTTCGGAAATCCCGCGCAGACCTACGGTGTTTCTGGTAGAGCGTGCGGAGAGAGAGAGAGAGAGAGAGAGAGAGAGAGAGAGAGAGACAGGGGGACAGAAGAAAAAAAGGCTGAGTAGAACCGGTCGATCGGAGGGGCGAATTCCAGGGAATCACCGAGTTGTAACGCGATTTGCCGGCGCGAACGGACCAAATATGGCGGAGGGTAAGCCGGCTCGGTTGCCTGGCTCGATTCAGGTGAAGACGAGGAGTCCGGGAGGTTTATCCTCGACCCCACGTAATTCTAGCTCAGGTAGATCTATAAATAGAGGGGCCGGCGTACATGATGCCGACCTGTTGCGCGGAGAGCACCCTCGTGTGAACGCCGAGGCCCCTGAGTAATCGAACCCCGTTGTTCCCTCGGACGGAGGATCTTTCTGCCGCGGCGGCCGACGCCGAAGCCGCCTCACGTTCCATCGTTCCATCGTGCCCAAAAGCACTCGCCGCCTCCGAGAGGTCATTAGGCGTAATGAATACCCGATAGCCCCTTAACCCGCAATATAATCGCCGCACGGAGTTCTAAACACGGCCGGGCATTCGACGGCTCGTGCTAATGATTTCAGTCCGGCAACGTACACTCGGACGCACTCGCGGGATTCCGAGTTATGCCGACTATTCCTTGATGTTGATGCAATGTTGCAGATTTTTCGTGTAAGCCAATACGCCGCGGGATTACGGGGATGCTATCTTCGAAACGGCGCGACCGGTCAGCTCGATTACACGAGGGGCGTCCGCGGGATTCGATTAATCCGGGATTCCTAGATGCCGGTTCGATTAGATCACTCGAGCATCCGCGCAGCGGGAGGTCAAATGGTCTTCGACGTTCCTGTCGATCGCGAAGCGGAATTGTCGATGTTTTCCGGAGAAAATCGAGTGTAAAGAGCGTCGGCTCGTGTTCGCCAGTAGTTCAGACGATACTAGATCAGCCGCGAGTTCGATCGATCTAGACGCAGGCAGTCTTGAAGCGAATCTATAGTACTTTTCAATGTACACAGCTGCGCTGGGAATACTTTCAGCTGTTTCCTTCGAAGATCATCGGTTGTTTCAAAGTTAGCTACCTTTACAATGAAATTCTTAACGTTCAAAAGCGCGACGGACAACCACTGCGAGTTACCGTTCGCCCGCAGTCGATCATTATCATTATCATAGTTATAACAAGCTTAACGTTGTTGTCGATAACGTTTCGCTGTACATGAAAGAGTGGCGGCTCGTTGAACACGAGAGGCAATGACACATTGGGTCAAGCATGCGAATCAGGTAGGGCCCAATTCACGGGGAAGGTTAATCGGTTTCATCGTAATGACTAGCATCAACCGATTTTCGGGACGGAGGGGATCGGGGAAGTCTATCACGGTGTATTCAAAGTCCCCCCCCATTTATCTCGATCATCCCTGGCGGAGAGTGCGTCGCCGATTGAAACGTCCCCTCCGTGTCGATCGATCGTTCGATCGTTCAGCAGCACGTAATAACGAGCATTACCGCAAGATGCGGCGATTCCCCTGGTATTATAATATCTCGCTGAAAGATCGCATCTCTCCGGTGCCCGAGAGCCTCTCGAGATGAGAGTCGATACACTCATCCCTCTCCCCGGTCCCCTGTGCCCGGTTCACCGGCGATGCACCCCTGGATCGCTCGAACGTTGCTCGCGTTCGCCGTAAGAAATATTTTTCTCGTCTCTATCGTTTTTTCCTTCCTGCGGTTTTTTCTCCCCCGGCGCGGCGCGCGGTTACATGCGTGAAAAATGATTGCGCGTAATGTTACTGCCATTAAAGCACAGCCCGGCGCATTCATTACGATGATTATTAAATTCGGGCAATTTGCTCGCGGCACGGATCATACTCCGGCGAGCGTGCGCTCCGTTTTACGGCTTCGCTGCGGTACTATTCCGCCGAGGCAGTTTCGTTTTCATTGGTCGAGAGGGAAATCGTTCCGACGTTATTCCGGATTTACGTATTCGAGGTCGGGATTCTTTCGGTTTTACTCCGACCCGACGCCACGGGTTTTTTGCGCCCACCGCGGTGATAAATTGTGGATCGAGCACGGCTTCCTTTCTCCGCGGCCGTACGGGAACGACATTACGCGCCGGGATCATTGATACCCTTAACAGCGCCATATAACTCCGGGCATTAATATCGTTCTCGTAGTTTCAATTTGAGAAACCGCTGCACCCGTTTATAGTCGCGTATTTCTAACAGTCATTGTATTTATCAATACCCTCTCCGATGATACCGGAGCCCAATTAACCGCGGTCGAATGAATCGCGCGGCAATAATTGTCGCTCGGCGAATCAATATTTTCGCCCCAAAGACTTTTATACTCGAAAGGATGTACGCGTTACGTGCACCCCACCGATACTCCATTTCATCCGTGACAGCATGAGAACGTCAGGAACGTCGGGCCGGATAACGCAGCTTCAATTTATAGTATCGCCGGGAACGATCGAGCTTAATTGATCCCGGAACGGGAGGGAAAAACCGGGAATGTTTACATTAAGGTAATGGGAAATTAACGAAGAAACGAACGATCCGCCGCAGGCCTTTTTCGGTTTTAATCTAGGAAGACGCCGCGAGATATTAACGTTATCCAGAAGCGGAACACACCGCTGAACAACCTTTCACAGTACAATTAACTCGATATTATTGCCGCGCGCATAACTCGGCCATAAGTTACTCGCATTCTTCGCGACCTGCCTCCTCTCCCTCCGTACCTGCCTCGTGCATCTCGGAAGGCAATAAAACCATAATTCCATCTTCCACCCCGGGCTTCGCCGTCTCTCGCGTTTTCCCGCCTCCGTGAGCCTCGCGAGGATTTCCCTTCCCGGCGGACCGTGGAAAAATTCACGTGTAAAGCGACGAAACAATTTCCGCTCGCCGCGATATATTGTTATTTTCCCTTTCCGTTCCCGGCGGCGCGGCAGGAATTCTTTTACGGCGGAAGTCTCTTCTTATCTAATTTCGTCGGCGCCACCGCTTCCTCCGCCGTAAATTCCTGCCCGGCGCCGATCCTCTACAAATTTACACGATCCATTAACGAACATTGGTTTCGACGTGAGACGAAGCTGGATCGCGTTTCACCCGAGATTCGTTTGTACGTGTATTTATGCACAAATAGATAATATTGACAAAATCGATTTTTCTGTTCTTACGTGAATATTGGAAGTTAGATATTCTAGTATTCTAGAGATTCTTCCAGACAAAGGAACGTTGCGAACGTAGAAAGTTTTATGTTATGTTTGCTAAAGAGACAGTGTAAGAGTTACTTTCCGAGATCAACGATTTGAACGAATGATTCAATTATCAAAATAACAGAAGATCTTTTCAAAGTACTCTTCTCACCTGGCACTTAAAAGATTGACACACAATGTTGCTTTTCACGAGAAAAGCTAATCATTTTCAGTACCCTAAAAAGTCCTCTTCCGCGAAGAGGTATAGCCTAACTATGCGAGCAAGCAGGTTTCGTAATAATAGCTAGGCGTACCCTACCACAGGCGAAGCCTTTGTCGATTTTTCTCCTTTCCCTCATAATCGACGGCCCCTTTGAAGGGCAGCTTCTCGCCAGATTTCGTAGCCCCTTCACCTGTGTGATCAGCGTTAGCCAAGGTGTAAAAGAGGAAGGCAAGAGGGAACGTTAGAAGCAGCCGCAATAAAAGCGGGAGGCTCCCCTTTTTGTTTGGCGAAGAGAGCCTTTTCCACCTAAGCGTCTTTCACGTTCCCAAGCCCGCCTACTCCCCACGCCGGGGCGAAACGCGCCTTTGCTGCCGGGTTTCCGGCGAGAAGTGCCCCAGCCTCGTGTAAACACGAAAGAACCGCGGGCCCTGGGAATGCGGCGCGTCTCACACCGCGGATAATCCGTAAGTGGCCGAACGTTTTGTGTCTGGCCGGCCTGGCGTGTCGTGTCTGTTCGCTGCTATAGGCGCGCAGCGTGCTGGGGGAACGCATCAGCGCCCAGCGCCCCGGTTTATTCGCGTCTCATCGTAATCTCGGGGATTCCTTCGGCCGATCGCCGTCTCTCCCTATAATTTGTGGCTCGGAGCCGTTTCCCGGATGATTGCGATTCGGGACGCGGTAATCGGGAAATTAATTTTGCTACAAAGTAGGAAAGGGGAGAACTCGACGCCCGTGCGGAACAGGTTCCCCGGCGGTTCGCGTACCAGCCGCCATTTTTGCGTATGCGCGATCGGCCGGCGTAATCCAATTACCGTTTCATCCAGCCTCGACGCTTAAGAACGTCTTCTCGAGACGCGAGACTTAGAGATATCGGCTCTCGATCGGCCGGGGCAATTTGCACGAAATTAAAGCGGCCGTGAGCCGGACGGCAGGATGAAACGCGCGATCCTCTTCCCTCGGTAATCGGGCCCCGGATGATTGCGACAGGTGCGCGGTGTCGCTATCATCGAGCGCGAATTAGGGGATCGACGTGTTCCGTGGTCGATACGGAGGCGTGCCGAACGCGCCGCTGACCATACGATCGCGTAATAACAGGAAAGCGACGCGGCGATTCGCGGTAATTAAAACACGCCGTGTTGTAATCTTCAGTCCATTAAAGCACATCAATTACGGCCGTCCCTCAACAAGGCCCCGTCTGCCAGCGAATCTTTCGCCCGGGCTATGCATAATTCAGAATGCGTCCCGCGATAATGGTCCCTGGGACCGTCCACTGAATCGATAGGTTCCTGGAAAGGGATTCTCGGTGATTTAAGGGTTCGCTCTGTTCACTCGTCCGTTCGCTTTTGCTGTTCACGGTTCTCGATTAAAATTTTTTTCTTGCCTCCCGACGTTTTGTCCCGACCGTTTGCTGCTCCTTTTGCGCTCGCCTGGACCGCAAGGTTTAACGAATCCTCTGTTGTGCCGGCCCGATCTCCGGGAAATTAATTAAATGGAAATGTCGGAGGTTCGCCGGACTATTCCGTACCTCTGATACGTTTGTCGTTGTTTGGGTTCTTCGTTGGTGGTATCTCATGATTTTGTTCAGGTTCCTCGTAAGACTGACGGATCTACTGTTCTTATTTTCACTCCGTAGGTTGTAATACTTTACTATATTAGATAGAATATTTATTAAACATATCTCTGATCATAACTTAGACCACGGAATTAAAGAACTTAAAATATCAACGACAGAAACTCTGGCCCTCAATAAAAATTCAACAATTCAATATATTTCGAAGCACTGCGAAGCAAAGTCTAAAGAACAGTTAACACGAAAAAAATTCGAGCTCTGAAAGTTTATTTACGAATCTCCTATCAAATCTAAAACCAAACAACGCCTCTCCTTTTTCCACGCTCCTCTCAATTTCCTCGCTTCCTCTAAACCCTCCAACCCGCAATCAAACGATACACTCGATACCTTCCGAACAATCTTCATAACCATTTCACGGCAAATCGGTAAGAGTACGCCACCAGAAATGATGAATATAATATCCATAGTACAGTCGGGAACGTAAACCACATTACCGATTCGAGGGATCCTTATACGGTATCCAGGAGACCATCTTCGGTGGAAGAATAGCTTTTTCCCGGGATCCCGAGAAAAGGGAAAAGAACTCGTTTTATGGCGAAGGACGGGGGCTTATCGCGGGCTCTGCGAAAAGCGAGCGCGAAATTTCTCAGGAATCCGCCACGCTAGAGGATTCAAACGCCCATTCCTGCCCCTCCCTGGCCCCGGCCGATGTCATTATACCATCTCCCGGCCGGTCGGCCATCGACGTTCGGATTTATAACGCTACTTAAGCTCTTCCTTACGTCGGTCGGACGCGAAAGAAGAGCGTAACGTCGTCGCTAAGCCGCCGGTTTTTTCCACGGCGTAACATTTTACGTTTCCGCTCGGGGTATTTCTCAACTTCCTCTCCCGTCGGCACCACCCCTCAGAGAATAAGGTGGGGAACATATATCCAACGACAGCAACGGCGAGAAATAAAACGAGACCCGGCGAGTAATTGCATCCCGAAGCAGCTGGCGAAAGTCCTGATTATTTCACGACCGTTTGTCTTCGATCGTTTTATGGGCATCCTCGCGTTCGCCGCTTCCGTTATCAACGCGCGCGATCCCGCCTTTTTCCTTTTCTTCTTCTTCTTCTTCTTCTTCTTCTTGTTCTTCTTGTTCTTCTTCTTCTTCTTCTTCTCCGTTCCCTTTTTTTCCCCTCTTTCCTCTCCGCTGGCCGGTTATTATTGGCGTACGCCGGTCAGTTACGATCCGAGGAGCGCCGGATATTGTCCGTTATGAGGAGCACCGGTGATTAATTATTATGCAAACTAGCGGTATCCGCGTTCCTCGCCCTTTAAACGCGTCAGCGATGCCGGGCCGCGCATCTCACCGCGGTCTAATGGCGAGTCTTTAGAGCGCCCGCCGGGATGCCTGAAAGAAATCGCCCCGTGCTGCGCCGGGGACCGGCATTCTTCGCGTGGCCGGCACAGGAACGTTCCGGGAACTCTTTCTTGGTCAATTGCGGACCCGTCCGCTCTTTGTGCCTCGAGCACGCTGTTCGCCAGTTTACGACGCCAGGATGTAAATGGTATCTCGCGAGTGTCTCCCGATCGATCCCAGTCGAGTACTGTCATTTTATACTGAAACGGTCCATCGGAAGCTGTCGGAATGTTGGGATGATGGAAAACGTTATCCGCTGGGCTTGGTTTCTAGCGAACACTTAAGATACGCGTTAAAGTGGCCATTTACATGTGCCTTTTAAGTTTTCTAACCTGGCCCTTGGTTCCTGGTTTCTTTGCATCACGTTCTTACATGTAAGTTATAATCTTATTATGGCTTCTTACTTATAATATAAAGTATAACATAGATAATTTAGATTTCTTATTAATCTTCATGGTTATCTATAATCCTATGAATATTATATCGTGATCAGTTGATAGTTTAGATTTTCTAATATCTCTCGTAACTATCTTTCACTCTAAGAATTAGATGGAAACGGTAAATAATAAAGGAAACTGTATCGTCAGCTGGGTATCAGAGTTAAGTACCGTGCACAGATGTCCACCGTGAAGGTTTAACGCTCGAGCGAAGTATACGACGAACGAGATTCGGAAAGCTTCCTGCTGAATGCGTAAAGATAAAAGTATCCTCGACGAAAAGTAACGTGGTTAATAGGATTTGACAACACAGCCCGAGGAATAATGGTCAACGAGGGTAACAAAATAACGGTCGTAAGCCGGGGTATAATCTTCTTTCACGGGACGCCTGTTTCGTTCAAAGGAAATCGAATATTGTGTTCCAAGGATTATTTCCCTTCGTTTGCGTTCGGATTCGTTGCGCAACGTCCACGATCCCGGAGCATTTTATCGTCGTTAAATCGATGTCTCTCGAAGCGTCGACGCGGACGAAGATGGACGCGGTGGCCGCGCGCCGAAGAGGATGACAAACCCGCAGCGAGCCGCGTTCCCGGGAGTTATACATCGAGAATGCGTAGCATCCCGCGATCCTGGAATGTCGATTGGTCGAGCCGGATTACAGTCGAGTCTCGAGGGTCTCTTAACGCCTTTCCCGATGCTCGTGCGCGCGAGAGAGGTGAAGAAAAAGCTAAATGGATAATCGAAAACACGAGCTGCTGAACAATTCTCCTTCCTAAAGGGTTTATTCGCGTACTCGCAATGGCAATGGTGATTTTCCTCCTTTAGTATTAGCCTCGAATAATTTCGATTATACACTAGCAGAATAAAAATTAATCGATACTTCTAATTTCGGAGCGATTATTGAACGGTTGAGACAATTGTGGAGTTGCTTGAAGTATTCGAACAAGAGTACGATTGTATTATTACTATCATTGTTGTTATTATTATAATAATTATTGTTATGGCATTAAAACACGTTAACATACGAGAACAGCAGAATCCAACCGGTAACAGTAAAACCTTTGAAATTCAAGATATGTTACCGGACAATGCGAAGCAACAATATCGGCTCATCAAACAATAAGCAATCCCCCGCAGAACAAAGCGTTTAAAGTAATTGCACATCTTCCCGACAGTGAGATCGGTCATTTCGCGTCGAGCTCTCCGTGGAGTTAACGAAAAAAAAATCCCCGTCTGTAATCGCATAATCACAGTTTCCTGCGCGGAGATGCGATACACGGACGCGGCTTCGGGACGCACAACAGAGATCCATCCCAGCCAGTTTTTTCATGAAATTGTAGAGTCCGGGGCCTGCATTAGAGATCCCTCGATACTTAAATGTACCGTTTCCATCGGGAACATGCGCTTGCATGCTTCAGCCAGCCTCTAATCACAATCGGTCGATAGTGTATCCAGCAACAGGCCCGGGATTTGATGCAAATGCGGGGACAAGCCGGCGTACACGTGCACAAACAGGGAATAATTAGAATGATAATGGAACCGCGCTCTTCGCGGCGTATCTCGGCGAAGAATGAGTGGAAGGGCGAGGGGGTGGGAGGGTAGGATGACTTCACTTCGTTCTTCGAGCTTGTTTGCACATCGGGAAACCCTCGAAGTTACTGCATCGCCGCGGTGTTTGCCGTACGTTTACACGGAAAGCCTGAAATACCGGAGTTTGCTTTGGGCGCGGCGTCCCGTGGCCAATGACCGTCTTCGAACCCTTAAGTTCAAGGCGCCCGGTGCCACTTAGCGAGACAATGTTGAGGGTAAACAGGCCGGGGAACGCGATTGGTCGGCTCCCTTCACCGTGGGAAACGCGAAAAAATCTCCGCTTCGTCTTTCGAACTGAAGTTCCCGCGTCGAACAACAAAATCTGAAGTCGTACGTCTTGCAGCCGTGCTGGCGAGGAGCCGTCGACGTTGCTGAAGTAAACGCGTGCGCTCTTATCTCCCTGCGAATCACTCGCGAAGATCTATTGACTCCGTTCTGTTTACCTTGATCTTTGCGATTAAACAGTCTACGGGTTATTCGAGTGATTCATCGCACTCCGGACTTTCTCAACGTGAACCGGTGTATGTACACCATCAAACGCACTAATATTGGAGTAACCCGATTAAGAATGAATTTATGGTCGCGAATGATTCTTGCCGGCGGGCATGTGGATGCGTAAAGAGTGAACGGGTAAGGATCATTCGAGCCGTGCACCTGTGTTTGCCTTTTGCGATTGAGCAAACATCGCGGAGGCGTGCTAGGCTAGCGGAATTATTAGCGACTGTCCACGGTTCAAGTTCATAGAGTATGCGGGGCGTCTGAAGAATGAGACAGATTTTGGTTCTTGGTGATTCATAACACTGTATCGATATTATTCGAGATATAGAGAGATATAAATTATAAGACACTATTCAACGGACACGTTTGAAGATGAACCTCGTTACCTCGCAGTGTTCATGCAACTTCATATACTTGATAAAACTACTTCATCGTTAACAGTTTACTAGAAAAAGATAATAGTTCGATGCTTATTTTACCTACGTTCGCTGTAAAGACGAACCATTGATACAAGAAAAATGTTAACGTTCAGATCTTTCGAATTCCGTTGAAAATGTTCGTCGCGAGTCTGACTTGATATTATATTTAGAACAAAGGGTTAACTTTCGAAGCGATGCCACAGGGACCAATGACGAATGAGGAAATGACGGTGGCAGCCGATCCAGTCGCGCGACAGCGTTCGAGCAACCCGTCACCTTCGGTCCCGCGATTCCTCGTAAGGTCGGGGTGAAGGAACCTTAATGACTGGATACGCCGGGAGGACGGGGAGTTAAAGAAACGGTGATCCTGTCCTCCCTGGAACAGGCATGCGCACCTGTGTCGAGCTTTACCGAAGTAACGTGGCCCGATCCCATAGCGAGTCACGATAGCCGGGTCTTCTTGTACAAGGTTTTCAGATCTGCGCGACATCCCGACTAGGAAACCAGTACAAGGAAGTATCGGCCGATAGCTGGAAGGAGCTCGCGCTCCTGGGAAGTGGCTACGACGAATGTACATGAGATTTCGCGGAATCGAACGTGACTCGCCGAGTTTCGCCGTCATACGAGCCATTATTGTCCTCCGGGCGTGGCAAAAACGCTCGGATAACCTGGGCATCGTGTTTCACGAAATTTCCTGCGGAATATTTCGCACCTGGTAAGCTAAATCAACGAGCAAATAACGTATTTCGAATTGGTCGCGTGATGTTCCATCTTCTTGGACTGCGCGTTGTAGAATTATTTCTTCGTGGAAGCTAAGATTGTGTTAACAAAGAGAAATTTGAATTTTATGGAAGATATTCGTCCTGTTGATACAGTGTCTTGATTGAATTTGTTAATTGGAAATGTTTCGATAAGTTTTGATTTATTACGTGATAGTAATAGAGTCCTTTGTTATTCGAATGAAGGTTCGTTGAAAATGATAGAAATCTCGTGAAAGGAAGTAAGCAATGAAGAATTTATATTTTATAATTATAGGAATATTAACGAATAAGAACATATTTGCACTGAGTAAAGGTTTATTAAGGTGACATTGATGTTGGAATTTTATTCAATATTGAAGAGTTAATCGTTTAAATTTAGACTTGGAAAGTTTGTTATACACGTCGGTATGTGATTCAGTCGAAGTGCCAGCGCGTTAATTAATTCCGTTCAATTCCCTCTGCTTCTAATCCTGACAGCGTTACAATAAAGAGACACGTTGTTACTATTTGCCTTTGATATGATTTCAAGTTTGAAATGTAGTCTACACTTTTGAACGTTTAAACTGTCAGTGAATCACAAAGACGAGGCCGGAGACCATTATCCTCCTAGCCCAGGTGTTCCCTGTGAAAACCGTGACAGGTCTACTAGATGATTAATACTCGAGCGTGTAGCTAGTTTGAATAATTTTCACTGCAACGGAGCCCAGGCTGCGTTATCGGCGACACGCAAAAGAAAACGAGAATGCACGAACTGGCGAGACACCGTTGTTCCGGTGGTCCCCTATAAATAGGCGGCGAGCTTGATGATCAATATTCGTACGTCCGGTTGGTCGAACGATCCGACGGATATTCCTAATTGAATTTCATAAGAAGTAAATATTTTGATGTACGTCCACGGGCAAACATCCTACTCTTTCAATGTCACATAAATTTTCCTTTGGAAACCATAAATTGTATCGTCAATGCCCGGAGTGATTTATTGCGAAATTTAATCAGCCCGTAACAGCGAAGCACGTAACGGTTTCCGTTTTGCATAAATTCGAACAACCTGTTACCGAAATTATCGATATCTGATCTGCGGAAAGATTGACGTATGCTGCGACAATATTAGATTACAATTCGATATTGAGAGCGCATCATTTAATATTTCCAAGTTACAAAATTACCTCTTGCTAATAATACCATTATATTACTAGTAACTCAATACAAAATTATTCCCGTATAGCTCCTTACCATCTGAAACGACGTGTTTAAAAATACACTTCAAAATCCCAAGCAACAGTAACCTTTATACATTCCATCGCTCACAATCCAACTTCAAAATATCGAGAAAGAAACTTGAAAACCTCATACTTTCAAGAACACTATCAATTTCCAGAGATCCACTAACCCACAAACTTTCCCACGAACAGTCCAAAACCATTACGTGTAACTGTTCCCGCACGGAGCCAAGGAATCCTCCCGAAAAAAGAGCAAAGTGAACGTCCTTATCACCATCTCATTGTTACCAAGAGACAGACAGAGAAAGACTGTGGAGGAGCACCGCAGAAAATGGCATACCGTCGCAGACCGGGCTCACGATCCGAATAATGCGGGTCGGTGTATCCGGAGGAGGCAACCGGAGGTGTTAGTGGACTATAAAGAAAAGCAGAAGAAAGGTCGGCTCGTGCACGAGCCACACAGCGGGACACTGTTGTCCCCGTGGCCCAGGTGCAGGGCCACCCTCGCATCGCCCTTCTCCTCCCAGCGTCCACATCTGGATGCGAAGGAGCACGGCAGAAAGGTTACTCGTCGAGGTGGCACACGGTGGACCGGTAAAGATCGACTCCTCGGCCCGAGGACAAGGCTCACGGGAAATAATGTGGCGACGGTGAACCGGATGCAAGAGAGAGCTTGCGAACCCACGAACGAACCAATGGCCTGGCGAACGTATAGGGGACTCGTGGAGTTGTCTTACCCCGTGTAAGGGCCAGATACGATCTCCATCGACTTCTGCCGCCCATTGGGTGCCCACCTTCGGGACAGGTTCACGCGACGGCAAAATCTGTCGACGGCTACCCGACACGTCAGCCTTGAAAGGATGATAATCGCCGGTGAGGACACTCACGAAACGTCGCGTCGTTAGACAATCGGGCCTGGTTAATCGATAAATTATAAATGGCGGACGTCGCCCTGGACAGCTAGCTCCTCTCCATCCCCTAACCTCGCTATCTTACTCTAATTCCATGGCAGCGGTAATTAAGTTTTACGGTCGTGGCCTATCGATCCCAGATACCAGGCAGGAGGTACCTTAGTGGCAGGGATCTATAATAACACCCGTTGCGCCATGATTCTGTTTCATTTTCTGCGAGCCTTTATAAGGATGGCTCTTAGGGACGGGTCGAATGCCTAGGGTTCCGGGGAGAATTTCTTCCTGAGAGGAACCTGGAGCCAGATGGCCACATTCAAGTCACTTGGGGTTTGGTGATTACTTGGTTGGAGGTACTTTTGAATTTCCCGTGACGTGTACTGAAGAAACTATTTTGACACGACTTTCAAAATCCTTGTACTGAAACGTAGGTGAAAATGAGTTACTACTATCTGACATGATAGAGTATCTGGCTCTTTCTGATATCAATTGTATATAGTACTTTGTCTTTCAAAATCTATCGATAAATATTCCCAACCCCTAGAAACAGTTGAATCCTTTCCAGAATCAATATTGACTCAAAGAAAATACATTTGCCGAACCTGGGTCTTCCAAGAGCAATCTCTCTAAAGAATCCCAGCAGCCCCCGAATCATTCGAAGAAAACGAAGTTTTATGGCATCCGGGTAGCTAAAGTGAATGGAATCCTTACCAATTCCAGCCAACCGAGGAAAAGTTTCATTTCGATATTCCATAGGAAGTACGCGACTCAATATCGTGCCCGGGGGGCTAGCCGGCCAGTGTCGATCGCGAGGAAGCAAGGAGCCAAGTTGAAATGCCGAGGAAATCGTGCGAAGGGGGAGAGCCCGGTGGAAAAGGGAAGAAAACCGACGAGTCCCCTCAGCCGCCGATGGGGTAGAAAGAAAGCCCTCTTCCTCTTCTATTCAGCTAGAACGACCGAGGTGGAGCGGAGAGTCTGTTACTATCTTATTACAAGCCTCCACAAATGGTCTTCATCAAGGTAAGACCGTGTTCCAGCAGCCCGACTCTTTCCTCCTCCTTCTCCCCCTCCCCTCGTCCCGCCGGCCGTTCCACTCAATCCCATTTTTCTCGGTTATTTCTACACCGTCAGCTCTCGCTGTCTCTCAAGCAAAAGAACGGGAGAAGAGGGAAGAGGAGGGACGAAGGTGGATGACTTTCGTTCGTGGCAGCAGCCGGTCAGTGGATAGGGTACGGTGGCGAGCGGCGTGGATGAGAACGAAAAAGAGAGGTCTGTTCGACGTTATTAATCTCGGAATGGTCGTCACGCGCGACGACGACGACGACCCCGTCGTGTGGACGTAGCCATCGGGATGGATAGATAGGGGACGTGCACACCGGCAGCCTCTCTCCGCCAGTATCCGCAGTTCATTCTTCATGGTCGAGCGACTTTTGCGTATATATGTATGCCGGACGATTAACGATCCGTACCTTCGTTGCGCTCGTTAAGCGACAGTTCCTTTTTCTTTTTCGAGATGAGCAGCAACGCTACGGAATCGAGCCTGGGAGGGGGGTGGGGGGGAGACGAGGTGGAGCAAGAGGAGCAGGAGGAGATGAAACTGGTACACCGAGATCATCCCCTTGGCCGAAGACGAATGATCCGGACCCCGCGCGCTGGATACATTATCGCTCGTGTGTGCGAGCCAGCACGAGAGAGCACGGGGGCGAGCGACACTTTCGTAGAATCGTGGATCGAGTCCGTGACGACGATGGCGATCTGAAAAGAGGTCCCCGAGCCAAGGTCGTACGACTAATAATAACTCCGCGCGCCGGGGAATCGATTTCCACACGAATCACGACCGTGCTCGATCCGGAACGGACCGTGTAGGACGATCGTTCGGGATCCGACGTATCCTACGCGATCTTTAACCCCTTCCATGCCGCGGAACGCGGCTGGACGATCGGTAACGACGGTTCTTGGGGAAATGTAACGAGCAGCTTTGCTAGCCCTTTCTTTTGCTGTTGTTGGATTGTTGAAACGAATTTTGACACTTTCCGACGTGTGCTGATGGAGATTCTTGGTTGAACGCGGTGACCATCGTTGCTGGGATTGATTGTTTGGTAGGCATTGAATCGTTAAACAGAATTTTGAAATTTGTTGGTGACTGATAATGAAGACTCTTAGTTGAATGTAATCAGCATCGTTGCTAGGAATTTTCGTTTGGTATTGGATTGTTGAATTGAAGTTTGACAGTTCTTCGCGTCTATCGTGAAGATCTTTTTCTAGGAGGGTAGAATTGGAAATGCAAATATGTTTTTATATGGTAAGAATACTATTAAACATTCACTATTAAGCTTCGATATTTGCGTAACACTAAAAGGTCTAAATTATTAACGAATTTTGATAACATCTGAAGAGAGAAAGATCTAAAAGAATGATAGAAGACCAAGAATTGGGCGTTGTCCTTGATGGATGAAATGGTAATTGCGGAGGACATGTATCCGTCATTAGGCAACGGCGACAGATTTTATTGAGTATGCAGACACGCCTACGGGAGTCTAAACGTTCAAATTATGTGTCTATAGAATTTCGATCGAGAGTCGATCGAAATGGACCGTATTTGACAGGTTGCGAAATGTGTGAACAGAATCGTAGGTGGTTCGGGTGACAGTGAAAGCGTGGATTGCTTCATTCTCGCTGAACTAAATGTATTGTGTTGTGCGCGGTGAGTTGGAAGAATTTTTCGGATGTTACGTAACGATCGAGCGATATTTTGTGATAAAAAACACGCGTGACATTAAATAACATCTATATAAGTAGGTATAGTAAAAGGTAAAAATAACTTTTATAATTACGTAATCATTAAGATTAAATCCATGAGCGTTATAAAACATTATTAAATCAACTATTAAAAGTTACTTTTATAATAAACAAATTGTTAACTTTCACAGTAACAACATCTTGCTATAACTATCGTCCCAAAATTTTCCAAGCGAAACAGTAACTTATACTCTAATGTTTGAATATTATTTATCACATGAGAATATTACTCTTCGCATAAGTAACTTACATATTTTCATAACTCGACGACAACGTGTAGCATTCTCTTTGAAAGTCGTTTAAAACCGGCTTCCAGAGTCAAACGAAACAGCACAGTGTTCCATTACCGAGAGATTGACAAGGGAAACGAATGGAAACGCTAAATGGATACCGATTAACCGATATTTATCTCGTCACTCGGTTCCATTGGATTTATAGAAAACGGAACGTGATCGGGCAACCGTGTACCGACGCGGCGGCCGTTACATAATTTTCAATTAGCCGGTTGCCGGCGAGTTTTTCCCGTTTCCCTCGCGCAAATAATCGTGCGAAAATCCCGACAACAATCGTAGGAAGTGATTGGGTAGGGTTACGGGCCGTCATACGAAGATCCACTAGTATGTATCCACCAATGACTGTACCAATGATCGCGGGGGATTTCCTATGTGTCACGGTTCCGCTCTATTTTCCGAGCAAAGCCGAAACGTTCGACGTATCAAAGTAAAACCCGCTCACACACGCAACCAAGGGAAAAAGAAGAAAGGCAATTGTTCCGAATGACAGCTCCACTTTCAAACAGGCTGTACATTTTTCAGCAATTCTTATCGGTCTTCTAACAGCATAGCAATTATTCGAGCGAAAGACGCTTCAGAAAGGAACTATCATTTATATTTGATGAACAATGATACATTGAGAAACATTTTGTCACGTGACAGTGAGCTACAGGAAATTATTCCGTGGTTGTTCTACTATGAAAATTATTCTCACAACCTGATTCAGTGAACCCGCGAATGACACGGTTAATTGGCTCCGTGTTAATTAAACCTTACACGAGGCTTAGAAGATCATACGAATTTAATGATAGTAACGTTAGTAATGATAATAACTGTACTTAGTAAGCGGGCTACCTAATGACAGTAATGATGGCAACTTATAGAAACCCTGCAATCTTCACTCTTGTTACACCATGCTTGCAATGAACTACCGTGTCGAAACTTCATGTAACTCAAGTATCTATCATGCTACTTAAAATTCGTCTCACACAGAACTATCCGAATTAACCCGGAAGAAACTGGGAAGATCCACAATAAGATGAAAAGCTATCGCGAAAGAATCCTTCTATTTTACAAAAAACTCCTCGTGAACTAAAAAATATGATCATTCCCAGATCGAGGACACCCTACAATCCAATATATTATTTTTACAACAGTCTACTTCTAAATTTCTCAAAAAACGTTAAAATAAAAGAACTCTACGACTCGGCAAACGTAACCGGCAGCAAATGTATTAACATCGGTCGCCGATCGGTGCCCGAAGAAAGAACAACAATCCGTCATCCGTGTCGCCGGTTCGCCTCGCGATTTCGCGATCCAGCGCGCGTCGCGTTCCTTCGTATCGTTCCGTCCATCGAGTGTAATTGTTCCGTGTAAGAGAACACCGGTGAAAGATATACGTGTAATTCGAACGAGGCCCGGCCGAGTCTCGCGCGGAGACCGTACACTCCCCGATCGTTCGCCGAGATCGTCTAATGGCGTTAAAGCAGAAACTAAGCACCGGTTAGAAAATATACCGTTACGAGAGTGGCAAGGGGGGCTGGCCGATTACCATTCGAGATTAGCCCGGCCCCGTGGAGATCGGCGTCTATATCTGACCGGCGCGGATGTTACACGCTCGTTTTTCCCGTGCGTTCGAGATTAAAACGGGCTGGCTCGCGTGCGTTTCATCAACGGTAAAGTTCCATCAATTCGCGCGGAATTTGTATCTGCCTCGGCCACGATATCGTATCGCCGCGGGCCGCCCCTCCCCAACCCCTCCGACGTCGTTCGACCAGTTCGTAAATCGTTGTCCCGCGATCCACCTTCGCCGGGGATTAACCATAAATTGTGTAATCGGACGGAATTCAAATTACGCCCCGTTAGGCGGCTCTCAAGGTGACTCTCCTTTCGGCCGGTGCCTCGGGACGAGATAACAGTTAACACTTTATCTGCCCCGTGGTGTTCACGAGAGGAGCTTTAAAAGGAATGCGGCTCTAATTGGTCAGCTTTCATGTTCTCTCATCTGAGTTTCCATACTGATTTGCTGTCGATGTGGTGATAAATGAACAATCGAAACTATAAAGATAATCGGAATAATTTTTCGGCAGGAGTATTTACTGTTAGATCGTTTGATGGCTAGCTCGAAGGATGATTGATTGGTTTTCATTTCTTTCAGTGGACTTTCTGCTGGCTTTGTTTCTAATTTCATCGATAGTATAGAAATCAATCAAGATTATGGAACTGTACGCTAGAATATGCACAGAAAAGCCGGATTTTCAATGGAAACGCTTACTGATCAGAATTTTTCGAAACTACCGAGTTATATTTGGAATTGTATAAATTATGTTACCGTTTACATATCGGTAGATCGTATTGCAAGCTGTTCATACGTGTCGAATATTTTGAATTTATTCCTTTCTACAGAAAAGGTCAATCAAAGTGATATGTCGTAAGTTTATTCCAGCAAGCTGGTAGGTAAAGTGTTAAGGAATTACGCGGCCACTGGCCGTTTTCAGAAAATGAGAGAGCGGTTCGGATGGATTCATTAAGAAGACGTAGATCCAGCTCGGCGATCGCGCGGCCGATACCCGGAGATTTATTTCGGTGTAGCTCGGGGAAAATGGTAATTGGGAATTCGAGGTGAGCTTAGTGTATGTTTCGTTGGGAACGATTAGGATAACGGGAACGTGTTGTTGATGTAGGTAATTTGTCGTGCGACCTCTTTGACGAGATACGCGTGATTCCGATGACGCTAAGTCGGGATAATGAATACGTGTTTCCCTTGAAACACGAAATAATCACTTTCAACGAGTTTGATCTTAGAATAAAGTTATCGGTATCCGATCATCATCAATTATCAGCTTCTTAACACGTTAAATGCCATGTCAGTCGCCGATGATAGAAAATAAATATATGTCAGGTAACTGATGTCGAATAAAAATGTTTAATAAGTTGACAATAGTTTAATACAAGAATCATGGTGCCAAAGAATTAATAACTGTTACAAATCAGTCTAACAAATCAGTTTCTATAAAAATTCCATAACATAGAATTCAGTATTCAACGAAGAAAAACTAGAAAACTCGACACTCTAATAATTACTATTACAACCTCTGCATGTTTGCTTTCAACGTCGAATCTAATATTTTAAATACCTATCTCACGGGTCCAGCAACGGTTACTCAACTAAACGACAGTGACAAAGTAGAAGAGAAAAATACGTCGTACCGTGAAACTTACAGTTATGCCCACTTTTTGTGAAGCCACCGGTACGCCGAAGCTCGCTTAATATTCCGTTAAATCAGCGTTCGGCTGACGTCACGAAGAAATCCCCGAATCGCGCCGGGTCTCCTGCGTGAAGCAGTTTCGCACGGCGGCGAAAAATAAAGAAGAAGAAATCACGAGGCTGGAATCACGATCCCATTTCTCATTAACCGAACACCGTACGGCCTCGAGCGAGCCCACGATGAGCTGGGGAACAGTACGAACAGTACGGCCCCCGTTGATCTGATCGCCTTCGCCTTTAATTCGCTGTATAATGTTACGCGCTATTGTACTTAATTCCGCCGCTCTTACGGTACCCAGCTTCCTCAGAACACCCAGCGGCCGGATTCTTTTATTCCGAACTACAATAAATAACCGTGCAGCCTTCGAGGATGCACCGAATATGGAAGATTCACCGGGAATTGAATCGCGGTCGTCGTAGCGGAACGTTTCGAACCTCGGTACTCTGCTTTACCTCGAGTCCCGTCGTGTATTTCGTTCGCATTTGGAACGACTCGAGCAGCCGAAACAGCTTTAGACATATCTCCGGAGAAGTTGCGCGTCTACCTGGTTATACAGTTTCGCTTTGAGAACAGCTAACTCGACGAGCACGAGTGATGTAAATTATTCAATTTTCGTATTGTAATTCGAGTTATCCAATATATCTAGAGGTATTACCTCTTCTAACCTGTATTTCCTCAAAGAACTATAAAAATGTATTCAATATGAAACAATTCGACGAACTCGGTTTCCTCGAATATTCAATAAAATCTACTGTATCCATCTTTTACGCTTCATCCATGACCTGCTTAATTGTCGGCGACACTAAAGACTACTTCCAAAATGGAACGATCTGTAGGGGTCATTACACGGCTTAATAAAACGGCCCCGGCAACCTGTTACCTGTTACCGGATTATTTCGGTGAATAAACGGCGAACGTCGCGTGCACGACCCGCCTTCTTTGTCCGCCGGGCAGAAAGAATGTCCAGGCGAGGAAACAGACGGTGAAAGAGCGACCGGGACGGAGAGAGAAAAAAAAGGAGAGGCAAAGAGGCGAGCGGGGAAAAAAGATGAATAGGTCACCGACCGACCGGTTGTCACTGACTATTCCGTCGTGCGACAGGTATGCCTACATTATTAGAGGGGAACTAGGCCAATAGTGCAGGTTCACTAAACCACCGCACCGGTGAACTGGAATACACCTTTATCTTCGTTCCTTCCGGGCCCAAAAATTCGGTTTCAGGTCACCGGTGTCTCTGACCGAATTACACGGGAATGCTCGTCTCGTGACGACGGGCACTTATCGTTAGTCATACCCGAAGGACTCTTTGTTCGAGGAGTTCTCGTGGCGTTCGTTTCTTTTCGAAGTTCGTTCGCGTTCGAAGATGAATCAGCCGACCGGCTCAATAAAGACCGGACATTCGGGGAAATGTTCTCGTGGGCAGCGTACATACATTTTGGCGCGAAACATTCAGGGTTTGAATGCTAATCGCGATCTCTGGGCATACGTAAATGGCAATAAGGAAGTTTTTAAGCCTTTGTCTTGTAGTAATATGTCAGACTCGTGGCGAAGATTTTGAACGAGAATGAATATTATTCTTTTGAGTTCAAATTATTTTTTTTTTCAGTAAATTATTGATGGCAGAGTAGCTTTATTGACTGTAGTCGAGGGATTAATCGTAGGGCAAGAGGTTGAAGTAAGTTTGCGAATTGCCGATGATTGTTTGGAGATGTTGGAATAATTTGCTTTGTGATTGTAAATACATTGAAATGTTGTGCGAATGTAGGAAGAAATGTAAGTAGGCTACAATGGGGCATTAACTCGTTGTTTCGTAATTAGACAACGGAACTTTGTGCGTTTGAAAGGGATAAAAGTCGTCGAACAATTGGACAATGGCGATTTGAATGAAATTTAATGCGGCTTCGTTGCAGCGTTAATTCACTGAGACTATCGATGAAAAGGGTTGAATTTGGTTCGGTGCTATCCTAGAAATGTATGTTTGTACCAGCTTTCGCATCCCGTTTGTAATATCGAGACAGGCTCGTGAAGATTTTACATTGAATCGAGCAAATATGAATTTTATTCAGTTCACACCAGTTGAAAGAAGACACTATTGAATATTTAGCATTCTCACGAGTCCAATCGGAAAAGAATAGTAATATAAAGGGTCAACGAATGAACTATAAACGTCTTCGCAGCGTTCACATTCTGGCGGATTTCTTTCTCGTCAAAGCGTAGCAATCCCCAGTTTTCACTTTCCAACAAAATGAATTTTAACAATTTTTCATTAACTCATTTTAAACAGATTATTTCGCAAAAACCTTTTCCCTAATATCCTTGGATTAACAAAACATTACGATGTTACTAATAATATTAACCCCTTGACGTACAATATCGTGCGAGACACGTGATGAAGACTTTAAATAGAATTTAGCAAAAATAATTATTACTCAAGTCTTGCGAATGGAAATCGAATATCATGTTTCCGTTATCAATTATTATATTTTACAGCAAAGATGGATGTGCATACAATTTTCCTCTTTTTCCAATACATTATTAATGACAAAGTTATTGTATTTGTCACAGTTGAGAAATAAATCGTAAGGTAAGGGGTTAACCACTGTTAACAATTAATATTAATAATTACAATATTAATATTTAATTAACCCAAGAACATTCCACAAAAATTCCATCCGGAGAACTCAGACGTAACAGTTAATCCACGTATTTTGGAACACTCATGTAAAAGAGACAGGTCTCCAGTCGAACAATGATTTTTCACGTGGCAGCGAAGGGATTTGTTAATGAATACTCAAACGTCCATCGGGAGAGGGTAATGCGAACGAAATCGAGTCGGTCGATTAACGTTCTGGAACCCGTTCGTGCGCTCGTGCAATACGTGCGACGAGTTCAAAGCTCGTTGCTCCGTGGAGATTCGTGCGCGCATTGAAATTCCCTCCGATCTCGGCCGGACAGAGTAGCCGATTTTTATCGAGTACACGACTGGTTACCGTGCAGAGCTCATAAACCGCATTCGACATCGGGGCACGGGCAGCCACGTAAGGAATACGAAGTATCACAAGGTAAACCCATTCGAGGTATTTCAATCGTCTGGACAGAAACCGTTCGAAACCCGTACAGACCGCAGACTGTACGCAACCGAGTTCTTGTAAAACCGTGCCGCGTGTGTTCTTCTACGACCGTCGCGTGTCCACTACATGCACGTAATAGTCGTATATATTTATAGAAAAAACGTCTCGATAGAATAAATGAAATCGTCCTTAGATTCTCCATTTCGAGATCTACCTTGAAAAATCATTCTCCCTGGTACACGTGTCAAGAAAATATGAAACTTCTGTTTCGCGAGAAACTTTGTTTAAAGGTTTACAGTAAATCAAAAGATGGAATTCAGGAATGATTATTGTTCAACAATCAGCTTGAGATATATTCCTATTACTGTTGCTGCTTAAAATCAATTACACTAACGAGTGCTAAACCTTATTGCGAAGATATAAAGAGATAGGTAAAATTCTAATCAATCTCGCTTCTATGAATCTCTGATGATCGCATGTTATCACGCTGAATGCCGCGCGATCTCACGGAGCGGAACACGCGAAATGGAAAGACATTAATATTGAATCATTGAATTGCGTTATTGTTATTGCAAATTAATGCATCTGAATGTCGCTGCGCTAAGTAATGTTACTTATAATAGAAAAATCTTCTCAAATCCCCGTTTAATCGGGTGAATTACGGTAACCGGTTGAGGGTCACCGGTCAATGGTATTCAACGTATTAAACTGTTTCAAATAAAAGTATTCGCCGATGAAGCGGACATCGGTCACAATTCAACTTACTCGACCGAAGCGTTTGTGTGAAAGGAACGAGCAGTTCGGGAAACCGACGGAAAATCGATAGTCTTCCGTTTTTCGTGACGGCTGACGGAGCCAGTCAGCTCGAAGGAAAATTATCGAACGTTTCTATTCCGGCGCTGATCCGACACCGAGTCAACGACCGGCTGCTGGTTCGGGCGAATTCTGTACGGTTCTCGTTCATTCACGTTCATTCCGCGATGTGCGAACCGTATCCGAATTCCGAGATAATCGTGGGAGGAACGGCGACGTGCACGCGCGACATCGTGACCGGGCTCTTTTTTTCGATGATTCGCCGCGGCAACGCATGACGTTGAATTAGCACTCGGCGCGAGGACGCGTGCGTGGAATATTCGAAACGTATCGACGACGCGACGGCAGGTAGGAGTAGGTACCGCAAACTCCGTGCGAATGGAACACCGGCTCCTAGGCAACCAGTTTCGGGGAATTGGTATTCTATTCCCGCGCTATCTTGTAAAGCAGATGCCACCTTAAGCTGTCACCGCGGGCTTTTATCAATATTTAACACGTTGATTGGACGAGGATCCTTTGCCGAAAATGTTCCCACGGCTGGCCAAGCCATTGGATTGCTGATGGTACTTCGATAGAAGAATCGGTGAGTTAATGCTAGACTTGTTCTATACAATCGGTTGCTTTCAATTTCAAATCAATCTATTGTCTAATACAATATAATATAGTATAATATTTGTATAGAATTAAAATGTTAACATTGTACATTGTAGACGATAAATGATCTTGCTATTGCTTAATTTCCGAATATTAACGTTTCGAATTCTTTGAAGACGTAAGAAAGCTTGAAGTTCTATTGTAATTTCATTGTTCTTATAGGCTAATGTATTAATTTGAAGTATTAAAAGTTAAGGTTGAAATATTTGGTTGTAAATACTTTTTCATTGTGGGATATGTTCTCACCGAATGAACTAAAACTTGTGAACGGTAGAAGTAAGTGAGTAACATGGACAAAGTGTCAGTTAATGAATGAAAGACTCGATTAAGGAGAGAAATATTCGTCACGTGTCTGGTTACCGGTCACGGAAAATTCGTCGAAACTGAGGAGGAAATCCGCGAGAGAATCATTAGAATTTTCGACCGTCCACGTTTACCGGGAATGAATAATTGATCGGCTTTTAGAGCTTCCCCGGTACGGTGAATACAGAATTTCACGGGTCGATGGGCCGAGGCTCCGTGCTCGATATTTTTAATAGCTCTTTTCCAATACCGGCCCAGGCCACTGGCCGACGAGGAAGTTCTCCTTTTTGAAAACGTTACGGGACGAGCCGCCTCTTTTGACACTGGATAGGTTTTAAATACCCCGACGCTCGAAAGGTGACAAAGACGCAACGTTCGTTGACGTCTATTGATAGAACGATAGCTCTAAAAGGTAAATCGATGAAACAGTATGGAATAAAAACATGCTGCCATTGTATAATGTTTGCCATTAGCAAAATTAAATATAATTATAAAATTCAATTTTCAATTTCACAGCTGAAGGCAACGATTGTAATTCAAATAACACTGTCGCGTAAAATTTAACGTTAAACGCACGCAGCAGCGAAAGTGACTGGTTTTTCGTTTCTTAGAACTCACGATTACATTCGTCGCGATATTTTATGCCACTTTTATTGTGACACACTCAGGAATAAACGAGTCAAATAATTTTATGGTTTCGGTAATTGCAGAATAAAAGATCTGAAACGGGTTATTTTATTCTATCAAGCGGACTCAGTGTTTTTAATGAAAATATTATACACCATCAAAGCGAAATCAGTGAAACATAAAACATAAGTCTCTGTCGGAAAGATTCCACATCTGGAAGAATCCAAATACCGTGACAAAACCGGAGTTCGTCGGAGTTCTTCCGTGAAGGCATTCAAAACTCGCCGGCAAGATGGCGTAACGTTATCTCCGTTAAGGAGATAGGAAGGAAGATACCACGAAATAAGAAACAAAACCAGATTAATCCGTTTTTAAACCGACATTAATAGCAAATTCCAGCACGCAATGTCAATACACGATACTATCAAATTCCACATCTGCCTTCGTTGAACAACCGATCGAATCGAATAAAAATTGACGGAATTCCAACTAAAAGATCGCAGTACTTAATGCACGAGGACACGAAGTCTCTTTTTCGTCTACAAAAGTCAACGTCGGCGGTCACGCGACCCGAATCCGTGTCATCTCTCGGTTTTTACCGTTTCGTGTGGGCCTACGTGATCCGAACGGCCGCTCGAGCGAGGAACCGAACGCGAAGCGCACGTATGTAACACCACGAAAAAGAAATGTCTTGCCCAACGATCCTCGGCTGGTACTTTCACTGCGAGATAATGCCTGTCGTGTATTTTCGGTCCGTCGATCCACGAAATCGGCCGCAGTCGACGCTAATCGGCTCTGCATGCATCGTTTGCCCAGGGACCGGCGCAACTTTTCAGGAACCGCGAGCTCCGCGGCTCCGGGAATCCCATGCACGCCATTGCTGATCGCGTGTCGTGCCAAGAAGTTGTGCGACACCGTTTTCAGAGCCCACGGGAATCGAACTAACAAACCGCCCGCGATAACGAAGCCATCCGAGACGAAAGTTAACGGGAGAGAAGAAAAATTCGCTCGCGATTTGCACGCGGGTTGTTGGAACTTTAATGGCAGATGGCTCTGTTGTTCTAGGCCCGAAGAACTAGTTTCCGTCTGATCGATAAAACACCAGGGGAAATTTCATATTCATTTTTCACTGTAATACGCCCGTTGAAATTGATTATTGAATAATTTGAATTATTCCCATCAGTTATATTTCGCAAATCAATTTTCTATAGTGAACGGAATGTGCTCGAAGTTGATATTCAGAGCTAACCTTATAAAACAGGATATACGTGCAAATATATACCCTTAGTAAATAAAAAAGAATAACTTTACTTCATTAAGATGAATGGAGAAATCAGAATTTCTATAATTAGTACTCATAAAGCCTAATAATATAAGATGAATCTAATAAGATAATCTACCCACAAGATTTTTCCAAGTGTCTTCAATCTTCCTTTCGTTCCCGACTTCCAAAGTTCGAGTTAGCTCTACTTGTCTCGTCGTCGAGGAGTTACGCAAAAATCCTTTCCTTCCGCGGCCGCGTTCGTAATCGGACGCCCCTACCTCGCGGTATCGATTCTCCACGGTGATCGCCCGCGGTTCGCGTGCCTCGAATCGCTTCTTACTTACACTCCATTACTTTATTTCATTTTCGTCGCCGAACGGCGTCTAACGAGCAGCCTACCTCCTGTCCGCCGAGTGAAGCACACGCGGCCCGAACGCGGTCTCGGTAATTAGCGTTTAGTAATTAGCAATTAGCCGGGTGAACCGTGAGCGAGCAAGAAACGCGGGGTAATCAGCGTATTGTACCCGACGATGAAGGAAATACGTATGCAAATGCGCGCGGCGGTAACGGTGGCGCGGAACCTGTCTCATCCGAGGCGTTCTCTTTCCGCCGGTGATCATCCCAACGCTGGAACGACCCATCGGAGGATTCGCGGTGCTCGCCGGTTGGATAATTCCTCCCGGCGAGATGAAGGCGAGTCAATCTGGCACAGAGGTACCCGGGATTCGCGGATTCAATGATTCTATTTGAAAATTTAATGTAAATTAAAGTTCGATAAAAAACCCCGGCGTATCGCGCTCCCGAACCGGTTTCTCACGGATGAGGCCGCGGGCTTAATAAAAACTCTATCTCCTTGTAATTAAGATGTTCGAATCTATCTTGGAAATTAATTTTCTTTATAAGGAAGCTTCATGAGAACACCTTCCATTCCAAGCTTCCTGTACATTGTGCCTCTGAATTACAGTTATCAGCCGAACGAGATAAGCCCGAAACGCAGAAATCAGTGTGAACGAAAGAACGTTCATCGCTCGGACTGCTCTCTGTCGTCGCAACGGTACCTCACCCCGTTAATCGCTCGCCGGCGGTCCCGGCGGCCTCTCCTGCGCTCGCCTATCCGCCGCTTAACAAGATTCCCGGTGAAATACACCAGGGTTATCGACTTCGCGGCGTGCCCATGGAAATTCCATGCCGCGTGAAATAGAAACACTAGGTTCGCCGCGATAATTAGCGGTCGCATAATTAATTGGTCGTGGCGATCATAAGCCGCGTAGGTGTACGACGGCCCGTTGATTAGAAAACGCCGGCGTTTCCTGCCGAATAGGGTGATTCCCGCACACATACACGCACGCACGCACGCTCGCCGCGGTCGTGGACGTAATGCAATCGCAACTTCTCCGCGGCTACTTGGACCGTGACAAATTCGTTCTCTCTTTCTGTGCTCCCCAGAGCCTCGTTTCCGATTCGCTGGCGAAGGAGATAAATCGAAAACTCTTGAAAACCTAAGCTCACGCGGAACGTTGGGCGAATGAGCGGATTCCGACTCAGGCGATTATATACAATAAAGCCTCGCTCGTTGCAATTATTCGTAGCGTGAAGTCTTTTATTGCGTTTTGACGATCATAAGTTGGACAACTTTTGGCAACCAGTGATCGCGACGATTACCCTATAAAACAATTTCTACATCCATTCCTTCGCGAGATAAACATAGTTTTACCGTATTTGTCCAACTATAAATTGTTCTCGTCGAACGTGGTTCGCCGCGTGAGTTCGACGCTCGATCAAGCGGGTCGCCCATCTCCGCGGAAGGAGGAACCGTTCGCAGCGCGGCTAGTGGACACAAAAAGGGTCCACGGAGCCCGGTTCACATTTTTCTACAGACGGGTCGAGTTGATCTATTATGCCCCCGATACCCAAATGCCTTCTGACTCATTACGTCGGCGCGCGGGCCCTGCTTTATATTCCGGCCCGAGCCAGTCACGGGAAAATCGATACAATTTCTGGCTGCTCGCCCTTTGTTCGGAACGATCGGACTCCGTTTGAATCGAATGCCGCGCATAACTTGCGCCGCGGTTCAGTTGCCCCGAATCGAGCACACCGAAACTTTTCGAATAAATGTCCGTTCCCGCGGTCGAGACTCTATCCCGCGTTCCTCTCCCGTTTTCCCTGTGCCTACGAAGGAATCTTCGAGCGCGGTCGTTACCGGTACCGTCCTTGGCATTCGGACACTGTCCTTCGATTATATGAAACGCTGCGGCTAGGTCTTCGCGGCTGCAAGTCGACGCGCATACCTATTGTAATCGACGCCGCCTCGAATTATTTAGGCTCGGGCCTCTTCGACTCCGTTCCTCGTGGCCGGACCGGTTCATCATCGCGTGAGACGTCCGACGATCGCCCCCGCGGCGATTCCTATGCTCACGAAGGGATCGACCGTCCGGCTCCGACGATCCCGTGGCACCCGAACGAATCGAAGCGCGCTGGAGACGCGACCCGATGGAAGACGACCGAGGTTTCCGCGGGTTCCGAGGAATTCCGGGATGATTCGCAGGCGATCGAGGACTAAGCGTTTCTCAGTTTCGCGGCCGGCAGTGCCGGCTGCCTCTCGTTGCACAGGCGGTAGTTATCGATGAGAGAACACTTTCAGATCGGGACGGCATCCCGCGGCGAGTCACATACAGTCACAGTCCATAAAATCCACGGGGACTGGCGGTGGCTCGTAAGAGGCGAGACAGGGTCGGAGCAAAACGCGCGCGTGTCGCATGTCTCCCTTTCGCGAGCGTGGTGCACAGTGCAACAGAATCACTGATCTTGATCACTTGGGTATCCACCAGTATCGTACTCAGCGAGTGAACGAGCGAGCGTGCGTGCGTGCGTGCATACGTGCGTACCTTGTGCGTGCGTGCCTCACTATTGTCCACCCTTGCGCCCAGTTTACCGGGACCACCGGTATAGATAGGATCCACACTCGGTTTAGAGACGAGACTTACCTATCCAGGACGGTCGTCGACGACGGACGACTCCGGCGATCCTGTCCAACGACGTGTTCCCCTGCGGATCGCGCGCGGACGGCTCGATCGTGTAATCGGATTGGTGTGGTGCGGATCGTTTCGTCGCACTGGCGCGCGCGGCGATGGTCCAGCTTCTCCGTTTTACTGGAAACTCGGACTCGCGGCGAACGGGGTGGTTCTCGCGACCGCGGACGGGCACAGCCGAGAAACGATTCTGTCGAGTCTGTCTCGCTCCTCACTCGCAACCCTCATAAGCGAGCGCGCGAGCTTCAGAGCGTATCGTATTACTGTCCACCGATCAGGTATGTATCCCAGTCCCTTTTCTTTCTCTTCCCGTTTTTCCTTCCCTCTTTCTCTTCTGTCCCCTGAAAATTCACCGCGACACCGCACCGAACAGAAGTGAACTACTCGTGCGCCGCCGGTTCACGGTACCTTAAATACCTTGGCAGCCGCGCCGCCGCCACCGCCGCCGCCGCCGCCGCAGCACGCCACCGCCACCACCGCTGTGCGTCGTGCGGCCCCCTACCTCAAACTCGCCCCACGCCGCGCGCGCCGATTGGCGAGGGAGAGGAGCCGATGTGTGCCCGCCGGCTACACCGGACCCGCGCTCTCTTCTTCGCCAGTGTTCCTCTCTTCTTCTTCCCTTTCTCACTCACTCTCTCTTTCTCTTTCTCTTCCTTTCTTTCTCTCTTTCTCTGTTTCTCCATCCTCTCTCCCTTCCCTCTCGCCCTTCTCTCCCTTCGATCCCTTCTCTCGTTCTCTCTCGATCCTTCTGTCTCTCCGTCCTGCCCCCTCCCCCTCGCGAGCCAAGCGTTTCTCTCTTTCCGATCTCGTCCTTTTTCATCACCCTTTTCCTTCCTCCTCTTCCACCGGTAATTCAACCACCGGAGGACTCACCGTCCGTAGGGCTACGACTCCGTGACGCGTTCCTCCTGGCCCTCTTTGTGTCCCTGCGTTTCCCTTTTCTCATTCTTTCTTTTTCCCCTTTTTTTTCCTTCCACCGTATCGGTGGAACGGAATGCCAGGACCTGGAATTTGTAGGGCGCATCCTCGGATCCGTTCGATACGCGCGACCGGCCGGACGCCGTGGATCCTTCGAGGGTCGCTCTAGCGCCGCGAGGACGAGGAAGAGCCGCGGTAGAGCCGGTACGAGAGCGCTGCGCAATCGACGGTGCGCGCCGGTGCCGGGAGACAGCCGACTCTTGCGGCTCGCGGCGCGCATTCGCGCTCCGCACGCCGTTGCGTGCGCATCCGTTTTTCGGCTGAACGTTCGCTGGCTGGTCTTCGACGATGCCAGTTCTCGCGGCGATCTCGTTTACTCGGGGTTCCACATTCGGAATTCTTCCGAGACGATTCGGCTTGGTTGTGCTTCTCGGGACGTGTCATGCACACGCATTTCTTTCGCCTTTTCCTTTTTGGCTTTGGCATTTTAGTTTGTTACTGGCCACCCGTGGGCTGGACACTTTGAGGCAGAATGTGCGATGTTCGAGGGTACGCGGGCGTCTTCTCGCGAACGCGTCACCGAGCTGTGCCATTCTTCAATAAAATTTATGTAATTTCGGTAGACGTTGATTTCAGTTCTTTCAGGAACTTTTGAGGTAGTTGATTTTCATGGAATCGATTGTTCGTTTCGGGTCGGTTTGGAAGTGAAATGATAATGGTACCTTTCAATAATGGTTGCTTAAGATATATGAATACTTGAATAGGAATGTACGACAGGTTTCGAATTAAAATGGTTATATATATATATAATATACGCATTACACATTACACATTAAGATGTGTAAACTAGCTACGTCTGTCAATTAAGATATACTTTCAAACTCTGTCCGAAAGTTTAGGTTTCTGCAAGGGGAATTCAGCTCTAACATTATCCTAAAAGCTTGGCAACGCAGACTACTCCGGTTTTCATTGGCCCATGCGTTCTCTATCGTTGAATGATTCATGGACCGTGTATCCTACGCCTCAGGACGGTGTCGAAATTATGTTAAGGTCTATCCGGCGTTTCGTTGCGAGATATTTGGCTGCGGGATTGGTAAATCCCGTTGGATACCGAATCCGCTGACTCACTATCGGTCATCGTGTCGATAAGCATATGCCGGAGCATAGGATTCTATATCCCACCGGTTGAATTTCTTAGAACATCTCTGGTCAGGGACCCTTCCTTGAATTTTCTTTTTAAGGCGAATCGATCTCTGTCAAGGGATTCTGTTTATTTGCTTTTTAGCTCCGACACTCGCCGTTGTAGACTTTCTACGACCATCGGGGATTTTTGTGGAGTCCCCGGAAATTTTCAGATTCTCAGACCTCATGCTTGGTCGTTGCTGTTCGGGCCGAGTTTCTCTGAGACGTCATGTCAACTTATATGTATAATCAAGAAATGACATTCAATGTGCATATTTGTACTTTTTATTAATTCTTTGAATTTCCTCTTTCTTTCGTTATTTAGTAATTTCCGTATTTCTTCTACTTTATATATGTCTTCCATAATTTTCAGTAATCTATTTACTATATTTTATAATTAATTATATAACTTAATTCGTCTATGTACCATTCCTTATTATAAAATATTACAATATTATTTTATGAATATTGCAATAGAAAATATTAGAAAGCTTTTACAATATGCAACATTGTGAATACGTTCACATTGTTAATGTAGATATTGTACAGATAACAACGGAAAAGGGCAAGAATATAATGATGCCACTGTTGGAGCAATTCAACTCATTTCTCTACTAAAAAAAAAGACCATCATCGTCCGTCGCAACATGATCTCAAGTCCCAGGATCCTCGAACAACTAATCAATCGGAATGCCACGAAACGATTCAGGCTAAAAGCAAAAAAATCCCACTTCGAAATACTCCTCAGACGTCAGTTCAACGACTTCCATTTCACGGTTAATCCCGTCCTCTATGAGTCGGCTTTCACGATCCGCAGGAAGCCACTTGACACCTGCATCGCGTCTCGATTCCACGCGTCGCGCGGCCACGTCCGAAAGGGGTCTGCGTGCACGTCCTCTAATATATATTTGCGAGGCTTGCGCGGAGGTGGAGAGGTAGGAGTTCAATCCCCGAGTTGGAGGCGATAGAGGACCCGACCGTAAACCAGCGGACGGGTTCGACTAGTCCAGTGATGCACAACCGCGTGCAGTCTGTTTTAACTCCTTATCTTATCACTGTAATTCAAAACTGTGCTTGATGGCGCTACATATTTCGTCGATAATAATTTCGCAGAAAAATAAAGGAATTCTATCCTCGGTCTGTGTCTAGGTTTACTCTATAGAATACCAATTAGTAAAATAATATTCAGTAAAAATCAAGACAGTCGACGTATATTCATACTTGTAGATCTGTTAGTAATATTCACAAGGGTTAATCGTTTGCCTTGCAATATCATGACTCGCGACGAAAGTTTCGAAGGAATTAATGAATTATCGTTCGTTGATTATCAGAGTAACTGTAGACACAGGACAAACATAGAATTTGCTTTTATAAATTATTAAATATTTTGAGCGAGGGTGCAATTGTGAAAGAAATCACAGGGGTTCAAATTTCCATGGGTCTAAAATCGAGGACTGCGGATGAACTTCACTTTTTCCTGGTTAACAGTTCGTAAGAGTAGGTGGGAGTGGATTGATTGCATCGAGCCGCGACAAATACATGATGTTCCGCGCGGCCCTTAACGCGCAAAAGGTTGTGCATCACTGGACCAGCCTGTTCTCGAGCGTCCCGTGGATATTCGAGACGTCGTTTCCAGCTGGGTTCACCTTGGGTTCGGTTCGGTTCAACCGGCAGATGGCGGGGAATTCGGTTCAGCGAACCGCAGCAGCAAGCCGACGTAACCGTCTCACCTGGGCGGCGGTGTTTCAAGTGTTTCGCGTTCAACGCGTCGCGTCGGCCGCCGCCGCGGATCGGTGCCATTGACACTGACATAATAACGCGGCCAGTCACGACGCGCTAGCTGAAGCGGTGAAATCGACGCGACGCCTTGGTTAAACCCAACCCAGAAACCCGGACTGCTATTATGCGTCTCTGACGAGAATACCGGCGAAAGGAATGCGAGTCTAATTGATCAGTTTTCATCTATTCGCATCACATCTTTTACACTAATCTACTGTTTGCTAATATGGTCATACGTAACTATGCAAAAAGCCCGAGTCCTCGGAGCTCCGAGGTTGAATCTTAAAGGCTGAGTCTTGAAAGCTTAGAGTTCTATGAGGCTTCAGTCTTTGAAGTTTCAAGGGTCAACTTTAATGCTGAGTCTTGAAAGCTTAGAGTTCTATAAAGCTTGCGTCCCTGAAGTTTTAAGACTCAATTTTAAAGGCTAAGTCTGAAAACTTAGAGTTCTATGAGGCTTCAGTCTTTGAAGTTTCAAGGGTCAACTTTAATGCTGAGTCTTGAAAGCTTAGAGTTCTATAAAGCTTGCGTCCCTGAAGTTTTAAGACTCAATTTTAAAGGGTAAGTCTGAAAACTTAGAGTTCTATGAGGCTTCAGTATTATAAGTTTCTAGGTACAAGCTTAATGCTGAGTCTTGAAGGCTTAGACTTCTATAAAGCTTGAATCTCCGAAGCTTTAAGGCTCAGTCTGAAAGCTTAGAGTTCTATAAAGTCCTTAAAACCTGAGTCCTTAATGTCTAGCGTTCCATGAACCTAGAGTTCTCAAGCATTAAGGCTCAACCTTAAAGGCTGAATCTTCCAAGCTTCAAGACTCAACCTTGACGCTTTGAAAGCTTGATCTAATCCTAGCGGCGATGCTCTTCGAGCATAGTATTCAGCGTTGAAGACTTTAGCTTCCACAGTTCAAGGCTTCAGCCCTAAGAGCTCGAGCTTTAAGGCAAGATTCGAGGCTACAGCTGTCAAGATTCTAGTCTTAGGACTGATTTTCACGACACAACCCGTAATCGATCAAAACTACAAGCAAAAAATACCCAGCGAAAAGCTCCTCTTGCTTCTGTGCCGTCTCGATAACATTCTTATCAAAGACGCACATCTGTTTTGCGGGAAAAATGATGACACGAAGGAAAACGGGGGAATGAGAGGGACGGTTGGAAAGCGAGGCTAGAAAGAGAGGACACAGAGCGTCTCGGACAGAGGCTCGGTGAACTTGACCTGGATCCACGGCGTGGTGCACGGGAGAAAGAATCGTTCGTCGTGGCCTCTCCGCGGAACGGAGAAAGGAGAAAGAGCGGGATGGAGGAAATTACTTTCGATTTCGAGCTCTTGGGATCGGTTACACTTTCTCCCCCATCGTTGGCCGCCTTCGTCGAGGTCGTCGACGCGCCGCTTCCTTCTTCCTCTTTCGCGGCCGGGTCTGTCGTTACGTGACTCTTCCGCAGGTCAAGGACGGGCCTTCGATGACCTCAGCCTTGCGGCAAGTTCACGATCGATCGGTTTTACGGGCGACTTTCGACTGCGAATCCCCGGGAATCGCTTTGGCCTTCCAGTTTGATGCGCGGCTGGAGAATGAGAGACGCTGGACCGCATACGAGATTTCCGGTTACCGGAAGTCCCGACGCGGGATACGTCTATTGTTCGTTCAGCGAATCAAGGCTGTTCACTGAACGGGAAAGTTTAGACGAAGATAAGTTCAACGGAACTACCGCGTGGAGGATCATTTAATAATTTGTATTATTAACAATAATTGTATAAATATAACACAACAATACTGCATAGATTTCACGAGAAATAACTTCAGTTTTAACGTGAAAAGATCAAACACCAATCGATGTAATCGTATCGGTAATCTACGATTCAAACAGACGTCGATAAGATTCGCGATTGGCTTCCATGGCAAGTCTAGCCGAGTTTAAAAGCTGCACAATTCATCGTCTGCACTAATGATACCGTACGCAATTCTATTTCCTTCGGGTTCACGTTTGTCGTCGGCGCGTATATCAACGCCGAGGGCAAGTCGAGGAGTGGGCACTTACTACGAGCGTTCAAGATCCCGTCTGGCCGCTGTAGCATTCTCGAGCTTTAGCACGCCGCGATCCCCCGTAAAGCTGTGATGTAACGCGACCCGAGCAGTGATTTAACCGAAACGCGTGGGTGGCGCATTAAGCAACCGTGAATGCAACTTAAACAAGTGCAAGCGCGCGCCGCTTTTCGCGCGGCGATCGGGTGAGTTGTCGACCGACCTTGCGACGCGAGTCTCGCCGGCCGCGTTCTACCACGGCCGCGGCAACGTCCGTTTACTGTTACCTAATAAAATTGTCGATCCGAAATCTCGTTGACACCGGCCAATCAGCATAACATTCACGGCTAGACCGCTCGCTCGTAAACGCGCCGCCGGTGATTGACTGAATTTTATTATGTTCCGGGGGTGTACGGTATCCCGGTGTAATGTTACCGCGGATTCTCCATTACGCGAATGCATATGGGAAGATATAAATGTTCGGATAAAGGAAGGTTCCTGTTTTTCCGCTTTCTTTTTCTCTCTCTTCTCGACCGTGGAAAGAATGAACGGTATAAAATGTTAATTTTTTTTTTAAGAGATCCAGACCGCTGGTTCTCGCGAGATTTTAACGTTGCCTCGGTCTTGTTTGCGTTTCTCTCGAGGGAAGTCATCGAACCCAGAAAGTCAAAAATTGATGAAACTTTGTGTAAGTAGAGCGAGTCGAGCCTAATACATTGCAATTTTCTTTTCGTGCCGAATTTCACTTTGAAGGGATGAAACCACCCCTTGAAAATACATTTTTGCTTCCTGTGGATTGTTTTGAGAACGGTAAGAGATAGCGGAAGTAGTTTAAACAGAGAATACATTTTAGGTGCGAGATGTTACAGTTTTTATTTCGGTTATGCGTTGGTCTGTAATTTCATATTATTGACGAATAGTCGTTTTAAATCACAGAAATTTCATGAACTATTGTGTTTTAATTGGAGCATCGGGGAAGATTATGTTTTTATGTGGTTCTGAGTTTCATTATCATTATAATGCTATAATACGGAATGAATTGTTTATGCAGGGAATGCGATATGGGATCGTTGCATTGTTGCTCCGAAAAATTGTAGTACCGTTCCAGTCGTTTGTTTCCTGATATTGTATAGAAGGCAGAAGGTAGCGGGAAACGTTCGTTCGTGTTTCCGGTCCAAACATTACGGAATCGTTGGACGTGTAAACTAGAGGATGTACGCGTCGCTCGGTGAGAGGTACAGATTCGTAGCCGGAAATCTACTGACATTTATTCTGGGAAGCCGAGTTTAGGGTACGAAGCTGCTATCTATATTCGAAGTGTGTTTCGGAAATGTATTCCAACGAATGAAGTTATTAAGCATGTGTATGGTCAAAAGATATACGCACATTTATGCCCGCTTTGATATGTAAAGTTGATGTAGGACCTAGGCAACAATAAAGTTAAAGCTAAGCTAATTATAATCACGTTTTCCACGTTGTTTATAGGGACATTAATGTCTGATTAAACTTTGTAATTTTCTTAGTACGCCTCGAAGAAAAAAGATGATAGAGGTGAATGATTGGTTTTGCCATAAAATGGCGTCGAAACGTCTGCAGCTTCTAGGCTTCATTCATAATCGAGCTATAAACGTTGGAGTTTACATTATACGGACCATTCGTATCTTTTTTAAGATTTCTTGAATGCTTCACGCAGAAGGTTCATTTATATGCTGAGGTCAGACGCACAGGCTACTGTTTCCCAATCTCTTGGCTGATTAAATCAATAATTCCGGTAAACTCTGAGAACTTTCTCACTTGCCGGGAGCAATTAATTTTAGCATGGTGATCTAATAATGGCAATTAATAACTGTATTCGGTCATTACCGTAAACTGCGGTATTCAAATGAAGAGCCAGTAGTTACACGCGGGGAATAGAAAAGATGCTTTTGATGTGCTAATGAATACGGGAGGAACTGTAACTGTATTGTAATCTTTATTAATATTCTCGCATTAAATTAGGGATAAAAGGAGAAGTTAATGAGTTGAGACGAGGAATTACGATTAATTTATTCAGGTCTGACTGCTAACAGATGTAACATTAATTCCATTCGGTATACGAATGAATGATACAATACATGTTTACGAATTAAATATTTCTTTCCATGAAAATAAAAGGAAACTCGTAATTCATTTGTCATAGTCCCCATTGTTCGCTAATATTTTTCCCCCGTCATTTTTATCGAGTCTAAGATTGGGCAGATGTAATAGACACAAACACAATTGTCATTTTAGGGAGAATATTAATCCAATTTAATTGGCCATTCTAATACAATAATTATTTTGTTTCGTGCATTAAGGCTTAATGTTTAATATTGCATTATGAATTTCTGCCAGAGTATGCAACATGATAGTCTATTGTTTAACGCCTTTAATTGTTAAGTACTTTAACAATCTGTTCGCTTGAATCGACTAACACGCTATAGTTAGTGCATTCCGAGGCGTTCTATCGTTGGGAAAGCGCTATTCAATGTCGAGATTAGGGGTGTTCGTTAATCAAGCTACACGTTTGTAAGCTTCCGGGTGCGAACAATCTCTTTAATGGCTTGAAGCGTGGTAAAAATATTTTATATGCAACACCAGAAGTTCATAAATTATTTCGAAAAGCAAAACATTTACAGATATAATATAATATAATATAACACAATATAATGTGATACAGTACAATGCAATATAATATAACACAATATAACATAATATAACATAATATAACATAATATAACATAATATAATATAATATAATATAACATAATATAACATAACATAACATAATATAACATAACATAACATAATATAACATAATATAACATAATATAATATAATATAATATAACATAATATAACATAATATAATATAATATAATATAACATAATATAACATAACATAACATAATATAACATAACATAACATAATATAACATAATATAACATAATATAACATAATATAACATAATATAACATAATATAACATAATACAACATAATATAATATAATACAACACAATATAATACAATACAATGCAATATAACATAATATAATATAATACAAAACAATATAATGCAATACAATGCAATATAACATAATATAATATAATACAAAACAATATAATGCAATACAATGCAATATAACATAATATAATACAAACGTTACAAAATCATCAACGACATTCTTCACCCATCAATAATCTCGTTGCATCTGACACTAGATAATCCCGAAACCTGTCACTCCACACAAAACGGAAAATAGGTGAAAGCAAAATTCCTCGCGCAAGACTTTGTCAAACATCGGAATTAGTATCCAGCGCAAGTTAAATCGAATATCTCAACAAGCCGGAGACAGATGACTGTAAGCCGGCCGCAGCGTCCTTCCCGTGACATGTTTCAATTCCAGCGGATTTCTTTTATTTTTTCAATCCTCGCCGGGTTTCTTCCGGTCACGCGGCTGCCGGCAAATGTCTTGTCCTCCTGACGCGGCGGAGCCTCGTGGACTTTCAGGACGCTTTTCCACGAAAGAGGGTAAATTCAGCGAGATAGTTCTCGCAAAGGGGGACGAAGGAAATCAATAGCGTTGCTAGGGCTGGCCGGAGAGCATGGGACGATGATGCTTTTAAAGCCCAAGCATCCGGAGCTCTCTCTTTCTCTCGCTCTAGCTCTGTGCACGCAGAATGCTCTTAACACACCGCGCCGCCTCTGTCCGCGGGATACCTTCCTTTCAAATATTCCGGCCGGGAAATGTAATTCCATAAAATCGGCATTAATCAGGGGACCGGCCGCGCGTTTCGCTCGGATTCCTTTTTGCGTCTGTCTACGGATTATGCGTGTCCTCTCGCCGCTCCCATAAATTTCATTACCGGCCCGGGCTTTTATAACGGGTAATATAACACTAAAATTTCAATCAGGGGACACGTTATGTCTGCGACACACGATTCCGATTCGAAAACAATGATAAAATGCATGTAGGATGGAAACGAAACGAATTGGATGGCTACCGAAACCAATCTGCGTGCAGGTTTCTGCAAAATTCCGGGTAACTGGTGGGTTTCGTTATCTTGAAAGGGATAGTAATTGCCTTTTAACGAGGATTTTAGATGGATCTTTTAAGAGGCGGATTTTATTCTCGGAAGACAGGTTTGTGTACTCTTCTTTTTAATATTTGATATGATTTCCTTGGGTTGTTTGGGTGGGCTGGGGATATTTCGAAGGAACGTGATTGAAACAGAACTTATGCTAACAGTTTGACTGCTAAGTAAACACTCATCAAAACTCCCATGCAGTCGAAACAGTTTTCTTAATAAACTACATGGAAACTGAAGAGTCAAGATTCTTTGTAACGATTACACTATTTTCCTTATATCTCATACATCCAATAAAATTTAGTTCGTTCGAAACGTCACCAAGAAAATGAATGTTCAAGATTACGTTGAAAATGGTGTCACTTGGATTACGTGGCAGTCAAAGTATTAACACGTTAAGCGCCACGAAAATCTTCCGTAGAATTTTCTTTTGTAGCAAAGAAAAGCAAGAAGAATTATTAATTATTTGGCGTTGCAATGTTTGCATTATTATCAACTTAGTTACGTTATTAAACATTTTCACTCGACATCGGTTGTCTTGTATGTTATGATTGTCTTCTAGTCATTCAGAAGCATCAGTCTGTGACTGACATGGCGTTTAACGCGTTAAACGTGACGTTTTTTAAAATTATTTCTGAATAATTTGTTAAACGGAAGAAACTTTGGTCTTATTTGTTGAATAAGAACATATTCTATTCTTTCAGTACTGACTGTTTTTTGAAGTTTCTGTAAATAATGTATGCTTGTGTGTAACGTATGTATGTAACGTATGTATGCTTATGTATATAACGAGAAGCGGACAAAAAGTGTGATCCCGGAAAAAATGCGATTATGGTGGTAATGCCAAATCCCGAGTAGAATGAATTGATCCTTTCGAGGCGAGCAGGATTAATGGTCACCGGCCAGACACAATTTCGCATCTTAATTGCCAGCGTAATTGGAAAATCGACCCTCGACTTTTCCTATTCTTTCCGCTTCCTTCCGATGACGTCTCTCATTTCTGAAGTGTCACCAGCCAAAACAACACCCTCGAAATGAAAAACGACTTTAATCTCAACCTGAGCCGTCGATTCAAGGGGTGGCTCGTGTGTAATGCGCGCGAGGGTGAACGAAAAAGGGACCGTAGTCTGGCTTCGAATTTCCGGTGGCAGTAACGCCACGAAATTTTCGGTAATTTACGACGCATCGAGAAGGAAAAAAATAACTTCCACCGGTGGAGACGTCTATTCTGTTTCAGTATTCTTCAGACATTTGAATAGGAACGTCCGTCATTGTATCTGTCTACAGGGTGTTCCGGCATTGGCTTTCATAATGGGGATATTTTGAAAGAAAATTTAGAAAAATGTTCTACATGGGGGACCAGTTTAATCCATCACGATTCTGTGGCTGTATTACTAGCAGGAATATCAAGAAAAATTACTTTATGATGACATTAGGGTAAAAGTTTCTTTGAAAAAGTATCCAATATGGGAATATTTAACGACAGACTTTAAGGAAACAAGTGTCTTAAGAGTGAAATGAATTTTTTGATTTTATCTCATTTTTTAATATTCAATGATCATACTTTTAATTTATTTTAAATACAGTCCTCATTTTATTGAACTGATTGCAAGAAGGAAAGTAGGAGCGTATTAACACTATTTCTACCGAAATTATCACTTAAAATTATTTTCCGAGTTTAGTCGTATATTCTGAATTGACTTTCCGACTCTTCCAATAACGATTATAAAATTATTTCTAAGAAGTGTCGAAAATTCGATGTAGGACAAATGATTGAACTGGGAAGATAATTTTCAGTTAAAATCTGAAAAGAAGTTTTTTCACACCTTCGGTAGGAATAATGTTAATGTTTCATGTTACCACTTCTCAACAAAATATACATAATCATTCTAACGAATGTCATTTCTCTAATTGAAAAACGAATATGACACAGTTGTTCAAAAAGCGTGCCGATTAAAAAGAAAAGCACCGAAGAGTCTCACTTAACCCATTAAACGTCGCTAAATCGAGACACGAACTGCCATCAATGCTGTCTATAGCCTGCCATCAAACACTTTCCGATTTCAATGCCTTTCAAATGCCCCCAGATCCTAATTTCCAGCGCGATGCGTCGCGTGATTCTTCAAAACGATCATACAAATCGAGCGAATCGAGCCGCGTGAATGCGCGTTCGCGACTGAAACGCTTTCATCCACCCCCGTGTCAGCGAGAGAATATGTTCCAGTCGGATGACCGACGAGCCACATCACAGACAGATACGGATCGATGGAATTAATGAGTGTACCCGCGCAATTAACGCGTGACGAGTGTCTCCCGAGGGCAGTGTCGGGCAAAAGTTACTCAAAACAACGAATAAGTTCAATCCGATTGTTATTTGCGAACAACGAACAATTAATAATGCAATAGCTAACAACAAAACGTCAAACTAATAGTAAATATCAGTTACGTTTCTTGTGTTATTATATTATTAATAGCATTGCCCTACTATCATCCGAATTCGAGAACTCAAATCAGAAATGACGAATGATAGACAACGAACGAAGGTTCTCCAGGAGAATAACCAATAGCAGGAGTAACAAATAACCGAATAGTAAATTATTTCATTATTATTATTACTAACACGTTTGTATTGGAAAACAGAATTCTGATTCTTAACACTAACCATACCGGTACTTGGCATACACCTATCATTAAAGCAACCAGTCTGACTGCTTATAAAATCAAAGTAAAACAAGTTAAATGATACATTTTTCTTAATGGAAACGGAAACAGAAGAAAAGACAAGAATTGGAGAGCTAATTAATCGAACAATACAAGAATTGATATAAAATTAAATGAAAGAAAGAAAACGCAGAATTTTTAATCAAATTTCAAAACCGGTCGTTTGACCGGTCGCGGTACGTTTAATGTTAAAAATAAGCGTCGCTGGGAAACGAGTATTCTCGTTTCACGATGCGAATGTATTAAGATATTAGATTGCATATTACACTACACTTTAATCACGAAAATAATCATCGCAGTTTTAATACGCATGCGTCGAAATATTTTTATATCATTCAAATATCTCGTTCTATACAGAAGTTTCAGCAAAAATTATCCAATGTGAATATGTTCGATCACAATTTCATTCGCTCGTTGCCCAACGCCGAGGCCAACTACCCCTGAAATCCGACGAGCGCGTGCACCGAGCACGGGAAAACTCCGCCGGATCCGCGATTTTCGATTGAATACGCCCGCCTGACGTCACCTTATTCTCCCGGCACATGTCGGCTCGCCCCCGCGCGCCGGGGATGTCCTTTGTGATCGGCCACTCACGGATTAATCGGGATCAATGAGCTGATGAGACAGCTGCAAGCTAAATGGGATCCGTCGTCGCGGTGCAGATCGGCCCGTGGATTTTCGGGTCGCGTGTACGTGGCAGTTGCGATCCAATACGGCCAGAATTTTCCTGGGAATTAGCGGCGGCGATGGCGGCGGAGGGCCTCGCAGATGTTCCAAACGAGATTTCCGCGGGGGAGACCCGGTACGGGTCTGATTGTGCGGGCGGATTTACGTGACACGACTTTTGTTTGAGTTTTGATCGATCTGTTTCGACGGGAACGAGGGAAATGGGGTGGTTTTGGGACTTGGATCACTGGGGGTTGTTCTGTAGGTTGGCAAGTTCACTGCAGATGGTCTTGGGAGTGTAGTTTCATGAGGTCAGGAGAATTCGGAATTGACGGTAGATTTATTGGAGTAATAAATACTGAAATGATTGATTGGTTGTTACTATTAGTGAAATAAATAGGTTCGCGAGCCAGCAGATGCAGTAAGGTGCGTAAAGATGTGTTGAACCTATGTTGTTATTGTATTGTTATATAATAATATAGATAGATAATAATATAGATAATAATATAGATAGATAATAATATGAATAGATAATAATATGGATAGATAATAATATAGATATTAATCTGGATAGACAATAATATAGATGATAATATAGATAGTATAGAAGCTTTTGTTTTTTAAACAGTCGTCATTAAAACTGTCTATTTCTTAAGAGTAAGAGATCATGTGTATTAGTAACATTTAAAAAATTATAATAATTGCAGGGATTGAGTATTATTGTATCGATTGCTATATATCGATCACTTCGATAGTTGAGCCTGTCAATAATTTCCTCGTCAGTTCCATTTGTACGTTCTATATTTGCATTCTCAATACTTTGCCACGCAATCTTAATAATGTCACCTGTCTTGTAAATAAAATTCATGAAATCAATTATAAAATTCGTGCATATTCAATAACAGATCCAACTAAAAGGATCGAATTTCCACAGACTGTGCATGAAAGTCAGATATCAGGTTCAATTTCCAGAATCGCTTTTAATCCATTAGATTCTCTGATTTCTCGCAGCTTGCCGCATCGGTGCCCCCGTGACGAAGGAATTCTTTGGTTAACCGAGGTATGGATCGATAATCTTTATCACCGGGTGCAGACGATCGTGTTCAAGCTGGTTAAACACCGAAAAAACCCGGCATTTTCCGTTTCAACGCTTTCGAGCGCGCAGCCCCGGGACCGGGCTCGTAAATTACGAGGAGCGTTCGTCGCCGGGTTCATCCCGAATGGAGAACGTTCGGAATTAGGTGTATTTACCTGGTCTCGAGGTTCAGTTTAGTCGCTCAACCACGGTGTAACTATTTCATTTCGACGTTTACGAGGAAATTACTCCTTCTAACGTCGGACTCCTGGCAATTTCGCGTCATTTTACACCCTTACCATAAAGCCGAGGCTTCATAGGAATTGCACGATAGACCGGTTGTCGATCACCCCGTGATTTATCGTTCCAGGGAACTGTTCACCTCGTCGATGCTCACAGTGTCTTTACCTTTTGCCTCCCGTTACGGATCTATTATTCGCCGGCGCGGAACGATGAGACGCTAAATGAAATATGAGTCGAAAAATATGAAAGGAAGAAAAAAAAAATAGTGCCCCTCGCTCTCCATCAAAACCGCCGCGTACAATAAAGTCCGTATGAGGGAAGGGACGGTAGCAGGGGTTGATGTAGCCCCGTTCGGCTAACTGGAGAAGCTGCGCGCTCCCCCCTGTGCGCTTTAATACTCCTCGTGTCAACAGCCGGCATCATGAAATATTTTCTTCCTCGATAAACAGAACATCCTCGAGACTCGTCGTAATAAAACTTTCCACGTGAACCGACCCGCCACAAAGGAATTTAAACGGCGTTCGACTCGGCGAGGAAGTTCAAATTAAAGAATTCGACGGAGGGCGGTTTGCGGCAGCGAGGGCAGTTCGATGTGTATTTACGAATATCAGTCGATTCCGGGTTACGACGGAGTATACTTAGTTCGACTGTGATTTATACTATTGAATGGTTAATTTTATGTGCCAGGTGAATATTTATTAGGGGTTCATGAAAGTTCCGAGACTTGAGAATAAACCTTTCATATAAGAATCCCTTATTAACCCCTTTCCCTGTGATTTCTTTCTGAACTGTGGACGATATAAGTACTTTGTTATTAATAATTTATCGATAAGAAGAGAAAGTTGTAGTGTTACTCTATGTCAACGTGTACTCTAAAGCACAATTATCGATAATAGAGAAATAATGTGTAGTTAGCATTCAAACAAATCGATTAATATTTATGTTTGTTAAATTCTACTTGGAATATTCACGAGTTTAACACGATATCGTAGGGCAAAGGGTTAACTAGACATTCAATTTTTTTAACTTATTATGATCAGACTTTATTTAGAATAGAATAGAAATTAGAACAATGCGTTCCTTAAGATTCGATTCTAGTCTTGTATCTTCGCAGATACACTTTATTTAAAAATCTCCCGCAAAGATGGTAATCTAAATGCCTTCAACATAAAATTTCCGAAGCGGCTCGATTTGATCCGTTTGGTAGTGTTAGTGTTAATACACTCCACGACTAGCAGAATCTTTCCTCGTTCCTCTAACCCGTTACCTTCTCGTGATTCGCGTTTCCCATTTTCATTTGTAATTGAAATGTTATCTGCCACGTGGAGTCAGACTCAATATTGTATAGCAAGGGGTTAAACGATTACTCCGATCCGAGCGAGGGAACAAGCCTCGTCCCTTGTCACGGACACGCGCAGAGGCTCGAACGATAACAGAGCGGAAACGCGTCGGAATGAAACGGCAACCTGTGCCGGCTGCCACGGAGGGGTGGAAAGGCAGTCGGAGAAACGAGGCGCGAGCGGCGCGTGGACACAAACCACGGACGCATCGCGGGCCTCCTCCAGCATCCACTTCACGTCAAAGGCCTCGGCTCTCCACAGCTTCCGACTAGCTCCTTTTATTCGGTAATCAACCTTCGCCCCGCGTCGTCCTTCCGCGCCCGACCCCCATGCCTCTGGCAAACAGAATCACCCTCTGAAAGACGAATCAATTTTTCGACAGTGAAAGAACGGGAAGAAAGCCGAGCGGGGGTGGGTGTGCGCGCCACTCCTCGTTCGAACTTGACGTCTCCTTCCCTTCGTTCTCTCCTTTTTCCTTCGTTTCGATTGTGTGAAACGTGAGAAGACGGCACCACGTCGTCGAGTTAGGTTTTCGGGTTATCGTGAGTGGCGCGGCGAAATCTCCGCGTCATCTTAACACCACCGAGCAGTTCAATCGACGAAACTCCTGTATAGAAGCTTGAAGAGTGCGTGAGATTTTGATTTATCATTCAGTCCGCGTGTTGGTAAATCAATTTCTTGGGTAATTCATCAAACGTCTGTTGCCTTTTTAATAATTGCAAAACGGGGAAATGAGGAGTGGGTCGTTTTGACCTGTCCGATAGTTTTAGTGTTAATTGTATGTAATTTCTGTTGGCGGGGAACTCTTTGAACTTTCGTTTTGAAATCTAATCTTCTTAACTTTTATTTGGATGGTTTGATGCTGACCATCACTGTTTTTGATGAATAAACATGTATTATCAGTGTCTCCGCTGAAATTAAATGGATGCTTCAAAGTTTTATAATGGTTTTATTATTAATGAGGTGACTAATGTAGTCGTAGTAAATTGATAGGTTCATTATTGATGGACTGTAATATCCGTCGAGTGAATGTTTTTTGAATTTGTAATTAATTTACTATGGTATAATTTACTCTACACTTTTTAGATTCACTGATAAGTGATTTACGCTGTTCGCTGAGTTACTTACCTAACCTGTATAATTAATTTGCGCTCTTTCCAGTCCGCCTTGCCTGCAGGAAATGATTATATCAAATTAATCCCGTGTCAATCTAGCGAAACTATTAAGCTCCGAGCGTTCAATGAATTGAAACAGGTGTTTCACCCCAACGAGCAGCGTGATTTCGATCGAAAACCTGCGAGCTCTCAATTTCACCCATCTAATTCCGGAAATTCAATATCTCAATCGGTGCGGAGCCCCGACTCTGGTTTAAAGTCTTGGAAATGGCAGCTATTCCTCGTCCAAGTAATCGAGAGTTTCCGCTGATTTCAAACATCCGTATGATGTGATTTGTATCGAATATTATAGTAATACCGACAATGGTCTAAATAACATTTTGTTCCCTCCACAAATAAACATTATAAAACAATGGTTATTACCTAACAATTCACTCGTGAAGTAATATAATAAAACCTTCTCTAATCTTAGTGAATTCAATTTCAATGTATGTCAAGATTTCATAATCTATTCAAAAAAAAAAATATCCGTCAAACTGTTTCAAATAGATTCTCAATAAATAAATATCCTATAATTACTCACACATCCATAAATTATCATTAGACTATTCCCCACAATTTACCTTCATATATCTTCAAAACTTAATGTCCGTCACTTCACAAAAACAATTTCAAAACATCGCCTACATTTACAGTAACGATAAATATCACTTAATTCCGACAACATATTCGACTAACCATTCATGTCCTATTAATTTAATAATCAAAATTACAAGTACCATCGTCGAACAGCAATAAAGGTGTCGATACGTTCGCACAGCGTAAGCTAAATACCACTTTCCCTCGCTATAAATCGGCAATTTGAAACAGTGTACGAACACGCGTTCCCAAGTAACGAACCGTGAACCACGGTTACTTATTACGTGCAGCGTAAATGGCGGTCGGTGCTCGCGTTGAATAACAGAAACTTATTTATACATGCAACATCGCGGACGCAGGACAACGTAAAAAATCCGTCACGGTCGGCTGGCCGAAAGCGTTCGCGGAGGATCGCGCGCCGTTGCCATTACACCGTCGGCGGAAACTGACAGGTGTAAAACACCATTCCTTAGTGGTCCCGTAAAAAGTCTGGAAACAAGTCAACGTCGTGCCTTGTAATTAGGCGTTCGATATCAGCGAGCAACGGTAGTGGAGCAGCGAGGAAAAAAAGCGACGACGAACAGTTGTTTAGTTATCCTCGTTGGTATAAGATACCGTTGCTCGAACGAAATCGTATCAGAGCCGAACATTTCATTCATCGTTACGGAGACTCGAACGTCCGTTCGATCGATCATTGCTTCAGAAAGTAATTATACAGTTCCTTCGCTTTGATCGAAGCGCGCGTTCGTTTCTTTCGTAATGGCGGCTGGTCGTATTGCATTTTCTGGGTCCAATGTTTGTCGAACTCACGATACCGTCCGATCGTTACGAACAGCCCTGTCTTCTTCTAGTTTCTATTATTTCTTCTTTTTCCCTTCTTCCTCGGGGATCATTTTTTCATGCCTGGCACGCTCGGTTCTATGAATATTGCTGGGTCACGAGATAAATCAAGCGAAACGAGCGGTGATGGGACTTTAACGCTGGGTCCCGTTTGTCATCCCGCCGTTCGGGGACAATGGGTCTCCAGTTCGTTGGGAATATCGATCGATGGCTACGGTGCCTTGAACTTGGTGCCATCAGCCGAGAGTTCGTTCGGATCGTTGGGAGATTCAGCTTGTTAGCTTCATGGTCCCTTAATTCTAACGGATCAATTTCGTTGGCGTACCTGCTAGAAGGGCACTTTTGGAGGTAATCTATATACAAAAGTATCATTCCGTTTTTGTTCCATGTTTTTGTAATGTCCGTTGTGTAATCGTTCGTGTAGGGTCATCTTTCTGTAAATTAATATGGTCTGGTGCAGTTGAGCAGTTAGTATATAGTCAAATATATAAAACAGTGTTGAGAATAGAATTATCTGTAAGATTTTATATAAAATTATCTGTAAAATTATCTATAAATTTTATATTTATAATTTTATATTTTATATAATTATCTAATGAATTTCATAACTATGTAGAATTTTGATCACTGCAATGAAAACACTGTTGTGGAAGAATAAAAGTATGCAAGGAAAAACTGTACAATTCTGAGAACTCAGATACGCGATTGTTTATTTCTCATCTATTCAGGAATTTGATTGTACCAACTTGCATGTAAAAACAGCATATACATTCCAATTATTTAAATCGCGTATTATATTTGAAAAAACTTTCAAATACCTTGCGTGAATCACTGTCACTATTGTTTCCTTTACCTTATTCTTATTAAAACTGTATTCTAACTCTAAGCTTGTAGAATTGAATAAATGTATAAAACAGAGTGCTCTAATTTTGAACTCTTTCGAATGTAAATGCCATTCCATGGATTACGATAACAATTATGAATTTCTGTTCGTTCCACTGTCATGTAATCTTTCGTAATACTTACCGAGCGGTTTGTACGGAATACGTAAACGCTTGAATCCCCTCGCAGCGTCGGTGAATATTATAATTTCTTCGCAAGGCAGCATCAATTCCGTCGAGGAGCAATATTCACTGAATGAAACACATTGTCTGAAATGATGAAAGCAATTCAATTGTCAACGATAAGGTCGCCCGCGGGGCTCACGCCGGACGGAATACCGCGAGGAGTTTACAGGTGCAAATTGCAACTCGACGATAAATACAATTTGCAAGGTTAATGACCGTTAAACTGCCGGGCTTCACCTGACAATTATACCGAACAACATAATTCAGCGTCATTATACACGCCTGGCTGAATAAGAATCCGCTTAGAGAAACAAAGCCGTAATTGCCTTCTTCGCCGCGGCCGGACAGATTCCTGCGGGAAGAATTGAAAATCTTCTATAAGGAGGTCCCCTATCGTTCTCGCGTGCGGCGGATTACAAATTCTAATGAAAATAGAAGGAAATTAGATTTCCTAGTACAAACCGGGCAAGTGGTCCCATTAAAGCAGGCACTGAAATTGATCATCATTATCGAATCCTATAATAAGATCTCCTCCTATATACTTTACGGTCCCGTAATAAAACCATTTTTTTCCCTGCCGTATAAATAACCGTATTTTTTCCGACAACTTTCATGGAATCTCGTGGATTCCGGCTGCTTTCGATTCGTTTAATCGGAATGTATTTTCAAAATATGTTCTCGCACGGAACGGTAACGGATACAAGGCGACAATGTGACGTACATATGTATAACTGAAAAAATTTTCAAGAGATATTCGTGATTTAACGAGGACCGTGAAACATTATAGATCGATCTGTTTTATGTTTGCAATAGAAATCTTTAACCGTGTCAGCTCGTGGAAATATATTAGGGTGGATATCCCATTGTGTTTATTTAACTGATAATAATCGAAATTTATTAAAAGAAAAAGTAAAGTCATTAGCATATGCCACGACGAGCATAATCTCCTCTCTTTTCTTTAATCTGTTACTTTTCCGTGATTTATATTTCCCATTTTCATTTGTAATTGAAATGTTACCTGCTACATAGAGAATGAACTTCGTTAAGATGCAGGGGCAATGTAAATTTCGAGAATCTGATCTAGTTTCATTCATAAACGCTGCGTTGTGGAAAGGATAAGATTCCTTGGTAAGGAATTTATGCGAAGCTCCTTGAGCATAAAAATGAATGGGTGAATCGCATTTATCACCAGTTTTCACACTGCTTGACGCCGAAACTGTTATTATTGGAACGATTAATGGCTCGCAGCTGTGTACCGTGTGTCTAGTTATCTATTATTCGCGCGAATCGCGGCGGGATTCGGATTCCATATTCATTTCTCGCGCTCGTTTGACATCGATGATAACATCCTGTTTGATGCAATCGAAAAAAAACGCAGGCAATCGCTTGCTCGGTGTCGAGGTTCCCAGTAGCATCTATTGTTCTCTTCTTTGGAATCGAATGAGTAATCCTTAACTATTCGCGAAACATGACGATAATTCTATTGCGACTCTTTTATCTCTTTTATGAATGAATCGGTTGGAAACCATTCAACTAATCGCTAAACGATCGATTGTACTCTAATCGGTCGATCGAATGTCTTCGGGCGAGTAATTTGTGGTTAATCCTGATTTATTAACAGAACTGTGTAATCCCTGTAATAAGTATACGCGAAGCATCATTTTATTTACAAAACAGTAAACTGTAGTTTCTACTGTTCTTTTAATTTAATTATTGTAATTGAGTCGAGAGACTCATGTACGAATCTCACTGATTTTCACAGGTTATAAATCCCAACACGAACACCTATTTATTTACGAATTTGTTCATTCATATGTTACACTGTACTGTTAAACTGTAGTTTCTACTGTTCTTTTAATTTAATTATTGTAATTGAGTCGAGAGACTCATGTACGAATCTCACTGATTTTCACAGGTTATAAATCCCAACACGAACACCTATTTATTTACGAATTTGTTCATTCATATGTTACTTGTGAAAGGAGGAAGTGACTTATCCCCTTGAACTTACGAAATTACCGTACACTGCTATCTCCATAAAAATATTGAATTATTTATATTAAAAAATACATATTACCCAATCGTTATAGTTTTATTCTCACGATGTAATTTACATCAAATTGTATTGAAATAAAAAATATAAACACCACCCAACAAGGGGGTACATTTCGGCACTCCAATCTTATACTTCAAAATACAGAATTTTCAAATCCTCCTTGCAACGCAGGATCCAAGCCAGCTCGATAAATATCTTAAGAGAAGTAACGTTATAAGAAAGAAAAAATACAATAAATAAATAATAAGTACAACTAAAAACCACAAGTAACGAATATCAATACTAAATATAACCAACTTAGTCACCTAAGAAGTTCCCGGCTGACTCACACACCGAGGCCTCGTCCGAAAAATCAAACGCCCAACCGTTTCAAACGCCTTCCGCCTTTCCACGAATTCCCAATGATTGTGTATCAGAGCACCGGGATCTCCCGCAACCTCCGATGATTCAAGCTCCCTCGCATATGGTCCAAGGAGCCTTGGCAATCTCGTCCTTCCACAGAACTATCCTCGTTTCTGCACGCACGCATTCCAAGAACCATCCGGGGCTGCGAACGCCTTAAAACCACTCCGCTTCGAATTTACGATCATTAATAAGCACCGACGTCTCGCGGAAACTGGCGAGGCAAAAATTAGCAACGCGGAAAAACGAAGAAACGAAAGGCGGGGAGAGAGATGGGCATATGTATGAAGGACGTTCCCGTGAATCGGGCCTAACATCCGATCGCTTCCTGTTTTGTGGTTTGAGTCGACGACCGGCCCTCCTCTCGGCCAGCCGACGCTCTGACAAATGAGAAATTCCCGGGGGCCGATTTTCCTCGGTCGTATCGATCCGGGGAACAAGTTCAGGGACCCCGACGCGCACCCGTGCCCGTAACGTCATTACGAGAAACACGAGCCCCGGCCAAAGCGAAATTGCCAGCAGTTTTTTCGGCGAGCGCTGCAGGCGAAACGCACGGAACTACCCTGGAACAGACGATGATCCTGCCGGCTGATCCGCGTGCAGGATCTCCATCCACTCTAGCGCGCGCGAGCATTTCCAACCACCATATTTATGGGCGTCTGCGGTTACGTTTCAGATGCCTCGCTTCGAGAAAAGATCGCCAGATGCGAATCTCGTCGAGTTCTAGAGACACAACCGAGGAAAGTCGAGGCGAACTCCTAGAACTCCGGGGGATTCGCTTCCAAGATGGCGACGCAATATGGCCGAAATATTTGGAGGTTATGCGGCCATTGGTTCGCTTCCGATGATTGTGAATGGAATCTGTTGTTTAGGAGTTTAAGTCGATATTTAGTAATGGAAGTTGGTAAAGTAATTGAAACAATATTAGGGAGTTATATTTATTTTCATTATCCCAAGTATTTCCTGGATTTCGACGATACAAAAATTGTTATAAGTAAAGTCTATAGTGAATCAATATATGGATGTTACAAAGGTTATGATTTTATTTCGCACAACAAACCGCACGGATATAATATTGGAATACTTTTTGAAACTGTTTCATTTAAGAAAGTCACCACTTTATTATATTACTTTTCGCTGCATACACTTTGCTGCGCGGTACACGCGAATGCACCGTACGCGATAAAGTAATCAGCTTTATAGACTCGCAAGAAGACTTTCGTCCACTGCATTCATTAAAATATGTTGTTCCCGTAATTCCATCTGATGGAGTTCTTCCATTATGCCTGTTATGGGGAAGAAGACCGGGAGGCTGAAAGGATATATCGTGCACGCATTAAGCGCTTTTATATATTTCATAAAATTTACATAATTTTTATGCGGTCCCGTATAATTAATAAGAGGGACGCTTAGAATAAGTGATGCGCGAGGAAGTGGTGGAATGGGGTTCGGGGGTGGGAGAAGGGAAAACGGTTTGTCAGATCAATAGAAAAATCGACAGTTCACATGAGCGGGCACAATACTTCGCGCACGAAGACCGGCGCGCGAAGGCACGAAACATAAATTTCTTCCGCGGCTTAGAAGCTACGATTCAGGATCTTGATATCCTAGGACTTAGGATCTTGATGTTCCTCGTTTCTCAGTTTTATCGCGCAGGTACGATCCCGTGACGCGGGGATCGCAGTACATGCGGGAAAATGAGTCATCGACGCCGGCCGAAGGAAATGAGATTCGAATGTGGTAGCGCGAGTTGGAAACGCGGTGTAAAACGGCCGCGCGGCCGCGGCACGTGGAATTTCTACGAGGATCGGGAATTGATGTAGCGACGTCTAGTGTCTGTATATTATTCAAATGGCTGTGTTTAGAACACGGATTAGAAGGAACGGCCGATTATTTGTGCATCGTTCCGAGTATTCTAAATTTAAACCTGTTGCCGATGATCCTCGTTAATGCGGCAACGAACGACTGGAAAAATACTTGCACGGTGAAATTATATTCAGATTTCTGTCAGAGAGATTGATATAAAATCTGAACCGAACTTGATCTCCGGGGAGGAAGCCGTGGGGTTTAAATTCGAAACGATCCGTGAACTTCTGCTGGGTCAAGATGGTATTCGGCGGCCGAGCAATAGCTGCGAACGTAAATCAACTGGCAGAATTCGTTCTTTCTTCCGGATCGATGATGAGGTTTAAGTGGTAGAAGAGATAACAAAGGAAGAATATTTTTACACTTTTCTATTGGAGCTGATTTCGTTGGAAACATCGAATATTCAGAAAATAGGGAAAAATCGAGTGTACAGAATGCTTGATTCGATATTTTGAAGAATAATTTGCCGGGGAACAATATTTATGAAAAATGACGTGTTTCAAGGAATGACAGGGTATTGGACAAATGTCAAAGCACCGCAAATTGTGAAGCCTAATGAATCCGGGGAATGATGAGAGACCCATCACAGAAAAATAATTGAGAAATGCAATTAGCAGAATGGTGTTATCTTCGTATTGATGTTTCAAAACAATTTTACACGGAGTACTGGACTGAATTCCTCGGATTCAAATATTTTTACAATATAAAGGTCACTTTCTTGTTTGCTTGTTGCTACTGAAATGACCTTGCGTTCCAAATGGAACGTTTTCCTATCTTTTCATTGCAACACTTCGCAACGAATACTCGAACCTCTGAATCAACTCAGGCTTCTAATATTTATTGAAACATATTACAATAAATATTATTACACGGTAACGTTAAATAACTAAAACAACCATAAAAGACACCAAGATATTTCTACAATTAACTCGGCATTAAAAAGGATCCACCAAAAAAAGAATTGTCTACGAACCATAACTGTTAATTAAATACAAAAGGATCAAGAATTCTTTCAATCGAAATTAGCAAAGTCATTCCAGCTAATTTACTAGATCTAGATAATCTGCACGAAGATACAAAGATAAATTGTTTAAGACAGAAGAAATTCCAACGGGACCATTTTGGCAAGCTTCGTCTCTGCTATCGATAGATAGTTCCCCTCGTAAGTACACGGCGCTCACAGTACCGGAACGTCGGTTGCATGAATTAAGCCATTATATTTCGTGCCCCATGTGGTCTCCGTAGATTATCAATCCAATCACACGGCTCGTTCAGTTTAAGAAGTTCGTGGAACGGTTTCTCAATGTCCTTGAAGGAACAGGCTATTGCTCGTACCAGCGTGGTGTGTGTTTATCGAGGTGCGGTACCCTCGGGAGTCGTATTTTCGCGATCTGCTATTTTCCGAGTCAGTGCGTCCGATAACACCTTCGCACTCCGACTGATTGATAAATACGCAGCAAGTTTCTGTTACAATTCGATTCGCGGTTCGAGATATACGGTGACTCTAGAAATTATTCGAACGCTTGCAGAAGAAACATTAAGAATTACATTGATAATATTGAAAATACTATTAGGTAGAAGTATCAAGATTACGCGCGTAAAATTTGAAGCGAATTACATAATATTTTTGGAATTTACTAAGCAAACATTAGTGAAACGTATGGAACGTCACGAAAGTATTCGAATGGGATTAATTATATTTACTTTATTTAATCTCTGGATAAGATCAAAATTGTTTCATATATTTATATTATTGATGATATAAATTACGAAGTTACATAATAATTCTAATGAAAGATAATCAGATTTTCGAAATAAATTTCAATAGAATTTAATATCGGAAAATGAATAGATAAGTCAATTCTTACTTCCCTTTAGAATCCTACTTCTATAAACATATAAAATATTTCCGACTGCACAAAGTAAAAATAAATGTACTCCCTTTTCATCAATAATAAAGGATACTCAACATTCACGTGCGTCTTTTGTTTAATTTATACCTTTAGACTTGTTTCAAAGACGCGCGGATACTTGAAAACGCGTAACCCCTAATTCTCAGATACTTTCCGAAGAACTTGATGTAGGAAGTCGGAATATTTTATTTCATATTTATATCGTAACTCTTATTATAATCCACATAGAATATGGTGTTTACATACCGTATTCATGTCGCGCTTCCCCATGTTTGTACGCGCGAGCGTTTCTAAGTGCACGCTAATCATTGCGTACACTTTCGAACTGCGTATTAAAGAGCTTTAATGATACTGTCTAATCTTACATATTTTTTTGTGATCCTCGAAAACGACGTTTTTCTTGTTAGCGGCGCAGAAGATTGAAAATCCTTGCGTGGCCGGAAAGTAACCCCTCAATCCCACGACCCTGAACCAGCTTCGCGTAAATTACGGGGTTCGTTGTTCGTCTCCGTATAATTTCCGCGGAGGGCTGTGGCAACTATGTAGCCTTTTAATCGTCGCGCTCATTCATATCAGAAAGGATGTCCATCGATAAAAATGTAAACGCGAAGCGGGAACGGATGTTTTCCCTACGATGATTAGGATAAGTCGGTTATTATACTTTGTTGTGCGAATTCACGAAGCCGTCCCGGCCGGGTGTTGCTTAAATTATGGTTACAGCGAGCCGTAACCGGGCAAAACGCGGCTTAACAAGGCTGTTATTGTTGCGATTACGTTAATTCCGCCGGGATCGAAGGCAACCGGTCCAGGCAGTTAATGAATAACTGAGGACATGATTGTAGATCGATGTCCCTTCGAGTTCTCGAATGCCGTTACTTTTTATCAGCAATGCGTTCCCGTCATTTCTTTTGACAAACGATTTATTGCTTGACGCGGACACTTGATTTTGCGATGTTTAACGGTAGGAAAATGCGATTAGTTTATTTTGAAGCAATATTGTTGTCGTATTCAGTATATACTTTACTATTATTCTTGGTTTGTTATTCTATCAAAATTTGTTCTTTTCCTAATGAATTATTAAGGATAAAGTATTCCCATCAATCACAGTTGACGCTAAAATTATCGGACGAGTCAAAATTACATATTCCTGATGTCTTCTTTCAGCAATTATTAAAAACATAACAAATCTCTCTGAGTAATCATTGAAGAAATCAATTCAGCGCTGCGCACACTGAATCGCAAATCAATTAAAGCCTCAACAGAAGCACTCTCGGGGTTTCTATAGAGAAATTTGAAAAACTCAATTTAACTGCTCGGTAGTTTTAGCGTTAACAAAGTAAATCACGAAGCAAGGGGTTAACCAAACAAGACTAAGATACTGAAACATCAAACCCTTGTAAGGAACAGATGAAATAAATTTTTGCCGGAGATTCGGAATCGCTCTTAACGGTCGTTAATCAGCACAGTTGAAGAAAAGCGGCGCGTGGATAATTGATACATACGAGGAGCGCCGCGAGCAGGCCGCGTCTGTAGATTATTATTCATTGTGTACCTTGTAGTACATTCATGGGACATAGATATGCGATAATGCCGCAAATAATTAGTGTTGAATTATTCGTTCCGCGTGGAATATTCATCCGCACGACGGCGCAGCACGCACCCGCGCGCCGGCTAATTTCAAGCGCATAGAATCCTCCGCGAGATCCGCGCGTTTTCCGCGTACTCGCTGTGTGGAAGGGTTAAAAACGAATCGGCGCGCACGCACGATTCGACTTCGTCCCTGGACGGTGCACGCTGGCACGGAACGACGGACACGGCCGGCAATCCGTGAAAATATGGATGGCAGAGTGTTGTTCCTCCACGGGTGCCGAACATGCCGTAATTAAGCTCGGAAACGTGTAAACGCTGTATCACCGACAATAATGCCGTTTAAACAGTCGAAGAGTTGCCGAGAAACAGTATGAAACTCACGGGCATAATGTTTCCTTACAATTTTCCATTTTCTTTCGCCTCCTTAGCAGAAATATAAACAGCGATCTCGTTTTAACGCGGGATATACTCTCGGGTGCATCTGTATTAGCCAAAAATTGATGCTTCATGGTTTATAAAACAGGCTACCTTTGAACTGCGCGGAACGACAACGCGCTGTATTATGCAGATAAAGTGATACATAAAAATCGGGCCAAATGTATGGAGCCTGACGAACTCTCATCGTTGAACGTAATTGCGTTACTTCCCTTGAATAATGCACGCCCCCGCGGACGCGAGGTTTAAACAGTTTCGCGGACCGTTTTGCGCACGTTCAGGCCGCTACAGTGAATTCTTTATGACGATTTCAAACAAGCTCGTTCGGGATATTCTGCAATTAATGGTTAATTAACGCTTATCTTAGGGAAAAACGCTGCGCATTGTACGGGTACGCGCGGAACATTTTCTCTGTTCTTTCGCTGCATTGTTCCTTAATCGTATTTTTAAAGAATGAATGCGCCTGAGTTTGGTAGCTTGAATTAAGATATAATATATATATATAAGCGTATACTAGTTCACAGTCAATTCAGACTAGACAAACGATAATTTCAAATCAAGTGAAACAAGATACATCAGAATACATCGAACACTACGACAGAAATCAGAAAATTCCGATATTAAAAATCGTTCACAATCAGGTGCACTAGAAGTAAACGTTATTATTAAACGACGGTAAATAATGTTGATCCTCGTACACGGTAATCCACCGTTAGTCGATTATAATATTCAGAAACCAGAGGAAACTCGGGCCCCTTATGCACCACTAAATTCCTATAATCCCGGACTGAATGTTTTTTCCCAGGGATTATGGTAGGCTGTAACGTTCGACTACACGAGGAGACAAATAATGGACAAAAGGTTGCCGCGTTACACGGCCAAGGAAACAAATCCATTGAATAATTGCGGGGTGAGTAAATTCGTGAACCCACGCCGCGGAACTGTAAGAAAACTATCGACACCGTGAAATTACTTGCCGCCAGGCCGGAATTAAACGGACCCCGGGAAAACATTTAACGAACGTTCATTTCTCGCCTAATAAATGCTCGGCTTTCGCTTAATCCCCGGACTAAAGGGTCTTTCCGGTTCGTTATTTCGACGGTGCCGCGTTAAATACCAAAATAAACGATAATCCCGGTCTGGACCTATGACAACGGGGGCTCGCGGGTGAACGGGTATTGATTTTGGTGGCCACCGCGTCCGGCGACCGGCGAAATCCTCATCCCCCGTCCGGCACGCCAGCCGATATTACGTAAAAGACATTCATCACCGGCGTGACCGTCGCCGGTTTTAAGGCGGGCCGGGGAAACATTCGGGGAAAATGGAGTCGGTGAATCGAATGGTAATCGAATTCGGGACCGATCCAGCACCGCGAACGTTCCTATTTATGGGGGCGAGAGGTAACACCTTTCCCCTGGAAGAAGCGATTTCCCACGTCCGTGCTGTGGATTTATGGGCCACCATGCTTCCGGGAGCACCCAGCATCCGGAAATTTTATGTATACCCTGCGTTTCATTTGGGTCGGGTTCCTGGTGAATTTTCGGAGAATTTATTCGGTTTTTGTAGTTTACTGTCTGCTTCTCCTTGGTATTTTATTGAAATTGGCGAGCGGGATGCGAGTTAACCTTTTGCACTTGGAAGTCTTCCGCTAGGAACATTCGACGGTTTCCAGTGAGTTATAGACATTCTTTGAAACGGGCTGAATGGGAGTATACATAAGTTAGGAAACAAAGTTGTTTTAATATTGTTTGTAAGCTGCATTATTTTGGTATATTGAAGCAAACGGTGATTGAGTCACTTCTCGAGTGCAAGGGGTTAATCCAGTGTTTCGGGAGAAGGTTATTGATATTGTAATTTTGTGTTTGGTTATTTGTATACAGAGTGAAGGAATTATTTTATTGGCAAAGTGTAAAGTAATAATTAGGTTCCTGTAATGGCCCAGTTCGATTAGATGTGATTCGTGGATACTTTAAAACTTTTGAATATAATATGTAGGAGTTCTTGTTACTTTAGCTTACTGAAAGAATCATCTTTAAGACTGTATTATACTTGAAGTTTCATGGTATTGAACTAAGTAAGAATATTACGATACCGGATGTTGCAAGTTATAATTTTGCATTATACTGCAGCGTCATTCTTGAGCAAGAGTTTCCAGTCTGGAAAATCCTTGCGTTGCGTTACTGGTGAGCTGATGCAAATCAGAAACTTTTTACACTCATCGAGTCACCTATTTACTTCCGTTCACGTTAGTATGACTGTTAGTTCATACCTGAACAGGTTTCCTTAAACCTGGTCTCAACAGGTTTTCCTTTAAACAATCATATCGCTCGTATTTTCGCAAATTTTTAGGAAGGACTTTAACGTTAACACTACCGAACCGGCCAAAATAACCTGATGTCTTCTCTTTGCAATTATTAAAAAGATAACAGATGTTTCTCTGAGAAAATATTAAAGAAATTGGTTTAGCAATACGCATACTGAATCGTAGATCAATTGAAGTTTCAATAAGTATACTCTTGGAGGTTGTATAGACGAATTTCAAAATGTCAGTTTAACCGCTCGGTAGTTTCAGAGTTAAGAGAATTGTCTTTAACCGATACATTAAAACTGCTTTCAATCTTAAATCTTGAAATTGTTGAAAGAACAACGCCGTGGTTCAAAGATGGTGCGATAGTCGAGCAGAAACGCGTCTTGCATAAAGTCTGTCGGTGTCTGCCAAATGTCAGTGTCAACGGAATCCTGGACAATAATACGAAATTCCAATGAGCCTCCTAACGAAATACGGTGCGCCGTTTGCCAATTTTCCTTTAATACGTGCCAAGTCGCGCGGAAGCGACACGACTGAATTGTTTAATAGATAGAGGCTCCAGAGCGAACGATAAAAATAGAAGCCAAGGAGAATGCGAAGAAATTCACGTATCTCTGGCACGGTTCCGCGGGAATGTCGATCACAATCGTTCCGCGCCCTTGATCGTCGGCCATCCAACCTGGCAATGATCTAGTGCCCGGTATAAACCTCGAAATTTAGAGTCCTTTCCCAAAACTACCATTTCATTTACTCTTACTTTGTCTCGTCCTCTCCTACATTCCTCTCGTTATCACAAGTTCCGACCTTCTCCGCGTCGAGACTGCGAGCCGTATATTTCTAAATATCACAAAATTCACGTCGAACATTAAACAATTATCCGTATAGTTCGGAACATTGCACGAATTCTAATCGTGTAACAAATTTTCCAAAAATCACTTGAACGTTTACCTCAAATTGTTTTTCTACTTTTTTCCTACCATTAAATTAGAACCCTAAAGTACTCCAGAAAACGTTCAATCTTCTTTCCTAAAGAAATCTTCAAATAAGAACACTCTATTTTAGATTTTCAGCTTACTCGCACGGCAGGTGCAATTACAAAAGTGGATAATTAAGAAACTAAGTACACCGTCGTCATCTACAAAGATCTTTCTCACAAAGTTTCCAAAGGAATTATCATAATGTAAGTTAACCCTTCGCACTCGAGAGGTGAGTCTCATTTGATTTGATAGAACGAAACTACAAAATATTATATATAATATTAAGTTACTTAATGCATCGATACGTAAAACATTCATATAAAATAGCTTTGCTTCTTAATTCGTGTATGCTTTCTTATCGGTTCGTTTCAAATAGCATCGTTTATGTCGAAGATGTCGAATATTTCTAGTGAACAGCGTTCGAGTGCAAAGAATCAAACAAAGTTTACTGTTGATCAGGGTCAGATTAGACCCGGTCACCGGTGAAGGATTAAATCATAAATGACATCGTGAATGATGCTGGAGTAGTGACCTTGAACAGCCGACGGATTTTAATCAGTCGATAGTAGTTCGTGCGTGCAGTAGCCGTAAAGTTGGCCCGAAACATCAGAACGCTTTAGCATGGCCTCACACGTTCCACGGTAATCCCGATCGGATTAGACGCACCGTTGGCGAGCGCAATGTGTCTCGCATATTTCCGTCACGCTCAGCCGATCCTGTGCCTCCTTGGCGCCAGCCATCCCCTTCTCCGTTCCGCGGACAGAACCGTTCTCCCTTGCCCTGGTCTCTTTGTCCTGTGGCCGCGTTGCCAGGACTACTTACAGTTCAGACCTACAATAGAAAAATCGTCTTGTCCCTGTCAACGCATTGCGTACCGTCTAATTTTCAGAAAACCGAATTGTGCGAATGGCAATTTTCAATGAGGTCAACTTATAACACTGTACATAGAAAAACTCAGATATCATATTGTTATGTAATATATGTTAAATAGATAATCAATTCGAATTAAATTTTATATTTTTTTCAATGCTGTGGTAGTTAGCAAAGTTGCATAGCTAAGTGTCTTTATATAAAAACGAGATTTCTCGTTATCGGTACGCAATGTGTTAACACTGGATTCTCCCGACATTTACTGTACAGTTTGATTTACCGTTCTTAGAAAAATTATTCTCCGTTCATTTGGATCTTCGAAACTGGAGGTTCAAGAGTAGACGATTAGGATACACATTTGCATAACTGTGTTAATAAAACTCGACGCAAATATTTACCAAATAACGCTTATGAAATTCAATATGAGTCAAATTGACTCGTTCCGTAAATCTAGCGTTAACACTTGAAAGAAATTACTGGCCTTTGTGTTTGTTCGATAAATAGGTAAATAAAATATTAAATTATTCAAGCGCAATTGAATCAAATGTCGAAGAGAAATGGAATATTGAAGAGGAGTTAATGAATTGAGTAAAATATTATAGAGGAATTAAATAGAATATTGAAGAGAAATTACTAGTATTTCTATTACAAATTTTTCATAATATTAACAATGGTAATCAATGATGCAAGACTATGAATTTAAAAAAGTTTCACAGTTTTGATAAAAAGATAAGACTGATCAATCTCGTTGCTTGGTAGTCTGTTAACTGTTGCTTATGTGAAATCAGATTTCTTTTCTGTGATTCGAAGATTAATTATAGAATTCCTATGGTGGCAAGAATTTCGATATAGAAGATATAGAAGGTTCAAGAACGATAGATCGGTTGATCGAAAATAAACACACCTGTATTGGTCTGATATCGTTGATCAGTATTGATATGCATTATGCAGTACTGAAGCTCATAAGTATGCTGGGCATGCTTATGCAAATATAGAATTTTATCACAGAGAAATTTGTATAATCTGTAAATATAATGTATATTTCCTCCGAGATAAATTCCTCCTGTGGACGGTCGTAAAATTACGGAATGCATTCCGAGAAGCATTTTTTAATCCTCTTTTCGATTCTTCCGTTGTATACCAGCGATCTCTGCAAGAAGCCTAATCGCAATAATTCATCAAAACAAAAATCCTCGTGTGAAACGAGCATGATGTATATGGAAATGTGAACGTTACTCTTTTGTCGATAAGAAAAGTGCTGAAAGAGGTTCCAAGAACGTCTTCCGCAACATTAAGGATACTGGCAGAAATGTGTAACTGCACAAGGAAACTATTTCAAAGGAATTACAATACCAAGAGTGTTACTCACTTCACGATAAAGTGTTACCGATTTGCATGATATAGAAATTCCAAGAACATTTTGACTCTGCTATCAGTTCCCTTCTTCTTATCAGTTCCTGAATGTATATATGGAGATAATCATGACATGTACAGAGACATTTCTTTTTTCTCTTAAAAATCTCAACGCGCGAGAAATAATAAAGAGATATTAGTAAATTGTACACTCTCATTGATTGCGTTTCGTACGTTTTTATTAACCACAAATGCATAATATCCGCAGTCTGCCGATAACGACCGAGGGGAGTTTTTAAACGACCTCAGCTGCCAATTCCTGGATAACGAATTTCATCGAATCGGGGAATCGTGAAAATCATGGTGCGTAATTGCGATATCCTGCCGACTAGCGAACCACGAACGTATTCGGATAAAAAACTATGGGGACGATGCTTCGCAGTGTCTCGTTGCAAAAAGTGTCTTGCAACAGTTTGTGCTTTAAATGGAAATGTTATATTTTAAAAATTCGAAAATTTGGGAATTCAAGAAACTTAGAAGCTTGAAGATTTCCAAATTTGGAAGTTTTAAACTTTGAAATTTTTAAGAACTTCATAACTTGAGACTACGTTTCAACTAATTAAGCGTTTAATTATTAAATACTACAATTTCTTAAATTTCGGAAGTTAATAAGTAAGAAGTTTGCAGAGGCATTTATCAAATTTTTCAGTTATTAGCATTACTATTTCGAAACTGAGAATTGCAATAACATGATTCGCACAAACTTCCTTCACCCCTCAAGCAACACGAGGAAAGTTTGCCGCGCGCAGTGGGTAACTGCTCGGAATATTTTCGTCGCTTTGAAAGGTACGGAAAGATGGTTCCTAAAGAAGTTAGCTCTGCGTGCGGGAGGAGCACGGCGAGCGAAGTTTCTTTATGGTCAGACATTTCGCTGTATTAGCCTCGGTGTAACGCCAATAGCCGGGCCCGTGATAAACATAAACAAAAACTTTCGTCGTTGCGTATTCCCTTCGCGAAGGTTTATACTTTCTCTTGATATCCATAAATGATACACTTTTTACGCTGATGAAAGTAGCCCTATTTGTATCAAATCTTTTATTTTAAATTTGTTATAATCATAAAATCATGGACATTTATTATTTACATATGTAAATTTATTTGAAGAAACTGAAAATGAGAAATATTTGTTCGTAAAGTAAAATATATACGTAAAGAAATCACCAGGTATTTTTCTATATTTTCAGTGAAATACAGAGCATCCTTAAAATTTACATTTTCCGTTCAACCCTTTTATAATCAGCGATTTCCAAGATTTGCTAAGAACTTCACTATTTTCGAAGCCACATTAAAATTGTCTAAATTCCATAAAAATATTTATGTCTCGTTTTAGTACAATAATAAAGTATTACATCGATCATATTCTATCACTTTCTTTCGTCATCTTTCATCTTCTTACATCTTGAATCATCTTGAATTGCCTTGAATCTTCTTTCGTCTTCCTGAATGATCTTGAATCTTCCTTCACCTCCTTGAATCGTTGCAGCAGTAAACAAAATGGGCCATAGATCGTCGCCGGGAGCCTAAAATCCTCGACTATCTCTTCCTCGTTTCGCATTCCATTAATATAATTCCTACAATGAACGCAGCCGAGCAGAGAAGGGACAAGTAATCGCCGGAGGATCGAGAGTATCGTCGCATTTCAAAGGAGATAAAGGCCTCATTAAACTTGATTATAGGTTTTACTATAAATGTATGAACACTCGTCGGTCTAATAATGACAGATTCACGGTTTCTGTGGTTCTTAAGGTAGCAGCGGAAACGGAGATTGTCATCGGGAATCGTGTTCCGCTCGGCGGTAGCCAGGTACATTGTATCGAAAGCATTCCATACCGCTAGCGGCCGGCAAAAAAGGCGAAGATACTCGGCGTCATGGTACCATACGTCTACGTGAGGCAATTTGATCCTGAGTTTTTGTGGGAGCACGAGCGTTCCACGTAATGAGCGATGCTTCGCTTTTTCCGGCGACTCCTCTCTATTTTTTCTCGTTCCCTCTCTGTCTACCCTTTCTGATTGTAAGAAACACCGTTATGATTCTGCGAGGGGGCCTCGAGTACCGGTACCCACGAAACGACGCAGTCCGATTTCGTCAATCGCGTTCGATCGTCGATAAAATGACGGACTTAACCCGAGATCACTAAGGTATACTTACAGTAAGATTTAATATCATGTACGAATTACAATAGAAATAGAAACTTTGCTGCATTTTTCTCAAATTATTGATATGAAACGAAGAATTAGACTACTTCTTACAGTTTATTGTTGAAGCACTTTGATTGGTTCTTTGTATTATCGTATGATTAATCGTTGGGCTGATCTAATTGTCAAATTTAATAGTCAATCCAAGAACAATCTCTGAGGCAATAAGTGGCGAAGCGTCTTATCACCCAAATAACGATATTAAATGGAAGAAATATTTATTTTAGATAAATCTGATGAAAGTCTTACATTTTAATTTATAAACAACATTCTGTAAATTATCAATTCGATATGGTATAAACAGAACAATACATTTCAATATGTGTAACACATAGATCTTTAGACTTGTATATGTTTATATTTCATTTATGTTTCGTACGTCCTGCTCCTCTAATCTTCTACGCCAAGGACGAACACTATAATCATTAATCATTCTATTAATTATAGCATTAACGAAGTTTCGAACGAATATTGTCAATCGTAGCACAACGACGTTAACGTTTCGAACTCCCATGAACCGTTAACCTCATTAACTCTGTTAACCAACGTCGTTAAAAACTACGTCCAATTTTGCGTACAACACGCGAACCGCAAAGGAATACGTTTGCTTCGTATAATCCGTCTCTTGTTACCGAGTTGAGCATTAATGTAGGGTTCGATGAATCCTCGATCGAGCATGGCGAACAAATATTAAGCACAGGAGTGTCTTATTTGGCATTTCAATTTTTTCGAATATTCACCGGCGAAATCTTGGTAACTGCTGATTAATCGGCGCAGATTAGATTCTAATTGGAAGTCGCGACGGTGAATCGAAAAAAAAATAGTTGTAGCGTATTAGTAGCATGAGTTCACGCGTGATCCAGACGTCGACGAGTCGATCCATCGAATGTCCTAGCGAAGGCCGAGGGGGAGACCGATCTCTTCGATCGTCACGGTCGAAGACTCTCTTTCCCCAATTCCGTTTTTGCCGGCCGGTGCCGTTCGTTCACGAGCAAACAGGTGCGTTACATGCATCGGATAAAGTCACGGGAGATTTAGTTACACCGACTGATTCTACGCTTCCGATTATCGGACACAGATCGAGGAAATATAAGGTTCGATCATTAAAAATCTGCATGCTGATGCGAACTATTGTTTGCGGGTTAATGTAGCTTCATGAATGAAGTTTCCGATATGAACTTAACGAACGGTAAATATTATTAATATAATTCATAATTCAGGTGTAACTACTAGTAGCTACTGTAAAAACTACTTTTTGTTATTAACATTCAATATGTTGTCAACAGTGAACGTGTATTTTACGCTGAAAGTAGAATTCCTCCAGTTTCTAGTAAATTATGGTTACGTCAAAGATATTACGAGGCTGTAAGAGGATAATAAGAGTGGAAGTGCTTACGTGAAGTGATAGATTCGTGCGAAAGTAACATTTATTAAGAGAAACGGTACAATGCAGCGCTGAAAACGTTAAATTACGTATCACTCCAAATGAGTGAAATGTCTCGAGAATCGCTATTTTAATCTCAACGCGCGTCACCGGGAAAGATTGGAATTAAAAAATTCCCCGCCATGTTGAGTCATCTTGGTGTCTTTTCACCGATTCCAGAAACTAAGACAGATTTCTTTAACATAATAGTTCGCCTGTGGATGGAAACATTGTTGCAACGTATCATTCCAATCGATATCCGAAATAAACACTCTTTCAATTTTTCAAAATATTTGAATTCACATCATTCCCGGTGGTGTGTCGCTGAAATAAAATTAGCATCTTCAGCATTTCATTCCATCGCGAGAAATGACTTTCTAACCTTTAAACCGTCGAAACTTCTGACCAACGGAAGGAAAACATACGCTACAGCTTTTTATCCTGAACGATTACCATTCCTCGGATGCCAACATCTCGTTTCCACCAGTACAGAACGATTTTCCCCGGGACAGCGCGAAGCTCTGCAGCGCAGTCGTCCTAAAATTGTCAGTAATGGTACTCAGGTATCGATCACCGACGAAGACGGCTCTAAATTAGATTCAATCGTCTGGCGGTTCCGGTGAATTTGATTAGATCTATGGCGGGCAAGAAGATTGCATCAGGCGGTCATCTCGGCCGCGGAAATTCCATTTCCAGGCGAGTCACTCGAACGCAGCGTCATCCGTGTAACTGTAGTCCACTAGAGGAAACGTGTTAATGAACCATCGGCTGACCATTTTGACACGTACGAGTGCCTAACCCGCGACCAGCCAGTCGGCCGATATGTCGTAATGAACGATTTATCGGGCCGTGATCGTCGGTTGCTTAATTACTTATCGAGAGCAAACATCTATCCCTGGCCGGGATTAAAGTAACGTTACACAGAACTGTAAACTTTCATCCCCCTTCGCCCCGTTACTCGATTCTCGGGCTCACGACGATAGTATTTCACGCGGTTGATATTTATTCGTCTCGTTACCGTTAATTAATTTTTAACCGCGCGCCGCCATTCCTTTCGACCGTGAAACCCAACGGTGGATTCTTTCAATGAATGCCAAGACACATACCCGGCGTACGCGCTCGCTCGCTCGCGCGAGTATGAATTTATTTAATTAATTTAATTACGCGGAGAGCACGTGATCTATCTTGTCGGAATGGTAATACGGTCTGTATGTAATGGCAAAACGATATATGTATACTTAAACGGTGATAAATGAGTCGGCTCGCGGAGCGATTAGGTCTCGACCGGATCGACGCATTAATAACGCGTGAAAATTAAAAGGGGAACACACTACGTACAGAGGCAGGAACGATCATTTTATAGTAACGGAGGCTGTTATTATTAGACCGCGGATGTTTATGGAACTGCGTATATAACACGCGTGATCTATATATCGAGTATCTTTGCGTCGCGCGTTCGGCTAAGTCGAAGAGTTTCAAGAGACGAAAATTTTTCGCGTGAAAATTGGGAATAGCGCCGTCAATAGTGAATCGTTCGATATATTCGTGCAGCTTCTTGATTCAGATATTCACTGAATTGAACGATTTCTGAAAAAGACTTATCCACGATCTAGATTGTACCGAGAACTACGCATATCCCTCGTATCTTTGCGCACTCCGACGGAAAATAGATCATTGTTAAGGATAATATACACAGATGAAATATTTTATGGTACATTTAGTGGCCATTAAAGATTCTATTGCTCGTATTCCAGAAAATTATGATTCAAACGCAGAACTTGATGCATTTATAGCGCATTAAAACAAGAACTCTTGAAAAACGAACGGACCACGAACTTCAATGAAATTTAATACACCATTACCTCGTTCTGAATTCATTAAAACTATTTACAAAGAAACTTGCTTTATTCTACGCCGGTTCTCGAAACTTCGCTGCGAGAATGTTTTTCACGCAAACTTCCGCATCGACGTGCAGCAAAAGAAAATTCCGATTATAATGATTGATGGTATAGAAAGGTAAACAACACGGGATGAGATTTACTGAATCCGGCATACATATTTTTAATATTTTTCTCGTGTAATGAAAACATCGCCGCATGCGAAGACTCGACGATATTTTATTATATCGTTGGAACGGCTGACAGATATCCTTGAGAATATTTTTCTTCGTTCACGATGGTTTCTCGCGTCTTTTATCGGATCAATAACTAGAGACAATCAATCGCCGTAACGGGTAAAAGAAAACACGCCGAGAAGATGGAACGGTGAATCGAGGATGGTACGTGCCCGGCGCATTCTAGGACCGTTAACGTTCTCTGGAGGATCTATTGTCAGTGAAAGCCGGCACGACCGGAATGTCATTATGTCCGTTTTGAAATTATTATCCTAACGGCCATGTCGGGCTGGCCGGGGAATGCCTAAAAATGGGCGAAAGCGCACTGACGCGTTTCCCATATTAATCGGCTCGCGTTCCGTTTTACTACGAAACCGATGTTCTCGTAGATACAGTGAGCCCTCGATTAACCGAGTCACCATGTGTTGCTGCCTAAATCGTTCAGTCTCGGTTATCCACGAATTCAACAATTCGGATACGTAAATTGTTCTCTAGAATATGTACGATCGAATTTAGTGAAGAATTAGGAGAGTTTCTTTTTAAGTTCCTATGTACTTCGAATTTTAATTAGTTAATTATAGCGAATAATCGAGGTTTTACTGTGTTCATTAATCTATCGTGTTTGCGGAGGTTCATTGAATATTTGTTACTCGAAAGAATATTCCTATCGGTGTTATTAATCACTTTAAGACTTATTCTTGTAGGTTATGGCCATCGCAGTTGTAAACGGCCATGTTGGATTGGTAGATATAATAGTATATAGGTTAGGAGATCATAGCGAGATGTAAAGAATTTTAGTTTACTACTTGATATTTTGTCGTTTTTACAATTGGTTTAACTGTTCCTTCATTTTGAATTGTAATGTTGAAATGTTACGCACATTATCGACTATTCATAGATTCGAATAACTGTGATATAATTAATTTTAATATCAAGTCGTTATGGCCGATACTGTCGTTTACGATTATAATATTCAAATTACTTAATGTTAATTGATTGTTGTTAAATACCGTATTACAATCGATATCATTTTTTAATTGACCTATTGAACCGGCGGAATAAGGAAAAGAAACGATCAAAGAAATCGTTTTATTGCTGAAACGGTAATTATACATACGGTAACTGAATACTTTCTTTAGGATAATAAAACGCAAATAAACGAAAGTCCGGGGGTACTTATTCAGAGTAAGTATGTTTATGCAAACATAAATTTCTGTGTTCTAACCTGTTCGCCTTATTTAGAGGCTAATCAGATATTAATTAAAATAAAAGTTCCAACCGCACCGAGTACTCGAGACAATCATGCGCACTATAACTGTTTGATATAAATTTAGTTCTAATGTGCTTTCAATTTTCAGACAACATCAGAACCGATATTGAAACCATACGGTTCCGAGATGCTCAACCGGAAATGGACTCTATTCCGAACGATACTTTATCCTCGGTATTATTCACCGGCTCGTAAACGTTGATTAAGGAGGCACCGGTTCGCTTGCTGAAAAATGTTACGAAATACTAGGCATTAACATTCACATTTTTTCTCGCCTTTTTGCTTTCACGTTTAACGGTCACTTCTCGGGGCGATAAATCTCGCTGGAATTCATTATAACTGTCGGACGATAAAATTTGATGGAGAAACTAATGGAAGCGTTCTCATATCCGTTGCAGTATAACGCTTTAGTTTTTCAGGGATCGGGAAGAATATTCACCTCCAATAAACTAGACCCAGTTCAGCTTCGACTGTTGCGTAAGACGCCGGATAGTCTAAATTGTTTTCTTTCCTTTGACTACTCGTCGATCGTTAAACTGGGGGATCGTCATTGATCATTCGGTATAACATCCATCTTTGATCTGTATCTTTGACCCGTACAAACAGAATCGATCCGGTATTGTATTACGATTATTCAGTTGTGAGAACACTTCTGAATACTTCTGCGGCATTAGAATTTCAGAAATTTCATGTGGGCAGCTATTTTTGTTCGAATGTTATTACGTGGTTAGGGAATAAATAAAAATTAAGATTGCTCGGGGAATTAATATGTAACGGTTTGTTTCGGTCGCTTAATTTGTTTGCAGTATAATGTTTCTATATTTCTCTATATTTCTCTATATTTCTCATTTCTATTCAGTATTACGGATAATTATATTCTTTTTTGAGCGCTAGAGTACATAAATAGTAAAATAATCTAAGCTAAGGAATAATCTGGTAAATAACTTAATCCGTTGGATTATTATTGCTTTCACCCTTATTATTAAGTGTACATTACTGCACTTGTATTTTTTGCATCCGCTTTAAGGAATCTCGCCCCTTTGATACTCAGACAGTAGAACTACTATTAACGTATCACGTAATGAACATGTTACAGAAAACTATCAGGTTAAAATTATCCTAATTCCCTGCTAGCCAAGATTACTGTATACCTTCAAGTAACTAACCCGATGTATATATTCAAATCCCATTAGCCTTCAAAACCTAATGGATACCATTAGAAAAATCTACATTTTAATCCCCATTTACAATAATTGGACACCGGAAGTTCCCGCAGCGAATCAGAACAATAAAACAAAGAAACTACTCTCTATATTAATGCTTCTATTAATTAAAGACGAGAGCAAATTCCAATTAAACATTGTTCAAGTTTCTGTATTCACGGTTAACGAAGTTCCACTAACGAATATGCAACTGAACCTAAATACAAAAACGTCACAGGACAACGTACAATGGCCCGAAAGCGTCAGAACACGGACGAAACTCATAAACGTCGTTATTTACATATCTCAATTCATAAAACGAATGTTCCTTAACACTAATACTATCAGAAGGGTCAAAATGCCCCATTCCTAATTTCTCCCTTTTGCAATTATTAAAAAGATGACAGATGTATCTCCGAGAAATTATTAAAGCAATCAGGTTAGCAATACGCAAACTGAATTTTACATCAATTAAAGTTTCAATAGATACTCCCTTCGAGTTTCTATAAATTTCAAAAAGTCAATTTAATTGCTCGCTAGTTTTAGTGATAAGGTTCCTGATCCGATGGTGACCATACTTTACATATCGGATAGTCATTTTCGAAGCTTGGTTCTCTCTAAGCAAAGTATATTATCGTTTTATGCTGTATAATAAATTACTTCTCAGATAGCATTTAGTAACATCTATTTCTACGAGTGTCGCGAGATCTTGCGCAGCAACAAATCGAGAATCTCCGGTTCCCGTGTCGCGAGGCGTGCTCGCCGGTGTTAAGCTACCTCCTGCCATTAGCGACGCGAAAATAAATTGTCAGAAGTGCGTTCACCTGGGGCCGCTCATTTCGCTTTGGAACAACGAGAGGAAACGCGGCGTGTCGCTCCTGGTACGCGGGCAGAAAAGCCACGAGGAACCGTGGAAACCGGTTACAGTTAACCCATTGTTAGCGGCCCGGGCTACGTGTTAACACTTCGAACGTGGCGCACTTGTTAACCACGCACCGGGTCGGCCGGCTCCCTACGCCAATGTCACGTTCACGCGATTAGAAAACGCTAATGATTAGCCGGCCGGAAGCGGCCTGTTGCGGCACGCTCTCGCGGATTCGACACACCGAGGGACCGTTCCTTTCGTCGCCCATGGGAATGGTAATTCGCCTGTTCACCTAATGTCCTTTTGTGATTCTACATGGAAATGGTACGTCCGAGGTTTACTTACGGGATACTTTAATGGCGAGATGAATTTAGAAGAAATCTTGGTAATAATGGTACGATCGATTAACGTTTCTCTGTAATTCTTGAAATACTTGAAATACTTTAAGGTATTGTTTGCGATGTTCAATAATGAGAATTTTTGGTGAATTGTAGTTTACGGCGTTGCCTGTGGGAATGGTAATTCGAATTAATATTCTGGGCGCATGGAAATGGTACTTTAAGGATGAATTTATTGAATTCACTGATGAGTTCAGTTTCTGATAGATCTCAGTGTGCAATGACCTTTCTTCATTGTGCTTATGTAATTCCTTAATTACATCATTCTGTTTATTTAATTGCTTATATAATTCTAATTCATGGTACTAAATACTCAGTTAAGTTACCTACCTGTAATAAAAATTTGTTACCACTATGCTACTAATAAAAATGGCAGATAGCTGATCCAGTGTTTCAAGAGTTCACGTAAAAATGGCACAGGTGGTACCTCGAGATCATTTTGAATCAATTTACCTACTGAATTATTCTCCAATGTTTATCTCGACACCATCGATATCTCTTTCCAGAATCAAGCCAGGAGAAGCGAGGTCCATGGAACAAAAGCGATAAATCGAAGAAAGCGAATCGATTTCGATCAGCGACCGATCGCGACGTTCGCCGTCCGGGATTCCTGTTAATAGAAGCACGAAATCGGAAGGAACTGTTAACGAGAGGCACGAGATTGGCCGCGCGAGCCAATGGAACCAGCGCGGCGCGGCACGATCCAAAGAAACAAGTGGTTTGTCGTTATTTGCACACAATGACCGCGGCGCAACCATGCCCGCTCGTGAGTGAAAGACGAATGGCGTCGGCCGCGGCCGCGGCAGCTGCCGTGATTTTCAGAGACTTATTGCCCGTATAGTTTTGACGGGCGCGCGATGAACCTACCGAGCGACGTGGACCTCCGCGGATTGAGACACGTAATCGGAGATGAATGGATCGCGATTAATGCCGACTGGCTCGGTCTCGGTTTACCCCTTTGACAGCCGGCGCGATCTCCGACGCGCGGCGTTTCGAAAATTCGCGGAATTTACATATCATATCCGGTTTCAGACCGGATGGAACGGAATACACGGATATATGTATTATACCGTAGCTTTTGGATTAATGTATTCTCAAATGTCATTTTCAGGGTCCCCGTTTCGCACTTTCCCGCGATGCCTGCTAAATTTTATGGTTCACCGTACAATTGGGTTGTAATCTTGCTTTATTCTTCGAGGAATTTGAAGGTGCCTTTGTGGAGTATTTATAGTGGTGAATTCATGTTTTTATTGAGTTAAATGCTACGTTAACAGAGACATCGTAACTTTAAAACACGATTTTGGAGAAGTAATCCTTATGACAATATTTTCATAAATATCCCTAATTTCTCGTGGCCTAACTTGAGTGCGCGGTGAAGGTGCATCATTCTAGTTTATGGATGCTTGATAATTTTCAAATAATGACCATTTACATTCATTGTATTCACTCTGGATCTTGTGCCAACCTTGCTTATTCCAACTATACATTGGTCTCGTGTATAATGTGAAACATTGATTCCAAAACTCTCTCCTAGACACGATGCCAGCTTTTGCATCAACAAATTATAACATAATCCAACAAATCCTCATATCTCCATATTACGTATCTCCTTCGGTCCGCCAACGAAGCGAAAGAACCTTCGCTCCGAGTTTCCCCACGAACCCAGCATTCCTTCGCCGGGCAATCGCAATAATTGTCAAATTCCCGTGAGTCCGTCGCAAGTACCGCAATCACCGAATCAAACGCAGGAGGAAGAGCCGCTGGAGACGTACGTCGAATACGAACGACCCGATTTAACGATTTTCGAGGGGGCACCGCAGCCGAGAGAGTTTCTAGAGAGATCATCGAATCTCCGGCAAAGAGGGAACCCGCGTGGAAGCGTACGCCGGGGGAACAAGAACAAGAAGAAGAGCAAGATGATGAAAAAGAGGAGGCTTCCTGACGCTGGCTAGCGTACTGGCCAGGACCTTTGATGCACGGTGACGCGATATAAATAGAAACCCGCTCCCTCTACAGGCCGGACCACTCATCCTCTCCCCCCTACGCCGTTTCGTTCGCTCGTCCTTCTCTTGTTTCGCTTCTTCGTCCTTTTCTTCTGCCTTTTTCACCTTTCCCTCCGTTCGTCTTCCACATTCTTCGGCTTTCTCTCGGTCTTCTTCTCCGGGCACTTCGACCTGCGAGGCTCCTTCCCTTCTTCTTCATTTTCCACTCGCGCGCCGGCCTTCGGCCGTCTTCGTCCTCTTTGGGGTTCTTGCGCGTACACGCGGAGCCTCCCCTCGTCAGCCGGTCCCGCTCGAAGGTAACCTGTTATTTCAGGATCCCCGGGACCGGCCGAAGTTTTTGCGGGTTTCTGCCGGCCCACGGCCACTATAAATATCGAGGCTCCTTTTGCCCGTGGCTCGGCTCGGCTCGCCTCGTCTGCGCTCGACTCGTCGCGGGCCCCGGAATCGAGCCGCCTCCTTCCCAGAAAACAGGCCCAGGCGCCTCTTCGTGGCATCTGTCGCGCGCCCAGACCCCTGGCAATTAGACAGGATCGTCCAACGCCTCGTACGTCTTCCTACTCGCCGAGGAACACGCGGCCCACAGCATCCTGTTTTCAGAAAAAGACTAGGACAAACGACAACGCTCCTTTCTGGTACCTCATCCAGTGGTTCTTCGGCTGTTGCTTACCGTCGACCCCCTTCGAGGAAGCTTCCCTTGTCGGACCTTGAACATTTAACTCTATGCACTGCGGGGGTACTGCTCGGTCGCCACTTGATTTGGTACAGCGAGATTATGGAGTTTGAAATTTAGTGGTTGGCTTTGTGTAAGGTCGATGTGTGAAATATTCGAATGGCTTTGTTTCTTTGTTTATGTACGCTTTATTGTTAGTTTCAAGGAATGTCGTGCATGTTTTAGTAGAGAATATTGAGTATTTCGAGTGAAACATTTTTCAAGTGTAAAAGGGTTAGTCGGATAATGCGCGCATATTAGATGTACTTACATATTTGTGTATTAGGTAGTAATTCTGAAAATTTAATTATGACTTTTAATTTAATTATGAACCAACTGAAATTCAGCAGATATTTCATTGTTTCGTTATACTAAGAACGAAGACAGCGTTGAATATATTCGAACTTATTCATCGTACAACTCAAAATGTATATAGCATCATTTGAATGGTAAATGTATAATTGCCATTGAGCTTTACGTTCATCGAGTCTCAGGAAAGACCGCAGGTTAAGAACCACTGTTCTAATCGGAATTGGATTCTCGTTTCTGCGTTCCTGGAAATTTTGATGGAAGTTGCGGGATTGATGCGATGTAATTTCACGTGGCTGCGTAAAGAAAGATTGACATGATTGATGGACAGGATTTTCTACGGACCGCTCCTCAGCACGTCCTCCATTGCGTCGGTTATTGCAACAATCACCGAAATGGCTGCGCGATCAGTTATTGTTTATTTTATGAAAGGTTTTATCGAAGAGTCCTCGTACAATTTCACTCTACACTAATATTTCTCTCAAACTCACTAAAGATCAACATACCCACACAAAACTTCCATTTTCAGTAGATTTTCAAGCCTAAATCTTGAAAAAAGTACACTATCCAACAACTTCCCACGTGTACAGAATTCTAATTAAAAAGAATTCCTCTCCAATCTACTTTTCCACGGCAAACAGCGCCATTATCAAGTTTCCGAAGTACCTCCGCCGACATCCAAGCAACTTGATTCCTACCAAGGACTTATCTGCTATTCGAATTCAGACTCGACAGTATTTTCACATTTCAAACGCCCGGCGTCTACGTAAACTGCGTTCAGATCGCCGATAGCGGGGCTCGCTATCACAGGCTATCTTCTCCGCTATCCATCGTACACGGCCATACGAAATCCTTGAAAAGGACGAAGTGTCGGCCGATTCCCGGCGGCGCAGGCCATCGAAGTCACGAGCGATCGTTTTCCGGCATCACGCGAGAAACGTTCCTCGTGACTCCCAGCGGTGCGCGGTCCGCGGACTCACGATCGCCGATAATGAGCGGCGCAATTATTTTAATGTCGCGCGGCGGCTCGCATAAATATCCGTCGACGGGACGACGCGAAACAGAAAACAACGGGGGGGAAATGGAACAAGCGGGGAGAAGGGGCGACGATTATTTCTCGCGGTTTCGCGGGTCCCCGGCGTAGCGGCCGGTGTCCGAGTGCCGCGAGCCGATCGCCGGCTAACGGTCACGGCGTTCTATGTGCGTGGCTGATTAATAAATCCAGTTAACGGGAATTTATTTACTCGGATAAACATCGCACGCCGCACTCTGTCGGCTTATCGTAATTAAGTTTATGCAGCCGGCTACCGATCGCGAAACCTTCGAGTCTTAATTAAGGAAGAGACGAGATCATTAACAATGGCGGACGCCGCTAAAGGCGAACGCCGCGTCACGCCGCCGCAGCCGCGCCACCGGCGCGCCGAGCCGTTCGGCGAGCCGCTCCCCCCTCGAACGGATTAACGCCTTTTTAAAAGCAAATCTCGGACCCTCGACGATGATGGCCGGGATCCCGGGGAAAGCTCCCCTTTTACCGGTACGCGCGACGAACGCGGCCCACGAGGCACGAGGAAGCCGTCGTTACCGTCATTTCGTATTCCTCGGGCATCCTTCTGAGTAGCTCTGATTCTAGACGTAATTCACGGAATTCTCGTTTCGGACAGACCAGGAATCCCTATATTCCGGCACGAGGGCCGCATGACCGATGAGCCCCGCGGTCGTGTCGACGAAAATTTCGTGGAACGCGCACCACGATTTTCCGAACCGGACGCTACTTACGGTCCGGTCATTCGGCGCGCAGCCGGGGGCAGTAGGTGGGACGGCAGCGAAATTGTTTGATCTGTTGTTTATCCCTTTGCGTAGGAATGTCTCGTTTATGGGTTTGTGGAATAATGTTTAGAAGGTTGTCGTTTATTTATGTTTCCTCTGGAATGAAATGTTTGGTTTTATGAAAGTGTCGATCGACGAAGTTTCGATTTAATTCGTGCTGCAGGTGATGTTTAAATGTAATGGGATTTCTGCAGAGTAGGATAGCCGAGGGTTTTATTTTACCGTAAGTGCTGTTTCCTCGATTGTTGCTTAATGTTATAGGGAAATTGTAGTTTGCACGAAGTGTCGTCTTCGGAGTATTTAGCTCGTTACCAAGTGATCTCTTCGTAGTTGGAAATTTTTGAAATAACCTGTTCCATCACTGCAATTCAATCATCCTGATTGTAACTAATTACAACTTCGTTAGAGTTTCATTAAACAAGGTGAATAACTACTTCTAAAAACTGTGAAGTAAATGTTTTACTTATTTTTCCGGATGCACTGGCCACGCAGTGAGACGTCGCGGCGCCGGCTCCTCGAAGGAGCCGGGTTTCTCCATCGCGGATCGTCGAAAACCGTTACCTTGCATCCCGGTTACGCTAGCATCCGGTCGGCACGTGGGTCAAACCGGAGATTAATCAGGTCTCTTTGTCTTGGTGAACAGCCAGCCCACGTAGATAACATCGCCGATAGGCCCGATGGGAAAAGCGTCGTCCCGGCTCTCTCGGTATCGCTCGATTTTATCCCCGTGGGCCTCGTGACACGGTAGTGCGCCCAGAAGAAAGTCTTGTAGCCGATCCATTTACCACGGATAAGTACACACAGCTAGCCATGCATACTGTGTCCCTTAACCCATTCGAGACGAATTACACACCGTGTGTCTAATGCATTTCCTAGCCAAAAAGACGACGTTGCACATCGTGTGTGCGATAACAACGAATTTCTATTATCAGTTACTAATCGAAAAACAGCTTATTCCACTACTTAATAGTAAAAATAAAATGCGTGCTAAAAATTGAACTTAATTAAAAACTAAAACTTATAGCAATTTCAATTTTTGAAACTGCGATTCACGTGAATTACAAGATTATACTTGGAAAAGTAGTAACCTTCATATAATCTACACTATTTAGTGGCAAATTAACACGTTGACTGCCACGAGAATTTCTAGCGTTTTATGTAATAACACTTATTTTCTAATAACAACGGAAAATGGTATTGGGAATAATTATTAATGATTTGATATCACAATAGTCATATTACACTGTTATCTAGCTAGTTATGTTATTAAATATTTCTATGCAACATCAATCTTTTTATTACAATTGTTCTTGAGTAATTTGAAAGCTCCGGTCATCGGTGACCACCGTGGCAATCGAATTAATTCCAAATTACCATACTCTCAAAACAAAAAAAAACATGACGTTCGAGACATTTTTCAAAGAACGAAACATTCCCGTAGATAGTTGCATTCGTAGAATAAAATGGTACACCGTGTATAAAGCGCGCGCGCGGACGCGGTTTAACGAGGCATGCGGCCACGGCCCCCACGATGAAGACGGTCAGCCCGGCTTGTAAATTCTGCAATCGAGGACGTTGCAAGTGCAGCCCCGCGCTCTATGAAGTATATCGTGTACCGGGCCGCCGCGTCCCGAACAGGTTACGGTGTTACGTTCCCGTATTTCACGGATGAAGTCACACGCATCGCCGGGCATTAAAATATCGACGTTCCGCGGGCGAATCGGCCGACCGACGGGATCCAATTTCGACGCGTTCCCCCTCAGGCCTACTCGACGACGGAACGTCGGGAGCAAAATGTTTCGACGAGAATTTATCTCGGCTTCACCGTGCCGGGAAAGGTTGCAGGGAAATGGTTCGGAACACTGGGAAGTTGGTATGATTGCTTTTGGCAATATGCGGTTCCTGCACGGTAAAGATTGTTATCGATTCACTTGGTTCTCGTTTCACGGATTCGCGACCAGCGTTTGCTTCAATAACAGTTTTCGTAGTTGCGATACTTTGTGAAATGCAACAAATCGTGTTTGTAGAATGGAAATGTAATTTGAGGGAGGAACGCGTTAATTTTCAATACCATGTACTATTTTTTGAGATTTTACAATTAGACGCAGATACACCTGAAAGTAGCTGAATCTCTACGCAAGGTAGAAAGTACTGAACGAATATGGAGAAATAAGGAGAATATATGGAATCAGAATGTTTCATGCTCGAGATATTATGGTGTTAATCTCATAAATTAAGAGCGAAGTGCGTAACAATGATGGGAGCGACTGACAATTAGTTCGTAAACGTTTCAAAGCGTTCTTTGTAAGTAGATTAGGAACGCACGTAGTCAGACAGGATTCTTGGAACAATGGCGGTGTAAATGCTTGTTGATGATAATAACTTTTGGCGATGTCACAAGTTATTTGACACTTTAATAGGTTCGTCAGTAATGGTCAGACGTAATACTAAACAAATTAGAATTTAGATCATTCATAAGATGCAATTGGAAGAAAGGAAATTTAGTTAACAAGAATGAATCGAAAACATACGGTAAAACTGCATTATGCGGATCTTTGTTCTCGGTATAACTGATTTATTGTTGGAAAGTTCATCCGTATTTGCAAGTAGTAGAAACAGTAATTCATGAGCAGACGTGTCAGCCGATTCCTATTCTGTAGCACGCGCGTTCGACAAATTTTCAAACGCGATTACCTCGGAATTTTCTATGAAGAAGATTTATTCGACATTCTTAATTTATTCTATAAAAATTCCTCAATTAAATCGTTCCTTACCTGCAACGCTAACAAAAACGTACATTAGAACCGTTGTTATTCCATGAGCACATGCACTTCACGATGCATTAAAAATATTATTTAAAAAAAAGAATGAAACTCTATTTACAATTTTTCTTAATGCACCTTCCTCGTAAATTAGATCACAAAATAAGTCAACACCGTTACTTTACCACTAAAATAACCGAGCAGTTAAATTGACTTTCCGACATTCCTATATAGAAACTCTGAGACTACACCTATTGAAGCTTCAATTGATTTACAATTCAGTTCGCGTATTGCTAAATCAATTCACTTAATCATTTCTCAAACCAACATCTGTTATCCGTTTAATAATTGCAAGAAGAAGGAATCAAGAATGGCTGATTTTGTCGTTCGGTAGTTTTCAGTTTTAGCATTACTTTGTTAGTCCTGGCAGCAACATTAAAATCTATTCTATAATCACGCGACCGAAACTATCCGTTGAACATTCGTCGTCGTTTAAGAACAGTGTCATCAAACGAAACCAAGAGTGGACCGCATGCGAACGCTTATCTCCGCAGCGAGCGTTTCAACGAAGTGATTTAAAGTACGGACGAGGGTACGGCCGCGGAGTTTATCAAACCACTATGATTTCCGCGGCGCGATCGACTAGGTAAAACGCGTCCGTATAATTATCGTGAAGTTTGCCGATAACTGTTTCTAATAACACGGTCTGGCACCGGCTGAAAAACTCGTAACGCACGTCTTCATAATCAGCCTCTTAATTAGTGCCTGTTGCGAGTATTAATTGCGCGTCATTATCGATCGGACGGAAACCACGAAAAATAACGCGGTTTCGTATCTTAGCACGTTGGTAATTCGTATGATTTGCGTCAATTAAACGGAAGTGTTCGCTCTTCGGGGATAATGGCCGGCTACCTATTCCGCGGACATTAAGGAGCGCATTAAACGAAACCTGACGGAAAATTGCAGTATCCGCGCTGCTGGACGGTGCCGCGTCGCCTCACGAACAACCGTCCTCCGTATCTTCCGTGACCGCGGAATGCAACAGTTACCGTCCACCGTGATATCTACATTAAACCGCGCCGCAATTAACAATGACGACCCGCGGATCCCGGTAACGTTAATGCACGGCTGCGCGCTGTCATGGCCATTAACGTGTCTTAGGGATTTTTGTGATAAATAATCTCGATGAAATTGCTCGCTAATACATAAGAGATTGTACAGCGGAGATCCAATTTGAAGATCGCTTCTGGACTTTCATGGTGGGTTTTTGTATCCCGATATCTATGTTGTAGATCGTTTTTCTATTTAATTTGGCGACGATCTGGGAGGTTCTGTTCGAGAAGTTTGAGTTTAAGGTTCCAGGTGATTCAGCAGATTCCTGTGGTTCGACTTTGATGGGTTTAAACGCGGTTTAAGTTGGTTTCGTCTTTTAACGGGATATTAAGTTAAATCGCCGCTGTTCGTGACTGTTGGGAAAATCCATCGAGGATTACTCGGCGGCGGCCTCATTAAGTGGTCATTTGTTTTCAGTGTGATGCGCGATGACGGGAACCGTGTAATTGAATAGAAAGGATTTGTAAAAAGGCGCAGACGTTTCGTTTATTTCAATCTAACGTTGCTGTAATGCAACTAGATTGCTATCTGTGTAATCGTTCGGTGGTTTCTGAGAACATTCGAGTGTTGCCGGATCGATTTTTTCTTTGATAAAGGCGATATTCATGTAAAAATTGACGCGCCTGTGATGTTTGAAATATGAAAAATTAACGATTCAGGGAATCGTTCGATCATCTTCAGTCAAATTAGCTAGTTCATCGAAGTGATTTTTCATCGGTATTTGCCGTCCTCATCTTCATTCATACTTTTAAAAGTGTTTCAATATCTCGCCACACCTTTTAATTATTATTCTAAAGTTTCGCGTACACGTGGGTAATGCTATGTTGTATACCCGCATTGCGTTTGCCTAATGTAAAAGTGTTGAATCAAATCATCCACCTGAGATTCTTGAAACAAATTGTACAAAAATTTTCACTTGACCCACAAAAAGTAACAAATTCATTTTTCATTAAAATGTCTCTATAAATAATTCCTCCATCCATCACATACCCCATATCATCACAATATTCCCCACCATGAACATTAATCTTTATCTTCTCTCCCCATTCGCACTACGTAGTACCACGAATACCTTGCAAGCATAAACATATTCTAATTCCAAGAATTAAATTATGATTAATAAGCAGCTGCTTCCGATTAATTTATAATAAATCCAATATATTATTATTCCTCTACTTCAAGAAACTAGCAACACCAAAAAAGACATTGAACATACCCAAACGTAATTACCTTACAAATATATATTACAAATCAATACTTAACATTTATTTTACGTCCCGAAAAGACAATACACTTTCCGACTCACCAATCTCAGTAAAATAGAAAATGTGTTATCAATAACACATAATTAACGATTTCTGGAGAGAGCAGAAATGTTCAACGAAAGCGTGACCCATGAAAAGAGGAAATAAAACAGAAGAGAACGTAGATAATGCATTATACGAAATAAGTCGCACAAGATCAGCTACGACGTTCCATATCTAGGGCGTATGTAGATCATCCCGTCGGCACGAGGCGCTGTCGCGCGATACCTCGCCTCGATAGTCCAGATCCATTTGCCTAGTTTCCAGGAAACGTTTGCGATGCACGTCCCCGCCGGGGACCGTCGATTCGACGTCGGCGTCGCGGGCTCGCGATAGCGGTCTGCCGTGGCACGCGCTCGGCTAGCCCCCGCTAACGCTTCGAAAAAGAAACCGCTAGACCGCCCCGTATCTAACTGGTACATCGTTTTCGAACGAACCGTTCGCCAGATTCCACGCAGGATTGCCCTGTCCGCCGGCCATGCCGGTTCAGTGTCTGGGCATTAACACTAGATTTACGGACATTTATTGTACAGCTTATTCTATTGTCCCTAGGAAGATCGATGCTCGTTCGTTTGAATGGTTCGTACCAGATTCACGTGAGCTAATTCCACTCATATGGAGTTTCATGAATACTAATTGATAAATGGTTGGGTCGATTTTGTTTCATGCAGCTACGTAATTTCCTAGATCTAAGAGCCTATGCACAAAACGCGATTCTTTTGGACTAACAGGAAGATCTGTCTTACGAAACGAGGATAAGAAAGCTTTACGTCTTTCATCTAATATCTCACTAAATCCTCGAAATTAGATGCATCCGTCGCCGAAGAAATTCTTTTTACGCAGTTGTAGGCCAAGTTTGAGGGGAAACTGACGCTTTGAACGTGTATTTTATGTAGATTCGGTTGTTTGAGTTTGCGCCAGTATGATCAGTTTAACTGGTGTCTTTTCATTGTCAGCGACATATTGCGGGACATCAGAAGCTACGTCGGCGACGCTTCGTTCGACCAGCTCCATTCCAGCGCAGCGTGTCACCCGCACTTCCGGTCTAACGTCGCGGCACGGCTTCCTAGCCTCGAGAGCTAGCCGGTCTCTCACGGTCAAGGTCAGCACTCGCGGGCCTACGCGCCGAGGGGACGATAATTGGACGACGGGACGCGTGGGTGTGGTCGTCGGTGGTATCGGTGAACGGCGAAGCTGAGCCGTGGAAACGGGTCGTTACCTCGGTCGAACGGAACTTCGCAAAGCGGAACGTTGCCATTGAAAAGGTAGCGTAAGTGAAGATGCTTTCACTGACAAGGAATAGTTGCTTCGGGTAAAGTGTCGATTGGTTGTTGAAAGACTGTTATTTCTGCAGTTGTAGAATTTTAGGTGGTTGCTTCGGGGAAATGAATATTGAAAAGGGTTTCGAATGCTTTGAACTTATAGGCGGAAGTAGGTTGAACGGGAAATGAGAGGTTTGTTGAGGTTGATCGAACTTGGGTACAGGGGTTTAGAAAAATATCTTATAAAATCGTAGGTTGTCCATTAAGAATTGCTGAATATTTAGGGAATAGCTAATGAGAGTTTTACTTTGTCTTTTACAGGCGATTCTTGAGTATTTAAGAGTATTGGAGAGAAATTGCTGAAAGTACTTTCTGGAAAATATCATTATTAACACGCTGACTGCCACGGTGGTCACCGATGACCGAAGCTTCAAAAATTTTGAAGAACAATTACGATAAAACATTTGATTTCAAATGAAAATATTTAGTAACATAAGTAGCTCGTTCATAGCGTAATACGACTACTGTGATACTAAACCATTAATAATTAGTTTCAATATAATTCGCCTTCGTTATTAAAGAATATTACTATTCGAAACGCTAGGAATTTTCGTGGCAGTCAACGTGTTAACTGATGAAGTTAGTGTTTTATTATTCCGTATTTGTCATTTTTAAAAGACAATATCATTGACCTCAGAAGAGAGCTACTGAAAAGTAGCATCCGGTGTTAGGATACAAGTTTTTTCGTTTCAGAGTCTACAGCGGTACACGAGGATCAGTTCAAAACGATAAATCACGTTCATCCGGATTTTTGCCGGAGAATTCATTAGTTGATATTTATTGCAGCGATTACACGCTCTTAGGTCGTTAAAATATGAGTAACGACATTTACGCACGGTACAGCTATAACGGCTGTTACGAAGCTAACCTAGTTGCGTCAGAACGCAACTTCGTCGTTCGAATCTATAGATCTGCCTGCATTCCGTTCGAAATTGCTGAAGGGAAAAGTTTATTAAGTAACGCCTCGCCTTCGACAGCGGTCCGAGACGATCGCTTGGCAAGGTCGTGTATGGGCGTGGCTCGATCGTAGCTATCTGACGCTGTTATCGAAGTGTGGCTGTTATTTGGAGCAACGTGCACTAATTATGGAGCCGTGGACGTTCCGTATGCGCGCAGGCATGTTCGAATGGTATCCGTGGAACCCTTCGCTGAGCATAGAAAACGACAGCCCCGTAAAACCGGACGATAAGATAATTCGCGTAAAGCCGTGTTTCACCGTTATTATTTTTCCAATGTCAAGTTCGCATACGCGGCTCGTGTTATGGTAATATAGTGCCGCGAGAAAAATGTTAGTGAGCCATCGGTAACCTATAATGACTTCATGCTTTCTGCTACCTTGTGCAATTTAATGCTTATTTGCATATCGCAACGCGTTGGTATATTCGTTATGAACACGAACAACTTTCTGCTACAATGTTGTAAGTGCATCTATAATTTCCTAGGAGAAAATGGGAATTTTATTCATAAATACTACATTCGTTTAAGTGTTCCACTATTATTAATTTGTATATAAGTTCTTTTGCTATTCTTATTCATTTCGTACCGCTGTATCTTAATAATAGTGTACATATTCTCTTGCGCGTTGAAACTGTAATTTTAACTCTAATTTAACGATTGCCACGATTGGGAATAAATTCTTGTAAAATCTGTAAATTCTCCTATTATTAAATTTATATTTGTCACTGATAGAAGTTGATATTTCATAGTCACAGCTTGTCAATTTCGTTCGTGATATTATTAAATTAAAAGAAATTTAAGAATTAAGGGGGGAAATACCTTTAGAGGGATGAAAACGAGCTGATCTTTATGAATTTTTTTGTAAAGGAAAGGATTGTTTTAAATTTTTGAAACTTCGGTTATCATTTACTATATTCTTTCTCTATTACCACGTATTTCTTGTTTTTCAAGATATTTAAAAATGGCGGAGTTATGTCCCTGTTTTTCGGGAAGGTTGTGGTGCGACTTATTAAATGGTGTAAGCTCTAGCATTGGCTACATTGATTTGAAACAAACCAGCAAGACATATTTCGATAACTAACAGTTACAGTTTATAGATGAACCTAAAGAAAGCGAAAAATATTAAAAATTGAAAAAATGGCACGCTTTTAAACAGAAACTTTGAATTTTACATGAAATACTATAAATTTTTATACTAACATCCTACAGAAAAAAAATATTGCGATTTTTTAAGGTTCTAAAGGTATTTCCCCCCTTAAAGCAAAATGGCGTTTCAAGTTTCAACTAAATTCTTTTATCTCGTGTTCTTACAATGATTGCTGTCGCAACAGCACCACAATGGGAATATATAATATATTATACGATACTGTAATGTTGCGATATAACAAAATCCCTTACGCGAATGACAAAAGCACATCCAGTCCCAATAATCCAGCGGAATACACGTCGCGTCGAATTTCCACTGAACAATCCTGCCCCCGGAACCATCCCTAAGCGAATTAATTTATCCATTTTCCCAGCGATAACAAATTTCCCCCTTCGCGTATTGTAGGGCCGCGGACCTTGATACTTTCATCTGGGTCGGTGTCCCTCGGTCGGCGGGGGCCGGGATTAATCTTGTTACGAGGCATAATCGGATTCTTCTTCCCGTGCGCCTCGATAACAGCCCGAACGAGGTCCCAGCGAAATCGTTATCATTACTGTGGAAATTTCATCGCCGGCTCGGATAATTGATTTTGCTCCCTTTGCCTCTCGTTGCGTGTTTCCTGGGAGACGGAGGATCCACTCGGAGACCGATTGTCGACACGCGTATCCTTTGGAGTTCTAGAAACGGCAGTCAACTGTGATTGGATCTAGTGTAACGTTGCATAAGTGAGACCTGAGTTTCCAGCTTCGAAAGCTGTAGCTACGACTCAGATTTTAAGAGCTTGAATTCTTAGGGTGCAAACCTTGAGTTGTAAAAACTAAAATCTTCAACGGTCTAGTCTGTATGCTTGAAGACTTGAACATTAAGGCTGTTAGGCCTTGATCAAACTTTCTATGTTGAGTCCTAAAGCTTCCAAGGCCTAGCCTTTAAGGTTCAGCTTTTAAGCCTTGATGCTTCGAAGATTCGAACTTTGTAGGGTTCTGGAGCTTCAAGATCTAGTCTTTAAGGTTGTGCCTTGAAGCTTTGGACTCAGGATTTAAGGTTCATTTATGGAACTTCGAAGACTAGTTTCGTAGAACTCAGAGTCTTTGATACTCAGCATTTAAGGTTGATTTTCGAAGCTTTGAAGATTGAGGCTCGAAGCTTTGGAGATCCTTTTAAGGTTGATCCTTGCAGCTTCGAAGATTGAGGCTTAAAGCTTTGAAAATCCAGCATTTGAAACTGATTCTTGAAAGTTCGAAGACTCTTAAAGTTAACCTTTTGAACTCTGTAAGCTACAATATTGCAGCAGGAATAATATTAGATATTTTAATGAATCTTAAAGAAACTACCTCACAATTATTAGATTTTTCACACATCCAAATTTTGCACTAAGAAGGAAAATAAAAGATCTAAGAAATGTTATAGCGTTTTCAATTTTCGCTAGGGATACTATAAAAATTAGTTGCAGTTGCTGATATATTACAAAACCATCTGGAGTGCTAAGGGTTAAGCCTTATAGTTTCGAAAACTTAAATTTTTTGGAGCACTAGCGTACTGCGTTGGAACAACCTTCACGCGCAAACACATAAAAAGAACGAACACGCATTTCTCGGATTGGCAGGAATAGTCATGCCAATTAGTCAGATTGTGTAGCTAATTTGTACAGAGAGAGCAAACCGGTGCAATTGAATACCTCTTGCCCCCCCGTAACGTCGCGACTGCCATCTCTTCAGCTCCACGCGATACACGCGATCCCCGGACGTAGACTAATTGAGACAGTGATCGCGTATAACGCGGGGGTTGTTCGCCACACGCCGCGAATAAATTAACGCTGCGATGAAAGACATAATCCAGCGTTTCCACGTGTATTTGTACACGGCCCGCGGCCCGCCGCGACATTAGTTGTCATTTGTTGCTTGAATGAACGAAATTGGCGGTGCACTTCCTGTTGCTCGCAGCTGCGACCGCGGGGATAATTCTCTGCGGCTGTAACGCGAAACGACTCACCGCGAGAGAAATCAGTTTCCGCGCGCCCGCTGACAATTCAATTTTGCATGCTGATTTTCTAACTGGACGCTGGATTTCGAAGCGTTCGCGTCGGATTGTCCGTTGAGTGCATGCAGTGTTAATTGATTATGTTGGATCAATTGTTTAGCTTTCGAAATCTGACATCTGAGAAATGATGAACGCTATTTGCGATAGCTTTATCGCTACCAATTTCTGAAACAAATGTGTGCTACTACAACGATTTGAAACATCGAATTGTTTCATTCCATTTTCTTGTAGCCTGCGTTTTATCTTTATAAGATCTGCGAATTTGATTCCAAATACATTTCCAACAAATTTGAAATTTAGGAGAGTTTAAAAGAATGTTATGTTGTTGAAGTTGGTAATTTAATATTGATATATGACGTTTTAAATTGTATCTTCTGGAAAGGAGTGTTTAGAATTTTATACAGTTTTTACAACTAATAAAGTTGCAGAGTTTTATACTGTCGTATTTGTTAATAGACGTTTAGTATTCTTATTTTATTCGTGAAATTTCCCGTGCACACAGAAACATGAATACAAAACTTCTCAGTGTTGCAAAAAGTGGTTTAATTGCTTGGTAGGTCCGCCGAAAAAATAATTCGCTCGTCACGGGGGAGGACCACCTTAGGCTAAATATCCCATTAAGGCTCGCCGGTATGCACCATTAAAAAACCACGTGGTTTTAATAGCTGTTCTACGATGTTCCAGTTTCAAACATTCGCCGGAATCTTTGACCAACATCTGCTGCCTCTTTAAGCCCATCGACAGAGAACGATTGTTCCCAGGATTCTGTGAACTCGCCGAAATTCTGGCGTTCTAATACTTCTTGAAATTCAGGCAACGCGCGGTACTACTTACTCGTAAAATCCAGATATTCCTTTCACGATAGAATTAATAAATAGTCAAATCACCTGCACAATAAAATTATACAATTAGATCTTAACTTAAAGTTCAAGTAGATTAAAACTAAAATTTAATTTAAATGAAATGCAACTTTAATTAAGATCAAATTATATTGAACCTAAATCTTTGGGTTACATCATGGTTGCACTGATAAGTGCAATATTTTCAACATTCAACCTTCGAATGTAGAAATATAGAGTAATAAATGAATGTTTCGAAGAATGCAAATTCCTGCAATGAAATTAGAAAAATATTCGAATTTTTTGTAAATAAATATTCAAGGTAAAGAGAAGTATTAATTTTGACATGAAAATATTTTCACGCTGAATTGCCATCAAATTCAGTGCAACGTCATTACGGGATGGTTCTCAGAGATGCTCCGAGCGCACCCTAAACAATTAAACGTGAATCAATTTCACGGGTCAGGCATCCGTGCCCGGAACCGTTTCATCAGATTTGATTCGTATTCCATCGCCGACGGCTCCTAATTCGAATATTCGGCCCTCCCTAGGCTCGCCGCCACATGAGTAGAAGCGGCTCATTGTTTTTATCTGTTCGTGAGAAGCTCAGAGACAGAGGAGAGGCAAGTTCGTTCCGGGAACGTACGGACGTAATTAGGTAATTATTAGACTCTGAGAATTTGATACCCCTTTCGCGGCCCGTTCAACGGTGCCGCTGTTTACCGTTTTTTTTCCTCTCTGAAATTTTTCTGTTGACTCGGTAGCGTCGCGCTCTTAGTGTTAACATCCGGAGACCTTCGGTGAGAACCAATATGGCGGCTACTAGAGTTTTGAAATAAATGTTTGGAATCAAAATTATTGTGATCATGAATATTACTAGATAACCTTGTTGAATAAAATTAAAATACTCCAGAACCATAGTCTTCACGAATATTATATTACTTAAAATTTGTTGAAAAGAGTTGTAAATTAATCGATATTTTTATTTATATTTCATTTGCAGTTACTAGAATATATCCTATAACTACAGGAATTTTCCATTTTATTATATTCGGCACACTCGAACAGGCGACACGTAAAATTCACTATTTTCAGGTGAAAATTAAATCAGCGAAATCTGAAAACGAAGCTACAGATAGAGTTGCAATCGCGTTTGAAGTACTGCATGAGCCTTACGGCGCGTTCAAAATTTCTCAGAAGCATGTCTTGTCGCAGATGTATTGGTACGTCGACGGAGATTAAGTCAGTTAACATGGCGGACCGGACAGGAAGGGCGAGGGGCCGTTTTTACAGCACTTAGTCGACGTTGGCGCTCCATACGGATTCAGCAAAAAAGAAATCCTCGGAGAGGAGAGGAGGAGACACGGGGACCTCCTCGGGGCCCCTTTGATCCTGAAAATTAGCTTATAGTTTATTGCATTTTTTATGCCGCCTTTCATCTCCGGGATCTCACGCGCGCCGGCTAAAATCTCTCATCAATATGCAGGGTGGCCGGGCACTGAAAAAAATCGGTGGAGTGGGCCATGACCCGGGGAAACGGAGTGTGCGGTAACTATCTAGAAAAGAACAGGCGGATCGAGGAGACGGGAGCGAAGACGAGGAGGGACAACGGCAGTCCTACGAAATCCGCCTTCATCCCGACTCATCAGTCGGGAAGAATGGAGTCCTTTATTCAATTATTCGTCGCTCTGTTTCCCCAGGGAAAAAGTTCAGCCTTTCGAGATCGCCCGTAAGAATACGAATGGAAGTTCCGGGAACTCGTACCGTGAGTACGAAGAAATTAGCATGTGGTTGTTTCTTATAAACATCTTTGTTGTATTTTAATATATTCTTTTAGGGTAATTCTGTGATACGTGTGATTAGTTTGCATTTAGCTTTTCTGTTTAGGAAGATTCTCCTTTTTTGGAAGATTAACTTGGAAAATTGAAAATTAGTTAGGTATTTGAATCGTTCCTCGAGGAGTGCGTTAATTTTGTATTAGATGATTTAGGAAATAGTATATTCATCATCGGTGCTTCAGTTTAAATTTAAATATTCTTGAAAGTGTTCTTGCTGGCAATGAACCAATGTCTTTCAAGGTCTAAGATATAATGAGGAAGAGAACGTTTTTTTGTTCATTAAATCAAAGTTTAACCAACAATTGATACGATCGTTAATTGTACTGCGAGGTTTAGAGCGAATTTAATTATTGCAATCAAGATGATTATTAGCACAATGAGTAAGGAATAATGGAATTATATAATATTGTATTTATGTAAATCATCGCTAAACAATTCAGCAGTAAAATAGTTTTACAATTTATTTCAACAGCGACGCAGGATAATGGTAGTGTCGACCTTCGTATTGAGATCATTCAAGGTCACAATTCCAACAGCACTAAGAATTCGCAAATTTTTAAACATTCCTTTCGACAAAATTCCTCGGTTACGAACTGTTTATGCGGATCAATTAATTAACCGACGCATATGTAATCGCATCTGATAGCAAGGTCGTTCAATGTCATCCAACTTCCTGGCAATCATGCGACCGAGTATACCAATCAATATTTGCATTCGCGTCGCCGGCTACCAAGCATCTCCGCCCACGTCCACAGTCCCATTCACAACGAAGAAATCAACGACGAGGAACGTTTTATCTGATAACGTTCTCGCTTCCGCAGCGCCGGCCGTAAATTAACATTTTCCCTGGAAACGCCTATCCGGGGAACAGGCTAATCGGGCGTTAATTACGAACAATTACGACGGGTTTCGTCGCTCGTTCCTCTTCGTTTTCCTCTTTTTTCCTCTACACAGAAACGTAATCGCAGCGGTCGTTCGCGGAATAGTGGGTGTACCTTTTTTGAAAGTCTGATGATTTTCAACGTCACGATTCTTGTTTCCTTCTCAATCCTTTCTCTCCTTTTTTCACGATCTGGTTCGATTCGATGCTTTCACTTCAATTGTAACAGAAAATTTCACACGATTTTGAAAAACACGATTGTCTTTCCTTTTTCAATGTTTCTCTTCCTTTCCTCACTACCTTTTCCACTATTTTCCTTTTCACGATTTGCTTTGACTCCACGCAATCACTTAAATTCTAACATAAATTTTCAGACATTTCTCACGTTAGAACTGCCATAGCCGTCAAAATGGCGGGTTTCAATTCCCTTGCTTCACAATTACTGCTATATCAAAAGTGATAGATATCCTAAAAGATTTGAGAAGTAAATACTTCCACTTGAATACTATAACGAATATACAAAGGAATCGAGAAAAACCTATTTTTATAAGGATTACATATTAATTCTACTTAAACACTATAGTTCCAGTGTTAAACTCTACTGATTCATTAGATCTGGAATCGATCTCCATTTACCTCTAAGTATACATTTTTACATATTTTTTGAAGCAATATGTTTCGCGTGAAAACGAAATTGGATGTGCGATAAAGATTTTTTCATCGGCTAACTGCCGTCCGCTAATTGTTGTATGCCGGCTGTCGGTCTCGAAAATCATCGCGGGGACGAGCGACGGATGTAATTTCAATCCGATTGATCGCGGCCGGTCTGTCATTGCGCGCGGAACAGAAAATACGCGAGGAATCGGGCAGCGCGAAGAGAACGACCGACCGGCACGAGACAACTCACTTATAGTTATAAAGCAACTTGCTGCTCCGGGCGCATTGCTCGAATCGCTTCGAGAGGCGGCGAACGTGGCGGATGAAACGGATACGTCGCGTCGCGTCGCTTGATTTGTCGCCGCGAGATTGACGGACGGCGTTTTTGTCTGTTATATTTTTCATCGGATTCTTTGTATCTGTTGGTATTCCGATACCCGTGTAGCGTTTAATTGATCGAGCAGTTGATTTTCTCGGATGCTGGATGCACTGAGCGATGGATGCTTGGAAGCCGTCAGCTATTAGGTTGCTGAGAGATAGCTTGTTACTAAACAGCTGACTAGATGTCTTGGGGATTCTAGATTCATTGAATTCTAGAAGCTTAATAGTAGTTAACTATTAGATTATTGGATGTCAAATTGTTTAAAATATTCTTTACTGGACTTCCTTGCAATTTTAGGTTTATTAAACCTGATATTTGGTTTATTAATAAATTGTTCGTGGTATATTTGTTTTTATGTATTGTTAACATAGCTGTATTTGGAAACGTGCTCTTTATTATTTTTCTGTTTCTTAATAAATGGTAGAATGTAATATAAATGGAAAATGTATGCTAGTGAAACAGTCTAAGCTCTTAATCTCTTTATCTAAGTAATTTTTCAGAGAATAATATCGTATTTATTGATATATTTAGTAAATTGTGTGAGTCTATGAATTTTGGATAAGAATATAGTGTTCTATGGTATATTTTGGTTGGTATAAGTTTGAACTATTTATTCACAAAAATCCCTGTGGTTCAAATGGAACCCCGAGAAACAGCTTGTCTGCTAATACTGGATATGTTTAAATAATATACAGCGAGTAAGGTCGATAACATAATATACAACGTTTCCGACTGAAGTTTCCCGATGTGTGCTGTGCCTAAAAATAAGTCAAAGATGTTACAAAAACGTAGATCTATATACAGTCAATCTGAAACTAGAAAGTCTAAATTTTTCCATCCGATCCTGCTCATCCAGCTTATCAAAACAAAGTAAAACTTTACGCTCTGATAAAATCTGTTGTGTTTGTACGTGGACAATAAGTGAATTCCACACTTCAATTATGTATTTCTAATATCGTGGGAAATAGTTAATCTCGTTCCATCGTGTACGATGACTGAGCAAATGTGAATTGATGATTCACTGGAATTACGATAGCATCTGATAAATTCATAAACAAAGAGAACAACGTGAGAAAGTCAAGGTACATCACAATTTAATGCTTTATAATATTATTCCTTCGTATTCGTGCACAGTATTACTTTTACTATTGTCCTCGCTAATACATCAGACAATTGTTTATAGTAATCAAATATCATTATTCTTTATTCAATTCTAATATTAAGTGTATCGATAAACAATCCTATAATTCTTCGATTTGACGCATCGCTCCTCAATTATTACTTATATTAAACCTAACGAGGCTTTTAATACAATATTAATAAACATTACTGCAAGGAATACAATTAACATCCACTAATCCCTACACTATTCAACATTCGTGCTTCCCTCGTAATTTTCATATAATATTAATAAATACCAAATCATCGAAAAATCAACGCGTCGATTCATCCACTGCTGTCCCATACCATCCGCGCTGCTCAAAACCGTACACAAAACAGCGTTGAACACCTAACCCAGAGTAGCCTTCAGACGATCCTCACTTTCGATATCAATTCACCGAGACATCCAAGCCTCATCGGCCCTGACCGTTAGCAGCGGATCAGAAGGATCCCTCTCGGTGTTTAGTCATCCAGCCGGCGGCGATTCGTTGAACGCCGGGGAAGAAGAAAACGTGCAAGAAAAAGAGAAAAAAGAAATGGCGGAGATCGCAATCGGCCCGGTACGCCACGACATCGCCGACGAATCTCGACGGAACTCCGGGGTTCAACCTGGCAGAGCCCCCTGACCGGTTGGTGATGTCACTCGATGTATTTCCGTTTTCGAAGAACCGGATGACGTCAATGGAATCTTAACCCCGGCTCGCTCCTCGCCGCAACGACGTCATTCGTCCAGTGTTTTCCCCGAAGCGCGGTTTTTCGTAGACGTTCAACTAATCAGGGGACGTTTTCAGATCGTCGAGGATAAGGAGCTACGATTCCGAGAGGGGGGAGACGGGCAATTTACGAGCCGGAGAGGCGAGGCTGCGGGGTAAACTGGTAATCGCGCGACGCTTATTAAAATTGAACGCCTCGGAGAGGGTGACGTGGCCGATGGCGCGGTTGATGCCTTTAATACCGCGTTCGGGGTGATTATCTTGCGAGTTTAATTCTCGTCGGACACCTGGATTACTGCGCTTTTAAGGAAAGATGGGGGAATTCCGTTGCCGCGACCGTGACGGGGGTTGACGATGCTAATGGCAATAATGGCACCGAGTGCCGCAAGGGATTAAAGGCTCTTGTTCCGATTCAATTTTTTCTTCATTGAGGGAGAAGTCTAGTCCTATAAATCGAACGACCTATACGTGGTCCTCATTAAGAATTACAACAGATTCTTTGGTTTCTGCGTGTGTCGATCCTATCCAAAGATACTTTCCAAATAATTTCACTCAATGCTTTCAATATATCGATAATCAAGATTTGAGACAATTAAAATAGTTTGCACTGATACGTAGTTCTACTGTTAACATAGAACATTCCAGCGAGATCCTTCACCTTTCACTTTCAAAAAATGTCACCCACGTCTCTAAACATCGAGTGTTCCCAATGAAAAACTACTGGAGATACTCCTATGTGTTCCAAACTTCAAGGACACAATCTTTGCAGCTCGCGCTGTCGGGTTAGAATCAGACCACATATTCCTACAAATCGTTCGTAAGAAACATCGATCAATCGATTCCAGTGTGTCCCGTAGTCTATCCCGCGGACGGCCAGCGCCAGTGAAACTCCGAAGCCTTTTTCCTCGTCCGTAAAACAAAGTTGTCAATTAGCCTCGCGCGGCGCGCCTGTTACGAAGCAACGGCCGGCCAGCCGGCCGGTTGCCTTCCTGTGAGATAACCCGCGGAGAGTTGAACGACACACGGGAGAGACCGCGGCGTCCGGGACCGGATGTCGTCTCACTCGCGTTGTTTCCTCTTCTTGCCGTGGGATCGAGGGAAAAGACGCCGGGGAGGACATTGTGTGCGCGGCGGAGCAATGTCAAGGTCCGACGCGACGTTATTGGAGCGGTTTCCACGCGAGAGAAAACGCCGCGGGCGAGAAACGTTGCAGCGGCGGTCGATCGATCGGCGAGGATGACTCGATCGATCGATCCCGCGCCGCGGAAAAAGCGGGATGCCAGGCGAGATCGGTTTCGTTCCGCGATTCGCGTCGCTTTTCTCTTTCGTTTTACTTTTCTTTTCTTCCCGGCTACACGGTTTCTTTACCGCCACCGAGGACATCCGATTACCTTCCCCTTGATTGATTTCATGGGGACGTTTATTGCGGCGACGACGACGGTATTGATCTCATTCAGCCGGTAGAACGAGATTGACACTTTTATTGTCGAGTCGCCGATCAATCGCTGGCATGCTTGTTAGTTAATCTGATTGAATTACTTTGTAGCATCCATTGCGGAGATTGGTGATTGAATGGTGGAGTTATGGGGCAGATGTCCGAGGGATTCGATCTGATGTTTCGGATCACTTCGGGTGTTCGGGCACGTGTGTGTTTAAGGACGAAGGTTGCGTTGCGACTGCGAGTGATAAGTTTTGAGTTTATTTGAAGGGAAGTGGAGAGTTAATTTCTTTTTTTTAGTTGTGATTGGATTAGGTTTAGGTGGATGATAATTATAGCTACTTTTGGCTTCCCGAAATGTTTATTTATCGAAATTTTGAAGGACTCTATAGTTTCTGATACGAGGTTAAGAAATGTAGGAATTCGTGGAGTATTGCAATTTGATTATAATACTGACGTAGAGGACTCACAAGAGTGTAGGCAATGAATTTGTACAGAATGATAATTAGTAAAGTGGTTAAAGGTCACTCCTTGAAAGGAACGTTTTTCTTAATCTTATTAAATCGCTTACATAATGACGATTTAAAAGTGCAATGCAAGCCTTCATTGCTATTTTTAAATCGAGTTAAGAATCAGTAGTTCCTACATACCAATAAAGTCGCGATAATAATAGTCTCTAGAGAGAAAATGAATTCAATTAAACTTTCATTAGGGAATGGATTACATGCTTAAGGAAAATGGACGCGCAGAAACAATTTCCTTGCGGTATGTGTTCACAATGAGGCGATACCTATCATTTATGAACTTGATGGTTCTTCGGTTAATATATTCGAACCGCGCAGCATTTGAGAAATGACATCATCCATCGCGACCGCGAACACCAACGAACAATTTATTGGATACCGATGTATGAGTCCACGGATGGTATAAACCGATTGGGCAATAAAACATTTTAATTGACATCGTGCGCATCGATTACATTTGCCTTCAGATTACATTTGAATCAATTCTAAAATAGTTTCTATACACTAATGTTTTAAACTATTCCCCCATAGAAAGTGTTAATAAGAATTTAAAACTGGAATTCTTTATAAATCACATAATAGGACAAAAAGAATATTTCCAAACATTTAAACAATACCGTAGATACTTCATTTTCTTTTCTTTTATTCTTCCAGAACACATTTTTTCAATCTTCCCCGCAACCGAAAGACAAACAAACTGCAATACACATTTCAGAACACTCAAAGCACTGAACATCTAAAAATGACCTTCAGTTAAGGAACCACATAACCCAGAAACCATAAAAGTATAATAAAACACATGTAAAACTTCATATTCAACCACAAAGCCGTCTCCACAAATGCCCAAAAAAATTGCTAGAGAAAACGCTTTGAAACCACTCAATTACCCAAACAACCTCTACAAAATCATGAAACTAAACCCTGAAATATCAAACTATCATTCATCAACCCCAACGAAAATCGTATCCCCCTCCCAGCCAAAACGCAATCACCGAGCCAGACAGCTCTCAAATGAAAACCCGAAGAAACCGAAGCAGCGTGTCCGCAGAAAATCGAAAACAAAAGGTCAACAACAGCAATCGCCTCTCGGTGTAATCTATTAACCATCGAAGCGTCGTAATCTCGATCTCGCCCGGTCCCAGCTGGCAGCGGTGCGTGAATGAAACGAGAAGAAGGAGAGCCGTGTCGCGTGACGTGTCCCGGCTCACGCAGGACGACGAACGTCGTCCGGCCGAACCGGCCGATGATTCACAGGACGATAGCAGGTGGAAAAAGAGAAGAGCGGCCCGAGCGATGGAGGCGTTGCAGGGACCGTGGAACAGGATGAAGAAAGAGGGAGAGGGTTGCAGCGTCGATGACGACGAGCGCGACGACCGAGGTGGAAAGAGCGAGCGACGAGGGGAGCCGCAGCAAGGGAAGAGTCTAGGATATCATCGCCTATAAATACACGCGGCAGCCTCGGGCAAGGACGTCGTTGGTTACGGAGGATGATCCTAGACGATCGTCTTACGACGATGCCTGACCTCCTCGAGCGGATCGACGCATCGACGGACGGACGTTGCGCGCCGATTAGACGCCGCGAGTTAATTGGTGTCTTCGGCCGGTCGGAGAAAAAAGAACGGTCCCCGGGGATAATAATGAGGGCCATTACCCCGACAGATTTCAGGATCGATCCGCGCGCAGCACACCGCGGCCTCCTGACGGAAGAGAGACTCTGCAGGAAATAACATGTTAAAACGGAGGTACGAAGTAATAGTAATTATCATGGGAGTGATATGATTCCCAGGCGGCGAACGCTCACGTGGAATTCTAGTTTCTTCGGTGTACTTTGCGTTTCGACCTAGGTTGTTCGCTTTACCGATGAGTTCAGCGGATTTTCGATTGAGAGAGGATGCTGGATTTAATTGTACTTTGGAGTTAGGATTTCTGTGGTTCGATGAGGGTGTTTATTGGTTGAGGTGTACGTGCGGTGTATAGGTTTGGGAGAATTTGATGGTGGCTGATTTGAATCTTTTTGTTGATGTGCGATACAGAGTGTAGAATTTGTAATGTATGATATGCAAGTTGGTAATTTAAATCTGATGCATTGAATAATTTAATACGTTGTATATAGTGTGTGAGATAATGTAGTAGAGTTTATGATACGTTGTAATCTATAAAGGAATTTAGATTTACTAGATAGTAACGTAAAGCAATTTACATGTTAATGGTTGATTAATGAGAGTTCATGCAGAAATGGTACTTGATTTTGTTTATTAGTCCGGCTACTCTGCGATAAGCCCTGCATCGTTTTTGTTGGGAGAATATTACCTCTCGATAATGGATCCTGTAACACTGTAAGTTGGGAAGAGGCAGAAGGATCCACGGATCATCGTCGATTCACCTGTAAACCGGTGGAGTAACGGGCCAATTCCGCCGACACTGCTCTCCTTTCTTTTGTTTTCGATCGAGGGAGACGATAAGCGACATTGTTACGTGTGATTTTACGCTTGTCGCGCGAACTGGATTAATGATATCGCGATCGGAAATTGTTCGTGCTTCGTGGTTTACTGGGAAGTGATCCGTTAACGGAGAAGATTGGAACCTGATGCCGCGATCGGCGGCGATACTATCGAATTGATTGACAATTAGCGATAGCTGTGCTTGTGTTTAGATTCTATGGTGAAGGATATGACAGAATGATTGAATGTTCATTATTTTATGCATTGAATATTTATGACAGAATATTTTGATAGTTTCATGAAAGATGTGAGAATCCTTTTGTAGATGACTCATAATTCACAGCTTATAATTAACGAAGATTTAAATTCTTAAAGATTGATTTCTTATAATGATTTCTCTTTCTGATATTTATTGTTTGTCAGAAATTATAATAACGTAAGAATTTGAGGAATGTTTAATAATATCTGTAATATTAAATACAAATTTTATTCTATTTATTTTTTACATAGGCATATTCGTTTCCTTTGAAATCATTCATCTCTGGCTTCAGAACCCAAAAGCTGTTACCAAAGTTACCGTTGGCATTATCCCCACTCTCATATTTTCATTTAAGAAGGTGACGCAGCCGAAATGTTTAGCATTCAATCTCCCTCGCGGCGTCAAGCTTGACGTATGTCGTGATTTCAGTTTCTAATCCTCTTTACCTTTCTTCGTCACCATCCATCACTATCAATATTGACTATACTCGTCCACGATTGATAATAATTGATTACTTGCGATCGTCTGTGATTATTTCTCCTTACTTTTTGTCTGATTTTAATTACTCTCTATTACGTTCGGCCACTTTTAATCTAACTAACTGGTAAATATTAGTAATTCCTTTCTATCGTTGTCCATACTTTTCTAGTGATCTTCCCCGTTTTCATTCACTTCCGTTTCATTTATCCTTAACACCATAATCATTCCTAATTTGTTCCGATTATTTCACAGATATCCGATCACTTTTAACCATCTCTAATCACCTCCAACTAACATCAATCACGTCTGACTTCTTGTGACTAATTCTGATTTGCTTCGATTACCTTTCACTGCTGACTGCGGATAGCCACTTATAATCTCTCCCGTAATGCCTTCCCGAGATGTTGCAAGTTCCATTTCAGCGTATGCGCGCGAAGTCAACCGACGAATATAAAATTATTCTCTTTGGAACAACGAATATCTTCCTTAAGGTAACAGTTCACCTTATATCTCAACGCATATAAAATGCTTGTTACGTAACAGCGGAGTGCGTATCGTGCGCGATGACGGTGTACAATGATATTGAAGAGTGAATCGAGTTCAGAAGAATTTCACGTACTCGGAACGACATGTAAAGTATTTCCAATTGAATGTCCTGTTCGTTTAACGTCTGACAGAGCCACCGATCAGATGCCATTCGATTTTCTAACGATTACCCGATGAATGCGAGGTTGTCGCAACACGCTCATCCGGGAATTTCAATCATATAATTCACTGGACGACGGCTCTCCTATTTATGCGGCGACACTTTTTACAATAAAAGACGTCGCAGGCAGTTAAATATAAAAACAAAGAAGAGGCGCCGTTACGGAGAAGCGTCGCCGTGAATCCGTGAATTACTTATAACGATTACTAACGCCGCTTATTATCGCTGACGCAATACACGGGGTATATTTCAACTCTTGACAACAACAACGCGGAGTTACGATCCACACTTTTTTTCCTGGTGACGCGTTCTCCGTGGGACGCCATTTTTATTGACCTTTTTACTGCCTCCGAGTGACCGCCGTTGGCCCGTCATTGAACTCTTTCGCCTTATTGCGTTTTAAAACACTTTTGCGCGACGAATTCATATTCGATTTTTGCTCGTTTGAAATTCGTACTATTTACTATTCCGTTCGTCAACGTCGGACCAATCGGTGACTTATTCGCAACGATTCGTCATAATTTATATAGTACTTCGTAAAACGATATATTCACTTTTAGCGAAATTATTTAATCTCTTCTCCTTTCGGGTGATCCTTGGAATTGTTTTGCATGTATTTTTCAAACGTGATTCAATGTTTATTACTTTCGTTTGTAATTTGAAATGATTTCTTTCTTTCGCGTAACGTGGGTAGATTTATTTGTGAATATCTATTTCGTTGAGATTCTGCGCGGATAACTCAATTATCAAGGATAATTGAAATGAATATGATTTTACCGTTTACTTTTTCAATCGCGGAATGATTTATTCGCAACCCCGCAGACGAAGTCGAACTTCCAAATAAAAAACGTGGTTCAATCTTGTCCATGTAAACTTCAATTTCAAATTTAAATTATCTTTACATTCCCCAGTTCCATCATTCGCGAAGTATTTTATTAATCCGCCTGTCAACGTGACTACACTTTTTCCCATCCGTCTTTTCACTTTAATTCCCTATTCCCTGCAAAAATAAATCTGTTCTACACCTCAATAAAAAGATCACTTTGTGATATTTTTTATTATTACATCAAAATTACAGAAGAAACCGAACTTTGGCAATTCTATTCCAAAGTAATGAATACAAAAGAAACGTAAATAAATTACATTGCATGGCAATACAATCAATGCAACTACACAAATAATCAATACGATACTTATGTTAACGATAGATCAGTGATCTACAGTTAAACAATCTGCGACTTCGCGTAAGTAACTACAGTGGTGTTCAGAGGTTCCCTGAATCTCCGTAAATCAATACATTTTCGTGAGTATCCCCGTTCATTAACTGTTCGATTCAATCTCCACCGTGGATATTATTAAATTCTTGTACGCTCCCGAAGGTCGGCTAGTTCCTCTTCCATAATAATCGTTTCCTGGAACTATGAACGAGCGAAGAGCGGATACGAACGGCGCTCGATCCGTTCGACCATCCATCAAGCCCGCAATTGTGAAAAAACGAAGCGGTGGACGCGCGGCGGTCAGAAAGCCGGGGGTCGATTAATCGGCAATTGAGTTACAGGAAGACAGTCGTTTATTGGCATAATCGATACCTTACTGGTCTAATAAATACATCCTCGAGCGGCGCTCGCAGGATCGTCTTCCCCGCCGGTCGCTTTTTCTGCGTGAAATCCCGCGCGATTCGATGATCAGAAAACCACTTGAACCCTTTATTACGTCATTTTTATTGTTTCCTGCTACCCTTATTCTAACCGCGGCAAGACAGTCCGAGTAATAGGTATACTAAATGTTGTGTGGCTTCTGGAATCGTCAGATCGTAAATGCGCGAGCAGTACTTAAAGTTACATTAAATTTTCGAAAAAGAACCACTCGGATGCGCAGGGTGTACTGTAATTGACGGCGCGACCAGGAAAGGGGTGGCTTTGCAGGGAAAAAATTGGTCGAAGGTGTTGAATCGAGTTTTCTTTCGAGTCCTTCTCTAAAAGATTTGAAAAAATTGATTTCTACTATCCATTTAACGTTCGCTGTTTCAATTTGATTAACCTTGAAGCTTTTGAGTGTGTTTTACGTTATTTGTCATGTTATCGTTTTGCTATTCTACGATATTAATATTCTATAGATATCATTTTAATATGTTTTAACCGTATATAGTTTTATTACATTCCTATGCCTTTAATAGAATTGTAAGTTGCAGAGGTTATGTTATAAATGAAATACATGTAAGAGTTGAAGGGGTGAAATGTATAATGGTACAAGTATTTTAACGATGTGCGAAGGATTAGAGTAAACGTCATGTTCGTGCCCAGTTTTTCCGACATAATCGTTCGTCGAACTGCTCGCCGCATAAATATTAATATCGCATGAACGAGAATTTTTTCTGTACGCCATTACGGAATCGACGGTTTATTTATTCTTACGTTGGATCCGTGGCGAGCGATGTTCGCACGCACCGCTTAAAATATTCGGTCGTCGACCGTCGGTCGAAACTATCGACGGGATAAGGAAACTGCGGAACGAGCTTCCTCAAGTTCAATGACATTCCATCGAATTTCTGCTACCACGAGGTCCCCGTGATCCGGATCGGAATACCGGATCGATAGAAATCCTTTTAGTGCTGAATCGTGAATTAGCGATAAGAAAGTGTTTCTAGTAGACGAATACGCATGCTCATGCGACCGATAAGAAAGGAAAGCAAAAATTGGGAAAGTGTCCCAGATGTTACTGGTGGAACTCCTTTATTTTATCGAGTTACAAAAGTAAGCATACGACATTAAGATTAAGAAATTGCGATTGAGGAATTCTTGATTTTCGCAGAAGTCGTGAACACTGTTATTTATGACCGATATGCAGAGGCGAGTCATCGAATTACAGCGTCGTGTTTAATATCGCTGAATAATTCGCTTCCTCACATAAATATTAATCATTACTTTACTTTTCTCAAGATACAATATTAGTTTCATTCATTTTTCTTCTTTCAATACTATTATACTAAAAATAATTTTATAATCGTATCAGATCGTATAATTCTATTTCGAAATATGTGGACAATTTTTAAAGAAATATTCAATGTTACTTTTCAATGAATATTATAGTCATTCTCAGTATTTTTACGATTTTCCTAAGAACAGTGAACGGGTTGAAATGGTGGCTATTTGTCAAGTATAGTTCGTTGTTTTACATCTCGCCATACTTGGTTGCACGGGAATGTTGGCGACCATGTAAGCACGGTTCGAGTTGCAAAGGCGTGATAAATGTTGCACAGTTCGCGAAATCCATTCAACCGACGCATCTCTCGCCCACAATGCAGCAGCAAGTACGCTGGATTCAAATGCAGATGAGATATGAAGTAGCAACGTGGTTATCTTATACTTACTATACATTTGTCATTAGAACTTAGTAGTGTTTATCTCGCAATTTATCACTTTCACGCTCAATAAATAATAAATATGTTAAATCCCGGATATCATTATTCTTTGTGCCCGTATTATTATGCACCAATTTGTTACAAGAGTAGCAAATTGTATCCACGGGGAATGATAATGTTAGATGAATTTATGTACAGCGCCGAGGGGAACCTTGCGCATTAATAATTCATTCATCTTCTTGCAATATTATTGGGAACTCGTATACGCAAGTAATATATACATTTCGTAAGATACACAAATGAATTATGTAACAATGATTCGATGCATCGCTTTGTTGTTTCCATTGTTTCTGTTGCACGCAAAATGTTCGTTTCGTTTACGAATAACGAATCAAACTGAAGAGTTAAAATCGTGAAAGTAAATTTCATTTGAATGTAATAATAAACAAAGTAGAAACTAAAATAATGCAATGAATAACTTTAAAAGCTTTCATTCGATTTCAATTAAATTCAAATTTCAGTTTACGAAGTTCAAAGGAAAGAAACGTCTGTAACCAATTTGCATAATTATTTGAATAGGACAATTCGAATATTTTTCATCCGATTCTGTTGGAGATTCTACTACGTGTTTAATAGGATTCAATGTAAGAGTAAAAAGAATTTTGTTCAGTCAGCGTAAAGAATTTTCGTCTGTACAGATTTGGAACTGGTATTCGGAAACGGTTGATGATCCCCTGGAAATAATTTCGACGTGTCAAACCATAATCACATGTTCTCCGGTTACGTGTACACTCTCACCTTATCTTCTCCTTGGACAGCGTTAACACTTGGTCGTTCTTCAAACACAACGCGCTCGACATTATCGTAAAAATGTGCCGGCCGAACAGTTTCAAGTCAAATATTAGCTCGTTAACGTAAAGTTTAGTCACCCCGAAGCCTATGACAAACTCATCGATTATCGTATCCGACGGTAAAAAGGAACCCGATATTCTCCTTTGTAAATGAACACTAAGTAACCATTAGGTGTTCCAAGTAAAAAATTAGTGAACGTTCGCACAGCCATTGTATCGTAATTATCTCATAAATAAAGTATTAACGCGCGCTGCGCTCCGGTGATTTCAACGCGTGGTTAGTAGGCACTGTTCTCGCGCACGTAGCGTGAACCGTTTTATCTGAGAATGAGATTTCAGAAACTGCTCTGAAAATGATGTAACCCATTCAAGCCATCCGCGTTCATCGACGATACACGAATATTTTCATACTATCAATATTAACGACCTTAATCCCAGGAAATAAATATTTAAACGAAAGATTGATAGTTGAAACACGATTTTCAAACTCCTTTGTCGATCGTCTTCTCTTTAAAAATGAATAAACGAAAACAGATAACTAATATATATTTATAATAATTATAAATCCATACAATTTTAATAATATTAAACGTATTATTATAAAAACCTTATGATTAAAACAAAATTTCTTAATTTTATCGTCCGAAATCAAGTATTAAATAAATACTACTAACAATCTATTATTCACAGAGTTATTTAAAATTCACGAAACAGTCCGTTTCACTGGATCAACGACAAAATGGCGTCCACAGTCGCTGCAGCTCGTCCCGAAAGTCAGAAGGTCAGTCATGTTATGAGGGAGCCGTTGCATTAATACGCTTTCTCCGATTGGATCCAGGAATGACTCTTCTTTTCTCAGGCCGATTTCGATCAGGAAAGGTCGTCGAACCCGCTGGACCGATTAAGTAATCCACAGCAACGGTCCCTTCGCTTTCTGGCCGGACGGCGGAGACTACGGTCGTGTTCCTCTAGGTAGTACATACGCACAAGTGGAAAGAAATCGAAAGGAGGTGCATGCGCTCGGCGTGGCGTGGTTCTCGGCCGTATCCAGAGGAGGGAAAAGGGTCATCCACCTTGCCGGTTGCAAGTTCTTGGCCAAGAAGAATGGTAATTACCGGAATGATGGCTCTTTTTTTAAAGGATTGCACGATCTTCCTTAATCCCTGGTGTCCTCAGGTCAGTGACTCGGGACGCGGGATGAAAGTTTCTTCTGAATTCGTTCGGGCGTTAGTGCTCCCTCGTCTATAGAACTAATCGCGCTCTGTAATCTTGTTAATCTCTGTTATTAGCAGAATTATTAGAATTCGCTTCTTCGGATAAAGTGAAACTCAGTGCATCGATAAATCCGATGGAACTTAATGACGCCGCTAATTGTACGTGTCTCGCTTAAGAATTCACGAGATGTTGAATGGAGTAGAGGCGACAGTTTTCTTAGTTTTACACATTGTACGAATATCGTTTCGATGTTGGTTTCTAATAGGAAATTTTAATGTTTCAATTGCAATGTGTATTAAACGAAGCAATGTATTGAAAAAGTAAAAATTTCGTTCTATAGATCCTACGTTGGGTATTGTAATTCAGATTGAGAAACAAATATTTTCTACTCGAAATTTACACGACGAAACATTTTGTCCAACAATTAAATCCTAAGTTGCACACACACAACTGAATCGAACAGCGTTCGCAGAAAGTTCGCGTGCATCAACCGCGAGAGAACTGAGATAAAAGCGTCGAATCAATAACACATACGAACCTCAATCGACATTGCCGTGTTCCAACTCGATAGAAATCCATTTCGCCGACGGATCGTAATCGCTGTCTCGGGGTCTGATGTCATCGCTGCATCGAGCGTCCGTGATTCCTGTAACCGGTGTCCTTTAGATCGGACCGCGATTGTCTCCGCGGAGAAATTAACCGTTAGCTCGGGAATCGATGGCTCGTCGTGTTTGATTTACGCCCGGCTGGCGGACGTCGGCGGATGGGTTCCGTGAAATCCGCAGTGAAAAAGACGCCAGGACGCCACACTATGGAGTTTTTACTCCCTAAACGCGGTAAAAAAACAATTTTCCGAATGAAAACGTGTGCATAAGATTTGTTTAGTAGAACATGGTGTTGGTCTTAGTGTCGTTGGAAAGTGCAGAGCTCAGTTATTCATTTAGAACAAAAATTAATTACTATTATTCATAATTGTAGTAGCTACAGCATTTTTATTTAACATTGAATTTTTTGTTTTAATACAACTACTTTGTCATTAATGATTTATTAAGGAAAAGAACAAAATTATACGTGCATTCTGTATCAATTTATGCAAAGTGTAATAATTGATAAGAAAAGAATAACATTTCATTTGAATTCTAAAGGATCGAGTAAACGTCCATGATTGTTCAGTTCTATTTGAAATCTACACCACGTGTGTGACACGTTATTATAAAGCAAGAGATTAATATAACGAAAATTGGATACTACCAGCCGCGATTGTGGTAGTTATAGGAATTTCTACTTAGTATAAATCAAAATTGCTGTAGCTATCACAGTTCCAGACAATATCGCTTCATTCTTGTGCAATATCAAAGATTAGATCTTCCTCTGTCCATTAATACCAAAGGCAACTGCGAACTCCGCTAAACAAGTCCTAAAATTAAAATATTGTTAAAATGCCAACGCATTGCAAACGTCAAAGTGAATAAAAATTGTTATAACTCGGAGTTGCGGCTAGCAATACTTAGTTCTCATTCTGCATTAATCATTAGGCATCCCTCTTTCCATTAATGCCAAAGACAACTCCGAGCTCCACTAAATAAGCCTCAAAATTAAAATATCCCGCACTCCGCAGTGCGCCGCGGCGCTCGCGGCGAGCGACGCTAGGCGACACTCTCGCGAAATAAGTTAATCGTAATGTAATTGAAATATTTCTTGTCGCCCCGTTTCGCTGTGCCAACGCCGCGCCGGTCAGCCTTATTTATTGCTCGATGAATTATGGAGAAGTCGCGGGAAATCGTGGACACCACCACCGGAGAGCGTCCTTTTATTTATTAACCCCCGCGGTGGTGAACATCATACTTCAGAACGTCGTCCGGCGACGCGCGCCGAGCGGATAGCGTGTAATACTTTATCGCCCCTGTTGGGCCCGTGGATTACCGCGGCAACTAAGTGCGCTATGAGCTGTTTACTAGACATTTTTACGGCGCCGATTTATGGCGCAAGCAGGGAGAATATTATATTCGTCAAGCCGCATGCGAGACTTATGCAACCGGGGCCTTCGGTTCGCGCGAGAGACACTTGCTCCGAGTGACCGGGGTCATAGTTAACGCTTCGGAACCCGCCGCACGAGGCTTTCCTCGCGTCTACGGTTTATTTACTCAACATCTCGGCAAAATTTAATGCTTCGAATTTTTCCGCGCTTCTCTGTTTAACTTTGATCGGGCAAGTCGATGAACGTGGTACTCGAATCTATCGTCTTGGAATTATTAAGCTAAAGGCATGGATCTAGGAGTTTTCCTTCGATAATATTGTTACTTCGAGTATTATTAGCGCTGGTTAATATTAATATGATTGCATTATGATCGCCTATTGTATTGTGACTGATTTATAGCCTGAAATTCTGATAATTCAACGGGAAAGAGGGAGAGAGAGGAAAACTTGGGAAGTTTATATAAAATATTATCAGTGATTGCTAACTGTTGAAAATTGCTCTCCACATTTGTATATTAATTTCTAGATACCATTAGCGTCCCTATTTTTCGACCTTAAAATTCATGAAACTCCAATATACCCGATGAACCCTCCGATGTAAAACAGTATTTAATGTATTCGCTGTTTATACAGTCAAATGTGTGGATAATTATTTATGGAGAAGCTATGTGGGTGGACGAGGCGCGCCACCCTAACAATCTATTAAGGCCCCAAAAATAACGGAGTTTAAAAGGAACTGAAGACCTGTCTTCGAAGCAAATCCAAGGCAGGATAAACAGAGGGGGAGCGCGTGGTAGCAGGGTCTCAGTTTCCTCGTGGTGGGTGGCTCGAGTCGAACTTCGCCAGACCCTAGCCCAGACCCTAACTTCGCGTGTCACACTGGCGAAAGAAAGTTTACGAGCCTTCGCCAATCCGTCAAAGGCGGTAACCCGACACTGATTACCATTTCATGAACCGAGCTACGCGACTCGGCCGAACCCACATGGCACAGGGCCAATTACCTTCTTTGAAGTCGAGAAATCTCTCTCGCCGGTTTGTCCCGAATGATCTACATAGACGAACTAGTTCAATGATGCCGCTATTGGGCAAAGTGTTGCTCGTGACTTAATGTTCCGGATGGTGGGACTTTACTAACAGTTTAGGACGCTATCACAGGAAATTGGATAGTATTTATATGAAAAGCTGCCTTCGACCCTATATCATATTGTTCTTATGTAAATAGAATAATTCATATTTCCAGATTTCTTATGTGTAATCCTTCAAAACTTTTTGATTTTCTGATCAAATATCAATGATATGTTTTACAACTAACATAAAGAAATACCTTGCATGAGTTAAGTAACAGAACTATTTTATTTCGATGTTCCACGTGTTGATGCATTATATAAAAATTTAATATTGAATTCTAAATTTTACCATTTTCATGGGTCAAATCAAATGGCGACTGAAAGGCGCCTCTCGAGTGCAAAGGGTTAACACTGAAACTACCAGACGAGTCAAATTGACCGATCTTAGAATGTTTAGTCTGCAAGTATTTAAATTATTACAAGGCTCTTGTGAAAAATCGTAAAATTTTGTGTATTTATATAGATAGGACAATAAGGTACCCGTTAAATCTCGAGGAATATATTGCTCTAATTTGTATAAAAACGTAGAAATAAGTCACTAAAATTCCTCGGTACTTTTAATGTAAACACGTTCCCGCCCAACTTGATTTTGCTGCAGTAAAACATTTAAAGAAGAGAAGGAAGGAAGAAGAGATTTTAGTTTCTCCTTTAACAAATAAAATATCCCTTCCTTCCTCTCCCCTTTTCTTCATTTCCCGCTTCCACTCTAATAAACCAGTCCCCGACTTCCTCCCATCCCACGAATCTCCTCGAAACTCGGTTCACCGAGCACATCGCAAAAATCGATCCGTAAGCGTTAACAAGCGAGGACCAGCGATCCGCGACGGATCCGTCGTAAAGCAACCCTCGCTGGGCAATCGTGTGTCCGCGGCGACGCGACGCGCGTGCACCGTTCGGTACACCGAACTTCCTCCGGTGTATCCATAAAAATCGTTGTTTCGTGCACCGCGGAACGGGCCGATCCTTTTTTTTCCCGTTCCCCGCGTCACGCCGAAACCCATCGTACGTGGGGGACATTAAATGCTGCGGATCGCGACGATATATCTTCCGCGGTTGCGCATTTCGTGGCCGAGTATTTGGTTACAGTCCGCGTAGCAATCTCGCTGATTCACGAGACAACTCGCGCTAAACGACGTCGTTCAATTATATTTATATTTTCGCTAACGGCCCATTCCGCGGCGATCGTGCCCAGCCTGGGCAACAACCCGGTTCTACCTTTTCCCACTGAAATATCGATGCACCCGCGACGCGTGCACGCATTTCGAAAAGCCCGCCGCCGCGGCGGCCGAAAACCTGCATGGAAATGGCATCAAGATGCACGGCCCGCAACGCCGGCCCTCGCGAAACTTGTTTCGTTCCGTGTCTCACCCGCCGTTGCATGGAAACGACATGCTTCGGGGAAGGAATCGGCGATTTCCGGGCTCGCCTCTCTTGCTGCCCGACAGCGGCCAATTCCTTTTTACGCGGCGCGGCGCCGCTTGAATTCAAACGGCGCTCTCGCGGTGCGTTACGGGAAAGAATCGTATATACCCCGGACGCGTAAGACGTTCCCGTTGAGAACCCTCTGACGGATCGCGACAGAAATCCCGAAAATGATCGTTTAGTGGAGAACGAACGAGGGGACGGGATACGGGGCCGTTGGAGGCAGCTTCTTCTGACGGTCGGTTCGTGTATTCTGCGATTTGCCAGTTGTTTTCTTCTTTTTGTTCCGATTTATGATATGGTCGAATTTTTTCGGCTTTTTTATTGAATATTTGGGGGACCAGCAGGATTGTGGGAAGTTTGAGAAGCAATGTTGGCACTTTCGTTGGAGTTTCAACCCTTTGCTGTCGTGAGGTGACTCTCGGTTGCCACTTGATTTTATACAGGTGTAAAATTTGATGTTTAATGTTGATATTTAATGTGGGATATTGAAATAAAATAGCTTTGTTACTGGGTGTACGTGTGACTTCTCTTCGAGTTAGTTTTGAAAGATATCGTATTTATCTCATTAGAAAATGTTAAAATAGTTCTGGTGAACAAATTCTGAGTGCATAGAGTTAAGTGTGTATTTTGTTATATTCTATTGTATTCTACAATTATTTTCAGGTAAATGTGAAATCTGTGTAGTCATAGAGGAATTTAGATTAGATGTAATCATTGGAAAGTTAGACACGCAACGTAAAGTCCATTTTCTGATATCTCCTGATTTTTCTAAATCTTAATGGAATAAATGATATTCTTTTTAGCTACTAAAAGATTCATTCGATTCCCCGTTTTTTCTACATCAGAAATTCCTTCTTTTTATACCTCCTGAATATGTTGCACAATCATTTCACGAGTCAGGATATTAATATTCTCAATTTTTCTTTTCTGCACTTAACCGCATCGGCTTCTGAACGACTCGCGTATTAGTGCGCCTACTGTTAAATTACCGATCGGAACACGCAACGATAATCAAAGCTTTTTACTGGGTAAATTTTGTGAACTTGTACCATCATTTCAATTTTCTCAGTTTCACGAGCGGCTGGCAGCTCCAGGGCTCTTACAGTTCAGGGAACAGGATTCCGTGGCCCTAATGACAACTCGGTGCGCGCGTCGCTGTTATTGAAAACGCCAATGATCGTACACGTCGATAACGGTCCAGAGAGATTGCTTTTAGATAATACTGCCGGTGGATAATCGCGACTATCCCGATGAAGTTGTACGACCGGCTGGAAAAATTGACAGGAATCGGGATATCCTGCCGACGACGTAGCACGATGAAGACGCTTCTTGCGTCCGGTACGCTCGCGTATTAATCAATACGTCCGCGAACGATCGGGAGTGTCCCCGGGGGATTGAGCATTAACGCGGTAGCTTAATTGCCCCAGCAAAAAATGTTATTGGCCGATGAATTATTGCGAGCACTGTTATTGTGCGATCGAATTCCTCGTAACAGTGATCTTCAATGGACTGGAAAAGACATATTTGGATCCAGGCTAATTGTAAGTTAAATTTGTGTCTTCTTTTGGGACATTTCAATGAAGAATAAGGTATTCGAAAAAATACCTGGATCTCTTATCTTATAATGTTATCCGGAAATATAGATGCTTTCGTTCAGTGCGAATATCCTCCGCCCGTCTGAATTCAAAGTTTTTCGTGATTTTTCAGTAATATAGACACTATTGCTGTTTAAACGATTTTGTGTCTGTATTATTTTAGATAAATGATAATAGTTTTCAAATTTATTTTTTCAAGTGAAGCAAAAGTATATTTCAGAAATAAAATAATTGTAAAAGCCATGTGGTATTGGGAATACTTGCAGTGACCTATAATAGCAACCCTTTACATCTGAGCCCACGTAGCAAATAAACTGTCTCTGTATAAAATACCAGAAGGTCTAGTTTCCCATATACTTGCGAAAAGCGTCAAGAGCAATATTCAATTTGTTCCATAATATCTTTCAAACTTAAATTTAATTCCCTTATTGATAAAACGAGTCCAATATCTAATCATCATAGTGCACAAACCCAATCAACATCAACTCAAAAGAAACCAAATCCTAAATCATTCTCCTAACCAAATCCTAAATCATTCTCCATAAACGTATGAAAAATTTCTCAAAAATGAAAAAGTTAACTTTTAAGTATAAAAGTCTAAAAATTATCGATTAACGAAAAACACTCCCATTTACAGCAACTAATCGAAAAATGTATTGTATTTATTCATTTTTATTTACGTAAATATCTCCACACACCAATAATATCAACTATATAATCTCACTGCTTCCAAAATCCACGATATTTTGTATAGACGTCGTTGACCTTACGTCCGTACTTAACACTAGATTTACTGACATTTACTATACAATTTGTTCTATTGTTCTCAGAATAATTGTTACCCGTTCATTTAGATCTTAGAAATTAGAGGTTTAACAGTAGACAATTATTATACATATTTGCATAACTCTTAACAAAAATCGACCCAAACATTTACCAAATAACGCTTATAAAATTCAATATGAGTCAAATTGACTCGTTCCATAAATCTAGTGTTAAAACTTGAAAGAAATTACTGGCCTTTGTATTTGTTCGATAAACAGGTAAATAAAATATTAAATTATTCAAGCGAAATTAAATCAAACGTCGAAGAGAAATGGAATATTGAAGAGGAGTTAATGAATTGTTGTCGAGGAATTGAGTAAAATATTACAGAGCAATTAAATAGAATATTGAAAAGAAATTACTAGTATTTCTATTACACATTTTTCATAATATTAACAATGGTAATCAGAGATGCAAGATTATGAATTTAAAAAAGTTTCACAGTTTTGGTAAAGAGATAAGACTGGTCAATCTCGTTGCTTGGTAGTCTGTTAACTGTTCCTTATGTGAAATCAGATTTCTTTTCTGTGATTCGAAGATTAATTATGGAATTCCTATGGTGGCAAGAATTTCGATATAGAAGATATAGAAGGTTCAAGAACGACAGATCGGTTGATCGAAAATAAACACACCTGCATTGGTCTGATATCGTTGATCAGTACTGATATGCATTATGTAATACTAAAATTATGTAGTACTGAATTTTATCACAGAGAATGTTTCTTTCAATTTCTTTTCTGCATAAAAATATAAAATTCAATATGAGTCAAAATGACTCGTTCCGTAAATCTAGCGTTAAAGGTTAAGAACGTACACTTGAAAATTGATAAAAAAAGGGGAGTACCGGATTGTTTGGCCGCGCGTGTCCAACGGCCGAACCCCGCAGCGTAAAAGGAACTCGGACGCTTGTCGTTCTATTTCACCGTCGAACTCTCCGGAGCCGATTCCTCGCATAACTAGCTCAACTGTTGCGTGTAGCCGCCCACACGAAAGCCGTTTCCACTTCCTGATCGAGATTGCCGGCGTCGTCGTCGCGTGCGGGCCAACGCAACAGGGAAAATCCGCGACGCTCCGGCCCCGTAGAGTAATTTGTACGCTCGGCCGGTGTTACTTACGAACGCGTTCCCGTATAATGAACGCAACGGAGAGCGTATCAATTATCGAATTACATCGACTGGGCACTCCTCACTCGGCCACAGAACAGAGGCGCCCGGCGTCGAGTTCCCTTCGACAATGAGGGATCCGCGTCGACGCACAGTGAGCGATTTGCGAAAACCTGGCCACAGGGTTGAACGCAATTTTTTAGGGAAACGAATAACATTTTGCCCTTGTGTTCCTGAATATTATAATTAAACATTGTTTTGTGAACAGCAATGTTTAGTGAGAGATTTTTACGCTTGAAAAGGGGTAATTAAAAAGATGAAAATATCTGTGATTACTGTGGTCTCAGTAATTCGGCATTTGGAAGTAAATCCTTTATTCTCTGTTTGCGACGCGAAGATCGGCGTGAAAATGTTTAAGAAACGAAGAATCGAAGCAATTTTATCTGCGGTCATTCGAATTTTAGAGTTATATTTTTGCGTGAATTCCTTCGTTCTCGAAACAAAGACCGACGTAGAAATACAAGGTCTTTAAAGAGACAGCTGTTCGGCGTTTCAATATTATTGAAGTATCAATTACACGAAAGTAGTAAAACAGTGAATTGTGATTAATTGATTGTTTCTGTTTTGTGCAACTGTTGGCATAATTTCAGGCAAATAGATGTCCTAATGGGACCGATGTCTCGATACCAGTCAGTGAATGATATAATTCGCGGGCAGGGCGGAAAAATGAAAGCGCATGACTTTCCGAGTCTTTAACCGCGAAGCTATAACCACTAGATTCCATTAAATTCCTTCGATCTTCTGCTACATCGAAGACTACCGGTAATCGAGAGGTTAGCACAGGACCGGCTTCGGCATTCCTCGTCGAACACCGCCGTACATCGAGCACTCGTCGTTCGGTCGATCTTTCTCTTCGTGTCCGGTCTCTTCTGTCGATCGTGTACCACAGGGATTTATGAAATCGCGCGGCGAAGCCGTATTCTCCTGCGATCAGCTGTTCCAATTAAGTTTCGGACCTACGGGGAACGGTAAATAGCAACTGTGCCTTGGAAAACATCATTCGGTTACTTTGATCCAAACTGACGCTATGATATCGATTTCTTAACAATTAATAGTATCTTTATATTATTAGTGAAATATCGTGTATTACTTTTTATTACCACCAGAGCGGTCTTCACACAAAAAAACAATTCACTTGAATACCAGCCGATGCCGCGATATTGACTTGTTAATATTGATAGTATCTGTATATTATTAACAAAATATTTTTCATCATTTTTTACTATCACCAGAGCAGTCTGCATAGAAAAAAACAATTCACTTGAATACCAGTTGACGCCGCGATATCGATTTGTTAATAATCGATAATATCTTTGTATTATTAATAAAATATTTTTAACCATTTTTGGTACCGTCAGAGCAATCTCCATTGGAAAACATTAAATCCAACGTTGAAGTATTATTGCTATTAATAGTAACTTATAATTATAAAGCATGGAAACGAGGAAAATTATTATCGAAAGGCATAAACATTGAAAAAGAGCTTAAAAAGGAACATTAATGTTATACTCGATTATCCGCAAATTATCCACGTCGGTTAGAATTACTTTGAAATAATGCTAAACGCCGAAAGCTCGTGCCAATATAAATTCCCGTCGGTTGGTCTCTAGAAAATAGAAACATTCGTTTATTTCCTTCAGCGACTGTTCTCATTATCAAAATTTATGTACCTGTTTACCGAGTCGTTCTCACTACACTAAATTCCAGATAATGGTATACGCCATAAATACACGCAATCTACATTCTACTTATCATTCAGTCCGGCAGCTCGCGAGCACAAAGTAGCCTCAGTAACCCAAAGGAATAATGGCCGACTGGTCACCTGCCAGGAGGATTTATCTTATTTCGCTATGGCTTAACGAGCCGTTAACAGACAGGGTTTTTAATTGCACAAGGGGGAAGCTGAAGTGTACGCGGATTCCAGGAAGGTTCGGTAAAATTTAATAGAATCTAATGAGTATGGCTCGGAGGTTAAAGCCGAGGAGACTTGACGCTTGTTCCGCTGAAAGGACAACCGTCCTGTGAATGGAGACTTAAATACATGTCCCGTTAGAAGCGCGGCGCACTGGTGAATCTGCGATCGACTACTGGGGACTTTGCATATTTTCCTTTCGTACGGGCCGCGGTTTTTCACCGCGCCGCCGGGGCGGGGGAAAAAATTTTCCCCGGCAATTACCTTCGACTTTACTGGCCGCTACTTCATTACGGTCGTCGTCGCGTCGAACGAGAAATGGCAGAATCGCGGTTTTCATCTGTTCGGAAAATACAGGAGCGAGAGGATCGCTTACGGTACTGTTCGATTTCATCGATTCGAACTGTGCCGTTCGCTCTCCATTCGAAGGGTTGCGTTATCTTGTAAACGAACCAAGGGATATTTGTAAGAATTTATTGGACGTATCGTTATTTCGAATCAGAATATCTTTCTCGGTGGCACTGGTCAGTTTTTGTTGTGAAACCTTTATTCAAAGTTCGAACTAGATTTACAGAATTTAAACATTATTTAGTAACAGTTTAATTTTGATTTGTGCAATTATGCGTGTACGCATTGTAATACTCTAGCTTGGAAGCTATAATTTTTATGATCTATATGAGCGAACACGTTTTCTAGGACCGATAGAATAAAGAGTAGAATAAACGTCTGTAAATCTAGTGTTAAAAGCGTATTTATCAAGCTAAAAGTGTGTATAAATTATATTTCTTTGTACCTTGATTCGTTTAACTATTGACTTAATATTATACCACTACCGCTATACAATAATAATTTACGCATTGAATTATTCTCGTGATTACTGAATTTTCTTAATCAAAAATGGCTACGGATCTATGTACATTCACATCTCATCGTTCACAAATGCTAGGTTCAACGAAACGTTAGAAGTGATGTTAAACAGAACATTAAGCAGAACGAATAGAGAATAAAATTAGTCGGTTCAGTTTTTCCGTGATATGTTTCCCAGCTTTTCCTAAATTCTCCCAACGACAGATCGAAGCGTAACGTTCGGTACTAGGATCGCATTGTATATCACCGTTGATCTATCGCAGCAATAGGGGGAGGGAGGCGCGTGTGAAATGGACTGTTCACGATTGTCATTCGTGGAACGACTCGGAAAATCACGGTTGGAAGAAAGTAGGCGCCTTTTGATTCTTGGCGAAACGCCAGGAACACCACGATCCCACACTCCGGACTTCCAGGAGCCAAGCCGGTGGAGAAAGAACTCCGGTATCGATCCCTTGAAATAGTCTGCACCGTAGAAAAGTGTCCTGGGCGTGTTTAGAGTGGACACACGCTGATGAATAGGGCAGTCACGTCTACGGGGAGCATGCCAGTTCTTGTCCGATCGAACGATCGGCCAATGGGGCGTACGGTCACGTCCAGATATCGATTATGGTATCCACGTTACAACATATAAATGGGAAAGATTGCATAGTAGAAATGTGTGAATAATCCATAGGTCAAAGTGTATTTTTTTTATAAAATAATGAATTTTTCAAGTGTTTTGAAATTTGATGCTGGAATCGAGATATCGATTATGGTATCCACGTTACAATATATAAATGGGAAAAGATTGCACAGTAAAAATATATGAATTGTTCATAGGTCAAAATGTATTTTTTTTTTGTAAAACAATGAGTTGTTTGAGCGTTTTGAAATGTTAACGCTTGAATCAATACCTGTTTGCTCTTTTGTGACATTAATTGAATCAAATTGTTCTACTATTTGTTTGAAGTTAATCACTTTGGCAGATGAATAGGTTATATATTGAAAAGAAATTAGATAGGAAAGATATGATACATTTCTTGCCATACAAATCGAATGTAACTTTGAAGGTAAATGATTGCAGTAGTAAATTCGTTATTGTACGATGGGCATGAGGTACTAATTATTCCTTGTAATTTCTGATATCTATTTCCGCGGAAATTTCGTTTCTTTTTAGTGATATATAATATGGGATGATCGGTGAATTAATATAGAATTTGAGACATTTATAGTGCGCATTATGCGAACCTATAAACAAGAAGAAATTTAAATTTAATTGAACCACATCATCTTCGCGTTCACGTTATGTTATTTTAATTTGAAGGAATCTAAACAGTTTATTTACAAGTTAGTGAGCCATTCGATGGTCCAACACAAGCAAAATTTTCAATTTATTCCATCGTATTGATAAAAAATATCGGTACACTCATCCTCAATGAAGGATCCAGTTCACTTTGAATTATAATGCTCATTACATTCTACGCTTAATTACTCTGTAAAAATGAATAATAGCGGTACATATCTTCTTAATGCGATTACATAGACGTTTACGTGTCGCTACAGCGAAATCGACTCATTCTTGTCGGGCAATAAAATTTCACTCGTAAATACCTTCGTTCCCGATCTCATAATATTTCACGTCAGGATTTACACTGGATAATTAATTTATAAATACCATAGCTTATAATTCCGTGTACACGTAAATAACTTTGGAATACGCACGTATATATACAAATGGTTAAAAATGATAGTACAAGAAAGGACTGAAAAGAGACGATAAAAATTATTTTATGTCAGACATCCTTATCAAATAAAAAACAAAATAAATGCATAACATACTAACGTGAAATTTATCCATCCTAAAAATCGATTTCGAGAAAATCCAGTTCGAAAATTTCTCTCGTACTCCTGCATTCGATTAGTTGCCAATGCAAAATATATCGTATCTTTTATTAATCTCAATCTCTTTATTCCTTATTCCTTCAAAAAATCCAATTGTACGTCGAAAAAATATTCGCGTTCAATCTTCTCGAAGATAAATTGCGAAATGAAAAATATTCCCTTGCTTGCTTCGAATTCATTTTTCTACGTAGTGTCACTTTCTTGTCGGTTCGATTATCAGTAACAGAATATCCTGCATAATGTCCAATTATACAGATTTTACGAGGCTCGGAACGCGGAGCTTCTCAAACACACAGGAACCAGTGTCAAGGCTGATCATCGAGCAGACGGAATGTCGCTCAGAATTTACGTGGGACATTATGCACTTCCGTGTTGCATCGTTTACAACCTCGAATATTCGCGTTGACCGTAATTACATGTGCCCCAGATAGAACTCCTGCCGGAGCGCGTATTAAAAGCGAATTCCCATCGTAAAACGGGCCTGTCGGTGTCGTTCGCGGTTGGCCAACGGAAAGATAATTTTATTACGAAACTGCTTCTACTTATGATAAGTACCACCGTTATTTGACATGGTAAGTCTCTATAAAGGAGTCATAATTAATTCATATTCTCTTCTGCTCGTACGGAGAGCCGATACAACCTACGAAGTTGGGTATCTAATAAAATATTGTTGTTTTTATGTTAATTCGAGGGGTCTTACGCTTTTTCGTCATTTTTCTGTTCCCTGTTTTCTAATGGTTCGCTTGCATTTCATCGGACTTCCATTTTATAATCTTTCGTTGTTTAGTTATTGTTCTCGCTGAAACGTGTAATGCGTAACACGGAGTTTACAAAAACGGAGGAGTCTTTGTATTATTAACGTTCAATCAACCGTTCTAGCTTCATATGTTGATAATATACCATTTAGAACTGTTCAGTCATTCATCTGGTAAACTAAAATATTTCAATAAACATAATTTCCATACAACATACCGAAAATGTACATAGTAAATCAATATAGCAAAGATTATAAAGATGTACACGTTTAAACTCTCGAAAGAACTTGTTTATCTATATCATCCTTTTAATTTGTCCACATTCAAAAATATATAATACATAAAAACATCATAATACATGGTAATATACACGGTACGTTCAACGGTAAACGTATGACCGGTTCATCGAGTATACAAACAAAAATCGAGTCACACCTTCGAGCACGATTGACCGTTAAAAATCTGAAACGTTCCCGCCTGATACTTCACAAACTTACTTCGTTTCCCATTTCTGCCACTTCTGAATATACAGAAGCTGCTTATAACGCACCGTGGTTCGATTATTGTCGCAGAAAAATCCGATTATCCCGGCCGGGCTCTATAATAGCGTTCTCATGAAGTTAACATCGGCCGGCTGAATCCAGGCGCCATTTTCTAGACACCTCTTGACCGTGTCTATCGCGAACAGGTTGCTTCCCAGGTGACCGTTTCCATGCCCGATGATGAATCCAGTCATTAGCTTGATCCCCCGTCCGAGTGCCGTCCGATCGTCGTCCGGCGTCAGAATGATTAGCGCCGAAGCGTTGCGCCGTCGTTACCGTTCGTGGATCGCGGGGGTTAACGAGTCTACGCGTCTCCGGTCGCCCGGGTTATTTCGGTATCCCAGCGGGAACCGAAAGCTCTCCTCTCTGTCACTCGTTCTTCATTGTCTCGTTTTTCCATCGTCGAGCCCAATCAACTTTCCACGGACGACACAACTTCACCGATTCCGTCCGCTGCCCAGGCATTCTTTATGATTGGACCTCGATTCGTTTCGTGACACCATGGAACCTCGGTAACGCGGACTGTGGTTTCTTGCACAATAGCGTATGTGTGTGATATTAACTAACGTACTAGTTCGTTGATATTGTGAACTATTTATAACGTGACGTAAAGATGTTATAATTGTTGGTAGCGGTAACGAAATAGTGTTATAGTATTATTAGTATTATTATTGTAGTATTATTATAAATATTATGTAATATTTAGTATTGTACGCTTTACGTTATAATTTACTAATTGCAACGTAAACTTGAGCGTTTATTTCGATATTTCTAGAATAAATGAAGTTGTATAGTTCTCCTTTCGTATTATTATTATTATTATTATTATTATTATTATTATCATCATCATCATCATCATCATCATTATTATTATTATTATTATTAAATATTAAATATTTTCCACGACGCCTATGTAACACTTAACGCTAACTAAAGTCGTAGTGTTTATTGAATAATTTCGTATGAACGGATATGTGTGAATTTAAGTGCAACATTATAAAACATTACACGAACTCTGTATACTTACGTTATCTGATGGCGATTATCGAGGAAATAGTTCGTATATAATGTACCAAGGCTCTGATATGTACCCAAGGAAAAGAAACTAGTACTTGAAGAGGGGAAGAGAGTAAAGAGCGGATATCGCGCTTATCAAATCCTTTTACACGATAAAGGAAACTTAATTTCTCTGTGCGCGAAAAGGGTATCGGCGATCGTTATATTATTTTATGGGGTGAATTATGTATAGTATTACATTTTATGGCGAAATGTTAATCGCCCTGAAATCAAGGACGGCTTCAGCTTCTTATCTATGTTCGTTCTCGGGCCATTATTATTATACTATATTCGATATCGCGCGTACCGGCGTTCTTTTCACACGAGATCAACCACTCGTCGTAAAATTTTATTGATATAGGATGTAGATAAAACGAGAGGGGATAATGAAATTGACGGATATAGAATGGCACAAAAGTTCTATTTTACCATAATTTAGTATTCCAATTTCCTCTGTCATCCTTAGGGTAATGATCTGTCGCCGACGTGTCAATTTCAGGCCCCCGACAACATAAAAATCATCATTTTCGATAATTTATGTCACGTTATTAATCCTATAGATCTCGAGAACGTTTCAAAATGAACGTCTTGCCAGTCAAACATTCTATCAAGCATTACCTTAATGCCTTTATTTACTAAAAAGGTAATTGTTACTAAAATAGAGTAAAATATGTTTTGCAAGTTCAAGTAAACTTATCTGTATAAATTCCTTCAAACAACTCACGCAATGAGTATCTTTCTTGTGTCGGTTATATTAATAATCTGTTTCACATAATAATGCAGAAAAACTTCAAGGCTATACACAAATCTTATGCAGGTAACCAGATAAACTGGTGCACTTTCGTAATTTAATCTTAACATAAAAAGCCACAGGAATTTATGAATTATCAATTGAAACTTGATTATCAACGATCACTCTAAAATTTCTCTTGAGCCATGTTATCCCATCAATCCTGGAAGCATCCAGTTTGATAGTTAAGATTGATAACAATCACCTAATCAACCAGGAAAATCGTAATGGCGGCCGGCGTTCCGCGACCCGCGTCGCCATATTCATTATTTCGATTTTTCGTTGCCGCAGGCCGGCTGATACGACGCCGGGCGCAATGGAAAACTAATCTGGCGTCGCGATCGTGAATTCATTAGCTCGAAAAAAGAGGAAACCGGATCCAGAATCCGCGTGTGCGTCCTCCTACATGAGTCACGTGGCTGTCGTGCCGCTTATTCTTCATCGCGCGAGTACGTTAACGCGTTCATCGTTAATCGGCCATTATCTTACCGCAGAAGCTTTTACTTCGGATTCGCGGTGGCTGCGCAACAGATATAAATAATCCACGCGACTCATTGCGGCGGTTAAACACCTGCGGCCATTTTTAATTTTCGCTTCGTAGACGTGCCTAACAGTTCATGGAAACGTCCTGTTCTACGGGGTACTCTTTTTTATACTTTTACAATCGTCTTCCAACGTTTATTCAGTGCAATTACGATTACTCGTTATACATTTAATTAATAAAAGTAACTAATTACAGTAACTATGTTCTTCTTCTTGGAAAAGTACACGCGACAGACGCAAACAGAAATAGCCTGAAGAAGTGAAATCCATTTCTTAAAAAAATTGAACAATACAATTTTAATTATTCATTCTTTATGATTGAATATGCAATAAAATAAATTTTTCATATTTCGTTCACTTGCATCGTAAAAATAAAAGTAATCCTTTGAATCATATTTCACTGACTTCTTACACAAGCATTTATAATATAATATATAAGAATGATATTGCTAACTTTCCGAGGGTACATCCGCCACAGTGTTTATTGCCAAATCTCCGATGTGCAATAAAGTATTCACCCCCTTTATAAGAGTTGCGCACATCAGGATGTTCTATACTTAGCGTAAAAATTCTATGATTCACCCCTGCGGAACGCATTATCGAGTTTCACCCCCGAAAGCCGGCCCTCCGTCATCGAGTACCTTTCACCCCCTACGCTGATGTTCTTTCAGCCAAACGAAAAAAAAACCTCTGGGACATAATCGTAACGAAACGATAAAACGCCTCGAGCGAATGGCGGATGTATCAGGGACGAGGGAGAGTGGAAACGAGATTGAAGGGGCGATGTTGTCTCTGTATTCAGACTGAATTTTGCGGTCTGTTTTCCCTCGCCGCGTACTGTTTCCATTTGTCCGTTGTTGCAGAAATTTTTCTGTCGGCCGGAAAAATTGTTTTTTCAGCTTTCTATTGATTGTAGTCCGCGGGTATGTAAATACTGGAGACATACAAAATCACCGGGAAACAAACTATTCGTTTGTTTCCCCGGTGGTAGGAATCAGTTTAATTGAACTGCGGAGCACCATGAAAATTTATGTTCTCGTAACTTATTTTTCGAGGATCAAAGGAGAAGCTTTCCTTTCTTCGTCGAATTGAGCGTGACATGAAATATTCGGGAAATTTTATTCAAACGTTTACTTTGCACGTACATTTCGGAAATGTTCGTATGCTCAAAGATTGAAAACGAGATTGTAACGAAGCTAATATACTATTAATATCTACAACTAATACTTCTACGCTTTGATATATCAATTTTATGAAACATAAACAAGGAAAATGATGTGTACACTGAAAAGCCGAATAGAATTCAGCGAAGCTTCCGTTTAGTTCGAAAATTAACGAACCGAGCACTAAAGTAAACAAGGGGGATGAAGCATTCGATAGCTTGCCAAGAAAAAATATCATGTGCCAAGTTTCAACTCTCTGCCTTGACCGATGGGGTAGCTACAAGGAGAATTCCGATTAGAAAGTTTTCCCCATTCTGTCAAAATTCTTGAGAGAAACTTTACAAACTACATTTAGCACTGGATGTACGGAACCCGTCAATTTGACAGATACTGAATTTTATAAATTTTATTTGCTAAAAGTTCACGAAGTTATAATTTTCAAGAAATTACACTATATGAACAAACAGCAATGCATAAAGCGAACGATAAATGTCAGTAAATCTAGTGTTAAATAAAATTCTTTCCAATTCTCTACTTAGAAAACAATACTCCCACCGTTCACCATCATCTACTGCAACAAACTAAACGTCACTCGACATTTCAACTTCTTCGTTTACTTTCATCCCCCGAACTTTCGCACACGATTAGAAGTTACAATAGGAAAGCCTCCAATCTTAATTTCCCAACTCTCCCATTCCTATCGGTGCAAAACCGCTTCGAACTTTCTCCACCATCGGCCCTTGCTTCCCGTTTACCAGCGCAATCAGTTATCACCGACTGCCACTCGTCGTTCGCGAAACGAAAGATCGCAATCAACAGGAATAAAGACTCCGACGCTTCTCGACGTGAATGTTTTCGATGAAATAAATGTCAATGCAAACTAGTCGGTAAACCGGCGAGCTCTCATAAACATCCGCAGTAAAATTCCAGTCGACGCGGATGAAATGCCAATTCCCCGGTATCGAGGCGATCGAACGGGCACCGATCACCGATCGGTTCCCGTGTCAGAGTGAAGACATCTAAAACCCGCTAAGCGACTATCCGCGTCGCGCCGCGTCGCCGTCGCCGCGTTTTATTGTTTCCTTTTCGTCCCGCGGAGCGTAAATCTCTTTTACCCGCGAGAATCCACTCGATGACGTGCTCCTCTACCTGAACATCGTGATTCACGCGCGCCGCTGATGGCCGCGGCGGATAATTATCGCCGGTGCAATTAGGTGCACCTAGAGTGCGTCGCCGATTGACTCGCGAGAGCCAGGGGACGCTCGACGCCGGCCACGACGATTAATTATCCGGTGGTTGACGCGTCGGAATAAGTAATTGTCGTGCGGCGACGGCGACGTTCCGGTGGAAAGACCGTCGAGAACCGACGCGCTGAAAGAAAATCGCCGGCCGGTTAATAGAGGCGTCCGTGTCGAGCCGCGCCGAGTGATTTACCTATTCGAGCGTAATCGGTGATGAATGGCAGCCGCGACAGGTGCTGCGCGTCGCGCCGCGCTGCGTTTCGCTTATCGGCGAAAAACGCGGCTGGGAACGGCCGGCGATCCCTCACTCTCTCGCCGGTATCGTAATTAACACGTTGAACGCCGAATACGGAACCTCCCTCTCGCGGACATCTGTTATGCGAACGTTTTATTACGCGAACGTTAGGTGGACCAGGTGTTTACATGGCTCTGAACGGTGACAGCTGTGAGGAATCATTCGGTTCGATGTGGTATTAGATTACGCGGGGCGACTTAACCCTTGATTGGCATTATTTCTCATCGGCGTGGCTGGTAATATGGTCGGGCTTGACTCTTCATTGTGAAAGTCTGAAGACATTCGGAGATACTTGTTATAATATGTAAATAACTCTGCTAATTTGCGATGCGAATTAGAAATCGTAGCGGAGTCATGGGGAAATGAGATTTTCGAGGGACTTTAATGGTTCGTGTTGAAGAGAGGTTAATATCGTAATGTCGGTAGAAAGGAAACGTATAATATTGATAATTAAGGAAGAAAGAATAATCAGTGTACAGTGTTCCATAGAATTAGAGAATCGCTAAATTGAAATCCGAACATTGTCAATCTTTGTGACAAAATTTCATGTATTTTACTTAGGTTCATTGTATTCCGCATTTTATTTTTGTCAGTCTGTACGTTCGCGAAATCTATTTACCGATACCGTTACGACGCTGATAATGCAACCACCGGATGTATCCGTGGACATTACGCGACGCCCGCGAAACGATCGCGGGCGCCGATGTTAATTAGAACGCCAACGCCACCGCGGGGTCGACGCATTTGCATCCGAACGTGTCGTCGATGACGATTACCCGCCTTGTTAGCTGTGACCTGTGGCTTTAATAACGGATACCGTTGTTCTAATGGTAATGGAAGCCTCGCGGTGATTTGGATTTGCGATTCAGGGATGATTGTTTAGTGAATCGATCGGTTTTACTTTTGAATTTATGAAGGTAGAGGCCCCATTTTGACACTTCTATTAGTTAGAAGAATTTCGTAGAACAATGCTTATATTAGATTCTATTTAAGAAGTTAATCATAAAATTAATCTAAGAAGTTTGCTGATGCTGCTTTTAATCTCAAGATTGATCCAACGCTAATTACCATAGTTTACAAAAAGTGATTCAATTCTTACTTGAATTAAACTAATTGTATCCCGATTCATCGAATTCTTCTCATCTTCTGGCAGTGACTATCACCCAGATGCTCAAGTATGACATCGGAAACAACTAAGCACAATTATCTTGCTTAGAATTCCATGGTTTATTATCAACCTATAGTACCCAATTATTATAACCGTCACAATTACTGATGATCGTATACTTGTAGCTTCTATTGATATGCAAGCTTTCCATAAAATCGAAAATTCTATTATAAAAATGCTTATTTTACGAAGGGAGAGAGATCTTCATTCCACGTTGTACACATACATTTTCGCAGAGAATGACGATCATTTCCGTGGTATCGCCAATGGCACCCCTTGTTGCCGAGGATTTCATTTCCCAGCGAATACCGTCGAAAACGACGCCCGCAGTTCCACGATTACCCAGAACTCGGAGGACCTTTCGCGCGACAGGAGGCGGCCCCTCGTTGCGCGCGGGCCGCTGCATGACGGGACAACAGGTAACTAGGATAACGTAATAATTTTAGAAGCGAGCCGAGCTATATTTAGATCGGATCGCCTCGCGCAAAGTGTCTTCTGCGTGCGTAGATTCTCGCTTATCGGACCATGACCGCCTCGACTCCTTCTCGCTTCTTGCTCTTCCTCTTCTTCATCGCTAGGCTTGCACTCTCCTCCCTCTCCGGCAGTTGCCGAGTCCAGTGGTTCTTAACCCTTTGTTTACAACGAACCCCTTTCAGATTATTCTTTCCCAAGATTCGAGTGAGCTAATGTGCATCGAGCGCATGGTTCGACCAAAGAGTTTGTTGAATGGCATCGGAAAACAAACGAAACAGAAGACGTAAACCAATTAGCTTCACTGCCCTTCAAAATAATTCCTATCCTACATAACACACCTTTGATAAAATGAATAAAACTTGTGGACACTGTTAGCAAAAGCTTATCTGGGAATGGATCACAGAATCTCTTTTATATTTTTTTAGATAACTGATGCGAATTTTTCCAGAAACATTGTACATTATCAGAAGCGCGTGCGTGCTATGAGGATTACTTTGAAGGACCGAGAAGGTAATTCGGTTGTATCCTGTTTTCTTTGTTATTTTAAATAGCGAAATCAGTAATATATAGTGTACAGACCGCAGGTTAATCCACCAGCGTCACATACATGTACCCTCGACTTCTTTGCCTAAGACCTGCTTCACAAAGCTGTGGCATATATTCCTTATCAATGAACGACAACGATGTTCTTAGTCCACAGACAATTGACAATATAATTCTTAATCATCGAATTGTTCGGAAAGCTTCCAGCCCGCGGTGGCTAATTTCCTTTTGAGACCCTGTCAACGAACGTGTTAAGAACCACTGGTCCAGTCCTCTTCCTCCTTCGAGGGACGTCGAGAGGAGGCGTTCGGAACGAGTTCCCTCCACCGTGCACGATGTGCGTGTTATGGTTCGCAAAGGGTAATCAGCTACCGGATACTTGTCTTAGGTGGATTTCACAGATGGAATTAGACGCACGGCCGGAAAAATCCGAGCCGGGGTCTCATTCGTTGCCGGACGGATCATTACACGCGGCCAACGGCGGAACGGGGGAAAAATTCGACGTCGGAATGACAGGGTTCATCCGCGGCTGAAGGGAACGTTAAGGGCGAAGGGCTAGGAGGCAGCACGTATAATTAAGAAACAGAATAGCGAATAATAGGCCGGATGGGAGGCGAAACAAAGTCCGGGGCGGATCGAAATGAAACCCAAAGGATTGCCCCTTTGGTAGGAAATTGAAGGGGCGCCGGGAGGGACGAGGAAGTCGTGCGCGATAGATTGGACGATTCGTAGCGCAATGTCTGTCAGGACTGCTGCCGTGAAATGGAACTTGACAATGGCGGCCAGTTTTGAGTTATCGAGTGTTGATGATTTCGTTCGACCTTGACCTGGTTAAGGGAGGTTATTTGGCGGCTGGATACGTTAGAAATCGATAAGAATTTGTTAGTGTGTCTTATTAGCGTGTAATTAGTCAGTGTGATCGTTTAGTTGGTATACTTTTGGGGCGAGGAATTTGAAAATAATTCATCGGGTTTGATTTTGATAGCTGGACGTTGCGTTAGGACATTTGTGTCGATTATTCTTTGTCAATGAGATGGTTCGATTCGAATCTGTGCGAACTTCGAATTTTCGTATGTGTTCGTTTATTATTTCGTTTTTTATTGTATGTATTGAATATAAATATCCTTGTTTTGTTAGAAAATTAATTATGTCGTTAAGAATATGATAAACTCAAGGGAAAAAAAATAGTTAAATTGAATCGCGTTAAATTGCGAGAAATCCTGGAGGAAAGCTCCGCGTCGCTGTGTTGACTCGCTTGGAAAAATTCCGCGGTTAAGGGGTTAATCTTCGTTTACTGCAATAATAGTATGCCATGCTTAATGAATACCATGGTCAGTTTTCTTTGCGCGCGGAATGTCCGAAAGAAATGACTGTATCACTCAATCGGCGACCTTTATGAGCGTAAATTGTATACTATTGCTGTTAATTAGTTTCAGATCTATCATTAGTCTACTCCGCGGCTCCCGATGGAAGTAAATGATTAATGACATGATAATGATGGTTTTTAAAGTGTCATTACCCGTGACAGTCTATGAAACGTCATAACGTTGACAGTTTATTACCGTACGTAATTCTAATACCCAATGTTTGACGAGTCTGCGTACGTAACGGTGACAGATGATAGGTTCATGCGAGCCAGTAGTGGATAATGTCACGCAACACCGCTCGAATTCCCTCTGCCGCGATATTTGCAGAGCTCTTCAAACACAAACAGCTTTTCGAACGTTAAATAATTCCAGTCAGTTCCGCCTGGCCGACGTTTTCCGTATTAACGCTAGGAGTGCCGAGGATTAAAAGTAATTGGTTCGCGACAGTTCTGTGTAACTTAAGAGCGTCCTCTTATCGCGTAACCTGCGCGATGTTTAGTTTATAATTCACTACAATTCACTTTGTAATTCCCTTAAAATCTTTACCCCTGAAATCTTCGTAGATTCTGCAAAAAGAACCGCCAAGATCGCGAACTACTACTTTCATCTATTCACTTAGTATAGTTTGTTTGGATTTCTTTTGTACTCCACGATACAATTTCATTATTACATCATTCGTTTGTCTTATTATCGTTTAGATGTAATTACGGTCCAGAACTTGGAAATATCCCGTTCATCTAAAAATAAACGGGGCCTCGAGGTATAATTTGTTCGAATCATCGTTACACGCTACTTTGTTCCTTTCTCCGCAAGAATTTCCTTCCAGGCAATACCTAACCATCAAGACCAAAACAGTTAAACATTTACAACTCACAATCCTACGAATTACAGAAAATCTCGCTAAGGGTACATCCTCTGCAGCGCAAAGACAAGAAGAGACAGAAACGCAAAAAACGGAACACTCTTCAGTTCTCCGCAATTCTCTGTACATTTCCTGTTTCCCGTGGCAGTAAATCATAATTTCTCGACACGGTAGCGCTGGCAAAAAGAACTGAATGAAGAAGAGATCTAAGGGGAAAACAACGAGTAAAAGGGCACGCGGTTCGCGCGTTGTCTTCGCGATCGCGGCGAGGAATTCCGATAAACCCGAAGCGGAAGGTCGCGCGGCAAAAAAGTTGGGATCGAGCCGCGCGATCGATCCCGTCGCACTTCTGACGAGAACGTTGTCCCGGGCCGGGCGCATTCGAGACGATCGTTAACACATTCACGTCGGGATACATACGTAGTTAATCAATCATTGATTTTAACCCTTTACCGTCGAATGTCGCCGTAATGACGACTTCGAGTTTCGATGTCTGAAATCGAAAACTGCAAATGAATAATTTAATTATTCAACTAACAAGAAATTGACACGTGATTCTTCTTCTTTTATTAATTAAGACTTCGATGCATAATTCAATTTTTTAGTAGAAGGAACGTTAGAAGCATAAGACAGTCTTGTTCGAGAAGAGAATAGAAAATTGACAACCGTTAAGGGTTAATAATAATAAATAGTAAATAGTATGAATGCCAATCATTTATTCAATCAATTAATTATCAAGAATTTAGTACATAAATTCATTATTGAACGATTGAACAATGCAAAGATTGTGGAAAAAATAATAGCCGCCAGCTCAGAGCCTGAACGTTCGATGCGTGAGATGATGAAGGTTAACGAGGTAATCTAAGAAAATATATATGTAGTATATAATTAATGTATATTTAGTATATAATTTAAATATTAATACATACAACATTTAAAAATTATGTATATCAGCGGTTTATTTAATTTATTTATGTCATATATATCTTTTTTCTTTAAAAATATGTCGCAGTCGATGATAGCCACCTAGGGAAAACCTTGGTGCATGAAGAGTTAAGCCACCGGTAACCGGTCGGGGGCCGGCAATACGTTCGATCAACCGGGAAATTAATCTCACGGAGATACTTAATATTCGACAAAATGTATCTTGGATGGGAAACCTCGAACGAAGAAGGTTCCCCAGGGCCAACCCGGCATCTCCATGGCCGATTCCCGATCGATTATCCGGTAAATTGATGCTGCACGGTGCGAGGGACGTTAACGAGTGCAATTATTAGAAATAACGCGGCCCTTTCCCGCTTCGTTCATCCCTTCCCCTTCATCAGCAACTGAGGCTGCTACAGCAGTTTTTATTTATACCGAACAGAAATACCAATAACTACCAAAATTGCGGCTAGTAACAGCCAATTTTCATTCTATATTAAACAGTAAACTTCGATCTTTCCAATGATAACAAAAACAACAGTAAATTCCACTAAATAAGTCTTAAAATGAAAAATCCCGTATCGTAGATTGCGTGACGCGTCGCGAGCAATGTTGAATAAAAATTGCTGTGGCTACTAATTATGAACATTAGCGCTCAATTATGATTCTATATTAAAAAGTAGGCATTGCTCTTTCCAACGATACCAGAATTAACACAAGGTTCTACTGAACAAACTTTATACACACTGTTTCTTTGTAAAAATGTTTTTTACCGCGTTACAGAGTCAAATATCCTATAGTGCGCCGTCGCAATTTACCGCTCTCGTTTTTTCCCTCGTCTTCCTCGACCGGACTTCTGGCCACTAACAACGAATTAAATGCACTTTAATAAGACGATTTTCCAGTCATCTTTCAGGACGCACGGGCCGAAGAGAACAACCGCTTTAACCGGCGTGCGTGCGTGAAGTCGAAAAATAAAGACGATGGAGGGAAAAGGGATCCGAAGAACCAAGGTCCGAGGAGTGACTGGAGGGACCGATTTCTCGCTGAGGCGAGATTGAAATTAAAATCAATTAGCCTCGGTTATGCGATCACTAATCCGCCAGGCAGGCCGAGTTACGTGACGGGGGATGGCCTGACGCGGCTACGGGGCTGGAACGTTCTGTTAAGACGATCGTAACGAATTAGTGAGATCGATACTGTCTGGCTGGAGCTGGACAGGAAAAAGTTCATATTGATAATGAATTCGAAAGACGAATCGGATCGGTGTGCTCCGATTAGTAAATGGTTCGCGCGAATCTTTGAGACAGGAGGCTGCGAGTGTTGGATTAATTAATTAACGCTCGTAAGATTAAATCGAGTCGAACGTGACATTTAATTAAGAAGAAATTACGAATTAAGTGATCAGGCTGGTCAAAGCGCATTGCCGTTTTACTTCTCAATGCGGCGTTTGTATGATAATTTACTAATAAATAGTACACACGTAAACTAAAAGGCTACATTAGTATTCCATTTCGATATTGCCAATGATATTATCATCGTTCGTTAATAAATATCAAGCAGAATTTAGAAGAATCGTATCGTTCGTATCTCCTCCGCGGAACCTTGCAGAGTATCAAGAAACGGCCAGAACACTTTCGACCGGTGGCATACTCGAGAATTCCGATCGCGTATCGGGCATCCCGGCTAATCAAAATTCCGACCGATACTATAACGTTCAAACGCGAGGAAGATATTCAGATTACGCTCTGCGCATCTTTCAGCGCCGAAGAGTTAATCCCCGGAAACATTCGAACTCGGAGGGGGAAGAAAAACAGGAATGAAAAGAAAAAGGAAAAGAAGAGGCGGAGATTCGAGTGCTTTCTCTCTCTTTCTCTCGCGATGCGCCGGCTTTCGCATCGCGTACGAACAGCTACGAGCTCTCCCGGGCGCATAATAAACGTAATTGCGCTCTGCCGTGTGCGCTAGTGCACGGAAACGCGTAAAGTACGGCGTCCCTGCACGATACTCGCTCAAGTCCCCGAGGGGTCTCTTAAGTGGAAACGTGAGAAACAGGAACCGTCGGGATGCGCGTTATCGGCGCCAGAGCGACCCCCGTTCGCCGTGTTATCGTCGAAGAAAAAACAATCTTGGTTCTATCTGCGATCCCGTGACATTAGCGACCCGACGACGGTCCTCGCGCGTTCTCTTATCGACGATAGTTAGCCGATTAAACAACAAATCAGCACTCGTTACTCCCGCGGCCTCACGCTCTACGCTCAACCGGTTCGCCACGTCCTGTGTCCCTTCGGACTGTTACTTTCTCCTATTTGCGAATATTTAATGATATTGTGGCCTCGCCGTGGATATCTTAATGAAAAATCTCACTTAAAGAACACGCGCGATGTCGTAAACAATAATCGTGTCACATAATGGGATTAAATTCAATTAAACGGACGGCTTTCCAGGTGGCTTCCCGAGATAATTTTATCGTGGCCCGAGCTTCCGCCTTTTACGAGATTCGCATAGGCGACGAAGAACTAATTGATACGGCTACTTAGTTCACCAGTCCGAGACTTTATACATTTAATAACCGTAGAGTAAGCTTGATTTATTAATATTACGGCTAAACGTTAAATCCCGGTGGACCGGAGTGTTTTATAATCGACATTCTCAACTAAGAACGCGAATTTTTCACTACATGACAGATTAAGCGTTTCTTTCAAACTCGCGCCTATCGCGATGCGCGCCGAAGTTTTGGTCCCTTTGCCGCGTCCCGGGATATCTATAAGGGAATTACAAAAAAATCGAAGCTTGTAAAGTGTATAACATTATTCTAATCGCCAACTCTGCTAATGAAAGCGTCTTTTTGTCGAACGCGCCTGCCCCGAGACCCGCATACACAACAAACATTTAATATTCATAAGAAAAACGCGACGGGAGTACCCGGGAGAACCGCTCGAAGCCTAACCTCGCTGTTAGTAGGAGTCGTTATTGTCGTCAAAATGGCGGCGTATTAGGCTAATCATTATGATCAGTCGCAGCAAAACAGTGGCAACCGGGAAGCCTGCCGTGGGTAGGGTGTCGCGGGGAGGGACGCTAGATTCCCGGCGGAATCCCACGAGGACTAAACGGCGAACCGAGTCCTCCGCGTCCCCGTTAAAACGGCTCCACCGGCGAACTTATCGAAGCCGGTTTATGAGGCGTCCGAATCGAATTTTTCCGGCGACGACGGCGCATAATCATTATATCAGACGCGCCGGTTTAACCAGTCCCGATAAAATCTTTCCCATGCTAAATATACCGCAGCGCCGGCTAAATCCGTATCGCTGATTCCGAGGCGTTAAATCGCGCGGCTCGGCCGACCGGCCAGCCGGTCGCGAAAACCGGGCTGTTTCTGGTCCTCCCGAGCCGCAACAACGCTGTAATTAATTTTGCCGTTCTTGTTGGACTCGTTACGTCCCGTGGAATCCGTGTCGGGCCGCCGCGGACGGTCCCCGTGGTCGTCGAACGGATTACTCGGCGGAATTTTTTGCGGCGACCGTGCCTCGTACCCTTTCAATGTCAGCGTCGCGCGGCCGCGTCGTTTGAATTTCCCGCGGTTCTTACACGTGTCCCGGCGCTACGGAATATCGCTGTTTTGACACGGTGGAAGCGAAGTTTTGGACGCAAATTGAATTTTTGGTTTTATCGTTAGAAAATGGTGGTTAGACCTTTTTTTTGAGAAATATTGTCGTTCGCGATAAATTAATATTGTTGGATATTAGTTGAAAGAGTAACGGAGTAACCGGTTTCATTTTTTAGATGTATTGAATATTAATCGTGTTATCGAAGGCACTTCGGTATACGAAAACGTGGACCGAAGGAATTTCTGTATAAATTATTATCATGAAATATAGTATAGTAAAATAAAGTTATGATTATAAAATATTTTATAAAATAAAACGTTGATACGGCGAGATCGAACATACTTATTATGATATATCTGCTACTATTTCTGCGGAACGCCGCGGAGTATATTTAACCGCGACATTAAAATGTTTATTATCCTTTGTACGCGGCGGGACGCCCCGCGCCGCTTCATATTATACGCTTCCATCAACTTTTTTTGGCCGGCCATTTAAAAGCAGCCATTAATGGCGCCAATAATGCTTGACTATCTGTTTTTAAAAGCGGAACATGTTCCAACGGCCGGACGATTCTGCACAATTCAGCGGAACGGGTAAAAGGAGAAGTTGAGAGGAAATAGTCTTTTTAATACTTTTAACGGCTGCGTTTTGCCGCACTGGTTCGACCGGTAATAGTGAGGTCGACGTTGTTCGCCGATTAATTCATCAAACGGTCTGTGGGAACGAGCGGCTGCAGTCGCGGAAGGTGCGCCATTAATGAATCCCAAAAATTTCCAAGAGCCGGCTTCTCTATTAGCGATCCGATCGGCGGAGCCGAACGGTGACACTAAACGATAATCTCGCTGATTAATTCATCAAACGGCGTGTCGGTGGGGCGGCGGTGGCGGAACGACGAGTTCGACCCTTCAGGAAGAGAAGCCGGCGAGCGTGTCCTGCGGATACTTTATGGTGGTTCTCGTACCGGTGACAAACCGGTGGGAAACTCGGGACACTGGTCGCTGCAGGAACAGTTTCTAATGAAGTTAAATCATTTCGAGATAATTAACCGTGCTACATGCGGTCCCTGTGGGAATATGAAGTGTTCCGTCCCGCAAAAAACACCGGGAGAATTATTTGTGTCTCGAAACCGTGTTTGCCGCCATTTATTTCCTGGCATTACCTTGCTCATTATGAATACTGAGTTTCGTCAGTTAGATTCAATTCCTATTTCTATGCATTCTGTATTCTACACAGACGAATCTTAAATTATCACCATAATAATTCTGGCACGATGACTATTATAATTCTTATCACTACGATCGTTTCTAAATTCCTCGCAATCAAATGCAAATTATCGAATGAACGCAGTACGTGAAAATCAAATGTTCATTGGAAACGTTTAGAAGTACTATAAAAAGAACTAAATCTCCATAAATTACCGAGTGCCCGCTATCAAAGTGTTCAATCTAAAGCAAACATAAGATGATAAGTGTTCCCACGGACTCTATCATCCGTGGTACCTCGTTCCCTGCGAAGACTCACTTCCCCCGCGATGGAGTCTCGTGTAATCTTAACTGTAGTTCGTCGACGATGTAAATATCCCCGGGGCTAATTAATGTTACACACTGATCGGCCTGGTTATTGTAGTGATCTAGTCCCCGTCCGTTAATCGTCCCGCGCGCGCGCGCGCGCGCAAAACTCCCTCCTACGTTCGCGGAACTGCCATTCGGGATCGTAACTCGGAAGATAAATGCGCGCGCGGGGGAACGCGATGAATTAAGCCTGGGCGAGATTAATCGCGGCCGCGCTTAGACGATGAATTATCCGGCGATCCGAAAAATCAATAAAGTAAACGACCGGTAATTAATTTCGCGAAACACACGTAGAGAGAAAGAGAGAGAGTGAATCGCGATGGCAGCCTTGTGATTGTCGGTGCCGGCGAATATTGCCACAGTGACATTAAAATCGACGAGGATGATTACTAGCTAATTGATCCTAACGTCCTCATCTTTCAATCGACGCTGTTCCTTTACCGCTTTGTCCCTTCGTGAGCTTCGATCGTGTGAACGCGTTTTCTAACCCTTTATTGAGATCTCGAACCACCTTGGAATTGTTTCGTGTATAACATGTTCTAAGTTAGGTTTTGAAAACCGTAGTATTGCTGGATATTTCAATATGTTAATCTATGTGTATTATAATTAGACTATACACCTAACCTTTTTGTTAAGAATATTTGAAGTATTGTGTAACGATCGATAAATTTTTAAACGTTGTCAATGTGAAGTAGATTCTAGTATTTATTAGATTTTAGTATATATAATAATGTAATGAATATTAGCTTTTAGATGAAAAAGTTTTTAAATTGAAATCAGTAAACAAATGTATCAGTATTCAGAAGGTATGGAAGTTATTCTTCGAGTTATTCGTTCTCAAGTTTTGCCACGTATTTCAGCTGGAAATCGGCGGAGAGACAGGAATTTAATTTTATATTTTAATGGAATGCGAGCAACTGAACTGACTTTATTATTGACACACGAAAAATTGCGATTACGACAAACTCCGAGCCACGATTTCGAATGATCGATATACATGCTTCGTTTAATGCTTAGCACACGGAACGGTATAAAAGAAAACTGCCGCGCGCATGCTACCAATTCAAACTCTGTCGGCAGTCCGCGACTCGATCAAATAAATAAGCGATAAATTAAATGAAAACAAGAAGACATCTCTGTTCAGCAATCAAAGAAACACGGAAGACTTTTTCGATAATAAACCCTGAATCTATTAATTTCCGAAGCACCCTGTATATAAACACGGTAATCTAATCAACTTCTTTTAGTTCCCTCGGAAGTTTCAAAGGGGAACGGTTTCTTCCCAGCCGAAGAGCCAGCAATTTACATGAATATTTTGAACAGTTATTAAACAGTTTCGCGAATATGGTAAAATCGGAATGAAGAAACGTTTCTCTTTAACGAACCGCCACCCCTCGCCGTTCCTTTCTAATTGCACTGGTTCTAGGTAATTAAGGAAATCCTTCTGATAAAGGACATTTTTAGCGAGCGACTAATTCCGATCGCGCTCGTCGGCCACGGGAAAAATACGGTGTTTAATGCTCGCTTCCAGTAATTGTTTAATGGCGCCGCATAAATATCCCGCGTTCCTGATGCAAAACGAATGGGCGCCTCGGGAGTCTCCCGAGTTCGAGACGCGCCGCGCGATCATTCTACGAAAGGTTTCCTGGTCGAGCGTCCGAGGGCCGCCTTGAAAAAGAATACCTCGGATCATCCGGGTTATATCGCGTTTAATATTTTCATGGATTGCTCGGGATACTGAAACGTATTCGTCGAATGCACGGCCTCCGAGATATCCGCGCGACTCTTTTTTCCCCCCCCTTTCTCTCCTTCTTTTCCTTTTCGGGACAAGGATGCATCGAAATGTTTGTGGGCGGACCATAAACCCCCGGCGTAATTAATACCCGCGTAAAGATTCTATGAATTTTCACGGTTCGCGGGACATAAAGTTTCTCTGTTTTACGCGTCAATGTTTTTTTTCCTCCGCTCGATTTATTATTTTAATCGCGGCGTGGATTTTTTTATCGGGCCGTTTAACGGGCCACCGGCTCGAAGCCGCTTATTCGTATCGGCTACAAGGTGCTTCCTAAAATACAGTCCACGATGAAATAAATAACAATAAAATATCGCGCTCGTTACGGCAACGCACGCACACAGAACCGGCGCAGAGTTCTATGAATCCTTTATTTCTGGTGTTATTAGTTCTGCGGGGACTTGAAATATTCATGGCCAATAAAATCGCGGAGGATGGCGGTGACCGAGGCGTCCCTCGGTTAATCGACCGTCCCGGCAGTCCGCGAAGCGAAGATTGAAAGCCGTAGGTGTAGAAAATTATATCCCGTTCGTGTGCAATCAACACACTCAAGCCCGTTAGATATTACGAGCTCGCCGGGTATGACGGTGCCGCGGCGAGCCGGAGGACCGGGAGAAAGAGAGACACGCTCGGCCGCCCCGTTAGATCAAATCTAGGCCGTTCCGCGCATTTCTAAAACGCTTCGACATTAGGGGCACTGCTTCGGGATGCACACTCGACCTTCATACTAATATCGACCTGGAACACCGGCATTTTTTCCCCAAAAATAACTGTGTCAAACTGTACGATTCCAGTCTCGGATTGTATCGTTTGTCCGGCAGGTAGTCGTTTGGTGTCTCCTACCATCGTTTCTCAACTTTAGAGATTGTACGTTGACCATAGGAATTGTTTAAATATTCCTTTTTACAGGGAAAAAGATGAAAAGGAACAGTTACTTATTGTTTGGTATCGGAATGCTTACGTCACACTATTATCTAGTAATTTACGCTATGAAATATTTCCATTCGACATTAGTTATTTGACAAATTGTAATATTGTCAAGTAATTTGGAAGCAGTCATCGGTGACCGACGTGGCAGTCAACGTGTTAATGTTCTAGGACCGAAATAATATTTTTAGAAACAAACTAAGGTTATTGTATTATTAAATTTATCGATTTCTCGAGTTCGTTTGTATCAGTTTTAATTGATGAGCGTCGATTATACTTAACTATAATACGCATTGGAAGCTAAACACTAATTAATTTATATTCACTGGACGAACGCATCTTTCAAGAATACTGAAAAAGAAGTCGAAGTTTCAATTTTCATTGCACGTGCCAATAAGACTCTTATTTCATTATCTCGAAACGTTCCTTAACGAACCAAGCGAATTTTCTTTTGACATTGGCTTTCGCGAGATGATCAGTAATCGGGACGATCCTCGAACAATTCTCCTCCAGCGATCACCTTCGTTCAGAGGCCCGGCTCCGCGAAGGAAAGTTAAATAACTCTATTGAAGTGTTTCGGTAACAACGTCAATTTATTGTTAAGTCATTCGTAACTTTCCCGGAAGAATTCAATCGCGAGGTCTAATTAGAAGACGGTGATTAAAGGTACCGTTTTCGGAAAGAGAGGAAGACGACGATGCTCGTCACGGGCAACGGAGCTCAGTTCGTTAAACCAGCAGCCGACAACAACGACGACGACGACGGCGACGACGACGACGACGACGCGCAGATCGAGTGGTGATAAGCGCGTAGTCGACGCTGCAGGATGCTCGCTTTCGTGTAAACAAAGGCGAGTTCTCACACAATGCGACAATGAACCTGAAAGCCCTTAGGTAACATTAACAGACTGCAGTCGCGACGAAGACGCCTCGCATAGACAGACGTGATCTTGTAATTATGCGCAGCCCGTAGACAAACGAGGCTTCCCCTTCGCCCTTTCCCGTTCCTATTTTTCTCTTGTTTGTACTTCCTTCGGCGTTGACAGTGATCAGAAGCGAGCCTCTACGCGACAACGATCCCGGACAAAACACCTCGTTGCTAATTTAAACGCATTCACGAGCTTCAGCTGTATCGTGCAGCAAACATTTGCCGAGAAATGTATTGAGTACACAAAGGTTTGCTGTTAGAATAATACGGTAGTCAAATACACTTATTTAACTCCCTGGTATCACTTCTTTCGTGACTCCATTGAAATGGAATCCACGAATTACCGTCGCGCTGGGAACAAGTCATTAGTAGCGACGGGAATTATATTGTTCGGAAAATATTAATACGAGAAATGAAAAGAAAGTGCGTTCTTGTAATTAATCCTTCGCACGCCACGCTGCAAATGGCAATAAAAATTTCTTATAGAACTCGTGTGTCATGCTGACAACACTAATTTACTCTAAAACACGCACATCACGTTGTAAAATTATTTGAAAAAGTAGAACACTTTAGGAGAATGTAAAAATAATAAATAAAATATCAAACGTTGAATTCCACTGTCAATCACTTCACTTCATTTCCATAAAAATAAATACCAGTCCACAGCCAACGAGACTGAAAATAAATCGAGCGCAACGAAGAAAGGACAGAAGCTTCCGGTAGACGTTGAATATTTATTTGCTAAAATAAATACAACAGAGTTTGAAACTAACTGTGTATTTATTAGTATGTATTTTAAGAAGGTGATTCACAAAACGGAACACCGTTCGTTGCTTGAGAGTTTACCTTGAACTGCCGAACGACATGGGGAAAAAAACAAAAAACGCTCGGCGCATGCAATAAAAATGGCTGTCCTTCTCAGGAAAACAAACTCCTGCGAGGGAGGGGAGTGCACCAACAGATGCTTTCTCGTCATTAACCACTTGCGCTGGTAAGACGTGCCACGCACGTCGAGACGTTTCTGTTCCAAAATGGTCAGTGATGTCTTACACATTGATAATCTGGCATTACGCGTAATGGATTGTTTCGAAATGTATCGCTCCATACAAAATGATTAACAAACGAAAGTAATGTCTCGAGACTTAATCAAATCTCCAAATTCATTTCCAGCGCAAATGGTTAAAAATACATTCAATGCTCGCTCTCAACAGACCTGTTACAAACGAGACACTCGAGTTTTCCAGGCCCCGTGCGCTATCGTTCCCGCGGAGGACGCAGAACAGAACGGAACGGCGGAAGAGCAGAAGAGGAGGTGTACGCAGCGAAGAAGAAGAAGAAGACCCGGCGGAGAAGTCTCTCCTCGCCGTATCGTTCGTAATTCTCGGTAGCCGGTGTCGGTAGGCAATCTGATCCCGGGACAACGGTTCGGAAGCATTGGTTGACAGTAAAATATCAGCAGGTACTAGTCAGTATAGCCACGATAGGATCGGCAGAAGGAGGCAGGTATATAAGCGCGCGGCCCGGCGCAGGCACTCCTATCCTGGCAACAGTCCTCGGGGTACTGTTAGCCACCGATGAATGATAACCGTATCGCGATATGCGCCGCCGATACAATGGAGAGTGAACGGAGAATGTATTGGTCAGGAAAGCTCGCGAGCGCGAGCGCGACCTAGCGTTTCTGAAATAGAAGAAGCATCGGATCGATAATTCATCGAACCACGCGAATAGTGATCGCCCGGCTCCTCGCGTGTCCCGGGGAAGTGCGTGTCCAGGATATCGCGGCTGGCGTTTTGATAAGGTATCCTTACCCGGGGATCTATCGATCGAAACGACTTCGCGGAATGGGAAAGCATTCGGTGGGCTTGGCTGGGTAAGTGCCTGGCCTGATCCCGGGTATAGGTTACTCGCAGCTTCGCTGAAAAGGTTTCGCTGATTTGTTGCGTAACCGATCGCGCCTTTGGAAATTGATAATACAGATTAATTGGGAGTGATCGAATCGTCGCTCGGGATAATGTCCTTTTCTGGGCGATACTTGAGAAGCAGAAACCAATTTTAGGAGCAATGGTAATAGAAGTAATATAAAGTTTCTCCCCTTCTATAGGATTAATGAAGATTCTTTTGGTTCTCGGTTTATCGAATGCTCTGCTCGGGACAAGTGTTTCCTGGATTCTAGCTTTAAGTAGAAAATGTCTGACAGAAAATTCTTAGTTCTTCTAGTTCGGGAACTATTTAACATCTGACAGCAGTAGAGATGTTCGTCGAGTTTTGTGTATCTTCAAGCTTCGTTGTGAATGTATTCTAGAATCATTTAGATCCTTCGCGAGTCACTTTAGCTCCTTTGAGTGCCATTTGTGATTACTAAAATTCTTTCGATTGTCATGCAATTTTACTGAGAAATGTTTAGCTTACAGAAAGTGTCTATAAGAGTTTTACTATTTATATCAGTGCTAAAACGTGTGCAAGATATAGTAAACAATTTCATCTTTGGACAGCCGTGTTATTTGCAGAAATTTTTAGCATCGTTAGCACTCTAAGGGTTAACCCTTTGCGGACGAGGATTCATTGAAATATACAGAACCGTCAGCAGATGAAGCTAAATGACACATCAATTACTCAAATAATGGGAAAAAACAGAAACTAAGTGCTGATCTCTTGCTGTTTGAGTAATTTAATCATTTGTTTGCGACTTAGTGGAAACATGAAAATTTCATGTCGCGGAAATCTCAATATTCATCCGCAAAAGGTTGAAGAAGACTTTAGAACACAAGTTTATTCAAACAAAGTTCTGAAATGAATTAGAAGATCTAGAATATTTTCCTCGTAGACATCCTGTGTCGCGAGGAGTTCGAATATCAGGTACAATCGATCAACGAAGGTTCCATCGAACGTTTCCAGGGTTTACCGGAAACATTTCTCTACCTCCTTCCCGGGCCCAGGTTCGTTACTCTCCGAAACGGCGCGAGATAGTAACGAAACTTAATTAACCGAGCGCCGGTGCTGATAATTGAACCGGCGGCCCATGAGAACGGTTTCCTGTTCTCGTAGCTGGTCCCGGCCTTTCGTTCGAGACACTTTCTTCCTGTCGTCGCCCGGTCGCGACCCGTCTTCCCTAAATTTCGTCCGTGGACCTAACGGCCGCGCCGCTTTTCAGCGTCGCCGAACGTTAAACGTTAAAGCCGCCTCCCATTTCCTCCGTGAGACCGTCATCCGGCGCGATGTCAATGCCCCGCAGCCGTTTCATCACGTTTCGGAATACCAGGTAGGTAGGTACTTGGGTACCCTGTCCGCCTTTTTGTTTGCTCTCTGTACACGGCCAGAACGGAGACAACGATGCTCATCACGCTGGAACCTTGAACGTCACTTATTAACGCGTCCGGTGCCGGGGTGGAAACCGATGTCAGCCGCTACAAAATTAAATGCAAATTCGCATTCGGGACGCGAATCGCAGTTAATTAAACGTCGAGTTATAAACTTTGTGGATACCGAGTGATTCATATTGCTTCGGGAATTGACGTTCAAACGCGAAAACTTTTTTGCAGGCGCATACCAAGGGAAACGCTGTGGGATATTAAGAGGGATACAAGCGAGTAATATTGTGCCTTAAATAATGGACTAACAACTCTTCTCTGCGTCGTTGATGTAATTTGGAACATGGTTTTAGAGGTTTTCTATCAGAATTTCAGAAGTCTTTTTGGCTAGTCTCGTGATGGTTCATTAATGATGAAGATCCTAATAAATGAAGTAGTTAAGACGTTAATCGCCACGAAAATCTTGGTCGTTTTTTCGTAGCAAAGGACAGCAGGAACAATTAATCATTTGGCGTTGCAATCCTTGCAGTACACTATTATCAACTTCGTTACGTTATTAAAAATCTTCATTCGACATCGGTTATCTTGCATGTTACTGTTTTCAAGTAACTCAAAAGCGTCAGTCATCGTTGACTGACACGGGGCTTAACGTGTTAAAGAATTCAGAAATTTCTTCGTTAATATTGTACAAAAACACAGAAAGCTCATCACTTCTAGCTACAACTAGATAGATCGATCATTTTCGCAAGTAGTGATGCACGATTTACGCAGAACTTGCATTACGAACGTTTCAGCCATTAATCATTTGTCCGCAACAACTATGCAAACATCGAGTATCAGAATACGAATGAAAGAAAGCAAGGGCGGTTCTAAGGGCAAGACCGCGATTTATGTGTAATCCATGGATTCGGTACTTTTTCAAAGCATTCTGTCTCATTTTCTTCTTTTCTCTTTCTTACATCGTCGTTTTCTTTCCTTTTTCTTCACCAGAGGCCGCATTCTACGGTATCGTGGTGACCGTGGACGACAGGGGACTCGTTAAAGACTCTTCACCTTCGTTGAAGCGCCTCGGGCGCGAAGACGAGGAGAAGATGGCTTTCTGGCTGGCCTAATTGCGCCTGGGGAAAACCTACGATCGGTCTCTGGTCCAGTCAGAAGGCACTTCGGTAAATTGCTTAATCCTGCTGCGAGAATTCTGCCGGGAAGTATGGGATCAGGTGGTAGTTACACCTCACCCCATTCAGAGGAATTATTTCGCACCAGCCGATTCCTCCGGCAAGCATGTTCAGTTTGAGTTCCTACGGTTTTATGAACAACAGTGAAGAAATAATATTAGCACATTGCTAACACCGGCTAATTTTAAGAAAACTAAATCGTGCGGATCGCGATTTTCAGTGAGATCAACTTATATTACTGTGTATAGAAAAACTTAGATATCATATCGTTATGCGTTGTAATATATTTTATACAGATAATCAATTCGAATCAAATTTAATACTTTTTTAAACGCTGTGGTAATTAGCAAAATTGCATACCTTAGTGTCTTTATATAAAATGAGATTTCTCGTTAAATATTGAAAACCATTGATAGAAGTTAAATTGTAGTCTTAAATAAATTGAGTCTTAAATATCTGAGAAAAGAAAATGATCCACTGATCTCTTACTTCTTGAAAGAATCAGTTACTTGTTCACAAGTTTGTATTCTAAATATGGAAATTTGATGTTGAAACGACGTTGAAATTTGTCCTTAATGGGTTTGTGTAAGAGCACTTCAATTGAAAGTGTGCAAATAAATATTATCTATAGAAAGTAAATAAATTATATATGTACATCGCTTTAACTTATTAAGTTCGCTGTGTAAATAGTGAGACTGTCAGAATTTGTTATTCATCCGATGAAAAGAGAAATCCGGATTAATGGTCGAATTCTCGGAAGAGAAATGTGAATGTCCATTATTTGATGAATTTCTGGAAACACGGCTACCGAGTGTTTGATTTCACGTCAGCAAATTTGGAAATCGCGCGAGTCTATATAATCGGTAATTCCGGATTCCGTGTATTTCGCAAATATGTAAAGATCCGATCGCGCGCGTATGCAGTTAACGCAGAAGCAATTACACTTTCTGGCAGCGTTGAATACGAAGTGCTTTCGGCTAATGGGGTGTTTGGCTTAGACGGTGTTTAAGATTCCGCACAATAATCCTTTATCCGGCAAAAAGGGACACCGAAATGATTATTCAGGAACGCCGATTTCGCAACGATCGGGCGTATCGTTCGCACGTGGTCCCAGGGAAATTACAATGTTTGCCATAGGATGTGGGCCATGGCCCGGCTGTCCTTCAAATTTCCAAGAACATGGACTGTCGATCATGATTACAATAGAATCCCATTTATCCGGTAACGATGATTCGCGTAACGGAATGTTAGAATTCGTTTTATCGCTTAATATTTCACGCGAATATTATGATTCGTTCGACGTAAAAACGCAAGTCACTCGCGAGTCGGAAATTAACGCAATAAAATGCGTCCCGCGCACTGATCGTAAATCACGACGAAATAAATATTTACTTCCTATTTGATTTATTTAATTCGTATATAATTTATTTCTCACCGTTAGAGAACGAGGAAAGGAAGAACTAGAGGGAATTTATATTCCGAAGACACAGGTATTTTATGTTTTAAAACATACAGAATCAAATTTAGTGTTCATAAATATTCTTCTGTAGAATATTACCCTCGGAAACGTCAAACATCGACAACGTAGCGTACAAACTGAAATAGAAGTTAAACAAAACCGCGATAAATGCAGTTTCAGAGTTTCTCTAAAAAACTGAAAATCATTATCGGTTTTCGAATTACCTATCTTTAACTGTGACACTGCAAATATAAATTAATCGAAACCTCTATAAATGAACTTTCACGATTTCTATGTAGAAAAATAAAAACTAGTCAATTCGAGGCTTTCGAATTATCGAAATTCAATAGTAATAAACTAAAATATAGATTAACCGAAACCTCGACAGGATCACGATAAAACTTCGACGAACCTTAACGAAAAATTTGAAAATCAATCGATCTAAGGTTTTCGTGTAGTCGAGGTTCGACCGTACTCCCACGCGAAGAGAAGATCGCGTAACTTTCTCCGTAGCCGAGACGTGGCTCCGTTCAATCATCCGCGTGGCAAAAATGTCTGGCCGCCATTTCGTCATGTTTCACGCGTCTCCAGCGCGGTCAGACCAGAATGGTGGTGCAGGCCGGCAGGCCAGCGTTGTAGGAGAAGGTTCCGACGCGAGAATCGAATAATCGGCCAGCATAATGAAACACCGTGTCGGTTATTGGCTACGGGTCGCGTGAACACTTGTGACGATAGCGGCGCGCCGGTAAAAATCAGGCGTGTAATTGGTTCCGGACGACCGGCGATCGTAATTACCGGTAACCGGATGATTGAGGCGAGCCGAGGTCTTGGCAGGTCGTAAAGAGGCAGTTTACGTGGCAAGAGCAGGACGTTCTGCACGCACTTCACCGTTGCCGATGCATCGGCGTCGATAACGTCCGATCGCCGCGTTGGAAACGGTCGCTAGTCCACTTATCCATCGTCTGCTGGCTGTTTTAGACCACGCGTACACCAGCGATTTGCGAGATAATGTTGCGGCAGCGATTGTTTTGGAATAATAGAGATGCGAAGTTTTCTTGGCCTTTTTCTTGCAGGACAAAAGAACTTTGAGGGAAAATGTTGCAGTAGAGATTGTTTTGAAAGAATAAAGATGCGATGTTTTGTTCGCCTTCTTGCAGACGAAGGAGCTTTGAGGGAAATGTCGCAGCAGATTGTTTCGGAAGAATAGAGATACAAAGTTCTGTAAGCCTTCTTCTTGTAAAACGAAAGAAATTTGGCAGGCCATCATAGTCTAGAAACAGACCTTTCTATGTCTATAAAAAGATGTTTTCGTTGTTCTAGGTTCATATATAGAAAAAGATCTTTTTATATCCATACATAGTTACTTTACTATTTGAAGTCGAGTTACTGAAGTTTCTGAATGTTAAAGTCAACGTTAAAAAGACAGAGAGAAAGGATCTCCTTCAAACTGAATACATCTACTTTTGTTAAATTTTACAGAATTTCATTCTCCAACCAGCATTTGAAATATAATTTCCCTAAATTTTCGACAAGTTCGGATAATTATTCTGGTAAGTGAAAAGCAATTGAAACGTTGAGCTATCTACTTTTTGTCGATCGGCTCATTTCCGGCAAAGGTCACGGCACAGATACTGAATGCAAATTTCAATGCAAGCTGTGGGAGGGCATCATGATGATGATGATGATGACTGAACGACGTTTTATCGATAATCACAGCGCCGTGAGAACCGCCCGTGGTCACAATTGTAGTTGGTGTCCCGGCCGAGGATGCACCATTGAGGATCTCTCTTCAAGGATCACGACTAAACTCCCTTAAATCGGGTCAACGACATTCGCACGAGCCGAGAGGCTGCTGATTCGCGATTCACTGACCTACGCCGATTTACGGGAGTCCCGGCTAACGATCCAACTGACCTTTGGTAATCGCGCTCCCGAGCCGTCGTCCCCTTTCGGGGTGAAAAGTCAGGTCTTCGACTCGCCGACGATACACCGGGACCGTTATGCCAATGGACGACAATAAGTCATTATCGTGGTGAAATCTCTATCGATGCGCCGCCCAGAACATCTGGCGTATCACGCTTCAATTATTCCGCCGACGATTTTCCGCTATCCTCGTTTATGACTCAAGCGCGAATTTTCTGCACTTGCGGTACTCTCGCACGTGTAAAACACGACAGAGTGAATCATTTCTCCGGGAATAACAGTGAAAACAAATTCAACTGGAATATTTGTGAATTATCGTATGCGCCTGCGTACACAGAAGATTAAACTGGCATGAAGATTCGTTGGCTATTCACGGTACAATTTCTCGAAGTTGTAATGGTCTTCATACATTTCAGAAAAGGATCTATTAAATGTTTTTCTACGCTTGAAGTTCTCTCATTCGTTATGTTTCATAAAAGAAAAGCAAAATAATATACTTCTCTACTTCCTGTCTCTAATATCATTAATCTCATTCATTCTCCATCCAATCATACAATAATCTCACACTTCCTCTCCGTGCACACATCTTACCGAATTTTCTACTTCAAAATTACTTCCCCCGAGCAACCACAATTACAATAAATATACCAATAACTGACCAATTCAAACTGTATTCCAAATATAAATATACGATATAAATATATAAAATACTACACATTAAACGCGTTAAACATATTAAATACTATACACTGAAATATTATAAATTAAAACACCCACGTAAAATACTAAATATTCACATTCACGTAACGATAACCGGTTAGTGTTTTCACATATCTTACCTTCGTACAAGCCCAACGCGTCCGCCGCGGTGCCAGCTCCTCCCACTTCCGGTTTCGCGACACCTCGCGGCGCGAAGTTTGTCAGTCGGGAATGCGGCGTCGATTCGAGGTCCGCGTTTGAACCGCCTTCCGGGATAGTCGGCCCGCGGTCGGGTGCACCGCCTTGATAAATAAAAGCGAGGCTCGCCTTCGGAACCGGGGCCCCGTTATCTCTTATCGGCCGGCCACCCTCCACTTCGTGGTTTCTGCGCGAAAGATCGAGTCGTAAAGATAACGGGCGTCTCTCCGTTGTCCTCCCATAACGATTACGAGTCATTGGAATCGTTATCGTATATATTCGCCGGGGGGAATCCGCGGGACCGTCTTCCGCGGGATACTTCGTGAAATGTCACCCGCCGCGATCCCACGGCGGAAACCGTACCGGCTGGCCGTCGTTCGCCGCTTCCGGCTGAACACGGCCAATAAGATCACCGGGAAACTTTCGAGCAACGCCATCGACCCGATAAAGGAAGGACGCGTCCGTCCAGTGAACCGGAACATCGTTATACCCTGGAACGTACTCCGCGCTGGAATACGAGTAGAACCTGGGGTTGGGACTTTCGTTAGCTTTCTATTGCATTGGAGTTGGTATAACCTCATTTTTATTTATCTTTATTTATTTATTATTTCACTTTATTTATTTTTATTTATTTATTTTATATGTGTATATATATATTACATGTGGATTGATGTATGAAATATTCAAAATATTTCTTCCGTTTCTGACCTTGCATGACCTTGAAGGTCATTGTGCAGTATACGGATGAATTTGTCTGGACACACGCTTTTATGTGATATAAAAAGATATACAGCATTCCGTTAAAAAAAATGAAGGTCACCTTCATATCTGACAAAATAGTATAAACACAAAAAGATTAGACACCATTGTGTTGCGTATAAAAAACAGTACCACTTTTTACTCTTTCTTATTTTTCTAACATTTACTATTTGCAAGAGAAACGTTGGCTAGTAATAGTGTGAACATCCTGTGTATATATAAAATTATTTAGCATAATGTAAAATAATGTAAAGAAATTGGTTATACTTTACTTTATCATATTATAGTATAATTTTGTAGTGTATTATATTTGATGTAAAATTGTTTAGTATGATGTAAAATGATATAAAGAAATTAATTATATTTTATTCTATTAGATATTGTATTATGTTGGTCTTTTGTTTATAATGAAATTAGAAGCGTGTAAGGTGAACAAGCAAAGAAAATGCAAAGAAGAAATTAATAACTATGTTTGTAGTTATTGAGGAATTATTTGACTACAGTGTGGTTCTGTTATTAAGTACTGTGTTATGCTCTCAATTTAATAACGATAATATATTAAGTTAAAGGAAAGACGTTGCAGGAAACATTCTTCTAATGTTAAACGCATTACTGCGTTCACCTTCGATAATTAAATTCTGCGATCTATGATTTTAGATTGCTATGTATGTAGTTATCCATTCAATTTCTCGTTCGCCATGGTTCGCCGGCATTTCGCAGAAATTCGCGGGAAAACCGGTATGCGACGCATGCGGCGAGAGTGAAAGAGGAAGAACGAAGGTCTGGAGACAGGAAGTTGCCGTCGAAACGTAACGTCCAGCCCTTTTTCCTTTCACCGAACAATGAACATTCCAGTTCGCGAGGACAATTAGCGAGGAATCCTGGGACCGTTCGCGAGAATTCGGATCCCTCTCGCACGGGCGAAGCTGAAACCGCGGTGAATTCACCAACTGGAAATCGGAAGCGCCTCCAATGAATTGTCATGCATGGACGAGCAACAAATTAACAATCTACAAATCGATTAAAAATAAGATAAAATTGATAAGAAGGAGAAAACAACCAGTGTCTTTAACACTAACTACCGAGCAGTTAAATTGACTTTTGGAAATTCTTCTGTAGAAACACCGAGAGTGCATCTATTGATACTTCAATCGATTAAAAATTCAGTTTGAGTACTGCTACATCAGTTTCTTTAATAATTTCTCAGAGAAACATCTGCATCTTTTTAAACATTTCGAAAAGAAGAATTCAGGAAAAAACAGATAATCGAAGTTTGGGAACAACCTTCCACTATAACAAAATAAATTTATTATTTACCGTTGTTTTATTATCGCGAATACAACTTGATACGTATTAAATAAATTCTTGGCGATACTATAGACAAAAAGGAATAGCTTTAGTTACCACTGTATTAGTTACATCTATTTATTGAGTTACGCAGGTGCAATAAAGATCACCTTCATTTTAAGAAATTAACAGAAAAAATGTCTGTACCCCGTTGTCGTTTACAAAAGAACAATCTTCCTCCATTTTCCCTAACATTTTCCGTTCACGAGAAGCACGCTAAATCCGTGAACACCCTGTATATTACGTATACCTGTATAGACAATTCAACGCGAGTTATCGGGCAGAGGTTTGCCGTCAATTTAGCCGTTTAATTGCACTGTTTAAGATAATCTCTACTTCTTAACGCAATGTGCCAGCATCGAACCGACAAAGAAGCAATCAGAGTAGAGGAGAGAACGAACGCGAGCACTAAACATCCGAGCGGGAAACAAATTACCCGCGCAATTTATTTGGGTAATTGAGAGGTCGTTAAATTTCGCAAATGCTTTTTGGGCGGGGGTAACGGTTCATTCGATTTATATTATGAGCCGGAATCTCGTAATCCGTCCGCGTGACAATAAATCTTGTCGGCGTTATGCACGCGAATTCCTCGGCTGCTCTTCTTGCCTCTCCCCCACCCCTTTCTTCCCGCGGCACTTAAAGTCCCGGAGTAATTGCCAGCAAATATTTCTGAAAGCCTCAGCCGAGACACAACAGAAGGAAGAGGGATTGTCAGAGGCGAGCGCGCGCTGCACCGCGAGACGCAAGCGAAATGAAGTTTTTTCCCTTTCGCCGCCCTTGCACGAGATCGGATCCGGCTGTATCGCTTTTTCGGCCACGCTGAATTCCGGAACAGTCAACGAACTTAATGTCGCGTTACATGGAATTCGTCTAGTGTTATTTCTGCTTATTTTTCTCTTCTAAAGCAATTGAATGTTCAATCTACGTGAACATTTTATGCGAAAGATATATTATAGAAATTGTAATTCATAATTTTTTGCGATATTAAATTTATTCATGGATTTCGATATGTTTCTAATATAATCGAAGATTCAAGTCTAGTTATCATTTTATTCGATTTGATTCGAAGAATGTATTCATTGTACAGATCACTTCATTTGTAAAGTAAATACTGAGGTCTATCTTCGTTACGTTTGATTTGAGATTATGTAACAAATGGCTATATAATCTTTGTATAATACTATACATCCAACATCCCAATGACGTTGATGATCCAAGCGAATAAATTCTAAACATGAATCTCCCAAACACAATGGATCACGAAAACCCAAAACTAAGCTACTCCTGCAGAAACAAATAGCCCCGAGCTCCACCCCCGAAATAATCGCCAACCGAGCAAACCGAAGCGCGCGTTCTCACCAATAACAGGAAAACCCGCGAGCATCGTAACTTCAGAACTAAAAACCGTCGTGTCCAGGAATAACCGAACCCGCTAATTCCTGTACAACCCGGCAACGCTGAAAAGAGTCCCGCATCCATCATCATTAAAACGCGACGCGCAGCTTCCGCGGACGCGATGAAAATTGCGAGCGGCGTCGAAAACGACTTGTCACGTTGTCTTAAAGGATGATCGGGCGGCAACGGTCGTTTCGCCAATAATCGCGTCTGCTTTTTGCCCGGGCTTGAAATCCCGCGACGCGACGGCTAAAAATAAAGCCGTCAGCCGCTTGTCGGCTCGCGGCCGATCGCGGTCGATCTTTTCCTCGGCGTTTGGTCCCGTCGTTCTTCTTTCATCGGTATGCGGGCCCGTCGATACCGATCGAAAAGAAACCCGGAGAAATAGTCGCAAAGAAGAGTGGCCGAGCCACCGGGGCCCGGTCGCAGTGTTTACTGTTCGGCCGGGTTGTAGATCGCCCCCTATCTTCAATCTGGTCGCTCTTCGGGCCGAAGTTGAATGGCGGCGAGGGACGAAGACCGCGGTGAAGTCTATCCCGGAGGAGATAGACGCCGCTGCTCGCCTAGGACTTTACAAGCCGACGCCTCGCTCGTCCATTATCGCCGCTGTCCTGCATATACCGCACCCCGACTCGTAATTATTCCAACGACAGAGATTTCACACTTTGCTCTTGAAAGATAAGCGTAAACGTCCCGCGTTATTGTCGGCGTAAATAACTCTTTATTATTCGGCTGTAACGTAAATAAGTTCGGCCGTGCCCACGCGTTCAATATTGCTTTTTGTTATTAATCTCGCGCGACTGCGAAGTAGCCGTGTCGGTGCCCGAAGTGACTACAAGTGGCTTCTTCGTGTGCAATCTGTTGTTTATGCGTGTTCGTAGTCATAATTTATTTATGTTAGTATTCGTTGATTGAAGCGTGTGGAGAGTTTACCGTGGGATCAAAGATTGATATTTGGATCGATGGTGTATTGATTGGTAATTCAGTCGCTTGGCGTCACTGTGTTTTTAGGTGATGTTGAGCTTGTATTGCTGAAGCGATCACTGCACGGTGATGTCGTCGTAAAATAAAATACGTGTGTTGCGGTTCGCTTATGGTGTCCTCGTGGTCTGTTTAGGGCGGGTTGACAAATTTATTTGATCGTTAAGAGGTGTTCAACAGGTTCTGCCATCGTATTAGCACTGCCGTAGCACATTTAGTTGAGTTTATTTTCGACAAAGTTAGAAAAACCATCGATACATTTCTGGGATAACGGAACATTTGTTGGCAATAAATGTTGCTGAAAGGGATTTCGTTAGCCTGTCCGTTTATTGCGCGCAGTTTCTGCTTACTGATTTCTAGCATCAACGGCGGAACGGCTTCAGGGACACGCGCGAAAGCGTGACCTCGGAAATCTCCAGACTTCGATGATCGATTCCGAGGAATTGGAAGATTTCTAGCATCATCGTCTCTATAATTGGTGGGTGGGTCGAGAGGAAACATTAATGGCTACTTTGTTCTACCCTATGCATTCAGTAAATCTTAGGTAAACACAAAGCTAGCTCCGATCGAAAAATAAAAATCATCGCTTCGATCCTATACCGTAAAATAACCGAGACGCGAATATTCCTCTAACACTAAGACTTACATTCCACAATAATAACCAAATTACTTCCTTCGAAAATAGAAAACTCAACGAAACCTTTCAAGCAATCCCTTAGTATTACTCAATAACGGACTCAATAGCAAGTCAACATTACAACGATCCTCTATAACCGATTCAACCGTGTTTATTAAATTACACAAATAAGACTCAGAATAGTAGCACAAATTTACTATTCTTTCTATTTACGGAAATCAGATAATTCGAAAATATTCATCCAACAGATGATCCTCGTCGAACAATAACGCAGCGCCCTATCGCCGGCATTTAAATAATCTTATTCCCAGTCTCGAAGATAATCAGCAGATTCCAATCGCCCACGGTGGCGCGACGTCAAGATTTGCTTGAATCCATCGACGTAACGGATCCGCATGAAAGATCCCCGGCGCGCGAAGATCGTTCGCGATCGGTTCTCATAGATTCTACGGTTCTTCTTGTTTTCCTTCCTCTTCGCGCGACCGCCCTTCTCCGTCCGCTTATCCGAATATCTGCGTATGAAGTAACGAGTGCAACTCGACAAGCGCACGCAGAATTATTCAGCGGCGCGGACACCCACGGCCGCGTGGGCGATCTGGACGCCGTCCCGCGACGCACGGGGCTTCGTTCACGCAACAGGCACCGATCGACATCGGCATGCACCGGCAATAACCCCGGTACCTTCCCGCCGGACCTCATCCTACCCGATAAATGCGCAGCGCCTTTTAATCCTTCCCCGACCCCGATATCAATGGTTTAACGGTACGCCGCATTTTTATTCGCCGCTCAACGTTCGAGCGCATTTGAGATATTGGCCGCGCGTATCGTGTGGTTTCTCGACAATTACTCGCTTGAAATAATTTATTCTTGGAAACCGCTCGCCGGTGACCGAGGACCATTCGACATGGCACTGCCGGCGTATCGGGCGCGTGTGTTGGTGCGTAATCCGCAATGTTGCTCGATACAGTTCGTATTAAGTCGAATCGAACTCTAGTTAATCCTATTAGTTTCCACTGACGGTTCGGCACGGTGTGAATTACGTTCGGTTACGTTTGTTCGCAATAAAAGTGGCGGTAAGTTATCTAATGTCAATAATTGCTTCATAAATTTACTTCGTATAGTACAAATGTAATTACCAGTCGGATTATATGGATTTCTCTACGGTACAAGAAGCTGATGCAGAGTTTCGCTTGACAGTCTGTCGACGATAATTTCGTGGCTTGTTCGAAAGAAGCTTTCAACGTGATTTTTCCTGGACAGTATCTTTACGTATTCAAATTTATTTTGTATTCGAGCGTCGAGCAGGGAAACGATAAATTTCAATCGGAAGAATGCGTTTCTTATTTCCAAGCGACAAGATGGCGGACGTTGGCGGGCATATTCTTTCGCTGCACTAGCGCCACTTTGTTCTCAGTTATAATTATATTTTACATGCCCTGTAATTTGTTTGTTTCTTTTAGTATAAAGTATATTTAACGTTGATACATCCGTAAACTTTTCTCTCGTCAGTTTCGTCGTTTTTTATTTTGCCAAGTAAATTTGCCACTCCCTTTTTCCCTTGGCACTCGAAACGGATGCAAATGCGGCGAACGCCATGGTCAACTCGTCAGCAGCAAAAATGGCCGCGTTTATCTGTCTGACGTTTATCGGATCGTTAAACATACATATGTTTGTCTTTCGTAGAAGCGAAAGAAGAGAAGGGCGCATCGTGAACGACACGTTATGGCGCATCGCTGCGAGGGATCGCGTGCAGGATCCGTCGCGCCTGGAGGTCCTGTCGGGAGGATCAGCGGATCAACACCGCTACACGGACCCCTCGCATCAACTATTTACTCGCCGCTGCCATACAACGCGCGACAACGCGTTTATTCACGACGGGGCGAATTTTTCGCGCCGATTCCTCCTTATTTATATCTAAACCCCTTGCCATATAATAATCAGACCCCTTGCAGAGGTTTTAGAATAAACTCAACGAATACGAATTCTCAGCTACCGAGGGGAGATATAATTTCCCGTTTATGAATCTTGAATCTTTACAGAAAATTTATTTCTACGATAAATATATCATTTTCGTCCCCATTGAGAAATGTTTAATGATGCAACGATATTCTGTTATATGCGAGGAAAGTTGTTTGGAAAATAATGAAATATCTGAAAATCGATAATATTTGAAAATAAATGGATCTTGTATCCGACTTTCTTTCAAAACTTTTGAATATTTAGTCACTACTCATTGAACAAATCAAACGAAAAATTTCGCATGGACATTTTTAACCGTAAAGTGGTGCAACGATGAATCACTTCAAGGATACGCTTCGAGCGATGAATCTTCGATGACCGAAGACCCTGAATCTTTCGATTCTGCGCTTAGGAAGGGAGAACAAAGGAGATTATAATCCCATCGGCAGAAAAATAGGATTTTGTCTGTCGGTGACGTAATAATATCTGCGAGAATATTTCTCCGGTTACGGTGTGACATTCCGTCGTGGCGAAGCGACCTTAACCCTTTCTTTGATCGACGAACAATCGCGTATAAATCATTTGCCGCGCGTCTGCTTTAGCGATGACGCGTGCTCGCGGCAGGCCGTGCAGGTGCACAAATTTGTTTCACTTTGTTCGCCGCTATTAATTCCACCGGGGAAGATTACCATTATCCAAACCGCAATAAAAATCAATTGTTTTGCGTAATCGATCATTGAAGACGCCGGTACATTATGAGATTAATCGAATATCGCGATACAACAGTTTCCCCTCCCAGCCGCTGTACGTTTCTTGTCGCATTTTCATAATTGATGCCCACCGATGTCCAATTAATTAGGATTTAGTCGAAGAAAAGAGAAATACGTATATCTCCATTCAATATCAAACAATTATCTCGAGGTGACACGTGATAAATTTAAAATTTTATTTCAATTCCCCTACCCACAATACGCATGTGTCATCCATGTCTCAGCGTCAGGCACCTAATTGTAATTGGAAATCAATCAATATCGAGTTACACAGAGAAACTTACAGTCGGAACGTAGGCGGTACAAGATATTTAAGACTCAGCCTAGACACATTATTAATCAAAAGCTAGTCAAACACACACCGAACAGAATATCTTTCTCAAACTTCTCTACTCGACGCCATCGTTATGCGTCATCTTCGTTACGACTGAGAGCGCGGATCAGATGATGCGCAATTTAAAATTGAAATCGACAAGTAAACAAATCAGCAGTCGAATCAATAGACAAATCAACAAACGAATAGAAGGTCAAATAAACAAACAAATGATATTTCGCGCCTCGCAACCCCGCATCTTGCGTCGCCACCCCCGTCGGGCAGCGCGCCGGTATTTCTGCGATAGGGAATCGAACGAGGCGTCCGGCGTCGGCGCGACCCGCCGGCGGCGGCAATAACGAGAACATTGTTAAATTATCGGAAATCTCGCGTCATTATGGCCGCGGCCAGAGGCTCCCGCCGCGGTACGCCGGGAATCTCGGCGGTTGAATCGGCTCGCCGCGAGGCAAAGAAAAGGGGGATTAGCCGGGCAAAACGAAGGAACAGGCCGCGCCGGTGGATGCGGGTGTCGCGGCGCGATAATATAAACACGCCTCCAGCCGGGCTCCTGCCACGATCGTTGCCTCCCCCGTCGTCTCCCGCCGTTCACCATGACCGCTACGGAAAATAAACGAAGAGACTGCCGGGGGGTTAATTCTGATACATCACGGCATTCGACAAAAGAACGCCTTCCCGCCGCTACCGAAGAAGCCTCCCGCGTCCTGGATTCCAGACTCTGTAATCGGCCGAACTTTGTCCGCTGAGATTTTCGAGCGATCCTGCGGATCCTTGGTTAACCTCTCGCTGTACCATTTAGCCGGACGAAATCGGGGCCATAATTGTAGCGATCGATATCTCGTACGTAACATTTATGTTACATTTGTGTTTACCCTGGAACTGTGACCACCAATCTCACTCTTGACATTCACGTTTGGCCCGAATTTCTGATCACGAGTGAGACTCGTGGAAGTAGTGCAAGGGGTGCTCATTACGTTACTCGTACAATCAAAGCTATTTTCCCTAATGAAACTGAGCGATCTTCCATAGAAGCTGCTCTGTCAACCTTGTATCTCATAGACCGAAGAGTATTCGATTCGGTTCGTGTCACTGAGGAAATTCATTTCAGAATCTGTATAGAAAGTTACTATTTTTCTAATACATCTCTGTGTATTATTAATGATTAAATATTTCTAGTGAGAGTAACTGTTAGAGAAATCATAGATAAAACAGCTAAAATATCAGAATAACATTTAGCAATATTTCTAATAAAACATTTACTCTCTCAAAATAAATTTTATCCAAAAAACCTAACGCTCTTGAAAGTTCTCGATCGACAATGCCATCGACAAATCACTCGACCCGTTTCGATCTCATGACTTTTAGGTACCCTCGTTTCACGAGGAATCACCTGCCATGCCCCATAGCTCCGCTGCATCCGATCCTTCCGCCATTAACCTAATGTATCTTCCGTTGGCTCGAGAGAAACGGCGCGAGCCGTGTCCTGCGCACCGATGGCAAAGAAATTCCGCCACCTGGAAAAGGTCAGCGTCAAAGCTCCATTCGAATAACTCGTTTCCGTTCCGCGTGTCGGAGCGTCTCCCGCCGTGTGCATGCGCATTCACGGCAACGTTTGAGGGTGAAAAAGTCACGCGAGTACCGTAACAATGAGTCGTCATGGGAAAAGGCGGCCTTAAGACGGCGTCGAATGGACGCTAATCGTAAGTACCCTCCGGCGTAATCCTGATGAGGCTGTTGTTTGATTCATCGCCCAGCCGGGACGTAACTCACTTTGCCAAACGATCGCACCTCCTTCCCACTGTCCCTGGTCAAACTCCTGTAATTTATAATATAAATTATCGTTTGGCCGTGCTGATACACACGCTGAGCGCGGGCATTCGCGGATTCTAGAAGACACCTCGCGAGAACCTCGTCGTTACGGGCGAAACATTGTTCGCAGCGAGCGAGCAAGCTTCGTTTGACCAACGTTACGTTCGACTTTAGTAGTCTGCATCAGTCGTATCGTATATAATATTTACATAATCACTATCTAAATCAAATGTTCTTTATTTATTGTCACTTATATCATATTGTACATACTACCGTTCGTATGCTATGAAAGTGTACTGCAGAATAGAAGTAATGTAAAAATGTAGAATGCAACCAATCAGATTTGAAACATAGATAATACAGATATTATATGAAAACGAATGAAGGTAGCAATCACGAAAAAAAGAAGCAAAATGTTTTCACGCATCAAAAATTATAATTATTCGCTTCTTTCTACATACATCGATGAATTGAAAACCTAAATTTTAAAAATCAATTGTATTTTATAGTTCCAAAGCCTTCGATGCAATTCCCCGTTTAAATTAGAATGTTTAACGCGTCTCGCTCTTCCGTAGCATGGAGCACTGTATCCGTGACACGTGCAGAAGCTAGAATTAGATACTTTTCGATCATCAGTATCGCGGGAGCGGCGAGCCATCGCCGCGCCTCCGGCGTTCCGCTGCACGACACGTCGAGAGACAAGACGGGGACGATGATCTTCGTCGATATTCCCCGGATTGACCACGAGCGCCGGGTCCCTTTTCCGTTGGAAGGTCGAGGGACGGTGGCGCACGGTTCCGGGTGGACGGCCGAGACGAGCCTGACATTTCGGCGGCGAGCGCCGCTGCTAATGAGACTCCTTTATGCTAATCGCTCGCGTGTTCGCTACTTCGGGCACCCCGCTCTCTGCTCATGAATTTTATCGCGGACCTTCATCATTTTCTTCGTTCGCCTGGAACCGCGATTGAGCCGTCAGCGCGCCGGGGAACGGCTCCACTTCTGTTACCGAGAGAAACCACGGCGTGGAAGTGTCCGCCGCGCAGTGGGCATGGTCGCAGCTTCGCCGGTGAAAAGTCTCTACGTTTGAATCAACGAAGTCCAGCTGATTTTCTAGTAGGAATGAAACGTTCATTAACAATTCCATAGGAAAAATTGTATATATCTTGTGTAGGATTGCGTGTAATCATTAAGCACCACTGATATCACCAGATTATCACTATCCGCGACTTCCAGTTTTTGTCAAATACGAACATATTCCCATTAGCTGTACCAACATTGATAATTCATTATTTTATAGATATTTCTGAAATGTATAAGACCAGGGTAAAAAAATTCAACGCCAGCTACCAACCACAGCCGCAGAGCCAGCACCCCTATCTCTTCCAAACAAAGCTAGCTACCAAAAATTCCCATAGTGCGGCCGCTTATGGACAAAACCCCGAAATTCGACTATTCGCATAACGAAAATTGAAGGTTACCAAGGTGTCGCTAAGCAGTCCCTGCCGTACAAAATGATTTTCACTTGAGAAATCAAAATTTTTAGCAAATACATTCCGTTTCTCTATTCGTCCGTCTGAATTGAAGAGCAAAATATGCATCGTCATTTAAAAGAACTTCATAATATCCCCACAACGTAAAAAGAATATAACCATCATATGCTCAGCTTTATACCTTACAATATTTGTCTGAAGTATATTCTTGTACCGCTCATATTTATCAAGTTACTGAGTTTTGTCCAGAAAACTGGCGTTCGGTCGCACTGCGCGGCGTGGATCGGGGTGCGACGCTCTATAGTGACGACCAGGACACTGGTAACCCCCATACAGCGCGTTCAGACATCCCACGAAGAAAGGATCCCCACCGACCAAACCCCGCCAAGACAACCATCCTGTAACAGCTCCAGACAATAGAGCCTCCACACCGCATGCATGCTGGCAGAGGCCGAGGGGTTGGAGGCAAAAGGAAAACCGGCGATCGGCGTGTACAGCATAAACTGTGTACAATGTCTCGTCGGTGAATTAAGCGGGCCCTGGAAGGCCTCGTCCTTGGCGTAACAAGTTCAGCGAGGCCCAGGGAGGAAAGAGACAAGCGAGAGGAGAACCGAAGAGTCACGCCCAGCCGCGAGGAAATTAATTGACGCGGATTTTTGCGAATGTCGCGGCCGTCTCGGTTGCACGCGTGCATCACTGCCGACGACGTGAGCTGGCCCCAGCGCGGGCCTTGGTCCCCGCACTTTCTCCCCCGACGTCCTCACCGGCGGTACGCACAATCAGCCCGTAACAAATGGACGGGAACCTTATCCCGCGCTGTCGTAATAATAAAGCGGCGGATGCCGCAATCGCGTTCGCGGTCGATTAGTAACGATTATGCGCGATTAAACGGCGGCAATTACGACCCGGCCAACCTGGATCGTTGGAAGAAGGGCGGGCGACGTGGAAGGGAACGACGCGGCTGCTTGGGGAGGCAGCGGCGGGGAGGGGGGACGCACGACGAACGTCCTTGCCAAGGATGAGGCTGAAACGCCGCGTGTACACGGGCGTGCAGCGAGACCCGGCGTCGTTCGTTTTCGCATCGGACGTTTGTCATCGACGCTGAATGCGATCTGATAAGGATTTTCTTTTCTCGCGCGCGGCCAGCTGCCTCTTCGAGGAATCACGGCCGCCTCTCCGAGCGATTCTTCGTCCTGGTTGGGGGCAGCAGGTTTTTAAGGGACATACGGGCGGCTGGATTTATGCCCGGTCGGGGATGCTTGATGGGCCGGTGCCCGTGGCGATCCGCGATTAGAATAATCCTTCTTTTTACGGTTGTTTTAATGGTTTGTTAGGGCGATTTGACGGGTGATACACTTTTTTTTACGGATGGGAGGAGGCATGGTATTGTGCGCGAGGATTGATGAGTGCTACGGTAGACGGTGTTCGTTATGTTGGTTGAGTGGATTTTATTGGATACTGGGTTGCTGCTATGTATTACGGAGATATTCTCTTTTGGTGCAATGGGCGGTGTTAGGGAATTTAGAATTGTAGTGATTGACTCTGTGGGATTGTGAAATGTCGTGGTTTCCTCTGAACGATGTTAAGCATGTATTGTTTCAATGTTTAGTAATATTAAATTGGCGATTGAATTAAAACGATATATCGGGTATACTTGCACTTTATTGTGCAACATTTTCAATCACTTTCTGTAACTTTTGAATAATAGGAACAGCCAGAATGAATAGGTAGAATATTACTCTCGAGTAACAGTCTTTCAAGCTCTATACAGGTAGAAGTAATATTATTCAGTATCACGTTCACGAGAAACTTCACAAAATTCCTTTAGAAGAAGAACAAACAAAAAAAAGCGCGACATCGATGAAAAATCCCGCGCTGAGCCTAATAAAGTCATCGAATAAGCCAAATAAGATCAGCCTGAATTGAGACGTCGCGGAATGAAAATTCAATGAAGCGCAGCTGTTCGATCGATCGGATTAACTCGTCTGAATCGGCGATGGGGTTTCTAATTTTCCGGAAACCTTGTCCCGGACGGATGGAATTTTACCATTTCGGGGGTGACAGCTCGTTACCGATCGACTCGCCGCCAGAGATTAACGATCGCAAGTGCATCGTATTCGCTGGCGTCATTGAATCCGAATGCGCGCGTTGAGGACACGTTCCCATGTTCCCAGGTGCTTGGTACAGGTGTTTTCAGGCGTGAATTTCGTGGCCGGCTAAGGGAAGCGCCGCGGGACCGCCTCCGGCGCTTCTACGAACGATCAAGGATGCGGGAATGATAAATCACCGTGTCTATTCCTGTCGAAATTAACACTAGAACTATGGAGCAGCCTAATTGAATAGTTTTCATTTTTTCATGAAGACTATGACAGTGCAGTGAGGTTCCCATTAACTTATATTATTCTAGATCGCGTGTTATGGTCGAACCTTGGAAACTCGAGAACCTCTGATTGAATAAATTTCATGTCCTTTTTATTGAAACTATAGAACTGCATTGCGGTTTCGATTAACACATATTTCAGTTTATACACTGCAGTCGAGTCTCTAGAGTTTTAAATTCCCCGTGACTCGTACAGTTTCTGCATTTCCTTCTGCTTCCTTGTAAAGGACTACAAATCGAAATACAAAACTTTGTAACTCGAATTATGTCGGAATTTTTTGAAAACTTCTATAAGTCGAGTTTTCGTTTGTTAAACTTCTTTTAATCGAAGATTCGATGAGACTAAATCTTTATAACTGAAGAATCTGCTGGTTTCTGTATTATATTGATTAAAGAATTTCTTAGAAAACCAGCTGTATACTTTCAATAATTGTAAAAGAAGAAATGAAGAATGAATAATTTCGATTCATCTGGTGATTCTAGTATTAACGTAACCACGGAATTACGAAATCGACTAAAATCCACGCCGATCACGCTACCGGCGAAGCCGGACTGTTTGCCTTTTGTCGTGAAGCCCAGGTTGTTCTCCACGCGTGACCTCCCACGTGTTTGCAGAACTTTTGGTCGGCTCTTCCGGCGTTGTCCAGAGATCCCTGACGATCACGGAAATAAATTTTGTTTGATGGACGATATCGTCATCGGTGCTGCGCACACTCGATGGTCAAGATCTATTATAAGAAAGTCAAATATTAATTCGTACCCTGAAGTTGCGTTAATGATTGTCTTCTTCTTTTCTTCTTCTTCCTCTTTTATATTCCTCGCATGAATTTACATTCAATCACTAAACTCTAAATAAAACTGATTTAATCATAACAGTCAAATAGTTTTAAAATACATTTTCTTTTAAAATTTCCTTTTATTAATAATAGAATTTCAAACAACTTCTTTATTACATCAGCTAACATTAGAAGTTTAAACAAATGGATACTAATTTAGCAGTATTCATTACGAAAGTAACCTTTGCATCGATTTCATTCAATAATTCATCTCAAACAAGTCATCAACTTAATCTGTTTCACTTTTCCTCTATTTTCCACTTCGATTTCTCTTATCAATAATTCTCACCAACCTCAGCCAGTTAAATATTCCTAACCTAAATCTCCTTATTACCTAACCTACATTGATCCACAAAGCTACTTAAAACTGATTCACAGTAAAAGCATCTCACAGGATCCTAGATATTTTGATCTCTGCAAAAATAATACGCACACAGTTCATTAACACTAGGTTCACCGAAATTACGGAAACCGTTTACATTTTTGCTCTGCCACTTGCACTGACCTTTATCCCTGTATCTCATAATTTCATTCGTAAGATTATTGTGTATAATTGTATCGCTTTCAACGTAGCTTTTTAAAGAAAATACGTTATTTTGTTCAAATTCTTGGCCCAATTGACCCGTGTCGGTAGAGACAGATCCATAAAAGCTCGGTAAACCTGATGTTAAAATCGAATAGCACAGGTATGCCCACTTTCATTGCCATTATATCGATATCAACTATCTTTCCGGTCTACTGTATGTAACAGCGCATGTAGTGGCAAGTTCGTTTCGCTGAAAGATCAAAGTTACTCGACAATAGCATTCGCGGACACCGCGAAGCGGCTTATCTCAGCTGCAGATCGAATTCGGATCGTCAAACCGGACCTCGAAACCAGTATCCGCGTTTACGGTATCCGAAACGACTTGTTCTACCTTGTCATTTGGGAACGATCCGGCCGACCGTTCCGCCGACGTCGACGAAACGCGACAAGTGATAAAACGCTGATGCCCATGTCGCGGCGGCGTTCTATTGGAATCGGAATTACGAGGCTTCGGAATCCTCGCCGAGGCCATCGAAACTGACGTCACCAACGCGCGCGCGATGATTATCCACTGCAAGAAACGCAGGTCCTTGAGGTGTCCGCTCGTCCTCGTGCCACCCGAACGATCGTCTAACGATCTATCGATTCCTTTCTGTCCGATTTCGATGGATCGAAGAATCTTCGATCCATCGTGCCCGGAGGAACTTCCGAATCCTGATCGCGGAACATGTTATGTCATTGGCTGTCCGTACGATTCGGTCAACATATCGTGAACCAGACATCTTGCTGCTAATCATGCTTAGTAATCAATTTTTTCGTCCGATGTGTTTTCGAGTTACTTAATTCCTTTGTTCTACGATTTCTTTCGGGACTGAGTTTTAGGAGTATTTTACTTTTCATTATTTATTAGAGGAAAAGGACTCTATGTTTGTATCTATAGTTGTTTCTTTTGGGGGAACTTTTATTGATATTTTTGGGGGATTACGGTTTTATAATGATTTTTAGGATACTTTTAAAACTATTCTTAAAACGAGTCTCGTAGATTCTTTCGAATGTGTAAAGGTTCGTTTTTGTGGGTGCCTATGGGACGAAACTGAACACGAGAGATCCAGGAGCTATCTTTTAAGTGGTATTGTAAATTAATAGGCGTGATGGGTCAGAATTGCGATTAAAAGTGCAGGAAATAAGTTTTACGAGCCCACTTGAAGATCGTTAACTGGAAGTGGATTTGAAGATACTAATTTCATTAAATTGTTTAGTCCTCGAACAATGAATTTCCGTCTTTGTTTTTCCATTTCTTCGGCCACTCTAAACGTAGAATAAAATAAATGGCCGCGATTTTATATTTATATGGCTTCTTCGGTTTCGATTGGGAGTGCGTCGGTTTGTAATCGACCATCTTTTTTAATGAACCGGTAGCGCAACTTAAGAAGTTCAGAACATATTTTATCAGTTCTTTTTTTGTTTAACTACAGAGTGAATATTATATTGAAATACCCAAAGTTTTATTGTGCAGCTTTTTCTCATCACGAACACGATTGCATTGATTACAATATAAAACCCATTTCTAATTTCAATAAAACCATTCGTTTAATCCAGTTTCATTATGTACATTTCGTAAATGCGTAAAATCTACTACCGAACAATAAATTCTCCCACGAATCGATAATAATTCAGCTCCTCCATAAAACACTCGCGCGACCAAAGACTTCGAAAATTCAAATTTGTGTAAACTTTCTAGCCAAATAAACTTAAAAACGAATAAAAATCAATACTTCAATCTTAGTCATCATTCAAACGATTCTGTTTTCAGAAGCACCTCCAACGAGATTGTTGTTTGCGCAGATATTTGTTTGACAAACCCCATTCCTCCGCGGACACTTCAGATTCGAAAAAGAGTTTGTCTTTCACCGTCGGATTACGCGCCGGATAAATTTCCTTTCTCTCTCGATCACCCACAGCGAACGTACACGTGCACACATATTCTTCACATATTAGCTCATCCTACAAGCAATATCGTTTCTTATCTTGCTTCGCAAACAATTCTTTAAAGCCATTTCGAGAATGGCGCTAAAAAGTTAATCGAGAAATGGGAGAAGATCGTACGCAACGACGGTCAATACGTCGACGATTAAAAACAGAAATTAACATAAACAGACGACATTGCTTACGGTATGACCTAATACGTATACACATATACACACGGTGTCCTATTCTCCGTTACAATACGATATCTCCATCATATTCAATCTATGCAAAACTGCTAGAGGCGCTAATCATTTAGCACTAGAAGACACATGTTACGATGCAGATAATTATTCCCTTAACACTAAAATTACCAGTCAGGTTAAAATGATTACGCCATGATACCTTCTTTTTGCAATTATTAATAACATAACAAATGTCTATCTGAAAAATGATTCAGAAAATTGATTTAGCAGCACCCAAACTGAATTCTATATTAATTAATGTCTCAATAAATGCACTCTTGAAGTTCTTATAGAGAAATTTCAAAAAGTCGATTTAACTGCTCGGCAGCTTTAATGTCAATGAGATACTCTGCAAGATGTCTATGACGGAAGCAACGAATAATTTATAAATAACCCATTGTAAGATAGTCAACGGGACACCCTGTATATACGTACACGTGTTCGTCGGTTCACCGATTATGCTCTCCCATTTCTATAATTCGTTAATTTCTATGCCGGCTAATATGACCTAACGGCAGAAAAATGTTTACGAATGCGTCCTCCGTGGAACGCCATCGCGCCGCGCCGCGGCGCGTCGCTACGCGTCCCGTGCCCGCGACCACGTAACAAAAATTAATATTTAATTACAACTCGCGCCAGCCCGTTTAATTATCTGTCATCCCGATCAGCGGCGACTCCCCTTATTATCGCGACGCAACCGCGCGCCGATGACAGATACCCGGGGGGATTAATTTCAGCCGGTTTCTATCGGCGATCCAACGGCCAGATAGGATTATCGATCGTTCCGTTCGGGGAGGAACGAGCAAAAGATAAACCGCACACAGAAAATCGAAGAAACCTGGCCGACAAACGAAGAAATCGGCCGCGTCGGAGACGCCGCTGATTGCGCATCGCGCGGCCTGCTATTTATAGGCGACCGCTTGTTTGTGGAAATTTACGTTCATCCACGGGGATATCGAAAAAGTCGCGGGTTAGAGGTATTGCTCGACTAATATCGTTAAAGGTCTTAAACGCTCGAGACTCGACGCGAGCGAGTTTTATATCTCGACCAAGATGAAGCGGGTACGAGTCGACGGTGGAAAGTATTTAATCAGTGTCGGGTCGGTTTTATTCTCTTTTGGTAAGGAAATAATAATTAAATTAGCGAGTGAAGAATAAGTTGTTGATAACTGGAGAGTAACTGTATAACAACTAAGTAAAAACTGAATAATAGTAATGGTAGCTTGTTCATTAACTAAAAGAAATAGCTTGTTTCCATAATAGAGAAACTGATTGAAATGAGAATTCTTTTAAGCAGTTAGATTTCAGAAAAGATGAGGAAAGTGATTTCGTATTAAGTTTGATCTACGTCCCGGATAATCGTACGAAGCTCGCCTGGAATTTCTGTAAATAGATCATGCTCGCTGGAGCATCTGTGTTTGTACCGAATAACTATAATTTCGTGTCGGACCAGTAATCCGTTCCGCGTGAAGAATTCTCCGGGTTACTCTTCTTGTTAACCTATTCAGAATATATGGTTATAAGAGACGATATTTTCTATCTTCGTTGAGTGTGTCGATGTTATCTGGAATCTTGATTACGCCGGTTGCATGTCGGAAGTTGCAAGTCGTCCGAGAAAGAGGGAAGCGAACGGCCCGAGACGCGGGAATTTTGAATAATCTTTACGATCAAGGAAGCCGGCTGTGTTTAATCGATAATAGCGCCACAAAGTTGCACGCCGGGAAACATCTTAGTCACGAGCGAGCATTCTTCGTCGTTTTCGGTCTAACAATGTGAGAGATCGACGCTAATTGATATATTAATCCATTGTGGGACTTGGAGGAATGGAACATCGAATTAATTCAATTTAACTGAAACTCTTCATTTCAAGCATCACACATTTTAAATAAATGTTTCTTACTGTAAGTATATATTACGAATATCGCTACAGTTCTAATTCGATAAATAGAAACCATCAATATTTAACAGAGCACTATATTATCTAAACGCTGAAGTAAATCAATTTCCACGATTCTCAAATCTTCATGGATTTTTGAATCATAAATTATTGTATAAATAATCGGCGATAAAAGCGAAGGTAATAATTCACATCGAATCGATTTGCATGCAATTTCCTTCATTTCGTGTTCAGTTTCTTTGTAACAAAGAAAATTGCCACTCAGCTAATATTCGCCGCGTGTCCTCCATCATTATGAAACCGAAGAATGTTTATTATGACCGTTTTTTACGCGCCCGGTGAACCGAAGCCACCTGCCGCGGCTGAACCGCGGATACTTATGCAAATTGCACACTTTTATGGTGTATTTCGTAGTAACCAGAAGCGTATAAAAATTGATTGGCTCCGGCGAGGACACTCGCCTTCCGAACGCGATCGAAAACATTGTCGGGCTTTATGGTACTTTTAGCTGCACCGACGCGCTGAGCGATCGTGGACGCGATAAATACACGGAATCGGTCCAGTTACAACGCCAATTATGTCATCTGGGAAGCCGTTACCGATTCAGCCCAACTGGGACCAAGGAAATCAACCATTAACTTCGAACAAGCTTCGCCAATCGTTATTATCGTTTAGTACTCACATTACCGAAGAAAATCCAAGATTGCCTGTTAGCGATCCCTTTATCTGTACGTGAAATCAGCGTTAACAAACCGTACGGGCAAAAAACGAGCAAACTCCAGCCCCTTGTGAACCCGTAGAAAGAGAGCGAAAGAGAGAAAGGGAGGAAGAGAGAGGAATGGAGAGAGAACGACAACGGACCCGTTGAAATCCGACTCCGGAGCGGGTTAATCGCTCAAGGGGTTAATAAAGAACGGCCTAACGGCACCGTAAGCGAACGTTTAATTAGCCTTCTTTGCCTAATCAGCGTTGCTGCTGCTACACAGTGTCCGCGCGAAAAAATGCTCTCGTTAATTATGGCGGGCTAACTGTTTCTTTGACGGCTCGTTAACGTTTGTTTACCGAGCCCGATGTCAACGACGATGGTACAGATCCCGCGGAATTTCGCTGCGAATCGGTGTATTTACGGGAAACCTGAAAGGTGCACGGTGAGAATGCGGGTTTTCTGTGAAAATCAGTTCTTCTGTTTTTAAGAAACTGAATGTGTCGCTCGAAGGTACCCTGAAAATTATCTTAGCGACTTCTTGATGTGTTTTCGACACTTTTGCGTTATATAGATAGAATTCTGAGAAATGTTGTCTTTTATTTTTATCTGTGTTATAAAGATTTTATTATATACCGTACATAATAAAAGTTGTTCGCTTTATATCTGAGTATTTGTAAAAGTACCATTTCTAAAAGTAATACATGAACTTCAATGGAAACGTATCGAGATACGGTATCATACGACATGGTCAAGAACATAAACGAAAGGACAAACGATAATTGAAAAACTGATTAATCTAACAGTATAGGAATTGATGTAAGTTAATTCTTTGCGGAGGAAGATTCGTTGAAATGTACAAAACCCTCCAGAGATAAAGATAAATTATACATCTATTGCTTGATTAATAGAAAAAAGGGAAACTACACTGATCTCTTGCTGTTCGAGTAATTAAATCACTTGTCTGCGACTTAGTCTTCCAAATATGAACATGTCATCTCGTCGAAGTGTCGACGTTCGTACGCAAAGGGTTAAACGAACGAAAACGCACAATTTTGAATCCGGACATTTCATTGGTTTCCGGTGCGGTTAGTGTTAACTAAAGTATTTTAGGGGAAGAATCAATTTTTATCAGAGACACATGTACGTCGCGTGCACGTTGTCTTGTTACAGACTGTAAATCGGTCAAGTGCACGGACGATGACTGCACGGGCAGAAAACGAGAGGAATCTCGATAGTGCCGGCGAGCCGGAGTAAATAGAATTACGTTGACGACGATCGATAAATCTTCAGAGAGAACGCGCCTGTTGCCCCCAATGCGAATGTTTACCCGTTTGCCGGCGTGTTAATAACGGGACGTGGAGTACTACCGCAGCGCGCATAGATTAGCAGCGCGTGTTAATTTTATGCCCACTGAGCATAATTAAAGGCCGCGTCACCGTTTTCAGCTGCGATGATACTACTTTTCAGACGATTCGTCGAAAGACTGGTGACTAATAACTGCGACTGATAACAACCTTTTGTCTTACACGTTTCAACCTAAATGTTCCAACGAGGATTTTAGTATCATTACAGGTTCTACAGATTTCTTACAAAAACGAATCGAAAGGTAGACGAAGAAAATATACCTGTATGAAGTTCACTTTTAAAAAGCATATACAATTTTGATATCGTTAATAAATATCATTGACATCAAAAGAAAAGCATTTTATATCAATTTGAAATCCATACTGACTACTCTAAAAGTTTAAATCAATGATAACCTAGAATTCGTTCAAACGAGAATTCAATAATAAGTTCTCTTCAAATCGTTTATTACAGCCCTAACGTAACTAATTTCTTCCCGAATTGTTCGTTACGAATCTAACACGAATAATTTCTTCCCGAATGACTCAATCGAACATAATACCAGAAAATCACTTCGCATCGCAATGAAAAATAATATTTAAATACTTCAAACCCCATTCAACGCTGAGGACCGCTGACTAATATCTCACAAAAACTTCAACGCAACGATTTTTCTCCATTCCCATTTATAAATAAATCTCCATCCCACAGCAGCCTGGCCGCAATCAATCAGCGGACGTGCAATTCCCGTTTCAAGAAACCCCTCCATCTTCACTTTCCTTTTTCCGCGGCGACGGATCGATCGATGATCGATCGCACGCCATCCGCGTCCCGTGTCTCCGTTCCGGAACGCGACGCGAGTGGAAGACGCGGGCAATAAGGATCCAGGACGATGACGAATCGCGGGACACGACGTCTGGCCGCGCGAGAGGATTGACCCACGCGGCTCTGCCCACGCCGCGGAACAATAACCTGTCGCCGATGACGGGTCCGATCGATAACTCATCCGACGGACACACGATTTAACTCGACCTCCGGCACCCCGGCCCAGAAAGCATCCCATCCGGCTCGGAATAGCGCGCTGCACGCACGAATGACTCTCGACTAGCCGCTCCGCGCCGTTTCGACCCCTTTGCTCGCGCACTTTTATCTCGGGGTACACGATCCGCGTCCCCAGCGACACGCCGGACTTTCATTTTTCATCGTTATCCGAATCGGTCCGATGCGTTCGGTATGCTTTCCGCGGCGAAAGTGGTCATCAAAAGATACCGGATACCGATCTAGGACTGTTATCCTCGGATGAAAGGAATATTTCGACGCCGCGCGTTACGGATCAATGTTTTTTCGGCCCACGGTGGGATCTGCCGCGGGAATCTTGCATTTGACAAGAAATATTTATTACCAGTGAAACCGAATGCCTGCATATTCGATTTTATTACGTAGTTACGGGTTTCTTAGAGTCTTGCGTGGCAGATCGTTTCCCTGGATCCCGCGGTTTACACGCTATTAATAAGCGAAAGTTACTAAAGTTGAAACTAAGTATTTGGAACGACGATTTATCTTAAACCTGACGTTAACAGTGGATAGTCGCTGGATATGATTGGTAACGACCGTCTTATTCGCGATCGTATCAACCATTTCGACTAATACAAAATACTCCGAATTATTTAAGAATGTCTTACAACATAAAAGAAACTATTCAAATTGCTACGCCTCACCGACCCCTCCAATCCTACCCCAACCGATTCAAAAGTCGTTCAACCCGATTTTCTCGGAACAAACCACAACACACTCCATCAAGCACCGAACGGAAATTACGAAAGTCCTGTTCACGCGGATCACGACGCCGATTCTTCCCGGTCAGCGTCGTTAGAGGCAACAATGGCTGCCTCAATGCCACCGGTTTCTTCGAGGAGTACACGCCGATTCCGCGGGCGAACGGTAGCGGCGACAAAGAATGCAGAATCCAGTTTCTAGAAACGCAATGTTTTTTCCCCGTCCTTTCTTCATTCTCCCCGGCCCTCTTAGGCACGACGGCTCGGTTCGTTCCAGATCGATTCGACGAGGTTCGATCGGCTTTTATCTCCTCTCCTCGCACGAGCTACATCGATCACCGGCCACGGGGGAGAAGAGAGTGGCGCGCGGGCCACCGGCGTCGAAGCAGAACGCCTATTCTCACCGGAATAGCCGGCTCCTTTCTTTTTCCTCCGTCTTCTTGTTCTCCGCGCGGCCCGTCACCGGCATTTTTTCCGTTCCCTTTTTTCCCTGCCCCCCTCGCGTTTCATTGTATTGCCCCCGCGGGCTTTTTCGTCCTAGACGGTTTACTTTTTTCCCCGGTTTTTCTGTTCCTTTTTCTTCCCCGCCCCCTGCCCCCGTCCGCCGGGCAACGCTGTCGTGCCGGTCAGAATCCGTTCGACAGCCGTGAAATCCATTAATTGTGAATTCCCTCCGCGGAACCCGCGCGGAGATTGTTGAACTCTGCCTAGACGGGACTCTGTCGTTGCGGAAACCCGCAACGGCGCACCCCCTGCCCGCGGCGACCGCGTTGCTTCCGTGGTTTCGTTCGTTTTGACGGGATTTCGGTGATTAAGAGGGCGTAACTGTTTCGAAGCTGTTGGATACTGGTCCGTATGGTGGTACATAGTGATATAGATGGAACATATTTTGGTAATATAATCAGGATGTAGTGAATGTACGATAGATGTAATTCTGAAGTATATTGAAATATGTTTTTCAACCATCGAGTACGAGACTTATTTTGGGAATGAACCTTAATACGAGGAATGCTGAGTTGTAGGTTCGTTAGAGAAGTAGGTTCGTCGAAATTCGTTTGAGCACGAGAAATAAAATTGAAGTTATCATAATTGATTCTATCGTTCTGGATTAAATTAGGTTACAATGGATAATATGTTTCTTTAACCCTAAAATTACCGAGCAGACAAATTGACATCTTGAAATTCCTCTATAGGAACTTCAAGAGTGAATCTACTGAAACTTTAATGATTTATAATTTAGTTCGCGTATTGAGAAATCGATTTCTTTAATAACTTCTCAGAGAAACGTCTGTTGTCTTTTTAATAATTGCAAAATGAAGACGTCAGAAATAGGTCATTTTGACCTGTCTGGTACGTTTAGTGTTAATTATGTGGATTATTATTATATAGTGTATTATTGAATGTATGATAATGTAATTTAATATTGCACGCTATTTAATAATTTCTGAATATTTCTGTCTGGTTCTACTTTTCCCCTATTTCTTGTTCCTTCACTAAAATAAAAGTTTTTGTATAAGAATGTTTATATATTTAACCTAACCAAGAACGATGACATAAAGGCCAGTCGCAAACGTGTAAACACAACAATGAATAAACTGAGAATTTCCTATTACATACGAAATCCAATAGAATAAAGAATTTTATTAAAGTTTAAAATAGTCCTCGTACAATTATAACAATGATGAAACCTGCAGCGAACACAATGAATCAATACTCGTTACGGGCGTTCGTATATAAATTCCTCAGAATTTCTGTTCCCTTTGAAATCCACGTTCCAATAACGACAAGCCGATTCCGTGACGAATGTTTCGAGAGAAGGAAACAGTTTAATTCCTGTTAAAGGAAGGAATCACAGTCACCGAAACGGAAATCACGAGCGAAACGACCGTGGAACAGCTGGAAATGAATTTCCGCCTGTTTGCAAAACTGTTTCAACAGGAAACGACGTTTCTAACGCGTGCGTGCGTCGCGCCGACGGGGATAACGTCAAATTAGACATCGAAAGTTCAATTTTACATAGCTGTTTACGCCAGCGGTAATTAACGTTCACCGTGGATCCGCGCTAGATACAAAGTTTCGCGACCGGAGACTCGGCGCGGGACTATGGGCTTGTTAATTTCAACGTCGCAGCGAGTATCGATTTTACGCGGCAGCGTCGAGTGAAGTTAATGAAACTGCCGGGAAGTTAATAATCGAGTTTGATAAGGTTTTCGCGAATAAACCTGGCCCCGCCGAACCGAAATACACGCGGCGGAGAATCGTAAATGTTTCGAAACGTCATGTAAAAGATAAATACGTTTATCCGACGTCTCTGTTTGATCGGGAAAAGGGTATTTATAAAGTACTTATTGCTGGTAAATTGACGGAATTAGATTGAACGTTGGACGCATTCAAATGTAAACATTGGAAACGAGAGAATAGAAGAATACAGACAATTTTCACGCGATGAAGTTGGAATTTTTATGTGAATAGAACAAATTTCTTTTATATGGAGCAACTAATGTTGATGTTAATCGAGTTTACAACAGAATTCTTCCTGTGTCTTTTTATCGCGAGCGTAATGGAAGTCTTGTTACGAAGAAAGTGGATCGTATTGTAAGAAGAAATATTCCAAGTAGAATAGTACCGTATGTAGTCGGCCGCACTGAAATAAAAGCATTGTCGTAATTATTCAATTCAATTTCCTCAGAAAAATTCCATGCTGATTATCCAGTATGATAATAACGTCATTCACAATTATTTCTTATTTATTTTATTATTTATCTAAGGATGAAAATAATTTTATAAAAATCAGTGTAGCAAAATTTTTAATTGGTATAAGGAGATATTATACTGTGCTAAACCGTTATAATATTTTAACTTCGCGATATATATGTTAAATAATGCTTTCATTACGTGAAATAATTCGAAAGCAAAATTGGAGTTATGTTACCGTTGCAAATAGGCGAATATGTTACAGTGAAAACATGCCTTGAGAGTGAATACAAGGCTCGGAAAGTTCCCGTTATGCTTCTTCCGTGTTCCACTAGTCTGCCCACCTACAAAACACTCCTGCCCCCGATCATCCATTCTCTTTACCGCCTAATTACCGTTTGATTACTATTAGGCTTTAAAGTTTCTGGCCGAGACAAGTAGTACTACTGCTCTAGATTCTGTATAATATCTTTGGAAGCCAGTATCCTTCTAAGAGCTAGTCAATAAATTTTCAAATGTAATTATCTCTGTAATTAAGTTTCTTCTGAACAGACTTTATTCCAGATTTTTTATTTACCCACTTTTAGTGGACTAATAATTTCGTGCTTTATAGAATAATTTCATATTCCATAAGACAATCTCAAATTTTCTACACAAATTTCATATTCCGTACAATAATCTCAAATTTTCTATACAAAATTCGTACTACATAGAACAACCTCAAATTTTCTACAAAAATTGCAGATTCCATACAACTTCAAATTTTCTATAAAAATTTCACATTACATACAATAACCTGTTCCATAAAAATTTCATATTACGTACAACAACCTCAAAACTTCTATACAAATTTCATACTACATACAATATCACTAAAATTTCTATACAAATTTCATAGTCTATACAACAATTCCAAATTTCCTACAAGAATGTCGTACATACAACAACCTCAAATTCTCTACAAAAATTTCGTGTTCCATACAACCTCAAATTTTCTATATAAATTTCATACTGTGTACAACGACCAGATCACCTATGCACTCCCGCAGCATTGAGACGCTAAAATAGAGTTACTATCAGGATCACGATGGCTTTTCTTCCGCATCGCGCGGCGTCGGTCACCGTCAGAAGCAAAACGTGCGCCGCGCGGTTCCACCGGGCACCACCTACTTAAACATACGTAAACTCGATGAGATATCGGTCGAGTACCGGTCCTACGGGACTTCGGCCACGCACGCGCGTTTCATCGATAAACAATTTCCATTCTATCTTAATCGGACCGCGATGGGCGCAACATTGTGTCGGTGCTCGAGTTAAACGAGCCACGGAAGCCCGTTCGCGGGAACACTGTAATTTCCGTCTCGCGACCCGTTCATTTCGATCGTCGCGGTTTACAGGGGATGCGGTTACCGAGAGAAGTTCACCGAGCAGCGCGCGAGCACGCACGTACGTCCTACAGGATGTCCCAAAAGATAGGAATTTATATTATACATTAAGACACTCACAATCGGTTAAGTATTAGCAAAAAGCTTGACTACGTTCGTCGACATCTGTTAAAATCGAGAGAAACCGTGATTTAACTTTATTCTGGATTTTATTATTATATTATATTCGAGATCATGGTTTGCGATATGTCTAATAACTAATAAATAAGAGCTACTAAATAATAGTTTCTTATGGAGCAAGCTTAAGAGCTCTGAACATCTTTGAATTAATGGTTATAACGCTATAGTACAGGATTTTCGAGCAGGAGTTTAGAATTCTTTTTAATAGTTCAATTGCCACTACAGTATTTTTTGCATAAAATAAAAGATTATCTTAGGTGACATACAGAACGAACCGAATGAGACATAAAAAAGACAATTGACTTTGCAATTTGTGCTTCATTAAGAAAACTGTTCCGACTGCAGAAGGGTTAGATCGATCGTTCGTCTAGTGGTCAACGCGTTGGTATGAATATGAATTTCGCCCCCACTTTTTGAGACACCCTATATAAACGCGAGCGGAAAATAAAAGGGTTCCCCGGCCGCAACCGGTACATCGATAGAATAAGGCTTCTTGTCAAGAGAGTTTCACGAGACACGCCGTCGAACGATCTTCCGCTCGGTTAGTCGGGTTTTCTGGTTCTCGAGAAACTGCTCACGGAATGGTAAACGACATCACGGGGTGTCTTGATGATGCCAGCGTGGTGTCCAGTGTATATTTTCAGCGAGAACCATCCAGGATAATTATCGAAGCGTTATTATCATTATCATCATTTCTGTTTCCATTTATGTGGTTTGATGGCCGCGTCAAGGACTTTCTTCGGCAGGTGATTATTATTATTGTTATAGTTGGTATTTCTATAATTTTGTTATTATTGGTTTAGTCAAAAAGACTCGTCATTTCTTTTTCTTTATTTGAGAGACGAAGAGAGATTTTGCAATCTGTGTTAATAAATCGTGATATTTAAATTGATTAACCCAAGGACATCAATTGTTGTTGTCTCGTTATATTGTCAAAAATAATAATATGTTTAGGGAATGATTAACTTTAATATAATTTATTAATAACAAGACTAACAAGATTTTGCACTAAAATTGTCTATTAATGCCTGGTAGTATAATAAAACAGAAACGTAAATGATGTTCCACAACGATAATAACGAAAATTCATTTCTGTTGGTCCCAGGTATCGGAAATTTCTTCATAAAGAACTGGAATTCACACAAATGCGTGCAATCAGTTTATTAAATACTGTCCCGGCATCGCATAAACATTTCCTTCTGCAATGAAGAGGACACAAGCGCGCGAACAGCGACGCAACAGAAAGTTAAGAAACTAAAATCGCGCCGTAGGAAGCAATGAAGGCGCGCGGAGAGGGCTAATAAAGTGTTAAACGAAGCGAGATTATAAAACGGGTGGAATAATAAAGAGCACAAAGTAGGGAAGCGATAAATGGAGGAAATGAGAGAAAACTTGACGGCGGGAATTACGAAATAGTTTGCAGCGAGCACGCGGAACCGCGTGAGATATCCGAATAATAAAGTGACAGAGAGGGCACGGGAGATATTGGATAGAGCGACGGACGAAATTTCAGGTCGTGGATACTTACCGGTCTAGGGGAAACGAAAGAGGGACGTTTGATTAAGTATTCGAATAAAGAAACACCAGCGTTCGAGGAAGTATTGCAACAAGATAGTTAAAGAATATTGAGGAGCTGGGAGCTTTTACGGGTTATTAAATATAGATTTTAATGAATCAACCACGGACAACAAGAAGAAACTAAGTAACGGGAATCTCGGAGTACTGTAAAGAAACGCCCGAGGGTAAAATATTACATTGTAAACATATTCTCATTGCAAATTCAACACTCGTTAAAATTCCGTAATTTATAAGAAATTACAAGCGAACGTTTATTGCAGCGTTCATATCCTTTCAGCTTGTCCGAAGTCGCGGAGGTCACGGTAAAATTAAATATGATTTATCGTGTAATCTCTTTTCGTTTCTCCGGCGATATATTTCGAGGTTATGTTCATCGCTAATTTCTCCGAAACGTTTATCAAACGTGCACGCCGATTAAAGTTGCGCGACAGTAAAATCATTTTTCGCTGCGCGACGTTTGGAAACGTAGAAATATTATTGAAAGAATCAAAGGATGAACGTCTGCTATTTTTCCTTAGATGTAGGTTGGTTTATTCGAGAGACCTATTAATGTGTTTCTTATTATTCGTACTGTATAGTATGAAGAAGATGCGTTCTGAACAATCGATACAATCTAACAACTATTTTTAGCTTACTAAACATGTAGCCTGGTTAAATTATCCCCCGACTTTTACCAACGTTTTATTTCCCTCGTCCTCTTTTCGAAGATCATCCTACGCTACCGCGACGGCAACTTCGTTCAGTTATAAAATAACACGTTCAATTTGAATATAGAAGATGTTAGAATAAAGTACCGGTTGGATAAAATCTTATTAAACGAAATAAGAAAATATTATGTGTAATGATCGGGAAGATTCATCGATCGAACGTTACGTTTACCATCGGCGGAGTTCCATGTTGCCCGATTCGATTTTCTTCGATGGTAACAGGACGTTCGCGTCCAGTTTGACATGTTCAATCAACGGCATCCGATCACGATCGATTCAATTAAAACGGTACTCGAAAAAAGGCCGATCAAAAACTGTCGTAGCTGATCCGATATAAGCAGATACCACCTGGTTCCTTTGTGATCTATTTTAAACGACGTTTGTTCTCCGTCTTGTCGTTTTTTTGTTTACCCTAACACGCTTTTATTAACCTATTACACCGTATTTAATAGGCTCCGGCGTTGGCAACTTTGCGAAATCCGAAGAAACGATATTCGTCACAGTTCGACAGCGTTGACAACACTGGTTTGATTCGCCAGTCACGTGTCGCCGATACTAAATTTTACAATTATTTCTCGGATACGGTTTTTTACACGCTGGCTCGGGACGAGACGTAAAAGAAATTGACCAGAAGAAACTCCGACGACAAATTTCGTGTGTCCAATTGCGGAAATGGATTGCCATGTTTGATTAGGATCGTAGAATGGTCGTGTTACGCATAAAATTTAGTTAAAGAATTTCGTCTATAGTTTATTGAATATTATAATATAAAATCTAGGACAATCTAATAATGCGAATATTTAATAACATCAAGAATTAACAGTTCCTCCGGTGAAATATACTATATAATGAAAACCTAATTCCTTCGCTGACCGAGAATTTAATTCGATTTAAAATGCGCAATGCTTGGATACGAATTTCTCATTAACTTCATTTTCAAGTAGCTGTTACACATTAATGACTCAATCGCGTCGGACATGCCTCGGCAATGTAAACATTTCTCACAGTCCTTTACCGTGACAAGAATACGCTAGAAATAAAATAAATGTTTAACGTGCTCGTGAACATTTCTTACCGTATCGAGGAAAAATACGCACAGAATGCTGTCCGGCTGCGTGATTTATACCGGCTTAAGTAATTGCGATGCCAGGTCAAGTATGACCGCTGCCTTAACAGAATTCTAATTTGTCTGAGTAATAAACAGTCTGCGAAACGGCAATTTATTTCACTCCGTCCGTTATTTTACTTCCGCCAAGTAAATGTCCATGTAAATGTCTAATATTTCAAATCCGCCTCTCTCGCCAAAAATTTTGTCTAAAATAAATTGTCGACACTAGTAACACGTGAATGAGTAATATTAAAAAAAAAATACATTTCTTATATTATAATTATCATTTCCAACGAAAAGATTCAGATTTCATCGAGATGACCCACTTCGTGTTCCAATCGACTTTTATTTCGTTTAAAGAAAGAAACCAAGAATTTCGTGGCAGTTCTTACCAACACTTGAAAATGAATTTTCATAATATACCGAGCATACTAAATTTTATCGAAATTACCACGAAGAATCTCGACTTTCCAATTCTTCTGCGATTAACACCGAAAGCAGCCAAACTTCACAATAATTCTCGAAGTTATAGTTAGTTACTAATTACACAAGTGCATCCATTAAAATCTGAATACACTCTTCTCACAGTGTACAGAAAACTTCTTCAATAATTCCCCACAAAAACCCTCTCGCTCCAACGATAACAGAACGACCCATTCAAAATGGCGTCGCTTCGTCTCTCTGAATGAGCCCAGCGTTAAACAAATCGCCGTTGTAACATTTTCATTCATACCTTCACCGCGATCGGCGCGTCAAACGACCGTGCAACGCAAATTGATTCGAACAACGTTCAATTACGCGTGACAAACTATGAATAAGAAAACGGGGAAAAATGGGAAGACAAACTACCTCATTTTCCTACGCCGTGATTAATCCCGCGAAAATAGCGAGACCAGCTGGAGTTCCACCGACAAAGGAATCGTCGTTAAAAGGCTGTCGCTCGAATTGTCGAAGGCAGGTAGTCCCCAAGGAATACAGCGTACCGATTGATCAGAGTAAATTGCTCGATTGTAACAACGATTAATTACACGCGACGATAGAGAGACACCGCGAGCCACCTGCGAACGTGACGATCGATCCGGCCGAGTATGGCGCGTGTATACTCTATATATTGCGCCCTGCCTTGTACCAATTTCCATTTACAGGAATATCAAGCCGCACACCCAACCGACCGACCGACCGGCCCGGGAACACAATTTCATCCGGCGCGCGGCGCTCACGCAATGAGTTCATTATCAGCTCGCAGCCTCCTTCAGGCTACACCGTTAACCCCTACGGAGGGTTAATTGCTTACACTGAAGACCGAGTTCGGCACACATTATCTCCGGACGGCTCGTCGCACAGTGCAGCCGAACGGCTGTTTTCCCGGCAAAACTCGATAACTTAACACTAAAACTACCACACGGGTCGAATTGACCTACTTCAGAATTTTTATTTTGCAAATATTTCAATTGTGAAGGCAATTTTGTGAAGAATGTTAAATCACACTTATGTATTTGTACAGATACAATACTAGAAGACACTTCGCATCTCAGGAAACGTATTGTATAAAAAATTGGAAATAAATCACTTTAATTGCTCGGTAGTTTCAGTGTTAAAAAGTATGAGTGACGCGAACAAGTGCCTCAGTCAAAAGTTGTAAGGTATAGAGCTGAACATATGGTGGTTATACTTTTTTTTGGTATTATGAAGTCTTTTCGATGGCAATGGATATTTTGCGTTGCGATTCCAACATGATATAAATAGAGAAACGGAATTTATTTGGATAAAATGATTATTTTTGAAATAAATGTATGGGAGTATTTAATAAAGCATTGATAACCTTCAATTTTCGTTATCCGAATAGCCGTATTTTGGAATTTTGTTCACAGGCGACCGCACTGTGCGTCGTCTCGACGTTACTCGGACGACGGTTTATATGGCAAACCGTTCGATAGAAGTTGTTCATTTTTCATGCCGATTGTTTTTTGCTGAACGCTCGGCTTTCAGTTACTTTCGGCCGTTGAAAGTATCGTTGCGCGAGAAAATTGATATATTTTACGACGATCGTTTATACGACACGGTGTTTGATCGGTGCCATTTATTTTTTCACGATAATTGTTTAGCGGAGTGGTTGTTTTTCAGGCGGCTGTTGAAGATATCTCTGGAGTGTGGGGAGATTGATGTGTTTTATGACGGTATTACCGCTGTCTATTAAGGAAATTGGGGTCACTAGTTATTGGATTCTTATTTTTGAAATGCCGTTTGCGGAGCGGAATTTCGTGGCTGGTTGTTTTCGAGAGTTAAAATATATTTAGAGAGAAATCATTTTTGATTTATTGTTGTTTTGCTGTGAGACCACTGTGTGTACGGATGACAAAGATACTAAAATCTTCGAGCTGGAAAAAATTTCGATGTCATTTTATGGTTTAGTATGGTAGAGGAGTTGATTGAGATTTTAATGAACGTACTTGTGTAATTAATAACTAACTATAACCTGAGGAATTCGTAACAAGTTAGTTTAACTGCTTTAGGTGTCAATGAAAGAAGAATTGAAGAATCGAGACTCTTCGTGGTAATTACTGAAATAGAATTTTCGTCTACCGAATGAAATTGAATGTTATTGGGTTACGAAATAATGATTTTTGATTATTTTCAGAGGCTGTTTTCCTCTAATTTATATCTTTATAACGCTTATTCTACAGTGAACTGTCATTTAATCACAAGTTCGATATTCATTCTCAAAACAAAATGAAACAGCTCTATCAGTTCTCCAATGAAAGCAAGCACAAGAATAATTAATTTTTTCCTTCGCACAAGATGTTTATATCTCGGATTAATCCTTAGCGAATAATAATTCAGTAAATAACAAAGTGTGTGAAATATACCGCTAATTCGCGAATCAATGATTTCTACACGATCTTTTTGTAGTGTAAGTACCCATACCCATTCATTGAACTTTAATTAAGTGCGCTAGATCACAGCACCCTTGAGGTCAACCGACAGCGGAGATTTTAATCCCGGACCGTTCGATAATCGATCGAGATTCGACTTCGTGCGGGTAAACGGCTGACAAAGTGGCGCGTTCCGAGGACGGCGCGGTAATTACGACCCGAGTGGCGGACATTAATTAGACGCGACGAAATAATTAATCTCAGGCACTTAGATCATCCTCGAGTATCTCCTCTCAGCGCCGGGCTACTACCAACACTTTCTTCGGCTATGTGTCGGTTTAAAGAATCTGTGAGCAGAAATACAAACACCCGATTTATATATTTACGCTCTGCGATGGCATCATTTATTTCGAGAAGGAACATAGTTTGCATTACTCTGTGTAGAATAAATGAATCTGAAATGTTAGTAGCGGTACCTATTTTTATAGAATCATTTCCAAAGGCGAGAATTAAATATGAAATTAAGAAGTTTATGTTGAATTTTATGCAACATAGAAATAATACAGGAAGATCACCTTACAAAAATTATTATATTATTATATTATTATATTATTATATTATTATATTATTATATTATTATATTATTATATTATTATATTATTATATTATTATATTATTATATTATTATATTATTATATTATTATATTATTGTATTATTATATTACTATATTACTATATTACTATATTACTATATTACCATATTACCGTATTACTATATTACTATATTACCATATTACCGTATTACCATATTACCAGATTACCAGATTACCAGATTACCAGATTACCAGATTACCAGATTACCAGATTACCAGATTACCAGATTACCAGATTACCAAATTGCCAGGTTACGAGGTTACCAGATTACCAGATTACCAGATTACCAGATTACCAGATTACCAGATTAACCTAAAACTACACTACCAAATTATCCCATCACCACACCATACATCACAACATCATCACCATTCCCACAAGCACCACTTGCAACGTCAACTCACAATTTCCCTTCGAATCGCACCGGCACCAAAAATAAACTGGTCCGTTCCTTCTGTCCGACCGCAGAGTCCGTTAAAAGCGAACCGCGGCGGCGCTCATTAATAAAACAGAACAGCTCCAGTAATCAGGAATATTAATTTTCAGAAATCCCGGCATCCTTGAGTCCGCTCGCGGCGATAGCCCGACCGGTCGCGAGTCGCGACCTCGTCGTCGCGGTCGCACCAACGGAATCGATTTATCGAATTTATTGCCGGCTCTATCTGGCCGGCGCGATCGCACGGTGTAATCTCTATATATAGAAATCGTGAAGACACCTGCTGGCTCCTTCGTAATTTCTTCACGATTTCCCCCGCGTTCGTTTTAATCGCGCCGCGCAGCGTGGCGGCTCCCGTAACGATCTCGGGGGCGGAGGGACACGGCTGTCAGCTCGATTATCGAAAATCACCCGGCATGACCCTTCACCTCGCTGCTAGTCGTCTCCTCTCGCGATAATGCCACCGCGGTATGCGACTGTGTCGCTGACATTCTTTCATTTCCCCATTTTTTTCACCTCTCGTCTTCACTCCAATCGCGCGAATTTAATCGGCCGTCGACGAACGTCGCGTCGAACCTTCCAACGAAGGTTCGTCGGTGTTTTTTTTTTCATCGAGGAATTTCGTTCTACGCTGCTTTGTTTCGGACTTTCCGTAACGATTTTGGCATTTTACTGGGGGAGATTTTTCGTAACTCTTTTTCGAGACTGATTTACGTCAATCGCTTCCAGCGAATTGCCGGCGCGTGTTAATGGGAATTAAGACGCCGATGGAAACGGGGAGAATTTGTTCTCGAGGGTTTCCTTGATTTTGTTGCTGTTCGTTGATATCTCGTGCTGGGAACGATGGTTTTCATTTCATTCATTTTTGCCAGTCGTAATTGCGGTAATGTTTGTTGGAAGTATAGGCATGGAAATATCTTCTGCTTCTTTCGTTTAGCAACAATGATATATTCTTAACACGAAAACTACCGAGTAGATAAATTGACTTTTCGAAATTCCTGTATAGGAACTTAAAGAGAAGTTGCTTTAATAACTTCTCATAGAAACATCCGTTATCCTATTTAATAATTGCAAGAAGAAGACATTAGGAATGGGTCATTTTGACCCGTCTGATAGCCCTAGTGTCAAGTTACAATACTAATGAATAAATATTAAATCCAGCTAAACAGGAAACTAGTAATCGTGAACACTACCTAAAACGATATATACCATATTATATTCTATCTCCAATCGTTTCGTATTAACCTCGAAAATTTCTCACTAAAAATACCCTAACCACCAAAACAATAATAAGTGAATAACTACATAACTACCACATTCGGTATATAACTAGATAACAACTAGAATAACCAGGCACCTAGATCAAACGGTAAAACGTTCATTTAGTCATACACTAGAATCTCTAATTATTCTGTGCAGCCCGGGTACACTGTACCGAAAGGGCGAAGGCAACAGAGGCATTTCAAGTGAGCAGAGTCAATAACTCACCCTCGATCCGACACCGTTATCGAACGGTATCAAGGCCATTCTCCGAATTGGCCATTTTTATTATTCCCGCAGGATTCTTCCCTGTTCCGAACGCAGGAACAATCGGTTATACGGTGAAACGTCCCGCGAGCGGCAAACAAAAATCGAGCCGGCACCCTTCACCCACGACGGAAGCCCGGCTCCCCGACGGTCTTTGATCGCAGGACGCGTAATAACGCGTGAGAGGGCGAGCGGCGTTCATTAAGCGCCGCTCGAAAGCTTAGCGTGTTTGCCGAAAGCGAGTGGAATTCACACACGGGGCCCCCGTTTGCTTCACGGTCTTCCTCGTGGTACGCGTCGACTCGAAAGTGTCGCCTCCGACGACCGTTTCGCATTACCGAAATAAACTTTCACTCGGCCGGCCATTTTAAATGACACTATACCCTTGAAACGTTTAATTAGGCCTCTTCTCAACTGTTGCCGTTTTGCAACTAAGGTATTCAACACTCGACCTGCCGAGCATTTGGTATAATTAATATGCACTTAGAAAAATTGTAAGAGCACATTTCAATTCCCGCTGATATTCATTGCGTTGAGTGTAAGTGACGCTATTCATTTTCAAAAGCATTTCGGATATTCAGTAGTTTCAAAGTGTCAATTAGTTCGATATAGGAAATTAGACTCCGCCATTTTGACGGGTAGTTCTAGTGTTAATAGGGCCATTATTTCAAGACTTCGTGGAACTAGAACAAACGGTTCCTGAAATTTGAATGCCGCTTGTTGCGGTTCAGTTGAAGAAAGGAAACATGATTTTGCATTGTAGAGCAAGGAATTTTTAAAACTATAAATATTGCAATCAATGGTACTTTTGAACTTTGAAATTGGAATCTGTTATATTTGGTTGCCTCGGAAAGGGAAACATGTGTAACACAACGATGGAGAATATTTGCCATTAATCTTTATTGTTACCATACATGTTACTACTTTTTAGTAATATATGTCTATCCTGCTCATTAAACTCGTTGTCCTCCATGAGACGTATGAAGAAAAGTATTTCAATCGATTGCTGCAGCTAGATTTTGAACAGTTAACGTCGCGTGGACGTGCAGCATTAGGGGCGCTGTCAACGCCGGGGAACGCAATTGGCACGTCATTTGAATTTCAAATTCATCCCCTGCGGAGGAAAAACACGCGCCGCTTAAGATCACAAACGAGTTCGAGAGCGGAAAGAAAGGGAAACAGCCGTGGAAAAGGGACAGGGAAAACGGTTTTCGTTCGTCTGACGAGATTATTCTCGCTCGCCGGAGGAGACAGGCTCGCCGAAGGATAAAATGATCGGCGGACTGCGGTGTCATTGGTTTTAATTGCAATTCAAATATTGAATTACGCTCGCATGCGCTTATGGGACGCGGGTAAAGGAAAGTTGCGAACTTAACGTGTTTGCAAATTGTTTGATCGTTTCGAGAATGGAGTAATTAATTACTTGCACGTTGTTGCGTGACTTGTTGTACTTGCCCAGTGTCTCGCGAAACGGAAGAGGGCCATTAATAAAGTAAATCGCGGTTAATATTATTGTTTGTCTTCTAATAAAGTCGTACGAGTTGAAAATACTGTTATTGGGTACCATTTTTTGGTTCTAAGGGAATAAAGACGTTTTCATTAGATCTGGGTTAGATTTTATTTAGTGTTCAAGGTTTTGCATTTTAATACAACATACATTTGTATTAAATGTTGAATCAACATGTAAATCTTTGTACACGAAAATATAGAAATCACGTGGTATCTTTGACGATTGAAATTAACATTTGAAGAGGCAGCATGTTTTCAAAAGGATAGGGCTGTTTTGAAGATTTTTGGAAACAATTTTTCTTATAAAAAATTGTGTTCTATGTAGAGTATGTATGTTATGTTGACTCCAAAGTTTTGTACAGTGGGTGAAAAAGGCTTCGTTGGTTATTGAAAGAGTAGATAATTTGTTTTATTTGTATATCGGTTTCAAAAGTTAATTCCTGTAACGTCGAATTCCTCCGGCGTAAGTTACGAAATATTTGTTGTGTCTATTACATTCATTCACCGGCGATATTCAAAACAGGTTTCTCCGAACAACTCAATATACACTCGCCGCTATGAATATTTCATAAACCCCAATGACAGAGAATCGATAGAAGTTTTATAATCCCATTCATGCTATCTTTAGAATTATTATTTATGAAGTTTAAGTATTCAGCCAATATGAACACTTTAGCATAGATTGCATGCTCCATAATTTTCTTCCATGTATTTCGTAAATTGCTAAACGGTATAAATTCAATAGAATGCGCTATAATGAAGTAAAAGCATAAAACAAGAATTTATTATTATGTACTGTGTATTCAACGAAATATGTAAATAACGTCTCCGGCGCGTCCTCCATCAATATCGATATTAAACTAATTATACAGTAGAGCCTTATCCAAGTAAAATCTCTTGGCTTTACTAAATAATAGACGTATAATTACAAAATTAACCGATCACCTACTTGTTCGAAAAATGAAAGGATTCATTAATTCCATTTATACGTACTATATAATCGACGATGCATCGAATTCCATCAAACCCCACATTTCCAACCATAAATTGTCTACACTTGAATCTCATCGTACTACCGAAAACATTCTCAAATAGGAACTAAGATCTGGAAAGGCTATAAGTTACTTCATTGAATAAACATGACAATCTCAATTATTCAAATGAAACAGCACAAATTCAATCGGCTATGCAACCACGTCAATTAATTAAACCTTTTGAAGAAACCCTTAAATACTATTTTCCTCCGCCATACATACAAATCCTTCGAAAAAATGATACATGACGGATGGAAATTAATCGATTAATATATCTTTCCAATCACTGTTGCCCAAGATGATTCGCGAAGGGACCTCGTCGTAGGAACGAGGACTCATTATTTTCGATCAACAATTCCGATTCATCATTCAACGACTTATAAGATAATCTCAGTGAAGGTAAAGTCGAACGCTGCATCCTCTGCGTTCCGTCAATCGCCTTTTTAACCCTTCGGCTACGGCAGAATGTCGCGCTAACGCGTATTTCTAAGAAAATGATATTGAAAGCATCAAGACATTGAACTGAACTACATTAAACCAATTTAAACTAATCGCATTTATATAATATACGACTAACGGAAGATATAATTCTTGAATTACAATTCACTTATGTCAGATCTGAGCGAGTTCTGCTGCAATGATTGTCAATACCATTTCACCTTTTACCTATTTACCTAACATTTTGCCTATACGCGCCAACGGTACACCGAAACGAAATTTTTAATGCGTTCGCTACCGGCGTCGCATATTTGTGACGGCCGTAATACTATACTTTACATACTCAAATTGAAATTAATCCTATAGATATTTTTATTAGAAATTATAAACTACGACATTATATTTAAAAACTCAATGACTTGTTTCTGCTTCATTATTCTAATATTTTGTTTAGAAGATTTATTAGATTGAAGAAAATATTATAATCGAGCTGGTAGAGAACGTGTTGAAACGCCTTTAGGAGCCAGCAGTAGCCAAAGGGTTAAAGGAAAGCGTCCCCAACTCTCGGGGTGCAATAAACAGCGAAAGCTACGCTGACGAGAGAGTGTTCCGGTTAAACAGTGCCCTTCTCGAGGCATTCTTTCTGTACCTTTCGAGCGAGTAACATTACAGTGAAAAGAGTACTAAACTCGATTAAGATTCCATTTTATTCAACCCACCCAATCCTATTTTACAGACTCGGCCAATTGGTTATTCGATTAGGGTACTCACAGCGATAACCGAGGATCGACGTTAGCACGCGATCGCTTCGCGTGTATTCGGAAAAATGAGGATTCTTCGCGGCAGCCGGAGAATCAGTTGTTGCGTAAGCGCCGGCCAATGGCGACCGAAGAGGTCCACCCGAGGAAAAACGTTGTTAGATCGACGATATATTAGCGATCGCGTATCGATAAGCGCGTCGATTCTGCGCACTTGCACCGGCCGGCCGGCCGGCCGGCCGGGCGACGCGGATCCCGACGACCGTCGAAGCACATAAATAATCGGACATAAATCATGGACTCTCTTTCTCTTCTCGGATCGCTGGGTCTCGTTCAAGATCCGCACGATCCTTCCTTAGACGGCGTTATTTAATATTGCGCACTAAAGGCTAATAGAAGTACTCGCTCTGCGCAAACAAAGCTCGACATAATGTGAAAGACTTGCCTCAAGGATGAAGCGAGAGCCGTTCGAAAAATCATTAGCGGAGTTATCGGTAGATCGCGGATTTTTGTGCGTTCGTGGGAACGCGAAGAAGGGAAAGAAAACGCGCAGCGCTTTTTACAGGGTTCATTAGGAAAGATCAGTTTGTGACAATAGTTTGTTTTCTAATTATGTTCCTGTACGTTTGAAATTGCATATGGATCTACGGTGCGATTAGAAAGAAAATAGGCGCTTTTAATGCTTGGAGAGAAAGGAATCGCTGAGGGTGTTTAGAGAGAGTGTTCGACCTTTGATTTGTGATCATCTCAGGTGTTAATTATTCGGAACGACGTATCACAGACACTATTGTAATTAATGGAAATTCGTGAATTTCGGTTTGGCAAGAATCGGACTACCATATTGATTCAGTTCTTAAAGTTACACGTATTAAACAATTGCAAGCTACAAGTTTATCAATATTTCAAACAAAAGGTCTCAGTGGAAAGTTGAATTTTCTTAAAAAGTCTGTAAAAGTGAAACCGCCCAGTTTTCTATCGGAATCATGGAAGACGCGATCAAACGATCGCAATTAAAATGATTCCGTCGAAGTTCTTTCGAAGTCGCGACGTTCTAACGCGTTACGCGAGAGTAATTCGACAACGGGTCAGAATTAACCCGGCATCCGCCCAGACGGTCGTCATTGTACCGGTCGGTGGATTAATTTATTCGAGTACAAGGGGAAGGAAAAATAAAGAAAAAAAAAAGGACAAAGTGTTTTTATCGTCTTCTATAAAATTGCTGCTCCCGCCGATCAGATTAAGACTTTTACGACATGCTGCCAATAGAACCGGGCGACGTTATTTATTACAATAACATCCGTGCGCGTTCCCGTCCGACGGATCGTTCGAATTAAGTACGTTTCACTTTTCCCTCGCGCCAGGCCGCGCATTAATTCTCTCGAACGCGAGACTAATTTCGCGAAATTATGACACTTACGTCTTTCTTAACGACTTGACCGCAATCACAGCCCGACATTAGACTCCTTAATTACGCTCCGCGCGGGAAGGTTGTCTGAATCACGAAGGTTAACGATTCCGTCTTTCCTCCTTCCTTCTTCTGTTCTTTTTCCCTTTCCTCCGTTACCGCGTCCTTTCTTTTTTCCCTCTCTCCCTCGCCCTGTCTCGCTTCTTTCCCTTTCCCCACGGGTCGGTTTCACTCGGTCGTGTCCGTGAAACCACGCGAGATCGGGAGCCTTAAAAAGCGCGGGGTGCGCGCTCGTGTAATCGTCCGTTTTTATGACGTAATAAAATAAAACAATGAAACAAAGCGCGCGCAACTCGATGGGTCCGAGCGATGATTTAACGGACGCCCTGTATACGAGTGAAAATTAAACGCATCGTTTTCGCGTACAGGATAGATCGTCACCGATATCCTCCGGGAACTGTAAATAAATAAGAAAGAGCTTTATAAAGGATTTTCCGGAAGAAGGATCGTTTCCCGATCGATTGATTTGATTCTTCATTAATTCTTAGCCTCGTTGCGACAGACGAATTTATTCTCAACGTTGAATATGAAATGAAAAAATGAATATAAACGAGAATTCATGAGTTAAACAGGAAGATAAGTATCGACATTTGAACATTAGAATATTTCACAATTTTTCCTATATCACCAGCGTATTCTCCAATGGCAAGTATATATAACCGAAGTATAGTAGTAAAATAATTGGAATTAACCACCGCTTTTCTAAGCGAATATGTCGAGTTCCTAACTTATGTAAACATGCGTATCTAGGATCATCGAGTCGCAATCAAACCGTAAATTGCAACAAAGTGATAATTGTTTCCTCGGCGGAGTTCGTAACGGCATACCGTGCGCGCAGAACTAGATAAAATTCTAATTACCGATCATTAAAGACATTGTTCGTGCGTTCGCTTTATTATCTCGCCAGCTGAATCGCCGTTCCTGATTAAATCCGCTCCGCAGAGAGACCGAGTTCTCCTATTCATACCGTCTAGAACGATTCAGCAAGGACTTCGACCGACATTGGGAACCTTCGTTCCTTCTAGCTACAATGCGCGAATAACAATGGCCGCTCGTCGGCCGCTTCATGCGGAAAGCAGCCTAATTGCGCGGATACGTTTAGATGCGGCTGTCGTCACCAGGATAGCGGAGTCGGGACGTGTCGGAACATTGCGAAATGGTCCTTGCGAGGATTAAAACGGCCAGCGATGATTCCACTTGTTGAATCGAAATGTTGTTTGAACAGCGGCGGCTGTGCGCGTGTCGTTTTATTAAGACGGCGAGAAACGAACCGGCAATAAAATTCAATCGAATCGGACGAGACGTAAATCAAACTTCTTTCCTCAATGCCGGGTTTACGGGCATTCGCTGCGAGGTTTATTCTATTGTTGCAAGAAGAATCGGTGTTCGTTTATTCCGATCTGGGAGATTAGAGGTTTGAAAGTGGGCAATTGGAATAAACGCTTAACGCTAGGTTTACGGGACTTTGTTGTATAATTTATTCCATCGTTCTTGGAAGAATCAATGTTCGTTCAGTTTGATCTTGGAAATTAGAGGTTTGAAAACGGGGTATTGGAATGAATGCTTCACGCTAGGTTCACGGGAATTTATTGTGTAATTTATTCTATTGTTCCCGGGGGAATCGATGTTCGTTCGTTTACATTTCGGAAAGTGGAGCTTTGAAAATAGACAATTAATACGTATATTCCTGATTGAGAAATAACGCGATGTTTATGTATTTTAAACGTACTTCATATTTAAAATATATCTGTGTATAGAAGACTTGTAAAATGCGATGATTAATGCGAATTTCGGTTATATTTTGCTCATGAACTGTATTGATTGTTTAAATAAAATATTAACTTATATTCAAGTTTTTGACAACTCCTATATATTTTGATATTGAACGCGCATTGAACGTGTTAATATTTGATTTACTATATTGTATTTCATTTACCGCGAATCCTCCAGGTTTCGAAGAGAAGAAGAACTGCTTCGATTACCATAATCTCCGTGAACTTGCAACACGGAACCAGCACGGTAAAAAGGATGCAAATGCCCGTGGGATCGAAGGTGTAAGTACGCGTCACCTTCCGGCAGCGGCCGAAACGCGGTTTCCGGAAGCTGGCGGTACCGTTAGATTGGTGGTACCATTAATTAGGCCGCCCAATTACGGCAGATTCGTTCGAAGATAGAGCGCCGGCCACCGGAAACCGGTAAAGTGCTGACATCGCATCGTTTTCTGCTGACTTTCAAAGTTTATATCGCTCGAATGTAACGAAACTAATCGGGCATCCTATTTGGAACTTGTCGACTTAACATTTTTATTGACGGAAGTAATAATGTTACTTCTTCTTACGCGGCGCATTCCCAAGAGAACTTGGCTGCTGAAGGAGTACAGTCTCTTAATTAAAGCGGGTTCTTTGAAAGACTCGTTCCCAAACGAATAATTTTGTTTCCATTAATATGCGAGAATTCGAGAATTCGCAGACAGATATAGAAATGTGTTGCATGGAATTTATACGAACCGATTACAAATCGGTAGCTTAATTCTATGCAAATGAATACCTTACGCAACACTAAATTATATTTTACAGTACTTACTTCTTCCTTTCTTCATCAGTTCTACAGTAACCATTTAGAAACAATAAATTATCGAACAAAATCACGTACAATAATTACCGGTTACTTTATTATTACATAATTAACAATACAATTCCATTACAATTTCGTTATTGCACCAACGAAGATCCTTTTTCTCAAAAAAACATTTCCAATCATTCCCAATTATCACACCCGAAACTATCCAACCCTGCATACATCCACTCTCGTACATCCTATCGCCTCAACAACTGAAAAACCAAAAATCACGAACGATCTCTCGAATAAAATTCCTCTGAACGGGCAAAATACAAATCGGGTCGCGATAGGGGTAAAGATCGCGCGGTAAACGTTCGCTAAACAGGTCGACCGTTTCCGCGCGGATTTATTATCGCGGCCGGTCGACGATTCCTCGGGTTTCATCGTTTTGTCGTTCATGCAATATTGATGAAGCCGAGGACCAGGGGCGCTCGCTCGCTCGCTCTCGCGCGCGGCTGAGTAATACCGTGATTTCGAGCAACCCTTAACGCCGCTACAATATCGTTCGTTTAATGACTAATATAAATGCAAATGGTCGGGCGAGGGGTGGGCCCGGGAAGATCAAGTTTTGAACGCGTCGAATGGCAGGGTGGGGGTGCGGGGTAGAGATACTTAAGGCCACCGAGTAAGTAGCTCTCCTCTGTGTGCCCCTCCGCGGCTGGATAACGGGGGATGGCGCGGCGTTTGAATATTCACGAATTTGAATAATCAATAATCCGCGCGAGAGACGGCGACGCGTTCCTCCTTCCTTGTCCGTCGTCGTCGTCGCGCGAATACTCTTCGGCACCGGCCGCGACAGATTAATCTAAATGTAAATGATCGTAATGTCCGCGTAAAATTTCAAATTACAAGTCTCTCTCTCTCTCTCTCTCTCTCGCTCGCTCTCCTGCGCTTGACGTATGCGTTCCGAGCGTATGTGCGAGCTGAACCGGCCCCGGGAACCTTTTATCTCGTTCTCGTACACACGTGTTTTGAATTATCGCCGTCGGTTCCCGAGCACGTGCTTGAAATTGGATCGGCTAACCGTGCCCCGTGGTTCGAAATTGCCGCCCCGGTTCCGGGAAGATATTGGACCTTCCGGCGCAAGATTCTGTACACATGGCAGCTTAACCGAATTTCGTGACGGAGATACGCTGCGATCGTTTACGGACGTGGAACATTCGGGCCCGGGGTACGCTGCTCCGGAAGATTTCGACTGTTCTTGTCTTAACCCTTTGCACTTGAGAGGCGACTCCCAGTCGAGAGATGATTTGATACAGAGAAATTACAAACTTTGGTATTTACCATTAACCTTTGTGTACTGCGTCAATGCGTGAAACATTGAGAGAAAATAGCTTTGTTGCCTAATTTATGTATGAGCTTTTGTTAAATTCATTTTAAAGAATCTTGTCTATATCTGATTAGGAAGTATAGAATACTTCAAGTGGAAAACTTTCGAGTGCAGAGGGTTAAGATATTAGATAGGTGTGCGTGGGAGTGAAGTAAGAGTTTAATACAGTCGTTGCTGTGAAACTAACACTAAAACCAGACGGGTCGAAATGATTCCCGATGTTTTCTTTTCGCAATTATTGGAAAGATAATGAATATTTCTCTGAGAGATGGTTAAAGGAATTGATTCTTTTTTATAGATTTTCAAAAACTCCATTTAACTGCTCGGTAGTTTTGTTAGAAACGTCTTCCTCTGAATGCTGAAAATTGATCTTAGAGAAATAATTGTGTGTTCATTTATTATAGACAATTAATTATTGATTATTATTATTCTTTTCATTAGATTTATCCTTCGTGGGAGGTAGCAGTGAGTTTAAATTTATAGTGCAATTCGAGATCAATTGCACATCAGGTGTAAGTAATTAGCTAAGAAGTTATATGGAGTTCTATTGGTTTCAAGCTATGCCATTAAAATGGGTTTCAATGGGAGCATTAAAATCTTTTCCAAATTTACAATAGAAAATTAAACAGTAAATAGAAAACAGATTTGAATCTTGGGATCGTTTTTTTTTTAAAGAAATCCATGATCTTGAATGGGTTAAGTGAAACTATACTTGATAAAGTACTGTACGAAATTGATCTTCCAAAATTTATCGATTAATTTGTGAAATCTTCTCTTTTTAAAATTACTTGAATTGAAATCATTGGTTTACAGAACGCTTACCTCTAAAATTGATTAATATATGAAATTGATCTAAATTGAAGATAGAAGAATTTCGATGAAATGGAATGCAAGAATAGATTGACAAATGTATAGACAACTGAACAGTCAGCGGTGCAGCAAAAAGATAGAATGTATAGGAACAATATCCGCGCTTTATTCAGAAGTACAACTAATTTCGTAAATTTTATATCCGGCTCGAACAGTAAGAAGCATCGTTCCATTAAACCGAGATGAGATTGTATAAAAAGTGAGACAGTACGTTTCCCACAAAATGGCGGCAGCAATTATCGTAAAAGATATCTGTAAGAGATCCTTTTAATCTTCTCTACGACCGCGTCTTTTTGTTCGCCAGACGTGCACGACGTCATAAAATCTTGAATAAAAGTAATTCATGAAGCAATTATTAAAACTCAATAAACTTCGAATTTTATGCATTCCAAATAAATGTTTCTAAATAAAATGTAGTCCAATAAACATTTTAATAAAATCGAACGCCGGCTTTTATCGTTTTACTCCGCGAAACAAAACCATCCCGAGCGAGGGAATAAATCTTTCAGGGATCAATTGATTATAATCGAGAGGATCGAGGTGTAACGGTGGAAAAAATTCCGCTCGATCGACGACGAAAATCTCCAGAATTCTTATTGCGGCCGTGCGAAAGGATTAAAGAGAAAAAAGGGAAGAGGAAATTTCATCGACGCTCGCACCGAAATACCGGCGAGGACTCGCGGAAGATCGAAGAAGATCATCGGGGAGTAAGAAGCGGCGTAAAATCGGTCAGACTTTATTGCTGGTTGAAAATATTTCGAAACAATAAGCCGGCTTCTGTTACGCGATTCGTTCTACGGTTGATAAAACGCGAACGATAAATGCAATTCAGCGTAAGAGGTTCCGAAGATGGGACAGAGGGCAGTGAAGCATTAACGGAGATAGATACCATCGGACTCGTCGCAGGCGAATCGTTTGACAGAGAGCAATCGTTTCGAATTCGTTTCAATTCGAAGTATCGACAAGATAAGCGTAGATAAGTTTTCCATGCGGTGCCACGATAAAACTGCAAACGGCGAAACAGTCGTTAATAAATGTGAATAAAAGTCCGATTGATTTACGCAACGGCGGTACTTCATTTATGACGGTTGTAAACATGGTAGTCGAGATGCAATTATGATTGTCCGCGTCTCTGGCCGGGAACGCGAAAAATTTCAAGGAACAGGCGAGAATTCAAAGTAATGGATCCACGGACTAAGCGTATTCGTAACGAGTAACGTTGAAGCAAAGCTTGATTCAAATCGAACCGCCATTGTAGCTTCTCCGTTGCCCCGTGTAGAGGAGATCAAATGATTCGTGTCGTTCCGGTCGTAAACCATCCTGTCAAGAACGGCATGAATCATTTAAGACACGTACACCGCTGAAGTTTAATTAATTCAATTGTTTTTTTTTTCTGGTGATGCATTTATCAACTCGTGTACCGAATACATCAACTTCTTTGCATTCTTTCCAATAATTACGTTTTAGTTCCAAGGTATGCAATTAAAATAGTTTGCGAATTGTCAGGATGAAATATGAAGTATTCCTGAAGTGTGCTCGAGGTAATTAGCAAATGAAATTTTCGTTGATGGCGGGAGTGGATCGTTGAAGAGGCCCGATTAATGTTTCTGGTCGTAAGTAGACGTTCCTTTTTGTAATTCATTTACAAATGTAACGTAGCTATACGAAGAATTACAAATTAATGCGAGAAGAGACTAAATCACAATATGGTACACCATGCTTGATTATCGTTGCAAGTCAAATTTTGCAATAAAATTGTCTATATTTCAAACTAACAGTATGACTGAAATAAATATCTATTATTCGCAAAACGTTCCGCAGTAACAAATAAAATTTCCAACAGAATTCAATTTCTACTGTAACCAGTCAGTCAAGCGGCAACAAGTTCGATGACAAATGTATCACCATGAAAATGGAAACAAAACGGAAGATAAAAATTGGAAAACCGATGAATCAGGAAATATAGAACCTCACATAAAGTTAAACGAACGACAAAAAACACAGAATTCTCAATCAAATTTTAAAATCAGCCATTCGACCGGTTCGGTCAATGTTCATTCATCGTGGACGAGATCGCTTCAAACCTATAAAAACTTTTTTCATAAAAAATCGAAATCCTCATCAAAATTTTAAATATTAGAAAAAAATAAAACCACCTATCAATCTGTCACTAGTTGAATAATCGAAATTAGTCATTTGCAGCCTTTAATTTTAACACGTTGAATGCTGTGGAGGTCACCGGTGACTCCCAACCAAATCGAATTACCATAGTTTACTCAATGAAACAATGATTCTTTGAAAACATTTCTATAATTAATGCCAATATTACATTTCTTCCATTTTGTGTACTTTGCTCTATGAAATCGTGCGGCCTTCAAAGTGTTAAATACGGAAGCTCGAAGTCCTTGACCCCTTGCCTTATAATAACGTGTCAGACTCGTGGTGAAGATTTTAAACAGAATTTAACAAGTATAAATATTACTCAGTTCTTTTGAATTTGAATTAAATATTATTCTTCTGTTACCAATTATTATACTTTAAAGCAGACGTAGGTATAGAATATACCTAGAATTATTCTCCTTTTCAATAAATTATTAATAGCGAAGTAGTTCTATTGATCATAATCGAAAAATAAATCGTAGGGCAAGAGGTTAATGGCATTCGACAACAAAGGTTAACCCTTTGAACTCCAAAGGTGCCTGTCAGTGCCCAATTGATTCGACACAAAAAAATTGTAAACTTTGATATTTAACCCTTTGCACTCGAGAGGTGAGTCTCAGTCATCATTTGATTTCATGCAGCAAAATTATAAAATTTGGTATTTAATGTTGAACTACGTGTAATGCATCGGTGCGTGAAATATTGGGATAAAAAAGCTTTGTTTCTCAATTTACCTGTGATTTCTCTTTGAATTCATTTCAAGAAACATAATTTTTGTCCAGTTAAAAAATGTTAAGCATTTCTAACGAAATACTTCCGAGTGCAAAGGGTTAATATTAAATTTTGTACAATCCACATCAACGAGTGAAGTATCGAAGGAAAATTATTTTCTCTCTCAACGTAGATTCGATTTCTAAGTCAACGGAGAAAATATCGTCTGCATCTCATCAGAAAATATTCATCGTTCCAAGTGAAACACTTCTGCAGCGCGAAGGGTTAAGAGCCGAGAAGAAAGCTCAGTTGTCACGAGGAAAACCGTAGGTACGAGCATCCGTCTTCGAAACAAAGATCATCTACGGCCACCGCGGTACGTGGAACTCTCGCCATAAATTCCGCGACGTATCCCCGGTTCTTTTCTCCATCGTCGACCTCCCGTCGAACTTCACGATGACCCACGGCCTGCGAGAGAGACCTGGGTGGGTAAAGCGCGTGTATCGAGAACGATCTCTGGCTCCCATCCCCTTTCTCCTTGGCCTCGCTATCTTTCTGCTTCTCTCTCCTCCACCTTTCCATCTCTAACCGACCGGCTCCCCCCCGCTGCTCCGTCAATCTCAAAGATCGCGGGGGTGGAGGGCGAACAGCCTGGGTCCACCTAAACGCGTAGGCACCGCGTGGGCCGCCCTCCGAGGGTTCGATAACCGAAGATTCGCCCGCGAAATTACCGAAATTGCGGCCCGACCGAGCCGAGTGTACTTGACCTCTCCTGTGCCCCCCCTCGCCCCCACCGCCCCGTGGACGCTGCGCGGCCTGGGTACCTTAACCCGGGGAGAGTTTGCGGACTTACCGTGGGATACGTTCCTTGACCGCCGAATTCGCTTGGCGAACGCTCGGATAAAGTCGTAAGGGAACGGTTGTGTACCGCGTGAAATGAACGATGAGAAATGTATTAACGCTAGAATTACCGAGCGTTTAAAACACTGACTGCCACGACGGTCACCGATGACCGAAGCTTTCAAATTACAAGAAAATAATTGTAACTTGGAAGATAATTGATTTCGAATACAAATTTTCCGTAATGTAAGTAACTAGGTAATAGGGTAATATAAGAATTTTCATATCAAAGAATTAATAATTCTTGCTTTGTATGTTCGCTGTAGAAAGGATAAGTAACGCATAAAATGCTGATGCTTTTCGTGGCAGTCAACGTGTTAATACGATTAACAGGTTCAGTGCTATGTGTACATATGGTACGCCGGTTTCTGTATGAAAATATTTTTATATATGAACAATATGTAGAACAATATCGAAATATATAAAAGCTACCAAAAACTGGAATGTAACTTAATATTCTATTTAAAAAGTCGATACAGTTCGTAAGTAAAATATAACCGAGATTTCCGTGGCACGGAACGTGTTAATGTGTCATGCATGTAACAATTGTAACAATAGACTATTTTCAATTTCTTTAGACATTCAATATAGTATTATAAGGAAACTATCCATTTTCGAGATCATTTCGAATATTCAGTGATTCTGAGATATCAATGATTGCAAAACAATCGAGACCAGTCATTTTGACTGGTACGGTAATTCTAGTGTTAAGGTGTAAATGTATTAATACTAAACGTACCGCAACTGGTTAAATAACCGGTTTTCAAATTTGATTGAAAATTCTGCGATTTCGTTCGTTAAACTCTATAGTAGCTTCTATGCTGTCTGATTAATCAATTTTTTAATTTTTTTTTTCTGATTCTATTAAGAAACATTTACCTTTAAATTTGTTTATCTTTATTTTGTAACCAGTTATTTAATGGTAACCCTTTGTACTTTAGAAGTATTTCACTGGGAATACTCGACACTTTTTAATGAGACGCTTTCTGGAATTAAGTTGATAAAAAATCGCACGTAAATTAAGGAACAAATCTATTTCGTTTCAACGTTTCACATATCGATGTATTATACGAAGTTTAATATTAAATACAGAGCTTTACAATTTTACGATAAATCAATTGACGACTGAGAGGCGCCCTGGAGTGTAACGAATTAAGTATTAACACCGAAATTACCGGACGGGTTAAAATTACTCATTCCTGATTCATTCATTTTGAATTTATTAAAAAGGTAACAAATGTTCCTCTGAGAGATTGTTAAATAAATTGATATAGCAATACGCAAACTGAATTGTAAATCAATTAAAGTCTCGATAAGTCAATTTAACTGCTCGGTAGTTTTAGTGTTAGCCACACGCGCAGATATAGTACAGTGGAAGTATTATTCAGTATTACCAATTATTTTGGTAATAGTAATAGATATGGATGGTGGAATTAGATGCTATAAATGGAAATCCTAATAGTATTCGATTTTTCAATAGTTATAGTTAATAATGATTCGTAGGAATTCAAGGAAATGTTTGCAATCCTTTTCTAATACATCGAATATTTAAAAACAAAATAGACAAACGGAACAAGAAGTAAATAATTAAAAGATAGTCCAACCGCTCTGAAACGTGTAAAACCGACCTACTTACAAAAATAGCTTCTCTTCTTTTAACTTCGAAGTCGCAAAATGATTTTGGGGTCGATCGAGTTCAAAATGGTTTTAAACTCGTTTGTATCATTAAGCGGAATATTTCGCACGCAATTACTTTCATGTGTCTATATTTTACACGACTACATCTGTCGGAGTGGATCAGTTTCAATCAAAAGCTTGAAAGTCTTCCAGTTGGTCATTTATAGTATAAAGTTTCACATTTAGAGTGAAAACACAAACAAGTTAACCTATGCGGACGAATGTCGATAGCCGAGATGAAACTTCCACGTTTCGAAGACTAAGTCGCAAATAGATGATTCAATTATTGAAACAGCAAGAGATCAGCACGTACTTTTTCCTATCATTTAAACAATTGATATATAACAACTTCATCCGCCGAAAGTTTTGTACATTTCAAAAGAATCTTCCGCAAGGGGTTAACTCCCATTGCCATTCTAAATCCACCGATCAAGATACAAATCGTACAATATCATTCCTCAATACTAATTCCATAAAACTGTCGTTTACCAGAGAAACACGTTTCACGTAGATACTAGAGAACAGGTCGCTGCCTAAGCTTCTCGAAAATCAGGCGCATCTACTGCCCGCGATTCGCTGCCGGCAAGAATAAAATCGACACGGCGAACGCGGGGCGAGCAGCATTCCACGAGCAAGGAGTTTCAGTAGAGCAAACGATAACATCCCGAAACGTATGCGCCACCGTGCACGAAAGAACTTAATGACTATCGTTAAATGTAATGATCCCTGCCATCCCGCTGTGACCAGGTAAATAGTCGGTCGACCGAGGAACCGGACCGGGTGGGGCTCGCAGAGGGGGAGGGTCCCGTATCGCGTTAGCAGATCTGGGTAAAATTTATTCGAGGCGACGGTTTTTTTTGGTAACGAGCAACGCAAACGGTACAAATTGGACCTTCGACGAATAATGCGTTTCAATTAGTTTATTTACGTCGCCCGCGGTCCACCCCGATCATCGTCCCTTATACGGACCAGCCGGACAGACGATATTTATTTTATTAACGGGATGACAAATGGAACCTTTGAATATATTTTATATTCAATCTTCGGGTGCCCCGCGCCGGGCTGAACGATTTACGGAACTATTTTGCCTGAGATATGATGATTGGCTCGGCTTTACGCGTTCATGCTGGATCCGCGGGAAATAATTTGATAACATTAACGAGCGTTTTAATCGCGCTTAATGGACCGCCGTTTTTTGGATCGTGGAACTGCGGGTAGAACCGGCGCGCGTTTCATTCCCGTTTCCTCTTATTCCTTTACGGAATCGTGGAATTAAGTGAAATTTGATTCATCCCGGAATCGCTTAATATTTAGATGCCGCTGATAACTGGGAAAATTTAATGGAGATCGTTAATAGAATATTAATATCGAATGAATCTGAATTGATTGGTTTTACGTCTAGAGGAGGAGTGTTCGAAATTCGCGTCGCTTTCGAGGAATTTCTTTATTTTTACCGAGACACGATAAGACTCTGAAAATGATCGAATGAAAATGTTCGTAACCGGAGCTTGGAACTTCGTTTCGAATTTTCCAGTGCGGCGGGTAAAGAACTCTTAAAATCTTTTAACCAGAAAAACCGCACGAGGCGGGGGGCAGTTTTCGGTGGAAGGATAATGAAATTTCGGCTCGAAATTATACCCGACTGCTCATGGAAGTACCGAGCTATTAAATTATGTTCGTTGAAAGGGATCATGCGTACCGGGCAACGGAATAAGAAGGTTGAGACACTGGCCCCGAAATGCTCCCCGAAACGCCTCCCTCGTTAATAGATTTCGTTAACGGTCGAGCCATTAAACGATAATGGCTGGGGTAGTCCCGCTGAGAAAGGAATAATACACCGGGTCCTGCGACCGGCTGAATTGGAAGAAAGGGAAAATTGCCGGTCACAGCCGGATGCTGAAATTCGGTTAAAAACGAGCCGGGAAGCCTGGGAGCATTCATCGCTGGAAGATATTTATTAAGGGGGATGATGCTGCTTCCTCAGCAGCTTTCCCGTGATAATGTGAACGTTGACGCCATGGCGACTTCTAACACAAACTTAATGTTCTTTTCCTCGATGTTATATAAAAATCGAGGTGCAGCTGTTTCGACTGTATTCAACTTCAATACGAATATATTAACACAAATCAATTAAAATACAAAAGTAAGAAATTATTTAGTACTTCTCAACGATACGTAACGAATTTAATATTTTTATAGAAATACACGAAAGCCATTTTTGTTTTCTGCTAATAACATATTAGCTAAACACAACATTTTAACGTATCGAGTAAAAGGAAGCAAAAACAAAAAGACAGTTCGTTATTATTTCGAACATTATATCACGATGCTGTCATCTTTCAATATTATCGGCATCGCGAGTGTCTACTATCGCTCACGCGACAACGATGAAAAGAAAAATTCAATTTCGGTGCTCGCAGGTTTCTGCAGGAACGCTTAGATTAAATTCCTCAAACATCAGCGAAACGTAACGTTCTCAATGATCGACAGTTAAAAGCTAACGGGGAACCGCATTACCCTGCACGCGCGGAACTGTTCCATAAACAACGTCTGAAATGAAAATGATGGCTGTCGAGGAACGGTTCCCGCGGAAAGACGTGCCGAGATGAAGTAGGCAATGGATGGAAAGCTCGACGGAAATCTCGCGATCAAAAGTCGCTACGTGAGATCGATCGCAGCTCAGATCCATAATTTCCCGAGCGCGGAATCTTTTGTATTTAAATACCCACGAGAAAAACGGTCTTGTCCGCCTTGTCCGTACCGTTTCGCGAGTTTACTCGGCCGGTCGCGCGCCGTTTTAGTATTCTTCTAACGGAATCCGAATGCATCGTTAACCACCGCGCGGCGCAGGATGTTTGACCTATCGTAACATTTCCGAAACCTGTCGCCGCAAATAGGATATGTTAATTAAGCGGCCGGTAAACATCGCCGGGGATGAACTCTCCTTCCTAATTCAAGGCCCGAGCCGCGCGCCGAGGCGAATTACATTCGTCCTCCTCCGGTTCACGGGCCGCGGAGAGGAAATGCGTGTATGTAACGCGCAGTCAAATAAGATTACAAGGTAATGTAATTTATGTTGCGCGTCCACCGCCAGTTTCCGGCTACTGTCTTCTTGCTCAAGGAATATCGGTGAAACGCGACTTTTCATTTTTATTGTGAATATCTGTTGAGACATATTATTTTAGACCTTGCACTGAAACAGGTTTCCTGTGAGAATTCGATTCAGGATGACTTTAACATGTTGAATGCCATGTCATCGGTGACAACCGCCCAAATTGAATTACTGCGGTTCATTCAATGAAACAATTATTTGTAAACATTTTTATATTATAAATAATGTTACCTAATGTAACATTCAGCTGGATGAACATGCAATAATTGTAACGCAATTCAATCGAATGATTTCATATTATGTTTCTTCCATTTTGTACATTTTGCTCTATGAAATCGTGCGACATTCAACGTGTTAACCCCTTGATTTATGGTATCGTGTCAGACTCGCGATGAAACATCAGTGGAATGCGACTTTTTATTTTTATTGTGAATATCCGTTGAGATACATTATTTTAAACTTCGTAGCGGAACAGGTTTCTTGTGAGAATCTGATTCAGGGTAAGTTTAACCCCTTGACTTTTGGTATCGTGTCAGACTTACGGTGAAAATGTTGGACTGAATTTGACGAATCTATATGTTATTTGTTTTTTAGAAATATAAATTGAGTATTACTTTTCTATTATCAATGGATAACCTCTGAATTAAACGTGAATATAGAATGAGTATCAAAGTCGTTTCCTTTGGTAATAAATTATTAAGGATAATGTAGCATTATCAAGCATACTTATGAAAGAAATCATAGGGCAAAAGGTTAGGATGTGCTGAATTGAACTCGGAGGAGACTCAATGAGCAATTATTACGGAATAGTGATATTAATAGCTAGAAGAATTTATTGTAATTATTATTAACGAAGTATTTATCTTTCCTCTTTTATTCGTTGATTTTTCATTTCGCAGGCAATACTGATATTTACAGATTGATTTGCGGCGACTGAAATTGGGAAGAAATTGATTTACTTTACTAAGAGTTTGGCTAACATTTGCCTAAAATAAAAAGCAATCTTATGGAAGAAAATAAGAAAGTACACATAAATCTTGAAGAGAGATCTTTAGCTTGGAAAACGAGAAATTAAAAGGATGAATCTGACGTGTTCGATCTAATCTTTAATAAATTTATTATTACGAGGTCTGAACAGGATATAACTTGAAGACTCGTATAATTTGAATTGCTCAATGAAGGAATGAAAGCGGCGATAAGCTGCAAATTGACACGGTCGAAGAAGATAGGGCCGTTCATAATTGAACAATAGTTTTAATAGGAATTCCTTTCCTCGTTGAAACGGACCAATAACTCTCCGAAAATGTTTCTAACGGCACCAACGTCTTAGCGCAATGCCTCCGTTGGAAATATAATTCCTCGGATACGTCGCCGTCGCGTAAATTTCGTCGTCCCGTTATCGTCGGCTCCCCTGCCGCCAGGGAATCGAAACTCCATAGATTCCGCGTGTCTGTGCGTGTCGAGATCGCAACGAACCGACAACCGTTCGACTTTAATTAATCCTTTGTACCGCGCGGTTTATGTGGAGAGTCGAAAAAAGTCATCTGCTCCTCGGCTTCCGGTAGCGATGGATCAAAAAGTGTTACATAGTCAATGGGGACCGCAGACACGATAAAATGGGATATTACAACGTTACAGTAAAATGTTTTATTGTTAGATTGCAATAAAATATATTAGAACCCTTAAGAACTTAATGGAAGTTGAAATTGTTTTATCAACGAATCGTTCGTTCCGACGAAGTAATTCTTTAATAACCAAACGATACTGCTGGTGTATATTTAGCACGGATCCGCAACAGGTTTATTACGGTATTCAAAAAGTTAACGGAAACCTGATTGTTATTACTTCCGAATATCCGAGCAGATACGTGCATCAAAATTTTATTGCGGCGATGTACCAAAAATATGTATTCGTTAGGGATCTGTAACAATTTTATTAAAATATACGGAGATTCCGGTTTCATCGTGCAGCGCACGTAATGTGTGTTAAGAATACGTAAAACCTATGATCCACCTATAAAGGAATAAGGCCACTGTCAGTTCCTTGTAGCGAAATAATCGGTTTTCACAAATGAACATTCATTGTGTACCACTTTCCACGATAAACGTCATTTTTATGGCTTACGATTACCCGTTGGATAAGAATTTTCAGACAGCAACGCGGATGCTGAAGTTTTAAAACATTCATCGTTCATTGTTCAATCAGAGAAACATTGTGAACAAAACATACGTGGTGAGACGATGGATAAAAGGAGTTGTAAGATTCAAATTTGTAGGAGTAACTATGGTCGAGTAATTTGTCACTGGTGGATATTAGACACGAAGCCGCTGATTTACATTCATGCGCTCGTTCGCCGAACATTCTTCATTCTCCGTTTCTAATTCGTCGGGCCGCAATTACAGGTCGTTCAGCCATCAATTTGCCAGACAAGCCGATCCATTCGAAAAATTTCGAGAACATTTATATCGGATTCACCGTCGGCCAGGCATCGACCTCGAAATAGGTTGACCGTAATCGAGCGAGGGAGCTCAAACTCGTCCAAGGATTCGCGAGGACGATAACCTTCTTTCTCTCTCTCACCGCGAGCGCGTTTCGTGAACCGCCATTACGGCTTCGTGTCTCCGCGCGTTTTTATCGATTCTTTTCTCACGCGATCGACTGCCGGAATACCAGAGTTTAATTGCTTCAATCCTCCGTTCGACTCGTTGGCCAAATTACAAACAACGAAATTAACGTTTGATCAGCGCTAATTAAAGGACCGTAAAACGTTCGGGATCTTGGAAATCTGATACACACCGGGGGTTTTTCTTTTTACAGAGCACGAGGCGTTCGCCGGTTTCTTCCTCTTAACATTGCGAACGTTACAGCGTCTATTGTAATCCGTGATTTATAAATATTTTTCGTTTCTCGTGGATAAAAACCTAAATGTGAACGATCGGATCGAATATTTCGAATAAAAGGTTTTTTGCTCCTCCTTATTCTCCGGAGCGTTTTATGGAAATCTAAAAAGAATGTCAATGAAATTTCCGCTTTATTCGAATTCGATCTTTAAATTTGATATTTGTAATGCTCCTGGTTTCTTTTGATGCGAGAACAGGAGAAATCTGTTTTCTTTTCCTCGTATTAATAAATTGTTTTGTGAATAAGTTCCTTTTGGAAGAGGAATTATAAAGTTGACAAAACTTGGTAGAAACATGGGAATCTTTAGAATAATATGTCTTTTCTTGTTAGAAGATCGAATCGATCACTCGAGGCCAAGCATTTGTACGTTTTCGTGTTGCTTTATTCACGATCGAGCATCCCAGTCTCCGTTGCGTAATTATAAATCGTCGACACAGTGATTGACACTTTATTGTCTAACGGTATCGGCGAACACATTCAGTTTGAAGAAGGTAGTCGCGAAACGTTCATTTCAGCACTCGAGATTCGTTAAAATGAATTAACCATTGAATTATAACGACGCCTGCCAGGCGTTCTGAGAATCTGAACGCTTACGGAACAATGAACGCCTTGGAGTAATTACTATGTTAAACGCGTTATGAAACTAATACGATTCTTTTGTTAATAGACTGTGAAATTCATTCATTTGTACTAATATTTATTTTAAGCGAAAGGTGAGCATGTTTAAATAAAGAAACAAAGAAAATCGACAGTGTTAATATTGATTAAGTGACACGTACACACGAATAAAATCATATTTTAATTAGTGGAATAGGGAAGATCATTGATAGCCGATAATCTCTCACCCATCTTCGAAAAAAAAACATTAAATGACCAGTTGTAAATACATATTAGTTGCAAATTGAAGGGAATAAATCATTAAATGACCAGTTGTAAATACATATTAGTTGCAAACTAAAGGGAATAAATCATGTGAAAATAAATATTGAATGAATTAATTAGATTCAAAGGAGCTCAATGTTCTGCCTTTAATATCTCGCAATTAAACCGAGAAATTATCAAACGATTTTCTTGATGAATTTCCGATTGAAAGCAAAAAAGAATTTATTCAATACTTTCGTGCGATTAAACGCTCGAGAACGATGAAACACAATGTTACCTCGTGAAATGAAACGATTTCCTTTTGGCCGCACGTGCGGTATTCCCTGCGAGGTCGATATCGTGATCGACTCAGGTGAAACACGCGTTGTTATACAACACGCCGACCTTGAAACGCATAATCGTTGTCCGCGGCCTATGCAGCCTTCGCCGTCTTGTATCGGTCGACATTCACCTTTCTTTTTGCAGAGCAATGTTTACCGACGCCAACGACTTCTACTCCAATCGAAAACCTATAGATCGATTTTTGATCACTTTTCGACGAAACTATCAACGAAATTTCGTAAAATGTAACAATCTCAACTCGATTCACTGTTCGTTCTTCGTTATCTTACTAGGTAACAAAGTCGTCGATTTTATTTGCAAACAAATCGAAATAGAATGAAATGTCTTATCGATTAAAGTAAACTAAACAAAACACTATAATAAGTTACTGCAGCTCGATGCACAGATATCATAAACAGAATATCATAAACAAAAGAAGATCGTAGGCAGACTATAATTCATTAATTTATAAAAACTAACATTACAGAGAAATAATGAAATATTTCCTTATTAAGATTTCTCTTATTCGAGCATCGTCTCATTGAGATTTCACAATTTTTTACACCAGCCGCGAATCTTAATGAATCGTGTCTACACGCCGCAGACGAATAAAATCCGCGCTTGGTAACGATACGAAATTATACAGCAACGAAGCCACGAATATAAAGTGATTATTACATGTAATTATAAAGCGATACGGTGTCGGTATTAAACGATTCGTTTCCGTTCAATTTTTCTCGCAAGATCAAGAATGCTCGACCGTTTACCGTTGCCACGGTTTTCCGTATATATTTTACATCGAACGACGCCCGTTACAGGTATATATCCACGCTCGCTCGTTGGCTATTTTAAATGCATCGGTTCAACCGCGGCGATCGTTCGCTATTTATCTCATAACGCGTTTCCTCGCGGCCGCGCATCCTAGAACCGCAGCGCCTCGCATCGCCGACGTTTGCATAATAACACGCTTTATTTTCACCTATATCCGTTATGGTTTCGGCGACCTTGGAATTTATTCACCGGCCGCGTGCATTTACTTAACGGACACCCATTTATTGCCAGCGGGATTTTAAACGGTCCCGCGATCATGCGCTGCGTCATCTTCTCTGCAGCTCGCGGGGCATCGAAATCACCGGGCGCGCGCGCGAGCGCGACAGTCAGCCGCTCGACGCTTCGAGCCTCAACCTCTCGCGCTGGAACGACTGCCTCGCTCGTTCGGACGTTTTTGTTCCGAAATTGCCAATGGTGCGTAGTGCGGCCAAACGGCCGTTTGCTGGACAAAACTCAATAACTTAACAAGTATGAGTGATACAAGAGGAATACTCGAGACAAAAGTTGTAAGGTATAGAGCTAAACGTATGGTGATTATATTTTTTGTACGTTATGGGGATATTATGAAGTTGTCGAAATGGCAATGGATGTTTGACGTTTCGATGCGAAGGTTCAGTAAACAAAGGAACGGAATTTATTTGCACAAAATTTTGATTTTTCAAATGAAAGTGATTTTGTATAGCAGGGACTACTTAGCGATACATTGGTAACCTTTAATTTTTGTTATATGAATAGTCGAATTTGAGAGTTTTCTTCGATCCATCACTGATGAAAAAATGCATCAATTCGTGGAGGTTTATTAATAAATAAACTTAATGTTCGAATTTGTGTAAAATTCTGAATTGAATGGCAGATATTTTTTTATTAGCGCGTTGACTGCCATGGTGATGTGGCGTCAGATGACGAATAAAAATGTTTAACTTAGTTGTTGCTACCTCCTTGAAAGGTGTGCACTTTGTTCTGGTATAAGTACGTGTTCATATCCGCAAATAATTCTTTCAAATATGTTCATTCAAGTAATGATACCTATAAAACTGGTTGTTTCGAAAATGAATATTCCTTTAATCAGTTATCTGTTTTTAAACGTGTATACTCGCCGTAACACAAATCTTTATCGTTTATATAACAATGCAAATTAAGACCTGTGCTAGCAACTAATTAGTACTTGCTTCTATTTATCTTCGTTGTGAAGGAATAAGAAACACATAAAACGCTGAAGTTTTTCGTGGCAGTCAACGTTTTTCAAGAAAGCAATACATTTCTAACACATTCGTTAGTATATACATTTAGTATCCTCTCCATCGTTACTAACAACTTCTTAGCATGATAGTAACTCATGAATTTCATTTCCGTGGAATGACTCATCTTTGGAAACTTGAGACATTATCGGGCTCGACGGTCCGGTAGATCTAATATATGTATATATATTTATTTTACGATGTCGATAACACACTTACACTTTACGACGAAGAATTTAGATGCTATCAGTATCAGTGGACTGGTCCAGAGGAAGTCGAAAAATCGAGTAACGTTTCCACAGCGTTCTGCGCGACGCAACGGAACTTCCGTAACGGCCGTTCTCGGAGCAACGTTCGAAGTAATGGGAATATCTCGTGTAAACAGACTCCGTATTATGCAGAGGAGGGAAACAGTAGTGTCATTCATGGCAGCCGTGACGTCACAATGTGACACACGACGCGCTAAAGCTTCTTCTCGTTTGCTTTCGCATTAACCCGACGCATTCCTGAGCGCGAGTGAAGCACCCTCCAGCCGCCGCGGCGCGGCGCGGGTTCATTGAATTTCACGGGAGGCTTGTCGTCGACCCGGGAAAATGAGATCTTCCTGCCCGCGGACAGGGATCCTTGGAATTCCCCGACGGATTTTTTACTCCTCGACTGATCCCCTACACTGATTTTTATTTTCCGACGGAGAGAACACCCCCCTTGTTATTACAGAGAACGCGCACGAAGGTAGACTCTTTTTTTTAATGAATCGAGAATTCATGGACGAAGAAGAATGTTGCAACGAAAGTTTAATTTTAATTTGTGAATGTTAATTGATATCTTATTGTACAACATTGAATGTAATGCTCGATGAAGGTTTCGAAATGAAAGATTGAATTACTGAGGGTAGATTTTATTTCTTTTTTAATAGCGTACTGTAAAAATGACGGTTTTAAAAGGAACTGAACCTTCTGTTTGCATTTTCTTCGGTGAAAGGAACAGGTACATTAAACAACGTACATTTTTTATCGATGATGTGTATTTATGCTATGCGATGGTTAGCGTATTAATGTGAAACGAACTTCGCGTGATAATTAGAAATGAATGAATTGACAATTACATTGGTCAATAATTCAGTATTACGTTGCGAAAGGCATTTACTTGCCTTGCTCGTTAGTGATTAGATGAATCATCGATAAAGTGACTTCTTGATTATTCTAAATTATTAAGAGTTTACAACTTCTTACCGTGTTCAAGTCAATTACATCGTCTTAGTATAGGATCGGAGACGCTCTTCAATAGATTGTGCAAACTTCTTCGTGGAAGTGAATTGCAAAAATCTAATATTCTTAACGTTCTCTTCTAATAGAATTTCTGTCCCCGAGTTTCTTGAAAGATTAAGATCGTTGGGGCCATAAAAGTGACCATGATATACACTTACGGAGCAATTGCCGGCCAAATAAAAGGTAAAAGTCTGCAGGAGCGCGCCCGCGATTCGGTCGACAACCCGCAACTGAATTCCAGAGACGACACCAGGTGTCTAATGAAACTCAGGAAATACTGCGACCCCGAGGCACGCTCAAATTTCATTGGGGAGCACCGGCTACGTACGCTACTCGTTAAATTTTCTCCCGGGAGCAGCGTTATTGAACTCCGAAATGGATCCTTACGCGACCTTCTGCGAAGTGAATTACTTACGACAGCGCTCGTTCCGAGCAACTCTCGTTTTTTGTTCGCTCGAACGAACGATCTCTTTGTTCTGTTACAGTATTTATCGTTTCCGAGGCCTGACCTGAGAATTCTCAATACATATCTACATGGCCGAGTTTAATGAAGAACGAAATGATTCTTTTCTTGTTGTCCTCTTGGATATTACGATCTACTACATAGAATTTTCTATTTTTTATATGTTCCTGTAATAATAATACAGAAATAGTAATAATACTGTTATGTACGTTACGTAGCAAAAGGCAGTTTGAAATTTGAAAGTTAACCCAAACTGACTTTTAATACGTAACGCACGTAATAGTAATAATACAGAAATACAGTAATGGAAATGATAGCAGTCTTCGAATAAAATTTGTATCACAACTGGATCAGATTTCAAATATAAATGAAACTTGAGTTTGAAATTTGAAGTTTGGGTTGAATTTCGAATTTCAAACTTCAAATTTAAAATTTAAGTTTCATTTATATTTGAAATCTGATCCAGTTGTGATACAAATTTTATTCGAAGACTACCATCATTTCCATTACTATAAGGGTCATCGCTGTAAAGTTTCAAAGGCTAGACACATTTTAGCCCACACCTTCAAACCCTCCATCCAGTAAAGAACCCGAAGACCCTAAATAAACTTCAAAGCCAACAACGCCACCCACCCTTCGTCGCAAACATCCCCGTACATCGTCCGAGGTATTTCCATTGCCAGCTTTCGATGTCTCGCCTGACATACCGCAGGCAATTAAAACATTCCTTCTTCACTGTTACCGGAGTAAAATGGCGGCGGGCCAAGCCGGCCCGCCTGGCAGCGATCAAAAGGAGGGTCCGCGACACGGCAAGGAAGACAAGAAGAAGAAATAATGTCCTATATGATATAATATATTTTGATATACGATATACATCAGCCAACTATCCATCTCCACAAATATTATTCAATTACTGCGTTGATAAAAGATAAAAGCTATTCAAACGAGCTTCCTGCACTGCATTCACACTACAGCTGTGATACACTTCAATTCTTCAGTTCATAAGCATCTCAAATAAACAGCTCATCAATTAATTCCTCTACGTCCACAACTCAGACGACCAAACTAAGAAAACAGCACACACCGACGATTGTTTACTTTCAACATGAACGTTTCCGCAGTACAGTCTAACAGAGAAAAGACTTCGCTTATCTTAAAAGCTAAAAAGCCAAGGAGGCAAGGAAACTAGAAGGAACGAATGAGACGAAACGAAACGTAACGATAGAGACTGAAGTTGGCAACGCTATGAATTTTATTTTCTATCATATCTCACTTCGTAGCATTCGGTGTCCCTTCCCTTCCTTTCCTTACCTCCCAGACTTTTCTGCTTTTAGGACAAACGAAGTCATTTCTCCGTTAGACTATAACAGAACCGAACATATTTCTGCATCGCTGTCATCGCCGGTTCCATTGAGTATCGCGGCTCCGCCGCAAACGTGCCCTAAGACCGTGGAGCAAAAAAGAATCGCGAACGCGAGGCTTGACGGGGCCAAACCCATTATAATGGCCGAATATCGCGCGACGGGCGTGATGTATGGCGCAATTGCTCGTCCGGCATAGAACGCGGTGCCCGGCAGAAGGGTAGCCATCGAGGGAAAAAGGACGAAGACGTCCGGCGTATGGCGGACCGGTCGGTCCCTCCCCGGTTCACTAAATAATTGATGCATGTTCGTGCCTCCGCGGGATTCGACGGGTAATGATGGGGGTTCCGAGCCTCTCTCGCGGTTCCATACCCACCACCCTCTCCCTCCTCCCTGGATGCAACGTGCTCGGTCCTTGATTCACGCGCTTCCAGCACCGTGTTAAATTGGATCCACGTGAAAAATGGACGTGCGATCGTTCCAAAGAGGTGTTTCGGGCGTCGGCATTTAGGAGCCTTTTTATTATTCCGGCGAAAAGAAAGCAGTTGAAAGTACACACTTATAGTGATTTTTATTCTAAGAGGCTTGGAAGCGACGCCCTGAATAAAGATGGCCTGAGATGATGAATGTCTTGTTGTCGTGTCGGGTTTCGTGTAAAGGGCGGCAGGTAATGGATTTCGGTTGAATATCTGAATAATAGGCAGCTTCCATTGTCGATTTATTCGTTCACTTGGAATTTTCAATATTTTCGGGATGGAAAGAACTGATGGACAGGAATAATATGTTCTTGCTCTTTATAAATTGATACTTAACATTTTTGTGAATTCCTGTGGACGTTGGTAGTCTGTTAAAATCTATAATTAAGAGATTCAAGAGTTCGCTAATTGGGAAAGAAACTGTGACAAATATCAATTACATTTCTACTTTATATCTATACTATATATATTAACAAATACCAATTACATTTACATTTCATATCTACATTAAATATGTTGAAAAATATTAATTACATTTATATTTCACATCTACATTCAACATACTAACAAATATTAGTTAAATTTACTACTACACCACAAAAGAAACCAGCGAAGCAAATTTAGCCTCAATCTCCATAAAACAATCCATAAGGCTACAAATTTATAGGGACGCGATGCAGCACAAAGTTTTCCAAAACGACACGAAAGAAGACCGAAGAACCAAAAGAGCGGCGCCGATCAATGGGCCCGGGTATTTCGCCGCGCCTCGGTGTCGGTGTGAAAAACTGGCCCGTTAACGAACACGAGCAGGTCGATCCGGCGGAGCCGGTCGCTCGACGTCGAGATTATTCATCGAAGTAACACGTAACGAAGACATATGGGGTGGAAATGATCTGGTCGGTTAGACGGCGGCGCGCGGAAAAATACGAGCGGCGCGGTATTAAACGCTGCTCGGCAATTTATTAATCGTAATAAAACCCGGGGGGATGGACGTTTTCGCGCAGATTGTGGACGCCGATAGGGGAAGATTGTAGGGGACGAAACCCATAGCGGGAACGGGGATCCGGCTGAAATCTTACGTTTAATTATACGGGACTACTTGTCCGCGCCGGGGACAGACCGCTTATAATATTCGCGCGCGCCTCGCTCCAACGCGCACGAAGAAAATTTGCTCCGCGAGGATGAAGCAATTTGTTCGGCTCTCAAGGGATAATTGAGGATCCGCGGAAAATTAATGCCGATTTTAGGTACTACTAATGTCTACCGTCGCGAGAGATTTCGCTCTTGAAATTGCCTGCGATCCATTGACGATTCTAGAACTGACTGTGGTATTGTAGTTTCTTTGTCGGTGGAAATAAGCTTCTTCGATGGGTTGTCCTTTGTTTTGAATTATTGATTGGTAACATTGGAGAGATCTCGTTAACCCCTTGTCCTATGATTCTGAACTATGACCGATCCAGTTACATTGTTATTAATAATTTATTGAAAATAAGGGAAAATTCCAGTATTATTCTATGTCAACGTGTGCTCTAAGGTATAATCCTTGATAATAGGAATAATATGTAACTTGCGTTCAAACGAATTGAATAATATTCATGTTTGTTAAATTCTGTTTGAAATCTTTACAACGAGTTTGACACGATATTACTTACTATATCTTTAATACTATTAGTATTAAAGATATAAGAAATTTCTGTTCTGAGGCACGTATGGATGCCTCGCTTGTAACTTCGTTCGAAGGAATCGAATCTCGAGGAAGTAGTCCTCGAACTCTGACAATGAGGGACAATGTGCTGCAGATATTACGTTACGCTGCAATTTGGTTCAAGTCCAATATCGTAAATGGTCGATATTGCGTCCGATTCAATAAGAAAACTACTTTCTTTCATCGATTAAACTGCTTACTAAAAGGCTCAAACCTATCTGTGAAGATATTGAATTACTTTTAACTACAATATCACCATTGTTTAAACATCCTCATATTCAAAGTCAACGTCTTCTAGCAAAACAAGCTTCGTCTAAATAAATTCTAATCCTATCGAATACGAAACTCTATACAGTTAAGGTAAACGACCCCATTACCGAACACGAAAGAATGTGTTTCTTTAGAAACAGACATTTTCTCTGTCTCATTCAATCAAACCAAATACATATTTATATTAATTCCTATTCAAAACATTAATTAATAATTCACGCATATTAGAAAATCTATGTCTTAAGCAACCGAATATGCCATCCATAATTCAAAATTCCGATTTAAATATACAAAATTTATAAAAAAAAATATAACTTTGCTCGAGATTTATCAGTACCTGCAATTTTCACCCCCCGTCAATGTTAACACAGCGATCAAATTTGAGCCATTCAACGATTCAATTACAGTTCTCGTTTCAACTTACCGCCACTGTGTCCTCCCGCGTTGGAAAATCTCGGCACGTCGTTGCACGATACCTTTTTGGTTAGAACATTCAAATTTCACGGGGCGCTGAGCAGAAATAGCGGGATTACTCTGTCCGAACGATAGCGCGGATTAACATTCACCCGGCAATCGCGCGAGGTATTTCGATAATTCGACGGAGACGTGTCGTCGATCGTGATCGGCGAGCGAATTCGCGAAACGAGGTGAGCAGTGTGTCGAACCGATGTCCCACGGAACCATCGATGTCACTGGAGTCTCCTCTTCCTCGCTCCTTCTTTCTCTCTTAGCTCCGTGGATCACATAACGTAGCCCATACTTAACACATCGAACGCCGGTCCCGCATTATTATGGGATTTCCGACTTATTTGCTCGACCGTCGGCATTATTACGACATTTGAGATCAGCAAATTCTGCTTTCTAGGTAGACACGTCGCGTTTTAAAAATTTCTAGTTAACAGATACACTGTAACTATGAATTCGAAGAGATTCGCCGCGGATGTAAGAAATCGGTAAAATAATACGATGAAGCATATGAAAATTCGTGTTAGAATTTGATCGGGTTAAATCGAAATTGTGCGAAGAAAGTTTCTGTAAAAACAGAATTGGGTGTATCTGCGTAATAAAAGGTGGAATGAGTTTGAAAAATCATATTTTGTGAACTACGTGTTTGTAGGATAATTTGAAGATGTAAAATTTGAGTAAAGATTTTGGTCGTTATCATTGTAACAAGTAATTTTAGAAAACAGTTTTCAAAATTTAGCGATACATTGGTGCCGATTAAGATTCGACATTGTATCGACTAATTAACGATTTTACTGTGAATATTAATATAAATTCAAGTTTCTATGAAGTAATTTACTAAACAGATTTATAAATTATAGCTAACAATATTTTCAGCAGGAAATTTCATCAAAATCGTAGTTAAATTAGAATGATTAGAATGAAATAAGTGTAAAGATACTTCTCACCTAGCAGCACCGATGGCAACGCAAAGCAGCATACTCGATTCATTCGAATTCTCGGTGCACTTTCGATGTTCACTGTTTGAGAGCTAATGAACAACTAATAGTGAAAATGGGTTCGATGTTTTCCTTGGATACCAAACATGCTTCGGGACGCGGGTAGAAAGGGATTTATTGATTTATCGTCCTTCCATATAATTATAAGGAATCACGGGTCGTCGACAAACGCACAGGAACTATTATTGTATGCAAATATTTTCATATCCATCGAACGCGCTAATACACTTCCAAGGAAATTAAATATACAATATTAACGACGTTTAGCATTTTTATCGGAGGACTTACGACATTTTCAGCGTATTAAAAGCCAGAGGGCATCTTGAATTTATTGTGCATTACCATTCCAACAAATGAAGGTTATGCAAGAACATTTACATTAGTTCCGGAAAAAATGTATTTTCTGAATGCCCCGAGTACTTTTCGTTTAATGTGCCTTATGTTTATTCATTTCACTCTCTCTACGCGGATTTACATTCGCATTTCCGAGAAAGATTTACAAATACTTGCACCTTAAATTCCACTCGTTCGACGACTGAATGCGCTGTACACTCGTGGGATGACTAAATACGCAGAACACCATGAAACACAGGGATCACACAAATATTAATAAAATCTGTATTTTATTGTTTATTCTATCATTCTTGTAAATGGAATTCGTATAAACACCTGAGACATCCTATGCCCATAAACGTTGTGTAAAGACCACGTTTCGATTAAAAATTATTTTATGTGCATTCGCAGGTGCGCATTAAGTGCACAAAGCCTTGAGAAAAAGAGAAGCAACGTACGCGCAAAATTATAATCAGTTTGTCCTGACAATCTGAGAACGAAATTTTGTTATTTAGTCGATAATTCCACGTAAAGACATGCTGAGTAATATCACCGTTCCAATTTTCTATTTTCAAGCAAATAATCAAAAACATAAAAATAATCAAATCAAGCATAAACAAATAAACTCAATCTGATTCTACAAGTTAATAAGCTGCCGCTTGCAGCAGTGAACCAGAGAATTACACTCCTTTAACAAAAACTATCAACTAACGCTACTCCAACGTCCATTTCCAAACAATTAATAAAACAAAAATGAAAACAAAAACAAACGTAAACGAACAAACACAATTTGATTATACAAATCATCACGCCGACCATCACGAAGGTCACCAATGACCGGAGCGACCAAATTACTTGAAAACAATTACAAGAAGCAAACTGATGTATCAAAATATTTAGCTAAGTAGATAACTCAATAATAATGTAACTTAAGAGCTATAATATTAATTTTAATACCATTTACGTTTATTATGATACGATAAGTAATGTTATAAGAAACGCTCTAAATTCTCGTGGCGGTCAACGTGTTAATAAGCTGCCATTTGCAGTAGAGAATTACACTTTCCTAATAAAAACTAACTAACGCAACTACTCCAATGTCCATTTCCAAGTAACCAATAACAAAAACAAAACAAATACAACCGAACACCCCAATTAGACTACACGCTGACACCTTAACGCTAGAACCACCGAGCACTTAAACTGACTTTTCAACATTTCTTCATGAGAACTACAAACGTGAATTTATTAAGATACCAATTAGCTTATATTTCAGTTAATACTAAATCGACTTCATTAATCATTTTTCAAAGAAGAATCTGTACCTTCGCAGTAATCGCAGAAGAAGCAGTTAGGAATTGGTCATTTTGACCCACTTGGTAGTTCTAGTGTTAAAGCGGTGAGCCGAAGAAGCTCGCATTCGAACGTCCGCCGCTGAAACGGTTGAACCAGACCCGTCGAAAAGGGTACCATTCACGCAACGCGCGTCCTCCCCCGCGCGTTGTCCATTGAATCTCTCTGGAACGGTAAGGTCGCGGTGATCGTCCGCGTCCCGGTTCTCCCCGCGCGGCGCGGCGCGTAGAGCCCGTGGCCAAGCAATTAATCGAATAATGGCACGAAAATGGCCGAACGGCCGGATTTTTCCCGCGCGGGCCGCCGGCGAGGTCGTCGACCCTTGGAGCCGAAGGTGCGCGGTTTGTATCACCGCGCGAGAATGTCGAATGGAATTACGTCAAGGGAAATATCCTACTCTTGGCGCGTTTACCGTTTCGCGTTCGACCGGGGCCGGCCTTCTCTTCTTCTTCTCCTATCTTCCTCAAGGAGAGGGACTTAAAGGTTACAAACGCACTGACCCATGCGTGTCACCGTTATTCCCATTGATTTTTTCCCAGTTGCTCCGGGTACCGGCCGGGCCTCCTCTTTCCCTGCCTCTTCCTCTACCCCTTCTCCCCCTTCGTCCGCCTTTCTTCTTCGTCCCTGTCGCGTGTTCCCGCTCGAAAATCCTCGTTCGAGGAGGAATCGACCGGCGAACCCCTCCCGCCGCACGTACTGCGCGTTGTTCACGGGAAAAGCCTCGCGACGCACGGAGACGAGAGCTGTATGCGTTTTGTTTATAGTTTTGATTAGAGGTGTTCGCGGCAATGACGAATGACTGGTATGGCAAACGAGACGAGAGGAGACGAAAACTGACCGAACGGACCTGCAGTTCTTTCAGAGTCTCGTGTTGAGGATTTCAAGGGAGTCTTCCGGAGGGTGTTTCGATTGTAGCTTCGGTTGATTTGGTTTGACCTTATTGGCAAATGGCAAGTATCGCAAATGAGATGAGAACATATGAAAACTGACCGATTAGATCTGCGTTGCTTTCGCTGGCGTCCTTGTCTGAGATGTGTTACACTTTTGAGAGAGTTGGTATTTATAGAGATAGGGATGAAAGGAGTCTTCCTCTGATAATTAGTGTTTTGTTCATAGTTGTGGTTCGTGCGTGTAATTGTATAGACGAATGGCAAGCGTTTGTTGAAGATTAAATGAAAACAGATGAGAATTGATTAGCTGCATTTCTTGTAGAGGTCAACTTCTGTGCAACGGGACATGGGTATGTATCCAGGCGGTATGTAAATTCGTTTGTTTCTTTTGTAACATGATCAAGATTGTTTTATGTAAATGGAATAAAAAGAGTTACAAGATGGCAAGAGATAGTAGATAATGGAGGTACACGCTTGAGAGTATAAATAGCACGTGTAATAGGCTCGAAGATACGGAAAAACTTATGGTCTGACTCGACATCTGGATATTTGATATGATCTTATTAACACATTTTGCACGGATCACGGGATGGACCGTACTCACACGGCTGGTGGGCGAAAATCAATGAAGTATGAAGAAGGTACGAATATAGGAAGTATTAATAGCCGACCTACCTTGCAGCGACAGTTTGCGGAAGCACTACAGTGTGTTGATACGTTGATCGTCTAATCGGCACTTATCAGATCACTCACGTACTGATTATAGGGAGTGGAAATAGGTTTCTTAATGAAACAAAAATAAGAAACAGAAGTGAAGATTTTGCTTTTGCCTCGAGCAGCTAAAATTTGGTTCGTTTGACGAGTCACGGAAACAATTCGTTTTCAAATCTATTCGAAACGTGTCTCTCGAATTCGGATGAAATGGGAGTCTAAGCGTTAGAATGTTTATATGTTTACTAATAATTCTAGTTATATTTGAACTGCGACCTCATTATATTAAAATTATATTCTATCGAACTGCGACCTCATTATATTAGAATTATATTCTATCGTATCATATTTTCTATCGTTATTACATATAATTAGTGTTTCCGTAATAAACACTAAAGCTATCGAACAATTACAGTGACTTGATTCCAATTTTTTATAAAAATTAGAATAGGTTTCCTGAGATTTACGGGTTTTCCAATCTTATCCGTGCAGATACACAAATTTAATTTGAAATTTTTAAAATTTCACCCTTTGCACTCGAAAGTATTTTGTTAGAAATACTTCATATTTTCTAGCTAGACAAAGATGATACTTTTTTAAATTAACTCAAAGAGAAATCACAAGTAAACTGAGAGACAAAGCTTTTTTATCCCAGTATTTCACATACTAATGCATTATTAAATATCAAATTTTATAGTTTTACCGAATCAAATCAAGTGGTGACTAAGAGTCACCTCTAGAGTGCAAAGGGTTAAAATTTAAAAAATTTTAAATTATAATCAGTTAAAGTTTTAAAAATTTTTAATTATAATCAGTTAAAATTTGAAAAATTTTTAATTATGATCAGTTAAAATTTGAAAGATTTTAAGTTTTAAATTTTAAAAATAAAGATCCTAAAATATTTGTCGTGCACGGTAGTTTTAGGATTAACGTCACCATTAATACTATTGTACATCATAATATTTTATTTAGAAAATAACTTTTCTCGCACATATCTAACAGTGCGAATGTACCCAAATAACACAATTACACGTCATAGCGCATGTTATTGCAACCTCAGAAACGACCTCGTTGAACAAGGTGCACGGGACCAGACATACCCTACCACGGTTATTGGTTTACAATGCCACGAATCACGCGTCATTATCTTATGTGGTACATGGGAAGCTGCGGTCAGAGGTTTTCCAGAGAACCTGGGCCTGTCCGTTCTCTTTCTCTCTCTCTTTCTCTCTCCGGCTGACATGACCTCCCTCCTTTCCGCGTCACCGTGTATATACTCGTTCACTCCTATTTGCATGATTGATGGGCACCGTCCGCGTGATGACCGTCCATCCTGACGCATCGATGACCCGGACAACCGACTAGACGATCGATGTTCTCTTAACACGTTTGCCACTTGACCAAATTAGCTTTCCGACTATTACTGCCTAGTCGAGTGATTGACTAGTGTGTCCTGGTATGCAGAGTTAGATTGGTTCATGATGATTTTAATGTTTTATGGAATTTAATGTTGGATGAGGAATCAAAGTGATTGGCTTGGATATTTTGATCAACGCTGGAACAGAGCGTTTGCATTGTAACTGTGAATGTTATTGTAATATTCATACCAGAATTGCAAGGCAATATTCTCACTTTTCCAGTAACTGAAAAATGAGGGGTTAGGTTCCTTCGAAATATTTGATAGTTGTAAATTCGTAAATTTGTGCATTAAAGAAATACACAGAAGATCTTAACCTACGTTTCTGACGCATTTTTCACGTAGATTCACTTATTTCAAAATTCTTTTTGAAAAGACCTCCAATTAACACTAAAACTACCAGATCAAAACGACTCATTCCTAATTTCTTCTTTTTGCAATTATTAAAAAGGTAACAGATGTTTCTCTAAGAAACGATTAGAGAAATTGATATAGTAGTGCGCAAACTGAACTGAATCAATTACAATCTGAATAGATGCATTCTTGGAGTTTCTATAGAGGAATTTCGAACAGTCAATTTAACTGCTCGGTAGTTCTAGTGTTAAAAAACGTATTATCCATCGTAACGAAACAATCACGATAACTTCAATTTTATTTCTCGTGCTCGAACGAATCTGGACGAACCTACTTCTCTAATTTTCGTAAGAAAGAACGTGTCATCTCCACAGGTCAGCACTCCTCGTATTAAGGTTCATTCCCAAAATAAGTCTCGTACTCGATTATTGTCTCGGTCCCTGCGAACCCGTTAAAACCTACGCAAATATCTGCGCCCTAACGATAAATCAGAGACTGTTTGCGCCCGGTAACCAGGCGTGTTTACGCGCCGTTAAATCGCCGACTCGATATTTTCTGCCAAGGAGACCCCGGACGACCAAAGATTTCCCTGTGTGGGGGTTGAATCGACGAAAAGGAGCTCGCAGGCTTTTCGCGAACAGCCGAAGGCGAGTCTTGCCCCCTTCGGGACGGAGTTCACCCTCTATGTTGTCGTCTGTGTTGAGCAGAAGTTATTCGAAATAACGGATAAAGAATGACAAATAAATTTAATCTGATCATTATTTGCGGACGATGAATCTGAATAATGGAGGAATTTACTCGTCGATCTTTATTCTTTATTGTAAGCATAAAAAACGAAAATAATATTGCCTTACTGACAGTCGAATTTGTAAATGACTGGCAAAATAATATTGATGGAACTACTATTTCATATGATGTCAGTGATGAGCAGAGGCTATTTGCAATAACGGATAAAGAATGACAAATAAATTTAATCTGATCATTACTTGCGGACGATGAATCTGAATTGTGAATGAATTTACTCGTCGATCTTTATTCTTTATTATTAACATCAAAAACGAAAATAATATTGCTTTATTGTCAACCAAATTTGTAAATCACTGGCAAAATAATATTGATGGAACTACTATTTCAGAGTTTTCGGAAAAAAACTTTTATAATCTATTCTTAGATTAATATTCGTACAATATTAATAATTCTTTTATAAACTATTCTTAATAACTACAATGTTAATTAGTTAATTATTATTAATTACTAGTATCAACAATTGTATTATTACTATTGAATTAATCCAAGAACATTCCATAATAATCTTCTTTCTCAAAAATTCGAAAATAACACTACTACTGTTCTAAATCACTCAAATGCGAATTAAGAAATAATAAATAGTGAATGAACTATTACAGATTAAATTGAGTAACAAATAACCGACTAACGGATTCACTATTTATTCATGATTGTTATTTAAATTCAGTTTTATTCGATTAATACCCAACATTGTTATCGCGAATTCCGTCCAAGACGTTTCCAACCCTCTCTGTTCGTCGAGGGATCGCAACCCTCGGCAGATCGATCCGTCGGCGTCTTGGCTGCGAGGATCTCGCCGGGGGGAATAAATATCCATTTCGTCTGGTGGCCATTTATGAATGATACAGATCGCGTCTATCCCTCGTTCGAGATAGGAAGCCCAGAAAGGGGCTCGCGCCAGTCAAATTGAATCTTAATACGCTCTCCCTCGTCTGCGGAGCAGCCACTGGGCTTCTACGCTGCGCAGATAAGGGATCTGCTACCCTTTGACCTTCAGGCAGACTGCGCTGGATCACTTCTGACCCGTTTTGCAGAAGGAAATTCGAGATTATGTGCGTGGAGGTTGCAATAGGTGGAAATTGCTGTGAACAGTGCGGACGAAGGGTCTGTTAAATTATTCATTTTTATTTTATGGATTTTCTGAATGTATAGTATAATACGATACTGGGGTAGCTGAATCGTTTCCTGTGTTTAAAGATGTTCGGAGATAAGCTTTAGTTCGCTTTTAGTTTACTTTAGTTTAAGTTTAAATATCTATTTGCGTGTTGATTACATTCCAAAGAATATGTTTTAAAAATGAGATCTGTTTGCAGATCGACTATCTTTGTATGGTTTATAAATTCAGAAAGAATGACAGTTGAAAAAATGGCCACGATTGCACGATTTCCATACGATTCGAGTAACCTGACACTAGAACTACCGGGTGGTTAAAATGATTAAGTTTCATACTAATTTATTTCATAATGATCCATGAAAATTGTAATAACAGATTGTCTTCGGTTTCTTTATATACGCGTTATAGTATTCAAGTGAAACTATTTACTTTTAAAATCATCTCGGATACTTAACACTTTCAAGAAATCAACAACTGCGAAATAAGAAAATTAACGCCGAAAATTAATCGATTAATTAATGCGTAGAAGCCAATGTGCTTAAGTCCATTTTTTATATTTCCTAATTTCCGTGAATTTCAATAAAATAAATATTTTATCGTTATAGATCCAACTCTTTGAGAAAAGACTACATTTCCTGGTCAAATGAATAAACCAGAAATCTTAAAAACCAATGTATCAAAAACCATTAATTTTCTCAATTTTTATTTTTGTGCGTTTAACCGCGTCAGCTTCTGAAAAACTCAATTATTGATCGATCAAACCGAGTCACGTTCGCGTAGAATCGAAAAGTATCGCATCGCACTCGGGCCTGGCCCCCGTAGACGCGAGATTCGTATAAATTACAGCGGCGTAGGTATCCCTGGACATGCAGTTTCTGTCCGCGGATCTTCCGGGCCATCTACAAGGCCGGCATTCTCCCACAGCGATTGCGGTACCGTTAACCCCGGCAAGTTTTGCCGGTCGAGGACGAAACATCTATTAACATTAATAAGAAGATGCGACCGTAGGTGGTCCTCCATCCAGGAGGAAGCGTCACAGGTTTCGTCTGATCAGCCGACGCTTCCAGGCGCTTCTCAAACATCATTTGCTTCGACCTTCGCGCGCATCGCGTGTGAGTCTAACAGCATTACCAACATTATGCCAACGACCATCCCTTGAATCCATGTTCTAATCTTTGTCCCTTAAAATTCAAGTTGAAGAGACAATTTGAGGGAATATTTATTGGTAAAAAAGCGCTTTATTGTCTTGGTTAGGTCATTATGCATTATACACGGTTCATTATTAAATATAAACTTTTATAGCTTTACTGAATCAAATCAAGCGGTGATTGAGAGTCACCTCTCAAGTGCAAAGGGTTGAAATTTAAATTTTATAAATAAAGATTCTAAAGTATTCGACCTGTACGGTAGTTCTGGGGTTAACGTCACTGTTAATACTACATTATAACATTTTATTTAGAAAGGAATTTGAGAGAATATTTATCGATACTACATTACTAATATAAAAATAGAATTATTCAAGTTCTAGACAATATCTTATTTATGTAATTAATATCTACAAATAAAGTTAATACAATGGAAGTGTACAATGAAATTTTAGAACAATTCTGTAGAAGAATTTAAAGAATATGAACCCTTTGCACTCGAAGATTTCTCACTAGAAATATTCAACGTTTTCTCATAAAATACCTAACAACCGTGCACGTGATTAACGGAACAGAACCATTTTATTCCTATATTTCATATAGCGATGCATTATATAAAGATTAATATTGAATATTAAATTTTATAATTTTCCTGTCTCGCAGAAGGTTGAATGGAACTGTTTGACTATTATTAAAGTTTGTATCGGATCAATTTGAATAGAGTTTTGTTCGTTATATATGCACGGGGATCTTCAATCTAGCAATGAATGAATCACGAAACAATGGACCGCGTTGTTTTACTTTCCGTTCTGTTCCCTGCTTCGAACGCTGAATGCCGAACGAATATTTCGCGCGAAACCGTGCTTCGATTGAAGCGATACGTTTAACGAGAAACAATTCAAAATGGTGGGCGACCCAAAGCGTCGGAGGCCAAGTTTTTCCACGTTGCCGGACACTACCGGGCGGAGCGCCCCCGATGCATATCAATAACCGAAGAAGCAGTACTGAAGTAAACCAGCCAGCTATACTTCGTCGTGACTTCGCAATCGTACCCATCACGAACTTCGACTTTTTCAGCGAATGAATAATCGGCTGGATAACAATCTCCACGGGAGCGTAAATTATGTATCCCAGCGTCGAGACATGCTCGCCTTTGATGATGCCACGGTTTCATAAGCTAACCAGACTATAACTATCCTTTTGTCAACAGTCAAATGAAATACTTGAAAAGATATTCAGATTGAAAAGAAACGTATGGAATATCTGGAATGTTCATTCGCGTGAATATTAAAAATGAAAATGTTAGATTGAAGTTGGACTTTTAAATAAAAATTTGGAATTAAAGAAAAATGCAGTGAATCTAATTTCATAATTGAACTTGCGAAATAGAAATTTGAAATTGAAAAATGTAATTTTAAGATGAAATCTGCTACAGTCTGTTGAGATACTTGTCATCTAACAAAACTATAGTGCGTGTAAGTTATATTCGTATGTTATTTGTATTCTAACTTTGTGCATTTACAGTGAATACGAATTTTCAGGAAAATGAAATGAATCTGGACGCATGCTTGTTCGCATGCGTGTTTGAGGTTTAAGGATTACTCTACCTTGAATGTGTTCCGAAGTTGAAAAAAAAGGTGATTAACGAGCTCACGCTGCGACATTGCAAATTTCTTATCGGCGGAAAGCGGCATTTCGAATGCGTTTCAAGGCAGCGCCGTTGATCGTCGGAAGAAGCGAGCTCAGACGAATGCCGATAAACAGAGAAATCCTGCTCATAACTAAAACATAGAGCGTTCGCGCGCTGGCAAAATAATAAATTTTTGACTTGGGAATTTTACGGTTACGAGTTCTCGTATTTCCTGCGCGGGCACCGAGGCACATACGTTACCAATCATACGTATGAGAACGAGAGCAATGTTAAAAATTCTGATGGTAACGAGTTTTCATATTTATGGATTTATGGTAACGAGTTCGCGTATATCCTACGCGGGGAACCCAAAGCCGAGTACGCCGCTCGGGCTGAATAAAGTTACCGCTTCGAAAAGAAGTCGGGGAATCTGTCATTGTTGCAAATGCCTTCGATTTAATTAAACGCTCGCTTGGCGGAGCAACGTAAGCCACTTTGCATTTTCTTATCGTCCTGCCGAAGGAAAGGAACGGATATAATAAAAAAACCAAATGTGATTTGTCTTTAGCCGTATATTGTCAAGTGTAATTAAAAAATAAATCAATAAGTAATTTACTGTTTCTAAAAATTTCAATGGTAGCGTTCGAAAACTGAGATACTAGAAAAATTAAATTTTGAAAAATTATTGTATAAACTAATGTAGCCCGTCGATCGTTAATTTCAATGAAATTAAATACATCTACCTAATGTCTATTTCCAGAAATTTCACATCAAATATTGGTAAATATATTAGCAGAAACCTATTCATTATAATGTTACCTTCTCCGAAACGATTATTCTTTTTCTTATAAAATTCCTAATGTCGCTAAAGATAACAGAAATGTTTGAAATGTTCTAGTCTTAGATAACTCAATCTTCGAATCCTCTATTTGCAATTAATATCCTCTATGAACCCGCGTTTCCGAAATAATTCATTAAGCATTTCCTTCGGGAGGCTTAGGTTTAGTGTATCATTCGGCACCCAATTAGATTAAAAGCGGACTGTTCCGAGAGGATGACGCCCCCTCATCTTCTCAGAATCGATCGAAAGGACTCCGTTTACTATTCGCAGCGAGACAGTAGCTAACACGCGATACCGTACACCGAGGCAGACAGGGTTTAACCCCGAAGTCCAATCCCGTCGCACCTTCTAATCCGCAGCGGCAGTCTTCCTCGTCATCATCTCCTTCCTAATTCCAGCCGGGTAAATTCCGAGCGAAGAACGCCCACGGAATCGGCATCGCAGGCCGATTAAAACGAGTGCAGTCTCCGTGCGCGTTGTCATGCGGACCCCGTGGCTCCCTCATGACACACGTGACCGCCCCGTAGCTAGTAACGGCTGCGAGACGCTTGGAATAATCTCACCGCTCGATCAATATCAAATTGTATACCCATACATTCCATCTTATTCGTTCCATAGATGATTTTAGTTTCCCGGACTACTTCGTGCAACATTATATAGTTGTCTGTGGTAATTAAAACTGAAGAAGGAAAGGAGGCAAAATATAAGTAGCATTTTTATTCTACGACCGTTAACTGAAAATGGAGGAAGGTTGAACATTATGCATCAAGAGATAAAGAACTAAGAAGAGAAATAAATAAAACAATGTTAGTTAATTCTAAATATTCTAATTAACTAAGGAAGAATAACTGAATGAATAATTAAATGCGATCCAATAATAGACTTCTTTCAAAGCAAACACAAATTTTATTCTAGCACGATCTATCACTGAATGTTCGCATTGCTGTATTCTTCGTGTCATTATCAATTATTCTCGATACTTTTACAAACCCAGATCTTACTACCATACTCATTCGTCACAAAAGCAGATACAAGAAAGATTAAAACGTCCCTAGAATCCATTTGACAAGGAATCAACGCAGCACTCGAAGATTTGACAAGCTTCAATTGTTCAAAGACTCGTAGTAAAGAGGGACGAATACCCATCGCTGGCGCAGGTCCTCTGGCCCCTACTTCCATCCACGAGCTGGGTCTGCGAGACAGGCTCACGCAGCCAGGCACGCACGCACGCACGCACGCACGCACGCACGCACGCACGCCTCGTGAGAACGGCGCTCGTGCGTTCTCTCGATTCTATTGGCGCCACGCCGCAAACTTGCCGAGTGTGCGAGAAGACGCTGGGCCCGGTCGGCGACAGGGGCCAGCGTCTCGAGAGTAGTGGTGGAGGGACTCACGGGGTCGGGAGGGAAGGAACGCGACAAATTTCCGTGCTGCTCGTCGCGTATGCCATTGTCCAAGGATACTGACTGAGCCGGAGAACTGAATGCATGGGAATAAGGGAAAATGGGCGCTTCGATCGACTGGAACTGTAAATCCCGTCGGACTGACTCAATAAACAGTCCTCCTCGGCCATTCAAAATAAAAACTGGTTTCTCGGATTTTGACACATTGTCTTCATTATTCAATATTACTCGAATTACCATTTATACCTACTTCCATCTATATCAGTGTTCCCCAAACTTTTTTGTGCCATGCTCCATCTAAGTTTTTCCAAAATTCTTATGTCTTCCTAAGTAACATTTATATAATTTTTAATATTATATTACAATATTTTTATATTTATTATAATATTTTTACTATTTTGTTTACGCGTGTAAATATTGTGAAATATATGAAGTGACATTTCAAATTTCAACAGCCCCACGTTGGAAAACACTGATCTATATGTATCTTAAGAATTTAGTGGAGGATTATGATAGAATATCCATTTACAAAAGCTACCAACGTCTATCCAATTTCTATAAACGAACCTTCCGCGTCCATTAGAACCCTTATATTCCGTCCACACCAGCATCCGTACATTCCCAATGAAACTGTCGCAAATTGAAAACCAAATTAGCCAAACGTGAGTATGAAACACGTAAATCACGAAGATACAGGAAAGCGTATTCTATATTTCCCACAAATCTCCATAATAGAATTCCCTTCGAGCCGTACACGTCCGCGCTGAAACGACACGATGTTTCAGAAAAATAGCAGAAAATAATTCCTCTTTCGAAAAGAACGCTCCCTCCGAAAGAAAAGCTTCATTTGTGATTCGCAGTTCGTTCCCGCAGCCCGTATCCGCTTCGAGCGCAGAGGAGAAAAAGGAAATTCGCGCGGGGCAGGGTCCGCAGTTGGCCGGAGCGCGGCTCTCCCATCCATATTCATAGGGGAGCAACGAAGGCATCGAAGCGCCGCGATAAATCGAGAGCTCGGTGATCACCGAGCCGAAACGCGCGCGTCCGCGTATCTCGATTTCCAGCGGCGCGGCGCGGTGGACGTCACCGGGGACCGCGGGATCTCTGGCGGGCGACGCGAACGGAAGAACTCGTTCGGTGCGTGCTTTACAAACGTTTCGTTCGCCGAGGCGAAACGGCCCCGAGAAAGAGGGAAGCCTATCCAGTTACCGGGGCATAAATTCGTGCCGGGATTACAGTATATCAGCTGCCGGTTGAACTTATCAATAATCCCCGCAGCTAATGCCGCATTCGTTAGGCCGCGTCAGGCTCGCAGTCGCGAGAAACCGATCGCCTGTACCAGAAAATCCCCGCTATCCCTTCGGTCAACCTTATCGCGACGTGGAATCGGCTTTATCGGACGCCAATCGATGACCCGTCGACACTCATCCTTTACCGAATGCGTAATCTAACCGTTCGCTCGGCCTCGCCGAGATTCGAGACGCCATTTATACGCCCGTATTCCGTCCTTTGATCATTCCACTGGCGACCGTTTCGCGAATGGAGCTAGCTGGGACCCCAACGCTGTCGTTAAACTGCTGAAAGGATCCTCTGATCTAGAACATTGAACAAATAGATGTCTCTTTCCGGTTCCTTTGATCTTCATACTCCGAGAATTGCATTCTGTACGTGATTTTGTCATTTGTAGAATTGTAGAAGCTTTAGGAGGTTAAACAACTTGGCTTCGTTAACGATGGTATGTACGAATGGATATTTTAATAAGCTGATTAAATATACTTCAAACATTTTCAATTATAATCTCCACGAAGAAAGCAGTATTCGTTTCTCGGGTGAAATGAATTCTGATTTCTTCTCAGGTAGACATGATTACTCTCTATTTCCAATACATCCAAAAGTTCATTCATCGAAGAATCAAATGCTTCAGCATTACCGAATAACACTCCACATAATTCTCTCAACCATCATGAACCCTCTACATCTCCCTAAACTCCATTTCCCCATCAATCTGAATCCCCAAGCATTCGTCTTAAGAAAACCTCCCTCGTCCCTTCGAAATGGCTCCACGCACGATTCCTAGAACCATGTCAGCGCGGTTCGGAACAGTTGCTAGCACACGTGTCGATGGTTGTACCGGCTATTAAAGACATCGCGGCTCCCTGGCCGGTCGGCTGAACGGTGTACGACAAAGCTCGTACACCGGGATCCATTCGTGCGCGCGTTTCGATGGATGTAAAGTAGCTGCATCCGTCCATATACGCGGCGGAGCGGCTGAATGGGACTCGGGTCGAGCCGAGCCGAGCCGGGCCCGGGCCCGGCGGACGTTAAATAGTAATAGAGTCGGACATGCGAGGAACGAGGAACGAGTTGGCGGAGCAGGCAGGCCCCGAGTGGTCAGGCATTCAATCCGCGCGCGAGCAATTCCATCACGTGTGAACGAATTGACCAGCTGGTCAATATAAATAAATAATGCCGGTTGGTATGCGGGACGCGAGCTAGCCGCTTACGTGATCGATCGATGGACGCGGGCGTCGTTCTACGTGTAGGCGGTAATCGGCTGTAATCGTCTGCCGGGGCCATGGGAATCGCGAGCACCTGCCTGAATTGTTCCTCCCCTTCCGCCCCCGCCGCCGCGGCCGCCGACGACGCCGCCAGCGCCTCTTTCCTTGTCTTCCACCTTTTCTTTATTCCCACTTCGATTCTGTCACGCCTCGGTCACCCGGTGTCGCACGACCGTCGCGCGGAATATCTGACCCGTATCGAGGTCGTGATCGGGGAACGATGTATTGGCTTCCATTTTGGTTGCGGCTCGACGGTAAAAATAGAACTGTGGCGATTTTCCTTTGAGCTCGTAAACTGCATCGTTAGTTATTGGTGCGAACGGGCGGTGGTTTTGTTGGCGAAGACGGTGTGACAAGTGACGCGGAATCTTTTTGATGGTGATTTGGGAGTTTTAGGGGATAGGTTGGATGATCTTATAGGTGTACGTAAAAATAGAAACTGATGTCTATAAGAGATTATCATCGATAATTGCGAGGATACGGAACTGTACAATGAGTGTCCACGTTGATACATACCAGAAACCTGAAAATTTGTATCAAGAGCCGAATAGTAATAAAGAAATATTACAGAGAATTCAACTTCCACTTAAATAACCTTCTCACTAATTAATCCTTTGCATTCGGAAGCATTTCACTGGAAACATTCGACACTTCCCTATAAGACGTAGATGACATTGTTTGAAACGAACTGATAAGAAAACATACCTAAATTAAGAAACAAAGTTAATATTAATATTATATATATAATATTATATATAACACTTTGTCATTCTGTTATATCAAATGGTGACTGAGAGTCACCTCTCGACTGCAAAGGGTTAAATCGAACATCTCTATATCCATCGATCCTGTCACAGAGGAAGGTCCATAAAATTTCATACGCTACAGAATCTCCGTCCCCTAATAACAATCGCGAGGTCTAACTAAGAATGCGACCCAACGATCCATATCCACTCACGACGCACGAAAATCCTGGAAATCTCCGATGCAGGAAAAATGATAATAGAACCATGGCCATCAATAGATATGGCATGGTAATAGAATCGCTTCAGCCGGTTTCGTATCTCGCGGATAGACGCTGGAATTCTTGTCGTCTCTTTCAAAGCTTCCCGCCTCCCGCCCCCGCGAAGCTTGCCCAGCCAGCCAATAGTCCCACGGACAATTACTTGCGGAGCCCCCGGGCCGGCTACAAGCGCGGCGACAGGGATTCCCCGGGCTTTCGCGATCGTCGCGTTGATTCAGTGGAGCATTGTCTCCGGACGATACGCATACAATGGCTCAAAGCGATCTGAATCTAATCTATGACTTATGGCCGCGGCGCTTGCCTCCTGAATGAACAATGTGCCGCGGCGCGCGCCTTTTTCCTTTTTCTTCCCCTTCCGATCAGCGGGGACCCCGCGCGGGCGCGCGCGCTTCCTCTCGTCTCGAAGGATTCCAGCGCGAGGCACCGCCGGACATCGTTCTTCCGGTCGTGCGTGCGCCGCCACCGGGGACTTCATTAACGATTCATCTCAGCTCCCCCCGATAGAGTTAACGACGGTGCTTATGCTAATTTCGGAGGCAGCGCATCTTCGATTTCATCGGTTCCAGCTTCCTCGTCTCGCATGGATTCCACGGAACGGCTATTCTGTGATCGGTGGACGATAGTTCGTAGAGTTGGAATGGTATCGAGTTGATATTGTGGAATTTGGATCGTTAATTTTGATACGCTAGCGTCGAGTAAGGTATAGATCGACCGATACTTCTATTAGTTCGGGATACCGCCGGCAAGTGTGTTTATCTGAATTGCCATCATTGCTAACTTGTTGGAACAGAAAGGGACTCTAAGTTCACGGTTATTCTGAATATTGAATATCCACGATAACAATGCACGACGATAAAACAGAAGCAAACTAAGCTCAAACTTGTTGAACTCTGCAATATTCGCTGTGGGTTTTTCTGTAGCTGTCATCAGAGCAACCCTAAATTCTGCTATCCGGAACACCTAGCGCATCAATAAAAGATGAAGCAATTCAAAACAGTATAGACATCTAATTCCAACTCTCCAGCATCAAACTCGAAACATCTTCTCAGCTAATCCAGTGTTCTAACTGAATCCCAGCCTCCGCAGGACCTCCATTACCAGGTAACCCATTCACACAGCGAGTCGATGCAACAGTTATCTTCGTCCTGGAGCACGGGCCCATGTCCGTTCGCGGACGATTGACGAGCAGGATCACGGGCAAGGCTACACGACACAGCAGGTACACCATCCGCACAGCGGAAATACGAGCGGGACATCGATACACGTCCGGGCGGATTCACGGAATTGCATAATGCCGGGTATAGAGAACCGGCGACCTCGTCGCTTAAAGAAGATACTCGTCCGCGGCGATTCTTATCTATGTAGGAAGTCATCCAGAGAGAGCCTCACTCTCTCTCGCTCGTTCGCCGCGAGCCGGAGCCAATCTGCCCGTCGAGTGTGTTAGGTAATACTCCGTCAGGGCCGGCCAAACGCGTATTGTCGTGCCGTTGACTCCTTCCAGGGGAATCAGTGGCTGTAATCTGGTGACTTCGCGCGGCGGACTAAGTCGGAACAGTCCCGAAAATCGAACGAGTTTGGTTTTCGTTTGAAAAGACAAATTACTTTGTAATAAAAGCATCGTAATCGTCGTAATAACGGGTTTCTTATTTCGTAATTATCTATGCCTCAAAAGTATAAATATAAGAAATGACTTGAAGAATGAGTCGCTTCGTTTGAGTGTTGCAATAAATATATGAAGAAATCGGAAGGAATATATTGTAACAGTTTTTATAAGGATTAAATATTAATCGTGTTAAATATTGAGTAGTTGTAGTGTTAAAGTAGAAGAAACCCGGCACTGCGGGATGTCGACCTTTCTAAGAGGTCACCTTTCAAGAGGTTTATTTTCACGCTGCAACGTGTACCTCATAGACGAGCCTTGTTTCACTATCATGTAAAGAAACATTGATCGAACTCAGCGAAACCACAAAAGATGCAGTCGGATAACTTCTATTCTTATGGGAATTAATCCCTATTAACAATAGATTTACTGACATTTACAGTGTGTTCTATTGTTCTTAGAAAAATTGTTATCCGATCACTTAGATCTTAGGAATTAGAGGTTTAAGAGTAGACAATTAGGATACATATTTGCATGACTGCATTAATAAACATCGACCCAAACGTTTACCAAATAATGCTTATAAAATTCAGTATGAATCGAATTGACTCGTTCCGTAAATCCAGTGTTACCTCCGCTACCAACGTTTCTTTCGGTGACGATCCCCTCAATTGTAATATTTTCTTCAAGCCAACAAATCTAAACGAAAAATTGGAAAAATTGAACTAAAACAAGTCACTGAGTTCCTAAATACAAAACCGTATCTTATAACTTTGAAGAATAATATCTATACGATTTATTTCAGAATGTGTTAAGAAGATAACAATTGTTTCTCTGAGAAATTTGCGAAGAAATCGATTAAGCGATACGCAAACTGAAAATACATCTACAGGGGAACCAAAATTCTACACTGGGAAACGTACTGTATTCGAACTGTATTGGAACAGCAGTTCGTACGAATTCAAGTCCACTGTAACCTAGCTTCACCCGAGTGTCTTCCGTGGACGGAAGCCGGGCTGCGGCTTTCTCGTTCACGGGGAACTGGCAGGCCGCTCTTCCGCTCCTTCATCCGCTAACGCGCTGAAACTGATACGCTGATGCGCGGATGACGCCCGCTTATGTGGGGTGCTTCTTGAGATAACAGACAGGTTCTCCCGAGCTACTTCTCCGCTGCGAAAATGCTTATTCCGTTACAAATTGACCGCCGACACGATGGACGTTTTATGTGCCGACTTCGACGTGGATTCCTAACGGAGGAAGATTGAGATGTTCTTTGAAATATCATTGTTATCGAAGTAATTGCTATTTAACCAGTTAACTGTGTTTGGTGAGTGTACACATTATCTTAAAACTCGTAATAGTAATAACTTTTTCAACAATGGATTATGTATTTTTTGAGACAAACATGTAATTCTCCTTCGTTTCGCTTTAGTTTTTCGTTAGGATATATTTTAAGTGCATTTGGCCTGCATTTAACGAGTATACACTTCACTATTTGATTTTATTGCGCGTATAATGAGAGATTTTTCAAACTAAATTCCACAACTGGTTAAACAGCTTCGAAGACGTAAAATAAGTCTACAGGGAATTATATGCATTGCTACATTACATAATTACAGAATTAACCGTCTGTGCCATGAAAATAGTTGAACACGTAACATATTTGTGACGACCGTAATCATATATTTTACACAATGAAAATGAAAGTAATACTATAGATATTGTTATCACAAATTATACTGCGACATGTTCAGGATCTCAATGGCTCGTTTCATTTTTCTAATATTTAGCTGTATTGGATCGAAGAAGATATAATTGAGGAGACCGTCATGGAAATAAGCGCTAGCGAACGCGTTAACGCATCATCCTCGTCAATGTCTAAAACACGAAAGGAAATGTCTAAATCAAGACAAAAAGAGTTCAAATTAAATCCACGGTAAATCATGCACCCGCGTATCCAGTAAACGAATTACGCCAGTCGAACTAGTACGACCGTTCCGACAGAAAACCATAAAACCCAAAACACCATCACGCCGAACGAAACTGCACGAGCACACTCTCCCAACATCGATCATCCGCAACATACCGAACACCCAACGAAACTACTAAAACCATCATCTCCCCGGATCCAATAAAAACTTTCCAATTAACCGAACCAACACGACCGGGCGCCTCGAACCTCGACAACCAGACCGGAAGGGTGAGCGCGAAGTTACGACCGCGATGATCGAAGTACACGCGTGGGCATCGTTCATCCGCCGGGGAAATTCGTATCGGGTTCCGCATACTTTTTCCGCGTATAAATGCATCGTTTATCGGAAAATAACGTTCCGCGGTGTAAATCTCTGCGGGAGGCACTAGCGGTTGGACTTAGTCGGCCTATAGGCCAGCCAGCTAACCGGAGATGCTCCTAGCGTTGGGGGTTGCGGAGACCAGGGATGAGAGACGGGAAGCGAGAGCCCGGCGAAAAAAAAGAGCGACTGGTACCGCAACAAACTGCGAAATATAATAGGTCTGAGTTACGACCGCGACTGTGTGGTCCTCGAGTTTGACCCCCGGTCGCCGGCGACTAGTTAGCTCCGCCGCGGGACGACGCGAGGGAAGCAGTGGCTAATGCTCCGAACATCCGCGTCGCGGGCCGCTCGCGTCAATTAGACTTCATTATTATTCGAAACAATAAGGAAGGAAGGAATTTGTCGCGCGGACACGCGAGTGATGGGGCTCGGTAATAAGATTCGAACGGTTTGATGTCTTTATGAGCCTGCACAGCTGGGAATAACGTTGCTGGTCATGGGATCAGGTTAGTTGTACTAGATTATTACTTCTAATTTCTTTTGTACAATCTTTTGAATGAATATTTATTATTGTTAATGAATGTAGGAATTATGTGTGGATGTTTGAAGTTGTTTAGTGCAGTTTACGAGCTATATTTGTTAGGGGAAGCTTGGGAACGAGAACTGTTTCATTGTCTTGTGATTAATTCTATAGAAGAAGTATTTCTACTATTGTAAGATAATATAATAATATAGTAATATAGTAATATTATAATATAGTAATATAATAATATAATAATAAATGAATTGTACTTCTTGAACTAATCACAGTGATTTAACCCTCAAGCATAAAATGATTTGGAACTAATAACTCAAATGATAAACGTAGAAATAAATTCAGCTCGTTCGGTAATAATAATTTAGAATAGATTATTAACGGAATAGTTCCTTCCCCGCTAATTTCCCACAACTTCCCGAGCACCCCGTAGATCGAACGTCGCTGGCCGACTCCGCGAACAGACATGTTCCCCGAAAGAGCGGGGCTTTCAGCACGAATCGGCGAGGGGAATGCGATTACCGCATTCGCGCAGTACGTCTTCTGCATTTCGTAACCCAGACGAAGCTGGAGCGCTCCGACGAATACAGAAAACGCATCCGAGTGACCGGAGGGTTAGGAACCTCGTCCGGGAGTCGCGCCGCGTCCCGATGCCTGTCCACGTCGCCGGTTCTTACGCAACACTTCGGAAATGGAACGCATGGGATCCGATCGCGGTAACGAATGAGAACGAAACTGCCGACGTCGAACTCCTCGCCAATTAATGGAAGACGTTTTTACTTATTGACTGAGACCGCGTTCACCTTATTCGTAGATTACGGATTTCCACGGGTTCACGGGAAACTAGAATGCAAAATTCCACGAGATGTACACCGTATGAAAATATAGAGAGAATATTCTAAGTCTAATGATTTTTATAATATTCATTAAGGAATACCTTTTTTACGCAGTAATTCTGTTGTTTGAATTATGTCCTTGATATTTGGAATTTGTGTACTTATCGATGTTCTTTGAGACACGAAGACTGGCCAGATATTATGAAGTTACATTTGAAGATGCATTTTAATCAAAATAACGACAGTTGATCGAGTAAGGTCGATTGATATTAAGACATTATCTTCCTTCGAAGATATTTGATTGTAACTTGAAATATAAGAGCCGACAAGATTCATATTTCATAAAGTTAATTAAGAAACATATATGTATTCTTGCAAGAGAAGGTATATTAATATGTATTCCAATAAGCAGTTACTATTAATATTATTATTAATCTACATAGAGATCTGTTCAGATGGAAAGAACCAAAAACATAAATTCCTCGACAATCAATTAAAAGAATAATTACCTCGAATCCCGATGAAATTTCACCCTTTAAAAGCGGCGCTCCTTCCATGAAGACCTCGCGGTAGCGCAGAGCAAAAGGAAAAGGGAGAGCCTCGACCCTTCGAAAGCCACAAAAAATAAAGCTGAAGAGAACGACCTTCGGTCCCGACAATCCTCTCCTAATTTCTCCCTCATCCCCTGTGCCATAACGATTACTGTTCCCCAGCCGTCCACGAGGATCGAAAGTCGTTCAGCGTAGCGAACGGCGGGCACATCTGGCTCGTGGCCAGCTGACTCCGCGATAGAGCTCACGACTACACCTCCGCAGACTGGTGGTACACGTGCAACGACCCCGTGATCTTGAACTTGTCGTAATTCTTCGGTCGGCGGACTCGTTCAACGAAATACAGGGTGTTTCAGAACGCTCGGCATGGACGTCGGTCGTGAACGTTGGGCGCCACAGTGATTAAAGAAGTTCGTGCTCAGTTTTACTTCGATTTGACGATCGAAGATCCGGGATCTTGATTCCTTCTGCTTCGATATTGGATCAAACTGATTGAAAATGAAGTTTCCATATAGACACCGAAAGGTATTACTGTTTGTTCTTATTCGAGTCGCGAAACATTACTTTTTCCGTTTAATATTTGGCGTTTAGTAGTTTTTAGTATATAATACCGAATGATTCGAACAATGTTTTATTTAAACATTCCAGATTGTGAAAGTCAGACGCAAAGAAAAATGTACAATATCTATAATTTAAGCACTAACCAAGACGAAGTAACAACAGAAAAGATCTCTGCCAGTGAAAGAAAGCCGACAGACTACAGATAAAAGACAAACAAAGAAGCGAAAGTAAAAATAAAACGGACCACTCGAGAAAGCTATTCCCAAGAAGAAGTATCTCGCACGTCGACGCAAGAAAGGCGATCGAGTACAGAGAAAACAAAACCGTCAGCAGGACAGGAGTAAAAGTGAAACGGAGATTCCATAGTATCCCGTACGCCACCGCGATCGTCCAAACAATGGGACACCCAGTACATCCGAGGAAACCATTCCGAAAAAGGAGGATCTCACACGTCGAAAGAAGAAAGGCGGCGGAGTGCAAAGAAATGGCGAACGGCCGGAGATAAAAGCCAAGTGGGAGGCAAAAAACGGAAAAAGAAGTGAAAAAGGAGGACGACGATGGGCAGAGGGAGATAGAAAGAGAAAAGCGGAGAGGCAGCGAGAGGCCGTTGAAAATGAAAAGGGGTAGAAAAGCGACGGACACGCGCGATTTTAATTGCTACCAGGAAACGGCGGCGCTCTGTTGGCCTCGCGAACACATACGCACGGTCCTTCATGCGTGTCAGGATCTGGCCGGATCTACGCGCAAGTGCTTTGCCTCGGTGTGCTCCTAGCTCCTCTAAACTAGCCGTACAGGCTAGATTTTAGATTCACGGGAGGACGCGTGCGCGATTCCTTTATGCCGGCGCACGCCGCGGCGGCCAGCTCCGGCTGTCTTCTTCCCTTTCTCTCTCTCTCTCTCTCTCGCTCGTTCCTTCTCCTTCTTTAATACACACGCGGCTTTATACCCCTGTCGGACGAGTGCAGGACTGCTCCGCGAATGCGATTACGTGCTCCTATAAACGTAATGTCCCGGGCAACCGGCGATACCAGCGGTGTACTACCTGCTCCGCGGGAAATCGCGGCGAGCCCGCTCCGACGTGCGGTTCGTTCGTTCCGCTTAATTGAAATGAATTATACGCAGCTTATTAAGAGTTCCCGAACGCAACTTTGGCCACTTCTGTTTCGCCACTTGCCGTGCCTCCCCACTGGGGCAGCTTCAGAAGTTCGGTTTTATCTTCGGCGCTGCGTGTTAAGTTAGAGGTCTGGATTTTAAACCGTTCGCTGTTGATCGCGAACGCGCTCTTGGTTGGAGCACTTAAGGTGTACGAGTATCTTCGTTGTATTTGAAAGGTATCTTAACGTAAGGCAACATGGACTGCGAATGAGAATCAGTGTATATTTTATGCTGGATGTGTTTAGATAGGGTTTTACTTACTCGTTGTTACGAAAGAGTAAGTAATATTGTTTAGTTCTTTAACTTTATTAACTCCTTGCTTATGATTCCTTTCGTGCGTTGGAATTATTTTGTCATTAATAACCTACGAAGAATTCTGTATTTCCTATAGAGATACCCAGATTGTCCAGAGTCTTGCTTCAGTTGAATAATTCGAATTCTCAGATACCTCGGAACACGATGAAATTTCACGAACATCTCGACAGACTTCTTCTCAAGCCTCTAATCATCTCCACGATTAATGTCCAATTCAAATGAGATGATCAGTATTACACGACATTTTCATCGGTCACAGCTTGCCGATCCATCGCGCACAGTCCCATCGAATCGGCTGCGAAGCCACAGAGGACGTGGTCAACGAATGTACCGTTCCCGCGCGCATCAGATTTTCCGGGGCTGGGACCGGTCAGATCTAAGGCTTCCTAATCGTGGTTATCTGTCAACGAATCGGGCCACGTAGCTGCACGTGTCCCGTGCACGCCGTTTTTCACGACGGAAGCGCGCCCGCGGACGCAGACGCTACGAGGGATCCGCCGCGGCTCAGCGTCAGAAACGCCGCGCTGCATGTCCGTCTATGGGCTCTCTCGGATCCACCCGTGATAACTCGCCGCGAGAGTTATGCGGTAGCCGCCGCGAGATAACATAAACTCGCGCGTTATCTGATCAGACAATGCATCTGGTGATTTGTGGACTCACGAATGAGGTGACCTGCATACCGAGATACCTCGTACCGTCTCTCGCGCTCCCCTACTTTCGTTCGCTCCTCCTCGCTCCCCCGCCTTCCTTCCTTCGCCCCGTTCCTCTTTGCCCTGTCCAGGACACTGTCCATGGAACCAGTCCGTTCATTTCGCGTGTTAATGCTTCCCTGATCTGCATAGTCGCGCGACTCGTTTCCTCTTTCCGGGTGAAACGGAACGGGTCGAACGGTTGCTCGGTCACGTTACGAAATAATCGTGTTACACGGGACGGCGTGTTACACGGCTGCAGCTCGGCGGTAATAAATCAGAGTCGCTCGAGAAAGAGTTGCGATCCGGAAATGATTGGATTATCTTTAGATTCGGAGTGCGCGGGGCGAAGGAAAGGGTTTGAAAATATCGAACTCGGAACGTATAATGATTTCTATGTAAAATTCGTTCAGTTCGAACGTATTGAAACGATGAGGGAAATCTCTGTTGCAGTTTCCAGAAGAAAGAACTGTGAGGAATGCATTTATACGAGAAATATTCGATCACTGTTGTTAACCAATCAGCTGTTATACCTCTTTGAAAAGTTGTACCTAAAATGTATCACGAGAAGTTAGCTCGCTATTTCTTCGTTACAAGTATACCGCTCGAGAACAGCTAACAGGTTAAGCGCACGTCGCTGAATTCAACGGAATTAGAATCCTATTCTTAAGGATAAAACACGAAGTACCTCAGCCAACAGCTACACAGAAGGTTGACGTTAATCCAAGCGTATCGTCTATTCCAGCGCACAAGGCGCCTCGTCATCGACGTCGCAAGAAGAGCGCGAGAAACGTCTGAGTCTGAAATATACAACGATGCTCGAGCAACTCGAAAACAGGATTCCAACGGAAAAGTTGTCGTTGCACGCGTTCTCCTCATATTTTCGCGTAAAGTCAGCCTCCCCGATTGAATCGGCAATTGCAATTTAGCGAACAACGACCAGCGTGGCATCGGGGTTCGTTAACATAGCTGAAATTTCCGCAGAAGGGTTCCGTAAGAAGAGCGCATCGGCGCAGCTATCATACGAACGCAGCGCGAGGGTTAAACGTAATCCCTATCCGGACTGAGCAACATCGTGGGACATATATCGGCGAATGTTAAGAGGGGTCCGTTCCGAGCGTACCCCCGGGGCCCACGGTGCACGTAGTATAGCGCACGTAGGTACGTGGCACGCCGCTGGTGGGAATACAGCGTGGGTACTTACCTTTAGCCGAGGCAGCCGATCGCCTTTCTCAGAATTAGATAAGTCCCTTTATTGGTGATCGGATCACAGCAGCAACCAGCAGCACCGGTAGCGGCAGCAAGTTCAAGGTTGGCTGGTTAAAAATAACCAGCTTGGCGTACTCTCGCTCGCTGCGGAGGACTCGGCCGCTGCAGTCCTATGGCGGCTGCTAAAGTCGACCGGAAATCTACTGTCCGCTGCTGCGAACACTGGCTTACCCTTGCCTCCAGGTTCAATCTCGCCCGATAATGGCTCCAGCTTTCGGCTTCGCAGTCTTCGGACGGTCTAATCTTATCGCGCCGATGATCCGTCATCGGCGGATGGAAAAGAGCATTCGAATGATCGATGCGCCCTCGGCAGACCCGGCAGATCGTTCGAGGATTTACCGAGTTGTCTCTGGGAAAATCATTTTCTTGATTGTTAGACGAATCGGGTGGGGATCTGGCGTAATGTTTGACAGCGGATGAGAATGTTTGTCTCATCGACTGTCATTTACGACTGCTCGCGTTTCACCGGGACATCTTTTGTTCGATAGAGGTGAGCAGTGTATCTTTTTAGGGGATAAATTGCTTTACTCTTCCGACATCAAACGTTTGTTTCCTTTCTACAATCCGACCGAAGGAAATGAACGAACGTTTCACTCGACGAATGTTTTCCGAGATAGTTCACGAGTGCTGTCTACTTTCACGTAAACGGTGAACTGCGATATTCGGGAATCGGTATTTTGGGATTACCTTTAAAACCGATGAACGATTGGAATCCTCTCCAATTTCACGCGAACAATGTTATGCAACAGTGTAAACAAAATCCCAGAAGCAAATAGCAAAAAGCGATCGATTCAGCGTAGAATGACTATGTTTCCAGCGATTTCCAGCACTCGCGTCGAATCAGCGTTTCCTACGCTGCTCCCTGCGCGATTCTCACACTGATCGACTGTGACTAATGTGTCATGACGTATGTTGATTCTAAATCGATTGGTTAACGGAGCGACGGCCGGCCAAGCTAGCCAGGTGATCCAGACAAAGTTGCGCGGCAAGATAAATCATGTGTGAACGAGGTGAATTGAGCGATTGGAGGGCCGCAGCGATTGGCTCCGGTAACGGTACCGGCCACTCGCGCCCATCTTTCGCTTGTCTATCGTCCCGGCTGGAACTAGGATTGTGCATTTCAGCTGGCTGGAATGTAGTTTGATGCGTTATGACGTAACTGTTCGGCCGTTTACCGACAATGTTACACGCCGGACTGACGCGATACTCGTAATATAGGAGCCCAGTGAACGCACGCGTTGCGCGCGCGGCGATTTGCATCGAAAAACGCCGGAGACAGGATGCGCAATTTTCGCGGCGTGGAATGCGGCTTGATCGATACGTTAAGATCCCGTGCAACATTTAATGCCGCGATCACAGGTGATTACCGTAATTGCCCGATGACTATAATGATGGTCCATCTCTTCTTTCTTTTAAAACGGCAAAATGGTAATTCCGCGGATCGCGACCCGCAAGATGGAACGCTTATTTAGATCGTACGCGTTCCGGCGATACCACTCCGCAGAATCACGGCGAGACCGGACTATTCTAAGTTACAGGTTCGGTGAATAATTATGCGTATGTGTACGTAATAATTTGTGAAAACATGTATTTTTTGTCGGTGAAAAATGTTGGTATTTATTTATTGATTTTTACTGTTCGTTCGGAGAGCCCGACCTTGTGCTCCTCCGTTTCTAGTTAGTGGCTGGATCTCGTTTAATAACGCCGTGGTTATAATGTGCTTTCAGGATTAATACTATTAAATTTTACTAATAAAAAATACAACGATGTTCTAGTAGCCTAAGATTGTCTTATATAACTTTTATAAGATTAATGACAGGGGGAATTGTTCTACGATCGATGTCGGGCAGGGATTTCAGAGGTACACAGGGTGAGTTTAATTTGTTCGCTTAGACAGTATATTGTTATTTAATATATGAATTGAATTTAAGATTCAAATCAGGGAACTGTATTAGTGACTTCACGATTAACATTGCCATTGCTATTTAATTATTTAATTAATTATTATTCAATTATTTCCTAATTAAATAGCAATGGTAATTTATTTTTATTCGCGGCCAGTGTTCATTGTTTCTGTACTCACAGAAACGTATCAATTAATTTAAAAAAAAACTCAGAATAGTCCCAAAGCTATACACACAATAACTATAAACTGATTATATCTGTTCCGGCACGGTTTATTTGGTTGAGACACAGTGCGTAAAAATTTATGGTATGACCAATTATGATCGCTCATGTCTAAACACAGTGTAAGTAAATTTTGGAAGCGTTTTATTGCTAGCTGCATTTCTACATCCGATGTCATAAATGACCAGCAGCTGACATATCATAAAAAAACGGCAGCTCAACCACTTAAACCCCGAGCGCACAGCCACCGGTACCCTTGCAGGTCAGAAGGGACGACGTATCCCTTACCTCCACTACAAGTAAAATGGGCGTAGGCTAAAAACTGTAATTAGCAACACCCCGATCGTTTAGCCTTCTGATTTGTCACTAAGGTCACCGCCCTATATCAGTATTTTTATACATATAGGGAGACATTGGTAGAGACATGGATACAGACATATAGACAAACACAAGTTCATTACTAATCACGCTGTACCCACTGGACAACACACATACTTCAACTTTGTATACACATACACGCTCCTTTCACTCGTTATTCAACAAATACAGTCCACTTTCGAACGAGAAAAGGGGAAGCCTTTTCTCATCATCACAACTATTTCACACAAGGTTAATCCGGCGTGTGAAAGTGTTACGCCACGTCCACTAATACTGCCTGGACAGCGTGCACGAACATTTTCGAGATCACTTTCCCAGCGCCTAATTCAAGTTAGAAACAAAGGAGTACCATCTATAATAGCAAACTTCTCTAGACTAATGACTGCATCATCCGATGCTCTTATGCCTCTGACGTTAGTTGCAACAGGAGATGTTTTACACGATGACCACCGGGGACACATAAATGCATTCATTTCATGGCATGCACGACCATTGATTGAAGAAATAATTACCAATCCATGGGCTCTAACCTATGGAGCTCGAGATGCAGATCAAATAATGGCGAGGACTTATGGAGAGTTAGTTGGTGTATCCAATGCTAGAAATCTGACAACAGTCGGGGATAGAGAGCGAGCATGAGTGAAGATTATCCGCGTATTAAGACAGACATATAGACAACACAAGTTCATTACTAATCACGCTGTACTCACTGGACAACACACTTCAACTTTGTATATACATACACACTCCTTTCACTCGTTATTCAACAAATACAGTCTACTTTCGAACGAGAAAAGGGGAAGCCTTTTCTCATCATCACAACTATTTCACACAAGGTTAATCCGGCGTGTGAAAGTGTCACGTCCACTAATACTGCCCGGACAGCGTGCACGAACAATATCGTTGACTTCATTCACAAATCCAAGACAAAGCGAACAAATTCTTTTATCAATTCACCCTGTACACCGTCAGACAATAATACAAAGTACACACGGGTTCAACAGCGATACCGTCAACGTCATCTTTTATTGAATAATCAAAGTGGTAACACTATAGTAGCGACATTCCTCGTAACTGTAATAAATGATTAGCCTAGAAACTCTACCGACGCGTTGTCGTCGTCGTCGTCACCGTCGTCCTCGTCGTCGTTACCGTCATCGCCACCGTTAAGGATCGTCGTACCGCCAAAATTCGCTTCCTGAGTCGGGATACAAACCATTTTTTATTTTTTTTTAATTCCGCTCGAATTAAATCGCTGTTGCGCATGGTATCACCAAATAGATCGCCGATTTTCATGCGAGACACGATAAATTTGAAATTGCGAAATTGCGCGTCACGCGACCAATTTTGAGAATAATATTTAAAATATCCAAACCGTGATGCTTTTTATATTGTTCCTTGGAAAGAGAAAAACAATTTTCTATTGTAATTCTGTTCTAGTTGTATTCTTAAGATTTCGAATCTTCTTAGCATAAAAATCCGCAGTCTAATCATTAAGAGCCACAGAATAAAATCGGTGTGTTGACGAGCGTATGAGTGTGTGTACGTGTTACCTCGTATTTAATAATAATAATTATACTACCAATAATAATAATAATAATGATAATGATAATAATAATAATAATAATAATAATAATAATAATAATAATAATAATAATAATGTATAACTAGTATGTACTTATAGGTACACTTATTGTGTAAAGTGATCCCGGAAGCAGCGACCACGAGGTACCCCCATCCGGGACGTATAAATCGCGACGTCGACGCTCATCGTCGACGCAATTACATTCTACGGTTATTTCGTCTATCTATCGTCAGGCGGTTCGATTGATCTTATTTTTTTATTTCTCATAGATTTTTCTCGTTTCTCACGTGGCCAGCTTAGAATCAGTCGAAACAATGCAAGCTTCTCCGAGCCCATAGAATGTCCCCTTCCTCTTCGCGAGTAATGCTACGCGATTGAAGAGTTACGGAACAGTATCCGTTAATGAACGGTCGAACGCCGTTCCTCGTGTATAAATGTCGATACAAATGTTTGTTACAATAAGAAATATTTGTTTTCCGCAGCGAGGGAAGAATCAGAATGTCTTCGTCGAAGGAACTTCGAGCTGACGGATCGTTCGAAGGTTAAAGTGGAATTTATTCGTTCGTGTAAAAGTTTCGAGGAGTCTCTTAAAATTAAGCGATAAACGGTAAATTCCTCTCGTTCCGAAGGGAAAGTGTGAAGGTTCGTCTAGACGTGAGAAGATTCAAGGAATAAATTGAATAAACGATTGAACGCCGGGTAATATTATCTCGTGTATATTTTGATTAAAAAAAGAAAGAAAGAAGTTTCTCGTTAATAGATGCTCCTTAGAACAAAGATACCATAAAACGTTCGTCATTGCGTGCTCGTGGTTACCGAGCAGGGTTATTGCTTTCGGAACAATCGAAGTTTGCTATCGGTCTGGCTCGTGAAGGAACAGCTTCGAAGATCAACAAGTTCGGAATAGTTGAGCGTGAGAATTACAAATGGATTATAAGAAAGTTCCATGCGTTGCGTTCTAAAAATATTCTACTTATATCCTAGGTGCCATTTCTGTGTTGCCGTGTTTTCTTTTCCCTTTTCTCGTCTTTCTTAGGAATCTCGAGATGTATCGTGAAACTCGACTTCTTCCTTCCAGTTCCCGTGAACTGCCATCGACGGCGGTGATCGATCGTCGTCCCGTTAGAATTTAAACGGCAGATCGTTACGTCGCCGAGCTGATTCCATCGTATCGCATTGAACGAACTCGTCCTCGGTGTCGGACCGATGGAAACGCCGCGACCACGCCGCGTTATTGCACTATTGCGACTATTGCAACTATTGCGATGGGGAATCGACGTGGCATCGGTAGATCCGGCATGAACGGTACACAGGGAAGAGTGTGATAATTGCGTCGCGGACCTCGTCGCGATCGTTCCCATCGAGTTGCTCAAGATACACGACTGATTCTAGCTGACTGTCGCTTTCTTTCACTCTCCTCGTGTTCTCCCTCGTGTGCTCGTGACGCAAAATCGATCTGGAGCCAGCGTTGTAAAAATCAGCCAGCCTGGAGCCTTAAAAGCTGTACCCACGACTCGAGCTTTAAGAATACAAACTTTGGACCGCAAAAATTCATCTTCAATGCTGGAGTCTTTATGGTTGAAGATATTACGAAGAGAGTTAACGAATTAGTGAAGATTATACTAACGGTGTGCGAAGTTAATATTACAGCAAACGGCACGATGTTTCGAGCATGAAGACTTTAGCGTTGAAAATTTGAGGAATCTTGACCATTGCCTTATAACATTGTGTCAGGCTTGTCATGAAGATTTTAAAGTAAATTAGACAAATTTGAATGTTGTTTTGTTTGTTTGAATATAAGTTGAATATTAGTTTTTTTGTTATTAACCTGTGGAGTAAACGCAGACAGAATAAGTATGGAATTCTGTTGTTGTTTTTAACCCCTTGCCCTACAACGAGTGAGACTCGTGGTGAAGATTTTCAACTTGATTCAACAAATATATATATAGCACTCAGTTCATTCGAATTCGAAGTAAATATTATTACTCTATAATCAACTATTATACTTAAAAGGAAATATAGGTATAACATATAATTAGAATGTATCGATCAGAGTTGAGAAAGACATCATAGGCCAAGGGTTTACGAATTATTAAGTTTTCAATTATTAATTAAGTTATTCAGCACAGTTGCGAAAGAACTCATAGGACAAGGGGTTGAGACTTGGGTCAAGCTTTTAAAGGTTCAAGGTTGAGCTCTGCGACTTCGAAGGCTCGAGTGTTAAGGTTGTGCCTTGGAACTTCGAGGACTCGAGCTTTTTACAACACTGTTCGGAGCTGTACGCCTCGTTGCCTGTTGCGCTGCTCGTCGCCGTTGTCGGACAATTTACGCAAAGATTGCAACGCTCGCGCGTAACATTCGTTCGGTCGACGGTCTTGTCGATTGCGACATGAATTCAACGATAATTGAAATTCTGCGATGAGTATTCTCGAGACGGGCTTTTCCTTCTGAAAATTTTATGATATATTGAAGGTTAAGAACTTTCGTTATCACTTTGGGCATTTTGTGAACAATTAACAATGTACTGTAGGCTGTGGAAGAATTATAATTATTTATTTTGAATATTCTGGTAGAGATATAATTTTGAAAATTTTCGAAAATCGAAGAACAATAACGTATGAAGTATTGAACGTTTTAATTATCTTCACACGAAAGGAGAGATTAAACTTTATTTATTGATACGATAGAAATTTAAAATTTAGTGGACGTAGTAGAGAAGCGACAAAGGTAAGTTAAATATTCGAAATCTATATTTCCTTTTAATTACATAAAAACCAACAATGTAGGTATAATAAATATTGACACCAAACGAAATATAAATATGCAAGACACGAATATTAAATATTGCAAGCTTTTGATATCTTGAACTTTTTTCTGAATTTTTAGAGCTCATAATATTATTTAAAAAAGACCATCTCTAAAAGGTAAATATCAAAAGAAACATACAGGAGGCATTAAATTAAGTCAATCTTTACATACAATAAAAATGAATTCTTTCTTTAAATATTATCAAAAAATACAATACGCTATACTTTAAGAACAAAAGAAAGGGAAACTATGATCTAACACGATACCTTGTTGCCTATAGGTCGTTTAACTGCTGTTTTTCCTAATTCTCTTTAACAAAATGCAATTCCCTCGGTACATTTTCCTCACTAGGGTGGACCATATAACGAGAGAAGTTCGCGATTTCGACTCGGCTCGTATACACGATCGACTAAAAAGTTTCACCGCCAAACAAGCCTCCACTGTACAACAAGGAATATATCATTCGCTTTTCAGAATCCTTCTTGCGCAGAAAAAGAGAAAGTGTTCAGATATCATTGAATCCATTCGCGCAGACTCCGCCGCGTTTTTCATTTTGCCTAAGTCCCTCGGAGGAGACGCCCGATTGAAAAGGAGAATAAGAGCGAACACGTAATAGCGGCCAGCCAATCGCGCGTGCCAACGCGTTTAACCTATACGTTCTACATGATAAAAAATAATATTAATAATAATAACGATGGTGTACAACTAAATTACGAGATAAGGCGAAAGAAGTATGTGTCAGAAGGAGGAAAGAAAAGAAGAGAGAAGCACGATGAAGAAAGTGTTAAGTTAGACCTATACATAAACGTTTCCCCTCGGGGGTGTTTGAAACTGTTTTCGCTCCAACCCGATTCTCTCGCGTATTCCGCCGCTTTGTCTCGCGCTCACGCCAAGAGCGGATTCAATCGCTAGGGGACGCACGATCGTATTAAGTAACTACAATCTTTGTCGAAAAATAGAACACATGTCGCTGCCTCTCATTCCTCGCCGCCCCACGCACAGGCTCGCCCAACGTCCACGCTACAATCGAAAACTTCATTCGTTCCCTCAACCCTGCTACATTCTTCGAGTTCCGGCCGAGGGCCATTTGTCGACATTTCCTCAATTTCGTCGTGCTCTCATTTTGCCGACGGTACTTTCGAACTTGAGGATAGTATAAGAAAATTATTATATGCGTTCGCATTTCTTCAACGACACTTTGAATTTCTATATAAACCGAGGACCGCAGCAGGGTTAACGCTGGTACCACCGGACAGAACAAAATTACTGTGAACTTCCTTTCTCGCGATTATTCGAAAGATACGAATGCCTTCTCGGGGGATATTTAAATACACGTTAGGTTCGAATCGCCGGTGGTTCCAGCGTTCAGGAAGGAAAAGGAATAGTAACAGTAACTCGTATCGGAAAGATTCTAAAGCTGTAGCTTCGCGCGGAGATATTACGCTTCAGAGCTTTCGCAGGTTCACCTTCCGCTATCGAAACAATCGATCTGAAATTTCCTTACACACTGTACATACGCGAAATTAATATACCAAGTACGTTCGTCGGATACATTGTAATATTAGTCATTGACTACGATGTCTCATCGTGAATTTATGAATTGAAGATCACTCATCGGAGAACTATGATAAGATCGGTTATTGATTATTATAGGACAACGTGATCGGCGTGAAACGTATAGCGTGGCTAATCGAATTCGGGACCGTTAGAATGCTTCTGTAACTAAGCCAGAAGTAGATGTACTGTTGAAATGGTATTTACATTAATAAATATTGATATAATAGTAACTGTTCAATATTACATGAATATTTTATGCTTTTCATTGAATGATATACCTCGCCCGACGACGCAACCAATTAGATAACGTCGCGCGGTAAGTGAGAAGGCGGTTGGCTGGTCGCGGTCGGTCACGTGATTCCTCGCGAATGCGCGTTACAGTCCCAGGTTCAATTGACCAAACTATACCCTCGATAAAAGCAACACGCCTGCGATTCATCGACGATTTATTCGACACGCACGATCATAATATTAAATGACGAAAACCTTCTCGGCGATCGCAGAACATTGCTGATCGGTGGTGCTCGGTCATCGATAAATCATCGGCCGCCTGATTCTCGAACGATTTCTCGAGAGTGTTTGAGAAAAAAAAAGTCACTTGCGAACAAAGCCTGCAGGCCTCGTTAAGGTCTTAATATCGATCATTCTAATCGGAATGTTCTTGATCGTGCCGAATAAATACCGTCTAAGCGCAATTTGCTCGATGATTAACGATCCATTCATTGCGGTTGATTGTTTCCGATGTTTTTTTCGTACAATTCGATCGGTACCTTTCGATTTGAGGTTTTGCGGTAGAATCGATGGGGCGTGTTAAATTGAATTCTCGAATCGATTTGTTTTTCGAAATCGTTGGATTGAATTTAATCAAGTTTAATGGACAATTTGAATCATCGATCGTAAGTCTGACAAAACTGATGCGATTAGTTCGACAAAATGGGGACTAAGTGGTTCGAAATTCATTTTAATTACTGTTCCTTCTTTTTGATCGGCGGAAGTTTTTTGCCCGGATTTTTCATTCGATAAGAAGGATAACGTTTGCGTCTTTGTGATACTGGCATCTTTCGCAGAAGACTGAGCAACGTCACGATCACGCGAAACACTCTAGATCCTACTAAATCAATGGGCGCAAGCATCGATATGTAGATCTCTATTACTAGTTTAACAGCTACCTCAAGGAATTGACCAAAATCGCAGGTAACAATCGAAAAGCGCAAGTTCGATATGATGCGCGTATGATATTCAGCGAATATGCCAACCCTTTCGTTTCCATTGTTCGCCGATATCCGTCTGTTCGATCGATCGTAATGCAACGTCACACGATTGGACTGTCGCTCGACCAATCAGCGAAACGGACACTCACACGGACGATCTCTTTGAAATAGTCGGAGTCGATGGAAACATTTATTTCGTCTATCGAGAGATTAATTAAGACATAAAAGTAACGAAAATTTCATTAAGATCTCGGTTTCGATAATATGCATAAATTATCATTTCCACGATCCGTCGACAACCATAGAACTGCTGCACGCAAAATCTTAACTTCTGCTAATTGAAACACTTGCTGGCAGACGTCCTTTAACGAACGATAATTACTTGAAAATTTCACGTAATTTACAATTCATTGAAATCTTTCATTCGATTACTCGAAAATTCGCAATTCAATCGATCGAAATCTCATTCTTTCTTCTCTAGAAACACGATTAACCGCGGATAATAAGATCGAACGGTTTCGCGAAAGTTAAATTCGCTCGTCTTATCTATCCGTTTCTCAGCTTGATAATTGAAAACGTAAATCGCAAATTAAGCTGTACGGCTTCCACCGGAGACCGTTTATTATTAAAACCGTTATTCTAAAAATTAAAACGCTTACAAAGAAAAGTTCATCTAAATGTTTAAAAACAAAAGATCAAATAGTCCGCCACTCGATGTGCAACAGCCTATCAAACGCTCGATTCTGCCTGATGCTCCCAACTCGAATGAACTCTCCGCAGGCAGAGCCAACTATGGCGGCCCCCTGCAATCCACAACGACCTCGAAACGATTCCTCTGTAACGTGCACGTGTATAGTTATAGCTTCGGAGACACTTTATGGTATAATATTGTATCATCTATGCTTGGGTTTGTCGAGCTGAATGGGAGATACTTTGCGGTAGTCGCTAGCGTTGCGTATTCTATAATGGTGTGGCGCTGAATGTGGATCGCAGAGGATGAAGAAATGCGAGGGAAAACGGCACCGCGGGCAGATCGTCGCCGGAAACCACGTTCCAGGGATTCGATCCTCGAAATTTATCACAATCTCTTTCCTGAAACTCTACGATGAGTGTATCTACTCTTTTCTTTCTTTTTTTTTTTTGTTTCGTTATACTCTACGAAAGGACAGCCGTGCAACGATTACAATTATCGATCTCGATTATTACATGTTGATTGATTCCTTTAACTAAAACCTCGTACGTGCGCTGGATCGTTTGAATTTGGCTGATTGTCTTCGTAACATGACATTCACGTGATCGACCATGTGGCGCCATTTTGGATTTTAGAATAGCAATAATGGTATCATGGTATTAATAGCTAATGTTATAGATCGATTTCATGACTTAATTGGTATTAAGAGGATTAAGACGATAAAGGCAGTTCCATTAGTAGAAGATGATTTTGATATCAAAATGGCGGTCAGGCGGATACTAAAATAACGTTACGTCCAACGAAATGGCGGGATCTCGGCAGAACTGACTGCAAGGTTGATTAATTCATTTCCGTTGATTTCGCTAATGAATTGGCACTTTATTATTCAATTGTACTTGCTCGATAATTTGAAAAAGAAAGTAATTTGATAGCGGAATAATGTATAGTGTCAACATTGCATCGAATCCGGTAAACTTGAGGCGATTCGACTGAATTAACGGAAACGGTAGAATTCGGTAATCCTGTGACTGATTGTAATATTATAATTAAAATATTCTGTAATAAATTACATTTAAAAAAATAATACTTTATCATTGAATACAAGGATGTTTCTTAATTTGCAAGCATATATAGCCCTCAGTGGCGCCAACATGGCCGACCAAGCGACGCCATATACTCGACAAACCGGCACGAACGTTAATCAACGAAGAGGAACTGTCTCCCGCGACAGGTACGAGGTAATCAGCGACATTTCGGTTTCGCAATGGCCACGTTCACGTGTCCGGCGAGTGTGGGTGTCACGATTAAAAATTCACGCGGTCGCAGCACGCTCGGCAAAGACACGCGCGCAATCGCTGGGGAACGTCGAGGGATCTCTCGGACCTCGTACGGCATGGCTCCGAAACTTTTTCAACAAGTCGCCGGAATTTCGGCTCAGAATGCATAATTCGTGCTCGTTTAAAATCGTACCGCTTCGCGTTTATTTTTCTCCTTTTTCTTTCGTTTATTTTTCTTTTTTTTTTTGTGCTGTAAAAACTGTACCCCCGTCGCCCGTCACCGACACCGAGAGCATGTAAATCGCTATAAAAGGGATTTAAAAGCTGTTCTCGTAAGAGCTTACGGATTGAAGCCGCGCGAGCTCGCGTGTTCGATGTTTCGGAATCGTTAAAAGAGAAAGGTGGGGAAAAAAGTGATTAAAACAGATCCGCCGGTAACCCAGCGTGCATATTGCGAACAGTTACGCGAATGCGATGGATTGGTTCTTAAAATGGCAATTAAACGGAGATTTCATTATTCCAACGAGAATGTGATTACGTACGTTGGGAAATTGTATTAAAACGAAATTTCATCGTTTTCGGCAAGAATCGCGTTGGAAAATAGAGTAAAAATTTTATTAAACTTCTACAGCGAAGTGCATATTCATTATGAACTGTAACGACGCGCATCTGCGATCTAACGAATTTAGTTCCTCTCGCGAGTGTCCCTTAAAATGGTCACAGAATACACGATAAAAGAAGTATGCTAAAATTACCGTGACCTTACATTAGGCTTATTCCTTTAGTTTATGTAATATTAGATTGTTAATTAAATGGTCGCGTCGATATCCATTTCGTTAAAATACTATAAATCTATGCTATACTTTATGTATCGACGATAAAAAATCTCTATTATAATTTATTGCAATTACGTGATATTTGATCGTTAACATGAGTATATTCGAGGCAGCCGTCTAACGACTCCGAAAAATTCCTCTCAATATACATGATCCGCGATTATACGACTACGTATCGATAATATTATTATTCTGGATAAAAACTATAATATCCTTCAGAAAATCCCAAAAATTAAACGGTCGAACACTGAACTACCGAACAAATAAATAATGCTAACCGTACCAACGAGTAAATCTACTGCTTCGCCCCCGGGGGCAGCGATACAATTCCAGTTCAACGTACTTTCTTGTGCATCACGAGAACGTTAGATATTAGTGGTCACGCTACGACGAATATTATCAGTGCTGCTAATATCTTTCTTTCCCCTACGTTAAACACGAAATTTCCAGAGCAAAACAAGAACAGCTGGTTACTGGATCTAGCAGTCCACTCCTTCGTATACGCTCGAAATCTATTATCCTCGTCTATTCTGAACACAACAAGTAAATGGCACAACGACGTCTAACCGACACAACTCACATCTCTACCAAAAGAATCTTACGATCCCGCCTAAAAAAGGCAAAACAGGGGAACACAAATATCGCGACCATCAATCCGTGAGTTGTCACGAGGCGTTAAAAGAGAACCGAAAATGGGGAGAACTGGTTCGCGGTTAACGAAAAAAAATAAAAAGAAAAAACCGAGGAGACCGAGCTATCGAGAAAAGTGGAGGAGGACGAAAGGAAAGCTCGGAAAACGGTAAACCAGCGAAAGTAGCAAATGTAAGCGAAAAACACGTTGATTCGAGAACCATTCGGTACGAGGTTCGCTAAGGACGGCATAAAAAAAATCTATATATATATGTATATATAAGTATGTATATGTAAAGAGAACGAAAGGAAAGGGCAAACAACACGCGGACGTACGCCGGATTCCGTGCGCATCCTCCAACGACCGCATACGGCCTATACAATATTCAAAAGTGCGTACAAATATATACATGTAGATATATAGGTGTATACGTGTATAGATCGTTACAAACATGATAAAAGGAAGGTACACAAAAAAAGGACGGGTGCCGCCAGCGGGCGGTCCGTCTTTCGATAAAAATCAACCAAAAAATATTCGTTACGTGTAAAAATACCGACGCCTCCGTCTCTGTCTTCTCTCTCTCTCTCTCTCTCTCTCTCTCTCTCTCTCTCTCTCTCTCTCTCTCTCTCTCTCTCTCTCTCTCTCTCTCTCTCTCTCTCTTTCTCTCTCTTTCTCTCTCTCTTTCTCTCTCTCTCTCTCTCTCCCTTTTTCACTCTGCCAATCATTTCCTCTCCCTCTCTCTCACTCTCTCCCTTTCGTTTCAAACAGTTAGTCACCGTTTACCATCTAATTCGCGGAACAAAGAAACATCAGTGAACTAACATCATCGTCCGTTCTCTTCTTTCGTCGATTCGTAACCCTATCATCTCGATTTCCGCCCTCGAATCTCGCGCGAGAAGCGCGTCCTAGCTGGACCGACTGCTATAAACTCTCGAGGGATGAGAACGGTCCTAGACGATTCTCCGCTGTCCCGAATTTTCGTTACTCTTTTTTCTCTTGTTGTTGCTGTTGTTGTTTTTGTTGTTGTTGTTGTTGTTGTCTGTTTCATGAATTCTTCGTGTTGGAGATGAGACGCTAAACCTCGCTTGTGTCTCGCGCACACAATCTTTTCCGAATGATCCGTGATTTCGTGTGTTGCGGTTCGTTCGAGGGTTAAGTGACATCATCGTGGAATAATGACGCGACACCGCCGCCGTTGTCCTCGCCCAGCTGAGAAGAGCTCGCGAGCGTGTTTGTTGCTTTGTGTTCGTGTATGTGTGTGTGTATACGTGTACGTGTGTGCGATTGTGTGTTCTGAGTGTACAGAGTGAAACTTTTCACGCGTGACAGCTGATCGGTCACGATTCTTTAAGGGGAGCACACGATTTAACATCTACTCACGAGACATCCTCTTCCCGAGTCTTTTTTCTTTTCCCTCTGTTCATCTTTCGTGCTTTCCTTTCGGTCTTACTAGGTGTTGCTGATGATGCTGCGGCTGCGGCTGCGGCTGCTGCTGCGGTTTGCTGCTGTTTGCTGCTTTTTGCTGGTCGAAATTGTCTCGGCGGGGGTAACGGGAGATTTTTCGTTAGCGGGTGGGTCTGGTCGGGTAAACGTCTCAGCCGAGGCCGGCCCATTGCATGAAGTCGGGCACCTCTCTGACGGGCACGTCCCTCGCCAAAGCCTTCACCCTCAGGTTCCTGTCCTCCGTCAGCAGGACCACCTCCCTTCGCAGACGCCGCGGTTGACCCTCTTCTGCGAACAAATTGGTTGGGCGAATTTGCTTTCATATTACTTCTCTCTCGTTTCTTATGCTTTTGTTATTGGCTATCATTCTTTTGTTCTTGCCTGTTTTATCTCTGATTAGTTGTTTGAAAGTATTATAGGTTTGTTTTAAGATCTCGCTTTAAATTTTGTGGTTAATTTAACGTTAGAACTACCGAGTAATTCAATTAGGTTTCCTAATTTTCAAATAGAAACACCAACGTTGTGTCTGCTGAGATTTCCATTGATTTATAATTTAGTTTGCGTATTTTTAAATCAATTTCATTACTCATTTCCTTAAGAAGCATCCTTTTCAATAATCTCGAAAGAAGTTACTGAAATGTGAACGCAAATTTCTTCAACCTTCACACTTCGAATTTTGTATACTTATGCTGCTTGTAGTTGTCAAGAATACGACTGGTTTGGAAAAATCGAATTTAACTTCGTGAATCTGTTAACCGTGAAACAAACTTTTGTCTCTTTAGTGATTTCAAGGTTCTCAAGTTCCCAGAATAAATCCGAACGTTCTTAGTACCTTTTATCGTCCATCTAGAAACGGGATCGCTAATAAATCGTCAATTAATACGTTATCAGGTCGAGCGCCCACGCTGCGACGGCGCAAATTCCATTAGGTGTCGTTTTCGCGATCAAAAAGAATCGAATAATTAGTAGTACGTCGGCTGATAAACGCTACCGCGATAAGCGGCTCGTAAAAGGTGAACGCGTCGACTCGGGCGCACGGTAACACAGCGCTAGCCCCTTTCGATAACGGTTAATCTCCGTGTAAACGAGAATTACAATCGACCCGGTATTAATCACTATCAGAGCGGCGGCAGGAATTGTTGAAACGTGGCCGACGTATACACCTAAGAGATACCATACGTATCGCCGTGTACGTACCTGCGTTTGCTTGATCTTTGTTACCCGTTTTGCAGAGGCTCAAGCACGTAGCCAGTATTCTGTCATCGTTTCTTGTCAACCCGTCCTGCAACAGAATAATCGCACGGGGTGCTTTATTATTTGCGAAACGCCACGTGCCCGCTTTCCGCGAATCTCAATGGCCAGTTTCTTCGTTCGGGACCACTTTCTTTCTCGAACGAAACGAGAAATCTTTCTACTTCCAACATTTTCCAAATTGCGAACGAGCAAACGTTTATGATTCTTATCTAGCAGTTACCAAGCAACTGATAACGCAAATCTGGATCCGTTGATAGATAATAAATGAGTCCTGTTAGTTGACTATTAAATTAAATGTGCTGAACTATGAAGAAAAAGATAGAATGTTGATTTCTGAAGAAAACTGGACACTAGATGAATTGAGAATTATTGATACAAGTCATTCGAGGCAATATTTAAGGAATAAGTATTCTAACAGAATTTAATTACAATTGTTACAGATAACCAATGTTTTGTAATTTGAAAAATTGTTCAAACTTCAACTATGGTCGTAACTAACTCGACTAATCGAGTACGCACCGAAGTACCCGAAGTCGATCGAGTTACTATTCCTAAAGAATACTCGAGCACAACTGCTCAAGACAATCAGGGTCTAAAGAATGGGGCTCTGATTGTCTATCCCCAGCTTCCCGACTCAGCTCACGAACGATAATGCGTCGTCTGCATTCACCGCGAAACTTTCAACGAAGGAAGTCGAGGAAGAGGGTCCCGGAGCATGCAGAAGAGCGACCGACGAGGAAGAGGAAAGACATCGGCTTATACCCGCAATATCCGGGTAGCAAAATTTTGTATTCAAATTTCTCAATTCGCTGATGTTTTCGATCACTTAAACCTAAAATCGAATACGAACAGAATACGAGGACAGTAGAATCCTTAGTCTAAATATATCACTTCAACGATACTTTAATTCATTAAAGTCTGACTCGGCAATTACAAAGTGAAAATCAATTTTCATAGATCACAAATCAGCTCTCAATACTCTATTCGTAATATATTATAATAATCTATTCCCCCACAAAATATTCCTAATCTAATTTAAATGCTTTCTGTAACGTACTCCTTTCAAAATATCCCAAAACTAAGGTAATTCCAGATAAAATGGCCCGATTCCATTTCATTTTTCAAATATCTACATTTCCAAGTGTTCTCAGTAGCATCTTGTAGAGAAATCTATTTAACTGTTCCCCTCACGCATATTCAACTTCACAAATACATTAAAAGTTATTTATTTTAAAAGTGTTAAAAATTGTAAAAGTTTAAAAGCTATTTTAAAAGTGGACCATCTCTCCCCGACTTGGCATAGATAAAAAAAATGCTGCTGCCCGAATGCATGTTATACTATAATCAAAGACACAGGGTGGCGAAGCGGAACAGAATAAAATCTAACGAGCACGCGTTATCTATCGTTTGACAGATCAAGGTCCCGCCCTGCTACGATCCCGTCCAATCCGTGTATCCTGCATGTTGTCCGGGCAGATAAGCGACAGCCGGAGGAGGTGCGTGCCGCAGCAGAAGTTACACACCAACGCCGCGAGAAGAATTTATTTGTGCACCAACCTGGGGGTTCTCGGACACTCGACCTCTTATCATAACATTCGCGCTTCAATAACCACCGGTCAATCCATGCTTGCATCTTTCGGATACGTCGCGGCGGTCTATACACGATTCTTATCAGCTGAGCACTCTCGCGAGAGTTTCTGCGGTTATCAGTTAATGTACGGAGAAACCGAAGCCTTGTAATCGTCAGTACTCTGCTTCGTGTAACACTGTTACCGTAAAAACCATTTGGATACAGGAATCTATGGTTTTGTTGTAAATACTATAAGAATCTAAATATTGTAATCGTTAGATTAGCTGATTTCTAATAAGCAAAGATTGGAATTGATGAACTGGTTACGGTGACCCTTGATTTGTTAATAATTATGCATACAATTAACTGTAGATCCTACAGTTTTCAGTATGATATGCAGAATATTTAGTATTTTAAATTAGACTTTGTATTGCTATGCGAAATACTTAAATAAAATAGCTTTGTTGCTTGATTTATTCATAAATTATCGTTAAATTAATTTCGAATAACGTCGTCCATATCTCGTCGGAAAATTTCGAACATTTCCAGTTAAAAAATCTCGAGTGAAATGCTTGGTACACCTACTCAGTAAGAGAAAAGTGAATTATTTTTAACCAACTAGCCGAGAAAATGGACTCATCGATTTCATTTGATTGGCGAATAATTCTTGTATTTCGTTGGAAATCGAAGTAGAATTCTCTTCTCTTCTATTAAACGATTAGCGATCGAATAATTTATTAATCTTGATTAGTAAGGAATCGCGTAGTAAAGGGTTAATCTACCCTATTCCCGGACTTCATCGTATTTCTTCGACTTCCCCGGCCAGAATCTTAGCGACAGTGTTCTCCACGGCAACGATGATCTCCTTACCTTGTCAACATCCTCCTCGACGGTGAAAGTGCTAGATGTAAGGACAGTTCCTCTCGTGGTTAAGCACCGGATAGCTGGATTCCTGCTTCTGGCGAAATTCAGTGCCGCTTTCGCGCTCTCAGCCACCCTGGCCACGTGCTCCGGATCCAGCGCCGCCCTAGAGGCTGGAGGACAGTCCCGGGCGTCTGCGCCCCTAGCCAAACCCTCGAGCTCGTTTAAAACTGAAACAGAAACGTCGAATATTGTGTTGAATATCTTTCTCCTCGAGCAACTTCGATCAATCGTTTGCTAAATTATTACAGACGACTCACCCCTTCATTCTACCAGAAGAGGGTTAAAGAATCATTTTCCTTAGTAATCAAGATTCTTCCAGTAATTTTGCACATTAAGGCATTTGTTTTTAATTTTAATTTTTAAGGGAATTCAATATCCGTAATGTTTTCATCGCGTTTCAAAGAATGCACGCAATTTATATATTTCTCTATCGACGTAAATAAGGGAGCAGTAATTTTAAAGCAACTCGTTTACGGTGTAGTATAGAGAGGGATTTCTCCCCGTCTGGTGGGAAAGTTTTTTCATCGGCACCGTGGTCTCCAGAGAAAAACTACTAACGCAGAATTTCAACGAACCAGCCTTAACCGTGTTTATTCAAACTTCGCCGGTCAACCCTCGCGAAGTAAAAACACCGTTAATGAACTTTCCATTGCGGCGGCAGGGCGAGGCACGTGAGTTTCTTTCCCGCATTGTGATGAAAAATTGATCGTTCCGCTAATGGAAAATTCAGAGCAAAAAACACACCGAACTATCCACGAAACAACGTGAATGTACAAAATCTGAACGAACGAATACGTTTCACTTTTTGAATTTCGATGAAAATGTACATTTGGATATCGCATTCTTTGTGAACATGTTGCCTTTTGCTCTGTTTCACTTCGCATCTATACAACTGTAAAAACTGTATCAATAAACAACAGAACTGAGAAGTTCAAATTCTCATCTATTTCTATTTTCTTTCTCGCGTTTTTAATAAATAAACGAACAACCGCTAAACAATAAAATAAAACAGGTAATCTCTTCTATAATACTTGTACAAGTTTGAGCTTTACAATTAACTCTATTACAGTGAGTTATTTTGAAAATTAATATAGTCGAGAATCCTTAGAAGTATCCAAACCTTTTCACACAGAAAAATTAAATTATATCTAGATAGAATCTTTAACATTAGATTTACAGATACTCATTGTACAGTTTATCCCATTGTTCCCGGAAAGATTCGTTTTGGTCTAGGAAATTCGATGTTTCAAAGTGTATCATTAGAAAACATATTCGCACAGTTCCATCAGTCAAACTCGATCCAAACATTTATCGAATGATGTTTATAAAATTCGGTACGAGTGAAATTTGCTCATTCCGTAAATCTAGTGTCAAAAGAGAGACCATGCATCGACATTTTCGAAAGCTCCACGCAGCTAATATGCTGACATCCGTCCTCATGATCATCATCCGTCAGGGTGATGTTTAATAACCACGGAAAACAGGTCGTGTCAGCTTTAATAAAACTTACTTCCCCTGTCTCCGTTATAATCTATTTCCGCCGAAGCATTCCGAGAAACAAATGTTCACTTTTTAAACGTTCATTTCCGAGTTTGCCGGAGTTCTACTTTAGTACAACTCGATAAATGCATCAGTCCCTCGAAAATTTGCCGTGCACCGGCTCGAAATAGAACGCAGCGCCGCGAATTATATATGAGCCTGTGACGGTACGATTTCGGTCGTTCTAAAATGGTAAAAAGAACGAGTACTCCGGGGGATCCAGCAGGAAGTGAGTAGTCAATAATTAATGAGCGAGGAATTTCTGGTTCGGCAGTGTCGTGATACCATTGGTGGATATTCGTGCGATAATAATGCAGGTTGGGTCAGGACCACGAGTACAACCGAGTGCAAAATTGTTCTGTGTAAACGATAACGATTTTCTATAAGGAAACTCGTAACGGTAAAAATAAACGGAAATGATTTTTCATACTCTTTAATAACAGAAAGGTATTCATCGCGTGGATCGAAGTAAATTTTTGAAGTTTCCCCAAATTTCATGTTTTCCAATTAATTGTTTTATATTCTTCAATACTTCTTTAAACTTCTATTTAATTTCTGTTGCAATAATTATCCAACGTAAACTACAAACACATGTATTTTCTAACTCATCGATAAATAAGTTTGATTCTCATAGATAAATAGATACTAGAAAATATTCAAAAGAGAGTTTTATATTACTAATTAGCCAGTGAAATCATCAGTATAAGAAACAACTCTATTCAACCTCAATTTCTTCAAATTTATCTATAAAAATATAAATTTGTACGAACTTCCAGCATCTCCGATTAGAATTATTCTTGCGCTTCAAAGTTAATAGAGTGTTTGGCAATATGTAGATTAATTGACTAATCACTCGCGATATTCTTTTCGAAGACCCGTCGTTTAACGTGATCGACGACAGCCGTTCGCCTAATAATTTGAATTAAATCACGTTTCACGGGCTGCCTGTCGTTCAACTTGACTATCCGATCCTCCCCCGCCCTGCCCGCATTTTCAGCTTGAAACGGTAGATTTTCCGTCGCGACGTTTAATAGTAATCAGGAAACGGGGCTCGCGATGCACAGAGAAACAATTTCAGAGTGTCTCTGACAAGCGGTAATTGGACTGTCGACGGAAGTACGTGACAGAATTCCGAGAGTTTCATCGCGCTGCCCCGCAGTCCGATTTTAAATAATCCAAACATTTCTATTCGACGTCGCAAATTTTATTACGGACCCCGATTTTTCGTTTTCATACGGATCGCGAACGTCCAGCGTGCTTCCCCTTTCAGCGGACGCATGAAACGCGGTTCAATATTCGATTCGCGGTTACGTTCGAATTAACTTACGCTTCGCTGATTAACGATAGATTTACGGAACGAGCCAATAATTAACTCGTATTGATTTTATAAAGTTTGTCGGGCGAATGTTTGGGTCAATTTTGATTGATACAGATACGCAAATATGCATTCTAATTGCTTTCCCTTTGAACCTTTAATTTTCAAAGTATAACGAACGAATATCAATTTCCATAATAGAGACAGAGTAAATTGTGCAGTGATGACTGTAAATCTAGTGTTAACCGTTTGTAACGAGTAACTCGCAAATCATGAACATCTCTCCGAAAATGTTTAAATAGGGATTGGAATATTATAATAAATCATAATCAATATGTATTTTTACAGTTTTAATTTATTTTTTGTCTTGAGACGATAATGGAACCTTCAAGAAACGTGCTTGAAGATTAAAATCGCATTGGAAATTTGAGGAATAATAGAAAAATTAACTGGTTGTAAGCTGGGGTTAAAGGTTTAAAGTAATCTGAGGTTACTAAGGGTTAAACTATTCTTTGTCGAGTGAAATTAGAATGTACGACGTGTCTTGGAAGAAAGTGATGAATTATTTCTGCGTTTCTGTGAAGTTATTTTGTACCAACGTAATCAAATGCATTGCATGTTAATTGTCATCCAATATAAAATTATAAATTCAATGTTAATATATGTATATATTACAGTAGTATGCACGAAAGTCTAAAATTTATTCATTTCGGTATATTGCTTTCAATATTTGAATTTTTGATATCTTTTATCTTGAATTATACAGAACAGCGAAATGTATTCATCGCAAAACACGTTCACACATTTTTATATATTAAGTAAATACGAAAAACGCTGAAACCAGTACTCAAACGTTTGTTTTCCATTTCCAGGTCTGCGGTTGAAAAGTTTCACGCGCCACCGTGCAATTTCGATATTCCCGCGATTGCAATTTGCAAAGCAAATATTTGTGGAATGTATTTTCCCTTCTTCAGAAAAACATGAATTCTGCCTTCGAAACAGTACATACTGCGGTATTTTTCTACTTCGAAAGTAACCGCGTATTTCCTTTTTCGAAAATAACCGATTGTTCGCTTCAAATAAATTCTTTAACCACGACATAACAGAAATTTTATCTCCACCTTACGAGCTACGTTTTCAGACTAAACTTTAACTGCTATTGCTTCTATTACTATATCACTGATCTTATAACATTGAATGGTTTCCAAGCAAACTACTAAATTAACAAATCAAACCACAATTAACACATTAAATGATACATGAACATACAATAATAATATCGCAATTCAATCGAATATCTTAACATATTTTTCTCGTTCTGTATATTTTCCTCTATGAAATCATCTGGCATCGAACGTGTAACACATTGTGTACCGGTAACGAGAAATCTCGCTCCTCTTTAAAGACACTTAACTATGCAACTTCGCTAACGACCACAGCATTGAAAAAAATATAAAATTTCATTCGAATTGATTATCTATTTAAAATATATTACATAACAATATGACATTTTTTATGAGTTTCTCTATGTATAGTGACATAAGTTGACCTCAGTAAAAATTGCCATCCGCACACTTCGGTTTTCTGAAAATCAGCCGTTACGCAATGCGTTAACTTCCAACGCAAGAGATTAAGCGAGCTACAGCACGATTCTACAGAACGATACCATCGATTTCCCCGTGTGCACGGCGCATAAAACACTTTCGACTGTCGGCAGTCTCAATTATCGGCCGTGGTCTCGATGGAAACAGCTATGTCGAGCAAGCGATCTCGGATGTTGACCAGCCCGGCGGGTGGGTTAGGTATCGAGGGAAATAGGGTGTCGAGGTTGTTGGCAGAGAGCAGGGCTCAAAGGAGCCCAGGAACGGTCCCGGGAACCCATTCTTGGTCGCCGGGAACGACGGGCATCGCCCACGTACCCGGCGCGGCGGATCGTGGCCGGACAACGGCGGCCGTAGCGGCAACGGCCAATCGCCGTCCACGTTTCAGAGCCGGTATATACATGCATTCATGTATGAGCCGTGAGAACCTAACTGTGAAACGTTAGCCCGTTTGCCGGTGGGGGCCAGACGGTGAGACCGGCCGTGGCCGGGGGGGTCAAAGGGCAGCACGCCAGTCGATTTTGCATGAACGCGCACTTTCGTTTTTCGGTGCCCCGCGGATGACAAAAGGAACGCGGTATCCCGAGGAACGACGAGACAAAAGAATAACGACTGTTTTCTGCGTTCAAACGGCCCTCCCCTTTCTCTCGCCGCTCCTCTGCGCCACGAAATCCGTGAACCGGCGATGACTATAAATATTCCTTTAACCATTCGTGCTTTAACACTTTTTGCTTCTGGTTCGTTCGGTTTTCTTCCCTTTTTTGTTCCTTCTTTTCCCCGCTTTTTTTCCTCTGTTTTGGTAGTTGCTCGCTCCGTGGGGAACGACGAGAGGCGTGAAGCTCGTGCACGGTACCGTTCGCGGAACGCCGCGCGTTCGCGTCGAACGCGGACGCGGTTGATTATGGTAAATGGATTGTGGAATTTGCGTTGATACGTCGGATCGGGGCTTCTTTTGTATACGAATCGAGTTTCGGCGGGGTGAAGGTTTACGAGGGAATTCTTTTGTTTTCGTTTCCTATGGTTGAAGGTACTTGACACATTGCGTTCGAAGGTACTTAACACATTAGCTATGCAACTTCGCTAATTACCACAGCATTTAGAACAATATTAAATTTCATTCGAATCGATTATCTATTTAAAATATGCTACGTAACAATACGATATCTGAGTTTTTGTATATATATATATATGACTAGATCTCACTGAAAATTGCCGTCACAATTCAGTTCTCTGAAAATTAGCCGGTACGCAACGTGTTAACACTAACCGGCACTTTTTCTATCGTAACTAGTCAAATGACTGACTGTAAGATAAAGATAAACAAGTTAGATGATAAATGTTTTGTAGTGAAAACGAAAACGAAAGGAAAGACAGGAATTGAAAAACTGGGTAATCAGACAATATAAGAATTGATATTAACACTAGAATTATCAGGTGGGTCAAAATTACCAATTTCTAATTTATTCTTTTAGAACAACTGCGAAGGTACAGATACTTCTTTCAGAAATGATTATGAAGCTGATTTAGTAGTACCTAACTGAAGTATAGACCAATTGAAGTGTTATTAAATTCGCGCGTATAGCTTTTATGAGGAAATGTTCAAAAGGCGGTTTAAGTGCTCGGTAGTTCTAGTTCTTCCTTTCAAATTTTAACCCTTTGAACTCTGTAGGCTCCAATATTGCACCAGTTATAATATTAAATATTTTAATGAATCTCAAAGAAACTACCCTGAAATTATTCGATTTTCCGCACATCCAAATTTTGCACTAAGAAGGAAAATAAAAGATCGAAGAAACGTTATTCCATTTCTAATTTTCGCTAGGAATACTATAAAAATTAGTTGCAGTTGCTAATAGATTACAAAACAATACGATTAGTATTAAATATATCAACCACTGCCACTAAAATTATTCCGGTATATTATCCTGATATAAAAACAACACATTCACTACAATCGAATTATAAAGAACCAATCATTTCAACTAAAACTCTAAAACGTCCAACAAATAAAACGAATCATATCAATCTCTAAACAACTTATACACATACAACTCTACACGGCAGACTACACCGTCAACCGAACGTACAGCCAATTCCAATACTTCCTCTACCACACTCCCGAGAACTTCCAAAATCCTCCCCCGGCGGTTCCATTAAAATCCCCATCTCAACGTCAAAGTTTCCCATCCCCCGGAGGAACAACGTCGACATTAAAGAACCTGAACGGCAACCAACGATCATCCCCCGAACATGTCGCCAACCCCCTCGCGACAGTGTAATCGCGGAGCCGAGAAAGAAACTTTTCTCCAGATAAATTAACCCACTGTCAGGACTCAGCCGGCGGAAAGTAAGGAAGCGAACTTCGAAGATACATACGCGTAGGGGTTGAACGGTCCTCGGACTTCCTCTCGAATAAATTGTATCCGGTGACGGTCGACCGCCGAAAGTTCCGAGGAATCCGCCGGCAGACGTGTTTTTCTGCCTGCATGTGCCTTTTTCATCCCCCGTCTGCCAGCCGACCACCCCCGCCGCCGAAATCCGATAATCGACTCGCGTATACACGAGAGCCTCGCCTCCAGGAATACCGAGACACGGCTCGAACGGCAAACACGCCGGACCCATTCGAAGCACTTTCAATTGGAGATTCAACGACATTTGGTATGCATTAGTCTAGCCGGGACACCCAACCCCCCGTAAACACAACGCAGGAATCCGATACGGATTTGCGACGTTTTACTCGATCTCCGACGGAATTTGGATTAGGACGAAGAACGGAATTACTTTCCGGCGGTCGCCGGATAGCGGAGTGAATTTGTGCGACCGGATTGAGGCTACCGGTAACGAGAACTAATTCCCGTTTGAGATACTATAAGTAAGTATCGGCGCGACGAAATTTTTGTAAATGTCTTTGGTTGGTGAAGTATTTTATTAACCCTTTGCACTCGAGAATATTTCTCGCGACAGATATTCCTTATTTTCTGATGAAATATCAATGGTATTTTTTACAATTAATATAAACTATTTTATTTCGATGTTCCATGTGTTGGTAGATTATAGGAAATTTAATATTGAATTTTAAATTTTATGAAAGGCGCCTCTAGAGTGCAAAGGGTTAACGCGTTCGCTGTCAGTGTTTATTTCGGTGACGGTCTCCTCGATTATAATATTTTCTTCGATCCAATAAATCTGAATAAAGTATTAGAAAAATGAAACTGGAAGGAGTCATTGAGTTCCTAAATATAATGTCGTAGTTTACAATTTCTAGTAAAAATGTCCATAGGATTGCGGCCGTCACAAATATGTGACGAACGTGTTAACATGTATGGCATTTTGCATCTTTCAACGTACACAAGATCTATATCGAAGCATATTACTCGATAATAATAACAACGGATATTACAAAGAAATAACGAAGATTTTATAGTAAAATCATTATTACTTTATAATTATATCGTTGTTATTATTATTGAGCAATACGCTTCGGTATATAACTGGTGTACATTGAAAGGCGTAAAATGATATACATGCTGTTAATAAAATACTTCAAAAAGTAAAGATATTTACAAAAATTTGAATGTGCCGATATTTATTTGATCCACCGTACTTGGGAATGGATTCGCGTAGATTTGGCGTGGTTTCTTCAATATAATTGTAAGGTATTATTGGGTGGAATGCATCAAAATGACCTATTCCTGACTTCTACTTTGTGTGGTTATTAAAAATATAACAGATGTTTCTCTGAGAAGTTATTAAAGAAATTGTTTTAGCAATGTGCAAATTGAGTTATAGATCATAAGTCTCGATAGATGCACCCTCGAAGATGATACAGAGGGATTTCGAAAAGTCAATTGAACTATTCGATAGGTCTGGTGTCAAACCTCTGCAGTTGAGGGTCATTCTGTTAGAATATTGAAAAATGGATTTTAATCGTGTCTCCAGTGTTTGAACTCAATGTTTAACCCTTTGCACTCGGTAGGTGACTCTCACTCACCACTTGATTTCCTATAGTGAAGCTATAAAGTTTGAATTTTAATATTATACTTCATACAATGCATCAATCTGAGAAATATTGACGTAAAATAGTTTCGTCCGACAATTCACTTGAATTTCTCATCGAGTTGGTTTCACAAAATATCGTCTTCATCTCATCAGAAAATGCTGAAATATTTCTAGTGAAAAACTTCGGAGTGCAAAGGGTTAATCCGTTGTTATATCATGTAAGGTAAAATATCGAATGTAGCGAGTGAAATTTAAAAAATCAAGAAATTGAGGAAATCGCAGAACAAAATGGAAAATGGTAAAGCAGTGTAGCAATAACAATGCGAGACTAAATTTCTCGAAAGATCTGTTTCACTGAACATAATATAAACTACTCGTGTACAGTTAATATCCCGCTCTTCGTCGAGCGTGAATTAATAAATTTCCCAAAACTCCAAAGAACCTTGGTGCCGTTTAAATAGAATAATATACTTCATATTCAAAGTGAACCACTTGACGAAATAACGCGCCCATCGAGAATATTTCCCCGCCACCGGAGCAACTTTCATCGAGCGTCCCCTCACGTTCTCGTATTTACATTTTTCCCCTATTCGGTCGGCTTGTACCAGCAGCGATCGACGGAAACCTGGCGGTCGAAGATAAATGGCGCCGTAAGCTCGAGTACCTGGCGTAAAGTGGAAGTTTCCACTGCTCCATGGCCGGAATCGACAATCGCGCAGCCGATTCTTCCGGATTAAAGTAAAAAGCCGACCGCGGGGATCGCGTGCGCGCGCGTACCAAACGAATCGAAGATGTATTTCCCAACGGGGACCCAAGGGAGACGAGTAATTCGCTTGCAAATCGATTCGCCGGTTATACGTTCCGGCCGCTGGATACTGTTTAACCCTTTAACCTATGACTTCTTTCGCGACTGTGTTTAATAAACTACCTTACTATTAATAATTCAACGGTAAAAGAAAAGAATTTGACACTCTTCCTATGATCCTTTTACTATAATAAAGAACATTAGTTCATACACTTTTCCCATGTTTTATAATTGTTCGCCCGAATTAAAAAGTGTTATATTATAAAATTTCTAACATAGTTCATTTTCCTTCTTAGGATAGAATTTGTAGTAAAAATGCAATAATCCGTACACTAACTAACAGCCGAGTCAAAATGATTCTTGATTCGTTCATTTTGCAATTATTAAAAAGACAGATGTTTCTCTGAGAAATTATTACGGATATTGGTTTGGCAAACTGAATTGTACAGCAATTAAAGTTTCAATAGGTGCACTCTACAGACGAATTTCAAAATGTCAATTTAACTGTTCGGTAGTTTTCAAAAGTTTGTTCGTTAAAATATTTAAAGCTACAAACAGTGACGTAGCCGAGTCTATATAACGCGAAGGGTTTATAGGAAAGGAATATTTAATTTAGCCTCAGAAAAAGTAAGTAGCACTTAGATTGCTCGAGTTCGGTTTAAAATGTACGTCACGAGTGTGACGCGATATTATAGGACAAGGGGTTAACGCAGAATAGGAAATTTCATCGGACTCGTCCGCTCGTTCCGAAATTCGCGCACACCGTGTCCTATGGTAAGTCGGTGGAGGATTTATAGAGCACGTGAAGGAATGCTGGTACAACGAAGCCGGGTTTCCTCGATAGAGAGGGCCGATCGCGCCATTTTGGGAACTACTGGGCCGTTGACCCGAAATTCGAGATTTTTGGAAACGTTCAATGAAGTATTTTGTTTGTAGCGTTACCTGTTAGTAGAGAAAAGGAGTACCTGCGACGGGAAGTTTCAAAATATTTGAATTACTTTCGAATCTTTCGAGCATCCAGATATATGTCCATTTTATTAAAGATAAAGACTATTTAACTAGACGTAGTTAATAAACTGCAGTAATTCACATTAAAAATATCAGACAGGTCAAAATCAGCCACTAATTTCATCTTTTTGCAATTATTATAAAGACGACAGATGTTTCTCTTTGAAACGATTAAATTTGATTCGGCGATACGCAAACTGAATTGTAAATCAAGTAAAGTCCCAATGGATGCACTCTGAAGTTTACTGTTAATAGTAGAACTGTTAAGGCTACGAATCACATACAAGAAACACGATTTAATAAAACAATCCTCCATTTCAATCGACTTCGGACGATCCATAACTAATTTCAACATTGCGAAACGCGCATCCTAACGAAAACGTACAGTGACTTTGATCGATCGCTTCGTCCGAAAAATCATTCGCGCATCATTAATTTCACTGTCACACTAAACTGACTAACACGGTGATTTTAACGATATAATAATTGCCCGGACGTTTCTGAATCGTCCTCAAATTGAAACGCAAACGCGAGAGAAAGAAATTAGACGGGATCGCCGGCCGGAGGCTAATTGAACGCGATAGCCGTGTCTACTTTCGACGAAGAGACCCGCGAGGGTGAATATTCGTCCTTGTTCATCGTGATGCCGGTGACCTAGGTCACGGTTAACGAACAGCTCGGGGAGATCTCTGTTAGCTTCCGACTCTGTTGAAACACCGAGCGCGGTGCTCGGTAATGGTCGGATGCCTCGAAACTGATTTGCCTGAATTATCGAGCTGATCGCCAGCTAATTTGCAATCACGTAACAGTGATTGATGGGCCTTTCCATTTCAAACGGCCTTGAACCCTTGGGCCTCGCTCGGGGGTCGTGCTCGCGCAACAACGGTTTCCATGATTATCATTCGATTACCGCTTCGTTGTGCTCTCTATTCTAGTTGATAAAAGAATCTAAAAAACGGAAAAACAATGGAACAAAACAATGAATACAAACTCAACAAAGTGACAATTTTTTAAAACATCTTTTGGTATACAATTGACTTTACCGGTACTAACTGATAATATCAAACTATCCGATTCAACGAAGAATTAAAAGAGTCGATAATTTTATCGAGGGGAAAGAAAAAATAATAAGAAACCACGAGACATTGAATATTTATAATTATTATACAACTCGGCTCTTCAAAATACTAGGACCACTGGATCGTTGGCCTAAAAATAATTTCCCTTCGCCACCGTGACTCGCCTAAAACGCTCGCGCGCCTGGTTGCATCTTCAGCGTGAAATTAACGCGTAAATGAATTTCAGGAGGGGGTTTAAATCCACGGAAAATCAATAAATAAAAAGAAGGCAAAAGGGAGGGAAAAACATGGGAGGGCGGAACAGCGTCGTGTCACGATAGACTCAGCGTAGGATCGAATGTCGTCCTCATTTTTCGACGATTTCGAGCGTGGACGTGACGCGTCACGGCGTCATCGCTCTCTCAAGGATCCTTTCGACGACTCGTCGACTCCGCTCGACGACACCGAGTCGTTCCCATCCATCGGGGACGCGTTTACGATCGCCCCCGGCCACGCCGATTCGACAGGTACACGCCGTTTCGTAATTGGGTAATTGCTATGCCAAGGTATACCCGCGCGTACCGGTAATTACCGTATCGAGTCGATGCCCGAGCTAACGGACTGTCGCTTTTGCAGGTAAAAAGCGAAACTCTTGGCTCTCGAACCACCGGGTAAATTATTTTTGGCTCAGTCCGTGGCACTCGTTCAACGAGATACTCTCCTCGTAACGATTATGCAATCGTAAACACACCGCGAGGTCTTTACCCGGAAAATCGGTTCGATACTGATGAATTGAATGAGAGTGTTGGAGTAATTGTACGTTGTTCGTGACATTTTTGTGTAAGGCTGATCGGTCGCTTCAATTTGTAGGATTGTATCGTTTAACGCTTTGCACTCGAAAGTTTTTCACTAGAAATATTCAATGTTTTCCGATGAGATACAGACGATATTCTTTGAAATTAATTAATGAAGAAACATGTATAAATTGAGAAGGAAAGTTATTTTATTTCAATATTGCACATATCGATGCATTATGCAAAGCTTAATATTATATATAAGAATTGATAATTTTGCAAATCAAATCAAGTGGTGACTGAAAGTCACCTCTCGAGTGCAAAGGGTTAACAGTGAAAATAAATGAGGAAGTAATGTAATAAAATTTTAGACAATCCAGCAGAGTTTGGCTAATATTTTAACACTGAAACTACAGGGTGAGTCAAATTTAGCCACCGAAATTTTTATTTTACAAGTGTTTAAATTATAAAGGCGTTTTTGTTAAAGGTTCTCGATTAAATCTGTATATTTACAGAGATACGAAAGTAGGAGACCCTTTGGATTTCAAGAAATTTGTTCTGATTTTTACAAAAAATTACAAATAAGTCACTTTGATTGCTCGATGGTGTTAACTAAATTTCACAAGTAGTGATCAGAAGAGTCATTTATTTAAGTATTACTATTGTCAACTAGATTGTGGTATTACCGAGTTCATTGTATATTCGTAATATTTATTGTAAATTGAATCGTCTAATCCATTGACGAGGACAATCGAATGGCACTCGAATTGAATCATTACTCCGGAATAAAATCCACTAAGCAACTCTGACATACTCGCAAACACTATTTCGATTTAGAAGCATGTACTCCTTGAACCAAAAAACAAAAATCACACTTTCGAGCGCACGTTGAACACGAAAACGAGAAATGGAAGTGGTTAGGCAATTTTCGTGAACGTCACCGCGAGTCGCAATCCATCGATCGCAGATTATCGCGACGTTGATTGACCGAAGAAGCGAAAGGGAGATCGTGTAACAGAACGAACCCGTCGATGACGAGGACGATGATCGTCATCGGCAAGGTGAGTCGGATGTTTACGCATCGTTTTGACCCGCGCCGTGACCCGTTGATGATAGTCTCCCGATGACACGATCACCCCGCGGCAATACTTTTGACGTCGAGCGGCAGAAGGATCAAGAAAGGAGCCAGCGTTAGTCGAAAGTTACACGGAATAACGAATAAAGAGTGGCGAATAAGTTCAATCTGATTGTTACTCGCGAGCAACGAATAATTTATATACCCGTCATTCTCAGGCAATAAATAAATTGAATTTACTCGCCATTTTCTGTTCGCTAATTCGAATAACCTTTGCACAATGATGCATAGGTAATGTAAATGTAAATGATTTGCTATTAATTGAATCTGCAAATAAGTGACTCAAAGTAATAGTATATTATTTCCTAAGTTCTGAAGGAAAACAGCTTTCGTAAACTGTCCTTGGATTAAATAAGTACTGATAATACAATTATTGATATTAATCATTAATAGTAATTAGTATTATTAATAATATTATAATATTGAGATCACAGTGTGCAAGAAGTAACGAATAAAGGTTCTCTACAGGAGTAACTTGAATAACAAATAACTGAATAACGAATTATTTATTTTTTATTGTCAATGGAATAAAGTTTAAATCGAATGATACTCAACATTGGAAGAAACCGTCGTGTAAACCCGTTGAATTTTTCGTGGACGATCGATACAATGCGACGACATCCTTCAGCCGCTCGCGGTTTCCATGAAACGGCGCGCGGTTTTCAAAAGATAATTACACCGCGATAGCGACGCGACGAGAGAGAGTTTTTACAACTTTCCACGGAATGAAAGATCGAAGGCGGCCGCCGCGTAAAAACTTGCCCGAAGCCTGGCTCGCAATAAACTGATGGAAAATATGGCGGCGGATGACAGTGTTTTTATTACCGCTTTGTGGCGGACGGTTCGAAACGAGGCTAGAGGTGAATGGATAATTCTATTCGTTCGTTAATTAGGAATGGAATAAATGGTGTTAACGAGACATGAGCCACGGATTAACGAGGAATTCAATTAGGTCTAGCGACAAGAAAACTGTGAATGTTAATTGACGCCGGGTATATGGGATAAATGTTTGCGAAGCTGATTTTCTATTCTTGCGTCACGGATTGAGCATAATTATGCCGCATGCGGTCGAAGTTTAATCTAATAATTGCGATTCCATACAGATACGCGTGCGTCCATGATTTTTACGGAATCTCAATAATTAATTCCTAAGCTGTATATAATAAAAGTGCAGATTTTCGACGATATTCAAATGCAAATGTTACCTTAACGCGAGTGTATTTGTTTGATGGAAAAATGGGAAAATCACGTATTTACATAATATTCAATTTGTGAGAATAACACGATATTCTTAGTTTAATATATCCGCTCCAGTATAAGTCTTATTTATACTACTTCAATCAAACTATTGACAACAAACGAATACGTCTTCTCACTATAATTTCTTTAACTTAATTTCGAAACATTAAATTCAATCGAATACCATTATATAACTATCGATATATCAAATGCAACAGTTCAAGTAATTCCTACACAAATTCTCCAATCAAACCAAAATCCTATTCAATAGCTTAATTAAACAGATTCTAAACAGAAATCAACTTTTCTCAAAAATTTCCCCACTTCGATAATAAAATATTTGAAATTCCTCCTTAAGTTCCTTCATCTTCCATTTCACAACGTACCGTTCATTTCAATAACATAATAACAACATAATTAAACAGATTCTAAACAGAAATCTACTTTTCTCAAAAACTTCACCAATTCGATATTCAAATATTTGAAATTTCTTTTTAACTTCCTTCATTTTCCATTTCACACGTCCATTCCAATAACATAATTAATAAGTAACACAATTAAACAGATTCCAAACAGAAATCTACTTTTCTCAAAAACTTCACCAATTCGATAATAAAATATTTGAAATTCCTTCTTAAGTTCCTTCATCTTCCATTTCATTCCAATAACATAATAATAACATAATTAAACAGATTTTAAACAGAAATCTACTTTTCTCAAAAACTTCACCGGTTCAATAATAAAATGTTTGAAATTCCTCCTTAGGTTCCTCCATTTTCCATTTCACACGTCCTGTCTCACTCCAACCTATCAAAAATAATTTGATAAATTGAAATCGTCTTTTCCCAGGCCGTTCCGAGAATTCGGCGAATCCTTCCAATGGGAAGAAACGAAAGAGAAGAAGAAGAAGAAGAAGAAGAAGAAAAGGAGTAGGAGGAGGAGGAGGATGAGAAGGAAGAGTAGAAGCACGCGGAGGCGGGTTTACGATATTCAGCTCGATCGATTCGCATCGCCCCTCCTTCATTTTTGTTCGGCCTTTGGTACAGAGGTCTTGAGATACGCGAGAGAGCCACGACCTCCTCCGTCGTTATTTATCGCCGATTATTTCATACGTTTTACTTTTTTCCAGTGGAACGAGGCATTATTTCGGACGAAGCGTTGCCCACCTCTCCGCTGCGCGGGATAATCGACGACCTTCGGTCGAAAGAAATGCCCGACGGGTACCGGGGGTCAACCGGTTGTTCGAACATCTTTTCTGGCGACCGTGCACAATTATTTAATCTCTTCCTTATATTTCTGCCGCCCGCCAACCAACAACGTATCCGATTCCTCCCGTACATCGACAATAACTAGACAGCGGATTTCGTGCACTGACAAATACGAGCGCATGAAATATAAAGCAACGAAATGTTCGGGAGAATTGAACCACTTGGCCTGTGATTTCTTTCGCGAAGGTGTTAGAAGTATATTGTCATTGATAATTTATTGGAAGAAGAATAATTAAAAAGAGAAAACAGTTAGTTTGACAACGAAAGAATCCAGTGACATTTATTATTGTGTTTGAGATAATCTATGAGTTTGATATCGTGCTTTATGCAAAGTTAAGGGTGTTGTTACGATTGATTGAAATTTTTAAGGGAATTAGTTCGTGCGGAATATTTTCTTGAGATTATTTGGGACATTTTTATTTTTGCAATTATGTACCTGTGTAATAATGACGATTTAGAATATTATAGGATTATCTTTCGATTAAATGAAGACTATTATTTTGAATATAATAGTAAGTTTCGTGGTTTTAAAACTGTGAGCTTATTAACACAGTAAATTTCTCGCGAGGGAGATATTGTTACGATAATATACCTCTAAACTGTGCAATAAGCGAGTTCATTTGGTTTTATAAAGCTCCTAAGGAGTATCTGCGCTGCCCGTAAAACATAAGTTGAGTTTAAAGAGGGCGTAACGTGCCCAGAAGCTGCGCATTATTCTTTCAAACCGTGGAGCTTCTTGCAAATTCGCATTCTTATGGGAGAATTTTTAGGAGAGTAAAGTTAAATGAAATTTTACTTCGTGAATGAGTTTTACGAATTGAAAATAAAATGAAATAATATTTAAATTTATCAAATTTGTGACCCTATCATCTGTATCCAAAATTCCAATAATTTCGGGGAAGGGATTGAAATTGAGATGTTCAAACTTTCGGGACAGTATCGAGAATTTCGACTCACCTACGAGCGGCACCATGAGCGTGTAGATCGGCTGCGCCCCGGAAATCGCCTTCGTGATATTCTGCAACTGCGGCAGGTAGTCGATGAAGCAATTAGTATCCGGTACCAATTGTCTTGGTCTCACTTCAATTTCCACGGATACCGAAGACTTTTGCAGAATTTGCTGTAACAAAAGGAAAATATCGTATGAAACCGACAGTCTAGAAATAAATCAAAATCATAACTTATGCAGTGACACAAAATCGTCTGAATAAGAATATTACAATTAAAATGACAGAAGAAAGTAAATTATTTAAACAACTCTTAGTCGTACGTAGTATGTGAATACATATTGGAGTTAAAAAAAATGTAACAATTATTTCCATTACATACATGATCCAAAAATAGCAGTAATTGTTATATTCTTTTATATTTGTTATATTCATTTTATTGTATATATACATTATTGTTGAATATTTATTTGCAAGAATAAACACAACACAGTTTGGGAAAACTAAGTGTATATTTATTAGTATATATTAAGGTAATTTACAATAACTGAAACGGAACGCTGTTCGATGGTTGAGCGTTTACTACGAACTGCCGAACGACGCGGAGAGAAAAGAAAAGACGCTGAGCACGTGCAATAAAAATTTGTAGCCTCTGAAAACTTTGTAGCCATTAAAAATATATTTCATGCTCACTCTCAACAATTATTATTATCATTATTAATATTACACGGTAATATTACAAAGTAAATATTACAGGAGCACAAATATGAATATTAACCCCATTTTATAAATTTCGAATTCAAGTGAAAATTAATGTCTAATTTCTAAGTCGAACACTACTAAAATATTGTGTGAAGAGTGTCTGAAGTTATAAAGGAATTCTTAAAAATGAATTGGAGCGGAGTTTGGTGTTTGCATTTTTTCAGCGTACTACAACACGGCCTATTTGTTCGTGGATCGAGCCTAGGACGCAGGATGCAGCGGAAGATGCATTACCCTCCAATTGAATCCCACGTATGCACACGGTGTTCCGTGAAACGATTGCGCACGCCTTGGAGAACAATGTAGACCCGACGGTATAACGCGAATGCCAAGTAGCTATTGTTACAGCAAAGGATACGAACGTAATGAACCCCCTAATGCTACCCCTTGTTCGTGGGACGATGATCGATACGCGACGCCAAACGCTGCATTGTATCGATCCGTTCTATGCTTCTCTTACATAGACAATATTACTGAAATATGCAGTTCACTTTTGCTACAGTATTATACCATAATGTTCGATGAAAATTGAGATTTTCAGTTTCACGTTTCCGACATAATTTATTTGTCCCTTGGATCTGTGAATGAATGTTAGATCGTGGATTTGATGCATTTACTGCAGTCTATATAGTGCAATGATCAGAATGGTAAAAAATGTAATGTACTGTAACGAAGATTTTATCTCGTTCTCGATAATATACTTAATAAAAGAATTTTTATTTGGTGCTAGTTTCTGTAAAGCAATGCATGAAGCTTTGCGTTTGCAAATTTAGATTTTTACTGGTGAATGTATGTAAAGATTTTGAATTCAAGAAGAAATAGAATATGACTTCTTATGGTTATATTATTTATATTATTAGTTACATATTTATATTAGTATATTTATAGTACCATATTTATATCATTATATTTATATCACTGAATTTACATTACTATATTTACAGTACCATATTTATATCATTATATTCACATCACTAAATTTATATTACTATATTTATATTACTATATTACATTTATATTTACTATTCGTCAAAAATGATCTCCAAAGGAGTAAAATTCTGTTCCAAGCGTAGGCGTAAACGGTGCAAGTATATAAGAGAGAAATCAGCGTAGAACCGGGATGACTCAATATACGTATCCCTGCAACGGTATCTTGGCAACGATTATTTGAGAGTCACGGGAATAACGTTCATTGTTCCCGCGTTCGCACATCGAGCCGTGGCAGACGGGAAGCGCGCGAGGAATCCGACGACAAGCCTAATTGTTCGTGGGAGTACATCGACGGAATGCGAAAATAAGTCCGGCGAACCCGTCCCTCGTTCCGTCACGTCACCGGGCTCAAATGTCCTACACATGTCGATACATACCCAGCACATAATCGATGGTAACGAGAAATTATTGGGTTCCTGGGAACTAAATCGCCGTTACGAACGCGGCTTGACAATTGCCAGTGGAGACCGTAAAGAGTCATTTACCCTTTGAAAAAGAATCAGCAAGGAAACATTTTTTAAGTTTAAACATTAATTCGACAAACGAAAATAAATTGCATCTTTCCAAATGAAAATAATATAATAATATAAAAATACTAAAGTAAATAAGATTTTGGAAAAATAAAATTTTAACTATTATCAGAGCTAATGGATCATTTGCAAAGCACTTAGTGATCATTTTAAATGTATTTGGTTTCAATTAATTCATATGAATTCTATAATTACATCATTAGGTATTGCAAACCCTTCATTCGTTAATATTAATTCAATTGCCGATGTTCAATTATCCGTCATTGGTTTCCGATGTTCAACTATCGATTATATACTATTAATTTCCATCGCCGACCTAAAACTATGAATTTTTATCTATTGATCATTAACTACCGATATTAAATTATGCGTCCTCGATCAATCTTCTGTTCATTTTCAATTGTGGATTTAATGAAGCTATGGAATTTTCATAGTGCCGCTGTTAGATGATAGTCGTCAGTATTCGAAAGTAGTAGAATTCCTTGCTGCGAGCAACGTTAGACCACATAGCAACTTCGTTGAATGAATGAGGACAACTGTTTTTGTATTCAGGCGGGCATGCCAGGTATATTCGTAATTGCGTGCAGGGTTCGTCCCTTGCTGTCAGAAACGGTATCACATTCAAAAAGATGGAAACCCAAGTGAGCATTGAAAACAAAGAAAATGTGAATTTCATACGAAAAAAGGAAAGAATTGAAATTTACATTTATTCACTAAAATTGAAATTTAAAAAAGAAATCTTAACGACGCGTAAAGCGTTTCAAAATAAATTCACCCAAATTCTCGATGGTCTACTTTAAAAGTATCAAAAAATATTCACAAATGTCCACGCTTAATTTTCTCGACAAAGTGGTTTCAAGCGTCAAGCTTTCATTCTACATTTTCAACCTATTTTTTCCCGCAAAATCGTCGGAATTGTCAGAGCGAAACACACCGAATGAAATTTTCAGCGGAATCACGAAACACAGATGCAGAGAAATGTCCAACACTTCCAGACGACGATGTATTGGTCCATAAAATCGAATTAAAGTTTCAAGGTGACACGTCCAGCGCAAAAATAATTGAACGAGACATCTGAATCGGTAATCAATGGAACTGCAGTTGCACACCACGGGAAGGAAAATTATTCACCGTGATGGCGAGCGATGCCTGGTGGACAATGCATAATGGACGTCGTTGGAAATCGTCGCGCGCCGGCCTATTACGGATTCGCAAGTATTTCGAGCGTCGGTGAATTCCGGGATGTTAGCTTTCTTTGAGACCCGGCGACGCACCCGTGATACATGATAATTAGCCGCGCAGGGAGATTTATCGAAACCGAACGCGTAAAGAGCAGTAAAAGAGAAACGGTGACTCGCGTCGTTAGCGATCTCAATCTCGATAGAATCGCTAATAGCCTTCGGAGAATGCATCAGACCGACAGGAAAATTTCAAATTTTCATATATTCAATTCGAAGGTTTGGCGAATTGCGCCGAGGGAATATTATTTCGTTCGAGAAACTCATTACGAGGCAGAGAGTTAACGCGTTGAGTGCTGATTTTGCCGAGAACAATACAGAAAATGAAAATAATGTAATATCAACTTATATAATTGAGTGACGTTATTATTATTGCAGGTTCATCTTGTTGAATGTCACTGTGTTAGATGGTATTGCTTATAATATAGAAAAGTTTTCAAGTAATCATCGTTTAATCGAGTGAATTATAGTAAATCGACTTGGTTGAGGTCACCGGTGACCCCCGTGGCATCTAGTGTGTTATATCGACTCGTTTAACCTTTGGTAACCCTAGATTTCTTCATAACAATAGTGAACTTTTCCAAAATACCGGTATAAGTATGTACAAACTACTTTCGGTGCAGAATCTGGGGATCTCCAGTATTTTGGGATTTTATTTTCAAATTACTAGTGTTCCTTTTGGGACTTTCTGGAAATCTGTAAATTCCTCGAACTTCCATTCTCTCCTTTGGAACCTCGTAGAAATTTTAAAACTACAATGTCTAGTATCCCTTTGAAACTTTGTAGAAACCATCACATTCATAGTGTCCCATTTGGAACCTCGCTATAATCTCTAAACTCTTCAAATCCCCAGTATCCCTTCAGAATCTTCACACAAATCTTCAACTTCCGCATACGAGTTGTTCAAAAGTCAACGCAATCAACTCGAGAAAATAGAAACTGCAAAAATCAATGTTTTAGCTTCTGAAATGATTACACAACATATTCAGAATATATAAAAATCAGGTTTTTATAACCAACAGAAAGCGAAGCAACGAGTAAACCCTTCAATAACTAAAACCAATATTACACATTCCATTAACCCTTTCCCCATAAACCTTCAACAGACGAAGCTAAATACCTCAACTGCTTGAACAATAGAAAAATAGGAAACTACGTGCCGATCACTTGCTATTCGAGTAATTAAATCATTCGTTTACACCTTAGTCTTCGTCTAGAAACTTTCATCTCGTCGAATTGCCGACATTCACCCGCAAAGGGTTGAAATGTACAAAAATCAGGAAATATCAAAAAATCAACTTGAACACCATTCAAGTAAACAACGCTACACCTCCCTAACCTCAACCACCGAAGTCCTAAAGCAACAGCGACCGAAAAAACCGACGAAACCCGTCGATCGGCATCATCGCGCGCACCGCTGCACGGCCGCGTCGCGTTATCGTCCCGCGCCGAGGCGTCTCGACAGCGGCACGGCACGCGGTGCCATCGCGCCGTCTCCGTGAACCTGTCCCTAACGTGACGCGAGTAGGTTTCCGCGTCAGAGCCGTCGGGGGAAGGGAAACATTTACAATGTAACGCTGGAAAGCGCGCGCTGTTTGCACGTGTCTGCGCGCGGCCGCTTAATATGCGTGGGCGTTGGAGACGCGGTGCGTGATTCAAGGCGGGTTCTCACGAGCCACTCGTGGCGGCGTCGACGGTGGGGCTCCGACGACGCGGAGCTGAGGGGGTGTAGCCGTGCATGTGAACGACGCGTGTGCACGTGGAGGTGTGAGAGGACGAACGAGCCGAGGAAAAGTGACGAGGACACGCGGCGAGGGGCGAGGCAGCCGGGACGCGCGCGCAACGGTACGGCATCGGTCGTTTAGGAATTCGCGAATACTTTAAACGGGAGTAAAGCACACCGGGTCGCCTGCCTGACTGCCTGACTGCCTGACTGCCACCTCTACTTAGCCTCCTCTACTCCACCATGGCTTCGTGACAGCACGCGACTACGCGAGACCCTAGACTACCCGGAAAAACGCTCCGCTGATATTCGGAGAGTGGAAACGGTGTAGCGAGTGCTATGAACACTTTTAGGGGAGCATTTTTCAACGAGAATGGTTTACGCTTCCGTTCAAACGGACTTCAGCTTTATTGTCTGGAAATTATTGGTATCCAACCGTTTTAGTGTTAACACTGAAACTACCGGACGGCTCGAAATGACTCATTACTGAATTCTTATTTTCGAAATTATTAACACTAGAACCAGTCAAAATAATTGGTTTCGATTTTTTTGTTTAGCAATTATTGATATATTCGAAGCATTGAATATTCGAAATGATTTTGAAAATAGTTTCATTTGAGTACTATAATGAATGTCTGAAGGAACTGAAAATAACCTGTTATTACAATTTTTATGGGAATTGTATATTAATCGTATTAAATGCTCGGAGTTCTAGTGTTAACCCTTTGCACTCGAGAGGCGACTCTCAGTCGCCGTTTGATTGAACGCAGCAAAATGATGAAATGAAACATTCAATATAAAATGTTGAATAAAGTAGTAACGCATGAAACATTGAAATAAAACAATTCTGTCTAATTTATGCAAAATGTTCCTTTATTTAAGTTGCAGATAATATTTTTAAATATTTCGTCAGAAAATAATGAATGTTTGTAATAGAAAGTATTGTTCAGTGTAAAGGGTTAACACTGAACCTACCAAGTAGTTAAATTCACTTTTCGAAATTCCTCTGTGCCAACTTCAGGAGTGCATTTATCGACACTTTAATTAATTCACAATTCAGTTTGCGTATTACTAAATCAATTTCTTGAATAGTTTCTTCGAGAAATATCTGTTATATTTTTAGTAATTGCAAAAAGAAGAAATCAGGAATGGATCATTTGGACCCGTCTAGTAGGGTTAAAAAGATACAGATGTTTTTCTGAGAAGTTATTAAAGAAACTGATATAGCTCAAATTCAATAGTAAATCAATTGAAGTATCGATAGATGCACTCTTGGAGTTTCTACAGAAGAATTTCGAAAAGTCAATTTTAATGCTCGGTAGTTTTAGTGTTGACACGTCGATTGCCACGGTGATCGATGGCCGGAGCTTCCAGATCGCTCGAGAAGAATAACGATGAGAAAATTCATGTCGAATACGAATATTTAACATAACATAAGTAACTAGATAATAGTGTGACATTAGTACTGTGATATCAGATTAGTAGTAATTAGTTTTAGTATCAGTTTACATTGTCAGGAAATATTAATATACAAAATGCTTAAAATTCTTGTGACAGTCAACGTGTTACATACAATTTTGTGGATATATACGAAAAATGCGGAAGTGATTGGGTGGGTATGAAGGAAAATTAATAAGAGTGGTTATCTAATTAGGCCATAAATATTGTGTTATTACAAAAAAAAAGAGAAAATAACATTTATTCACATAAATTCACTTCGATTTATTTCTCGAAAAATATAGTAAGAAAATTATAATTGATACTGATAAACATCCCCGCAATTTTGGAACAACGTAAGATGAACTTTGATTAGTGAAAATTATTTATTAGTGAAAAGTAATTTTTGTAGTTTAGATCATTTGGTTGCAATTGATTGAATGCCTTCTGTCTTGCAGATAATATGAATGTTTAATTGAAAAGGATAAACAAAGATCTTGAACAAAACGAGTAATCTCTTTAATAATAGTATGAAATAAATTTGTTTGTAAAACTTTATACTTGACGAAACAAATGTTTCGTCTAAGAAAATATTACTCCTAATATCTTTTACTATAGGAGAGCATACTTCACAAGCGCCTGGATAGCTCAGTCGGTAGAGCATTAGACTTTTAATCTAAGGGTCCAGGGTTCGAGTCCCTGTTCGGGCGATCTTTTTTTTTCTCCTAAGAAATGACGAGAAAATAATTTTCCACCGGAAAATCATAATTAACCAACCAAATCAGAAAACGAGTACAATATAATTAAAATCTGAAAAAAATTCAAGATTGTATTCACTGAGATTTCCATTAACTTTTAATTCAGTTTGTGAATGATTAAATCAATTTCTTTGATAATTCCTTAGGAAATCATCATTTATTTATTCAATGTTTGTAAAAAAATATTCAGTAATTTCGACCCGTATGGTAGTACCAGTATTTTCACATTATTAACGACGTGATACGTCTTTACATAACGGAACATTCTTGACTGGAAACTTCATGGGTCTTTTAATAAACAGACATTATTGATCAGGTACTGTACAATAAAATTGTGTCCACGCAGACCATCATAATCTTAAGAAATATAACTTTGGTAACACACGTGCAAAGTTCCAAATAAATTCAAATATATTTTTACAAAAATTCTCCGGTTAACAGTGTGTTAACACCAAAACTACCGAACAGTCAAATTGATTCTTTCTTATTTTTCTACAAAAACGATAAGAAAACATTTATTGAGGTTTCAATTGACCCATCTCAATTTAAATACTACTAAATCAAGTTACTTAGTAATTCCTTCGAGTAGCATTTGTATCTTTCCAATACTTGTGACGAAAGAAATAAAAGCTCAGTCGTTTCGATCTATCTAGTAATTCTAGTGTTAACCGGGGCATCGAACTTCGAAATGTGACAAATCCGTCGCAGTTCGAAAAACGATGCGCCGACCCGAGTTTTTCTGTCATTCCCACGGTGCACGTTGCATCCTGTGCAAACATTTACCCATACCCCGCGTCGATTCCCATAAAAAAGAATGTCTTCCTTAAGCGTGGTAGTTAGCGCCGGCTCAAATTAAGCGCAAGTTTCGTGGGTCATTAACAGAATCTGGTCGCCGGCGCGTCGGTTTCGTAATCATCCTTGTGAAATCATCGGCCTCTCTTTTTCCATTTTTCCTCCTCCCTCTACCCTTCCTCTTTCTCTCTCCCTCCTTAATTTTTTTCCCCCGTTTCCGAGGAACGCGCGCGTTGCACACGCACGACGCGCGCTGCTCGAGGTTCGCTCTCGAATTAGCATTTCGCGCGATGGGAACGCGCTCGCCGCTTATTCCCGCGACCGTAAGAAATTTCATTCAACTGCCACGGGATGAGAATCAATTAACGGTATCTCGCATTCCGTCAGAAACGACACCCCGCGACCGCGACGATAAGATATCGCGCTGGCGAGATTGCACGCGAGCCGACTGATACTGGAATCTTTTGACGGTCCAACGATTTACGCTGTGAATAACGGAAGTTCCCTTAATGATTCGGGAACCTGATTAATTTCAAGGATTTGTGAATCTTACATATTTTGTGAATATTATATTCATTTTGTGGATATTATATATTTTCACGGTTCGGGTTGGTTAGAATTCATATTCATCTGAACATTCACTTTCGAATGTTTCATTTAGAAATTGGAATATTTACATAACATAGTGTTTTCGTTTACTAGTCACTATTCTTGCATCGTTTCGCAATCCTTCGAATTCAAGAGTCATATGAATTCTTTCATAATTTACAACAATTGAAACAAGAACGACTACTAAATTAAGTTAACCCTTTGCTTTGTAATTCGGTGTCGATTAGGTCCGGGAAATTTACAAAATATTTTCGAAGTTTTGTATGTTTATACCATCCCAGTACACGAAAATTGTCATGTAAGGATGAGCGTAGCGGAAAACGCAATATGAGTCAGTATGAACGGTCATCGAAACGGAAGTCATTCGAAGCCGGTAACTGGGTCACCGTATGAACCGAACAGCGCGTGCGTGTACGACCGTGCGCGCGCCGCGTCGATATTTCCGGTTGAATCGGCAATATAAAGCTTACGGTGCAGCGATTATCGAACACGACGTGAGGATAGGATACATTTGCCTCGAGTCAAGGCGCATTTCAAGTTGTCGCGAGATGATAAATCGCCAACCGGAAGCACACTTGAATCAGGTTATGAAAAGAGAAGACCGCGTTTTCTCGAATTTACACGCTCGGGATCACACGCTTCGTTCGCGACGCATAACCGCTTCTCTTTATCTTCCCTAATTGAGAAAACCCGTTGAACTGTGCATTAACCCGCGTAATCGAACGATTAATTAAAATCTTGACCGGCGAAGCCAGTTCCGACGAATCTAAATTCGTTTCTCCATTTACCGAACAGTTTGTCGCGGCAATGCGATCAAAACGTTCCGATTAAAACGGTTCGAGTTAATTTGATTGAGCGGTTAGGAAAAGTAACGCAATTACGATTTGTCGTTTTACGATCGACGCGATCTGATTATTATTCGCTTAACCCTGTGCACTCCAGAAGTTTTACACTGAAAATACTCAATACTTCCTAACGAGCTGCAGACATTTTCTGAAATTGACTTAGCGAGAAATCGCACGTATATTGAGGAAGAAAACTATTTTCTGTCAATACTTCACATATTGACGCGTTATACAACATTCAATATTCAATATCAAACTCTACAATTTTGCTACATCAAATCAATTGGCGACTGAAAAGCATCACGAGTGCAAAGGGTCAACCCAATACATTCTAAAGATATTTTAACCTTTTGGATACCAAACAACTTTTGTGGATATTTACTAAAAATGCGGAAGTGATTGGGTGTGTATGCAAAAAAGTTAATAAGAGTACTTATCTAATGAGATCACAAATATTGTGTTATTAAAAAAAGATATCAAAAAATAACATTTATTCAAATAAATTTACTTTGATTTATTTCTTGAAGAATATAGTAAGAAAATTATAATTGATACTGATAAACAGAAGCGCCTCCGTGCTCTCCGCAATTTTGGTACAACACAGGAGTGCTATAGCGCTCTTCAGCACTCAAATGGTGAAAGTCAGCACCGCTTCATTAGAATGCCGTAGAACAAATAAGCTTAACAGTTCAATTTTAAAGCATCCAAGTTTACTGTTTCTCTAGGAAAAAAGAGTTGCAATGGAAAATGATGCAGCTCCCAGCATAAACTATTCAAACAGTCAAAATAACACATTAAACAACTTAACAAACAGAACACCAACGAGCAACAAACAAACAACACATTAAATCAGAAAGATCCAATAAAAATCCCATCGCATGAATTCCATCGCTTCATTTCCAATAAAACCGACTCGTGACATTCATTCCCCATCCTCCCGCGTCGCCTAACCGCAATCAACATCAGCATTCCCAACGAATAAACCCGGCAACGTTCGCAGGCAACATTCCCAAAAAGAGGAGCACCCCATCGATCACAAAGAATCTTCATTACAAACTTACGCCGCCAGCCCCACATTAATTTCACCGGAAACAACCGCGTCTCCGTCGTGACTCACGCCATAGCGTGCGCATCCGCGGTCCCGCAGGCCCGGCGTACCCGCGGTTGACGCGGACACATAAAAATATCAATCCCGGGGCATTCTTTTAACCGGCCGCGCGTACGGCGAGTGAGTTAAATCGGCCGACACGAGGAATATTAATCGATTACACGGCTCGAAGACGCTCGCGCGCCGCGAGAGCCGCGAAGAAGAAAAATAAAGATCGGGACCGGGACTCGCTTGGTCACGAGCGTGAAACGCCGTGGACACGGGGAGAAAAAGAGCGAGCGAGAGAGAGAGAGAGAGAGAGAGAGAAACAGAAGGGAGAAAAAGGGTCGGGAAAGGGACAGGAGGACGGGGAAGAAATTACCACTCGTAAGTCCGTCTCGATTTTATTGCCTCCTCCACCCCGACGGAATTAGCGAGCGAAGTTACACGGACGATATATTAAGGGTAATCGCATTCATAAATGCAACAGTTGCGGCTACAACGATCCGACCGCGTGTAATGGCGCTCGCAAATCAGATCGTGCCACCCCACCCCCTGCCTCCCCCCGTCGCCAGTATCCACGGCCGTGGCGCACTCTTTCGAACCATAAACTACACCCACATGAGGATCGGAGCCGACGACAAATACCGGAACACCTGGAGGGGCCGCGGCGCTGATGGCCGACGCCACCTCCACCCGGAGGAACCTGTTACACGACGAACAAGTATCCCGTCGTGTCAAAGTGTAATCCTCCGGGTCGTACATTCCGCCGGCGGTATCGCGGAAAGCTCGAGCCGTGTACGTATCGGGGTGCGCGGCTTTAATTTATGTAGTCGGCGCGGACGCGTGTCGCCCTCCGGGGAAAACTGACCCGAAACGGTGTTCCCTCGTTTCCTTTCTTTCTTAGCGTTCGTTTTGGTCCTCGTTTCCGTTGTGACGAGAAATGTACCTCGGCTGCTCAACCTTTGACATTGGAGCTACCGTGCTGGTCGAGATGAGCGGTTTCGGTTTTCTTATTTAGCAGCTGTTCATGGCTTAGAAGTATTGAATGTCCTGAATGATTTTGGAGATAGCATCAGTCGAACAGTACAATGAATGTCCGAGGAAATAGAATTGTTACCGTTTTCATGGGGATTATATGTCAATTGCGTTGAATGCTGGGTTGTTGTGTTAAGTACGTGCCTCGTAGGATTGTACATGAAATGGCGTGAATTTTCGTTGCATAGTTAATACTATTGTGGAGATAGATAAATGAGTGATACAAGTAGATATAGTAAATCTGTTCATTGATCGCTACGAACGAGAATATTTGACGTTAATTGGTAATCTTCGGAGTTTCATATTTAAAGGCTGATTATAATTGACAACCACAAGGGAAGCAATGGAGTTTTAGAAGTTATTTTCATTCGATTGTTAAGGCGAGATACCTTTTTCACCCTTAAAGTGAGATTATTTGCGATTCATCAAATACGGTTCTCGTGTTTACAAAACAAAGCTTTTTAACCGAATTGATTAAGTTCAACTGGAGGTAATGGAAAAGGTTGTGATTATAGTTCTTTCGCCCCGATTAGTAGTTTTAATGTTGACAATCTTAAGACTTTCGTCTCGAGAGGAAGGTGGGGAAGGTAAAAACGGTATCCGGTTGATGGAAAAGCCCCAGAGCAGAGGAAGAAGCGTCGAGGAAAAGGATCGGAGAAAAGAGGATTGCGGTTGCCGGTCTCCGAGCGTAGCCAGACGTCGCCGTTGACGTGTCCGCGGCAGGAAAGAAGAGGGCCCGAGAGTTCCACGGGGAAAGCTTGGAAATTAATGGAGGTTCATTGAGGTAGTCCCCGCAAAGAGCGACTAGTTCTACGTACCCTCGACACGAATTCATTCTTCCTGTACAACCTGAAGACACTCAGTCTCCGGCCCGGTTCTGAGAGTGCTTCGGCGCAACGACGCAAACATTGACATTGTCACGAGGCCCGTACACCGGCTCTCTCTCCTTCCCCGTCACGTCCCAGCGTTCCCGCCGCTTTATCCAGCCGCCCGACCAACCCGACGAACTCGACACCCGTCGAATATCGCGGGGAGGGTCGGGTGTACGCGCGCCATCGCGCGCAGTCTCGAGTGCATCCCGAGAAGAAGGCCACAAAAGAGTGTTTGCACTGTCAATGACTGAACTAATAGAAACGACGAGCGGGAACGATCCCTCAGCGTCGGACAAGAGGAATTCCAGGTGTCGGCGAGAGCCGATGCCCCGACCATTTTCACAGGCCGAACGCGCCGCATACCGAGCCGCGGATTTTTTCGTGCCGCACGCTCGCCGGGAGACCGGAAATCGCGGGACGCAACGAAACAGGGACGGGAGGTGGGCTTGGATAACTCATTGTTGGGATTCGGGAAAATCGAGGGGATTTCGCGGTTTCCTCGGCGGGACGGGAAACAATGGGAAGATTACTTTTGTAAATCATTTTAGTGGACCTTTGGGGTTGAACAATGGATTATTAAATGAAATGTAGAGCGTTACAGTGAATTAAGCCGGAGATTCCGGTATTGTAATTGTGCTATCGGAGTGGCGGGTGGAGGGTTTAAGAGTGAAATTTGGAATAACTGGAAAATAGAGGGTCGTTTGTGGTATACGAAGGATTTCGATGAAAAGAATGGATTTTTCTGGAAATTGAATTTTTGGTTGATGCCGGTGGATAGATGATAATATCGAATTTAACGAGATTGGTTATTGAGAAGTACTTTTGATGCTGATAAGTATTGTGATTATATTTAATCGAATCTATTGCTTGCGTTATTATAATATTAATCATGTATGAAGAGGATGGTACTTACTTTAGATCAGGTTGAAATTACACTGGCTGTCGTGTGTATTGTTCGAATATAGTTCACTATTATTTAGGTAAGTATCCACTATTTTCTTCCTTGTTCTTAGGATAATCAGAGTTCACAAAATAGAATAAAATATAGGAGACATGGAGGGCTGGGATGGAAAGTTGATACAAAGAGGCATCCCTTGGATAACGGATTATTGACCTTCGGCGGACTCGGAGAAGAGAAACACACGGTTCCTCGCTTCCTTTACTTTTTCCCTGCACGCTCCGAGGGAGGAACACAATGGGAAAAAGTAAATCGTCACCTATGTACACAAGCGAGATGCCAGATGGCGAGACGGATGAAGGGTGCTTCAATGGGTCGGTGGAAAAATCTGGAGAGAAAAAGTGACTTCGGAAGCATCCTAGACAAGTCCTACCTGCTTCTATTGAAAATCATTTCCGAGGGATGGGAAATACACGTTTCCTTCGGCGAAGGAATTTCAAAGAAAAATTTTGGCGTTCAGTGAATTGTGAACATAAAAACGAAAAATTTGACTGAACTACAGCTACGGTTAGTAATGAATTAATTTATTACTTATTTCAAGTTAAAATTCAAGCGTACAATGAGACGATGATATTTTCAATCAAAATTCGAAACATTAAATTGTTTACGCTTAAATATTCATTTATCTGCAACTGCTGCGATTTTCATCATACCGGATAATTAATTGCTACTTTAACTCGATGAAAAAGGTTTATAAATAAATCGTTTGCTTGGAATGTGATTTTCATCGAAATATTTTACTCGTTGCAAGTTGAAACAGATAGCACTGAATTCTTTCACAGAATAGTTCTTCTTCACAATCACGCAATCACTCGATCGTTCGCAAAAGAATATGAACAATTAATATCTCGGGCGCGATACGCGAACGATGTTTGCCGTTTAAAGTCGCGAGGTAGACTGAACAGCATCTCCTCGGTAACCACTTAGGTAATTTTCAAATATTAGAGGTTCAGGCAGTTAAATCTGAACCAATAGCGAGGACGTATCCAATTTCATAGTGTCTATGACCCATTCACCGTAAGATTCGCGAGCAAAGCGCCACAACAATGGCGGCGCGCCTGATCAGATAATGCGCAAGAAATAACCTCCAGCAAATGAACTCGAGATTCTTCGGTTTTTATCGGGCGAATAATTTACAAAAAATAAAATTACACTGAATTTTATTCCCCGCACTAGAGATTTTATATGATCCATAATATTATATGCATAACATGAAACTCTATAATATTATCGGCTCGATGCAATTCTTAATAGAGGGAATGAAATCCACTCTAATGGTATTTTCATTTACAATGCGTCCAATAACGTATAATTTTTTATACTTAATTAAAGGCTTCATCTCGCCGGGTTTTATGGATCACAAACAGAAAGGACTTTCTGCAACGCAAACAGGCAGCCTGCATTTTCAGTTTTCACGACATTCTGCCACTGTTTACCGTGTAACTCGACACCCTGCGCCATTCCGGTGTAGCATTACTCGAGTATTATTCGCGAGTCAGAATAACGGTAATATAATATATCAAAATACGAATTTTTTCCACTGCTTTTTCCAGCCAGCCTAGAAAAACATATTCTCCCTATGTCCTCCATCATTGCTGACTATGAATCATAAAATACAAAAATATTCCCAAAGCATACGAAAATAATATTACCAACACCAAGCAACAATCTACCGAATCTTGGAAAATACAAAAATACTTCCGCACACGAAAACCGGATCACCTATCGACAAATCAATACGAAGTAATCCACTGAATCTTCAAAAGCACAGAAATATTTCCAAAGCACACAGTACCGCTTATCAACGAATGATACGCGTAGCAAATTCTCGCAACTATCATCGAGACAGTATCGACACACTTTGCACTATTAATTTCAATAGAGCCGAGCCCGGCAACCCCTGTCATCCGAAAATATTACGCAGCCGGAGGAAGATAAGGTCGCGGGGCGACCTTTCCAGCGCGTACTCCGCCGCCATGAATCAACCCTCGGCGAAATTACACCGGGCGACACGACGGGAACGAAACAAGAACCTCGTCCCCGGCGCTGGCTCGGCGTACGAGGCCCACGGGAGAGCGGGTGTCTCTTAATATCGTGGAAATTAAAGATTTCTTGGTGGCGGGGCCAGCCGGTCGGCCATTATCCGCGTAACTGTCGGGGTTCTAACCGGCACAATGTCCCGCTCGTCGCCGACAGACATGCCGGAAACGTTATCTCGGCCCCGCAGATGACGGCGAGGGGCGAGCACAGCAGTGTCCCTCCCGCGGGACCGTCGGCCACGTAATATTTCGACTATAAATGTTTGAATACGACACCGGGCCACGCTTATGGCGTTCTCTACGGGGTTTTCTGCGGCGGCACGCTTGCTACACGCGGAGGGTCTCAGAGAACAGGGCTTGAAACGAGACCATGGCGAATACTGCGGATCGGGGATAAAGTAGGGACGCTGGGTTTTACGGGTCTTCCGTGATGAGATTTTTAACACTTCGACCAGCAAACGCTCGTCGGAATTCCCATGCCAATGGTCGGAACATTTCGTTTCAAACTTAACCCCTTCCGCTCGAAAATTTTCCGCTAGGAACATTCAATGTTTTCTGATGAGATACAGATAAGAAACGAAGCTATTTCAAGCTTAATGTTATATATGACCTCATAATTTTACTCCAGTGTAAAGGGTTAATAGAATAGAAACTAAGCAGTCGAGATTCTTCGGTTGCTCTATCTTTTTATATCTCGTATATCCTATTGATTATTAGAATGAATAATAGATATCTTCGATCGATAGATTGAATAATGGGTTGATGTGTAATTAAAAGATTAGAATTTCTTAAATATGTATTACGTAACTGATGTAACAGATGAAGTAGACGTCGCTAACATTATTAGCTGCAGTCTCAATCTAGGATCATAATGTCTATATAGAATTCTAGATTCTGCAATTTAAAAATTAGTATATGAGAAGGATTAGTGGAAAAGAAGGGTTTATTTCAAAAATGGGAACAATAGGAAGAAACACGAAACGATGGTGATTCTATACATTAACAGTTTGTACCAATATGGACGCCGCCAATGAAATCGAAACGTAATTCCATTATTATAACAAAACAGTACCCGATCAGAAAATAATCGCGATGCGTTTATTCGCGAAAGGCACAAACACGGCCGGAACAAAAATACCGAGATTCCATCAGAATGAAGGTAGCCTTCGACGAAATTTCCATGAAGGATCTCGTTTCATAATTACCGCGCGTTAAGGCGTGCCGCGGGCGCGTAAATTCCCCGCGCTAATTATAAATTTCATTCAAACGGCGAGGAACACCCGCAAAAAGCCAATTAATTCGGCTAATAAAGGTTCTGCTGCATTTTTCTCCGGCTGCATGCGGCCCGGCGAGACGTGAGAAATTTTTTGAATAAATCGCGAGGGGCCGGGAGCGCGCGGCCGCGAGAGAAGCTGAAAGACGGACACCTGTCGCGAGGCTCCGGAGGATACCTCTCTTTTTAGAACGGGGAGCGCGCCACCCTCTCCTTTCGCCCGGCTTTTCGAGCCGATCTTTGAACGTTGCCGACAGGCGTGACGCGTGACGGGTTGCTTCCTTGGCGCTCGCTTCTTTTCTTTTTTTTCCACATCCTTTCTTCGGCCCCGGGCTCCTTGAATGAGAAGTTCGAGCGGGCAACACGCCGCGGGGTGTCTCCACTGAATGACGCGGTGAAAAATTGTCATAATACGAACGGCGGAGCTCGCGCTCGTTGAAACGGGCCGGAGGAATTAAGATGACTGACTGGATATTTCGGACTTTAGCGCTTTATCTTGTTTCCTTGGGATATTTGGGGAACCGATAATGAATGCGTTGACGTTATTACGTTACAGTTAACGCGTGTTATTAACCGTAACGCGACGAGTTAAATCGGTCACCGTGTGATTCAATTCTTTGGGATTTCGATCGTTGCACTGTTGAAACATTTATGGTAAGATTCTTCGTTTTTCTGTTTTATTTTGAACTAGTTCATTTTAGGTGCTTCGAAAGTGTTTAAATAATACCATGTATAACGACATAAATACTGTATACGTCAACACTTATGTAGTTTCGGTCGATTTAATTCGAAACGAATGCTTCGTTAATAAGGTTCAGATTCTGATACAACAGAAAAATGTGCAATCACTGCGCGGAATATTCTCTTGAATGTTCCAATGGCGCCTGTATTTTCAAGTGACTTCGAGATACAAAGGGCAAAAGGAAAAAAAATAATAAAATGAAGGATCCGAAACAACCACGCCGCATCAAGCATGAATTCATGCCCACCCATGTAGCGCGAGCTCTCGTTAAAAATTGAATGTATTCTAGACCAAATCCTATTCACCGGTTCCCCGGACAATAACTGAACCATTGAAAGGTGGCGGTGGTGGGGATATAGCAGCCATTGTATACGATTTTCCTATTATTTCACCGCATTTCTGGTGAATTCAAGCGCGGTTCGCAATTGTTGTAACCATTCAGCGCTGGCCGGAACCATTTTAAACAAGATCGTAACGCTCACGCTTCCAGCTTCCCTGGCCGAGCGAACTGCACCCGGGTGCATTTGAATAGAATGGCCATATAAATACGCGAAAAATATATGCAATTAGGGTCGTCCCGCGAGCCTTCAGTTATCACCTTTCGGTACGATCGAGGCGCCCAATGTTTTAGTTTCGTCTGAATGTTACCTTCAAGGATCATATAGTCTTAACCGAATACGACTCCTCTATTATGGATTTATTAATAAAAATGAAAAGAACAATAATTACGTTAGCAATTTAACATTAGATTCACTGACATTTACTGTACAATTTGTTCTATCGTTCTTAGAAATATTGTTATCCGTTGATTTAGATCTTAGAAATTAGAGGTTTAAGTATAGACAATTAGGATGGATATTTGCTTAACTGCGTTAATAAAAATCGACCGAAACGTTTACAATGCTTATAAAAGTCAATATGAGTCAAATTGTCTCGTTCCGTAAATCTAGTGTTAAGGTAGGAAATAAATACAAAATTCTTTTCCCTTTATGAAGAGAAAATGCACGTGTGAATTATTTCTTACTCCACCGGAACGAAAGTATTACCGTGCATCCAGAATTCAATGAACTGAATTATCCGAGAACTACACTTACGATTGTCTATTTATCAACGAAACCCATTATTGAATTTCCCTTTAACTCCAACCAGAATTCCCAAAAAAGGAAAGCCCAAGGTACAACGTTCAACGCGATTCCACATAACACCATTACAATAATTCAAATTACCCGCCACCACCCCTCATCCAGACGAGCTCCACGCGAACCGCGCGAAACGAACGCAAAGAAAGGAAGAAACTGCGATCCAACCAATTCAACAGCGACCGTCGCTAATCCTAACTGACCATTGAAACCCTCCCCCCGCCAATAATTTCCCAGCAACCCCATCGAGAAATGCGAAGCACGCGGGGAGCAATAAACGCAAATCTCGCGTACTAGTTTTCGAGCGTGTAATGAACGAAGGGAATCGCCACGTGGTCTCAAAGACCTAATTAACCGTATCGTTACAAGCCGTACAGCGAGTCGAATCGATAACATCGTAGCAAACTTCGTAGCAAGTTTCGCAGTCCGCGCCGCGCGCCGCGGAAAATAAAGGAGCGGAATGGAAGAGGTATGTAAGTAGAAGAGGGTACAATTCCCGAGAATCGTGGGGTTCTCGGGCCGATCGAAATAATCCGAGTTAATCAAGGGGGGAGGAGGGTTCCGAGCATGCGCACACTCCGTGCAACCTGTTGTCCGTAATACTGTTGCACGAGCTAATTTTATCGGCGCCGAACATCGTTGCAACACCGGTTCTCCGTCGTTCCTCCCCCGCCTCTCATCACAGCTCGCCGGCTCGCTCTTCGTCCGGCCGCTTCTTATCCGAGATAACGAATGTTCGGAGCGTTATCGTGTCGGCGACGCGATCCTGGATACGCGCGCGAACGTATCCATTCGCGACAGGCGCGATATTATTAACAGCGTGTTCGCGCCGATCCTTCGTTAACTAAACGAGATATATACACGGGCGCGCTGGAAAACCGAGTGCCCGCGACTAAGTTACGTCTCAATGCTCCATTACCGCGCGGACAGCCATGAACGATACAATTAACCGATGGCGACGCGGATCAGTTGCATCGGATTAAGCCTCGCACAGGCCAAAGCGGTGTTCGCGGGACGCCGGTGATAACGGCTGGATATTCTTCAATGATAATCGCGGGGGACTGGATCAATTTGAAGGCTGCCCAAGTGGAAGGCTGCTCTCTCTGTCTTTCTTTCTTTCTCTCTCTCTTTGTTTCTCTCCGGGTATACTGGTTTTTGCTCGGCAGAACGTGGCCGGCCGTTGCATGATTGTTGCGTAGATCGAGGTCGATCAATGTAGTAAGATTGGAGACTTTAGAGGGGATTTTCGAAGCGGGCAACGATTACTAAAGATTGCCAAAGATTACGAGAGATTGCCGAGGATTGGCGAGAGTCGGGGAGGCTGGAAATAACTAGAACTGCGGAGATAGTGGAACACGCGGTACGAGATAAACAGTGGAATTTTCTGAATAAACTGTCGGACCTGAAGGCTTCAACGGGAATGATAATTTTCATGCTATCGGTGCTACTTATACTCTAAATGAAACGACGCTCGCTAATAGTTACTAATTACTCGAAACTGTGCACTCAACATCAAGCATTGTGGTCTCTCATCTTCAATGAATGTTTCAAAAACAATTTCACTCTGGTTCACTAAACTTAGTTGACAACGAAGTTCATTTACCGGTAACAAAATGATTTGTTACTTTTTTTGAACCACATTCTCACGTTCCATTAACACGTGACGAATTTCAAGCGTTTTCAATATTATCCTTCCATAACAGAGGTAAATCGTATTAGAATCAATTATTAATGATTCAGTACCATATTTCTTAAGTTACACTATTATCTAATTACTCGTGTGACTACATATTTTCATCCAGTATCCACTTTTTTATTGTAATTGCTTCCACGCAATTTAAAAGCTCCGTTTATCGATGATCATCGCGGCGATCAACACGTTCATTATTCAAATATCTTGATCTTTACAGCAGAGTCAACCCTTCCCGTGGCAAAGTATCGATTCACCGAAATGTCCATTGAAAATCGGGATCCCACGCGAACGAAAATTGTACGTGACCGCGGCGCAGCGGGACAATCGTGTCGGCGGCGTTTCCAGTGTCGCCCGCGTAATCATCGATTATTATTACTGTTTCAGGGACGGTAGCGGATGACCGGCGGCGCATATTGCATCGAAATCGCGGCCGGCGACCGAGTCAATATCGATGGCTCGCGCGTTCGTCGTCCCGCGATGGATAATTTATCGCGCGCTCGGCGTTTCCGCGCGATTGTTTAGGCAGGCCCGGGCGCGCCGCTCGGAATACAAATGGCGGCGCGCGATTCCCATGCAGAATGCATGCCGGCCACCTCCCTCCAGCGTTATTTCACCGCGGCCGAACGAGATCGTTAATAAACGATACGGTTTATTGTGATTTATGTCGTATTGTGCGCCGTTCCGTCGTTGATGAAGCGCTTTCGCGGCGAAAGTTCATCCTTTCCCCGAGCCGGTCTCCCTTCCGACGCGTTACCGCCGCCGAACCACCCCCGTTTTGTTTGTTATACACGGGGACCATCCACCCCATGACGTCCTGTGTGTCATGGGAATAGAAGAGTGTTGACACTGCGAGTTCGTCGATTTGGGAAGGACCTCCTAATGGAAAAGTTCCTGTCAAGCTTTTAGGGAATGTTTGTTGCGCTTCGTGATGTTAGGGGTTGAAGTGTTATTGTGTATAAAACGAAGGTATATTTGAAAAACTGCGAGGAGACTGATTACTTATACACAACGAGATTTTCCGTTTGGCATTGTTATTTTCATTTAAGCATCCCGCTTTTTATTTAACACATCGTTGACCGGCAATTTTACGCAGAAGCTATTTAATGTCACCGATTATTCCGTAATTAACACTAGGTTTGCGGGTATTCATTGTGCAGTTTATTCTATTGTTCCTAGAGAAGTTGATATTTGTTTATTTAGATTTTGAAAATTATAGATTTAAAAATGGATAATTAGAATGCATATTCAAACTACACAAGGCTTATAAAATTCAATGTGCGAAACGATCTAAACAAAACTTCGATATACTTTATCGATCTTATACACAATGAATTGAAATGAAACCTTGGACGTACCTGTTATATAACGTTGAACATTTTATTTTTGCGACATCTTATATTGTCCTATGTTTTGAAAATTGAAATGGCTGATGCAAGCGGAGATACGAGTTAACTCGTGACCGGTCAACAACGTTTGAACATGAAAACACGAGTTAACTCGTGACCGGTCAGCAATGTGTTAAGTAACAGCCTGTCTTGAGGCGAATCAGAAACGAAGCCCATTAGTAGCAGGATTCCTTCGCTTTCTTAAATTGAGAAATGGAATTGTTCAGAACTTGGAGATCGAGAATCTTCGAGACCTGATTTTCGATATTCCTGAACACTCTGCGACACGTTCTAGAATACTATTCCCAGTCTCCTATACTACAACAGTTTCTAATGAAATCCAATATTTAACCCTTTGACTACGGTAGACTTTGAAACGCACCACCATAGGAATTTATTTTTAAACGCCTTTAGCATACAGTAACAGAAGCGCAAGTTTTCTGAGGACCTTCAGACTCCAACAGTAGTCAAACGGTTAACACATCCATGGTTTACAATAAAGTAACACGATCCCTGATCGATCGTATTCTCTCGGTATAAAATCATTCGAAACTCAGTGAACAGATCAAACCCGAGCGCATCGCAACAATTACTTTCGTCTGCAATTAAAAACGCGCCTCTCGACAAAGTATGAAATCATTGAAACGACCACACACGCACCGCCATTTTCTTCATACCGTTTGTCCCTGTGCTCACAGGATGAACCGTGGTTTAAGAATCCTGCGGATATAATTACTCGAAAGCGTGCGGTTCCTTCGAAGCGAAATCGTACGTTTATCATCGTTTATTGCTCTTTTCTTCAGACGTTTCTCAAGGTTCGCGGGTTACGGAGAGGCCGACCGCCGGCACGGAGCGGCGCTAACAAAATGTAATTAGTTTAGAGTAATTAGCTGCTGCTGCTGCTCTGCGTCTCCGCCTCGGCCTTCCCGGCAGCCAAATGTGAACGCACCGACGTGGACGCGACGCTCGTGGCATACAACTGTTCCGCGAGCCTTGTCTTTTAACCTCTCGCTCTAAGAATTAATTTTGAAATTTAGCGAAGTGTTGCGCGAGGAATTCTTTTTTATCTGTTCTACGCAAATGTGCACACTAATTTTATTAAAACTCATTTTGTATAGAGCGATACGCTTCGAAACAATCTATTATGCGCGATGCAACAAGACCATCGATGTGCGTAAGACGTCATTGGCAATTTTGGAACAAAAATATCTCGCTTGATATATCTTTCAGGCACACGAGGTTAATGAGAGGATATAACGCGCCTCGTAAAACGGAACGCAGATTTATTTTCAGCGGAGACCGTCTGCACAACTGCGAAATGAACGCCCTCGAATGCCGCCATCTTGGGGAACAAGAGACCCTTATGTGAAAGAGATTTCGAATAAACCTTTTTTTAATTTGTTTTTCTTGTTAATACAGAGTACAGATTATTATATTATTACAGGAGATATAATACTTTTATTATCGTTATCAAATGTATTAATTTTGTTGTTCATAATAATGTATAGCCTATACGTAATATTGTATAGAAATGTTTTGGATGACCTCTGCAAGTCTTTGTGGTATACCTTAATTTCCTTTGCAAGTGAATTTAATGAATTTGTGAATGCTAAAAGTATCATATAATGGAGATTTTCATTTATTGAAATATACAAGCTTCGTTTGCATAGAAGTAAGAATTATTCATAAGTAAATCGTCCTTTATAATACTAGAATTATCGAGCATTTGATATGATTAATATGTAATCCCTATAAAAATTGTAACAATGATTATCCTCAGTTTCTTCAAACGTTCATTACAGTATTCAAGTGGAACTATTTATTTTCAATATCACCTCGAATACTCAATGCGTTTAAGACATCAATAATTATGAAAAAAATCAGAACCAGTTATTTCGACTAATACGATAGTTCTAGTGTTAAATATCGTCGAGCTCGTTACTGTATTGCAAAAGTAACATCCATAAAGAATTACATCTATATTTCATTCAATAACATGGAAGCACCTCTCTCTCCGAATAATTCACAAAACTTTGATAACATTCATTATTTCGGTATCGAATTAACGAAAACAGAAACACCATTAGCTACAGTTATTCCACCCCAACTGAAATATTTTATCTTAAGAATTTAAGACATCTTACTCGCCTGTGATGCTAACTAAAAATAGTTCACTGGTTCAACTCCGAAAAATTCTTTCCGCCGAATATTTAAATTCCATGCCGGGTAAGCTCGCCGACGCGTTAATTATTATTTCAGACACTTTTTTTCGCGTGGGTTCCTCGTATGTTAATTTCAAAAGTTCCCGAAAACACGTCTGGCACCGATGGACCGGCTAAAAGGGAACGTTGTAAATTATTGCGATTAGTTGCCGTGCGCCCGAATACGTTCTAGATTCACCGCGTAGAAGAGGGACACGTCCCTTTTCAGGAAATAATGGACCCCGGGCTTTAATTAACGCCTTTATTCCGGCCCGTTTAATTAAATACAATGTCTCGGACTAAGTTACAGCCTCGGCTGAAGTAGCCCGGCGTTGTTTTATGTAAATAGATCTCCGTCTGTTGTTTTGCGACTCGCGGAATTAACGTCTCGCATGGGAGACGAAGTTTCGTGCTTGCTTTCGACAGCGGCACCTCCGTCTAAATGGAATTCCTGACGTCCATATGAAATTGGCTAATGAAAGCAGGCTTCCAAAGTGATTTCAACGGAACCCGATGACAATCAAACGACCGTTTTAAATTAATATTTGAACGCACGTGTCGTAGGACAACGATATTAACCCTTTGCGCTCGAGAGGTGATTCTCAGTCACCGCTTGATTTGATTTGCAAAATTATAAAATCTTGTATATAATATTAAGCTTTGTACGATGTATCAATATATGGACTATTGAAATAAACTAACTTTTCTGCTTAATTTATATATGTTGCTTGGTTAATTAGTTTCAAAGAACATCGTCTGTGTCTCATTGAAGAATATCGAATATTTCTAGTAAAAAACTTTCGAGTGCAAAAGTTTAACAACGATTGCAGGAAAGCTCGCTTAGATCTGACGTAAATGAATTCTAATTCAACAATTACATCTTTCGTTATTCATATATTATATAAATGTGATTATTTTATATTAGTTTAAATCAGTTCAACTCAATGTTTTTATGGTTTCAATACAGTTCCTTAGGAATGCGACGCAAAATTCTACCGTAGCGAAAGAGTTAACTAACTCTCAAATGATGAAGCAGGATTTCTGAGGACTTATACAGTTTTCTATGAACGTTGTGTTCCGAAATTTATTAAGACAGTTATGATTACAAACGGTCGAGAAATAAAATGGTTTTAACATATTTTCCAGATTTGTGAAACTCAGACGTGAACTGTAATGCATTAGATAGAGACGAAGCAAATAAATGTTATTTTAATAATATTCAAAAATACTGACATCTGCTGTGTAAGACTCGAATCCGCATCTTTAAAATTATGATTATATTGATCATTATTTTTCGTACTCTTTCAAATCAATTAAATAGAAATTTTAAATGGCTTTTTTAAAAAACGTTGTTCCCTTTCCACCCCTGGCAGCCACCCCAAAGCAATTTTTCCTAATGGTACATTTTCTGCCAGCGATAAACGCGTATCAATTAATATCAGCCAATAAAACGATGAACCGATAATACCGCAAACAATGCACACAGTCATTATCGAAATGGTTTTACGAGACAATCCCATCGCGCAAAAATCCGGATAAAACAGTGGAAAGGTGAGAATGGTTTCCACGTGGTTGTTCATTTTCAACCTCGTGCTAACTTCGCTCGCGCGAACTCGGAATTATAAACGCCGTTCTACGGACCTGCTCGTCACTCTCGCTGCCCGTCGGTGAACGACCTTACCTTGCGTTAATTCGGAATAATAGTTAAAATACAGAGTGTCGCATAGCTAAGCTGATGATCTGCTGGTTGCTTGCCCATCTATTAGACCCATTCCTTCGAAGATCACGTTCCTACGATTTTTTCCTTAGAACTGGTTCCAGAGAATTCTTCCGAACGTATTTTACAAAATGTACTTCTCATCCTCACGTGACATCTGTGACCTTAACACTCGAAAGATCCTTCTCAAGACTACGTTCATTTTCTCTAATTCTAATCTCCTCTATTTTTCGATCAATTTGAAACGAAGATGCATGATTATAACGAAAAACTGATATTTTGGTCAACTTTGTTCCATACTTCATAAAACTGTTGCACAATACGAGAAACATGTTAGATTTCCTTTATTACTAATAAGATCAACAAGAAACTTCTCGCGAGTACACGAAGCAGCGATATACCCCTGGCCCTCGATTTATGGGAAAATCCGTGGGTTCGTTTTACGCAAATTGAAGAGAAAAGCTGGTATAAGTTTTAGAAATACATATTTATTTCACACAGCTTAACAAAAGAAATAATAATAGTGACATTGTAGAAAACAAAAGTATATTTTATCCTCTGTCACTAAATTCAGATCGCGTGAAGACTACCGCGTAGCGTTCCAATTTTCCGCGTAAAAAAGAGGCTCGCGTGAGAAAACTCTGCGTGAATCGAGGGTCAGGTGTATCGGTGTTCGACACTCGAGGGGTTAATCAGAAAACGAAGTTTATCGGTCGGCTAGCCTCGAAATCTCCTATCCCGAAAGGGAAGAGGAGCAAGAACAAAGGGAAAGGGAAAAACCCGGTAAGAAGTTCAGTGTCGATGGCTGGCCACCGATCGTTGAACACTTAATTGCGGCCACGGATTCCAGCATAGGCGCAATTAATTCAGCGTACGCGGATAACATGCGATTCTCCTATTTTACGCGGATTTTACGGCGTGCCATGAAACCCCGGAGAGCTGGGCCCCTTATCAGGGGGGGCCCCGTGGGGCGCGTTTTAAAGGAAACCGAACGAACGGACGCGCCCGACCGATGTTACTCTGATTCACGGCGCTGGCCACCGATTTTACGATCGCCGGCCCGAAACCGCGAATCACCGGTCATGGGAACAACCGGGAGGGATCGGTAATTGGGTTTTTAGCCGGTCACCGATGACCATTTGCGCGCGTGCGCTCGCCCATCGAGCCACATTAGTCGTTCGCACACACGCGCCACATTATCATCGCATTACGCTAATTGAACGTGTGTGCCCCCCCCCCTTCTTTCATCTCTGTTATAGAATTTCTCCTCGGCGCGGGCACGGGATATTTTCGCGATGCGGTAACCGGAACCATGATAATATAATAATAAGATTCGCATGAAGCCCGGACGGTGGGCAGGTATGGCCGCGTAAAAATTACGCGATGAGGGCTCGAACTGAACGCGCTGAACCCGGGGATACGCGGGGAATATTTAATTGGCATAATAAACCTTTAAATAGAAACGAACGACGGCGAGCGGCGACGCTGGAAGCGGACTTGTGGTTCTTGCGCCGCCGACTGATTCCTCCCTTTGCACGCATTTTCTGATAGGGACGGTTCTCGCGTCGGCGATCGAGCCGATCGAGGGACTGTTGAGGAATGGATTGCACAAAGTCTTTGGAGTAGCGATTTTGTGGATAGGCTTCTGTGATTCTTGAAAATTGAATATAATTTTTTTAAAGTTTTGACAGACTGAAAGGGGTTAGTGAATTTTTAGTGAAGTTTTTGTGGTTTGTTGATTTTGGGAGGTTCTCGCGTTGGTGATCGAGCTGATCGAGGAATGAGTTGTACGGAAGTCTCTGGAGTAGGGATCTTCGAATGTAAATAGGCTTTTGTGATTTTTGAAAATTGAATATAATTTTTTTACAGTTTTGACAGACTGAAAGGGATTAGTGAATTTTTAGTGAAGCTTTTGTGGTTTGTTGATTTTCGGAGGTTCTCGCGTTGGTGATCGAGCTGATCGAGGAATGAGTTGTACGGAAGTTTCTGGAGTAGGGATCTTCGAATGTAAATAGGCTTTTGTGATTTTTGAAAATTGAATATAATTTTTTTACAGTTTTGATAGACTGAAAGGGGTTAGTGAGTTTTTAATGGAGTTCTGGTGAAGTTTGTGGTTTATTGATTTTCGAAGGTTTTCGTTCGTTGCAAATGTGTACGTTTTGGTATTCCATTCGTTGGAATGAATTCGAAGTTGAGAAAGGAAGTTTTGTGATTATTCTTGAGACAAATGATTTAGAAATATTTTATGTTGCACCCAGCAAAAGAAACAATAGAAACAAGCTACATACAGAAACAAAGTAAAAGTTTGGAGTAAAATTCTTCGCAGAAATGCATTTTCGAGAAAGTCTAAGTCAACAATTAAATTGGATTTGATCATTGTATCCATCATTGAACGTCACTGCTCTTACGATCTTGATTCAAAATAACCGCTTTCAATGATCTAAACATGCTACAATAATAATCCCAAAAAATTGGTCAATAACACGATTCTTTTCACGAAAACCGTAGACTCTCTAAGGCGTCGCGATATGCCGCTCAACGTCTCGCTAATTGAAGTAACAATTTCCTTCGCGCAGCTTCGCGGCAACAATTGGATTCAGAAGCCACGGCGCACAGGAAAAGGGGAAGGAAAAATGTAAATCGGACAGGCGAACGTGACTGCACAACGCGGTAAATAATCCCGGGACTAAGCCGCCGCGATAAAAGGGAGAAAAGGAGGGAAAACAAAAGGAAAACGAAGGAGAAAAGACGCAGGGATAGGGGAATAAATTGCTTCTCGCGGGTACGTCCTTCATATCATCGCGTATTACCGTTAACTCGGCCCTTGCGATTGCGATTCCCGCGGAATTCATTTCGTTCTTTTTCCGCCCGCCTGCGGATTGCAACCGATCACCTTCGTCGTTCAACCACGACGAGCGAAACCCGTTCGATATTTCAACGCGTCCGAAGAGAACGACCTCGAAACATCGTTAGATACAAACAGCAGTCGCTATCGACCATTGCTTGTCGTAATTCTCATAGTATCTTCTAGTTCCTTACTTTGTTTTCGATGTCGGAAGGAACGCTATTAAGTGTTAGGTTGATATCATGTGTTCATAGACCTCTTCGAAATGAAATTCGTTTACGATACCATTGGGTTCGTGTCAAATGTTATACGTTAATCGATAGGTAGTTTCTTTCTTTAGAAGATTGCGTTATTGCATTATGAATTTTAAAGAAATGTCAAGTGAAATATTTTATGAGAAACGTATAACTGAATCATCATTGATTTCTGGAAAGCTATTAACACTTTACGAAGATTCTTTGAAATATAGAAATCCTTCATCAGAAGCTAAATTATATACCAATTGCTGAAACGATAGAAAGAAAACTATATGCTGATCTCTTTGAGTAATTAAATTATTTACTTACGACTTAGTCTTCCAAATATGGACGTTCCATCTCGCCGAAATGCCGACATTCGTTCGTAAAAGGTTAATATTGCCAAATATTTTAAGTTATTTATATACAAATCATTATATAAGTACTATCTGTACAATTTTCAAATATCTGCAAATAATATCAAAATACGAGTTTCTATAAGTCTAACTGTAAATTTGAAAAATTCATTTTTCATGTCAAGGTGCAAGCTCCTATAAATTCAACGATAAAATTGAAGGATTAAAACCATCATTTCGTAGACATAGTAGATTCAATATTAAATACAATTACCCGTGGGTAAAATGTAAAACGTTTACTCAAAAATATAAAACTTTCTCTATAATTTCAAAGAATTAACCCCTTGACCTACAACATCGTGTTAGACTCGCGATGAAAGTTTTAAACTGAATTTGAGAGATGTGTTATTTTCTTTCTTGAAATATAAATTAAATATTACTTTTCTATCATCAATCGTTAACCAGTTAATTGTGTTTGACGAGTATACGTCATGGTAAAGCTTGACACGATACTAATTCTTTCAGCGATGAATTCTTTATTTTTTCACATAAACATGTAATTCCTCTTTGTTTCTTGATCTTTCATTAAAATATACTCTACGTCCATTCGTCCTGCGTTCGACGAGTACACGCTCCATTTTTCGATTTTATCGCACGCAGAACCAGAGGTTTTTCCAACTAAATACCACAGTTCACCCTTTGCACTCGAGAGGCGACTCTCAGTCACCATTTGATTCGACATAACAAAATTACAAAGTGTTACATGCAATATTAAGTTTCGTATAATGCATCAACATGCGAAATGTTTCTATAAAATAGCTTTGTTTCTTAATTTACGCATGTTTTCTCATTAGTTCGTTTGAAATAATGTCATCTACGTCTCACAGGAAAGTGTCGAATGTTTCCAGTGAAAAGCTTCCGAGTGCAAAGGGTTGACTTAAGAAATAAATCATAGGGCAAGGGGTTTATATTCATCGATACGCAACACACACAATGTGCCTGTTCGAATTCGCGATCACGCTGACAGAGTTTTTTGCTCGCGGTGTATGTCAGGCTCGCGCGAACTTCGTCCCGGGAAGTTCGCACGGCCACGAGCGAAGGTCTCATAAGGAACGATATGCTCATCCGAATTAACGGTTCCGCGCGGCGTTTTTATCGCGCCACCTAAATGATGCTCCGAGCGTATTTAATCCTCGCGGCCGCATTACACGGAACTGCTTTTTGCCGGGCACATCTCCTTTCCAGCGAGTCGAATTTGCATTTCGAGGCGACCGGTCTCACGCAGTTGCTGCTCGCCCGACCTATACGGACGTCTTCGAAATCTTATTCGGACCGTATCGAGAAGGACAGGGCGAAAACTTTCGTCGACAAATTGTTTCTAACATTTCTTTGATCACTGATTAACACGTCGACTGCCGCACGATTTTGCCGAGACAAATGTAGAAAATGAAAATAATGTATCAACTTATGCCATTGAATTACGTTGTTATTATTACAGGTCGTATTACTTGTAATATAGAAAAGTTTTCAAATAATCATCGTTTAATCGAATGAATTATAGTGATTCGATTTAGTTGAGGTCACCGATGACCCTCGTGGCATTTAATGTGTTAATACCGTTCAGATCGTTTGCGCGCGATATAAATGCGTAAAATCTGATTATATTAGGAATAATTGCCATATTAACGAATATGTTATATACGCGTGAAATTGGAAGGCTTGCTTTCATTTCCATTGCAATTAAGTCCGTTTCGAATAGATATCTTTCAGCGAACTTTCTGTTACCTTGTTTATCATCGAAAACCACTGCTAGAACTCTAATATAAAATACTAGAATAATCGATTTCTAACAAAAACACCATTGCAACCGTTCGCGTGTTCTCTTTGAGAAAATTCAATTTTCTGTTCGTGTAAAGTGTAACAAGTTGTTCGAAGCTTTTACTACCGCATACTTCCTAAATAACACATCTTCGACGCGTTACTTCAACTACGAAGTAGTTTTAGAAAGCGTGTTGAACTTATTTTATCCTCGTTATGAAACTGTGCACACTAGCTTCGCACGCCAGCCAAAGAAAACTAGCTGCAACAAGTTAACAAATTGATACAAATCCCCTAACAGAAATTTTAATCGAATTCTACATGTTACTTGTCTCAACAAGAAATCGCCGTTGAAGTCGTCGATGATTCTTGAATATCTAATCAATCGTTCATCTCCGGTGGAGTAATCCTTCATCTAGTCCCAGATACGATCTTCGAGGATCATCAGCCGATTTTTTCTTAACCCGTCGACACGCTGCGGTTGGTCGATGAACCCTGAATGGTCGATTTAGAAAACATAGCCCGGCACTCGTGATACATAAATATTTCAGGAGATGTTTCGCAGCGGAGGCGCGAGGATAATTGAACGAATCCTGGCTAATTACGGGTACCGTTCCGCAAAAGCCATTTATTTTGGTCCGGCCGGTAAATACCCGTGATTCTGGGCTAAGTAGCTCGATTAGGATCGTTTAACCTCTACGATCCCGCGTTGAGTATCAATTTTGAACATATTAGCGTTGGAACACCTAAGAACTGGGTCTGGGTCAAAGTTCGTTCTATAGGCTACAGTTTAACATATTTTTCTGGAAATGTTATCAGCTTCCTTTCAACGAAGGAATTCGAGAATTTAAATGTTTAATTCTTTATTATATAATATTTTATCTAAAAAATATTGAATTTAGTACTGTACTTATCATTACATGAAATTCCTTAGTTTTAAATTGATTTGACGGAAATGGACAAGATCGAAGGGAGTGAACGATATTTTGTAATATCTTCGAGTAGTTACGAATAGCGCGTGTCTCGGACTATAAATGAATCGAAACGAATATTTAGAGTTGAAGGAATTTTCATAAATTCTAGCGTGACAGTTAACGTGTTAATAGATCTCATAAACGAAGCAATTAAGCGTGCAGAAGCTATTAATCAAAATTTCAATCCCGGTAGACGACTATTGGAAAGGTAACGGTAAAAGGAGCAGAAAGTTCGGGCGAACATAATCAAGTAAGAGATTAATCGGTTCATCAATGTCTGCGTAATTGTAGGTTTCCGCGGGACAAGAAAGTAACTTGACAGAATGGCGCCAGCAATCTACTATTAAATATCATTAAATGAAACATTAATCTTCTATTATCGTGACTGTGACAGTCAATTCGCTTGTACCACAATAATTTCACAATTCCGAGAGAACAAGCATCGAAACATCAGCCAGTATCACTTAAGTGTAATCATCTTAAACGTGAGTCCCTCATTCTGACAACCGTAATAATTTACTATCCCTTATCATGATAATTATACAACACTGGAAAGGGGGCTCAAGGAACGACACGGGGTTCCATTCGAGCAACTCACTTAAATCTAATTAAATCACTGTTCGATGGATTTACGAGCGATTGATTCCGAGAAGACAAGCGTAAGAAACGTAACAGAAAATCCTCCATAATTTTCCATGACATATTCCTGAAAAATAGTTTATAAGCTAAAATTACTCACGGAATAAATCGCTCCGGAAATATTTATTTCAGCTTCTCCGACAGATTATTTAATCGTGTGACTTTTAGAGGAACATTCTTAGATCCAAGAAAAATAAAAGAAAAGATACTATACTATTCTAAATCTACTAACCTCGATTCCAATACACTACTTCAATATTTATAATACAACATTAAATAAAACGAGTTTCAAGTAGTCAAAAAAACAAAACAAAAATTTTAATGAAACCAGTTAAATAGTTTAAAATTGTAGTTAAATTCACTGAATTAAGAACACAATGGATCTTCCTAAATATTTTACCTAATGCCAACGGTAAAAATACGAAGCAATGGCAGTCCGACGAAATATCTACAATATTTTCAATAACACGAGTACCATTTACAACCAAGTAATATCTCCGATGTGCACGTCAGCTCAATGGAAACGGATGAAAAAGACCAGGGACAGATAAAATGTAAAAGGAAGAACGATGTTCAAACGCGGACGGATCTCCAATTAAACTTAATCTCCAATTAAATGAAACTTTAAATCGTAATTTTCGCGGCGAACGGCAGACGACGCGACCTCGACGATAATGGCAACGAGTCCATCTCCCGTGACCCGTCCTCGTAATCTCCTAGCCCCCGGGATAACACGTGGATATAACGCAAGCCTTGCGTGTCAATTATCGCAGCCCGAAACCGACGAACCTGTTCGCACGCATCCGGAACAATTTCCTCGTCACGCGGAACCAGTTCCACCTGTGTCGACGTTCAATTATGTCACTCGTCAACGGGCCGCCCCAAATTTTACACGATCCGCAACGCGCGCGTGGCTGCGAGCTCGTAAATCATCGAACACTCGCATTAACGGGTGTCCAGTAAGCAACATTATCACAGATTTTCTCAAATATTTTTAATATTCACAGATGAAATGTTTCTGCAGACTGTCGGTCGCAGCATGTCATAAAGGAACTCGAATGTTCCTTCCGTTTACGTATCCACCTCGTTTAGAAATGGTCAAATAGTCGTAGGAATTTGATTATAATATTCTTTGGTTACTGATTTTAATTAGGATTTTATTAAATTATGATATTAGAGAACGTAAAGTCGAACAAAGATTCAACTCTAGAAATTGGTACTCGATGAAGAAGTATTTTAGTTGAAAGCTTTTCTTTCAATATGAAGCACAGAAATGTCACTTTCCTGTTATTAAACGTTCAATGTTTAATATTCCAATATACAATGAATTTCGGAAAGTAAATAAATCAATCGCCGCAGGTTGTTTAATTTTCAATCCATTACAATATTCCGACTTTCAATAACAAAGCCATGAAAAGAGAAAAAGGAACAATAACCCCGCCACTTAAGCGCGTGTAGTCCCATTAAAATTTGCATTTTCTCTCGAGCAACCACCTGTCTGTTGATTTATAGCGTCAAAAATAGTCCAGCGACCGCCAGGGCAAGGCGCGACGTTTAAATTTAATCAAGCAGACGATTCGCGGGTTTCCAGTTACGAAAAACCGGTTAACAACGGCACGTTCTTCTAATTCCCTTTTAATTTACCGGGTCTCCGTGACCCGGCGACCGCGAGAATTCGCGGCGGGATGTGGTTACACGGCGGAATTCGTGCGAATTCCGCGAGGAAGCAGGTACCGTTTTCGTGTCGCGACGAAAATTAAACTGGAGCGAGAGGAGAACGACGGGTCAATTGTTCCCGGAAGCGTCATTAATTTTTTTGTACAGTTAGGCGAGCGTTTTCGCAGACCGTTTTCCGACGGGATAACGGGCAACCGCGGACTTGAACTAGAACCACGCTCGGTGTGATTTATCGATCGTTTCGGCGCGGCTGGGATTGAAGGGGAAATCTAGGTGACGGTCACGGTGAACGAGTCCCGTGATGTCTGCGTACGCTACGCGTCGCGTCGCGCCGCGGATCGCGTGTCTTTCATTTCTAGACGCTACGGTTCGCTGACATTTAGCCTGTTCATTATATTTTTATACCCGTGCTTCGGGGGAAATAGAATCTCTCTGTGCGATTGCTAACTGGAAGAAATATGATCTTAACACATTGCGCACCGGCTAATTATCAGAAAATTAAATTGTGCGGAAATTTAATATTTCCTTAAATGCTGTGGTAATTATCAAAGTTATATAGCTAAGAGTGTTTATATAAAAACGATATTTCTCGTTACCAGTACGCAATGTGTTAAAAGAATTCTACATCTACAGTACGAGTAGTAATAGAACGGTTTAACTTATAATTAAATTGGAAACATCTACTCGTGTGCCTTGATTAGTCCAAAACTACTACGTTACAGATATTATTCAGTAGCTCACTAACACGCTCTTCCATTGAAATAGATTAAAAACTGTATCGCAAAGTACTATACCATAACTTCACCGATTTCGCAGGAGAAATGTGTTAGAATTACCTAAAGCTCATCCGTACTCTCGAAATTGGCGTAATATTATATTCAGTATGAAACAGTTACTTCTCCAATTTCCCGGAAAGAAGTACATTACCGAACATTACGTGAAATTCATCCTCACCCTCGAAACATTGAAGTAACAACGGAATATTCCGTCCGGAACGTTCCGCACACCGGCGAACACGAAAATCCCGGATCAACCCTCATCCCCCAAGTGTTAAGTTACTCGGATCGTTAGGAGGGAATTTCATCCGTGAACATCGCCTCTGCAGCCGGCGGAGTCGATATCACGGTACAAGGTGGACGTTGGTTTATCAAGGTTCATAAAAAGCGAAGAACATCTCGCCGCGGGAAAAGAGGAGCGGGTATGGGGGACCGCAGAAAAGAAGAACGAGCAGCGATACAATGGCGTCCCGAGCCGATCGAACACGGACTACCGGGCCCGTGTTAGCGGCAGGATATCAAAAGTATCCTTTATTTCGGCAGGGTAACACGGCACACTTGTCAGCCGACCCTCTATCGTGCCACGTCCGACGGGGTAACTTTATACCCGGGATGATATTCCGTGTTCCCGTCTCCCACTCCACCGTTCCCGCGCACCCTATCCGACGGAACCTTCTCCTGCCCTCTGATAAAGCCGTCTCTCGCCGAAAATTCAGCAGATACAGGCGAATTTATTCGGTCTCCCCCTTTCGCTGAAACGAGAACTAAGTGGAACGAGAGGATAATCCGAATGATACCGATGAAGAAACGAGGAACGGTGAACTCTCAAGACGATTCGGCGACAAGGGAAACTAAACTCGGACGTCGGATTTTTGTGTCAGGCCAGGAGTTTCGGGATAGGACAAAGAATTAGGAGGTCGAGAAATTCTAACGAAAGGAGATTGCGGTAAATGCGATGTCGCAGTATTTAAAGAGCGGAGTTTGAGATGAAGATTATGGAAAAATTGGGATGTTAAGGGATTCGGTATTGAGATAAGTGTTATGGAAAAATTGGAGGTCTACGAGGATAAAATTACTTCGATGTTGGTACTAGTTATTCTAGTTGACAGAGAGAAGCTTGAACGAACAATCATATGTTTTATAAAAGCTTTGCCTCAAACGATCGCTGCATATTTGAATAATCTGAGTGTATATTATACATTTATGAAAGGAGTGCGATAAAATATGCACACCTCCCGAATTTACAATCGGAAAGCACATTCACGCCAAGCCAGAGATCAGTACCAGAAATACCAAATATCCATCAGAGTGTTCCATCGTATCCAAAACGACACCCCAAACGAGAGGCGAAAAAAGGGGGAAAACAAGATCCTCCGCGCCGGCAGAGGCAGGCAAGTTTTTTTCTTTGTCGCGCGGCTCATTTGAGAGAAAAATATCCCTTCGCGAGGCGGGGGCGTGAAGATGGAGGGCCCCCGGGCCACATAGTAGGCACAAAATCCGGCCCAGGCCTGAGGTTCGATAATAAATATGCAAAAAGGAGGATCGCCGATGCCGTAAATAAAAACGGCCCGCTTGCGTGCCGCGTCGCCGAAGGATCCGGGACCCCCGAAAAATAAAAGGACGATGAACGGGACGAGCGGGGCGCGAAGAAAAGGGGCGAGACGCAAAAGAACAGAAAGGGGTGTAAAAAAGGGTGCGAAAGGTGCAACAGTACGCACCGATGTGTCCTGGTAATCTCTTGATTTAGTTCGACTTAGCGTTACTAGCGTGTCTCGTCGTTCCCGATTTTTTTTAGTCCTTCGAAGTTTTCGTTTTCTTTGTCTCTTGCTCGGACGACCATTTTGTCGGCGTTCCGGGCGGACCGTGGAGGGACGATGAAGATAAAGGAAGAGCCCGAGGAAACGGTCGTCAGGATATCTCGGGTCGGAGAATCATTGAGCCGCGATATCGGACTGACGTTTCTATTTATAGAAAATTCGAGCCGCGCCAGGTTAAATTCGGAAGTGTCGATTCTGTTTTACGGTCGACCGGTCGGCGAGACCCTTGCGAACGGGGCGCGACAGCCCGGGGAAACGAGGGAACTGCAGGGAACTCGAAACTTCCAGATAATCCCTTCGCAGTCGAATAAAATCTGCGAGCGACCGGCTGCAACGGGTGAGACTCGGCAAATTCGTGAATTGTGGGCTGTACGTCGTACCGACGAAACGAATTATTTTTATCGTCTATTCGCTTCGATTTCAACGGAAATAGAGGAGTGATCGGTATATTATGCGAATATAAGAGATTTGCAGAAATTTAGAAAAAGTATAATCATTTATAGAAATTAAATTTGAAAATTACACGAATTAGTTCAAAATTGTACGATAATGATCATTATACTTTTCTTTCGCAAGTCCAGAGTTTTTAGAGTATAATTGGATAAATGAAATTACGATGAATAAACATCATCAAGTGTGTATCTCTGCAATTTTTCACTTTCAAATTTGTCGTGAATGCATGAGCATTCGCAATATAATGATTAGTCGGTACTGACCTGTACCCGTTGCCGATGACGATCCTGCTTCCGCTGGCGTCTCTCCAGTTCCTCTTTCCTCTCGATCAGCGACCTTATTTCGACCACGTTGACCGGCGTGGTGCCATCGTCAGGTACATCCGAACAGGAAGGTAATCTCCTCAGGGTGGATGACACTGGCTCGTCTTCACCCTCGCTGTAACTTTCCACCAGAAGCTCCGAGTCGCTCTGCAAAGTGAGTTAGAGTTTCGTTTGAACCAATTACCTCGACGCCGCGAAAAGTCATTCGAACGTCCTAACAGTATTTAGAAACAATTCGATTCGTTTCGACCTCGTTACCCCTAATTCCGAAATATAGTTTCCAACTCTTCATGACCACTGGGACGCGTAAGTCCCACTCGAATACTCAAAATAAAGTTTATCTTCATTTAGCATCCATCATAGTTACCTTATGACCGGTAAACTCGATAATTCGAGAATCGTTCTCTCGATAACTGTGTACTAGACGTTAATATTAATTAAACTTGTAATTAGTGATTGGATTATTTACAGTCGATAATACGCGTTTCCCTTAATATTTATTTGTACTATAAACCTCTTGCTCGTTTTCGACTGAATATTCCCTTCTTACGTGAAACTATTTTGTTTCATGAATTTTGGAACTTTTTGGTAACGTTTCATTCTAAATTTAAAACTTAGATTTACGAATTTATAATTATAAACAAACTGAACTGAATCAATGATACATTTACTAAATAAATGGTAAATACGATTAGACGTTCTGTAAAGATTATAGAATTCTTCTAAAGTTTCTTAAGCAAATGAGTCTTTTTTTCCAATTTGTCGTTTACTTTGTGTATGTTGTTCGAACGAGTTAATTTGGTTACCTGTTCCGGGGGTGAGCTAGGGGTGCTCGTGCTCGAGGCTTCCACCACGGAGACATATTCACTGTCGCCGTTCTCGCTCTTCTGTAATTTCAACACCGGCGTCTCGAGTCCGCACAGGTAAACTTGCCCGAAGAACAAAATCTTGTTTATCCTGAGACACACTTGCGCTGTTTCCTGGAATACATCATGAATACATAAATATACGGTGTTATTAAAATTTCAACTATGATTCAGCATTTGTACCGAACGCTTGCAGCGTCAAATAGAAAGACTATTTCAACTACCGAATCCTCATATATACAAAATTAATTGATCATATTTTACAACCAACGAATAACAATAATGGAACTGATTCGATCTTCAAAATAGATCAATACATTATTTAAAGAACTAATCTTTTCAATGAATAAAAGTATATGATTAACACTATTTCTACCGAAGGTGTCAAAAGACACCTTTTGAAGTTGTAATTTAAAATTATTCTCTCGGTTTAATCATTTTCCCTCAATTAAATTTTGAAAAGTCAATTCAGAATATTCGACTACGCTTGAAAAACAATTTTAAGTTGAAAATTCGAAAGGTGTCTGTTGACATCTTCAGTAGAAATAGTGCTAAAAAGAAAATTCAAATGAAGAGCGATATGTTTACCATGTCCTCGGTCTTCTCGGCGTAGCAGGGATCCTGAGGATTCGACATTAGCGGCGTAAATCCTGCCAAAGTCGTGTCTTCCGGTAATTTAACCAATTCGAGTTCTGCAAGAAACGTCCACAAAAACTTTCAGACCTCATCTTTCATGAATGAACGCAGCGAAACGTGATAATAAAGTATAACTGCAATTTTCAAAATAATTCTAAACTTCTAGAGAATAAAGTACGTTCCTGCGCTCTCCTGTTGTTCCTATTTCGTCATCCTCGTTACTCTTCGACAATTTTATTTATTTACACGAACGCTTCTGCGTTAAACGTAACACGTTATAAATGAATTTGATACGCTATCAATCACAGCTGCAACTATGTGCAAGTTCGTACTCGGAATCCGATGTTTAAACTTTTTACATCGGACGTGAACGGACGGTTACAAATACTCTTTCGAGAATAATGCGGTGGTGACAAATCGAAGCAACAGGTAATGATACACGCGGCCTGTTATCATGCAAATGCGAAACCGAATGCAACGACGATGAACATTCAGCAACAACTACCGGGGAGTGGCAGGGCGTTCCGGTTAGTCCCGGCCTCGGGAACGGATAAACGAGAATCAACGACATTTCAGTTTGTCGGATGACATTGTTGCAAGATCGATGAGCTTCGCTGACAAAGAGCGTCGCTCGACAGTGACCGCAGACACTGATCACGCGAACATGTCAAATAAATGAACAGCGAGCATAAAGAAAAATCAACGAGGGCAAGGAATAAAAGTCTCAAGGGAACATCTTCACAGTTATAAATGATACGAAGATGATATCAGCAGTACCGTTAATATTATCGATATATCAAACAAGATTCACTGAGTGCAATAAAGTAAACCATTTACAATAAAAGCGACGCGAGCGAAATATTCAAGAAAATTCCACTGTTTTAAAATCTCCAAGTCCAGCAAACGAGAAACTGACACGTAGACCGGAATAATTATTCATTAACAATACAAGTTCGTACACGGTTTAAACGAAAGGACAGGATAACGTTCGTTTAATTCAACGTACGGTAAGTTAATGCACATTTAAATTCATAGGAGCGCGGACAAACTCGATACGCGTCCCCGGTATTTTGAAATCGATTAAACCGCAACCCTTTAAATATCTGGCCACGGAAAGGAGAAAAAAGGGGCTGGACATACACCACTTTCATAATGAACGGTCCAAATAATGACGATGCTCGTAAACTCCGCTGAATATCCTCGCGGGAGCAGGTTTACGATCCACCGTGCGCGATTCTTTTCCCCCGTTTTTTTCGTACTCTTCGCGGAGAGCTAATATTTGCTCTGTAATGTTTAATCGATAGTTAATGCAAGGACTATTAAAAGAAGCAGGATTACGTGACCGCGGGCAAGGATCTCGGGTATCGCAGCGTCACGAGCAGCGCCGGCCGATCCGGCATCGCGTCGTTAACCGACGCCGGTTAACGCGATCGCCGCCACGACACCGATTTGGAATTCGCATTAACAACACGTGCATGCGAAATAGAGAGCGCGATTAAGTTTCTATATTTCTTTCGGCCGCGAACCGGGACTCTTAATCTGCCCCACGGCGCGAAGTCCTGCGGGATGATCAATCGCGGACCTCGGGCAGCTGATCCCCCCGATGCTAATGCTACGTGTACACGCGCGAGACGATCCCGAGAGCTTAGTCGCGTGTCCCACGGTTTTACCTCGTTTGCGTCGCGCGAATCTCGAGGAAGGGTACTAAATGCTTACTGGATGAAGATACTTGCGCGAAGGGTGGACCGAATGTCAGTGAAAATAATTAAATACTGTCTCGTAGCGAGATCTTACGGAGGGCGAGCGTTGTTTTTTATGTAGCCTGCACTTGGGTAAAGGAGCGTGGGAAGGTGCATCGAAACGTGAATGAGCGAATGGAAGAAGTTGTGATGTACGTTGGATGGTTAGTTATTGAATATTTAAGGTATTTAAGGTATTTAGTATTGAGTTTCTGGAAGGTAGAAATTTTTGGGTGAACTGAGAATATTTTGTGAAGTATCCAAGGGTACTTGAGTAATATGGTATCATTTCAGTGGAAATATTTTGAAGTAATATAAAATGTAATATAAAATTGAATTACGAAATGTGAAATGTTGGAACACAAGTATAGATCTACTGAAAATGTTGATTCACTGGTGGTGTTTGAAGTTTACAGAAGAAATGAAAATAGAAGTCTGCGTATTCCACTGTACTATGACAGTGACATCACTATTTATATGTGTGCGCGTTTGAACATTAACAATAAAAAATCTCAAGTACTCATTTGCATCTCGTTTTCCCGAGGAAGCCGAGCTTCGCGATCGCAGAACAAGTGGTTAAACATTTTTCAGATTCAGAGGATCGTCGAAGGTGAAGTTGTTTAATTTAACTTCAAAAAAAGTCGACTGTGCTACGTGTACACTTGCCATTCCAGAATTCCAGTGTGATTTATGCTAAGTACCCGTATGAGAGCGATTCACACGAGTTAACCACCATACCACACGAAACTCAGTCTAGAGAATTACATTACACACATACACGTGAAAGTAATTTCAGAAAACGATGCCAGACATTCCCATCAGTATGATCCTAGAAAGTACTTGCATTTTCTTGAAAGCAAGATACACACACTGTACGAGTAACGTAAATTTTCTGTTCGATTTACGAAACTGATATAAACACTTCTCACAGAACTTCGTTCCTCAATTTTGAATCAGCAAATCTTCCCCTTCTCTCCCATACAATTCTTGAATAATTCATTTAACAAGAATACGTATTTGCTGGTACCACGATATGTCAAATATTAACAACAATGCATAGTTACAATGTTTTCAAATTGATTTCTACGATAATCATACGCGAAAGAGAAAAAGAAACTTTATATTCAGTACACTAAAATTTACAACTAACTGAAGGTGTTATTGAGAATAAGTTGAAAAGCTTATTTAAAAGTCAGAATGTACGTGTACTTTATTAAAAACAACACTGTTAGCTTCACGATGATATGAGCAACGACTGTTGAATCGATAATCTGTCAGTGTATGTACATAAATGCCTATGTGGCCAATAACGATTCTTTGTAACCAGACTCTCAAGTCGATACGTAGCCTAACCCGACCCTCCTCGCGTTCCACGCGAGTTCTCGGGCCGTACTGACCCTGAACTTCGTGTAATATTCGCGATAAATGTATCCTGGTGTTGTAAAGCGATTCGCGCAACTCTCGCGAATATTAATGGCGGTCGGTCGCCGACACAGATTTGAAATCGGTAGACGGGGCAACAGGATCGTTCCCTCTTCGATTCTAATCCCGGCTAACAAGGATAGCCGTGGCTTCGGTTCCTCCGGGGCTTTATTTACAATTGGAAGAATAAATCAAGGTATTTGTATTATACTCGGACTCCGAGTATATTTTTCATGAACGTCCGAGGTAATGAACCATCATGCTCGAGAATATACACGTCGTAATAAGATTTCCACTTTCGCACTGTCGGCTCGCTCTGTTCGTGTTTCTCTTCTATACACACGAAAGTAAACGGGAATCTCCTTAGATCGTCTACTATTTAAGAAAACGATTCAAACATTGCAATTCTTTGATCTCATTAAACTTCTTCAATGAATCTCCGTTTATTCCTTAAGCTAGAAATCTATCGAACATTGAAAGAATCAATGATTCTTTGAAAGTACCAGTAAATGTTAAGACAAGAAAACTGAAAGACTGAAAGATTCTTCACTTTTATTTCCAAACACTAATATAGCATTCAAAAATAGATTATCAAAATACAAAATTTCGATTATTCACGACGGAACATTGAAAAATACTTCGATATCTTTCTTATCTCTCCGCCTACTAGAACACGGTAGAACGTAAGCACGATGATAATGATTAAAAGAAATATTATTATCATTTGAAAAGAGTGTTATTAGGAAACAAACACAGCTGCAGGTATACATGTACCATTAAATTGGGTTCAACAACTAAATGAAAGAATATTGTATTATTTTCTGCTTCGACAACCTCGATCTTCGATCGTTCGAAACCAATTGAACCGAGGCGTTCGGTAAAAATGGCCCATCGTAAGAGAGAGGCAGGGACGAACACGAGAATCGAAAGAAACGGTTGCCGATCGACACAATAAAAGATTGTTGCTCGGGCACGTTCAACGGTGTTCCCCAGTGGCCTTTTGTTCAATTTACCATTGTGTCTGGAAATGCAACGCGTTCCCGCGCGTGCGTAAGGTAAATCGGCGGGTAGAAGGAGAACAGGACGGAGTACCAAACGCATGAACCGTCGGAGTCAACAAATTGGCGTTACGGCACACGTTAGCCTGGAGGTACCGTTACTGTCTCGGTTCCTTTTTCGAACCGTATCGCGCTCGCTGCGTTCTCGCGTGCGCACGATCGTTCCGTGCAGGACATTCCTGCTGCTTAGCATTTCGATACCTTTTTCATTCGTCCCTCTCCTTTTCATTTTATTTCGTCGCTTTTCGTTTTACTCGACTCGCCAGTAGAATAGCGGAATTGTTCTGGTAAGAATTCAATTCGCAGTGAATACGGAGATGGGGATTTTTCATTTTGGAAGATTAATATCGAAACGAACCATTAGAAATATAGAGGACTCGGATAATTATTTCTATTCTGTCCATTATTTTGTTATCGATCTAATTGAACTTTGTAATCAACGTTTCAGTTTAATGATGCTATTAATAATATCATACAAAATAATTGTAATGAACGTAGATTGAAAATCGATAGCTGATCATTCGAAGAGTTAAGAATTCGAACAATATTTATGAAAATTATGATTTGTGTTACTAAAGTTTCAGAGAATCAAAGAACATTAATATGTGATCGATGTAAAGATCAATTCACAGTAAGGTAGAGATTAAAGACTTTTCTACTAGAAAGAGAAGACGAGCGAGTAAACACGAAACGATGATATTGTGAACGTTCTTTTATTAGAGTAGTACTATACGTGTCACCGAGTCCTTTGACCAGAACTAGATCTATCCTAACGGATCCGCGCAACTGGCAATGCCCGTTCTAGTTACGAGCCGCGTCCTTGATCTTGTTATACTTACATTTCAGACAGGTTTGTACACGATAACAGTACATGATTCATCATTTAATATGTCGATGATACAAGACCGACCGTTGTTGATCCATTAAATCGCGACTGGTCTTTTTTGAACACGGGTGTAGCGCCGATCCGAGCAAGGACAAACTCCTATTCTAGATCATCGCGTTCCGCAATCAGTCCTTTCTCTTTGCACACGATAAGAAAAAGTAGTAATTTATTCAATCCACTCCGGCAATCAGACGCATGCGATCTTATACCAAAATAATTGATCACCCGGAGCTTACATTCCTTATTGAGAAAAAGTGAATGAACACTCCAGAATGGACGCATCAGTTAACGTATCTCGTTTGTCCTTTCCAGCAAGCAGTAACTCTTTCTCCAAACTCCCATTAGAAATACAAAAATTCCATCAAAAACACCCACAGATGGTCTAAATTCACAATCAAATAACCAAATCCCAATCATTCACACCTTCGCAATCGTACATCAGTGCAAACTACCTTCAGCACCAGACGAAAGTCCAATACATCCCCCACGCTCCCACAAAAACCTCCGAAACGTCTCTCACCGAACAATCCCACTCTTTTCCTTGCCATATAAACAACCCTCCCCGATCAGTCGCAACGAACACCGCCAAAACTACTCAATCCTCTGCGAAACACCCACAACGAGGCCCGCATCGCAACAATCGCCGAATCGCCGCGGGTCGCGCAAATGAGCCTAGAGCGTAGAAACAGCGGGCCGGCCGGATCTTCAGGTATTCATAAGATGCATGCAGAAAGGGACAAAGAGATCGAGTGCAGAGGGCACAGTAGCGCGGGCCGCGCGGAGCGGCGTGGCTCATGGTGCACGCCGAGAGACCATTGGCTGGCGACTTGTAAACGGGCCCCGGCGAGCGTATGGCACTGCCAGTGGTCACATCGAACGGATTCACCGTTACGTAACCGGCGGCTATCCACGGGTCAACAGACGGGCAGAGGCTTCACCGTTCGAAGAACTTAAGTTTTTCGATTGAGGACTGGTCCAGGGTCCAGGTGGGGCGAGGGGAGAGGCGGCGGGACGGAGGGAGGGGAGGGAGAGAGGTGGATATATCCCGAGAGGCTGTTTATCGCGGGGGATCGTCGCGCGCTGCCCCGGCTGCCTGGGATATTTGCTCAGGAATTACGGCAGCCGGCTGCCGGACAGCTTGTAATTAACGTCCGCGACGGTATTGTTTGATCGAGAATTATTACGGTGACACTATTACTCGGGGCCCAGCGTTTCGTTGTCGCGGCGGGGCGATCGACGTCGAGGAACGGGATTGAAAATTCGTTGAATGGCGTTTTGTATGTTCGCCATTGTAGAGGATTCGTGAGGACGTGTTTGTGGGTTTGAGGGAATTGGGAGGAGTTCGATTTAGCTTGTGCAGGGTTTGTCGGTGGATTCGAAGTTAGGTCTGGAATGTTCACGTTTTTTGGGAGTGACGAATGAAGCTTTGTAGGAAATAATGTATTATTGATGGTTATTTGTCGACTCGACTGCTGCCAGATTCGCTGTTTATGAATTGAACCTTCGTCCCGCAACTGTGACCTACTGCTTCTCGGTTTCATACATTCCAGCAGTTCGTAAACGAGACGCCGGTGAAATCAAACTTCATTCGAACTTTCGTTTTGCAAACTTACCGCATACCTCGCATATTCCAATTTGCGTAGAATCTACGCTAATCGTTATTGATCTTACAAACGACCCACGCTAATTATCGTCAGTCTGATACACGATCTACGCTAATCCTTGTTCTCCTTGTATACGGACTACGCTGTGCGGGGTAAACAAAATCCAAGCAACCTTTATCGCGGAATGATCCTCTGACCCGATTCCGATCGGAACCACTCAGTCCCCTTTGCCCCGCGAACGTGAATAAAATGCCATTGAACCCCGGTTCACCTCGGATTCCCATCGGCCGACCCACCCAGTATTTAAAATGCCCCCGGCGGCCATGTCATTACGCAGTTACAGTAAACCCCGGCCGAACGTCTCATTAAGATCGAGGAATCTCGAATGTAAGAAGAGGCGACGGCGTCTTGTGACGGCGAAGTGCGGCCGCCCATGGACAAAAACTTCGAATTCGATGATTCGCATAACGAAAATTGAAAGTTACCATTGTGCTGTTAACCCTTTACACTCGGAAGCTTTTCGCTAGAAACATTCGACACTTTCCTACGAGACGTAGATGACACTATTTGAAACGAACTAATGAGAAAACATACGTAAATTAAGAGACAAAGCTATTTTATAGAAATATTTCGCATGTTGATGCATTATATGGAACTCAATATTATATATAACACTTTGTAATTTTGTTATATCGAATCAAATGGCGACTGAGAGTCACCTCTCGACTGCAAAGAGTTAACACCAGGTTCACGAAACGCGTCAATTTGACGCATATCGAATTTTATGAATATTATTTAGAAAATGTTTCCGTCGTTTTTTATTGATACAATAACAAAAATGTGTACTTTAATTGTCTTTAGACCTTCAATTTCCAAAATCTAAATGAGTGAATATCAATTTTTCTAAAGCCAATAGAATAAATTGTACAATAAATCTCCGTAAACCTACTGGTAAGTACTCCTAATAAGACAAAATGATTTTCTTTTGAAAAATACAAATTTCGTGCAAATAAATCCCGTTTCTCTGTGGCTCGTGAAGTTGATCGTTAAGTTAGTTTTAAGAAATATCGTCTACGGCTCATCGGAAAATGTGGAATATTTCTAACGAGGAACCTTCGAGCGGAAAGAGTTAAGATAGAGCGATGAAACTTCTTTCAAATCAAAACCAAAATGTTGTAGAACAAGGAGAAGATATAAGAAAGTATGATGCATAAGTTTTCGACCTTAAAAAATGGGTTTCTTCATCGATTAATCACTTTTTTGGAAAGGGGTCGTCATGTGTGAAAGTATTATGCATGAAAGCGTGGAATGACTTTTGTCTATCTTAGAAACTACTTTTAGAGTAAACTGGAATTGCAAACATTTCAGAATTTTTATTTTTCCAGTATTTAAATTATGGAAGCGTTTTTCCGAAAGATACCCAATTAAATTCGTGTATTTGCACAGACACAAGCCTACGACAACCTTCGTATTGTTCTAATTTTTATAGAAATTCGAAATAAGTCACTCTAATTACTGTGTGGTTTCAGTGTTAAATATTGATAAAACGATTATAACAATGGTTAAACGATAATAATAGTATTCGAGCATAAGGGATGCGACTGTATGAAAAACTCACCGTCCTCGCGACTCTCCGCGTCCTTGGCCTGGATCAAGATCGATCTGGAATAATTCAACTTTTCCAGCAGGTTCACCATTGTAGCAAGCCTGCTCCAGGCGTCTCCGGGGGGGCTGCAAACGAAAACCGACATTATCTCCGCGAAACGAATCGAATTCCCGTCGTTTCAGGCATTCAACTATCAACTGTGATCGCGTAATCAGAAACCGGAAGGAGCCAACCGCGAACGATTCTTCCATCGCGTAATAAATATTGTTCTTTGCTTCAGTGAGGTGAATGAATGGATTAGCCAGAGAAAACTCACAGAGGGAATTCAATATTTCAGACGATAGAGAACCGTATTATAACACTGAACGTTTATTAAATTGAACTAATTAAACTAGATTTAACCCTAATCGAACCACGATATAACTTTGAGTCACATTTGGATTTTTTACTTAAACTTTTTAATTACTTCATATTGTATTTCCAACAGTTTTTTGGGGCTTTTAAAATTTGGACCCTATAAACAAAAACAACATTTTAATGATTCCTTTCGTTCTCATAAGTGACTGTCAAACTTCAAACGACACTATCCTACTTTATATTAGATAAAATTTATTTTATATCAAATCGCTTCCCTATTCCCTCTCAAATTCCTCAATCCCAACCAGTAAGTCATCGACTCATATCGCACCAATTCTACAACCTAAAACGCGCGAACAGAAATTTTATTCCTACAAACCGAACATAATTAACCCTTTGCACTCGGGAGATGACTCTAAGTCACCACTTCATTTAACGCGGTAAAACTATAAAATCTGATATTTAATGTTGAACTTTACAATGCCTTGATAAGTGAACTATTGGAATAAAATAACTTTGTTCCTGAATGTACTTGTAATTTCCCTTCGAGTTAGTTTCAAGGAATATCGTTTTCGCTTCGTCAAAAAATGTTGAACATTTCTAGTGAGAAACTTCCAAATGCAGAGGGTTAACGTTACCAACTAAAATGTTTCTGTTTATTCGAATTCTATTTGTTACTTCTAATTCTAATGTTGCAATACTTATGCGCGAATTATTCATTTTTGAAGCACAAATCGTCATAGATGTTACAGAGCCGAAATAGGACCGATAAAATATCCGAAACCGATATTTAACAGCGGTTGTGACTTTATCTCGGTCGCCATAACCGTTTCAGTCGCAACCCATATAAAACAGTTTCAAACAGTTATTTTCGGAACGTTTTCAATCGCTGGCCTAAATACGGCCGTTGGTAACGAACGTCAGCGGTTCGTTCGATCCCCGTGAAATCGGCACCGTCGGCGCGTCGCGTGCACGGGGCGACACGGTTCAGCGTATGCCTGCTCGCGCGCGCGCGTTCGTCCACTTCCGTATTACTGTAAATCCGAAGTCGTCCGTTTAATTATTTCCAGCGCGATGAATGGCAGCGCGCGCGCGTGGGATCACTTTCCGAGCTATCGATCATTCGACGGTGTATCGTCGGTGCACGCCGGCGAGGGAATGCGAACACGATTCGCGGCTCCGCAGGCGGCGATGAAGAATATAAGCGGTAGAAGCAACGAAGTAGCACAAATAAATGAAACCTGCGAATCCTTATTATTTCTCTGTGATCAACCTTGACAAAGGGTGACCAGAAAACCAATGTTTTTCATGATTACTGACCTTGCGTCTCGTGGATCCGATAAATTTCGGTGTGTTCGATGTGACACTAAGAAAATTCATTTTTAAGTTCACACAGAGAACCGTGTCAATTATGAAACAAATAAAATAATAAAATTCTATCGATTATTAAACGTCCGGCTAACTAAGTGATATTTAACAAAATTGTACAGTTGCATATCGTTGAATAATATTTTTGGAACACATCGAATTTGTTTTATTCGAAAAATTAAGATTATATTTATGTGTATCGTAGTTTTATATTTTGATATGTTTGTAGTTGAATGCCGCTCGAAGCGTTAATCCTTATCACTCGCCATTCTTCCTGCGGCGACGATCGAAGGAAGATTACAAAGGAGAAAAGAAACGAAAAGGGAACGCACGATGCATCTCCGGCCGGGATTAATCGATCCCTGTCATGAAAGGTCATTCGTTAATTGCGGCGGCCGCACTCCGCGGTTCCCATTCATTTAATCGGCGGGGACCCTTTATGGGTAAATTATTGCCGGTCGTTCTGACGCCTTATTGAAAACTTACGGGGACCGTCCCGGCGGAACGCGTTCATTTTAGACTCGTTTAGGGACCGTAAGTAATTATCTGCCGCGAACGGCGTGAGAGTTAATAAATAATAATTGAATAATGCTAATGGGACACTGTATTATACGGTTCATGAGCAGAGCCATTTCTTTCTTTATGCCCTGAGAATGCGAGTCGCGCCGACGCAGCGGAGTTTTTTTCCGGCAACTCGGAATATCCGTTACGGTCCCGCCGCGGAAGGTTATTTTTGGAGCGCGCCCTAATAAATATTTTCGTGGCCTATCATTACACGCAATTATTTCAGCGCAATATGCATTTACTTCTGAAGACTTCGACTGCAGCGTGCGGTACACATTTTTAAGGAATACGTTTTTATTCGTTTATCGTTTGTTAATCATAGGGAACTAGCGGGAGTTAGTTCTTCATCGGTGCTGCTTTTAATTATAGAGGTAATAGAGGAATACGAAAAAATGTGCTATTACTAAGAGACATAAATACCATTTAAAACGAAAAATCTAAACTATCGAGTAGTCTCGTAAATGACGGCACTACGTACAACGAGATTTGAACATACACACGTGATACCCGTAACTATTAACCATTTTCCTGAAAACTATTACATCCCTTAATGACTGTCACGCATTATATTCATAAAAAGTCCAAAAACGCAACACCATAACTGAGAACAACGATTCAGATCGCGAAGAGGCAAGACGACAAAGCTGCTCGTAGAAAGCAGAAAAATGTGACGAAGCAGGTACAGCGATCATTCACGCCAATTAGAAAAAGGAATCGCGTCGAGTAATGAACGACAGCGGCATCTAGACTCGCTCCGTAGGCTCGGCAGCGGATACAACGGAAAAGAAACGCATAAAAAGACAATCCACCGGAGGTGATTGATTGATTGATCGCAATTATACGGTCCCGGGCACGAGCGCGCTTGATAGAACGCGAAGCGGCTATCCTCGCACCGATAAAAATGCTCGTGGACAAGGGGAGTGCTGGAGGGGGGGAGTCCGTGGCGATCGAAGAATTCGCGATCGACGGCAGATTAATCGACGACTGGCGTCTTCTATAAATAAAGACTGTTCTATTCGCGTCGAGCGGGGCGAGGCGGCGTCGCTCGCCGCGTCCTTGCCAAGGAAACGCTCGCATAATTGTTAATCGCTAACGAAGCAACAATAATTAACTCATCCAGCCGGATAGGGGCACCTCTCGGAGAGGCTGCTTGTTGCGCAAAGAGGTGTTCGATCGCGCTCGTTCTCGCAGTTACGGGACCAAAGGGGCCTTGAAACTCGTTTAATGGACGATAGATTGCATCAGTCGGGCAACCGTGACTATTTTCTCTCTTTTTCGAGAGGCTTCTTACCCGTCTTTTTTCCGCCGTCTCGTTAGAAAGATCCAGCGGGTCGATATTCGGTCGCCCGAGGCGCGCCGCCGGCGGGGGATGGTTCCCCGTGAAAAATCCGTTGTCTTCGATCTTCCGCTCGGATATACGACGAAAATACGCGCGTTTCTCGGGGCAGCCATTGTTTAGTTTCTGTCCGTCTATTTTTCTTCCGTCGGATCGGAAGAGCTTAGGTACGGTCCGAAGATTTCATCTAGATTGCGCGTACATTAGCTTAATTAAATGGCGAAGCTCGATGGAAATAACCGTAGTCCGCTTCCGAAGGTGTCTCATAGTTTGGAGATTATTATAAATTCTTAAAAGTCGAAGTTGCAACTTCAGTCGGTTTCATTATTTTGGAAGTGTCGATCGTATCGGGGGATAATTTTTGAAGATAAACTCCTTTGCGCTGAACTGCACCCGGTGTTCGGTGTATCCGAGATTTATACTTCAGCTTACCGACTGAAATTGGTCTTCCACAATTTTTCACGATCTCGCTTTGGACTTCCGTGTCCGTGAATGACTCGGACTTCTTTTATTCGACGCGCACGTCCCTAAAGGAGTCTCGTTTCTCCGTTTTCGAGCGTCGTTAGCGAGACCAGTCGATCATTTCCAGCGATTCCCGCGGCCACGGCTCCTTTGTCAATCATCGGGAAGACCGTAAGAAGATAATTACACGTTGATCGACCATTCCTCGAGCGTCCCTGTGGTTTTGCATCGCCGTCGCGCACCACGACCGGATGCTTTTATTTCGATGAGTCACTCCCACGCTCTCGACGTTTCGAGAACGGAACAGGTTCGTGAGCCGGTGACTTCAACGCGTGGATCGGACGATGCTGCGAGAACGCGCGCGAGCATTCCTCCCCTGTTGGATTCTTCCGTTTCGAACTATTCACTTCTATCTTTATTATTTATTAAGTGTACCAGTTAGTAATCCGCTATTTTCTTAATGATACCTGTTTCATGGAGCAATAACAAATTTATTGGCCGGAATTTTTTGTCGGGAAAAGTAATACAAGATGTACAAGGAATTATTGCTTATGTAATATCGTTTTTTACAGTCATACTCTCGAACTGCGGAGATCTTTTCAGGGAGATCCTTGCAATAGGCAGCCTGTTTCCGAAACTGACTCTGAAATACGGGTTCAAGGATTCTTTTCGTCGAAAGCAGACTTCATTATGACTTCACTCATTGTTACCACGACTATATATACTCACATCTGCGTAAATTAATTTACAAAACTTGCAATGCAACGGAAATTTATCTTTCGGAGGAGAAGAAGTTGGAAATAAAATAAAAATATTCCATTCTTTGATATTCTACAAATTACAGTTCACGATTTACGTAGCAAATTCGCATTATCATAATTCTCTAACTCGTCCGCCTAAAGCTCTCTGCACCCCGAATCACACAAAGCTTTATTTCTCATTTCAATCCGATCAGTTCAATCCAAGTTTCATTCCAATAATACTTCAACGCTAAGAACAGACACTACTACATCCTTAAAAAATCTCTCAACGTATCAACACCTAATTACTTAAACAAATCAACGTTAGACCCGATATTTCCGTACAAACTCTCATTTTCAATCGAACTTCTATCATATCTCAGACTTATAGTACATTCCGTGGCTCGTCTCGCACGCGGACTCTAAATCCTAGACTCAGACTTTGCATTCCACGCGTGTATTCCGCATTCGAATGCACACTTCCTACTCCAGAGACCTTCCACATCTGAACTTGAACTTCATATTCCAGACTTGCATCGGTACCGCGGACTTGCATCGCATCTCGTACCCGTTTATGAACCATTCATTACCCGTTACTATATCCGAGCGCAACCTATCTTCATCTGATTACATCTTCAAATAAGGCTGAAGAATCCGACAGCGGCGCGCCGAACAGAACAGTATCCTGACCCATTTCACAAACATCGGTCCGAGGGAACCAGCGGGCAACACGAAATTCGCGTGGACGGACGGCCGGACGGACGGGTTAGCCTGAATTTCGCGCGAGGTGCGATGACCAAAGCCGCCTGCCTGGAAGATGTGGCGGTGGAAGTGTGACGCGGGTCACGGTCAACCGCTGTATCGTATCAAAACTCGATCTACAGTCACGCAGAGGTTCGCGGCGAGAGATTCCTACGGGGCCGACTCCGTCCGATCCTCGCCTAGCCCGTCCCGCGCAATTATCGGCAGGGTACGGCTTCTAATTTGATGAAGAACGTGCGTGCGTGCGAGCGAGCGAGCGAGCGAGCGAGCGACGCCGGTGCCTCTAACCGGCGCTATCTCGCAGCGGAGCGAAGCGTAATCTGATTATTCGTTGCTAACGGCGATTCAAATGTAACAGTCGATCCGATTACAAATTGTCTTCCGTAATCTCCAATTAGCGGTGATCTGTAATTGAAACTGAGGCGATCACGGCGAGTTGATTAATAATCACGGGTAATGGCTCGCGATTCGGTAAAAAGCTGCACTTACGAAATTAATGGAAGAAAATAATTATAGAAGTCCCATGCAATTTTAATCGACTGTGATAGTTGGATTTGTAGTATCGATAATTAACGAAAACATTAAGCGATTTCCTATTACCAAGCGCGTCGATGTACGTTCACTCCGAAGATAAAGTATCGAGTGTAGTAAAATAGTTTCTCGGATTTTCAAATTAACCTAAAAATCTTCGGCGCAGGGCTCGCTCGTTATTTAACGAGGAGTTCGAACTATATTTTTCTGTGTACACTCAGAGTGCTGACCTTGACAACGTATCTCAAGGTCACGATCCCCTTCTCTAGACAATTATCCCGAGTTTTTCGCGATCCACGACCGCTTTTGTCGAACCGATTAATCTCTCGGGGGCCGTGAAAGGTTTGCAGGGGTTGCTAAGGTTCGCGCAAAACCGAGGTTACACGTTGCGTTCGGTTCTCTGTCGCAGCTGCGCGCCACTATTAATTCAGGTTGACACTTCAGGTGTTTTGAATTATGACTGTTGTGTTGGACTATTAATTCTCGCCCGGGCATCAATTTCTCAGGCCGGGAAAGTTCGGAGTGGCTGCTAGAGACATCACCCGCGGTGGAAGTACTCGCGGCCCGTGTCTTCGCAGCGGCGGCGACCCCGTGATTTATCGAGCCGATAAGACGCGAAATTTCTACGGGAACTGGCTAATTGTTCCTGGGATCGGGGCTCCGAGCATTGTCGCGTCTCTGTCGAAGTGGGAACGCGGCTGAGCGTGTAATTAGTTGGGAATGGGTTTCGATTATGTGGGTTAACGTTCAAAGCGTTTGTCGATGGTACGGTGCGCGATGTATTAATCCTAGATGTGCGTCCTAGAAACCTTTTCGTGCATTGTCCGCGATGTTTAATTTGGTAGAGGATTTGTAAACAAAGGATTGTGCATCAATTATGTATCAACGAAACGGAAGGAACTTTTGGAGTAACGGAATTTATTATGATTCCAGAAAATGTCTCAAGTATATGATAATCGAAGTATGTTAACTGTATGATGCACGATGAATAGAGGATATATTCTACACTGTGTTCGAAGTTTATTAATCGAAGCATTTCAAAGATAGTAAATGAATACTATTCTTTTCAATGAAATACTAAGTACTTAACTACATTTTCGTACTATATTAGTATAATTGTCGAATGAACGTCGTAGCAGAAAATAAATACGTAACCTGTTATCTCAAGTAAATCAACAAAAACGTAAATCGACATGAACCGAAGAAAATTCTTTGAATGTATTAAGAATATTCATTCAAAATCTTCGATAACTAAATTCGATGTTCAACTTCGCCTCTTATTCGTCAAGTGTTCCAAAATTTGTCGATAGAATACCATCGATCATCGTCGAAGATAAAACGCATTCCCGGCACCGATGATGAATGAAGTCGAACGATGCAAAACTATCAGCGGGAGAGGAAGAAAAAAAAACAGCTTCTTTCAATGAATAATTTGTGGCTGTAGCGTAATCTGCTGGCAAGCGTATGCATCGCGCACAGTTACCGACCGGACGCCGGAGTTAAGAGCCAGATTCCGACCGCAGACCGCAAAACCGCAGGATCACGGGAGTTCGAGATATCGAGCATTCTTTCGCCCCTCCCTCGTGGAACTGCCTGATCCTAATATACGCGACCGCGCGCAAAACCGACGCCCAGGGAAAATTCATTTCAGCTACTTGGATTTAGTGGTTGCGCGTACGGATTACCGTAAAATCTCCCAACGACCGCGATATATCGAACGCGGCGACGTTTAACACTTCCTTTAACCCTTTCCGAGCAACCGACGCGTTTAGCTGTTAAATTGTGAAAGTAACTAAGTACAGCTAGGAGATCAGTTGATGGCCAGCCTGAGGAATTCGGTTGATTGAACAGTTTCCATTTTTTCTCGGCTAATTTTCTGTTGGTTCTGTTCCATAATTTATGATACTTTCGATCACCGATTTGCTGTTCGTTAATACGGTTACGCGTATCTAATCGAAACTATAAAACTGTAAACTGGAAAAACATCTCTGCTGTTCCACTAGACATCATGTCCTAACTGTAGGTCGGTTTAGACTTAATTTCTATATTTTTAAACTCTTTCTCTTCAGTTTTTAACATTCAAAATATCTATTTTTTCCATGACATAAGGACATTACTCTAATGGAACTTCGGTGAAAGGTTTCTTTTACCTCTAGAAAGATTCTGGATCTTATAAAAATATGCGAGAAGTATTATCATTATTGATCTCGATATGATTTTTTAATAAAAAGAACATACTAAGATGCGAGAAATGTATTCGATCGTATAAGATTAAATATTATAATTTTTCTGTGGTCTTATACGAATTTTTAAATAAATTTTACAATTACTATCAACTGTAAATTTATGTGTTTTAAATAAGATGCAAATATAATTGACGTTAATTATTGGTACTAAATTTATGCTGAAGCGTTTGTTCAATAATTTGATTTTGAGCATTTTTTAAAATAAAGGTAACGTTTCAAGTAACATTCCTTGCAGTTACAATATGGTTGGTTCCTTCCTCGTCGGTACGAATCTCATGGAAAAAATCGGAGAACGTTTAACATCGATATTATAACGCTTACCCTACTCTGTAGTCCGTACAAGATGGCGGCGGATTCCAAACGGTGCTGTGGCAGAGCATCCAATCGCACCAAATCTAGAACAAAAAGTTCCAGGAATGAAGGATTGCCTCCTATTTATAGAAAGGCTAGGCGACATTTTATTCCTCGCGGGGAACGTTCATCCATCTTTGGAAAGTGAATCGTATTCCAGACGTCTTATATCGCGTCTACATTATCAGTAATATTAATGGTCCTATGCAGGACGAGAGCAAAACTATTATTCCTAGCGCCAGGTTGCGCTTCGATACCTATCACACTTTTCGCGGAATGTCCCTCGCGAAACATGGAGAAAACAACAAACTTTACATGGAAAAATTGAAAACCGTTTCTCCTCTAAAATACAGAGGACAACACTTATAGAACCGATAGAAAACCGATGTAACATCGTTCCTGAAGAACCAAAGGATAACATCCTTACACCGAATCACAGTTATAAATCTATTTCGGTTCTCCATAACTCTTTCCGTCGGAACCGATATATAACGCTTTAAAACAATTAGTCTCGGAAGATTTTCAATCTCTGAACACGAGCCAGGCAATTGGAAACCACCCTGAAACGTTACGAAACGCCAGGCGAGAGCATCCTTGACGGTTCCCGGCATCCCGAACCAGGAAGAGCCGATGACGGTGTGCGCGCGCGGTTCCAATAGCTTGTCATAGGCTGACCTTTATCGATAGAGCGTGCGTGCATAGCTTACGTGCGATAGGTGCATTAATCGCGAACGCCGCGCCGGGGTTGCATAATAAGTCGAGACACGAACGGACCAGGGCCTGGGACCTGACAACGGCCACCGGCGTACTTTGCGTGGGTGCGAACCGCGCGCGATGCTTCATAAATTCTCGGCTGGTTAAGCGGGCTCGCGCGATGGGATTATGGCGATGACGAGGCGTCCGACGCTCCGACAATCCGATCGAGTTTAACGAAATATCGCGGACCCGCCCCGCTGGAAGCCTTCACGCGACACGATTCCCTTTCGTCGCGGTGATCAATTTTTCAGGACGCCCGAGGACACACAGGGCGACCTGAAAATGCCACCTTGAAACGCGTTTCACGGAGCTACACGAATTACGGCGTAAAGGACCATTAGTATTTTTTAAGAGGTATATAGTACAGTTTCTTTTTAGGTCGTGTTTAAGTATATTCTCTGTGAATATTTCTCTGTGGTGTTGGGAATAGTATTTTAGAAGTGGCTTTGTGCGATGAATTGCGAATTATGTATTAATGTTAGCGCGGTGGAGTAAACGATTATCTAATCTAATTATAAATCTAATTAAATTCGAAATATTTGTTTCGTTGTTAACGTAATAATGGAAGCTACAATAAAAGTTTTCCATTGGATTTGGATAATAAATTTGTAAATGAATTTAAGTTTTGTTTCCAACCCTGTATTGCATAACGATGAAAAAATATCAGCGAGACAAAGAATCGCGAGTGCTAACCACATGGATCATCCGTCATAGGGCACAGCAGCAGTTCGACAAGATCCTCGAGCCGATTAACTTCAGCACAATTAAAATGACGCGGTTTTCCCGGTACGGTGAAAGTTTCTCGGAAAAAGAGATCTTGATAGGGGGCCCATTAGATATGCCATAGATAACGGAAATACCTTGATAGCTGGTAAAAGGACTTGCATGTCGTCGCTAACAACCATCCTCGGCTCTTCGCCGCTGTCCAACTGAGACTTGAGCAAGGACACGCCACGTTCTAAAATCAGATTGAACATCTGCAAGGATACAACCAGTGCCCTTTCTTGGACCTCGGACCGGTACCCCTGCTCCATTTGGGCATCTGAAACAAACAGAGGGAAAAATCGAACCGTTAGCGACACGAATGCGACATTTCAACGCTTACTGCTAAACAGTTAACTTCCTCCTCCGCGGGATCCCTCGCTTTGCGTACAGAATTTGCAACTTAGCTGTTTGAATATATATTGCCGGCTGTCACTTAATTGGTGATACAATCGAGAAAGGGGGTAACTTTACGCGAAGAACGATAAGTCAAAATTATGTAGAAACTTTTTCATTTGAAGCTTCCTTTTTCTAGAAAATTGATTGAATACTTTTGAAGCATAATTCTTTTTTTAAATGAGACGTTTAATAGAAAATATGCTGTTCTATCCATTAAAATATTCTTCTGTGAATAGCTTTGAGTTATTTGATTATTTTTTGAAATTGTATATAGATATTTGAAGCTCGAGTCTTTATTAGGAAGAAGTCGGATGATTGATTCACGGAGTATTCAAGTTTAAATAATTTCTACCCTACTTTCAAGGATTCTTTGGCCCCTTTAATATAAATAATACCAAACTAAAAAATATTTATCCAACGTTTCGATAAAAATGTTTCTCCTCCAAACTATCATTAAAACAGACAAATGTTACTTCGGAATGTTCCCTCGTTAAACTTAACTCTGTCCATACCTGTCTCTCTCCGGCGACCTCCGACCCCTCGATCATTGAAGATCAATCATCGACATCGTGGGTAACTAAACGGGTACCGAATGCGGGTACGACTATGCGCGCGATTCCGTGTGGAAAAGAAGGATGGCTTCCGGTCTACCGAGGTAAGAAATCGGTGTACGCCTCTAACGTGCGATTAACCTCGAGACCGACCGCGTCATAAATATATTATATAAGAAATATTAATAATGCTTCATAAATGGTACATAATTGGCTCAGAATAATAATAGTCCAACTACTATCTCTGACGCTTCGAAAAAAAAGCTATTGTAGTATCTAGAATATTTATTGTAGGATGAATGGTTTGTTGTGCGTGCGTAAGGGCGACCAGGTCGTATTGCGACGGACCGGCGCCGGGATGTTTGGGAAATAGTGTGAGTGCGTTTAGACAATTTCGAGTGGCTGAAAGAATGCGAGGAAGAGTGTCTGGAACTGAGCGACTGAACCGTGAGAAAAGCGTGTACGTGACTGCGTGAATTTTGACCATGGACGAAAGATGCGAGTGAGAAGGGTGCAAGGGTGAGAAAGACAGAGCGAATGGGGGTGTGTGATAAAAGCGAGTGGAAATGCGTGCATGAGGACATTTTAGTGGGCGACAGCGGAGTAGAACATTTTTGGTGCGAGAGTCGTGTGTTGTATTTTACGTGTTGTCCGTATTGTTTCCTTTATCTTATTAAATATATTGTTTTCCTAATTCTCTTTTTACTAAAGATCCACATTTTCAAATATTATCATCTAATAGTAAACCACACCATATACTATACTATTGTGGAATGTTTTTGAATCAATTATACGCTAATATTACAATGACTAATATTAATCATTAATATTATCAAAAGCATTGCGATATCACAATTACTAATATTAATAATTAATATTATTACCAATATTTTAACGTAAATATTTCATTAATCCAAGTACATTTCACGGAAGCGTTTTTTCTCAAAACAAATATTCATTAGATCATTACTATCCTGAACGTAACGACGCAAAGAAATTATATCTCCTTCAAAAATATTTTTTTCACTTGTCCAATCTCTTTTCAATGACCAATAACGATCTGTAATATCCATTGTACGCAAAATTTCAGAATATTCGCATTTCGTTCGTTAGTTGAAATGTTCACGCCAAACTCTGGAAATGCTTCGCCTCCGAGGAGAAGCGGAGAAACAGGGAGGAGGGTTAGGGAACGAAGACGCGGAAGCGCCGGACGAAGACGAGGCTTTTCATTATCTCGTATATCCATTGCGGGTAATCGGCATAGCCGACATTTTAACGTCGTTTCCATCCGTACGCGGCCGGGAACGAGGCTAACAGAAACCGTGCAGCGGACTGTGGAGAACCGCGGGGGAAAGTCTAACTACTTTACGAACGCGACATTGTGCGGCACCTTTCATCTAGGATACCGCGACTACCGTGGCCCCCGAGCCCTGACCACAGCGAACATCCATCGGCGACGTTCGTTATTGATCGAACAACGAGCCACCGGCGGAATTTCAACCGTTCCGGATCGATTCGAACGAAAATTGGACGGAAATTTAGGTCGTCTCATAAATTCGCGTCGGTTATTTGTCCGCCGTATACAGTAATATTTTATTAAACCTACAATTTTTAGAACTTTACGATCGGTTTGCTCTTTAGTACTTTCTACTGAGTAAACTGAAGGAGTTCAAACTCGTATCGCTGTGTGATTACAAAATGTAACGAGAAGCATTCCGATATTTTCTGAGCATATATAGACGTTTTTTTAGAAAGTGAAACTAGGCATGAATTAAAGAAGAGCTGTTTTATTTCAATGTTTGCTGTGGTAATGTATTGTATAACGATTAATATGAAATTTCATATTTTCTGATTTCAGAAAGGGGTAATATAGGTTGACTGCTACGAGAATTATGAGTGTTGTATGTATAATTTAGTTTTTTACAATTTTTACATTATTCTAACCATTATGAAAGTCGGGGTGATATCCTTTTGAGGACGAATGTCGTTATATCGGCGACGTCAAGGTTCCATGTTTATCGGTAAGATAAAAAGATACAAACAAATAATTCGATTATTGAAATAATGAAAGATTAATACAGAGTTTCGTTTGTTTTATTAATCAAGTGTTCGATGTATGATTTAGCTTCCTTTGGCGAAGGTTTTGAACCGTTTAAAAAACTTCGTACGCAGAAGTTTAATCCTGAAAGATATTACAGATAAAAATAGAAAGAATATAGTATCGAATTATTTAATTGAGTTGCGTTTATCAGTTTTTGCACGTTTATCGTGCTAAATGACACCACTTTATGTTATACTGGCGACGGCCAACGTATTATTAGGTACGAAATGTCGGATTTTTAATGGGTAAATGAAAACACACATCTGGCATTAAATGTAATTACAATGATTATAGAATAATAAGATTTTTAATCTATAAGTATAATACAATATTTAACCATTCTTTCCCGATAAAACTATTATCAAGTATTCGCTACGATCAATTGACATTTTGAATCTCTATTGAAACGAAAGCACAAAAATATTTAAACACATGCAAAATTCGTTTTTAATATTCACGGAATTTCTAATATTCTAATATTAGAAACGAATATTAGATGAGTTTAAATACTTTCCCGGTTATACTCTAACGTGAATTTGAAATTTTTTAGTTGACGGTAATATGAATATTCGAACGTTTTTGTACTGGAAAAAAATGGTTGAATATCGTGTTGTATTTACAGTGGTACGATCGTTAGATTTTGTAATTGTCGTAATTACATTTAATGCTTCATAGAGATCGTAAATGTATTTACCATTAATTAATTTTATGGGGACTTATATTCCTATGCTAAAAGTTGCACTCCCCTGGGGACAAGCGAACGGTTTGAAGTATGCAATCATGCGAGTATTAATGCAATGCATCATTTGATACATAGATTCTGTAATGAGGAGTGTAAAATATATCTAGTAGAATTGATGTAATTAGCGTAATTGGTGGACTACGGATGTTCATGTAAATTTATACATTTACGACAAACTGAAATGAAACGGCGTCGTCTTTTTCCCCGTCAATATTTTCAGTTAATCGGAAAGAAAACGAAAGCGTATAATATTCTATTAAACCTTGTATTCTGCGAATTTTTTCCAATATTTTTATGCTCTACGAACGTAAAAAGTTAATTGAGATATGGTACTCCGGTAATTGCGCGTAGGAAGAATTGCCTTGCTATTTACGCGACCATTAATTACTACCGCAATAAATGCACTGTACTTTCCCATATAATAAAGAACTTCGGCTTTAATGCTCGCAATTGTATTACGAATTTCCTAAAACTATAATGAATACTAACGCGCCCAGATAAATGAACAAGAACCGAACGAACGGACTTCGATAAAACACAGATTACCCGATTATTACGATGCCAAAAGAAGATTTCAGTGAAATAAAAGAAAAAAAAAAAAAGGCAACAACAACGTTAATGATCCATCCCCGCCGCAAATTAAATCGTAAAACTCCATAACGTATCAATACTCTCAATTATTATCGTTGCCTCGGCAGAATCCGACGCAAAAAAGAGTTCCACCAAATACCTCCTAGAGGATATAAACCAATAAACCGAATGATCCGTTCCATCTCGGAGGGACAAACATGGCGGCCGAAGGGTTGGACACGCGCGCAAATTGAATAAGCCAAGGGCAAACAAACGAATATTCCATATACCCGTGGCACAGGGCAACGCGCGCCACACGCGAGAGCCACTCGACGATCCGTGGCGTCTGGCAGTTTAATTTATCGCGGACGAGGATAATAATTAGCGTTTAACTGCGAGCTTCGCTTCGAATGCCCGTGTGGTCTCCTTCGAGGGGTTGAGACTGCAAGGGGTAATTAGTTAGGGAAGATTTATAGAAAGGCCCCCTTAACAAATTGCCAATGCGATCATTAGCGAAAATTACGCGTACCGTCCCGTCCACTTCCTCGTCGGACCTCTCCCCTTCAACCCACCTACCCACTTTCACCCCGTTCTCCATTCAGTTTTCATTCAGCGTCAAAGTTGCGAGTTTCCGCCGGTGTCAGTGACGCGAACGGCGTATCGGCCGGTATCTTCGAGGCAGCGAGGAAAAGAATTCCCAGCAATTGCAGCCGAGGCTAACTTTTCGACGGGCGGACAATTAATTACAGATGGCGTCGATCAGAGAACGGCCAGGGTTTAATTGCGAACTGACCTTTTATTCGGACACGATAATTGGTTCTTTGAAGGAAGCCAGACTCGGTTAACCCCTCGCGCTCGTGTTTAACCCCGCGGACGACGTATTTTTGCGTCCTGTGTCGGGCGAAGGCGAGTTAAGCCGCCGCTTCGATCGTGTTGTCAATTCATGATTTGCCAGTGTTTCAGAGGTTCTTGAATTTTATTGTATTTTACCATGCGAAATAACGAAGTTTGTAGGTTAATAAAATCCTTGTAACTGCGGAATGAAAGACTTGCTAATTCTGTTGTAATTACTACACATAGTTCTTCACATACGAGTGTTTCGATCTATTATTCTAAGTCTCGAATGATTTCGAGCAACTTCCGTGAAAGGTAGCATTTACATTGAAAGAGTGATAGAAGTTCTCAATGAAAAACATTTTCAACTCATGTTTTTCACAGAGGAGAGTGCCAAGTTCGCTAACGAACGATGCATCTTTGTAATTCTTAGTTTCGTAAACCTGGAAGATTAGAATTCGAACAATTTTTATTTCCTTGAGAGAGTAATTTGTTAGATAAGTGTGATTAAGGGAGATAAGCTGGTATCATACTCAGAGGAAGCAAATATCGCAGCTTCTCAATGTTGCTGCTTGAAAGGAACCGACGACAACGGTGGCCAGGCGGTACGTTGTCGACGAGGTCTGAAAAGGCGGTTCCATTCGGCTCTCTACTTTCCTAACGAACTGAACTCGGGGTCAGGGCAGGTCGTATGCCGTGAAAACTGCTGCCGGACCGTCCCGTTGTGCGTCGTTTAATGAAATTGGTAGAGCGAGGTCAGCCTTCCTGTTTCCAGAACCGATACTAACGCGATTACCCTCGCGAAAACGGACAGGAATCGAGTTAGCAGGCCTGCCTCGGGATAACTCCATTAGCATCGATCCCGCCGGCTGAGTTTCTGACTCGCTGCGACCGAGCCGCGCGAGACGCGCCCGATAATGAATTTCCGTGGAAGACGCTTAATTCGCCGTGTCGCCGCGAATCAAGCCATTCGTTGTCGAATTAACCCCTTCACACATTGGCCAGACATTTCGCTCGTGTTTAGTAACCGTCTGTCTCATTAGCGTTCGGTACTTTTAAGTTGCGATCTGTACCACGTTAGAAATTTGTTGCAATATGCGGAGAATTATACGCATTTTCGACACTGCTTCTTGTCCAATTGATATTATGCAAATCATGAAAGAAGATATTTTGCGCTCCTATGTCAAGTGCGACTCGACATCAGTTTTATTCACATGTGCGCTTCTTTGTCGAGATATTTTTAAAACAGATTATATTATGTTATTTTCAATATTATTAGCAAGGGGAAGCGTTTACATTGCCCTCTACAAACTATTTTTTTAAATGCATTTCAGATAAAGTATCGCGATAATACAGAGTTATCGAGGAAAAAATGCAAAAGAAATTCGGAGCCCAAAGGGTTAAAACTACGTTAATAAATATTTTCTCAAGCTCAACGATGACAAGGGTACACTACCGTTATAATAAACAGAAACGCATATTCTATTTAAAAGAAACCAATGACCGAAATCTCCAAAAATAAACGCCATCTTAAAAGTTCAAAGAAAAATAAAATCAACTCGTTCGAACGATTTCCCTCGGCATCAGTAAAAGCAACAAAAACACTTCGATCGAAGCAAACATCTTGTATGTCATAAATATCCGTGCGACAGGAGATCTCGAAAGGTGTTCCACTTTCGTTTCTATCTACATCGAACTTATCAAGGGGTTGAAATAAAAGGTCCAGCCGTAGATCAGCGGCGAGCCGCGCAGCGGGGAGCGCATTAATCGTGCGCCCATCGCGTTCCGCTCCACCCGTGACAATTATTCTAATGAATGTCCAGCGTGAGAACGATAGCTGCCAGCCGCAGAAGAAGATCGGCTGCGCGGGATCGTCGCTCGCTGGACGAGCGTTAAATCATAAATCCAGCAAATTGCCCGTGGCCCGCCGGCGTAAAGTGTTGTTCACACCTACGTTCGCGCGCGACGTGTAACACGGGAACGCCGGGAATTTCGTCACGACCTTCGCTGGATCTTCACGCACGAACGCCCCTTTGCTGCACCGATGCGATGGCTGACGCTCGCTCGAGCGACGTGCCTGTCACACTCGCCGGCCGCTTCCGAGGGCTTCCTGTACGGACACCGGGGCTCCTGGATTTAGATCACGAATCACCTAATTTACTCCTATACGACGCGTCGAGGATGGAATTGAATCTAGCGAGTCGTCCGTGAGGAATTCGACGAAGCTTTTGATTACAGTAATTGGAACCAGGATAGGGAAGTTTAGGAAAAATTTCCTTAGTTTAGAAACATCGAAGAGTACTCCGCATTGTAGAACTCCGTTTTCATTATGGACAATTTTATAAAGTAAAAACTAGATAAAGAGAGATCAAGATAAAGAAGAGGAAGGCTTCAATGCTCTTTGCAAAATTGAAACGTTCGTTTCACTTACGAGTGGCGAATAACTGATTATATATTCTAAACTTTGATAAATCGTGCAATAAAACCTGACGAAGCGCAATAAGTCTACTTATGAAAAAATCTTGTCTACCACTTTTCCATCGAAATGTCAAAGAGTCGTTCCTCTCCGCGAAAGATACGCCCAATCGATCCATAAATCAGCGACTCGTTAAACACGATAATTACCGATCCCCGATAATCATTTTCCACATGTCTAATCCGTGCGGTGATTATTTCTCGCGTTCCATGCTCGCGAAGCTGGAACGCGAAGAAATAAAAGAAAGCGAGCCGGCCGGGAGAAAGGGGAGAAGAAAAGAAACGCGGGAGAATTCCGAGCGGTGGATGCCGACAGTGGTCGGTCCAGATACCCATCGCGTTCGAGCTAGAACCGTGACGTTGAATACACAATGTTACGAGTCGCAGATTGATCGACTGGAACTTCGAAACGGAACGGTCATGCGATGATCCGCGGCGGACCTCCTAGAGAGCCGAGCCGAGATGATGCACGTTCAACAAGAATTCGACGCTTGTCCCGGCGCGGCGCGGCTGAATTTTGCATAAACGCAACGAGGGATCGCCAGCGTGAACACGCGCTTGTACGGACACGGTGCGATTGCGCCTAATTCGCAGCTGCCAGCGACTCGAAAACCATTTCTCGATTTTTGTCGGTCCTCTTAAAAGAAAGTCAAGTGTAACACTGTCTTTCTCCTCTGCGCCGGTGGAAATAAATATTCAATGAGAGAGTCGAACGAAGGAATTTTTTGAAATCTGTTAGTTAAGCATTGGACCGTTTTGTAGATTTTTGATATTACAGCTTATATGATCTTTGATTTCTGTAGCAGATTAATAAATGATTTCTACCGGAAGAATTGCGACTGACTCTTAATGAACACGAGGGAAATTGATTGTAGATAGGAGACGATGACACTTGAGAGTATCGATTTTAAAAGAACGTTAACTCATGTAAGATTCTTAAAATACAGTTACCAAAGGGAAGTTATAAAGTAGATTCGAATTCTGGTTTCTGTGGAACATATGTGTATTCCCATAAGAACGAGGGCTCGCATGAAAACGCTGTCTACTGATTATAAAGTAATTATCCCTGGTTCGGATAATATCACCGACGTTTCATTAAACAAATAAGCTCCGTTTAAAAAGGAAGGTATATCAACCCGTTAATTGAATGTTATACATAGACTCAAATCAGGATGATCGCAGGAACGTGGAAAACGATCGAGTAATTTCAGTAAAAAGATCATGGAGATATCACTCGACATCGCGGCGCAAGCAAGCCACGGTGAACAACGCTAATTCCCCAGTAAATAAGAAAATAAATCGCGCACAGTAGCCGGAGTCCCAGGATACTATGGGGCCGTCATCATCATTATCGCTATCGCGCGAATTACCGGGTTAATATAGTATTCACGACTTTTGCGCGGCGATATTATCTGCCGTTCGCCGCTTAAGTACCACCAAAATTTATGATTTCCATGCTTCAGTCGACCGATAAAGTAACGAGTGGCATCAATCCACAAAGAGGGGAGATCTTGCGCACCGCGGACGAGGATGCTGAATAGCGATGGGACGAACTGAGCCATCATACCCAACCACTTGCACAACTTTATCAAACTGTTACAGGTTCTTCGGAATATAAAATTCTCTCTTCTCTTCGAAACTATTTCAGTCCGTTGCGACGAATAATCGTGCAAGGTTTTCTTAACCTAATTAACCAGTAGGTGGGAGAAAAACATTCTTCAACATTTGTTCGAAGCCAATTTACCATAAGTATCTCCAACAAAAACTTTCTTCTCTGATTCGCGAACGTTTCGAAACTCCAGACGTCAAGCATCGAACGCTCTTAATTCGATTCAAATGACGAACTCAAGAATTAAAGAAATTTCGCGAATGTCCTAAACTGTTCACAAACGTACAACGAACAGAGAAATTTCCTTCCATCGAAAAACCAAATTCAACCCCTTACCTTACCGCGTCAGCCCCGTGGCAAGGGTTTCGAATACAGTCGAACAAATATCATTCAATTCGTTTAACACCAACAGGAACATTACCTTCCTCATCATTTGTATAATTAGCCCTGAATCTGCTCAAACGTAGAGCGCATTTCGTGTTTTTCCAGCGAACGATCAACGGTAGTTGCAACAGCTGCGAGATCGGATCGCAGAGGAAGCTGTTGACAAACCCGATTACGAAAGGAACGCGAGACCAATGAGAAAACGCATCGATCCGTGATCCAGGATCGTGCAGAGGACTTGGACCCATCGCTAGTCCCGGCACGCAAGGAACCCGGTCCGTGGAAGGCGCCTGGCGCCACCAGCGTCCACCACCGAGACGTTCGACGAACCATAAAGCCCCGTCCACATCGTGCACGCGCGTAGATAATACGCGACGTCCTTGACAGCCGCGGCTTCTTTTTTCGGGCCCCGCGTGCCGAGATAAGCCCGAGGAACGCGATTCAGCCGGCGTCGGCGAGGAGGGTCGGGGACGCGGGGATCAGCGGAAGAAAGGAAGGAAGGAGCCGGGAGTGAAGTTATTGTAAACTGGTTTGCCGGTCGGAATGGCGCGGACCGCGAGGACGATTTAATAAAATGGCGCCAGCCGGCCAGTTGGATATCCGATTACGATATCCCTCTCCTCCCGCGGCGGCTGATAAATTCCGCATGAAACGGTGGCTAGTGTCGATAACCCGGCGACGATGTAAACCGCGACCGTCCGCGGGTCAACGATTCGCTGCTAATCGAGACCGGAGGTGAGAATCGGTAGCGAACACTCTAGATCGGACGGTTCGCGTTAACCCTCTGCGCTCGAGAGGTTACTCTCACTCGCTACTTGATTTCGTACAGTACAATTGTAAAACTTGATATTTAACCCTTTGCACTCAGAACCATTTCTGGACGTTGGCTATCAGCTACTCGGCGCTACTTTGTGGCAGAAACGTGCATTTACAGACAATCGTATTATTTAGTATAGTTTTGGAACCAAGTAACGTATTATAATGATATTGGACTTAGATGAATTAGTTGACATCGAGAAATGTATATTTGCAGAAAAATCAATATTTTATTTTTTATAATTTTGTACAGTGTGATAAACCGTTCCTTCGTATCACTTTCATCGCTGTCGCTATCTATGCGATCTCTTCGTCGCCTTGTTGTTGGACGATATCACTACCACTGCTATCGTTTTCTTCTGCATTTAGTCTTTCTAACATGTCTGTATAAACGTCTATCTGGAGCTCATCTTCACTACTACTTGTGTCGTGAGACTCATTCGTGTTTGAACGTTTCGCCATTGTTCTAATAAAAAAATGAATAAATACATAGGTTGAAAATTTCTAATTGTTATTACTAACTCGCAAAATGATATTTACCAAAAGAACTTATTTACCAAAAGAAGAATCACTTTTCCGATTTTCTCACTCGTTAGATCTATCTATACCGCTCGACGATTCAAACCAGACTGAGCTCAGCTTTGAAAATCTTTTCCTCCAGTTTTAAACTCGTTTATTTATATTTATAAATCTCACTATGTGCGAGGTATGCTCGCATACCGACCTTTCTTCTACAAACTCTCCTTATCGCTCTTTTCAAGTGGCGCCGAGAAGTGCTCGGACCGTCGTGGGCACGCTTCTCACGTTCTCTTCTGACACAAAACCCGCTGACATTTTTTTTATATATCTTAGTAACTTTACTATATTTTGATTTGATTTCTTACGCCATTTCCAGAGAAAACTTCAGGGAAACATGCATGTCTCGAAAAGTTGCGCTGAAATAACTTAATTCCCCGTAATCACTAATAAACTTTAATGTCCCATGAGAGGGGACATCCGAATGATATGCTAGAATTACGATGTCCAATGAAAGGGGACAGCGGAGTGCAAGGGGTTAATATTACACTCCGTATAACGCATCAATTTGAGAAATATTGAAATAAAATAGCTTCGTTCCTCAATGTACGTGTGATTTCTTTTCGAATTAGTTTCACAAAATAGCGTATTTATCTCGTTAGAAGATGTGAAAATATTTCTAGTGAAAAACTTCTGAGTGCAAAGGGTTAAGGCTGATTGCCACGCGATCGGAGTAATGTGGGACGAACGTGGTTCGTTCCAGGCCGAAGTTCGGATCTTGAAGAGTTTGTACCTCGAAACCCAGGTTTCTATTATATTGTAACACGGAATTATAAAAGCGATTCCTTTCTCGAAATTAAGTTCGTATTGAACGTCGAATGGAGTACGAAAAATGTTAGTGTGTAGAATGGTTGATAAGTCGAGGTATCTCAATTTGATCGGAGTGTATTTTTTTAATATTAAGAAATAATGAATTTTTCTTAAAATGAAGTGATGGTATTAGGTACTCCCCTGTTTTTTATTATTTTGTATTATTTTCAACAGAAATATTTGCAAGACAATGTCGACAACCCAGCTAACAACAATATCACTGTCAATCTGTAAACACTTTGAACACGTCAGTGGAATTGCAGTGACCTTATAAAGATGTAATTTGTTGGATGATCGTTACATTTGGAGGATGAATTTTGTTGAATTCGTAAGGTGCAGAAAGGTTAAGAGAGCAGTCGTGAAAAATCATGAGTGTTCAGTGCCGGTTTCGCTAGAATTGCTTTGATCGTATCAGTATGTAATTTAATGAGTGACAATTTGGTAAACGATGCGGGAACGCTGGAAACGCAGTCAAAGTGATTTGTTTTTATTTAATATTCATTTCCGTTAGACAGTTCGTGGTGAACGTGTTTCGTGGTATATACGGCAATCGGTTTAAATATAAAAATTGTAAAGGGATGTGCGTAACTATATGCGACACGAACCTGTTTTCGAATTATATAGTTACGCAGTTGATTATGTATCCTTTGAGGAATTGCTCGACGCGATTGCAGTCATACGAAATAAATACATCTTATCATGGATCGTTCGTTCCGTTTATTTTTCGATTAATCTATTTCGTACTGTTTATAAGGCTATCTGACGATGCACTTTGTGTTTCACTCGGGACGGACTAAACACAGGGTAAATTACAATCTAAAACTAAAATGTTATCAAGCGTCTGTTAACACGAAGACTCTACAATGTCTACTCATCGAATTCACATGAATGAGAACTATCGTCGATCACCTTCGAAGATTATTCACCAACCCCAGAGAACCAATATTTCACGCATCCTCGAAATAAACGAACGACACGCGGATCCATGAAATTCGATTCGATGTCCCGGCAACAGTGAAACGCGCGATCGCGAGGACACAGGATTAGACTCATTCGGCTCGAAAATAAACCTCGATCCGTCGCTAATCGCCACGACTTACACCCCGGATGCTCGATTTCGCGGTCTAATCATCGGGCATCATCCTCGTCATCCTCTAAATCGCCGGGCTACCCGGCGTCCAGCCAACCGCGTTCACCGGCGTGATCCGCCATTTCGTTCCCTCCGGCGCGTCGCGCGCTGTCAAAGAAAAATCGGGATCGCGAAACGCCGCAAAAATCCGCACCGCGAGCGAGCGAGCGTCTGACTCACTCGGCCGCGGTGCTCTGGTGGGAAGTCGTTCGGTCACAGTGAACTTTTATTCGCGCTGGACACGAAGGGACCGGCCAGAAGAAACCACCGGGTAAAGAAAAAGAGGGTGGAAGCGGACAGGCAGCGAGCAGCAGCGAGCGGTAGCAGCAGGAAGACGTAAAAGAAGAAGAAGGAGAAGCGAGAGAGGTACGTTTATTCGTCTGCAAATTAGTCACGAAGTCGGCAGATCGGTCGGAGAGTGTGGCGATGGAAGAAGCCCAGAGGATATAGCGGCGGCCGCGCGGGCCGGCGACGACGTTCGCTGGTCCTGACGCTGGTGCTGGTAGTGCCTAGTGGTGTTGGTGGTGAATAGCTTCTGCTCGCAAGAGCTGAGCTCAACGTACGACCTTGGCGAGGCCTTGCGAGGTCGCTGACATGATTCCGTCCTGTCCGCGGACTCTCTCGGTAGATCGCTGGGATTAGAAGACCCGCGAGGAGGCAGGGAGAGAAAGGCGAGAGAGCCCGGCCAGGAAGAGGGAAGAGAAGAACGAGGCTCGCTGCGACGCTGCTCGCCCGCCGCCTCTTATCATCCTCCTCCGGGCGTCCCCTCTGTCAAGAGAGGAGAGAAGAAGATTTTTATCGGCGAGACCGGCAACCGGCTCGAACCTTCCCCCGGCAACCCGTCACACATCCTGCAAATACGTAATTTACGCGGATCTAAGGTCGGCCACGACCGGCCGGCCGTGCGTGCCCGGCCTCTAACGAGCTCCGTGAAATCCTGCTCGCTCGTCGATGGGGTTAACGCTTGATCGTGTCCCGTGCGATCGAGGCAGATACGCGAGCGCGCAAGCACCGCGGCGTCGTCGGTTATCTTACGACCGCGAGCCACGATCGAAACGACCGCGGACATTCGCACGGATTCATTATTTCACCGGCCGGCTCCGGGGAAACGAGAATTGAAAGATGTTCGTTCTATCCGGGTGGAATGGTTTTATTGAGATTGAACGTTTTAAGACTGAACGGTCGGCGCTACTCGTAACGACCCTTCTTTTTCGCTGGAACGATGATTAATTTATCGAATTTCGAATGTTCCTCGGGCGAACGGATGATCGATGGTTTATAAGAGGTTTTTTAGATGGTTTATAAGAGGGAAACGGTTCGTTGATCTCGAACTGCGAATTGTCTCGCGATGAATACAGTTACAGCTTGTTTCGGTGAAGCGAGCGATCAAGGGGACGAAAGATTCACCGAAAATAGAGACAAATACGAACGAGTAGGAATTTCCTGGTTAGTAAATGATAACTTGCGTTTCATGTTGAATTTTCAATGAAATTCATCGTTCACGAAGGGGATCGATTTTATATAATATTCTTTAAGATGACAGGGAAGAAATGTGATTATCTCGGGCCATTCGCTGAACATTACTAATACAATTTCCGAGCGGGTAGGCAGCGAGGAATTGAAAAACCTAATTGAACCAAGACGAAGTCGCGACACCTTCGTGAAGAGTGGACCCAAAGTAAGAAGATGATGAAGAAGAAGAAGAAGAGGAAGCGTCGTTCCATGACCGAGCCGTCGACAAAATGAAAGCCTGGAGCTTCACGTTCCGCGAACAATCTCATTTTGACTTTAATTATACACCCGGGACACGCTTAAGGTTGCCGTCGGAGGGGGGAAAGAAACGGGAAAAAAGAGGCGGTCGACAGTTTTGCATCACACGACACGGCATCGGGGCACGCAAGCTCGGTCTTCTTGCGGCCCCCGGTTCAACCCCCTTCGACCACGCCGCGTCTCGTCGTTCTTCTCTTTTAATTCGCGCGGATACGCAGCGGGAGCAGGAAGAACCGAGCTTCAGCTTCCTATAATCATCGCTGGAAATGATACTCCGATACATAGTAATGATCATGAATATTACGTGGAACTAACGAGCCGGCTCACGGGGCCACGTCGGTTTCTCTCCGACGGGATCGGCGACTCCTGCGGTCGTTACCTTCGCTTCGACGTCATCCTACGAAACGACCAAATAACACTGAACATCGAAGTTTTCAGCGAATCGCACGGCAATAATAGCCCCTGCAGGCCACTTTCGAAGACAGAAGATTCTACCTTCGCATTATCCCCGTGTAAAAAACTATATGTGCAATGACGTATCGCGTTTCGCGTATCATTACTTCGCACATTTTCGTCGGTGTATTTCAGTGGATGAAACATGAATTAGGAATTGTCTACAGATTATCTCGGGAAGGTTCAAGATAATAGACAATTCCGTTACGAGTCTAGAATTAGATTCAATTACGAAACATCGAGGATATCAAGGGATTACTGTATTCAAAGGAAATGAATGGCACGATCGATTCTAACGAAATCCAACATTCCTGCGCAGCGGTGGCTAAAAGAGAATCCAACGAACAAAATATTCGTTTCAACGTTCAAGTGTCGCTTCAACGAAGGTAGCCGTGACAGCAGTCGCGCCGCATTACTCTCGCCGTAAACGAAAGAAAAGGAAGCACATCTCGCGGCCGGCGAACGTGTAATTCTCGTTATCGTCGTTTAATTCCTTTGACCGCGCGCTTTTTGCCACTGGCGTAGACGGAATCAAATGACTCGCCTATGATAGTTCGCTCTCCGTACGAATGACACTTGTAATCTCGAGAGAGCGTAACCGGCGGCAGTCCGCTCTCCGGCGGACTCGCAACGCGACTTTGAAGAATTATTCCCGCATGGGCGAGGCTTAAATCTCGCAGGTGTCCGCCGCTGTCAACCGGACGCGCGGCATAAATCCCGCGGGTGTAAAGTCCCGAGTGGACACGCAGCTTAAACCCTCGCCGAGACGCGCGGCATAATTCATGAGAATTACGCCCAGCGCGGACACTTTATAAACACGCTTAATAAAAATGAATAATAATAAACCACAGCTTCGCGCCGGTCCGGGGAACCGTCTAGCGATGCGGACTGTTAGGCAGCGAACCGTCTGTTTCTGTTACTCTCTCTCTCTCTCTCTCTGTGTCTCTCTTTTAAAACGTCGATTCTAATAGACTCGTTTTATGATAGTCGCGAACCATCTCCCGTCGAACACCGCGCAAGAAGATGAAACCATTGAACTCCGAGGGTACGATGATCTGTCGAGCGCAAGAAGCCAACGATACCACCCTTCTTCTTGACGGTTGTGTCTACTCGGCGGCTGACTGATCGAGGGACATTTACATCCAGACACAGAGATCCCTCAAAGGCGGACTGCGCAGGACTTCGATGCGGATCCAGCCGTATTATTCATCATAGACGGTGGCAAATGTCACGGCAGAAAACAAACAAAATAACCCGGTTCTAACGAGATAGATAAATCATTGACGACAGCCGGACAGAAACGCGACGTCATATACGATGGGATCCTTTTTGCTAGATTAAGCCATCATTTCGCCCCGAAGTATATTCGTTGTCGAAAAGAATCCCGTTTAGCCGGGACACAGTGTATAATTCATGCGCGCCCTCTTCTTGCTCCGGGAGTCTCTTCAACGCGCCGTTTATTCGACGATGACAAATTTCAGATTCAATAATCGCGTGGATTAATATTTTATGTAATAGAGGTCATTTGATAGTCCCTCTTAAGAATCGAGGATTAAATTGCGCCGCAGCCCACTTTACGAGGAAAACGGCTTCAGTTTATTTACTTTTTACTCGAATCTTCATTTTCGTTCTCTTATATTCCACCCCGTTTTATGAAGGACAAGGGGTGAGGTCTTAAATTTATTTACATACTTATTTTAATCTTCGTCCTTATTCCCCTGCGTCCCGCCCCGTCCCGCGGAGAAGAAGAGGTTCCAGGTATTATAAACTTATATTACATCACTCCTTTATGCAAACTAAAACAGATGTCCGCGCTAAAAAAAATTCTATTTCCATAAATTATTACGTCAGAATGAAGAATTTTTATTAAAAAATAGACCAGCCGGACGCGAGCTAGTCGCTCTCTACTCGATTCAAATTCCTTCTAATTAATTTACAAATTACACCATAAATTTTTATATTTGCATAAACATCCGCAGGCCGAGCGATCTCGGTGATTACGATAAACTTCACTTTGTAATAAACAGTTACCTCGGACGCACTGATTTTAATGCCCGGCCTCAATTAAGCGTTTCTCGTCCTTATTGGCGAGAGCTTAGAGCCCCGAAGCCTCGAATCCCATTCACAACCATACCGTACGACGTTCCTTTCTTATTTTCAGTCGTAAATCAGGCTACCGTGGTCCTCGACGAAAAAGGAAGCTTGGAAGGGGTCCAGTGTGATAAATATCGTTAAAATTTCTATGGCGAAACGGGTCCGACAATGGGTCAGCCGACGCCTAATCTCTTATTCCCCTTTCGCTTATGAAATCCTCTTTTCCGTCTGCAGCCCCTCGGTTTCCATGTTTGAGAGGCGTGAAATATCGCCGCGTGATTACGGAGGGCCGCTTTGAAGGAGCCGTAAAATTTACTCTGCCAACGGATACCCGCCGCTGGACGGACGGTTTCCCTTTTCCAACCGTGCTCAACATTCCCCCACGGATGATCGTTTTCTCGGAAAATGAACGTTGCCCAGGTGAATAAAGGAAACAGCCGCGCGCAGCTATGAAAATTAGAATCGTTTATTTTCAGCGTGAAGAATATACTCTTCGGACGCTTCCAAGTGTCCCAGCGGCTACGAAAACCACTTTAGAATGCAAATATTTATCGTTACGTTAGATTCTCTGATTAGGTTAGGGGAGATTATTTGAATTCAGATCGAGCTGAAAGGTTCCCTCTTTCCGAATAAATACGATGGCACTGGAAAATAGTAAAAGAATCGGGCAACGTGTAATTTAACCCTTAACGAACCGGAAATATTTCAAGCTTACCGCCAAAAAATACCGTGACAGATAACAAGCGGAAACAAATTCACAGACGTGACATGGCGCAATACGTTTTCGTTGTAAATATTACAATAGCAGTCTATATATGCGGCAATAAGTAAAAGTACAATTCCACTTATAAGGCGCCATTGGTCGTTAAGAGTTAATAAGGCTTGACTTAAAGTGGAACTGATCGATAGCAATTTTTGAAGTGGAAATTAAGTACAAGATCGTTACTTGATTACAGAGGACGAAATATTCCTATCTTATTCGGTACTGTGAAACGAGAGATTAAGAATATCTAATAGAAAAATGTATTCCTGCATCTCAGACTGTTAAACCCAATAAAGAAGACCGCCAAGGAGCGAGTTCTAAGATCGAACAAAACAAAGCCTACGAAAGTTCAATGGGAACACGGGACGCGAGGATGCCGCGCAAGCGATCGGCCATCCGAGCGCCGGTGCGCGTCATGTCGCGGATAAAGCTAACGGCCTCATCCATTCAGCGGCGTCGATTATTAGTGCGGGCCGGGGGGCTTATTATTCGCACGACACCTCGGACATTCGTCGAATCCCTTTGTGTCCCCGGCCGTTCGTCTTCCGAGAAGATCGGAGCGTGTTCGTTCGGAACCTATCGCGTAGAAGGGGGCTGCGTGACTCCAGCCATCCCCTAACCGTTGAAGAAGCTAGCCGTCGGACGATCGGAAACATTGTAAATCGTGGGAAACCCATTATACTTCTGCTAAAAAGTTGCACATTGTGGCAACGGCCCAACCAAAAAGTGGAATCACGGAAACTGAATGGTAAGAAAAACATCCGCGCCAATGGAAAGTGAACCCCATTCAGCCGGGCGTGTTTCTGCACGAGCGAAAACCATAAAGGAACGTGACCAGTCAAAACTATCTCACGCGCTGGATTCGTTGCATGTAAACTGTGGACAGAAGAAACTGGCAGCAAGAATATTATGATCGAAAGTGGTAGTTTCTTGTTCCATGCCACGATTCGAATCACGGCTGCCCTGCGACCGAGCTGCGACAGGAGGATTGGTACTTTGTGCTCAACCACGTTTCTTGCTGGAGAACGTGACCGAGAATCCGAGGGTAGACGAGTCGCGGCAGGTTGACAGGCACTCGAAACCATCAATTTAGAACTCTATCTAGCAGCTAACATGTAACTAAATTCACGCTGATGGTGTGGTTAGCTGGACGTCTCCGGACGATCGGGCTGAGTTCTAGGCGAGGGCTAGAATTTTAATAGGGATTGTCATTAGCTTGTCGTAAAAGGGCTGGCCAGATGAGAAGGGAGGGAGGAGAAGTTTAAATTGTGGCTCAGAATCAAGATTAATTGCATATAATGTACCAGAATAATGGATGTTTGTGTCGTCGCGGTCCCCGATTGGGCGGTCGATCCGATTGACAAAAGGACAGGCTAGAAAGTGTTCTCGCGCGTAACCGATGATCGCGGGCCTGAACATAGTTCTTCGCTATTAATGTCAGGCCGTGACGCGCATTTTGATGGGCAAGATTAATTATAATCGAGACTGAGATCGATGAATCCGGATTTTACGTCAAGTGCTGTTATTAAGCCTAACGAGGTTCTCTAAGGATCGATGGGCTCCGGGCTGACGCTCTTACGGACGCCCGTTGCAGCAGCCTTCTCTCACGGGTACCAAATGAACGAATAAGACGCTGGCGCCACGCGGTTCTTAATCCAGATCTAAAAAGGAATATCGTACTGACGCGCGTTCTGACGTGACACGTCAGGTGTACTAACTGGATTGGTTTAGGGTCTACTTTTAAATCTATTAGTATAGAACTATCTTAAGGTGAAAGATGAATTACACGACTAATACATTCGATTCACAGCAACACTGAACCTCGAAATTCGAACTAATCCTTGATTAACCAACCCATTGAGAACATCCAGTCCATTCATAAATAATCACACACACACACACACACCATTGACTCGAAGATTGCAACAACTTCGTCCCTGCGAATGCAATTTCATCGGGAGACTCCATTTCAAAACCGATTACATAAATTAACATATCTCCGGCCTAAAAACCGACCGCAGTTTTTGTTACCAAGCCCACCCACTCCATCCCCACCGTCCAAAGCATAAAACCATCGTCGTTCCGGGACTACACAATGTTCGGAACGCTGAAGGAACGGTTCATCGACGCCGGAAACGAGGGCAAAAATCATAAGTCGTCTCGGATGGGGCAATAAAACCGTTCTCCGCCCATCGCCCCTATGAATCGTTAGTCAACGCGATCGACAACGAGAGACGGCCTCGTAGAGAGAGGTTCAGGATACCCTCGGCTCCGGCGTCCATATTTCTTTTACCCCGCCTGCGCGCGGTGCCCAGCGCAAAAAGTGTATCCGTAAAGTATATCGCGCGAAAGTGGGCGATACCTTCGAAGATATATCCACGTGCCTTAAATGAACGTTATGTAAATACGCGTTTAAGCCTATGGGGTGGCGCGGTTGTTGCGGAGGGGAGAGGCAGTGCGCGGACGCTGGCCGAGAATGAAAGAGAGCCCGAGGAACGGTTCGATACGCGGCGTCCCGTACGTGTGCCCGTGCACGCGGCCAAAGTAAATTGGTGGTCTCCGCCGTTGATGTATGGCAGAGTGATATTATGTACAGCCTGTCCGCTTCATGCATATTCATCCGAAACGCTCTTCCATCCCGAGTCAATCCACCGGACGATTCGGTACTTAAGCCGGATTCGCGGATCGTTCTTCCGATAACTGCCCCCCGTTTATCGGTACACTCTGTTGAGACTGCTGCGACTCGCGTTACATTTGGTCTGGTTGAAACGCGAATCCGTGGCGCATAAGTCATGGGTTGTAAATGTATTAAGCGTAGCGCTGTACGAAAAAGACAGACGTTGACTGATAACGGATCGAGGTCGAGTTTGTAAGTACGGTAGTGCTTCGGTGCTAGTTAAATGCCGTTATTAGATTTGTCAGTGTTCGAACAATCTTAAAGAATTCGTTCATCTGTGGAAATTAGATTGTTGAAGCTCGTGTTCGTTCTAAAACTGAATTATAGGATTACCTCGTTACTTGATCATCTGTAGAGAATCAGGGTTAGCATGTTCAACGCTTAGAAATATTGGATACCGTTTCCATGTATTAGAAGAAGGGTTGATTTGACTGGAGCACTGTACCACTTTGCTACTAGTCCACTGAGATTTTACCGACACAGAAACTCATAGTTCGTCTACGAGAACGGATCAGCGAGCGAGCTCGGTTAATGGAACATTACGTTTTTAACCTTGATCGGTGTCCGAGCACCTACCGTACTATGATAATCCCCGAGACCTCGGCTCTGAATATTGAAAGTGCAACTTGTCTCTCTGATTAGTAGAGGATTGTCGTATTCGTCATGACCCTCGGACTCTGACAAATCCAATTTCTGCCCGTCAATCTCGATCGCGGCGCGAAAGAGCAGCGTCCTAATGCTCCTCGGCCGGAGAGGCAGTAGCCAGCGCCCGCGAACTCATCCGCGAATAATCCAAGATATCAACAGAAGAGCAAAAAGAGAACGCACTGTCCCGGTGGATAAGGACAGTGCGCGGCCGATGAGCGGACAGGTAATCTGCATGCCTAATAACCTCTCGGTCGTCCGCCATGCAAATACTCCCCTGCGCGTCCCTTTTGACATTCGTTCCAAGGCCCGAGAAACCGAGCTGGCACCCCTTCTTATTAGAGCTTCAGATGATCGCTTTCTCGTCACGTTTCAAACCAGGATCGAATCGAATAATCTTAAAGCGCTTCTTTGAAGCAGCGTCAGCTTTGTGAATGCACAAGTAAACCCGTATTAATCGATCGAAAAAGATGTTCCATTTAAAAAAATCACTGGTCGCCATCGTTCCTTCAAAGACGTGCGAAAACAATTTTCAGAGGCGTCACTGTCGCCCAGAGATTACCTCCAAGGTTTAACTCTTTGCGGACGAACGTCGGCATTCTAGCAAGATGAAATTGTACTTGGAAACCCAAGTTGCGAACAAATGATTGAATTAACGAAACAACAAGGGGTCGGCATGTAGTTTCCTTCTTTTCCTGTTAATTAAGCAATTGGAGTATTATTTAGCTTAATCTGCTGAAGGTTTCGTGTATTTCAAGGAATCTTCGTCCGCAGAGGGTTAACCCGTCGTCGACGACGGCTCCCAAAATCGAGACAAGAATAAGACAAATCACTCTACAACCTCAAACGAATGAGAAACAAGTATACTCGTCTCAATCAATATTTAAGAGGAAGAACAAAAATACCCGAGTCTCGTATCGACATCCTCGCTGAAGGCAATGGACCCGACGCGCTGCGCCGTTCCAGCGATTCATCATCGAAGGACACAATGTTGGTTGCCGCGAAGGACAAACCCCGTAGGAAGCGTAGAGAACCCGTGGCCCGCGGGTGCAGCCCGGGAGTAGGAGGGTCAGAATCGCGGAGGTTATAAACCCGCGTCGGACGTATACGTACGGACGGACGGACGGACGGACGGACGGGCCCGGCTACGTAGATGGAATGCGTCATTAATGCCTCGGCCATGGCACCGCGGCAGATCAAGTCCTTATGGCAGGCATTCATAGTTATTATCCGCGTCTTCGCAGGAAGTTATATTTTAACGGTCGTAAAGGCTCCGGCGCGATGCCTCGCAAGCGCTGTTTGCCCGCCGGGTATAAGTGCTCATGCAAATACAAAGGTAAACGCGTCTTTTCTGCAAGCTGTCTCGCGAGCGCCGCTATTCACCGGCGAAAATGTCACCCGCGGTGGTTGCCACGTCACCACCGGAACACCGTGGCGTTCTCCGCGAGAAAAAATCGTATTCGGGACTGGCGTGGCGGGTGCCGCGCTGTTTCTCGCGCGGCGGCGCAGTGTGGGTTGGATCCGAGAAGTAGGTGCCATTTTGTCGAAAAATCAACTTCCTCGAATTGATATCTGCTGGATGTATTTTGGTTCTTAAGTGTCTATGTACCTTGGAAACTAATATAATTCGGTTAAGATTACAACTGTAGTAAACATCGGAAGTTAGACGTTTTAAGAGTGCCATTTCTTAGAAGAAAATTGATTCTCTGCGGCGGCCGATGGATTAACCATCGGCTAATATTATTAGAATATTAACATATCAGACTTTTAAGTATTATCGCTGTTAGAAACTATACGTCTTCAGTCTATAGATTTAACTAGCTACTATTAGTCACAACTCTCTACTTTTCTTACTAAAAATCGAATATATTGCATCGCTTCGTCCGGACGAATGATTTAATCTGTTCGCGATTACTACTATTCAATGCGAATGCGCTGAATTCAGAATCTGGTTTTTCTGTACAAAGGAGAAGCTTTTGTTACTAGGAATCGAATGGCAACAATTTTATGTTCATAAGCGAATGGCAACAAGAGCAATACTTAATTCGCAGTCCACAAATGACAGTGTTGACCGAGAGAATTCGACACTTAAGGGGTTAATTTATGGGGCAGTTTCGAAGCCACCCGGGAAACCGCCTATGCTCGCTAACAACCTGCCGCCTTTCCGGTGGTAGTTTTCAGCCGCGCAGCACGCCGTGGGACGGTCGGAGGCGGCTGTTTCCAGCGTGCCCGTTGCCATTAGCCACCACGCCGCGGTATATAAACAGTGGGATAATAAGGGCTAAATTTAATATGGACTCATAAATATCAATCAGCTGGATATTTGAGGCTTGTTTTATTCGATCGGTGCTTGTTAGAGCGAACGGCCGGGTTTTATATACCACGCGTGCAGAGTGCACTTGGGCGGGATAGATTTAACCCTTGAAGAACCGCAAAGAAAAGTAAAACGTAAAGGAGCGGTGGTGTCCAACGGATCCATGCACGAAAAATAATTAAAACACAAAGTATTTGTACATTTTCTGTTACCATTTCTTTTGATTTAATTAATTCATCTGTTATTGCGTTCGTGATGCTCTGTGTAAATTAGTGAAACGCTTTCGAACAAATGTGAACATTAAAATAGATCCATTGAATGCATTTTGATCTCTCCTTTAACACGTTGACTGCCATGGCGGTCACCGGTGACCGACGCTTCCGAATTGCTTGAAAACAATTATAATAAAAAGACTGTGTTTTGTAATACCAAAACATTAATAATTATTTCTAATACTATTTTTCTCTATTATAAACGAATTAATTTTACTACAACAAAACGTTCGAAATTCTCGTGGGAGTCAACGTGTTCAGTGCCTTACACTTCACGTGATCACAATCTAAACAAACTCTTGGTTACTTCAAAGACGTCACGTAATTAACACATTAAGCTTCACGAAAATCTTGATCGTTTCTCCGTAGATTTATTCCTTTGCAGCAAAAATAAGCAGAAACAATTATTCACTATTTGGCGTTACAATCCTTGTACACTATTATCAATTTAGTAACGTTGTTGAACATTTTCCTTCAATATCGGTTACCTTGCACGTTATAATTTTCTGTAAGTAATTCAAAAGCGTCCGTCATCGGTGACAGATACGACGCTTAACGTGTTAACTTCTGTTTCATAAATCTTCTACATTATTATGAAGCGCTGCAATGAATGTTAAACTCGAGGCATTGCATCATTACTGCACGTTAAACGTCTATCATCCGAAGAAAGATTACTCTCGATTTAACTCGGACCTAAACTCCCTTTTCGAACTTTCCTTAACGCATCGATTCCTTCGTCGCGTGTGATCTAGCTCGCCTAAGCTTTGAACTTCGCTGCGAACAGTAGAAACGTTGACAAGCGTGCAAATGAGAAAAAGCTCCCCGCGAATGTTAAAACCGAGAGACAACTTCCGTTTTGACGCGCGCCGATGAGTGAAGAGGGAAAAAAGAGAAAAGAAAGGAAAAAAGATTTACGTTCCGTGTTCCGAGTACTTCGGGGGATTATTTTTAGCCGGGTGAGTTACGGCTGATGCCGAAGCGGCGTTTCGTTTATTTGCCAGTCGATGGGGAAGAAAGCCCGAGATGAAACGAGACGAAAGTAGATATTACCCGTCACCGGCAGACTTCCGTTCTTCCTAAGAACGCGGAGACGAGTGTAACTCTTCTCGTTCCACGTATTTTTCGTGCCGGCGGCCCATTTCGAGACAAATATACGAGACGTTTGTTACAAACCCTTTGACTTCTGTTCGACGGGCCGTTTCTACGGGCATTAGATTCTTAGAAACGTTCCGTCGTCGGCCATGTTGGATATACTTCAATATTTCAATAAACGTCAGGGAACACCGGCGTGTAAGATGTTCAGGAACCGAACATTAAATCTGCGGCTTAGGTAATTAAAGCACAAAGCGGCTCGAAATTAGAATTCCGACGAAAGTGGAGACACGTGGGTGTAAATCTGAAATTTCCCAAGTTACTTCAATCGTCTGAGGAATGTTGAAATATAGTCCGGGGCGGAAGGCTCCGGGTGTTTGCCTGAATTGTAACAAGGTTTGCATGTTGAATACCAAAGTTGGTAGTTAATTATATTTCAGTGCGGTATAACGTGCAGTAGTTAATTTAAAATTCAAGATTTGATTAAAACCTACGAGCACAATGGTAGCTGTCAAGCTAAAGTAAGTGAAGCTGTAACAGCGAAGTTCAGTCTCAGTTTTGGAATTTACGAGTGGTTTCATAGTTCGTGTAAAATTTAATCTTGATTAAAAACTTGGAAATTCCTTCCGTGAACGTAAATATATCTAAAATTGAAGTTAATCAAATTTCCGTAAGACGAAAAACTTCGAAGGGTCGAAGTTTCGTTTAAAATTATTTATCCCGTTATTCATAATGACTCGTAATCGATATTATGGGAGATCATTACTACCGACGATTACTTGTAAAATGAAAATTATAATTTAAACTTCATGCCACAGGATAGTAATAGCGAAAAGGAGTTTCCTGCGGGAACTCCCCAATAGAAGTTTAAAGTTCACAGGGAAATTTTTCGTTCCACGATGATGTCCAGCATAAATGGACGTCTTCATCAAGAAGTAAAGGGGCAACGCGCATTTTTCGCGGAGCGAACACGCGGCGTAATTCTTAAAACACGTGCACGCGCACGTGCTGCACGCGTTTATGGAACCGCGGTCGAACAACTTCTCGATCTACCCTTAACGATGACCCAAATGACCTCGGAGGAGGCGGAGGCGCAATCTCGGAAAGCTCTCGGTTACTAAACGTAACACGTTTCTCGCAACATCCTCCTCCGAAGGGAATTTTCTTGCGCGTCAGGAAACGCACTATTATTATTCCGCGCGCGCGCCACGAGGGTGAACATGTGCGTTGATTGTACGGCATTGTGACTTACCCAGCGACCGTTTAATAACGATGTCGTCGATTCGCGAAATCTCATCGCAAACGAGATGGATACAGCTTATCCCGTTGATGAATATTATTATTAACCCCAATGACTTCCACAGCTGTGCTTGATAGAACTACTTTATCGTTGATAGCTCAGTAGAAACAGAAACGAATTTCGTATCTACGCTTACTCTGAAGGTTACAGATTGATGACGGACAAGTAATATTTGATCATGTAAAAGATAAATGAATAACATTTAGATTAGTCGAGTTCGATCGAAAATTTTCATCGCGAGTCTGGCTCGATACTACAGGAAAAACATAGAAGTAACTGAATCAACACAATTGATCTAATAGGCTCAGGTTTACAAGTAATCATCTATTATTGCTTGTATCTCGTCGAGTTCGAAATTATAAGAACCGTTCATAGAAATCTTAAAGTACCTTGAACATCACAATAAGAATCCACCAAATGCATTCGTACATAAAGAATAAATGAAAAAATCAACGAAATCCTGTTCACCTGTTGCAACCCACAAAATCCTCGAAACAGTCACGGATAATTCGAATGTATATGGTACCAGGGATTAAACTCTGTAGGTAATGTACCAGGTCCCCGTCACTAATCGGCGGCACGACTCATTAGCGTGGTCGGTAATGAATCGATACGCGATCCTCGGGCACGCTTTGCGGAAGAACACGATCGACCATTAGAGAAAATATCCCGGTAAATACTAATCTCGGATCCCGCCTGCTCAAGGACGGTTAAATCATTAGTCCTGGCGTGTTTAGGGGGCTAATAACCAATGCCGGATGCCAGCATCGATTGTGCGATCTACGCTTCACACGTGGATCGTCGTCCCTCGCAATTGAAATTCCAGATAACACGGCCGGGACACGCGGACGAAGCGGAATCCTCGCGATTCTGCTGCTGCGTGTCGCCCCGTCGTTCGTGTTCGCCGGATGAGACGCTGATTCGGCCCGCCCTCTCATTTCCGGCTTTTAATCGCTCGCGTGCGCGCTCCTTGCACTCGAACCACTCCGCTTTTACGGAACATCCGAACTCGGGGACTTCGTATGCCACGAAATTTCTACGAGCCTCTTGTACGCTTATTTTTCAGTTTTTGTCGGTGGCGTAATCGACGAAGAAACCGTCTTGATTCGTTTCAGGGAGATTAAAACTGGGAGTTTAAGTAACATTTGAACGAGCGAATGCAAGGCTCATTTACTTTCGATGCTTACTTTCAGAAGCAAGGTCTTCGCGCAAATGGAAACTATTCGTCAAAGGAAGTTTCTAAATTGTCAGCGGTTTACATTTCACAATAATACATTGTATCCTGAATATTCTTTAAAATACCTACTGTACCCCTAATATCTCTATAATCAATAAAAACACACGGTACACCCGAATCACAAATCAAAATTCATTATTTTCGACGAAGAGAGCAACGAGCATTCCAGAAGAAGCCTACTAAATACAAAACATCCAAGAAAACAAATTCCGGTTGATGTTTAGTTTGTATACCATCGAAGAAGAATCGATCGGGACGAAAAAAGAAGACCAGGTGGTCCGAGTCAGCCGTGGTTTAACGTCAACGAATTCGAACGGCCCGCCCACGAAGCGGTACCCACGAAAATAATCCAGCGGCCGGTCGAAACGGAACCGCGGCAGATTCAAAAAGATAACGAAATGACCCGGGGACCGGTCCCACGTCCAGCCACCAAGGGAATAATGATAGTTCGGCCGGGCCAGCGCGCCACCTTATTATTACACATATCGCGTAATGCCGTCGGCGCGGAGTTCCTTTTCCACGTTAAGCGAGCGCGGCAGTGCATCGAAACAGCGCACCGGCGCAGCCTACCGCCGCATCTCCTTCTGCTGCTGCTGCTGCCTTCGTAACTGTTCGTTCACCCGACCTTCGCAAGGTCACAGAGCTAGAGCAACAACGAAAAGAGGAACGAGGAAAAAAAGGAAAAGAGAAGAATAGTCGAAGAAGAAGAAGACGAAGAAGAAGAAGAAGAAGAAGAAGAAGAAAGGAAAGCGAGAGAACTGGAGGAGACCGATGAGGCGAAGGGAGGGTAGCTGCAGAGTCGAGGAAGAAGGCAGGGGTCTAATCAACGCCCGGAGTCATGCTCCAGAGAACACTGGCGCGGAGGAAAGGCGGAAAAAGGAGGAAAGGGAGCGGGATGAAAAAGCGACCGGCAAAAGAAGAGGCTGGCCGATCGCCGAGCCATCGAGACCAACCGAGAAGAAACGGTGGACGAGGTGCCAGCTACTGGATGAAGAAACTGGATCTGTACCCGGTGGAACGAATATGGTGACCTGGTGGAATATCTTAGGCTGGCGAACGATAGCAGCTTGGTGGACGCTGGACGTCCGCGGTCTGGAATGCGACTGGATTCGTGGTTTTTGTTGACCTAATGATTGGATTTGGGTAATGGTAGCTTAGTGTGGGAGGCTTTGAAGCAGCTGGTTTTCAAAGTGTTAGTAGCGACGTGCCGGTGGCAACGTGTTGGTGTCGCGTACGACGAAGAGGCAGCATTGATAGTAATATACATAACTACTGTAATGAGGATTATGTTTATATAATTGCATCATCGAATTTTCAGTTATATCAAGCGAGAGGAACTATTGAGATTTTTGTGTTTGATTAAGATATGTTCGGATATAGAAAGAATTTTTGGTAATAAGCTCTTGCTCTCTGATTACATTCTTGATTAAATATACGGGGGTCAGTTTTCTCTTATTAATTCTTCGGTGGAAGAGAAAATTGTGCGTTGATCGTAGAAGTAGATTTGCTATAATAGTTGAATATTCGGAAAGTAAACGTACACTGGTTTCCTACAACCGATGTAAAACTCACATTTATTACACTTAATGTAATACCTCCAGCGCAAATCATAACTCGACACTACGAAGCAAAAGGTTAACGCGTTAATCGTTAAATCGGCGTTGATAAGAATTTTATGAAACTGATAGAACTTAAGTTCGTTTAACGGAGCGGAAGTTGTAAAGTCCGTGGAAGATCAGATGTAAGAGGATTGAATTCCAGCGACACTGTATTATTCTCGGGGCAGATGATATTGTAGATAATCCTTTTCCGCGGAGTAGCATTTTATCAAGTGCGTACTTGTCCTCCGCCGGAAGGCCGGGAAGAGGAACAAGTCGATCAGTCAAGGCTGGGAGTACACGCCTACCCGCGGACTTCTCCGTACGATACGAGAGACGCGCCTAGATTGCACGTTGCAACGCGGTTATACGATGAACTCGGAAAGTAGCCTTTGGCCGTGTCCTTAACGCGGAATTTCTTTGGATAATATCGAGTGCTTCGAAAGCTAACGGAGGAGAATCAAAATAACATTCGCCTTTTGCGGGCTCGCTGCGTGGACACATATTCTTAGCGCGCTCACGTTGTATGAAAGAAGTATGGTAAATGGTGTAAAACGACGGGGCATACGAAGGAGCGGATAGTGTGGGAGGAAAGGCACACACGCGTGATGCACCGTGAATCCTGTATTCACGTTCGAAATATCCTTGTACGATCTCGCCTAACGCGAATAGCAAGTGTCTGCTGATCAAAAATGGTGAAAGACGCGGTGTGCCATTAACACGTACAGAACAGACTTCCGTTGAACGTTGCAATATCAAAATTTTGCCAAACATCAGTAGTATCAGACGACTGCAAGCTAAACTTCGATTCGATTTGAAACAAAATTCGAATATTCATCAACTGGAATGTAATTTAAATTATTATATCAATCGTAATATGCAATCCTTGCCCCATCAATTTCTTGGAAACTACCTATGCAACAAGTACAGAAAGCATATAGATACTTATATATAACTTTAGGTCTTCGTAAATGCAAAACGAAATGTCCCTTCAGTCGATGTACATCCAATAATATTCAAATCCGTGAAATTCAATTGCAAATCTCTAGAACAAATGCTCGCCAACTTGAATAATCCAGTCCTGACTGTAATAAAAATATGTTTAAATTGGGATCATTTACAACTTTGACAACTTCGAGATATTACAAAAATTCCTCGGGCATGGAAAAAAAATGAAAAAGAAGTCTATCCCTTCGTTCCAAAGCGGAGGATTCCAAAACATTTTTCACCCCCCAGGACAAATCTCCGCAATCCGAGAGGATCGCCGATATCCGCCCGCGAAAGCCCTCGATTCCGTCGAAGATCATTGTCACGAGCCGGCTCGTCGGCGTGAAACGCGGCATCGATCGGTATTACGCGCGGTATCCGGTGGAACCCGTTTACGTCGATCCGCCGCGAAGTATCGAACCCTTCGACCTCTCCCGCCGCCCCGTCCGCCCGCCGTCGACCCCCACCACGCCGGGTCGTGTTCTCCTACCGTGGCTGGTGCGTGTCGCGCGATACCGAGTTAAAAATAACACCTCGCCGGATATTTATAGCGTGCAGAGGAGCGCATCCGCGGCGGGGCAGGGTGTAACAGTTTGAAAAAGAAGAAAGAGAAGTACACCGACGACGACGAAGAAGAAGAAGACGAAGAAGAAGCAGAAGAAGAAGCAAAAGAAGAGGGGCAAGGAACACGCAGTGGGGAGAAGAGCGAAGCACCGAGCAGGTCGGAGGCGATCTGTCGCGCGAAGAGTCACTAGAAGAAGAGCCGGCAGAAGAAGAAGCAGAAGAAGAAGCAGAAGGCGAAGAACAGAAAAACCAAGAAGAATAGAAGGAAGATGCAGCGACATGTAGAGAAGAGGGTAAGAAAATCGAAGAATACCGGGAGAGTTAGTACGGCGAAGTGGTTGGGAGGTAACAGAGGGACGCCTGTAACTGTGCAACCTGCGTTGCTGCTGATCGGTGAGGGGCGCAGGAAGGTGGCTTGCCAGAGGAAGAGAGAGAGAGAGAGTCCGTGTTCAGGGTGGTTTGAGTGGAGCTCGCTGGTCAGTGTATATTAAACGAACGAGAGGAAGAAGGAGCGAAGGTAGGAAAGATAGCGCGGAGGGTAGGAGACAGGGGGCCGCGAGGGACGAGGCGAGACGAGGAAAGAGAAACGGGTGCAATGCGCCTGGAGCGAGCCGTGGCCTTGACGTGGGCCGACCGGCGAGGGCAAGGACGACCGCCCAAGGGAAATCCTCTCTTTTTATTCCGTCCGCCGCCTCAGCCGGCCCCGGCAGCATCATCCGCGGCGGCGACGATCCCGCGGGGTCCCAGCGCCAGCCGCGCCCATCCATAAGTTCGCGTATATAACCTGGAACGTCCCTATTACCGGCCGGCCGGCCAAGAACCACCTCGAAACGCATCGGAATCCGGGCCATTCCGTCGGACGTTTCGTTCGTGCGCCGTGAGCCCGACGCAACGACCAGGCTAAGCCGGTCGAACGACCGATTGTGTAACTTACCGCGAGATGATACAAGCGGGTCCCCGGGGCCCCGGGATTGGATCATCGGGGATGCTCGCGGAACGGCCCCGACCCGGGCCTCCCTCCAGCCAATATATATATATATATATATATATATACGTACGAGCCACCGACGGCGGCGTTTATCTCGGGAAAAAATGATTTTATCCGGTCGTGAAATTAAAACTGGTATTATGCGATTCCTCGTTACCCGCAGCACGGACCACAGGGCACTTGGCGAGCGCGCCCCCGGACGTCGGGGAATTTTTTGATCTGGCTGGGGATAGCTGCGTGGATGATAATGTCATTTTTAAGTGCGGCCTCGCGGGCATCGATTGCGCGTCTTTATTATGCCGTTCGCGGAAATATCGGTTATGCCTGGGGATGGGATGGGATGGGATGGTATGTCTGGCAGTGGGGAACGTCCCCCTTCGGTCCAAGAATGTGGAAAAAACTTTATTTGTGGAAATTGTCGCGTACCGCTGGGGCTGTAACATTCCGATGCCGATTCTCTGCGCGAAAGCTTTTATGTTTTCTGCTTTGTGGGGTTGATGTTTCGGCAATTCGAACGTTCCGCGATGGAACGGATAAAGGAGATCAGTGGTTTTTCTCGCGTGCGAGTCTGCGATTGCTGAGTTACCAGGGACACCGAAAGTAAATGGTTTTTTTAGACGCTACTGAATAACCTCTTATTATCTGCTCTTTAAATATTAAGAAGTAGAAGAAGTTCTATCTACAAAAGAATTATTATCAAAATGTTTTCTCTTGGTACCGCAGAACTTCTATCAACGAAGCTTTCCTGTATCTTCATAATCGGATTGCCGAAACTCAGAATATATGGTTCCAAATTAATCACGATTAAATAACATTTCCTTCTTCCATTAAATATGAACCACAGTTCAGTCGTCGAATACGAGCAATGAGCAACGGGAACTGCTGCATTATTGAATATTTGAGGATCAAACCAATCGGAAGGAAATGATTCGGAGATCGGCGCAGAAACGATCGGCGGATCTCGACGTGTCGTCCAATCACCGAGGGATCAGCCTATTGAAATGCACGTTTCTTGCGCGGCGAGGCAAACGCGAATTATCTGGAAAATACGCTCCGAGCGAAGACAATCGATATTCTCGCGGATCAGTATCTTCTTTGTCGAGGCCTTTTGCCTAGCGGAATGGCGGGCTCCCCTTCCTTCCGCCACCCGCCGACCCCTGTCCTTCTTCCAGCGAGACAACGAGATCGTCCCTGAGAGTCACCCGGCTCCAGAAGTCGTTGGAATAATTCATGACGTCGCGATCTTGCGCAGGAGAATAGTTTATCGTCAGGGGCAGTTTCGGTCGAACAGGAGGCGGCGGGAGAGGAGGACGGACGGACCGATCGGAAATCGATTCACGTGCCGATAACAACGGCCCGCCGAGTTTCCTCGCCGGAAAAATCGCGATAAACGCGACGCGGGACAGGGGAAAACAACTTTGATCGCCGCTGATATGATTCTTGTCGGGGAAGCTGTGCGGTGGCTATCGACGAATGGCACGAGTTTTATGCGGGTTACTGCTCTTTTGCTTCAACGTTAAGAATTTTTTTTGTAGTGAAATTATCTATTAATGAAATAAAGGAATTATTCTTGATATTAAATTATTATTGAATGAAATAAAGGAATAAAGAAGTCAATGCCGAAATTGTGACAAGAATTCCTCAGGATTCAGTCACATCAAATTTTAGAAAACACTATAAAATTCAATGCGTTAGAAGATTATAAAATGATTTATTATCGATTTCGAAACTTAATAATATTTCTCATGCAATAGCTAGTTCCTTCATTCCAACTTCTATAAAGTTAATCGTAAAGATCTACGATCGCACTGTTGATCAACTACGAACGCACATGTCCATTTTCACGGAGCAATAACGAAACGAAAGTGTCGAAGCAGCTCCAGTAAACAAGGAATAACTGGACGCGTACTAAATTCGATGAGACTTTGTGCTTCGCCGGCTCCGAAAAGCTTTTACGAGCGATAAACGCGCAAGTGCCGACTTGTTGCGCGCGAAAGGGAATCGCGGCGGCGAAATTTCAGGGGGATCCCGTTAACAATCGGTCGGCGTGGCGAACGATCTGCATGATTCGTTACATAAGCGTGGATCGTTTACAATGTCCCGACATAAATTAGCGTCGAAATGATCCATATTAATCGGCAGCGGGGCACGCGAGCATGCTGACAGTCCCCGGGTACACGGCACACCCGGGCAAAATGATTTGTCGATCCTTCGCCGCCCGGTGCGGGCCCGTGTCGTAACATTCGGTTCGAACGAGGAAATCGTAAAGCGAGGATGTAGCGGCGCAACGCCGACAGAGAACCGGGCCCGATGTCTGGTAACGATGCGATAACCGCGACAGCTGATAAATAACTAAAGATCGTCGATTGCTTGTCGGTTTTCATGCGAATACACGCGATAAATATCGCATCGGTGCCCGGTACATTTCTACGTCTGCGGTCCTGGCCGACGATAAATTTCACCGTACGTGCACGTACCCACGCGCAGTTCCCCTCTAATCACCGGTCGTACGGTACTGCCTCGGTACTAGTCCATTTATACGAGAACTTCTGGGCCATCCATATTCCCAGTTTTCCGGGAATCCGATCTTCGATCCTGCCTGAACGGTGAATGATAGCTGCGGGGAAATCTTGTACCGACGGAAAAGCACGGTATTGCCCCGCTAATAGTTCATCACGTCCAACTTCCTGGACTGTTAATGATCTCTGTTATTTAAGAGCGTCCAGTGATTATGGAACTATCGAGCGTGCTTGGAACTTGTTTCCATAGGGAACAACGGTATTGCCTCGCTAATAATTCTTCGGTTGAACTCTATCGATCGTTGATTCTCTTCGCTGTTCGACAGTATTGATCGTGTGATTTAGAGGATTCGATGATTAGTTACAGCTCGTTTTAAGGAGAAAGTGAGGTACTGCTTCCCTAATGGTTCGCAAGCTAAGTTTCGTGCTACTTGAATATTCTGTCACTGAGAATGTCGTTTCATCGAAACAGTGAGATGGTAAATTCCTGAAACTGACTCAGTCTAAAAATACCTCGGCATAAGACAATATTGAAACAAGAAGCGTATTGAAGCATAACTTGGTTCTGAAGTACGAAAGTACTTCTCTGCCTCTCCACTTCTGAATCCACATTACGCATAATACTGCATTCCTTCTGAAACTCTCGCGAAGCAACTCCGAAGTCTAACCTGGGAATCCAACCGCACTCGTCGCAGGCAGAAGCTACTCAAACTATAAAAGTTTGACTAACTTCAGACGTTAACTATGTTCTCAAACTGTGCTACAACGAAATAATCCCAGACAAAACAATCGAAGACCCGAAGCCCGCGAAAACTTCCTACTCTCAAACGAAGCCACCCAGCGCAAACTTCTTGATTCAAAAATGACGCATCGGTGGGGAACGCAGGAGGAAAAGGCTGACGGAGGATCGTAACCGCTCGCTCGAAAAGTAAATTTCGCTGTTTGCCGTGCCCGCGGAGGGGCGAAGGAAGTTGACGGGGTGTGCAACGACGCGAAGTGAAGTACGAGGGAAAACTCGAAGTACATCGGATATTCCGCGAGCCGGTGGGCGCTGCCGCGTTAGCAAATAAAGTTTATGCGAGGCGACCGGCCAGCTCCGATAAAAGTAGTGGCGTAACGTACGAGGAAAGTGGCGCGCGAGAAAGAAGAGGAAGAAGAAGTAGAAGAACAGACGAGACGAGACGAGAGCGGGCAGCCATGCATCCCAGCGTCCGGCGAGCACGAAATGTCTGCGCTGACATATTGACACAGGGGAGTCGTAATTCGCGCCTCCCGGACAAATAGAGGGCCGTGCACGGCTGTGAAAAGATCCCACTTCAAGGGCGATCCGTTTCGCCTGGAAGAGAGTGCAAAGAGCCGGCGCAAATATCGCGGGACGAGCGAGCTCGGTCCGTCAACGCCGGACCCCTTTTCCGCGCGAATCGTTCCTTCTTCCCGTGTCCCTCGATTTCGATCTATCGATGACAATGGGTGATTTGTCTTGAAATTCTGTTTTGCTCTTATTTATCCTTTTTCTTGTTACATTGAACTTTTTTGCATTTAAGGGAAATTTGGCACGAGACGCAATGGTACGAGAGGATATGCGAAAGGTGTAGTGCTTTCTATAATATTTTTTTGGGAAGGATTATATACTGTAATTCTCTTTTTCTAATTATAGTTTTAGACATTGAAATTTGCATTAGTATTAGTTTTGTTTGCATTAGTTTAATAAAAGTGATGAACAGATTGGAGATTCCTTTAAAAATAGTGATGTAGTGGAGAAATGACGAAGAAGATGTTTAGAACAGGTAAAATGAATAAATTTACATCAGTGAATTTTCTACGGCGCTTAAACTAATAATCAACGTAAAGAAATAAAGTTTATACTCCGTTTATATATCGCGATTTACTAATTAATTTTAATAGAAAATAATTATGGTGCAATTACGCGAACAGCAGGTTTGCGATGCACTGAAAGGGAATTCATTTATTGAAGCAGCAGGAGCAGCAGCATGAAAGTTTATTGTTTGACCTTGTTCGCTGTTATTTGTCAACCAATCCGGTTATACACGAATACATTCGAGATACCACCGTTCACAATTTCATCTTTCTAAATTATGTAAAATGCTAGTTCAAATATCATATAATATTTATGAAACTAAATTTGTTAATTCATTTCTTTATTACTGTATTAACACTTGTGACCATTACTGAATCTATTACACGATTTTCTTCGGGAATATATTTAATTTAATTCTCCGTAACATCTGATTACCCATAATCAACAGGTGAACACTGCCCTAAATGGGCCATAATTTCCAGGTGAAATTCACTGCAATAAGTTTTATGTCCCCGTATACACCAAGTGTGTCAAACATCAGATCAGCAGCTATATCATTTCACTATAACACTATCACGTTATCAAATTATCGCATCGCCACATCCATAACATCATCCTACCACTACACAACTACTCCAATTTCATCATACACAAATCACTGAACCATTACTTCCTCCAGTCTGTCAAACATTCACGCCCACGCAAAATAAAAAAAAGCAATTTATCAAGCGGAACACGTATTCCATATTTTCATGCGATACAACCGCAACAAACAACCCCATAACTCATCCAGCCAGCCCTGCTTCAACGCGAACTATAAATCCTCCCGACAACAAGTGATACGCGATTAAAGGTCACGCACACTCCGCACGAGTAATTATCCAATGGCAATTAAAAACTGCTGTCTGGATACAGCAAGTGGGAAGGGGGCCATCGGTATCGCGTACTCGTGGTACAAGCGAGCGTCTTGTTAAAACGTTGTATACGTTACTAATTAGAAGTAATTACTACACGCGACACACATCGGGTCCCGCAGTTGGTCGAACCTCGTGAAAACGCTCGAGAAGTAAAGGGAAAAGGGCAGGAAGGGGAAGGGGTGGAGAGAAACGTGTTCATCGGTGACTACGTGGCGCAAAAGGGTTACATGCCGCGACTAAATGTTTTAACGATAATGAGACCGTAAGAGGCGGCGTCACGATAAAAGCAGTCCACGCCGAAACGGCCGAAGAGTATCGTCGGTTAGAACCGAGCCAGCGGCCGACAAGATGGCGGCTCGATCGGAAAAATCCGCGGCCAGGGCCACTCTCTAATTAACTCCTCCTGGTTTTAATAGAGACTTCTAGCGAAGATTTCACGAATAATTAGGAGCGAACGATAAGGATCGACGCCAGCCGCGGCTCCTCCACGGTCAGAAGACTCGGCAATGGCGATGATGGGCACAATTAAGATTAACTAACGCGCTGCGGCGCAATTGGGAAACTGCTATCGCGAGCGCACCGAGCCGCGACGGCATTGCGAGCTTTATTGATACGAACCATTAACCCGTTGCTTTTGACGTGGGAAAAAGATAGATACGCGCTGTAATAGACGCGGGACCAAAGAAAACGCTCCCAGGTATTACGAGGGAGAGGTTATTTCACCCGGTTATGGATGTATGGATGCTTAACGTTTCGTTAATTCATTGATACGCTCGCTAGCGAATCCATTAATTCTTCGTTTATTGGCCGAGTCGGTTTAATGCACGCTCGATTTGTTTCCCTGTCGGCGGTTCCCGCGGAAAAACGTCTGGAATTCTTGGGAACCCTTATGGTTGTTCTAGGAATGAATGGCTGATGAAGTGTCACGTTTTTGCCGCGCGGAGTAAACTGTTCGCTATTGAAACTACCGGTGGTTTTTCACGGGCCGAGATGAGTGGGGAAAGAGCTCGAGGCGTTAACTCGAATTTTCTTCTGTAAATTTTTTTCGTAAACGAACTAACATTTTATTCATTTACGTAACTACAATTATCGATGTATTCCCTTTAAAAATTATGAAATTTCTCCGAAACCTCACTCGCGAAAACTGTAAAAACTGAATAACTATCATCTCCTCTTTCAAAATTTGGACCGATTCGTGCCAACAATATTTTAAAATCAAGAAGCCCAAACTGCTTCAAGAACCTCAATTTCGCGATATAAAATAACCATTCCCAAAACATCCCGACGATTGAAAAGATTCTTTTAAATTCTTTTAAAAAGAAGTAAGAAACCTTTAAAAAAAAAAAATTTTTTTAAAACAGTACACTGAATTCAATTCGGGCGGTCTAAGGAGGACCGTCGATCGACCGTATGGAAGGAGCCACGGAGAGCGCTAATTAAGGTGACAAAAAATCCGTCCAAGAGCATGTTACGAATGTTATTAGCCGGACGACGGTAATATCGAATGTGGACGGCGCGATGAGTTCCTGGCGGAGGGACAGGAAACGCCGCGGTTGCCGGCGGACGGGCCACGGGAGAGGGTGTCGGGAGAATCTCACCGAGAGGGCTATTATTAAAATTGATGTTGCAATGGTAATAAGCGGAATTGCCGGGTATTAAATTAAATTATTTTAATGCTGCGATCCGGGCGAAGAGGAAGAGAGACAGAGAGAGAAAGAGAGAGTCTCGGGATGGCGGTGGGGGGATATGCGGGGGATGCTCGGATCTGTCGGAGGAGCGGCTTGTAATATCCACCGCGGATAGCAAGATTGAGCGCGCCAGACGCGGATGAAAGTGCAACAATTTTGTGCGTTTCGATGTCGAATGACCTTAGCGACCCAACGTCACCGATTACACGCAATGGGCCTGGTGATCGTTTTCGGCCTTTTAACCCCTTGCCCTATGATTTCCTTCCCAACTGTGATCGATGCTATCATTAATAATTTGCCTGAAAAGAGGAGAAATTAGAGGCGTATTTTATGCGTATGTTTACTCTAAAGTATAATAATTGATCACGGAAGAATAATATTCAATTTGAATTCGAAAGAATTGGCTAATATTTGTGTTTGTTCTATTCTATTTGAGATCCCCGGTACGAGTTTTACGCGATGTTATAGGGCAAGGGATTTAAAGAAACGTGTACGCCATTAGTCGAAAATGTGCGGATGTACTCTTTTTAATTATTCGTAGTGGCAAATGTTGTTCCACGAGGATTTAAGGTGCTGATTGTACGAACAATACCATATTATGTCAAACGAATGTTTAATATAGAATTTTACTGTTCTCACTGTTTACTCATCAATTACTGTCTTTGTCACTAGTTAAAAGTGACAGAAAACACATCATCGCAGGTCACATCCTGAACTGCGTATACCATCGATCAGAAGTTCGAAGTCACTCGAACGAGTACACCTCTACAAGGCAAACATTCGTCTACCAAAGAAAGCTTCGAAAAATTACAACTCCGAAATAGAGAACTTTCCGTCGCGAATTTATTACACGAGAAACAGTAGCTTCCAATGCGAACCTCTTCCGAGTCATTTATCCAGTACCCCGACACTGACCCCGCAAAACAACTCTCATCCTCGCAGTCGTCGCATTTCCATCGAGCAACCCCTTCACAATTTTATATTTCCTCGGGATCGCAATTTTTACGTACAAGCCGCGTATAAAATAAAATGATTTAGATCCCTATCATCCGACGGGAACCCGACTCCCTCGCTCGCTCGCTTCGGTACGAGGAAAAAAAAAATCGAAAGACCGGGAAACGGGACGATCAATTTTTTACACCGCGCCGATAAAAAATTCCATTGTCCGTGACTGGCAACACGGAGAGGATCCTCCGGCCGTTATTAACAGTCGGCGCCACCGGTGTCAGCATTGTTCGATCAATCCGGCAACTTTATCGTCGCGCGACGTATGTATCGCGTGTGCGTGCGCCGCCACGGAAAACCGAAGTTATTTTCTGCCCGGCCGTGTGGCGGGGGCCCCCGGTGTCAGCCCCGTCCGATTTCTGTTTTTCTCCCTTTTTCGGGCCCGTTTTTCCTTTTTGCCCCCCTTTCCTCCGCGGATGGAACAGCGGACCGCCTTAGCCGGAAATGGAGCAGAAGCCGTTCATTAAGGCCGCTCACCGCGCGGTGAGTTTCCTGGGATTGCGATATCGACGGGGACGGGTAGGAACGTTAAATTACGCGATGCTCGGAGGAGACGGAGGAGCGGGAGCAGGAGAACCAGATACCGGACGCGCATTTATATCGGTGCATTAAGCCTGTGCATCGCGATGCTCCGGCTCGGCCGACGTGTCCTCCCCTATGGTACGCCAATTGCACGACGATTACGCGAGTACCAACAGCCGTACATAAATCGGCCCGGGATTCGGAAAAATCGAAGGCCCCGGCCTTACACGGCGGGAAAGAATGGTGACCGTTCGTCCTATCGCGAGCGACCGCTTATTTATCGGAGCGGACTCTCCTCGCAGCGATCGGAGGAATTGTTACGACGATCCGCGAACGCGGCTGATTCTCGTCGCGCGGTCTACTTGGGTTGTGGACGGTCGCGGTCGTCGGATTTGAATTTCGTTTGAAATCGTTCTGAAGAGTCTGGTATTTTGACGGTGAAATTTGAAGCTTGTCGACGAGAGATGTGCACGCTAACTGTTGGTAAAGGTTTCTAATTTTGGATTTTCAATTGGAAATTCGATTTTGTTTCTGAAGTTTCTGTTTTCGTCTGGAAGTATGTTGCGATGTTGAAACTGGTCATGTTGAAGGGCTTATTTGAGATTTGATATTCCGAGCTTTTATTTCGTAGAATTCGAGACTGAAGAAACCTGAGTATTCAGCGTAAAAGATTGGTTCTTAGGGAATTCAATTTAGAAACTCATCGAAGTGTTTAACTCTACCTTTCTCGAGTATCTTTTCACTATTAGATAATTCCGCAAATCGTTCATTCCAATATGCAAACTAACCCACAATCTAATCAGTGGAGCGATGAATAAAATGTATTCGCTCAAAGCTCGATCTATGCATCCCAGAGTATAATTCTGTCATGCAAATTCCCACCCGCTAAATGCTTCGATGCAACGCCGTGAAATCAACGATAATTCACAACGAAATCTGACAAACTATGGCTCGCAAACGAGCCCACAAGCTGCCAACAAAATCCGTGGCTCGGAGGACCGAGAATCCGAGCCGAAAAATTGAGAAAAAAGGGGCGAACGGAGGAGTCCCGCGAAAAAAGAATCCACCCGTTCCCCGGGGGCCGCGAGGGGAGCTGGCGAGAGTCGCGTCTGCGGCCGGGGAACGTTTTGGCTGAAACATTGATTTCGCAGACACGCCTCTACCCGCGGCTGAAAATATTCTTACGTGCCTTTCACCGGCGGGCAAGAACACTCTCAGTTATATCCGTGGGCTTGTAGGTACACGAGCTTACAGCCAGCCACTCTGCATGCCTACATAAATTTACTGGCACGTCAGGACGTGTTAGCATTATTACGTGTGTCGAGGGAATACCGATCCGGCCGACACTTTTTCCCCGTCCTTGCACTCGCGCGAATCTTGGCGTGTACGGAGGAGGAAGAAGAGGAAGAAGGAGAAGGATATGCTGAAGAAGAAGACGATAAAGGGAAGAAGAAGAAAAAAGGGGATGAAAAAGATGCCGAAGAAGGAAAAGACGACGAGAGAGAACAAGCTGGAAAAAGAATACGAACAGGAGAAGAATAAGCTGGAAAAGGAAGACCAAAGAAAGGCGATGAAGAAGAAAAGAAAACGAAAAGAAAGACGATGAAGAACAAGATGAAGAAGAAAAAGAAGAAAAACTAGACAAGGTAGAACTAGAAGAAGAAGCGGTTGAACTAGAATTAAAAGAAGACGACGATGAAGGAGAAAAAGGTGAAGAAATAAGACGAAAAGGAAGACGATGATGAAGAAGGTGACCCGACCCGGAGCAGCCCAGCTACATTCACCGCCGGCGCTCCAACACCGTTTCAACCGTCGCCCCGACGGCGACGCGTCGAATGCCCGCCGGTAAACCTCTCGCGGACAGATGGTAGCGGGATCGCGTTACAGAAATTGCCAATTACCTATAACATGCAATTTCTACCTGCTCGCTCGCTGCTCCCTCTTCTTCTTCCTTGCTCTTTACCGCCCTTTCTTTCTGTCACTGCTGGTCTACTGTCGTATTAATCCGCGACGCGCTGCTCTCGCGCTCTGCCCTGGGAAAGTACACACATTCCGATGATGAACCTTCTGGACGGTTACGATCATCATTGGTATTCTAGGTGAACGCGGAAAGTGTGTCTCTAAAGAGTCCCTAGGCGGTTCTGATGTCTCGAGGTCATGTGGAACAGTGATGGATACTGTCGATAATTCCAGTGTTCGATAAAGTGTACATACACATTTTTATTATTCTCCTATTAGTTTGAGTTTCGAAAGAAATGAAACTTTTTAGGAGGAAGGAAACCTATCACGGTACGTGTCAGTTCTTGGAAGAAGACTGTTCTGCTCGTGAGAGTTTAACTACATCTCAAAAATCACTGGATGTTTGATTTTTGATAAGTCATTTCTTCGAACATTATAAATACAAGAAATTCGTATATGCTGTTATGTAGGTATGCATGTACGTTAGCATTTACCAGGAAAGCGCTAGTCAGTAATTGCGTGAATGGTCGCCATAAATCTTCCAAAGGTTACATACCAGGAGAAGGGGATCAGAGAAGAACTACGCGGTGAAACAGAGTAGTCGGTGGACTAAACCTGACACAATCAATAAGACCCTCGTTCAATATTCATACTTACTTAATTGCGTTCCTATCCACTGTACCGTGAATCCCCGTGCTAGTGAGGACACCTGCTGCGTGAAATCTCTCTAAATGCAGTCCGTTAGGTCCACCTGGTCTCTATTCCCTCCGGTTATGAGAAGCCAGAATGGTCTCTAATGTACGGTGGACCCATAACGCTGACGCAAGAGGTATAATGTGCCCGTAAAATTGACCACCAACTAAACTTTGCATGAAACGAACCGTGTAGAGGGGTAGACGACCCAGCGAGCCATAAACGGAAGCTCCTTTCGCGGATCCGGGTCATCTTGAACATATCGACCCAGGATAGTCTTCGATATTCCAGCAACTTTCAGCACCACGTGTCACTTTTTTACTGTTATGCCGCTCCTTTTTTGACCATCGAACTCAAGCTTCCCTTTATGGTTTTATTGTAGAGGGTCCGGTCGTATTTCTTCGCAAAGAACACTCTTTCGTAGAAAAGAAAGGGTAAGAGAGTATAAATCCGATGAAAAGCGACGGAAGGAAAGGTTCAAGTCAAAAATACGTCCTTCAACTTTTAAATAAGGAAAACAATATATTTCATTCTAACTACCTTCTTTTTGTAAATGTTATTACTAACTTCACTGTTACCATTACTTCAATCCTATTTCATTATCATCGCTATCCAACTCGACCTTCAATCTCCAATTCAGAAAGAAACTTCCAACCCTCCGCAACTTCCCCGAATACCCTCAAAAGATGACGTTTTCTTCGTACCAGAAACGTTCCACAGAAGATTTCCCGAATCTATTCCATCTGAAAGAGGGAAGGGGGACTCGCGCACGCGCCTGACCCGATTCGATCCCCGAGTCGCCGGCTAATCGCGCGCATCGTGCCTGGGAGTAACAGCAGAGCAAAGAGGGAGGAGATCGAGAACGAGAGCGAGCCAGGCAGCGGTGACTCGTTTAATATTGATGAGATTGGGCGCAACGACGGTTAGAGTTATGCGGAATAATTAGTAGCCGTGATAAGTGGCCAATAATCAGGGTACAAAGGAGGAAGTGTGCAGAACGAGGATCATAGACCGTGGAATCAATTTATGTGCGGGTAATGGCCCGCGCGAGCTTGTCCCTTAGCGTCTAGTAGCCCGGAAGGTGTTCCGCGCGGCGCGCAGAGGCCCGAGGTACCTCTGTGTAAGCGTTCATTTGTGTGACAACATTAAATTAGCGAGGCGCGATAAACTGGTGTATAAACTGCGCTTAATTCAAGACTACCACGAAACCTGGCTTGAACCGGAGGCCCGAGGGACAACTATCCCCAGATATTTAGTGGTGCTTCCAGATAAGATCGAGTATCGATTCGCGACTATTAAAGCTTGCTTCTCGCGTGCAGGCAGACGTTAATATCGCTGCCCGATGGATATTTGCAGGGAAACGGGCGATGAAAGAAGAGACCGGGGAGAACGAAGAAAACGAGGAGAGAAACCATGTAACCTGGTATTGACTTTTGCGACGTCGGTAAAACGCATCGATCATCGGGCTCATTCGACGGACCAGTTTCGTGCGGGCGAAGCCTACGGGCGCAGCGGGAACCGCGCGTTTATCATTTAATGACTCCGACTTTTGCCCGGGGAAGGGATCCCACCGGTAGTCGCTGCAGGGAAGTTAACGTATCATTCAACCGCGTATGAAATTACCCGGCAAAAACCTGGAAGCCTCGTAATTGGCATTAAAGATATTAGGCTAAAGTGTGCTACCTCGGGAGCGGAACGAAGGGACTGATACTGTAATCGGTTTCACGGCGAGAGCACCGATTTGTCTTCTGCTATAGGAGCTCGTCGATGTCGCCATTTTACGATCGTTCCGATAAAGGACTTCTATCTGGCCTGCCTTACTCCACGTCTTTTATGCTCCCTTCGGAGCTTCTGCTCAGAGAACCGGGAGCCATTGCAAATGTGGCTCTATGCTTTATAGGTTTATATTAGTGGTTCCCATTGCGAGCTTATAGACAGACGTACTTTGTACGAAACGCGGTTATAGTCGACGCATTTTGTGTATTTGCTGTATCGCGTTGTATTCTGTGAAGCTTCGAAGTACTTTTGAAGAGATTATTAAATATTGATAGAAACGATAAGCTTCATTCTGAGAATTATTGTTACGGAGGTCGACGAAATATTCTCGTGGATATCGCAGAAGTATAGATACTCGTACAACTGACTTATATTTTAGAACACTCATCAACGAACCAATATACTCAATAATAATTCCTCCGTATAAGCATTCGAAAATACAATTCTATCGTCCAATAATTCCAGCGTCGAGTAACTACCGGAAACCCAGGCTCACCAGGTCAAAGCATCTCGAAACACCTAATCCGCGAACACTAACATTCACTTTTCACATCCACCGAACGAGCCGTATTTCCGGAACCATCCGCTCTCCGAGAAGAGAAAAAGAAGAAAGGCCCGAACACCATTTATCCGAGATGAGCACCCTCGACCGCGCCGAACGTTCGACGGAAAGTGCTCAATTTAAATACACCGCTCCCCGCCGCGCGTTTCGCTATCGACAAATCTCCGTGCTCCGCGAAGCGCGCGCGATTATTTGCTCACAAGCGTGCTCGAGAGTCAATAATCTCGATGGGAAGCAGCGGAGAAAGAAAGAGAGAAAGAGAGAGAGAGAGAGTGAAACGCCGGTGCCCCGTCTCCCGCGAATTATTCTTCAAACACATGGGGGGCGCCTGCCCGAGGGGCTCCGCCGCTGATATTCGCAGGCCCGAAAACTTCGCCCTGTTGATTTGCGAGCAGCCGAGGGGGGCCGCTTTTTGCTCGTTCATCTCCTATCCCCCTGTCCCCGACAATTAAATCTCGAAGAGAGAAAAAAGGGGGACAAAGGAAATTATGCAGCGGAGCGGCGCATAATTCCTCGTTGCGCCCGATACACGGAGGGAAGCCCTCGAGTGAATTCCTCCGCGGACAAGGAGGTCGCGAAAAAAAGACCGGGGGAGCGTGGAACGCGAGTTTCGCGGCTCGTGCTAATAACAGCTGATCATACCCCCCTTTATTCGGGGCGTCGCTTCGGTTCCTCCGGCCGGCATTCCCGGCGAGCCACTGTCATTAGGGCATCCCCCCGTTACGTCTCGTTTACCCAGGTATGCGTTAATTCGCCGCCGCGGACAACACGCAAAAAGGAGGCACGGCACCCATCCCGGGGGTCCGTCCGGTTTGCAGGTCCGCTTGTTCAAGACGTTCGCCAACTGCGCCTCGTAAAAAGCGGTATCTTTTCCGGGTGCACGGATCCCGGTCCTCAACGGGACCTGGACGTTTCGTTTGTGCCGGAGGTGGTCGTCGAAAACATGGACTCCACTTATTGGCCGTTTATCAGTTGATTGTTGGGAATGCCTAATTGGTCAGTTCTTATTCGGTCTCGTCTTGTTCTTGATTTACTGTTTGTCAATGAAGTTACTAGGTAGTATAGTAAACAATCAAATTTTGAGTACGTCTCGAGAGATTCTTCTTACCTGTGTTCTGTTCCTATCAAGCTGTAGATGGATAATACTAGTTTTAGAGAAAGGAGAACTGAAGGATGAGGACAAGGGTAAGCGTTTATAAGAGGATCTAGCGACTTTTTTCTGCTCATTTGGGGATGTGTAGTGGCTAATGGAGCGATTTTTGTTCTGGAAATTACGTTTGCCGATTTATATAAGGCTTGCATTTGTTTGGGGGTTGTTTAACCCTGTGGCAACGGCAGAATTTTTCGTCAACGCATATTTCGAAAAAAGTGTATTGAAACCATCGAAACACTGAATTGAAGTAAATTAAACCAATCTGAAATAATCACGTTTACATAACGTATGACTAACGCAAGATGTAATTGTTAAATTAGAATTCACTTATGCCAGATAATTACCTACAGATAATTACTTAATTACCTAAGGTAATAACATTTTACGAGCGTTTATTGGCGCCAACAGTACACCGAAACCAAACTTTTCAAGCGCCTTTAGGCGTCAACAGTAGCCAAGGGGTTAAGTAGAAATGGTGAGCAATGAATATACACGGTAGCCTTCTTCAAGTAAATATTTACCTGCGCTAGAAGACGATCGATGAAACCGTGCGAGAGCTGTTGCCGAGTATGCTTCGTTTCCGGGAAATTTCAGATTAACTGTACTAATGCGTCTGTTCATTGCTTACCGTTTCTACTTCAACTATGTTACTCGAACACATGCGTTTACGTAACCTTCCAATTTATACGTTCGCATAGGATCAAGATTACATTGTTATTTCAGGTATAATTTCATATTGTGCAATTATGACACATCGGATAAGCATAAATACGCATACCTTTCGACGATTACTTTATTCCACGAGTTTATGGTTCAAAAATCTAGCACAAGTTGATAGAAAACAGCGGTGTGACCGACTAGCACAAGAACATTCGACTTAAAAACTAAGCAAGCCGCGGTTGTGGAGCAGTACCCGAGCAACCTCGTACATTACTATGTTAAGCTTAATTAGGGTTGATTTACGCCAGCGGGTCGGTCACGGTACGGTCGCTCCTTAGACGAGCTAATGCGGTCCAATTTTCACGCAACCACGGCGTGACTAGACGTTCACACGCACGCAAATCGATCTTCCTGTTGGGCATTAAAAGAAAGACTGACGTGGCGTCTTAGGATCGAGGACAAAAACAACTTGAATCCTTACAGTTTGCTCGGAAAGCCACAGAAATTTAGACAGAATCCAAACACGAAGTACGAAAATAAGAGGGGTACTATTAACCTATTCACTCATCCTACAAGTAAGATCTTTTTACACTAACTTCTACCGTAAAAACTGAATACCTGAGTATTTTCAATCGCCAGAATACTATCCAACATTGTGTACAACCTCCCCTCATTTCTCAATTAATCTTTTTAATACCATTCCCCAATGGCACTAAACACCTTGCAAACTAAAATAAGAAACAACGTCACTTATAGGATGACCTAATACAATTAGAAAATGTTTGCCATTTCGAAGTGGCAGTAAAAAAAAGTACAAAAAAGAAAAACAAGAAACATTATTTACGAAATGATCAAATATAATTGAAAAATCATTTTCATACCATAAACACTGCACACTCAATACTTCCTACATCTCGTATCCCGTGTACCCTCTATACTTTCAAGTTTCCCATGAATGCATACAAATTCCATGCGATAACGCTAGCAACGCGTCAAGTTCGCGGCAACAGGGCGGAAGTGTCGTCGAAGGGCGTCGAGGGGCGGTTTCAGGATATAATTTTAGGCGCGTGCTACGAAGCGCGTCCGAGCGAGGAAATAAGCGACGTCCTGCCGCGGAGCCGTGGCTTCGAGGCATTTCCAAACAGAGAGAGAGAGAGAGAGAGAGAAATAGAGAAGAGAGCGAGCTGCAGCGTCGTTCGCGGTTTATTATTAATAGGACGATAAGATCGCGAAGCATTACGCGAAACACACAGCTCGTCAAGCCGTAACTGGTTCCGTGCCGAAGATAGAGTCCCTCATCTATCTCCGGCGACACGCGGCCGCGGGAACACGGCCGGGCAGGGGTGCGCAACCTCCGTGGCCGCGCCTTCCCGCGGGGAAGGAAAGCTAGGAAACCGCGACCGCTTCCCCCGCGGGGAGAGGGGAGTCGGCGCAACGCCAGGTGGGAAAATGACGGATGTCACTGCATTAGGGACGGCGCCGCGCGCGTACACCGACGCAACAGAGATTATGCGATCTCGGCCGGCTACTATAGCTTGGATCGGACAAGTGGAGGCGGATCGCCGTGATTGAGCGATGATTCGTAAAATTTGATAATTGTTAGATCGGCAGATTGTGCAACTGGAAAATCGTGGGACTGAGGGGTTGAGATACATTAGGAGGTGAGATTGATGGATTGTGATTGAGGAAAAATTTAGAGGTTGAAAGGGGTAAGGGGGTTAGAAAGTGAGTTTGGTGAATTAAGAAATTGGACGATTGTGAGATCGGCGGATTGTAGAACTGGAAAATTGTGGGATCGAGAGATGATATTGGGAAGTAAGGTGAATTGTGATTGTAAAATGAAAGATTGTAAGGTTAAGAGGGATAACGGAAGTAGAAGGTTAGTTTGACAAATTAGGAAATTGAAAATGAATGAGTGAAAATTTCACTTTATACAAATTTCAATCTGCGATTGTTTAAAACAATAATATCTTACACAGAATTCTTTTTCGTTGTCTTCCACTAATAAATAAACAAACGGGAGAAGAGCAGACCTCAGCCTTGAAAAAGAAAAAGATAATATTCGGGTAATACCTGTTCGTTCGTAGCTGTTCGAATCATCGGAGGATTAGGTTAAAGATTACTTCTTCGGTCAAATCGAGCTCGCGCGATAATCGTAGGAAGAGCGATTAATTTAACGAGCACTCTGCCGCAGCGCAAATCAGAAATGTGTGCTTCAGCGTACGAAAACACTTCCTACGTACTTCTTTCGGCATCGAGAACTCTAAACGCTCTCCTAATTGTCCCTTGCAAACCGAGAATTATTTTGCTTCGCCAGGATCTCGTCTTCCCGTTATCCATCCCCCACCAACGTGCACGCGTACAGAGCTAAATAAAATTTAATTCGAAACTGTCTCCAACGAACGTCACGCAATGTACAAATAAAATCATTCGACTGAAAGCGAAAGTTCGATAGATAAAACACTTTCATTGAAGCACGCTAAACGTAAACCATTTAAAAAATTGGAATATTAAATGGAGATAATGTTAAATGATATTGAATTAAATATTCTACTGCGATAAAAGCGAAACATAGAAATGAATATTATTTGTACAACTCAACGATAATTGTAATATTTTAGTTTAAAGTTTTTACCCTAACAAGAACAAAGTCAACTGTATGTGCAATGTGTATTTGAAATTTGTAAGTAAATTTGAGAATTAAAATATTTTTCGATTTGTTATCGGACCGTCTTAAGTGGTTAATTGTGTATCGTTTTATATACCGTTGCCTCCAGTTCTGCGTGCACTCGCGCGCAAAGAACGATCGTGGCAGCGTCATCGGTTGGCAGTCCCGTCCGCGGCAAGAATTTACGAAAAAAACTGGAGTCAGTTTTTAGCGGCCTTGCCAAGGCTGTCGCGTTCTCGGAAACGGTGGTAGCGACCAGCAAAAATCTCGTGGAAGACGTGACAACGCCGATCGGCCTGAGGACTTATTGCGCGGACGCTTTGATCGGCCTCGCCACTCTTTTGCGATAAATCGAAGTGCCCGAGTTTTTCGGCAAAGGACAAGCAAAACTGAACTCCGTGTGATATTCACACTGAGCCCAACAACTCGAATGTTGAGATGATTTTATCGTTTTCCAATTATTCGACTCATTTCACAGTATTGATACGATCAATCAATTGACAAAAACTGATATGATATTTGCGAAAAAGAGGATATCTAATATTTAAATGAAGGGTTTTCAGAAATTTTAGTGTCTTTTAATTTGAAAAGAAAGTAAAAAAGCGAGTAAACGGTTAACTGATAGTTCACGTTAAAAAATTGTGCACACTCGCATAAATTACTATTATTGCTCCTTATTCTTGGTCATCGATTTACATTCTGTTGTCGTACCAATTGATGCTTTAGCGTTCTTTAATATATTATGATGATAAACGGTATATATAATCGAACTACACGTCACAAGCGATATTCAGACAAATTTCTAAAGATTATCTGCTGAAATCACTATAATTCACTGCCCCGTTTTAATGGCCACCCATGTACACTTCTCGTTAATATGAATTGATTGCTAAATATCTTTTCCCTTTCCTAAACACCGATGGAAAACATTACATGAAGAACAATAAAATAGCGAATAAAATAACTGTTCATTCCCATTATTAACACGATTATAAAAAGAAAACACTTGATTAAACTGCACACAGAGTAAGTAAAAATTATAGAAAAGATGAATCGCAAAAATATAAATTTTCATAAACGTAGTAATCTATTTAGTGAAATGGTCGTTAGATCGCCGATATTGGAAATTCATAGCAAATGTAAATTTACAAACTGCAATAAACTAGAACACTTTTCACGTATTCCGCTGGAATTTTATTTTCAAGCCTACTTCGTGTGAAACGGTTAAATTAATAAATAAAGTTTCACAGAAACGTTACTTTTTCACGAATTAATCCACGCAAATAAACGATCGCCGTCTGCTCAGCCAAATAATGGTCCCGACGGTGTTAATAATTTTCAAGGGGACGGGAACAGGATCGTTTCCGCCACACGAGAACGTCAGGTCGAAAGGCGAATAATGGCTACCGGGCCGAGAGGCAGACTGGATTAATTTAATCTGCGGTGATCCAGCAGGATTCGCATCCGTCCTAATGACACGATAATATTCGGATGTAGCCGTGTCTGGGCGGATGCAAAGTTCAAAGGTCACTGTACCGCAATCATGCGAACGGGTCACGCGTACAGATGGACACAACGCGCGGTCTGGACGAAGAGGAAGGGGGAAACTCGAAAGTACCATTCAGAAAGAGACACTGCTTTTTGTGGAAGTCTAAAAATACATTTTCAATATTTCTTTCATCGATAAATACTAGATAATTAGATAATCAAAATTAGATTACTGCCCTTCGAAATTTCAAACTGAAGACTTTAAAATGATTTATTATTACTAGATTGTCAATCTTTATGGCGAACTTCCTGATCAATAACTCAATATTGAAAATAGCAAAAATTTGGAATTAAGTATTTCTTAATCTTTGCCATCCCTTTCCAAGGATTTCTATGAAATTCCGCAATGCAGCTTTAAAGAGTAGTTTCATCAGAAATGTGCAAAGTGTTAACATTTCTACGATACCAATAACTGCAAAATAAGTAACATTTATTTAATATCATAACACATTATTAGTATTTCATTATTATCATCGTCACTATTATTCCTATTATCATTGATTCCATTATTATCATCATCATTATTGTTACTACTATTATTAACATTTCATTACCATTATCATCTCTATTATTTCCATTATTATTAATATCTTATTTCCTAAAGACACAAGTAGTCCGTATAACAAATAACTGTACCAAAAACGAAAATCCATCTGTTCGACTGGTGGTTCTAACGCTGATTATTCTTATCAGTGAACAACTAGTGGTGGTTATGTTTTTTTCACATTATAGGAATGTTATGAAGTTTTCGCAGTAACAATCGATATTTTGCTCTTCTATTCCAACGTGATATAAATAACGAAGCCGAATTTATTTGCACAAAACTTGTACTTTTACATTGAAAATCGTGTTGTACAGCAGAGGCTACTTAGCAACACATGGGTAACCTTCAATTCTCGTTATACGAATAGTCGAATTTCGGCGTTTCGTCCACAGGCGGACGCACTGTGCGGCGTAGCGAGGAGGGTGCGCGATGAATCAGGGCCGACGAGTACCGAAAGCGCGTTCCTTTTCGTTTGTTTAGCGTTCCGCCGCGAAATGAAATTACACTCGGCGTCGGGATATAAGCCGGGGACTTAGCTCAGATATCCCGTGTGGGAGAGCGCGCGGGCAGGGCAGACGGGCAGAGAGCACGCGGAGGAAGAGGGAAAGGAGAGACGCTGCACCGTAGCGGGCGAGAACTCCGCGCTGGCAATAATTCTCGTGTTTTAGAGAGGCAATTTCGAGTCGAGTACGCGCACACGAACAGTGGATTTTCGAGGGCTGTACTTTTCGATAATTTACGCCAACGAGGGCTCCGCGAGTTTCTGGGAACCGCTTCCTCCGACGCGCGGTGCGCATCTCCGAGCGCGAGTCCCGATCCCTTTTCCACCGCTTCGAATTTCTATACGCGAACAACATGCGAGGGACACCGACCGTTTTTTCTCTTTTCCCTTCTCGTTCTTTTTCTTTCGTTCCCTGCGTTCGTGGGAATGCAACGCATATTTTGGACAACGTTAACCCTTTCAGTGCTTAGTGCGTTGTAATTCTACCACGTTTACCTTTTGACTCTTTTGTCTTACACTACAACTCACGCGATCGTGTGCGTCGTGGAACTATTTTGCTTTTTATGGACGCTTCGGTTGCAGCATTGTCGTTCGAAGTACAAGGAATGTATTTATTTTAACCCTTAGCGCTGCGAGTGATCATCTTTTGGGAATTGTGAGCGATTTTTGTGGTATCTCTAAGGAAGATCAAAGAATGTTGTATTATAATGTTTCAAATGTAAGTCAAATTTTGTTAAGAAGTTTATAAAAGAAAGCGAAATAAAATGTTCATTCTGTATGCTGTTTCGGTTATTCTCTCTTTTCAGTAAACTGTGAAAGAGGCAACGGGGTCAATTTCGAGGAACAAGTTCGTAAGATGTCACGAAAAGCAGAATTTTGTCGATGTAAGCTGCACACTGATGTTCGGAAGTGTCCTGACATCTGCTGCGCGCGAATAAAACGGGATATTAGATGAAAGTTACACATTTTACGTCTTCCTTACCGGCTCATCGGTATCTGAGATCGTAAAATGAAATTGTAACCTGACTGAAGGAGTTCCCTCCCTCATTTTTGTGAAAGATTAATATCGCAGAAGTTAGAATTTGGTAGCTAGTAGGTCAATTGATTAATATTAAGTTTCAGCGAGCATTAACATGTCACGCTTCAACAACGCTAATATTAAGTTTCACTGAATATTAAAGATTTATGCATAAAGAGCATTAATATTAAGTTTCACTAGATATTAAAGTTTCATTCTTGGGAAATATTGACATTAAATTCTGCCGAACGTTAAAGCTACATGTTTTAAGGATATTAATGTTCAGTCCTAGTCAAAATTAAAGTTTTATGCGCGGGGAATGTAAATATTAAGTTCCATCTAGAATGAAACCGTTACGCTTGGGGAATATTAATATCGAGTTCCACCGAAAGTTGTAGTTTTATGCTTGAGAAGCATTAGTATCGTGTTCCGTTGAAAATAAAAGCTCGATGCTCGAAGAATATTGAGCAACGATAAATTGTGGATTCCGCAGCAGGCTTAACGCGCAGGCCTGACTAAATTCGGTATTATGGATAATGGTAAGACCATCGAGATTGTTCGAGTTCGAGGCAACAGAAAAGTCGATGGTTGGACGAGGTTCGCCGAGTTTTTGAAGACGATACGTGAGAGGGATAAATTCCTGGAAATTTGCAACTTCGGTTCGTACAGACGATTTTCGGCGATTTCGCCCGGCATATAAAGCACGGTTCGGCGGGCCGAGGCATCCGAAGAAAATGGAGGAACAAGAAAACGACGTTTCGTGCACGAAATTCAGTCTCGCGGTCGGAAGAAGACACGAAGACAGCGAACGTCTACTTCGGTACTTTCTTGAAAACCCCCTGTCAACCAAATGACGATAAATCTGAAGAAAACCTCCTGAATATGTAAAAGGAAGCCGGAGGTAGAATGCACAATAAATTTCAAGATAATAAAAACTTCCCGAAGCCTGGAAAGTGTTTTTAATGAATGTGAAAGTTCGAAGAAACGCCTTCGAAACGCAGAGATCCGACAAATGCTTCAAGTCCACTGGAAAGTGTTTACGGAGACCTACAGATAAAAATGTAAAACGGACATCGAATCTGAAATTCCGGAAACGAATCCTCGGAGTTATAAAACCCCAGGAAGGGCCAAACACTTCGATCAAGAAACTGACAAAAATCAAACCGACATACCAAATTCAGTCTACATCGTTTCATCCGTGAATCTCCCGACTCCCCACATTAAAACGGAAACTCGGCAACACTCGGTAAGCCCCGAATTCTCAAAAACACCGAAAAACATACAAAAAAAAGACAATAAACCAAAAGAAAATCTTAAAAACTCTCATACGTAAAACCCAAGAATCCCATTAAAAGGAACCAAACAACACGAAACACTCCAAATCCCCAAAAGCAAAGCTGCGTCGAGAAGCTAAACCAGAACTTAGTACAAAATCGATGGAGTCGAGTGCAGAAGTGGCCGAGAACGCGAATGCCCGCTAAGGAACGGACTATCCGCTTGTCGGGATCGAAACGGGAGCGAACAAAGGTAGAAACAATGAGGCAATTTAATGACAGCGGTGCGTGCGGTTAGCCGCGGAGCAGCGAAAGCGTTCGGTCCGGTTGCAACCCTTGCCTCTGCCGGGGATACGGACTGCGGGCGTGGTGGCGAGAGAGAACCGAGGGCAAAGGGGGCTGGGGAGAGGCAGATACCGGAGGAGTACCTGTACTTAGCGTCGAGAACGTTTGCGTCGAATAACCCCGGCGTCAAAGTCGAGTGGTGTGTACGTGGAAAAGTGAAGAGATAGAGCGAAAGAGAGAGAGGGAGAGAGGCAGAGGGAGAGAGAGGCCGCCGGTTGCCTCGGATGCAGATGATCCGAGATTATAGACATTAGGGACATTAGCCTCGGCGCTATACGATTCCCGGGTGCCCCGCGGTGCGCGCGCGAACGCGCACGTCCATTTCGCTCCGCGGATCCGCGCGGCCGGCCCGGAGGATCGTCGCCGCTTAATATGCACCCTTCGCGGCGAGTAAGTGATTCGAGCCGAGTAATTTGCGAATTTCAGTGCGCTTGTAAGTCACGGGGGCAGCCGCCTGTCGCGGTTATTAATGGACCCGGGCGCCCTTGCTCCGCGGCTTCAACACGCCCGGGATCACAGCTACCCCGATCATGTCAGTTTCGCTGGGATACGAAGCCGGGAATACCCGGGGACCTGGGATGAAGTATTCATGAACGTGCTTGCCTTTGTCGAAGAAAGCTTGGACGGGATTTCGGACACGTGTAAATGGAGTGGAGGTGTCTGCCAAGGTCGCCGGGTTTCAGTATTTCTAGCATTTCAGCTAGAAATGTTTGATATGGTTTTCTGGGATTCTATCTGGGTGATTCTTGTGAATTTGTAGGAAGATTAATTGTTTATTTTTGTATCTCTCGAGTGGTTGTGTTCTGATATTTCCACTTGTTTCGAGTGCTTCGCGTTGGCATCGAATAACGCGATAGGAAACAGGTAATCGATTGATCTTTGATGTAATTGGTTGATACATCTTCCATTTCGTGCGGCTGTAGTCTACGGTAGTTATTGGTCGGCGAAATAGAAAGGATTATTGCACCTAATAAACGAAACGAGGCGTGAAGCAGACACGAAGAAAATGAGCCTGATCGAGTTGAAGAAGACCCGATAGGAAGGTAAAAATTCGTGAACCATGTTCAGGCCTATCTAATTACACCTAACTGTACCGGATATCAGACAAGTATTATTTGCGATAATACGATAGACACAGTCGGCTAATTCTCTCATCATTTTGCAGGTAACTCTCTCAACCCTCCTCGTTATCTTCATCATATTCCCATCCTTGTCTTTCCGCGTGCGTTACTCGAGCGGTCTTCTCCGCGCGGCAACTTTATTTCCCATGTACCCACGAGATTAAAGGCATCGCCCGATTGACTGATAGAAATAAAGGAAGATCGCGGGAAGATACGCCGGGATGAACAAAAACGCTAGAATTCAGTTATTCAATTATTGTTGCGATGTCGAATACCGTACGCTAGCTCCGACACTCGTTAGATCAACACGGTGTTTAGGACACTCGATAGAGGAAGTATACACGGGGGTCCATTCAGTTTCAACGACCGCAACGTTAATACTGATATTGAACCAACATGTTCTACCAAATAATTCAAATATTATGATTAAGAATCGTGTAACAATGTAGAATCTACCTTAATTTTTGTAAACTGAGTTGTGGCATCTGCTAATCAGAAATACACTTATTTCTCTTACTAATGATTTCTTGTGTAAAAAAACGAAAGTGCGGTTGAACGTAGCACTTCCTTCTAAATAATAAATTTATAAATCAAAAATTCCTTATCTGAAACATTTGTTTACATCCCAAGTACCATCTATAAATGATCCACTACGACACTTTTCTAATGCAATAGCATGGTGAAAATATCTCCATCCGAAACAGAATAACCTCACCTTTTAAATTACATTCCACACTTCTTTACTCCTCTAATCACATCGCAAGAGAGATGCTTTCATCCATTTCTCCCATGAAACAAATAACAAGATACCAATTTCCCACAAATTTATACTCAAATATCCAGTCCTCGCTCCGAATAATCCAAAATAATCCTAAAACGCAGTAAGAAAAACCATATCGGAGATGGTACAAGGTGTCCCGAAAAAGCCCATTCCATTGCAGAAGAGCCAATAAAGGTGAAACGATCGGGAAATCGCATCCGTGAATTACGGAATCGGCCCATGGGAACCGCGGTATCTGCGTCTACCGTAGCATTAGACAAAGTAGCGGGGTACGACTTGAAATGGAATCAAGAGACAGAAAATCAAGCATCGAAAAGAACAGACACGCCGGTGGATCGGGTGTATCCCTGTAATCTGGCGCTAGTTAGACGGGGATCCTAGGCCATGATTGGTAACGACCGAACCCCTGACGCGATCCCGAGTACAGGCGTGCAACTTTAAGCACCCTGCACACATTGAAACATGTAGCGATGCATCGAATCCTAGATTCCGTAAAATCTGCATCGACGTCGGTTCCCCTCGACACTGCCAACAGTTTTCAGTTTCTCCTGCGATGTTAGCGATGGAAGATACGCTTCAAAGTATTCGGTTAGTTTCCAACTCCAGCACCACTACCAATGATAGGTATATCAAAATGATCCATTCCAAGATTTCTATTCTTCAATTATTGAAACGATGAAAATGCTTTTGTGAGACATTTCTAAATACATTTCCATCTTTGCACTAGTGCAACGAGCGCTTGAAATCTTAAGAAACTCTCCTAATTTTAGTAACAAATCATACGTGATCGGTTAATTTTCAGAAAACTGAATTAGGGTGGTAATTTTCAGTGAGATCTAGTTATATTGCTATATATATAAAAACTTAAATATCATACTGTTATGTAATATATTTTAAATAGATAATCAGTTTTAATCAAATTTGATGTCTTTATAAATGCTGTAGTAATTGGCAAAGTTACATAGCTGAGTGTCTTTATATAAAAACGGGATACCCCGTTCTCAGTATGCAATGTGTTAATTAGATAACTAACCGCTCAGATAAATACAGACTCGAGAAAACTGTCTGCAGAGGGTGTTAGCGACATTCGATCGTACATATCCAGTGCATATCTACAGTACATGCATCGCAAAATGTTCACAGTATCATGAAACCTGTGACTTGACGCATGCATCGAAACATGTTTGATCGTGTGTAGAGGGCTTTACTCTTTCTCTCTCTTTTCCTCGCGGCGCGCCTCGCCGCGTGGGAAAGTCGTTTACCCTTCTCTCTCTCCGCCGCGAGGAGGAATCTCTTCATCGTCAAGTAGCCCCGGCAGGACGTGGATTATCTTGGCCGGCGTGTGCAATATCTTCGGCAACTACTGCCGGCGCGGCGCAGCGCGGCTGTCGGGTGACTTTCTCGAGTGCTTTCAATTCGATCGTCGACAAAGTGGATCTGATGGATGTCTCGAGGATGACTCGACCGTTTCGAGGGTAGAAGAGGATATTTCATTTTTGTCGTGGACAGGACAGGCTCGCATGAAATAAATTACACGAGGAGAAGAACCAGATGGAGGAGGAGGATCTTCTGAGGAGACCCTACGCGGAGGGATTAAAGTCGCCCCAAAAGTACCGGCTCTGAATGACACCCTTTTACTCAGCTTTGAGTTCCTTTCGACCTGGCCGTAACCCGCGCCTCGTTATTTCCTTATTACGTTTCGACTGCAGCTTTGACGGGTCGTTTCGAGTTTTCGACAACGTTGTTTGGAAGCTTTGATGCGAATGTCGACTGGCGTGAAGGAGGTTGACGCAGAATTCACGGACTTTCGCCTTTTCAAGTTGTTTTGTTATTGGTAGTTTTTGTTGTAGTTTAAGGGTCAAAGACTGTAGGGGGTTCCACGTACATAGGAATAATAAATATAGAATAAGAATTGTCCATAGGAAACTCTTCCTCCAAGAAATCACAGTTACCTTCATTCACGAAAATCAAATTTTTCCGAAGTTCAGTTTCTCTATACAGTGAATATTTCAATAATAATGTATTCCAACAGTAAATCTGAACAACCGATCGATCGAAACGATCCACTTGGAAATCCGCGCGTAGACATTACCTCAAGTAGAACAACCCAGCAATGAACAGACAAACGACGCAGCCGAGAACACCAAACGTTCGAAGTCGATTAACTCGATACTTCTAACTCTAGCACAAACTAATTCAACATTTTTGACTAATTTATGAACATCCCCACGTCCGTGTCCCTCTCCCCTACATACGAAAAGCAACTACTCCCATGAATCGTCGCACCAGGTTCAAACCAGAACCAACGACTCGCAAAGGCTCTCGAAAGGCATTCCCAGCAGGCATCGTATACCCGAAGAGGGTCGAAAATTTCCAATGCAAACGCACGATTAAGTTGCACAGTCGAAGCCGTTTACGACGGGGGCTGACGCGGAACGGGACAAGTATCAAAAATTCCAAATACAAACACGATTAAATTACACAGTCTCGTAAACGTTTCTCCCTTACGGTTCATCCGTCATTAATTCTAGACGTCATAAACGATTTAACGACCAACGCAGTTTTCTTTCCGCGTACGAACGTTGAATCGAAATGCGCCAAGCTAGGCTCCCGTCCTAGGAGCCTGGGAGCAGCGACCATCGTTTTTTGCGGCGCACGCATATCGGGCTGCGGCGAGCGAGGTTAGTTCTAATCAACACGACGATCTCACTCCCGCTAACGAACCAGTCGCCGGCCGCCGCCCTCGTTCGCGGTGCGCTTTAATTATCCGGCCATCGGATGATCGAGCGTTCGGAATACTTCCTGACCGTAGCAACGATACGGGCGGGGGCCGAGGATCGGCGACAACGCCTCGCTCCATCGCGACGCACCCGTGACACGATGATGACCGGCTATCGGGCAACCAGTAATTGAAATCGTAAACACCGGCTGGTAATGACCCGTCGACTTTATGCGCTCGCGTCGACACCGTCTGCGGTCCCGCGTACAGGACCAGGCCTCCGCGGACTTAAACCGCCGCGACGCGTCACTGCGGTTTGCCCGACGGACAGGTATGCACGCGTCTTCCTCTCGCAAACTGGATAATAATGCCGATACTTGGATTTTTCTTCTTCGGGCCATCGACTCCGCAACGATACCCTTTTTTGGCAGGGCTGCGCGTTCGCTCTTTTTGCACGCCGATGCTTTCGCCGTTCCGATGGTGTTGAGTTTCTTTCGGTGGGATCCTCTTGGATGATGTTTTGTCATATTTCGTGCATGCTGATATTGAGTTTCGTACGAGGGGAGAATAGGCTTCACGTGGAATGCCTTTGCTGCGTGTTATTTATGAAGCTTTCCTGTGGTTAACCATGGTGAATGTTAGGTTCGTTAAGGGGTGGGTTTCGGAAATTTGGAGATGAATCTTGCGTTGAGCTGTGGTTCGTTGTTAATGTACACTGATCTGTTCGTTCAACTTTCAATTACCTTTCAGTGTATTTATTCTGTTGAAATTCTAATTTGAATTCTTTTTTCTAGAATTCTAATACTTTCCCTGATTTCTACTGACATTTGTAATGATACTGGAGAGAAACTTTGGATTATTCGAAAAATTTCGACGGTTTCATTATATCGTAAGCTACCGGTGAGAATGGGAAACGCGTACCGTCGGAATCACGGAGCGACCTTCGAGCATCGACCGTTTGAAGAATCTGACCGCAAAAACCTATACCGGGGACTAGGGTACGCTACCGGGTGTAAGGTTGCGCGTGCGGTACCGCATCCTTGCGTTAGGTGCAGCACGCGTTGCTTGCATGGCAGGTGTGGCTCGAGGCTCGTAGTAGTGAAACATTGTAATCGTTCGAGATTATCTTTGCCCGGGGCGGTTGCCACAGATACGATCTACAAATGCTTTTGCCATTAAACTGTGAATCTGATGCATCTACAATGTGAAGCAAAAATGTGTAGGATTAGACGAAACGGAATGAAAAGTAGTAATGACACTTTCGGTTCCGAACACATCTCGATTTGAAGTGAAATTTAATGTTCATAATAAAATATCTGATACAATAGATTCTCCCGGAATTAAGATCGCATGAAATTGAGGTTCCATTTCATTATTCATATATTAGTTTCACTTCAATATCCTCCTAGAACATAACACGAATGAAACTCATTCATACGTTACCAATCAGCACGTTAAATGTCGATTTCACGAAGCGAAGTACTCGAAATGAACAAAATATTATATAAAACTACTACATCTTGACGAATCATCGCAGTAGTTAGCGTTACTTGCAACACGGAATCATTTTCAAATAATATTAACTGAGGGAACTGTAGTAATTCAATTTAGATCACCGATAACCCTCATGCGTATAATTAAACCCGCTAAACGTCCGACCTCGATCAACTAGTATCACGATGAAAAATCACGAAGAATTCTCCGTCCCCGAAGCTTATCCAAGAATGCAGTAAAGTACAATTAACGCGAGCACGGTTTTCAGATAGCGCGAAACCTAATAAAACCGGCGGAACGTGAACATCCAGTCGGTTCTGGTTTTCGCGAACCGATCCAGAAAAATGAGGCTGCTCCTGTAGAACACCTGCTGCTGCTCGCCGATCACGGTGAAAAATGCGTCGAAAAAGGGAGCAAAAATTGCTGGAAAAAATGCACGGACAGGCGCAAGTTTACACGGAAACGATTTCAGTGGAACAGCCCGGCTTTTCACTGCATGGAGGATCGATGAGGATGACTTCTCGCTCGAGAACCAACCCCGGCCTCCGCCGCGAAACTCTCTTGCGCAGTTAAACGGCGGCCGTGAGGGGTAAAAAAGCAGCGGAGCAGGTGCAAAATATCCGCGCAGACAGTTTTACATCGGAAATAGAAGAGCAAGAGTCGGTTCGGCTCGCCGATGACTCAGAGGCTAGGTTTCATCCTGAGAAGACCGAGTCCTTGACCAGGGTTTCGCTCTCGTATAGGAATTAGTGATAATTATATGGGGCTAGCACCTGCACGCACCTGCAAAAACCCGGGACGCCCTGTTCTCTCCCCTGCGTTGCCTTCTTCACGGCGAACGCGTCGGTCAGTCACGGCGCGACGACGGCTCGAGGGGTGGGGGCAACGGAGAGATCGCAGAGACCGATGGACAAAGTCGGAACAGCTTCATCGTTGAACCGGAATCGTTCATAGAATGGAACTCGGAAAATTACGTTCTTTGAATTTCTCTTAGCGACTCGTAGCGAGAGGTGGTTATTTGAGAATGATCGAGAGTGAATGATAATATAGAGCAAATGGAAGATTTGTTGAATCGAACGAGATCGAGAGGGAATTTTAAAGGAAATTCGATATTTAGATGGAGTAGCAGTCATTTGTAATCGTTCCGATGAGGACAGAGAAGTATTAACCTTGATTTCCAGTATTCTGTGGTGTTAGGTTATCCACTGAATCGCTGCTCTGTTCATTTGTAAATGAATGTGCCTATTATCATCGTCTACATTCGTACAGTCGCATTTCTTTCGTTCGACTCATGACCAATTGTAAATGAAAATTTCCCGATCACGTTTCTAAGCTTCTAGCTGTCAATGACGAGTACACTCGTCACGAGAGAATAACAATTTTTGTAATGACGAGTGTATTATTGATTCAATGAGGATCTAGTATTATTTCCTTGCAAATTCAATTGAATTTTACAGCTACTGCGCGTAGTCTGCGTTCGACGAGTATACTCGCCGCATTGTTCCAGTGACACGACGCAGATGTACGCTTTCGAAAAGGGCAGCACGGCCGAGAGGTTAGCATTTCCATCCCAGAGCGAGATACTTTCTTCGCCGAACGCAGCGTTCCCCGACGAGTCTAGTTTTTGCGAAGTTTAATTACGGGTTTGACTAGAAATTTCCGCGTTTCGATGCGCGTAGTAAAACGGTCGGCGCATCTGTCCGCAGGAACGGAAGGCCCGAAAAAAACTTTGTTCGTGGCGAAGTTCCGTGTTACAGCGACATACCTTCGGCCGCGAAGGAAAAGAAACGCGCACGATAATCTGGTTAAAATCGCGGAGAAACGGCAGGATGCAGAAAGAAACGATGAACTGCGGAAAATATCGGGGGATTCGAAACAGGGCGGAGCGTTAATGGCGAATATAGGCATGTTCCCGTTTCAGCTACTAATTTCCGTTTTCTGTCCAGTGCTGCTCGCGTTCAATTGATACCGCGAGCCGGTCATTAACCACGATTTCGTTTTGAATAAAGTCCGGCTAACGAGCGAGCCGCATAAAACGGACGAGATGGGAATTTATAAGGGAACAGCCGCTGCAACCTTTGCATGGTGGCTGTGTGCTTATATTCTGCGGGGAAAATATTGCTCTTATAACTATATTCTCGGCTCAAATTTGAAATAACGTCCGTTCCGTTTTGGATCAATTTGAACTTAAACTATATTTCAGCTGAAATTTATGTCTTCGAACGGGAAAGATACTTTTTCTTTACAGACGATGGTAATTAACGAACTCTGCCGTTGAACGGACACTTCGAATAACTTCGGAAATAGAAAATTATATTAAATACGGATTACATTACGATAACTTGCGTTAAGGCAACGTGTCAGACTCGCAATGAAGATTTCCAACATCTAACAGACAAATATCACTCGAATTCAAAGTAAATGTTACTCTTCTGCGATCGATTGTTACACTTAAGAGCAAACATAGAATATACAATTTTCCTTTTTTTCCAGTAAATTACTAATGAGTAATCGTATCGATCAGAATCGAGAAAGAGAACATACAAGTTAATTAATATCGTTACAACGAAATCTCACGAGACGTTACCAGAATTAAAAGTCGAACGTCCGAACGGATTAATTCTCGAACAGAGGAAAGCATCTTTAACGAAACATCTTGAAGTCCCAACGAAACGTTACATTATCGGCCGACGGGTTTACGTTTATGCAAACAGAGAATTTATAGATTTATTTATCGACCTCGAGGGCCTGTCCCGAACCTCTCGTTCGAATCGTACTTGATTTCCGACCGGTTATTTACGGCCGGACAGATTTTCGAATCTGCGATCGTTAAAAAATTCGGAGGAGGATACGTGGGCGTGAAAACGGCCCGCCGTTTCGGCTGGATGTATTATTTACACGCGTCGAAAGCGGCACGTCCGTAAATTTCTACGGTAATGCCACGTTTACGACTCAATACCGGGAACGAATTCCGCGCAACGTCTATTCGTATCGACGGGGGTGGACACGCCGACGTTTTTCGCCGTTGGCCTGCCCTCTCCGGTGACTCCTTTTTACGCGCCACCCACCTGCTTCTGAATTCCATTTTACGTTGAGACTCACCGGTCTCGAAAAACCACGCCGGCATTCGCGAAATTAAACGGCGGTTTTACGATTGTTCCCCTCCGTCGACGTCCGCTGATCGAACAAGTTTTAGGTGACGCCTCGCGACAGTTCGCCGGACGGCGAATCTCCGCTGCAAACGTTCGCTAGACTCGGACAATTTCGTTCAACCCCTTCAGACCTGGCGCACATTATAATGCGCGCTGTTTTACTACTTCAACATCCGACGACGTATTCAAAGTGTGACAGGCGACCATACGTATACGCTTCGAGCCTATTTCTATACAAAAATAGTCTAGTACCAGTATTTTCTTCGAAATAACGTCGTTACTGATGGTGAATTGAATAATTTATCGTTGTCAGAGATATGTAAATATAATTTTGTAAAATCAGGCCTGAAGGAATTAACGTATTTACTCCTCGAGAACCGAAAATGAACTTTCCATTTAGAGACTACCAAGAATGTGTCTGAAAAATTTATGTCGACGTATTCTAATTGGATCATCCGGAAACATTTCAAATCACTCGAAGTTTCTTTTTTCAGAAGCAACCGTACTTTATCTGAAATAAGGAAGATTTAACGAAGATAAATCGACGAGTCGTATTTTATCGAAGGTGATTAAAGTAATCAGAGCATGTAAAGTAATGTTCTAAAAAGCGATGGTAATTAACATGTCGAATACCATGGATTTCTCCGGTGAACCCCGACGAAATTGCTATAATCCACTCGATTGGCCGACAGTTATTTGAAAAGATTTCTATGCTATAAACAATGCTACCTAATTCGGCGACGTTCAGTAAGATAAACGTGCAACCACAAGAACGCTATTCAATTAAGTAATTTGCGTCGGTGCTGGGAAAGTAATATTCATTAGGAAGCCGATGCTTACCGAAAGGGTAACGTAATGAGCGAAATAACTGTGAGCATTCGAGCAGTATGTAGCACACCGAGAAACCGGACGACCCGTGTCCGGCGTGGCTCATCGAAAGCGGAAGCTTTGACGTACGGCCGCGGCACGACAGAAGTAGTTTGTAACGGGTTGCGTTCCCGCGTCAGAAAACGCGAAGATCCGTGGCGACGATACGTCGGGATTGAATTCGAATGGCTTTTGGCAGCAGGCATAGTCGTTATTCTAATTTATTGCGGCCGTTCGCGCTGCCAGCGCCGACGTGAAACAATAAAGCCGAACGAAGAAAGAGATAAAGGAAGAGAGAAAGAGCGGAGCCTCTCTCCGGCGTGTAGTAACATTAAATAACGAGACGGCCGTGGCCGTGAAAGAGATTCGATCTAAAGTGCCGGTTACAACGTTGTCGTAACAACTTTCTTCTTCTCCTTCCACCGCGGCGGCCTATCGCGCCCGCTCGAAACGCACGCGAGAGTCTTTTATCGATTTATCGCCGCCATTTTTCCGCGGATCACTGAAAAAAAGGATCTAACCACAACGCTTTCTGCCCATCGAGAATTACTAAACTGTGACTGCACTTATTTTACGCGTTCTAGAATTTCTTCGAGCCGCGGGGCGAGATTTTTGAGAAAGTTCTATGAGTTGATCAATTTTGGTGGAAAGAACTATTGAGGTGAAGAGATATTTGTCGGACTTCAATATCTGTGAATTCCTTTTTCAGTCTTTCGGTATCTTTGAGAATAACATAACAGGGAACAAGAATGGTGAAACTAATTGTCTTAACCCTTTGCACTCGGAAGTTTCTCGCTAGAAATATTTAACATATTTTAACGAGACAAAGACGATGTTCTTTGAAGCTAACTCGATGGGAAATTAGAAGTATATCGAGAGATATTTATTCTAATATTTTACGTATCGAGCCATTATACAAACATTAAATACCAGATTTATTGCGAAGGGTTAATAATATAATAACAATTCTATTATAGAGCTCTTTCGACCGATTCTGAGAATGTCGAATTTGAACGTCTTGCGGGTCTATAGAAACATTCAAGACATCGGAGCAATGAATGAACTTATCCCGAATTTCGTAGAAATCGCATGTTTCGGTGGAATTCAGATGCGACTTACCTTTGAGCTGCGTCGACTCGATGGCGAACATATTCAGGGCCAGCAGTTGAAGTAGCCGCGTCCCAGGAAGCGGCAACGGTGAATGTTGCAGCAGCGCTCTGAATTCCTTCAGCATTTGAACCCCGGCCTCCTGGAACGTCTCCATTCTGAAACGAGCGAGTAATCGATTTTCCAATAAACGTTCCCGTTATCGTCTTAATTCCGTCGTTAAAACGTTTCTAACGCGCGAAGCATCATCCGCCCGCGACTTACTCGATCACCGAAATAGTATCGCGAACAGACAATCTGACAGACAATCCCGCTGGAAAACGGGAAGGGGTGAATGAATAACTGAAAAGACAGCCGTGGCAAGTATTAGTCACTCGACGGGGATGTTGCATATTTCAGGGGTTTCGGTCTGGATAAGGACGTCGACCTCAAACTTGCGAAATGCCGAGTCGTTTTTGGGAAGGGTATTTCTTTTTATTTATTCTGGGACTACCATTTTCTCTGTTACTCGTTTATACGAAAAACAATACGTATTTTAAATCTTTACAGTCGGAAGGTTAAAATTTTAACATTTAATATTTAATATCGTATGTCATGTTATATAATTACATCATAATAATTAATAATATTAACATAGGTTATATTCATTGATTCATTATTTTTATTTAATAACTGCATGATTTAGGAGATTATAATAAGGGAAGTATGATTTTGAAAAAAATATTCAAATATCAACGCTTTTTAGTTTGTAGTTCTTTAAACTTAAAAAGTTTCTGTCACTAAAAATGATTTTCCAGTGGCACTGTACACGATTTAAGAAGAGATATTCAATATTAAAGGTACAGGTAGCAAAGTTATATAATACCATAAAATTACGTCTCGTTAATGTCGTGTGTGAATTATTTAATGCTATTTATAAAATGACCGTGTAATGGCAATATACAATAGTACCTCAGGTGTTAAGTGTGAGTATCCGCAAGCAGCCGGAAGTTCAACGAACATTATCGCTTCAATGATAAAAATTTCATCCACGCCGTACCAAAACCTGTCCGCGCCGGGTAAATCCTTGCGAAAAAGGAAAAGACTCGTCGGCACTTTTGAACCTCGCCCGGTATCCGTTGCAAACATATCCGACGCTTGTTCTCGCCGCTTCAGAACGATTCGAGCTGCATTCTGACGAGTCCAAATCGAGCTCAGATATATCAGACGTTGTAAATTAAAAGGAAGGAACTCGTATCTCCCGTGCGCAGAGCTCCGAAATGTTACTGTTTCAAGCTTACAATTTTTTTATGAGTCAGGCTATTTTCATCCCGAGGAAGACATATATATAATGATATGTAAATCGAAACGTACGGAAAATATTCAATAAATAATAACTGCAGCATCAGTTGCGGATATTTATCAATATTTCATTCATTTAGAAGCACTTGATAGAGGAGAATTATGTATTCCTACAAAAATAATTGATCACCAGAAGGAAACTCACAACGAATCGTCAATTGTCAATTACAAAGACCCATAGTTGTCTTTTCACATTTAATAAGAAATTACCTAATTTCTAGACCGAAGTCTCTATAGTACATCGAGTAAAACTGATTTGCTTACAATTATTAACACTATAACTACCGAGCAATTAATGCGATTAACTTGTGATCTTTATAAAAATTGTGACAATAAGTCTTTCGTTATTTCTTCACATATTCGTTACAATATTGATGTGAAACTATTTTTCAAATCATTTCGGGTATACCACCTATCGGGTATTATAAAGCGAGGGGTTAAAATTTTAGAAATTAAAGGTTTAAAAGTAGTCAATCAGGATACACATTTACCTACCTCCATCAATCAAAATTGTCTCGAACATTTACGAGATAATATTTATAAATTACAATAATATCTATAAAATTCAAGCAATTCAAATAATATTTATAAAATGCAAATAAATCAAACGATATCTATATAAAATTCAATGCGAGTCAAATTGGCTCATTCGCTAAATCCAACGTGAACAAAAGCAACCCTTAGAACACTCGTTAGAAGCAGCCAGCATCGTGTAGATCGCGAAAGGGCTGTCCGAGGTAGCCTCGTACCCGTGTTCCAATAATTAACCGTAACTCGCGTTATCGGAGCGGCGAACTTATCCGCCCAATAACACCATCAATTTTCCCGGGGATCGGCTCGCCCAATAAATAGCCGTTGCCCGACGCGCAAGGCAGCCGGCCCATTTTAATTAGAGTATCCAATTATTTATTTGCGAAATTCCTCGATAAGACGAGTGCGTGGCAGAGTGAAAACATTCCGCCGCGGAATGCGCCCCGCGCGCACGGGGGGATTTAATTAACCGGCGACGCCGTTTTTCCGGCAGGGGGAAAATTTATTTCGCGGCTAACGGTTCCGCGCGGGATTCGCTCTCGGCCTGGCCGAGCTACCGTGCCGCCGCGGGAACCTCGCAATTACGATCATTTTAATTGGAAGACAGACTTAATATTACGACGCGTCGGTCGCCCGACAAATCAACCCGATAGGCTCTTCATCTAATTGGATGAACTGCTCGCGTTAACCGAATCAAAGGCGATCCCGCGCCCGCGCCGCGATGTTTATGCAAATGCGCGCCAACTTTTCCCGGTGGAACTGGGCTAAAACGGAATTCGGTTTCCTGCGCGAACGGAAATCTCTCGAGTGACGCGGAATGAATGAACGCTGGAGCCACCGTGCTCGTCAATATGGATTTGGAGATTCGGCGAATAAATAGCTTCACTTCGATGGTGTAATCGATATATGAAAAATCTATCGTTACGATTTTTATGAGGATTACATGTTAACTCTTTGTAACATAATTATTTTTCTAGTTCTGTGACGACTTTGATTTCAATTTTTCTAGTTTTGATGTGTCATTTTAGGTATGAAGTGCTTGCAGTATTTGAAATTTAGGTTTTCAAAGGATTGTTCAGGCGGAATTTATAATATCAAAATTCAAATGTTTAGTTTATTATTGTTTCTATTTTTTTAAAGGTATTGCAATTCTTAAAATATTGTCGTTCGCCTTGCACATTTTATTTTACAATTAGAGCATGCCAAGCAGTCACTATGCTCGCCTTGAGAATATGCGGTTGTTTTATGTAACTTACCATCTAACCGATTTTTAAGATTTCTAGGAAAAACTAGTTTTGTCACGCCTGAGTTGACTTCATAGCTCAAAGAATTAATCACGTTACACGCTCGGTTGTCTGGTGTTAATATCGTCATCGATATTATTACTCCAAGTTACAAGCGAAAGTACATATTAAGACAATTAACGCGAACGCTCCGAGAGAAAGAATGAAGCACGGATTAGAATGAAGGACGTGCTTCGAGGTAATTTGCACGTGATAAAAATGCTCGAACACCGTTTCACATGCGAGTCGTGGCAATTAACCCCTAAGGTAATGATAGAACAACTAGATTAACCATTTAATCGCCCGGACTCTTAAATTTAGTCACTTCGATGAATAAGCCGTTCACCCTAATTACACGGTTGCGAAGTAATACACTCGCTTAATTAAGTTCCAATCTAATAAAAACACTATCAGATAGCGCGGTCGCAATCAAGCAGACAACGAAAGCTACAGACGTTCGCTCGCGTTAGTACCAATTTCGAATCATTCGGATGCGCGTTTTCCAGGCAATCTAACTCGACGGATTCAGCCAATTACTGTTTCCGCATGAAACGCGAACGCCACGCGAGAAGGAAACGCCGAGATACGTGTCTGAGCGCGGTGGCTCGCTTCCCGACCGAGGAAAAGTTACACGATCGTCGTATTAACGTGCCGAGATATCGCGAGCGAACATCCTAGGCTCCCGAGGTTTTGACGGATCTCGCAGTGAGGATCGAGCGAGAAGAAACGAATCGCCCCCTAAGCCGGCGTTAATCACGCTTCGTTCTGGCCGAATGATAAAGGGGAACGCCGGGTGCTCCCGTGAGACCCACTAAACAGGCATCCTCTCGTAAACACGGCCGACGATCTCACGTAGCTAGGTACTAGGTACCCAGGCGCTATCTTTCCCACAACCTCGTTCTCTCTAGTCGTGGATCCGTGCTCCACTAAACCGTCCCCGGCGCGACCTCCCTCGAGCCCGCGATCCAGGGAATTTGTAACACGATCCATCTTGCAACCCCGGCTCCTACGTATCTGCCAGGATCTACCATTAGATCATCCTGCTCCGATTAGATGCAGGTAAAACGGCTTCCTCGTGCAAAATCTTTAACCCTCCGCAATCCTACATCGAGTCGGACTTGATATTCAGCTTCATTTCAATGTCTACGTATTTCTATGAGTTTCAGTGTAATTAGTTGTGTTGTAGAAGCGTGCGATATGAAGATACTACTGATTTGTCGGTTACTCGCGGTCGACCACGGATTTGAAAGGTATTGGACACTTTTCATAGTAATGTTTTACTGGGGAACTTTGCAAACATTGTATGAAATGGAACAACGTAACGGAATTGTTAAATAGTTTGTATAGTGAATAGGTTGTTATATTCACGTCGAACGTGTTTTCCTTATTGCGGTGGTTTTAAATCGATAGGTGTATTAATCGTTCTTATCGTCTCGTTTTCATTGAATTTTCTACGCTGATGGAATCCAGGTTCTATGGAAAAGAATATTATGCAGTTCTCACGATTAAGGAATATTTGGAATTCATAATTTGTCATCGGCGATGGGATAAATTCGCTCATTATACGAAATACGAATAGGGCTGGCGATCGGGAAAAGAGTTGACAATAAACAGACGTTTGGTAGATAAATGAGTAGCGGTTAAATAATAAAAGTTGACATATCCGAGCAGTAATTATGTCAATTAAATTTAAACATCGTGTTCTCAGATATCGGATAATCAGGAAGTACCTAAGCCGCAGCACTACTCACCGTTCGTTATCCTAACGATAATTGCCAAGCGATTTCGTTAATATTCGTTAGCGAGCCGATGATATTCCCATTATTATTTCAGGAATAATAAAACCGTCGTTGCTCCCGTAATCGTAATAATAGTCTCCGAGCGGTGCATTAATGCCAGGTAATTTATAGTCTTATCAACGGCTGCTAAGCAACTCGACCGGAAGATATAATTCTAACGAGGGATCATTGGAATTATCAACAAGAACAGCATTCGAAACGCGGAAACGTGGCCGGCCGATTATGTCAGTGTTCGAATGATGAAAGAAATTGCGTGCGTTCTGACCGCGGGAAAAATCTGAAATATTAAATCATGCGCGCCATTCGCGGATCGATTTAATCCGTAACCGAAGTTTCATCTATAATTAGAGTTTCAAGCTGTGGGAATTTGTCAATTACGTTCCTACTCCTATTACAAGATCAAGAATCCAATTTCATTCGAGTACCCCGCAACGAAAGAATTCCTCGAACGAGGTCGCGAGGATTGAAGCTCCGATTTCACAAATTAAAGTTTCGTTATGCAGTCTTTTTTGAACCGTGCCAAACTGAGTCATTAGTTTGAAAATAATAAAGTGTCACTTTTTCTTACGGACAGTTACAGATTTCAAAATGAACACAAATTTTTAAATTTGTATTTGACCGAAAAAACGTATATCTATATTATACACATATTTTCGATGCAAGATAAATGCTAAATAACATTGTGAAATCCGTCTGAAAACTTTTCGAAACCAACTTTGTACTAGTTTAACACGGGTCGAAGTTCAATACTGCATACTTAATACCCATCTAGCACTGATGGTACACTTACAAATTTCAAACATTTAACTCTCCACTACGCAATTTACAGGTTACACTAAAACTTTAGCCATAGCTCAAGCTTAGTGCTGACCTAACACTGATTCAGCATTTGTCACTTTGAAATACTTCACCCTGCGTTGGTTAATTTATAAACACCTCCACCAAGGAACTACATATAAAATCACCAACTAAGGATTATTTCCTGATCACCAACAGATTCATTAAAAATGCAGATCAATTTCCAATCGCCTTATCTTTTAACACATTAAGTCAAAAACAAACTCATAAAAACTCCCATATATACTAAATAGTTTTCTTAATGAAATTTGCAATCAGATTCACCAAATCCAAATGCTATTTATTTATTTTTCATATAAATAACATATTACTTGTCTATCATTAATCTGTAACATTTATAGACACAGAATAAGCGTCAAAGAAATCATAGGACAAGAGGTTAATGAATCATTTATTTCCGGAGACGTATTCGAGCTACGAACGAAAAGAATACCCGACTGATCGCTGGAAAATGCTTGTTCACGCGGCGTGAATTTCGTGATTTCCAGCGCACGAAGCGGAAATAAAATTATTGCCGGAAAGAGCTGCAAAGGCGAAACTGGGTCTTAAAGGATTCCATCGGGACAGCGGGATCGTGGAATAAACCAGTCAGCTGACGAAGCGAGGGGTCGCGCGGTCCCGTGCCGAGCGTCCCGAAATTGGAATACTGCCAACGCGTATCCTTAATAAAACACGAAGCTTTACGGCCGTGCCACAAGTCAAGCTAAAGCTTTCCCCCCGATGGCTCACGCGAGGGAACCGTTGAGCCGTGACTAACGTGCGAACGCGCGTTCGCTTTCAATTTTAATGGAAATTCGCGAGTCCTTCGCCCATGCACCTTCGATGCATTCAGTTCTGAGAAAACTCTTCGAGCGAAAGAAATATCCGTTGCAAACATGCAGAGAGTATTTCTCTAATTTTTATCCATTACTTCGTCAAGCGACAGTTCGAAGTAAACGTTTCGTTAGTCGGTGGTTAGTTGGAAATCAGTTTTTAGAAGCGAATTAAGAAAAGGAAATATAAGTGATAGAGAAGTAACCTTAATGAAGACTATAAAGGTGTAACACGAACTTCTGCTATCCAACGGGAAACGTTAAATCAGTCTCGTTATCAATCACACGAATCTACCGCATGTAAAGCAGGAAACCGTGCTGAGCACAAAAACAGAAAGCAATCCTTAAAATACCGAAAATAATCACGAAACTCGAGGAAACATGAAAAACTGTGCATTTAGATAGCAATTTGGGACTAACGACGTCGAATTGGAGGAAACAACACAGAAAAGCCGACCGCCGGTCGTTAGAATCACGTTTCGAGTCCGAAGGAGCAGCGATCAATCTTATTTAGGCGGTGGAAAGCTTCTTGCCCGGCGGATTCTAACCACGAAGAGATCGTATGCACGCTGGTCTCGCGAACGACGCGTAACTGCAGGAACGTCTCGATGACTTCCACCGTTTTTCCCGTCAACCTTCGGCCACTTAACCCTCGTCATTACTCTTCGATTTTCAACATAGTCGACGAACTGTAACCCGTACGGAATAGTGCGCTAGGTTGTTATTACACCGGGCACCATAATGTCAAGCGATTCACCAGCTACTAGTTCTCGGCGCTTAGCGACGCGCCTAGCACGTTCGCGTGTTACATTCTGCCCGGACTTCTTAGCCACGTCGTAAACACGCTGTAATTATTAACGCCGGATAACATTCTTCATCGTGCTCGCTCCCGCTGTCCGTTCCGAACACTTCGTTCGCCTACTTCTACCCCGTCGTTAGTTTTTTTTTTTTTTTGCAATCATCGCGCGCGGTGGAGCGCGGACTGCTAACTGCGTTTAGGAAGAGTACTGTGCTCGTATGTGAGACTTTAGTTTGTACGATTCGAAATTCGAAATTCGAGATTTTAGTGAACTGTCCGGTTAGCGACTGAGATGATTTTACTAGTTCGCAACGAGATTTATCATAATGGAACTGAAATAAGGATGATAGACAAAGATTTGACTCTGGAGGAATTTTAGAAGGCTGATAGGCTCGTAGATTGGAAGATCGAGCGATTGGTATATGGATAAATTGATAGACTAATAGAGTAGTGACTGAAATTCGATGTTACTATTCCGAATCTCTTTTTATAATGAAACAAAATCAAGAATAAAGGAAAGAGATTTATCAGGGTTTAACTTATTTCGAATGATATTTGTTACAATGTTCGTTAATCTTGAATTAAGAATCCTTTCGATCGATATTGTAAGTGAATTTTGTGAGTACTAGTAGAGTAAAGTGAAGAATCAATGGAAAATGTGGCGAAATTAAAGGAAAAAAGCCGGTTTCACATTTCTCTGAGATGATCTGCGGGATGGCCCATTTCTGCGAGCATTGAAAGACGAAGAGTTCTTAGAAAGGTTGGGTGAGCAATACAGCTACCGGTGAATAGTGCCAGCTGCGATAAATGCGTACTCGTTTCACGTTCAAGGCGCCGTCCGATAGTCAACAACTGTCAACGACCGCTTCCAGACGCCCTCGCCGAGAATGGAAAGACCATTCTCACGACAGTGAAACTGTCGCTCACGGTCGACCGGCAAGAGCATCTTGCCTTTTCGGACTTGGCTCGAGATTCTATTAGTTCACCAAAGGGATAAGATGTGTTTGATCTCTTATGGTAAACTTGTGCAGCATAAACTGCCTTTTAACTCTTATAGCAAACAATTCCGCGTTAAACTAATGTACAAATTAAAGCTACAATGCTTAACTCCCTTGTCTTACAATTTCTTTCACCACAGTGCATAAAACTGCTTCATCGTTAATAATTTAATAGAAAAAGGAACGAACTTGTACGATACTTGTTCTATGTTCACGTTTACTCTAAAACTTAACGATCGAAATTTATATCTGAAGATCCATGGACCAGTCTAAGACTAAGAATTCTTAGATTCTCAAATGTATTGTAGATATCGTTGAACTTTGATCTAAAAAAAAAGTTTCTCTACCTCCACTATTCTGGTCCAGAATCCTTAGACTCTAGTGTAGCAACTGTTAATTCCCAGTTCTTTAACCTCTGACAAGTCTTGATCGAGTTCCTACGACATTATCGAACCAAGTCACATTTACCAAATCAATTAAACTAATTCGTGTCTCCGAGGCCAGGATTAGCCAAAATCAACTCTCCCAGTTCCAGATCCCAATTCTGTTTCTCGAACTCTAAGTCGATTAAATGGAATTTTCCTGCACTAAATTCATACGATTCGAGTATATTAATTTTAGATCGCTCCAGGTTAATTGCCGTCATTATAAATTCTTGCAATCAAACTCCTCCTGCCCAAGCTTAATATAACTTCGGATATCAGTTCTTAATAAGAACCGAAACAACCGAAGTCTATAACCGTCGACAATGATCCAAGGTAATTCTGGGTGAGATTGTTCTGCTGATACGATGGCCCATCTCATTTACATTGTTAAGTATCTATATTCTCGATCCGTTTCAACGCTACTGTATCTTGCTCGGATCCCCATTTAACTATTCTTTTCATATACAGTGACATTCAAAACTTCCCAGCCAGATCGTTTCTTTCGAACTTTTCTTACACGATAAAGACTTTAAAAACTTTTCGTTATTATGACATATAAAGAACATATCACACTACTGTAAAAAATTCAACGCAATCTGTTCTTTACATATATTCTTTCAGAAATAAATAATTCAGCATGTTCAAAGGTTCTCGAACAGAATGTTCAAAATGAAAATCATGCTTGTTTTCTATTATAATAATAATTTAATGTACAGTCTTTAACATATTACTCTTAGTATTTGGCCATGCTCTTTGTATTAATCATAACGGCAAATCAATGCAGCATGATTCCAAAAACAATCCGGCTGGGAACTTTTGAACACTTATGCATTCATAAATACATATGCATAGTATAGCAGTTTTTTTAAAAAAAAAGTGGGCCACTCTCCCCGACTTACCCTACTTTTAGACGATCGAGGAGCAAGAGCAACACGATTACGACCGACTAACCGAAAAAAAACGGACTAATGACCGGTACTCTAGGTCGGTGTACCAAGTGGCAATGGTGTAAGACGGTTCGTTACACAAGACACAAGGTCTCGCTGTGTGGGGTACACCGCGCGGTAGCGTTGGCATCCTGACCTCGGGCTCTTACTTACACGACGACCTCGCCGCGCTAAGGTGATTTCCTGATGTACGCTTTCCTCTGACGTTACCGGTTACTTATTGAGAGAACTGGGCAATACTACGGAAAAGAGAGGCAACGAAGAAGGATTTATAGCATTCTTCGATCGACCTTTGCCGGCGGATAAATTTCAGGCGAACGCGACTGCGTGAACCGCGCGACACGCGAAGATAACCCCGGCGACGAAGAGGACGCGCGGCTCTTTCGTCAATGATGAATACGCGAACACCTCGCGGACACGAGAACCGTCGCGCTGCGTCGCGCCGATAACGTTGTACCGCTATCTCCGACTGGGAATTATCACCGGGACGCGCCGCGCCGCTCGATTGATGGCGTCAACGACATCGAGCACCTTAAGGGTCAACTGTCGCAGAATTCGTGTTTCACAGTGCGCACTCCATTATTCACTAACGCGGTCCCACACGCGCGCTCGGTCGTTCGTGGATCACCGGAATGGGCCGCAATTTTCTCGTTAAAGGTTTTACGGTTTGAATTATGGCTGTTACTTCCTGGCACTGTCTTCGTCCGACATTTTTCAAGGCTCTGCGAGTAACGTGTTTGCGTGCAGAATAAATAGAGAATAAAAGTGTGCACGCGTTTAATCTAGAGCTGCATTTCGATGAGCCTTCGTGGTACCGAGGATTAATCGAATCGTATGGATAACAAGTAGTAACTCGGAAGATTGAACGTGGGACACACTTCCCATTTCCATCTGCTCCAACGCTAGATCGATCCAAACCTTCCAAACTCCTAAGAACCCCGTCACCTCGGCCCGAATTTGAACGAAAGTAAACCTATCCTCCTTCCCATGACCGAATATCCCCCAGATACTCAAGGGAAGAGGAAAAAAAATCGTCTAGAGAAGAAAGTTCGAGTAGGTTCACCGTTAGCGCGATTATCTGGCGATCAAAAGCGGCGAAGTCGGTCCGGGTTCTCTCGTAGAGGAGAGCGACGACTAGAGCCATGTACTCGTAACGTCGAAGAGGATAGAAATACCCGGGACCAGGTACAGGTTGGCAGAAGTAAGAAGCACAAGAACCAGAAGAAGAAGAAGAAGAAGAAGAAGGAGGAGGAGAAGAAGAAGAACAACAGCAAGAAAGAAAAGGAGAAGGAGGAAGAGAGGCTGAAGAAGAAGACGAAGAAGCTGGAAACTTAACGCTCGTGGTACCTTGGCCACGCCGTCGCTATATCGGCGAAGGAATGGTTATGGTGCCCGGCCCACGCAATCCGCGGGTCATGGACCATGATCTATGGAACCCGCCGGTATGGCCCGTTATGCGCTAAAGTGCAAACTTGTTAGTCATAGGAGAGTTGCCCGATGTCGATGGGACAACGCGGGCTGCCGGGGCAGCCGAAGAAAGCTTTCTCGCGAGGTGAATCCCGCGGTCGGCCCCCGCCTCCTCCTTTCTTCCTACTTCTGGCTCCGTTTCCAATGACCGCGGCCCCTGCACACCGACACAGAAACACAGACCGCATCTCCGTGACACCGACGACTCCGCGGGTCGTGGGGATGCCGTTATGCCCTAAAGTGTAATCTTCCTTCCTCCTTTGCTTTCGCCTACCCACCCTTCTATCCTTCTTTGTCCTTGCTCTCTCCGCGTGAGGCTGCCTCTAGTCGATCCTCTTCCATCCGCCCGGAGACAGAGTTCCCCTCGGCGACGTGCGTGCGCTAGTAATCGTGTCACCGAGCGGAATCGCAAGGGCGAGCGGGTTCATTTCAAGATGCGACGCGTTGCGCACTGGTTTCCAAGTGGCTTCGAAAGATTTATGCGGTAGTCAAACGAAGGCTTGTTTAAATGATTAGTTAACACGTTGACGCCACCGACGACCGGAGCGTCTTAATTGCTTGAAAGCAGTCGAAGAAAGAAATCGATGCCGAATATAAATATTTAGTCACGTGAGTAACTAAATAATAGCGTAACTTGGGAACTACGGTTAATACTGGTTTGTTAATAATTGATTCTGTAGCGGTACGTGGCTCGCAGCGTTGGTAGGAAATAGCATTGACCACTTACAGACGTTTAGGTATAGGCAATTCAGCCTACCCTAAAGTCTGTAAATCGGCGAAAATATTTTACACTTTTTACACGTGCGTAGCTGAATAGGCTGCCCTACCATAAACGCTACCAGCCATGTCCCGTTAAGGCTTCTTCGGCCGCACGGTCGGCGCGGCTCGGAAAAAAGATTCCGAATTAGAAATTCACAATTTTTCCCCTGCCAAAAAAATCGAGGCGACGTTGGAGAAGGGAATTAGCTCCACCCTCGAAGTTTCCAAGGGGTAACGCTTTTCCGAAGACGAAGATAAATAAAGCGGAAAGGCGCGAGAAAGCACATTACCCGTTCTGCCTACGAACACTCGTCTACGTAAATAAATAACTTGCAAACATATTTGTCGCGAGTATTCAATAACACATTACGTTCGAAACGCTCGAAATTCTCGTGGCAGTCACGCGTTGAAGTAGGTTTTTAGTATTCTATCTTAGTTATTTGAGAAGTGTTCGACGATCGACGTGTAATGATGCTTAATGATTTTCAATGTCACTAGCTCCTACGAAAACCACATATTACCCAATACCGTCCAGTGGTTCGGACACGTAAACCTCCATTTATTTCGTACAAAATTTTCAAAATAGCAATAGTATCTCGTATCGTTAGATATAAGGAAAAATGTTTGAATAATAACTTTAGAACAGCGACCGCACGTTCCTTGTAAAAGAAATGTCACGTGCTGAATGTACAACTGCATACAATTCACGTTGACATTCATGATCCAACAAGAACCAAAAATAGTCAAGACTCTGGCTGCTGCAGTCTCGTTCCAGGACACGTCCCCGAGGACGCCAGACCTAAAAATTCAAGGCGCTCAGTCCACGATGAAAGCGAGGGAAAAATTTGCGTTCGCCTGAAGAGAATTCACCGGGTGGAACCCCATAAACAATGATTCCGAGGCGAATGCCACGCCTTTTTCCGGCTCTCCATTTTAGTCCTTTTCCGGACACAAAGTAACACGTGTAATATAAATGCCCGAGGGGATAAAGGAGCCGTGGATGATCCGGGGAATTGAATGACAGGATATTTATGATAGGACGCGGGGCACCCTTTATCCCGGGATTTCAATATCGGCTTGCCAATCTTTTCATCCTCCGCCGGCTATTATCCCGCTATCGTGATCGAGGATCTCCTCGCCAAAGGCCAACCAAGGCACGCCTCGATCCGCGTAAAGTTCTTAATTAGAGCGGGCCACGCGCTGCCAATGTCGATTTGCACGGTCTGTCATCGCACGCAATTAATTAGCCGGCCGTGAGACCCCTTGCGACACACACCCTTTTGACGTCAACAAGTCTCTGAAGCCTCTAAGGTCTTTAAAGTCACTAAAGTCTTTGAAATCTCTGAAATCCCCGAGGTCTCTAAAATGTTTAAAATTTTAATAAATGCACTTCGAAACAAAATATCGAAATACCGTATTATCCTTGAATTTGAAGCCTTGAATCCTATCCAGTTTACTCTTTAATTTCGTGATTAGATATCAAGAGACATCTGAAATTTACTAGCGGAAGTGTAGATGGTAATCGTTGACACCTACGCGAAATGGGGGGATGCCGGAGTCGTCCGATCGATTCAATAACGCGAACAATATCGATGATAACGGGGCGGACGGTAGAAACGTGCATCGACAAGGGGGATCTCGCTCGCGGTGTCGGCCAAGCTATTTAGATCCCGCGATCGAGATAAATCCGGCCGCATTATATTTCTATCGCGCGTGGTTGTTATTGATAGCCAATTAATCTACGCCCATAATCACGGTCGGTCGATTGACTGGATGACATGGAGGCCGGTGGGAAAGCACGAGGAACGTGCAGACTATTTGTTTTCTTTCGCGATACGGTTTTCTTGTTTTTATTCACCTGGGAGCGTATGTCATCGGGGAACTGTCGGGGAAACTGTTGCAACGATAGATTGATTACTTCTTTCCATGAATACATCAACACTTTCAACCGCTTATTAACCCTTATCATACCGACCGACGATGATACTTGTTGCCAACCATAACTCGGCGTTATACTCTAACTGGCAATGCTGTTGGAAGCGTTAAAAGTTTCGTATGATACTGATACCAGTAATTATCTTCTGATTTTTAATTAGTATGATTCATTGCAATCGTGGTTTATCGTGATCGCCATCGGCAAACAGTGTATCTGTCTTGATATTATTTTTATCCTTCGATAATTGCATCTTATTTTGGATTTCTTGAGCTTTCTGCGAGGTATGATATATCGCTAAAGAAATTATTGAAGATATAGTGTTATGGTAATATCATTTTTTAGAGTAGAACGAATAGAACAAAATGGTTCACTTGGTCTCCAACAGTGGCTTGGTAAATATGGATTTAACCTTCGATTAAAATTTTCTTTATGATTTTTGAATCTCTATTTCATTCTGTTCTGTACAAATAATTCTTTTCCGATACACTTTCCTGCGGCTTAAAAAGTGGCGGAAATATCAGAGTAGATAACATAAATGAAATACTCTGCACATCTTTAGGAAATTAGATTCTCCCCGAAGAATGCCAAGCGTTACTTTACGCGAATCCAACGATCCTATAAAGGATGTGTTTTATTTATGGTATTACTGCAGAATTTCGCGATAAGGTAGTACTCTGAATAATATTGAAACCGTTAATTACGGCCTACACCCCTGATAATATGCAAATAATTAATCAGGTTACAAGATATGGATCTTGAGAATGCAATCCGACTAACCGGTGGATCTTTCCTGGAGATCAAAGAGGTAACGACCGAGAAAAATCGTGCGCGGCGCAATAATATTTCCTCTTCCAACCAGTTTTCTTCGTTTCATACCGATCCGTGGAAGACATATGAAAATTTCGAATTTTTCACAGTGGAATCTTCACGTCGGTTTAATGGAAATTGTTTAGAAGGAAGTAGGAAACTCTGGAATCACAAGCAACATTGTTTTTCATAATGGGAATTCCTTTACGTATAATTAAACAGATGAATAAATGAATGAACCTCGTGTATCTGTATCAGGAGAGTTATAAAAAAATTGAATTACTAGTTCCTGCTCCCTCTAATTGCTGTTTAATGTGCTGCTTAAATGCTCGATAGTATTCTTATACAAAAATCAAGCTTTCCCACGACACAGTGTGTGCTCCTCCTCTGATGAATCTCGAAGTTTAAGTAAATTGATTGTCTAAGATGTTCAGATTAACTTCGAAGCAAGAATAAATTGATAATACTCGGGAAGTCGTTTAAATTGCTTTTAAAGATTACAATGATTCATCACGAAATTAGAAATTACAATCGCCGATTATTAGAGATCCGGAAATATGTAATCACCATAATAAAGAAGGTACAAGTACTCGATGCTTTAATTAATAACTTCTATAATTAACTGCGTATTAGGTTACATTTACCCTAGATATTGCACAAAATCAATTTTATCGACAGAGAACGTCAAAAACAACTTCTGTTCTGATTATATCAAGATACAAATCCAGTAGAAACAGACCTCGTTGATCAGACACACCTTGCCGTAACATCCAAAATCTTTAATTTCAAAAAGAATAAGTATCACAAAATTTCTTACTAAATTCTCGATTCATTCTTCTTAAGAAAAGTCACACATTTGGATACTTAACGCTAAAACTATTGCACCCTACAAAATGATAAGCTTCAGTTTTCTTATTTCGCAATTATTGATACCGTAAAAGTGTCAGACATCGGAAACGATTTTGAAAATAATTAGTTCCACTGGAATACTATAATGAATATGTGAAGAAATCGAAAAAAATCTATTGCCACAATTTTGATAAGGATTACACGTTAATCGTATTAAGGGCTTGATAGTTCGACTGATAATGAATGATAACGATGTTGGTAGCAGAAACAATTCGAAGATTTATACTTCAAGAGTACCGTTAATTTTATTGCTCTTATTGGTTCATAATTTCATGCCGAGGAGTTCAAAGTAGTGGAAATAGTAGGTAGTCAGTCCCTACTAACACGCATTACATGTAAATTCACCGTGTCATCATTTCCGAAGGAAGTCCAAGGTGTCTGTAATAAGGTGTCATACCCTACGGACTCGTTAATGTCGCCCGAGGATTCAATATCGATACTCCTCGATTGATGCGTTGCCACTGTCAATTACCCCCCGAGGCACCCTTATTGGATGTTCTTCGATACCTAATTTGAATCAATTGAATACTTCTCGGAACAGGTAACTGCAAGTTCGAGAAATAGCAGACCACACAGTCCCCTGTACTTTAAGACGATGAATATTTAAAAGCGAATATTACAATGGCTTCAATTATTTTTCTCCCTAAACCGAATGATCCTCAATCTCACAGATGAATTACTAAGAAATAATATACAATTCAATCCACTCACCACTTCATCGTATGAAACGAGTAAATACTATTTTAGTACGATTCCTCCTCTTTTTACGATTATTAAAAATATAACAGATGCTTCTCCGAGAAATGACTGAAGAAGTCAATTTGGCAATCCGCAAACTGAATTATAAATTAGATAAACTCTCAATAGCTATATCCCTAGGGTTACTACAAAGATATTTCAAAAAATGAATTCGACTGGTCGGTAGTGTAGTGATAAATATCAAAATAAAATCCTTCGAATCGCTTCGAAAGGTCTGAATTCTCAACAGTGCCCTTCCAAGCAGAAAGAAGTCGTGTTCCGAGCAAACGCGAAAAGTTCCAAGCCCCAGCTCTGCCAACAGGACCCCATGTTGCCCGGTGAATCCGGAACGGATCTCATTACCGAAACCGCCGCGATCCGCAGCCCCCACCGCGTAAACAGAAAAATGGAAGAAACTTCTGGCCGAACAGCCGTTCGAGCAGGATCCGTAGCAGCGAACGTGACCGGGTGACTATGCAATTTCATCGGAGGAATCGAGATTGCGGGGTTAAAACGGATGCTCTCGAAAGCTGCCGGTGGTTTAATCAACGGCTAGGCCGGCCGTTGGATCCGAGGCTGGTCGCCAGTGGTGCGTGCACCCAGAAAGCCGATAGCCACGACGAGAGTTCGGGAATCGGAGGCGAAACGCGAGCGCAGAGGGAGGCGAATCGAACGGAACAGAACGGAACGGAACGCACGGGAGCCTGAACGAGCAAACAGAGTTCGTAAACACATCACCGGCCACGGCAGCGGACTTAATAAGCAGCCCACGGTATTATAGATGATCTCTTTATTGACCGCCATAAATCAGAGTTAAGAGCAGGCATTATTACTACCGAGTACATTATCCAGTACGTCAAGAACCGGTGATAGAGTGGGGCCCGGCCCCGGCCCACCTCGGCAAAGACACCTCTCGCGGCATGGAAGAATGATGCAGAGAACAGGTAACTCGAACCTCGAGGCCCCTACCCGCGGAAAAACAAATACATTTCGCCTCTCGCGTCTGCGCCGACTAGTTATGAGCTAAACGCCTGATGATGCTCGGCTTTGACACATTTTTCTTGGCGGTCGAATCTCCTTAACGATCAACGCGAGCGAAGAACGCGACAAAGTGAGATATGAGGATAGAGGTATTGTTTTAAGAAGAGGATGCTTCAGGCTGAATCTCTTGGAACTCTGAAACCGAATATAAGTAGATTTGAGGTTATTAATTATACTGAACAGAATAGCGAATAGCTTCCAGGTGTAAGTCGTGTTCAGTAGGAATTATCCCGACGTTTCCTGATCTTCCATATAAAATTGCTAGCAGAAGCTGATGCTTTTTTCACGCATGCGACTTAACTGCTAACTGGACGACAAAGAGGCGAGAGAAATCTTCAGCTGGGTTTTGTTTACAGTTTCTATTGGTTACGTGCAAACGCATCGACGAATAGCAGATTAGAATCGCTAATGAGATAAAGACTGACCTATTAGACAGGCGTTCCTTGACCTAGCCATCAGGTCGTGGATACGATACGCGTCGGATCTCCTAAAAGGAATTCGGGTCTAATTGGTCAGCTTTCATCTTTCCTCATCTTAGCTTTGATACTAATTTGTTATTCGACAATACGGTTACCCGCAAGTAATCGAAACTATGAAGAAAACATATAGCGAGAGACTCCACTTTTCTCATCAGCAACGCACAGTATAGTGTTCGAGCACGGAAGAAGTTTTCCGCGGCGCTGCGTTGCGTACCGATAGCGGAGTTATCGGCGAATGGACACCGTTCCGTTATTCCGTTGATGGAAGAGACACGGCACGGTTATCCCTGTTATGACTGTCGATTCACCTATAGCCGGGTGACGCGAATTACCTCCTTTCGCCGGTTATGCCATCGTTCACGGGAAATTACGACGTTTCGGTACGCAACTCCGGGAAACGGGTAGGAAAATCGGAAGCTCAGTGATCAGGATTGTTCAGTTGTGACGTGAATAAGTTTAGTCGGGTTTTCATCGTTGGTCTTGCATAGAGGTTTGATGCTCGCTTTGAATGATTAGGAGATTCTTTGAGTTTGAGATGATTTGTGAGTAGATCCTTGGAATTGTTTACGTTAGGGTGGTATTGTACGTGTTGTAATATTAATATTGCTGGATTGAAGATCTTTGTATAGGAATAAATAATGTGAGATACGATTGAAATTAAAAATTAACTGTGACATTTTAAAAGGTCTAAAATCTAACACTAGAGTTATTACTTGACCTTAAACCTACAGCTTGTAAAGAACTAAGTCGTGTTCTACAAATATATTCACTTGCACTTATCTGGAAGGCTTAGATAAAGAAAATCCTGATGGACACGTTGACGAAGAAAAATGGACACGATCGTCTTGAGAACGAATCGCTACCAAAGAGGATAGTCGAGATACATCTCGCAGACACGTCTCGAAAATAGCTACCTGTCTAAGAGGATTTTCGTCTACTCGTGAAAAAGGAATTTTTCTATTAAGTTGGGACAAATGTTTCCTTCTAGAGCCGAGCTGTATCGACTTTCATTGTGAACTCGATGGAACTCTCTGTGACGAAGGGATGATACCGATCCATCAAAACGCGCATCGTATTTCAGTAAAAGAAGAAAACGGAGACAGTCCCAGGACGTTAAACTGTTTAGAACGAGAACTGGTATCTACTAATCCTCTTGAAGCGCTCGGATTTCGACATTCATCACACTCACGTTTTGGAACGATAAATCAGAGGTTTAGTCGGACTAAGCACTGCCACTGCTCTATTCCTCTATTTTCAATTAAGGATCACTGGTCTCAGCTTTCCAAAGAATTATTTAAAAATAAATAAAACAATGTACAACTATCTTCTGCTCGAACTAATACCGACAAACATAGGATACATAAATGACTTAGGAACCTCTTAAAAGAAAACGAAAAGCACGGTGGTCAAAGAAAAAGAATAGATACGCGCAAAAGACACCAAGTGAGAAACGATACTCGAACGAAACGAAAACGAATCTCACATCAGAAATCAGCGTGCAGTTCAAAAAGAAACCCAAACGTTTCACCTTCGAGTACAATCGAATAATTCAATCTTCCCTTGGATCCACTCGACGTTCATCCAAAATCTTATGACCTACTAACTGCAATCGCTCGGTTTCAATACTACCTCCTCGCGCTACATCCGAATAGCTCCTCCTGAAATACCCCAAACTCCACAACCCAAATTCAAGATCACGCCGCAAACTGGCAGAGAAGGTTTCATCGAAATCACTCGATTCTAATATCTCTACGAAAAAAAAAACTAACTCCACGCAAGGTACCGGTAGCGGGGTGAAAATAGTTGGCAAGGGTGGGGATGAGCGGAAGATTCGCCATTCGGGTACGGTCGCGAAGCTCGAAACGGCTATCAGGGTCTATCGACAGGCAACAGGAGTCCGGATAGTCACGGGCGCAGCGCATACGTGCAGTCGGTCGTTGAAGATGGTCGGGTTCTGGTCCGAGGCTGCGGTGTCCAGGGGTGTCCTTGAAGCGGGCGGGGTCGTCACTCGAGGGCCAGCAGGTAAACGACCATCAGAATCCATGTGTGTTAGCAGTCGAGGCCTTATAGCGTATCTTACACTCGTACTACTTAACTTTCTGCATCTGTATATGTGACGTTGTTCTGCCTCCTTCCTTCTTGCACCCCCTCCCGCCCGACCCTCTCCCTCGAACCACTCCTCGCCTCTCTGCCGCCCATTCCTCCACTCCGCAAACCCCTTTTCCGCTTCTTCTCTTTCTGCCAAGCGTCGCGGATAAAAGAGGCTACTGGCTTCTCTTACTTTACAAGTGTTATGAAATGGCAATCCCTCCTCCTTCTTATCCTCGTCGTCGTCCTCCTCCTCATCCTCGGTTCCCGAGACCACCGCTCCCTCGCCGCCCGCCGGTCGGCACCAATTTATAGGTTTAATTACCGCGTCGTTGCGCACGTCGACACTCGTTCGAGATTAACGCAGGAGTAATCTCCGCGAAGAGGGAAGCAAGCGGAACCCGAAATTTTATCCGATCGGAAGCTCGAGTAGGCTTCAACCCTTCAATCGACGATGTCTAGCCTCTTTGGAATGGTTAGAATCGATCTCGGATGAATGCGATCGTGTATGGTTTCGTCAGTCCGTCGCCAGAGGTTTGCGGGGTTTTTAGTTTCTTTCGAGAAGCAGTGATGATTGAGCTTCGATTAGTACGTAATTCTTTGTTGTAGGTATGAATGGTGATCTGTAGTGTGCCAGGTTTTGAAGATGAATTTCTCTGGAGTAATGTCAACACCTATTGTTGTGTTTTAGGAAAATCAAGGAACGACTGCTACGGATTCTTGATAACTTCGCCGATAGCGATGGAAATTCCGATCGTAGACCACCGAGTCACCCAGAGCAACGTAATAGAAACATTCCTTCCAGCACTGTTGTATTGTTATAATATCTCGAAACGTCTTTCCAACGTGGCACGATCATTGAGCAGTCCATTAACACGCTTCCGGCGAGCATACTGATTTCTTGCCACGTAATAATCGATATCGTAAAGCCACAATCGGAAATGATTAAAACGCTTGATTTACGCGCGTTCGCATGCCACAATACAGATCCCCGTGCTCGAAACTAATCAAGGAAACGATCACAATGTTACTAAAACTTTCATCCTCAAGGGAATCCGAATACTGGACATTCTTTCTATACTAAGAACCTGCACACAAGAGAACCGATTTTTCGCATAATACGGAATAATTGCTCGAATAAAACCTGATCTAGACGATGCCCGCTCAGTCCCGGCGCAGATAAGTTCGCTAAAAACTGTCCTTCCTCCAGCGACCGAAACAATCCTCGGGGTTCAGACCATAAATTCCCGAACGGCTTAGGCCGCTGTCGCGAGGGGAGCACAGGCAGATAAAGATGCGTAGCGGTTAATGATAAATGCGGCTGGCCGATATGACGAGAGGTGGAGGGTGTGTATCTCTGGACCGTATGGAAACGGTTCGAGAAAGGACATGCTCGCGACGCGGAGTCGTCCTTGAGGGCGTATAACTCAAAGGAGCAGGACGATGCTCGGTCAGTAATGAGCCAAATCCATTACGGCACTCGCCGGCGACCACGCAACATAGCAACACCGTCGGACAGGCCCAAGGAGGCCCTCCGGTCTAACCGCGGGGACTACCTTTTCCACCCTGCCCCTCGCTCCGGCCACCGCTCCACGGCAATCTCCTTTTCTCTCCCCCTGGAAGACACGGTCTACACGCGTGTCTATGCCACGCACGTATCGCGCGGTAACAACCACCTAACCAATGGCACCAGTTCACTACCAATTCCAATTATAGATCCGTAAGTATATTCCAGGGAACCCGGCTAACTGACATCCCTTCCTACATGCCCCCCTCTACCCTGCCCGTAGACCGTCATCCTCTTCTTCGCTACCCCGCGCCGCTCCACCCATCGGTTTCTCTCCCTCCAACTTTTTCTTTCTCGAACTCGCTCGCGGTAGCCTCCACTTTTCCGTCCCTCCGTCTATCCCCCTTTTCGCTTCCTGCATCGCGAAACCAATTATGCGCGGAACTCCACGGGTAAATTGAAAAGTTCTAAGCCGGACCGAACTGTGATCCTTGCCGCGGCGGACGCTCGCTAACCAGATAGGGAAACGCGCTCGGTGCCGGAGTTCCACGCGGTTTTCCGAATGCGACGGTCGAACCAAGGTTCAACGATTTTTCGTAGGGTAAAAGGATCTGCCCCGTGGCGATCGGGGATGTTAGGAGTTGATCTTTTTCGGGGACTTCTCTTGCCGGGGGGTACGGAAATTGTGTTACACGTCTTGTTTTGGATGTTTGACTTCGCTGACTTAACAGCGGCTCCTTCCTATGCCTGTGTTCAGATTTTAGCGTTCTAAACATAGTTTTTACATTGTATGTGAATAATATCTTGACGCGAGACTCGAACAGTTCAATAGTCGCTAGCGATAGACAAATAGCGAGTAAACTCTAGGCGCGCATGCGTATGTAGATGTCAATTGTCGTAAATGATTAATTCATACCGTTGAGAATTCGACCGAGGAAAATCCGCGCCGAGGCGCGATCCGAGCGTTCGCTTTACCGCGTTTTATATACTCGGACGCCCGGTGAATACATAAAATCCGCCGTCAAACTCGGGAACAAATAAAGGGGCGGCGGGGGGAGAGGGGAAAAAAGGATTCCTTTGCGGAATTGGTTCCCTATGGTGGAACATTCCCGCGACAACCCGGTACTTTCATAAATTTGAAATCTCCGAAGGGGATTCAAAAGGGCGCGTCAAAAGGATGAAAGGAAACAAAAGGGGGGACACGGTGACAACGGCGTACAGACGGATCCGCGACTCTTTTCAGACGGCGGCCAAGTCCGATCGAAGCAAAACGAGCGGAGGCCGATAAATTCCGTGAAGAACCGGCTGCGCGGCGCGAATAAATCACCGGGCGAACACCGAGAACTATAAGGGAACACCTTTTTGCGTGGTCGCGACCATAAATCCCGGCGACGATCCGGTGCCGAGTATATCGACACCGATTTTACGACTATCGTGCATGACGCGTCGCGGGCAGGCCCGACGCTACTACAATTAAACGTGCCCGGCAAGGTCGCTGCGAACCGAGACACCGGGTACATACGCGGCGGAGGATGCGCGGCTAGCGATAGAACGGAACACGACGCTACGCGAATCGACGCGGATAAAGAACGTTTGTAGGCTAAAACCCTCGCAGAGACACGGACACTTCGATCCGCTATACAAGGTGTCTTGCTAATCTTGGCACACGAGACAGATTCCTTAAGAAGGAATAAACGAGAATTACAGAATAGTTTCTGCACATGCAACTTTGTATTATAGGAAAATGAGGCTGACAATGTGTCATGCGCTGCGTAAATTTTGATCTAGCAGATCTCTGGATACTATGATTTATTTCCTATCGTTATTTTCTAATGTTATATATGAAAATAATGCGATTAGTTAATTTTATTCTTTCGTGCGCTTGGTAGTGACTTAATTCTTGAGTACGTTAAGATAGCGAGTCAATCATTCTCGAAGCAAGCATATTCATCTAATCAAACGAAAACCTGCATCGAAATGTATATCACTGCTTTACTTCCCTGATATTTCCACCATCGGATAGCTCGTAATAATCAGTTCATATGAAAGAAGAGACAAAGCCTTATTAAGAGAAGAAAAGCTACACCATGAATCGGTCGCTAGGCTAGAACAGTGTGTCCTATTTATTCAGATGGAAACTAAACACGGTCAGAAAGTCTCAACCCTCTGCTACCGGCGAACAGTAACGTTCTCTCTCGCAGGAACGCTTCTCCTTGATACCTCTCTCTTTCCGCAAGAACCGCGGAGCCCATTTGTTCGAGCGGCGGAACTTGGTGCCATTGCTGCACGCGGCGACAGGTAGAGGCACAGGTCCTGGCCGAGGACGGGGCGAGACGGTGGTCGGTGGCGCCACGCAATTGTCAATTAACATTTTTACCGCCGTGCAAGAAAACACGAAGTTACGTGCCGGTGGTGGAGCGAGGAGCTCGCCAGAGTTCTAGGGATCGGGGGCTGGGCCGGGCCAACTCGGTCCACATCGCGTCGGGGAGGAACGAAGAAAGCGCGGAGGGAACGAGGCCTGGCCTGGGACCAGTCGACTGATCCTGCGAGCGAAGAGGACAGAGTCTCCAGACAGAGGGAACGGAAAGGGACAGAAAAAAAAGAGGTAGAAGAGTAAAAAGGAATCGGAGAGGATACATTTCATTATGATTATGTGCGCAATGGATTGCTAATCGTAAAGCTCCTTCTGACTGCGTCGAGTCCAGGCTCTACCGGCCACTTTCTTTTTCTCTTCGGCCCTCTTATCCTTCTCTCTCTCTCTCTCTCTCTCTCTTTTCCTCTACTCCCAGCGAACCTGTGAGGCTCGTTTTCACACGTGGGAACGGCTAAACTTTTCTGCGACGAGTATACACCCAGGACGAGACCCTATTAGTACTATTAGCATACATCACCTATCGTTTCGCTCCCCCTCCTCCTTCACCCTTCTGATTTTTTCCATTTTCTACGATACATTCTTTTCCCTTCCTATAGGTTAGTTCGAAGCTCCCTCCATTTTTTTCGGTCGAAAGCGCACCCGACCCCGTTGTCTACCATAGGAATGCGCTATCGATACAGGCCGCTGGAAGCAGGGCGATATTTCGAGATTACTCGCTCTTTATTACATTCCACGGTGCTCTTATGGTACTCGTAATATCACGTTGCGAGGGGCAGCAGTACCTTCAAATATTACGTTTAATAAGCCAGTATCGGTTACGTTCCTCTGTTTCAAGAAATAGGAGATTTTCCGAGGCTTGTTCCTCTTCTGAAGATTTTCGTTGATGTTCTAATTCAACGATTGTTACAGGCTCAGTTTCAGTAACGATAAGCTTCCGTTGATTGATATTTAACGATAGAACTACCGAGCAGACGAGTTGAGTTTTCTCAATTTTTCTGTAGAAATTCTGAGAGCGCGTCTATTGAGATTTCGAGTGACATGATTCAGGTCGCTTGTTTCTACATTAATTACTTCGGTATTTTATCGGAGAAACATTTGTTATTTTCTTAATCATTATAAAGAAATTCCGAAATGGATCATTTGGACGTATTCGATAGTTCTAGTGTTAATCGACAAATTGTCTAATCTTGATCGATGATCTGATGTTGCTCTTTACTGGTTGAAAATGTTTACTAATTACTCGCGCGGTGAATGCATAATCGTGAAATCTCGTGAGCGATCTTCCGAGCGTTAATTAAGAATTAAAAGATGATCGATCGTGGCGGGGGAACTGTTTTTAATAAGACAGAATCGACGCGGCCTCACGTGAGTGATGCACGTCAGGAAGCAGCGGAAGTAATTTCGAAAGGCCAAGGCTGCGAACGGTTACTGATCCGAAGAAGAAGATAATCCATCATTACGCATGTTATATTATCGCGCATATTTTAAGCAAATTTGAAAAATAAAATCACCGGCTAAGTTCAAAGTCTAATATAGAAAAAATGTGTAACATGTAATTTTTTAGATCTATAATCGACCACTTTGAAAGAGTGAAAATATCCCTTGAAGTTAACACTGAAATGTGGAGAACTAAAAATGGCTATAATATATTGTGAAAACGCCCAGAATACGTTTAAAAAACTTATCTGTACATCATTTTCATTAATCTAGTATTTCTAATGTTAAGAAAAGAAAATGTGTTTGATCAAATATTTTAAAAACTACTGAACTTACTTATTAAAGAACTTTGAAGGAGATGATTACAGACTGAAAAAAACAACCTCCCTTGAAACTGTCAAATTTCTTGGAAAAAGATGAAGAACTCGATTGCGCGACTGTTAATTGCCCAGCGTTAATTACCGAGGAATATTTCCGGAGCAGTTCACCTTGTATATGACCGACCTTTCACCTTATAAGAAAACCATGATAAGTGCGTTGAAGGGCTGGACACGAAAGAAAATTGATGAAGATGCAATTAGCGATCTTTCCGCGGCGTATGGGGTGATTAATTACAAAACTAATTTTAGAAAACCTCCCAAGACTTCCATATTTAGTAGAAGCCGAATTAGTAAACAACGGAAACGCACAAGTAGTAAAACTCGATTATAAAGCGAAAAGTAAAATCTCTAAAAACTTTCGTTGTTAACCTTAGATATACGGACACTTCGAAAGCGAGGTTAAATTATTGTTTCATTCGAATAAAATTTTCGAGTAAATGAGTTACAGAATCGATTTGAACATCTACTCATTTTTCTTTAAAAATTTTCCTTTGTTTTGTTAACTGAGACAGAATATGAAAAAAGATCAAGAGAAAATTTATGAGAAATAATATGAACTTCTCGTGCAGAAGACACAATATAACGAAACAAAAGATGAATATTAAGTTATAGATATTCAAATTATTTCATTGATTAAATGACCAACGTAACGAGATCAATCATTCTATTGCAACGTTTCCAAAGTAAACAATAACGTATCGGCAACAATGAAACCTCGAAGGTGCAATTAATAATAGGACCAAGACCTATATAGGGGGCGAAGTTACACGCGCAATAAGCCCTTTGAGTTACGAATTCCCAGTTATAAGCCAGCTGGGAGCCATTAAAACTTTGCTTGCATAATAAACGACACAGCATGGTAATATCACGACATAATGTGAACATATGGTGAATGTGTTTTCTTGAACAAACTTATGCAGCATACCATTACGTTTTCACAGTAAACGGGCGATATTGAAGGCTCCAATATTACATTACACTTTCATGAATGAAAATTAATAAGAAAAGTTACAATTTACTTGTTAAAATAAAATATATACCTTACTCTTTGAAAAAATGTATTTGTTTCATTATTGAAGATGAATGAATGTATTTAAAATATCATTAATTTTGTATGTTCCAGAATATTTAAAAAAGTACATTTAATTGAAGAATACTGTTTCGATTATCATATGTACTTAGATTAAATTGGATTGGATGGAAAAACTACCTAAGAAAAAAGTATGCAAAATACTGTATGAAAAGAATTATACGTATCTTTGGAAAAAGTTACGTGTACAATATCCAATTAAATGCTTTAACATCCTTACAATTTCTAAAATCGATTAAAAGCCGTCTTCTTCGATATCATATATTTTCTGAAAAGTATACGATCAGTTAAAATGGCATATCTTGTACAAGATTTCATATAATTGTCACGAAAAATATGTTTAATCCGCGTAAAATAAATGTTGCAGTGTATTGCAGGATACAGTTACTAGAATATTCTAGAATTCTCAACTTTAGAGTCCCACAATTCAACAGGTACAAAAACGCTGATGCTTCACGGAAACGCGTTAAACCAACAGTGCACGGCCTCTGCGGGTATTTACACAGGAAAACATAACAGTTACCAGCGATTCATTGGTCCCCGTGTAAATGTGCTGTTCAGTGGAAACACGACTGAGAATTGCACATCGTTTCCTCTGGGTATATTAGCCTATTGGTTGTACGCTCGAACACCGACAAAGCGGGAATATTTTGTTCCTGAAGCATCTCTGCGTCTCAGGAGTTTCTATTCAGAAGTTTATCCCTCGGGCGTCACGTGCGAGACATAATCACCTTCTGGTTGACTTAAACTTGTTACATTTAATCAAAAAGAAACAACATATAACTAACCCTCGCTAATTCACGCTAAAAGACATTCCACGCGAATTCGTTTAACGCGAAGAAAAAACAAAATATTGAAAAGGAAAGCTGGTATAAGTTTCCGAAATACATATTTATTTCGTATAACTCAACCAAAGAAATAATAATGACAATTTCAAAAAATAAAAGTACACTTTATTCAGTGTTACTAAATTCAGCTCGTGTAAATAAAGATTGTGCATAAAAACTTCTAAATCGAGGGTCAGTTGTATTCTTTTTCTTTTATAAACCGATCTACGTCCTGCGCTACTAGTTAATACCACACTTAAGAAGAACTATTAAATGAAATTGATGTTAATTAAAATTTAGAGTATGTATTAAATGTGTATACGACGGACAAATTAACTTTTTTGTATTATTTTCTTGTTCGTAGGTGTAAAAAAATGAGATTAAAAAAACGAATTGTAGTATCAAGCATGTCAATTGTAAACAATTCAAAATGTTGTATATTTGTAAAAGAGAAAATGGTAGTTCCCAACTTATAGAAGTGCCTATATGTTCTAATTAAAAATATATAAACGTATAAATGAATAACTCACCCTATTTTGTTGATCAGCTTTCCATGAACGTGTAGATAAGACGTGACGAACCTCTTGTTCACCTTGAAAGAAGATATAATTCACGTTAAAAATAATTTCATACGTATATACATATATTTGTGTGCCTTATATATATATATATATATGCTTTCTCACCTCAACACTACTTAGTTGTGCCAGTTCTTCTAAATCACTATGAGATAATCTCGCTTCATTGGCAGTGGCTGCAGTAGTTGTACGACGAACTCGTCTACCTCCAGGATGAACCCAAATTTCCCTCCTTAATCCACCCCCAATATTATTTGCTCCTTCTTTTTCTTTCATCCTGGCCCTTTCCTTCCATTCCCTCTCTTCTTTTCGTTTTCGTTCCGTTGACTCATACTGTTAGAATACATAACATAATGAATCTCCAAAATCAACTGTGCGCATAATTTTACTAAGAACAGCATAGTGTGTAATGCAAATGAGAGTTTGTTCTATTAATTTTTTTCTTTTTTAGAAAGAATCCATCTAATATCTTTGTACAATGATTCCTAAAATGTCTCAGATATCAAGATACAAACATTATATGTCTAAAACTTCTAAAATGTTTGTATCCTTGAATAGTGATTACAAAAAAAATGCATGCTAACATTTTGTGCGGTATAGTGCTGATAATTAACAGAAACAGTGCATTAGTTTACAGCTAACAATCCAGCAGTATGCAGCATACTATTTTCTCAACTATATACTCTATTTTTTATAACAACCAATTTGCGCCAGAAGTATTGCCATTTCTAATTTCTATGACTGACGCAATTGATTTCCTTCAAGCATAGCAAAATTTACCGTTCAATCGTTGTTACTATGCAAGAAATGTAAATGTAAATGTTTAACTATAAGCGTGCAAAAATATTTCTAATGCGCAATAAACTGGAAGAAAAACCTTTATTGCGCACAAAACAAATACAATCGAACTTCGATAACTCGGATCTCTATAAATTGAAAATATCTATAAGTCGCAAGTTTCTTCATTTCTTTCAGTTTCGCTATAAAAACTTCTGTATTCCAGAATATGAAAACTACATAATTTGAATTATTTTCCTCGTATTTAGTACGTATTTTACCTCTACAATTCAAATACAGAAAAAGTCTCTACAAATCAAAAAGTACTTTTATACAGAAGTCAAAGTTTTACACTAAGTTCAATACATACTATCAATCAACTATTGATCAGCTCTTGATCCGTTCACTTTAATTCGATGGAATATTATTCAATTATTCATAATGCATCTATTCACAATATGAACTGTGACCTTACAAGACCTCTATAAAGTGAAGTTTGTTAAACTTCTTTTACTTGAAAACTCGATAGCTCGATAGCTCGATAGCTCGATAGGTCGAATAGTCGAATATAACTCGAAAATCTTTTATTTTCCCTTGTAATTCGACTTATCAAGGTTCAACTGTACTATACATTAAGCAGCGTATAGATGAAGAAACTAATTTAAGCTTCGGTTAGGTATCTAAAGAAATCACACCAAGTATCGAAATTTACTTACATAATGTAGATACTGGCGGCAAAACAGAATTAAAATATTATTAACGTTAGTATCAATACAACCAAATTAAGAATTGTCTGAACGTTTACCATACCTTTTTTCTATTTTCATCAAAAAGCGCTATTAAGCTTTCCCTCGCAGACTGAAATGGATTCGATGCCATAAGAGACCTCATATAATAGTATACTGCATCCAATTTTCGTCGCTAAACAGAGAATTCATATTTAAATATGTGTAATACCGTTTTTGTTTCTTTGAAATTAAATTTTTAACAACTTTACTTACAGCGTAATGAGCTAACAAGGCAAGTTGATTATATGGCCTTCCATTCTTTGGATTAAGTTGTTGCGCTTTCAAATACCACCTAAAATTTATAAAATTTAACTTAAAAAGTTAAAAACATTCAAATATATTATTCGTTTATTAACACTTACTGCCTAGATTTTCCATAATTATTCGTTTCATTAGCTTGTTCTCTGTATCTCGCCAAGTCACCCAAAAATAGATATATCTTTTGCGCGCTTACTAACGCCAAGCCTAAGATTCCAAGTCCTTTCGGAAGAGTCGATGATGCAAGGAACATGTCCAATTTAAAGTCATATTTCTTTTCAAGAACAGTTAACAAACTTTCCAAATATACGGTCCCCTCGTCAATGATCTTTAACATTATTTTCTTGTAATGCTCTCTACCTTCAGAACTTTCTTTAGGCATGCCTTTCCGTAACATCTCAATCATATTATAAAAAAGTATCTTCCAAAAGTGTTGCTCGACATTCTCAGCTTGACAAAATTTGATATCAGTTTCTAGCAAAGTTTTCAAGCTTTCTTGCAAGAAGTGTCTTATGTATAAAACCCTTTCCCAGTTTGCCGTGAATCCACCAGAACTTAGTATCCATTGCAATTCTAAATCAGCACGTTCTATGTCCAAAAGTAAGTAAGGATTTTTAGCTGATCGAAAACTGCAAACAAGAATTTATGTTAATAAAATAAATTACCTTCACTTTTAACGTGTTGCGTATCTACTGTATTTACATACCTATCCGAGTAAGGATCGTACCACGAAGGTCTTGTACTTCCAAACTGGTCATTCGGCATATATGGGGGTGGTACACCATCTAAGTGCGCACCTTGAAAACTATGATGTGGTGAAGTAATACCTCCATGAGATTGGAACACTGGGACATTGGAACTTTGACATGAGCTATCATTCTCTCTAGAAAAAAAAATTTTTCCTTGAACTCTTGAATCAATACAAAAGTGAGAGGAACCTACTAAGTTATTACTACCTTTGTACTGCAGCTCTACTATTAGGTGAAGGAACAACAATAGGTTTATTAGGATTGTTGTGATTGAATAATGTTCTTTGTTGCTGCATTCCTTGTTGTCTGGAAACTGAATGATTAGGCGGAGATTGACTGGTATCTGGTAACACTAACACGCCCGGTGGCTGAGAGTTACTATAACCACTAGGAGAGGTTTGATGCGATGTCAAATTCAAAGCGGTATTTGATTGAGGACCAGAATGAGAGGAAACATTCGGTGTATGTCGTCCGTCATCGGAATCACAAACTGACATTTTTCTTCCAGTTCTCCAATTTTCATCTAAGTATCGATCAGATGTTCTAAAAATATATGTACAAATAAAAAGTACATTTCCAATGGTAACATGTAACGTAAAATAAGTATTAAAAATATTTCTACCTATGTCTGTGAAGATCATCGAAATTTCTACTACTGCTACGATAATTCCTATCTTTACTAGATTCCCGACTATGTTGTATAATATTGCGATGCCTTCTGTGATCATATCTTCTACTACTATTATTGTTCTTTTGATTGTTGTTGTAGTTGTCGTTTTCTCTGTTTTGCTGATTGTTTTGTCGATCGCGACTATTAACTCGAGCTTTATCCCTGCTACTACTCCTTCAGATAATACAAAACATTATCTTAGTATATTTAAAACTGTATTTACAAATAATAAACTATTTGTATGTAAAACATATGTATATTAAGGCATTCCTACCTGTCTGCCATGTGTCTTCTTTCACGCTTTTTTTTTTTACGTCGGCTATGACCGCTGGTAGTGGTTTCATTTCCAGACATATTAACATTTTCACGTAAACTTAATACAGAAGAACTGCGACTCGCACGTTCAGCTTCCAATTTTTCATGCAATTCAACTTCTTCATTCCAATCCTAAATATTATTATATAAATGTAATGTATATGGTATCAATTATGTACAGTTTTCTGCCGAAAATAAATATGAATACATGATTGACATATTTACCAAAATATGGATGGTTTCATTTTTTGTTGGACTAACACCTAAATTCTGTAAACTATTTTTCTTTTCTAGTGCTGTATTACGATCGGATGCATTATTATTTTGCCGTTGCCTTTAAGAAAGAAATGAAAAGATAGTGAATGGAAATACTGAAAATTTATAAAATTATTTTAAACACTTACGTTTGAGTACGATGGAAAGCTGAAGGTGGTGATACTCCCCGACGATGACTATCGGGTGAACTGTGACGTTTATTTGCACTGGATGTTGAAGTAACGGGTGACACTGACGGTGGTGGTAGCATCATTGAACTATCAGCACGACTTAAACTTTCCATACTAGTATACATAGTGCTATTGCTACCACGACGATCATAAGACCTACTTTTGAAATTCAAATAAAAAAGTATAGCATAGTAAAATATGAAATTCATTCCTTAAATATATTTGTATATCGGCAAAAAAAAAAATATATATATATATACCTTTGCATATATTCTTGACTTGGTGTATGAGATCTGGAGCTTGGAGCTGAATACTGATCAGGTGTAACACACCTGAAAATATTTGTTGAACTCTCTATTTCTTCAGGTCTGAGTCTACCTCTACCTCTACTTCGTGCTGGAACTGTATTGGACCAGCTAGGTTGTGGAGGTAATGGGCCAGATGGTGGTAAATTTTGCATAGTCTGTGAATGCTGCATTGCAGGTGGATAATTATAACTTGATGATCCCTTTAAAAAAAAGTACTTATGTTCAAGAATTCAATAGAAATTTGATGTAACTATATTAAGATACTGTAAAATTTACCTGAAATGTAATACTACTGCCATTCCATGTATCTTCTGCAGGCGATGAATTGTTTGGTGGTAATGGTAAACCATTATCCATAAGATATTTCTTCTGTAACCGAGGTGGTAAGTGCTCTATTTTTATATTTTTAGGTAAACTATCTTTTGGACCACCCCATTTGCCTGTAGGTGGTTTGCCTTGAAACTTTTCTGGTTCTACGCTACGTGTATCTCTAGTACGATTAAAATCATTGACCTGGTTCATTGTTGCAAAAAGAGGTTCAGAACCCTATAAAAACAAATACCAAAAAATTAGAAAAAAATACTAGTTACAAAGCATTAAGTACTATATCGCAGTTATCTCCCACCTGTCTAACTTCACGGGAATTATCTTTTCGATTTCCAAAACTTCTATTAGATAGAGGAGAATCAGATCGCCAACGTTCTTCATTCTCATTGCCATGACGATTTCGACGATTACCCGAATATCTTTTCCCATGATCATCTCTGCCTCTATTACCATTATCATTATCTCGGCCACCACGACCACCCGACCGGTTACGATGACTATCACTTTTATGGCTACGATTGGAATGAGAATCACGGTCTTCACTATGTTCTCCGTCTTGATCTCGATCCCAGGCCCCTTGATTGGATGATCTAAGGGATAGCAAAACTAATCTTTAATATCTATCCAGTTATTTGTTAATAGTAAAACAAAAAGCAATTTCATAATATTCACCTATTTGAAATATCCTGTTCAGCCAATGCTTCTTTAACTTTCTTAGGTACATACAATGGTTGCTCTGGCTTTTTAGATTTTCTTCTTGAATCTCCAGAATTACTATTTTGTGAAGAACCTTGTGCCTGTTCAATGTCTGCGGTAGATCTATGGTTAATGTTTAAATCATTCAATTTCTCTGTTACATGTTCAACTTGAGATGATGGTGGACTATTAGAAGATTGGTTAGATCTGTTTAGCTGTGACTGTTTCAAACGATGTTGGACGGAGCTTGGTTTAGGTTTCTCCAATGAGATATTCTCATTCTCTAAATCATCTGTGGATCTACCCGACTTTCGAAGAGGTCCACTTCCAGGCCTGTACAAAGCTTGAGAAGCTCTGTTTCCTCCACCTCGCATTCCTATTGTTCTATCCTTTTCTGATTTAGTATTATCTGAAATTTGTTCAATTTCTTCAAACACATACTAAAAACTATGATATGTATAGATATATATAATTAAAGCATTAAAGTAATAAAGTAAATAAAATAAAATTATAATTATAAATTAAAACATAATAATATAACACAAGAAACCATCTAACAAATGATATTACTTTATATTTAATGTTTAAATACTGTTAATATATTAATATTTAATGAATAGAAAATTTTAAAAAGGTATATATAAGAAATATTAAATTTTTTGTAATAATAACTGATATTAAATAACATTTTACAACAGACAATATAATACATACAACTCATAATTTATTACAATTAAAATATACAAATTTTGTTAGTAAATTTAAAACACAAATTACTGTATAGTTTTTATTACAAATTTCAATAAAAAGTAATTAAATTTATTATATGAATTAGTTACATTTTTAATATTTTCTGAAATGTATTATTTAATGTATCTTATATACAAACTAAAAGGAACATTCTTTACATATAATTCTCAAATTTCGCTATTAATTAAGTATACTGCTTTGTTAAGTATAATAATTAAGTAGTGGTTGTTGACACTCTTGACAGTAACTACAGTTCCTATCAATTCTCAAAAATTTGATGTAATTGTTATATAATCTATATCTGATTGAAGTGAATTTATATTACTTAGAAAGTGTATCAGTCCAAATTGTTGAGTATACTAAATTTATTTTTTACTCTGATAAAATTTCACAATATATCAAAGCTTAGTAATTCCTGTAGTATTTTAGGTTAGCTTGTTTGGTGAGGTTAGTTTTGTGAATACACTCAACAAAATTAGGATGGAGCATACATGTTTATTAATTATACACACACAAAGTGTAATCACGAAATTGTAAATTAAGATGTTTATATAATTCAGTAATATTATTTTTTCCAAAGTACCTTGTAAAAATTCTCCCCACTTTCTGCGTCCTTTGTCGCGGTTCGCCATATTGAAGTACAATCATATCAAAATTTTTATAAAATCAAGGAATACGATTGTGCATCTAATCATGAATTCAGTCGATAAATGAAACTAAGTATCAACAAAAACACGCAGGAGAAATTAAGATTTGACTCACTTTTGTCCTTTGAAACTGTAAAGTATTTATAAAATAAAGTTAATATATTTCTAAAATAAAATTACGAAAATTTGGTTATTTAAATATTTTGTGATTACGAAAACTTGAAAAATATATATTATTCAATTACAAAATATTCTTTCATTAATATAGTTTCATTTTATAAATGTAATGCATTAAAAATACATTATAATGGGATATGCTATACAAGAATGGACATACAAGAACAACAAAAATTTTTATAATCAACTTAAGTATTTCTTTATAATCATTATTTAAATCTTACGAAATTGAATAGTAAATTGATGCAATTTTTAAGGCGCCAATATGAAAATGTACGATTTAATTTCTAATAATAATCTTTTAAAAACAAAAAACAATAAAGCAGAATACAATGTTCAATAATAAATAGAATATAAGTTATAATTATTTCGTAATATATTTACTGTAAGTATTAATTAATAACTATCATTTCTCAAAATTAATGAATTTTATAAAATGAAAATTGAATACACGCTTAGGAACTGAACGCTGCAGCGCCACTATTTAGTCGGATTCTTAGTGAACTATGTGAAATGATTCCATAGTAGATTTTTTAAGAATCTTTAAAAAAAAACTATTAGTTATTAATTATTCTTAAAAATGAAGTTCAAATACATTTATATTTTACATAAAGTACAAAATTTTATCTCACAACAAGTGGTAATTTAATAGTTTGTAACCTCAAGTGTACTTATCTTTTTGCAAAACTGTCCATCTCACCGGTCAAATGTTTACTCCACTTTTTAATATTTATCGTACGCTAACAACTGCTACAAGATGCAAGCGGCGGGTTGTAGTAACAGGAATGGGAATAATATGTCCACTAGGAGTAGGTACGCAGCAGTCCTGGAATAATCTTATTAACTGTAAATCAGGTGTTACCAAATTGACTGAACCAGATTATGATAAACTACCATGTAGGATTGGTAAGGTTCTTATAAAATATTTGCTTCATAACTAATTTAATCATCTATATGTTTTATATACATTAAAAGTAATTATTTCCTAACAGGAGCATTAATACCTAAAGGAAAAGGTGCTAATGAATTAGACATAGAGTCTTATTTCTCAAATAGTGAGTTGCGCACAATGTGTTGTGCTACTGCTTATGCTTTGATAGCTACTGAAATGGCATTAAATGATGCAAAATGGAAACCAACTGATGAGATAGACAAGCAAGATACAGGTGTGGCTGTAGGAGTTGGAATGATAGATTTAGTGGATGTATGCGCATCATATGAAGCCTTAAAAAAAGGGTATAACAAAGTCAGTCCTTATTTTATACCAAGGATTTTACCTAATATGGCTGCAGGACAAATTAGTATTAAATATGGTTTTCGTGGACCGAATCATTCAGTATCAACAGCATGTGCAACTGGAGCACATTCAATTGGTATAAGTCTTAATAAAAATAAATAACGTATTAAAAATATAAAATAAGTAATGCATATATTTTGTAGGTGATGCATTTCGTTTCATCCGTGGTGGACAAACATCTGTAATGGTATGTGGTGGAGCAGAAGCATGCATAAGTCCTCTTGCTATAGCTGCCTTTTGTAGGCTTAGAGCGTTAAGCACTGCAAGAAACGATTGTCCTTACGAAGCATCACGTCCATTTGATAAAGATAGAGATGGATTTGTTATGGGAGAAGGTACAGCTATATTGGTATTGGAAGAATTAAACCATGCACTTTCAAGAAATGCTAATATTTATGCAGAAGTATTAGGATATGGTTTATCTGGTGATGCGGCACATTTAACTGCACCCAGTGAAGATGGTACTGGTGCTATATTAGCTATGGACAGGACTGTGAAAGATGCTGGTATAGATGCCACAGAAATTTCTTTTGTTAGTGCACATGCAACTTCAACTCCATTAGGTGATGCCATTGAAATAAAAGCTATAGAATCATTTATGGGTCAACACAGTAGAAATGTAACTATTTCTAGTACAAAAGGAGCTCATGGTCACTTACTAGGTGCAGCAGGAAATTTAGAAGCTGCTTTTACTATTTTGGCCATCAAAGAAGGTGTAATTCCACCAACAATAAATTTACATAATCCAGACACAGAAACATGCTTGAATTTTGCTCCAAATGCAAAGAAAAATTGGAATTGGGTATCAAGACGTGTAGCTTTAAAAAACGCTTTCGGTTTTGGAGGAACAAATGCATGTTTGTGCTTTGGAGACTATGAAAAATAAATTCATTATTTAACTAAACTTATTACGAGAAGAGGCATAATATGCAACATAATGTGAACTAGTCATTCCTTTGTGTACATTAATTAATACATACATTGTGCCTACAAAAAAGTGTAGACTGTATATATGTAATTTTCTTCATTCCAACTGGAATAATTACAATACCTTAAATATTTATATTTTTATATAATATAGAACATAAAACTGATGTAATGTATATTTTATAAAAAAAAAGAAATAGATTTTTGTATATTAAAGTTGTTATATGAAATTGTATAGAAAGAATATAATTTGGAACAATATAATATGGAATGCAATATTTACTTTACAGTTGTTTTTTAATATTCTTGTATCTGTTATTATTACAACATCTATGTTCAAGTTGTACGAAAACAAACTAAATTTTTTTGTTTTTTAAAAAATTAAAACAAAAGTATGTAGTAATTAATGAAAATCACTTTCCACAAAATTGTTTACTATGTGCAATTGAATCTGATTTACTAATTTTCTACTTAATACGTGCTCATACAAATTACCATACTTAATCATACAAGTATAAAGAAATAAGTCTCCTTTAACTCCGGACACACACACACATTGACATAATACATTCATTTATACAATTAATTTCATAATTTGTTTTCTTGAAATCATTTGTCAGAATTAATCGACATTATATTTTCAATTTAATTCCTTTATAATACATTTTTCATCTACAAATTGTCTTTTATTTCTTTTGAATTGAGCTGTATAGAAAACAACAAAATTCAAGGCATAATCGTTTCGTAGTACCTCTAGTTTATTAGATGTAGTTTTCTTCTTGCAGATGAACCATATCATACGACGTTCTTATGATGTACATCTCCAACGATATTTTATTCACACAGGAAGGTTATCCTCCAATAATAACAATTATCCAAAATACATCTATTGCATTCGTGTGTCTCTACTGGCAGTAAATCAATGTAAAAAAGAAAGATTGTATTCTATTAAGTATCTGTACCTAGTAGAAATTTTTAATTAGGAATGGTAAAGGGTTTGTGATGGCTGCATAAGATAGCGAAACGTTTTCTAAGTGTTTGACGAAGTTCTTGTCGTTTTTCAAGAACTTGGCACATTCGTGATTTAAATTCCAATACTTCCTCTGCTGGAATATAACTTTCTTTTTCTTCATCATCTGACACATGGGATTCCTGTGAAGAAATAAGTTGTATTACATGTAGAAGCAGTACATTAAATAAAACTGCAATACAAAAGAATATAAAACGCATACTTCTAACATCTGTGTAAGTGTTAGACCGCCACCTTTTTCCTTTAGTAAGGAGATACTAGAATTGGAATGAACAAGTTTATCAGATGGTCGTATATCATGACAATCTCTTTCATGGTTACAACATCCATCACTGCAAGCTACTTCTGATCCTTCTGGTGTACTAGGAAGAGAAGAACTACTAATATTGTGTTCTGAAGAATAACCACAATCTTGTGATGATTGTTCACTTGAAGAACGACTTTTTCTATCCGAAATTGATAATTCAAAACGTTTTTTCATTTCTATCCACATGTATCTTTTACTTGGTTTTCCTATCCAAGCATGCACTATATCTTTAGCCATTGGGTCTTTACAGTCCTCTAGACTATGCCAGTCATCATCTTCAATTTTCTCCGAGCAATCCTATACAGTGAACGACATATACATCTTCATCACATTAAAATGTATACAAAACATATATTAATACATTGTATTATTACCTTACACGATTCGTAAGCTTCAAACAGTTCTTCTTCAGAAAGATTCTTAATAGAAGTATTAATCTTTTTTGTTTGATTTGTGGTAAATTTCGATTTCAGTTCAGAAGAATCTTTTTTAACTCCATTTTTTTGTAAATTCGATGACTTTTTGGGGAATGCTAATTGAGATTGAGTTTGTGACTGTGATATACTAGATTTTGATTTTTTTATGCAATCTGGACATTTACACGTAGGTGGTCCCTTATTTTTAGGGTCTAATACTTGTAACTGAAAGTTAGATGTATTTATAATTAAACATATACATATAAATAATTAAACATAATATTCATCCAATACCTTATGTCGATCTATATTTTGTGTTGTAGGTTTTGAATCTGCACAAATACACTGTGCTTCACTGTTACCACTTTGCCTTTTGCTTAAACACTAAATACAAAAACTAAATAAGTAACGAAACACACTTATTAATTTTAGAAGTTTAAATATTTAGAAATAGTTTACCTCACATGCATTTTCTTTTTCTTCTGTTTCGTAACGCCGTTCTTTCTTCTTCTTGCGTTTTAAACGTAACTTTTCCCGTCGTTGTTTCTCTGCTATTTCTTCTCTGGTTAGTTCTTCATAAAGAAGTTCTAATTGAGAAATACCTTGTTTAACTTCTACAGCCATCTATAAAGAACCATTTAACCATGTACAATCGCATTTGTTAATGCACATCAATTATTAGCTTCATTGTTATACTTGAAAATTTCTGGACAATGCATCCACTGCAACAGCAGCTAACACTTTGCATACTGTTTCTTCTTCCCTTAAACGTCGATGTACTCTATGCAAACGTTCAGCGACACATATTCCTAAACATGTAAGTACCTCTTCCTGAGCAATTTCTAATGTCTTTGCATGTCGTTCCCTGTAATTTAGATAATTCTAAGCAAACTGAATCTTCACATGAACTATTTAATAGTAAACTTTGTCACTTATGTACCTTCCCATGAGTTCTGGTTGAGCACGCCCAATTAAAGTATTAATATAATCTGTACTAGTAGGTAAATGTACATGTCTATCTCGTATGCAACGTTTAATTCCAGAATAAAGAGCAGCAACATAACCTGTTTCTTTTGCTGGCTCTGGTTCTGTTGTTAATAAAGAAGATGCTAATAACACCTTTGTTCGACATTCACCACAAAATCTAGAAAAACACAATTTCAAAACATTTGATCAAAAGTGTCTTATATATAAAATGTATAATCTTACCGATGTTTGCGTAAATATGTATCCAAAGTGGCATCAAGTAAATCAGTTTCTATTAAAGCAAGTTCTTGACGACATGGAAGTTCCATACAATCCCATACTTCTTTCCATGCACTTGGCAAAGGTCTCATGCGTTGAATTTCCAATGAGTGTAATACACATCTCCTTGACTTTTTACTTCTGGGTTGCCTTTCAACTAAACTATTTAACCTTGTACTATACAAAAATAAAACTGTTGTACACTTTACATATTTATAGGAAATAACTTATATGTCAATTCCATTACCTGTGTCCTTGTAACATTGTACACAATAATTGAGGTGACTCCAAAATATCATCTTTTATTGACAATAATCCTTCAGGTGTAATTATCAAAGGATCTAATGCAGGATGCCCTGATTTCATCAGGTCATAGAACAATCTTTCAACACTATGCACATAAAATATAAAATATTGAATGCTTGTTACAAGCAGCTATATTATATGCACATTTCAAACTTTGTTTTACCTCCTCCTGCAACCAACGCATGGCACAGCTTGACCCAAAATTGCAAGCATATCCTTGCATGTTACTTCAAACGATGCTTTAATTTCATCTTTTGTAAGCATATCCAATTTTTTAGTAAATTCATCAAGCTGTTTACCACGCACTAACGGATTATCACAGATTGCTCCCAAACTATTTATATCCATAATCATCTACAGAAGAATTAAAGATTATTTTTATATTATCAAATTAAATTCGCTTCTAGCTTTTTAAGGAATAAAGTAGAAAACATTTCTCAAAAGTGAATGTTACTTTAGGAAACGCAAAGAAAATATATAGATATGTTTAAAAAATATTACAAGAATTTTTATGAATTTTATACAATTGGGGCTCATTTCATATATTATTTCAGACCAATATAAGAATTTATTACATCATAATCATTGGTAATTTTATCATTTAAGTTTTCGTTTCATTTGCTGCATAGTATCTAATCAAAGTATTAAAATAACTCAATTTGACATTCTTTATTTTCACAAGAAAACAAGTGAGTTTGAAACTGTAATAATAGAACGAATGGAAGTTCAAAAGTTACTATCGGTTCGCCGAAACATGAATCACGTTTGACTGCCAGCAATCAGCGATTGTTAAGCGGAATATCGATATTAAATACAGTACTCCTAATTAGTTATGCCATGGGCATGCATTCATTGCCACGTTTAGGTTAAGTCAGAAATATCATAGAATGCCATTACGTAAGTCCTATTAAGCCATTAATTTACGACAGACAAATACCGTGTTTGATAATGTTGACGGAAGAAAATCGTGCTCACCGTGAGATTCTCATCAACAATCAACGGCATTTGTCTTCGCGTCAAATCGACCGGGTCATCGTCCCGCCAAACGTTCACCAGCTTCGCCATCGCTGTTGAAGTTCTTTATTAACAACGATTCTATACAGAATAATGTTCAATCTTGCCGAACACAACGCACAAGCACGTATAATCGCAATCCACTTCCACGGATACACCAGAAAAATAAGTAGACGGTATCATACGTCTGCCATTTGCAACGAGTGGTTTCTCACTTCCGCCCTGCGTGCATTGTCCCGCTTCCCTCACTACGCGCTATCCTTATTCTAATTGCACATACCTGTTCCTAATCTCTTTCCTTATGAAGCCGTCTTTGGTACAAAGTATCGTGGGATAATTTGTTATATCAAATAAGGAAGCTATAATACATGACAATGACAATATCCAAATTAAATGTACTATTTTCTTGAAAGGGACTCAACTCATTCGCTTACAGAAAGTTCTAATAGTAGGGCCGCTGAATTCGAGCAATTTTTTTTTTAGTGAACCTAGAAATAAAATAAGCGGATACGTGTCTGAGCGCATGCCAGTGCGCATCATATTAGAAAGATATTTATCATTAAGGATTCAATAAAGGTATCTATTGACTACTCGAAGCAAAAGAGAAGATAAAATATGCCAACTTGGCAAAGGAGATAGCGTAATAGACTCAGAAGGCGGTGAAATTCATACGTTCGAATTGTTTATTTAAAATAATCCTTTTACACCTTATTCTATTCCAAATCTATTATGTAAAGAATACTAATATTTATCGTTTGTACAATAATGGTTTAATCATAAATGTGAACATATAGTTCTCACATTTTAGATTTCTAACTTAAGAATTAGATTTATATATCACAAGGTATACATACAAAATTTATACCTTAAACACCCATAATATATATAATATTACATTTTTATATAAGATACTTTTATTCTCTTTCACTGTAATATGTTTTGTTCAAAATTTGTTAAAATCAACGGGTGTATGATTGTTTCCTTTACGAAAAAAAACGATTTTTAAATAGACATGTAATTGCACATAGGCGCGTTTATGTACGTGTCTACGTATATGTATTTAACTATGATGATTTAATGTATTGTTTTATTATTTGATTGATATATTAAAAAGGTATTTATATGACCCGCCGTTCCGTTTAAGAATTCACTGACGGCTCAGAATATGCAGTAGTAACTCAAATATACCGTTAACCACATTTTTACGTAGCAGTGATTATTTATTTTTTCTTTAACTAAAAATTTGTAAAAAAATTTATAAATATACCATCTACTGATACGTTGATTAAAAGTTTCACGTATATTACGATCGTCGTTTACATGATATTTCCAACCACTTGCTCTACGAAATATTTAAATAATTATATTACAGTATTCTTGATTTTCTTGATTATTCACTTATATATTTACAGAATATAAAAGTGTTTATATTAATATTGTGGATATCAGAATATTATAAATGAATGTATTTGTAACATTAACCAAATTATGTACTCCAAATATTTTTGGTTATTTCCATTATTTGCATCAATATATTTATTATATTCATATGATTATTTAACCAAAATCAAGTTTAATGATTTTATGCAAATAGGAATAGATATTGTTGATAATATTTATTCTGGGCTAAATGACAACACTAATTTAGTTCCAAAACCTGAAGTGAATCAAAGAGTATTTACGCAAAATGAGCTTAAAAAACACACAAATTTGGAAAATAGATTGTATATTTCAATATTAGGTCAAGTTTTTGATGTTACAAAAGGCGCAAAACATTATGGGCCTGGTGCAACATATCATGTCTTCACTGGTATAAGTTGTGATAAGATTGTGTCTATTGTATGTTTTGTTTTATATATATAATAAATGCATTTATAGGTCGTGATGCGTCATTAGCTTTTATCACGGGAGAATTTAATGATGAAGGCTTAACAGATGACATTTCTTCATTAGTTCCTAAAGAAATTAAGAAGTTAAACGATTGGGTAGAATTCTATAACAAAAATTATATTTACAAAGGTACTTCAAATGTTGTGCATCAGTTTATTTACCTAAAATGAACATATAATGTAAATATATTTCTTTTGATATAGGAAAACTAAGCGGTAGATATTACCATGAAGATGGTACTCCAACCGAAGAATTTCACAATGTACAGAAAATGTTACAGAATGCCAAAAAAATGGAATCTGAAGAAGAACATAGAAAAAGAATGTTTCCTCCATGCAATATAGAATGGAATCCATCTTCTGGAACTGTAGTATGGTGTTCCAAGAAAAGGTAAATATATTTTACACATTGCTGTCAGAATTTTTTAAACTCTTTTTTTTAGTGGGGGAATAGAGAGAGAATGGATTGGTGTACCAAGAATGATATTTGAATCTCCCGATTCACAACAATCTAGGTGTGTATGCGTTAAACTTGATAGTGAAGAATACAAAGAAGCCAAAAACATATTCAGAGAATATGTTGATTGTCCAGAAACTTCAATAAAATGCACTGCGAAGATAACTAATAAATAACAAAGAAATCAGTATTTTACTATTCTATGTAAATATTTACTTAATTTTACTATTTTTTATAACGCATTTATGAAACTATATATTTTGATACTATGAATATAATTATACATCATTCATGATACAAAATATAATATACTTATACAAAACAATATACCATAATAGTCATTATTTTTATTTCCATTAGGTGTAAAATATTAAATAAATACTTAGAGCATGTGTTTGTTTCATCAATCGTTCTTATGTAATTTTATGTAACTTTACAAATCTATTGAACATTTTTTTTATTATCATTCAAGATATATTTCATTGCACTTAAAAAGTGCATGATAATATCATTAGAAAAGTGTAATAAAAAACAGATATACAAAATACAAACACTATGTTGTTATTACTTAAATACACAGTTATATAAATATATAAAGGAAGTATAATCAAGTCAATGTTACATATAAATAAACCAAGTAAATTTGAATGCCTAAGATCTACTTACATCAAAATAATATTATATGTAAACAACAATTTAATATTATTCTGGTGTGCACAGTATTATTAAAAAAAATAACATTTTTGGTAATGTCTGTCTTGCTCAATAATCATATGTAATACAATTGATATTATATTTTTATTGAAAAACAGTATGTGATGTGAAAAGTTGATTCTTTTATAGCTATTATTATATCACCATAAGTACTCTTTTATATTATACAGAAGATTGAAAAGTAAAGAGAAAAGTAAACCACTTAAATTTATTAATGAAAGAAAAATAATTTCAATAAATATGTCTTGTTACAACTTATTTTGCATTGTACATATGAATACTTTTATATTTTATCATTCTGTCTCACTATTAATTTTCGCAGGAGATTCTGCTCTAATACTATTAAAATGGTCAAGCAGCATCTGCGTAGATGCACTTCTTCGATGAGATTTCAATCCAAATACTTTCTTAATTTTTGCTCTTCTTTTCCTTAATTTACAATCTGAAGGTTTATCTTGAAACTGTATTGTACGTTTATATCTCTTTACACTCATGTATGTAGTGTTCTCACTTAAGTCATCTTTTTCTTCATAAATTGTTTCCAAAGTGTTTAATTTTCGTTTCTCTCTCCTATTTAAATAATAATTCTTAACATCTACTTCTCCTCTGGCTTTATTCTGTTTGTCATTCGTCTCCATCTCTGTACCAGTTCTTTTTCGTGGTCTTAAACTGCATCTAACAGTGTATGTAAATGTTTTGTGTAATAGAATTATTTATTCATCTTATTTAAGATATATTACGACAAATAATAATATACCTTCTATTGAGACCTTCACTTGAATCAGCGCTAGGTATTCTTCTGATTATTCTTTTTTTTTCTGGTTGTGATAAATTAGTATTTACTGTGAGCTTTTCTAAACTAGCTGTTATAGCAGGTAAGTTTGCATCACCTACAACATGCTTGTTTTGTCTAAAAAGAATAATTTATATTAGCAATAAGCTAATTTTTTAAAGGTCACATAACTGAGAGAAACAAAGTATGAACATTGTTAATTCGGTAATTCCTTAATTTTAAATTCTCTTTTTAATATCTTCTAAATATAATATTCGTATGTATGATTCTTAAATTTTAAATTGATTAAAAGCATATAATTTTGAAACAACTTACATTGTGTCCGATTGCGTTTCATCCATTTGTAAATTGAAATATTTAAACACTAATAAATTATTTTATGATATTATTCACTAAATAGAATTATATCCGAATAATAAATTTTATTCAAAGCATTTGTTACGACAACTTCAAGTACAATGTATTTAGCATAACCACGCTAAATGTTTTTAACACCATCAAGTAGCTAATGATTCTTATAGTTTACATTCACGACCCTACCGAAAATTTAAATCACTCACTTATTTACAATACTCTCAGCCATAACAAAAAATGTCAGTCGTTGTTTATATGTTGTATAAAGTACAGAAAATTGAACGTAACATTTTTATGAGAAATAGTTTCTCATAAACACTTCATGATCATTGGTCGTTTTTTATTTTGATAAATTCACCTCACTCTACCGATCCACAACGGACTTATACAGAGGCGAAACTCCGGCGTTTTTCGTGCTGATTTCCAGCGCGTATACAGTATACAGAAATGTTCCATGAACGTAACTCAGAACTTCTGCGATATCGAATACGCACAGGCACATTACCCCAAAAGCATACTAGTTTTCTTTGTGAACTATGATTGAACGATTGTCAAAGATCGAATGTTTATGTTGTTAATGTTTGTACACAGACGAGATATAAGATAGTGTAGTACCCCCCAGAGCTGTGACAAAATTTTACATTGCATGTTATGTCTATCCTATATCTCGTCTGTGGTTTGTGCAAGAAATCTGATTTTTAATGTATACAAGTGTCAGAAATATTTATATATGGAATTAATTTTGACAAAATATATAAGTAATCTATCCAAATTGATAAAGTCATCTAAATGGAAACATGAAGAAAGAAAGAACGGCCGATAATAGCCGACCATATAAATTATAAGTATTTTAAAAAAATTCATATTGTAAATGATTATTAATTAGTATTGACATTTATACAAATAAAACTGCACGTAGATTCATTTATATAAAATACTAAAAATGCTTTGAAAGTTCATAAACATATCGTTTAAATCTAATTTTGTTTGTGCACTTAGGTTATGTTTACAAAATATAGTACTTGTGATTTCTAGTATTTTATTTCACCTAACAAAAATATTGATAATTATTTAGTGTTTTTTTCTGTTTTACGGCTCACCAAATATTAAGCCTCACAGGTATAAGTTTCCAAAGGAAGAGTATTATTGTAAGTATTGAAATTACTTTTAAAAAAAGTTCATTTAATTACATTATGAATATGTCATTTATAAACAGGGCTTTGTTGAATTGACAATTGTTCCACTTCGAGATACTCTGAGACTTGTGAAATTAAATGCAAAACAATGTAGAATTTATAGAGTATGTTTAAATGATACTTATGAAGCACCATTTCAATATTTTGATCCATTTCTGGATATTTGTCAAGGAGATGGAAAACAGTAAGTATTTATGCAATAAATATATGTAATGTTTTCATATTTGTAAAAGTGTATCATAATACATTCATATTGTTTCTATAGACGATCTTTGGAATTTTTCTCAAATATGCATTTAGCAGCAGCACAAAGAGTGGATCCTGATAATAATGCAGGCGAATTAGTCGTTCAAATTCCACCTGATGCAGCGCATTTAGTTGCTGAAGGTAGAAGTTTAAGACTTAGCATTGAATTTTCTTTAGAACAACCTCAAGGTGGAGTACATTTTGTTGTACCAAATTGCGAAGGAACTTTAGCAGAGGTAAAAGGAATATATTTTATTTATTCAATAAATAATTTCATATATTTTAATACATATACATTTTTTTTTTAGAGAGGTGCACATATGTATACATATAGTTATGAAAATTCTTCAAGATTATGGTTCCCTTGTGTTGATAGTTTTGCTGAACCATGTACTTGGAAATTGGAATTTACTGTTGATGATTCCATGACAGCTATATCTTGTGGTGATCTCGTAGAAGTTGTGTATACTCCAGATATGAGAAGAAAAACATTTCATTATGTTCTTAACACACCTGCATGTTCTCCAAATATTGCACTTGCAGTTGGGTACGTTTGTGAATCAATAATACATGTAGAATAAATATAAAATTAACAATAACAACCGTTATGTTACATTTTAGACCATTTGAAATATTTGTGGATCCATACATGCACGAAGTGACACATTTTTGTTTACCACAATTATTGCCATCATTAAAAGTGTCTGCAAAATATATGCACGAAGCATTTGAATTTTATGAAGAAACTTTATCAAATAGGTATCCTTATTCTTGTTACAAACAAGTATTTGTAGATGAATTGGATGAAGATATTAATGCATATGCCACTATGAGTATTTTAAAGTTAGTAAAAAACAATACTAATATCAAATAATTGAATAAATAATATGAACTAAAGTGTGATTCATTTCTAGCACAAATCTGTTACACTCTACTGCAATCATTGATCAAGTTTATATTACAAAAAAAGCTATGGCTCAGGCTGTTGCAGAACAATTTTTTGGTTGTTTTATATCTATGCAAAATTGGTCTGACACGTGGTTACCTAAAGGTATATCGACATATTTGACTGGTTTATATGCAAAAAAGTGTTTTGGAAATAACGAATACAGAGAATGGGTTCAATCGGTAAATAGCTTTTTCTACTTTCTTCTACTAAAATAAAATGGTTCGAATCAACATTATTAATGCTTTTAGGAATTACAAGAAGTTGTAAAGTATGAAGAACAGTTTGGTGGCATAATATTAGATCCTTCTCAACCACCAGCTCCATTACCTATTGCTGCTAACACACCAGCACCCACACCAAGAGCTCCAGACCCTGGTTTCTATTTCCCAATAAGAAATTTACATACAATGTCCCCGAAGTACATAGAAGTACTTCGTAAAAAAGCACATTTAGTAATCAGAATGTTAGAACATCGAATTGGTCAAGAATTACTCCTACAGGTACTTTAAATATTTCTACTATAATTATTACTATACTGCTTGGAAATAGAAATTAATTTTTTTGTATTTTAGGTTTTCAATAAACAATTATCTCTTGCCGCCAATGCCGCGCAACAAAAGATTGATTCTGGACTCTGGTCCCATATGTTAATTAGTACAAATGTGTTTACCAAAGCTATCTTTACAGTAACAGGTAAAGATATGGCAGTGTTTATAGATCAATGGGTCAGGACTGGTGGACATGCGAAATTTAGTTTAAGTTTTGTATTTAATAGGAAAAGGTATCACTAAAAACCTTTGGTGTTCAACATGCTTAATTTTTTATATAGTTGCTTATTAATATAAAATATGCAGGAATACGGTAGAATTAGAAATTCGGCAGGACACCACGAATCAGAGAGGAATAAGAAAATACGTAGGACCACTTTTAGTTAACATACAAGAATTAGATGGTACTTTTAAACATACTTTACAAATTGAAGGGACAGTTGCAAAAGCCGATATAACGTGCCACAGTAAAAGTCGTAGAAATAAAAAGAAAAAGATTCCATTATGCACTGGAGAAGAAGTAGACATGGATTTATCTGCTATGGAGTAAATATTATATTATGTCAGAAAAAAAATCATATTTTATTAAACCTATTAATACATAGCTTTTTATTTATAGCGATTCTCCTGTATTGTGGATAAGATTAGATCCCGAGATGACACTTATGCGTGCTGTTCAAATTGAGCAACCCGATTACCAATGGCAATATCAGTTAAGACACGAAAGAGATGTTACTGCACAATTGGAAGCTATAGAAGCATTGCAAAATCATGCAACACCTCCTACGCGATTAGCATTGACGGACACTATTGAAAACGAGCATTGTTATTATAAAGTTAGACTACGAGCCGCACATTGTTTAACTAAGGTTACTTAAATTTCGGTTTATTCATATTGTAAAATTATTAACAGAGTATTTATACCGAGCACATGTACTTGTACAGGTAGCAAACGCAATGGTTGCAACATGGGCAGGTCCACCAGCAATGTTAGCCATATTTAGAAAATTATTTGGATCAGCATCATGTAGACGTATAATTAAACAGAATAACTTTTCAAATTTTCAGCATTATTTTCTTCAAAAGGTTCAAATAATATTTTTTTAATACAGATTATTGTTTTCTGATATTTTATGATATGTTCTTATTTATATTATCATTTTAGACTATACCTGTGGCAATGGCCGGTTTGCGAAATGCTCATGGTATATGTCCACCAGAAGTCTTAGCATTTTTAATGGATTTATTTAAATACAATGATAACAGCAAAAACAGATATTCGGATAATTATTATAGAGCAGGTTTAATTGAGGCTCTTGGAGCTACTGTTACCCCAGTAATTAGTATACAACAAGGGTATGATAAATGAACACTAAAATACGAATTTTTGTATTACCATAATTACACGTTCAATATGCTTTTTTTAGGACAGCTATTTATTCCATTACTGCTGAATCTTTATCAGTTGACACTAAAGCCATATTAGAAGAGGTCACCAGAAATTTGAACTTGGAAAAATTATTACCGTGTTATAAGTACACCGTCAGTGTTGCTTGTCTAAAGGTTATACGAATTTTACAAAAATTTGGTCATCTTCCGAGTAATCCCCACCTTTTCAGAGCATATGCTGCATATGGTCAATTTATAGGTATATAAAGCATTATTAATTATGACATTTATTAATATTATATATACCAATAAACATTAATGGATACTACTGATATATTTCTTCTACATCGGTTTAGATGTCAGAATTGCAGCATTAGAGGCGTTGGTTGATTTTACGAGAGTGGATGGCAAGTGGGAAGACTTAGAATTTCTGTTAGATATGATTGAAATGGATCCACACCCCGGTGTACGGCATAGATTAGTTAGGCTAATGGTTGAAAATCCACCATTTGAAAGAGCACATAAACACCGTTTGGATCGTCCTGAACTTGTTGATCGTATTTGGAACTTAATTAAGTACGTATTAATTTATGTAGGATGTAACTTAATTTTCTTGATATTTAATACATTTTTTCAGTGGTATGCTTTCTCATGACCCCAAAATACGGTGCGATTTGGTTGATTTATACTATACTTTGTACGGTTCTAAACGTCCATTATGTTTGCCTATTCCTGAAATTGCTGCCATTACTAAACCTAAGAAAGTGGGGCCACAAAGTCCCGAACAAGATGTACGTGCTACAATCGTAATATATGTGAAGTAAACTCCAACTGCAACAGTAAATAACAATTATAATGTGTGAATTTTAGATGAAACCAAACATATCACACGTAAAACATGAAGCGCCAATAGTGGAAGTGGATAATACAAGCACGTTGGGGAAAAGAAAACCTTCTCCTAGTCGAGATGCTCCAGGCCCTTCAAATTCAGTGGATTATGGCCCTGAAGTAAAACGACAAAAACAGGGCCCTAATGTAGGATATATTACAGATGTGTGTCAACTTAATATCCTAATTATTAATTATACGCTTTTATGCGTTAAATAGGATGAACGAGCAAGTTCCGTGACTAGCGATGGGAAAGTCAAATCGGAATATTATAGTGATAATTCTGCATCATTACCTGGAATCATGGGAACTCCAGGACCAGTAGGATTTGAACCAGGAATGTTCAAAAAAGAACTGGATGATCACAAACAGAAAAATGATTCAGCCAATAAGGTAAATAGTGTTAATGATACTTTATTACCAATAATATACTTATGTAACCTATATATTCTGTATGTGTTTATATTTAAAATTATATTTTGCAGAACAAGAAAAAGAAAAAAGATAAAAAGAAACATAAACACAAACATAAACATAAGCATGATCATAAACATGGTAAAGATAAGGAGAAGAAAGACAAGGACAAAGACAAAGATAAAGAGAAAGTCAAGGAAAAGGAAAAAGAGAAAGACAAAACTAAAGATTCCTCTAGTTTAAAAATCAAAGAGGAGACTTTAAGCTCTGCTAGCTCTAGTCTCAGTCCTGATACAGCAACTGTCACTAATGAATTCATTTTTCCATAGTAACAAAACGAATCATCAGATTATAGTCTTTTAAGACTAATATTGTTTATATTTTATATAATTTTTATATAACTTAAAACTTATATTCTAATGTAAATAAGAAATTTTTTAAATATATTGATACATAATGTTTTTCTCTAATTTTGTTTAATAAAATTGATAAAACTAAGCTACACCAAAGAATTATTTAAAATATATATCTATGTCCATACTTTCAATTACAACTTTTTGAGAACAGGACTGTGATATAATGAATAACCTTTGCATAAAGTGTACACACAAAGTGCACGACAAAAGTCTGTTCCCTTTAAAGATAAATATTTCGATTATTTCATAGATCTACATATTATTTTAATACCTACTTTTAAACAAAACTGTACTAAAAGAATGATGAATATAATTATTAGATACTTATGAAATAAAATGATAATTTTATATAAATGGAAAAAATGCGTTTACAAATATAAAGTTCTCTTTCCATTCCTTTTTACTAAGTATCAAGAAATAATTTAATAATTAAAACAATATTAATCGAATATATACGTAAGTACTTTGAGTACGCTATATCGACACTAGAGACGCGCTCATATTTAAATACTTCCTGCGTATTAACTAGGATGGCGTCCGTGGTGTTGCGGCAATTTCGAAGGGAATAGTGAGTTTTGAAAATTTTGACAACGACCTCGAGAATGGCAGATAATCAACAAAGTCGATTTGAAAAGTCTCTCGGCCTGTTAACAACTCGTTTTGTTACTTTATTGCAGAAAGCGAAAGACGGTGTCCTTGACTTAAAAGTAGTAAGTGATTTCGTGAAAGCTTCGATATAAAAAGTTAACCTGCCTGCTAGGTTAAGTTGTCGCGGGCGTACACGCCATTTCTAGCTTGCGGGAATTTTGAAACAAGTAACACTAAAGCCAATCTTTCTGATTTCAATCAAGTACTTTTCTTTTAAAGATCGTGCCCACAATGCAGCATATTCTAATCTAATGTTATAAAACGGATATGTTATAAATTTTCATATCTCAACGTGATGTCCTACATAACCTAAAAGGAAATAAAATGTATAACGATTATAGCTGGTAACATGTGACAATAAATTTATAATATTTTAGGCGGCTGATATTTTAGAAGTGCGACAAAAAAGACGAATTTATGATATTACCAACGTTCTAGAAGGCATTGGACTTATAGAAAAGAAAAGCAAAAATAGTATCCAATGGAAGTATGTTCTTTTTGTATTCATTATTTATTGGAATGCCATATTTCATATGATTTTCGTACCAATTATATAAATTTTCAAATAGTCTACCACACTTCTTAATGATATTTTGAATATATTAACAGAGGAGCTGGTCCAGGTTGCAACACTCAAGAAGTTGGTGAAAAGTTGACTGATTTAAAAGATGAGATTAAAAAATTAGAAGATCATGAACAGTTGTTAGATATACATACTCAGTGGATTCAACAAAGTATAAAGAATATAGAAAATGACTTAATTAATAGGAAATATGCATATATTACTTATGAAGATGTAAAGGAAAACTTTTCCGATGATTTTGTATTAGGAATTCAAGCTCCTCCTGATACAGAATTAAGTGTACCAAATATATTGCAGGTATCTTATCTTTATATTCAACTCTATGTTTATTATACATTTATAAACAATGTACAACATTTAATTACATGTGTATATCCTTAATTTTTAGACATCTGAAGAAGAAGAAAAAGAAATAAATTATGAAATGTTTCTGAAAAGTAGTTCAGGAGAAATTAAAGTGTATATGATTCAACCAGAATTAGCTAAAACATATGATAATAAAATATTAGAAATGAGATTACAAGAAGTAAAAGGTACTAAAAGAGGGAAAGAGGAAGAAGAAAAAAAAGAAGAAACAAATGTTAAACCAAAGAGAAGAGTAGGAAGGTAAGAGAAACAGTAATTTATAAATGGAATTAATTGCTCTACTCGCATCAAAAATAGTAAAATTATATTTTTGATCTGCAAAGAGCAAACATTAATTGATCTTGTATGGGGATAAATAGATGTCAAGGAAAAATCTATTTTTTTGGTATAGATCATACAAATGTAGTAATATTTATAACGTATTTCATATTATATTGATTTAAATATTCTTAATCAATTTTCCTATTTAGGCGACCAAAAGGAGCTAGTAAACCGGATCCTATTGTTTCTGATGAAGACGAAGAAGAAGATTCAGAGTTAATAGAAGCAAAAATTGTTCTTCGTGATGTTAGCATGTCAGGTAAGATAATACAAGTTGCTGTAGGATAAATGCAAGAAATAATATTTTACTGTACCATGCATTACAATTTCAGATATTGCTCAAAAAGACTTAGAATTATTTGATCAATTTTATTCAGACAGTAAGTAAAATAATTGTTGATCCTTACATTGCTATGTAATAGTGAATGCTTCTTTATGATTTTTTATTACAGTTTATGGTCCATTAGTAAGATTAAGTCCACCGCCTAGTGAAAAGGATTATCATTTTAACCTAAGTGAAAATGAAGGAATTTGTGATTTGTTTGACATCACAGCGAAATGAGTAATAAGTTGTATAGCTTAAATGACTGGATGGTTTATGAATTGGACAGTGCCAATAATGTGCAAAATCACATGAAAAATTTGTTGACAATTTCTAAAGGCTGTTCTATGTATATAATTTTAAAGAATGGATGCGGATAACGATCATTGGATACATGCAGTATTTTTTTATTATTAGAAATAGAAAAAAATAGAACAGAGTTATAAAAAAAAAGAAGAAAATGTTTATACAGTCGATTTTGGTTGATTCTTTATTTGATAATGTAATAAAATACCTTAATTGATTCTTTGTAATCTACAGTATGTGATTTCTTTGTATAGGACTGCGTAGAAATTTTAACCTTATATGCATACAACACGAAAATGTTGTTGACATGTGATTGTTACATATAAGGGTAATATTTTTACAAACAATGTACTACAGTTAACATTGTTTTTAGAAATATTTGAGTATGCATTGTTTATTAAACTATGTAATTTTTTTACATACATAGTTTCGATTGAAATCATTCAAGACAATACAGATGTATATTATGTATAATTGTATGAATTTGAACGGGTAGAACATATATAACATTGACAGGATTTATTATATAGTATGAGTACCAGTGTACTCATCTTCTTTTTATAATATACTTTCCATATCGTATATTGTATGTTCGTTATTGCATTCAATGACATTTAATTAAGTTTGTGAATATGTAGTTATTTAAGGAATACATAGAGAGGTGAAAATATGGTACAAGCAAAATGACCAAGAATCTAATTTACACTAGAGAAAAAAGTTACATTTTGATGCTGTTGTATCTACTGTATAATTACAAAAAAGTTTTTAATTCACAAGCATATTGTTCCCTATACCTTATGATATCCTACTTAATCTATGTAGATTAACTACCTGTCTATACCTTATTTATTTCACTGACATCACGTGCATGCCAATATTGTTTAATCTCGTTGCATATCGCTTAGTCATTATGTAGTCATTTATGTGATATATCAAACTAACGAGAAAACTGCACTCGAAAGACACCAAATTACCAAGGACAGATAAGAATGGATCGACCAGTTTCGTCATCGTTGGTAGCTTTGCGCGAGTCGCTTATAAGTCTCACCTCAGTCAGTATGCGTGTGTTTCTGTGGTAGGGAATCATTTCCAGATGTGTCAGTCTTGTGAAATTGCTACTCCATACAAATTCGCGGTACAGCGAGTTTTCTCGCGTCACATTCGAACAAACCGCGGTAACGCAATCGACATTTCGTCCTTTAATCCGAAGAAGGTACGATGCATGAAGAATATGTACAACGAGCAAAACAGAAAAAAAAAAAACAAAAAAAAAAGGCAGACATTTCACACATTCCACGAAAGTATTACATCATGAACCTTAGTGGCTTTACGCCCTTTACGTTGTCAATTGTTATTCGTATAAAAAAGCTTGATGCAACCAACTAGATGACATGTCAATCAACAAAACTTTGGGTAAATGTTTTTGACAACGTATACACAGACAGTGCAAGTCCTCTATTTCTGAATGATCGATTGCACGCGTTCTCGTGTTTGGCGCGCTGCATCGTTCACTTATAAATTGTTTGTCACGTGCTATAAAGAACATTATGAAATTTGAAAAATCTCGGAAGATGAAACATAAACAATGATGTAATACATAAATCGATATCGAAAAATTCGAAAAACATGCAATTTTAATGAAAACTTACAAGTCACTGATCTTTTTTTTTTTTAATTTAAAGGATTTCATTTCTTCCCATAGTGCTTATACATTTTTCATAATATCACTTTTTATTAACAAACTTAACGAGTTTTATTTGTAATTAAAATTTATTATATTTCAGTAACGGCTAAATATGCGTGTTCTTTATGGAAAAATTCGCGAAGTGACGCAAAAATACCCGATTGTACGGGGCATGGCTTCTTATACCGTTATATGGCCCACCGGAAGTTTGTTGCAACAAAAAATTGCAGGAAATGAGGAAATAAATTACATTCAAGCATTAAGATTCAGTTTATATGGTGGTTTCTTTGTAGCTCCAACACTCTACTGTTGGTTAAGATGTTCTTCATATTTTTGGCCAAAGTCAGATATTAAATCTGCAATTACCAAAGTATATTAATACTATTCAAAATAATTAATATGTATATAAGATGCAATATTAACAAATTTTAATATTTACTTTATAGGCTTTAGTAGAACAAGTTTCATACGGTCCTGCTGCAATGTGTTGTTTCTTCTTTGGTATAAATCTTTTAGAATTCAAACCAGTTGCAGAATGTATTGAAGAAGTGAAACAAAAGTTTTGGCCCACATATAAAGTAAATTTTTGTATTATAAATGTCCTATATATACAATAAATTTGTAACCATAGGAACCTAAATAATAATAATAATATGTAATTTTTAGGTTGGTGTATGTGTATGGCCTGTTTTACAGACAATCAATTTCTTTTTTGTTCCGGAACACAACCGGGTAATTTATGTAAGTTTTTGTAGTTTAATTTGGACGTCTTTCCTTGCATATATGAAAGCATTGGAAAAGAAGAAAAGGGAAAGTGAGATTGCAAATAATAATAGTAATAATAATAATAATAATAATATGAAAAATAAGAATTATATTCAAGGTAATAAAAATATCCAACCTGTTGTACAAAGAGAAGATAAAAGTAAAAGAGAAATTGTTGTACGGTAATGATTTTTAGGAAATGTTTTTAGTTTAATTGAATAATTAATATACATGTATTTGTGTAATAAATTTATTATATTAGGAGATAATTTTAATCAAAATACTTGTCATTTACAGTACAAAATATTATGAGACAAATATCTGTACATGTGTTCATTAAATGTTTCTATATATTGTAATAGATGAAATTTAAAATTGTTGATACTATAAAACTATGAAAGTATATAGTGAGTATTGAAGTATAAAATTGTTGATCATGAAAGTGTATCATAAAGTATAGTAAGTATTTATCATTGTTAAATTTAGTAAATATATTTATCGTGCTCTTATTGTTGACAATAAGTTATATTTATTATGAATAAAAATCAAGTAAATTGTTAATAAACTTTAGTTTCTTCATTTATTTAGTTTTCATACTTTTTCCCACTTTCTGTGTTTTCTTATTATAAAACAAAAAGTAAGAAAAATTATAATACAAAATTTTAAATTTTAATACTCTATCGATACATCATTGAATCGATTATATTTACCAAAATTCAATATGGCCGTTTTAAGAGTTATAAGTTTAAAACATTGTAAGCTGTCAAATACGAGTCATTATATGTAGTATAAATTATTTGAGTGAGAGATATACTGATGTTTGTGTATACTTTCGAAAATATACAGTGTCGAATGTGAGAAGTTATTTAAGAACATGAAGATGAATAGCACATACAGAAACATGAGGTTATGATACGTATGTCGTTTCTCACAACTGAAAATTTTGACAAATTATTTTTCTGTTATATTTATCTTTTGATTGTGAAATATGGCACGTTCTTCAGTATCGGCACAATGTGATTTAGTTGCATCTTACATGGATGGAGTTCATGTTAAAATTGCAGAAGCCTATAAACCTCCAAGGAAAGTGTGTTTGCCAGCTGCATATAATAATAAATTACCTGACGTGTCAAAATTAACTTATAATTTTACTTTGGAACGATCAGTACTTGAAAAGGTTGGATACTATTTTTTACGATTTTATGAGATTTATGTTTATAATGAATTGAATTGAGTTGAATGTATATAATATAGCATGTTTAACATGAAATGAATATTACAATACAAGTAAATGAAATTGAAAAATTAATCTTGCAGATGACAGAATGGCGTAAAGTTAGGCAAGCAAGTAACAAAGCACGCCATGCACGATTAGACGAGAAGAGAAAGAAGGAAAAGAAAGAATTTTCACCTCCTCCGCCACCTCCATTACCTGACAACACAAAACAATTACCTGTAAATGCACCTGTGCCTGAAACAACTATTCTTACTCCACAGCCTTTGTCTCCACCAGCTAATGATCTCCAAGATCATGTGAAAACAAATGGATTGGATTTTGCAGACTTCGATAATGACACAAGTAGTCCATTTGATAATATGGAATTAAAAACAATAAATGACATGGAAGAACTTGCTCAGGTGAACAAAACATTTCTAATTCTAATTCTAATATTCTTAATCCTATGAATCAAATTATCACTTTTATGTTTATTTTGCACCTGTTTAGGTATTGCAACCCACATTTCAATGGGCACCACCAGCTAAATTAGAAAGTATATTGAAAGATTTAACTGTTAACGATCAATCCAATGTTCATTCGGATGAGAAAAATGATAATATTAAAAATGAAACAAGTGATCAGGAAGAAGAAAATATGGAGCAAACGGTTAAACACCGTAGTGTATCTACAATTGTTCAGGAACTACAAAGAGACTTAGATAGACCTCTTATGGAGGTAACATTTCTTACAAAAATAAGAACATACAATAATGTTTGTTAAATACTATACATATTATTTACAACAGGATTGGAAACCTTGGCCAAATTTAGAAAGTCCTAATACTAGCTCTCATGAAACTTCAAAACAAGAAGAACCAGTAGTGACAAATCAAGCGTCTCTTATGAATTTATTGCTAGACTTAACTGAGGAAGATAAAAAATTAGCTCGCCACTTAAGTGATATGGGATTTCCTTTATCACGAGCCGCTCGCGCTATACGCAATTTAGGTGGACAAGATAATAAGAAGATTGTAGAATATTTGTTGGCTGTGCAGTCTTTAGAGGAGGTAGGAATGTCTGGAGAGGATGCAGAGAAGGCTCTTGCCCTCACAGAATATAATCAAGACAAAGCCAAAGCTTACTATGAGAATTTATGTACTTTACGAGATTTAGGCTTCCCTGAAGAAGAAGCGTCTGCTGCACTTTTAAAATGCAACATCGATCGTGATAGAGCTTTAGATTTTCTTATTGCATAAATATAAAATTATATACAAAATATTTGAAAAAATATGGTCTAAAAAAATTTTTTTACTGCACAAAGGAGTAGAAATTGATTTAAAATGTAAATAAACTAATGGCTACACTACCTTCAAATGAACATTTAGCAATTATTTTATTGTATAATAGAAACTGAAATACCAACTATTGTAAGATACGATCAGTGTGCATGTATGATGTACACTAAGTGCTGCTAAGAAACATTTTAATTGTCACTTTAAGTATTACAAGAGTTACAACAAGTTTTAAATCCAATTTAAAAATATGGAACTCTTTTATTTTTGTTTATACATTATATTTACAGAATTACCTATTAAATGAAATCAGTATCATTAATTTACATGATACCAGTCATGGCTAACTGTCATGTTGGTATATTTAATAAATTCAGATGCACATCTGTAAAATTGAGATAAGATCTTTGATATCATATACAAATATATAGACAATATATATCTCACCTTTTGCAACAACATAGCGCAACTGTTGTTATAGACTCTACATGGTGGCTGACACCAATAATAACCCAAGCTTCTGTGAAGATTGGCTGTTGGCATTGAGAATGTACGCAAATACTAACAGGTCCATTCATTAACAAGTTACATGAGCCACAATTAATCGGATACATTGTAAAATCATGTTTTTGTTGACTACTCATTGGAATTGGTTCATAATGAACATTTATATTTATAGGCGATGTTGAAATATTAAGTGTATGCTTATACCTAAAATGAAGTATCAAAAGTTCTGGTTATGAAAGTATTGAGAAACATTAGGTACACTCCTTAAAAACAATGTGATTCATAACATTGCAGTAGTTACCTCTCAGTATAAGTTTTCTTTAAAGCTAATTCCCATAATGAAACAACCGTATTTTCATGGATATTATGAACTTTTAGAAGTTGTCGCGGCAGTTCAATTGTAAAACCAGTATCTTCTCCATGTAATGTATTTATTTTTACGTTCAACTTTATATTTGTACGCAGTACTGTACTTTCATAATGCGATTTGAAACATCTGTGATTGTGTATATATATGTATGCATTTGTAAATACAAACATAAGTATGAATTTCTTATTATTGGAAATTAAATAGAATATAAAAATTGTATTGTGCACTAGATTACACTAGAATATTTGAGTACCTTTGAAAACCTAATGAATGCTAAAGTGTTACTTCAAATTTATTTATATGTATTTTATATTAATTAAAAATTTACTTACCCATAACTCAGAATATTTCTTTGATCATGCATATAAGAGTTCTGGATTTGAGAAGTCAATTGATAAAGAAGTGGATAAGATAAATAATTTAAAGATGCATTTGCATCAAAACGAATGCAAGGAGATGATACAAATCCATTTAGTGGTAAATACCTTAGCCTATATAAAAGTTATTCTGTGTAAAATAGAAGCATTTAATAATATTAACAATAGTATTCATAATAAACTAATTTGTCTAAATATAATAATCAATTCTATTAACTTAGTATAACAACCTGTTAGAGCATACAGATATTACTGATATTTGTGGTGACAAGGTAAGTCTATTGGGCAATTCCTTTAAAAAGTTATTGTCCGCATTTAATTCCTTTAGTTTAGGTAAAGAACCAATCCACTCTGGTAATGCAATGAATTTATTTTCACAAATAGATAGAATTTCTAAGTTATGCAGTTTATTCATTTCTATAAATATTATATATGAAATGAATTGAAATGAAATATAACATTAGAAAGGTGATATATTAAAACTTACCAGCAGGTAATTTGGCTATAGAATTTTGATTTAGTAATAAAGTTTTCAAGTTAACTAAATTTTTTATACATGAAGGTATTTGTTCCAACTTGTTAGCGCTTACATCAAGGACCGTTAATTGACTCATGAGACAGAGTTCTATAGGTAATTCTTTGATCAAGTTTCCGTATATGTACAAATTGGTAACATTGAACAGTTCTATAATCCAAGGAGGCAGTGTAGTAAGTTTATTCCATTTCAAATATATTTCTTGAATATGGCTTCCATAAATCCTTATTGCTTCGGGAAATTCTTCAAGACCCCGACAATTCCAATGCAATATTATCTTGCTTTTGATTTCGTTCGCCATTTCTGTAGAATCTGAGTCCATTTTTAAATGAATTTAATCAAAATAGTTTTCAGATATTAAATTGAAGAAGTTGATTCTGAATTTATAAAGGTTGGCAATCAACCATCAGGGTATGCTCAAAATAACTTGCCTGCTTGAAAGATTTATATTAATAACCTATTATACACCAGTAGTCATAACAAATAATGTTTTACAATAAAATTCTAATCTACATATCTATAGTAAGTATCATTGATTACATTTGATACATTATAAATATTATTAAAACAAATATTAAGTAATCATATAATATTATACTTAGTGTAAATTGAAAAGTATGTGTTATTTTTTAAATATAGTAAACAATCCTTGTCACGTATTAAATTTGTACTTACGGTTTTTTTAACAATGATGAAAGAAAGTAGATAATATACGAATATCTTATTACATATTTTATTCACTTATATACAAAGAAATACGTTATTGTACGAATTTACCCCCAACATATTATATGAATAGTACACACAATTATGTTGTATGTAATAAAATACAAAATTCATTTTTTTATCATTTTATGTACTACGATATTCTTGTGTTTATTGGTTTTTATTTCTGAATCTTACCAAGCACTTAAAATCCATGCCATCTGATGCACATTGAAAACTGAGCATGTGTAAGACTGCAGCATATAAAATCAGCTGATGTCAAGTTCAACCATACTACATATGTACTTATCTACTACAGGCTTACGTACTTAAGCTGTGTATGTATATCGGTCAAGTATTCGACAAGGTGGAGTCTTTCACGCAATTTTCCATTCCACTACCTACCATTATTATATACATTATATAATTAAAATTTACAAAATTAACAATTGATATAGTCGGAGAATTGGATTGGTTCGTTAGTTCTAAAAAATTGTTTATAATAGCTCCAAGCTTTATAATATCTTACATGGTCTTTAAAATTACAAAAACGCAAAAAAATTTGTATTACCTTTTATTGTTACTTTAAAAACATGTAAGTATTATTACTTCTTTGTGTTTTTTAGCTATTCTAACTTTTCTCTCTTATTTCAAAAAGCAAGAATAAGAAACCCAGCTTGCATGTTCGAAGGGGTTGAAGCGAATCAAGCATGTTTTATATCAGCACGAGATTAATACAGTTGGAGTTAAGTGGGGTCATTAGGAAGAGGCTTGGAGTCAATTATAGTTTTGCATCGGATTAGAATTTTAGAATCATTAAGTGACCATATAAGTCAATTCGAAATAATTAGATTAGGAAATACTAAGAAAGTTTGCTTTAAGCTTAGATTTAAAATACACATTCTAGATCCATGATTCTAAAATTCTAAATTTATCCAGCATTTATCATGGTAAAGACAATGTTCACATTGTGCTACAGTCGGTACCATTATTCAGAGGTGACCATTGGTACCATCATCGATGAGAGTTGTGCTATTAATCCTGACAGTTCAAGAGTTCACGGCAAACTGAGCTCTGTGCTATTAAAACTGTCCCATCTACAGTTAAAGGTCGCCGATGTTAATTGCGATATCCTTGCCTTCGCCATTGAAAACAATGCCTCGTTTAATTGTTTACACTCGATGATATTGTAGGAACCATGTGTTCGTGGCGAGAGTCGTCAATCGATATGACAGGGCGTGACATAAAAATGGTAAGAGGTACTGGCACCCCCGAGTGCGCGTGACAAAATTTTATATTGTATGTGTGTCTATCCCATACCTCGTCCGTGGTACAATCGAGTACTCTTTGTAAGAGCGTAGTATGTGGATTGTCGATGATCCGATAGGTGTTTTTTCGATCCAGTTTTTTAAGATATTATAAAATTTTCAAAATGATAGAATGTACAAAAGACACAGAAAATGTTACTCTTAGTCCAACAACATCATTAAAATTGAAAACTCGAGAGAACGTAAATAAAATCAGACATGGATCACCGAAGTTGCAGGAAGTTCTTCGAGAGGTTATATGCTAAATATTTGTCGTGTTTGAAAATGTTTGAATGTAAGAAATAAAATGAAAAATCGGTAATAATAAAAAATACAATTATAGAGATGTCGACAAAGAATGCGAGAGAAACGAGGACAGCTGTTTTGTAGGAGTAGATTCGGTTTAGAAATTAATCCAAAAGACATGGAGGATACGTTAACGGAAATTGTGCGAAAAGAATTGATTACAGTCGCACTTACAGATGTAGATCCAGCTGTGAATCCCTTTTTTCATGTTATCAATGAACCTCTTGATCCAGAAGAAGCACTTGAACTTGAAAATGAAATACTGAATGAAGAGAGTATGCTTAATTGATATTGCATATTAATACAGTTGGTTTAATGTTTATTAATCCCTTGCTTGGCAATGTATTTTGGATCAAACGTCTCTGTTTACGCTGTTTTATTTTGTCGCAACCACGTGGACACGATTATTTTAAAGAAACTTGAAATATTACAGCTTCAATTAAATTTATACAGCATATTTTTAAAATTATTTGCGAAATTCAGTTTCACATTGAGAATACATGGGTGTGAGATTTGTAATTTCAGTTCAAGGGGTTAATAAATTGTGTTGTTAAACGCATCTTTTAATAATGATATAAATAGTTGAAAAATATAATCAATATTAAAAATTTGATCATGTATGATTTATAGAACATTGGATTTTGGAAGAGTATGAAAGAATGACCCAAGAAGAACTTGAATTTTTAGCATTAACCGCAGATGAAAAAATCAATGATGTCCTTTGTCCCTTATGTCAGAGGTCTAATCTTATAGAAGAAGGAAGACAAGTAGGTTGTAAGTCTTGTACCTTAAAATTAAACAATGTGAGCTTAAAAGACTTAGGTAATTTAATAAATAATTCTGTGAATAGTCACTCTGCAATGTGTACAGAGCGACCAGGGTTTATACTGATTGAAGACAATAATGTATGTTTGTATTTATTTTGTGATAAATGCTCAGCTTTGATACTACTGGCATAATTTGAATAATATAGTTACTAAAAAAAGATATAAACACTAGTTGAGATTATATTTTTGTATAAGTGTTATCCGATATAAAGTATTACTAATTTATTATAAATGAAAGTAGATTAAGACTATGGACATATTAATGTTCATTCTTACTAAATTATAAAAATAAAAAATTTAGTTAATAGCAATGATTTTTAATGTCGAGCAACATAGGAAAATGATTAAGGGTAATGTAAATTTTAATTTCCATTATGAAAGTAAATATTTAAATAACTACATGAAGGTTTATGTGGTTGTATGATACATATTGTACAAAAAGAAACATCCCTTCATTGGTTTATTTATATTATTCATCACTTAGACATACACAATGAAAAATTGTAAGTAGAAGACATCTGTATATTGTAAACATTAATGGCTCGTCAAAGTGCTCACTAAATATAAATTTTATTTTATCAGTTATTACAAGGAACAGATTGAGAAGTTTTCTACGATTGTTTACAGCTCTCAGTATTCAGTTATGTACAATTATGTAAAAACAACAAGAGCATTACAATATGCAGAAGTCTTTTATAGCTTAAACTCTAATAATTGAAATCTTTATAAATGATTTGTACATTATCACATGAAATTTCGCATTAAAAACTTCATATTCCATAACATTATTAATATATGACATACTTTTAATTTGTGAGCAACCCATTTTTTTTTTCATCAGCGGTACAACTTTTTTTAATCTACAATGTAAATTGTTCGTTCTCCCAAAGTTATTACTATGCAAGTGTTAAAAATTATATATTTGTTATAGCGGGCAGGTTGTCATTAAAAATATTGCATATTTTATCAATTTTTAACTATACTTTTTCTACAGTAAAAGGCATAGTTTCCATCTCCAGTCTCCCATTACCATATGCTTTCAAAATGGCACCAGTTTGTGTAATATAAAAAAGAAAAACATTCTGAACAATCATATACATCGTAAAACATAATAATGTTTTATTTGTCAATTCCGGTAAAAGAATATTCAAAATTAATAAATTTTTCAAAATTAACTTTACCATTAAAATATACCGACAATGCAACGTATCCTCGGATCCGCAATATATTTTTACAAGTGTCTTCATCTTAAAAATAAAAACAAACGTTACTTAATGAGAAATAGAACAACTCCAAGAAACACTAATTTCTTCTGCTTTTTTGTAATAACGCAACGTTACAAACTTTAACACTTTAGTCGTTGCCAAAAAAGTTACACTTAGTCCAAAACAATCATAGTAAAAATATAATGGAATGGTTTGCTCTACATATTTTTTTCTTTTTCCATATTTTTTTTCGACAATGTTACATAAACATGTAGGCAAGTACTACAATGAATTTCAATGAATCAATGAAGGTAAAATGAACAAGTTCATTACGAAGATTTTGTTATCGCAATTACCACATATTCGGTATACATTTTTTTCCGAGCGAATCTAAATAAACGATGTACACAATCATGTAATAAATATAAATGTACTTGCAGTTTGTAAATCATTATGATAACTCGTTTTGCAGAAACAAGATATTTAAAAAAGAAAAAAAAAAAAAAAGAAAGAAAAATCTCAACGTGTCAACAATTCGCAACAGTGTCTGTATACATTCATATTACAGAAATAGTTCTTCGAAACATTGTTCATGATTTAATTAATGTTTCATTTACATTTACACGCATTTTTCTCTGAATTATATCGTTACAAATTTCTTCATCACAATTTTGATAAGGGCACGGGGGGAGCGAAAATTGCACTTAAGTGGTTTAACCGTTGCTCAACCACGATCGTTGGCGAATCGGAAACCCTAAGAGTGTCTACTGTAAAAAAGAAAAACGACCGTTTCAAGAATTCTTTTCACGTACCTGATACTCCCTAGACTGGCTTAAACTACGGTAACTTTCTCCTGCTCGTTACGCGACTAAATCTTAAATGTGTACGCAAATACGTTTCGCGACGGATTCACGTATTGGTCACTGAGTGGATCGTCGCCGTTCCGTGCGATTTACTGCTGCGAGTGCTTCTTCGGGCAAGCGACCAGGATCTGTTAGAATATCAGTGGCAGTACACAGATACCTTAGGGAATTCAGAACGGCTGAAATGAAAGTAAGATGCGTTACATCAATTAATACAAGAATGAAAAATAAAACACGAAATGAAGTTCGTTGTTTAGATACAAACCTGGTCTGAGATCGACGAGTGAACAATGCTTCTCAACCCACAATATTGTACTTCTGTATAGATCCTCGATGCTCGCCGTTGACACCGAAGCATTGAAAGAAATCATCAAAGGCTCAAGCAATATACTGAACTGAGTAAAATTCGTTAAGAAATAAATACAACAATATCTGGCACACATAGTTGGCGACACAAAAATTAATCAACGAGCAAAATATAATAATGGAAAAAACTAGAACACATAGCTCTGAAAAAGGATACAATCCAAAATTTCCAATTTTCTCGCGTACGCGTGCGCACGTACTCGTCGAACATCTCTTTCATTTTGCTAGTTCTGTGTCTAGAAATCGGAGCACCCGTTGCAGGAAGCATAGACTGACAATTACTGGAAAATAATTCATTGCGTTATTCAATAATCGAGCATTTGAAATACAGTGGTTCTTTGTGTTCGGTTATCTTTACCTAATCGACGTATTAAGGCACTCGATTTGATGTCTTAAGCTATCCATCTCCTCCTTCAGTAGATTCCTTTCCGCCCTCAGTTGTCTGATATAATCCGCCCCCTTTTGTAACATGACAGCCTTGCTCAGCTTCGGGTTCGGATTCTGACTGAGCTGCGGTATTAGACTGTGCAGCATGTCGAAACCGTTCTTAATATTATATCTGCGTTTTTGTTCCGCATGGATGTGACCAACCCTCCTTTGTTCCTTGTACTGTCCCCGTTCCGTCTCACCCTTTATATACCCTCGGGATGGCGACAACGGGCTCCCTATACTCATCGGACTGTGCAAAGGGCTGAGGCTTAACGCCTGGGGGCTGTGAGCGTTCGAACTGTCTTTCGGCGAACCGGGGCTATTTTGTGGCTGGTGTGATTGAGTGTTTGTATTTAATAACATTTGCTGGCTGCAAGTAGACTGTTGCATCGCCTTAACATGCAAAATACACACACACACTCGTACGCTTTGATATATTACCGTTTATATAAGACAATGTTTTATTATTATCGATATCGGCGTTACGTAATCGAAAGACACGTGAAACGTATAAATAAGACTCGTGAATACCTCTCGGAAAAACGATACCATGGCTTGACCTATTAATTTGCCGCCAGAATTCCGAACGATCTCTTTCTACTTAGAGGAATATAATCATCGAAGGAAAGAAAGATTGATCGGATCTGTTGCTTGAAACGTTTCACGGATCTTACGGAGATCTTCGGTGAGAATACTATGAAGCGTACCTGTTGCTGCGGTTGCACTTGGACTGTAGCGGTTTGCATCGTTTGAACAGTGATCGGCGTGGTGATTTGATGGGTGGTCGTCACCTGCGTAGGCGAAGCTGAAGGTGGAAGCATGGGTAAGATGTGTTTCATAGTGGTGGCTGTTTGGTTCACTGTCGGCATTATATTATCAGCCGGACTATTCATTGTGTATATACCAGATGTGTCTATGTAACGATATTGAATCTCTCATAATATTCTTTTATCATCGGGTGAAAAGGTATAATACCACGAGCGATTTTTTTTTTTCTCTTAATAATCGCGCCTCAGGCGCCAAATACTATAATAGGAAAATTAAGAACCGTGCAAAGAGTACGTTTCTTAGTATACATACTATTCGTGAGTAACTGTGCGAGCAATACATTGTTATTTAGATTTAGAGCGGGATCACTCGCTGCAGACACTAAAGGCGGCGGATGCATTCTCGGTGCAGTTAGCGACGAGCTACTTCGAGATCTACTCCTCGCTTTCATCTGATACTGAAACGGCACAAAACGTATCGTTAAATTAACTGCGAGATTCGTTATATCGAATAATTCTATCCCGTTTGACTTTCGGAGAATCGGTGTAAAATTAATTTCAACAGAAATTATTTTTACATGATTTGGAAAGTGCATACTAATTACTACTCTAACGATCAATGTTTCAGAACTGTTTCTACGAAAGTGTCCAATTTTTATATAAGAAATTATTAACCTTGGGTACAGCGAAAACCTCCTCCTTCTCCGAGTTCGCGGTGGCCGGTTGTGGCAACAATTTTGCAGGTTGCACGTTCGGCGTACTGAGATCTAGGCCCGAGGGTCTGCACTGCAACAGTATCGGCGATTGCGATGATTGCTCCGTGGAAACGGACACGACTTGCTGCGGTGGGTGTGTCTGCGAAGCATGATAAAAGTCGATCATTAATCGTGGCTTCTCCCAGTTCTCGTTCTTATGCATTATTCAAACAATTCGCGGAGGTGAGACCAGCATAACGCCAGTACCTTGAAATTATTGGCGTTGAATTTACATTGCTGCGCATTAAAGTTCTGTGGCAGACCAGAGAACTTGTAGCACTGTTGCGGTTGAACAACCTTGTACGGCTTGGTGGACATCGGTGCAACCGGTGGCAGGGGTCTGATGGTTCTGTGCTGCGTGGGCACCGAGGAATTCGTTCCTCCGAAATTCTGTTGCACCGTCACCAAGTTTTGTACCGATCCGCCGATAGGCGATATTTGATTCGCGTGGACTGATTGATCGTTCATCGCCGGTATCTGCACCTGATTCTGTACCGTCGTCAACTGAACAGCTTGGATCTCCATGGCGAACGATTGTTGCTGAGAGGCTTGCTGGTAGCTTGAACTCTGCTGCTGAGCTGGCCGCTGATACGTGCTCGGCTGCTGTTGTTGTTGGGACTGTTGTATCACTCGATTGTTCCTCGATGAGATCCTGCTTGGCCGACTTTTTTCCCTGACCGGCTGCTGCTGACTTGACGGAGCAGGCTCGTACGCGGTCGGCTGTATAGCGTTGTAGGTCTCGCTTAGGTTACTGTTGAGAGTAAACATAATGTTGTAAGACCGATAAGTTTTGTATCAATCCACGGAGTAATGATATATTTATTACATATTGTTCCTGAAGGTATTCGTTGATTCAGGCTGAGTATATATCTTAGCCGTGTACTGAAGATTCTGTATAGTGTTCGCTTGGTCGTTCTGAGGCAATGCCGACTGCGGGGCTTGCCCGTTCTTCACCACCGATTCTTGGGCCAGCTCGTTCATCTGATTCATGGGAGTCATTAAGTCCAGAACGGGATAGCTCGAATTCAGCGTGCTGTTACGAAACATATCGTCTTCCTCCGGCACCGGAGGTAATTTCGAATTTAAGAATTCTAAAATAAAACCGATCGATTATCAGCCATTGTTCCTTGCGTCTTCGGGTCAAGTTGATCGCGTTCGCTCACCTTGCAACGGTTCCAGAGTGTCCATAAAATCGTCTAAATTCGGTTGGAGCGGGCCCAGGCTGGGCTGTATGAAATCTGCCAGACTAGCCCCGCGCGCTGTAATTTTTAATAATTATTGTTATAATATAATATAATTGAACTTTTGCACGGTAAAATGAAGTGAAAACCAACTATTTTACCACTTAAACAATAAAGTTGTCTACAAATTGAAATTCTACGTATGTAAGTCTATTTTATTTTTCATTCGATGAACACTCGGTATTGATTATTCGCTTCAATCCATTTTACAGTTTACGTCACAGTGAACTCGCGGTGCGAACTTGAATTAAACAGTTACCAATTTCTCTCGGATCGGGAAAGTATATTGGTTGATTCGAACTGATTGTTGAGAATAACGTATCAGTCATAAGCTCCATGTAATCCTCATCAACCATCATACTCTCTCCACCTGGAGTCCCACTGGTCCCTCCATGTGTGTTGCCAGTACCTGTTCCGTAATTCCCGGCTGTTCCTAATCCGTTGTCCCAATCTAACACATCCATCGATTCCATCTGAAACAACGGCGTGCTCTACTATGAATAAGAAGTGCCAGCAATCTCTCTCCATTAAACAGATAAAAAGAATCTTTCCATCCTGCCATTATCAATCGGAACATTGCTTCTCGAGGTTCAATCGGTTACAGAGGAATCAGTCGACCCCGGCATTTTCGATGTAACATCATTTTCAGGCTCCTCGGTCTCTTCTCGAGCATTACGTAAAATGATAAAGACTGTTCGAAGAAAAATATCAGAAAAATTCCAAGTTACTCCGCGCTCGGATTTGATATTCAGGATTGATCGTGGCAAGGTTAAAGACGTCGAAAAGAATTTCTTTCGTGCATGCGTGCTATGTAAAGGGTGGAATACCATCTCGGTGCCATCCTTGTTCGTCCAACCAAGGATCTTGTTCCGGTAGAACATTCGCCATTTCTTGTACTCCGCAGTAACCGCAGCAAGTTTTCGCTTCCAGTATTTGCCTTCTAAGACCACCGCCTGATAAGAGATACGGCCCTTGTAATTTATGTACTACTGGACGCCGAAACGACGCTTAGCTTGCGTAATCAAGGATGCCTATCGCTTCCTTGTCCGTGCTCGAATCTCATTCGCTTATAGACTCTCAGCATCGCGTGAAATCTTATTGATATCGTATACAGGAAGTCTAATAATCTATCGAGTAACATTCGTTTAACTGATAGAAACGCAGGACAACTGGACTATCGCTTTCTTCACGGGCTTTCAAATGAAAATTCGATATTACTAAACAAAACAAAATGGCGCCTGCCACACGGCAAATACTTTAAGACGCTCTGTGCAAGTCCGTAAATTTAGCATACCGGTGAAAAAGCTACAATACAGATGCTTGATAAACATACCTCGGGTTTATTATGAGTGTCAACATCCAACGGGGATGCGAACTGGCACACCAACGTGTTCTGCTTCAGTATAACTGAAACGACACGAAATCATATGGTCATCTTCGAGCCTTCCAAACCGCGATTCGATCAACGGAGCAATTACGATCGAAATTACGATTAAACGACGCGTGCATCGATTTATAGGAACCCTGTGGATTATCCTGTAAAATCCACACGATTCTACGGGAATATGGAAAGAAACGAATCGATCTTCTCGAGATTTTGATTTCTATCGAATCCTACTATTGAAGGTTCACATTTACGAGTGTAACAACGTGATAAATTGAACGGTAGGAAATTCAGCATTCTCATAATGTTGCAAATGATTACTTCACGGAAACAGAAACGATTGGTACATACGAACCGGGTCGGCGTACGGAATCTTGGGATCGGAACGGAACAATTCAAAGATACGGCGCAGTTAGCTTCCCCTTAGCCTAAGTCCATCTTTCACGTAGTCGGTATAACGGAGCGGAGATGCGGCCGTCCCGATGCCGACCTTCCGGCGACGCATTTTGCAGCATTAATCGCGGAATAATTACACAGACAGCCGAGAATTGTAGTAGTCGTCTTGAAGCTGATCTGATCGAGCTCCCGAAACACTCAGTTCGACCTCCCTTCGTTCGACACCCTCCTTTTCCTACGATCCTACCGCGTGCGATGTGCGTCTTCTCTCGAGAAACCAAGCTGGACGCGATTTAGAAAAGAAAGAAAGTGGTCCTGGAGAATGTTTACGAATCAATAATGTGGAACAGAATTTCTATCGGTAGCAGATCACGTGGACGATATTGTAGAATGAAAAGATTTAGAGATTCCAGCAGGTTTCGTTAATTGTGAAATTATTAACAGTTCTCCCCAATTAAAAAATATCAAATTCAATCCAATTGGATGTTAAATATCTTTTCTCCGCTCAGTGTCTATATACATATAACTCGCTTTGAGCACAATAAATGAATAGATACAATTTCTAAGAAACGTAAGCAAAATTTCCAAAGTGTATTTCCTTAAGAACGAGTAATCGTTTGAAAAATGTTCATTCCACATTTTTGATTCGTATCGTGTATAACAATGCCTCGTCTCGATCGATCACGAAATATCGTATACACAACCCTGAAACTTCGTTTCCGATTTTTGTTTAACACGTTGAATGCCATAAAACGATGATTATTTCAACACACTTCTATATTATAATTAATGCTACCTAATGCGGTCACCTTCGGCTAGATGAACGTGCAGTGACAATAAGCAATTCAATCGAATGATTTAATATCAGATTATTTCCATTTTGCGTATTTTGCTCTATGAAATCGTGCGGCATTCGACGCGTTAAACATCGCCGTCAATGAGAAATTCACAAAATGTTTCTCGATTATCGAACGGTTCATCTCGCTGGTACGTTTCCTACGATAGGCCGAAGACCGATAGACGGCGGCTCGTTATCGTCGAATATCCGTGATCGGAAACGCTCCCGCTCGCAAACGCGGCAAGGGTCGGGGGTCTCGTGTCAACGAACGTGTAACACGTGAGAAAAATTACACGCGTTTTTTCCTCGTGTTTCTCCGCGGTGTTTTACGTAATCCCGTTGAAAACGCGCACGGGCCACTCGAGCAACGGACGTAGGTGTTACGTCGTTATACAACTCGCGCGCGAGCCAATATCAACCGCGACCGCCCGGCTATTTACAATCGAACCTGCCCTTTATCAGAATCTCTGGAACGGACGATGAAGCGTTCCATTGACGGGCTTGCAGATGGAAAAATATTTGTTCCCTAAGAAACGAAACTCGGCCGGATATCGTGAAAATAGAATGAAAGCACGTGTCCAAGATCGACGAAGGAGGAACGAGCGAATTATCTAGACGGAAAGCTCAACGCATTGCTCTCGACACGAGTCGCCAATAAAACCGATACAACGAAATTGTAAAATCTGACGTTCAATATTAAACATTACATAATGCATCAACGAAACATTGAAATGAAGTATTCCTATCCTACGATTTTGGAGTTTTCCGTGTTGTCGACTTTGAAACCCGTGATTCATGCGTTATCGGCAGGCAAGGAATATTTACAACGGGAGAATCTGCCGAGCGCGAACAGCCGAGTGACTCGAACGACGCGTCTCGAATAAGAGTATCAAATAATATCCCGAAACGAGAGAAAAACAATCGGCTTTTCAACCGTCACTCCCGGCGATCGCACGCGAGACCTTTACAAGCTGCTCCTATTTGTCATTTGCCGCTCGAACGAGATTGTTGGCCGTCCCGGCGTCGGACAGGAGACACGCGCGTCGCAAAAATAACGTTCTGGCAGCGGTCTGATCGAAATGTCAGTGAACGAGCCCGCGATTGCACAATGGGCATCGGCGATCGTTTTATTTAAGAGTCTCGCACTTTTTTTCAGGGGAACAGATATCTCTCCGCGCGGAGCGACGCAGCGTCCGCGGCTCTCTCTCCTCGGTTTAATCTTTCCCCGGCGGCGACACGGTAAACAACGCACCCGCGCGCGTCAGATCGTTCCGCGGACTTACTACTTCTTCGACCTGAACCCTCGACGCAACGATCCTAGCCCTCGCCGGAGATTCACATCGACTTTCCGACACGGAACCGAACGATCCGCCGATTTCGATCGAAAGAGAAAGAGAAAGGACGAGGATAGGCTCGCAGTCGTTCGCGTCTCGCGGCAGGTAGTCGGACGAAGGGTCGAAGTAGAGGAGGATCGTCGATCACTGATGCCGCGGATCACGGAGACGCGGTTTTCGCGAAACTGAGTGCGATCGGATCCGCGCCGAAGAAAATCGCAGTGAAACCGTGCAGCGTACTGGCGGGGATTCTTTGTCACTGTCGCGTCACGTGCAAGATATTTCTTTATCTCGTGGAACTACGACGCGTGTGCCTATCGTATCGCCTTATTTTCGCGCGGCGGATATCTTGAATCAATTTAATTTGGCTTTAGATTACGGGGCTTTTATCGCGGCACCTTTGTTTTTTTCGATCGTCGCTCGATGGAAAAGTCGGCTGTCTGTCGGCCGCGCACGGACATACAGAGATCTCGATAAATATTCGAAACGAGACCAGCCGGAAGTCTCGGCGGAGGAACGAGACAGTGGCCGATCGGGCGGGATCGTGGAAACAGAGGAAACCGGGAGGACGTTTCGAAAGAATTTTCCCCGCGTTACGAAATGCTACCGTTATCAGCGTCTCTCCTTCTCGCTTCTTTTTTCTTCAGTTTCATAATCGTTAATTCATGTGCCGCTCGATTGGGAAACTTTTGCGCTTGATACGTGAAACGAGTTAAGGATATTGGGACTATAAATAAAGCGACGCTTAAATATAGAAATCTCTCGAAGCGCTTCCGTCAAGAGAGATGACTCAAAGCGATTCCCGTCGGACGTGAAAGCATTAAGACGGACGACGGTTTTTCAACGGGAAAGAAAGTATGCGCGAGGAAATTGATGCGAGGCGTCTCGAAAGACTTCTTTCACCGTGTTCCTTTCCGTTCGACGTGATCGTTCGATCATACCGGCCCGACGCGAAGCCGAAGCAATAAGAATATAAGCTCTTTGTTAACGTCGCGAAGATGATAGGATCAAGAGAGTGCTTCATTTGAATTTATACAACGTACTAATCCTTTTTGTTCGAACAGTATAGCTGGAAGTAGTTCGCAACGGCGGTGGGGAGATTATAGTTACCTTTTATAGTGTTTTACAAGATCGTAATGAAAAATAGTAACTGAAACTTCATTGACTAAGCTTGTCTTCCATGTTTATTTCTCTAACTATATTGCATTTTTGTTTATACCAATTTTCATCGTGACAAGAATCATTGAAACGTTCTTCCAACCGCTGTTTCCAACTTCTTTCATTCGCGCTAAAGTTTTTCTATAAAGTTATAAGCTTCTCTAACGGTTTCTTTAAAAAGTTTCCATCCAAGTTTAGAAGGACGCGGAAGAAAATTGAAACGACTGATTCCTAGAAGTCAGGCCGGAATGTTCGGTGAACCGGATCGGTCGATCAACGATATAACCCTCGAACCGCGAGCGTTCGCCGTGACAGCTCATCCGAGGATAGAGAAGCTCTCCAAGGAACGGGAAAAACAAAAAGAAGAGCAGCGTTATCGGGTAGGCCGGGTTATCGCGCGGAATGATTGTTAAAGGTCATCAAAATTAGCCACCCGACAGCGTCCGTCTCACGGTCTCGCCAGTATTTCCGGTTGACGCGCGGACACCCGCCGCCATTTTCACTCGGGACAATTACAGGATTGTCTGTTGAACAAACACGGCTTGGACAATAATGATGGCGGACGTTTGTTGTTAAACGGGTCCAAGATATTCGCTTGGCATTCCTGAAGCAAAACGGTCGATCCTCTAATTTTCAGTTGTTGTCCAAAAAGTCTTGTCGTCCTGCTTAACGAAACGCAAGGACCAGTTCCAGTTTACAAAATGGTGGTTGGCTAATATCAGAACTACCCAGCAATTAGGATGATTTGCATAGAATTTGCCATAAAAGCTAGAGGAGTGTATGAGTCACTTTGACTCATCTGGTAGTTCTAGCGTTAAACTGTACACTGCTGACTTTCTTCGACTTCCTGAAACGTTTCAGTGCGTTTATTCGCTTGTTTCTAGTGTTTATTGTATACTGACGTCATGTCGAAAACAATACGAGAAGACTTTTTGTCCAACCTAATCATCGTTCGATCGCGTCTTCGGACGATCACATGGAGCGGTTCCTTACACTGCATGTGCCAGCACCTCCAGATCACGTTGTTCATCCTGATCTTGTCCTTCCATCTCAGCCTGATCCCTTTGAACCGATTCCACTTGGGCGATGTCAATTTCTGTCTGGAACAAATTCAAATGCCCATACGTCATACCTACTGTAAAAGTAGCCTAGAGCCGGTCGATCGGCTCGAGGGATCGATGAATAATTCAGCGTACCGGGAGTTCGGCACCCTAAACTGGCGCGAACGAATTGGTTGTCCGGGTCAAATGTAAAGTTGCGAAGATTTCACCGGGTCTGCTATCTTCGGCGACGGTTCACGTATACCGCGGATTAATTCGGCTTCATTAAATTTATACCGCGTTATCGTAAACTCGGGTGCAGCCCGCATATTTCTGCCTCGAACAAGGATCCTCGATCGTGCCTGCGCAAGGGGCTCGTTTTTAGAATGTCCTGAATGTTATTCGACGTCTTTTATCTTATCTAGTTTCTTAATTGAATAGCTTTCGCTCATTGTTTGCGAATAATCGTGAAAGTGGGCGAGCAGACAGGGACGCATTGTTATTTTCTATGCAGTGGGGTCTGATTGAAATTACCGACAACTATTCAACAACGTCAGATTTGACCCACGACAGTTTTAATCGACATTCCCCGCGTGGTTACAACGTAATGAATAAATCTCTAGGTACTATCGTCGGTTAATATCGTTGCCGATGAAGAGTGCTTGTCGTCGGTGGAGCCTGCGTCGGTGATTTCAAACCGAGTCCGGCGAGTAGAAAACAATGTTGGATAACCAGTCAGTATTTGAGTTGATATTCACTGAAGATAAGAATTCCTACAAAGCAAATTACTCATAGCAACGCTGACATTTGGTTGTTTGAACCTTGGCAACTGAATCATGTAGGTGCCAGCTACTGCACTGAATCATCCCATACCTCGAACCTTATTTAACACATTACCCAAGAATTGAAGAGATCTCCAATTTCTCTCGACAACGCATTGTCTTATGATGTCTTTATTTCCTTTTGTTTCTTACTTTTTTTATAGCCAAGTTATAGAATATAAAGAGTCACTATTCAATCGTTATTTATTGTTTACAACCTTTGCTGTGCTTCGTGAATGTTTTCATTTGAAACGATTATCACACACTCGCAAAAAATTTGTTAACACGTTAAACCCCATCACCGGGGGTCACCGGTGACCCCCAACCAAATCGAATTACTGTAGTCCACTCAATTAAATGATGATTATTTGGAAATATTTCTATATTATAAATAATACTTCCTAATACGGTGACATTCAGCCACATGAACGTGCAATAATAATAATGCAATTCAATCAAATGATTTAATATTATATTTTTTCATTTTGTGTATTCTGCTGGATGAAAAGCGGCATTCAACGTGTTAAAGTTAAACGTCAATGTGCAGGTTTGAACTGCGATCGTTAACAGTTCAGTTGAGACCAAGAAAACACTGTAAGCAATAAGTATTCTTTATCGTGTATCAACGACTATTCTCGTTTCCGTCATAACAACGGTACTGTGTTCAAAAATTGAATATTCATAAACCATTATCGAATTGATTTTCGTGGTATCTATTCAAGTATCCAACAACGATGACTAGGTTTCTTTTTGCATCGCTTCGAAGCTCTAACTTCTAAGTGCACGGAAGAAAAGGAAGAAGGACGAGCCTTTATTTTTGTACAACGAGAGCGAGGCTGTTCGGAATAACACGAAAACGAGAGCATTAATTTCGAGGAGCGGTGAACGCGGTGCAAATGCGCCGGCCGTACAGGCGGACAGAATTATCAACTGAAGTAGTTCGCGGAAGTTGTTAGTCGAACCATCGTGTCACTATAAACGGCTCAGAGCTTAATCCGACGGAGCTTTCGCGCGAGTCCGATAGATTTCAGACCGACCGGGAAAGTTAATCCCGGTTTATCGGAATTATTCGAGCGACGCGTTTCTCCATGGAACTGGAAACCAATTAAATGAGATATCTATCGATCAAAACATAGGATAGGCGTTCTTTAATCCACAAAGCGCTTTCCCAGTTTCGAACGTTCAGAAAACAACTCGGAGAAACGATTTCGGAGAGGCGTGACGGCGAATCGGGAGATTGGAATCTTGAGAACTGGACATTTTACTCGTTGTAAAATTGAAACTGAAAGTAGAAGGATTAAGAGAGACTCTCAGTTCGGGGAAACTACAGCTATGGATTTATCATCGGCAGTCGTTCGGAAGCCGTGTTTACTCGACCGAGGCAAACACTTAGCCGTGTTTATTCGGCCGAGCCGAGCCCGCGTGTTCTAAATCGAACACGATTGTTGGGAAGTCCGGACACTAGAGTCGGGTAAAGTGTGATCTGTTTGCACATTGAAACTGATAATTGAAGTGAAATTTTTATTCGATTACGCGCTATTATTTACGACTATTCGTTGGGATTTATCTGAGTTTTAAGTGTGGATCGGTGGCCTTTGAATTCGAATCTTCAAAAGTATAATTAGAAAACCGGAGTTACGATAGGGAATTGTTTTTCGAACGAATGTTATAAATAACACCGCAATTTGCATATTTTACATATCTTTCGCGTTCCGTGCATTCTGTGCGATTCAGCGGTTCGAAGTTTCCAGTAATGACCGGAATTCCGCTTATCTTTCATTTTTGACACTTAGATCACGTTTTACCCAGGATCGTTCGATTTTTCCCGTCGAACACCGGTTACCGATAGGCGATCGGTGGCGCGAGCGAACGCGAGATGTGCTCCCGTTATCAGCCGTCCACCGATACGTCATCTCCGATCGGATAGTCAACAACTGTGGAACACCAATAGGAAAGATTTCCAGTGGCTCGCGTTTCACGTTGCTAGGGACGCCTGCGATCTCCTTGGCATTAGACCCTGGCTACCCGAGTACGGTGCCTAGCATTTTCATTTTTCACTCGTGCACGATTAGATAACGGCACCAAAGAAATATGGCCGGGACGATATGTGCCGGGTGACACCGTTTTATGGGAATATCCACGTAAACGCGGGCTCGTAAAACTAAATCGTGCTCGTAAAAGCAATTCGTTTAATGATTCGATAAAGTATTCGTGGCTTATCGGAGACGAAACGACAGTTTCAGTTGAAAAGGGCGGAGAGGATCTTGTTAAACGAATAATTAGAAAACGTTCGTTCCTCTCCTGCCAACGGTTAGAAGCTACTAAACGATTCGTTATCGATCGATCTCGAAAACGATCGGAGCGTTTCGAATAAGCAAACAAGTGTGCGCGCGTCTCATCCTCGATTTCTCAAGAAGCAACGGGTCTTATCGGTGCTTCTAAATTCGTCAATAAAGGGAAGAAAACGAAAGAGAAAAGAATCATTGAAGACGAGGCTTCCAGAAACTGGATCGCCATCGGATCAATCTCTTATCAGCCAAGGATCCCTGACCTGGAATTATCGAAAACCAAGCGGACTCGACCGCTTCGAAGCGGCGTTCGATCTTGGCCTTGTCCCCGGCCAATTTTAAGATGAAACTGGCGCGCGTGTGGCAATTAAAACGTCGTGAAAAAAACAACGGTCTCGGTTTCCACGAGATCGACGGCGCTTATCGCGCGCGGTATCAGCAGCCCGCGTTCTACCCGCTGATCGCCCGCTATTATCTGCCATTAATAAAACAATTAAGGAGTTTATCGCAGGCGAGGCGATTAGGCACGGTTTTGAGAGAAATATTCCTGGCAAACTCTCGAAAGTAGGCAGAGTAATCACGAGTCACGCGGGGATTTACGGTTTAACCGGTGCCAAGACGCGCCTCTTTCCCGGCCAACCGAGCGAGTAGATTTTCTCGATCAATTAGCCTGGGACGGCGGATCTGGTTATCAGATAACGCCGTTTGCTTGCCCGCGGCACGATCGACGGCGATTTATGTATCTCGCGGCGGAGGCGTTCCCGTCGTTCCACCACGATTATCCTCCCTCCCCCCTCCTGTCGCTATCTAGACCTGTTGCTTTTTCTCGCCACCACTTTCCCGGCGAGTTTCTCGGATCCCCGCGCTTTCTGGAATATGCGTTTCGCAAACCGGCGCAATCGCGTCACGTCTCCCACTGCGTAGCAATGTACGACTAATCGACTAATGATTCGATGACACAAGCTACGCGCTAGGATTTTCCGTTGAACGTTTTTTGGAATCGGTCGTCCAGTGTTTCACTCTGCTGAGAGGGAAAACGTTTGAATATAGAGATTAGTTAATGCTGCGGCAGGAAGTTCTTGGATAGCTTATATTCCCTGAATGTTACAAACATTAACGCGTTCGCCGCCATCAGGATTACGAGCGATTTAAACAAGTAATACCTATTCCTTCGTAACAAAGGCGAATGGTATTAGAAATAATTATTAATCGTTTCATATCACAGCATTCATACTACGCTATTTACTATTTTACAGTTAGACCGTAAAACGCGTGTGGCGCTAGTTTACAAGCTGAACAATTTTCTGCCTTCGTAATACCCACGGAACAGACACTTTCGTCTAGTTCTGGGAAAGCTATCGCGTCATTTCCGTCGAGGCTCTCCCGATAAAAGAAACGAACGGCCACGTGCGAGTGTACGTAAAAACGAGGATTTGCATAAGCACCAGCAGCGGTATCGGTGTTCCATTACTTTCATGGCCTATCAGTGGTCTCGACGGTGAAGTACATCGAAGAAAAATCGGTTGAAAACGAGAATTCGACGGTAGGAACTAACAAACTGAGAGACGAGAAAGAGATAAGAAAGAAACATAGGATAAACAGATAAATAAAGAGAAGAGACAGAAGAAAAACGGAGAGAGGACAACGGGGATAAAGTAGCAGCGCGACGATAAGATGTCGAGGTAACGAGAAAGAGCGAGATGGAAAGAGACCGTCGAGGAAAAGCTTCGTGTTCGGCGAAGAAGATATCACGGAAACGACGAACGAGGAAAAACGGAGGATAAACGGGGGAAAAACGGTCCGGGACACGATCGCGCGTCGCTCGCATGCAGCCGAGGATCTATGATTGTGCGCGCGTCCGATGACGCAGTGGCCTTGCATGATAAAAGACACGTTGTGGGACACGGACAGAGAGACGAACACGGCGCGATCATCGCACTCAGAGACAACACCAGAGGCCTTTACGATAATTTAGCTCGATTCGCTTTTTCGTGTGGCGTGCGCGTCCCGCACGAGACCGGAATCCCTGGATCATCCGGAAGCTTCGTCTTCGAAATAAACTTGGTGAACCTTTTTAGTTGATCTCGCGACTTCAACTGGAATTCAATTGATAAGAAACTCTATTCTCGATGCTTGAGTTATCTGAACGAGCACAAGGGTTTATTGAGAGAATCTCTGCGTGGTTCTGTTCGTGTTTCAGCGTTCGGGGAACGGCGAACGATAACTCGAAGGAGGACAGCTCGATTCCTACATGCGATCGTCTTTGTTGATCTTTGTTCTGTTCGATGCTTTTGTTTCCAAGTTTTCCACCCGTTGTTTAGTCCTTTTGCCTCGAGGATCAAGCGTATTCATGAAAAATTGCGATAATTGAACGGAATGAGCAGAATTAAATTCAATTCTATCGCTCCATCTGCCGCTGCAGACCGCGGACACACGAACGCATCGTGCGGTTTGTAATCGAGACACCGAACGCGTTAATACGGTTACATTATTCTTGAAAAGGGGGCAAAACGAAGCGGCTCGAGCAAGTGAAACCGCCTATTTTCAAGGAGAAATTTCTCGTTAACTCTGCGGTGCGGGTTCCGATTAATTCGATACGTATGAAGGATGGGGCGATCGAACGGCCATCGAACGTATCCGAAATGGGATTTCCATTTTTTGTCGAATGTTATCGGGATAGACAGCATCGACGCATAAGGATGATAGCGATCGGAAATCGTTGATCGAAACAAAGTCTGTGGAAAATATTCCTTTTTATCTGGTTTACGGAGCAGATCCTCTGGCGACAGCGGGCGTAGTAGAAATGACTCCGCGGAACGTTCACAAGAGACTGGGATTATTCGTGCTCTGTCGTAACAACGTGGTCGTAGCTATTATCAAGTTAAACAAAGAATCAAACGGCATTAACTGCGGCTCAACAAGTGTCGCTATAATGTATGCGTTGCCGTTTTACGGCGGACGAATTAAGTTCGCGGCGACGCGACGCGCGAACGTTCCGCAACAGGGAGAGCCGAACCGCTCGCTCCCCCGGAGAAATCTATATGATACACGGTGTGCACAGATCGCGAAGTCATTGGGCGTTCGAAACGCTCGTGTTTACCCGCTTGTTGAGGTCAGTTGCAATTAACATAGGAGATATCATCGTCTGAATACATGTAACCGTGATTAGTTTCTTCTGAGCGTGGAAAACTATTCGATTTTGTCGATAAAACTGACCCCTCGATTCAATGTTAACGCATCGACCGTTACGAGGATCTTATATAATGTTCCTCTTTCGTCACGTAAATCGAGATTACCCGGAATCTGTCATCGGGAATTCAGGTGAACCTCGTTTTGTTAATCGAGAATTCGAAACGCAGAGCGAAAGATACGATCGAATTCGAGGGAAACGCTTGATTCGCCGTGTTTTGCACGATTGACGTGTACTGTAAACACACAAACACCGGTGGACTGATAATGAGATCCCCATTAGGTTTACTTTAAGACGGAATCGCGCCTGATACAGTCGATCGTCGGCTGCGACGGCAATTAATGTGCATTTAATATTGCGTACGATCATCACGTTCTCGTAATTGCAATCTTACGAAATCGTCCATCGTGTCGTCCGCGACGGAGCACCGGAAAACAGTCAACGGAGGTATACTCGGCGCATGCTCTTCGAGTTACAGTTACTCGGTAAACGAACGAGCATGCGAGCAAGCGAGCGCAACAGGTGTAGGCAACGGGGAAGCTAATTGGCCGGCCTGTTTTCTAGCAATTCGTCGCCTCGTAGGTGGACGGGGAACGGCCACTCGCGAATTTGGATTATTTCGAGATCATCGAGCCTCAATTTTCCGTCACTCTGAAGAGCCCTCCTTACGTCAAATGAATTATTGGCCAGACAAGATAACGTTTCGTTTATCGAGTCGATCGCTGACTCGAACAACAGCATTTAAAATCGCGACAGGGATAGGCGTCAGCCACGCGACTGATCCCAGATCAATTTCAATCGATACGAGCACCAATTATCGGCGTACTCGAGAGAAATCGGAGAAAAAGAAAAATAGGAAGCTCGGAGAACTTATCGTTTCGTTTTTCCGACGAGTGTCGTAAATAAAATTTTACGAGGCTGTTGTTCAGGATGATCGCGAAGCGTTGCGTCACCGTGACAATTATATCCCTCTCTTTCTCTCTCGCTCTTGCTCTCTCTCTCTCTCCTCTCGAGGATAAAAATATATACGCCTTTTCACTTCGCGCGCGTCCAATTGCAGTTCCGACATAAATCACCATCAATCGATTAACCCTTTCATCGCGAACGCGGAACAACAATAGCGGAACGTTATCGGCGGAGTTGCGGTATCGGTAAATTTGTTATCCAATCCCGATTACCGATTTAAACCTAGCCCCCAAATTTGTTTCTAGCGGAGACATTCGCGGTACAACAATGATAAAATCTTAAACTTTCTTTCGTCAATTACAACGGCGACGAAAAATTGGTTCGACCTTGAAGTATTGGAATTTTTCGTGCGCGTATCGGCCGCGGACAAAGGTAGCGTCCAATCTAGCAGATCTTAATTATCGGCGACGAGAATCCCGATATTCATCGATCGCCGACAATGCACGTCAACCGGTTTCTACCCAATGGAAAATATTCGTGTGTTTCGCGGGGGCGACGTTCGATTACACGCCGATAGGATGACCCGTCGAATTGGGTGGCGTGTTCGCAATCTAAATACGCGGTGTTGCCGTCGTCACGCCCCCGCGCCGACTATCCACCCGAGAGAAAAGAGGACGAACGGCTCTTCCGAGCTCGGAGCGCGAAATTTCGTTTCAGATAAATAATCCCGGCAAAATATACTTATTTATAACCGTCGGACAGAGATATTCGGCGTCTGACCGATTCGCCGTTAAAAATACCCGAAGCCGGGGCGTCGGTTGCTGATTAAATTACTGGTTCTGCATGCGGCGAGACTTCGACGGGTGTCGGCCAGTAATAGGCAGTTGAGTACCGGTTTCGCGGCAATTCGATGCTTTCAATACTGTCAAAATTCAAATCGCTTTGAATAGCTTCCGATACTATACTCTAGAGTGTTTTGTAAGTCTTGAACTGGAGCTGAGTCTCTATCTTGTTTGCAATGGGTGCGAGTATGCGAGAATCGAAATTCAGCTTGAATTCAAGATGTTCAAGACATTCTAGAGTTAGGGTATCGAATCCTCTTCAAAGCGGTTCGAATTCACATATGCATAGATATTCGAAACGATTTGAAGTCTGCACAATCCATCACTAATGTCTTCTTGAAACCGATAGTCCTCTCATGTTGGCATATGCCTAAGAGGGAAGAGGAGAAAGGTATGCGCCGATAAGCTGTTTGCGCTCGCGATCTCGATAAAGACCGTCGGCTCTAATCAATAGCAGACTCGCGGCGATCTCTGGAATAACCGACTCGCACGACGAGCCGCATCCTCCTCTCTCATCTCCGCGTGCGCGCGCGCCATTTTCCATATTCCGGTGGCGCTTGATCGAAGATGAGCGCGACGAAGGCGATAGACGCGAAAAAGCATCGGGGAAAGAGAACGGAAATTGCCGCGTCGTCGAGCTCGAGCTTCGTCGAGGGCGAGCTTAATTGCGGTGTTGTCGTGTAGTTCTACGGCCTCTTCTTCATTAATTCAATTGTCCGTTATCAGCCGGAATGCCGCCGGTTACGGCGTTTGTCCGGTTGCCGGGCTCGAAATGCAAACTGGAATCAGCGCCGGTCTACTAATACCCGCGGCCCCGAGCCCGATGAGCCGTACATTGTTGCAAAACGAATGAACGCGGCACGATAATAGAACGGTTTAAGCCGCGTCGCCTGGCGTTCTTCAATTCGTGTCTCCGGAGGTGTCGCGCGCATCTAGCCTCGTTATTTCTTTCCTCGTATCTTTGTAGAGCTTCCTGCGAGATAGTTAGGGTATCTAGTTCCCGGCGTGCTTACAGGTCTTCTCCGATTCTTCCGTCGCGTTCTATGGAGATTGCTGTGCGGAGAAAAAGAGAGCTGGAGGGAAGAGGAGAGAGGCAGGCTAGCGGAACTCCACCTACGAACAGCGGTTGAAATGGAGGCAGCGAGAGTGTTGTTGAAAAGCATCGTTTGCGATTTCTCTATGATACAGGTGGCGGAACGAGGGCCGAGGGGAAAAGAGAAACTCACCTGTAGGCGAGGGACATGCACTGGAACAGCTTGTTCAAGGACGTCTCGATGCTGAGCTGCTGAGGACTCTTCTTGCTAGAGAAACTGCTGGCGAATTTCTCGTGCAGGAAGCCGAGGGGTGCGATGATCGCCATCTTGGCCGCTTCCTCGTCAGGCACGGGGACCGCCAGCTCGTCCTCGTCGTCCTGGGCCTCCGCCTCGAAATCGGAGACCATGAAGTGTCCAGAGTGTATCGTCTCCCTCGAGTCCTTGCCGCCGGTCTCCTTCTTCCCGGCCCCACAACGATGAAAACTCTGGCTCGGCGTCGCCATCGTCAACGGTTTTCTGTACATCAGTTCGGCCTGCATCCCTCTACGGCGGCACTCTGCGGAGCACAGTCACTTCGGAACGTATTCGCATATAGACCCCGTGGTCCTGCTTGTCGTTTCGGACCAGAGATCGATTCTTTTAGACGTTTTATCCCCCTTTACCCGATTCTTTCTCGATCGTCCTTGGAAGCTACCTCCGTTTCGAAACGGTACCGACAACTTCTACGTTCTCGAATTTTGTAATCTATTCAGATAGGCTTGACTAGTGTTCTATAATATTTTTTGCTCAAGATGCAGCGACGATTCTAACAACTGTCCTCCCCATTCGAGCTGCTCCAAGCTTGCAACGTTCGGAATAGTTGAAACGGGGTGGACAACCATCAGGGCCGCCGCTGTATTTTAATAAACATACTACAATAGGAGGCTAGTACAAGCGCATAGCGCGTACAACAGGCTACCAGTTGTATTACAGCATAGTAGCAAAGCCACAGGTGTACGTTACAATGAAACACACGACAAGATGGTCTCGTGGTACGTTTGCATCGTGTGTAGTATCGTGATAGGTTCAATATAGTGATGCATAGTAGCGCGGGAGGTATGGCAGAGAAATCGCGCTGCCGTTCCACAACAAGCAGACAAACGATCGGAGCCGTTAATGGCTTATTGACTTCTCTTTGTTTTCCACGCCAACGCTCCGACAAGGAGCGCGAGCGAACGCAACGAGATAGAAACGCGATGTGTATTACGCGCGCCGGCTTTCCCTGGGTTTCAACGATCCAGAAAGGGAGCTTGAAATTTACGCGCAGGCCGGGCCAGGCTTGTAAACGCGGAACGAGGTCGCTTACGCGGAATTCAGCGGGTATTGGTCGACCCCGTTTTGCGAAATCGCTAGGCTGCAAAGTCTACGCTCGTTCACGATAGAACCGAGTCCTTTCCGCCAGACACAACAAACCATCTTTTATCGTTGCAACCGATAACGTACGAATACTCCGCTCGGGTACACTCCTATCGCGCCGCTCGTTGATCCGAACTTTGTTTCCGTTCGTTTGTTCCTCTCGCGACGATCGCGTGGAATCGTTCACCTCGTTCGCTCGGTTTCGAAATTTATTCCCGTGACTCTTCTGGTTTTCCTCGTTATTCGTAACTCCCTTTTCGAATAGAAATCCCAATAAGACACGCTGGAAATACCGACACAATGGGACTAACAACATATAAACAAGCTGATTGGCCGGTTCAACGACCACGGATCGTTAAAATCGCCGCGGCCCGGTTTTCCATGAAAGTATGTACAGTTGACGCGCCAGAATTCTGAATGGTCAGTGACTTCGCGACGCAAAACCATGGCTCGCCTAAAATTAAACGCGACGCGCATTTCGCGATCGGCTCCGCGTACAGCGTTCCCGGGAAACGGATGATAATGGACGCCAGAACGAACGGGTCCGAACGACTTGCCATATAAACGCGAGTCGTCTTTGAATTTCTCGAATCCCACGCGCCGGTCTTCGGGGACAAGCCTCGATGAATATTAGAAAGTTCTTAAGGCTGGATTCCAATGTCGGAATTGATTAACACGATAGTATGGACACGTGTCGATAAGGAACTGCGAGAAATGTATCTCGCGACGCAGCTTAAAACAGCCGGCAGATTTCTGAAAGCAATGACCGTGCCCGCGATGGTTTCTTCTAAACGTCTGCACGTGTTTCATATGTAACGGGAATAATTTCGTATAATCAGGGTTTTACGAAATTTTAATTAGCTCCCGTTCGTATTCAGATTGAACGCGCGACACGTGTCTCCTTCAACATTGGATACGAATAAAAATAGGCAGACCGCGTACATTAATGTGCACACACTTGCGTATTCGAGAAGTGTCGCACAATTACAATATTTAGAATATGTGCGAGTGCATATGGCAGCGAGCGCGGGGTTAAAGTAACAAAGCGCGGTTTCCCAATGTATTCCCCGATCGCGAGCAACTGGCACGCACGCACGCACGCACGCACATACGCTATAGGAACGATCAAAGATAAAATTCGAATGATTTACTCGTCCGGAGACGTAAGGGAAATGAAACTCTCCGCGTATTTTAGGTGCCGCGTAACCGGCGCCGTATCGACCGCTTGCTTTTTGCGAAATTATCGGTATCGTATAAATCGAACCCGCTCAAGGACCTTCGAAAGGCTCGCGCGCGGAAGGTTCGAAGCTTGTTCGGGCAGTTTTAATATGCAGCACATGTTGCACGCTTCTAATAAGAGCGCGTGCTGTAAACCTTCACCGGGACGCATGTTACGAAAACGTGTAACGGAAACCGAAGTCCACTCTAATGGGCATCGAACAGTCGATATCGTAAATTACGGGCTAATCTGTTACAACCGGTTCGGAGGGTATACGATTTTCACCGTGTTACTGAACAGCTGACGATATTTCTCGCGTTCCTCGAATCCAACGGAATTTATCTGCACGGAATGCAAATGGACCAATTTTAATATTACAATACTTTACACAATCTCGCAGTTAAGGCTATCTACCGCAAGCCGAGTGATTTGAAAAAAATTTCTTCAATGTTTCTTTTAATATGTAGCTTCATCGTCACTGCTAAGGTTGTTTTGTATTGTACTATGGTAGGTCATAGAAACTTTGAAACGTCCTACCGGACGAACGTGAGCGCAAAAGAATTTCTCGAAATTAATTGTGCACGCGCATCGTTTTACAGTTTGTTCATTTTTTTTTCAACGTTGCACGTGTACCCTTATCCAAGCAGATTTTTCCTGCAACAATTCCATTCAATGAATGCTTTTAATATTCCATGACATTGTTATCTTAAAAGTGTAATGCCCTTTCGCCCCGGTGTCACATGGTATCGGCGAGGTTAACCGCCTTATCCATTTGTTCGTCAAGGTTTTTTCCTTTCCTCTTGATTTGAACGAAATTTCTGATATACATTCACGGGAAACCGTTACGATTTTTTTCTTCCGGTGGACACGCATACCGCTAGCGTTAGGCTCCACCGATAAGTTTCTCTCTATCGATAAATTAGGACGGGCAAGAGACTGCGATCGCGCGAGAAAAATAACGCGCCGTGCTCTGACGTAATAGTAAAATAACACGCGCATACGATCCGTAACAGCATCGCTACCCATAATCTTCTTTTCTTCATAATGTTACTTGCATTTCTATGGAACGTGCGTAACCCTGTACAAAAGAGAGACATTAGTTCTTCTTGTCGTAATCTTAGTTTTGATCTCTAAGGAACGAGTATTTGAAACGGGCTCAGGGAACTTCTCTTTTTTCCCCCCTAATAAGACACCAAGAACCCTTTCAGATGGGCGCACCTCGGTCTCTTATGCAATCGTCGAGTGTATTTAGGAGTTCGTCATGGCACAAACAAAAACATTCTGCTTCGCCCACACGTGCGCGTGTCCGCGAGGAACGTGTTTTTTAGCGGGGGAAAACATGGCCGCCTTGATTACATCGTGATAACATCACATATTTAAACAGCCTGACGGAATAATGAAATTAGAAAAGTTTCCATGAAACACGATAACGAAACAACTAGTCATCGCTCAAGATACACAAAATCTTTTCTTCGACTCTGAGTACGTGATACGAAATAAAACAGAAAACGGTAACAGGCGCTCGGTCGCGCCGAGGCAACTGGCGTTTTCAATGCTGTTGATCTCGTGAAAATATGCGCAAAACGACAGAACGTTTCGGAGCGACACAATGGATTTGGCAATGATACACGCATGGCACCTGTCACGACGGTGCACGGTCTAAACTCGACCAAGCAGCTTCCGTACTAAGGTTACGTTTCGCCTTTCTCTTCTCTTTGTTATTTACCCATTTTTCGCTTCGAGTACTATTTACATATCGAGTCTAATGTCTAGCCGGAACCTATTGTAACGTCTTTATTCCATGCCAGAAACTCGAGAAATCTAATCGCATTGTGCAGTACGTTGGTTTTCGTAAAGTAAACGGATTCACTGGTCCATTTACAAAACAAAAGGGTGTGAGAATAAAAGAATTCGCGGACGATCGAGAAAGTGATCGAAATATTCGCTCGATTATTTTATTTCCCGGATTACGTTCACGTACGCGCATCACGGCACTTCTCTCTAAACTCACAACTCTCCTCCTCGAGTTTTCTCTCTATCTGGCACTCACCTCTCTTTCTCACTGCGTGTCACCACTCGTTGTCGATACGTGCACAACGTTGCAACTTCGACAGCAATTTTAACGATTCCTTTGGACTTATTTATTCCCTGAATCTTAACCAATATCGTTACACTCACACTCGCCGTCAGGCTGGGCCGCGCGGCGCCGCGCCCGGACGAGGCCCGTACGCGTTATTAGACAGCATACGCTCACTCATACTGGCAGCGACGCCATTTGCACGAATCCGCGTCTACGACGGACGACGGCTGATTCTGTGGCGCACAGCTGACAGGGGCGCGCTTACTAACAGCCAATTACAAACCGCCGTCGAACGTGGCGCCGTCTGCTAGAGGATCCATAAATACGATTAGTTTCGACACAGACTTAAGATGCGTGCAGACGTTCCAGCATATGGGAAATTTTGTCTAGGGCTTCGGGGGAGGCTTCTCTCTGAGGACCATCGTACCATTTCGGTGTCACGCTCGATGTTACCGATAAAACAAGATTTTAGACTTGTTAGTAGGAATCGAATTAGTTATATACTTCATTTCTGTTGCGATCGTTTTATATAACTTGGCAACGATAAATGCATGCAGCGGTGATATTTAAACGATGGTAATAGCATTTACCGAATATAATATCCCTTACCTATTTGTATATATATATCGTCCGTAAACCTCCTACACTCGTCCCTGCGTTTAAGGCACGAATCTACCAGCAACCTTACTGATGAGTCCACTGATAGATCCCGGACGAAACGCTCTCTCTCTTTCTTTCTTATGCTTCTCTATATCTTCATCCTCCATAACATTATAAGCCGTATCACATCATTGTCGGTCCTTTTCCGGGGACTCAATCATGTGGTACGTGATCGAATGTTTTTAAATAATTAATTCACGTATTTATATGTTGTGAAGTACTGCATGTAATCTTTTTCATGGTATGTAGTGTCATCAGGCGGTGCCTCCTAAATCGTTAATATTTAGCGAGTGTAAAGCGAGGTTAACGGATAGCACTTCGTTAGGTGAAGAGAGGTTGAAAGCGATAACAAAACTACTTAATCTCCCCCGTCCGCACACTGCCGGCGCAGCACGCGTGTCAAGTTGGTTAAGTTAGTTGCGCGTCAAATCATTTGTAAACTGATGTTTGTCGTTTCAATGTCTTACGCGGGATGTATTCGCGGAACGTCCGTAGAGTAGTAAAGTGAATACTACTTTCTTAGTAACATTTTATATTTTAATGAAAATTGAAAGATAATAATACTTGAATACTTAAAGTTAAGTAAAAGCAATAATGGACATGAAACAAGAATTCTTAAAAGGTTGGCGTATTATATGGTGGTTATTTAAATTATTTGGTTTTCCAATAACAATTCCATGGCTGATGTATCATTTTTACGATCTCATTCAATTTAAACGGAGATCGGCTGCGCTCCGCGGAAAGGTAATTGTTGTATTTTTTGCAGTCTCACTGCAATCAAATTTGATGTTCCAGTTATCAATGAATTCTAGGTTGTAATGATAACGGGGGCGAGTTCAGGGTTAGGAGAGGCATTGGCCCATGTATTTTATAATTCTGGATGTAAAGTGATTTTAGTTTCCAGAAGGAAGGAGGAATTAGAGAGAGTGAAGAATTCAATAATAAATACCCATCATGTAGGCAAAAATTCATTGATGAAACTTTACTTGAATTGTTAATTCAACTAGAATGTTTTCATTTTATATCTGAATTTTTTAGACAATACCGACTCATCCACCTATGGTTTTGCCATTGGATATAACTGATATTAATGCTCTACGAACTGAAGTAGACTTAATAATTGAAATTTATGGTCAAATTGATATCTTGATCAATAATGCTGGCATTTCTTACAGAGGAGAAGTTGTTAGTACAAGTGTAGATGTAGATATAAAAGTAATGCTCACAAACTATTTTGCACAAATTGCATTGACAAAAGGTAAATTGTGATAACAAATGTCTGAAAAAATAGGAAGTTTTTTTTAATACATATGATTTTGCAGCTGTACTTCCATTTATGATAAAACAACAATATGGTCATATAGTATGCATAAGCAGTGTACAAGGGAAATGTGCTATTCCACATAGGTTGGTATATTCATTGATATATTATCTGTATTATGTAAACAATATTATTTAATAGTGTAAATATCTTTATATTAGATCTGCATATGCTGCATCTAAACATGCTTTACAAGCATGGTGTGATAGTTGTAGAGCTGAATTGGCTGATAAAAATATAAAAGTTAGTGTTATTAGTCCTGGTTACATTAGAACTGATCTTTCTCTCAATGCATTAACGGGAAATGGACAAATTTATGGAGGTGAGCAAGAAAGGCTAATGTAGTGTATAACAAACATAATTATTTACACAAAACATTATATTGCAGTAATGGATAAAACTACAGAAGCAGGGTATTCTCCTGAATATGTTGCACATTGCATTTTAAGAGCAATATTAAATAACGAGAAAGATGTAGTTATAGCTACATTTATTCCAAAGTTTGCAGTATATTTACGAACTTTATGTCCATCGCTTTATTTTTGGATCATGCATAGACGGGCAAGAAAGGCTGTAAAAGAATCATAATATTTTATATCACATCACGAAGTATTTGTGATCCTTGTTTTGTTAAATTTTATATTATTTGTACAAAGTTGCACCATATACTGTACATAAAACAAGACATGTTATTTACCCATGTTACAAGTAGGTATAGGATTTATGTAACTTTTTACATACTCTTTGTTTGAAATGGGAAACAATTTTGTTAATTAAAATAAACGAAATTATATTCAAACTATACTTTATTGTTATGCCACTTGGTAGTGGCATTTGTGTACATTATATACATTTTAATACTATAAACGTTTTAATGGAATATGTATCATCTATTATATGAAATTTTTGTAATAAAACACGGAAATCTTGTTTTATAGAATAAATATCCAAAAATAGGAAATTATCAAGTAATAAATTTTGGGTAAGTACAAAATAAATGCTTGAACATGTATACTGACCAACAAATTCACTTCAAGTTAAAAATGACACATAAAAATGAATCCACCTAACGCATAGTTAATTAAAAATGTAGCTTTATGCATTGTCAATATTTTAATATGTATCCGCTTGTATGTTATATCTATATACTCATTGTTACGTCATGACAAGTATTTGGCTAGAAATTGAGACATAAAATGTTCTATATAATGTACAGTGATTGGTATGAAGTCTGATGTCATGGCAGAGTTATTAATGTTTTTTTAGGTGTATTTTATGTACCAGTAACATTTCGAGTTTTTATATAGGATTACTCTAATTAAAAGTGTATATAATGCAAACACATACTTTTCCACATGACTATAATAAAGAATGTGTTTGTAGTATACATAAAATGATTTATATTTATAATATAGATAGAATTAATTCCAAATTCACATTTTTGAACAAACACTAGACAAAAACAAATAACTTCTTAAATTCTATGTAAAGTGTTTTGTATTACTGACTTTACTCCCCTCCATTGTTTTATTACTATTATTTGTTTCTTATTAGCAGCATTAAGTAAATAAACGTTGCAAAATATAAATTTGTTAAATGAACTTTTATATTTTTGTATGTCTTAAAAAATGTGTATATATTTCTTAACATCTTTAAAGTAGAAGATTTTGTGAGTAAGTGGCAGCATTTGTGCTGTGGATGTTACATGGCTATACAATAATCAAGGAAGATGTTGCTTAGTTTTCATATTTTAATTGAAATGTTTAAAACAAATATTTGAAATGCATTATATATGTTTTTAAATATTTTTGAACAGTATAACATATGTACAACTACATTCAAGGATTTATTACTGCACTAACAAACTACATAAAAGTGTTCATTTAGCTTTTGTTGTACCATGTTTACAGATTATGTAATGAGACTATTATATAATTGATAGATATTCTGTATATTATGCCAATTATCATTCCTGCTAAAAAATGTGGTACAAAATAATGCACTCTAAAAAATGTTTTATGTGAAAATTTCTTTCTTTAAATGTGGGCTGTATTTACCTTTGGGTGAGAAAATCTAGGCAACATTCTTAGTAGTATTTTGTATGTAGTGTATTCTATCTACTTTATTTACATTCTAAAAATATATAATTCTAAATTCAACTTTCCAAGTATATGATTTCAATTTTGTATAACTCTAAGAACACTTATATCAGTAGTTATTTCAATTAAGTCATTGTGAGGATACGATTGTGTCTTTCTTTGCGTTAAAATTAACTGTGACAGTAGAATTAACAAGATGGAGATCATAGAGTAACAATATGGAGCTTTAAAAAAATTATATTTTATATGCGAAAGGTCTTAAAACAGATTGCTCTTTCACATACCCTGTTATATATTCCCCTTTCTATTGTAAAATCAGCATCCACCTATGAGGTAGTGTCAAACATAAAAGAAATATAAACATTGAATGATAACATGTCTTTTGTGTAGCTCAACAATCTCCATTAATATATGCAAAAACATATCTGTATTTCTTTTAGTAATGCACAGAGTTCTATGCTAGGCCTTACTACGATCATATACAATACATCGTATGGCCTACTTGACTGCTTTTTACAAGATAGTTTCATTCTTTCTGCAGACATGAATCATTTCATTTAAATGCCTGATAAACCCTCCAAGCACTGATGCTAAGTGCTACCAATGTGATGGTTGTGTGAAGAATCCTTCTTCTTGTATCGTCTTTTCTTACAAGAAAGGTTGGAGATGATGGCCCCAAAACAGCCAATAATTCCACATGGGGTAATTTACTTGTGTCAGTTTCAACTTGGTATTGACAACAGGGATCAAACTGCCATGAAACCGTATAAAGTCCACATGATATTACAGATATGAAACCTAGTGGACCACAAATATAAGGCCTATCACCCCAAAGTAAGCCTGCAAGAAAGGTTAAAATATATATTTTACATAAACAATAATATCATTGTGCATGGAGCGTAAAATATAATATTTATAAACCTGTGGTTATGGCTGCAAGACCAGATAATGCTGCAGTCTTATGAAGGCAGTTACCTACAGCTATCCATCTGGAGGTTTCATCACCTAATTTTGATGGTTCGATAACAATTAGATTGCACTCAGATTCAAGTGCCCTTTCTAACTCATATTCAAATGTTTCATGAGCATTTTCATTATCATATACCTCCCTAATGATGGCGACATGTGAGGAATCATCCCTGTAAGAAATTTATATTTTAGTTCCAACATGTTTCCGTATGTGACTTATAGATATTTTTATATATAAACACTGTTCATTGATTGCTTATATTTTTAAATTAGTAACATTTTTATTTAAACGACATAAATATTATTATGTAATTATATTTCCTATTTTGTAATTACAAAATATTTCTATATGTATTTTTAATAATATGAACCAACCTTTCTGAATCTTATCACAAATTAATTCTTTTATGTGTTATGTAAGATGTTGATTGAAACTAATCAGCGTCAGAATTGTTTGAATACAAATACGTTTCTGAGAAAAGGACTAATACTGTCCGTGATGTTTTAGCGCTTAAGTAGCGTTTCATTGAATTTTAGTGGAATTCGATATGTAATAAATGTATTTTAACGATCGAAGATTTACAAAGTAAATGACAGGAGTTTGGCAAATTTGAAGCAAATATTAAATATAAAAGAAAAACACTCTTTGTTCCCAATAAGAAATTGTTTTCAGTTTCAAACTGAGATGAAAATTTACTGGTTAGTAAAATATTCATAAACATGTATCAGAGACTGTAAAAGATTAATCTCTCAAATATGAAGCAATAAGTATGAGG